>NC_087513.1:134368939-136768939 GCF_963921805.1 Phalacrocorax carbo | reverse complement strand
ATTTTAATTGAATCCAGACTTTCCCATGTGTTCATGTTGACAGCATTTGTTATTGTAACTGCAAGGGCCAAGCTGATGCTTCCACGTTGTTTAATGAAATATATTAGTTCACCTAATTCAATAAATTAGTCCATGTAATAGAATACATAAATACCCCAATCTTTTGATTTCCTCAGCTTTTGAAAACACAGTAAAAGAAAAACCGGTGAAAGTCATTGATGTTTGAAGTCAGGCTCAGTTTACAAGTAAATTATACAAGCCCTCTGGTTTTTACCCAGAGTTATGATGCAATTGCACTCACCCCTGAATGACAATATATGTTTTGACATTGAAGTTTGCAATGTAAATGACAGGCAACTTATTTTTCAACACTTTATCTAGTTCAGAGTTGATGTAACAACTACCTCTGCAGACTATGAATATTTCAAGCTTTGTGTTACACCAGCCACTCAGCCATAGAAACTCCTAGAGAATAAGCTACAAATCAGTAAGCTATACTATCCTACCAGCCAGAATCAAGTCAGTTTAGCTATTCAAGGTAACTTTCCAGAGTGCCAAACATTGTACTGTGTAGTTTTTGCAACAAAGAACTATTATTTCTGGGATCAGATGCGGTAAAGCTTTCTTTTGCTTTTCTCTGCTTGATCTTTTTGGTCTTATATTTCCTGGCAGGGGTATTTTCCTGTAACTTTTTATCCCCTCCCAAAGCACCATCCAACCATTAAGCGCTATTCTCTACTGCTCTAATTCAACGTGTGTTCCCAACTTCTGGGAATAACAATCAAACATCAAGGGCTGAGGAAACACCCACTTCTGACTTTGTCTCTGGAACGTAACTGTACACTATCCCTGCTTTTTCAACATTTGGCTGAGACTAGGACTTGGATGGGTCTGCTTTGACCTTCAAGTTTAACAGGGGTAAAAGAAAGGTGATATTTGGGAGCACTGATTTGAGGGTCAAAGAGATTGTTCTGTACTTGCATATTTTCTCATACTGTGAGTTTTCCAAAAAAGATTTACAGTTTGTGTTTACTTTGGGAGCTTCAGCTGTTTCTGAGATGAAAGTAGCAGCCAAGATTTTTTTTCCCTACAGTGTAACCTTTGGAAAATTTCATCACTGTAGTCTATTTGGATCTCCAACCCCATGCTACTTCTGCAGAACAAAACATAACGAGACTGTTAACCTGCTGAGAACCTGACAAGGATTTCACCAGATGTAAAAGATGACTGGAAATGGCCTGTTATGAACCATCAAATAAACAATGAAGTCACTGACCCAAAAAGCCTGAATTTTGCCAGGTGACAGATGGGGAGGAAATCACTTAACAGAAAGGAATCAGGTTTGTTCATATCATAGCTGATGAGGGGAAAGCACATCCATTTCAACTCACCTGTCTTACTCTCTTTTTTGAGCTTCCAACTCTGAATATTCCTACAGTCTGGAGACCTGAAAGCATAGCACATCAGACAAGCGTTTTATTGTTTAATTTTCTGCTGAAAATTGCATTGAACCAAAGCAATCTGGGCTATGTGTGTGCTTAAAAGAATAGAACTGCAATGCATTTCTCTACAAACTTGTACTTACCACACTGAGGCAAAACTCAGTTGCCTTGGATTAAGAAGCCATCCACTGTAGTTTTTAAGGACCTCACATCACCTAACCTGCAAAACGGCATCTCCGTGACAGTTTCTGTATTGCCATTTTGGTAGTGCCTCTGCTACTCTGTGAGGGACAGAGGTATGCAGAGAGTGAGGCACTGCTCCGCATTTGGAGGTGGCACTTCCAGGACTGACACCAAAGGAAACAGGCAATAAAATAACTAAATACTTGGGCACTGAGCTGTGACTTTGGATACAGGAAGCAGTTGGTGTTTGGGGTTACCTGCTGGCTTTATTCCTCTATCTATGCCTGTCAAGATAAAGCTGAGTTTCCTTCAAAGTAGGTCACTCAGGCAGATTACAAGAGGAAAGAAGTCTACCTGGGAGTTGTGTGCAGTTTATAGGGTAGGAACAGCTATTGTATAGAAGGAAAGCTATAAAGAAGTACTGTTGTACTTCAGGCAAAGTGCAGAAGGTGTGCCTCTTGTGTCATTTAGACTTAAGGTGATTTGGAAATGGGTGTTGCCTGCTATTCCATACAAAACTGGTTCAAACCTTCTTCTAGGCCTGTAGATACTACCAGAATATCAAACAAACGATAATGTGGTTGTTGAATGGACATAGTTTGCCAAGTAACAGAAACTGAAATATCTGAGAGTAAATGTCACCTTAGAGATGATATGGTCTTTAGCAATGAGAATGTGAGTGGAAATCTTAAAGGCTTAAGCAGCTGTGTACATAATATTATTTTACAGAGTTAGACATTTTTTGCAAAAAGGATGAAATTATCTACAAACTTGAGAAGTTTACGGTCTAACAAAGGCTACTCTGCAACATTAATTTTCTCTACTGATGTACAGGAGAAGTAAAATGGCCTAGCAAAACAAATGCCTTTTGACAGCCACGAGGCTACACTTGCTTTCTAGAGATGTCTAGCTTCACAGTGGTGTTCGGAGTTGCAGATTTTAATCAGAGAAATTCAGATAGGATTCTGCCTTTTAGTTTTTAATCTCAGCATGACACCTCTCTTCAAATATTCTTCTATCTTTGGTTACAGAAAATTGCATTGATGGAATAACATTTAGTAAACCCTGGAACTTTGGCAGGGAATCATCTGAGATGGAGATGTTCATATTGGACAAAAGCTGGAGGCTGGTTACCAGTTCCTGCACAAACATACAGTATTTGTTTTACACTGCAGGTCTGCAGGAAGTCAAGCCTTTACAACTCGGGGACATGATCCCAGGGAAACAGGGAAGGTGAACAAGGCCAAGGGCTTTTATGGCTAAAAACAAAACCACTTTTTGTCATATAATGTGCAAAATGATAATTTCAAGCATTCATGAGAAGATCCGAGGTGATTTGCTGCTGAAAAATTGGCCTGGAAGGACTTAACGCACACAGGCAAGTATTTTCAGAATCAGAAACCTGGTCCACCATATAGCCTGGAATGATGTTGTTACAGGATTGTTGCGAGAACAGAAAGTTCTCTATTACCCCTAAAGCCAACGAGCGAACAGTACTGTCCGTCTTCTCCAATCTCTAAATTTCTCAAAGTCAGCCAATCCCGATGACTGTTTTGTGGATGGTGGATTAAATTGAAAGTTGAAGAACAAGAATATTTGCCCCAAATTATCTCAGATTATTGTGTTGTGGGGTACTACAGTGCACTCTTAGAAAATGCACAGAAAACCACCATAAATTTTCTTTAAAAGGAAACTTTGATGTAAAGCCAATATTTTACTAAAGAATGTTGTAGAGAAAATAATCTTTGTTATGACAGTGGGTTAAGTGGATTAAAAAATTTATCACAGATGTTCAAGTGACATAAAATTACAGTATCCAAAGGATATTCACCTGGGTGGCTTTTTTGGCTGACTCAGACACTTTTATGTTCTTCAAACTCAGCCAGCCTTTCTGAAAGGGACAGAAGTCATTCATCTCAAACTTAATCATCCCCACACTTATTTGTCAGCCATGGTATCTAATCTCTGTAAAAGGCTGACAATGACTCTCTTTTGCAGTTTTCCTTTATATATTTGTAAGCAACATGGTTTTCAGTTATGTATTGTAAAAGCTTAGCATTGTTGTTTAAACTGCAGTCCCTCATCTGCGAAAGCCTTTCATTCAGAGTCAGTAAATGATTTCTTTCTGGTCAAATTGGGCATCAAATGCATCATTTGGTGTTGCAGTCACCATTAATTAATGGTTTGTTTATTATCTGGCCATGTGATCACTCCATCTTGCTGTGGCCAACTTATTTCAATTCTCATTAAAAATCTTTGCAAGACTAAGATACATTGGGAGAGATGTGGAACAGATACCTTGATTAACTATTGTTTCTGCATTATGTAAAGCTGGTGGGAGGTTTGTGTTTGGACGATCATGAAGACATGAGAAGAATATTGGCAGGAGTTTATAATTCCCTTCAGAGAGAGCAGGCCTGAGCCTGAGGCTGGTCAGGAGGACTCAAGCCAGGGACAAACTGAGTCGCCGGTCTGCAAGCCTTGTAGTGAACACAAAAAAGCTTCTTGGAGCTTAATATAATTTTGCATGGGATTTTTTTCTTTCTCTGAGCCTTTATCTTCAAATGCTGTTTCTAGTTAAGTCTTGCACTGTATTATGAACAGACAATTTAGCTCTTACACCTTAAGATTCACTGGTTGCAAACTATGACTTCAGGCTGATTGGCACATTTCAGACTTCCCTTCTCAAGGTATGGGTAAACCTGTGGGGTGTAAAAAGCCGCTTCTGCAGAGCTGAGTACTCTAGTATGAAAGAACAACCTCCAGGAAATGCCTCTTCCCCCATGCTGTAAGGGCTAGTTTGCAAGCTTGTAGTATAGATCCTTGGTTTGGGAAAATAGAATCTAGAGTAATTATTTGTGAGACAGTATCTTTAGCAAGAGGCAAAATAGGAGGGAAAGTGTCTGACTTTCAAATATATCCTTGCAATTGGAAGTATATTCTTGCTTCTCAAAATACACATTCATTTATATTATAGTAAAAATATATCTGCAACTCCTAGGAAAATAAAATATTCTTACCATGCTTTTCCAAGTGCTGGCAGCAACTATCTACAAGCCGGGGAACCTGCCTGTAAATAGGGTTCAGGCTTAGCTTCTTATCTCTTGCCTTTTCTTTCTTGCTCTGAGCTTCTGCTGGCAAAGAGAGCTGGAGAGCCTCTAACAATCGTGACTGATTGTCATCAAGATCTGTAATAGAGTCCACAGACATCGCGCCCTGCAAAATACATATACATGAACAATCAGCATGACTGGAGAAATCTAAACACCACAGGAACTTATCTAACTAAGGCTTTTGCCTACCTGAACTTTAAACAAACTAATATAAAAATACAATTTGCTACACAAATTAATGAAGTTATAATACCGGTGTAATGGATGGGCAAATCACAATTGTACCAGTGCTATTATTACCATACTACAAGGAATACAAATTAGATATTGAAAAAACTAAATAAATGGTTTCCACTTGCTCAGCACACCTTTTTATAGTTGTAAGCCTGCACATACTGCAGGACAAGGATGAATCTGTGTGCATTTCAGCAGGACAATATTTATGTGCATGGATATATATACACATTTTAAACCTGACTCCCTACTTATTCTGCAGCTTGGCCCACTGTACCAGTGAAAGTGATGCAAATGGATTTACACAACCATAAACCACATACAGTTAACTAATAACACAAATACACACAACTGCCATGATTGAAATAATCCCATGTTATCAAAGAACAAAGACACACCAGAGAAGTAAAGGGTAATTTTTTTTTCCACGTACTTCTACTTCACGTATCTTAATATTTTAAAATCATTAAAATTCCAGTGAAAGCTTTGAAAACTATGTTTGGGTTACAGCAAGACACAGAAGTTCAAGCAGTCTGTAAAGGACAAAGCAGCACATGCAGCAGGAGGTTTATGGCATGTTTCAATGTTCACACTGGAAAAGTAAGATTATCTTTTTCAAACCACAAGATTCCTGTCACTACAAAATGACCACTTCCCTCAATTGTTATTAAACTTACCAGGCAAAAACATTTTAGGGGGCATCTAGGCTTATAAAAAATAAGAAAACAAAAATTCTTGGTTTAATTCTCATTAAAAATACCTATGGTAAATTACTTTCTTTCTGAAACAAAAGACACATTTTAGCATAACATAAAATGTACTGTACAGGGATCCAGCATGTCATCCTAAGAAATAATGAAGAAATTGTAAATTCCCATTCAAAACTTTGCTGACAACTCTAATCTCTTAAGAGCACACTGTTCTGCTCACAGGTATTTCATAGACTGATGGAGAGATCTCTAAGTCTATTAAATGAGAACTGTACAACTGCTAGGGAATTTCAAGTTCTAGAAGTATCTTCTTCCATCGGCCTAGACAACTGAACTTTACAAAGATTTCCAACTCATAGGCAACTCGTACAAAGTCTATTGAGATTTCAAATAAATTAAAAAATTTTAAATTCATAATACTTTTAAATAAAACCACACCTAATTCAGCAGGTATAGTTCTGTTTCTTATAACTCATGGAAAACTTACAAACAAAACACAGTGAAGTCTTTAGATCTTTTTGGACCCACATCTCAAAACAATTACTAGACCCTCTAGAATGCAACTTTGACCTTGATTTCTGATGTCTCTCAGAAGTACAAGTGCTAGATTCCCTTTACATTTTCCTGCCAGAAAGAAACACACCCCCCAGAAAATCAAACAAGAATCTCTGGCTATGATCCACGTGTGTAGAATTCCAACTGAACATTTTTTCTATTTTGTTTTTAAGAGTTTGGGGTTTCAGACATCAAAATTAGTCAACTGACACTGAAAACCCTAACACCATCCTCACCGCTGCGTGTCCCAGGCAGTTCCTGTACAACAGGTGCCCTTCTTTATACCCTGCCTTTACAGAGGTCCTTCCCTCTCTGCAAAGCATCCTCACCTCATGAATCATTATTATCACAGAGTCACTTAAGTCGGATTCAGATCCCTAAAATAGATGTAAATACAGTCAGTTCGTCATTATCCTTGGGCATTTTATGGAAGTTGTGGATTAACTGGGGCACTGAGCTGGCTTTAGGAAGAGTGACCTTGATTTCAGTGGCTGAAGTACACCACTGCTTGGCAACACCAAGTCCAGGCCAGCTCTGACTTTAAATTTCAAAGTGCACAGGAAAACACTACCCACATACACCATGGATACAGCTCAAATTCTGCCAGACCTATTGGTTTGGGCTCAGCCAGGCCTATATGACTGCTGAGGAACGCTACAGGAGATCATGCACATTGCTGCCCACTACTCCAGGACTATTAACACAGACACAGTGCTACCTGGACTGCAATGGCCAGTGAAAAAAAATCAAGTTCCATCTAATAGGCATTACCTTTGCACATAGTGGATACCAGTCCCTGCTCCACCATGACAAGCTCCAACTAACTAAACCAGGCAAGTCTTAAGCTAAGCGAACAGAAACATGAAGGAAAGTGGAGATCAAAGAGGAGATGGAAAGAGCAAAAAGAAAATGAAGGCCAGGGGGACAGGTGTGGAATGAAGGTCAGATGAAGCTTTACTTTTTAAGGGTTATGGAAGGCTTTTCTCTTTTGAGAAGATGAGCAACATTACAGAGTATACATGGGATCAAGTACGATCTATGGCAGATCCATTTTCACTCCATACATTATGCTATTTGAGGAGTAAAGCAGTATGACTGAGGTCCTGATACTTGAATAAATTCTGGCTGCATAAAATATATATATATAGAATATATTAACAGAGAGTCAGAATATTCTCTACAATAAGCATAAAGAAAGTGCCTTGCTGGATGACCACGGTCTCAACTTCTGAATGCTTGGCAAAAATCCTACATGGAAAATGCAGCAGCAGTGATTTCTGTCTAGCTCTTGGAGGAGAGATAACCATAGCACTCATACCGTGAGCTCTGCAGCCAGCATAACCCCATATCCCTTACTGAAAGCCTCAGATGAGTGTTTGAAGACTCACTGGTACACACAAAGGTAAATGACACAGTTGCGAAGAAGTGAATGTTACAGTGATAAACAATCCAGTTAGAACAGTTTGAGAGGACTGCACTCCAGCAGTCTGTGCAGCATTTGTGTGAGAAACTGGCTGTATCAGTTACATGTACTAATGAATCAAATTTTTTTTTTTTTAAATAAATAATGCAACACTGCCCAAGAGATAAAAGGTAAATGCAGGCTTCATTACCATCTCCTGAAAATGCCCAGGGGAGTAGAGTAAGTACACTGATAAGCAGAAGTATAAAGGCCAAAGACAGACAAGCTACAGGGCATGAGTTGATATTAACGTTAAGTAATTGACAATTCATGACGTACATTACTGAATAACTAAGGTTCATTCCTGAGAGAAAACGCCAGCTACCTCCATATCATACTGCCCACCTTAGTCTATTCTTACTTCTCTGTAGGTGAACCATGTGCTACTACATCCTCATGACCTCGGACTAAAGGCTCAAATTCAACACTCTGAAAGCTGCAATCCTTCTATTAACAAAAAAACCAAACCAAACCAAAAAAACAAAACCCCCAGAGACTTTTAGGAACTTGGTCCTGATGGACCTCTATCCCTTGGATGTAAATAAGGATCCAGGTTCCTTATGCTTGCTGGCTGGTCAAATGCACGTCAGAGATCTTATCATGCTTGGTGAAAAGAGCAGCAGGTGACCCATACCTGGACACATGGATTATCTTTCCTTCATATGAAAACAGGTTCTGAAGCCAATGGGTGTATACAGTGAATTTCTGTTTTTTGTCACTGCCTATGCCAAATTCTGAAAGAAGCTGGCAGGTTTGCCTTCACAGTTATATTCAAGTGTACTTTGCACTTTTGTATGAACACAACTGCTTGTTCATATGGCCTGGACAGGCCAACAGATGTGCATTCTGCATATATAAGAACCCAAACATCTTCAAATATCATGCCCTCAGCTATTTGCAGACTGAATGAAGACACTTCAAGCTTCGGCTGACAGCTAGAAGGAAAGAAGGCAAGCCACAGGGCTCTTCAATCTTCTCTTAATTTGCGATCTACTCCAGTTCTACCCCTCTTAACACCATGGCTTGAATAGCTGTACATAGTATTTCTCTGAAGCAGGTTTTATCCTTGGGATGAAAGAAGCTGAGGATCCTAAGAAAATATTTTATTTTCCAGGGCCTGTTCTTGTACCCCAAATTCTTTCTCAGATTACTTAACAAGGGCTGTTATTTAAAGTTTTTCTCCCTCCACTGCAAATGAAATTAAAGAGCAGTAATTCTATAACTTCTATCCCATGGTAAAAACAACAAAAAATCTACTACTGTTATTAGCTGCAGCACTGGAAAACTGGAAAGCTCAGAGCACAAAATTTACTTACAAGGAACACAACCCTGCAAGAAAATGGTCTACCAGGTACCTATCTTACATGCAGTGGTTTGTTCTGCTGCCAAAGGCATCTTCATAGCCTGTATGCAGAAATGTCGTTCAAAGAGCCTGGTACAAATCTACTCTGACAACTTCCTACTTACCATTGAGGACATGATCAGAATTAGACCACGGGGATTCTAACTAATGTTAGGACAGGGATTAATAATTAGATTTATTTCCAAGTTGTGGGCCTAGATTAACAGAAGCATACATATAAATATCACTCACACAGGTTTAGTATTCCCCAGCTGAAAAAAATAGGTTGAAGACAGATGGAATTTCTTAAATCTAGAAGACCTAGACAGAAGGAGGTAGATAAAGGGAGTGAACAGGAAGACTTTTAAATAATCTCCTGCCATTTGTGATCTGTAACAGACTTGCACAGTCCATATGATCTTTTCCCACCAGCACCAGAAAGAAGATTTCCACTACAGTTAGAATTTTCTGGTATTGACCTGTCTGGCTTCCATCTGAAAAAAAAATCTCTGTTTGAACATGACAGAAGAAATATTCCACAATCCACAGACACAAGAGGGTTTTTTTCCTGCTCCAGCTAGACCCTCCTGACCTACTGGCATGCACCACATTGTGATGTGTCTACTTACACGCCTCCTTGCTCGTGGCGCTGGCTCGGGTGTGTTAGGAGAAGTGGATTCATTCGGTGTTTCTGAGGTTGAGCTAAGAGATGAGTTACTGCTTGAAAGTTCTTTGTTCTGCCTTTTAGTTCCGAATGGCAAGAGAAAGGCCACAAAATCTGAAACTTCTTTTTGCTCTTCTCTCTGAGAGTCTTGCTTGAGCTTGTAGGCCCGATCATTAGCAATCACTTGGGACAAAGGCATTCCAAAAGCCTGGGGAATAAATTCTGCAACAACAACACAAAAATTAATATTGACTGAACATCTGATATTTATTTAGTACAAAAAGAATTAAGTATTAAGCTGTTAAAAAGTAAAACAATCTGAAGTCTCTTTAAATATATAATAATTCCAATGAAGTACTGGACTGCATAATAATAATAACAACATTCAAACAATAAAATAATAGTGGAGACATGCCAGGTAATTGTAGCCCACGGTATCTGAATCCTGTTTCCAGTTGGATCACGCAAGACATACCACACGGAATCTTGGAAAAACACTTGGGAGCAGATCTCATTAAGATCTTAACTTCCACTGAAAGCAACTGGAAGTCGGGCACCTTTGGCTACGTCTAGATGGTGCAGAGGGTTATCAGCGGCTGCAGTAACCTAATCTGGAGACTGGGGAGTGTAGCTGGACCGTGGCACAGCTCCCTTCATGTTTCAGACCCCTTCACAAGGTTTCTTTCTCACAAATGCTGCAGGGCACCAGAGTCAAAAGGTACAGGCACGTGCATGGGTCTCATTACAGGTCAGGAGGGTATGCACCTACCTGTAAAGGGAGCTTATAAATGCATCCACTATTCAGACTAAGCCTTCAAGGATACGGTTTTAATTATATACAAGAACTATACTGCTTTAACATACTGGTAAGATTAAGCCGGTTTAATGGTGGTATATCAGTATAAAGGTTCTTTGTAACAGTACAAAAATACATATGGACATATAGACATACAGGAGAATACACGTTTCCCTCAATTAACGCAAAAAACATAATCCCATCCCTCATCAATATAACTGTAATGTACAAAACCAGCATATAATTCAGGTCTCAAAGTAAAATACTCAAATATTTCACAAAACAGAAAAATGCTCTACAGTGAATCAGCCAACAACTAATATTGAAATTCTTGTCATTAAGTTTCAAATCTAGACATATCTGAGATTAGTAGAACCAAAACCATTGGGCCAGACTGCCAGCCAGAACTGTTTTTTGCTCAAATGCAATGAAAAAATAGCTATTGACTCTATTCACCTTGGGGGAAATGCGTGCAACTTCTACTAGGTTCCAGCTTCAGACCTGCCTGATTCAGGAATAAATAAAGCACCAGAGATTAAAAGCCACTTCTTTTTTTTTTTTTTTTAAAGTATGAAAAAAGGAATGACAACACAAACAAAAAATGCAAACAAAAAAAATCTTTATACACTCATCCTCTCTTCTTCCACAATTGTCTGAATGATTAAAAGCCAAAGTTCCTCCTGGGACTTAAAGTCTGACTATATCTTTGATGACACTTTCAAATTTTATCTAGGCTTGCATTATCATTAAGCTTAAAGTAAGGCATTGAAAAGAAGAGTACATTTTATGAATCTTGAATAAGGACACTATTAGCCTATCATACTAAAGAGACAAGGGCCCGCTGTTCTGATCTGGTGTGAAACATTACTGCTCTTTAGAAGTATGAAATGTTAAGACATGAACTAACTTTGGTGGCCAGACAAAACTAAATCAGGAAGCAGAGCCTCAGATATCAAGCAAGCCTGGAGGTGACCTGTGAGTAGAATGACATCTAAGCCAGTCTGCATTTAATTTAGGACAAGAAAGAACATCATCACATGCGTATCAAGCAATGTGGGGATTGCCAGTTCCAGGAGTCCAGAGTTAGACCTGTCCTTCCTGTACCCAGTAGAATGTGCCTATAAAATGATAACATTAATAGTATTAAAAAATTTTACTATTCCAGGCTATCTTCCCAATGAACGTTTAAGATCACAAACTTGAAACACACAGATGCAACATGTCTCCCCTTCTTCCAGTCTAACCGGTACTTTGTTATACCCCCAACATCCCTATTTATCTGTCCTTCCACAGCATTTCCTGAGCCAAATGAAATCCCGAACATGAAATATTCCTCCAGTTTTGGCTCACAGAAACTCATGCTTCCAATTGGGATGGGACAGCAGTATGTCGCCCTGCAATGCCCAACAGCATGCTGATGCCACTGATCCTACACCATTAGGATCAACTGGAACAAGATCAGCTGAGATGAGATCTCAGCACTGCTTCATTGAAAGAATTTTGTTAAAATGACCCTCTCCCTGACTTCATTAGGTAAAGCCTGGTATTCTGAGGTAGGTGTTCCTCCCCCTTGAAAACCCTCAGGTGTGGCATGCCAGGTTTTTAATTGCTCTTGCTCAACATTCCTGTGTAGCAGTGAAAGGACACTGAACCTCTGCTCTACGCTGCTTTGCTGTAGGCGGCCTTCTCAGAGGACATGAACTGTTTCCCCGATTTCTCAATGTCTGGCAGAGAGGGGGAACTGGATGAAAACCAACTGGCTACTTTTCAGACTAAATACAGATGGAAGTGATGCTGGCTGGCAGTGGTAATTACATTAAAGAATTGGCAAAACCAGTAACTTTTTGCTCATTTGTTGAAGTTAAGAGAATTGGTTGCACCCTCCACAGACTGGCTACAGCCTCAAGTTCCCACCAACACTAGAGAGCGTGTGTGAGAGTGTGTGTGTGGGCGCGCGCACGCGCGCGCACACGCATCCGTGCATGCTGGGGGGTGTGTGTGTGTAGTGGTGGGGAGCATGTTTTGCCCACCACCCTTCAGAATTATTCAATCCCAGCAAGCTTCTTGTTGGACGGATAATGTCATGTCCATTAGAGTGAATGCTAGCCCTTCTGACATTTCAGATTCATTAAAGAGTTGTCTCTCCAGCAACCCACTGATGGGGGAGAAAAGGCACTGACTCAGATGTAAGATGTGTAGGTTTGGACTCCAGTCTCACAGTCAAGCTAAAAGTTCCAACTGCCTACTTGCTGGTGTAGGCTGGGGATCCCTGGTATTGGAGGTGTTTAATTTGTATGAAGAAACGTTCCTTAGAGCGGGGGCTTGAACTTTGGTCTGTTGTACATATACTGAGTGCCAAAGCTACTAAGTTAGTTACTCTCTGTAAAACCAACAAAAATTTGACCATTTATTCAATCATCAGAGTGGGCAGCTTAAAAAGAAATTTTGCGGAAAGCACCATGTAAAAATGTGAAACAACCTGGCAGACTGGGCAATCAGTATGGAAAAGCAGACTCATATCCATAGCCCAAACAGCAGCATACAAGGACTTAACTTTTGATCCATTCTGGTTTTTTAGCATTTACTGGCACAGCAGACAATTCACTATTTTGGAGATGTGCACAACTTCTTTACCAGAAAGTCCATCTTGCAGCTGAGGAAAGTTTCTTTATGAAATTCTGATTGAAACTGGTATGTTCCTAAGAAATCTTTTTGTGATGGCAAATCAGCATTTTCTATTAAAAAGCAGCATGTTACAGAAAAACTCCCAGCCAGATCAAGTAAGAGTTTCAGTGACCAGAAATCCTTTTCTTTGCTAACCAATGATGATATCCAGGATGTTGACCCATACAGCTAGCTTACTTGGCCTCATGCCACCCTGTCCAAGTATAGTTTCAAAGACTTCTCTGAAGTTTCAGCTGGTGAAAATTGTGGTTTCCATCCCACAAACCATAGCAGTCTATTAAGAATCAGTGAGGTCTATACTTTAGACCTTAATGAGGTTTTAAATGTCAATAAAGTGAAGAGCATACAATATAGCAACTTTGGAGAGTCTCCTTAGCACTCTCAGGTTTTTTTTTTTTCTTAAGTACAGCTTAAGTACTGGTTTTGAGCTGCTAAAACCTATTACCATGATCTAACGAGATGCTTGTACTACCTCTATTTAAATCGTAAGAACAGAATGGGAGACAGCTCAGAGAAGAATATGCTTTAAAAGGGATATTTAAATGGATTTAAAGGGGTCTTTAAGTCAACCTCCCCAGCTGCCCACAACCAGTATCTGTTTTGCTAACTGATATCAGCTAATTTGAATCCATAGAGGGAGTGATGGAAGAAAGAAAATAAGGAAAATGGAAACCTCCTTCCATAATCCAAACAGCAAAACTCCCTCCATCTGAAGGTTCGTCAGAACCCTGCACTGACTCCAGAAGACTTGGCATAAGACAATGTTCTCACAGGATCAGCTCTGGCTGAAATCCCCTTCTCCAGCTAGTCAGAGCTCACTGACTTTCAAGGGGTGATATAAGGCCTTTGCAATTACTTAGGCTTTTTCATGGGTAGGTCTTTGGTTGTTTTTTTTTTTTAAATTGAGAGGTTCGTCAGCCCTTTAGTTGACTTTAGTCAAAATATGACAGCGTTGCTTAAAAAAACCTTTTCGTACGCCTAGAGAGCATGAGAAACATTTTTGAAGTTTTTAAAGAAGCACAGTGGGGTGCTTTGAGAAAAACACGTTTCTGAAAAACTATAATAAAAAAGAAACTTCATCTATTCAGCTCTCTCCTTAGGCTGTGCCAAGCCATTCTAACATCATGATAGGTTGAATTCCTGAAGAACAAATGCAAACATTAAGAAATACCTCTAAATTTACTGAGCATGGCTGGCAAGTAAACTTAGAAGACTTTCAACAATTTGGAACTACAGAAAAATCAAATATCTACTGCTGGATCTGCATAGGCCACAGAGTTACCAAGATGGCCTTTTTGGCAGAAACTCCAACATATACAGCAGCTCTGCTAAGGCCCCATGGATGAGCCTACCAAGTATTTATATTCCACACAGAAACACCAGCGAAAGGGATGATTCTCAGTTGCTCAACAAATCATGTAACAAGTCATTATTATTTCTGAACAGGTGTCTCAGTTCAACTGTAGGGTTTACTGGAACCAAGGCAAAATGGACCTAGTTTACTGATAAAATCTTATAGGAGAAATCCTTTCTGGTAGGCATCTCTCTCAGGAATGCCTGTGTGTACTTGCCAAGCAGGCATGCTTACACTGACCCTGTATCACTGGCAGGAGACGGACGAAAGGCTCCACTTCTGCTGCTGTCAAAATTAGCAATGAATTTGTAAGGGAACAGTACCCGGGCTCCAGCATGCAGAGCATCCTAAGAATTTCTTATTCCAAGCAGCACTGACATTTTACTGCTCCTCCAGCCTGAGTACTGTTTGTTAGCAGCTAAAGCAAATGTTTGGAGACTTATGTAGACAGCACGACTGAGAGTCATGATGGCCATTAATAACAGGGAGGCTGGGCAGAGAAAAGCAAAGACACTGAGTGATGGAAGCTGAAAATATTGCTTAAAAATCTGGGTGGAGTGCTGCTCTCCTGTTTTTCCTGTTTACATCCAGCAAGTTTTGCTATATCTTGCTCTTGTGAGTCATTCAGAGATGTAAAAACAATTGAGAAAACACTTGGTTTAGAATATTTCCCATTTTAATGAGATGATGACAAATGTACCTGTCAAAAAGGAAAAAATAAAGATATGAATCTCATTTAAAGTGCATTCAATTCTACTTTAGTGCCTTTGCTGGCCTTCAGCAGTATAACAGTTTGTTGAAACTCTTATTTAACAGATAGACAGGTTGATCTACTGATTCATCTAAATAAAACATGATTTTAGGAGAGTAAAAACTCCACAGATTGGACTGAGTCCTAAAATATGAGTGATTAAATCTCCAAACAGTCCTAGAAGAAATGAGTGCCATATCCTTTTGGTTATGCTTTTTAAGCACAGATGCCTGGTGGGGTGGGGGAGAACAGCTTTGGGTACAAATTGGAGAGAGGTGGTAACTTCCCAGAGAGAACAACTACAGACATCTACACCCTGGGGCAGTTTGGTGGATGTCAGTGCTAAAGAAGATGGTTGGTCAGTCAAGACCAAAGACAGAAGCCTTCCCTGCTCTTTCTCAGGAACTGCCCACACAAAAAGACACAATGCTGACTGCATGCACTACAAGCCGTGCAAGGCTCACGCCTCGTGTGCCCTGCTGCAGGGTCTCCATCGTGCATCCCTGGAGATCAGCACGGTGACCTTTTTCCTACCTCTGTGGCTTCCTGTGCCAGGCACACCGCGGTGATCTTTGGCTGCAACCCATGCTCAGGATCACACGGTGGTGCGTGATCATCAGGATTAACCTTCAGGAGCCTATCTATCCAAAAAAAGACTTTTCAGGTGGCACGTACTTCAGGCAAGACTGAACAACACAGGCCCCTCGGCTGTTACTTGTCCTGGTACGTGGGGTCTCCTGGCTTGGATATAGGAAGCTCAAAATGGAATTAATTGGAATTAATTATATACTCTTCAAACTGCAACTGTGCTTACAAAAGTGATGCTGAAGGGATGGAAATGTTGTTTCTGTTAAGGCAGATGGAATTTGTCTGTACAAAGTGTTCTGGAAATCGGCTTCCCTGCTTCCCCTCCGCTGTCCTGTGGCCTGGTCTTACTGTTCCTTCTCACAACAGTGCAGCCAGACTAGTTACCAAAAAAACCCACCACAAAAAAAAAAAAAAGAAAAACAAAAAGAAACAGAAGGAAGGCATTCCTTTCGGGCATGGACTAAGGATTTGCCCGGATGGTAAAGTGTGTGCTCCCGGCCTTTTGTGTGAGCACACCCACGTCCACAGTGCCGAGTGTTTGTTTTGGACTGGTTGCCCAGTAATGGAAGATACTCTTTTTATAAAATAAATGGTAGAAATGCTTGTTAAAAAAAACACCATGGAATGAACCAGGATAATGATTCCAGCTTGCTGACACATACGTGGAGAGAGGTTAACTCTGACTTTGAGTGACACAGAGACCACTGTTCAAGGAAGGTGGTAGGGCTCATCCTTACGGAGACCAGCAGCACCAGGGCTTACATTTTCCTTTCCAGAGCCAGCTTGTCACCTGAAAGCTGGGCAACACTGCCCCTCCTAACCCATGGGCTGGCGGAGATGCTGATGCTGATGCTTCCCACAGGAAAACAGCCGCCTTTCACCAACCACGCCAGGCTAGTGGCCTACGTGGCGCAATCCAGCACCTCCCTGGTTGCTTGTGCCCTCTGCCGCCATGGATTAAGAATCTGCTCAGCAAGTATCTGTGAGGCAGATGATCTTTCACAACTCAGCAGAGCAGAGAAGAGCACACCAGAAACAACCATGAGCAGAAACCCTGAGAAGCAGGGCACCATACACTGCCACCTGGGCTATTTTTGCTTAGTGTTTGCTGCTGGCAACAAATGAGAGTCTACATAGCTTTCTTTTCACTCTGCTGACACAGCCTGGTTGGGAACCTGACTCCTTCCGATCTCCTGGCCCTCTGTACCCTTACTGGCCAACCCGACACCCCTGTCAATACTGACACCCTGAAGGAAGGAGAGAAATATAGATTCTGCTGTTTGAGTAGTGCTGGTGTATTTTCCCCTCAGGGGGTGCTCCTGCAATATTTTATACATGGAGAGAGCATGTAAGACACCTCTATAAATGAGAGTAAGGCAGTGGAATATGGGAGAAAGAGGTTAAAAGCAGAGATGTACATGTTTGAAATGCCTGAAGTTAAAAGAAGAGGGAAAAAAAAGGAATTAAAATTAAGAGAATCAGCATAGTGATTTTTAAAAATGCTTGGGTATAGTTAACTAAAAATTATGAGCAATACTGAAAAACAGGAAGTAGATAAATATATACAAGGATGAGTAAGTACAAAGTGCTGACCTTTGCTGTGGGCACCTACTGAGCTCTAAACAGCAAAGTGCACTCAGAAAGTCTATCTGAATGAAAACAGGAAGTATATCCCAAAAGTTACTAACAGAATGGAGTAAAAATGCTATTATGCAAGGTAGAAGCACAAAAAAAAAATAATCCCTGAACAGAAATGTAATAGCAGAAAAAATACTATCTGTAAGTGCTCAACCGGTATGGTTGTGTAATCATCAGAAACAGAGGTCAGCTGAAATGAAACAAGGCTATAAGGAAATCACAAAAGAGTACTAAGCAATGTAAGAAAAAATAGTTTGGAAGATCTTTGGCAACAGAGACTTTAGAGGAATAAAGAGCAACTCTGGGATAAGCATTTGTATGCATCACCAAAAGAAGCTATCACATCTCAAGGCACGGTACCAAAGAGGCCTTGAAGGAGTTGTGGAAGTGCAATTGCAAATGTCCACCAGGTTTGGGTGACACAACAAAATTAGGTCTTTGGAGAATTATCAAATCAATTTATTGTTGCTAAAATCTGTTACTGCAATGAAAAATGTGAGAATAAAAAGACAAAATGTATTTAAAGTTTCAAAAGAGCTTCTAAATAGAAACTTCCGAAGGAGACTACTGAAGTGTGATGGCTACCCTTATAGGGGGAAAGATAAACGATCTTAGTGGATCAAAAACTCATGAGACAGAACATTAAAAAAAAAAAAAGGCAGTAAGTGGTTAGCCATTTCCGATGCAGAACAGCACCCCACAGACAGCCAAAAAGATCAGTATCTGGCAAATTAACTGAAAAGCGGGGAAGGTTTTGCATAGAACTATGTTGCTTTGCACTTTTAACTGCATGGAGGACTATGGGGAAAAACCCAAGGAAATTAAGCAACATAATGACTGATTAATTACACTCTAGCCAAATGTAATGCATTGACAGGAGCAGTACAAGGTAGACTTTTCCCCAAAGGTGGCTATAAAATCATTAAACCTCTTCCTCAAAGACTCATTCTGCATGTGGGCTCAGTCCTACATCAAGTAGTTCTCATAACAAATGAAAGATTTGTTACTCACAACCCAACATGGGAAGCAACTGGATTTATCCAAACAAATGTGTCAGGGGACTTTCAGTTTTAGAAGGATTAATGCAAATATTTTCCATAGCCATTTTTAAACCAAGAAAACAATAATCACACATATGAAATCACCAAACAAACAAATATTAAAAGGAAAGCATTTTCTTCCTGACAAATATTTAAAGTAACTTTGAAGTGGGAATGTTCACTTTTTCAACGGAATTTTAAAGTTTCATCCTTCTACCAAACTAGATTACAAGCAGCAACATCAGAGTAACCAAATCCTTCTCTTGTTATAAATCTGTGTGTTTGCGTGTGTGCTTGTGAAACTGGGGTGTTAATACTGAGTTTTACTACCACTTTTCCAGAAACTCTTTTCCAGCAAATTCCAGGAAAAACCACAAAATTAGGTGCACAATTACCTACATGCAGAAAACTGCAATTTCAGAGACACTTTTCAGGTGTCAAGGACTAGGCTTAGCTCAAATGGCTGCAAATTACAGGTCAAATCCAGTGGATTAGGACCCAGCCCATAAAGCTGATTAGTGTCCAAACAAAAGAGTCCAACCACACCTGTAAATCCATATCGCATGGTGTCTGTCAAAACCCAACTGATCAGTAGCACTGAAGCATTTATATATTTCAAACAACAGCTATTTTCCTAGGGCTAAAAAAAAAGCAAAGGAACTGACTTGTTTGGGCATGGCTGGATTCATACGCTTTGCAAATTGGAAAAGGAGCGTGAAAATGCAGGTAAACAACTGGATCATGTTATCCAGACTGCAATCTGCACTGGATGGTGAAAATGGGGAGAAAGAACAAGGAAGAAAAATGCAGTCCTTTAACTCCTCCTTTTCTCACAGAAAATAAGCTTTCCGTTGAAGAGATCAGGGTTATACTAATAACAAATAGAAAAGATAAGGCATATTTTTCAACTTAGAAATAAATACGTAGGCAGCACATCAGCTTGGTAACATTCTACACTACTCCAGATAGTATACATTTAAGAATAAAGAAATCTCATATGCAAAACTAAGACCCAATCAGTAAATATCTTCTCATTTTATTTTACCTTTGTCCCTGTTCTTCTCCTTTCCTAATGAGTCCAGTTTCTTTCTTAATGATTTCTTCCTCTTTTGTCCATCTGCAAGACGAAAAAAAGAGAGAAAAAAAAAAAAAAGGAAGTAAGTGAAGTGAAAGAATGCTGAACAAACTGCTGTACAAGGAACATGGAGTGAGATGGCCTGGCACTTGGCGTCAGGAAGGGCAAGGGGTACATTTCACAAAGGGTAGGGGCTGTCATAGTCCTTCATCCCTAAGGAGTGCTGCTTTGTCTACCCAAACGCCAAGGTTGTACTGGGGAACCAAAATGTATCCCACTGCATGCTGCTGGGCACATCTACAAATGTGTGCCACACAATCCATGTGGCAGAATAGAAAACTAATTTTGAAGACTTAACAATGGAGATTTGTTGCTGGGTGCTCTTGATAGCAAGGTACCGTAAGACTAAAGGTACTGTTCAGCTCTCATCCATTGTCACAAGACTGTGATTCAGGTGTAGAGCTGAACATAGTATCTGGAGAGAGAGGATGACCAACCTCCAGGATAAACTCTGCATGCCAGTCATCCCAGTTGGGTGATCGCTAATGACCTTTGCATGACCCATCTGAACTGAACGCATACTGGGAGCTTGCACTTTGGTACAGCGTGTGCAGATTGGTTCAGGTGGATTAGAGTCTCAGAGAAATTACTGCTCTGCCACCCAAGAACGGGGTGTTCTATCATCCAAGTTTTCACTAAGGTATTAAGGACAAAAGATTTTAAGCAACAGTGTAGGCAGGTTCATTCTTGAAACAATTATGGCAAAAGGTTGGCTATCATTATTTCCTTCAGCAGCATCTGTTATAACGAAAAGTCAACAAAAATGCATTTTATTTATTAGGTCTCAACAAATACCAGGGATTAAGACCTGGGCCTGCTTTAACTTGTACCTTTTTAATTTTTTAAGTTCCAAAGAAATATACATAAAGGGTCTAACATAGGGACTAATACTAACCGTAACACCACTCTAGCTACAGGTCGATGAACATGTACCTTTGCCTTACTGGTTTTGTAATATGGCAAAAACTCAAAAATGAACACATTGTATCTGTGTTTCCTTTTAGGTTAAGAAGATCGCCAAATAATTTGCCTCAACATGTTTTTCTAGTTATGTAAGCCAGTGTATTAAATGGTCTTTTACAGTAAGGAGTATACCACAGAGGAGTACAGTGGATCTCCGTGGATGAACTCTCACCTTTGCAGTTAGGGGCCACAGGAGAACGTAAGCTGTTTCCCCATAGTTTTTCCTCAACTCCTATTGCAAGCCATGCCCAGAACATCACTCAACAGAAAACTGGACAAATTCTGACTTTTTCATAGCCAGTTAATATCCTTCTACTTTAAAATTAACATTTTTGTTTTACCTTATGCAACTGTGGTTTGATCGATTCCACTTGCACACTTGCACTCTGCATTTATTTAAAGCATATTTGCTCCAAGCACTCACTTAACTATGATACTCAGTTCCTGCCTCTTGAAGTAAACCATCATTTGCTGGTTATGTTAATTCTCCTTTTTCTGCACCTGCTCCGGTGAGAATTCATCTCTCTGAAATAAGAGGCTGACTAGAATGGATATGGTATTCTGGATGAGAGTTCGGCAATATAATGGAGGTAATTCATTGCGTGATATGGTATATGATTAGATTTTCCTTTTCTGTAGCCACATGACAAGTTCATAACTCAAAGTCATACTTTGATTGATTAATATGCCCAGTCTTTTCACACCTTCTGACATTTCCAGTTGATAAGAACTAGTTTATTATAGAAATTCTTCTTTCACCTCTTGGCAATATGAATAGACGGTAGCCTGCTTACATACACCTGTGAGCACTGCTTGTTTTTATAGGGTTCCCTACTACCATTGTGTTCTGGTTTTATAAATATAAAATTATTATCAAATTATTTTTCATGTTATAAATTCAAATTACTGCTTCACAGTGGCCTTTTGATAAATGACTTGCATTTCTCTGGAATCTTAGAGACTCTATTCTCTATTTATTGATAGTCTGACATTCCACTGAAGTCTACTGAGTGGTAAAAATGAGAACAAAAGTCAAAATTGGACGTAAAATATAGTGTTTTGCTATTATAATTACACAACAGCAACTTCTGGCGTGTCTTAGTGCTGCATGGTCCAATACAACAGAAATACAGGAAAAACAAACGCTATTCAGCATTGAACATGGGAACAGATGTCACCCATATCCACATGGAGAACAGGTTAATGACTTCTAGGGCCAAACTATCAACGCTTTCTCATGAACCTTGTTGTTAATGGGTGATTCTTTCAACTCCAACAGTGAAGTAATTCCTCAGTAAATGACAGGCTGAGACAGCATTTGTGCATTTATCTCTGCAAACCTTGAATTTTGGATACAAATGATGCTCAGGCCCAGAGGAATATAAGAAGCAGGAAGCAGTTCTGGAGATGGATGAACCAGAAAATACAGAAAAGAGTCCACTTTGTGCACTCCTGAGCAAAGAAGGAGATTGCAGAGCAATAGAGGAGAGACACTTACCTTGGGCAAATGGGTGCAGTTCCACTGAAGGCAGTGGAGCTACAACCATTTGTATTTAGAGTTTACCCCATGGCAGGAGAAAAGGAGTTGCATATGAAAATTATAAGAGAGGAATCTCACTGAAAAGCTAAAGCTTAGGAGATCTGCCAGGCAGTCAGTTGCAGTTCTCCTCCTCTCCCAGAAAAAGATGTGAACAATTACAATCTACAGTCTGTAAAAATAAATATGTTTTGAAATGACTGTTCATTCAGGTTATATCAGGCATGAACACTGCTAAAATATTCATAACATGCTTAAGGACTTGTGCAACTCTAGCAGTTTTACATCTTAAATTAACTCAATTCATAATAATACTGCTTAGGACTTATTATCTGCAGTGTGTTTTGAGAATATAATTAATATCCGAAGCATTTTTGGGAAACAGGCAAAGCATTATTCCCTGTGCACAATACCTATTGTACATTTTAAAATTAATTAGCAAATAGTTATGCAAAATAGTACAATATCAGCCCAAAGTGCTATTAAATATAGCCTGCTATTCTCATTTGTGCTTTGGAAATGTTTAAACCACAAAGCGATAAATGCTGTTGGACTTTTATCCAGTCTTTTGTGTATACAATTATCACCTAATGTCTTCTTTCTATAGATCAGCAACATACTGCTCCTCCAACAGATTCCACTCAAGAATATTAGCAAGACAAGAGAAGTTCTCAAAAGACAACTGTCAAAGTGAAGGAAGCTGCATTTTTTTTTTTCTTATTAACCCATTCTGATTTTTCTGAAGAACATCTGCCCAGGCAGCTGGGCAGATCAGTTGTTTCAGAAATGAATGTGGTTTGTTCGGTGCTTATTAATTTATATGTTTGCTGCATTTTTCACTGCAATGCATACATCACTCTCTGGCCATCTATATACTAAAACTAGCCTGATGAATATTTAAAAAAACAAGAGTCTAGAAACAAACTCCTGAGTGCATATTAAATTGTTACATGACCTGTTTTTCCAAAGTGGTGAGCACTTCCAGGTTCAGTTAATGCCAAAAAGACTTTTCTATTTGAAAAATTAGGTCACCTTTTTAGGACTCTGTCAGTGAACAAGGCCTGCAGAATACAGGAGTATTTGCACCGATATGCTGACTTCGGACAAGAATTGAGGAGTTTGACTTCTGAGATTATTATTTTTGAAACTTGGTTTAAGGTTGAAATTCATGTACAGTGTCATCACTAACACCGTTTAACTAGTGGTTATGCTCTTAAATCCCAGATTTTGTATAGCCCATTTCAACGCCTAAGCTTCACGCTACGTGAGACCAGGGTTCTACAAGCTAGGTAATAAGAAGCCGTTTTCACTCTGAGGATATATAAATTTCAGCTCTAAGAGTTTAAAAAAGGAAAGAAAGATAACTTTGTAAATTTTTTTATATGACAGATTGCTCTACTGCTTTGCACAAGACTACCTAGCAACACCACATATGATTCAGAGAGAGTGAAGGCTGAATACTGTTACTATCGTTTACTTCCAGTACTGCTTTACTCATTTTAAAGTTATGGAACTCAACATGTCAATATGGTAGGTACCAGTCTTGCTCAGCATAAGAAAAAGCATCACAAATGAAGTATAGGGAATTTGTTCAGGATTATACAATTAGTGGCACACTTGGAGTTTACATTCAAGAACTCTTGGCCACCAGTTTCATATTATTTCACTATACTGTGAAGCCCTAATCCAACTTTTTTTTTCTCATAATTAATACATTTTGCAAAAAGTACAACAGCACCTGAGCTTTCTAAGTCATTTTCATGACACTAACTGTTATAGTATTAGATTTCAGATGATGGAGAGTACCCTGGTGATAAGCTTAAAGTGAACCTGTAACAAAAATATGATTCTTCAGCCCCCTTACATGGGCTTGTGGATTATCTATACAAATGGATGTTCCTTTTATGTTACTTACACGCAAGGACACTCTTTCTTGTTAAGTTTTGTTAATCAAAAACATAATTTATAAATTCATACAGAGACTTTAATTTAACTGAGTGGGATTTTGAAAAAAGAGACCTGCTGCTGCTTACAGGATTACTGAGTAATAAGAACTCCCCTCCCCATGTATTGGCAACTTCCTTTGCTTATGAGAATTGTGTTTCTTGTCCATTTAGTAAAGAAAATTTGTCGTGTTCTACAATTAAGAGTTATTCTCACACAGCATAAAGACAGGAGTTATGTCAGAGATTAATATCATATTCATAGCTCATTTATCAAAAGAGAAATGGGTGAAAAAACATATATTGTGGGATTTCTAAAATACTTCTTCATAGTAGTTATATTCATGACCATTTTTCCTTTATAGGCATTAGTAATTGCATCTAATTGCATTTAAAGAAAAAGAATCAATACAGAATATATTTTCTAAAAGTGTAACCCATTCTGTCTTGAAAATTACTGCCAACGGCACCACAAAGCACCTAGTTCGACTTCTCTTGAGGACTTCTTGGTTCACTTCACTCATTGAGAGTGACTCATTTCCCAAGTGCCAGCCTCCCGCATTCAGCCTGCCAGCCAAGCGTCAAGCTACATTCTCTCTTGCCTGTGTGGTACTGCAGTTAAATAGAGACTCTGCAATCAGAAAAACCTGCTAAATTCTGTTGACGGAGCACAATAAAGATGCAACTGTGCTTCATTCATTGACAGTTGCTCTGTGTGGTTGCAATCAATCACTTTGTCGGGTCACTATACAAAATAAAATTGCTTCTGAACATACACTTGGAGCTACTCTGCTGAAGAAGAGGGTGCTGGTTTTCCTTAGCTATTTCTGTGACTATAAATGTCCATCTTGAAATATTTATTTAGATTAACTTGTTGTTGAAATGCCCTGTCCCCACGCGGTAACTTCTAAAGCACTGCCAGCTGCAGCACAGATGGAAGGTAAACGGTTTCAATGAGAGAACCAGGAGCTGCAGATTTTGGCACATAGGGTGATATGAAGAGGAAAGGGCTGAGCCCACAAGTATTTCCCATTGCTCTCCTCCTCCCTTTTAACCTGTCCTCAGCGGTACACATACGGAGATCTCCCTCAGTGACGCAGATTATTATACTGCTTCAGGAGCCTTGGAGTCTCTCCCTGTTTCTCACACTGCTTCTCCTTATGGCCTGCGTTGCTCTCTTTATTTCACTTTGACTTAAATCAGCACTCCTTTGTGCTTGTCAGCCTGCAGCTGATGGAAGAAAAGCTATATTCATTCAAGTGCACCCCGCAGCTGCAGCCATGACCTTCCAGGCAGCAGCCGGCTTGCACGTGCTCACCTCAGCCCAGGGAGCTGGGTCCAGGCTGCTGGCCACAGGCACCACAAACATGTCCAGAGCCAGCTTCCCTCTTACGTGCTGCTTTCTCTGATGCAGCAAACAAGCTTCAGTGTTTCCCTCTCTAGGAGGTTCCTGCTGAATGTGTTTATGGCAGAAGAAACAGTGTGAAAAAGGCAGAGCTGAAGTCAAAGCCTGTTCTTCAGGAGAGGGGCTGCAGCTTGCCCTGGGCTGCGCAGAGGCAGGACCAGAGCCAGAGCGTAGCAGCCCTCTGTGCTGGAGTGCTGCTTTGACCCAGAGCCTTCTCAGGGCAATGGTGAGAAACTGGGTGAGGCGTGGGGAAAGCAGACTGCACGGGAAACGATGTTCTCAGCAATACACAGTGTATCCAATACCACCGCCTGAGAAAATCCACGACCATCAGACAAAAGTGTGCTTTTTATTCTCTTCCTCCTCATCCCATTTGACTCTTTGGTAACCCACAGTTAGCGTGTCTTCTTCAGATATAGGCTTCGATTCCTTCGGGCTAAGGCAGTACTGATTGTTAAAATGAAACACGGAGGAATTACCAAGTACAGGTGTGCAGGTTTAAGTGATGCAGCAGCTGGAAGTTTAAATCCTGCATTATACACAATCTCTTTACGGTGGGACAGTACGAATTAGGTCATACTGGTATATGTATTAAATTATTTATCTAGGAAGCATTTGTAAGTTGCCATGGAACCTATCTAGAAGGCAAAACTGCTGGAAACCTCACCTCCTTCAAAAGAAAGCCTCATCTCTACAGGGACCTGAGTTTTATTAATCAAGTAACACTTTACAATAACCTTCCATGATCCTGATACAAATTTAAAAAAAGGCAAACAAAAACAAACAAACAAAAAATCAACCAGCCAACCAAAAAAACCCAACAACCCAAAAAAACCCCAACCAACCAAAAAAGAACCCACCACCAAGAAAAAAACAACAACAACAAAAAACAAACACCAATCCTCCACAATTTGCTTGCCAGGTATTAATAGATTTTTGATGCTGCAACATCGATTCTGAAGGCAAAGTTGATATACCAATTTACACCAGCTGAGGATATTATCAGTAAACCATGCTATCTTTTAGGAAAACACATCTAAAAAGTGTGGTTCCAAACTACAATCAAATCTGTTAGAGTGAAAGCCACACCATTTCTGTTGAACCCTATTCTCAAGGGCTATTTCTATCAGGAGTCATGTCCCAGCTTGCTGAACAAAAAATGCTGCATGTTGGAAAGCAGCAGGATACAGATATAGACTATAACTGTAACAAGACAGTTACAAACCCTTCTTCACAAAAAAACCAGCTTACTTTGGGCAGTGCTTTAATTTAGAATCAAATACTAATCAATTCCTTTGGATAGAGGAATCATAAGAAAACACAACATTTCAGCTCCACTTGCCTAACCTTTCTTAGTGTATATAAGGTTTTAAATAATCTCCAAGTATACGTGTTGGAGGAAAATAACTACTTTGGTATTTTTAAACATGTTCTTTGTTGTGAGGCACTTGGGTTAACTGGTGTGCAAATGCAGGTGCAACGTACTCCACGGGTGAGAGCCAAACCTTAGCGGATAGGGGGTATGGGATTCGGGCTCTGGAGTGAGGTCAGGGCTGCAGAAGCCACAACTGGAGGGAGGGGGCTGTCAGCACAGCCCACCCCTGCCAGGAGAAGAGCCAGGAAGGAGCTGCTTTCCAGTCCTGCCCCAGGCCACCATGCTCCTGCTGTGCAGGAAGCTGCAGGCCTAACACAGGAGCATGAACGGAGCTGCACCAGAAGCAACCCTTAAGAGAATACAAAGAGGATGCCTGCCTTCAGTTTGTGCATGCCATATATAAATATCCTTAAAAGATTAGAATTCTTAATTATTTCAGATTTTTTCAAACCACCACATCAACACCAGGAATAAATTCCCTGTCTTCCCTTTTCATTTGTTTGTTGTTTTGTTTTTTTTCTTTCTAATCCTTTCACATTTAGGCTCTTGACTAGAGATAACTGTGTTTGAAAAGTTGAAAAAAAATCTTTTGAACTATATTGGCATTACTAGAGTGAAAAAATATATAGTTTTACATAATTTAAATACTTTTTTACTTACCAGTACATTTAAAATAGCTGTATTACATGAACTATGAGGAACAAGATATTCAGTGAGCTCTACAGAGGAAATGAAAAATCAGAAGACTAACCTATAATTGATTTCGAGCTTATTGGTGTTTGCTAAACCTTTAGCTGGACCGAAGGAGAGAAACTCATTTTGACATGAAAACAAACAGTTGCTCAAACCTTTTTTTATGCTAGGATGAGGGAAACTGCGGCTGCTGCCATATATAGAAGGGACGATGGAAATAACTTGCTGAAACAAGCATGCAAAGCTACCTGGCAGCCTTTAGAAGATTACAAAGGAAGGGCCAAATGCCCTTGTATGCCCTTCTATGGCTGTCACTGGAGAGTAGCATAAAGCAGGTGCATCCAAGGGAAGGGAGAACAGAAAAAGACACAGGATGCCAGGTCTGACTTCCCTGAGCACAGAGTCAGATTTTCAGGTAATATAAACCTCTGCTTGTTTCAGTGCCTACATTAGCTCAGGATTTGCTGTGCCATGAGAAGCCACAAATCATAGTATTCTAATAAAATAAAATAATAAAAAAAACCACCCAAC
The DNA here is from genome assembly GCF_963921805.1 of Phalacrocorax carbo. Classification (NCBI taxonomy): domain Eukaryota; kingdom Metazoa; phylum Chordata; class Aves; order Suliformes; family Phalacrocoracidae; genus Phalacrocorax; species Phalacrocorax carbo. The sequence goes on along the minus strand of NC_087513.1, from coordinate 136,740,800 downwards.
CCAGAGAGAGTGAGCCAAAGGGTAACTTGCTACACATTTTATTCTGGGAAGGTCCTTTGATGGAGCTCATGCCTTGTGCCAATATTGGAAGTAAAAAATGTCTCAATCTTTTACTGACTTTAGAGGGAACAACTTCTTCTATACTTCAGGGCAGTATTTGCTGCACTGATGACAGGATTCAGGAAACAGTAATATGCAGTAGCAGGTGCCAAACAAAATGCAGACTCTGGATTTTTTCACACTGTACCAGCATCTGTAGCGTGGCAGGGGTTCCCCTAAACTCATGGATGATGGAGCCCTGCTTTCCTGGAGATGGCTGAGAACCTGCCTGCCGGTGGGAAGGAGTGAATGAATTCCTTGCTTTGCTTGCAAGTGCAGCTTTTGCTTTAATGATGAAATTAAATTATTCATTAAACTGTCTTTATCTCAAGCCACAAGTTTTCTCACTTTTACTCTTTTGATTCTGTCCCCCATCCCACTGGGGGGGAGTGAGTGAGTGGCTGTGTGGGGCTTGGTTGCTGGCTGGGGTTAAACCATGACAATCCTTTTTGGCACCCAACGTGGGACTTGGAGGGTTTGAGAGAATAACAGGTTTGACTGGAGAGTGCTAGATTGAATTTATAGCTGTTACTGCTGTTCAGCTCTTAATTAGCAGGCTCCTGTGCTTGCCATGGGGCTGGCTTGCCTTACTGTATATTAGAGTCTAGTGCTCCTTAGTGGCTGCTTTTTGGTTTCACTGCTTGCTTTACTGCTGTGCTGCTTATCACTTTACTCTGCTGTGCCTGAGAACATTGTGATAACAGCAGTGGCCAGGTGCCTGGGCTGGCAGGTGGCCAGGACATCGCTGATGTTTCTGTGCTGCTATACTGGACAGGCTGGAACTCCAGCATGAAGCTGAGTCAAAGGGACTGTGACCTCTAGATAAGTCCACATGAGAACAGGACACCCCAAAGCATCTGTGGCCGTGGATATGCCCATGCGAGAGCAGCTGCATCTTGAAGTGTCTGTGGCTGTGTCTGTGCCACAGCAGGTATACATCTGAAGGAATTGTGGCCTACGTGTAAGTCCATGCTGGAAAAGGTACACCTCAAAGTGTCTGTGGCTGTAGGTAAGTCCGTGCTGCAGCAGATATACCTGGAAGCATCAGTGGCAGTACACGAGGTCATGTCAGAGCACCTCAAAGTGCGGGGCCATGGATAAGGCCACAACAGAGCAGGTACTGCCCTGGAGGGACTGCAGCCATGGGTAAGGCCATGCTGGAAGAGGTTTACTTCTGAAGGGACTGTGGCTGTGGGTAAGGCCACACTGGAGCAGGTGCACCTTGAAGCGACTGGCTGTGGATAAGCCTATGCCACAGCAGGTATGCCTCTGGAGAGACTGTGGCTACATAGATAAGGCTCCACTTGGAGCAGGTACACCCCTAAGGGACGGCAGTCTGTGGATAAGTCCAAGCTGGAGCAGGGGCAAGGGGAGATCACGGTAATGTTAAACCTGATGGTCTGATCCAAAGGGACGAGGGTGGCGACTGTAATGGAAATACTTTTAAATTATTGTAATGCAGGATCTGAGTTATATGTTATTGGATTTACTATAGCAGAAACACCTTGTTGCTAGCCAGATTAGGAGCAAGGGGAGGAGTTCATTGCAATATTAAAGCCTGTAACCTGGCCCAAAGAGGCCAGGGGTGGAGACTGTAATGAGAATGACTTATATTGTTGTAACCCAGGATTTGAGTTGCACGTTACGGGAATTACTATAGCAGGAACCTCCTGAACCAATGGAGGACAAGCCTTACAAACAGAGCAACCACAGCAGTGGCCCAGCCTGAGCTGGATTTGGTGCCCAGTTAACTCCATGCAACACACCACCTCTCCTGTCCCGAGTGACCACCATAACAGATGGAGCCCAAAGTCATGGACTGAATAAACTCAGCTGACATTTTGTGGGCATTTTAAAGACATTTTGCAGGGGTGGTTCATAGACTAAGGGAATGATATCTGTGTATTACATCAAAGGATGGGAAGGGGGTGGTGATTAATGAGGTTGTACTGGATAGCATGGGACCTGAGCATGATGTCAAATCATGTGGAATAAGGGGTGGATACTGTCCTGATGTCAGCTGGGATAGAGTTAATTTTCTTCGTAGTAGCTAGTATGGGGCTGTGTTTTGGATTTGTGCTGAAAATGGTGTTGATAATGCAGAGATGTTTTAGTTGTTGCTAAGTAGTGCTTATATTAGTCAAGGACTTTTTCAGCTCCCCATGCTCTGCCAGGTGCACAAGAAGCTGGGAGGGGACACAGCTGGAACAGCTGACCCAAACTGACCAAAGGGATATTCCACACCATATGGCGTCATGCTCACCATATAAAGGTGGGGGATGAAGCAGAGAAGGGGGGACGCTCGGAGTGATGGTATTTACCTTCCCAAGTAACCATTACGTGTGATGGAGCCTGTGTTCCTGGAGATGGCTGAGCACCTGCCTGCCCATGGGAAGTGGTGAATGAATTCCTTGCTTTGCTTTGCTTCTGCATACGACTTTTGCTTTAATTATGAAATTAAATTAGTCATTAAACTGTCTTTATCTCAAGTCACGGATTTTCTCACTTCTACTCTTCCGATTCTCTCCCCCATCCCACTGGGGTGGGGGTGGGGGGGCGGAGTGAGTGAGCGGCTGTGTGGGGCTTAGCTGCTGACTGGGGCTAAACCTCGACACAGTAATGTTTCATTGTAATTATTATCTGCCCTCTGTATCATCAACTGTCTAGCTTACATACTTCTTTATTAACAACAGGAACAGGTGTTGAAAATGTAAACCACACAGATAAAAAGCATGATGAGCTCTGCAGAGAACACTTGGGTCGACTTCTTGCACAGAAAGAGTCACATATACATTTGTCTAATCTATTCTTTAAAACCTTCAGCAAGAGATTAGGTCTCCATTAAATCTCAAGGTAGCCTTTTCAGTGTAAAAGCCTAATACAAAGATATATATAGTACCACAGCTCTGATAAAATGAGCCTATCTGGAGTCACCTTATCTTTCCTAATCAGTATTTAGAGACCTATCTTACAGTTCTGGCACCAACCACAACTCCACTGAAACCATGCCTTTGAAGAAACTTTAGAAACTAACTCTCCTACCTAAGGCAAGAGGAAATGCTCATCAGAAATACCTCCCTGATGCACTTTTGAAAGGAGCAATACACATCAGATAACAGGAATAAATCTGATTTTCAACTTAAATTTTTAAAAGACGTACACCAGAAGAGTACACGTTAAAGCAAAGCTCTGCCAAAGGCAAGCAGAACATGGAAATTAGGAGGCTGCAATGTAGGTATTCTTAATAAAGGTTCAAAAGCTTCTCACATGGGATATATTTATTGGCATTTATTCTTTGGCTTTGAATTGTAATAAAGCACAAAATCCTAAGTCCCTATAGAATCACCACACACTTAAGTGGATTATTTGCAAAGCACAGGACAGCCTAGTTGAGTGTTCAAAAACAAAGGGCAGGTACTACATCAAGTACTAAAGACAGATTTGGCAGAACACAATCAAGAATACCTCTGTTACACTACTTTCTCACAAAGATTTAGAAAACAAACAAGAAGAATCAAATACACCTAATTTTGAAGAACACTGTTTTAGAGCCTCTCTGTGTGCCTTTTACTTCCTAACACTGGTTCATTCAGGCCATGCATCTGAACTTTTCAATACAGTCAATGGTCATGAGCAAGATTTTAAAGCAGAAACAGATTTCCACGTGGCACACTAATACAGACAAAATATTGCATGTATTTATACACACTTATAGTCAATAGCTATTTCAAGTGTACTATTAAGAAATTACATTAGATAGGAACTTTTTTATGTCTCAGAAGTAATTTCTAAGCTCAATGGGACTTCACATTAAATATGTGCATGCATCAGTCTCTGGGTCTGGATTTATGAGAGCAGTACCCTAAACCCACAACAGTCAGCATCTAAATGAGCAACTGCCCTAATAATGAAGACCTCTGGTCATGATTCCATCTCCAGTAACTATGTCTCATGACATCTGTATATGGAAATGTGGATCATAATATTTCCCTTTTTATCTTTGGAGTTTCAGCAAGATCCCTTCCCTTCATTGTGATACTGAAAGACTCCTCCTGCCTTTCAGCACTCCTGCCCCATGAGCTCTACAGCAAAACATTCCTTCAACCTCCATCCCCGCCCCTATTCCCTTCCTTTGTCTTCACAAAACACACCTACACAACAGGTGGGTTCTTGGGAGTTGCACAAATCCTTCTTTTAAAGGTATTATGTTATATGCTAATTTTTCCATGTTCACATTAACGTTTTAACGTTGACATTGACTTCACCGAGAAGCCTAGCGTTTTCTACTGCTGTATTCATATAGCACCAAAGAAAATGCATGCTGCTTCTCGATCAAACCTAGCTATCTACCAAAAAACAAATTGATTATTAAAAAGACAAACTTTTTTTGTTTGTAGTGAGTTTTGTAGTGAGTAAAAACATTTGCTTTCAAAACTATTATCTTGTCTCTAACTGACAGAATAAAGTTTTCCTAAAGTAAACAGAAATGTAAAACCTGGTACAAGAAAATCTTGGAAATCAATTCGCTGAGCATTATAGAGACTCTTTTATTTAAAAACTGCTTCATAGCAAAATTTTAAAAAGGAACAGATCACTAAAAACTTCCTTAAATTTTGAAGATAATTTATTATTTCTCCTGTTGTACTGTTGGAAAAATTACATTTTTGCAAACTTCATGTATTTCCATTTTGTTCTTGCCTCAGTGGGGGCAAAGTCAAATTTGAAAAAAATTCACAACAAGAAATTTCTACAAATTTCCTTACTTGGAGGAAAAAAAGAAAAAAAAAATTTTTGGCTTGCTTATCTCCCTGTCAGGAAAATTGCCTGTCACCTTCACTTTGACAAACTCCTGTGCAGCAACCTGCAAGGCTGCATGCTCTTACAACCTCTAATCTGCAACAGCTAGGACGTCTCCTAGCTTAAAACATTAAGTCATTTTTATTTTCTTGTTTCCAAACTGTGAGTATTGTTTATATTTTCCCAGGAGGAAAAAAAAAAGATGTTCCCACAGAAAATTTGAATTTGGGGAGGGGGGGAAGCTTCCATCTAAAGAAATACACACAGTTTTCATCTCTGACCAAGTCTGAAACAGCAAGCCTGATACAGTATATCCAAGATTTACTCATGTAGTGTAAAGGAGCAGACTTTAGCTCACAGTCTTGCTTGTCTTTAGTACAATCTTCATGAACACTGCTATACTGAAAGAAAATTCTTGGACTCACAGGATCATGTTACAGACAGTATTTTTATGAGAAGAATTGGCAGAGGCTGGCATTAAAAGAAGTGATAATAAGCCTCTTCACTTAAAAGATAAACTGATGCCAACTCAAAAGCATCCAGTCTGTAATCCCATAGCTCCACAAAGTATAGGCTACAGTTTGCTTATGTCTTTCCACTGTTACAACAGCCTATGAAGTATATAGCACAGTCAGTGATTAAAAACAATAAGCAGTTTGGAGCCCTCACAAAACTGCAAGTCCAGATAAAAATCATAGTCACTCTCAGTGTTAAGGAAAATGGATAATGAAATACAATGACGAGTAATGTAAGCAAAAGACAGATCCAAAAAACTACTCCCTGCCAAAATAAACAAGAAGCAGAGAACGCGTAACTCTGAATTCCCATTTTTATTCAGAGCTTAACTGGAATGTTTTGGGGGCAAAGTGCACCAATGAACAATAAAAATTCAGAAAGGCCAACTATGTATGTTTTCTTCCATACCAGAGGGTGAGATTGTCTCAGTGCTCAGTCTGTAATCACACACTTATCCAGCCCTGCTCCTTCAAACTCACCCTACTAAAGCAAGTCACACAGGAGACTAGTGCTCGCCTCATGTGAGCAGATGCACAGGATCATACACCTGGTGGAACTGGCTACAAAACTTGTATGCAAAAATGTACAACACCAGATGTTCAAGCAGCATAAGCAATATCTTCCCTTAAATGACTAGGACTGCATTTAGGTTTCTAAACTCACCCTGAGATTATATTCATTACAACTAACCAAACGAACTGAGAACTAGATTTGGAAGAAAAATTAAGAATTACATTCTGTCTCCCCAAATGTCCCAGTAAGTCTGAAAAATTCAGTTCCCTCAGAAAGTGGAACATGTGCTGTAATTACTGAAACTACTGTGTATGACCTAGTTTCTGTTAACAGTAAGAAAATGTGTGGATATACATTCTTGTCATAGGTGGCAACAACAGAGTAAACAGTCTTCCTAGTAAAGGCAGTTAATCTCTTTTATTACATTTGGTACACTTGCTAAAATAGCTGGGTAACATGTTTATTGTCAGTTGTGGAAAGTGAAGACAAATTCTGTGGCTCACCTTAGGATTCTCACTCCAAAATATTTGAGAAACATTAAAATAAACCCAAAGGTACAAAGTAAACATATGCAACGCTTGTACCAAAGCGTAAATACACTTTGGTATGTGGTGCATGTTAAAGCCAAAACACTACATCAACATAATGTTAAGGTTGTGACCCAAGCCAACAAAAGCAAGATAATTCATCAGAGATGGATGTTCTGGCATTAGCCCAGCCTACTGCACATACTGCAATCTGTCACATCTGATCTGTTAACAGTCCTGGGCCAACACATAACCTTAATATTCAGTCTTAGATACATCAATCTTATGTTTTGAAGATGAGATTGGAACAAAGACATTTCACCACGTCAATTTGAAGATACGGGACTGAACTCTTGTGCTAATAGCCTTCCTACAAAAAAAGCAGTTTGATAGTATCCCTGTAATACTCTACTGAAACATGGGTTAATACTGGGATTCATTATTATTAATTATAAGAAAAGAATGACATACGAAAAATAAAAAGATACTTCTAGGGTTCTTGCCTAGCAGAACTTCTAAACTGAGTGAGCCCTGGCCTCTGAAATCAGACCTAGTGCACACACAAACAAAAGCTCCTGTGTCAACTTTCTCACAGCTGAAATTCTTGCCTGAAATAACTTAGGAGGTCAGAACCAAAAATTTTAAATAAGGAAAACAGTGAGATTCTGTGAAGGTCTGTGCAAAACCTAGATAAAAATATTCCCTCTGCTGACTCAAATTCTACCCCAACCACTGCACAGTTGTCTACATCAAAACAGAGCCTTGATCCATAGCTGGAGTTATAATGTATGAGTGCAATAGAAACACAGGTAGTTGTCCTAATTGTAACTACTGCAGTGACCATCTTTCAGCAGAAAAATAAACATGCCTCTCTATTTTTTATTATCAGCCCATGAAAAGTACTTATTTCCAGCAGGTAATGTCAAACATGCAGCTGCAATATTCAGCTGCAGCTATAAAACAGTAGTCTCCATACTGATATATAAGAAAAAACTTCCCAACTTTTGTTTGATGTCTTAATGAATAATCATAGGCTGCCCCAAGCTTGTCAAAACAAATCAAAACAAAGCCAACACGCAAGCAGATATGTGCTCCATGCGCCTGTTCTCTCTGGTATCTGAAGGCAATTTTGAGTCTGAGTTTTACTGTGTGGGCAATAGCAACGCACATGCCTTTACAACACCTTGCTAATTTAGCCTGGTAACTCTCAGAAGCACCGTCGTCATCTGACAATTAACAAGATGGGGAGAGAAAAAGGGAGCAGTTTGGTCTGCGTGCTCTCAGTTGCTATGCTTGAACCATCGCACAATCGCTGTGTGAGAAATACTGGTACCTACCAGTATGATTACCTGCCTACTGGTTTCTTCTTCCTACAGAAGCTGAGACTGTTGCTCCCAAAATGGGAGGCAGCATATGGATCAATAAAAAATGATAATCTACCAACAAAGAGCAAAATAAATAATCACAAATATAAAGCCTCTAAATAGGTTACAGCAATTTCGTGTAAAAGAAGGTAATCATCTTATCTACTTCCTCTCATCATCTATTAAGATCCCTTTCTTCCCCACTGGACCAATGTCTTCACCCCCTCTTCCCAAGGGGTTCATACAGATGCTCTGTCCCAGCCCCAGAAGCCAAGGTTGGGCAAGAATAAGTGGAATGTTTTATTCTAAAAGCGATCTTGGGCAGTGCTGTGGTAGCAAGCACTATGGCTGACACCCCTGCTTTATAAAAGTAAGGGCAGTATTAAACAGATGTAAGTAAAAATACAGCTGTTTTTTTCAAAGAAATTCAATGGAATAGTATCATATACACTTCTGAGTAGTTAACAGCACTTTTTGTTTTCCGAGACCAAACTTCAGACATCAGTTCTCTATCAAGAAGCCCATATGTATTTGGCTATGGAAGAGGCAAGAGGAAGAAGGACAGAAACTCCCTGGGGGAAACTCCCTGGGGGAAATTCCTAGCCCACAAAACTCCTATGTGCTCGTAACACTAAGTCCTCTGCTAGCCACAACCCTTCCCTAAAGTTCTGGAGATCACACTCGGTGTGATAACAGCATACGAGTTTTCTATTTTGCTGCACAGACACATACATAACATGCTTCTTTTGCAACCCAGGACAATGCAGGCAGCTGGGTTGTTATTGCAGTAACAATGCAATTTATCTAATTACACCATGATGCTTACTGTGCAGCAGTATTGCCTATGCGGCTACAGCATAGGACAGTATTGCCAGTGAGAAACATAACTGAACAACTTCTGGAACCATAAGAGATTTACTCGTGTGAAAACATCAACCATTTTCCATTATTCTTCGTTGACACTATGAAGAAAACATGTCCCGATTGTGCTGTTACAAGGGACAAAGCAACGACAGTTAAAAAAATCCATAAAACACTAAACATTGCTGATATATGGGGATTTGAATGTGGCCATTTCTATACAAAGAGGGAGACCAGAAGTCAAAAACTTGCTGTCAGGAAGATCAGAAGCAAAGATACCATTTCTATCTGAGTTACTAGAGACATTGGCCAAATTCCTGCTTGTCACTGTACAAGTAAACAAATGCATGAGAAAATATATATTGGTCCTATGCTTCTGCACTACTGAGTTCAACAAAAGTTCCCCAGGAGTGCAATAGGTCAAAACTCAGATGAAAAGTCAAGACTTCACCCAACCTATAGGAATAACAAAGACAGCCGGACTCAGCAGACAGTTATTATCACACCATTTTAACGACAATAGAGAGGCCTCTTTCATAGAGGTGAGGAGGGGCTGGATCTGTGGCACATGGCAGCCCCAGGACACAGTGCCATACGGAACTGGGCCTGAAAAATGCACAGATCCTAACTAGTCTTCCTCCATCCACATCCCTGCATTGTCCTTCCCTTCCAACACAGGAGGTTTCAAATAAGAAATAAGAAAATAGTATATTGGAAATCCAGGCCCAATAGTTCAATCTGTACAGTTTTCTAGGTCTAGCTTCTTTTTTGAAGCAGACAGACTTACAAATTTTTAAATATCTGCCAAGTATCCAGTTTGGCCCTTATTTTCAGCAAGATGCACCACCATTTAGTGTGAGCCACTGTTTACTAGTCTTTGGTCAGCTTAATCACGTGCTAAATCACCTCTAAACCAATTTCAGATAATACCTTTGAGGACTTTCATGGGATGCTCAAGCTTTCTGTAACAATTCAGCTACAGCACATCTACTTCTCTGAACACCGGTAGTACCTACATGTTTCCCTCTTCTCGACAGATATTTCCCCAATTTTCACAACAAGAAGTCAGTGCCTATAGATGCCTCAGAATATATGCCATGCAGATTCAATAATCTGCAGATAGCATTTATTTTCTAGCGATCCTATCATCTTCTCTTTTCCTTTTCCTGCGCTTATATTTACACAAGCTTCACTACTTCCTAGTCATCCATGTATCTCCCCCTTACTTATCTTCTTAACAAGCAACCACAAAAAGCAGCTCAGCCATTTATGTTTGCATGCCCTACTGGTAAATGCGCACCTATCTAAGCAATATTCAGAATTAGCATTGAGTGTTTCTTCCCTGGAGCTATTTAAAAGACGTGTAGACATGGCACTTCATGGCATAGTTTAGGAAGCACGGTAGCATTGAGTAAACGGTTGGACTTGATGATCCTACAGGTCTTTTCCAACCTTAATGATTCTATGATTCTTTTCCTCATTCATCCTTTCCCTCCACAACTCCTCCAGCCCCTTCCCAAAGCTGGGAAGACAACAGTGCATCCTGTTGGGGGCTGGTGAGAACATGAGCGGTCACAGTCTCCTCTTGCATAAAGAGAGGTGAGAACTGCAACTGTGCCCCCTAACTCTCAAAACCTATTCAAGTCCCTACTGATAGGTTCACATCATACCTTAAAACCCAGCCATATGCTTGAGGAGTTGAACTGGGGAGAGAGCCCTAATTCATCATCTGCTCTAACTGATAAAGCACTGCAGTGCCTAACAGTGCTCCCAAACACAGGCTCAGTGAAGTGGGACAGGACTGTGAAAGAGGGGAGAGATATAACCATGAGCCATGTAGGAAACTGCTCCAAACAAGCCTCATTCAATACCTCTTCTGCTCAAGAGCTACCTGGAGCCTATGAACAGACTGGAAGAAAAGGAGCTCCTCTCCTGCTTTGATCCCAGTTTTACTTCGAAAAACCTACCTGACTTGAGTTACTGATTCTTCTGTGAAGACATGGTATAGAACGTTAATTTTTTTCTCATTACTTGCATACAAAGACATACCCAATTGGAAAGACACCATGATGTATGCACACGTAAAGTGAATTTCATCACAGGGTTTTTTTTCTCCTATTATAAAGAGAAGATAGACTTCACTGAAATTGAGAAAAACACAGTATATTCTAAACAGCAGCCGTAAAGAAGTTTCACCAGAATCTTACTTGTGTGCCACTCAGAACATCGGGCAACAAATTAAAAATCTTTCACAGAGTAATTACATCGGTAGAGAAACTGTGTAATGCTGCTGCTAGGAAAGGATAGCCTCTTGCAACTTAACAAATTAACCTAGAGACAGTATAATGATTCTTGCTATAGTTACTGTGGCATATGAGGGAGTGGCATAGCAGCTGAGAAAGATGTCAATTACAGAATCTGAAAGACAGATATGAGGCAGAAAAACAAGAGAACAAGAAACAAACCTGAAGCATCTCTGTCATACATATAAAAATAATTCTTGACCAATTTGAATTAATTTAATTGCCTACTGCAGTGTATTGTGCTGTATTTTAAGTTACATGCTGGTTAAACACATTCCTGTGGGAGGTGGTCCCCTCTCTGTGACCACAGAATATTTAACTAAGGGATGTCAGTAATGCTCTTCATTAGCAGTAATGACTGAAGTACAGCAGAAGAGAGGGATTACATATGAGGTATTACATTCTATGCATTCCTCTACAAGTGTGGGAATAGCCAGATGTGTCCTAAAAGTGCTAGCTAATTGCACTTGCTATGGCAAAGGGGGCTTCTGAGCATGAAAGGATGGAAATATTATGAAGAAGCAACCAATAGTGGCATGACTGTGATTGTAAAGATATGGCAGATGCTTCTGTACTCTGACTTAACTTCCAGGTAAGCATGTTTGGCACAAACACTTGTTACCCAAGAACAATGAAATTTTACTTTCCAGAATGCCTGTGCCAGTAAGTGTAACTACACACATACCTGCTGGAAGCAAATGCCTGGCAGGCACAAGCACGTTCTAATGTCAGTCATTTGCAAGTTTTGAAGAACACTCAAAGAACCACAAAAAATTCCAACGTTTAAAACCGCTTTCTGTATTTTCTTATACATAGATTATCCCACTAACCTCTGCTCCTGAGTATTTTTATGCAGCACTCTCTGAAGCAGAACCTTTAGAGCACATCTTTCTATGCCTGGCTCTCTCCAGACCTAGAGAGATCCCCCAGCCCCATGCATAACTTTTACTCTTTAAAAAAAAAAAACCCCACGCAAAAAACCAAAATAAATAAATAAATAACCCCAAAATTTTAACAGCTTTCAATCTGCTTTTAACTTGAGGCGCAAATGGATGTGATGGAGTTTTATGTTTTTTGTAGTCCTGCATGCCCATAGTACCAGAGCCCCTTTCACACTGCGAAAATTTGAAATTCTCCATTTACACAGTCCTTTGATGTTAGCAAATCAACTGGATGGCTACCTGCACCCTCTTACCATACGTTTTCATTCCACACCATTCAAGAGTGATGGGAACATGAGGTAGACTTCAGAAGAATCTCTGTGAAGCGCCTAAACTGTAGAAATTTAAAAATAAAGTAGATTCTTATTCTCCTACCAAAGCACTGGCACAGATGTAGCATGACGGAGTAACAGAATTATTACTATTTGCTCATATTGTGATACGCCAAAATTCATGCCAGCTTTAGAAACAGGATGGACAGTTAAATACTGGGTGCGCCTTAATTCACTTCCTTCAACAGATAGTACTACAGCATTTTAAAACTCAGTTGCACCCTGCATACCTTAGAACACAGAAAAATTCATGATCTAGTCAGTCAGAGCAAGTATGCAGGTGCGAAATAATGTGCCTCTTACCAATAATCTCACTGGTAAATCTAATCCAAGCAGCAGAACTGAATAGCTAATTTATTTCTCATCTAAACTGAAGCAAAAGATACGTGAAATGTGAATGTCAGGAAGATGTGCCAGGGGAGGTTTAGGTTGGACATTAGGAAAAGGTCGTTCACCCAGAGGGTGGTGGAGCACTGGAACAGGCTCCCCAGGGAGGCAGTCACAGTGCCAAGCCTGACGCTCTTCAAGAAACACTTGGACAACACCCTCAGACACATGATGTGAACTTTGGGGCTGTCCTGTGCAGGCACAGGAGTCGGACTTGATGATTCTTGTGGGTCCCTTCAAACTCAGGACATTCTATGATTCTGTGATTCTATGAAATGATGGGGCCAGCCATAGAGGTGAAACTGGAATCCAGGTACCTGAGTTTGTGAAGTTACTTTTATTTTATGATGCTTCACCAGAGTTTGTATTACTCTTATTTAGTTTTTATACATGAAATTATACTTTTCAGACTCAGTATATCTAAAATTAATTACACATTATATAATTACCCACATATGTACGTGCTGTGAAAATAAAAACTGTTCTTGTGTGTGATCTCAGCCTGAAAGATTCAACAGTTCCTAGTTTGCAAGCCCTGGCAGCACTGTGCCAAGTTGCCTCTGACACCAAAGCATCTTGCAGAGGAAGGGTGTGCTGATTGGGAAGAGATCCTGGCTTTCCCAGATGGCTGGCCTTTCATGGCAGTCCCAGCAGGAAACAGCAAGGAGAACACAAAAATAGTACTCACTCTCCAAAGCTCAAAGTTTCTGAATATGAACACATATATTCTATTGTCTCGGATGGTATTACCTCCATATATGTATATTCATCTCCCAATGGAACTGGCAGTGGCAGTTCAGACTGCCAGAAAAGACTACAGTGCCCTTAGTGATTCAGTTCCTCATATGAATGTTCTGCAAAATTTTTTTCATATTGATGGAGCATTTTTTGAGGGACCAGGGGAGCTGGATTGGGGCTTGAAGAAGTTGATCGTATCCATCTCACTAAAAACTGATGTCCAGCTGTAATTGCTAAGTGGGACTTCTTGATTTTGGCCAGAGTTTTCTGCAGATCCTAAGAAGCTGATGAATACCCAAGCAGATGTCTTTCACATTTCTTCATCTCCACACCATTATTTGCACTGACTAGACGCCTTTTTTTCTGCTTAACTTTGATTCATTCAGAACCAGTCCTGTGGCATCACTGTGTATGTGCCACCACAGAGTACCCCGCTCATAGCCAAAGGTGAGAATTCAGTGGTCCCTTGTTATTCTTTAAATAAGTACACAACATCTGGAAAGGAACAACCAGAAAGCCAGATTTGCAGATGATACTATCATAGCACAATAGCTGTCTTTGCTAGGCTTGATCTCCAGCCTACCAGAAACAATGGGAACTTTTGCATTACTTTTAGTGAGGTTTAAACCTGTTCCGCAGTAACCTAAGTACAGGCCTACTACGTGTACATATCCTGCATCAGGATTCTGTTAGCCGAGCTTCTCTTTTTCAGTTAATCTCCCGTTCCTTAGGGGTTCAATGTTTTACTCTGAAAATTAACTTGTTTTCTAGGAAATAATCACACTGTCTTTAGGAAAACTTGGGTAGGATTCATGTTATTTGATGCAGATGTCTTCACTGTCTGCCTGACTAGTGATGCTTGGCTTCCTTTTGAGCCAATACAGTACAAAGTGAAAAAGCCACTTTTATGGTATGAACTATCTAACCTATAAAGATGTATCCTTTTGGATGTCAGGAAGCATAAGAAAAGCCTTTTTCTCTCAACTGAGTGTCAGGGGATCCTAGCATGAATAGGTCTGATTTAGATTATCTACCCTGTTGACATCTGTCCTTGATCAGATGATCCCACCCCAGATAGCCTGAGTTGGATACAGTAGACAAGCATTACTAGTTGTTTTTATGTAATAACTATGTTTAAGCAAAAATGAAATGAAAGACGATGTCTGTGGAATAAACAATCTAGTGTTTTCTCCCTTTTATTGCTGTGATATGAAGTCAGTGGCTTAGCAATCTAAACAGAGACAGTTTATCAAGCCCTTACCTTTGGGGATAGTAATCTGACAGCCCAGGTCACAGTCCTGCTGCAACTGATAAAAAGCCACTTCCTGCAGCCGAGCACGCTCCAGCTCCGAGAGGCTTTGAACGGGAACTGACTTCAGACGAACACTGCGCCCTGACATGCTGTTCCAAGTGAAATCACCCTACAGGAAATCAAATGGAAAAATATGAAGCATCATATGGTATGCACAGTTTAATAAACAGAACCATCTCTTCTACTGCTAGCAAAAACAACACAGGTCCTCTTTTCTAAAAGGCCATTTTCTTGGACATCTCCAGCCTTTCAAACATCTTTGTTTTCCTAAGAGCAGCATTCCTTAAAAGGAGTACAGACATGCAAAACAAAGTCAATTCTGTCTGAAACCATTTAACAAAGTATTGTTGCAAAAACATTAGGATTCCAGCAACCAGAAGCACAAAGCAGGAAAAAAAAAAAAAAGCCCTTGTCTGCTTTTCCCAGTTTGCTTTCTTTGTACAGTACTTGGTCGTCACTTAGTTCCTTTCCCCTCACGGTCAGTCAGACATGCAGACTTCCACAGGTCGGTGGACAACATGCACCTTACCTCCCTCAACTTGCTAATCCCACTCCACCAGACTGTTCAGAGAGTACACAGAGCCCCTTCTCTTTTCTGACATATCCCATCCCCTCTTTATGACAATATTGTGTTTAGACCAAGATCAACTAAAGGGCAGTGTGTTTCATGTTTTTGAAAAGCCACTAGAACAACGTATGTGTTAAAATTTATACAGGAAAACAACACGAGATATGCTACGCCTCTGTAAGGTACCAATTATGCTTGCAAAGCAAATCAAAAGCTTTAGCTGTTCTACCTCCCACCTCTGATAACATCTACAAAAAGCTATTCTCTTAGCTAGTATTTAGCTTAGGTGAGAGTAGTAATCATCAGTCAAAGAGAAGTGCAAGCACACAGACAAGCTTAAAGGCTGACAATTAACTTCAAGAAAGAATTTCAGAATTCATCACAGCATCATCAAAGAACGCATATTAGCACTGCAGGGAAAGAAAGAAGAATTTGTTTTTCATTCTAACCGTGTTAAAAAATAAACATCAAACTTGTCAGTAGACATAACCTGATGCAGCTGCAGATAATGGAAAAACTCTGATGTACATCAGCTGAGCTGTAAAGACAAACCCACCAATCTGCCCTTCATCAGAACACGGCAGACTTACAACTAACAAACTTCGCTCTCTAAGTCCTCACTTTCAGTTTAAATTTCAGCATCTGTACCTTCATTGCATGCACATTTTCTCACTGTTCACTTAGAATTCATCTGTTCTGCACACACATCTGCAGTCAAAGGGTGCCCACTGACTTTAAAAGACATTGGCTGAAGGTGCTTATTATGCAAAATTAGTAAAATTTGATCTTACTTAGTAGCTATGCATCCTGTTGTATGTAAACATCTTTGTACACATTTCCTTATATTTTGCCTATATATGTGTAAGTATACATATGGGCAAACATACAACCTGTATATACATGTGTGTACACAAACACATACACGTACCTATATATGCACACCTATGACTGAACGTGTGTATTCACATATACATATGAGACAAAAATAATTCACAAATATGCAGCACCATCTAGCAATATAGATCAAAAGGAATTACACTTTAAACACCACTTCTTATGATGCATGCAGTATGTTTGAGTTCATCAAGGAAGCTTTTTTCCACAGTATTTTTTGTATGTCATTAGGCAACCATAATAGATAAAGCTGTTACCTCAAAGTGAACAACTGCACATCTGTACACTCAATGCATGTACTATGCTCTGTACCTTTATGGTATTTATATATACATGGGCCACATAAGCAAACATCTGCACTACCCCTGTATTTGACTACTGAAATTTTTATCTTTATTTTTTGCCTCTTCACCTCTTCTTTTTCTTCTAGTGACTTACTGCTGAAGAGCTAGATCTAATAATCTCAAACTAAAGGTTTGCACGGTGACACAAGCCAAGCTCATTAGCTTAACTCAGGCAAAGCCAAAGCAGCAAGAGTCACATAAACCTTATTTGCAAAACTGCAAGTAAACATTTACATTTTTTAAAAAGCTGTTGTCATTTATAGATAAAAGTGATCGAGAACAGAATCCACAACCAGACAACGTATACTATGAAACGAATTCCTTTCAACCCTGATAATGTAGAAGAAACTTTATAACTACAGAAGTAGAGTTTGTGAGTATTTCATCTTATCAATTCCTCTGAGATGAGCATCTTCATAAACAGAAATATCACTGATATGTCTACCATGAAAAATCTCAAACCTAGATACTTAATTTTGGAACAAGAATGGGAAGCAAAAAGGACATCCATTAGAAAATGTTGAGACAACACAGTATTTATACTGTTTAGGACATGTCCTGTTTCCCATAGAGCACAAAAACCAAGGGACACGAGGGGCTTTTAGGAATTACCACAAATTAAATAAATATTCCTTAACTGAATTTTGCATGGATATATGAATTATTGCTCTTTTTTGGAAAAAAATTACCAGGGGCAAATCTAACTCTGGAGGTAACTGTTCATCCTCTGCCTTATCTCTGAGTTAGCTCTGTAACTACAAGCAGCGAGCTGTACAACCACAAGGCCCAGCTTGAACACTAGACGTGCCAAACAATTCGGAGAGGCAGGGCTTGCTAGCTCTGGTACAGCCCTGCATTAATATTCTGCTTTGGGGATGCCAGTGAGCCTCTTTGCGCAGAGCTGTGCTGCTTTATATGAGTAGAGCAGCCAACTCGGCACTGCCTCAGGAATCCTACCCAGGTTAATTTCACATTAATATGAATACGAGCACTCCACCCCTTTTTTTTTTTTTATAGCAGATCAAGGGTTCAAAATCAAGGGAAAGAAGAAAGCATCCAACAAGATTATGAGGGCTGTTCTTTCCAACCAGGTTTTCTATTCTGGCAGTCTGCAAGCTCCCAGTATGTCCTTGGCGGTCACTGGGTTGGCTCTGTCTGGCTAAAAACAGTGGGATGCAAGCTCTGTACCTTCCAATGCCATGACAGATTGCTGAGCAGCTATAAAAAATGTGGCATCACTCTGCCCAGTTGCTATGCACTAAAGAAGATATTCCTCTTTTACACTTGATGGGTTTGATAAAATCTCTGCTAGGTCACATTAACATAGGTTTTACTATGCTAATGGAACACATGACTAATTAACTAAAATATTTTAAGAAAACCATGTGTTATGGCCAGTGAAATCTAATCTGCTAAAGCAGTGAGAGGCTCAAGAAATGTTTCCTTGAAAAAGTCTGTTTTATTTGGCAAATAAATATCAGTCTTCTATGAGCCAAAACACAATATTTGATAATTTAATCTATTCAAAGACTCCTATGATTTCCGTGACACAAGGTAAATTAAAAGCCCCATCTTCCTTCTAAAGCACGGTACAATTTTACATACAGCCCATAAATTACTGCAAAATCAACCAGGCTTGGGAGAGGTCCAGAAAAGTCAGGCTCCCTTGGAGAACAGGTGCTGGAGCAATTATATCAGTCACATCTGCCTAAGGCTATTTTCCATTCTGTGGGGCAACCAAAGAAGGGAAAAGGCAAGACAGACAGGTAGAGTATTTTCTGTTTCTCTCTCTCCATACGAGGAGGAAAATTTCATCAGCCTACATCAACATCAGCCTGACCTAGCTCCTTGCAGGAGCTTCAATGGAGGAGAAGATCTTTAAGCATCAAGTCAGAGTGACTTGGTTTTTGAAGTTCATGCCCGGCATATGTGTTCAGACATACATACACAGCTTCTCTATTATTTAGATTGTAGGACTGTACGTCAGAATATGACCTGCAAATGGCTCCTTCATCACCAAGAAAAAAAAAAAAAACCCAACACAAAAACAAACAGAGAAGAGCGCAAACAGAAATACTGCTCTGGGATAAAGCGATCAGCCTGATAGGACACAAACTGCTGACTGCAAGGGGCCTCTCATAACTGACTTTTACAAAACCTTAAATCAGACTTAAAGCCTTCTCTGGTTTCTTCTACCAACCAGTTACTTCTTTTCTTTCAGAAGTCTCCAGGTTCAGCTGTATTTTCTCTCTGGTCCTCCCACTAACACTTAACATCTTTCCTCCACGCAACCAAGCAGTTCGCTTATCAGGTAAGTAACTAAGATACCAGAACAGATGACTCAGCAAAGGAGATGACTGATTAAATGCATCTTGTGCCTTTGAAGAATCTGTCCGCTTTTCCCACATTTCCTGTCCACAGTTATAAGCACATTTTTAATAAGACGCTGACTGCAGTTTTCCTAATATTTTTTCAAGCATTTGGTTTTTTAATGGGCTGGATGTTCAGGGGCTTCAGAATAAACGTTAAGTGGTACATCCTGACTTATGTATCACTATGCACCTAAATTACTCGTAAGCATGTGTAGGCAATTCTTGCATACCTGACCTCTTTCTCCTGAGCCTCCAACACACAGTCTTTCAGATGTCTTTTAGTGAAGTCTCCTTCTTCTGTCCTTTGTACAATAAAAAAAAAAGCTCGCAACTACTGCAAGGAATCCTGAATGTAGATGCAAAACTATGGGCAATGATCGACCTCTGTTGATGTCTGTGGAGTCCTAAGCCTTAGTGAATAATGTGGATCAAGCACAGGGTGGGAAATAAGAACCCCTACACAAGGCAGTTTTAGATAACACAAATTTTAATGCAAGTTGGAGAAAGCAATTTTTATCTTACTGCATTATTGTTATCGTTAATGACTTTAGTCTGTACTCATTTAGGTAAATGCCATTATCAGATTAGCTGTCTACTTTTCATTATTCTTTTATTCAATTCCATTTGAAACCACTAAGATCAAAACCAATTATGTCTACTTGTTTTTCTCCTACCCTAGCAACTTAGGTGTGTGCTTGTATTTAGACGGGTTTCCACTGTAAAAGAATTCAGTATTTTTGCACACAAGAAGATTATATTGCAAATAACATGGCAAATATAGCATTACAATGTCTGAATTCTGTTTGCTTAATTACTTCTTCAAGCTTCATGAAACTGCATATCATTGCCACTTTATAAACTCCTCACTTACCTTGGTCATTTATTTCAACTCTCTCTAAAATGATTTCCCGACTCCAGGCATAAACTCTCACAATTTGTCTGCCAGTAGAGGTAATCCCTCTCTTCCTCACTTCCCTGGTATTGCTGTTAGTATGAACCAAACCAGGTCTGAAGTCACTCCAGTACAGCTATATAGTCTATCATATGAAATCAATATACAGAATATTGTTCCTGGACAGAATGAGAATTAAGGTGAAGGGAGAAATAAACTACATTAAATACCAATTTTAGCATTACATGCGGTTTAGGACCACGTGGCCAGCCCTTTACTAATGCCATCCCAGATAGCCACCTGCAGATTAATGAAGAGTTAGCAAACAACTGGATGGTATGAGTATGCTACGGCCTGACTCTGCCACCCTATTTCCAGATGCTCCTCCATAGCCAGTGCGGCTCATGACAGGCAGCACACTGGTTTCCAGCTGGCGTTAAAAACTACTGCAGCCTAGGATGCTCTGGCATCTCCAAACACAGCAGGCGTCACACAGCGGCTCCCAGGAGAGTGCTAGTATCACCAAAGACGACAAGTCTTTCAGATTAATCAAACGTCATCTAAATACTAAATTTGAAGAAGCACAAGACTTGCTGCGTGACACTGAAGCATTCAGAGGAAGATATCCGAACATGGATGCACAACATTAATCTTCATTAAGAAAGACTGACTTCATTAAGGTCATTATCTAGGATGGCATCCTGTTCCCCTTGACGTCAGTGGCAGAATTATTAATATGATGTCTCCACTAAGAAGAGAATAAGTACAGTCCAGGCGATCCCGTGTTACAGTTCAGAGCCTTGCACTAAAGCTGCCTTATCTTACGCTATATTGTCCTTGTGTGTATTAAGTAATGTATGTACAGAAAAAGGTATTAGCTTTGTCAAAAAGTTAGCACTTTACAAAGCAGTAGTTTAGATATCAAAACTATTTAATGGCAATTAATATAGACATGGCATTGCCAAAGACAGACGCTTCCTCGCTCCTAGCTCGCATGCTGTCTCATTCCCAAGGCTGGAGATCCATGATAATGGAGATCAGTACTGCGAGACACCCCCTGTGGGACACTGGAAAGCTGGCGTTCCCCACAGGGGAGGCAGAATTCACATCCACAGCAGAGATACTTCATCTAGCAAGATGGCATGAACCTGTGCCTGGGTAAAGATATGCACTTCAGAATATTACAACTGTGATTTTCATTTATTGGGGCGGGGGTCCTTCTAACTTTAGTCTAAGGGTAAACAAGGAACACAAGAATGCACATGCTTTCACAGCAGTATTAAAATTGCTAAAACAAAGGGAAAAATATTTCCTGTTCTACGATCAACCTCTCCAAGTTTTCCAAATGCCTCAGGATACTATTTCATGTTTAGAATATTTAAAAAGCATTCTCTTAAAAAAATTGATATGTAATGGAGATGCATTTAATTCCTTTTCTGACATTAATAAACATAAAATATGTACAAAGGAATTGTCTAACAAAATACTCATCCCTAACATACCCACTCTGCACTGAACGTTTTTATACACCCAGAAAGCCAACCTCCAGAATTCAGAAAGCTCTGTTAAAATGCATCAAAATACATGTTCAGATTTTCTGAATTTCTTACTTCAGCAGACAGTAGTGTTTTTGGAGGAGTTTATCCAGAAGGACCACAATTAGAACCAGAAGGGGCTGAGTACTTTTTTGGATGTGCTAAAATGGAGACAGAACACCTTAAAAACCCTAGATGCAACTGTAAAAGTACAGCTGAAATTTTATCGGTCTTCACGTAAACAGATTTTTCTGGGTACTTTTTTAGTAAAGGAGAATTAAGCTGCATTGCAATACTCTGAATTTTGCTGCAGGTTGAGAATACGTGCATAGCTGTCGCAACCATGACTGCATGCACTAAACAAACTGCAGCAATTAAACCATCTGAGACCACAGTAATGGGCTACATGACAAAAGCCAGAGGCTTCATCAATCTAAACACAAAAGATCTGGGATAGCCTGGGTTGATAAAAGGGATAAGAAATCTTCTTTTAATCAGTTCATATACTGTATATTTCGAGAGGTTGGTGCTACATTTTTCTCAAGTGTTAAAACGGTTTCCTGCTTCAGCAGGAATAACGCGAACCCTGCAAGCTAATGGCAGCTGACCGAAAATCAAATACAATAGCTGCATAAGTATTATTTTTAGTGGCAAAGCTGCCTTAAATAGACCCCGCTCCAGCTCCTGTGACGAACACAAACATGCTCCCAACAGCCCTCAATGTTCAGCTGCTCATGAAGCTGAACAAGGAACCACAGCCCGTGACACAGCGAAAAATGGCATGTCCTCTCTGAGTTCTCCTGTACCCCAAGCCACGGAAAAGGTGGGCTCTATCCCGAAGACAACCTTTGCTCAATACTGCAGGTTGCAGTATCCATTCATGTCATGAATGCCAACCATTCATGTTATGTTCTTTCTAAATGTAAAGATTTCCAATGAAATTTTGAATATGAAATAGTGCTCCTTCTCCTCAACCTAACGAGATTGATGTTAAGCATATGAAAAATTAAGGCCAAAAGTGTATGTGAAATGCATTTAAACAATTTGGATTAAACATCTGCAAACACAGCACAGAAGTTAACCATTTCTGCATCCAACAATAAGTATTAATGTGTCTGCAGCCAATGCTTTGAACATTTAGGAGTGGCATCTATTTCTATTATGTTCAGTATAATTTTAAAAAAATGCAACATTTTAGAGAGAAGTAAATGATCTACTATGTGAGAGAATGCATGTGAGAGAGCGCACACCATCATTTCCAAGCATGCAAAAATCGTATCAGCCTGAGTATTGTATACAAGGCAAAAAATATATATTTGAGTACTTCAATTTACCTCCTGGATTTTGAGCTTTTAAGATACACATAGATTACATTATCTGATTTGAGCATACCACCAGGATCTCATAATGAAGTAAAATAAAACGACTAATTCCATTAGTCCAAGAACTGGGATTTGACTAATAATAAAGCCTTTAATTCAATACCAACCCCTACACTTATTGTTTCAAGCAGTTCTAACCAGTGTTTTCTATAAACTGATACTACTTTCAGAAAGGGGTTTGGGTCTAAGGAAAATGAGATCTGGGGCACATGTGGAAAATAGCCATTCTGACTGCCTACATACCAGGTCTGCATGGAAAAAAAAAAAATCTAGGGTTTTTTACTTATTTTGGGGGAGTTGTGGGAGTGGGTGTGATTTAGTTGATAGGAACAAAATGCAAGACATCTCCAAATATTTACATTTGGAAGCAGGGTGAGAGCTCTCAGTTACTCATCTAAGACACAGAGGACTCAGGAAGAGGTTTCTACTACCTGGCCTAGAGCAAGAGCTTGAACCACACTTTACCCCACCCCAGGCAAATGCCCTTATCAGGAGGCCATTGAATACTCTTAACATCTACCCCCAGTACTATAGTGAACCTTGGCAGAGATTGTCGGCCCCCTCCAGAACAACCGGCAAACTCATTAGGTGAATGGCTACTCTCAGAGCCGACATGGACACCTCCAGCAGTGGCTACCCACTCACTCCGTACTGTGACCGTGTGTGCTCCCTCACGCACATTCTCTGCTTCACAACTGCGACTGAAATAAAGGCATCGCAGGAGCCATTTTCTATGGAAGGAAGTTTTCCTTGAGTCACGAGTTTGTATCAGCAGCCAGCAGTGTTACAGGTGGTAGCGACACAGAGTACACATGCCTCTAGAAGGCAGGGACAGGCACATTTCAAACATGCAGAAAGTAAGCAGTTAGCTTTTAGGGATTAGGAGTTTTCACTTGCTACATAATCACTCTACACTTCCATTTTGGTTTTATCACTCTCAGACTATGTTCTCACATGCAAACACCACCCTGTCCTACACACTAATGTCAGACAGCCTGGGAGAAGCCCTTACCACTAAGCGACTCGCAGTGCTCTGCCAATCTACTCCAGTTTACTGGGACTTGCTTTGTTTTGGTTTTTCTAAGGTCTGGGATATCAAATTCCACCCACACGGGCAGCTGTTTTGATGACTCTGTCACTCTCCTGAAGACGCTGCAAAGAGTTTTCCACAATAAAATTCAGAAAATACAGGAAGTCTAATAATTAGGGCAAATATTGTGAGTGCAAAGAGGTGGCTTTGCACACACCAGCATTACCGATCCTTTTATCTGTGTAATTACTTTTCCTCTGTTCTCTATGTGTTGAAACAGTGTGCGCTCTCTTCTTGCAATGCACAGTAAAGGACAATACTTCAGCTTATTGAGAAGCGCTACTTCAGCAGTTCTTATTAAAAAATATCCTGTTTGTACACACGAATCTGCTGATCTGCCGTTAAGTTAAATAACAAACAAGAGTTTAAATATTTTTTAAGATACGACCTCAGCTACACTGGAACTATATAATCTGCTCTGAATAGATATATAGCTATCGGTCCAGTTGACGGATCAGTGTACGCACCTGGAAAGACCACTAAAGAGAACTTTAATACTGATCGTTGTCTATTAATGTGGAGGCTCGTTAAAAATGCAGCATTACAAAGCAAGAAATGTAAAGTGGATCCACACAAATAAAACCACTGTGCTGCAACACCAATTTTCAGGAGAAAGGTACATTTTGAAAACTAACCCTCCAACCTAAGGCACCCCAAGTTCAAACTGTGTGCCTGCCAGACAGCCCGCAACTTCTTTCTTTGTTTTTAAGCAGCACATTTACTTTGGACAGAGAAAGGGAAAAATAGCCCATAAAGTTCCCACTGTTATGAAAAACAGAAACAATTGCTAGAGTTACAAGCTCCTCACCAGCTGAGCCAGAGGATGAACAGCTCATGGTCTTGACTTTCTTCTACACAGCTAACCCGAATTTAAAAATACAACAATAACAGTCATGGCCATAAAACCTGACGCTTACAGAAACTTTTATTTGCCAAACTGAACCTATGCAGCTGCAGCTGTCATGCCATCAGCTTTCAAAAACCCTTTACCCTCAGCATATTTTGCTCACAATTTCCTGGGTTATGTGTCCTTCGTGCACAGAGCATACAGAAAAGGATAAACGTGTTACTGCAGACTTCAAAGCAAGGTACCTGATAAAGCCACTCAAATACAAATCAGCCTAATTATGCAGTTTCATTTCAAAATGTTAATGCCACTTCTTATTCCATAGTTTCATTCCTCTTGGTCCAACTATGAAAACAGGCAAGGCCATGAAATTGGTCTGAAAATAAACAGTATTGATGGCTCTCAGTTTTTGTTGATGGATCTTCAGAGCCTGGTAAGTGGTTGGTAGCGCCAGCTTTTTCCCCCATTGAATCAAAGCTGTTCTCTTTTCTTCAAACATAGCTATAGCATGAAAAAAATAAACCCAACATCACTGTGAGCACCACATTCAGCACCCGTTCTCCATCACGCTTAGCTGTACCCCACTATGTATGAGATTATTCAGTTTCCTTACCCTTTAAGTTCTCTTGTGTCTTCAGTGTCCTTTAGCATTTGATCAAACCAGATTTGGATTAAGGACCTAGATCCAACTACAACGTTTTGTAAAATAAGAATAAGAAAAGAATAATGTCCTTGACCTGAAGCTGCGTACCAAACACCTGAGAGACCACCCAGCTGGAGCAGCTGTGACTCCCAGGACACCTTTTGCTGCCAGATGTCATGAATCTTAAGGGGGAAGAATTGATCTTTTAATTTTTCCACTGCAAAGCAAGCTCAAAGTCCAGTCCAGGAGAAACCCCAGACACACAAACAAGCTGTGACTGGGTTCCCTCCTTCTTATTCCAGAGTTGTCCTGAGACAGTGCAACAAGTGGTAAGGAAGGGGCAGATCTCCTCTCAAAAATCCTCCCCCCACCATGGCTGTGCAAGATCAAAATCAACTGTAACTGCCCGAACTCTCCCTATCAGGAGCAGCCAAAAGAGTGCTGAACACAGCTGCCATGGCTCCTCGGAGCACAGCGAGGAGCACTTGGCAGTTTCTGCCTGACCTCACACAGTCAGTCTGAAGCTTTTTAGAACACCTTTGAAAGCTTTCTACTCACGCAGGCAGGCCAGCTATATTTATAACATGATTTTGACAATAGCAACACAGAGACTGAGCATTTTACACAGTATGCTAAGGAAAAAAATCCTTGATAAAGGCACTGCTTCATAAATAATGTTTGTCATGTTCACAGTCCCCATACACAATGCTGTCATCTATAGTGCGTGGGCAGGGAGTGTAGGAAATTTGTGAAAAACAAACAGTGAATCACCAATGATTTTGATGGCAGCTCTGCCCTACGCAGCTTTTCACCAAGTCATCATCCAGAGCGAAAACTTTGTTTCTCAGCTGGCACGACTTAGCACTTCATCAGATTGCTCGGAACAGGAGAAACCACGGGCTGGAGTTCATGGCAACAGCAAGGGAGATTATGTAAATATTTTTTTTTTTCATGTATCTACCCAGATGCTTCGTGCACCTCTAAACTGACGTCGGCTGAACAGCCTCCCACCTGCTGGGGTACAAGAGCCACGCTCACAGCTCAGAAATGCACGCAGCCCTTCCTGGCTCAACATGCTGGCCACCAGTGCCTGCCTGGTAGCAGCAAACACAGACATCAGACACCCCTAATTTTGGAGCCTTATCCAAAGCCCAGGGAAAGCAATGACAGGCCTCAGCATTTTCAGTGGTTCTTCGATCAGACATCAAATCCTCAAATCGTGCAGCTCCTCACCTCCATTTCCAGTCTCTTTCCATGACACTACCCAGGGCTGAGCAGTGCTAAGGTCAGCCAGTGTGTTGCACACTAAGCATCATACCATACAAGATTTCCAAGGCAAAAAAACCCCAACTTCCTTAGCTGAAAAGGAAGCTGAATAACTTTCCCAGAAAAGTACTGTCACTGACTGTGCTTACATCCCAATACAAACCCAGGGCACTTAAGTTAGATTTCTCTCTCCCCATCAAAAAGCTGTAAGCCAGAGATCAGCATCCTGCTACTCATCTTGCAATTATGCTGTACATTTGTAGTTCTTGCAATCTTTTTTCAAAAATAAGTTTCTTCAGCCCCTATATCCCTTGTGCCATTATTCTTTGAGTTTCCTCTAATGAGCAAAACTCTGCTCTTTACATAACTGGAAACAGGGTTGTGCTCCTTCATGAACCCACCCACTCGAACTATGCGATGAAGAAACTGCCATTGCACACTCCACACAGCAGCCACCCTGCAAGCAGAGAGTCTAAAAATCACTAACCTCTTCTGGTGGTCTGCAGGAAGATAAAGTAGAGTGGCTGTTAAGAATCCAACTAACCTGTCCCCCTTGTATATATGAGCTCCAAACAAGGTTTTGTTCCTTTACCTTGGATAAAAAAGAATGTGGAACTACATTGGAACTATTTATTTACACTGTAAGTTCCAATTGGCGACCTAGTATCAACAGATCAGGAGATCAGGTACTCAACAACGTTTTTGCCTCAAGTCTGCTCTGGTAACCTCTCTCCTCACCCCTCCCAAGCCAATGGACCGCAGGATGGAGACCAGGGGGATAAAGCCCCTCCCACTCTAAAGGAAGATCAGGTTCATGACTGCCTGAGGAACCTGGATATACACAAGTCTCTGGGACCTGATGAGACACTTCCCAGAGTCTTGAGGGAATTGGCTGATGTAGCCACTAAGCCGCTCTCCATGCTATTTGAGAAGTCATGGCAGTGGATGAAGTCCTTGGGGACTTCTACGCATCTTTGGAAAGGGTAGAAAGGAGGACCCGGGGAACTACTGTCCTGCCAGCCTCACCTCTGTGCCTGGGAAGATCACGGAACAGATCCTCCTAGAAGCTGTGTTAAGGCACATGGAGGACAGGGAGGTGATCCGAGGCAGCCAGCATGGCTTCATCAAGGGCAAGTCCGGCCTGACCAATCGAGTAGCCTTCTATGATGGAGCGACTACATCGGTGGACAAGGGAAGAGCTATGGATGTCATCTCTTTGGACTTCTGTAAGGCCTTTAACACGGACCCCGACAGCATCCTTCTCTCTAAACTAGAAAGATACGGATTTGATGGGTGGACTGCTCGGTGTACAAGGAATTGGTTGGATGGTCACATCCAGAGGGTAGTGGTCAATGGCTCGATGTCCAGATGGAGAGCAGTGACGAGTGGTGTCCCTCAGGGGTCTGTACTGGGACCAGTACTGTTTACTATATTCATCAATGACACAGTGGGATCAAGTGCACTGTCAGCAAATTTGCAGATGACGCCAAGGTGAGCAGTGCAGTTGACACGCCAGAAGGATGCGATGTCATTCAGAGAGACCTGGACAAGCTGGAGAGGTGGGCCCGTGAGAACCTCATGAGGTTCAGCAAGGCCAAGTGCAAGGTCCTGCACCTGGATCATGGCAACCCCTGATATCAATACAACATGGGGGAGGAAGAGATTGGGAGCAGCATCAAAAGCAGCATGGCCAGCAGGTCGAGGGAGGTGATGCTGCCCCTCTACTCCGCTCTGGTGAGACCCTACCTGCAGTGCTGCGTCCAGTTCTAGAGCCCTCAGCACAAGAAAGACATGGACCTGTTGGAGCACGTCCAGAGGAGGCCACAAAAATGATCCGAGGGCTGGAGTACTCCTCCTACAAGGACAGGCTGAGAGGGTTGGGGTTGTTCAGCCTGGAGAAGGCTCCAGGGAGACCTTATTGCAGCCTTTCAGGACTTAAAGGGGACGATAGGAAGGACGGGGGCAATCTCTTTAGCAAGGCCTGTTGTGACAGGACAAGGGGTGATGGTTTTAAACTAAAGGAGGGTAGATTTAGACTGGGTAGAAGAAGGAAAAAGATTTTTACAATGAGGGTAGTGAAGCACTGGCACAGGTTGCCCAGAGAGGTGGCAGATGCCCCATCCCTGGAAACATTCGAGGTCAGGTTGGACGGGGCTCTGAGCAGCCTGATCTAGTTGAAGATGTCCCTGCTCACTGCAGGGGGGTTGGACTAGATGACCTCTAAAGGTCCCTTCCAACCCAAACCATTCTATGATCCTATATGATTTCTATTTATTCAAAATATAGTTTGACAGCAAGGGTTTCCTGCTCAGACACTGAGGAGTCCAGCAATACTTTTTGAGTTCTGCTTTGAAATGGGGTTCTTCAGGTTATTCAGTAGCTAACACTGGTCTTTTAAAAAAAATCAAGGTCCTTCGGGGTACACTGTCTACACCTAGATGACCTTATTTTTATATTGTTTCTATTAGCTACCAGCACATCTGGGGAATTAGTTTTCCCCATTTCGTACTGCTTTTTTTCAGTAATGCACAGTTTCATATCTAAAAAAATATTCTGTTAGGATGGAATGTTATAATACAAACTGTTCACAGTTTATGGAGAGGTTATACAAAATATATCCCATCAGCAACAAAATGGAAGAAAATTAACTACTTCAGTTTTCTACTTTGGATTCATTTTTCCCAGAGCACTCAAAAATGGTAATCTGGAAATTGGCCTGGAAATGAGAGCTTGGCCTAAACTCTCATTGAGAAACTGGTTAAATGATTCTGATACTGTAACTTCATCATTCACAAATAAGCAGATTTGCACAAAATTATGCAAAATTCCAAGGATTTAACTCTCACTCCAGAGGGGCACAGGATTAGGAATACCAAATTAGCAGGCAGCTGAGAATTCCTCTGGCTGATCTCTTGTTACACCAATGAGCAATGCTGGCTACAAAACCTCACGGGACTGTCAAAAATAGCTTCAGAAACAGAATTGACCTAAAATCTCATTTTTTCAGTGGAAAAAAAATCAGGGTTTTGTCTTAAAAAATACTAATGAAAGATATGTTTTCTGGAAGAAAAAAAAAAAAAAAGATCGCTTGGTCCAAAAGTTCAAACAAGTTTGTGGCTAAGAAAGATGTTTTCAGTCCAAAATGCTCTGGTCTGGTGTGCCTCATAGGAACTGCGATTCAAGCACCTTGCGTACTTGGCTACCTTTCCCCTTGTGAGCAGGGGTTCCTATGACAGACTCCTTCCTTCACCTCCACGGATGGCACTGCACCATGCAAGTCCCTTATGGCTCATTAAAAGAACCTGGGGCATAAAAATCCACTGCAGAATAGCTTCCAGGAGACACGGCAGAGCTCTTTTAAATAAAAACACATTCTATTTTTGTATTTCCATGAAAAGTAATTGAAAAATGCAGACTACTTTAGCCTTTCCTGTATTCCTTTTGAACTACACTGGGGAGCCCCAAAGACAGACTGGGCACCCAGTCATGCAAGGTTATACACATTAGCCTTGGGTGACACAGTTCACTCAAAAATAAAAATAACTAAAAGAAGTACAACAACCTCTATTAGATGTACACTTGATGTGATCCTAAACCCTGTGAAAATACAGACGGGGTAGCAAGCTGCATATGCAAAAAAGGCACTTTAATTATATCTGAGCTGTCTGGTCCAGTAACCACAAAAAACCCCCATCTTCTCCAGACTGTCTGCCTGTGCCTCACAAACTCTAAAAAGCAGAAAGCAAATAAAAACCTATTAAATATATTTAGCTTGGTTTTTTTAATCTCATGATTTTAAGTGTTACCTATCAGCAGAAACTGAAGACTCCAAAAGAGATTATGTAAGTACAAGGACAACTTTTATTAGGCTCTAAAAAAAGCCCATACAGTGAGATAGATTACTAGAGAACTTGCAGCATCATCCCTGTTTCTAGAAAAAGAAAACCTCAGAAGGAGTTGTAGACACTTTGGTAAGCTGATGGAGAGTTGAAAGGCAATCCTGGAGGAACCAAAGCTGGGCTTTCCCAGATTACAACAGTGCTGCTGTTGTAATCTCCGCATAGCAGGAAAAGAGTATGCTCTATTTTTTCTTGAAGCCTTTCAAAAGCAAACATATTCTGAGTCACTGCAATATCCTGAAAACCCCAATATACAGCTTTTCTTTTATAAAAGCCTTACAGCGGATTTTCCCTTTATTTAAGTTCTAAAATCCATGTGCAACAAGCAGCGTTAGGTACAGCCCAGACCTCACCAGTCATTGAATCACAAGGGCAAACTCCCATCTTTGGGCATGTTTGGATTTCTCGCCAGCAGAAAGCAAAGCACACACAGAACTACGGATTCAAATGATGTTTTGGAAAACGATGCACTAGATTTTTAGAAGAGTATTTGGTGAGAAATAGGGGCAGCAAGAACCTTGTCCAGCTCTCGGAGGAAGCAGCACAGCCAGGGAGAAGCTCGCAGCAGCTCCCCGCATGCGCAACCAAGTCTCCAGGTCCTGTTTCAGAAACTTAAAGTGCACAGGCCCTGTTCCCAAAGCGTTTGAAAAGACACGTCTCCATCCACAGTCTCCAAATGAAAGACAAACATAAACAAACTCAGAGGCAAACTGAAACCCTATTTTTAGATGAATGAACAGCAAGAAAGCTTTCCAATGTCCTCTTCTTACCCTCCTCTTCTATTTCTTCTCTTCCCCTCCTTTCTCCCCCATAGGCTTTTATTGGTGACTGCCAAATGCTCTCTGCTCCCATTTAAAATTTCTAATGGCAATCTAGCGGACATCCCCAATCCAATTATTTTAATCTCTCTGTGTTAAGTGGCCACAGCAGCTGTTCACCTCCCCTTATCGACATTATTAATATTGTAATTAAAATATACATTAGTCAGCTGAACGATCCACACAAACCTCTCTGAATTTTACTTTTCATTATCGATTGAAGTGCTTAGTAAAAAAAAAAGGAACCAAGTGTGTGGGTTTTAAGAGCCAATATGAAGCTCTTACTAAAAAAAGGCATGCAGACACAGGAAGTTAAAGAGCTTTCACTGCAATACCCTTGTAAAATCATCACCTGCTGCCAGGTTAGGTTTGCTGCTGGGTCTCACACTATCGCTGTACGAGGAGCTCCCCATCCCACAGACACATGGCAGCATAGCACACTGCTTTTGAACTTTTATCAAACTCTGCTAACATCGGAATATCATAGCATTTCGGCATACTGTCAAAGATTTCTGGTAACATAGAGATCCATAGAGCAAATTCATTTTGGGGTTTACAGGATCTGAAGAGTTCTTATCTGCATTATGCCCTTTAATGACCTAAAGGAGATTATTTGATACAGCTCATTAATAATCACAAAGTTTATTCAAGGGAAACTCAAGCCATAAGCCTGTTTTTTTTAAATAAGAGGGATTATACACTTAAGTATCATTGCAATGCACTTGTAATGGGCTGAAGATGAATTTCAGTTGATCACCTTAGATGTACTCTTTGCTCTCTGAATCCCCTGGGATCTTCTATGGGAGCTGCTGCACCGAGCAGGCCTACCATGTGCCCACCTCCTTTGGAAGTCACACTCACGTATTTTAATATAATTACACATACATTCTCACATAAGGGTCCAAGTCTTCAGAGAAGTCACCCCAGCAAAGCAGCAGGACTTTATAAGCTTAGCTGCAGTCCAACAATTTCCTTTAGCTGAAGTTGTGGCTATTTGTTCAGAACCAGAGGACAGAAAACAACCCTCATATATATAAAGCTCTTAAAGAGTCTTTACTCAGGTCTGAAGAATTCAACAGCTGCATCCTATTCAAAAAATGGAACAGAATAAATATCCTCAGCTACAAGAATGACTTTCCAGGGGCCGAGTTGAAAACTGGGTACATTTCTAAAAGAAGGCATTGATTTTAAAGGCATTTGTAACACTCTCACATTTCACAGTATTTTTATAAGTTAGCTTTGTGATATTTGGTATTTGCTTCAAAGCTTTATCTCCAGGACATAAGTGAAAGTATAGGTGGATCTCAGTGTATGTATTTATGTAAAGAACACAAGGAATACATAAAGCTCCAGCCATTGCAGAGAGAAGCCCGCAGGTGTACTCTCTGTGCTTTCGGAAAATGAGAACCTGAGAAAAGGAACTCACCTTTTATTTCTGTCTGATGATCTAAGAGCCATTTTCATCACTCTGCTTTTCTTGGGACCTGAGTAGTTCTTCCTTTGAAGCATGCAGCTACAATTCCTGGCGTTAGGAAAATCATGTGCAGCCCCCCAAGATGCTGCTCCCCCAGGGGTAACTGGGTTGCAGCAGGACAGAGCTGGCACACTTCTGCTGGTGGCAGATACCTAGGGTAACACCATCCTGAATGCTCTCACCACTATCTGAACTTCTGTATTTGAGTCCCTTGTTATCCACGCAATGCAGATTGAAATTTGCCTTCTCCTAATACAGTTCTGGGTCATACGGAAACATCCAGTATCTTGCAGGGCTGACACAATTAATGAAATGCATGACCCTGGCTGAATAAATTACATACACTGTATACAAGAGATGTTTTGGTAAAGACGGATACAAATACCCAATAATGCATGCAGATGGAAACTGAGGGAATAATAAAAGAATGAAGCATCTGTTAAATGTTTATTATTCTATAGAAGGCTATTTCCCTTAAACTTCTCCATTCAAACCCTCCACTGAATAAACATTAAACATGCTTTTCCTCTATGACTTCTCACACAGCATAGAATGAAAGAATACATTACTGCTGTTATTACTTTTATTATTATTACCCATGCATCATTCAGTACAGAATGAATTAGCTTATCCTTGAGGAATCGCTTAGACTTTGTGATGTTTTACCCTTTCCATTTGACAGAGTAATTAGATCCAACAATGGCAAAAGTGACCAGTAATTACAGATGTTTCAAATGCTAACAGATTAGCTATGGGGCAGACCAGACCTACAATGGGATTGCTCTCAAAGTATAGGAATCTCTATCTAACTAGACATGCTAAGCACCACTTCCAACCAGTGGTGAGAAACAGGAATTTTTGGGAAGCCATTAATTTCATTTGGTTTACACAGATAAGAATACTCCAGAAATGCCTTTTTCCCCACTTCCTCCCATCCAGGGAGGGAGTGTAAGGTGGCCAACTCAGAGGCGTATGTCTACACTGTGGCTAAATTGCAGACACATAACAAGATGAGATTAATTCCACACTTAAATACCATTTTCCCTGGCTGCTGAGCAGCAATAGTTTCCTCTGAGCTCTGACCTTTGCTAGCAAGGCAGCAGGAACATGATGAACGCACTTAGCAGCAGCCCTCTCCGCAGCTGCTTGATAAAACACAGGGTTTTGTGGTAAATTAGCCAACAAATTTCCCAAGGCCGAGCATTCGTTCAGCTGCAGCCCCTCCTGTGGTCCCCTGAAACAAGTGGCTCTGACCAAGCTCAGCTGGACCACTACCACCATCACTGCACCAACCCATCCTTACAGAATCTAGACAGTGCCCCAGATAAGGCTGCAGCCCTTGCAATGTTCAGAAAATAGCTCCAGGTCATTCTTCATTTTATTAATTTCATGCCCAGCAGTGAAAATGTCAGCTGCAGAGGAACTTGCTTTTGCTTAGTTCATTGCCTGCTGTAATTCCCTGAAGTCCAATTGCCATTTATAGTGATGGGGCTGGGTGGACCGTCCCTGGGAAGAAGGAGATCACTGGCTGCATTCTTCAGCTGCTGCAAGAGACTTTTCCCCTAGGAACTGGGCGCACACTGTGCTGTTACGAAACAAACAAGAGTCGGTCACAATTTTTAATTATATTACTACTGTTTTTCAACTTATTTGGTGCCAACCTCTACAAGAACAGTTTCCAGCACTACAAAAATCTACCCTGAAAGTCATCCCGAAGAGTTCTGTTACTAAGGGCGTGAACTCCCACAAAAATGAACAGGAGATTGGCAGTAACTTCACTAAAAGTAGGATCATGCTTTTTTTTCCCCCCCTGCAGTACAGAGAATAAAATGCCAGATGAAGCAATAATATACTCATCATAAGCACTGATGAGTTGAACTTAAGAGTTGCAATGCATCGTGGTGTTTTTTAACTAACAGTGAGTATTAGAAACCAATATATGTTAATGATAGCTTAAACTTCCCTGCCTTTTATCATCTCCTCTCAAATCTCAAAAGTAACCCAAAACAGGAAAAGAGCCAGAGCTCTTTGAAGTCCATTAGGGACCTGGTGATTGCCAGTCTGTCCCATATAGGAGGCATTCAGGCCACAGCAGACTACACTGAGAAGCATGCAATAGAGAAATGCAAAGAGCATCCATAGATTGCAGTGATATAGTTAATGCTGTCCTCCTCCCCCATCTTTTCCAAAATGTTAAAACTGCCTTCTGTCTGAAAGCAAACCAGAAGACAATAGTACAAATACCATTCACAATTCACGCTTCCAAGAGTACTCTGTTTAAAAGTGAATAAACTCCTAATTTGCTCTTTCCAAAACAAGCTCATTTTTTCTACTAGTTAATAATTACAGAAGTATTTCCTCAAGTTTATTGATGGTGAGAATGAGAAGTAGAGTTAGAGCATTATTTTCTTGTAGAAAACTGAAATAAAACTTTTTCCAGATTTCCACAGAGATGTTCAGTGGAAAAATGCCCAGTATCCTGAAACTCTTCTCTCTGGAAATTAATTTCACTCTTTCCTTCCCATACAGTCTTTTACAGATGTGCAGAAAAGCACACAATAAAACAATATGCAGTCCTTAAGAGCACATTGAAACATTCGTTTCTGACATCTGAAATATCTATCTGCGAGGACCAAGTTTATTATACAGTATTCCAAACCAATACAGATTTTCTACCAATGTAGAAAATCATAAGGTTTTTTATATTGTTTCCTAGCATTGCTCCCGATGAGAATCAACAAGTTCTACTTGGATTAGTTGTTTTATGCAAATAGTTGCATAACAGAGATGAGTAAACTCCTGTACCCAAGCCTTAAACTCTAAGGTAAAAGACTAAGACGACAACTATTAGAGCGTGACCACACGTCTCAGGTTCTCCCCCCCCCAATTCTTCTGGTAGTTACAGAAGTAATTCTAAGAGCCATCCATCATGTTAAAGATGTCTTTACAAAATGTGCCTACTTGTTTTTTCACTCTACCATGGGTGAGAGGGTAAGAAGCATTTCAGACCATGCAAGATAAACAGTTTTTAAGACTTTAGACTACCCAGATAAAAACTTTCTCAGAAACCCAGGGGAGAGAGAGAGGGCAGGAGGGGGCAGAATGAAGGTGAGAGGAGAGGGAAGAGGCACTGACACAGCTCATTTATCTCCCTGGAAAAGAGCCGGGATATATTCCAGAATAGCTAATCATTTCAAACCTATCACCTCACACAACTGATTTAAGTTTGTGTTTTGCAATAGGCACTAATATGCAATGTTACCGAACTTAGCAATGAGCTAACCATCCATCCCACCGCATCGTCACCATCCCTTTAGAAGGCTGTCCCTGCAAGAGACAAACAGCTCCTCTCCAGAGGGAGAGCTGACAGACGGTGGGTCTGCAGCCACAGCCTTCAGCTCACCCCAGTGTCCTTCCCCTCAAAGGTGCTCATCTCCATCCTTGGGGCTCAGGAGTGAGCTGAGGTGTAAGTCATGAAAGCACACAGTCAGCCTCAGTTGCCACCAGTCTTAGGTTGCTAACCGTGTCTTCCTGTTTTTCTTCAACATTCTTCTCTAGTCCTACTGCTTTACGCTCATTTCTCCCTCTTCTGCCCCTCAGCCCTGCAGGACTCCCACAAAAGGAAAACAATTGCTGTAAAAAGGCAAATGAGAAAATAAACACCTATCAACATCACAAAAGAATACAAAAATAAATCAAAGGATTGAGGAGGGAAAAGGACTGTCATTTATCTTCTACTTAATACCTCTTCTGTATTACAGCACATATGGTATTTCAAATGCAGTAGGATTTTAAAGATGATCGCCCCTCATAAACTACGTGTTCCATTTTAACCCATGAGTCTTCTTAGCTGTGGTGAATCACTTGAGGCTGTTCTAGAAAACAGCTCTGCAAGCTGTATCCTAGCTTGCCAGGCTGAGCCCTGAGGGCTGACTCTTGTCCTGCTCCCAAACACTTCTGTCATCAAATAGCACAGCCTCTCATAAGGCAACTGCTTTGCTGTATAATGTAGCCCTGGGCTGGCCGCACAGACCTGTTCTAGACAACACCACGGATTGCCTTTGCAACCCCCAGAACAAAATAAATAAATAAATAAATAAATAGCTAAATAATAACAAAGACTTTTGGTTTTTGCCCTTACTAACACAAGATGCACAAAAAGCTTTTGATAGTCTACTACTCTGTGTACCTCCAGCTGCTTAGGTTTAAAATCAGCACAATTATGCTTGAAATAAATACAGGAAATTTTTTAATAACAAAATACTTGAAAGGTCAGCTTGCAGTACACTGCTGTTGAAGAAAACACAGTATTAATCAGAATGTTACCACATGCTTTTATTTGAGTATCTTGTTTCATAATTTAGGACCCACATTTTTAATGTAAAAAAACAGAGTGTTTGTTTCCCACTGACCTTACCACCAAATATGCTCATTCCAGTTTGAATTAAAAACGCTATTAAATCACTTAGCATTTGTCCTCATGTAAACACAGTCAGAATCTGCTCCTTCGCTCTCAGTGACACTACACACCTCCTCACAGACTTTTCTTTGTATAGACAGTATCTTCTGTATAAAGACAGTATCTTCTGTGTAGAGAACAAACTCCTGAGAACAGACATTTACCTGGCCAGTACCATTGTGTTATTATCTAAATCCAAGGATGGAGAATTTATTGGCTTTGCTGAAAGCCACCATAGACTTTCAAACTCCACAAGCCAAAAAACATTCATCTAAGCCATCTTGTGGGTTTTGTGCTGTGTTGGATCCAGACCCATTTTCTAAATCTTGGACTCTGCTGCTCCAGTAAAACAATGCAGTAAAACAAAACAGTGCAGCACACAGATACAGCTAGGGCTCTGCAGAAGCTGTGAGGATATCAGCGTAAATTTGGACACAGATGTGCATGTGTTTGCATGCATATTCAAACTGCCATTGCATTACAGATACAAGAGTAAAACAGCTGGACAAGCTGGAGAGGTGGGCCCGTGAGAACCTCATGAGGTTCAACAAGGCCAGGTACAAGGTCCTGCACCTGGATCACGGCAACCCCTGATATCAATACAACATGGGGGAGGAAGAGATTGGGAGCAGCCCTGCAGAGAAGGACACAGGGGTAGTAGTGGATGAAAAGCTGGACATGAGCCAACAATGTGCGCTTGCAGCCCAGAAGGGCAACCGTATCCGGGGCTGCATCAAAAGCAGCATGGCCAGCAGGTCGAGGGAGGTGGTGCTGCCCCTCTGCTCCGCTCTGGTGAGACCCCACCTGCAGTGCTGCGTCCAGTTCTAGAGCCCTCAGCACCAGAAAGACATGGACCTGTTGGAGCACGTCCAGAGGAGGCCACAAAAATGATCCGAGGGCTGGAGTACTCCTCCTACAAGGACAGGCTGAGAGGGTTGGGGTTGTTCAGCCTGGAGAAGGCTCCAGGGAGACCTTATTGTAGCCTTTCAGGACTTAAAGGGGACGATAGGAAGGACGGGGGCAATCTCTTTAGCAAGGCCTGTTGTGACAGGACAAGGGGTGATGGTTTTAAACTAAAGGAGGGTAAATTTAGACTGGGTAGAAGAAGGAAAAAGATTTTTACAATGAGGGTAGTGAAGCACTGGCACAGGTTGCCCAGAGAGGTGGCAGATGCCCCATCCCTGGAAACATTCGAGGTCAGGTTGGACGGGGCTCTGAGCAGCCTGATCTAGTTGAAGATGTCCCTGCTCACTGCAGGGGGGTTGGACTAGATGACCTCTAAAGGTCCCTTCCAACTCAAACCATTCTAACTATGATCCCGTATGTCTCCAGAGTCAAGGAGCATGTATGTGATCAAGCTTATGCAGCTGAACAAGTCACAACGTAACAGCAGCAGCGCAATTACTGTGTTAGCAGTGTTAACTTGCAGCTAACAAAAAGATACCATGTACTAGCTTATGAATGTGATGAAAATTTAAACTAATACATTTACGAAGCATTTTGCCTGTCAAAGAGCACACGTATGTTTAGCGACCGTAGCTCTGCCACTTGTTAAGCTTCAGAAGCCCTGTGATGTTCCCAATATCGTGGCTTTTCACTGCTGCTAAGGAGAGGTGACAAAGACCATAAGGTACTTTCACTCAGGGCTTAGGCTGAGCTTCTGAAACTGAGTTGCAGTTCAGGATAGAGAAAACCACAAGCCCATAACCAAAGGCTGAAGTTTATATTTGCAGACTACATGTGCCTGGGGCTCACGCCATGGCAGCAACCCAGCTGGCAGGGAATGGCCTTAATCCACATTATTAAGCTGCCTCCCTCTCCAAAGTGGACATGTCCAAATGGTCTGTCATGATTAATCCCTGGCCTGTGCTAACTCTATACTGGAATCTGTTTTAGAGAGTTGGTGTGGGCGTAAGCTACATCAGAGACATTGGTTATAACCCGAAAGCACAGATGAGCAAGCCCCAGCACTGGAGGATGCTCTCTGACATGGTTCAATCTCTCCATGTAGACATGGCCAAAGAGAGCAGAGCAGGAGGCAGAAGGGCAGATACACCTGCAGTCATGGCATTTATGCATCACAAAGAAGGTTACTCACACTGCAATATGCCCTAAGTGAGAAAAGGCATAAAGCTATACTGTCAGGAGTAAAGCAAGGGGGGAGAGAGAGGGAGAGAAACATCTCCTTTTCTTTCTTTGTCTTCCCTGGTTGTGCTAGACCTGTGCTGCCTACTGCCTGACCTTGGGAATGCAAATGAACAAGAAGAGGAGATTCTTGCCCACAACTGATCAGGTCAATTCTTCAAACTTGTACAAAAAAGGTAATATTACATTTTGTGTTTTATTTTTCCTGCCCAAGCTATGTGAAATGTTTCCATAAGGATGAACTTGTGTATACCAGGTAGCAGCAAAATCTTAACTAATGGCAAAAAATTACTAACATTTGCTATTAGTATCAGTGCTATACCATTAATTAACATTTATCTATGCTAGGCAAGACTTTCCAAGGTACTATCAGGTCTTACTGACTGGGTCACACTACTCTTAAAATTGGCTTTGAGGTTCACCTGAGCTTCATCTAGATTAAGGTCAAATCACAGAAGTCTCAATGTATCCCAAGTCAGGCAAGTCTATTTCTACAAAGCTGATTTATTCTTTTGTTACCATTTGATGCTGTTTTCTTATAAAGCAGACAGTGGGGTTGCCTCTCTAGAATTACCTAGGAAGTTGTGCACTCCAGTTAACAAAGACAGATGAAGCTACTAGTATTATTCACAGACAGCGGTAAGTACTTCTTTCACCTACTCGCCAACCCACACCACAGTCAGTGGGACTTTATGTCCAAGCAGTGACGCACAACATGACGCGTGCTGTTTGATGACAGCCAAATCAGTAAATCTCTCAAAATACAAAGGATATCTCCCCTTTGGCCACCCTGTTGTATACGACTTGCAACAAATTTGACTGTTGGCAGTCCTTAGCTCTGTGAGAGCATGGTAGCAGCACTCTCCTTGTTGCATATTTTAAACCAGATTTTTCAGCTTGGTATGTTTTTTTCTTTTTTTTTTTTTTTAGTTTGGGGTTTTTTTGATACCAGAACAAAAAAAAAAAACAAAAAAAAACAAACAAACCAACCAAACATTAAGGACTTGTTCTGACGCGATGGGGTCCCTGATGATTCTAGTTTCCCAGTTCCTAAGGGAATACCCCACTATCTCTGAGCCCCTCTCTCTTCTCCTGGGATAAGAGAACAGTTTGACATTTTCCTCGACTTTTGCAAGGGAAAGGAAATAAGCAGGCCAGTTTATTTTCTACTTTGAGAAGCATAAGAAGGAGCTGTTGCTGCCTATTTAATGTTTTTCCTTTAGCTCCAAGAAAATGATCTTTCCAAGGGAAGAGCTATTCCCCCACTCCTTGGCAGGATAGAGAAGGTGATCCCATTACTTCCTGAGAAACAATGACAAAAGGGCATTTCACTTACCTCCACGAGGACGCAAATGGGATCAACAGTGTTTAAAACACTAACAGACCCTGTATAAGCAGAGCAGAGCAGGAAGTTTAGGTTGCATAAGAATTTTCTTTAGAGTTTAGTTGCACCAGTGAAAAAAGGTACTTGTGATTTCCTGTCAGTTAATGCAGATGAGCATTTTTCACTGTGCTTTTACCTCAGCTAACTACTATCCAACCTAACTACCGTTCATCCCTTTCTTCTGCTATTTAATGCAGAACATTGACTTCTAAATAAAGAATGTTCACAGAACGTGGAAATTATAAGCCATAGAAAATCTTTTGGTTTATTTACACTGCTATGGCATTTTGTTTTTCACAGTATGAAAAAAACAATTATAACCTACTATGCCTCACTCAGCATTTCTGCAATTTTCTTCCTTAGTGAGACTTTAATAAGGTTAATGGTAATAAAATTGAAAACATCACTTAAAAATTACTGCATTAGCCTAACTCCTCTTACCATTAAAAACTTGGATTCTTTTGTCCTGAAACATCACACCAGGACAGCAGAAGCACTGTGTCTGGCTGGCAAAATACATACTTAAATGCTTCAGAAGCCCAGAGCTTTATACATCAGAACTGAAACTTAAGTCATACAGTTTTGTTTTCTGAAATTATTTCTGAATATTTTCAAACCACACAGTTAAGGTAAGCTTGTTGTCATGACCTGACATAGTACTATAACAAAGGACATGGCCTAAATTGGCTTATTTTAAGAAAAGCAAAATACCTTACTTTTCTTCAACTCCCGGCTGTGATGATATGAATGATAGAAGACCTTGGGGGCCTTATTTTTAAAGGCATGAAGTCATGAAGTGCTGGGAAATGAGAAGCCTTTCACAGAATGTGATTGAAATGCAGGAATTCACCCATCCACTCTGCTCCTCCTCAGCAAGGATGTTCCCTGTATGGAGATCTGGGTGCTCACTCACTGGGAGAGGCATGGGTGACAGTTCTGCGATTGCTTAAAACTGTGTGCAAATAGATACTAACCCTCTTCCTCCAATACTGAATTTTGAATCTGAGAGATCTTTTCACTGAAAACCTATTGTTTCTTAATGCAATGAGAACAGGACAGATTCTCACAGTAGAAATGTCAACTCCTCCCAGTTTCTTTGCTCTGCTAATGGCAGCACTTTGAAAGTGTGACCTCCTTAACTTTGATGCACATTTTTGCAGAGACGTCACTTCAGATAATACTTTTAGTAAGATAAACGCACCACACCATTATAATAATAAATGATATGTGAATTATAAATTTGGCACAAAATTCTATACTTTGTGAACAAAATTACATTAAGATAGATAAAGCAGCCAGGAAAACCAGAAAATTATAACTCTAGTGAGGGAGTGGTCTTCAAGGCAGCTCTTAAGTAAATATTTTTATCAATTTTTTTCTTGAAAGTCTCCTGTGTGCTTTCTCAAAAACCACCCCCAGCCCCCAAAAAAACATAAGAGCAAAACCTCAACATGGCAAGAAGGGGATCATGCACAGCTCTCAAATACTTTTGCAGATTCTCCAGTTGCTAAAACTTATTGTTGTTTTTTTAAGGCCATGACTGCTCCCACATTCCTCTCTCAGAATCTACTAAAGTTGTGCTGTTGGCAAGTATTGCTACATTACTTTTAAATGACATTTAGTCCTTTTGCTCTTGGTACTTATGAACTGGGCTTCAGAATTAAAGGGAACTGCCCTCAGAGATTGCAGAAACAATGGAGACCAAGAGAAAAAAAACTTCAAAACATTTGCATTCTGTCTCAAGATAAATTCCAAAATCCAAAGGAATTTTATCACCAATTTGCTGTTCCCACCAAATACTTAATAATGAATGACCCAAATTTCCAAACAATGCAGAAGATTTGTCCTTGATATCTACAGGTTGTTTATTTTAATTTAGATGCTAATATATGAGCATTGGTTTTTTCTGATATAATGATAGCCAAAGGAGTATTTTTTTCCTCTTGTTACAGGTACTAACATTGGAGAAAGACAGAGGGCTTGACCACTTGCCTCCTAGCTGTAATGCTTGCTACACCAGTGAGTATTACAGTCACGTTGTGACTGTACATGTTGTACAACAGCAAGTCAGTCCTCAGTTTTGTTAAGCTTGACAGCGAATACTTTTTGCTTTGCGATGCAACCTCATCCATACATATACAGAACAATAAAGTGAAAATTCCAAAGGAGAGCTA
The DNA here is from genome assembly GCF_963921805.1 of Phalacrocorax carbo. Lineage (NCBI taxonomy): Eukaryota > Metazoa > Chordata > Aves > Suliformes > Phalacrocoracidae > Phalacrocorax > Phalacrocorax carbo. The sequence continues at coordinate 136,697,924 of NC_087513.1, read as the reverse complement.
AACACACTGACCAGGGTTCATTTTAGCAGACCCCATGGGAATGCCTCGTCTCATCCACAAGACGGTACCACTGGTTGGGGAAGGAGCCTTGGCACTGAGAGCTGTCCTCCAGCAGGGAGGGACCCCTTCAGAGCAAGGGCCCACCTAAACCCCACACGAGTCACCACGGCATCAAGCGCACGTGGCTAGCCGATCCGGTGGTCAGGGTGCTGGAGAGTATCCACAGCACAGCGCCGCAGACACATCCAGCATGTGTAGGGGAGCGTTTGCAAAGAGTCTTGGTCTCAGAGTTAACACCGGGCGTTTGACAGCTCTGTGTCATTGCTGCTTTCTGAAGATTATCCTGCTTTCATGAATAGGAAAGGAAAAAGATTAGTACTGTAGATGAAAACTTGCCTTTCTTAGGCTTGAAATACTATTTGGTGTGCCGCGGCATGATGTGCTGGCAGCCACTCCAGGTCAAAGGGCTGGATTTCTTTTCCAAACTCCTCCAATCTTATTAATCTTTCCATAGGAATGAAGTAGATAGCAACACTGTTTTGACTGCTAATGCTTGATGTAAAAACTAAGCTCCTAATGACTTGAGACAGGAGGCAAATCTGCCAGTCAGCAAAACTTTTAAGTACATGCTTAGTTTAAGAAGTTTTGCTATCTATTGTGTGCAACCGCTCTCTTGAATCACAGACGTAGGCTGGGTTTTGTACGGACGAATTTGAGCTATTTAGCAACTCATCCCAGCATCCTAGAAGGCAATGCTTTGACCTAAAGAGGTGCTTTCTCTTTCTGTCGACTACAGTGAGGTACGAGACAATTGCCTTATATGTTTAACTGGCCGATGAGAAAGCTCATGCTTGAAAAATCCTCCCCATAATGGCTTACCAGTAACTCAGCGAGACAAATCTGTCACCGCTATATTCGTTACATGAACTCAAAGATTGTCAGCAAGACGTGGGCCAAGCGCTATGTTACTTCAGAGTAATTTTACTTTGTAACACCAAGGTAAACAAAACACATCTTACTGTTTACTTTTCTAGCTAACCCCCCCTTTCTAGCTAACCCCGACCCAACACATCCTGGTTTTATCAACTTCAGCTAGGAGGTAAAATATTTTCATCTTTTTGACGTACTCATTTGCTTCAATGTACCTGATAGCAGGAAGAAAGTGATTCATTATTGAGTTACATCAGTGTCAACCAGCTCCAGTGCTGTAAAACCAGAGCACTGCAAAGTGAACCTGACCCACTGGGTCTTCAGACAGAGAAGACTAATTTCAAAGCAATTTCAGAAGAAGAAACCACATCAACTATAAGGAATACCTTTAAGTGCCAGTCCTAGACTATCAGTCCAGAAAGTTGTTTTGAACATGGAAGTTCACACAGTAAATTAAATTCTGGTTTTGCTGTACGGTACGACAAAGGAATTTGCCTAATGGGAGGGGTTCATGCCTTTGTATTCAGGCAACTCTACAGTCATAAAAGCCCATGATAACCTTTAAATAAGGGGGCGGGGGGGGAAACAGAATACAAAAAATCTTGTCCAGTTTTAGGGAGTACTTTTTGCCTGTACCAATCAGAAAGTTCAGAAGTGTTGAATATTTGGAAAAGGTTATCTGCGTAAGAGAAAACTTGATTGTTACATTAGGAAAAGAGAATCATAATTTTTGGAAACTGTGATATCTGCTTTTTTTCCTGCTTTAGTGTCTTAGCTAGTACAAAAATATTTCCCATTCCTCTAAGACCAGATGGCTTTAAGTTTTAACCTTCTGGACTGCAGCAGCAAAGTTGGAACAGAACTGGAAACACAGAGGTTTTTTATTCACATGAAGTGGTAATGGGTTTAAAATTTAGTTTCAGCTCATGTCAGGTCCACAGCAAAGCTTTCAAAAAGAGTGTGTTACAGCAGGAGGTTCTGGGCTGGGGAAAAAGACAGAAAAAACCACTTACCAGAATATGCCTCCGTCTGCCTTAGTTTGACTTCGCAAATTCAGGACTTATCAAAATTTGTGACTTTGGGCGAGTGTCTCCATGTAGGCAACTCTAGACCAGGAACTTCAGGACTTCCAGACTCTTGGCTCACCTGAAATACGTCCTGGTAGACCCTGCAGTTTTAAGATCTGCATCTTTGATGTGCCATAAATTAATCAAACTTTGTATGCTTTGGCACACAATGTTTGAGTGGTTTTTTCATGGAATTATTTTACCCAATGTTTTCTGCCTTCTTGTACTGCTGCATCCTGTTCAGCACGCAAAGGATATTGAAAACCTTCTCTAGAAGATGATGCTGTCATAGGTGTTACAACTAACTCAGAGTGTAACAGCATGATCAGTGCAAAGCCTGGCTTTGCCATCTGTTCTTAGGCAAGGAAATATGCTAAACTGACATACCTATGGATTACTGTTGTCTCCTTTTCTTCCTTGGAGGAAGGAATACCTTCTCTGGAAGGTATTAACAACTTCAAAATGGTACCAGAGCCTGACAAGACCCCAGGTATCATGCTTCAATTTTGTTCTGCTTTTCTCTGTATATGCAAGCCTCAAAATAGCCATCACTGAAAAAACAGCATATTGACTGCCTATGAATATGTATATAGAGGCATATTGCTCCTGCACTAGCGCTTACATTTGTTACAATGAAGAACAAATGCCAAGTATTAAAAAGTGCTGCGTCAAGGCATTTGGAAAGTGAAACCTTGGTACCCTTACGGGCACATAAGTTAGGAGGAAGAACAGAAACTCTTCCTTGCATGCTCCATAGCTGGAATTCCAACACAAGGGAAGACAATATACGAGGCAATACTCCGCATGGACAGATATGGCACTGCACTGCAGTGTACAGACACTTTTCCCTTACACATCGCACGTATTTTGCACATTTCTTCTGTTACGCTTTTATTATATTATCTTCCCACTTGGGGAAGGGGATAAATAATAAAAGAATATGCTCCCTATTTTGGAGAATATAATAGTGTTCTTTTGTGGTTTGAAAAGATGCAGACCATCAAATCACAGCAAAGACAAACTTTGGTCCAATATATTGACCATATATTAAAATATAGATTATGTATCAGTTTAGCTTCTGTTAGATCAGAGCAAAAGATCAAATTTTAAACAAATCTGTAATTAAAGCAGGCAGATGACTGTCAGATCAGACCTGTTACTGCAGATCTATCATATCAATACCGCTTCAGTCTGTCCTGTCAAAGCTTCATGACGTTACATGGAATTTCAGAGGAAGAAACATGTATTAACAAACTGTGCAACACTGTACAAAGGGAAGACTATACTTCACAGGACCTTGCATCCTACAGGAAAATATAAACATACTAACATCGCGGCCTTTGCAACAGAGCGCGCTAATAACATGCCCTTCTATGTTTAAAAGAAGCCAAGCATGCAATATAGTACATACTCGCTATGTGATTCAGAAGACAGGGAGATTTTAACAGCTTCTTCTAACAGTGCAACAAGCTTCCACAATTTTTAGCTCACTGTTTTTCTCCCCATTTTATACTTAAACTCACTAATGCTTTTACTTGGGAAAAAGCCACAAGTCTCATTCTTTCTGTATCTCAGAACTCATTTCTTATCACCACTGGAAAAGAGACAAAACACAAACCCCATCACCACTGCATGAGAGCTCTTTGTAAAGCTGGTTTTAATTTCATTCTTTTCCTTCTCTTTCAGGATTAAAGAGACCCGGAAATTGGAAAAAAAGCTGAAGTATTTTAGGCATTTTCACTTGCTTTCAAAAATCAATCCATCTCCTGTAGTCAGTGGTGCATGCCTCCATTATCCCCCCTTCTCAGTGAGTACTCTAACTGGAAAAGCAATAGTGTGTAACTAGCACAGAATAAAAATACTTTAAAAAACAAATTTTTTTTGTTGAGCTTGAAATTTAAAAGATGAGCTTGAGGTGTTACACTTTGTACTGAAAACAGCACACTGATCGAGCAGAATAAACATGCTATCCCAAAAAATGGTCACGCTGTGGTTTGAAAAGCTGTGGTATACCAAACTATGAAGACTACCTTGTAACTTTAACCTGCAAAAAGTATTTAAAATAGAGACATACCTAATACACACCATGAACGTGTACCATGACCGAATTTGACCTTAGACAGTGAGAATATGACACAGTTGCAAAGTACCTTGCACTTCTAGTAAAAACTTGTAGAATGACATCTCCATGGGCCTTTCCTGGTTTTGTTTTTATGAATTATCTAAGAACACAAGGCCATATCTTATGCCTTCCCTTACTAGCGAGATATGAAAGAATACAGGTTTTTTTCCTGAGAAACTCAGAACTTAATAAAAAATATTTTATTAAAACCAGTGGCTTCACTCATTCCAAGTCACAAAGGAGTTTAAACCATTTATATTCCTGTAAAAAGGCACACTCACACAAAGAGTTATTAGCTATAATACCCTTAAATTAAATTTAACAGGTTTATACCATGAAAGTTACCTCTATTAAAGGCACAGTGCCAGATCGCAGGCTATACCACCCTCCTCAACAGACATTTCTAAGGGAAAGGTGGGAGACAGTTATTTGCTACCGATGCAGCGAGGACTGTCACTGAGCTGGCATGCTGGGGGAAGAGGTACACCACACTTGTCAGAATTCACTTTCCCAAAGAGACAGAAAAACAAAGAAAGAGGCGTCAGTTCGTTCAGTAATAAAAATCAAAAATCCCCTCCCTGGTCTGACTTGGGGAAGCCAGCACCACACTGCCTGTCAGCCCGCTTTGACAGCAAAAGCGCTGCTGGAGCTCTCTCAAAGGCAGCTGAGCTGGCAACTGCAAAGCAGTGATTCAGCCACCAGTGGTGAGCACTGGCCACTAAGAAATCCTCAAAACAGGTCCCAGCAGCAAGCACAGGCTGAGCCTGGGCTAGGTGCCCCGGGGCGCATGGCTCCCAGCTCCACTGCTGGCTGGGGTTGTGCTCACCGTGTACCCACACTTCCGCTGCACTACACAGATGTCCCAAGACCGAGACTTGCAGAGACTGTACTTCAAGTCCCTTAAAGATCTTTACTCTTTTGTTTTGCTTCATTCAACAGGAACAAAACGACCTAGAAGTAAGGAAGGTTCATCTGAACCAGCTGTCTCCATGACAAACTTGCTACAGAGACGTTGCTGTCAGCAGTGTCAACATGAGCCACCTGTACTGCCTGGCTTTAAGTTCTAGGCATCAGGCTCTAGCCCTCTTCTCTTCGGCATCACTGACAAAACCCCTCTCTAAGGCATAATTTATTCTGTTCTCATCTCCTTTATGCATGATGCTAGACCTACTGAAGATTAGCTCTTATTAGCTTAATGGTCAAGGCAGCATCTCCTGAAGCTAACAGAAAGTCATAATTCTACTACCAAACCCACTTATCTTTTCATTCAAAGTAGTCTACTTTTAGAATGCATTGCCAAAAAAAAAAAAATTTTACCCTTTTTTTTCGGTTTTAAAAACCAAAGAAATTTAAGAACGACGATAACCACCTAGAAGGAGAAGGGGGAAAAAACCACTTTAGTTGACTCCAAACCAACCAATGGTTTGCTTTTCTAACCAGAGCAAAACCCAGCCTTTACACTGTACTGCCCACACACTGAGACTTTTCTTCTGTATATTGACAATGTCCTTCTGCATGGATGCTTGCACTAGAAAAAAGTAAATGGTATTGAATATTTCAAAATAACTGTATGGAAAATATTGCTATTTAAAAAGAAATAATTTTATCTGCCACACTGGACATTTTGCAGAGCTCCATTATTCAATAACTCCTTAATGTCCACTCCAGCCCTAGGAAGCTACACACAGTTCATCACAAAGTCCCACAGAGAAGAAATGCAGAGAACTGGAAAGGAACTATTGCAGCACTGGGGATCATGCACATCAATTCTTCTGTAACTCCACTATGTGGGATTGCCCCATCATGTAACAGGACACAAAGAGAAGAGTTTAAACCTCTACTTGCCTCCCTTGAATTGGTCCTGTATCTGCCCCTGGATCTCAAAGAACAGCTTGTAGCAATGAATGCCTATACACAAAACACAGGAGAGACAGTTCACACAAGGAAAAATGATGGAAGCAAAATATCCTTTCCCCAAGAGATTACTCAGGATTCCTCTGTGCATTGCCCAAAGCCGTTGGGAGGTAGTCATGCTACCTCCAATTGACCTCATCTGTTTACTTGGCCCAGTACAACGCTACGCTGAGTTGCCAGCTCAAGACCTGCACAAGTAGCAGCGCTGCCAGCACAATGCTTAGTCTCTCATGGAGCAAAGCAGCCCTGGAGCAGCACGGGGAGCACACGGGGCTCCCCCAAGGGGCAGCAACTGAGGAAAGCCAACTTCATGGAGATCGAGTTCAGTTTCATAAAGTGCAGGAAATTGAGCAAAGCAGTGAAAAAAATAAAAGAAGGCAAAGATGGAGAAAGACAATTTTAAAAGGGAAGGGAAAAGCATGGCAAAAAAAAAAAAGTGGAACCAATACGTAGTACTGGACAGACAAAACTCTGAATACTGATTAAAAAGTTACTAACCTTTAAGCAGAAGTAGAAGCAAGAACACCAAATTCAAGCAGAAGATGTTCATCTTAATTTGTTCTTAAAGGTAATTTGAAATTAAGATCAGGCTAATTTCCCTCATTTGCTTCTGAGAACCAAAGTGAGACTTTTAGAGAAATGAGAATCAGGAACTGGCATCAGAAAAGGGAAGATATAAAACTAGTTCATGTGAATGAGACTAGAAAAAAGACTGAGGCAATAGCCCTCTGCATGTAGACCAGTGGACTTGACGTGCAACCAAAATCTTGCATATTGGCATTTTGAGGGATATCTGCATCTTACCTGTTGGCTCACTAGGAGAAGATTTTCAAGGCCACAAGTGACAACTCAGAGCCACAGCCAGCTGAGAAGCGTGTTGGCAGGTTAGCCATTTGCAAACACAAGAAAAGCATATCCCTGAATCCATGCTTCTGAAAACCTGTTACCTAAGTCAGAGGTTTTGTAAAAGCAAATCACTCAGTTAGATGCCCATAAGTTAACACCTTGCAATGATTTATAGCTGCCATTTATGATTTCAGAAAGGTCCATTCCTATGATTACACTGACAAAAGACATGAAGAAACAAGAGAATAAGAGCAAACAATCTTTGTCCTTCACATAGTCCACTTGTATAGAAATGCAGCCCACTATTCTGATGCCACTTTTCCCATAATTCCTCCCCACGTATTTACCATTTTTAAATTTTGAAAGCAGCATTTCTCAGTTTGCTAGTTCCGGCCTGACAGAGAATTATTCCTTCGCTTCTTAATATATATCTAAGGAAAAACAAAAGATTATCTCAACTTACCATCAAGCAATATACCCACTAGCTTCACATTCCTTTCTCAGATAGAAAATTATACACCTGAATTTAAGTCCTATTCCCTCACCTCTACCTTTGCTATAGAGCCCTTCATAGAGGAAGAGAGCATACAGGCATAATACATTTGCAGGGAGCAGACAACATGAGGAAGTTAAGAAATCACCTGCATTGTGCTCAGCTCCTTCTTCTTCCCACAGCTACCAACTTACTGCTGGAGAAAAAGGTAACCTCTATAAATACACAACATATTTGGCATAGGGCACCACAGGAAATCAAGGCAGAGACAAGCAATGCCTGAAAAGACCTTATTTTCTTTAGCCACAGCCAATTGGCTTTTGCAGGAAACCAGTAACTGGAAAAAGATCCTGCAAAAGACTGAAAGGGACAAACTGGGGAAGAAAATACAGAGGGGAGAGAATGACAAGAAAAGAATTAGGAGAGGCCTCCAACAGATTGCAGGGAGCATCGCACTAGCAACCTGCAACCTGAGAGAAGATGAAGGAGTTTCCTAAGATACAAAATCAATGCAGGCTGAGATGGTGAGAAGTACCAAATATCCCACTAGAGACAAGAGAAAAAGGTAGATGAAACTTCGGGGAAAGCAAACAGACACTGGTGTAAAACAGAAAATAAAACAGAGTAGGAGAGCTTACAAAAAGATGAAAATCTATGTGAAACCACATGAAATTAATTGAAATTCATCTAGAAAGCAAAACAGTTATGATTTCCCCTAAGGGATTAATATCTCTGTTTCTCTTGATACAAGTTCACATGCAAAGACTATTTATTATTATTGCCTAAAAATTCCAGCGAAGTACAAGTATTCTCAAGTCTAAAGCATCCATGGGAAATTTCTCTTCCTGACAGCTAAAATCAACCAAATTGGTACATTTCAAATATCATAGCATGACAAAAAGGAACAGCATGAAGTGGCTCAGGTATTTTTTTTCCATCACTTTTATTCTAACATCAAAGCCTTGTAAAAAGACTGAAAAACATTCTCTGAAAAACAACTGAGATAAGAAATTTTTGGGGCCCCACAGGGATTCCCAGCAACTCAGAGCTGTTTGTGGAATGCAGCCGCCTGGGAGGCTTCATCTCTTCGCCAAGCAGGAGCGAAGGGATCCCATCAGATACCAGTTGTCCATAGATAACATAGACAGTGCTACCTGCAATAAGATCCATCAGAAAATGATCTCCAGGGAGAAGTATCGTGCCATTAACTTGAGGGAACCTGCATGTTATCATATGTTGAAGAGTGGAAAATTTCCACAGAACTTAAAAACCTAGGGCTTAAGGTCCACTTAGACCCCTGTAAACTGATTAAGTCCTTGATTAATGGAGAGAGGAATGATTTTGAAGGCCTCTAAGGTACAAATCACTCCCCTGCAGCTGAGAGAGCAGCCCAGAGTTACAGCAAACACTAAGAGCCCCACTGGAATGCACTGCTTTGAAAGAGGCAATTAACAGGCCTTGACTGCAAGGTCAGCCAACCTCCTGGTTCCTCCTGTCATACAGGCTCCCCTCCCAAACCTTCCCCAACCCTGTGGGCAGCCCAGAAGTCAGCAATGGTCCATTTAGGTGCAACATCTCTATGAAGAGAACCATTGCTAAGGTCAGGGCTATGGAGACTTCTAGACACAGGCTCTTATTATGCAGGACTTAGTCCTTCAATTTTACATCTGTGCAACGAGTGTTACTTTAGGCCCAAGCAAGCTTCTCCTTAACAGATACGCATATACCGTGATCAAAAAGCATGCCTGCAATTATTATCAGATCGTATTTTCTCTCACATCTAGTTATGCTAGGCATGAACTCAGACCAAGTTAAGCACAGCACCAGGGAAAAAACAATTTTAATGGTAAAGACCAAATGGAGTGGGCAGAAGAGATCAGAAACATGAAGAGCAAAGATGATGAAGGATGAGGAAACTCACACCTCTAGGTAGAATCCCCCCAGCCCTGGTAAATGCCACGAGGTGCACATCAAGCTCCCCTTGTTTGTGTTCTGCAGAGGCAGGAAAGGTGCTTGTTCCTTTCCTGAACAGCCCAGGATGGACCCAGCTGCTTAAAGGGTATCTTCCTTTAACCTCTTCCACGGATACTCAGGCAAGATAAAACTGATGGCACTCAAGCACTCACAAAATAAAATGAGAGAGGTATCTTCAAGAGATAAAATGGGGAAGGAGGAAAAGTTACTTAACATCACAACCCACAAACAGAAGACGACAGGTAAATTAGTATCTTCGTTCCTCCTCAGCACAGGGCAAGATGTGTCTAATAAGACTCCCACTCAGTTATCAAATTTTTCCTCTTCTGTAACAGATGTGTTCTGTGCCTCACTGAGCTCTCACTTCTCTCACCAGCATATGGATAAATTATCTCAGTAATGTTTCTGCCTTGGTATAATATGTTAATCTATAATGATAACAGAAATGTACATATCACTGTCATCGTCAAAGCACTGCGCAAATACTAATTAATTAATCAATTAGCACTGCACTGGGGAGTGCTAACGTGGGATTAATATCTTCATAGGTACGTAGGAGGCTAATGTTTATGGTCAGCGTTTAATTTATGTGCCCGATATCACCTTCCAAGAAAGGTTGCTCCCTTAAGGCAGGTTATCCATCTGCCTGCAAGGGAAGGGTGAGAACCAGGAAGCAGCGGCTGACTTGGAGCCAGACTCTGCCTGACAGTGGAAAAAGCAGCTTCAGAAAAGCCTGGAATAGCCCCAAAACTTCCTCACCTCCCGAGCCAAGCAAAGAGAGAGAGAAAAGTTTACAACTTAGACGGGATAACACTGGAGGTGGCTGACATTTCAAGGAATAGCATATTAAATTGGACAAGTAAACCTTGGGATACAAAGCAGGTCTGAGGCAACTCTGTGATGGTGGTGCTTAAGATTTATTTTGCACTAGAGTATCTTGCAAATGCCCGGAGGAAGAGTGGAGACCAGCAGGAGTGCACCCAAGTGTTCTCCTCGCAAGCCATCCACCATCCTGCATGTTCAGGCTGTCAGAGATGAGGAAATCCATTACCCATGCCACCACCTCAGCCAACATACCAGATTTGTTATCATTTTGTGAACCTGATAATATGGCTTATAGATCCTGAAAGGTAAGCAACACAGGCATTGCAGCAGTCTATGGGTCAACAGCTCCTGTTATTACATCCCCATGAGCACATCTACAGCCTAAGGTGGATGATCCACAAGTGACCAAAGTCTTAAACCATGATGAACCATGTTAATAAGCCTCTAGAATGACAACACGCATAGCAGACCAGGATTTTCTTCGTAATCCCATTAACTGACGGCTTTTCAGTTTAGCATTCTCCAGCCTGCCACTGTCATCTGCTACTTCCAACCACAACTTGCCTACCCATTTCCAAGGTCCAGTATGAACAGACAGGCTACTCCACTGCCATGCAGCTATTTTGTTACAGCAAGGTAACTGCATGGGATTATTATCTAGCTGTAAAATCTTTGTCAGTGAAAGCTCCTGCAGACTTAACTACCAAAAAAACCCTCCAGCTTCTATTCTAAATTGATCTCCTATATAACATACCCATTAGCAGAGTTTAACCATCAACAAACGGTACAGTTTAATTCAGTCTGAAGATAAGCTAAAGAAGTTAGGTGGGATGGCCATCACCATGAAGGATACGCTGTTACTCTTCAGAAAAAAACAGACCCAGGCATCTTGGTACAACAATGTCCCCTAAATTACTTTCATTTCCAGGCGGAGGTGCTCTGTGTTGTACGTCCTGGGAAGATAGGGCAATTCTTTGGCCATCCCACCTCCCAAGCTTTCCCTCCTCCTAGCCCAGAAGGACAACTGCTTGCTAAGGGAACCTACACTCCCAAAAATGCAACCTTCCTGCTTCTGAAAGGGGAGAGCCTTGAATTAGCTTTGACCCACACCTCTGAGAAGAGAAATCTTCTTGCAAGTAGTAAAGGCTTTTCCATGGCCTCCTTTGATTCTGCAGAAAAAGCAATGCTACGGTAGTACAGAAGCCCTCAAAAGCTGAGAGCCACTATACTCTGTAACAGCCCGGCTTCATTTTCACCTCTAAAGAAGTTACCACCCAGATGAATCACATGAGTTCACAACAGTGTGATAAAGTAACAACAGTTATTTTTGAAAAAATGAATACTTTGATATGGCATCAGAATTTGGCTTTGCTAATGAAGATTCTCTGTGGCAAATACATCTGGCTGCTATTTTTCTGTAACTTGTGTTAGGAGGTTTGCACTTTCAAATTTCAAAGGTGGCAGAAGCTGGGTTTGTTCATTGGTGAGCTTTGAAAGTACAGTTGTTCATGTTCCTCTCCTTATTTTGGTCTATCTGGTTTTGCTGATAGAATTCCCAGTGTGTGAGTATAAACACCAGCTTCTCCTAACAGAGATGTTATATATTCATAAATAGATGGGTAGATAATGTAACCACTAGGCAGCACACATAGCAGCGAGAGGTACAGAAATTCTTTCACTCTGAGACTTCATGTGCGCACAGCCCAGGCATCTCACCACCACAGCACAGGCAAGGTGGCAGTGAGAAACTCACTGCTTAACTGCAACACGTAAGAAACAGCAGAAAGGCGAAACAGGATGAAAGGCTTGTCAGACCCATTAATGTAAATAAGCACTGCTGTAAAAAAACAACAGCCCCTACACAAGTGCTGTTGTTACATTAAATGCTAAAAATACCTCCTTGTAAAACTGCATGTAACTATCAATATTCCTGGCAACATAGATCACATAAATACTTAGAAACAAAGGCCAGGCCTCACCAAAAACTCTCCAAATGCGTTTGGGTTAAGAAATATTGCAGCCCTTTGTGCTGCAAGATTGGACTCGCATTTAACACTCAGGGATATCATATATCAAAGAGAGCTTCTTCCTTTAAAGAGCTGAGTGCCTTTCTTAGAAAGCTACCAGAACATCTTTCTGTCTCTTTTTTTGGCAGTCTCACATCACCAAAAGTTATCACACGCAGACATTAGGCAACAGAGATAACACTCCATAACTCTCCATATACTGGACCAGGTCCTGGATAACAAGACCTACTGCAACTGGTCTAAATTGGGATGGAGCTCTCAGAAGTTTCACTCTTGGGCTACGAACACAGCTGATTCAACAAATTCAAAACCAACTCCTTTTAGCAAAGCATCAATTATTTGATAATGAAAGTCAACATATCTCAGTCACCCCTTATCTGTAGCTAACTCTTTACACTCTTACGTAAGGCTACAGCTTACTCATTGACTCGCCAGGTTTCACATACTATATAAGAGCTTCCTCCAGAGGCTCTGGCGATACAGCACCATGCTCCAGCATCCCACACTGTGTTCCCACATACCAGGCACTCCCCAGGCATCTCTGTCAGGAGCCCCCACGCAAGAGGGTGGCCACGGCACAACCCCAACACTGCCAAGGGGATGTTTCTTCATGTGATGTGATCAAGGGATGCTCAAGGGAGTCCTCAGGAAACGCACATCCTCCTTGCCGCAGCTTCACAGCACAACCTCTCCACTAGCCACGAGATAAGGAGCACACTGCATGAAGCGTGCTCCTTAGGTAAGGGAGCCAGTTAGGAAGGGGTCGTACTCACCAGCATCCATGCGGGAGAAGCTGTCCATACGGTCTGCAGAGCACCTCCTCCGCGTCTGAGTCTTCTCAGTCTGTCAGCGTTTGCACTGACACCTTAAGCATCACCTCCCTGACCGCTCGCTCAGCTCCCTCCCTCTCCTGCCTGCTGAGGATTTAGCATCTCTCTTTGATGTTAGGCTCAGCTTTGGACAGGGTAGCCTGCACACAGCCAGCCAGGAGATGTCTCTCCCAGTTGATGCTGTTATGCTCGCGACTATGGAGCTGGGTCCTACAGCCTGTGCATACTCTCATTGCTTTTGCTTTTTTTTTTTGGTTTTTGTTTGTTTGTTCGTTCATTTTGTTTTAAATATAACAACGTTTTTACCCTTCAATTTAAATATGTGCATTTAGGGATGCATCAACACTGAACTACAGCATAGAAACCCAGTCACACCTACAGTTCTACACATTTCCAGAGCAGTCACGTGAACTTGTTAACTGAGTACAATCAGTATAAACTAAATCAGATTTTCCTTCTATCTTACAAAATGTAGTGGTGTCTCAGGTGACCTCATACACCTGCCTTACAGAAAAACAAGTGCTAGCATACACTTCAAAACACGGGAGAAAAAAAGCTATCCTATCTTAATTATGAGCTGAGTCCCAGCCAGGCCAGCTTCCCTTTCAAAGGCGGAATTTTGCCAACTAAATTTAATGTTTATGGACATTTTTGCACATGGACCCTTCTAGCATTACAGCTAAGCACCTGCTTTCAATGAAGAACCACCAAGAACCGTTTGCAGGAAAACATGGAAACCTATTCTGTTCAGTTTCCAAAATGACAGTTTCTGCCTTCAATACTGTTGAAGACAGGAGTGCTGCTTTCTGACAATAAAATATTATCATCAATCGCATAAACTGAGCTTCAGTTCAACTCCTTTGGTCTGTAATTCCGTCAGTATGAAGGCAGAAAAATCTTTGGTTTAGAGGTCCTTTGAAAATACTTAGAGTAGCTATTTCTAGCCATTTAATAAGAATTTTCTTTCAAGACAACTGCAAATAACTTCTTGTCTGATCGAGGGTGGGGGAGAAGAGAAAAAAAAAGGAAGGAAGAAAGAAAGAAAAAAAAAAAGAATGCTTTTTCCTTTATGTTTCCTAAGACAAAACAGGTGTAATATCCATGCCCAAAAGGTTTTTAACTACCTTTGCTAAGCAGTGACCTGCTTAGGTCACTAAATTAACCTAGATAAGACCTATCTGAATGTCATCGTATATTTTTGTCTCAACCTTCCATTTTTACTGATGCCAGTGATGACTGGTTAGTCTGATGAACTGCAAGTAACTTCCTTTTGATTTCAAATTATACCATTTCTTCAGGTGAGACACCTCAGTTTATCTAAAGAAAAGTCTGAAGTCGTTGGCTAAGCAAGACACTGTAATACTCCAGTCACTCAATAAATCTCAAAGTTTAGTTGTTCAGATCATTTACAAATGTGTGCTGCATGCCTACACCTGCCGTCAGTGTCAGCATGCCCCAGCTGAGTACCCAAGAATCAGAACCCCAAGAATTATATCAAAAAGCAACAGCATATACAGTTTCAGGAAAAAAAAAAAAAGAAGAAAATAAATACCTGCATGCTGTTCCATGTCAGAGCATAATCCACAGTATTAAGCAGGAGGCTTATCTGTAACACTTAAGTACAGCTGAGCGGCGATACTATACCTTCAAAGGTATGGGAGGTTTGCATGCTCTATACGTAATCACTTGCTGACCATCACATTATCTCACTACATTTTTCCATATTTCAAAACAATATAAGCATTAAAATGTTGGTATTTTCTGTTACATATAGTTCTTCGTGTCACAGGTACCCTCATCTGTTCCCTAGGAAATCGAGTATCTTCCTTTCTCCTACACACTAACAATTCAGTGGTGCTGAAAGATTTCCATTTTGTGGACTTCAAGAGCAGAAATAATGCACATCAGTCAAGTACAAGAAGTTCTGCTGGTGTCCCTCAACTAAGGCAGTGCTAGTTGGCAGTCATGTGACACTGGTTGAGGGCAGTCAGATGCAGGGGAAGAGATGATAGCCAGCCTAGAAGAAGTCCAGACAGACTGAATAAAAATAACTCTGGGTAGCTGAATCAATAAATTCGACATTAAGACAAGAAGGGAAATGGGAAACAGTTGGAATAGCACAGAGAATCAAGACCGCAACATGCTTCTTAAGATGAGAGAGATGAAAGCAGGTTTGTATCACTGGGAAGATGATGAAATGTATAGGGAAAGATGGTGAGATGTATAGGAGACTACTGCTGCAGGGTGACCCTGAGGGAGCCTGAAGGAGTAAACGTAAAAGAGATTTGGAGATTGGGTTCTGTCACTGGGGCAAGTGAATGTCTCAGAGAAAGAAAAACAATGAGCTGCCTCAACATCTAGGGAAGGATGCAGGAGGAGAAGGCTGTGGGAGTAAGAGAAGATTGGACAGGACGCTATAGGGGGAAGACATTTATGTCACACATTTCAAACATTGCCAATTTCTCTTGGGGTAAAAAAAAAAATGGTCACTAGCACACACGTATCTAAAGAGAGTTTAGAGAGTTTTCTGCCAGTTTTCCTTTTACTTCAATTATTTCAGTTATCACTGTCATCTCATATAAATTCACAAAATGGCTTACTGAATGGCGAGAAGGTAGTAACTGGTCCTCTACTGAGTTTAAAATTGCACAGAATTGGTAGCAAATGTTTATTACTTTCTCATCCGTGCAAAAAAATGTCCATGCTTCACGCACCGCTTCCCAGCAGCTCAAGAGCAGTGAACTTGTTCCAGTTAAATACCTCAGTGTCGTTCACTTGAAAACCTCCTCTTAGTTCAGTCGTAATTTCTAGTAAGAGCACAGTATAAAGTTGTCATGAATTGTATCAAAGGTAACTTTTTTTTTCTTTTTGACTGCAGAATGAAACAAAGGATTCAAACCTACAAACCTGGGAGCTCTGGTTATGAGTTGTTAATGTTCAAAATATTAGCAAGGACAGCTGTAACATAAATCTTACTTCTAAAGAGCTAGGTAAACAGGTTTGGTTCATGAAAACAGGGCTTTAACACTGTTGTAAGAATTGCATAACCTTATATTAAAAATTCGGTAATTTTTCATACTTATTTTTCATTTAATATAGATGCTTCATTGTTTAATACTTACTTTTCAATTTGAAGCAGTAACCTTAACTCTACCTTTAATTAATTAATTCTGATCTTACATAGAGAACCCACGGGGGAGGCAAAGTGCTACAGAAGTGACCCTTAGCAGCCTAAGACTTCCAGCGAGATTTCAAAAAACGGAGTATTAGCCAAACTGTCTTCCCCTGAAATTCAGCTGTAAAATGCCCCCAAATTTCACTAGCAAAACTGAAACCATCATTAAATTGAAATATGTAACCTTAAATCGCTGAATGAAAGCTCAGGTTAAGATTCCTTTTTGTAACTTAAAGTGAGCATCTGTATACTCTGGGACGTGACATGTGGTTTCTGTTCTGGTATCTTTCCTCCCAGATGTTAGCAACCAGCTGGTCCTGAAAAAATTACAGGGGTTAAATTCTCTCCCTAGATGGTAGTTATTAGAGCACGTCTATGCCCGGGCTGGTTCTGCAACACTGCTACAGAGGGGGCCAGCAGAATTCCCCTCCTGCCATGAGTTTTCATTATCTTTCATTTGCTCTAAAATATATTATAGTTCCTACCTGGAAAAAAAAAAAGAAAACCAACAACAAAACTAACGAAAGGTAATGAAAGGGAGTTTAAAAACCTTGGGGGGGGGGGGGGGGAGGGGGGGCAGAAAACAACAACAACAACAAAAAAACCTCAGGGTGGGGGGAAGGGAGAGGATGGGAAGAAAGGAAGCTATGAGATAAAGAAGGCTCAGCCCAGTGACATCCACATCTAACAAAGTTTCTTCATGCAGAACAAAGAATGCATTCTTCCCTTGCAAAGTATACTTTTCAGAGATGCTTGAATCCTTACTTTCCAGTGCGTAAATAGTTTCTTCTCTGCTGTCTCCATAAAGATCATGCAGTCTCGCAAATGCAGCTGAGCTGGGCAAATGAAGAGCTGTTTCTCAGCTGAACTCATAAATTACTTATTGTTTTAATACACTGGAAAACTGGCAGGAAGCGGGGGAAGGTACATCAGTTACACAAGACTTTATACCATCACTTATCCTTGCCTTCCATAAAAAAACGCACTAGTTGCTGTAGCAACTGTCAAACCACACTTCGGTTCCTCTTCCTCCAAGATACAGGACTTCTCCAAAACACTTGTATACAACAGTCCTCCCCCAACCAAAGGACACAGTTTCTGGCACTTTCGCATTGTTCAAAAAGAAAGTGGCTCTCCAAGGAGCTGACAAATCCTTCACAGGGCTTTTGCTCCAAGGTACACTTCCATAGAGGCAATTACCTGAAATCCTTAAAATTCTTATTTTTTCCCCCTGCCTCTACCTCTTCTTTTTTTTTTCTTCCTCCTCCTTTTTTCCCTTCTTTCTCTGCAGTATAGAGAATGTTACTCCATGCAGCTTATTTCATCACTACATCTTCCAGCATTAAGCAAAATGCCTACACATGTGTCAGGTGTCTCTCCCTCTCTCATTCCTTCCTTCATGGGAAAGGCACGTGCAAGGTGGACATCACCTTGTAACACACGTTGCAACATCTCTAGGTCAGGAAAGGCAAAGTCAAAGACATGTCTCCTACCCACCACCTAAAGAGACAACCCCTCCCCACAACCTCCGCTTCTCATTCATTCCTAGAGGATCCCTGCTCTGCCACCATACAGAACAAGCCTTCTCCTCCACTGGACACACTTGAACAGGCTACTAACAAACAAAAAAAGAGACTGGAAGCCATTGGCATAAAGACAGCCCTTGAGAGAGCTCTGTCAGAAACGGGACAAATCATGTACCACTGAAGAAAATCTCATGAGAAAGTGAAAATATGTTCCTCCCCTTTGTGCAGCATGCCAATATTAATGATAAGCAAAGATCCCTGGGAAGCTCTTACATGTTCAAGGACAGTACCCAGGGCAGGATGTTTGTACAGTAGAAGAGAGGTCCCTCCCGCCTTCCTACCTCCCTCAATCCCCAGCAGCTTCATTCTATTTCCAACAAGAACTTGATGCTTAAAATATTTTCATGCCTAAATGTTTATGAGTTTAGAAACTATTAATGCAAACAAATCTGTTCTCATACCTAATGGGATCATTATTTTTAATTGCTGTCTAGAAAAGACAGCATCATAGTATTGCACAGATTGTACTCAGGAATATATACAAATTCTACTCTTCCAAAACAATTTCAGACTTGGATATACTCACCTTTTCCTATCATAGTAGTTTTATCATAATTTTCCTGTGAAGTGTCTGGTAAACTGGGGGATTAATGCTTCCACACAAAATTATTTTTGCTTCTTCCAGAAGGGTCTGAGCTTCCAAGTCACTTCACCTCACAGGTCATTTCTTCAGTGCCTAAGTATCACCTTTCTACCTCCTTTCTACCAATCCACTTGTTTCTCTGACAGGGCAAAAATTAACAAAGATGTACTTGTTCTGCCTACACCAGCAGAAAGCACTTCAGCAACTGAGGGAGGAGGGGTTAGCGTGTGTGTCCATACAAAATTAATTGCAAAGTAATATGCACAAGCATACCCTGAAACGAGCTTTCTATGAGCATTTACGGTGGAAACAGCTGCATACTGGCCCCACTACATAGCGTAAACAAGGTCACTTGACTCCTGGGAGCAGTGACACACAACCACCAGTTTGAACTGCAAGCATTGAACCAACCCGTTCCCCACATTAACAGCAATCACTCCCTGCTATTAGTTGAGGACCGCTGAGGGATGCCCTTATTTGGTTCCAGTTCTGCCCACCAAGAGCAATAGCTGAAAGTAGGCATTGGCAGCTGGCCTTCCTATCAGAAATCTAAACCAGCTGACATTTTTTTGCTGCGCTTAAGAGATTGCTCGACTGTTCCCATACCCTAGTTCTTCTTCTGGACTCTCTCTTCTCTATCTTGTGTTTGAGCAGACACTCTAAGCAGCTTTGTTTTCCTGTGCCCAGCCTTCCTACTGATACTGCCTCCCTTTCACCATATCTCTTATTTCTATGGTATCCCATAATTCATCCAGACTCATATACTTGCATGACAAGGACTCAGGCTGCTATGCTAACAAACGCTCCCGAATGAAGTGCAAGATATCATTAGGTTTTTTACTACCGCTTAGCATCTGTAGAACTTCTACACAGAAGACGATGAAGAAACACATGGCAGCCAGCAGCTTGAGGCCACCTTGGGACATTCTGAATGTCAGACTTAGGGCTGAAACAAAGAACTCCAGAGCTATAAATAAGGGCTCCTATAATTTGCACCAAGGTGCTCAAAACAGAACTGTGAGATACAGAGTAGGGCCTTATTAACTACAGTCTGCTTAATTATAAAGCAGAGCAAGCAATTCCATCCCATTGATTCACCAGCTAAGACCAGCTGGGAATCTCACCAGGGATCTTCATCCTGTACATGAAAAATACCCATGCTGTCATGAAGCCATATGCAGGCATGCTTTCACAGATGTGGGTGGACTGGATTGAGGAGTTACTGACCCTAGAAATCCATTACCACTTTACAGCTGGCAAATCACAGTTGAGCTAGCTGTTATTTGACATCTGTGCCTCATTCTTCAGTTGATTCACGTCACCTCATTGATCTACATTAAAAGAGAAACGGAAGCATTCACACTACACATTATTGTGTGTTGTCTGTGACAGCCATAAAGCATAGGTCGTATAGCTCTAGGCAGATGTTAAACTGCTCCAGCAGAATGTGCAAACATGCACCTTCTGTGCTAGAATGATCTATGGGCTGATATCACCTGGATCCCTTCTGCCTTTGTATTCACCTTCCATCACCATTTATCTGTGACTCATCTTGCATGCGTTTGGGAGAAATGATTTTCAGAGGGCTGCTCATCGACTACTTGCACATGTATTCATATTTCAGCTCTGGGAGAAGTTTACGTGTGCTGTATGCTCACAAGAGGCATAACCACAAATTACAAATTCTGCATGCTACATAGGCAGAGGCAGTTCATCATAATTTGCCTAAAACCAAGGAGGAAGGAAGGTATGTTCTCCTCGCCACAGCCATACAAAATGAGAAAGGTCTTTGCTCATCAGCGTTCAGCACTTTCTGCTGAATATTAAAGGCTCCACCACAAGAGTGGGATATTGTATATAATGTGAGTATTTGAGTGTTATTTACTAAGGGAGAGAGAAAGTTCATGCCCATTTCCCAAGACAGGAAGCTTGAGTGTGTGTGGCCTGATAGAAGGAGGAAAAAAAAACCTCAAATGTCTGAGCCTAGTAGCTTGGTTGCTTCTGGATACACACCAGGATACAGCAAGTTCCTCCTCCCAAAAAGGCATGCTGAGTCATACACTATAGCACAAGCCCTTAGGTTATACTTTGTTGTTGTTGTTCTAAGTTTCTAAATAAGAAGTTCTACAGCATTAAAAAGGAGTAAACAGCTTCAGGATAAGGCAAGGGTATGTAAGGAAGCTTAAACTAGGAGGGATTTTCCCATATGACCACCTGGGATGGTACCAAAAGAGCAAAGAAAGTAAATTTCTTGAGAAAGAAGGTATTTTTTCCCCCTTCATTCTTTGGATTTTCATTCTGTCCATTTATATGAGGAGATGCTGCTCCTTAAAGGTGAGGCACTGCAATTGCACAAATACCTTCTACTCCATCTCCTTCAGAGGCGGTTTGTAAAAAGCCAAATCAAAGAAAACAAAAAAACCTACCAACCCCAAAACACCTTCCCCTTACCAGCTTGAAAATTTTTTTAAAGAATATAATTTTGATCCAAAGAAAGCACTTTTATTGTTGCAAGCAGAGTAGCATGCATATGAAGTCTGACAGACATCCTCTTGCAGATATCAACTACCGCAAGAATATAAAAGCGTTTATCAGGAACTTCCAGAATTAAAAAAAAATTAAAATAAAAACCTCTATTTCAACAAAGGAGTATAATCGCATTTTAATAATAAAAACAGTATGATGGAGGAAACCACTAAGAGACTGCAAGATCTTGAATATTTATTGAAGAACTAAAGAACAGTAATGGTGAAGTAAGTCAGTTCTTTCTCTTTAAAGGAATCCAGCTCTGAGCTATGGTTAGGACATACCTATAATATCAGTTCCCAGTCTTAATCAACAGAGAATTTCCCCAGTCAAATTTAATTTGGTACTGTGACAAGACAGAAGGCTGACTATAGCTTCCATTATACCATGACATCTACGTATGGATCTGCCCATGTTTATAACACTACATGTAAGAGCAGGGAAGCAGGCCACAACAGCTCAGTTCCAGCCTGCCCAAACATTTGTCTGGATTACTTGCCCTTTTTTCTTCTGCTGCTCTGTCTTCTGAAGGCTTCACAGTCCCTTCCCAGCCACACAGCTGGAAGGACATCTCTTACATGACAAAGTGCCAGCTCCCTCCCCATTAAATCCATGGTGCACATTTGCTCAGGTAAGTGCACGGGAGGGCCTGTGACCACTGGGTCATAACATAAGGGCTGCTTTAGCATCCATCCCATCCTACAGCTAGACGTGTTCCTGTCCCAAGACCAAGATGTTGGTGAACCCCATGGAGTCACTAGGTATTACCCATGGAGAAATGCCTACACTTTGTTACTGTGATGGAAACACCACTGGTCATGCAACTTAGAAAACTCTGTAACAAGCCTTGGAAAAGACAAAAGATGAGGCACAGCTGAGTTACAGAGCCTGAATCTGGTGGTAAATAGCTTGACAGTTAGGAGGAGAAAGGGCAGAGACATGACAGTAGACTTGGAAGAGGAGGAAGAGGAGGAGGAGGAGGAGGAGGAGGAGGAGGAGGAGGAATGGTCTTAGAGACGTTTCTGAACTAGCTTTGACTCGCAATGCGTTTCACTAAAAGGAAAATAAATAAAAATACAGAAAAATCCCTCACTACCTTTTACAGAACGTAGCTATCAGAATGTCACTCAGTAATTAACACTATTACCAGGTTATCTGAATGCAGAATTTGAACAATGCAGAAAATATCCAGGTAAGCAATGTGGGCAATTAGAAATGAATGACTGACAAGCAATCTTGAGATGTTCAAGTATGACTAGCATCTGTTAAACATGAAAGGAGAAAGGAAGGTGAAACAGCATCATCACTATACTATCATGTAATTAGTATCAAGCTGTCATGTCACTTGTGATGTCACGATGTGGACTCTACTCATGTATGCACTCAAAAATGTAACATAATCTGAGCTTTGTCCTGGGAAGAAAACTTCCAGAGTTCAGAGAGGAAACAACTTCATCAAATGCCCTTACTAAGCATGATTCCACCAATCTTAAATTCACTATGAAACTATATATGAAACATAATAACTCCTGCCTTTTCTTAAAAATAAGCCTCAATATTCTAAATAAAATTCAACAGAAACTCACCAGTCAGGTGCATGTGTATTGCTCTATCTTGCCAACACACACAAAGATAAGCACCAGAAAAATAGCTGCTTGTGAGAAATGAGCAATGAGCTTATTTCTAAGACCCAAAAAACAAAAAAAAAAAAATTTTTTTAAACTTCAGCAAAACTGCTATTCCAGTTGCTTGTCTGTAATCAAGCCACCCCGCATTTACATTGGATTAACTCGTAGTTAATATGATCTTTACAAAATTAGGTTGTATTAAACTTTGTCTGCATATGTATATACATGCATGCCTTATACATAGATAAAGCATGCTGTACAAAACACATCTGTGAATGTTTAAAGAGGTAGTATTTTCCCAGCCATTCCCTGTTCCCTTTGGACTCTCAGCTGCTGTTGGCACCTTTCATGCTTTAACTGCTATTAAAGATATAGTTACCATTTGAATTACTGTCATGGATCAGGTCATTACCAGTGGGTTGTCCAAATGCCTAACAACAATAGTAATAGTAGTAATAAAAATAATAACAACAACAGCCTCTGCTGCAAGGAATAACATTTTAGAGCATTTTTCACATCTGGATGGAGACACACCATGAGTTTTTATGTGCAACACATTAATCTCAAAAGCCACGAAGCAGGCAAGTTCACAGTCACATTAGCCCAGCATTATACTCAAGCTAAATTTCCTGTCTAAACACAACCAATTCTGACAGAGATATCAGCAGAGACAGCGGAACAGAGTCTGGTCTGCTTATAAGCACCCTACCAGAGTAGGAATAAGAAAAGTAGCGGCAGCTGGAAAGAGCTGAGCAGATAGGAGAGCAGAGAAAAAGAGTGAGGCCGTACTGGCCAGCACAACAGGCAAAGCTTATGGGGAAAGGAAAGAAAGCGTTTTACTTACCGTGTCCCCAGCCAACACCATCCACCATTGCTTCCCTGTTCTGCTCAGAACTGGATGATTACTGTCATTTTAGTTAGATTTTCCATGCTAGCACAAAATCAACTCCAAGAGGTTTCTGAGTGCCCAGAAAGCAGCAATCCACAGCAACTTCCAACCCCAATTAGCTTTGGCAAAGCAACCCCATTTAACAAAAAGCTATGATGGTCTCAGATTACAACAGGGTGACATTTGTGAGAAGGGTTCTCTCTTTTACTGTATCAATTGTCTGAAAAGCTATTGCATTTCATAACCTTTCACAGAGCTGACGGTATAAACACATATACACTCACACATAATGAATCGAGAACACTCCTAAATTATTCTCTGGGAGAGAAGGGGGCAGGGAAAAAGTCAACAGTATGGAGAAGCATTTCACAAGAAAGAGAAGTAGCAGCAAGATTTTCGGTGGCAACAGGAAAGAGCAGCCAAGAGGGAAACGGTGAGAAGCACAACAGCATTCTTCCAGCCATGTTTCAGAGCCAGTGGGCAGATAACTCAGCAGGCATCAGTGTATCTACCTGTCCCACTATCTGCCTCTAACATGAAGGGTCTCACCTAAAGCATCAGGAAGACAACAGGGCAAACAAGCTGTGCCCACAGGAGAAACAATCAATCACTGGAAAAATCAATAATACTAATAATCCTGATAATAAATTATTGGAAATGTAAACTTTAAATTACTTGGCTGCACATTCACATTTTATCTTTGTGTCCACATACAAACTTTTTAACACTAAATTGAGGGGGAACAGGGCAGAACTTTACCTTAATACAAAATGTCATGTAAAAATTTACTTTGGTAGTCGGCCTTCTGGACCAATTAAATTACACACAAGTCACTTTTATAAATGCATAGCTCCTGAAGAGATGTGCTCTTACAACCGTTCTATAAACATGCTTTGTAAAACATTTATGTGGGCTCAGCATGTGGGCAAATTCACAAATAGACTTGCTAACTAACTCCCTTCTTCCTGATGACCAATAACCAGAAGAGGAAAAGAGAGATTCTTTTTAGAAGAATAGTCTAGACAGTTCAAAAATAGCCTCTGTGCCCTTGCCAGGTGCAAGGGAAACTGGAAAAGTAGGAACCACGGTGCTTACTAAAACCAGGGTATTGTTTTGACTGTATTTTTCATCAACCTTCTATCTTCTGGATTTCAGCAAGGAGATTCTTTCCCATGCAGCAAAGAAGGCTGCCTCATCCCAAGGCTTAACTGAGAAGTACCACTGATGAGGTTCCAGGTGGCACACAGTGCAAAATCCTGAACATTAGGAGTATTTGTGATGCAAAGTGGCAAGGGGTTTCAGAAGGTGAGATGTCTTCAGGGCTTTAGCTCATCCTTTCCCCACTTTCTTCCAATAAAAAAATTCTTTTTGCTTGTTTGTTTATGACACACACTGGACCTGGCGAAGGAGCTAAAGGCAGCAAGGGAAATCATGTTCCCTCTTCCCTGCCTTCACTTTTCAGAGAAAATGGCAAAGAATTGTTTATTCTTTCAAGTTGGCATGCATGTTCTGTGCACTCAGGACAGAGTGCACAGCGGAGACATGTGGAGTTAGATAGCATCAATTTATGTTAAATAATCTTAAAATAGAAACACACAGTGCTGTTTTTAGACATACTAGATAATGCTTTCACATAGTCTGGTTTTGCATTTTCGGGTTTTTTTCAGTGCACGGGAGATTTATTAATGCATGTTTTAATGGATGTGGTCATTTTCTCTCTGTAGCCAAGTTTACAGATTCTTGCATATTCTGCTGCCACATTTGGGGATTCTACGTTTCCCTCAAGATCCTGGGTCAGCAGGAATCTGTAAAACTTCACTCAGCCAGTGAGCCTTCACAAACCTGAAGTGACTGAAACTAGAGAGAGCACAGGAACAGCAAGGGCTGTGACAGGAAGATCTACCATGTAACAATCTGGGATGTTAAAGACTCCGTAGCTCTCGAAGCAGAGTGCTAATACTGTGTACACACGCTGTATCATATAATAAAGTAAGGCTGTGGCCATCAGATCATATCATAGCTAGACCCACTTCAAATGGAGCCACTCCATGGAGATCATTTTGAATGCCATTACACAGCACAAATGGGACAACCAGGGGATCAGGCTCAGCCAACATGGGTTTATGAAAGGGAGGTCCTGCCTCACTAACCTGGTCTCCTTCTATGATAAGGTGACCCGCCTAGTGGATGAGGGGAAGGCTGTGGATATTGTCTACTTGGACTTTAGTAAGGCCTTTGACACTGTCTCCCACAGCATTCTCCTGGAGCAGCTGGCTGCTCACGGCTTGGACAAGTGCACTCTGCGCTGGGTTAAAAACTGGCTGGATGGCCAAGCCCAGAGAGTGGTGGTGAATGGAGTCAAATCCAGTTGGCGGCCGGTCACAAGTGGTGTTCCCCAGGGCTCAGTGTTGGGACCTGTCCTGTTCAATATCTTCATTGATGATCTGGATGAAGGGATTGAGTGCACCCTCAGTAAGTTTGCAGATGACACCCAGCTGGGTGGAAGTGTCAATCTGCTGGAGGGCAGGAAGGCCCTACAGAGGGACCTGGACAGGCTGGATCATTGGGCCAGAGCCAACGGCATGAGATTCAACAAGGCCACGTGCCGGGTCCTGCACTTGGGTCACAACAACCCCATGCAACGCTACAGTACGCAATTAGACACTCAGTACTGTGGAGAGACAAAAGATAATTTGTTTTTTTTTTCTTCTCTTCCCAAAGGTTTAAGTTATGATACTGTAGATGTGAAAACAGATCTGCAAGTCAAAACTGCTTAACAGTTATCAAGCAGCTAAAGTCTGAACTGCCAAAACCTAGATCTTCTTGATGATTCTCCTGTCATATCCAGCACGCTGTTTATCTGCTCCTCGGCCAGTCTTCCAGCATTGTGTAAATAGAGCAAGTAGCTAAAGAATTAATAAAAGACACTAATGAGAAGGCCGAAACAGTTTATGCTTGAAAACACCAATGTAACTAGACATAGAGAAAGTTTAACAGGGCAGGTTTTTGGTTTGCTTTGTGACTTTTTTGTTTGGTTGGTTGGGTTTTTTGCTTTGTTGGTTGGGTTTTTTTGTTTGGTTGTTGTGTTTGGGGGGTTTTTTGTTTGTTTGTTTCTTGTTGTTGTTGTTTTTAAGTTGATGGCATAAATCAATTCTAAATACTTCCCCAAGGCACACCACCAGAGCCACTGTCAATCTCCGGCCTTAATTTCCAACGGCATACATGCAAGTCTGTAAACTGAAAAGCATTATAAATGGGAAATACCAGTGCAGGATGGAGTCCAGATCTGATTATACAAACTACAATTAATGCTTGGCAATTTAACAATGACAGTAACTACCTAAACACATTAAGAAATACCTTACCATGCACATGCATGGAGAAACATTTTCTGAAACTTTATAAATAGCCGGTTTCTTGTAATTTACACTCTCCACAGAGCCTCTGTTAATGATTCAGTTAAAGCATTGCACGTACATAACACAAGAATTAAGTGCCATGGCCAACAGTCATGATTTTTTTTCCCCCCACCCCCTCAGAAGCACCCACACATACACTGCTAAATTGTTGATACATTTTGTAATGCTGTTGGGAAGGAAAGGAGAGAAGAACAGTAGACTCAGTGAACCTTCTTCCTTTTACTACATCCATCTTAGAGGGTAAGGAAATAAGAGTGCCTACAGATATAAATATATTTGCTTAATTCAAAGAAGCTAGTGTTTTACTCTATGTGATGAAATTCAAGCAAGAAGCAAAAGGAAAACAATAGAAAACTGAACTGGAAAAAGTGTTCTTGTTCCTCAGAAGATTATCTATGCATATTTAAAAATTACAGCTGCCTGCGTTTCACTCTAACAAGCACAAAAAGTTATCTTAATGCAAGATTTATACTTTAAAAAAATAATAAGCAGATGTGGCTTATTGGCCTAATACCTCTATCTGCTTCGCCTAGTAAGTGGAAATAACTCTACTATTTTCTAAATTGACAACAAACTACGCAGGTAACTTCACTTTTAAATTGCAAATCATCTCAAGTATTGATTGAATCCTAACTTTGATCTAAGGTATCACACCACTGTATTTATTTAAACTGTTATGTCGTATAAAGAAACGCAACGCAACAGAATTTTCACAAAGCAGGCTCACAGAAATAATCTGAGGTAGTAAGACAGCATAATGTTGAAGGGATTAAAGAAAATCTTTCCAAGTCAATACAATCTTACACCAGACTTGCAACCTATCCCACAAGCATCAGACTAGACTTCCTTGAAAAGCTGGTATTCCTCATCCAAATCTTAGGCTGCAGAGAAATTCTGTGTGTAAAATTAAACATTCTGGTATCATACTGACAAAGAAGACAGAAAAGAGAAAAAAAAATGTTTTGACCCAGAAATCTTCCCCATGATCCTGACCCGTTATTTGTTCAGCCAAGCATGTCATCTAAGCATCCCCAATACCAACTGCTGCTCTCTTGTTGCTAATTACCAGAGAAATTGCATTTTGGCACCTAGTACATAGGTGCATACAGATGATCTTTTCTGTTTCAGAGATTAAAATTACGCTATGATATGAAATCATGGTTTACAACCATGTTCAACTCAATCACCTTCCCACCAGGTGTTAGATGCAGCAAGTCAGCCCTGATGACATCTTGCAGGTAGACCTGAGGTTTGCAGCAAGACAAAGAAGCCCCCTCCCATGACACAGTGCGCAGAACAGCACTTCATAGACTAAGAGGAGCTTCTGATAATTTGGAGTTTACGCTCAGACATCTCTGGCAATTCAGCATCAAGACCAACAAAGCAGATAAGGTATGGAAGTACTTCTGTTCCTGTAACAGGAATACCGGGAATGAAGATGAACACTGATCATATGCATGGTTCCTTGCATTTCTAGATCTTCATGCCAGCATTTCACTTAAGGCTTTGTATTTTTTCAGTCAGATCTGAGAGTTCCTGAAGCACTGCTCACTTCTAAAACGCTTGAATTGGCTTCCCTGGAAATAGCACTCAGCTGGAAAAGAACAAGAGTCATAAAAGTAAAAACTGCACCAGAGAAGAAGAGAAAGAAATCCTTTGTGTTTACATTTTGAATTTATGAAGCACCTTGTTATCGTCAAGATCAGCGTAGTGTAAGAAAATCTTAGTAGGCAGACTGAAAAGAAGCCCATTGACAACCTCATTTTCCTTTTGTTCTCCCATTCTACCATCTTTCCCATGTCTTGGTCATTCCTTCCCATCATCCCATACTCCACTTTCCACATTACCTCACAGAATCACGAGCACTCTGGCCACACTGAGACTGCTTTATCCTGTAGATATGAAGGAGTTCAGCTTCACATACAGCCAGCCCAGAGTGGCAGAAGATACACGTTATTCAAAAGCCTAGGCATTTCTGGAAAAACTTTGCTAATGGCCAGTCACCATTCCCTGAGAGGGATGTGCTAATTGGAACATGAGTACATTTTTACAGCTTCTTTAAAACACCATCTCAAGAGCTCCTTGAGCTTTCATGAGGAAAAAAATATCCTCCTGCTTTTTCTAACAAGAGCTTTAAATCTATTGTTACCTTCAGGTTTTCTACAGCCAAGGGCATAACTATTCCTCACATTGTCAATGATGCTCTGAGTGTAGCATTTGCGCTGGAAATATAATAGGAACTCACAGATTATATTATCCAAATTAGGTGCCTTCTCCCCACACACTTGTTTGGAGACTATCCCAATTAAGGCCTAACGCACATTTTGCAGTTCATGCCCACTTTGGGCTACACTAACAACAGCAGATTTGCATGTAAGTAAATACATCACAACTCTATATCGTCACAGCTTTTGGCTGATGGACACTCTGCCATTCTGCAGCAAACTCAGTGAACTGCAGTGAAGCTCCTGTGTTTTTAAGCCAAACCCATGATTATTTGGAAATCTCAATTTCACATTTTATTTTGCCTCGTAAAGTAGGGTTTGAGCCCTCAGAGTTGTGCGGAGAAGTGTGAAAATGTATGAATGTCTAGAAAACAAAAAAAATCAAGAGAGCCAACAAGTATGTATCTTTTGAATCTATCTCCATATTTTTCAATCTGTCTTATCATTTCTGGATGCTCCAGATTGGACGGTCGGGCTGCAAAGGAAGGAATTTTACAGCAATTTAAAACAAAGAGGTATGGCAAGCTACAAGAAGGGTGTAAATACATGCATAGCTTCCTCTCTGTCGAAGCGTGGACTGTGGCTGTCTAATTTACAGACCTTTTGATTGAAAAGGCAGCTGGAAAGTGAGACTTTTCTAGGGATCTTTACTTGTGGAATTAATTCGCTACTGGTTTGGTCATTTCTGATTCTGGTGGATATGCTCCCAAGTACTGAGGGAGAAGCAACTGACGGACTTCTGTTATTTACAGTGTTTGAGTGGGAGAGTTCTATTGTACTACGCCCGAAAATGGATATTTACATATTAGATTAATTTTGCCATGAAAATTAAACTACGTAAAAGCATAAGAAAGCACAGATTGTGTATCTTTTAACTTACAAGCAGAAATACACATCACTGCAGTATTGATACTTGGGGGGGGGGGGGGGGCGGGGTGTGGAACCCAAACACCCAGAACAACCACAAGAAATTACACATTTCATTATCAGACTGTGGTTCTACATAGGTTTCTTTCCAAACATATCCTTTTCATGACACACTAAATAAGGCATATCCATTCAGGGAAAGAAGTTACAAGTTGCTGCAATACTGGAAATACTGGAATCTGTAGTCTACTTCACAGGGTTCAGATCACTTTCACTGAAGTGAAAAAGTAGTACAGGAAACCAAGATTATCTCAGTGCTTTACAGACCATTACAAAAAGAAACAAAGAACAAAGGGAGAAAGAGTTAAATGCCAAGCATAAATCCTGCCTCTCTGGTTCTGCACCCATTTATACCTGCTAGGCACTACTGATTGCAGGACCTTCAGGTCAGTCTATGATGTTTCACTGCTGCATTAAGCAGCAACCTGCGAACTGCAGTCTGGCATAGCTGCAGTTAAAGAAAATACATCCTTAACTCTCGCTGTCAAAACCCCAACCAATCTAACAATACATATACATACATGAAATAAATAACCACTCAATATTGTACTAATGAGCTACCCTCTTCAAGGCTGAGCACTGTAGTCCATAGCCAACTTCATTTCAAATTTAGGTTAGTGTATACATTGAACAGTTAAAGCTTATGATCTGTTCTACCTTTCTGAGATGATGGGTGAATTCTCTTTGAATAATACGTCTTACACAAATGTGGTTCTCAACTTCTTTGAAGTCCATGGCCAGGTTAATTCTTTTCACAAAGCACCTAAAAGTAGAGCCACTGCGGATAACAAGATGTACTAAATATAGATGTAACATGAAGAATGTCACTACATAGCAAATAAATTTTAATAAATGTACACCTTAAAGTGATGGTGTGCCATGTTCTTCCAACCTACCCTCTATTCCACAGGATTCTACATCTTCCTCTCAGGAATATAAAAAACAAAGCAGCCTGAAAAAAAAATCTCTAGTTATTTGCAGAGTAGATTTACTGAGGAGTTATTTTGGATCGACACTAGCATTCTACGTTCTACAGTCTACTGTATTTAATCACAATCAATATTTATATTCCATACCTTTGATACGATCAGATAGCATGTCACAGCTCTGACATTATATTCAGTATAGGCTGTTCCCATTTCTTCTTAGGATAACAATTCATTCATCAAATGTAATATTAAGTAAGATTGTAAGACAGTAGATGGCATCACAGTTATTTTTAACTGTTATACACTGACCATTTACTATGCAGCATAATCCATTTTGAAGATTAGTAAATGGAGCTCCCTGAATAGCATAGAAAAGTGATATTTCAAAACAGAAAAAAATAAGATATTACCATGTTACCTATCTGGTTGCCTTGATCTGTACTGAGTTTCAGACAGGGATCTT
Organism: Phalacrocorax carbo; assembly: GCF_963921805.1. Classification (NCBI taxonomy): domain Eukaryota; kingdom Metazoa; phylum Chordata; class Aves; order Suliformes; family Phalacrocoracidae; genus Phalacrocorax; species Phalacrocorax carbo. Next base: position 136,666,546 of record NC_087513.1, on the reverse strand, counting down.
AAAAGAGCCCACTATTTGCCACAGTTGTGGCCGCCCTTTGATTCACCAGGCACTTCTGAGCCCCAGGCAGGCCTCCTACAAGCCATCAGCAGAAGGCATTCATATCTTCACTAGATCAGCAAGAGTAATGGCTGGCTTTCAGAAATTTGACAGATGTGATTAAGCTTAGTGGTAATTTATAGACTCTTTTCCCCAGCTGTTCCCACTGAGATCACTAGTAGAGCTATATCAATGCCATCAGGTACAAATTCACGAAATACTTTGAACCACTATTAGAGGAGCTGCCCATTCAACAAATCAGAGTTAACAAAAATGGTGAATGCTAGAAAAGCTCTTCATGCCCGTTCAGCATCACACAGGAAATAACAGCCAGGATGAAAATGGACCTGGCTCTAAGCTTTGCAAGTGACTGCAAAACAAGATCTGCTATTCAACCTTTTTTTTGTAATTTCTTTCTCCTTATATAATACATAGGATGATATGAAAAAAAAAAAAAAGGCAGAGACATTTCCTTTGTGTATCCAGATGATATAAAGATTTGAAAAGGTAAACTATAAAAACAAAGGCGTCTGTGCACAGGCTCAAGCTGCTGACCAGAATATGGGAACTCAGAGAAAGCAAAGTCATTTTTCTGATCTCTTTTCAGAAGATTAACAAAAACATTATGTTCTACCCAGGGTATTTAGAAACTGACTGCCACAGTAGTTTGCAGGCGTTACAGTAAGAGTTCATGATCCAAAAGGGTTTATTTTTCCAGGTGCCGCTTGGTTAGAATGAATGCAAGAATGTACAGTGTGGATCTTGAGCAGTCACGTAGACATCCTTCAGCAGGCTGTGTGGCAAGGCTTGTGAATTCAAAGATGGTAGCCCATGGTGCAAACCTAATCCAGAGGTGGTCCTGTGCTTGTTGATCCCTGGTATATGCCATTGCTAACTGACCCCTCCTGATCCAAATACTATTCCACAGAGTGCAACAGAGAGCAACGGGACGGTCACTTCAAACGTTGCATGACAGATATGCATGAGAAATGGGGAAAAGGCCATGCAGAGAAGGGAATAAACCAGACTACAGCAGAAACACTCTCCTCCTCGCCCACACATACACAGCTCTGCTTTTCTTTACCCAGTCCTAACTTTTATTCTGGTCTTGCCTTTTTAAAAACTATTCAAAGAGCCATGCTCTATGTACCATATGAACTCAGAGATGGGAGCCTTACAGCATTTTTTACAGGGCTGCTAACAGTTTATTTTTGCTTGACAGATTAAGCACAAATACTCACCAGCATGCATGCTTATTATTTAGTGTACATTGAATAGCAGCCAGGAGCTTGATCTGAACATCTTCTCTGTCCACATTACGAGACTTGCAGTGAAAAATGAATTATGAAAACCAACAGGGCAAAGCAATTTGTGAAGAAGCTATAGGCATCTTCAGAAAAGAAAAAATTACTACAGAGAATACTGAAAACAAACATTAGAACTAATGAAGAGGTTAGAAAATCTTTTCATTTTGTATCTTTGTAAAAACCTGTTCTCTCCCTCGGTGTTCAGATCAGCACATTAGCAGCACACTACTAAAGCATTCATCCACTTTCTGCTCTTCCAGCCTAGGGAGAAAATAAGCTTTTTCAGCCACTCAGAGCATTTTGTTATACTTCTGAAAAGCAAACAGATCTCTAAGAGCTGTGAGGAACAGAGAAGGGGAGTAGTCAATCTCTGATACAATAAATTACAGAACCATTATTCTCAAATCTTTTTTATTTTTATGGAAGCTTCTAAAAGTGTTGGTTCTGTGTGCTTTAGACAATACCTTTTTTCCCCCCCAAGAGTTAATTTTTTTTTCCCCAACCTGCTAGCATACAAATTGAATGTCATTTTTTGTCCATAATAAATTTATATGTGTAATTCATTCTGACAATAACGTGAAGCCAAACCAGGAGCACCACTAGTAAATATCATGATAATTGGCATTTATATTCACTGTAGCCCTATCCCTTCTGCTGAGTCAGTTTTGAAATACATGCTAGTCTAAAAGGAATTAGACAGAAGATACAAGACTAAATTGCTAGAGGTCACTGAAGAGTCAGTAATGTTATCTATAGTAAATATTACTACCATAATGAAAAGAATCATAATACAGTTGTCTACAGTAGCATAGGTAAGCTTCAAGTGATCTTGTCCTGTCCTGTCGTACAGCTGCAGGTTAACAAGACAGACGATTCAGACATGGAAACTAAAAACCACAAGACACTAACTCAGGAGGGTCTGTACTCAGTGTCACAAGTGATGTGGGGTAGACTTCACATTTCAGGTGAAGCACATACATTTAAATATCAAACCATATTTTATCATTACCTAGAAGTCTAAAATTACACACAGAGGTCTAGCAGGGCTTTCTAAACCAGGAGCAAGTCAGTAGTCCAAGTCCTACTGCAATCAGTAGGGCTTAACTCAGCAGTCTGTTTAAACACTGTAAAATGCCACTAAGGACTTAATATATTTATGTGCTTAGGCATTTCCAAGGCCTCTCAGTACACATGAACTGGAGCCCTTTAAACTTCCTCAATACTGAAGTCATTCTGCCCCATTTGATGAATTTTGTGGAAACTGAATCTCATCAACTATATTCTTTATGCAGAGACACACATACATAAACAGAAAAAAAAAAAAAAAAAAACAAAAAACCCACCACTTTCTAAAATCAAGGAGTTCCGTAGACATGCCTACATTATTTCACATTCAGCTACAGCAAGCTTTTGAGCTAACCTAGGTACATAAAGCATTATATTCTCCCTGCTTAATTCTGGCAAGGATAAACAGGTCTCCAGAGCTCCACTAGTTCCTACAATAGACCCCTACAGGATTCACTACATGATGTACCTTCCTGCACCTTCAGAATTATTTCTTTCCCAAATCCTCCTTCCCCCTTCTTCCGGACTAGTCCTATCAGCTAAATTCTGAATTTAAATAAACAGCGAGAACGGATGGTTTCTCAAGCGAGTAACAATCTACTTACACTTTTATCCCAATCTCAGCTGTCCTAGCTGGTTTGCAGACACCAGTCCAGCAATTGTCAAAGGACCGGCTATCTTCTCCCTTCCTTTAATATGGCACAACTCTGAAAACCTGAACAATTACCTCCTCCTTTCTGTCTTTTGCAGTGCTTTTAAACTGGTGGTGGGAGGAGCAGAAAGTCTCCCTATCTCGTTGTGTGAGAAAAAGCTAAAATTCCCATCAGAAGTGACTCACTGACATTAATCACACATACACCAGATTGAAAGGCACTCAGAACATGAAGGCTGAATCCCTCCCTCAGTTAAGCAAATGAGAAGCAAGTTGCTCAGCACTATCATATTATTTCAACTGTTGTATCGGTACAATTTTGCACAATGGAACTGATGAATATAAATTTATTGTTTCTAGCACTGAACTTTTATAGAGCGGTGCTGCTGAATCTTTTGGAAGAGCAAACAGCTGAGTAACGTGCAACTTCCTTTATTCTGAAATGAATAAGTATCAATGTAAAGATTTTTGTATAAGACATGCGCTTCACTTACCACCTGGTTTATGCATTAGAATAAATATCCTTATTGCTTAACCAAGCAGATGCACATCATAATCTGCAGTAACCAAACTACACTGCAGCTTGAAATACTGAAGCTTCTATTTGCTTCTCACTGCGAATATTGTGAGTGTTTATTCAGTAATACTAAACCCAAATGCAAAATCCAAAGGGTACTGTTTAGCTACAGCTAATTGTTGAAGGCGAGGTTGAAGAGAAAAATAATAATACAAAAAAATCCTACCGTCTCTGAAATATAGCTTGAGAGGATTTATTTTCTTATTTTAAAAAAAGACAGCAAAATCACATTTGGAAGTACGTACATCCTACTGAATCTACAAAGCAGGGAATTTTCCCATTCATACTATGTATGCAATACTGCTCTATGTTCTTCACAAACTGGACTCAGGCTTTTTGCCTTTCTAACTTTGCCAGCTCCCACAGGGCTATACTCAGAATTACATATGAAGAATATTCTATCAGCAATAAAAACAACAGTATAATTATAAAAGGTGAACTGCACGCCTCCTATTTTTCAGGGAAGTTTTCTAATGCCCAGGAACTAGATTATGATCTGTCACGGTCCTGTAAATTCCAGATAAATCAAGTGTTGCTCTAACATTACCTTGGCATAAAAGAAATCAAGGCCTCATTGCATTAAAGCGCTTGAGCTATTGCCAAGTTAACAATTTCTATTGGCATTTAATTATAGTGCATTTCCTGAAGCTAAGACACAGCTTTAGCATGAGTGGGGTTACTCTGAGCAAGAGACTCGTCCTGCTCAAATCAACACTCATCTGACAAATGGTTTTAATATGTAGCAATGTGTGACACAGAAAACTGGCCAAGGAAGCAAACTTAGCTCCTCGCTGAATGTTAAAGAATACCAAACCCAGAAATTATAACTACCACTATAAATAATAAAAATACATCCTACATCCTAATAAAAGTACATCCTCCTTATGTTTTGCAAACATAAAAGCAAACCAGTCAATTTTTCTTCCCGGTACATTTATAAATATAGAAGTCCTGGCCAAAAAGTGTGATCTGCTATACTTTACACATTTCTACATCTCTAGAGGAAATGTCTGCATGACTTCAAAGCCTCAGTCTGCTCTAGTTCCTCATACGACAAAAGAGCTTGCTGCTTGGGGTAGACTGCATGTGTTGCTTCTCCTGTTCCCCCTCCCAAATCTTAACAGTGAGTAAGCCTCCAGGAATGAGCCCAGTGATAATTTCACTCTCTATGACATGGAGTATGGCTTTTTGTATAAATCTGCTGCCTCAGAATTAGGTTACAGGCATTCCCTTTGTGAAGCTCTTTGAGGCGGATTGCTGATGACCCCCGTCCTTCGAAAACAATCAGTGGCTTGAGTTGGTCATCTAAAAATTTAGGTACCCCAAACACTTCTGAGACACTTGGGTCTGCCTGTACCTCATTCAAGAAACAAAAATACAGAAAGTGGAATCCCAAACTGACTAGGATGCCCCATTTAGAGGGTCCCTAGTAATGTCAGTAAATGAAAATAAGTTAGCTAGTGAGAAAAGAGTTAAGAGGGAGCTACCCAGCAGGGTGGAGCTGCCACAAGCACCCCTGTATGGAGCCCATACCACCTTCTCTGCCTGTTGTATATGCACAGGAAGACAACCTTGTCCTAAAGGAAGCTCACATCAACCTTTCAGCAAAGGTTAGCAGGCGCAGGACCACACTCATTTCTTCTGCTTTCACACCCTGTTTATCAAAGGTTTTCTACTAATGTCTTAACCAGCAAAAAGGCTTGATTGCTGGAAAGCCTTTCCACGAGGGCTAAACAGAGCCTGCCTCAGGTTCACAACTTTTCTCATGCGGTTCCTGAAGATATTTATTCTGCGGATTTAGTCATTACTCAGTAAAGCAATAAAGACAGAAACATTCTGATTTTTGGCAGCTAGGCTTTTTCACAGTATATTTAACAGTCTTTTGACATGTTCAGAAAGAAGCACTCCATAGAATGTCCAGAGACATAAGTTGCCATTATCCCAGAAGAATAAGTCCATGTCCTCTGGGTAGAGATTTTACATAGTAAATAACACGGAAAACTGGTGATAAAGTGGTCCCTATTGCCATTGATGGTCCCAATGCCATGCTATTTCAGTTTAGCATATAAAAGAGTGCAAGACCTCAAAAACTCATACTAATAATGTAGAAGAGTCCAGTTTAAGGAATATCAGTCTGGTTGTTAAAGATCCTATAAAGAGAAAACCAGAAGGTAAATCTCCATTTCTTACTAGATTTTGAGAACATAAAGTACGACTATGCTTGAATTTATTTTAAAAATTAACATCTATGCTCTCTTCTGTGCTGAGTATTAGAAACCAAGTGGGAATAATACCTCACATCATTTGAGACTTGTGACTATTAAGAACAAATCAACTATGGTTAGTTTGTAAGCGAAGTTTGTAGCAACATACATAGCGTAACGCATCCACAGAGCGGCAGAGGGGGACAAACCCACACTGGTGTGAACTATCTAGTTCTCAATAACTTCCCACATGTAAATTGGAGCAGAGCACAGTGAAAGGTTCATGTGAGACACTTAACAGGGAATGTACACAGCTGTTTAAATTTAGGCCAGGGAAAGTGCCCAGGCATGCTGGCATGATCAGTGAAATCTCAGTCTAGTCAATCCTCCATACCTCAGTCCCGCCACACCACTCTAAGGTCCGCACAGCAGTGATACAAAAGGGAGAAGTTCAGAAGGTGGTCTCCCAGAGGTACATCTAAAAGGCCATGTGCTTACAAGACAGAGGGATGACCATGGTCTTCATTCACAAATATAGAAATAGGTTTTTCTTTTATAGAAGAGCATCATGGCCAGAACACTAAGCAGAGGTAGGAATATATTTCTGGAAAAAACAAAACTAACAAAGAAAAAAAAAAAAAAACAAACAAACCAAAGCCAAAAAACAACTACCACCACAAACAAACAAAAAAATTACCAACCTGTGCAGGTATAAGATAAACAAGGAGATCCCTGATCTTAGGCTATTCTTCAACCTAGTGGCTTGTAGCTTTTCCAAGACAGTGGAGTTTGAACCTCCTGCCAACGTTGAGAGAGCCTCTCTCTCAACGGAGAACAGTGAACCTGAATTTTCTGGGTCTTGCAGAGCCCCATCCAGCATGCTGGCAAGTCTCTGTTATGGCACTTGCTTCTTCTTTTCCATTGCATAGAGAGCTTCGGCACACACTCAAGGCTGTATTTTCCCCTCCAGAAAAAGCCAAGCATATCAAAAGTCTGTTACGACTTTTCAGCTTGACATTTCCCTCCCTATTTTAATTTAGCCACAAGGAAATTGTTTAAGGTCAGAAAGGAACCATTTGTAGAGGCAGGAATAGAAGTCCACCACCAATCTCAGATGCAGACCACACCCTGCTACTCACTGCACAAGTACAAGAGCATCGTTCAAGACCCAGGGCTTAATCCTTTCTCTTCTCCGGACACTTTACAGCAACTGTTGTGAGACAGGCTGGAAAGCAGCATGAAGCTTTTCATGCTAAATTTCAAGTATGTTTTTACTCTTAAGACTCTCGTTCCTCTTTCCTGCCTGTTTAGAAACATACTGAGGTTGCATACACTATAAAAAAATGTCTTTGAAGAAGGCCTCAGATGCTCAGGAAGTCCTTTGCAGTCTGTGGTTCAATGTGTTTCCTCTTGAGTTTAATCTGACATGCTGGCTTGTTAAGATCTGTGTGGTGCTTCAGATATTTTCAGTTGGTCTTACCATGACCAATCTCCCTCCCATTTAGACTAAATGGGAGTTTTCATCCATGTTATCTGGGCTTTTTCATTGATGAAAGAACAAGTCCTAAATCAACAATGTATTAATATGGGGAAAATAGAAGGGGGGTGATCTGAACATGGATGATCAGAAATAACAAGGTTATCTGAACAGAGAACTCAAATGAAATCTGGGTCTCTTGGGGTCAAGAGAAAGAGTTTCTCTTTCACAATTATTATTCATTTCTAGCCTTGTCACATATGCTGAAATACATGCTTCCCTTTGTTTTTACTAACAGTACAAGGGTCTCAGAAATTTACGTCAGCAAATAGGAAAAACAACCAGTCTTTATTTTAGTATAACATGAAAGAAACAAAAGAAGGATCATAAAGAATTGTAGAAGCAAGTGTTGAATGCCCGAAGGGAACAACTCATGGGAGGTTAACGAGTACCCAATATGAAATTGAGTAGGAAAGCAACAGAGTCAGGGTATGAGACCTATGGAGAAAAGCAGAAAATGTAAACAAGGAGACCAAAGAATGAGACAGGGTGTCAACAACAGATAAAGAAAAATTCAAGGTGTTAGAAAATGAGGAGAATCGAGATGAGCAATCAGATGCAGAAAGGCAGAAAAGTAAAAAAAAAAAAAGGCCAAAAAGAGTCATGAATAATTTTTAAAAATGTACTATTGAAAAAGAATGACAACATGCTATACAATACTTAGCAGCCTGTCAAATTTTAATTATCTTTTCAATTACTAATTAGGCCTTCTCATTGATTCAATTAAATGACAAACTTTCAAGAGTTTTAATGCTACTTCCCCACCCCCTCCCCACCATGATCTGCTCATCACAGTGAAGAACCAGAATCCTATCAAAGAGCAGAATGGGACATTTGTTGCGAGATAATCTGTGCCCCTTAACACTACAGGAACCCTGAGTAAGCGTCTACCCTAAATGAAGACCATGGCAAAAATTTAAATTACATTAGCGGAATAGGATTTTTACATGTGTTCGTAACAAATTAGCTTCTCTGAGAAAGCAACCTATCTAAATTGGAAGTTATCTGTAGGGTTGAGTTTGTTTGGGGGTTTTTTTGTTTGTTTGTTTTGTAGTCTTGATTGGAATAATTACTTCTCCAACCATATGAGCATCAAAGAGAATGCAAGCGACAGGCATTAGCAGTCACACAGCCACATGAGGCACAGCAGTGGTACCCGCACACAACCATACCAAGTTACACACGTACTCATTTGACACATCTCCATTTCTTCCTCCTACCTCTCTGGACCTTTAATCAAATAAGAGACAGAGAGATGCTGGTGGGCCCAGAGCAGGTGTTGTCACCTCTGTGCCACCTTCTCTCCCTCCTCTCTGAGGAGCAGCACCCGGACACAGGGAGGGTAGGAAGAGAGCCAGGCATTTCCTCCACAGCCTCAAAAGCAGCAGCAGTGGTTACAGCAGGACAAAGCTGTCACAGTTACTGCCGGAAACTGATGCCCGCACCAAAGTGCAAAGGGAGATACCTGGAGCTTTGCCCTTGCTCCTTTAGGGGTAGTAAATGGAGCATGTTTTTATTTACAAGCTACAGAGAAAAAGCCATTGGCACTGCTTTCACTTATGTCTTTCAACTGCGTGTGTTAAATCTTAAAAAGGTATAAATGAAGGTGCATTGGCCATGGGAACATCAACTCATTTTTGTATTACTGCTTTTGCTAAAATTACTTCACCAGGTAGTTTATTAATTTACGATGGAGTCTTAAGTCTTTTTGCTCAAATTCAGTGGGAACATTTGTGCAATACGCACCACAGTGAAATCACATGTATTAAAAACGGGCCCGCTGTCGGCCATGAGCCTCTGATGAGATTCAATATATAGAAAGCAGTGCTTACTCTGGAGCAACCTGGGAACACATCTTTTACCTCTTCTTTTATTTTCATTTTAGTACTTAAGACTAATTCTTTCAATAATTCTTAAAGCTTAAGAAAGAAGACAGTGGGCACAATATCTTTCAGAGAATGCAGTATTAAATATAAATGCCATTTCAGAACACATGTTACAGATTAGGTATAATTAACATTATATTGAAAATGGAAAAAATTGAATTAAAATTATATTGTACATCTAGGGAACGCTGACAAAGTAAAAACTTCTGTTCACAGCTCTATGAGAACAGAAGGTTTTCTGTATATTGCACCGGCGCACAAAACGCACCAGAGCAAACAGAAAGGTTAATTGCTGTGCTCTAAAAAAGCTACGTCTGAAAGAGACATGCATCAACTTCTGTGCTCACAGTCACTAAAAGGCAAGGACAGATTTTACAGAGCAAAATTGGGTTTGAATCTGTAGTAAAAATGCTCAGAATACCTGAAGTTTTGCTGGAAGTGAGAGAAAAGTTCAAAGGCAAGCAAACTTCCATTTTTGCAATGGAGAAGGCAGCAGTGAGAAAATTAATCTTGTGCATTAATCTTAGCATTCCTCACAAGTGACTCAGGCCTGCAGAAGAAAACATTCCCACTATCTGGTTAGAAAACGTCATGTTTCCCACACAGAAGGGGGGAGAGGAGCCTGAGCAGTGCTGGTTTTACAACTTTCACCCTGATGAATCTGTTTGCAGACCCTTCAGCTGTTCAGAGTCCCAGACTGCTAAGGAAAATAGTTTCCATTTACCAACAGAAATTAAACTAGCCCTCACACGTATAATAAGCTCAAGTCAGAGCATTCCTAAACAATTACTTAACGATTTATAATTTATTATAACAGACCTTGGTGAAAACATCTTAGAACCACACGTGCAACCGTACTTCAATGTGTAGAAGTAAAACAACTGTGAAGTAGAAGAGATGTTAATAACTCTGTAGCAATGTGTGTCTGCACACTTAAGAGCTATAAATACATACTTTCCATGGTGACAAGCATTAAAAAAGTCCATCCAGCAATGAAGGGTAAGGAACACCCTTAGCGAGTCGGAGAAGCGAGAAAGGTCAGAAAGCCGCCTGCTGTACCTGAACCTCCACTGTTTCCTGTGCCCGAGCCAAACAGCCCCTTTTTCCAGCAAATGCCCGGTTCTGTCAGGCACACTGACTGCATGCAGTTCTCATTCACCCCAGTAAAAGCCAATCCAGTTACCAACCAGGAAGAAATGCATTTCAACGGTCAGGTTTGCAAAAAGGACAGTCAGTCCTGATGCTTCACTCAAACCCTCAACACACGCAAGAGCATCCTGCTGGGAAGTACAAAAAGGGGAGTTTTCCCCTTAGAACAGAAAGGATCGCTTTCACAACCACTGTCACGCTGAGTAAGCAGCTGCTCAAACTAGCCCCTAAGAAGCAGCAGATGCGGGTGTCCCAACTTCACGTTACTTCAGAGCACTTCATCCAGGAGAGGCTTGTATCACACCAGCTCTCAACCCACTCAGCTTCCTCAGGATAGGAGTGCCAACGTGGAAATTGCAACACGGAGAGCGAGCAGGAGGCTGGATATGCCAGAGCTGGGTGCTCAGGGTGCCTGCCTGGGAGGTGAGATGTTCCTCAGCATCACCTCCTTGCACCCACATCCTGCAGGTCTCAAAGGAGACTCCAGGTGGAGTTGAAGACAGGATCAGCAGGGCAAGCAACTGAGCACTGAAAGCTAATTTACCATCTTCATAAAACACATATGGAACAGCAAGGCAGAAAACTCAAAAATGCCTCCTACAGAAGCAGGCAGGAAACCTCAAAGCTTAACCACTTGCAAATCAAGAAGGAATCAATATGAAACAATTAAACTATGCAGAACGCTTACAGTGAGCAACAGATTGTGATTTATTCACCTTAAACGTATTCCCAATACAATTACTCAGCTAAGCTTTTGTTTTGCTTTTTATTAAATGTGACATGAAAGTTGAATTCAGAATGATTTTTCTCTATTTTTATTTATACACGTGGGAACCATTTACAATTCAAATGCTATTTTTTACTGTGCCCCTGAATGAAAATTACCATCTCTGTCTGAATAGTTTTTCTGTACCAGCTTAGGTCTTTCAGTAATTGCTTTTCCACAACATAATGTATTGAGAAAGGACTGAGAATATTGAAAATAATTGTATTGGCAACCAAGGAAGGCAAATTATAAAGACCAAGTATTTCAAGTTTTTAAAGCCAAGTCCTCCTATTATGAGTTCTACTTCCAACTTTCTTCCACTTCCCTTTACTAAATATTATATTATATTCCACTGGAACAGAAATGTTGTACAAGGACATAAAATATCCTTTAAGTGTTCCCGCCCACCCCCCTGCCTCTCTTTCCACTTCTTGCACGTTAGGTCAGTTGCCCCACTTCACAGCTCAGCTTAAAAGTTGTAACAAAAAAGCAGAGGCAAAATAAGTTGGAAGAATGCCACCATAAAACATGCATTTCGCTGTTTCAAAGGAACTCAAGGAGGTTTTCCACTTCTCACACCATGGTAAATGACGTAAGACAAAAGGATGGAATTCAAGTTAACAGATTTTCCCATCTATCTCCAGTATCTCACTGTGGCTTACACAATCCTTAATCATGTCTGGGTTTTTTGTTGTTTGAGGGTTTTTTGGTTGCTGTTGAATTTGGCACAGACAAGGACTAAGTGCCTCCAAGCCATGACCTATTAGAAGCTTTTGTATGAAAAAACAAAATACAGGCTTGTTACTAGCTAAGTGTTTATTGTAATCTGTCAACAGGTTACAGAGAAAACAAGATGACAGTGAGACAGCATGAAGAAAAACAATTATAATGTATCATCTACATTAATTAGACTGATGAGTTTCCAAGGTGATTTTAAAAATGAATGCTTTTGGAAAATGTGTGATTACAGACTTTAAGTTACATACATGTAGTAAATGAAAGACTGTAACAGTTATTTCAAGAGAGAATAAAACACAGGAAGGTTTCCACCAAAAAGGAGGGCCAAGTGGGCATCCACACATATTCACTTGCCATTCATTTTTTCCTTTCATCCATAGCCCGCTAATTATCCTAATCTGCATGCATGCTAACGTGCATATTTACTAACTTTTCATAAGCACTTTTCATAAATATACAGCACGTTGATGTGAACTTGAGCAAGGATAATAGACAACTTCATAAAGAAATGTACTCATTTCATCAATACATCTGACAGCTTCACTAAAAGGTTTCACTGGAAAGATAATATCCAGCAATAGGACTCTTAAGTGTAGTTAACCTTAACCCAGCAGGGCAGAAATGGCAGATCTTTGTTTAGTTTGGCATGACTGGTGTTCTAATGCTTTAGAGCATCTCAACCATATTAGAAAAGCATCTCAAAGTCACTCACATGCATCATCTAGAAAAACAGTAACAATGCTAGCTGTTGATGTTTAATAATTGAAATAAATAAGGGTAATGCCAGACATTCTCTGACTCAATAGAAAAATAGGGAAACTCAAACCACCGCAAAGAGAAATAACATGCCACAAAATGTCAGTAAAAGAGAAGGAAGAATACCCAGTTCTCCTGACACATTACATTGGCCTTGGGATGGGAGATTCTGCCTCAACTTAAAGAAGTCCAACAGGCTGTAAATTTGGACAGCTGTAAGTTAAGATTTGTCATAACACCATTATTCTTTATAGAAAATGAAAATCTGGGGTTTCTTTGATCCCTATTTTGAAGAATGAACTAGAATGCTTGAAATTGTAAATGTTAAAGCAGCAATCCTTATATAGCTCCAGATCTCAAAATGCAAACTTTTTAAAAAGAGCTCTTCAGGTTTATTTCATGTTGTCAGTTTGGTCAGTAAGATACTGAAAACTTAAAAGTAGAATTTTTCTACTGAAGTCAGTGGTCCTACACACACTGAGTTCAGTCACACAGGATTTTATCTTAATCTTTAATGCTAATACTCCAGGACAGCCCACATAACTATTTTAACGACAGATAAAGATGAACAATATAACCCACATCCTTTATCAATATAGTTAACCATTACTCACTTCCTCCATTCAATAAAGATCAACTTCTCAATCTACAAAATCTCCTGGTGACCTATCAAAACATGATCCACTTGCTCCACTACTTATTCAGGGATCTCTTTCTCAGGAGTCATTTGACCTGCTCCTCATTGATCCTGTCCCTTTCCTGAAATACTTTTCTCCTAATCCATCTAATCTGCCTGGATGGGCTCCACATCCTCCTTTCCCCATTTCCTCCTCTTAAGACTTCTTGACTCTCTTCGATGTGTCTTCTTCCTCATTCTTTTACACACATACTAGATCTTAGCAATTATTAACAAAAAAGGACTTAATGCATTAACCTCTCAACTAATCCAACTATTACATTGCTTCCCCTGCTTCTACTCTTCTTACTCAAATACCATTCATTAGTAGTTGTCCAACTCCTTACCTTGAAACACAGGCAGACCAGGCAGCTGCTGCAGCATTGCCACTGGGTCTTACAACTCTGTGGTAAGATTACAGCTGAGAACCTTATGCTCACACTGCAACCCCGAAATGAATACGAAATAGGTCACCCTTTAGTGAAAAAGAATAAGCCACTTTTCATGTATCACAGAGTAAGAGCATGTGTAATGGACACTAACTACTTAATAGCTGGCATGCAGCAAACTAACATTTAAGTTTATTTTCTTGTAACTTGCTTAAGTTTCAAAATGTAAACTCTTCAGGAAAGTTGTTTCAGGTCTTGTTGTCACTTACACCAGGGATCTTCAGTGTATACATTTTCTATTAGCTGTTTTACATAGTCAGAGAAACATAAAGGGATGTTATTGCAAGTGACAACCAAACCTTTTACATTATATGCAACGGAAAATGCAGCAGAACATATCCATATGATAAAATAATCTTCCATCTGAGGCAGAGTCCCTGAAACCTCTCAAAAAGCCTTGTTTCTGTTATTTTTTTTTAACCTTGCACACTCTTTCTTATCTTATAGTATCGGGGTTTTTATGGAGACTAAAAATTAAATATTTTTATCTCATAAATAATGCAGAACGGCATTGTAGATACTTCAGAGCAACTAAGGATGTTTAATCACTTTTCTTCTAGGATTCTCCCTTAATTTGAAGTTTCAAAGGTTATACAGCATGTCAGCAAAAATAATCATCTGATGGGAATATTCCAACAGAAGCACAGAAATCTACTGCTGCCATGTTCTCAGTAGTTTTTTTTAAGCTGCAGGACCTAAAAGAACATTTAACAACAAAACTATCAATTATTTCAGAATACATCTTTCCGTACGTGCTAACTAGCTCCCCTCTCTCTGTTGAGGAGTTAATAGACTACTTGGCAGTTAGATGCTAATGAAACAAAATAAAAAGAGGTCTCTAAACATTCAACCCTGCAAAGGTTAGAGTACCTGAAAGGCGGGAGGTTCCCTAGATGCTTAATGTTTAACAAGAACTTTCCATATCTCCCCAGACCAAGCCTAAAAGAGCTTTTCACTTCTTGGTGCCAACCCATTTCATGTAATCCTATCTCCTTGCTTATACGTATTCTGGGAAACGAGCAGTATCCTGTCTTCAAATAAATCTTTACCTTTTCAGTCCACACAGTTCTTGGTATCTTTTCAGCCATACACACATACAGCTCACTTTGCATGAGTTAATGCAACTTTTCCCGTAAAAGCTGGCTTGAACATCATAAATAATTGACAAGCGTTAAACAAACTCCTTGGAAAGCAAAGCTCAGGATGAGATGGAGACTCTCCGCAGCCACCCCACCTAGCAGCAAGAAGGCAGAGGCCACTGCAGCCACTAGTCCCCACCACCCCAAGGATAAGTGAGACATTCCAAGGCAGCGGCTCATGTAAATATTTTGAATGTCACGTTCACAAGGAATCTAACCAGGCCATTGGGCACACCACCGTTATGGAAGTTACTCTGAGAAGATGGCAGGTTTTATTAGAGCCAGTGCTTTCTGCCTCCCTGCTCATGAAAATTCCTTGTAGTCAAATTTTCACAGTTTTCCCTGTCATTTTTCAAGTTGCAGAGCAACACACATGTAGAACATCCTAAAAATCAGGCAAAAGACAAACAATTTACAAGCACTTCTGACAGGACTGGCCTAAACAAGCTTGTGGTCACCCCTCAGCTCTCATCAAACTGTACCGAAGGAGGTTGCCTGTGTTTCTCTTGAGCAAGTGAAGCAACTTCAGACAGACCGCATCCTTCTGCTCCTTCCCTCTCTTCTCAGGCCTTACTTCACATTTCCCCTTACATACCACAGTCTGCCATTTGCTCGGCCTGGTAGCTCTCCTTTTCCCTTTAAACCCCCCACGCCAGTAAATCAGCCCCCTTCACCTCACACCTGTGTGTGGTGCCATCTCATTGTACCTCTTTGGAAACTAACATGTCTCCCCTCATCTCTCGCCAACCACAGCAGCCTCCACGCGTCCTGGCCCCCTAAACCCTCACACGTACGCAACCCCGGCTAGGATGGGAGGAGATGGGGGGTCTGAAGGGAGCCAGGTCATCGAGAGCTGCTTAAGACGATTAAGCAACACACATTTCCAGCATAGCTTCCCTGTGCGTGCATTCACCAGGACCAGGGAGATAACACAGCTGAGAGAGACAGAGCCTCTTCTGGCTGCAGAGGCTGTCTGAGGGAGGAATTACAGAGCGAGGACAGGACCCACCCTTGGCGCTGGGCCCCTGCCAAGATGAGGCAGCGGGATGAAAGGACCTGACCTCTGAAACTTGCCTGAGGATTAAATGAGCTTCTTCACATTGTGTACAAATGTAACTGTTTTGATTGTGGTTTGCCATCCTATTAGACTGTAATAAAAGATTTTCTCTCAGCATAAACCAATTACATCAACAGCCCAACATGTCGTGGGACTGCGTGCACACTTCTTCCAGGAGCGCCTCCTCTGTGTGATAAACGACCATCACACCGACCCCTCGTTTTACCAAGAAGGAACAACCCTCGGGGCCCGCAGGCGGGTCAGGCACGGAGAGGCCACCACAGGCAGATTCTTGCTGGACACCCTCACAGTGCTCAGCTGGGTCAATATAAAGAGAGACTTTCTTGTTACACGTAAAAATTTAGTATGACAAGGATCCTTCAGATAATTTTTTTTAAAATTATCAAAATCTCCTCATTTCCCTCCCTAGCATGGCGTCTTCTCAAAGCTAAATGTGAAGAGGACAAAGGGCTGAGCTCAAACAGCATTACCAAAGAAAATCCGGGTGTGTGAGGAGAGTTGTTTTGTCGCTTCTATGAATATTTTAAGTAATGGAGAGTCAAAAGCAGGTATGATAATACCACCTGACAGAAAACATCACACTGCCTGAAGAACAAAGAGTGATCATCTTAAGTGACAACAGATGGGGCCAATCCCTTTACCCAAGGTGACAAGTCGCAAGCAGAAAGCACTTGGCCATTTCAGCACCCCACCTCAAACCCTCCCCTTAGTTACACTCACAGAAGTTTATATTGCTGTAGTACTTGTACTCTGACAAGGGGCTCTATCGTGCTGAGTTCCCACCTCAAAAATTTGTCACCAAGAAGTTACCTCTCCTACTCCTAGTGGGGCAGGTAACATGCAAGTACAGCGGCACACAGTTGGCCATTTACCACACACAAAACACATGTCTCTCTTCTCAGTATTACCAGGGAAAAAGCAATTCCTAAAGCAGAACCAAGGCAGGGGTGGGGTGGGTGGGGGACCAAACCACAAAAAAATGAAAACCCCAAACCCCCAAAGCAGTAACTTCTGCTAACTGGACAATTTCACTGATGTATCCCAGAATAGCCCTTCTTTCACATAATGATACATCGAGCCTGGTCTTGTCGGTTATAAATACAACCAACATAAGAATAATCACATACATTGCCAGAGTAAAGAGGATTTTCTATACATGGCAATCAGCCTTGGTCACCTTAACTGAGACACTGAAGGAAAAGCTGGGGAAGAAAAAGGAGAGGTACAAAGTCTTTCATAAAGTACACTGGTAGAGTTAGTAGGGGATGCTTAATATTAATTTCATTCTACCAGTGAAGTGATTCCCTGATGGACTCAGGAACACAGCCACGGACTCTAGGAAGCAGTCCCACAAGGGACAGACCAGGGAGTTTCTCATTTTAAATTCCAGGAGGACAGCAGTACTGCAACAAATCAGCCTCTGTGAGCTTCCGAACATCCAACGGGATACGGGTGTTTGTTAATGTTTGGGGGGGTGTTAATGTTTTGTTATATTGCCAATGTGACATTGCTAGCTACTTATAGTAAAAAAGGAACTCCTCCTTTCCAGCTGGAAAGAGTACCATTAAGCCCTAGTTCCTAAGAATTAAAGGACAGTTCAGGTTAATGTATAGAGAGGACCATACATGCAGAGCTCTCCGTCTCATGAGCAGAAGACAAATTCCTAAAAGATTTTCTGCAGGTTCAGTGAACACTAAGCAGCAAAAGTGAGCTTAAGTGAATACTTTAGCTACTGAGGCTACTGTATCGGTTACGAAGAACCTCTCTATGCTCTACCAAGGGGTCTTGCATGCAGCCAGAGCTGGCAAGAGCGGTAATCATCTCCAGTGGAGCTAAGGTGCCAGAGGGCTTTAAAAGGGAAGTGGAGAGTGAGGTATCCACAGGTGTAATATTTTCACAGTAAGAAGAAATTTGAAGCCCGCTTATCAGAAGCAACTGTCCTTCACACATGGGACAGCAATGGGAAAAACCTCTCAATGGGAGCAGGAACCTTTAAAGGGAACATGAATGAAACTCCTCCCTTCCAACACATCCTATCTTATTTCATATATCTATGTATTTATGACCAGGCTTCACACA
Source organism: Phalacrocorax carbo (assembly GCF_963921805.1). NCBI lineage: Eukaryota > Metazoa > Chordata > Aves > Suliformes > Phalacrocoracidae > Phalacrocorax > Phalacrocorax carbo. The sequence goes on along the minus strand of NC_087513.1, from coordinate 136,648,449 downwards.
CAGGCACTTAGCTCAGTCCAGTTCTTGTAGATTCCTCTGTGGAGTACAGAAAAGTACTAGCAGTTCAGTCCAACATCTTTGTGAACATTGCATGAGATGAATACTGCTTAGCCTAAGTAGAAACAGCCATTGTTAGAGAAAGAGTCCCCTAAATTGTTAATCATTTCTATGTCAGCATAAATAGCCCTGGCACATTCCTTGTTCTTATGCACCTCCAAGAGCATACATTCACTGCCCACAACAGGGCTATGAAGAGATGATAAAGCACCTCAGCCTATAAAACGGGAACATTTGGCTAACTGACTGGTCCTAATGAGCATCAAAGGTGAGAGAAAAGGCCCTCTCCCCTTTCTGCTACAGAGCTCAGCACTCTGCTCCTTCCTCTTCCTTTCCTTTCACTGACTGGAAGTGGTTGGTCCAGCTGGTTTTATCTCAGCTGCTTCAGGATATCAGAAGTGGTTCACTCTCTTGCAACAGCTGTGCTCCTCTTCACTACAGGTATGCATGGCTCATCACAACATCTGTGGTTAGAAGACACTACCAGTCTTCCAAGGGATCTTACTACCAATTAAGTATTTTTAAAGACTTATTCCAAAGCCCATCTGCTTTTTGGACTGAACTGTTGTTTTCCAGATGTTATTGTATATTTTTATTGAATATTTATAATTGTTAATTCAGGCATTTCTACTTTCCGTGCCTTATCTAGTTGCTACTACGTTAGACTGCCTGTTGATGAACAGCTAAAGGCAAGTTTAATTCTTCATTACTCTGGTGAAGATTTGGAGCAAAACAAGTAACTACTTCAGAGTTTTCATCCACCTAACTCAGGGCAACACGCATTTTTCAAGACTACACCACCACTATGAGCCGAAAAATACTAAACCTTTTAAATGCTGTACATCTGAGATAAATATATTTGTTGGCAGCAAATCAGGGGAAAGTAAGTTTTACAGAACTTTCATATTCATTTTATTACTTTGGCTCCAAATACAGTGACAATATTAGCTGTTTTCACCACTGATACAAGGTCATACAATTAAAAAAATAAAAATGAAAAAAAAATTTAATTGTTCTTTTGACCTCTTACTTTCACTTCAAGGTGGGTTTCAAGGCTTTAGTACTTTTGTGTGTTTGCCCATTAAAGCGATTCTTTCATGTATTAGCATTATACGGATAATAAAAATTTTCCTTACTTAGAGGAAGAAAATTGTTGACTGGAAAACCAGGTTTATTTTGACAGTCTTCTGCATTTAGAAAGGTAGAATTGCATCTTAGTGTCTGACAGAAAGAAATATTTAATGCCTTTTTAAAAGCATTGTGGTGTAAAGTTGCAGAGAAAATGTTAGAGAGCATCTTTGATTTCCTTGCTTTTGTTTCACAACATTATTCCCATTTGATAAAGATTTCACAAGATGTCTTTTATGTCTGCATGCAAGATTTCTTGTCCCTGAAACATGCATAAAGCTTTCCAGCTTCCTTTATTTAATAAACATGAAAACACAAAGAGTGTTGAGCTGCAATCCAGCACAACTTAAATAGAAAGCTAGGAGTGGTTACAAGTACAACATCTCCTCCTGAATCTTACTAATTTTTGTTGGTTTACAAGCAAGTTTGTGGGGGTTTTCTTCCTTAGTACGAGTGAAAGATCCACACTTAAAAGAGAGAACATCTGCATCTATAAACTACTTGGGGAAAGCAGTTATATAATAGCAACAGATCTACACTGCATTTTAAGAACAGGACCAATTCTTCTTGTGTCAAAACCTTTTGGGTATTAGCTCACCTTTTGATGCAATGTAAGGCACTAAGGTACCCAGGACAGAGAAAGCTTAGAGTGGAATCAAGCTTGTGTATTTTTATCTACACTGCGTGCACAAACTGAGCACACAGTATTGATTTCAACCCTGGGACCATGCTTCCTGGCAGATCACTGCAGTTATGTCAAGTAGCCGTCATGAGGCCCACAAGCCAGCTACAGATGTCAAATGCTGCATGAGTTAATGGGTATGCAGATTGCCTATGCTGCACAAAGGTACACAAAGCTAATGACAAGGTTGCCTGACAGGCCTGCATCATGGCAGACCCTCTAGACCTCTACGGATGCTTGGGCATAATACAAGAACCGTCCAGCGTACAAGTCAAATATAGCAGGGCCGCTGGGCTGGAAAACTTTGCAGAAAGGTCCTAGTAGACAACAAGCTGAACATGAGCCAGCAACACGCCCTCACAGGAAAGAGGGCCAACAGCTTCCTAAGCCACATAAGCTGCATTAGGCAAAGTGTCACCAGCAGGTCAAGGGAAAGGATCCTTCCCCTCTACTCAGCCTGGGCGAGACGTATCTGGAATGTGGGGTCCAGTTCTGGGCTCCCTGGTACAAGACAGACAGGGACTTACTGGAGCAAGTCCTCCACCAAGGGGCCACAAAGACAACTAAGGGACAGAAGCATTGCTCATACAAGGGGAGGATGAGAGGGCTGAATATGCAGAGCCTTAGGGGGGAACTTATCGACATGTAGAAATGCCTGATGGGGGGAGGAAGTACAGACTCTTCTCTGTGGTGCCCAGTGACAGGCAAGAGACAGTGGGCACAGACTGAAGTCCCACTTAAACATACAAAAAAACCTTTTTACTGTGAGGGTGATCAAACACTGGAACAGGTTGCCCCGACAGGCTGTGTAGTCTCCATCTCTGGAGATACCCAAAACACAACTGGACACAGCCCTGAGCAACCTGCTGTAATGGACCCTGCTCTGAGGAGGGTGTTGGACTAGGTCATCTCCAGAGGTGCCCTTCCAATCTTAACTATTCTCTAATTCCATAAAAAATAAAGAGAAAGAAAAAAATATAACTTCTAATCTTTCCCTGGTATAAGACATATTAGGCAGTACTTGTAAAACTGGCAGGAATGCATACAGATAAATACGGTTTTTAAGCTGACAGTGCCATTCACTGAAGTTTATCAGTAGACTAGAGCGAGTTATTACTTTCATTCTCCACCCTTCCTAGAGGAAGGAAAAACTATTTTAAACCTATAAAATTTCTTCTGGCAGATAAAGAGAAACTTTTATCTACAGTAGTTTGCCAACCAGCTGAGAAAATAAGTGGCAAAATATTATTCAGGAAAAAAATTAGTACATTGTGCTATTTTCCTCAAACCTTCACTGTCAGTCTTGGATTTTTAAAAGTATTAACATGCTAATTAGTACGTTGTTGAAATAAAACGTACCTATTGTGATAAACAGTACATCCCATAGAAGAGTCAAATTTATTATGAAAACAAATTTCTTCAGAATTCAAAATGATAGCACACAATTTTCATATGCAGCATAAGAAAGCATAGTGGCTGCACACTTATACTCCATCTAAACATGGCCAATAAAAATCGCTGCCAAAAGTAAGAGCTGTCCTTTAGGGGACAAACAAAAAATGAACTAAGAATGAATGTAGTAAAAACATTTGCCTGAGTACTCATTACCAAACTACCCAAGAAATTAATAAATAAAACTTTCTGTTTAAAAGAAATCCATCACACTTACATTGTATTTTATTATTTCATGCCAGTGATGAGGCTGACTCAAAGAATTTAGATTCAAATCTGAATGTGAAATTGCCCAAAAACTGTGTGGCGAGGGAAGAAATCCAAGGATACAGTCTGGTCATTTACTGCAAATCAAAGAAAGCAATTCTCAAAATAAAACCTGACATTTTCTGAAGTCACAAAACAATAAAGATAAGCCAGACCATTTCTTCCTTTGAGGAGCTCTCGTTCATCTCATTGCCTTGAAATCCCTCCAGAGCAGAGTGGTATCTTCCCTTTAGACTCAAAGTCATCGATGCGCAGCTCCATTCAAAACCCACCAATACTGGCATCTATCTAGTCCCGAGACTCAACCATGAACAGTGCTGCCCTAATCAAGTCTCTTGCCAGGACGCTTTTGTACAAAAGCTCTGACCCAACTCAACATCTCCTGACTACGTTTTCCCATAGGGAGGGATTAAAATGTGCAGAACTAGTTAACTGCATACTCCACGACAAATGTGACATGACTTTCACTGATAGCATCAGCTACAGTCAAAATAGCATCAGCTACTGAAGTTTACTCAATGTTAAAGAGAAGACAATATGAAAAGACGGCATGTGGCTTTACACCTCCAACCAGCCTAGTGTCCCTTACTAACATAGGTAAAGAGGATGAACTTGTCACGGTTGACATGTATTTACCCACAACAGGATTTAGCTGCATCCTGTACTGTCTGTACAGTGGCATGCCATGTTAATAATTACTAGCAACAAAATATTGAGGAGTCCTATAAAGTAGCAACTGTTGTCCTACCCTCCACGTTGTGGTGATTATTAATGAAATCAATGAACAGTTAAAGAGCCACAATTCAAAGTCTGGTAATAAAGCCATTTCCAGAGGTAAAATGAGTCAGACACCTGAGAATGCTTCAGCAGTGCTGGAGTGTCTGACATACCAGCAATATTTGGGGGCGGGGTGGAAGATAGAGACTTTTTCAACTGACTCCAGTGAGAGAAGACAAGTCCTATTCACATTAAAGGGATTAGGATCAAAGTCCTGCAGTCAGGGGTACACTACAAGCCACACAGAAATCAAATATGTTTTAAAAGTTCCACATATAATAGAAGAAATAGAGAATTTTATCAGGACAACTTTAATGTATTACATTTATTCACAGCCAGATCACAGCTCACAGCCTGTTACCAATGCTAGAGAGCAGCCTTGGCTAAGCCAAGGCCGCTCCAGAAGAGTTTCACAGATGAGAAGATGCATTAAGGTTTTTGACTTACAAGGATTATTTTAACATTTTGCTAATCTAAGTGACACTGCATTAAACCCTTGCCAATGCCTAATTTAATAAAGTTCAGAATAGGAAAAAGAAAACAAGATTGCTGTATCGGCTTGGAAAGCCCAGCACCTCATGTCCATTAACCCAACACACATTTCATAAAAAAGCCACACATTGAAGCAGAATAGAGTTAAATCAAGTGATGGCAAGTGAAGCACGGTGCCTGGTGGTAGGAAAGTTAGGTGTAGTGTGCAACCTAATAACAAGAGCTCAAAACAGAAAGCGCCAGACATAAAACACACACAGGAAATAATGAAGTTGTCCTAAAGCAGCAATCACGTTTTTCACTTTGTTCAAAGGCTCATAGGATTTGCCTGCTACGAAATAACCATAAGCTAAGGAAGCACTCTGGAAAAGAATGACAGGCAAATGAGCGCTGTACCACGCAGTTCCCTATTAGCAAACATATACACTGAAATCCAAAAAGCCTCCATCCCTGCATTCTTTGGCAATTCATGGAAGCCAATTACCAAGCATCTGTAAAACACTCTTCAGATCCTTCTCTGAGACCCTAGCTCAGCTATGCTTATACAACAGGAATATACCACATACTCCCCAAACATCTGAACCAGTTTTAAGCCAAGGAAGCCATGAAATGTGTCAAACCTCCAGCTAATTTCTATGGACCTTTGCATTTCTACTGCCATTTCTGCTTTCCATTTCACTCCAGTCCTCGTCATGTTATTTAATTCACTTATTTAAGGATTTATACAGCACCTATATCCTCAGCTATAGGCCATCCTTCCCATATAGCCTTAAAAGGACTTGTTCAGGTTTGCAGGGGGAGGGGGAGGAGAGGGGGTTCCTTCTGAGTGCACTATGTCAAGGTTGTTAGAAGCCAGCAGATCCTGACCTCTCGACCCATTTTTAAACCACAAATTATGAAAACAGTCCACATGCTGTTTCTCACTAAATTCAGTTTTATGATGCTACCCATAGCAAGAGATAGAATCTGCATTTTGGTGAGAAACAGTATGTGAAGTATTCTATAATTTTCACTTTAAAAGGATGCAAGAATCGCTGGCTCCTTACAAACTTGACATATTCAGCGCGCACACACAAAAATTTAAACAAGTCCTTTTAAGGCTGCATAGCTTGTCTTAAAAAAAAAAAAAAACCACAAACCCACACCACACACACACAGGAAAAACCAACCCTCACATATTTGCTGGACTGGGTTGCTAGTGCTTCCCAGGGCTCTTCTCTATCCCTCTACAAGAATCAAACCATGCTCTGACCCCATACACATGGGCACAAAAATGCCATCTCATTCCTCACCAGAGGGAAAAGGATGGCCCATCAGCATTTCTTCCACTCAGCAGAAACCTTAAAACAAATAAATTTTAAAAGTAATCTAAAAATACCCTACAAATGGTAAAAAAAAGAAAGTGGGAAAAACTGAATTGGATTAAATCATTGCACTAAAACTACAAGCTATTTTTTTGCCCCAGTGACACTATACCTCAATTTTCATTTTGCTAATGCACTTGACTCCAATCTTTGTTTGCTTATGTTCCACATTTCCTGCCTTTGTGATATTAATGTACTTTAAAGCCCGGAAGACTAACTGGTACATAGGATTTTATGCCTTATAAAGTGATCTGCCTCCATCATAAATACATTCTATTCAATAAAAAAGTCTAGAGATGAAAATATCTTATAACTTTTTCAGTATGTCCTCCAGCGCATTTTATCTCCATGGATACTCAAGGCTCTATTTTTCATTTATTCAGAGTGGAATATGAGCCTTTGAACAGCTATACACAATGCTAATAGTCCTCACACACAGAAACCACCACAAATTCCTCAATGCAAATCTTCTTGATCTAAAGTAGTTGTTCTGTGAAAACCAATACTTCCTGTGGACCCCGCAAGTCCTGGTCAGAACAAGTATTTCCTATTCCAGACAACACTTTTGATGAGAGAACATGAGAAGAGGAAGGTGATCATCTGACTGAGAGGTTGTTCGAGAAACACCCTGCTTCCATAGCAGAAGCCTCCTAATTGCTAACCTGAGTTTATTTATGCCTAGTTTATAATTGATTTGTTGTCATTGCTGTGCTTTAACAGAAAGAATTCTCTTTTATAGTTTTTATAGCCCTTGATATAGTCATTGAGAGTAATCACACCCTTCTCATCTTCCCTTTCATTAGGCTAAGTAAAGTTATTCTCCTCCAGTCCTCAAGGTGATAATACCTCTATTTCCTTAAATGTTTTCTTACAACTCCAGACATTAATTTATCCTTCTTGAACACAGGACACTGGAAATGTACTCAGATTTCCAGTTAAACTGCACCAATGTTCTTTGAAATGGTATAAACACCTCCCTTTCTCTACCAAAAATCTAACACCTGGTATATGTTACAAGGCTTGCGTTCAGAAAAGGAAAAACCTAAAACTCACCACACACACTTTTCAGAAATGCAGCAACTATCAAAGAAAACCATCAAATTATTCTGGCACAATCTGGCTATGGTAAAATTATGCTTCATTTTTCTGTCATCTTCCATTCATCATTATTCCTCATCTTTAATAAGAACTTCCTTGTTCTAAAGCCTTTCACAAAACTGATCTCAGAATAATCAATCTATAGGTGCCCAGGTGACAATTTTGTTTCTTCTCAACAGCAAGGAATATATTTGTGTTTCTCCAGTCATGTGTGAGCAGTTTTGAAATTACTGATTTATCAAAAAAGCTTGAGATCAGATTCTAAATTTTATGTGTCAGTCCCCTACAGTATATTGAGATGTCTAACGAAACAGCAAACACAAAGCTTGGAGAGATAAGTAATATATTGATCGTTCTTGTGAAATATAAGTTAGGAAGAAGAAAACATACATGACTTTTGACCTTGTGGCATTCTTATGATCATTTAGGGATGGCTATTATACAGTTCTCAGGATCCAGTAAGATCTTAGGTTTTATTCATAAATCAGAGATTCTCTTTTTCAGGCCTTAACACAAATTATCTTAGTTTTAATATAGCACCTACAGTGTAATTATTGTTATTGAGTGTGGAGGTAGAAAATACATCTAGTTTTGAGATCATATCTAGATTATTCTTATGGTATACCACACCTTCAATGCATTGTGCCTTCATTTCAACCCTCATTCTTACGTTTGAAGGACCTCTTTTATTTGCATCAATTTTCTCTGTAAAGAGCTCAACCAGTCTTTCGCAATTTTTGCAGAAGCCTTTAACCTCCAAGCCACAGCTTGAGTTGCAGGATCTCCACTTGCCCTTTATTCTGAAGCACTTAAAATATTTTATTGGAGATGCAAGTGGATTATGTGTGGTTCAGACAGTTTGAGGACTTTGTTTTAACAAAAATAAAATGTTGTCTCACCCAAGCTCTTTTGTTTAGCTAATTTATTATTTCCCCTTGATTTCTGATTGTATTTTGTTCACCTTTCTGTTCAAAACTAATTAAATGGTAAGCATTTGTTTGAGGACTTTTCTCAGCTCTTCCACAAGTTCATTCCTACATACCAAAGCTAAGCCTGAAACAGCAATATTTTCATTCAGTAACTATTAGAAGAAATGTTGACTATTACGTCCAGAAATATCCTTCCTATCATTATTTATAGCATCTTCTCTAAGAAGTGAAAGTTTCCCATAGACATGTATCTCCCAGTAGTATTTCTTTCTCTGGTTAAGAATTTCTAGAGCAAAGCTGAACGTGGCATCTACAGCAGACTCCTAACACCACCCCACTGCACCTCACACCTTAAAACCTGCCCAGGAAACATAAAACAGGAGAAGAGGGAGCACATGGGGTATTTGCTCCACTCCATCAACCAGGAAGCCCTCCAGGACACCAATAACTGGAATAACCTTCTCACTATCTCCATGCCACTCTGGCACTGCATGAACAGGTTGGGAAGAACAACTAACAGAATTGTTTATTTCATACAGAACTCATCAGAACCCATTTTTAAAGTACTCCTAGAGACAGAAAAATTGAAAACTTCATAAACTTCGCCAAGCTTTTTAAAACTCCTTAAGTGCGTGGACCCCTCCTGCCAAAAAACATCAGAGGATTAGCCAATCTGACCTAACAGAAGATTATCTACATTAGACAGATGTTTACAGATGGACAAGTTTGAGGACAATTTAATCTTCATTTGGCATTTCAGAAGCACCTCTCACCTTTGTAGTATAACAAAAGCAGCTTTAAGCAATTTGAGTGCAGTTGTATTTATTAACACATTGCATGAGTCACTACTTTAGAATGCCTTATGATGTCCTTAAAATCATGTATTTCCTTTGAACATTTTGCTAAGTGCTACTAAAACTTTACAGCCCTGGGGAAAATTATGTAGGAGAGAGCTGGCACACTTACACTTTAAACAATGAGGCATACATAGATCTGTTCCTCTTCTTCCCCATTCAGATTCATGACATGCAAAAAAAACCCCTTTACTTAATGTAATGTCATCCTTAAAATTTTACAGGTATAAATTACATTTCCCCCAGAAAATACAACATATCCCTGGTGAGCACACACAGCACAAAGGGTCACTGCTTAGCACAAAAATAATGATTTTAAATCTTAAGTGCAGCCATGTAAGAGAGGAATAAAGCCAATTTGAATGGAAAATTTATGTAATTTTTAAATTAATTCAGTTTGCAACAGATTTTTCTTCAAACAGTATGTATGTTCTGTGTCTTTTCAATCTTATATTTTCTGTTTTCTTGACTTTGGCAAAACAGAAAGAATAGCACTGGTGAAGCAAATTAATTAGTAAGAGGAAGGAGACTGAAGAAGTTCACATTATTTCTTCTAAGTTGTAGTCATCTTTGTCAAATACGTATACTACGTTCCAGGCAGAAGCGCAATTTTCCCAGTGACAATGTATCCATAAATATTGCTAGGCAAATCTAAAAGTGGAAGGCTTCCTTCAAATTAAGCTATCCGTACAAAAATTAGTTATTGTCACAGTAGTGGTGGTGCGAACAAAAGAAATCTGTTCATATGAGGTTCCCCACAATAATGAACATCTGCTTCACTCACTATGGTTTAATGTGGTAGAGAGGCATCTAGGAGCTTTTTCCACAGCTGCTACTCCCAAGTGCCAGGAGTTTTTATACCCACTGGGCTGTGCAAGGGGTACTGGTGCAAGGGCAGGGGGCTGCAGGGATCAGCACTCAGGCTGCGGGCCGGCTTCCAAACACAACAGCAATGGGGTCTCCTCAGCTATACCCTTTGCTCTCTTTGTCTGCCTCTCTCTCCCCAATACTGCGCCCTTTTTCAACTCCCGTAGCTACAGTTCGCTACCTGCCAACTCCACCTCTCCCTCTTCTGTCCCCGAAACCAGGAGCCATGCAGAACAGACTTCAAGAGGAACTGCAGCAGAGTGAGAAAGATGAGGCCTGCGCTCAGCTTTCCTCTCTTCTGCCTGCAGAGGCAGCAGATCCCAGTCTCTGAGGAACTGCAGAATAAAGCTGCTTAGAGCATCTATTTAATAGATGGGAACTAACAAAAAAAAAAAAAAAAAAGCCTTGAGTTGAAAAGGTTGCCAAGGGCAGATTTATCTAAATGAAAAATGCTGAAATGTTGATGTCAGCTGCTAAGCTTGGGCTCCATTCTCAGGGTGGGGGAGGGATCAGGACAGAGGACATTTTCTCTTTGACTTCAGGCCATAATACAAGCTCCCGTCTCTCTGCTCTCCCAGGCAGCCACTTGTTTCCACTGTGCATGAAGTCCACACCTGAAGAAAGTGACAAGCACAAAGGACAGTTTCTGGGTAGAGGCACAGAATAAAGGCATCCACCAAAACAAAGAGCCAGATCCCCTTCCTCAGCCAAAACAAAATGAAGGAGAAAAAACTTGGAGAAATACCAGGGCAGCAAAAGTACAGTTTAAGCTAAAAGCTCATGTTGCCCCAAGAATAAATTTAGGCCAATATGAAAAGATGACTATCAGTCACAGAGCTCTGGAAGAGCCCTTCAGCTGAAGTAATGAAGTGAAGAAAAACTACTTCTGAGACACAGAGCCTGCTGTGTTTATGTAAGGGATTATGCACAACAGAAAGGGGCAGGGATCCACCGCCCAGGAGGTCCCCCGTGTCTTACGTTCCTAGATATGGGCCATGGGGAATTTTGCTAAACTTTCCAAATATTTTTCTTCCAAAGAAATCACCTTCAAGCTTCAAGCAAGTATGAAGAATTATAGGCTCAAAGATTGATTTTCATATAAAAAGTTACATAAAAACAGAACAAATATGCTTCTTTGAGACCTTCGGGAAAAGGATCAGTCCTCTAATTTGCCAAACATGTGAGTAATAATTGCACTAGCTTGTTTCCAGAATGCTTTTTCTGTTTGCTATTGCCATTCTTTCTGAAGAAGAAACAGATTCTCAGGGGAACTATAATTAATAGACTCAGTCAAGAGATCATTTCCTCTGGTCCCTCTGCAGTGCTAAATCGCATCAGTCTCCAGGAAATAGAGGAAAGTGCGAGTGTTAAAAAAAATCTCAGCCTACTACAAATGGGAGGAAGATGTGTACCGAAGCAACAGGAGGTGTGTGGATGTTTAAAGGAGCTGAAGAAAAGCTATTCTTTTTTTTTTTTCCTTCCATTCTACAATTTTCCTTGGTGCTCAAGTTACACCTACATAGATTTACTGAGACTAGAAGTACATGTTTCACAGGTCATTTAGGAAGTAATTTAAATGCGTTTCAGAGGGTATAAACCTATGGGAAGCATAAGCAAGCCAGAAAACCACCAAACACGCCTGACACAATTATAAAAACCTGGGACTAAGAAGTGGCCTCTAGGATCATCACCGACTCTCCCCAGCACAAGGTCAAACAGCAGACAGTTTTCGATCCTGAAGTAGGGACGAGGAACACAAGCATCAAAAGAAGGCAACAGAAAGCAGGCTGTCAAAACTTTTACATGACCTGAAAAACTTCTGGATACGTTGTTTTTATGCATCAGATCCAACATACATGCTGTAGAAGAGGCACCCTTCTGCAAGTGCAGCCTGTGAGTAAAAGTCAAGTCCATCAACATATCATGAATACGTTCCCCTATGCTTTACCTACACATATATCTTGGCCCTTAAATTTTTCTCCAAGTTGGTATACTTTTCATTCCCAGAACTAATGCGATTATTTCTGCTGCTGTCAAAACTCAACTTTCTCTTTTTCTCTGCCTTCTTTTTAATTGTCAGCAGGGTTACTTATAAGCCAGAAAGATTTACATGAACGTATAACTAGGTCTCCAAGTGTTGCTCATACAAAGCTGCAGCTGAAGTCTTTGGGAGCTAACAGCCTCCAGGACTAATGAAAACCAAGCCATTGGTAATTAGTTGAAAAGACTCAGTTCACCAAACACGAGAGGGTTTTTTTCAGCCCTTTTTTTACTATCAGCACAATTTCTATACAAGGAACTCTCTTTGAAGTGTTACACTCACTCAGACATCAGACACTGGTGCACGCTGGCTGAAGAGGCAGTGGTCTTGCAGTGACCGGCTGCTACGGGCAGGACAGAGCTCAGGAAGACACCCAACTAAACCATCAGTAAGACTACATCTACAGTGCCTGCCTAAACACCATGTTACTTTCCTCATTTGAAACAAATGAGAACACTCCTGTAGCTTCTGGTTGCTCAGAACAGGTCAACACAGTAGGGCAGGAATAGTCCTGACCTTCAGCCTTCACTAGATTTGCTTATTTATAACCATCATTGAGGCTGAAAGCACCACTCATAGGGCTGGGACCATCTGAACTCCATGCGGTACAACACAGACAAAAAGGACAACCCCAAATGCACAGAAACCTCCTTATGAGACCTAACTATAACGGGCGACAGGGAATACTCAGCCATTTGTTTTCCCACTTCTGCTTCAAGCAGAGAAGCCCTTAGGAGATTCAAAGAAAACTCATGTAAAAGCAACCTTGTTTGCCTGATCAATGCAATCAAGAAAGCCCGTTCCTTCGTCTGCTTACTTGGAGCCAGACTGAGAAATTGCACTTAAATATTTGTCTAAATACGCACCGTGATGAGTCAGAGTATTTATTGTTGTCTTGCTCCAGTCACTTTGTCTAAGTTGCATTCAAGCTCACTTTAAAATGGATCCACAAAGATAGCTAGAGGCCAGTTCAAGCAGAACTAAAGAATATGAACAGCAAGACACATTAATTCCTCATGGTAACTCCATTAACTGCAGATACTTATCCCAGAATAAATGTGACCTCCTATTTTCCCCCTTGCTTTTGCATCCTTAATAGATACGGATCAATTCTACCAAGTTAACAGAAAACTGAACAGTATTATCACTAGCTGAAAGAAAAAAAAAGTTTATGCCAGAAAACAGCAAGATGAATCACCAAGAACATAACAAGGTTATTTGCAAAAACCCAAGGACATACATACACACTCCCAATCCTATTACCTCTGAATGTACCAAAACACATTAAAAGCTTTACAGAACAAGCTGCATACAAGTTCTGCTCCTATCAGTTTACAAATTTGATTTAATTAAAAACTATGGAACCGACACGCTCAAAAAAAAAAAAAAAAAAGGGGCAGCATACAGGTGACCCCAAGGATCTGGCATAGTTGCTCAAACAGGGGTACATGCTGTTTCTGATTTGTAGTTAACTAAAATATCTCTAAGATGACAAGGTATGTTTCAGATCAACAGTTTGGTTTCAAACGTTCAACTCCACTTACATGCTGATTGCCAGAGAGAACATAAATGCCTGCAATTGGTCTTCTACAGCAAGAAACACATATTTTTAATGCTAGTCTCTCTAGTACAGAATACGCCATGGTATCAGTTCATAAAAAAGAACTGAGTTTTGCAGTACACATTGTCAACGATTTTAAAGGAAACTTATAAGACATTCTGTTTTAAGGAAATCATGTATAGAAATAGGATTCAAATTTCTTCTGATCACAGCAGAATTAGTGAATGCCTGAGAACTAAAAATACTGATAAAAGGTGTTTGACAAAATCCTGTGTTTTCAACTGTAGTAATTATATAGGACATAACAACAGTATACAAGGCACTCTAGGGAAGGAAAAAGACCAATTATTCCACAACTTGAGTTTTCATTGTAAGATATAAGTTACTGGATGGACTACTTGCAAAAAAAAAAAGTCCCACCCAAATTCAAAAACCCCTGAGCCTCCACAGAATCTAAAACAATCCTCAGAGGTACCAGTTAACCCAACAATTTCTAACAAATGATTCAGATGCCTGTGTGGAAGATAGAGGTACCACATCAGATTTTTTTGTGCTGGGGAGCAGAGGGGGCTCATGAAGCTACACACATGGAATGATGCAACAGATGAGAGGCCATGTATAAATGAAAATGGAAAGAGGAAATAGATAAAAATTTATTTTAAAAAAAGACCACATAAGTAATTCTGAGAACACTGAAACCATCCTTGTCAAGCAGCCACAAGAATGCTGGGATTTTCAGAAGCAATGACTGTCTCAAACACAAGACTAACACACACAATGCCATGCCAACCCATACAAGACAAGGGAAAAACAAAGAGGGAATCATTTTAATGTCAATCTTCTACATCTTTGCAGCTGAAACCCTCTAGCACAAGTGAATTTGAAGGGTTCAAACCAAAGCCCCACCTTGCAAAATGACACCAGCAAAATTAAAGCAAATATTAACAAAAGAGAATAGCATGAAGACCTCAGCTCTAACAAACCTACCTTGGAGAATGTGTGTTAGCAAATTAATATGAACACACACACACAACTTGGGAGAAGTAGAAAACCCTGCTATTTCCTGTGACACAGTGAAAGGGATGTTGTAATTTCCAAAACCTCAAATATTAAAGTAAATATTTATCAATAGCCAATTGCTTTATATTTATTTTAACACCAAAGATGTAGTGAAGACTAGAAAACTCATTTAAAAGTAACTATTCCACCAGAAACAACACAGGATCAGTTGGGCTGATAATGTGCTCTGCACAGAGTTTTTATGAAATTGTGTGGACGACCTACAGAGCATCTGTATTTCATGATGGGTCATTTTCTCATTGTCTTGCAAGAGACAGAATGTAAGAGAACTTTAAAAACCATCCTCAGGAACACGTTACTAAAGGAAAGGAATTCAATGTTTCTTCTTCAGTTGGAATTCCTTTTTCAGGCATGAATTCTACATAAAGGGCAAGTGATTTAAACAACTGATACAAAGTAAGACAAAAGATAGATATAAGTCAACTCTGCTTAACGTTACATGCAAGTTAAGGTAACAGGTATCATATTGATAGTCATAGATAATAACTGTAAGGGCTTCCTGGCAGCAATATTTCTTGCCAAACACTTTTGCTGTTATGCCCAGACTGAAAAACAAAAAGAAAAAAAACCAACCAAACAAAACACACCACACCACCAGCTTGCTACTCATCAGACGTGCTCTCTGCATGCATTTCAATTACTCTCTAATCTAGGGACAGAAATACTGCCCTGCAGAGAGAAAAGGAGTTGCAAGAGCATTAGAAAAGTTTTGCTGCACGCTAACAATTACAGGGTATTTTATATTGGCAACACTACATATGGAAAAAAAAAAAAGCCACTACCACAGCCAGAGGCTTCAGCTGGCTAGATGTACAGGACTGGCTCCTAGCAAAGGCGTCTTTTCAGATTCATCTGTGCAGAACTAAAAGTCACTGAAAGATGATAAATTTGAGAATCCAAAGAGTAATATTTTCCCATCACTTCACAGAAGATATCTGAATGTCACCATGACATATTTAAAGGCACAAGAAGAGGTCTTGCTCACCTGGGCTTGAGAAAGCCTGTACCAATGAAAATACAGAATTAGATGACTTTAAATGGATGACGGAAATGTATAAATTAAAAGTGATACAAGATGGTGTGACACACAGTATGGGAAAACCCAAATTCATCCCACTGCAGGAAGGGCCACAATACTGACTCCAGTTCAGTCTAATTTACAGTCTAGTAGGCACACTATGACAACTTTATTTTATAGCCAGAAAAGCTGTTCTAGCACTGAAGGATTTAAATACTCCCCAGCCATTATGTACACTCTCCAGAAGTAAAAATATGTGGTTCTATTCAGCACCACTGACAACAAATTCTCCAAATTCATGCAAAAAGACTGAATAAATGGAGACTCCCAGATTGCTCATATCAAGGAATGCTTTCAAAGACTACAGCACTACCAGGTAATTAAAGAACTGCAAGGACCATTTCTGATGCCATGAATCACCTGTAGTGGGACAGCTATCCTCAGTTAGGTAACTCACAGCAGGGAGAATTTCCCCCAAAAAAATAATTAGCCAGAAGGTAAATCATCAACCTATCAGCAGTCAGAACAGACAACAGCATCTTTTCTGTAAATAAATGTACGCAACTCACACCCTCCTTGTTAAATTCAGTAACAAAAACATTTGACACAGTAATGTACAATTATGGAGAAGGACTGCATAGTTTACTCTTTTATATCCTTTTTCTCCTCTGTGATTCTGATGGAGATTAACTCTGCCCTGTTGCAACATTTTTATCATTTTAAGTTCTCATAAATAGAATTTGACATTGCTTCACACAGGCTGTGCAGTTGTGCATGGAAAATCCTGAATAATAATGAAGATGCATTCTGGAAGAAGATAGGTAAGGGGACAATAAATTTTTCAACTTTGCATTTAATTAGTCTGTTTTCCTGTGGCCTTAAACTGAATTTCAGATTTACGTCAATTTAAATCTTGAATACATTTCAGGACATGGACATGCAAAAAGAAAAATAAATATTTATAGAGGAACTTGTATTGATGCTCCTCGTTAACTCTGAAAACAAAGCTCATCACCAGCAACTTCATTTCTTGCAGCCAGAACATCCAACTGCAGGCTCACCCAGCCACACAAAAACCAAGGGGCCCAGAACCAGCCACCTGCCAGAATGATGCACCAGCCAAATCCTTGCCTGACAGAAAAAAAGCTGTGTCCTGAAGCTCAGCAAGCTGAGCAGGAGTTCACTTTCTGCTGAAGAAGAGGGACTATGAACCACCTCTAGAAAACCCAGTGGCTTTAAATCCAACACTACCAGGATGTGCCAAGAACAGGGATCATCTCACGGCTTCACGTGACATCGCATGGGATTAGGTAAAATCTTTAGCTATTTGCTCCTGGATAGTTTAGGCTTTTCATACATCACACGCAACTGGAAGCGAGAGATGCAATGCTCAGCTGTTACATGGTGCTGTAACTCTGCAAACAGCAGTGTCTGGTGTTCCTCCAAGAGTCACCCCAGGCATGCAGCACCACTGCAATTCAACTCTGATGTTACAAGGACACAAGTTCGCAGCTCCTACTAGAAAGGGGTCATCTCCAATTCCTGAGCTGAAGTGAAGTATTAAGACATGCTGCCTGACACCCAAATGATGCAGGTACACTTCGGACATACTTCCAGTGAAAATACGTCATTGAGATATGTACGTCTTCTCAAGACCTGAACATCTCTCATCCCTCACTAGAGGGATAGCTCCTGGGGTTCACGCTGACTTCTCATACAGGTTGAGACAAAACCCCTGTGGTCATCGCTCCTACCCCTACCTTTGCAAGACACTGCAGGAGCACAAGAACTATGAGATTCAGCAGCTGCAACTCTGAAAGACATCCACCTTCAAGCAAAAAGCCAAGTCATGCTCTTTCTCTCCTACCACCTGTTTCTACCATTTGTCCAGATGTACTCAGATGCTGGAACGGACTCTGAACCCGAGTATGAAAGCACTCACAAGGAAAGACCACAGAAACAGGCATCTGGGAGAGGAAGCAACCAGCTAATCAGGGGTTTCCCCAATTACTCAGAGATCTCTGCCTGCAAACCAACAAAATCTCCAACGTTCTGCCGCAAGTTTCTCAGTGCCATACTCTGCACTAAAATAAACCACTCGCTTTTATTTAAAGTAATTGAAATGGAAATAGGGAGTACTTCCAATGTTCGATACGTGCAGCTACAAAAGCTGACATTAAAGGGGTATATAATCACAGTATGCAAATATTAATGACAGCCTGCAATGATGTAGGGCATGAACAATTTACCACAGAGGAAAAAAAGGAAACATTTAAGGCCACAGTACCAATTAAAGGATGTTTTGCCCAGAGGGTTGCTGGAATGTGAGACAATTTGCCAAGGGAAACAGAGGGCGTGGCCTCTGCACAAAGCTGGACTCAACATCTGTTTCAAGAGCTGGTACATATTTCAGCAAGAACAGGACCAGGCTGCAAGTACCTATAGTTTTCTTCCTACACAATTTGTTTATGGGTTTGGTTTGGTTTTCCTGCAGATAGCACCATATACTGTGCTCATTCCAGACCCCGCTTGGAAAGTATAAATACATTTCCGAGTTTTTCAGCAAGGCTAATATCCGTCTATCAAATGATGATCTTCAGATTCTTTTCCACAGCTTGTGTTTAAACAACGAAGTGCTTTGCAAGCCTCAGGATATTTATTAATAGGACCAGACTGGAAAAAAAACACAGTAATGTACTGAAATGAGAATTTCAGCCTGCAAGGATACTGAATCCATATACCAAGTGACATATAGTTGAGCATAACAGGAGCTTTTACAAACTAATGGGCAAAAGAAGAAAATAATCAACATTAAACACCACCTAATTTAGGTGTCTAAATAAAATCTGACATCCCAGACAATGCAATCAACTTTCTAAATATGTAAACCTTTGCAAATATTATACCCTGATCAACACTGAAGGAAAATAACTGCAAGTTTCAGGAGATACAGACACTCAGGCTAAAGTTTGGGTGCTACACACCAGGTACCTATAGATATACTTAGCGTTCAAGATGCTTGATTAAAAAAAAAAAAAAGGAAACCACACCAAACTATCATCTACAGTTAAAAAGAACAATGCAGACTAGCTATAATCTAGTGGAATTACACAGCACAGTAGCAGTCATAAAATCATGGGATCATCTACCTTCACGGCAGTGTAGCAAAGGTGATAATAAGATTCACATAAAGTAATGCACAAAAATATATAGAAGATGTTATTTTAAAGTAAACAATTCAATTGTATGAAGAAATATCAAACAGCCTTCAGTATCGCTTCCAAAGACTCATTCACCCGCTTCAAGAATGTAAAGCATCCAAGTATGAAGTAACAGCAGACTACCTTACAGGTAGTTATGACCAGCACTTACTCTTCCTGCATACCTGGGGGCACCGTAGCCTGAACAAACCCAAACATTACTTACATCTCCCTTAGCAAGTGAACACTACTGCCGTGTACTTAAGTACTGTTGTAATATTCAATTCCCCATTAGCAATTCCTAACAGTTTTTGATTTAGTAGATGATACATTCAGGAAATCCTTTTAACTGTGCACTGTAGATAACGCTTAGATAGTAATCATTAGAAAGATAAACATTACTTACTTTTAGTTTTGAGTCAGCCCTGCCCAGTAAGACCCAGGCATCTCCCAAGGGAGCATTAAGATTTGACACCCCTTCAGAGAAACCAAACTTGAGCCACATGGATTTGTCAGCCAAGACCTGTTGCAGAAAGGTTGTCAGATTCTTTTTGTAAGCAATACAACGCATGCACACCTCCTTTATTCCCTAGACAAGAAAAAGCCATATCACTGCATGGAGTGAAATGGCTTTCTATATTCTCAACTAAAGAAAGGTACAAATGGTGTGAAATTTGAACATTGAATGCATCTTTTCCAAGCCACTGAGAGTTCAGCTGTATTTTTGCTGTAGGTACAGGTATTCCATTAGAACACGAGCAGCAAACAGCTGTTCCAGGGGTACACTACTCGGTGAACGACAGAGGTACTTAGACAAATGAAAGAAGTTCAGAAGTGTTCAAAAGACCCTGTAAGCATGTCACGTGAAAGAGACTGTTTCTTAGGTTTTACTTTTGTTTGGAATTTAAATTCTAAATAAATTAAGTTTTGAAGAGCTGTGGCCAGCAAAAATACTATTTTCATGTTAGCAGAAACAGGTATCACAAACAAGTAACGTCCTTCTTCACAGTACCATGCAAAGACACTCAGGTATAAAAGATAACTGATTAGCAACTGAAGATAAATAAAAGTAGAACCAACTACCTAAATATACCTGTGACCTCAATCATCTCCTATTTACACGGCTTCACTCTTCAGGCTGAAAGAAATGTAAAAATCTGCTCACAAATTTCAAAAAGGTTCTGGGAAACAGAACTGAAATACAAACCATCAGCCTGCAAGAGGGATATCGACCACATGGAGTCCAACATTTTTACTTAAGAATAGTTCTGTATCTCACAACCTTCGCATCTGAACATCTCCTAAAGGTTGGCATATGTTTCCACATGCTAGTTCGTTTAGGAAAAGAAGCATTTCTGCAGAAAAATAAATTAAAAAAAGGACCAGACAAGCACCCTGCTCAAAAAAAAAAAAAAAAAAAAAATCACAAAAAAGGCCATGACAGAGATTGAAATCCTCAGTTCTCATCTTGCACTTCATCTGCATGGCTAACCTTACCTCCAGGCACAGGTTGCTGATTTTGGCCACACATGACCTTGCTGCTGCTCAGGCAGACTTCGTCAGTACTGACAGCACAAAACCTCATCCACCCAGCAGTTTTATGAAGGAATATTGCTGGTTGATCAAATCCCCTCTTGGAGAAGTGCAAGCAGCATAAATTGGACCAAGGAAGTATACCATCATATCAGAGCCAAATGACTGTGTGCATCTCAATAAAAACCCTGAAGCTCCACTCACACGGAATTTTATTAAACAGCCCAAGAACTGTAATTGCGCTGCAGGGATAGATCATCCTATGTAAAGACAGGCAGACAAATAGAATGAAAGGGAAGCTTTACCTCCTGCCATCTATACACAGGGTGGCCACTTTCTCCATACTTTAGGCCACCTCTATTGCTGGCCCATAGGAATAGACCTGACCTAGCAAGCCTTGCCAAACTCAGCCTACATCTGCCCCCATCTTTACTCCTGCACACAAGAGAAAGGACATTAATAACCATTTGTGCGTGGAGAGCTCCAGAAATACATTAGGAGTTCAAGCACTGTAAAAAAACGTGACCTGAACAGAATTGAAAACTACTTCCTGCAACTTTTTAAGAGCCCATGACACACACAAGAGCTCTTCTCTTCCTCTCTTCCCCTCATCTTGGCTCTTCGGCATTAACTCATGCCTGCTCTGTGGAGTGGATAAAAGCCGGCTGGACTCACTTCAGATTCCGTCAATCCCAATCAAAGCTTGGCCCTGGTGTCACTACTGAGCGACAAATAGCGCTCGTTTCCTATATTTATATAGGCTCTTTAGAGATTAGCGATAAAAGCACTTTCAAATGTTGCAAAACTATAAGCATGAATCATCACCAGCACTGGGAATTTCACCCAAACGAAGAATGAAGGACTGGGCTCAACAGCAATCGGAAATCATATTCCTTCAGCGAAACGCCCAACACACACATGGTCAGTGAAAGTCTCTGATGAATGAAATCCAAGAGTCAGATGCCAGAAATGTGACTGTTAACTGCCTCTTCTGTAACTTGCTTATCTGATCAAGTAGGAAGTATTCTTCACAATTTTCTAATTAGAAAACACCACCTGCAGAGTGATTTAATTTTTTGAACTAGTTAACTCTACCTTTGAGTAGCTGGAATACGAGAAAATATGCAGCTGTCTCCTATGGAGCAGAGATGTTTGAATTACAGAGCCTGGTGGGCAAGAACTTTTTCTCATGTCAAGCACCACCTGAATCCCACAGCCTGTCCTCCACCTCATCAAACCTGACTGCAAACGTACAATACAGTTGATCTGGATACGTGCTGGTCTGGTCTGCTCCTGCACTGTTTCTTGCTGGAGAGCCCGCTGGGAGAAGAGAAAAACCAGACAAAGGGTCTAGGTGAAGGCAGTACACTTCTTAGTCCGGTAAGATATACTTGTAGGATTTACTACAATCACTATAATAAATGTGGTCTGCTTGTGGCATGTAATTTTGTTGTTAAAAATCTGAGAGGCTGGAGGCTCAAGTCATCAGGCAACGTGTCTTGAAATCAGAAAGCCAAGCAACTCTCTTTAAAAATGGATTCTTGTAAAATGCAAACAAGCCCAAAAGAGGATGTCAGCACTTGGGTCCTCCTCGCAGAGAGAATTTTTTCAGTCCTAGCTCACAGTTTTACAGTGTCACCACCAATCTCACTATTCCACTTTGAATTACTCTGTAACCTAATTTTGTTAAGAGTAACAATTAGCATCACTACAACTAGAATATTGGAGGAAAAATGTTTATTATCCTCTTTTTAATTCCTTTGCAAACTGTTTCTTTTGTTTCCTCCATCCTTCCATGCAGACTGATGGATTTAAGACGGTAATGGCAAGCAGCAAGTCTGCCCACTGCACCAGCAAAGGGTCAGCTGGGCGCAGGCTGAGCCAACACATGAGACAAGACAATGCTCCAAATACTGCTGGAGGCAGGCAAAAACCCTTCTTCTCCCTAAATACTGACATCTGAATTGGAGGCGACCTCATTATCAGCAATAGATTCAGAGGCTTAAAGCAACTTATAGTTGTGTCCTCCAGGGACCCACACATCCCCTCTACTCCAGCTTCCAAAACTCCCGGTTTTTGGCCCCAAAGAAGAGTCTTGCATCTTCTCTTCAGATGAATCCCCACAGGTGCCCCACAGGTCATGGCAGCCACATCCAAATCCCAGCTCCTCCCCATTTTCTCATATTCCCTGGTTAAAGACAGCCAGAGTTTCCTCATCAGGGCAACCATCCCTTCTTTTCAGGGAAATCCCTTCCGGTAAACATTCAAGACAAAACAAGACGGAAGATGCTAGACCAAGATTAAAATAGCTATTTCCGAGCCAGATCATACTTCAAGCTTCCTGCTTTGGACCACTGAGGGGACGGTCGGTTGGGCAACACCCAAGGCTATTTTAAGTCTCTTCTTTGCATATGTAAAAAACTACATTTCAAGTTACCAATGGATCTCTTAAAATAAAGTAAGTACAATATTGCTTTCTGGTGTTTTAGCCAAAATGCATGAAACAGCTCTTAAGTCCCCCTGTAACTGCTGCTAAGGTGGAAAAAAGAAATTAATTTAGGAACCACCAGGAAGAAATCCCAAGTCAGAAAGGTGACCATCCTTCTTAATGAAACCGTTTGAAAAAAAAATGTTCCTGGAACATTTGGAGATCTTAGTATCTGTTATAAACATCACAATACCAAAAATAGCTTCTAAATCAGAGTGGATTCAGATGGATGATTAGTGGGCAGGTAAAACTAACCTAGGTCTAAAAATTAAAGGGTACAGCTTGGTCAGGCAACATACAGTGTGGATGAGATACCATTTAACTTTCTACAAGTTTTCATAAAAATACTACATAGATGTAAACATCAGAAGGGCGAAGAGGTCTCTGGGCTGATGAAAAGATATCAGGAGAAAAAAAAAAAACATTTCTGTG
The DNA here is from genome assembly GCF_963921805.1 of Phalacrocorax carbo. NCBI lineage: Eukaryota > Metazoa > Chordata > Aves > Suliformes > Phalacrocoracidae > Phalacrocorax > Phalacrocorax carbo. Next base: position 136,625,129 of record NC_087513.1, on the reverse strand, counting down.
ACTCTACGCAAGTGTAACCCCCTTTTAAAAAATTTTTTTACCTATTCTCCTTTAGTAAGGTATTTTTATTCATCTTCAGCTGGCTGATTTCTTTTAACTTACTTTTCACTGAAAAAGAAAAATGTTTCAACTGGTTAAAATTACATCTTGCCTACTGGAGGTTTTTGGTGACTCAACACCGATGACAAGTCCAAAGCATAACTGTGACATAATTTCAGCCATCCCACTTGCATTTAACATATGCTGGATCAAACGCGCTATAGGCTATGTGATCATCCCCACAGATGTTACAGTCCTAAATTATTAAGCCTTTGTTTGTATAAGTGATCCTTGCAAATATGCTATGGAGCTTCAGAATCGCAATGGCATCCCTGTTGATTTATGGCTACATTATCATGTTGCACTGGCAGTAACACACTGCAGAGCTAAGGAGCTGGTATAGAGGACCCAACGGCCAAGCCACACAGATTTCAGAAGTTTACACTCAAGCTGACTCTAGCTTGGTCCTGAGGCTCGAATACCGTCCAGGCACTGGGCAACACCAGGAGCACATCCCCCAGTTCAGCATCACCTGAACAAACGCTGTTTCTCATGCTCCAGGACTGCCCTGAGAAATGAACCAAGGTACATGAGCGGGTAAGACTGGGAGATTCCCTTCAAAAGGACACTGCTGACCTGAACCGAGACGCTAAGCAGATGCTTCCTTATGCACTTTTATGGAAATCATGGAGCTTTAATTATCAGTCCCAAAAAGCAAAAGAAAAGCCCACCACATAAATCACTATAATTTCTTCTGCCAATAAATTAATTGCTACTAAATACTATAACACTGTATAATTTTTATTCCACAGTTATCAAAAAAATCTAGTAACTTGATTTGTATTTACACCACGCAATTATTCAAAGTTAGCAAGAATGGTCCTAAGTTACATTTAAGGAGTAATTACTAAGGCCTCAATCCAACAAAGCTCTAAAGTCTTAGCTTATCTTCAGGTCAACAAACATTTGTTTTCAATTAGGCTGTTCACAGACTTCACATTAAGCGTACGCATGGATAATGCCCAGCACCCAGCTCTATATCTTCCAAACTAGTAACATCACCTGAAAAAAAAGTCACTTACCTCTTAGATGTATCTATGTGTTGTTACTTTATTACCGAAATAGATCTTAAAATAGTAAAAAATATTTTATTTTAAAGTACTATTCTCAGGTGCACAATTTCCCCTTTGCTGCGATATAGCGCAATGGAAGAGCAGTGGTTTTGCGACAGTGGTCATGGTCATCTGAGAGGGCTGGCCATCCTGCTTCTCCCTTTGCATGCCTGCTGACCAGAGCTTAATGCACTATCTGCTCCCGGCTCCGGGCAAGAAAATGGACTGATACCCAACTGACAGAAACAATAATGTGCTTGTAACTAGCAGTTAATGGTAGACTGACAAGCACAATCACAGGAAGTAATAAAAATTTCATGGAGCTTGCATGCGACGTGACTGTCACTGGTCTCCTATGTGTCTAAATAGGAACGGGGCAATTACCCTACTAAAAGAAGAGGTTCCAATTCATTCGACGAGTGGGAACTAGTCTCCCAGCGAAACTGCTAATCACTACTTACACACGATACAAAATGTATTTGCTTCTATATAACTATTTCAGCCAACACGTCATTACCTCTGAAAGCTGTAGTATTACTACAGTAGCTGAGTGCACTGATACCTACAGCTGAGTGGGTATAGAAGTATTTACACAGACAGACTCCCCCTCGCCCCCAAGAAGGAAAAAGCAAACAGAACCACCTCTTCTACTCCAAACTGTTCGGGTAAGATTTTAAAAACAGGCATAAAAAGAAACTTAATTTAACGGCCAATACTGCAGGAATCAAAGTGAAAGAGAAAAAGCACGCCGCAGCGTACCGCCTCAGCGATACACTCACCGACCCATCCTCGCAGCGCCAGCAGCCGCACTCACCAGGAGCAGCAAAGCAAGCCTGCTCTGACTGACAATTCCCACATAACTTCAGCAGCAGCAATAAAAATCATTCGTTACCGGCACGAGCGCACACGAGAGCGGCGCCAGACCCCGGCCGCTACCGCGGGCGCCCGCACGCAGCTGCCGCTCCGGCGGGGGGGGGGGGGGGGGGCAACCGGTTGCTCGTACGCGGCTCGGGGTTTGTTTTTTTGATTTCTGCCCGAGCAAGCGAGAAAATGCCCCTAACGAGGCCGGGAGAAAGGAAGCGGCTTCTCAACGGCACAACCTCTCGTGAAGGAAATAATGAAATATGGTGTTACTATCTGAAGCGCAGCGGGAGCGGTGCCGGAACCGGCCACCGAGAGCAGTTCTGGCGCTGGGGGCTCGCCCCCTCAGCCCGCCTGCGAGGACACGGACGGACGGGCGGCGGGGCGCCTCCTCCTGCGGGAGCACCTCTGCTCCCCCCGCCGCCCCCCGGGGAAGCGGCGGCGCCGTCACTGCCGGTGCGGGGTGCAGCCCAGCCTCCGCGGAGCTGGGACCCCACCGCGCTCCCCACGCCGCGCCAGGACCTGCCACCAGCCCCACCACACAGACGCCGCCGATCGCCCCCGGCGGCGCTGCGGGGCGGAGGACAGACGGACGGACGCACGCACGCACCCACCCCACCCGGTACACGTGGGCTGCACCTTCCTCCGAGCCCCCGTCCCACGCAGCCCCCTCCGGCACTCACCGCGTAGCGCAGTGCCGGCTTCTCGCTGAACACCGAGTCCCCCATGGCCGCGGGCGGGCGGCGGGGCCGCTCCCTCCACGCGGCGCGGCTGCAGCGGCGGCGCTGGGCGCTGCTCTGCCCTCAGACGGCGGCGGCGGCGGCGGCAGCCTCAGCGCGGGGTTCCCGCCCGGCAGCCTCCGGCCCCGTCCCCCGGCGCCCCTCCTCGCAACTTGTGCCTCCACCCCGCCCCCGGCTGTCCCCACCCCGCCGCGGGAGCCGGCAGCCCCTCGGCGGAGCGGGGCGGCAGCGGGAGCAGGAGAAGAAGAAGGAGGAGGAGGAGGAGGAGGCGCCCCGCCGCCGCCGCTCCCCCCCCCTCCCCCGCGCCGCTGGAAGGGTGGCGGTTTCAGTCCTCCCGCCCAGCGCCGGTGACTCCCCCGCGGCGGGGCCTGTCGCCTCCCACCGCGGCGCTGAGCCCGGCCGCACCTGCGGGCCGAGCTGGGCCGGGTGGCGGTGCAGGGCGGCGGAGGGAGCCCTCCCGCGGGGCTGCCGGAGCGCTGAGGGGAGGAGAGGGCGACGGCGGCGGGGCCGCGGGGCTCCGTCCCCGGCTGGGACCATCCCGGGGGGTCCCCAGCTCCCGCCCGGGGCCCGCCGGGCGAGAGCCCCGTGGAGGGGCTGACCCGGCCCCCGCGGTCCAGTCGCTCATCCCCAGGGCAAAGCACCCGACCGGCCCCCGGAGCCTGGCGGGGCGGCCCCGGTCCGGCAAGGGAGGCCTAAAGGCTAAGGAAAGAGGAACAACTCAAACTTACTTTCCAATACGTATTTTTGTGATGCGGGATTTGGGAGGACTGGCTTATGGTTCTTGAACACATAGCCTTCGAAAAGTGAAACGCTACTTCACGGCCTATTTGGTATTTTATGAACATGTACTTACACAAACTGTAGAAGATGAAACACGTTCTGAAGGAAAATTGCATTCTGCTGTGTCATAATTAGTAGCGACTTCAGTGTGACTTGCCTAGGGAGACCATGGCATCTCCATGAATTGAAGTGTTTAAAAATACATAAACCTCCCTCAGTCAGGCACAACCTCAGCAGAGTGAGGCTAGGGGCAGGTTAGATGATTTCCTGAGCCCTCTTCCATCTTTTTAATAATTTTTCAATGCTTTGCACAAATCTTTGTTAGCACAGTAACTCTCCCAGTTACTCTCAGTTGTTCTCTAAGGAAGTGGCCTCATTCTAGTGCGGCATGACGTATAACGAAATTAATGAGTTTTACTGTTTCCGACCTACAATCTAGGCAGACGTGTTACCAGCGCGTTGCATTATCTATAAACAAAGGTAACGTAGTTCTTTTGGGGAAAAAGAAAAGGTATTTTGTGGGAGAAAAAAAAAGTGTAAAATAACTCCAAATAGATGCTGGAAACATGTATCAGTGGAGCCAAAGTTTTGATTTGCTTTCCTAGTGATGTACTGTATCCAATGATCTTCCACTTACGGATCTTCCATGGATTTTAATTCCTATTGCAGAGGAAATCATTTTTAAGAGTTCCCATGGACGGGGAGGTAATTTTCGGTTAACTTGGCATGAACAAAGAACACAATATCTGCATTTACCCATAAAGTCCATTTTTGTCTCTTGGGTGAACGATCCGCACTATTCCTCTTCCTGGAAAACGAGGCAGGGCAGGTGTTTGAGAAGTTGCAGAGCGTGTATTGGAAAGCAGCACCCAACAGACAGAAACCTTACGTATCAAACATTTCAGATCATCAGGATCTCCAAGCAGGCAGGGGGAAAAAAGTAAAAAAAAAAACACAAAAAGATCCGAGTGCCTGATTTTCCCTTCTGAAGTTCTGCTTTTTATTTATTTCAAGGAGATGGTTTCAACCCAAGAACTACATCGATTATATCAACTGATTTCAGGTAGTTTTTTCCTCTGCTCTGCAGGTATGGCGTTTGACCATGGAAAACAACAGAAAGCAGGTGAACAAGATTTGTGAGAGGCATATAGGATTTCTACCCTCGAGCTCTATAGCATCACCACCTTCTTTTTAGCCCTATCTTCTGACAATGGTCAGTGCAAAAGGAAATGCTAAACATCAGAAAAGGATTAAAAACTGGAAAGCGGGGGGGCATGTTTGAATAAACACCCCAAAGTGAAAAGAATAGTATGGAGGTGACCAGAAACCCCCAACTGGAAGGTAGAGAAAAAGATGACTAGCAAAAGGAGAGGTGCGCAACTTTGAGGAAACAGAGTGGACTAAGATAAGGGAGAAAAACATAAAGCCAGGAAGGTGAGGAATGCCCCAATGCCCCAGAGGGAGAAGCCAGAGAGGGGAAGGACTACAGGTGAAGTTTTGCAGGTTGAACTCGTCTGACCTAGCAATTCATTGCCACCGTAAAGGAGAGTCTGGCTCCCATAACCCTCTTCATCCCCTGCTCCCAGCCACACACACTGCCACCACCTCCCTTCCCTCTGCCTCGGTGCTTGTCGCAAACCAATACAGCAAATGGAGCACGCAGTTTCCTTCCCATTTAGCAGACTGAATCAGCTCTCTGAAGGAGGAGACAAGTGCCAGAGCTGGCACAAAGGAAAGCAGGAGGTCATCTAGTTGGGAGCAGGATACCGGGGGCAGGAGAAGAGCATGCATGGAAGTACCTTTGCAATAGTGACAGGTTCTTACATCGGTGCAGCTAAGATTAAAAATAAAGAATATCCAAGCAGGAAAAGGTGGTAAAACTTTTTATGATGACAAGGAAAGAGTTATGGGTGAAAACTTATGTTTTGTGGGGGAGGTCAACCTGGAAAAATGCACGTTTACTAGATGAGGCTTTTTTCTGTCCACACAACACAAAAAATAGGGAGAAAAGATTTTTTAAGTATTTTCATTTATAAAATCTTAAAGGATTTGGTAAGTTGCAGCTATAGAACTTTCATAGTATAGTTCAAGATTTTTGTGTACCTAGTAACAAAACTTAAAACTAATTGCTACTTACAAAAGGTGTTTTCAAAGCCCAGACCTTGAAACAAAACCTTTCTGGATTTTGAAAGCAAGTTATTGCAGCTGTGACTACAAAGCTTGCTTATGCTGTATTTATGGTGGCCAGGGAGTCCGTCTGACTTCAAACGGCACAGGATTTGGAGCACACCCCTGCTCTGCAACGAGCAGTAACCGACGGAGCTGTACTACTCAGTTGCTTGCAATGAGCCGTCCCTCTTTCAAGCCACTTAGCAACTAGGATTAACATATGGACCTTTCAGGGCCGTTCTGGCTACCTTTTCCCCCTTTTGCATTCCTCCTTTAATCACATTCATTTATGATTCCTCCCAAATTTCCTTCCTCCTTTATTTACCTGATAATGGGAACCCGAGGAATGCATGCAGCTCACTTTGGGAAGCGTAAACCTTCCAGGTCAGCTTCTCTTAACAGGTCATACAAAGCATAACTGTTACTTTCCTGCATATTCACTCCAAGGTTATTCAATCAAGAAAAAACAATACAAACCAGAAAGTTTTCAGTAATTCATTTTTCTATTGTATGAGGTACTGCTTCCTTGCATTTGTGGTTTTTTTTAATGCTGTCCATGATTCCCATTGTGGTTGTTCCTTATACTGCTTTAAGAGGCTGTAATGTATGCTTTACACCTGCAAATGTAGATTACAGTAAAACCTTCTCTCCTTCTCTCCTATTTATCATTTGTTGTTGACAACAGGAAAGAAGAATGAACAATGATTCAGCTAAAATTTAGTTGCTTCCAACACAGCAGCTGGGAAGCCAGTAGGTAATTGAATTTTACTGTGCTGATCATTAATGAAGCCAGGTTTTGTTCTTCCAATATTACTCTATGAACTGAGTGCTTTCCCAACAGTAATTGCTCTTAAACAAAGGAAACTAGCTTTACAGTTGCAGATGGCACACAGTTATGAAATCGGGGAGAAGTGGCTTCCCTACTTCTCTGCCACGACTCCTGGAACTAGTGACTCAAGCTGTCTGATGTCACATCAGATGAGGTTGGAAAAACTTTCCAAATCCACCCTGTTAATGGAGCGAAGCTAGCTTGGTCCTTACGGCAGTAATGGATTTGTCTCACCTAAATGTAAACATCTACGATCTCCATCTCAGCTTATTGCACTAGGCTCCCGTAGGAGGTCCGCAGGAAGAAGCTGACACATCTGGTGGACAGTTTATATCATTCCAAGTAGACGTCTAAAATGGGTCACATAAATTGAAGTGCCTACTACTTCACTCCAGCGGGAGTCTGTGACAATTAGTTCAGATGGCTGCCCTTCAGGCATCTGCAGTTAAGTGAGGGGAAGCCCACCTGGGAGCGAGCTATGGGATCAGCCTTTAAATATCACTTTGACTTTCAGAAAAGTCCTTAACGGTCTCAATGTTCTTGATTCTTTTTCATTCCGGAAAGCAGGAGCTACTGTACTTACTGGGTGAAAAAACAGTCGACATCTTCAGGTGGAAAAGCTTCAAGCAAGCATGAAGGTTGTGTTTTGTTTGACCTTTCTAATAGCACATGAATGCAGCTTCCACACTGAGCTAACTCCAAATCTGGAAAAGACTTGCCTCTGTGGCGGCTGAACCAGGGCCAAGAGTGATACTGGCAGCACACTTCTTCCTCGGGGAATTAGCACTTTTCTTATTCTGGCCAAATGTTCGTTCGGTCCTTACAAGTTACAGTTTAAGTCTGTTTCCCAAAAAGAAGAGAGATAAAAGATGACAGAGAAGTAAATCAAATGCATAAGGTTCTATAAACAAAAATTAAAAACTAAGGAATCTGAATTTAGGGATAATACACTGCAAAAATCCTGTGTTCAGAACTACTTTTTTTTTCAAGTTTGCTACCTATCAAAATATGTTGATAGTTTCTCATCAGTTTGTAACAGAACTAAGGGAAAAAGTGCTTAATGCCCATGAATAATGAAGTGCAATCTCACTCGTGGAGATGCTTTTTCACAACAGTGACATAAATCTTCTTAGACAAAAGAAATCCTATTTAGAAAGAACTCGATCGCAGTAATTTCCTAGATGTCTGAAACCCCTTTAATATGAGATCTAACGCACTAGAAGAGCATGACACACTTACAGCTCTCAAGGAGCACAGTTGCCCAAGTGTTGCTCATACCGGCGGAGAGGAAGTTAGCACTTTATTCCTCGGGAGCAGATACAAAGCAGCCTGTGTTCCCCAGACACAAACTCCCACCTTATGCTTGCACCAGGTGGTGCAAGCTCAGAGGAACTGCACCCTGTGCATACCCACGTAACGCTCCTGCACTGTCCAACTCTGTGAAGACCAAGAACACAAGCTGGACTCCAGATTACTAACTCAGACCCGTAAACTGTGCTGTGGGGGGCAGGCAGGAGGAGCAGTTTCTCTTAGGAACGGCATCTGTAAGCATCTAGAGGAGGACCCTCCCTTCCACTCTTCCCCACGCCCTCTGCCTGTGGTCAGCTGGAGCTGCTGCCGCCCGATGGGGCACCACCTGGGAAGGAGCAGCAGCAATGCAAAAGTAGCCCCAGGGGAAGGTGAGACTCACGACAATGTGCCCCGGGGCCAAAACCAGCTCTTCTGGTAAGCACTGGTATAAGAAATGGACAACTCACGGAGCAGGGAAACCTTTTCCCTAACGACAGCATATTAGCAAGCATCCAGGAGTATGTTAGCACTGGTGTGTCACCAGAATTTCACTCAGGTATTTGATTCTTGTTACCACATTCATAATTTTTTCATCCAATAGATCACTGTACTGTTTAATTTACAGGGCACTGTATATATACTGTAAAATTTATAGGCCAATGATGTTCTGTATATGATTGTGCGCTTTACTGCACTGTCAGTTATCAGCAGCTTGGCAAAGAAATTTAATCTAAAAGACTTGTATTTTAGAAGAATGTTAAATTACTTCATATCCCTGTGTTTACACATTGGTCTCTATCTCCAGCATCAGTAAAAATTCACTAGAATATCTTTAAACTAAAACTCTGAACTACTAACTTGTAAATCAAAAATATGACCCTATCACACAGTATAGCATAGTTTTTCAACAAAAATTAGAATTTACCCTGTGGGCCACTAGAGTTAATTTGTTTTTTAAAGCTGCAGAAGAAACTACCAGTTATCCTGGAATCTTCTTCTCTCCTCAAAGGCTGCAATTTAAATAAATGGGACCACTCACTGCTTCGTGTGAAGGTAAATGACAGAGTTGCAGGCCTAATTTTTTAAGAGATATATATATATGTTTTGTTTTCCTTTCTGACAGAAGAAGCTAAAAAGGCAGACAGGAATAGGGGGAAAACAAGGCGGGGGGGGGGGGTGAAGAAGGGAAAAACAACGGAAGCAAATGTAACTTCCAGGTTTAGAGTTTCAAAACAGCTGAAGGGGCTTAAACATACGAGCCAAAAAATCCCAGTGAAGTCTCATCTCTGTAAATGATACACATCTGGGAAAACAACAATTCACTAGAAGATTTTTCTAGTTCCTGAAAGTGGGTAGATCTCCATTTATTTCCCTCCTTGTTTATCTCCTTGCAACTCACGTTCACTGTAAACTGCATTACTGGGCTGAGCTTTCACTAGCAATTATCCTTCTCCCTAAAATGTCTTCCGAGAACTGGAGAGGGAGAAAAGCACAATTTTCTTTCATTACATATGACTTTTACAGAAATTGCAGCTATATAAAAAAATATAAAAAACACTAACTTGAAACAAATCGGCTACAGGTACATGATTTGCTCGCTCTGACAAGAAAGAGGGATGCTTATTAACAACGGAAAGAAGCATGGGCTCCTATCTATTTTACCATCTGGGAGAAGGACTCTTTTTCACAAACCTAAAGTTTACTCAAAATTGTTTCATGGATACTATGGGATCCTGAAAATCCATTTAGTGTGCAGAGTAATAACTGTACAATAAAACCTCCCAAGAAGTAACACGACTACTGCACATTTTGATTTAATGCTGTAATTCATAAACCAATTTTGCTGTGTAGAAGTAATTATTTCAAGATTGGAACAAGACCAAGCCTCTTGTGACCAACAGTAATAATATTCATAATACTAATAAACCTCTTCAAATGAAGTCATTGTTTACTACATTTCAGGCTATATGTGAAGTGGTTATAAACATCATGTTTTTGTAGTTGTCAATAATTCGGAGATCATATAAGCAGATGGACCTTTTGTTCTTCTGATCTGGATTTCAACTGTAAATCAAGAGTCAGGGTATTATTATTCATAGTATTCACTGGAGCTGGTTGAGAAGCTAGTGTTCCAGTTGAGAAGGAACTTTGCTTTTCAAAATTTGACTTTCATCCGATTGAGTGTAAAGCCAACATTTTAAAACATCTTGTGAACTGTAAATTCTTATACTTTTCTGAGCCAGAAAAAGACAAACCATGAAGTAGTCTGCTTGGTTATCAATGAGCCTGACAAAAATTCCCCTTTTCTCTGAGACCAGGGGGAGCAGTCACGCAAACTGCCCTCGAGTGACAGTCCCTGGGAAACATCCCAGTACATCTCAGCTCCAGGGCAGGGTGCCTGGGAAGCCAGAAAACCAGCCTGGGAATTCCTATGGAATTAGGATTTGCCACAGTCCTGTGACGCCCTGATGTCTTGGCACTGGCAAGCTGCAGGGCCGTGCCATCTCCGGCGGTGCCAAGCCCCGGCAGGCAGCCTGCCCGACAGCCGAGGAGCCTGCTGCAGAGCAGTTATGCCAGCAGCCCGCATTAGAAACGGGAACCCATAATTTTCAGGATCACTGGATCCTGGTTTGGATCACTGGATGGACTTAACCAAAGATACACACTCTGAGTCAGTCCCAGGCCTTGGGCTGTGGGACAGCCCAGGAAGATTTTCTCACAGTCTCCGTGCAGCCTGCTTGTAACCCAGGGATAGTTTTCCTGGACTGATTAGAAGTAGATTCAAGGAGTTGCAAATGAAATATTTGAAGGCCAGCAAATTGGCCTTTTTCCCTGCAGCAAATTTCTACTCATTACTGTGATTAATGGCTTTTGAAATATTTCTTCTTTTGTATTTATAAAATGGAATCACATGCAATAACCTCACACACCGAGTTCCTTATGAGGTATTTTAAACTTATATATATGGGTGTCCACCGAGTTAGCAGTGAGTATTTTTACAGTGTGCTTTAGCAATTTACATTCATGGTCTGGTTTTGCTCTGAAGAACAGGTCTGGTTACAGTTTCAGTGTGTGGAGTTCTGAGGGCTTCAAGCAGTAAAGAGTTTTATTCAAGCATCAATTTCCCTGGCTATTAGTCCATCGTTTTTTTTGCCTCAAGGATGCAGAAGCATCAAAGCATATTTGTTTTCTAGTAAGAAACTTCAATCACCTACTGATTCAGGCATAAAAGTTTCCCTGACCTGTCACGACAAGTGAGAGACAATATGAGGGAACTGGCTTCAGCACTCAAAGGAGAGATGGGAAATACCGAATCTTAAACACTCTGAATGACTTTTACCCTAAGCTTGAAAACATTGTGAAGAAGGTAGAGGGAAAAAGCCCAACAACAACCATGTCCTAGTGTTCTGGGTGGGATTCATCTTCAGTTTCAGATAGCTACCTGTTGGTGTCTGTGCATGAGTTAGGTGTCTTGGTCCCCATGATAGTCACTGAATACCTACTCTATACAGACAATAGAGTCGAAAGAGTTTGGGACATGTCAGTCTAAAGTAGATACCACGTTTGATCTGCTGAATACACTTCCAGACCCAGCTGAGTCTGCTGACTATGTGTGCCCACCTGCAAAAGCTGCCTTTGCAGGCACATCCAAGTACAGAGCCCTACAACAAGCTGTGCTACCCAAAGGAAAGAATGACTACATTAAATATTTTTTTTCCAGCTGGCAGGATAGCCTGTTTCAACGGTCAACGTGTCCCTAAAATATAAACTAAAATGCACACAGGTTGGACCTTGGGGAAGGGATTCGCAAGAAGGCCTGTCTTATATGTCCGGGCAAAACAGACTACTACCTTACCTAAGAAGATTCATGGACTAACTCGGTACTGAGCAGTACACATTGCTGAAAACATAGCCCAGTAAAAATACAGCAAAAAGCATATTTATTGCACTTTTGTTCTCCCCTGCAGTAGTCGTGACAACAGTTGCACCAGACGTGACTGCTGTGCCGTAAAGATGGCATCTCACTCTCACAAATTAGTGCCCCCGCCAAAAGAGCTGCATTTAACTGCAGGGTTATAATATGTTAGTGCTCACAACTGCTTCCCAGCTGCATGCAGCGAAAGGCTAAATGACCAGTGTTTGGGCGTCTGGTGCTCCCTGTTACCTGGAAACTGGAGCCCTGAGTGCAAGCACTGTTGAGAAAGTGATTTTAAAAAAGCAACAGGAACGTGAAAGCACGATTCATATAAGACATGCACCGCTGTCCAAGCAGTTTCTCTGCTTGCAGAGCTGTATTGTGTTAAGCTGCAGGATGCTTTACTGATATAAGTATACTGAATCCCTCGTAGCTTGGATGCAGTTGTTCCAGTCTGTCCCACACCGGGGCTATTCCTTTTGCAGGATTGGGAGGAAGGTGAAAGCAGGGCACAACCCATCGCCTCCCAGATCCAGGGATCCAGAGGTGGTGTAGCCACAGTGCTGAGCAATGACACTTATGTTAATCTGGGAGGGGAAGATCCCCCTGGGCAGAATAGCTTGGGAAAGGCTGGGCTGTGTAAAAATGCTGGCCTATTCTCAAGCAATTGTTTTGGAAAAAGGTAAGCTATGAAGTGAAAGCACTACAGCTATTCCTGAAGAATCCCCCAGGAGCCTGCTCTCCTTCTGCAATAAGGACGCCCAGTTCCTTTGTAGTTAAATTCTTCTCAAGTGACTTGTATTGCTTTAACTGTCCTGGTAAGACTCACAAAAATGTATGTACAGAAAAGGCCTTGGAAAGATTCAATGCAGTTTTAGTCTAGCTTGATAATACTGGTGATTTCAATGAAGCCAGCATAGGGGAAAGCGTGAATAATGCAGCAGTGAAGCAAAGCTGTGTGCCCCCCGCCCCCACCCCCCCTTTTTGTCCTTCTCCCTTGACTGAAAAGTTGAGGGGAAATCTTGGAAGTGGTCCTGTATGTGATTTGTGCTCCTAAGTAGAGCCAGAATGCTGCGAGCCAAGTGCCGGGCTGAATCTCCAAACTTTTACTGTTTATACTGAAGCTTATATTCACTGGCTGCAGGCGTTTCAGACCACTTCTCCAGGCAAAACAGCTGGGAGATATCAAAGGCCTTTGCGAGCTATCCACCCATTCACCTCCAATTAGACCGAGTGTCCACAAGATGCTGGGAACACCAGAGAGTGTTAAGGAAAAGGAATTCATCCGCACGGGACAAAGAATTTAAGCTGTTTACAACTTTCTGCTCTCTAACGTTTATTACTCCCCCTCTATAAAACCTGCCTCCATCTGCGGTACCTTGTAGCGACAGAGTTAATGAAAACCCAAGCCGCATTCCAAGGATGGCAATACAGAATGAGAGCGACCTCAGCATTGTTTTGTTAAGATCTCAAATTGCCAATACAGCAAAATGAAGTAATGCGCTCTGTCAACATGTAGTATGATCTATAAATGGGATTGCCTGTTCATCTGTTAGTAAAACATGCAGAAAAGCACTATTTGATCAGCCTTAGAGCAGCTGACTGCTTGCTTTAACTTCTTCCTTAAGATTTATTTGAGGCATAAAACTGCTGAAAGACTCCAGTGAGTAAAAAAGACAAAAAGATATTTAAAAAATAGTTAAACATATTTGCAAATAGCCCTCATTTTATGTGTCTGGTCTTGAGTTAGCATTTCTTTGTCGGTAGAAATAAAACAAAAGTTAGTTAAAGCACTGACTGCTGAAAATTGATTTCCATGGACTTCAGTATTAATTTATAAAACTGTTATATCTTTTTACAAACAAAAGATGACTTTATTAGTTAACTTAGAAACCTCAGACAGGTTTCATAAATTTATAGACAGCTTCGAGATTGAATTTTGCTGATCCAGGCTTCTTAGGTGGAGTTTATGGAGCCAGACCTGTCATATGAGCTATTTCTATAAGCCTCAGGTAAATATACACAGGGTTCGTGTTGTTAGAGAAAGTGTTTTTTTCTCTTCTAAAAAAATTAAGTTAATCTTAAGTGAAAACAAAAGTTCATTCAGTACATTTTGTATTTGTTATTTTTGATCCATTTTGGGAAGCGTTTTTTCTCCACAGATCTACACTGCCTCTGCTTCTCTCAAACTCACTTTAACTCTTTCATTTCTTTCACCACTCTGCTTCACAGTCTGCTGCTCTGGCCTCTGAGCTAGAAACAGCCAGATGGCACAGCTGGAGGAAAGGAAACAGGTTTCAGGTATTTCCTTCTTCTTCCCAACCAGCAGCACTCATGCCTTCCTTTCCTACATGTGTACTTCAGCTCAAGTCTCATAGAAGGCTGGACCTGTACTGCAAGATCAATTTAGAACTGTAAGCGTTTACTCATGTAGCTGAAGTCCTGATGTGGCTGCAATTACAGGGATCAAATGGGTATGCTTTAGTTCCTTTTCCATTCAAAATTACTATGGTCATCTATAACAGCTTTATAAGAATATCACTCTGTCTGTAATAACAGGGTTCTCCAATTTTCAGTGCGCAAAAAGCTGTAATTTGTGAACTTGATAGCCCAAGCAATATTTCTTATTTAAGATCTCAGTTTATTGATGATCTTTCAATGAAATGTCATGTAAGAGTTTACCAATAAAACTCAGACTGAAGTGTACTCAAAGACAGATATCAAAGACAGGAATCAAAGGATCTGGAGCTTCCCCTTTAGGTATGTGGGTGCCTGGCAGCGAGATGGGAAAATATCCCTCCCCCTGGTTTCATCTAGAACATCCCTCTGTCCACTGTTTGTATTAAGCTGAAATTTGAAAAGCAGTTCAGGTTTTTTCCACTAAATTACGATATGGCACACTCACTATAGGTAAAGGTTTGTCACTACATTTGCTAAATCTTTCTATGACAGAGAATCTGAGAAAAAGTAGTGTTAGCAAATAAAGAATGAAGAAATGGATATGGCAATACAACAGGGATGACCAAGCTTCTTGATCATTAGCTGGATATGGACACCTCCTTGTGACCAAGAGCCTTCATATGACCAGTGCCACCAGCTCCAGGGCCTTTTGGAGCAGGCTCCAATGCCTGTTGGAGCAGCTCTCAGAGTTGAAGACACAGTGGCCAGGAGCTCCCACTGCTCCTCTCTGGGGCAGCACTAAACTGCACTCACAGCTGGGGACCCGGTCGACCCCGCAATGTTGCCTGAGCAATCCCCGTTGGCTTAGCTCTGCTCACAACCAAGGGTGCAGATCAGTCCCTGTGCCAGCACAACTTTGCTGCTGGCCTTATGATGAAATTATAGCGCTTGAACTGTCCCACAAGGATTGGGGAGACTGGCTACAAGCCCACAAGAGACTCCAAAGAAAGGGAGAGCAATGCTCACATGAGGAGAGACCCAGGACGGTTGTCTGAGATAGAAAAGATACATTTTCACCTTTTGATGGTACTTGTGAAAAGGCAGGCAGCAGTATTTTGCTGCTGATGGTGCCCAGGCCTGGTGTTGTTCTACAGATGAACACTCCAACAACAGACATGAAACAACAAAGTCATGGTTGAGAACTGCCTGTGACAGACTCTTCTGCTTCCTCAGGCTCCCAGCTGTACCAGCACAAGAAGTTCTCTTGTGATCTTACATGAATCATCACAGAAATTACCGATCCCATGGGTCCACAAAGAGAAACGTTTTTATGCTGCTCCTTATTTCATTTTAAGCAAAAGCATCTTGGCTTGCTTGAATGATTTACACGAATACTCAGATAAGATTTGACTGATTTGTTGCTTGAATCATAAGCAGCCAGCTTTCACACGTCCTGGTCTGTCGGTACCTCCAAGACTTACCAGCACAGTACAGTGATGAACAGATGGTTGCGGTGACCTGTTCCATCAGCCTGGAGGGATCCAGAAGACGATGCCTGTATATGTTTGTCTACCATCGGGATTATTCTGATAATTGGGACGATTTCTAGACTGCTGTAGTTACCCTCCTGAATTGTGAATGAATGCTCTCAGTATTGTGTTGCCTTAATACAAAACCACTGTGAAACATCCAAAGTGCAATACAAATCTCCCTCTTACTCTTTATTTAATCACAGGCTGCTGACAGTGGCTGTGATTCAAGGTAGCAGCTAACTACTCACATAGCTTTGAGTATGTTTGTAGTCCAAAGACTGTTTGTACTTTTAAAGCTCTGTACATGCTTAAATGTTAGTCTAAGTCTAAATTAATTTTTTTTTCCCTGTGATTCTTTAGAAAGCCTTAGGGCAGTGTGGTGAATCCCACAGTGACCCCTGGAAATGGTAACTATGTGATTCTTCCTGCTCTCTTGTGGAAAACTGCTCCTGAACCAAAGGCAGAGAAAGCTACGCACCTCTGGGCTCTGTATCTACTATATCAAAGCTATATCTGCTACCTCCAGGGTGACCTCAGGTCCAGCTAAGGGTCTCAGATGAAGAAGCCATCTCGCAGGCATGATATTTCAACTGGACAGAAAGCTGTGGCCTGGAGGTATTTAAAAGAAGGGTAGATGTGGTGCTTGAGGATATGGTTTAGTGGTGGGCTTGGCAGTGACAGGTTAGCGGTTGGACTCGATGATCTTAAGGGTCTCTTTCAACCTTAACAATTCTATGATTCACACAGAAAGACCTTCCATATTGCCCCCCCTGTCTCTCTGCTGTGACCTTTTATTAGTTCCTTGGTATTCACCTCTGAAATACCATCCAACGAGCAGAGTGATTCACTTTGCACAGTGAAGTGTGTAATCCCCCCACAGGTACAGCACAACAAATGCTGCAGGAGGTACCAGAGCACAAACCATTTTGCCCACTTGATGGAGGCTAAGAAGAATGTGGCCGTTCTGCTGCTGTCATGACGCACAGACCTACACTCTACCATGTTGGTGGGAATCCAACGAAAACAAATGCGAGAGGACTGTCAGCAGAAGGGCAGAGAGCACTCTGAGTCTGCAGCAAACAAACAACTGGAGCCACCGATGTCCCTCAGCCTCAGCTGCAGCTGGACCATAGCATTCCTCTGGAGCTCATGCCTTACTCAGAGCCTTTGCTGTTCATTTTCTTAACAAAGCTTTGCGGACTTTTTAAGTGGGGGAAGGGAGACCCCGATGTTCCCCTCCCTCAGTTTTTAGAAAATCAGACTAAGTTTTGTAAATAGATCTAAGAAATAAATCTCTATTAGAGCCTGCCAATCCTTTAAGGTCTGAGCTTCGTGGCTTTTTTTAGCTGAGTCAGGATCTTCTCATGTTTTAACTGTCACATTTCTTTTCAGTCAAGTATTACTAAATGATCAATACCATTATGGCAAAGTTTGTATTACTGTAACCAAATAATATGAGATATATACAAAGGAAAAGAAATTAAGTGAATCAATGTTCTTTCAATTCAAATTCAGAAGTTAAATCCAAATACCTAAGTGAACTTGACAGTGTCTGTCGCTTTGTCTAGAAGTAAATTCTTAATTCTTCCCTGCAGCACTGGAACATAAATGTGTTGCCAATATGCAGATAAGTACTGTGCATTACACAAAACAGCAGTACATCAGTGCCTCGTGTTGTAATGGAAAATCTCAATTTGAGCAATAATAGGAAGAAAACTTGTAGCTACCATTTGTAGCATAGTTGGTGGGATTATTTTTCCAAATGTGGTCAGGGAAACAGATTGGAGAACTACATTAATGAGGCTCCTCCTACCCAAGCACAATAGGAACAAGCCCATCATTCTCCTTGCAGTTAATAAACTATGTTATGTTCAAACTTAGGTGGCTGTTGTGTCCATGCCGCTGAAGGTGGAATTTGTCTTAGCAGACAACAAAAAAACCAAACAAGTTTCTCACCCTGAAAAGCTATGGTATCTATATGATAAGTTAGAAAAACAGTATATGCTGCTCTACACTTCTCAAACACTCCTGTCACTGAGGCCCTGTGCAGACTCACGATGGGCTTAACCCATCCGGCGGTGGGCTGCACCAGAGGAGTGGTCCTGCATCCCTCTGCTTTCCTCATGTCTGTCCGCATGCTCATGGTTTGGTGGCTGTGCGGTAAGGCTGCTACTCTGAAGGAAAATTAAGAGTCCTCTGGCGGATTAATTTTCTGTCAGATCAACTCCCCCTGAGGTCGCTCAACTGCTATACTTGGTGGAGGGGAAGCAGGAGGAATGGATGATTACGGGTTGCCTTTCAAAAGTGGCCTGTAATTAAACATATTATGCATTGTACATTTGCTCTCCTAAACCCCTGCACGTTCAGGGCTTATTACTCCTAAAAGAGGCTGCACTACCTGTTGTTTTCTTTCCCTTTCTACAAAAAGACAGGCCCTATCAGCATTAGGAAGTATTTTTCTGTGCCATACATAACTCCATTATGGAATTCACTCCCATGACTGTGAGACCCAGGAGTGAAAATGGGTTTGGAAACCAAATAGATGAGTTCCCAGCCACCAGTGACCAGTTACTATTAAAAAAAATCGCTCAGGTTATTGTCTAGTTCAAGAAGACCCTAAATCACTAACTCTCAAGAATGGGAAAACATACCTTATATCTTATACTTACTTCTTAATTTTCCTACTGTCTTCTACACTTTTTTTAATCATCATTTCTGCCTACCACAGAAAACAGCATTATGGTGTTAGGGATCCTCTTCATCTCAGCCAGTTCTTATACTGATGTACCCAAATACCACAGGAGTTTGGTACCTCGTCTGCAATCACTGAATCCCTTAGAGGAAAACGCAGTGCTATCACTAGCAATCTCGCCATGCCACTAGCAAAGGTCTACAAATGCTGAACTCCTCTATAAAGAGTTTCTTGCAAAATAAAGTCTGAAAGGGGAGGGGAAAAGAGATCCATTAAGCTGAATGTCTTCAAAAAGAAGTGTAGAGCAGGAAAAATACAATGGCCACGAAGGCAGTTGCTTTTGGACCAAAGAGAAAAAATGAAATCAGCAAAGATGACATTTTGTACTGAATAAATAGGAATAAGTATTAAAAAGAAATACTAATTCTTACATGCGTGCATTTTAGGTTTCAGATTTGACTGAAAATTCACCTGACCTATTAGCTTAAGCTTTTGCATGAAGATTCAGGTTTAGATGGATCAAGTTGCTCTGCAGAAGAGGCCATTAGGTCTCACTAAGCTGGAAGGGTTGTAGTCACTGGTTTCAGTACTGCTGTTCACCTGAGCCCCCATTCCTCAGGACATTAACCTGCCTTTCACTCTAGAAACCAGGATGCCATAAAAACAGATCTGCAAATGAAAGCATGTGCTCAAGAGCCCTCTTGAAGAAGGATGCTTTCCTGAACTTGGGGCCAGAGGACTGGTGTGGACTCGGCTCAGAAATACCTGCATTAGTGCATGAACATGAAACACAGTCCTTTGTTGCACAGGCTCCCATTAAGAGAATAAGACCTTCTGCAGGATGGCTTTTCTGACTTTCATTTGAATTTATCAGTGATGGGGAGAAATAAAGCTGGGTGGAGCATTGCTTGGCATACGCTCCCACCCATCAGAAACATCACCCGCTGCCTCCGACTCCCACCTGAGCCCCGAATCCCATCTGAGCCTTGTGCACAGCTGGGCACACTCCTGCCTCCCTGAGACACAGCCGCTTCAGCAAGCTCCACGCTGGGGAACGACAGCAGTCAAATTAGGAGCGGCAAAGCTTGTACAAACGCACTACAGAGCTGGTCACAGAAGACACGAGGAGGGCAGGAGGAAAAGAAGGGATAGAGTCTGCAGACAGCTTTGGCACCCGCAGCCCACGGAGCACACTTACCAAGTGGGAAGGAGAAAGGCAGTCCTATATTTAGCAAAAAAAGCAGATAGGGTCTCTTGAGAAATGCTCACTGCTTTGAAAGGTTAACACAAAGCAATGGCCTCGTCCGTGCCCTTCCACGGAGGCCACCAGCAGTCCCCGCATTCCCCCGCTGTCACCACCCTCTCCGCTCCCTCGCTTGCCAAGTGCTCAGGCTCGTCGCGGAAGCCTCTGCTCACCCTTCTGGAGAACCCCACTCATTTACTGCTGCTCTGACACGCAACACCCATGCACGTCTTGGCCACTGCCATTTATGAGCACGGACTAGGATGGAAACCTAATTGCTTGGTAATTTTATAATTGACCACTAAATTTAGATTATTCAGGCTCATTCTCAAAAAGCAAAAGGGCATTTCATTAACCCATCATCACACCGCGCAGTTTGCAAGTCAGATACTTGTGCAGTCTGCTGAAGTCATGGACCTGATCTCAAGCCTGCCTGTTCCTCTTTAAAGCTGTTTTTGCTCTGCCTAAATGCTAAGGATTCAGAAAAGCTGTACAATGTGCACCACAGCTTTACTCCTCGTTTCCCACTGACACATTTTCCTTCACCCTTCCCAGGAGCCCATGGCAGTGAGGCGAAGGGAAGGCAGAAAACCGCAGGTTTCCCTCTTCTGCAGGGAAAAGAGTTTCAGAGAGCCATAGGGGTGGAGGCTGCTCTCTCTCCACACATTTTGGAGCTGCAAGGGAAAAAGGCGCTTTGCAGAGGAGAACAGAGCCACCCCACAGGGGCAGGGCTCCTGGTTTTTCTCTCCCCTCTTGCTGCCATGGCTGAGGAGGCTTTAACGTCGCTGTTTGGCCCCAGGCGACCCTGCAGCAGGAGGACGATTGAAGCTCAGAGGGTGAGGTGTTCTGCCCTCTTGGATGCCGGATTTCCTGACAGACCTGTACGGCTGTGATCTCCACCTCACCAAGGCTTACCACCATTACACAGACACATCTTGCTCACCCAAGCAAAGCAAGACAGGGAGCTGGCTGGAAACACCTTTACCTTCACAAAAAAATTTTGCTTCTGTTACTGCCCCTAACGTAAATTGTCAGTAGAAAATCTCAACATTTAGTAATTTGTTTTTAATTTAAGAAAGTCTTCTGACAAAAAGGTCTTTTTTAGTATGGCAAGCACTTTTTGAGATAATATTGTGTTTCAATGAAGCCCAGTTTCTTAATAAAAAATAAAGTTTTCTTAGACCCACTCTAAAAGCTAAGCTCATTTTGAGCACACCAGCCTCCATGGGTGATGCAAATCCTTCCTTCTTTCTCACCAGTCTTATATATTTTCCCTAATACATCGTTTGAGTCACTCTTTTTTTGTTGTCTTATTTCTTTGGTCACCTGCAGTAATTCTTTTCTTTCTGTTACTATTTTTAAAAATACCAACATTATGATTTAAAACAATTTTAAAGTATTCCTGGCCCTCCTCTTACACTGTGTATTTCCACCTCTACCTGCCTTCTCATGAAAGCTGGCCTTAAGCCTAAAGTCATTTTTCCTAACTTTTTGGGCTATCCTTGTCCCTTGTCCACTGAAGAGGCTTTTTATTTGTTCTCTGTTCTTCCATGGAGTATTCCGGGTGTTGCCTATGTTGTTCAGAGAGAAATGATCACTCTGAGGACTTAAAAGGAAGACAAAGGATAAATATAACTCAGAGCCATTACCATGACCTGTAATAATCCAACTACATGTCCAGGGCGCACGCACACACACACAGACACAGAAACCCCCACTGCATACAACTTGAAATGAAAACATGCAATTACTTTAACACGTATTATCTGTAAACTGCGCTTCATGATTCCGCAAGGTTCATGTAAAAGCCTGAGGAGAAGACAAAATGAAGGCCCTGTAGGGAAGAACTGGAGGTAATTCTGGATCAGATGTAGCAGAAACATTAGGAACCTTGCCTAGAACAGTGTTTGCCTTTTTGCAAACTACGCTGTGGTGTGTTTAATTTGTTATCTATTAATGCCCAGATCCTCTTCCCCACTGTTAGTATATATTCTTTTTTTCTCTGGGTTTTGATTGATAAAAGTTTGGCTTGGAATTTTTTTCCTCTCATTGACATAACTTTATGACATTGAATTTCCTCTTGGAAGGCACAGGTTTTGCTAGAACTCTCCATGGCCTTTGGCAGTTTCAGTGCTCCAAAACTGTAACCTTCCACAGATTGCAATAACCATCTTGTTTAAAATTCCAGAGCATTCATGAAAGCAAAATACAAACAAAATTAAATACAGTTTTACCCTTGACACAAGGGTATTTGCATAAATGTCTTCGTGAATTCATAAACTCAGTTTCAATTTGATGATATCAGCCCTGAATTTCACATCAACTACCTTATTAAAAAGCTTATGATTGCTTCAAAAATATACAAGCTTTGCAAAGTTCGCTGTTTTCTAAAAGTCCATGTTCCCCGCAGTATATCAACCTGTTACCATCTGACTGTTTACAGAATAATCTCTTTATTTGCTTTTCGCTATGCTAGATATTGAAGTGAGACAAACTGGCCAGCAGGTTGTTTACTTAACCATTTACGAAGACGAGATCTCAGCAGAAATACATGCTGGTATCGCCCCTTATCATACCACCTGAATGGCTCTGCCTTTCCCTTCAGTCCGCTGCAGTCCAAATCTCCATGTCTAGCTTATTCTGAAGTGTTTTGCTTATCTGGAGACTCAGGAGTTTGTTATTATGAGTAATGAACAATACACTGCTTTTCCTCATTACAGCCCTGCGCAAACGTTGGCTTGGTGCGAGCCCTGGGAGCCGGGAGCAGGGAATGGTTCCAGCTGGGTGTCTCTCAGCACCAGCACTGGTTTCCTGCTTGTCCCACCAAGCCCCAACTCATTCTCCAGGGAGCATGGACCGGCACCCTGGCCCCACTAGCCTTTTCTGAGCAACTGTCAATGGGAGGAGGATTTTTTGCTGAACAAAAAGCTGTTTTCAAGTCATGTTTGGCCACTTAGTAATTATTCTGCTATGCTTATTGCATATGCATTCAGCAATTCATAAGCCATGTGGACCAGTGGCAATACGAGGGTTAAGGACTTCTTGACACCCAAGAACTGGCTCCCAGCTGTATCAAAGGCAAACCCTATTCCTACACGAGTTTACACCACCCTAAGTGCAGTGCCAGGGGTGAGAACTCATTCATCCAGTGCTGCTGCCAAACCACTCGTGCTGTGGAACCACAGTCCAAAACACACAACGTTTAATCACAAAACTTGCTTAGGCAGCTGCTGAAAAGGAGAGACAAGTTGCTTACACATGCATAGTCCTGAATGACCTATCTTATGTGGACTTCAAGATGCTTCATAAATATCATCTAAAACCAAATATTATTTAAACCATCTAAAAAGAAACCACACCTCTGAGAGTCAGAGCTCCAGTTCACATGCACCAAGGTGATGAAGCAGGTATTGGCATCCACCAGCCATTTGCTGCTCAGGCGCAGGGTACAGAGCCTGCAGCAAGGAAATCTGAACAACATCTGAAGCAACTTCTGGACCCCCACAGCTTCTGCCCCATACTTCAAAGTAAATTGAAATTGCACCACCGTACGTTCTCAGGCAGGGCATTATGGTAACATACTCCCGTTTCAGTTCACCAAATGCAGGTAACAACATGACTCCGTCATGTTAAGGGGCTTTGTAAATGCACGTTCATTTTAGGGCAGCAGAGTTGTAGTCTAGAGGGAACATGGTTTTGAAGCTGAGAGCACAAGACATCGCTTCTGGTCACCTGGAAGCCCCTATCCTGAATCACAGCTCTGCTGTGGACAACGCAGGACTGCCAACAGCTCCCTCCCCTGCTTGTGCGTGTTGCTTTTTCTGTGATAATCACTGTGCTATTATTGCTTTTACCTTATGTTTAAATAAAAATGATAACCTTATTTAGCATTTTTCTACTGTATTCTTCTAGTTACTATGATGTTTTTAAAGTTTCATTTGACCCTTTTTTTCTTCCCCAAAATATTATTATAGCCTGGAGAAAGAGTCTGATGTCAAGATGGGCCTAGCTTTGAACCCAGGGTGGAGAAACTTTTGATACACTTCCAGACCATTTAATTCTGTAGTCAGGTCTCTCGAGTAGCTGAAAAAAACAACTTTCCCAGGCCCCGCATGCCTGTGAGATGTAGCAGAGTAAAGCACCCAGTCTTTCTGAGAGGTAAGGTGCTGATTACACAACTTTCAGCACATCCTGAAAGCTGATTCCAAAAACTAATATTGCTTTTGGCATCACGCGGAGTTCTTCACATAGCCTTTTGAGGAGAAATCAAGCACAGGAAAGCAAGGGGTTTTAATATAACTTGCAAAGAAGAGAAGCATGGAGTTGAAAATTGAGACCAAACAACCCAAGATCCAACTCAGATTTAGCCAAATCTCAGGCACATCATTCACAACATTTTGCTTCTGTCCTTTCCGTTCACAGTGGTCATGCATCAAAGGTCACTCTGCAAAACAATTTAATACAAACTGCAATTTTTACGCTCTCTCCACTAGCTAGTACCCATGGAGGAGGATGGATGTGCTACGGAACTCCAGTATAAACTGCTGTACTTGGAGACAAAAAATTAGTCAGGTGCAAAAAGTTCAGAGGTTTCAAAACTGCTCCTCAGACAAAACTTCCTGCCAAACTGATGCCATGAATAGTTTTAGGCACACACAGGAGGTAGGAAGACAGCCTGTCTTTCTGAATAACTGAGACTGTAATCTGTATAGCTGATAAAAAAATGACCAAAATTTAGAACGATTCTGTTGTTAAAATTAAAGTTGTTGCTCAGACACCAAAGCATGCTGAGCAGACAAACCCTTTTTATTACAAAAACAAATAATTTCCATGTATATATATCTCCATACATATATATCCACATATGGGAAAAGAGACAGGTCAATGCAAATTTCCCTTCCAAGCTGGAAGCAAAATTTTCTTTACTGGCAATTCTTTCCCTGCCAGACTACCTTTAGAAAGCACTCTGGCTTTCTTTAAAATATAATACAGTAAAAGGACTTTTCTCGTCAGTCTTTTCATATTCAAGCTGTCCAAAAACAATTTACCAAGAAGGCCGGCACAGCAGCGGCCGTTTACCAAGACACAGCCTCCTGAATGTCGATTCTGTTTCATGTAAGAGGGACCTCGAGCCCAGACTGGGTGGGAGATGTCTGTGTGGCTGCCGGTCCCCCCAAAGCCAGCAGCGCCTGTGTGTGGTGCTTCCCTGCAGCCCACTCCCACCTCTCCCCAGCCCTCACAGGGGAGCTCACCCCTCCCAGCGCCTCCTCCTCCCTCTTGCAGCAGAGAACAACTGTAAATGGGGATCACTTCACCAACACTGCCTGGAAGCCAGAGAGACCTGAAAACCAGCCTCCCCGAACTCCTTGCACTGGTGGTGCTCCCAGAGCAGCGCGATTCCTTTAGCTTTGCTGTGATATTGGAGTCCTAGGAGTGAGCGGAGACCTCTCTCTGCCAGGTGCTGCACAAGCACCATAAATTCATAGTTTACTGAAAAAGCAACCAGACCCTGAAATGGACACTCCCTTCCTCCAGAGCAAAGGAAGGGAAAATAAATAAGTGAGATAGATAAATAGAAGTCAGCAGAGGAATTACTGTCTAGCCTAGAAAGTATTTCAGTAAAAGGGTGAGCCTCTAAAAATGATAGCTTGAGAGAGAAGCACAGTTGCGAGGAATCAGAGACGGTACTTCCATCAGGTTTAAGGTGTTTAACAAAATGCAGTTCCTTTCTTCTGTCCTGAAAGAACATTTAAGCATTGTTTTAAACAGTGGGAATTTTCATCAATCTTCAACTTGTTTTTCAACCTGTTTCACCCTTGGCTTTGGAGAAACAGGCTCTACCCTTCCTTGGAGGAAAAAAAAGGAACAGGCTTAAAAAATAAATGCCACCAGTTTCATTTCAAAGACAAAAGAGGATTTGTGATTGCAAGCAGGTCCTCCAGTTTAGCACTAAGCCTTTGCAGCTAGAGACCACACAGTACTTTCCCCGATGGCGTACCGGGTGGAATACAGAGGTGGACGTCATCAAAGACAGCCCATTGGCAACAAACTACTAGGAACATTTAATCGCCCTGCTGTTTTCCTGCATGTTCATCTCTATCAGGTATTTAAGGTAATATGGAGAGGACAGAGACTATTTTCTTACGCTAGGCCTGTGAGGAGGACAGTAACCACAGGTGAGGCCAGACAGAAGTCTGGCTTTTGCCCAGGGAGATTCACCAAATGGTTTCTCAAGTCTGCATTTCTTCAGCAGCTAGACACTCAGGAAAGTAAGGAACACTGTGGACAAAATAAAACTTTTGATACTTCTTACTTTTAAGATGACAAAAGATGATGTTGAAAAATGGGTTTTCAAAAATGGAGCAGAGTAAATCCAAGGAGAAGGACAAAATTGTGATACCTAGTAAGCAGCTATCAATCAGCAGTAGAAACAGATTACAAAGTTTATTTAACTTGGGTTTGCTGCATACTTTGGCATCTGAGCCATATATTGGCTGGGATAGGTTTTTTCCAGGCCTTTTTCTGAGCACGTTGCTCCCAAGATGGTGTTTCTTAACAACACAAGCCGCTCATCCAGAGGCCTTTTCCAGCAGCAAAGCCTTCAGAAGCATAGGCGTCTGGAGAGCAAATTTGCTGTTATGGTTCAGCGTGCTTGTCTGGGGCATCAGTTGCGCTGGGGAACGCCTGTGCCTTTGATGTCCACAACGCACGGTCAGATGGACGGGTCTGCTCTAGCAGTTCGTACCAAAGCCAGTGCAGGTGGGAGAAGCGCACGCCTCACAGGAAGCACAAGCACTGCTGACTTTTGATGCTTCTGTCACTTAGATTTTTCAATACATCTCTCCCAAAACAAAACCTTTTCTTTCCTTGTGTAAAACGGGGCTTGACGCTAACAAATCCAACATAAACCAAAGGGTTTGATGGTTTGACATCTTCTTGTTGCCAAAGCAATATCAGACAGAAACTACCTATTTTTTTCCTGAAGGATAGCAAGTTCCAGAAAAGTTATACAGCACAAACTTAAGAAAAACATTACATTATCATGCAACTGATCGCAGTTTCTTTATCACATCAGGTATTCAAGCTGTTCCAAACTGACTCTCACAGTAACACCTGTAAACCATATTAATCATCATTTTAGAATACATTTATCTATGGATGGCAACCAATTGATTACTCAAGAGTTCAGTAAGCTAAAAAAAAAAATATCTTTTTTCCCAAGAGATACATACCTGGTGTCCAAAATACGTCATTAACTTACACATCCAAGCATTAAAAAACATGTTTAATGAAAAGTACTTTCCCAAGCCAGTAACTCTGAGGACCTAAAGCACGTGTTTTTGTAAGGATGGATTTGCTAATATAAGCATTTTTATTGTAGATGTGTTTTTATTTTTATTCACTGGCGCCGTAGTTTGCACAAGAATCTATAAATCTTGCATGCTGTGTTTCTTATATCCTAAAAATTCAGTACTGTACTCTTGAGGTTTAACATGGTAAGTACATCAGTGACGTGCTCAGCAGCACAGAGCACGTTTTTGAATCTGCTGCCTATTTGCAGATGCTGTTTTGCTCCTGTGGTCATAAGGCAGTGCCACCAAAAGCCTTCAGAAGCCTTACACCAGCACAATTAGATGGGTCAAAATACAGCTCAAAAAGAGAGGGTCGCAGGGGTGCAAACTAACTTCTCATTTGCCTCACGTGCATGGATTGTGTCTATGTATTGGCTTGTCAGCAGCATTCAGGTGACCTTCAGCATCAACTGGACGCCACCTGATGAGGTGGTGCTTGTGACATCGAACTAATTCTGCCCCATATCTTGAACCTCTTCTCATTTATGTGTGTCAGTATCAGCAAGAGAAGCAATAATGAGGGTGGAAAGGTCTCTTGCAGTGATCTCTTAGATTTGGGCATCTCCCAGCACTTAAGGAGTGTCCCTAGCTGAGATTTCCAGAGGGACGTCAGTGTGAAGCAAATAGGTGGTTGCTATGAGACTTTAGCGCTGCTACCAGCCTGTGCTTGTTTTCCTCACTGCCACAGCCTGAGAAGAACGAGGTAAATGACTCAGCTCTCTCCACACGTGTATAATGGCATTTCCACCATCCCTGCAAGATCACAGCTTTGTGACATGTGACACTTCAGATCATGGCTCAGGGAATCTCGGCCATCATGCAACCAGGCTTCTTCACAAAGACTTTCAACTCCTAGGAGGTTTCTACAATGAATATTATAAGCCCCATTTTAAAGATGGCAGCTAAGGCAGGGAACAACTGGCAAAAATCACACACATGGGTCGGTCTTCTGTGGCAGATCCACTCGATGCCAGGCAAGTACATAAAGCACAAGACTCTCATGAATTTAAAACTGAATTTCTACCATCTCCTGTATTGGAAGCCATGCTGAAGAGTACTATTAGAATTAAATTCAGCCCAAGTCTTATGGTTAAAATAATTTTTAAATGGATCTTTTAAAAAAATACATGAGCAAATAATATCTGCAATAACGCAGAGAAAATTAATTACCTAGGCAGACTCCTTTTCAATTTCGTGACTCATACCAGCATATAAATGTCTGCGTGAAGCCAGCTTTTAATGCTAATTTTGTTGCTGTAAGAAAATTGTAACCTTCTCTGTAAAAAAATGAGTGCCTACCTTGCTATTGATTTTTCAAGAGTCTGACGGGCAAAATGCTGTACTGTAACTGCAGATTCCTGCTAACGCTCTAAAATGTATTGCTAAATTTTGTTCTTTCACCACAGATATAAGAGACTCCTGCCCATGCCGCAGTCAGCCTCAGCTACACAGAAGTTGTGGTCACATCCACTTAACTTGCTCCTTTTTACTGAATATAGATGTGTCAAGTGTATCACTTAATAGGTTGAAAATCCTATTCCATATAATGGCAATACCACGGTACAAAGAGTACAAAGAGTAGGAGTAAGAAGAAAGTCTGCATTTTTGTTAAAACTAGTCCGTGGTTGAAATCGTACCCCCCACTTTCACTCCCCTGCCAGAAGCTGATGTGTTTATCAGCCGGTGCTGGCACCGGGTTGCGGCGCTGTGGCGTTGACGGGGTTTCTAAAGGAGCCAGCCCTATCTGCCTCCCCGAGACGCCTTCTCAGAACAATTGCCTCTTACCACAGAGTTAATTTAGACTCATGAGCTACCAACTGTAGGTATCTGCTTTATATATAAGAATTACCAAAGTGCTCCTTGGTTTTGTTTTTTTTAATCTTAATGGAGCGCAACAGGAGAAAGCAAATGTGTCTGATACTCCATATGCACAGCCGTACTTGCCCACGCAGTGCCCAAAGCTACACGTGCCACTCAAAAAGTACCCATTACAAAGGCAGCATCTCCTTTAGGTGTCATGAGCTCAGTAAACCATGGAAAAAGAAACACGCGGACACCGACACGGGCGTTGCTCTCCGCCAGAGGCAGGCAGAGCCCAGTCAGCGTGGGGAGGAGGGAGCCGCCACGGCGGGTGCAGCAGCACTGCCGGGCTGCCACCACCCCAGAGCTGTTGCTCCTCTTTGTCCCCCCTCAGTAAATCCCTGGCAGCAGGTGGGATGTTGGCATCATGGTGACACCAGAGGTGTAATCAAGATGAGGACCTTGTTGTGGCAAGCCCTCTCCAAACACATAGCTGCACAGCGTCCCCACTGCAAGGGGCCTAAAGCACCATGTCTGACAAGGCACTGAGCATAGCAGAGGTTTTTGGCCAGCATGCTGAGAGCCAGTCAAGTGTCCTAGCAGCCCCTGGCATGCCACAAGCTGCCTTCCCATTACTCAAAGCAAAAACAGTGCAAGAAGAAGGACAGGATAGGAAAAAAACACCTCCTGCCCACTGATGTTTTCCCCTCCCTTGCCAGCCCCGTGCCTATGGCATTGTGCACGAGGAGCGAGGCTAAGCGTGGTGAAAGCTGAGGGCAGGGGGAAAATGCATTCCGTCACCTGCTGCGCCCAGCCTCACCCCAGACGCTAGGCACCCCGCAGACCAGGTACGCTAGTACGACCGGTCCAGTGTTCACGGGAGCCCATGGAGGAGGGAAGGGGTTGGAGGTGAAGGCAACAGGGAGTGACCCCGTGCACTCCCACCTGCCCCTACCCCACTCTGCAGGGTGGCCAGGCTGGCCCCAGGCAGGGCCCCAGGGGAAGGAGAGATGAATGGAGAGTAAGACAGAGAGCGTGCATGCTTCACTGTGTACCGCACAAAGCCACACAATGCAGCATTCGCACCCAAACCAGCACAGATCTAAGCAGGTACATTTATAAGATGCAGTGGCCGATGGTGTGGAAGTCCTGGTTCACACCTCCAAAGCAGCCCAGCCTTATCCCGAAGTGCCAAACCCAAGCAGCTGGAGGCAACATGGGCAACAGCATCTCTGCATCCCACTTCCTAGACAATGTGGACACAGCACTTAGCTCCTTATTTAGATGGCTGTGATGTAAAGAGGAGAAAGGGAGAATTCAGAGGAGTTAAAAGGAAAGATAATTCTTTTTTTCAGTAAAAATTCTGTATTTGGCTATTTTTTAAAGCTAATTTTAAAGGTGAAACATTTGGTTAGTAAACTCATTAATTCCTTGCATGTATTCTCTGAAGTGAAAGAGAACATGGCCAGTGTTGCCCTAGATTGATTTTATGACTTTGTTATTATTTTTTATTCGTACCACTGGCTTAGATTTATGCACATGTAGAACAATCAGTCAACTGGGCAAATATCAGCATTTCCAGCTAAAGTGGCATAAAACCATTTGCTGGATGTTCCAATATTTCTGCAGCAAATCAATAACAGATATTTAAATTGTTGTTTAGACTTCAAAGCTAAGATGAATGAGGACATTCTCATTTCCTTCCTGCTGCTATGCTTTCAGGCTATGCCTTTTAAATAAGACCTGGCATGTGCAATTCACATAGCACAGAATAATTTATACTTAAAAGCTACACATCTTATTTTCAGAGCAATATGCCAGCCATCTCCATACAATATGTTACATTTATTTGACCTGTTCATCTTAACTGCAGCAATTGAAAAGCATCCGCAGCAGTCTATTATGTGGCTTGAATACCTTCTTCGTCATTGCATCCACACAATACGGCACTTGTTTGCACTAATCATGCAGCAGGCTGCGGAAGATCTAAGATACCGCAGGCTCCTGCTCAGGAACCTGTCCCATGCTAGCCACCTTCCAGAAACCAGGACAGTTCTGGGGCTGGCGATCATATTCGCATACATTCATAGTCATTTTCTTGGTCTCCATTAATTTTGCCATTGTCATTTCCCAAACACAGAGAATTTTGGTCTTTAGCTCAAGTCTGTTGACATCCACTGAATTTTGTGGGAAGTCAGAGAGAGGAGTTTGAGGTGTCAATGTTCTGTAAAAATGTTATGGGTGTATTTATTCAACTAATAGGCTCTTTGCTAGATACATTATTGGATATATGATGTATTTATTGTTCGCTGCTCTGTTCAAGCTAAAATTTTTGAAAGAATTTATTCTGTATAATTAGAAGGTTGAAGGATGGATATTTTTTACTTAGAACAGGGATATGGCTTTTTAAATACCTGAGAAAATATTTGCATTTGTAAAATAGGACAAACATGAGAGCATAAATCAACAACAGTACTGCAAGTACATTGTCAAGGACATAGATCTTAAGAAGGCCATTTAGCTTGTGTAACTTAGGCCCCACTTGGAGATTTACAATGGCAGGGAAAGGTTATATCATTTCCCTCTTAAACAATGCAAAAAAATAACAGTTATTAATTTGTGTTTCTGAAATGTGTAATGAAAACAAGACACCCGCAGGTCCCAGATGCATTCCATAATGACCCTTCTTTGCTGTTTTCAGCGCACTGGCTCCAACATTATACCAACATTCTCCTCTGGGCCCTCCTGCAATAAAGTACTGGGATCCTCTCTTTGATAGTGAGCAGGACTGTGCTTCTCTACTGCCAAGAGATTAATAGCTCAACTGAAGCAGAAGCTGATCCTTTGGAGGGGCCTGTGGCTCTGGCATGCTGCTCGAGCCTTTGCCCCGCGGGTATTATCCAACAGCCAAAACAAAGAGGTGCATAGCTCTGCTGACATCTGCAAATTTATTTTAAATGTAAGCTCCGAGCAGGCCTATGATGAAGAAAACACAGGAATTAGTCATGCCCAAATGTTGCCTCCAGATCTCTTGCGTAAGGTGACTTACCCTGACTGAAATGGGGAGAAGAGCTGGGGAGCTGGAGAGATGAGTGGGACAAAATCCCTTGGCATAATTGGTGGCTGGTTTTGCCCAACCTTCATGTGGTGAAACTGAGCTTGTGACTCATTACATTAAATTACGTTTCCAAACTGCCCCAGTAGAGTAGAGGAGAGCAAAAATACATCACAGAAACTAAAAGCTCTGGTTTTCAGGAGCAGGTGGATGCTGTAAGGGACCAGGAGAAGAGACAACAGCCATGGAGGCATCTTAACGTCAGCCAAGCCTACTTTAATTAGCTAACAGTATATCCCTTATCGAAGGCTTTGAATTTCTGACTTTTAAATAAAAAGATTGGCAAAAACCATTCAGCCTTGTAGAGACAACAGATTCTTAAATAAAGATTTTCAGCTCTTCATTTCTATCAGGTGTCCATCCAGCTGGATTCTGTCACATTGGTATTAAGAGCATATCCTAAAAAATGAGGACAGAAATAGCAACATTCTTACAATGTCAGGCAATAACAAAAGAGGGAATTTAAAAAGCATACCTAGACAATAAATATGTGTTCTTATTTTTCAGTTGATTAGTGAGTTTGGAGGTTTATTGTGCTTTCTTGTGAGACAGAATAAGTGTAAATCAATACTCAGCTTTCAAACAAGGGAAGTCAGTGGGCACTCTGAATTCTGCTCAGAAACACTGTCTGGCCTCTCTGACAACAGTTTTACTGTCATGACCTATTACTGAAAGACAGGGTTACTTTTTATGTCAATGCAGTGGCAAAAATGGAGTTTGCTCCCACATTTTTCTGTGGGACAGACATAGGATGTTTTTAATTCTTTTTTGTAGTGTCTTCCAAAACTCAGAGGAAAATGTACAGCTTAAATCTTTCATTTCTGGACTGGTTAAGCAATTTTTAGTATCTTAACCGATCTTCAGTATCTTTTTTAGTCTCTCTTAAATCACACAGTTACAACAGGACGAACTTTGAATGAGAAGCCAGAAATGACGAATCCTATGTTCCCAACTGCTTCATGCATACAAAGAAAACCAGATGCCCACCTACAGAAGAAGGTCAAGACATGACTTCCTTCCACTCACTGGTTTTTTTTCACAGCTAATTGCAAAAACAGGGAGCTTTTAAACTCAAGTTTAGTTACAACCATGTCAGCCTCTCCCAGTCACTACATTTACAATCACACTAATACTATGTCCTTTCACTAAATGCTTCCATTGTCACTTTTCAAAATTTCCTTCAAATGTAAAGAGATTAGTCGTCTTTTTTATTATATCTGTGTATTCAAATTACTTTGTTTCCTTAACTCTTCTTCACAGTTGCCGTTTTTCACTCTAGTATAAACTAATGCGTATTGGTCTATTGCAGTTAAAACCACAGTTGCACTCACTTTTTTGTTCTTGCTAGAAGCATTATCAGTCAACTTGCTTACATATAACCCACGATTCATCTGTAAAAATAGCCCCAAGAATTTAGCAGTCATGCAGGCTATATATACATGTGTGAATAGATAGGACATCAACCTTCAAATCCCTCTCTTCCTGTAATCCCTTTGTTTTGATCCACTATGTGGTTACTATACTAAAGCAACACATGAAGAGCTCAAGAAAGGTACTTGGTGTGCACACAGTCAGGGATATTCCTTGTTACAAAAATGCTGTAGTCCAAGTGAACGACACAGAATAAAGCAATACAAACATGTTTTCTGCCAGATCCTCATTTTACTATGAAGTTGGTGGAATGGAATAAATATAATTTAAGACACTTATTCATAAATAGTCATTTCATAAAAGCATTCGTTCAGTAAGGAAAAATCTTTCTGAAAGAAAGAAGGGCAACATGTTGACAAAATAAAGCACTGCTTCATTCAGGAAACAGGGTCAACCCCATGCTCGCTTTTTGTGTATGGCAATATTTGTGGCTAAGACGCTATGATAAGCCTTGCACATCTTCAATGTCTTACATTGTAATATCCCAAAGCCTTTCACTAACAAAGGTTTGACACATGTTTAAGATAGGCAAGCATGAATATTTTCATTATAGACTTGTGCACAGGGAAGTTAAACGGGGTTCTTGGCCACAAAGCCATTTGTGGCATAGTTGGAAAGAAAACCCCCAGCAGCATTTGGTTTACCGCTCTATCTAGTCACCATTCCAATGTTCCCCTGAGGCCATTACATTTCAGTCCCTACATTATTATTTCTCATTCTGTGTTCCTGATATTATCTTGATGTTCTTAACATATGTTAATGACCCCTACAGGGCAGATAAACTGTTCTGATGGTCTCAAACTAATAAAAGAAAGGTTCTTACCAGGCATAGAGGAGATTCCTTGGAAACCCATTAACAGTTACAGTAATTCAGTCAATTTTCCATAGATTTGTATTTGCTACAACATCAGCCTTGCTCATTGCATATTAAGAAATGTCACATCTGTTTAAATCCCCAGTAAATGGTAATTTTCCTTTGATTACTGTCTAGTTTGACATGCATTACTTCAAAGATACGTATTGTGGGATGCAGTGCGGTAATGCGTCTGTTGGGTTCAGGGGATGTGTCCAGCTCCAGGGCAATGTCCACCCTCCCTGTTTTTATCACGGGGGTAAAATACTGACCTAAACATGTCCTTGTGTTTCAGGTACCACTGAAATACCCTCACCAACTCAATCCTTCTTAGTATGGTGTCTTCTCCTCCCATCATAGTCTTTGTCTAGTCCCAGAGAAAGCCACCAAAGTCCTCAGCTGCTCTTTCTCACTCCTTGCTCCCACATCTGCCTCTACCAAGGAGGCAGCAGAAACAGAGAACCTCCCCAACCTGGACTGCACTGCTGCTGACAGCAGTGACTCACCCAGGATTTCTCAGCAACCACAAGCGAACAGCATTTCTGAGATGCGATTTGAATTCACCATTACGAAAGAGTTGAATTCTACAGCTTATGTGGCTTTTAAACCTTCGTCGCTGTTGTCATCTCAGAGTACGTTCCAAGTCAAAAGGCTGGGCTTATACACGCAAATATTTACGTACATATATATACGCATTTAAACAATGACACAAACATTCTTTGAGGAGTATAACTGCACAACCCAAGCCTTCAGCTAACAAAAGGCAATGAATATGAAGTTTGTGTGAGTTTGTTCAGAAATGACGGTTTTTATATATTTACAGGGTTTTCTCTCACAGTGTACTTCTCACCACCTTGTCGTGTGATATCAGTGACTTTTTCCACAGTATCAAGGGTCTTGAGGACACTGGGAAAGCAGAAATTATTATTAAAGTATAAGATTGCACTGGATAAACATGCGTGGATTTATTTTACCAGTGCTGACATAAACCAAACATTTAGGTTTCAGGGCAGGTCAGTATGAGGCAAATGAGCAGAGAAGCCTCTGAGCTGTCAGGGCACCTTTGGACAAAGACATGACAAAACTGATGTTGTTTAAGTTTAGGCTTCCTACTAGCACTGATGCTTTAAAGCTGGAGGCCCCTGAGTCAGTGGCCCCTGGAAAGGAGAAGCAAAATAACCCCAGCAACTAGTCAGCCAGCAAAGGCTCATAAAGCCATAACCTTGTTGACTGACAGCAAAACTGAAGAAAAAGTCTGGAGGAGTAGACAAGGGTGCCCTTGGAATCACAAACAACAAAGATAAATATTTTCTTTCATGCACTTGCCAATTTTGATGAAAGAAATGAAAGAGAACCTGCCCTAGGATCTTGGTTCTGGATGCCTATTTTCCATTTTAGCACTTTTTGCTCTGACTTAACATACAATACTGCAATTTATGGAAACGGATTTAACAGTGTTTGAGGATAAAAGGAAAGCAATTTTTTTGGTTACTTAAAAAAAGTTGCTTTTGAAGGCCGCAACCCCAACTCCAACCTGAGTTAATGACAGTTTAAGTAGAAGTATATTTTTTAATTGACTGAAACTATAATTAGGCAATTATAAGCAACCAAGTGAGAGCTGTTTAAAAGCTACTGGCCACGGCTGTTAGCTACCTTACCTCCGTCGGAGATCAGCACCCCCTCAGCTGGGGGATTTAAGCAGACTCATTTTGTCACAGTGAAGTGTAAGTGCTCACGTCTTCAATTACTCGGCTGAGAAATCAGTAACTTCTGGGAGCAGGGCAGTCACTTTGTTACAGCTCCACACGGGTCTGGAAAGGGCATGTCTGACTGTGCCCAGCAGTTTGAGCTGTTCTTTCTCCAAAGGCGACTGTTAGAGTTTCTAGTTCATATTGCTTTAATATTCCTCTCAGGGCTGCCAAGATAGCATGCATTTAAAATGCTGTTCTTCTCTGAAAAATTATTTTAATTAAAATGGTATTCTGGGGTCTCATATTCTTTGTTTCTCGCTAATTATCGTAACACATTTGTTCAGTTTCCAAGCTAATGGCTGCTTTTGCTGACTGCTAGCTCCCATATTAAACATGGGATCTGAAACGCTGAGCTTTTTTCTTCTCAAGTCATATTTCACTTCAGTCATCCTCCAACGTTTCTTCACATAAAACTCAGAGATGAGTCCTGCCGAGCGTGTCTGACAGCGCAGCACATGCTCCAGTTGCTGCACTAGGTCCGTGGTTGCAAAAACAGCAAGAACATACTTTAAAGCTTAAAGTAGGCAAGAAGAAATCACTAAGAAATCATCACCAGTGAGCACAAAACAGAGAAAGCAGAGCTGTTAAGTGTAATTTGGACACAGCCACCTTCCCAAAGCAAGCTGTGCTTCAAGATGCAGTGAAAACCCGCTTCCAGAGCAGCAGTGTTTGTACAGCAGTTCATCATGTGGCTTTCTTCTTCCATCAGCTCTCTTGCAAGAGTTTCCAAATTCACACCGATTACACAAACATGTTAACCTAACAAAAGTAGGATTTCTAGCATGGCACAGTCTTTGAGTTCTGAATACCTACTGGGTCTTTCATTAAAAGGTTTTGCTCAATACACTTGCTTCTTCAGGAGGAGATTTGTATTAGTTACTTCAACATATACATACCATATTCGTTTGCTTCAGAGATGCAGGTTAACATGCTAAAGTTATACCAGCCAAGCCTATCAGCCAGATCACAGTGAACTTTCATTGGAAACTCTTATTCAGAAGTCGAGAAGATTTAACTGAGCCCGCTAGGGAGCAGTCAGTGGGCACACAGATTTTTCCAGTCTTACCAGAAGTCTACTCTGATGTGCACTTAGCCAACAACCAACACAGAGAATGAAAGATTTCAGACCTTGCAAATAATGCTGCTGGTCTCCCTGCTCAGGGACTATGAACTAGAGGAGCAGGTGCAGAGGTACACAGAGCATAAGCTGGGGACGGACCGGGTCCCAGTGACATCTATGTGCAACACTCCCATGCACAGAAATGAAAGACTACACAAAGCAGAAGGATGTACAGCAGACTTCTCAAGAGATCAGACTGTAACCACAGTCGTAAAAGATACTGTGCAAGTTTAAGGTTGACCATTTTGTTGCTCTGTATTGCTCTTCCAAAAAAAAAGAAGGTATGAACTAACAAATACAGCTGCAAGATAGTCCAGAAGCAGCCTTAGCAACTTGTTCCCCCATGGGAAGTCCAAATAAGGTTCCTGCCATTCCCTCTGTGGGTTCGCAGAGGGAGCTGGTCCCCAAAGGAAAACTGCTACTCATGGGATCCGATGGATGGAGTGGCTGGAGGGTGCAGGGACAGGGGGACATGTAGGCAGGGGAGGCCAGAATAAGGATGCTGAGGAGAAGGGGGTCATGGGAACCAGTGCTTCCAGTTCACAGAGGACAGGAGTCTCTTCAGGAAAAGTGATGGCTTTATCACTAGCAAATTAAAATAGTTCTTTGCTTTCTAAATATTTCAGTTAATGTATTGGTCTGACAATTCCATAGTGATAATGCAGCCACAACTGCCACAAAAACAATAACACTCTGCACTCAATCCTTAGAAAAAAACTTACTGAAGACACTGATATAGAGCACAGACACACAAGTGCTTCAGATTATAATTGGAAAGATCCTGCCTGAGGCCCAACCCGTGCACCCAGTTTCTGGACAGATGTGACTATTTCTAGAAGGTAGAGGTTAATGCATTCACACCAGGTGTGTCAAAACACCCTTTCTAAATCAGTATAGTCCAGAAAAAAACAGATCGAGTGGGGACGAGGCATAAGGCAGCATGTGGATTTCAGGAGGACTCTGTGGATTGGGCTGCTCTGGAGAAAGAGGTTGCCCCTCCCAAGTAGCCCTTCTTCAGGACCCTCCTCTTTGGAAGGTGGCAGCCCTTTCAGGCCTGTGGACTCACTTGCTTGACCAAGGACTTCCTAGCTCATGACTGAAGCTGATTTAATCCCTGGCTTTTGGCTAACCTGTCTCTACAAACAAATATGAGGAAACATAAGGGCAAGTGGATGTGTATAAAGGATCTTTCTGGGTTTGGGGTTTTTTTTAATTAAGAATATCTCTCTGTGCCACCAGGAAAACTTATTTGGCTAATCCAGATGATTTTTGATAAAAGTGCATTAGGAAATAATCACAAAGACAGCTCTCCCAGCAGAGCTAGGCGGGCTGGTATCCTTCTAGCAGGCCTTGTGGGTAGTAACATCTCCAGCCATCTAACTTCAGAGTGCTTGGTTTTAAAAACACACCACTACTTTGGCCTAGATTTTTTTTCAATGCAATTCTATGTTGCACCATAAAACCTATTTTTACAAAAATAAATCAACCACTTGACCAAAGGAAAATAATAAGTATTGCAGAATGCTCCAAAGCTGCTGACAGAGGAAGAGAAAGGGGGTTCAATGGATAAGGATGATTTTAAATTACATCTGTGCTTCCTGGGGACTCACATATTGGGCTGCACTAAGTTACAGCACTCATCACGTTTCTCCAGAGCTGCATCCTGAGCTGGACACCCTGCTGCAAATGCTGTGTCCCTGCGGGAATGATCATTCCACCCTGAGCAGCGAAGACTGCCTGGAAGCCTGCATCTCCTGACACCCACAGCCACAGCCTGGGCAACGCTGCCTGCTCTCCCAAATCTTGCTCCTAATCCTACTGCAACCAGATACACATTGGTGTTACCATCAGCCCAGTTATAAAAGGAAGAATGAATGAACAGGAAGAGTCTGACACCAGGAATTAGCTCTGCTGGCTTTTGTCTACACAGCAGTGAAGTGTCTCCTTGGAATAGCAAGGGAAACTACAAAGAATTTCAAAGTACATTTTGTTTACAGTGTTGTGACAGAACCCAAGATAAGTACGTAAAAGCTATGAAAGCAATCTTCTTCCCTATATAAGTCTGAGAAATTATTTTGCTGCTTGAAAATACAGATAATTATGAAGTAACTTTCAGGACCTCTCTCCCAAAGCTGTCTTTGAGTTTCACCTGATCAGGCCGCAAGAGTAGAACTAGCCCTTTGTAATAGCTTCTCAGAACAAACAACCAAAGGTACACATTCTACTATAAAATAACATGCAGCTTTACAATCATTGCTGCTTTAAGCACATTGGTATAAAATGGGTAATTTCTGGATTAATAAAAGCTGTGTTAAAACACCATGATGGATTTTGGTTAGTGCATTTAAGACTGAGCGTCAGGAATATTTTCAATGTATCTGTTTTTCTTAAAAAAAAAAAATCTTTTTCTTCTACCTCATTTCATTCATTACCAGGTTTTAACCTAGGAAAACTCTCTGTTTTCCCTTTCACCCCTTTGAGATGAAGTCTCAGTCCTGCCCCATGAGACATCCCTACCAATCAGACCACAGTTTTTGATCTATTAACATAACTAAAATATGTGAGCTAGTCTTAAAAAAAATTAGGCAGAACTTGATTCCCTAATCCCACTAAAGTAAGAGACATTACAAACACTCCACTGATGTTTGTGATGCTATTGCCTGAGCAAGAAACCATTGTGACAAATGCTGTTTAGTTTCAGGTGTCATGGTAGACAAGGGTACCGAGACTTTGGTACCCCTGGCTTGGGATAATGGCTTCATTTCCTTTTCTGTAAAACAAGGTAAATAAATAATTATGTAAAACAAGGTAAAAATCTAGGTATTATTAGGCCTAATATTTTAAAGAATATTTAATCAGTATTGCTAGATCTATTAAAAATATGCAGACATAATTACAAATAGGGAGCAATTAAGTCACTGAACTTTTACTGTTTAAGCAGCTTTTATGATGATTTTGGCTATCCTTCTTTCAGCCTAACATTATCAAGAAAATATTGCCCTTCGGTCCACGAGGGTGGGCTACTGAGGTGGAGAGATATGAAGGCCAGAGTTGGAGACAGAAGACACCCACACAAGGAGACAAAAGACAGTGAGGAAATCAGCAGTGTTACTGATGACTCATGGAGGTCATGATGGCGGTAGGATGGAAAGCCAAAAGCTCACAATCCCTGCTGGCTCCTACAAGGTACAAATGTCACATCCAAAACCAGAGGATGGTCACAAACATTAAGGCCTGAAGAGAGGTGATGAGGACTCACCTACATCCCTTGACATTTGTAATCCTGGCCAGTTCACTTGGAGTTGGTGACTGAATGCCAGACAAACCACTTGGGACAGGGTCTTGGTGCTCTTGTGCATGTGGGTCTGAGAGAGTGGGTGAAAGTGTGTGAAATTGGTTTTGTTTTAAAATAAAACTACTTTCCCCTCCCACAGAGCTCTGCAATGTTAGTAAGTTTTGTTTCTGAAATGTTGCATCATTTGCTATGCTATGGCCTTGATTTTGTTGAGCATCATCCAGGTGCTACTATCATACAGACATGAAGTAAACATGTGGCTGTTTCATAAGCAAAAGGAAAGGGCTTTTTAGTTTTGTGTATTATGGATAAGCCATCCAGATGTCATGTTGTGTACAAGGGAACCTAATCCTTTTTTTTTTTGGAAAAAGAATCCATTCCAGGTAATGTTTCACATGGAACAGCAACTGGATAAATGCAACAGGGGCCATAAATGCACCACTACCTGTGCTGCCAGCAATAAAGCCAGGCTTGTGTGCTCTGAGCAACTCCGGTTGTGTACCCTCATAAACACAACAGCAACTTCTGCAAACATAACAGCAACACTAAAAAACACTAAAGTTGCATTTACAAGTTGGAAATGAAGCTGCTCAGTCAGAAAGGTGACCGAGGAGAAACCTAAGGTTAAATGTACAATAAAAGCTTGAGCTTGATTGTCCTAAGGGTTACACACCACTGTGCTGACACAAACACAGCATCAAGAGTTTGCATCCTTCATGCTGGCTGTCTGCACCAGCATGGCAAGAGGATAGAGCTGTCCTACCTCCACCTTAATGTATCTTGACTATATCACTGCTTTGCAATAACACAGCTGCACAGAGCGACAGCAGCCCTCAATGCTGGACACCTTATGCAGACAGGCAGGTATTCTGAGGCACAGAGACCTGTAATATTTAAGTTAAGACCTGCACGGGTGGGGAATGGAAGGGAATGCCTGGCACAGGAGCAGCAGAGGAAGGGCTGTGAGAATGGCAGGTGGTGGTGGCATCTTGGCTAGCCCATCACCAAGTTCCCTGCACATCTTCAGGGCACTCACTTCTTGGGCAGGACTTCCAGATCAGGAGACAAAGGACAGTGAGTAGATCCTGGCAGCTCAGGAGAGAAGGAGGAGAACAGAGAGCAACCCCTGTCAGAAACCAGCACGTGATCACCAAGCTATGAAGAACCCAGGAGATGATCTATCTCTCATGGCAAGGAAACCTGACCAGGCCACCTGGATGCACACATCTTCATGACTGAACACTAGACGGACTACTGGGACACATGCACATTGCTGCTCATGCGTATGAGAGGGAGAGTAAGTGGAACCAGATTAATTTTAAAATAAGTGAGATCCTTAGGGCATTGCATTTTGCTTTGCCACACAGTTGGTACAACGCTGCAGCACTATTTCCTACAGAGTTGCTTTGAGGTATTGTATAGCATCTTGGTGTCTGTTATTTGTCAGACTAGCAATAGTTGTATATGCATGCATTTCCTTCGGGTCTGTTTGGTTTGGGCTGGGGGGGAGGGGCAGTAGGGAGGTTGCCCAGTTCACAAATACATGAACTGGGGAGGAAAACACTGTGCTTAATTACGGAGACTTTATAGCCCACCTCCACGCTAAGTCGAGGCAAACAACAAAATAAGAAAAAGGACTGGACATGCAACATGCATGCCCAGCATTAACATAAAGAATAGTTCAAGAATTGGAAGCCATACTGCCACAGTACAAATCATTAACCCATACCTGCCTGCTAAGGTGTCTAACACCACCATGGGGGCCTCTTGGCGCTAGCTGGTATCTAAAGTGCCTCAAATCCTTTGTTTCTCCTCACAGAAAACCAACTATGGATCCCCAAACCCTTAGCCATCCTTCTTTAAGTCTTCCTCCTCTTCAAGCAGAAACTTTGTCTTGATCTTGAACCTACAGCTGTCAGAGCAGGAATGAAGAATGACAGCTGCAATGACATTTCAGGCACCTTTGTGCACGCAGAATAAACTCCCCACATTTTGTTGCTCTGTAAAACTGCAACAACAACTTTAGGGCTGTTTCTTACCATGTATGATCTTTGTTAGTTTCTTATTAAGCATTAATTAATCACTCATATACCAGCACTGAGCACTGCTGTGCGGGATGCAGGTCATGATGCACAGGGTCCTACCCAGTTCTGTTGCAACAGTATGTCTCTGCCTCTCCCACAGCAAATAAGTATATTTCTACAGCCAAATCATGCCAGTTATTCCAAGAGAGGCATCACCAACTTTCAGTTATCAGTAGGGCTTAAAAACTACAGAGGAAACTCAGATAAATTCAAAGCATTTTAATAAAGCTGCTAGCTACAAAACAGTTGTTAAGGTGCACAGCAAAGCTCAGTCTGCTTCATCAGATCCATTTTGTCTTTGCTTAGAGCAGAGATGCATTTAGGACAATGCTCAAGGGAGCATTTGGAGCAAAACGCTTCTTCGCTAATAGCCCGTTAATCACTAGGATTGCTACATCATATGTGCACATGCACAAAAATCCCCCACAGCAGCGGTGATGTGAGCGATGACTCTAACATGCTGAAGCTAAAGTCTTCTAAACTATGGTATCCCTGCTGTGTACACTTCACTGCTGTTTCATTTACTTAACGTGTCAGAGAGGGTGATGAGTAAGAATACTCTTACTCCACAGCCCGGAGGAAGAGGCAACAGTAAAGGTGATACTGCAGCTGGAAGTGCATGTGAAGCCTGATTAATGACCGCTTTCGTAACAGACTGGCTACACTATTTGGTTTTACCTTGATAATGTAACTTGTCTAGGAACTACCAGGTGGTGAAGTGTCTCAGGAAATGTAATAATTTCCAAGAACATCTCATTGCAAACCAGGGTCTTACCCAAAACGAGTCCACTTGTACCAAGAAGCAACTGTGAAGAATGTGATTGCACAAGCCAGGATTTTCTGGGCACACATGTATGTCCCCTGCTTAGAGCAGATGCAATAAATCTGGCATTTCCTGGAACTATCAGATCCACTGGGTCTGTGTGGGCCTGCCCAGCAACTTTTGGAGTGGTAAATTAAAAAAACAATACTAAAGTCACCAGTACATGAAGTAGTCAGTAAACAGAGAAGCAGATGTGTAGAGTTTACCTGCATTTACACACAAGTATGGCACTGAGACCAAGACTCACAGAAAAAAGGGGATTTAACTAGGATCTGTTGCTCCACAGTTATGTGGCAGTTCAGTTCAGGCTGTGAGACACTTGAAAGAGTTGTAGAAAAATCCATAACAGTTACCCCGACAAAATTCCCAGTCAGGAAACAGTATATACATCTAGAGAAACCCTCGAAGCGGAATGATCTTGAACACAAGTAGCAAAGTCAGAGCTGGGCCTTGCCGAGGACTGCAGGTAACCAAAAATACATGGAGAACTGAACTACCAGAGTGATCAGTCAGCTGGCTTGAATAGAAAATGATTGGGTTTTTTAAACACCACTTTTCCCTGAAATAATCCTAAATACAGATTTTAAGCAAAAATTACAAAATTCTCAATGTGCTTATCTTTTTACTCTATGCAAAATTTTAATTTGAAAACATGTAATTGACAGATGGTTCATTAGAGTCCCAGATGAATTATGAAAAAGAAAAACAACTTTCCACTTACTTAAACCACTTGAAAGGTATTCATTTCATTTATGATTGTTTAAGGTTCATTACTGTATATAGTTTCAACAGCATCATTCAGGTGAATATAGATATGGAGCTGCATAGGTGGTCGGTAACAGAGCTCGTTAAGTGTTAAGAATGTTTCATTTTCTTCAGTCAACAAAATCTTTTCTAATACAATACTTGAATTTTGATGTTACAGTTCTTAGGAAAATCTCAAGAATTAGAGGTGTGCATGAATTATAAGCATCCATCTTATGAAAAAAATCTGTGTTTCTGTCTTTCTTCCATTTTAAAATGGAGTGAAAGGCTGGAAATGTGACATATTCCACTGAATAGACATTTCTGAGAAATAACAGGCTGTCATGCCACCTCCCCGGATAGCTGTCACTCAGCATATCAAGCAGCCTGCCTTGTTCATAGCCTGCCTACTGCACTGGATGGGTAGGAGGAAAAAGCAGGCTTCACCTTCGTCAAGAATTGCCACAGAACTGCATACATCTCCAGGGATATTTTGATTCCAACATACAGATTTCTCTGACCAAAAGCTCTCTTAAACATTGTGGTCAGCACATATACACACACGTGCATGCACAGAGATACTGTTCGGTACAGATGAG
Organism: Phalacrocorax carbo; assembly: GCF_963921805.1. Classification (NCBI taxonomy): domain Eukaryota; kingdom Metazoa; phylum Chordata; class Aves; order Suliformes; family Phalacrocoracidae; genus Phalacrocorax; species Phalacrocorax carbo. The sequence goes on along the minus strand of NC_087513.1, from coordinate 136,580,559 downwards.
AGTGCAGAGTTGTTGGACCAAGCAAAATTCTTTTGAAATTATCTGTGTGCACTGTGGGGAAATGCTGATAAAGATGGAAAGCCAAGGGGATCATCTTTATGATGAGGACACTATCAGAGCACATCTTCTACTCAAAAGACTAGAAAAACATTGGAAAAAAAAACACAGACCACCCTTGTAGACTTTTTCTCTTATGCAACAAGAGGCCTATAGATATAGAATGGAGGCCAGGTAAGGGCTGCATAGGAAACAGTGTCTCACCAGAGCTGCCAAAGGTATGGTTCCAGCTACAGCTAAAGGGCTCAGATTATTATGTCAGTAAATTAAAAAAAATCAGTTGAGGAACAAAGCTAAGACTAATGGAATTTGCTCCTAAATAAGCAAAGCTCTGTGATCCCCTCTTTGAGCCACTGCGCTCACAGGTAGACACAGGAATTTGCAATTTCTCTGGTGAGCAATCCCGGAAATTTCCCAGAACAAACATGCTGTTTGCTTGATCTGAATACTTTCCAACCTAATCCATGTAGTGTTTTAACTGGCTGTTCTCTACTGTCATGGCAATTGGCAGTACCCTGCTGCATCCAAGGTGCTACATCCAAGACCTCTGCTTGAAGTTCACAAATCTTTGATGTTCCACCCTACAGGAAAAGAGGTCAGCACATCTCGAGTGGGATGGTGCCAACAGCTTCCCGCTGGGCCCAGGTGTCCACGCGGGCTTAGTTTGCAATACTCAGACACCTGGCACATTTTCCTGCGATGGGAATCTTTTACCTCGTAAGTATGAGATTACTGATAGAAACTTGGGTAAACCCCTAGCCCTTTGAGCTGCAAAGAGCACTTGCAAGCTCTGACTCACTGCATACGGGTGGCACAGTGTTTGAATTAGCTCTGCCGACAACCTGCAACAACAGCTGAGAGAGGTGTGACCTTTCTCAGTTCAGAGCAACAGGCTGTTAATTTTGAAAGCCAGCAATAAAAGAACGTCAGTTTTGTTAGCAACCTAATGAAATTAGCAGAAGTAAGAGGAAAAATCATGCTGTGAAGTAAGCAACTGGAGTACCTTATGAACAGAACTTACGATAACGTCAATGGGGATTTTTTCCAGATATTCCCAGCCAGGAAAAAGAATATTGAATTCCGCATCTCAAGCCTAGCCTCCTACTGTCATAAACATCCACATCATACAAAACCTTCTGTACATTACCAAGGAGCATGGGCAGAACTAGGCAAGCATCTCCACTTCTCTTGTTGGGAAGCTGTTGCAGAATTTTGCTCCTCTGATAGTTAGAATTTTTTTCTAATTTCTAGGCTAAATGTGTCCTCCTTCAGCTCATCTGTTTATACACTAAGACAGCCCTTCAACTGAAACGCTCCTAAGCATTCCCTGATTTTCATCCTACAGACAGGTAGTAATCAAATCTTCTCAGGCTTTGTTTTTTCTACACCAAACAGCCAAACTCTTAATCTCACCTCCTTAGGCAAGATAATCCAGATCCTTCCTTCCCCTTAAGAAAGGGATATCTTAATCCTCCTTGCTGTTGATTACAACTCCAAGATTTGAGTCATCAGCATATTTCATTAGTACAGGTCTTCTTTTATTCCAAAGGTCTATTATAGTAAATTGCTCCCAAGACCAACAGGAATTTCTCTAGTAACTTCCCTCCAGCCAACATTTCCACTTTCAGCACTAACTGTTGTCATATCCCCATTAGCCAATTCCTTATTCATCTCAGATTTTTTTCCTACTCATCTGACTCATTATATATAACAATTTGCCATGTAATAAAAAAGTTAAGGTAAATTAAAGAACTATACATCAGAAATATCATATTAAAGGAAAAACTCAGGCAAATACTTCATTAAGTCATCTTCCAAAACAACCGGAGCCGTAATGAAGTAGAAGCATCTGCTAACTGGCCTGTCCTCCAATGGGGACTACTTGGTCCCCTTTTCCCTCTCCCTCTGTCGTCTTCTCCTCCGAGTTTGAGCACAGAAAGTGAGTGTGAGCACAGCTTTAACTTCAGCTGTGGTTATTTCCACTGCAGGAGCACTAGTGCCAAAGCTGATTTGGAAGGATGTTGGCTGCTCAGCTAAAACTACAGATGAAGGTAGGTTTATGCCAACATTTGACAGTTCCCACTCAACTGACAGGCCTCTTCTGCTCCCGCTGCTGTGAGGTGTCCCTGCTCAAGCAGGAGGGTTGGACGAGATGACCTCCAGAGGGCCCTTCCAACCCTACCATTCTGTGATTCTGTGAGGGCAGCTATCTCCAGCTGGGAGATGGAGCGGGGAGGGAGGGACCAGTAACAACTTAGACTACTGAAGCAGGGTTTGCCAGAGCATCTTCTACAACATGTTAGAGATGGTATTTTGAACAGATCTACCTAAGTCAGAAGGTGCAGTCAGTTAAATGCAGTGAATTAAAGCCAGTCAAGGGTGCAGTTCCAGGTAACGATGAAGTGCCACCAAGAGCTGCCGTGTGCCCCTGTTCAGCCCACCACCGCTAGCACCAGCTCCTGCCTGAGCTTACAGTGACATGATATTAGGAATTCACACAGAAGAAAAACTATCACTTCATTATTTTTCAGAAGGTTGTTTCTCTCTCTCAGTCAGTTTGCCAGGACCACCAGTGCCAGTGAAGAAATTTAAAACTTTACTGAAATTAGCATACCTGTCGGGTAGTTGTGCTGCCTGCAAACCCAATGTTAAAATGCATTTAAATAGAAACTATGCGACTTTTTTTGGTGCAAATGGAGCATGTGGGCCCAGATCATGGTTGGGTGCTCCTATCCCCAGCTAACTTGTCCTCTTGCCACACACTATTTTCCCTGTAACAAAACGGGATGTGTCTCTGCTCAGATGGCCTGGCAGCAGACAGGGCTGGCTGAGTAGCATCATCCTACTTCTAAAGTCATGCCAGCAGAATGCAGTAGGGATGTCTACTGGAAGATCTGGGTTGGGACGAATAGAGATGTAGCTACCATTTCCTCCTGAGAATGACTGGAAAGCTGTCCTGGCCCTACAGTAATCATATGTCCATTGAACTCTTGCACCCACTTCTAAAGAAGCTATGTTAAAAGCTAATTTTCTTTTTTTCAAAGGAATGTATTTTATATAGGCAGCAATAAGGAAAACATGAGTCCTTGGTGAGATCAGTTTCAGTTAAGTATCTTTAGGTACTTGCATATATGTTGAAAAACTGGGTTGCAAATCCTGGGGAATAACCTTGCTGCAAAGATAACACATTTTTTATTCCTGTCTTTTTGGTACTGATGCTTCTCAATGCGCCACAGAACCAGAAACAAACAAACAAACAAAAACCAACAAACCCAGCTGTAGAGGTTGAAATAATAGTTAATAACAAATTATTGTACTTAAGAAGAAAATTCCTGAATTCTTTCAATTTATTGTTATTGAATCTGAATCACCAGTTCAGAAATAATGAGTGTCAGCACTAATTTATTAACTGTAAGAGAGAGCCTCAGTACAGTGATAGAACTTCTGCAGCATGTGCCCTTGTTGTCTAAGATAGTGCACCAGAAATATTAAAATGGTCTGGGAGACTGAAACCATTGAATCCTCAGAATGTAAAAAAAAAAAATCTACCTTAGGAATGAAAATACTTCCTGTTTCCTAGCAGAACTTTAAAAGCACACAAATACTTTACGCAGTCAGTTTGCAGCTGAAAATAAGATCTCACACAATATGTAATTTCAAATGAGATATGCTAACATTTGTAATTCATGTGCTTCCTTTGAAAGATTTCTGGTGACAAAACTGTGAATGCTGTTAGCAACATTAGGAAGTCTTGCCATACCACTTATTCTACGTGTCTGAGTGAAAGACTCGAGCCACCCAAGAAGTGCAATAATCTCCCAGTACACATTGTTTGAAGGGCTGTATTGTTTTCCTGTAAAAGGCTGAAGGTGGAGAAAGTCATGTTTATGCATTTAGTGTACATTCTTGACACACAATCAGGAAACTCCTTTTAAAGTATTTCCAAACCCAGCTCCAAATAGTCAATACTGTAAATCCCGCTCACATGTAATCCTGCTTATTGTCTGAGATGAATCACACTACTCTGATATAAGAGAAAGCAACCTGGATTGCCTTGCTGAGCAGCTACAAACCACTATGAATTCAGGCTAGAACTATGTATGAAAATGGAAATTAGAAACCCTTAATCACATGAAAGCTTTTATATGAATATAAACAGCTAGAGCCACTTGCCACATTTGATACACGTAGCACACGGTGGACCCAGCGGAGTCCTCCAGCAGTACCTCCACAAGCTTTGCACTCTCAGGATCCCCTATATACCCTCATGCCATGCATATTCTTGGGGTTTTTTTGTATAAAAACATACTCTGGATGGCTGTGGTACAGCCACCTCCTTTTTTCATACACTTCATTATTATTTTTCTTTGTGTTTTTTTTCTTCTTAAGTTCACTGTCCAAAGGCAAGAGGAGATGCAGGGTCAAGTGCTACGTGTTGTGTGGTGAATCCAGCCAGTATGTGCCAGTTAACCCCAGGGCACATCTTGGTTTATTTCACCTTTGAACTGAATACAGATGTAAGCTTGGGGGCATATATACTGCAAAGCTAAAACACACAAACAGTGTGATCCCTGCGCAGTGTAGGAAGGTCAGTCTCATGACGTCAATTAGAGGATTGGATCGTGCCACCTTCTGCTTCACATATCCTGTACTTGGCCAAATAAGAACTAAGTCCCTCCTTTGGCTAAATCTATACCCAAAATCTTAAGTTGAAGCAACATGGAAGGGTGTCAAAAGAAGACTTGCTCCCAGGGCCAAATGGACTGAAATGTGCAGACCTGTGTGGCCACAACTCTACAGAATGAATCCTTTGGCAGCAACACCGGCATAAGGAATTTTGGTCCCCAGCAGCCTCATTCCCTCCTCTGCTCAAGGATGAGCACCATCACCCCCCATGGTGCCGATGCATCTGCTTGCAGGATTGCACTGTGAAACAGGTCATTCTGCAGCCTTGCCTAGTGCCCGCCAAGGCCATGGGCAGAGCACAGAGGGTGGCAGCTTGGAGCACAGGGATAGGGAAGAGGAGGCCAGTGCCAGAGGACGGCCCGAGTTTGGATACTTAATCAGAAAGCTCTGTGTCAGCACAGTTTACAGGGCTGCTGATCTGTTCTCAAATCCCTCTGGTTAGAAAGTGTAGAAACTTGGAGGGAAACATCCAATGTAAAAAGTCAGGATTCTGTTTCCTCTCCCGCATGCAGAAACTCCCAGAAATACCACCTTTATTTTGCTTTCCACCAACTGCAACCCAGAATACAAAACCTAGAAATATGTCCCAAGAAGCTGAACTGCTGGTCCCTGAATTTTTCTCACGTATCTTTCATTCTTTTTTCCTGTTTGTTAATTTTTGCTATCATTTCACTGGTTTAATTTTTGTATAAATATTATAAATACAAAACTTGCATAAATATTCGTGATATAAATACTATAATTTACCATGGTAAATGTTTTCTAGGTAAAAGCTGATCTCAGTGAAGTTTCTCACATTAGTCCTGGAGACAACTGAAAAAGAAGATGCTGTATAGAATAGGTTTTGTTTTATATAACATACCATCTTTTCTGTTCTGGACCATCCAGCCTCGCCAATAGTGACTTCAGCTGGAAAATATCCTGGTAGGGAGACGTACTTGTAACTTTAGATACCACGAAGCACAAGTCTGAAACTTCAAATTTCAGCACTCTGTCCATAACAGTAAGGGGCAAAAGAACTCCACTTCAGCTGAAAGATAAACTTAAATAAAGCTAAGTAAAAATATTATTGCATAGTAGTCCAGCTAACAAGCAGTAACAGGAAAACCAATGAAGTGACATTAAAGCAAGCTTAAGTCATTTACAAAACATAAAGAGAGCTCAAGATTGATGAGAGGGTCAAATAAATTTAATGAATTTCCCATTTTCTGTAAGGTTTGGTTCTCCAGTTCTACATGCCTCAGCACTGATTGGGTTTAACAAAATACCACAAGAAAGACTGGTTTTCTGACAGCTTACTTTCGAAGAGTGGAAGACCATGAAATCCCATGCAATGGCACAGGTTTTCATTCCAGGTTTTTCATTATTAAAACAACAACAACAAAAAAACCCAAAACAAACAAACAAACAACAAAAAAAAACCAAAAACATTTTGACTTTTGGGTATGCCTGGATTTTCAAACCTTCAGGGCTTGGTTACTGCCAGCCTAAACCTCTAGATGTGTTTTTTTCCAAATGTCCAAAAGACTGCAAAAGACTAAACTGACCTGCAGATGAGAGGAAGGGATTGACTTGTAAAGAGCAAGTAATGCTTACTGCTTACTAGCACAGTACCTCGACACCTGAAGAGATATTAAAGCACCACCACATAAACCTGTTACAAGATGGTACCATCATTCCTAGATCACACATTCTTTGTTATGCAGGTCTACCTCTGTAATGTAATTTCTCCATCTTAGCAAGTTTATAAAAAAGAGGGGAATCCTTTTGTTTAATTAAATCACGATGCTTTGAAACTGAATTCCATGAGTCACCATGCAATTGTGCTTCCTGACACTAAATGAAAGATGTTACCTCTCTGACAATGGAAGTCATAAGGCAAGATGCCCAGCTATACAATTTTTATTCAACTAATGGCTAAATGCCCTTATCTATGAGCTCAGTGGCAATGGAGACTGATGTTCCCTGTGCCAAATACACTCCTGGAAAATCCTCTTTTTAATGGCAAGCAACACTTTTGTTTTGTTTTGTTTTTTTTCTTATAGAAACACATCGGTGGTCAGAACATGGGGTTTGGAAAATAGACCAGAAGTTATGACAGTGAGTGAGCATCATGATCGGAGTAATCCAACAAACAAGCACATTTTTTTGTAGAGAAGGGCAGGAGCAGTGGAAAGAGCCCTCACATGACTGCAGGGACCACACAGCTGCAACGTATGAGAATACACCATGGCAGGCAATACTCGGAGGTAAGGGGGCTCACATCATCTTACTCTTCTTCATAGTGAATCCTCAGCCAGCAGATATCTGAGTTCCTGTCATTGTTGCCAAGACTGCTGACAGATTTAGCATTGAGAAGTCATTGAGAGGACGCAGGAACAAACCTGGCACTAGAAATCAGGTTTCTCCTCCCGAGTGACTGCTTGCTGCTTTGTCGAGGGGAACCTTATGCTGCTTTTTCCCATACTCTTGACTACTAACACTCAGCAGCAGCTGTTCACTTGGGTGAGCGTTGTCCTCAAAGGTGAGCCTCAACCACCTGACTGCAGAGACACATCAGTTCTAAAGTATCTGACTAAGAAGAGATCAACCAACCAAACTCCTGAAGTAGTTTAGCAGTGAAGAATTAAGCCCGTGCTAGTATAATTGCATTTGTATCACAGTCCATTTGCAACAAGAATGTTACAAAAAAATTGAAACACAGAAATTTGAAACGAGATGTTTCCTGAAAAGAAGCACAGTCCAGGACTGACAAATATTATATCCTGAGGAAGTAACATACCACAATATCAGAGAGAAAAAATTTAAAAGCTGATGATTCAAAGGGAAAAGAAAAATTGTTTTAGTAGAGATGACAAAATTAATAACTGATATGAAATTGAATACATAAAATTATGAGGAAAGTACAACACCAGTGACTGTTCTACAGCAGCAAGGGCAATCAGGCAGAACTCTGTTTACTTTTATCCATTGTTTTATAAGGCTTAAAGAGGGTTGATGCCCCAGAATGCAAATAACTATATTGCATCCATTCCCCAAAGAGCATACGTACCACTTCCTGGTAACAAAATGGGAGCTACATTCTACTCCTGCTTTAGGGCTGGCTCCTAAACATACTCAAATAACCAGAAATTTCTCCACTACTGTCAGCAGGCTTTGAAATCCTGCCACTGGTCAATGCTGGCACATAATGACGGATATAGACTGCTGAGCATGATATTCATGTTTAACTTCCATCTCCTACTTCCTCACTGCTGTGACGACATCTCACAGATAAGCAACATAGTGCAGAGCTGCTTGTAGGACGTCACCTGCTCACCCTGGTGCGTCATGGTTGAAGGCAACTAACTTTGCTTTGTCAGGCAACTCCTCCCAATGTAGAGGCCATGCTGCTCTGCTGCAACAGGAATGCCCTTGCTAGCAAAGCCCAGTGAAAAGCCCTCTCCAGAATATCGCTGTGCATCTCCTACCCTCCTCTACCATGTGCTCTCCCACCCCATTACTTGGCCCTTGTCACCTTGCAGGTGTGCTCCTGCCTGATTGCCAGTGCCCAGGAATGCCTCCTATCCCATGTGCCAAAATATGGATCTGAAATAGAGATCACAGACAACTCAGACATCTGCAGAAGGGGAAACAGTACTAGCAGTAACCACGGGGCTCAGCCCTTCTTCAGTGTAAGAGGATGATGGTCACAATAATCATGCTGTTTGCAGCACTGTGATTTACTCGAACTTAGACACTTGACAGTTCTTTCCCTGTTGCTAAAAAGGTTCCATCGCCAACACTGGTGCTCAGAAGTTGAGTGGAAACAGGGAGGGCATGAGGGACACACCAGAGAAAGGCTCCTCTCTTGGATGCCTAAAACATGAGTCCTGATGCTTCATTAACCCTTTGATTAACTGTCCTGCCACTGAGATGCTGCTGGCAGTCCTTTGGCAGGTCACGCAATGGAAATTACATACCCAGCACGCACTGCTAGGAAAGCAGTCACCAGAAGCATATCACTGAGTGCTCTTACCGCTCTGTTCGTCCACCTCTCCAGCTGCATACTTGGAGGCAGTAATTCTCAATTATCTTCCCTTCCCAGAGCAGTATGAGATCAGTGTACAAAATTCAATCTCCTCACAAGAGGTTGCTTACACAGGCATGTCTGCTTGGCTATGGGAAAGAATATCTCTGAGCACAGGTTTGCCTATTTCCCACTTAGAGCCACATCTATGCCAGCTACAAATGAAGACATTTTCCATATTTGTTTAAGCCAATTTTAGCATAAGTGCTTCCTAAAGTGATGGTCACACCTTCCCATCACTCCTATATCCATGTTCCCAGTCTCCTCCTCATCGCAATGCTAAAAATTGTGTGACTGTGTGATAAAGGAAATGACTTGCTGACAATTCACCCGGTAGCAAAAAAGGAGCAAAAGATGAGTTTTCAGCTGGATCAGTTTTCTGATCTAAGAACTCACTATGCAGCTGTATCTTTACTGGGCGCTCACACAGAGGAAGCAGAAGGAACACAGGCTGCCTTGAAGAAATCATGAAATTGCAACCTAACCAGACCTGATGTTGAAGTACCGTAACAGTGGCTGAAAATTTTATTGTAGGTGGGTCCCTAGAGCTCAGACTATCAACCCAGTTGAGGGGGTGGTGCTACACCATAACCTTCACCTGCAGCACAGCAGGGACTCTACTGGAGTCTGATGGGCACAGTGCACTCAGGCCCCCTGGGCTCCCTTCAGAATTAAGTTAAGGGTGTCTGCGTCATGTTATACTAATAGTGTTGTACAAAGGAAGAAGACAAAAAAGCGGTTATTGTTATCTGGAAGTCATGATATAAACACCCCTCTGAAAACAGCAAGGTCGATGGTCTGTCAGAGCTAGACAACCAGACCATTTTGCAGATGTTTTGCTTTTGTGCAGCATTAATTACTCAGATAACATCACACTTTCATTTCAGGGAATGGTTCAGCCACCACCAGCTGGGGTGGGACAGGCCCTGGCTGCCAGGCCCTGCCCTGAGACCCTGGCCTGGAGGAACCCCCGGCCCCCGCAGGGCCCTGGCATTCAGGATGAAGAACCAGGGCAGGAGTACAAGCCTACCAGCAGCAGGTCTAGCTTAAGCCTCCCTTGCTCCTGGATGCTTGCTGCGATACGTCTACTGGAGGCTGGCAGGTGACACCATTTGTGAACACAGAGCTGCCCAGCAGCCTCTACAGTGAGAAGAAAATGAAGCAAGAACGTGGGTTAAAAACCATTTGTTTCTCATCCCAGAAATGTCTTCTAGCAAGCCAGTTTACACTTCTGAAGATCCTGTGGTAAAATGAAAACAGCACCAACATGGCTTAACATTGGGGTGCTTACACATTAATCACCTGCATCAGTGGGCCACTGAGTTAATGTCTGTTCTCCAGTTCTCTGAACACTAACACTGGTACCCAAAACATGACCCCAATAATTAGGGTTACAACAGCTTAAATTAGGACTCTGGTGAGTTCTCATTTAGAAAATCAGATCGTAACAAAGACCTATTAAAAAAGTGCAAATGCAGCTTCTCACTGATTTTCATTATAACAATCCCCACAGATGTCTCCTCCTGTTTTCCCAGCCTCCTTTTAATGCACTGCAGTCACAAGGGTGATGTTAACTATGCTGGAAGGAGGATGGCTAACAGTAGCATTATCTTTAGGCTGGCCTCTGGATAACCCGGTGAGACAAACCTGGGGAGTCTGCCTGGGATTGGGAGCAATCTCTCTCCCTCCACCCTTATCAGACCATAAAATTGGGGCGTGCAGCTTTTTTGCCTTTCCTATTGTCTCGTACCTCCATGCTGAACTGGAATGTCAAAAGCAAACAGCGTTACGTGAGCAAGCGAGGGTTCATCGGCCGAGACATATGCCACAGAAACTGAAGGGTCCCGACCCAAGGAGCCAACTCCCTCCTTCCAGCCAGAGGGGTTCATCAGGAGCCGGACATGTCCCAGGCACACCCACGCAAGCCTCCCAGCCCCCTCCACATGCATCCTCCTGCATCCTCTTGGGTCGCACCAACTGAAACTGTGGCATTGCTTGCTGAGCTTGCAGTCAACTAATACACTGCTCCCTAACCTACTCTGTGCTGAAACTCCTGGCATTTTTAAGGCTGAAAAGACTGTTCTTACTGTGGCTAGCTATAACATTGGTCACATTTTTCCCACAGACACCATGGTATGTACCTTGTTTCTGTGCTCTCACCTGCTGTTTTACGACTGGTGTCTGGCGCTGTGAAGTACTTGCTAAGGGGCCGTTGAGCCAACCTGAAGGCTCGCTGCTGGAAAGCAAGGGGCTTCTTTCCTCCCTCCCCAGGGCCAGGCAGTGCTGTGCCTGCACTCCTCTCTGCTCTTCCTGCACGGGTGCTGGTGCATGTCAGGCTCTTCAGGAGCTGTAACTTCTTGGGACAGCAGAAAGCTATCCTGTTTTTTCAATGGATCTGTTACATTTCTAAAATTGGAGGAAGAGGCTCATGATAAGAAATGGAGGGATTTCTGTCCCCAGCCCTGATGCTGAGCTTGATTTCTGGTTGCACAGATCATGACAAGCCACCCCAGAGAGCAGGCCAGCTCCTTTATGTATCCATGAGCTCATCTGAATCACTCCACCACCATACTGACGCCAGGGAAGCAGCAAATACATCCTGCAGAGGGCAAAGGCCCACGAAAGCCTTTTCTAGGCAGCCCCAAATCAGCTAGTGAATCAGACCAACGTACTGACCTGGATTTAAAATGTTAGCCTGGGTTTGCACTGGCTGTGTTTTAACCAGGAAGGCAGCTCAGGGTAAGTCATCTCATTGCATGGCCTCCTGATGTGGTACAAGGGGGATTATCTGTCGTCCTGCTGGTGGACGAAAAGCGGGGTCATCGTGTCAGAGCCACTGCAGTGCACAGTTGTCCCTCCTACTTGGCGACCTGTCCACCTGGACAATTGTCACAAAACTCTTGTGATTCATAAGCCCGTGATTAGCCAAACACAGTATGCTCCTTTGCCACAAGAAGAAAAAGATGAGTAATCCACAAATTCCACTGGGAAAGAGCCAGTTTAGCTCTTCGCTTTCCCCATGGGTTTAGCCTTGATGACTAATCTGATACTCCCAGATTCTCAACAAAACAAAGTTTGCATGTGACTGGTGCACATCAGGACCTCAAGGGCACATCAAGGCTGGACTTCTTACTTCTCTGTGATAATTAGGTTTGGTTTTAGTAATTTAGATTCTCAAAGGGGTTCCTGTCCCTTATACTGAAACTGTTCAGCACTGAAGGTTTTCAGGCTCTGAAAGTATGGTAAAAAGTCATAGTGCTTTAAACACCCAAGGGGTAGCCTGGTGCTTCCCAGACCACTCTGAGTAAAAAGTGACTGAAAATGGTACCTCAGGATTCAGTAGCGGTTAATAACCTGGTACCCAAATTAAGTCTTGTTCACTTTGGATTAAATAGCTGTTTGTCTTAGCCCTGCAAAGCCTGCCTGAAATCAGCAATGTGAGTTGGTTTCTTTGATTCTAATGAATTATCAGTGGCACAGACTAGTCTATATGGGGCATTATTCTGGAATAATAACACATAACCTAACTCAAATACCCATGCAGAAAACTATCCAGGGGCAGCTACTTCTTAATTCACATGTCACTCTACCTTGTCTGGTAGACGGCTCAAATGCTGCAATTTTGTGATGAGGCCCAAGACAACTTAATTTCCTCACTGGCAAAAGAGGAGTTTCCAGTCCACTCTATTTCTGCCACCTTCTTCTCTCTAAAATACTAGGCAAATACCCTGGGTTAAAAAAGAAAAGGTGTATGCTTTTCCTTTTTCTTGGCTAGGTTTTAGAGCTGAACTAGTTCACCATAAAGAAATGCCTAGACCTAAGGGGTGGGGGAAGACAATGCCATTGGGCAGGGAAGGAGGATCAAGTGAGGAAGGAGTGATCCTGTCCCTTCTGGCAGAGATGAGCTCTCAGTCTAACCCACTCATAAGGTGACTTAAGAGCACTGTGAGCCTAGATCAGGCCTTAGTTAAGGATTTTTTCAGTCCCACACATGCTTACATTTAAGATGCTGCTTTCCCTGAGCCTTAGTTTTATTCACTTGTGCCAAGCTTAAAAGGTGATTCACTGTTGCATCATGGCAAGTGCATTTCTGTGCAAATTTGACAAGCAGAGTAATAACTCTCCTTTCCTCATATGATCCTAATCTCTGGCAAGAAACTGGAAAAAACCTATTTCCAGAAAATTACTATGATAAGTGCAAATAATTCAGTGCCATTTTCATAGCAATGTGCTTTCAGCTATAATCAAGTCTGTGTGAGAAAAACAACCTCAAAACTCCTGGAGCACACTGAACCCCAACTAGAGACTTTACTGTACCTGCCATTTTTCACTGTATATTAAAAAAAAAAAAAAAAAAAAAAAAAACCACCAAAAAACACCAAAACAAATTTTTGGTGTTCAGAACTGTTGTATTCAGAAAAGTTAGCTAACATTATTCTTCAAGAAATGTACATAAGCTGATTTCTATATACTGAACTAGTTTAATTGATCTCACTGCAAAAATCCATGTGCATTAAATTTAGAGGTATGTAAATATTTGAAAGACTGAGACCTAAACTAGCATGTTGCAGCTCCTTTGGAATTACTTGGGACTAAGTAGAAAGAGGGGGAACAAGTGGATAAAGAAAATATTGCAAAATCCTAATTTCTACAAAAACCCTTAAGGAGAAAGACAGCAGTGAAAACAGAATACGCAGTCTTTGGACAGTGATGTGTGTTTAATCTAAAATTGAAGAAACCATCAATTTTAAAGGCCTCCTTCCCAGTAGTATACATGTTCATCTTCATGAATATCTAACAGAAATCAGTTTAAGCTTTTAAGTCCTGCAAAGACGATTGCTATTCTAAACAGCGTGTCCTTCACAGCTCGCTACTGGACTTGTTCCCTTAGGAAAAATTACATCAGTGCCAATTTCTTCAGTTCCACGCTTTTTTTTATTGAACTCCACTGGGAGCCTTTTAACACTACTCTTCCACACAAGAAGGTTATGGAACAATGAAACATGGAAGAACATCCAGTGCTTGGGCAGTGAGAGATAATGACATCAGGCTGGTCAGCCGCCTAATGAGAAACTAATTTATTTCCAGAAGGTTACCACTGCCCATGTTAATTCATTACTCCTCCTCTCCCATACCTCTTACTGTTTAAGGAGATATAACTATGACCTTGGAAGATGGTTCTCCTTCGCCAAAAAAAGCAGTACCTATGATAGAAGGTACCGATAATAGAAGATGCAAGAAAAGTATGGGACTCCCACTGATTTTGAAAGAACATTGATGCTTCCTGAGTGAATTAAAAATCAGACTGCCACACACTTTTAATTTTCTCATTCAAAATCTTTTCTACCAGCACTTCAGATCTTTTCTGGAATGTAAAGGATATGATCATTTATTCAGCATCCTGGTGTCTATCAGCCACTACTATTTTGCTCTTACAGGAGGTTTAAAATATATATATATATATTCACTGTATTTATATAAGGCCTATTATTTTGTGCATGGTTGTAAACCTCATGAGAAAATTGTGACTATGCATTATTTCAGCTTAGTCAGAATTCCTACTGGGAATCAGTGCAGCTGGAACTGGCCCAATTTCCGCCTGTACCTTTATTTTCTGTGAGGTCTCTGATTCCCCAGCTGGAGGAAGTGAAATACATCAGGCTTCTCATCCTAAACCTAGAGGAGATGATGAACAATATGTTGTGAATTAAGCTGGCGAGAGCTCTCAGAAGGAAGATGTACCTTTCAGCTCACACTCCCGCTGAACGGGGAGCTGTGCAGAGGCATTGACAACTGAGCAATGTGAGACGGGAGAGAAAGCACCCAGGGACAGGAGCACAAAGCCTACATGCTACTGTGGGAAGACAGTAACAGAAGGTGAAATAGAAGCTATGTGAGGAAAGAGATGCAGTGGGTAAGGAACTGAGGATGAGGACAAGTAGACAGCCATTTTGAGACAATTTGTTGGGTGTATTCAATGCATTTCAGGAGGTATTTCCTTAAGTATACGAGCAGACAAATTAAATACTCTTCTTCCAGGAGGAATTAGAACACAAGACCGAAATACAGTTGAAATTAGAAAAAAAATCCTAGTTATGTAAAGCTAGTAGCATTTTAGTCATTTTAAACCAATGTGTTTATATTTTAGTTTGCCTTATTCCTTTCACATGCACAGGCAAAATATTTATTTTTCAGTACATGATTAATACATGGCATTTCTCTGCCATGTGTTTGACTTTAGTACTACACGTAGTTTCTGGATTTAAAATTTGGTTTCCAAAGTTCCTTTGGTTTTGAACTTGCCGTGGCCTCTGCCATCATCCTTTACCTCACAAAAGTATTTTGAAGATGTGTTCCCCAAACACTAAACCTACAACACTTTAACCAGTATTCAGCAAGAAACTATTCTGCGGCTTAAGTTTTCAATCCAATTCTCTTTCAAACAGTGTGAAAAAGCATTCATAGCATTTTTAGTATTCCCTGCCTTCACAACCCACACTTTACAGTATTTTTGTTGGAGGCAAGAAGAAGGAAACATACAGAATAACCACACTGAAAAGAGCCATGGTTCAGCACTATAAAATGCTAATTCTGCTTCATCTGCCACAGCATATAAACCCTGCTGTATCCAGTCCAGTGGCAGACAACATTAAAAGTGTTGGCATTTTAATAGTGTCTTCTATCTTAAGATTTCTGGCCTAAATTAGACACCAAAAATTGCTAGTCCCTTTAGAAAAACTGGATGGATTTTAAATGAGGTGATTTGTTGCAGACCATCTTTTCTGCAAAGCATGCAGTAATCTATGCCTTTTTAAATGTGCTTCAAGCTGGGCAAACAAAATCACCTATGACTACTCTTTAATGCCTCCAGACGCTTGAAAACAAATGCAATTTTTCATTGACAAATTGAGTTCTTGAAGGCTGCAGCCCTATCATGCCACAGCAGAGCATCAAGGGGGATGGGGTGCATAAGACTAGGTTGATGGAAAAGCTATTACATACCCCCAAGTGCCCTGTTACAACTTACTCGTGAATATACAGGGAATCTGCCAAGTCAGATTTCTACACTTCCCTACCCTGAGGCTCCCAGGCATTTTACTCACATGGGAAGGCTGATCTGTTAAACCTGCCTCTGGCTGGGACACCCTCATTCCTGCAGCACTGCGTTTTGCTGCATAGGAAACCTTTGCCTGTGAGAGAAACAACCTGTGGATTGCATGTAGCTTTGCCAGAGGGACTACCTGCACGTGAGGCGTTCCTGCCAGGAAAAGCCATGGGTATCAAAGCTCACACAGCTTCACACCCCAGCTGTGACCCAGTTGCCTTGGCAGAGGTCTGGAGCACAGAGCTGGCCTCAGCCTTGGCTTGTAACCACAGAGCTAGCCTCTCCATCAACAGGATGAGTCAACTCATTTAATTGCTCTTGATAGATGAACTTCCATGCAATTTCACCCGGTTTTCTTTCTGGGTGGATGAAAGAAAACTGTAAATATTTAGGATTTTATAAAATAAAGAGGGCCAACTTCCTGAATGTGATCCATGTGCAGCTCTTTTACTGCTACAAGGAAATGGAGAGCAAAGCTATTTGAGTGCCATCTGGACAAACAACTTCCATCTACACAAACATGTCTCAGCGAGCCTAAGTCCCATGGGCAGGATATTTGCCACCAACTTTCAGATTCACATGACCCTTCTAACAAACACTTCAAGGCCTTTAGATTAGGCGTCACTATTTGTTCTTGGCACAGCCTTGTGGTGCATATTCCCTCATGGCTGTGGAAGAAGGGGCTTATCTACACATCTGACTTTGGGCCTACCAGCACTATGAGACCCCAGTTACAGAACTGCTGCTGAGTATATGTGACATGCTGTTGATTCATATATTTGACAGCCCTTTAACACACTCCTGCCTTTTCCCAAACAGTAATGTATTTTAAAAGCTGTATTCAAGCTTGGTTTTAACTAGTAAATGGTGCTAGGTCGGGACATGACAGTGCATGAAGGAACAGGGCACCCCAGACCTGCTGGAAGGACCTGGCATGTTCTCAGGCTGACCCTTGGCTACAGGTAGTGATGCATGATGTGCCAGTCACTGCTCTGGTCTGTCACAGCTGTTCCCCTAAAACAGACAGTAATACCACGGGGCCATGCAGAAGGAGGATGGCTAAGTCCAACTGCATCACTTCCCTCCTCTGTCCATCCTGGCATCACTGATGCCCCTACTGGAAAGCATGTTCAAGAGTCATTGGGAGTGAGGCTGAGGAGGGCTTTCCATTCCCAGTGCTCCCCTGGGATCACCTTCCTCTCTCCCAATCCCTCTCCCACCCAGTCTCTTCTGCAAGATCATGCCTATACTGCAAACGGTCATCCCCTGACTCCTCTTCCTGCCCTTAGAGCAGCTCCTCTCCCTCAAAATGGAGTCAGTCTTATTCTTGCTGTGAGGAGCAGGAAGGAGGGGAAGCTCTGAACAGCGGTCCCTCTTCTTCTCCAGCATCGCTTTGCTGTATGCCTGCTGTGTTAGGGAGGAGGCAGGGGAACACAAGGTAATCTGTAGGTGTGCTTTAACAGTTACAATGGTAATTGCATTATTAAAATCCTCTAATATAAGACTGCCTAGAGAGAGGAAGGAGAAGGATAAGCTGCCAACTCAATACTTCTTTGTATAAACAAGGCCATGGAAATGTACAGAGTGTACCATAGAGACTGGCTTATGAGAGCCTCCTTACAATCTCTGACACTCTCTAGGGCTACATTTGCTCTGTTGTTCACTTGCCGCTTTCGTTTCTTTGTTCAGTGTTAGCTAATCATCCAAAACCAGTAGTTCACACTCAGTCACAATAATGCGCTACCTTTCTACCAGACCCATTAATTTCCTCCACCAGTATTTTTCAAGAATCAAAGTCAAGAATCAAGAAGAGGAAGCTGTAGGAAAAAAACCTTTAAGCATAACTAAAGGAACATTTTATTGGTGTTTAAATTAAAAGAAGAATTGAAAGAGTAAACCCAACAGAACTATTGTGTTGATTTTGTACCATTTTCACCAGTGCCAGGTAGCCACACACACTTTTTTTCTCCTAACTGATGGCAGCCAGACTCAATGTCTTCCTTAGGTAAGCTCTTCCTTCTGCAGGTCTCCCAAAGCAGGCTGACCACACAGTCATTTTGAAAGACAGCTATTCTAAAATAGAGTTCAGAGCTTCAGTAACCATCTGCCTGGGGAATCCCAAGCTCTGTCCCTAACTCCACCACGCACTCAACTGCCCTTCCTCCCTGTACAGTTGCCATTCACGGTCAAGACAGTCAGAAGCAGGGTCTTGCACCTGGAGGTACTGCTACAGAGCATCCCATGATGATGCTGCAGCCTTTGAAGTCAAAGCCACAGATCCTGAAATCCTTTCAGCCTGCTTAAAGCATATAGTAGGGGTGCATGCTGTTTGTGGCCAGTGGCTTTTCTGGATACCTGTTCACGCTGTTGTGTGGAAATGAAAAAAAAAAAAAAAAAAGGTATTCCTGAAAGTAAAACAGGCTTGGACTATAGCTACAAAACCTGCGGTACAGGGATTGGCAACTATTTTAGGAATTTATCAGGCCACAGTTACAAGCTTTCTGAGCAGACAAGTCTCCTTGTAAACCTGTTGTCTTTACTCCCACTACTTTCATTCTGAAGAGTTTCAGAGCCTCACCATTTTGATGGCTGGAAACCATCTTCTAATTTCTGTGCTAAGGTTATTCAGAGCCACATTATAGCCCTTTAAATCTTCAGCTTAAGTAGCTGTGCTCTCCCATTTCATCCCCAGTATTTGGTCCCTACTAAGAAAGGATAATCTTTTGATCTTCCTCCTCCGTGATTTTAGCAGCACTGACTTGGATCCAGTCCAACCCTAGGTCACTGCACTTGAATATGAATGAGCAAAATTGTACATTGTCTTAGTCGTGCTTTGTACAATGGAGTAACTCTTTTTAAAATAAAACTATATATACACATGCAAATTAATAGTTTTCCAAAAATCATAAGGTATTTCCAACATTAAGCCTCATCATAATGCTACAACATAGATGTTATTTATGAGCAAAGGTATGCTAGGGCTTCTGTTGCAAGTCACTGACAGAACTGGGTCTTATTCTTCCATTTACTGAAGTCCTTTCCTCTCTTTAACTCAATGCTGGGGTAAAAAATTCCATTAACCAAACTCGGGTATTCTTGTAAGTGCATCTGATGCTGCAGTTTACAAGTATTTGATTTTTAGGTGAAGACCCTCCCAGTGAATCAAATTCAAACTACAGCTGTTATTAGTCATTAGTGTAAGAGAATAATTTTTTTTGTCAATTTTTTCCTCAAAAAAAATTTCAGTTATTGTTCACTCCACAAACAAGAAATCATCATGTCTGTGAGTTTCTGTTATACTCCTATTCCATCATTTTAAAATTCCTTCTGAGAAGCCATAACCATTCCATGAGAAAATCAAAGGTCACAATTACCTACATAAACAATTATTTCCCATACTTTGGTCACTGTCCTGACAAGGAAAATGTTGCTTTCGTAATACTCTATGTCCAACCATCTAGAAGAAAGTATGACCAGGTGAATTATACTTTATTAAAAGAAACAGCTTAATGACATTTGGATGGGTGTTAGTTCAAATTCCCTAAAATCCAAACAGTAAAGATGATTGTGGTAGTGGTTATTTGGAGAATAATTTTCCTTTTGCTTCTAATGCATGAGTCCAATGTACATATCTCCTCCAGGTGTTTCCAAGGTATTGATGTCACATTGATGCTTAATCTGCTCGTAGGGGTGGAGGTGTGAAACAACATTACTGATAAGAGTCAAATATGCTGAGAAGGGAAACGCTACAGACGAGTATTTGTGCACCTACTGTGAAATTTAAAAGTAGTACCCATTTTCCAGTTTTCCAAATTCCCCTACAGTAAAGCAACTCATCCTCCAACAAGTCCCTCAGAAATCTTTACAATTCTTTCTATGCTAAAGCTGCTTTGGAGCAGCTGTTCTATTGAGAAGGCTGTGCAAATGCACCAATACCTGAAAGTATAAAGATAACTTTAGGATGACCACAGCATTAAAAAATAACTTTGCTGTCCTATGAATAGGCCTTTCTGAGGCCTGGTGTGTCAGAGCAAAGGTTGGCTCAACCTCTGCCCATTCCTCTCTCGCAGTACTACATGTTTAACCGTATAAGCAGTGGGCAAGTATGAAGTTATCCTTACACTGGCTTTCCCCCTCAGTTCCAGCAATACAAAGTTTAAGGACTGCCACAAGCTATATTCAAAGCATTTTGGTTTTTATCTAATCCATTTCTTAACTCCTTTATATTCTTGCCCCTCCTAATATCCTGAAGGAATTGAATCATGTACTCTTAAAAAAAAAGTCTGTCATTGGTGATAAAATCAGCTGCTCAATATTCCTGCACATCCCACCCAGCATCAGAACAGTAACTTTTACTCAACATCTACAATATACGAAAAAGACATTCTCCCAGAAATACACAGAAATTACTGTGAACCAACAGGTGTTACTACAAGACTCACGCAAAAATTTCCACAAACACATACATGTACATATAGCATTTCTTGGGGATGTTGCTACTGCTGTGACAACAAAATGGAGACGCCAAGCCAGGACTTTGGCAGAACACATCCCACATGACCCTTAACTCAGCAGATGACCAGCATGACTGCACAATGAGAGCTGTGAAGACCAACAGTGACAGCAGCACTGGAGGATGACAAAGACTATATTCCTACAAGTTGCTCTGGGGCTCAAGCCAATGCTCCGTGGCAGAAATCTAACCTGGGAGCACCCCTCAACACAAGAAGTATGTCGTGAACCCCAGCCGGAAGGGATCCATCCCTGCAGCCAGCAGCTATCCAGGCGGTATTGATAAATTCATTATCACTGCCATTGTCAGGTACATTTGACTGGCTGCAAGGCAGTAACTGCTGTATCTTGCTAAGACGCTGGGCAGAAAGTTAACATCCTTCTCACAACCAGAGGCCTAACTTAAACTGGTTTATGAAGTGTCCTGCTGAAAGCTTGGCCAACAGAAAGAAGAGATGTGACTGAATACAGAGAAGTTGTACAACTGTGTGCTTCTGGAAGATAATTGGTTAGATGGCATAGCCATGCTTCTCAGCTCTCCGTTTCTCAGAGGGGAATTGTCTGCAGCAGTTTGCCCAACATCTAATGAGCAAAATCCTGGATAATATGCAAGAGCAGGAACCGAAGAGACTTTTGGAAATTTGGGGCAGTTGCAGAGGTCAGCTCTGGGAGAAAAAGTGCAATTTGTCAAGGAAATAGGTCATAGATACATTAGTGTTGCCACTTCTACAGCAAGGGCGGCTGTGGCTAGGAAATGCTTTGCTAGACAGGAAATATACTTTTGCATGGGGAAAGAGAGGAGAAAAATGGAAAAGGAGAAGTTAGGTATAGAGAACAGAGAAAGCTGGCATACTGACGTTAGCAGATTGTCCAGAACTATATAAAGTTTTTTCGAATATATAGTTAAAAATGCACTTGCTGGTTTCAGAAAACACACACATTTATTCCACAAAAACTGGAAATCTTTAAACTTAGGAAGAATAGAAGCGAGTTGTGGCAAGGAAGACTTTATTTCCTGTGGGACTGAGTATGGTGGAAACAATCTGCAAGTTGGCTGATTGAAATGGATATTCCAGTGTGGAGCGTTTATTCAGTTTTGCAGGAGTGTAGTGCTTGATCTTATAATAAGAGGTGCAATCCAGCAGCTGTGTTCCTCTGTAGGTTTTAATCCAATCACTCTACAAAGCCACATGTTATCATTTGCTCCACTGAGACTGCTCCAAGAAGCTAATTCTCCACAAGTCTGATTTCACATCTTTCATTTGGGATGAACCAATTGTTTCCTGGAACTATTTGGAGCTATTTAGGGAGTGCTGAGGAACTTACTTCATCATTTACTACTTTTGTCAAACAGAATACTTTCTTTGCTTTAACTCCCACAGACCAAACTAAAGTGCATTGCCAAACTGACAGATTTCTGTATGATCACCACACATAACAGTGCCTTAAGTACCTAAGGATTTTGAACTCCTTGCCGCCTTGCTCCAAGCCTTTGAACCATGACCTCTGAAGTTTCATGAAAGAGGAATGCATGGGCAAGATACTGTAAGAAATAAAAAATAAAATGCTTCCATCTCCAGCATCGAGGCCACTTGGGAAAAGCTGGCAGAAGGAGGCTAAAAGCCACGCATGACTGGAGGGGTACTTTACCCAATAAAGTGCTTGGCCATCTGTAGCAAGGAAAAGTAGCTGAAATACACCTGTTGAATTACACTTCAGGGAGTGATCACACTACTGGAGAGACTCACAAAATAGTGCTTTCAAAAGGATTGTTCTCTCAGGGGTCTCCTGTAGCATCACTTACAGACAATGTTCCTCTCTGGATTGATTGGCAAATGACTGCCATACTCTCTGCAGGGCTCTTCATATTTCTCTTTCAATGTGTGGTAGCATTTCCTCCAAAAAACATGTTGCAGTTCTTCAAGGGAAAAGTAGATATTGGATAAATTGCCTGAAGTCTTGCTCTGGGTGCATCTACTTCATTTTAACACTTGAAGAGTTACGAGCCCTGGCAGCGTCCAGCAGCCAGCTGTCCTATGGGACACGTGAACAGGGCAATCAGCTCTAGTCCTGACTTTATGTCTCGGGGCTCGAGACTGCACCTCTTGCTGCTGCAAGGGAAAGGGCCATCCTGGCTGCCTCAAGCACTAGGAAAAAGTCAAGCAACTCATGGGCATGCAGCTACCAAGCACCTAGGTTGAGTTTGTGTAAGATGCCTGTTTGAAGGCTGCCAACAATGCAGCTGCAAAGAATTTGTCTGTGCAAGCCTTGAAGCAAACCACCTCTTCATAAAGCAGAAAGGGTGCTCCTTCAAGAAGATTATTTCCTGAAATCTAAAGTGCAAAATAAATGGTGTTTGACAAACACTTCCGACACGCTGTAACATGAACTAGAGGTAGTGCAATAGAAGGACTCTTTGCAGGTAAGAGCTAACTGAACTTGTGCTTCTACAGGCAGGAAAAGATGGAATCAGAAAGTACATAAACCAACCCTGCCTGCTTTCCCCTGACACACACTCCAAGCATGGCTGGTGCACTGGGTGGAAAGCCGGTGTGTCAGCTGCAGAGCCAGCACTCAGGATCTTCCATTATTAAGCAATAAATTCTGAATCCTATCCACTGAAAAAAAAGTCTTGGGTAATTGAGAAACTGCTTCACCCTGGAAAAAGTTGAGAACTGCTGAAGAAAATACTTTCCTTTAACAGGCTAAACCCTAGAAGCTGAAGAGCCCCATGCTAGCAAGAGAGCTGCTAGCAGCCAGACACGCAGAACAACACTCCCTCGTGTGGTCTGTGAAATAGTTCTTCCTTCCCAAAAAGCTGAACCGGAATCACCATCAAATAGCAAGCTATGCCAAACTCAGTCATTTTTAGCCACATGGATACATCAAATGAGGGGCATGAGAAAATAATGACAGAAAAATCTAAACCGTTGTAGAGCAACTAGTCAATCAATAACTTTGACTGAAACAGATACCATTGAACAGCACAGCAGGTAACCAGCTTTCTCTTCCCCAAAGGTGGCTGCCAATATTTTTTACTTTTTTCTTCCAAAAGAATATTTTTTTTTTAATTTTGATTGTTATGGGAAAACTCTAAGGTGGTCAAATAGAGATGTCTGTTTATATCTATAAATAAGAGATGAAAAATTGAAGTTTGGAAGAGCAGAACTTTCTTCATGTTAACTTTATCTTTTTTCCCAAAAAACTAGCAATCTTTGCTGTAGCTGGGTATCAGAAATTGGTGTTGCTGCAAGCTTAATCCCTGTAGCAATTCTCAAGTGTTTTGTCTAGTTCATTTGTCTCTTTCTAAGGAAATAAGGGAATCGGATTTCCCTTAAGGGAATCTTAAGGGAAACTTAATTTACAATCAAATACATCTCACTCTCAAATTATTAGAGCCTGTAAGAATCTTTCCTTAAATTCTGGTAAAAGTTGTTAAGCTTTGCTTCAGATTAATGGGACACAAAAGCAGGAGGGAAAAAGTGAGTTATCACATGCGTCCTCATGTTCTGTCTCAGTGAATCACTGAACACTCATTGCATCACAGATGTCCTGTGCAGCACCCAGAGTGACCACTATAGTTAAAGACGCATAAACTTGCGTACACTTGTACATAAACAAACAAGAACGATGTTTCCTTTTACTTTTCATAGCTGCATGCGCTCATTCCACTAATCCAGGTTCAGTAAGGTTAATAACCATATCATTCACTTTCTTGAAAACTCCAGCTTCCATACAGATGACACAAAACATTTTCAAACAGATGAACCCTACGCTAGCAGCAAACATGCTGTAGAAGTGTCCTGGTTTCAGCTGGGATAGAGTTAATTTTCTTCACCGTAGCTAGTATGGGGCTGTGTTTTGGATTTGTGCTGGAAACAGTGGTGCTAATGCAGAGATGTTTCAGTTGTTGCTAAGTAGTGCAAGGACTAGTTAAGAACTTCTCCAGCTCCCCAGGCTCTGCCGGGTGCACAAGGAGCTGGGAGGGGACACAGCTGGGACAGCTGACCCCAACTGACCAAAGGGATATCCCACACCATATGGCGTCATGCTCAGCATATAAAGCTGGGGGAAGAAGAAGGAAGGCGGGGAGACATTTGGAGTGATGGCATTTGTCTTCCCAAGTAGCAGTTAGGCGTGATGGAGCCCTGCTTTCCTGGAGATGGCTGGGCACCTGCCTGCCCATGGGGAGTGGTGAAGGAATTCCTTGTTTTGCTTTGGTTGAATGCACGACTTTTGCTTTAACAATTAAACTGTCTTTATCTCAACCCACAAGTGTTCTCACTTTTACTCTTCTGATTCTCTCCCCTGTCCCACCAGGGGAGAGTGAGCAAGTGGCTGCGTGGTGCTTGGTTGCTGACTGGGGCTAAACCACGACATAAAGACACACTTGCTAATGCACAGACCTCAGCTGTTTGGTCAGTTGATATTAACACATCTCCATCGGTACATGCTCTGATCATGTCTCGCTGTTCTGTTCAGAGTCACAGCAAAATGTCATGTACAAGACTGCAGGAAATAAGGAAAATCACTCAGTAGAGTTCTTTTTAATGACTAATTTTTTGCAAAATCAGTCATTATTCTACCACAAAGAACAGTCAGGAAAATCACCCAGCAGAGTTCTTTCTAGTGAATCATTTTTGAAAAACTAGTTATTATTCTACCACAAACAACAGTCATCTACAGCCTTCAGAAGAAAGCAGTGCATTTTTCTAACTCGCAATCAGCTAACCCAATCCTTATTCCCCTACTAAAAAAAAGAAAAATCATACAGCAAATTATAGCTTTTTTGTTTAAAAAAACTTCACAATCACCTGCTAACTTTAGGGAAGCAGCTTTAAAAGCAAAGCTGCTGGCTATAGCATGATTCTGAGGCCACAGGCAATATGAAAAAAATAAGCTACAGTACCAAATGAGCCAAAAAAAAAAAAAGAAAAAGCTGAAAAACTTTTTGAGTAGAGGATCCAAAAAAAATCACCAGGCCTAGGGTTTGGTCAGGAACTGGTTTGTTAGCTCAAACAGGAGCAACAAGGCAAAAGATGTCCCACTGAAGTCCATGCCTGCTTCCTCCTGGCCGTGCCCATGCCTGGTTCCCTGTGGCAGGGCAGCCTCTGGCCACCCCAGCCCTGACGTCCCCCATCGCCCACACCAGGAGGGACCACAGAATTGCAATGGGGCGGAAGACATCAAACCCAGGGCATGGGAAACCAGTGATGGAAAAACCCAAACTGTTGCAGAGGGACTAGCAGAACGCTCATGTGCTGTGGGGTGGTGTTTCATGAGCCTGCAACTACAGCTGCAACGAGCCGTGTATGCCCAGGCATTGAGTGGCCCCTCAGCATCAGCTGGCTGGGCTGGCGAAGGCTGCAGCTTCCCTTGGAGGATTCAGTTTTCCAAAATCCGGGCAGCGCTGCTTCAAGCCAGCATATGACTAAAAGTGCGGCTGTGAGCCACGATGGATGCTGTCTCCCTCGCAACACAACAGAAACAGTAAGATTGCCAAGAAACATTAAGTGAAAGTAAGTTGATCTCATTTCACCTGCCAAGCAATCAATTACTTGAAAAATTAACTTGTTTTGCAGCGGCTCATGAACAGATCTGAACAAGCTCTCACTATGAGACGAGACAGCGGACACAGACAACACTTTGGGATGGGACAGTAACGATGGGACAACGACAATGTCACAATGGGCTGCTCTGCTTGGGTTCAACCAGGGCTCACAGCTTGAGCGACTCCAGCAGCAAGCCAGACGGGCACCATTAAACTAACATCCCACCCTTTCAGAGAAGGCAACAGTGAAGGGTGAACCAAGGTTATTGAACCTAACCGCTACCTTCAACACACCCACACTCCTCTCTGGCACCTTCATTGCCTTCAGCAACCAGAGTGCAGCAAACCCCCTGACACCAAGGAAGCCTCCGCAGCCTTCGTAATACCAAGTAATACCAAGTTCTGCTTGGTAGCAGTTAGTAAGCTGGCAGGCAACAGGCAGAGCAGTTACACCTCTTTGAGCTGCAACTTGCCAAACTTCTTTTGTGAATGTTGTTAACCCCGGATTTCCCAAGAATTTCAGGATTGACGGCATATTACGTGACTCTGCCTAAAGAACCATATCTGCAAGTTCCTAATTATATTGTATCGGTCATTTTAGAACGAATTCACTCCTGATAAGACCTCAAGATCTCAAAAAACGGTATTTATGAATCACAAGTAAAAAAAATCTCACATATTTTTCTAGTTTTCCACCAGAAAATATTTCATTGGGTTCAAGAATGTAGGAATCGAGCTTTTTATGCTGGGAAAAATATATTATCAATAGTAAAATTAAATTAAAACTTTTCAATGTGTTTCTTTTTCTCTTTTGTATATAAGAAATCATGACTATATAAAAGAATATTTCAACATAAGACAAAACATTTTGATTGTTCTTAATATTTTTTCAATTATTTTCTATATAAAAGATTTAAATACCTTAATTTTTATTCCGATTCAAAGGAAAAGCAAAATTTTGAAATAATCGAGTCTCATACATTATATGAACTCCATTTTCAGTACAATTTCTTCATCATTTTAAAATACAGATGATAGTTTAATAAGAAGAAAACAAAATGACTAGCGAAAAAAACAGATTAAAATTTCAGATATCTTTGTGTAAAGTTAGAAGTAAGAAAAGAGCAAGAAAATTGCTGAATATAGAAAACGGACAAAAATCTTCATTTCTTCTCAAAAATGAGTGGTTTTACATCTTTACTACTGAGAAATTCTTATTTGCCTTTTTTTTTTTTTGGTCTCTGTCAGAAGCTGACCATATTCCTCTTCTCCACTGGGTGGCATTACCACCTAGAGCTGTAGTATTTGACTGCATTAAGTTGCTTCGATGAAAACGTCTCGCATACCTTACTGATCTGCATCTATAGAATGAACCAGTTTCCTGAGACAGCCATCCAAACTAGTCTTTTGATGTGCAAAATTGTCCTTTAGTCCTATCTGATAGTTTCAGAATGAAGATTGCTGTAAAATAACTAGATCTTTCAGCTCAATTTAATTCATACTCTTGTCTTTGGCAATGTCTCTCTGCAAAGAAAGAATTCAAAGGGAGGGATTAATACGGTAAAAATACATGGTCACTATCTGTGAAACAGAAAGAAACCCAGAATAAAATGAGATCTAAAATAACTCACAGCTTCAAAGACCTCTAGAGAAAATTGCAGTGTTCAAGCACCTCAGCAGTCCCAGCAAAGTGGGGCACATGCTTACTACCTGGACGAAGTGTGCTGGAGGTGTCAGGAGAAATGCAAGAGAGTGGATGTTATTTTGTCTGCTGCACATGAACGAGACACCTGGGCTCTGCCAACTCACTATACTGCCACAAATCCCAACACCAAATTGCCCCTTCTTTCCCCATCCATGTACCATGCCCATTCTGCCCCTTTCCTTCCAGTAAAACCAAAGCGCGGGAGTGAGGAAAGAAGGTACAAACACAAGTTACATCTCAACTGGCAGGAAGGATGTAAGTGGTGTGCACAGACGGATGCTGGGTTGGGAAATAGTTTGGGTCACAGGTTAGACAATAACTCAGCACTATTAGGAAATGCATGGGGAGAAGGAATAACTCTCGGCAAGCTCTCTGGTTTCCCCTTTTACAAAGTTAATAAGTAGAAGGTCAGAAATTAAAAGGTGAATCCAGTAGTTATGCAAGAATCCATACATACCTAACAGGTGTAGGGTTAGATTCCAGGATAACAACTAACAACATTTTCTGAAGTTGTTAAGAGTTTCATTTTAGTCTGGTTTGATCATAACTCTTAGGACCATGATCCCTGAGTTCTGTTTGTTTGGTTACCCCATCCTTCTCAATCCACTTTCTCCACGCCTTTCACTGCGAAACACTGTTGTTAATCTCTTAAATAGACTGTGTTCATGTGCACGGGCCAGACCTAATGCACATCAGGCTTTCATCCTTGAAGGTCTCACACCCCCTTACGATAGGACAGGGAGCCTTGCACTTTTGGCATATCACAACTACTTTATTGCAAAAGTTCTGTTCTTTTGTTACTCTCATTTTTTGTCCCAAGTCTTCCCTAGGCTTGAGCACCTTCATGGCTGGGAGTATGAGCATAGAAGAACCTGCCTCCACTGAACCTTCTAGGAAAACAAAACCCAAACAACCCCCCAAACATCCTATTTCTACCCCCACTCTCCCCAGATAAAAAATCCATGAGGTAGAAACTGTCCCATGTCTTCAGTAGTGCCCTCTTCAGGTAAGGAGAATAAAACCTCCATCCATCCTTCCTAAAGCTAGGGCCTCTTATGTTGCACAGCACCTTGGTTCTTGTGCTTTTATTCCAGCAAAATCCATTTGAAAGGATTTATAGTCCAGACAGAGGCCTGAGTGTGCCCAAGCTGGCTCCCACACAACGATGGGCAGCCACAAATTCCTGTCCAGCCGCCCCTTTGCATGCACGACGTGCAGGGCTGCCCACGCCCATCCCCATGCATGCGCAAACAGAAGCTCAAGACACAATGCACAGTGGGTTTCTACGCCACTGAATTAATGGAAACATTTAGAAAAAGAGAATCCTTTCTGCAGAATGAGTTCGTGGTACAAAGCTGTCTACCCACTACTTCCTTTGCTCTGATATTCTCCCTATGAGCACGTAGGTTTTGGGCAAGAACTTAATTCAAGAGCCAGATTTGTCTTTCCCTGAGAGATTTGTATTTAAAACCTCCCCACAGAAACAAGGGTGGAATCATTCCTTCTCCTTTTGTTTCCTTTCAGCAGCCACATTTAACCTATTTTTGTCACTTCCACATACTTCAGGATTTTTGTTTCTATTCATCTGTGGACTAGCTTTTATAAATTGTGGTCTTTGTCCTCTAAAAGGAGGCTAGAATAGGAGAAATGAAGTTTTTTCAATATTGACTTTTCCTTTCAATAACAGCAAGTTACAGATTTTCTTTATGTCACCAAGGACAAAGTTATTGTCATAATGTGACTAATGGTTATTCAAAAGTGACCATAAGAATACAAGATTTACTCTATTATTGACAAATCCAGTTTATCTACTTACTATTTCCAATAGTTCATACACCCTCTCCCACCTAATGTTACCATCCTCTCAGTTCTACTAATTTAACTATTCATCCAATCCTATCCTAACCCAGCTTTGTCAAGTGATCCAAATTATGAAAAAAAAAGGGGGAGATGAGGGGAGAAAAAAAAGGAAAGAAAATCTAATACAAACTGTTCCCCACACATATACTTTTGCAGTCCATTTTTTAAAAATGCTTATTTCACATATCTGGAGGAAAAGAACAAGTGGGAAAGTGAAAATGACAACCATATAAGGCAAATCTGTCACCAACAGAAGAACCTCTTCTACTTAAATGAGTTTTGGATCAGGCCTCATGAAGGTACTTTCTCTAAGTTCATCTCCATTCATGTATTTGGGCATTAGTTTGGCCAACATATATCTTTCTGCTTCTTACTGTATCAACCACAACAAAGAAGCAATGTCAACTAAAGAACTTGTCCATATACATATGGTAAATGTAAAGAAGGGTTCTCCTCCTCGCTTCTCACTCCCAACAGCACGGGCCAGATCCCTCCTGCGGGGCTGCACTGCCGGGAGCCGGAGCTGGTACTGTCTGGCACATACCACGGGTGCCACGACTGCATTTCTGGTCACACTGGTGCAAACGATGCTACTCACTATGCTTGCAAAGATGTTGCTCATTATTTTAATGAGTATTCAGAATGAGCAATTTTCAGCTCCATGTGCCACATCATGTACAAATTAGCAAGCAGAAAAAATGTCCTGCTACAACAGCTAGGCTAATTTATGTGCAGTTGCAGCTGCGCTGCTTTGTCCAAAAAACATACTTCTTGTCACCTCAGAGAAAGGCTGGGTTTAAGATGCACTCAGGCCAGCAGTTCTGAGTTGCCTTTTTCCTTGCATGAGGGATTTGAAATATTCCTATCGATCTCTACGGACTCTGGATACATGGACTAGGTACACACCAAAGAATTTGCACTGCTATTAATCACTATATTTTCTATGTAAAGTAGACTGGCAACAGAGGACTTCATACAGTCTTTGAGTCTTTCTCTTGCCAGTTTATGGCAAACTCCATCATGATTTTTGCGTGATTTAAATAGTACAGAAGATGTATCCCACGTCACAGTAGAATTCCTCGCCAACAAACTCTCTAGCCATTGTCCATCTACATGCTCTTCCTCTTTCTAGAGCAACACATGGTCACCTTTTCTACTTATTTCTTATCAATGTATAAACGCCTGTGCTCAGCTGTAGACAGACTTAAGAGTCACTGAAGGCATAGTTGGAAAATCCTGACAGCCAGGATCAGCTACAGCTGAGCTATTCCAGAACATGGCTACCTAATAAAGCTGTGAAAGTGCTCTCCCTGGAAGATAAGTATAGGTTAGGCAATCTATTTCAGTGCTTCACTATCCTTATCATCAGAGAAATACTGATATTTACATGTCTCCCTTTCGCTCTGGTTTTGGAGCCGTATTTGTTGTGGACACAGAGAACTATATTGCCTCTTTGTGGTTATATTTAAGAAATTTGGAGTGTCCCTCCCACATCCTTTCTGTAAATTAAACAATCCCAATTCTTTCAGATTTTTTTATATATACAAGTCTGTAAACTTCTGATAGATCAGAATTACCTCAAGATGGCCCACATCTTTCTTGATGAAGGATGCCCAAAAATGGATGTGGTGCTTTTTTGCTAAAGCCTTAGCAGGGCTAAGTAGACAGGCAGATTACTCTGCAAGTCTTGTATGCAGCAGCCCTGTTTATACATGCTGGTATCGTGCTTGCTTCCCTTACGACACATGCCACTTAGAACCACAGATTAAATGGAGACCTGTTGCCTAACAAACAATTCATCCCCTATCATGGGCATATGCCCTTGATTGCTGATAAATAAATACTGTATTCTGCACTTGACTTATATCTTATTTCGGACCTAACTGACCAAAACAAATTAATTTTAATCCCATCCTTCAACGTTTGCAGAGCAACTCCTCTCTTGGTTTAGCGTTGGCTGCACAGTGAATAAACTTAGTCTCTACTCCACTTTCCAAGTCATTACTAAAAATGTTAATTCATTTTGGACCACAACAGATGTCTGGCTCAGTGTATAGGACTGACCTCTTGCTCAGTATATAATTCCTGCTAATGCCTGCACAGACAGACAGGTAGCTTACTGTGGTTATGGAGACACAGCACACCAATTTCCCACACTTCCTAGGATTCTCAAGACAACATTGAAATAAAGATCAGAGCTACTACATTTCCCCTTCTTGAAACTAAGCTCTTTCCAAAGAAAAGCGTTAGGTTATTTTCCATCTCCTTCCATGTTTTTAATTATTCTTTCCGTCAATACACGTTCAAAGCCCTCAAGTCATACAGAAACTTAGTTAATGAATCCATACAGACCACATTTTCCTACCTGTTCTCAAATTTAACTACTAAATTTCCTGCCCTGTGTTCCTTTAAGGTCAGTCACCAACTTGAATGACTTGATATTCATTAAAAATCCTTTTTGCCAGATCTTTTTGCCAGTTCCATTTACTTTAAGAACCTGCCAATAAGCAGGAGAAACACCCTCTGAATCACTCATTTGAGTTGCCCTCCTCTTGATTGTGCTATTTTCCACTTCCAAGCCTCGTTTCCATTAGTCCTCTTTCCTTCAGTGGACATCACTAAAAGCTGAAGCATATTTTTCATTTGATCATTTTGGTTCTCTGCTCTGCCATCTCTGCAGAACAAATGCAATCCCTTATTTTAGAAATAGCGGAAGAAGTTTTACTATTGACACATTTCTGTTCTGGTAACTCAGCAGGACTTGTGGGTTTTTACTATGGGTCTGTGTTTCTGACTTTTAAACATTTCTTTATTGATGCTTCTGGGTTTTTTTCTCTTCTTTGTGGGAAAACTCACTGCTTGCTTCTAAACACCTCAAAAAGTTCTTTGTTTGACTAGACTGAGCAGGCTGCTCTGCAATCATTTCTACTCAGCTTGAAATACCACTTCCAGTTCCTCTGTAATGTTATCACTATTCACCAAACCACACATAAAACAGTATTAATAGGTTCATCGATTATTTTGTGAGAGTCTTTCACATCTAGGAACATCTAAATGTCACTGATAAATGTGTCTAAACATCACTTGTTCCTACCCCCGTAGCTGCTGCGATGACGAGTGCCAGCAGTGCGGTAATGTGACTGAACAGCACCAGCCACAGGGGCTTTCTGGCACAGGGACTGAGAGAGTCAAGAGTGTCCCTGGGCTCATCTCCATGAAGCTGTGCAAGCTTTTCTGCCTCACCTTTCAGACAATACACTGACATTTTTACTTCAAGAACCACACAAACAGCTTTCTGCCTCCTGCCCCACTCAACGCAGTCCAGAAAATAAGACATTGTCCCACCACCAAAATGACAAAAGCAAAGGAGAAATTAGTATTAATATCAGTTCTTTTACCCTCAGAAAGTCTTTTTCCCCCAAGAATAACTTCTGAAAATCTCTGTAAGAAAGTACAAAGCAGAAATATTTATCTCAGGGTGACAGCTGACTGCTCTCACCTTTCTGGCTAACGTTGTCCTCATTTTCTATGTGATAGAAACTCACACAAAGCAGCAGAATCTCAAGTGAAGGCATAAGCAGAGTTTCTGTGGCATTCTCCAGCCAGCAGGAAAAGTTCCCATCACTGGCACCCAGCAACCACGCCAGCCCACAATCAGGACACCACCAGGGAACGGCAACATGAGTCAGTCCACAAATTCACTGAGTGGGGCTGGAATGATGCTCGGTGACAACGGTCACATCGGTTTCCTCTTCTGGGCTGCTCAGAGAGTGGTCTCTCCACAAAGTGTGTTCTACTAGGTACACATCAAGTTCAGTGCCTTACCCAAAGGGATCCCAGCACGAAGAAAGCTTTGAAAGACAGCTCTATTAAAAGCAAATCACACCAAACACACTCCAATGGACTTCCTCCAACAGTTGCCATAGGAACCAAGTGTTTGGGGGACAGAAAACAACCATAAAGTCATATTAATCGCTAAGAAAATTTATATTAAAAGTATCAGAGGCTGGTGAATTCTGGATTTACAAAGCACAGACCCAGAGGATGATGACAGCAAGAGCATCTATTGTCTGCCCCTCAGGAGCAGGACCCTTTGTCAATAATACACATTTCAGTATATCCTTATTTAAAAGTGAAATACATTTTTCAAGGATTCAAGCACTATAAAGGATGAGTTTGTAGTTGATTTTTTTAAGAATCATCTTTCTTTTCTCAGGCCTTTTTTGTTGAACAGATGTAACATTTCTGTAGTTTGTAATACTATTTTTAGAAATTATCCACCACTGATGGTTTTCCGGGAACAAAGGACTCTATACATACAAAGTCTTGCCTTTGTATCAACCCCCATTTTGCGAAACATATCAAAACACAGGAAAATACCCAGGGATCTGCAACTCTTCAGTATGAAACAACCCTTTTCTGAAGCTTTTATCTTACAAAGTATCTGTGTTTCAAGAAAATGTTCATTCTCTACTCAGAGGTCAGTTCTCATCATCAGTTTATAAGGATGGACTTTGCAGCTCTTTTCAAAGCACGATTCTCCTCTTTGCACTTTTCTAAATTAAGCTAGTACTACTAGATGTTATCTGCAGGATATATACAGTAGACTCCCTTCTCATGCCTTTTGACCTACATCATTGAAATTTTCTTCCTAGACGCCTAGTATTTAATATCTCTATTCTATACAGCACAAATTCATGTTTTACTACAGTCATGTTTTACTACGTAGTTGCCCTGAGAAGTTGTGAATAACCAAAGACTTTTAAGCATTTCAGACAGAACGAGTAAAATTTTTCACTGATCAGCATCAGAAAATGAAATCTGAAAAAAATGCAGGCTTGCGGATTACAGGTATTTTATGCTCCCACCTGCCTCCACTGCATAGTGGATATGGTGCTACACCGTGTTCTCAGGGCAGCGTCTCCTACAGCTACCTCTGCCCACAGATAAAATCACTTTTATCTGTGGGGATAAACAGCAGTCCCCCATCTAGCAAAGGCCTGGTCTCTTCAGCCTGTAAAACAAAACCTCAAGGCTTCATGTTAGATTGCAGACAAGATGCCCTCCACCAAACACAACTGGCCATTCTGGCTACCCCCTCCCTGAGTAGAAGGAATGCAGTTAATGCCAATGATGCTGCTTTACCCAGGAGTTACCTTGTCCTTAGAGCTTGCTGAAGAGTGCACTCCTTTCAACACTTCCTATTCCCGTGCAAACTGCATAGGCATTCTGAAAATAACACGAAGCAGCCAGCTTGTGGTGAGGCTAAAGGGAAGATGAGATGCCTGAAGACACACCATGTTCCCTCAAAGCACAGCATTTCATTCTTGCAGGAACGGGGTAATAGCTGTCACATCAGCTACCTGAAGAGGGGTTTCTTCCCAATGCAAGCCAATCCTTACAGACACAGTCAGTCTCCAAAGTAAAACACCGGGGCCCTCACACCAGGGACAAACTAGTATCGCTGCAACAGCTAAAGGTGCTTTGGTACACATCTCATATTCAAAAATGATTTATTGGGGCAATAAACTCTTAATCAATTTATCCTTTGATGTTTGGCTCACAATTCCCACTGGAATCACACGTACTATGGAAACTATGATGGATAATCTGTTAAATAAATGCATCTGTTTCTTACGCAATGTTTCCAGCATGGAACCAAGCTGGGATCATTTTGTGGATAATTCTTCTCCCAGATGACTTCAAATGCTTTTATATTTTCCATGAGCAAATCAGTGTTTACCTTTAAGCTTCCTCTCTCTCTTCTTGGTGGCAGCCCATTTTGTAGAAAGCTGCAACATTTTAAAATGTGATAAATACTGTATTATAAAATGCTTTCATTGTATTCAGAAACTCGGGGACTGCCACGATAGCTCACCTGCAAACATGAGGGATAATTAGAAAACTGCTACAAAGAGTACAGTTTTAGGACTATATTGTTTGTCATCAGAACTCAAGATTAAAATCATTATCAGAGCTTCTTCAGAGTGTGTTCTGGAAGCTAACATAGTAAAGAAAAGGGGCGACAGCAAGAGGTCTTGAATTATTTTCCACTGTGATTATACGATAAATGTGTGCTTTCAAGTCTCATGAATCATCTCAGTGAAGAGGATGAGCCTAAGCCTGGAATATTTCAGTGTGGCTCTCTTGTATCCTTTCAGTGTCTCAATTTAACAAAAACACCCACACATACACACAAAACATCCACTTCCATACTAATGAGTAAAAGTACTTACCAGTAACCTAAATGAGACTTCCTCAATGGATCAAGGAGATTTAATCACATTTAGTCCATGAATTTAACATTTGGTAACTTTCTTCCCAGCACCATGCCATCATTAACATCAATATCTTTTTAATGACACACAAGTTCTTCTTGTAAGTGACTGAACTAAAACATACCATGATGAAAGAGCTGCTCTTAAGCCAGTCAAAGTTTTTCTTCCTAAAAATGCAAGGACAGGATGTGCTATCCCTTCTTCTGTTGCTTCTTAAGAAAATTCAGAGCAGAGGAGGCTCCCCAGAGGGTCCCCGAAGATATGGTGTTTTCTTAGCATTCATGCTTCCCTGTCATTCTGTGCTTGCATAACATTGTTTCTAGTGGAGCTGAAACACCACTGCCAAACCAAGGGTCTAATCTTTCTCTTGAAGAGGGCAAAATATGTTGTTGCCTTGCCTTAGCACAAGGTCCTTATGGGCCCCAGCCTGGAAGAATGGCCCTCAGATTGGGACCCCTAAAAAGCCACAAAAGCAAGGTTTGTAACACAACAGCCATCTGAGGAGAGACCAATGTCTCTCTGGAGCAGCATGGAGAAGATTCAAAGCACCAGGCCGAAATGTGCCAGAGCACAACCTGACTCTGCCAGAGGTGAAATGGATTGTTAGTATTAATTCTGGCCAGACCGTGGGCTGGCTTTGTTGAAATTTTCTTGAAGAAAAGTGACTGTTCCGTACATATTCCAAAAGCAAGGGACACACTTAATTTATTTTTGCCGCTCTCCAGGAAGAGTTTGTTTTATTATCTCAAAGCCAGGGGACTAGCTTAAAGTTTCTAAATCAAGGAGAGGGGTTTATGCAATACCAAAGATTAAAGGGGGTAAAATCCAAACCCACCCAGTCTGCAGTGACCACTTTCCAGTACATTAACTCCTTTCTTGCCAGGTGTCCCAAAGCTTCCTGGGACATAGCTCCAGAAAAAAACCAGAGGATACCGGATGATAGCACCATATCCCATTTCCCTTTATAAAAATCTGGGACTACAGACTACATTCCTTCATGGGGAAAAATGCTGTGGCAGCACAACCCATGCTGTGGCCAGAAACACAGTGC
Organism: Phalacrocorax carbo; assembly: GCF_963921805.1. Classification (NCBI taxonomy): domain Eukaryota; kingdom Metazoa; phylum Chordata; class Aves; order Suliformes; family Phalacrocoracidae; genus Phalacrocorax; species Phalacrocorax carbo. The sequence goes on along the minus strand of NC_087513.1, from coordinate 136,543,685 downwards.
AGAAGGCAGTGATGGGATGTGGGCTGTTGAGCAAGTGACAGCCAAAACAAATGAGACCTCACAGATCTGTAATTAGGTTTTTAATATTCAAGCAAGTGTCATAGCTAGTGTCTATCCAGATCTTCTCATTTAACAAGGTGTGCATGCTCCATTTTGAGAACAAAAAGGCACAAAGGATTTCTGAATTAAAGAATAAAAAAGAGCGGTAACACTTGCTTGAAGGGAAAGTGTCGTCGTTTCCTAGGCTATAAGGCATCTAAGGACAGTCCCTGAAATGGAAATGTTTTCTTAGAGCAGTCTATAGTTCAGCCAGAAACCCTTCCTGAGGGATGACAAAAAGCATGGGATCTTCCCAGCAGATTTCATGCATTGGGTCTTCTTAATTTCCATCCACTTCCAAAACTCTAGTACTGGGAACAACCAAATGTGAAATATGTTATAAGCATCCAGAGGAAAAAGCCAACACCAAACCACTCATTTGGATTAATTGCCATTTTTAAGAAGTCCTGGCCAGGAGACCGACAGGGGTAGGATTCAACCTAGCAAATCTGACCTGGTCATCTAGATGCTTTTTATAGTCAAAGGCAGCATTTCTAGGGTACTACTCATCCCTTAACAGGCATATAAAGTGCTGCTTCTCTCCCTTGAACTGACTGCACAGAGACATCAGGGTGGATAACTCTCATGTAGACATCTACATTGCAGACATCTAGAGTTAGACGAGATGTATCTCTGCTCACCTATGACAAGGAATAGGGAAAAGAAGGGCCTGGGATGGGAAGGGTAGCAATAGATCGTGTTGCAGAGTGAGCCCTGGGGATGAGCCGGTTTTGGCGGGTCAGATGTGTATGGCTGTTCCCACAATGAAGCCAATACATCCGGCTGGGACCAGACCAGCAGGCACACCACCATGGTGGCTGCCTCCAGCCCATGACATTACAGCAGTACTGGTTTGGCTGGACAGTGCTAAAATTAGCGCTTTGTTCCCACCAAAAGCCCATGTATTGTCTGTCCTCTCCCATGTGGCAGAACACTTTGCTGTCTTCCATGGAAACAAAAGATTTTGCTCCGACTCTCCAAGTGAGCAGTCTGCCTACAGCCTTATCTTAAAGACACAGGCCTCCAGTGAAGAGAAAATGTTCAGCAAGGGACGCCACCAAAAACTTTGATTTTTAATGATGAAGGGATTCAGCCATGACATTTCCTACTCCAAGTCTTATTTCATCCCTTTCAAATTAAGGACTGGATTCAATCACTGGCTTATTTTTACAGGCATTTAATCATAACGAAAAATAAACAAAAAAAACCTGGCGATGAAACAAGCTCTGCAGCCTGCCTTCTTCCTTACACTGCTACAGCTCATTACAAGGCAGTTCAGTTCAGCTGTGAAAATGCCAGTACCTATCCTGATAAAATGCAGAAAACTGCGATGCATCACCAGCATCCCCAGGCAGCAGTGAGAACTATTCAAAATTTAAGACAAGCACAAGACACGACTGTCCTTACAATTACAAGTAGCTACAGGAAAATATTAGCAGATGCCATTTTTAAAAAAAAAAGCTCTTATCGCCCTCATCATACCAAAGGTCTTAGAATTACTCCATTACACAATTCTGAATACACAGTGTTTTAAAAACATAGCGTTACTTCTTATCTGTTGCCCAAGTCCAAATATTTTGTTTTCCTAAAAAGGGCCTGAGAAGCCAAACAAATCAACATCTTTAAGTTTCTTTTGGATAGTGGAAAGGATTTGAAGTTCAGGACAAACACGATTCATCACATGACAAGAAAAAAAGGGAAGTAGAATAATAAAATGTAACATCAGCATCTCCCTGGGAGGATCAGCATTTTTCATCATGTTCCTGCTAGTTCCTGATTTCAAGCTGTGGATTTTATGTAATAAATTTAGCATGGTCATTCCTATTAACTTATGCTGGGAATGATGAATTCAATTCAGTCAAATGACTACTTATTATTGTAATTGAACAAAACCCTGATGACATAAAAGAACCCAAAAATAATCCTCTCATGATATTTTAGGAATGTCTAACACTACAGGTGTGAAAAGGGAAGGGACCAGATACAGGGGAGATGATTTAAGAGCATGCCATCTAGTGAAATTAAGACTAAGGGTTATCTGTGAAATGGAGTCGAACCCCAAAATATAAAATGCAAGAGAAAAAAAATTTTATACCTATGATATTGAATTTTGGAAGGCAGATAAACTTTTCCCCACTCTCTCCCCTTAAGTTGTCCTCGGGGAAGCACTTGAAGCCATCGCACCAGGAGTCCTCCCTGCTGAGACTGGCAAAGGAAATAGTACATTAATAAATACTGACCCAAACCAGCTCCATCATCTGTGCCACGCACCCGGGCAGACCCTTCCGGCAGGCCACTGCTAGAGAAATCATAAGCACATTACACACCTTGAGCCCTTCCATGCAACCCTCTCTCAGCTGCCCTTCTTTTCACCTCCCTTATGACAGTGCAGGCAAGAGTAAGGAGAGGCTGAATCTAGCATCAATATGTATGTCACTTCTGACGTAGGCATGCAGCGTTGCCTTTGGCTCTGCCCTGCTTCAGCAGTACAGTCAAACACCAGATATTGGTACCATTTCTACTGGTAAGGTTGCTTTACAGTCATATATAAGATTAACCAGCTCTTAAAAAAAAATCAGCATACACTTCTGGAGACGGAGTGATATTAAACCCCACTGGGCATAAAAAATGAGGCTGTTATTGGAAAGACACCTGAGCACAGCTGCTGGGTGAAATCCTGAGGATGCAAGGCATAAAACCAGGCTGTTGGTGACAGCAATTTTCAGCATACCCTCTGTGGAATTGGTTAAAAATGTTCAAATCACAGTGTTAACTCAGCTTCAAAATGTGACGTGGTTTTTTTCTGCAAATATTTCTGTGAAATACTTTTCTCTTCTCCATTCAGTTCTCCATCTGCACGGCAAAAGGGGTTGCTGTGAATATCATTGAGCAGTCGTAACTAACCTTTGCTTTCTAGCTCCCCTCTCCTCAAAATCTGTCCTAACACGTAAGTGATTATTTGGCTTCAAGCTGACAGAAAAGGCCTGTACTTAAATATTCAGGACTCCTAAAAGAGCCTCAGAATTAAAGGAGGAACTAACGTCAGCTCATCCTCTGTGGAAAGTGACCTGTGCAGGATGGCAGCACCAAAGGGTAAAAGCTCTGATGTCAGAGATAACAAATCTCTTCCCCCCCAATAACTGAATAAAATAAAACCTGAGCAGCACTGAACAAGTATCAAGTGAAAAGACAGTCCCCATTCTGTGAGACACAGATCAGTGTACTGTGGTATGAACCTTCTAACAAAAAAAGCACACTTCTCATATTGCAAATCCTAAATATTTATGACTTCCAAGCAAACCTTCTTGACTTCAGTCGCTTTTAGAGGACCAGAAATGACTATTATTGGTGTGATACACTCCCATTAGCAAGAATGAATGTCCCCTGGTCCCTTCTGTATCTGGGTGGTGAAAATTTCTTTTTATGCATTTCTTCAGTCAGGAAAGCTTATCTGGATGCTCCATTTTTTCCTCTCGTCCTTCACTGATTTCTGCTGCTATCTTCCTACAAATTAAGGAAGATTAGAAACACTTTAACTGTTCTGGAAAATTTCAATATTTTTTTTAAATACAAAGGAGTCATTAAAAGAGATAATTGAACTCTGCAAAGAAATATGTAAATCTAGGACTGTTCAGCATCCTAATGGAAATGGAATCCCAAAGGCGTATGTTACATGCTTCTAAAACATGCTCCCTCTGTTTTAGGGGAAAAAAAAACCCAACCACAATGATAACAGCATTTTACAGTTACTACAGAATTAAACAGAAGGGCCACCTCAGTTTCACACGGCTGAAACAAAGCATTCAGCAACACATGACAGCTAAACTCAAGCTCATCCTTCTTTCTTCCCGTTATTAAAATGCAATGCACATGACAAATATTTTGTCTGCTTCAGAAAATTGATAATAGTCAATTTAAATTTTATAAGCACTAATAAGGTAATACACCCAGTTTATCCTCCTGTTCACCATTAGTGTTGATGAGATCCACAAACAGGAGATAATAAGAAAAAAACCACAGATGTAATAAAGTAAAAGCCAGTGACCCACCTTGGGTACCAGGAGCTTGTGGGGAGGAAAAACAAAGCTTAATGCCATTGCTAGACAAGTTCTGAGCCTTCTTGGTAACTGCTGCTATTTAATGCATGAGGCACTGCAAATCCAGATTATTTTTTATTTTCCCATACAGGAGATACTGCTGTAGCCACAAATGAAGGAAAGCGCATAAGGCATAAGAAGGTGGGGTACAATTTTAGTAAGAATTGATACAGGAATGTGACACAATTCATAAACAAGCCATCTAACCTTTTTGTAATAAATTGTAGCAAACTGTTACAGCTAGCCTGCATTTACAGCAGTGCCAGCAAGAGCGTATTTTTCCACCCTTAATGAGCATTATTATAGCATGCATTTATATAAGGTGGATTCAGACCTTTTGCTCAATGCATGCAATATTTGGCGAGTGTGTTATTTAATCGCTTTCTAACAGCATAATATGCATTAGATACATATATCTCACAATACACAGAAATACCTCAGGTACTGATGAAGGTGAGGTAACCTCCCTAAAATCCTCTACGCTGCTGCTGGAAGACAATGTTTCCTCATTACTTCGCTGCAGCCAGTTCTGAAAGCCTACTGCAGTGACCGCCTCCCTGACACAGCATGCCCATGGGTTCATTGCAGGGAGCTCAGACTGCACGTTGGAGGTCCACCTGAAGCACCTCATTCCTGCATCTACAGGAGACTCGGGCTTTTTGCTCAAGACAAAATTCACATGCTTTCCATGGACTAGAACTTCCATGGATGTTCCATGGACTCCACTTTCCACGGACTGTATTTCAACAGGTTTAGCAATCTGTACAGTGCTGTGAAGCATAGCCTGCAGCACTCCCCAGAGGGTCTACCCAGGCGTTTTTTTTCTGCCAGCTACAGAATAACATAACTCTTCTGAACCCAAAAGGAAAGATCAAAACTCCATCAAAATATGAGGAAGGGAGATGCTATGCCTAGAGAGGCCCTTCAGGTGCAAGACTTGGAAGGATTAGTTTTAGTTAGGACTGCAGTATTTATATGCCACTGTACTGCACTAAAACCAGAAATATTATCATCTGTAAGACTGATACTGACAGCCCACTAACAACGTGGCTGCCTGGGGTCTCCAGGCCTTTTGACTTCTCTTCACCTGCAGAGCACTCAATGGTCTGAGAGGTGCTGGCAGCCATGCTCCTGCCAACTCCAAAAAACCAGGCACTTGCTCCCCATGAGCTCGTATCTCTACCCTCTTTGATGGATGGAAAGCTGCTCCTGGAAGTCCCCTTGTAAACAGACAACCAGCTCTGGGGAGGGCAAAGGACAATGGGATGAAATTAAAAAGTTGTACAGCAATTAAGAATCAAGTTTTCTTAGGAGGACAGATTTTGCTGCTTGATGGTCATTTGCGTTTATGCCCAGCTACACCAGTATCTCTGCTTCCTTGGTTAGCAACGTGTATCACTCTGAGCAGTGAATCTGAAGTGATGCACCACATCATACTGACCTTCCTGAATGGCCCTGCTGATTAAAAGCTTCAAGGGAGAAGCCTTGCATAATTTTAGCTCTTTATTCCCAGGATAAAAATGCAGTAAGAAGTCTCAGGAAATCTTGAGCAAGGAGTTTAGCAGTCATTTACCTTTAGTGTACCAGGTGCTTCACAGCTCTGATCCTACAAACAGGTAGGCAAGTGTTCCTCTGTGATCCTTATGTTACCTTCAAAAGTAATGGGACTGCTCTTATGCACACACGTCTGTCTGAAGTTCATGGTGTATATGCTCCAAGGGTGAGACAGCTTGCTTCATTCCAGTGAGGATTTCAATAATTAAATTAGAATTAGCAAACTTATATAATGCCCAGTTTGAAACAATGACATTCAGTCCCATATTTCTAAGAGACACCCTGCAAAGTATTTTAAGAACTGACTAAATATCATACCTAGCTTAAATACTCATGTGCATACATGCATATGCATACTGATGCACATACATAGAGCAAAATATAGAAGTCCTAAGTCTAACAGATATAACATAAGCAGCACGACCTAAGTATACCACTGAAGGCAACAGCAAGCTGAAGGATGGGCGATGGTGCAATGGGCTGCCGGACAGGTGTGACTGGGGAGAGGGTGGCTCTGCATGACCATGGCAGGACATGCTGCCAGCAGCCTGGCTCCAGCCCTGATGCACAAAGGCAACGGGAGACCCAGGTGAGCAAGTCACAGTCATGACGTGCAGAGGCAGAGGTAGTAGCTACACCTGCTACGGTATGCCAGCGATTTTGCTCTCAAGCCAAAATCCCAACAAACGCTCAGAGCATCAACAAGCCTGACAGCAAAGAAGGACAGACAGCTGTGGAAGTCAGAACTGCTTGTAAACGCATCTCATTGTACATATGAAAGCCACCATGCTCACAGCAACGCCACTGAATGCCACACTGCCAAACACCATGGTGGCGGCAGTGGCTAATGGCAGCGTCTTTACAAAAGCCTCAGCCATTTGGATGCAGCATTGGGCCATAGTAAAAAAACACCCAAACCAAAACACACATCCCCCCCCGCCAATCCCAGACTTCCATTCTCCCCAATAACATTAGCAACTGAATCTTTCCCACTCAAATTTTTAGTTGCCTGCCAAGAAGACAGGGAGACTAAATGGCATCCACCATTCATCCTGATGATGCCGAAGAGGCTCAGCAACTCATTAGACTAACTGAAGGCAGCTTTTGCAGCACAGCAGAAGTAGTATGGGGGTTAAAAAAATAGTTACATGCACCTCAATATTTTTAACCAGAAATTGGGGGAGAATGGGAACAAAATAAAGCAACTCTGAAATAAAGGCAAAACCCTGCATGAGGCCAGTAAGAAACTCCTTTCTAAAAACTAAAAATCCAAAATTTCAACCCTGCAGACATTTTACAAAAGCAGAAACACTTCCTATGAAAAATACATTGCAAGCAATTTGCCTTGCTCTGCTCCATGTTGCTCTAACAAAACATCGTTCTTGTTGACACCTTTTTTTAGAGGTCTGGTGCTTTTCTGCAAGGAAAGACACTGTAAGAAGATGGTCTGAGAAGCTTAGATTTCTTCTAAGTCTTGAACTCGGGAGTAATTAGCTTTGTTTGCTCCTCACCCTTGCTCCTCTTCTTCTACCCCACCCCCACCCCACGAGATAATCTATCCGTACTGAAACGGGAAAACCAGGAGGACTGAAATCATGATTGTAATTTTCTAAGTGTATTTATTTTCTTCCCAGCATGTTTATTTTTAACCGCTTTAAGCGCTCAGCAAAATCATGTAATTGCTCACAGCCCCGGCCTCACGATGGAGGCACCTGACAGAGTGGCGAGGCCGGGCTGGCAGCGCGTGCAGCCGCAGCGGGGCTGAGCTCAGCACGGGTCAGCATCTCCTGCACCCCTCACTGCTGGCAGCGAGAGCTGTGGCCACATCTGGGACAGCGGCAGATGCTTCTGCACAGAAATGCCTGAAGATGGATGTCCTAGGTTCACCTCCGTGTTTGCTTGAAGAGGGAAGTCTTACAGTCCCTGTGCTGACAGGTATTTTGTGGTCGGTATCTTTTCCAGCTGGACAGTTGGCATCAAGGTCAGAAGGACACCATTGCTGCGGTGGCTTCCGTCCCAGTACACACTGGGAGATTCTCCTATCCTCACCACAGTCCCCTTCTCTGTCACACAAGCTTTTTGCCATCTCAAAAGCTGGCACCTCTTTACTAACAGGTGAGCTCTTAGCGTTGGGCTTTCACAGTGGCATTTACAGGAGTCAAAATACAAAATACATAAGATAGAAACAGAAAACCTTCCTCAACAGCAAACTGCATGCCCACCCACTGAAGTGGTCTCTCCAGGCTAAAGCCGATCTGCATCTCTGTTTTTCATCCCACTTAAACTCGTCACTGCCTTGCCTTCTAGCCTTCTAGGATTGCACCGGATATGTCAGCTGATGCACTCTAAGGGACTTTTTTTGGGCATCCTACTATTAATAGAGTGATTTGCTTCCCCTGCAGAATGTATCTACTTGATACCAGGGAGGCACCTTCAGATGGAGCACACAACACTGTGGTGCCTTCCCCTCACTGCAACCCCTCCAAAATTACCCTCCCCAAAACGATCAGGCCAGAGCTCTTCCCTGCTGTCACTGCTACACCTGTCTGCAGAGAGGGAGATGAAAAAAACCCATGACCTCTTGCAGCTGGCGTTGCTGGAAAGCTAGAAACCAGCATCTCTACTGGAACTGAGTTGCAGCCTCCAGAGCAGGAGTAGTTACATTCACATCATTTGGAAAAAACCAACCTAATCCAAAATAAAACCCCCAAAAGATGAGTTGAATTAGCCCAAAAGCATAGATTTTGTAAATGGAAAAGCTCAGAAAAAAAATCTCATTTCTCTTGAAAAATGCCTCCATTTTCCCAAGAACCTTTCCCAGTGCTCTGCGGCATTTAGCAGAAGGTCCTCAATAACAGTGAGGGTCCCTGACACCATGCTCCCTCCCAAGGGGGCACCTCAGAGCATGAGGATGGCTGGAGATGGTGACCTTTACCCTCCCACCACGCAAAACATCCTTCTAGCTCTATGACACATGGTAAGCAGCAGTGTCACTTTTTCCTCCAAAATAAGACTGAACTAAAGACAGTTCACATACCACCTAGGCCAGAAAAAAGGTGACATTTCTAAATTGAACAAGACTTTAAAAGATGTACTCCAATGTTTTCCAAAATATTTTAGTTTTGACAGGCATTTAAAGATTTCTGTTTTGCTTGCCAGGATGCAACCACCCCCACTGAACTGTGCACAGCTTCCCGTTCCCCAAAGTGTGGGGAACCAGAAAAGAAACCAGGAGGCTGGCTTTCTCCAAGAGCTCTTTTCAAAGTCCTCTTTGCTATTCAGAAATCCATGATTCACGCTGATGACAGGCATGGGTACGGGTTACTGTAGGTTGCCTTATGCTACAAATATCCCCTGATTTTTGTGGGATATTCTTTTTTTAAAAAACCCAATATTTTCTACAGTGGCTTGCAATCTCAAAGTCTACAAAATTTAAAATACAACCAGTATCTCTCCTCAGTTGTTCCGTGTTTATTAGGAAGGAGGATAAAATATACAGTCTGTAAATTCAAGTCAGCATCAGTATGTGCTTTGCTACTGTTCTCGTGATCTTTCACTAGACAGTGTTATTCCTGAATTAAATACTATTTTTAAAAGGAACCTGTTTTTCTCTTTAAAATGTCATGCATTCTTTTAATGCCATATACCAACACTGAACAATGAAAACCATTTATCCTTCTGGAACTCATACTTCAAAAATTTAGTTCTACAAAAATGAAGTATTTGAAAAAAAAAGTTTAATCAGAGCTTTTGAATTCTAGTAGGTCCATAGCGTTCATCTACCCTATCTGTGGGCTATAGGTTCTACAGGAAGATGTTCCTATGAACAGATAACATATTTCCACTGGGAAGTTTGTCCATTAGAAAGAGATTATCTGATAAATAAAAATGTTGGACAATTATACAGTAATTAAGTAAAAACTTTAAAATTACTATGACTTGCCTGTATCAAAACAATTTCATTTTATCAAAATAAAACACAGTTAAAAACATATTTTCTCTTGAAATTTTTCATTTTTAACGTTTCATACCAGTTAAAGGAAAACAAGTGCTACAGAAAGCACATTTCAGATTTCTGGCAGCTAGAAAGGCAACTCTGCTTTAAATGTCAAATTACAGGCACCCACCATATCCTTTCATCAGACATTAAAACTTGTACATCCTCGATGAAAATTTTGTCCCTGCCTCTAGTATAAAGTCTTCCAGCCTCTAGTAAATTAATTCATTATGCCTTTTTTTTTTTTCAGAGAAGTTAAAAGTCAAGGTCTATCAGAGATGGTTTCTCCAACCACATGCAAAGATGTGACCATGGCAGTAGCTTCAGTCTCTTACTAGCCAGACTAACCACGCAAACAATGAGATGCCCCGGAGCAGAGGTGTTAAATGGACATAGAGTAGAGCGTCCATATTGCCAACAATGTTTCTGTTCTACTCCTCTAATTGTCTAGAATTTACTTTCATAGTTAGGTTCCAAAAGCCTCTCGCAATACTAGATCGCTACACAGGGAACCCATCCCGCTTTGCAGCTTAGGTGGTCTACCCACCCAGAGCGAGCAGCAAGCAGTGTCATACAAGAATGGCAAGATCACCATACATTTCAGAAGAAAGAGCTGACCTCACTTGGGTCAAAGCTACAGAGAACTGGACCCATCTGGCGATACTTGCTTCGGTGACATAACGGATCTGAATTGCAACCGTGTAACTGCTTGCTTGTCTTTTGTTTTAGCAATTCAACAGGAGGAAAATAAAATGTAGCTGCTGGATTGGGTTTTTTTAAATACTTCAAACTTTTCTTACTGAAGTTAAAATGAAAAGCAATCCATAGCTCTTCTGCAATTCAAAGAAAATATTTCAATTTGCACCGAAATAGCCATTCCCTAGGCATGTTTTCTAACAGCACAAGAAAGGGAGGGCAGCAGTTGTGGTGGTGGCAAGGTGCTAAGCTGTTATAAGCTTTTGTAAGTACATAAATAACCACCTGGGCCAGGTCTGGATCCAGGGCAAGCGGCCTAACACCAGCGCGTTGGCACTCTCACCTTTTATTCCTCAGGCTCAACAAATATGTAAGTCTTTTACTTATTATTTTAAAGGAACAAGATCAAAAGAAGAGATAAGGAGTAATATACACCAAAATATCCTTTATTTTGCAGATCACATTACTCACGAGATGATTGATGTGGCTCCAAGTCCTCTTGGCCCTGAACCCATTCTTCATTATCATCTGTGAGCACCCTCATCACAGGGTAATTGGCAAAAGCAGAACAATTACCACATTAGCCCGAAACCTTTTTCCATCCAAACCTACTCAGCCAATCATCCCAAATTTCAAAATAGTTTCAGGATTACAGAAACCACTTTTTTTTTTTTTTGCAAACTGTTTAAAAAATAATTAAAAAGTTCAACTCAGTTCTTAACGAAAAATTGGAATGGCTGGCTTCAATACCCTCTATAATGTGAAAAGTGCATTTTTGCTGGTTTACTCAAATCCACAAAGAATGCTGAAGTCCATAAAACCCACTTTCAGGTTAAGTATAAGGTATTCTTCTCCTTGCTAGGAAGAAACAGAATGACTGAGGAATTTAACATATTTAAAGTTTTTGACTTTTTTAAGGGATTCCCTTCCTAGGCAGAATTAAGGGCTCGAGCACTTGGTTCATTACAAGAGTTAACAAGTTACTGTGTGTCAGCTGGTCTGTGGTAACTTCTTCATACATATGCTTAGACACAGATAAATGCAAAGTAATATGACTTAAATTATTGTACTTTCACTGCAATCTAAACTAAGAATTACTTTGTATTTGCCATAGGCAAGGAACATGTGCACGGACTCTTACAACAGCTTCTTTACTAAAATACAGTAAATTACTAAGCAGTAGTAATATGATTATGCAACTGACACCCAATCTATCCATTGCAACACTCCCAAACTCATCGCTTCATTAAGTTTTAATTGCTTTTCTGGACTTTAAAGGCAATATTTAAAAGGCATAACACTCATAATTTATTTCTCTTCCTTCACGACATTACTGATATATACTACAAAACTTCACTGGAGTTTAACAAAATTCATCCTTTGCTATCAAGGAAGAGCGTTTAATGTTACAAAGCATACCATTACAAAGTCCCAGGAAAATTTTCAGTTAGCGAGATGACTATAAATACTGAAATCTCATTACAAGGAGCTGTTTGAAACTTACACCAACTAGATCATGACAAAAACTACTAAATGCTAATTTGATTCATACCCTATTTTTAGGGAGAACGCTAGTCTTGCAAAAGATACCAGTTACTCTAACTTCAGTCTTGCAAATGCCTCTATGTGGAACAAAACCACTAAGGAGGGTTTAAATTTTGCTTCGAAGGAGGTAACAAAATAGGGAAAGATGGAAGGAAAAAGAAAAGGGAACATGTTGAAATTATTAAAGCAAAATGGTCATAGGGAATTGCCAGAAAAACAAACAGTAGAAATTGAAAGACGGTTTTTAACGACTGGATTCTCTACCCCATTACAAAATTGAGTGTTTTCTTTTCCGATGGGTAAGGAACATTTATAAGAAACAGCCCTCCCATACACTGCAGCACGGCAGTCAAAAGCAGAACAGGTCTTGAGGAGCAGAGGAAGCCTTCTCCTCTGAAGCATCTCAAAGACAACTGGAAGAAGCACACATGGATTTTAGTTTGTTCATCTGTGAATATTCATACACAAACATAAATACATTGAGAAGTTTGCCAGTTCTAATGACTCCTTCAGCTTCCTGAGGGTCCAAACTGCACAGCAAAGTTGTTCTCTCTGGCAGGCGTTGCAGATTTCTTATTTCATTTTCTACATGAAACATCATCCAGAGCTACTACTCACAGGAAATCTTTCTGCAAAGGCAATCATCTCGCCAACATTCATAATTTTATCACTACTCAGGCAACAGTTGGTGTTTTAGTCTTAATTGGTTGTAGTCTTAATATCGGGAGTAATGTGAATACTCCATTATGGAAAAAGTTTTATGTCAGCTACTTCAGAGAAAACAGGGGAAAAAAATGCTATTGGTTCCGCATCAAAAGTAAAATAAATGCTTTCCTTCCTTGCTTTTAGACTTCACATTTAAAAGTCTAATGCACAACTGTAAAGAAAGTACACAAGACTGCTAAAAAATAAGCCCAAACCCACACTTTGAGCCAGGAGCTTATTATTGGATACAGAAGTTACCCGTGTAGAAGTAGCTTTTGCACTACCAGAGGAAAATGTTCATGCTCAGAAGGGTCAGAAGGGTCTGAATATGCTTCCTTCCCTTAAAGCCCCACATGCCGATGGGTCTGTGTATGGGTCTACAGAGGGGATCGCTTGGCGGGAAGCAGCCCCTCACACACGGTCTGATTCAGGATGCATTAATGCTCCTTAGAGTTAAATCTCAGAGCTTGGGACCACAAGATAAACTTCAGTGCAAGATGTTAACAAAAAGTTAGATATTTACATTAACAGGATCCACATAATGCATTTGCTATGAAAATAAATCTCTTCAAGTGAACAAAAAAATGCCCTTATTTCTAATAATAGGAGAGAAAATTACAGTTGGCAAACTCAAGAGACAATTAAGCCAGTGTTTCAGAGAACTCCAGATCACTGCCAAAACAAATATTCAGATAAAAGAACAGAGCTTCCACTCCCTGCTTCCTTATTAATTGTGTTTTCTTCTCTGGCCATTACAAATAGGTTTGTAAAATAAACTCCAAAAATATACGGGTGTCTGTTTTTTGATTTGCACTTGATTGTTATTTCGGAGGATGCTACCCACTGCTGAAGAAGAAAGGATTACATTAATATTCACTTTATAAATAATGTAATAGAAAATAAAAGCCACTGCACAGCAAGGTTAAATGAGGACAATGTGGGAAATTCACGGTATAAGGGACTGTGAGGCCTCTCAGTTGGCTTTCCAAGTGCAGGATATTCATTGCATTTTATTAGCTGATTAACGAGGTGTGTGGCAATTCATCTGGATCTACTAAGGTACTTTGATCCACCCTTCTTGCAAGCGCTCCCCCAACAGACAAAAAAAGTTCTTTGTGGCTAAAATCCCCCCGCGTCCAGTGGGAGGATGCTGCTGGGAGCCAGGCTGGGGACCAGTGCCACAGCCCCCCCACGCCGGGGGAGAGTTCCAACTGCCTCGTCCACCCTGTAGGATGGACCACTTGCCCTCCTGGGGCAGCCCAAGGAGCTGTTCCCCACCCCCCAGGCCTGATTAAGGGCACACCGCTCCCGCCAAAGCACACATAAGCTGGCAGTGTGCTTTCTGCATGTCAACCTATGTTTCTGTGAGGCTATGAGAAGTCTCACCACTCCACATCTTCATGGGACAGGCAGGAGTTGCATAGTATTCCTGAATGTATATGCTCGCTTTGGGGAAGGCCTCAACCCAAAAAAGCCCTCTTTACCCTTGCACACACAAGTATCGATAACTTTAATACAAGCAATTCAAAGGGTTTTTTTTTTCTCTAGAGAAAGCATGGCCTCAGACTTACATATGATTTGTACTGTTCAAGCCGAAAGATCCCAAATACTAAAACTCTTCAGTTTGCTCTTGGGTGCTGAGAAAAAACTCTCCACCCTGTGCCTTAAGGGAGACATGCAGACCCTACTGGACCAGCCATCTGATACGATTGCTGGCAGGGCTGGGAGGCTGGACACGATGACCCAAGGGTCCCTCTAATCTATAGGCTACAAAGGCCAAGGTTAAGCTTCCTGTGGTAGGGTAGAGTAGGGTACACCAACACGGCTATGTGCAGCTGAGAGTGGGTATCTTGGTTTTTAGTTTGAAGATTTAGAATGAATCTAAATAGTAAAATCTCAAGTAGACGTTCCTGAAAGCAGGGAATGTCACAAAAGAAGCAATATTTCCTCAGTGTCCTCTCTTCTGCCATCTTCACTTTAGACCAAAACCCTAGAAGCTGTCCTTATCTTGCGGCTTCAGAAGCCAGCTCCAAGCAACAGGGAACAGACAATGATGTGAATCTGGTGGAGCAGGGCAGGAAAGAGGCAGGAAAAGCAGTGTGTTAAGAAGTAGCAAAGAGCAGCTTTCATCTTGATCAAGAGGAGAGTAAAGCGTCTTTGGAGAGCAGCTGGGATCTCCATCTGTACCAAAGGAACAGAGACATGATAGTTTCACAATGGTCTCTGAGACAGGGTGAGGCAGTCCTCTATGCCAGCTGAGCACCAGAGCAACTGCTGATGAGCTTTACAGTCAAATATCATCCAGAACTGAATTCTATTTTCTTGTGCAGTGAGCGTGCTTCTGCTTTTGTAATCAAGAACCTAAAATTTCCAGAATAATCCTATCTTACTTTAATCTTCTTCCTCCCTAGTAACAGGGTGATCTCTGAGGAATCAGAGGCACTGTAACACGCAGCTCATCGGGGAGTGTGCATACATTTTGGGGGAACCTAGGGGCCTAAGAAGGATAACCATTTAGTGCCACTTCAAATGCACTTTAGGATATCTGAGACTTCCTGGGAGCAAGCAGAGTGACTCAGGCCCTGTGCTGGACTGCCAACAGGTGGGACAGCCAAGGCCACCTCCAACGGCACCAAGCACCTATGCACCCCAACTGTCCCCCTCGGTGCCAGGGTCACCCAAGAAATTAATTTGAATTCCCAGAAGATTAATATGCATTTTTCTCTACAAAACCAGAACGGGCATTTCAAGAACAAAAATCTACCTATGGCAAGTCTAAACCTGTGCCCTTTTGCCAAACAGCAGCTGGTGGGGAAATACCTTATGAGTTAAAGTTTACCTAGAAGCATCAGTATGAAGCTGTTCAGTAAGACGGAAGCAAAAAAAGGGAATGCCAGTGGCACCCTGAAGGACAGGGCTCTTCCGAGGAGCAAGGACTGCTGCTGCTCCTGGCTTGTCTGGAAGGCAGCCCACACCACATTTTGCTCTGCCGGTGAGCTTTTGAGCCCATTATCTGGAAGCTGATGCTGCTGTTAATGATTAAACTCAGAGCTAAGGTTTGTGGATACTTAGGTTCAATGGCATTTCCCACCCCCAACACCACCACGCACGGCACTGACTGGCCTGTCACAGTTACCACGTGCATCATTTTAAGTACAAGCTGTGCACAGGTGTCAAAACGGTAACTTTCTGTTGACATCAAACATACAGAGTAAAACCATAAAGGGACCGCAGTGTTAAAGATTTACATAAAATAATGAATAAAAAGTTGAATTTTATACGAAGTACATCTTATACTGTGTTTTCTAATAGTAAGTAATAGGGGATAAAATGAAGCCAACAGGAAACAGGGCTAACAGCCATTTTCAAACAGAAATTTCATTTAATCAGTCCTGGCCTGTGTCAGATTAAATTAGTTTCTTAAATAACGTTCAAAATTACCTTTTCCAGAGTGATTAAGACAGCAAAGAAAGCAATCTGAGGAACAGGAAAAAAATATCAAATAAGCGAAGAGGGCAGGTGTAGATGAAACGGAGCAGTTCCTCCTTGCTGATGTTTCCAGACTGCAGCAGCAGTCAGCCACGCTAGTGTTAGCTTCCTCTGATCTTATGTCTTCCTTGGGTGGTGAAGGGTGGGGAGAGGGGCAGGCTATGCTGTGCCTCTGGGGAGAGCCTAATACTGCTCTCTTTTTCACCATAATTTCCTTGAGGCACAACGTAACATTTTCCTTAGGAAATCACCTCTGCATCAAAGAGGTGCATCTTCTGCTGAAATCAGTTAACTTGTATTCCCTAGACAATGTATGGAGCAGCACGAGGCAACACCTAATTATCCATTCTCAAGAGGACAAAAACTGTCTCAAATTCTGGTCTGGGTTTATTTGGTAAGACCCATGACACTTGTCAAAGTCACATGGAGCAGAAGCCTCACTGTACATGGGATGACGTCCTTGCAGAAGGCTCAAAGCAGTTCTGTGCTGCCACAAGCGAGCAACCTCTTTTTCTTTTTTGCCAAGGTCTCTGCACCAGGAGCAGTGGGCATGTCTTCAGAAGGGAGTTAACGCTCAGCCACCTTGTTCTTCAGCTACTGATGTGGGACTGAGGACCTCTTTTGGTTCAGGCTACCCACCTAACCCTGCTACCCTGGGGCTTTCCCTACAGTCAGCACCCCCTAAGGCAGCAGCTGCTCACCCACGGGGTCTGCAAGGCTGGATTTCCAAACTGGTGGGGCCAGGCTTGCCTACAACAAGGTAAAGCTGCTCCCTGAAGACTTTCCAGTTCATGTCATGTATGCACAAATGTAGTTGCAGCATCAAAATGTTTTGCTTCTCCATTTTTATACCGCTGAAACGCTTGTGTCAATGCACGAGCAGTTCCAAAACAGCTGATGTGCTCCAAAATTTTCGAAATGAAACGGTGTTCTTCCTCAACTCAATGCTTTACTTTCAAAATGTTCTTTGCATAAAGGGCAAAAATACTTAAAAATAAATAAATTTAAAAAAAACACCAAAAAACCCCTTGAAATTAATCTTCTCATTCAGCCTAAAATAAATGTACTTGTTAATTATCATCCAGGATTCACTGAAACAATTTTGTGGACTTGACCCCAGAGGAATTTTTAATGAGTTTCTGGACACGCCAACAAAGCAGTAACATCCCAGGGTCACGTTCAACACTATCAATTTCCACTGCCGAGGGCATAAGCTAGAGATGCTAAGGTATTATTCAAAAAAGCATGCAGCTACACTTAGAAGCATTCCCAACAGTCCTTACAAAAAAGCGCTACCAGAAACAATTGGAGTTACTAAATATATTCAGTAAAACTTGCAAAGCATGCAAAAGCCAGCCTCGCAATGGCAAACGCCTGCTTAGTAACTGGATCCACTCTAGAGATTGTCCTGGATGTCACTTGGTTTACAGGAAAGTGACATCCCTTAATGAGGACCATCAGTGGAAGGGGGGGAGATGGGGAAGTGTTTTTTTGTTTTATGATTATAATTTAATTTTGAGATTACACTGATTGTTTAATGACTCTCCGTAGTTTGAAAACAGGATCCAGGAATAGACGTGGCGAAACAGAGGCAACTGTCGCATCCCATCTCTGATAAGCTCCCAGCTGCTAAAAGCAGCACCTGCCTGGTGGGAACCGCCTGTGCACCCCTGGACGGGACAGGACGGGCCCCTCACATCCCCCATGCCTCACGCTGCCGGCAGGGACACCAGGCCTGGGGATGCTTCCAGCCAGGGCACACTTGGGCTGTCTCTCTCGGTAGGTGCAGTGCCGCCAAACATGGCACTCCAAAACATGGCTTAGGACCTCAAAACCTTGACACGAAGCACAGAGGTCCCAGAGGAATCGCAGGGCTGCCAGCAGCTGCCTGTTGAGGTGCACTGGGAGCAGAGAGGGACCTGCCCACCGGCGTGGCCGCACTCTTCCGCACCTCTCTTCTACCCGGAGGCTGATTTCTACAAAACCTGCAGGAACTTCTCCTGCTCTGCCAAGTGTGGCGGACTTGCACAAAATCAGAAGTTATTCACAGGGGAAAGCGTAATTGAACGAGACTCACTCACACAGCAAAACAACCTAAAAATAAATACCTTCGGGTAGTTTCTATTTGTCCTTAGCTTTCAAGATATTTTCTGCAAGCTCCGGCACACTACTTTTTTCATTTTAGATGAGAGCTGCAATCCCCACATACATACATACATCCCCCAGTGAGTGGAAGCTTAAGACAAGCAAGATACAGGGCAAGAATCTCAGTAACTATACAAGAGGTGGCAATGGGGGCAGATGAGAGAGGACAGTGCCACACCATGGAAAGGCCTTTTCCTGCAGCAAAGGTACCCGGGGCAGGGGCAAGCATGTAGACAAGGCCACGGGAGCAGCAGGGGAAGAGCCACCAGCACCGCTGACAGAAGGCTGACGCAGCCAGCCCAGGTGACACCTGAGCTGCAAAGCTTCTGATCTGAATGTATAGGAATGGCTGGGGTATATGAACCCTTTCACCTGAAAAAAAACTCAGAGAAGCATCTAAGTGGAATTTAAGAAGCATCAGCCCCAAAATGAGGGAAAAAAATAAATGAAGAAATAGTTGAAAAGGCAAGGTCAAAAAACCCTGAAGTTGAAGCCAACGTATTGCAAGATGAATGCATCTGCAGCCAAAGCCAGACTCTCTGCTCCTCAGCAAAAATCAGGAGAGTTTATAATACTTTCAAGAGAATCAGTCCACCAGCCTGTGCTAAGGGCATCCAGCCCAAAGTTTTGCAATTCTTTATCTGCTGTTCATAAATGGCTTGTGATTTATGTCTCCAGCAAGGAGAAGACAGGCCAATCTAAAAATAAGTTTTGCAAACAAAACCACAGAATTACATTCAGATCTTCAGCACTTGACAATTTTTAGGCTGCGGTTCCAAATCATCTCTTCTTCCTTCAGTACAAAGCAGCAGCAAAATATTTTGCTGAAGCGAGGTCACACAATACATAGGTTTGATAGATGGACAGAAATACATGCATTTGCCCCTACCACTGGGTATGCTTAAAACACTATGCTTAGAATAACATTGTGATGCCTCATTTTCAAATGAGAAAATCCTAAATTATTAATGTGGCGAAGCATACTACTTGCAGCCCAAGCTTTCTCTTCCACCTCTGCCCCCTACCTAAATTAAGCAAATACAGTTACTTTTAGTTTCCTTCAGAGGTTGTGCCAAGGACTGAAAAGTAATAGGAAAAGAAGTGTTTACCTGCAGATTTTCATCAAAACGGTATACCTTCACACACAATGGCATGCCACCATTTTTAAAGATTTCAAAAAAGAAAGCATTAGGGTTATTCTATAATAAGACTTCCCACAAAACCTGGGTCTTTGTGCAGCAGTGACATGGACGGTGTTAGTCAATGCATGCTGCTAGGTCTTTCTTCCTAAAGAAATTCTATTTAACTTGGTGGAATGGCTATCTTGAATCTTTTAATCGGACAAAATCACAAAAAATTTCTAAACTCCCACACCTCTGATTATAGGTTTGCCTTTAAAATCACTATACAGAAAGCCAGCCTTACCTGCTGTTCATGTACCCCCATCATCATTGCTAGCACCGTCGATGTGACAACAGGCCCCAAATGCTTCTACCATTTCCACACGTGCCAAGCTTTCAGCCCTGAAGCATTTGCAGCTTTAACAGCAGCAGGCCGGAGCCACAAAAGGCTGGAAAAAGGGGATTAAATACAGCTTTTTCCATTTTCAGGCCAGTTTTCTAAAGAACAAGACAAATGGCCTTTTTCCTGTGGACTCACCGGCCAGCATCAGCCACATCCCACAGAAGAAGAGAGGTCTGACAGAGGAGGCGCTGGGTTCCCACAGACTCTAACATTCCTGGCTGGCGAGCAGAAGCCCAAAAGGAAGTGTCAGAGAAAGAAAAATGACAAAGCCAGTGCAGCACAAGCCTGTGCCACCCACCGGGCTGCCCGTCAGCATACATGTGCCAGCCAGGCGATCAAACGGGGACCTGTGGGGTACACTGCCTGTTCACCCCCCGGCCGAGGACGATGCTGGCAGTACAGTACCCACACAGAGGAGGAGGAGAGGAGCACTACCAGAAACGTTGGGGGACCAAGTGAAGCAGCTAAGGAGAAGGAGGGCAAGAACTCGGAAGTAACAGATTTCAGTAGTTCTTTTCCTCATGGGACAGCTTGTTACTTTATTATTTATAAATAATATATACATAATACATACATAACAGAGCAAAGCCCTGCTCTTCTAGTCTTCACCCCCATAGCTCTGCACACTGTAAACTGTTAGCCAATTAAGAAACAAAATCAAAGCTATTAAAAGCACATGGATGTGGGTATACGTATGCACCTCCAAGGAGCATGGTGCTGGCACCAGTGATGTCCAGTCTCACCAGACATGTGGTGGTAAGAGTGTGGCTGTGTGTGCGCGTAAGCCAGAGAGACAGACGGACGCCCAGGAGCAGTGGGCGGGGTTCACTCATTAAAGTGAAGCATTTGCTGACTCCTCCACACTCGAAGTGCCACATGCTCCCCACCCAAGCCGCCAAACCTTGACTGCTCTCAGCAGACACTGTCCCTTTACTACTTCAGTTTATAAAGCACCAATCTAGAAAGGGTTATTTTTCCTACAAAGCAAAACGCTCTTGGGTACCTGCTTCGCAGGGCAGCACTCACTCAGCAACAGCCGCCTTCTTTTATCTCTGTGTGGTTGAGAAAACTATCTGACACCCCAAACCCTCTCTCCCTCTCCGCTGTGTTCGCTTCACTGCATTTCAGGAGTTTTGCTTGCAGCTGCACTCCAACCAGGAGGCATCCCACGGCAGGGACAGCTGGAGGAGCCCCCAGCATATTTGCATGTTGATGGGAAGTCAGTCTCTCTCTGGAGGGTTTACAAATGAGCCCTATTCTCACAGAAGCCAAATGTTTCATTTTAGACATTTTATCTATGTAAACCGAACGGATAACAAGGAGAGCAAAGACCTTTGGAATATTTATGAATAAATTAAAGTCCTAAAGCTTTCTACTGCACAGCGATAAGGAGCGAATTCTCACATAAGACGCCAAGACATGTGGAGCAACTGATTTTATCCGACTCCAAGAAGAGTAGATTTGCATGCAGAGAAAGAAAGTAAGCAAAACTGAGCTATCTACAGATTTAAAGATAGCTACTATATACCATGAAAGCAACATGCAATAAATTATTGTGACAGAGCATAAAGACTAAAACAATATGAAACCTTTATCAGCCAAACCTAGAAACTGTAAATTTAGACTGAGGTACTGACTGAATACTTCATGATGGATGTACTATCATCTCAACCATTTATGACAGTAGTCAAAATTTGTATATAAATAGAAACCAGCACGTTACTTGTTCAATGTGGATGAAAATTACCTCTTTTTTTCTCATAAACGGCACATTTAGGGAAACTGGAATGTGAAAATAAATGGCTTAATTTTGTTGCTTTGGTGTACTTAGTTTAACGAAAAGGGAGCATGACTTAGTGTGAACGTCACTGTTCAGTGTGCACAGGGGCAGAAAAATGAACAGTGCTGGGGCACACCGACAGAAACAGGGTCTTGAAATAGGTTTGAAAAATAAGCCAGTGCAATAGGACCACAGCAACACCAACATACCATGGAGGTCTGGATGGTGTCACCTCTCCGAATTTGTCACGATCTGAAGACAAGGAAGAAGGGGCAGACAGAGGCAATGCCATGGTTCAGTCAACCACCTATTCAATACCTTTTCCCTGAATCAAGCTGTATTGTCCTAACCTGCCTCCTTCACAGTGGCTTCTAAAACTTCAAAGCTGAAATTAAAGCAACCTCAGATGGTGAAAAAGCAACTGAATAAATGCAATGGAAAATAAACTGCCCATCTCCATACACTGTAACTGCAGGGGCAGGTACTGCTGGGACAGACGTACGTCTCCCCAGGTTATTCTGGTGCATCAGTCACTGTGGTATGCAGGCAACATTAAGCCTGTCGGCCAAATTCACAAGGGCATTGCAGGCATGTTGCACAGCCCACAGACATAAGCCCTAAACTTAACTCTTTCTTTCACTTAGTACGGAAGAAGCTAAAATGTTGTATCCCTTATGTGTAACAATCTTTGAACACTGTCAGAGAAATGGGGAAAAGAGGAATAGCGCAATAAAGCAACGGAACCTTCCATTCTTAGCTATCTTTTCACCTACATTTTGCTAACCCACATGTAGGAACAAAAAAAAAACCCAAACTCAAAAACCCCATCACCAACATTGCTAAAACCTGCTTGGGCAAAATGTTTTCCTCTTGGAACATGACAGTTCTTTGAGCATGAAAAATTTCACCAGAAATTGTCAAACTCATTCCCTTTCAGAAGAAACCAGCCTGTTTTTCCAAGCCTCTCTTACCTCCTTGACAGCTCCTAGGCTGGTGGGCCAGCTGTCCACATGGGAGACCGAAAACCAGGCTCCCAGATCTCATGACAGCCTAAAGAGCCCCACTGAAGACTATTTAAAACTCCATATACGCTACTGCTGTAATAATTTAAAAGTCATCCTGTGGGAGCACTGCCTCCAAAATTTGAAATGCCCTTTAGAAAATATTTTTCTGCATCCTTCTTCCAGTGTAAATTATTGCCATTTAGAGTGTCATTACAACACAGCACATCTGGAGACTGAGCATCAAAAAGCTAGGGAGTCTGTACTCAACTACAGTCCCTAATTTTAAGGCAGTCAGTTCTTACAGAAGAACAATACTAATCTGGGCTGGTAGTACTACATCACTTTTCATCACATGGGACTGCCTAGCAAACCACGAGGACATGTGCGGTGCATGTGTGTCTGGGAAAGAAAGCAGCGGCCCAGAGGCAGCCCTAAATCCTGCAAAGATTTACCAAAGAAGCATCAGTTTTTTGACTTGCCGCTGGCTCCAGTGAAGCTACTCAGTTCAAGATACTAGTCAGCGTGCAAGACCCATCATGCACACTTTTCTACCCAGGAAGCTAGGTAAATTTTGGGAGCCTATAATATGCGTTGCTGCCCTGATGGTCACAGATACTGGCCCTGCCTGTGCTGGCTCTTCTTTGGAAGCCAAACTGAGTGGGACATGAAGAGGAGCAAATGTCGCCTGAGCTGTGCTCTTCCTGGGGAACAGACAATTTTGTTTTGGTTGAGAAAACTTCATCTCCTCAAATGGCAATTTGTAGACCATATAAGCGGTCTATATATGGTCTATAGACCATATAAATGGTCTATAAATATATACACGGCTTGTAGGACCAGCTCACATGGTCTCTAACTGAATGGTTTACAATTTATGTGACAAACAGCTTCAGAGGTTTAAATAGTTTACTGCAAAAGGTGCGAGAGTCAAGATATTTTCATTATTTCCCTATAAAGTAGGTCACAAATGTCCCACGAGAAGGGGAAGCCCTTGGATGATGGCAAAGGACCTGCTGGTGCTAACCATGGGCTGGAGAGACCTGCGGGTCATGTTTTACATTTGGACAGGGACCCTGCTGCCTACATTAACATCTCCCGGCCACAGCGCCTGTGCCTGTACCCATATATTCACTCCTGTTACAGCCTGTTACAACCCCATAAATGGCACGGTGAGAAACGAACCTCCGTGTCATTAGCGGCTGAAGTGGGTGCCTGCAGAGGCAGAAAGGGTAGCTTCACTGGCCGGAATAACTCCACAGAGCAGCGGTACCTCATGGTGCCACTTCTGCTGTCACCCTCTCCCCAGCCCTTCTCCCCCACCACCTGACACCATCAGGGAAGAAGAAAGAGGCTGCTTGGTGCTTGCCTCCGTATTTTCTCTCCGGGTGGTTTACTTACTCATCGCCTCATTATTCACAGTCTCGCTGAAATTCGTTTCCATCACGGAGACAGTGATGGTGGAAACAGATGAGACAGAAAGGAAGTTGCTTTTGTACAGAGAAGGAAAGACAAGTCTCTGTAAATAGAGCGTGATATTAACAGGCCGATGCCTGACACAAAACAAAAATAGCATCATCTCCAAGAAGCACTTAATTTGCTGTAAAGATCACCAGATATGTGAGGAACTTTGATCTTCACAGTTATTCACCCGTTAAGCCTCCTGAACTAATAGCCAACACATTTCCTTTTGGGACAGTGGTGGAACTTCTCTTTGAAAAGGGAGAATCGTGCGTCAAACACGTTTAAGGGCAAGAACCGACATTAAAAAGAGAAGCAGGCAAAACAGCATAATAAGTGGCAAACTAAAAAATTAACATGTAAATTAATAAATGCAGGAGTTTAGGAATATGGAAGTAATGAATGCCAAGCAGACTATGAAATGCTCCTTTTCTGTCAGCGTGCCAGCTCCTCAAGAGAAACACATCTTGTGTTCTGGTGTCTTAACCAGCTTCCCTTGTATGTACGCATGAAGTGATCTCACCCACTTTATACCATCCTAGCGATACTAAACCAAATGCAACAGAGATAAGCATTGTCAAAATACTTAGGGAAACAGTTTTAGAAAATCTTGCTTCAAACTCTATAAAGATCAGAGTCAAAATGCAGCTGTGAGCAGCCTACGATACAGACTCCCCGACCTGCACCCTGGCCAGCAGGAAGGGGAGCGAGAGGGGCTTGCACACCTGAATGCCCTCCGCCCACTGCCAGCATTGCCGGGGGGAGAAATCGCTTCAACCCTGATTTGCCTAAAGCACCGCAGAGAGTATAACAGAAGGGCATTAGCTCCACCAAGAGAGGTGAACAAATGTAACTGGCAGCATGCACTGGTTCCTAGGAAATATTTTTAAAAAAAAAAAACAACCAAGAACAAAAGAAAAAACAACCAGAAAAGGCACTGCCGCTGGAATCCACTGCTGCTGGATTTTTAGAGGGGGAACAATTAGCCATGCTTCAGAAGCGGCCGATCCAAGATAAATTTTCCCTCTCACAAATTGATTTTGGCTGCTGTACCTCTGAAAAGCCCTAGCAAGTATGAGAAAAGGATAAAGGTGAAACATCTGGCTTTTTGTACTGCATATGATTTGCTGTTTTTAAAATACTGACTGTGCATTTTGAATACAGAATAACTTTTACTAATAACCTGTAACCTGCAAAGGTTCATTTTTTCATAGCTTGTCAGAAATACTGAAGCATTAAAATGAAGACGGTACAGAGGCTTTGCATTTTATCATTTGGATTTAACTTCTTACCGCATGGATTAAAGATTTTGTTTTAAAACTTGTTTTTATTTCTCTTTTTAAAAACCCTAAGAAGGGAAATTTAAGGTTACAAAATAGAATATTTAACGATATGGAAAATGGTGAAGTGAGAATGAACTGCTTACACCCTCCTAACTGTACTCCCTTTCTCACTTGCAGTAGGAGTGCGCAGATGGGTTTTGAATGATCCCATATTGTTTGTCTAATAATGAAATATCAGAATAATGCTGTTTCTAGGCTGGCTCAGTAGGTAAAAGCATTAACATCAATAGGATTTCCAATATTTTTTAAGGTTGAGTATGTGTATATATATGCATTTATATATGGGAGGCATATGCATATACAGTATGCTGATTTGCTATGGTAAGATTAGGGCCATGTTTTCTCATCCTTTAAAAAAAATATCATACACTACATGTTAAAGTTAAGAGAAAATTAATCTGGGTGCATTTTTAGTGCAATAAGATTTAAAACAGAAATTACTTTTATCTGGTTTTTTCCCCTCCAAAACATGAATCATATGATCTAGTCCTTTTACCAGTACACAAATGGTTTGTTTTCTTTCTCCAGCAGAAGCTATGAATACACTCCTTTTCTATTTCTGCTCTGTGTAAACACATTTTTCCCAGCACTTCCATATTTCAGTACACGGAGAGTATCCTGCAAATAGTCATCGTGAAGCCGTACTGGTTGCAATAAGCCATTTGTATGCAGATCACTGAAGTCAGAAACCATCCACTTTTCATTTTACCTATACAGTAAAACTGTTACACCCTGACTAGATTCAGACAGGACCTCAAACCCTAGAACATTCACAGCTGACTTACGTTTGTGCTACAATTCACATCTAAAATGGGACAATCAGAAGCCATAATAATCAAATACTATTAAACTACAAGACTGTAAAACTGAAATATCTTTTAACGTAGATTTATTTATCCAACTGGAAACACATTTGTTTCCGTAATTATCTCAGTATCTGCTGTATCATTATATGTAAACTTTCAACAATGTTTATCAAGTCAGAACGATCTCACAAGACCCCTCAGTCCTCAGAAATCACAGGCAGGAACAGCGATGTAACTATCCAGAATGCATAGCGGATGTATAAAAAACCTGAATATTCCATTCCCGTCGTGCATCGCAGGCGTGCCCGCAAGGTGCATAAATGTGTCTGCGTGTAAAGGCAAGCAAGCCTCTGAGGGGCTGTGGACTGTGTCCTACCTTACAGAAGAAAGAGACACTGTCTTACACTGAATGATAAAAAGGCATAAGTATTCAGCACATTAAACAGTTTCTGTTTACATATATATTATTTATTATACACATATACTTAAAGTGATAAGAGCAATATGATTCTGATACCCTATGGCACTGAGAAGCAAAGTATATTGTTATATCATGCCATAAACTGATTTTTCTGAATCCGTGTGAAAACTGAAAAATTGCAGAAAATACAATTTTCTTATAGAAAAACTGTTTCTGTTTTCTTCCTGACAGGACTGCCCAGCATCAGTATCCCTATAAAATAAAACAAAGAGTTCATCAACTTATACTTCCCCATTCCTTCATGTAGGAGGTTAGGGGCTACTTTTAACTCTTTTCAAAATGACAGTGTATTTATATTCAGTGTCAAGTGGTTTTTGTGTTGTGAAATTAATAAGGAAACATTTCACTTCTAAGATGCCAAATGCTTTGATTTTTCAATAACGTGTTTCCTTGTTTTTCCAGCTGCAATTATTCGCTGAAGGTATACCTCATTTTTATTTCATGTTCAACCAAATTCTCTAACACAAATCAACTACTTATTAGTGAATTGGTTATTTTTTTTAATACGATGAATCATGCAAAAATACTTAATGTGGATTCATAGGAGAATGAGAAAAGGGAAACAAGCGTTCAGATCTCTTCCATGGCCTCTATCTCAAATTATTAGCTCACATATGGGTCTCATCTGCTTCAAGCTGAGTTTAGCAAGAGTGTAAATAAATTAACATCATCTCTGAAAGCTAAGGGGGACAATAATAAAACATGAAATACTGGAAAAGAGCAACGTCCAACTAGAAACTCTAAAGATATGGAAACAACTGTGTGATAATTTCTATGTTAATTATATGATACAGGTCTGCTCTAGAAACTCTTTCTGGAATGGCATGGAGTTGCCTTGACGAGAGTCTAAGATTTTTAGGATGCCTGATGAAACAGTTTCTCTGGCAATAGTGACATTCTTCAGAGGGAAACATAATTGCTCTCCTTTGACAAAAAAAAAAAAAAAAAAAAAGCTACACGTACAGGAAAAAGATCTACCAGCTTTTCATGCCAAATAAAATCATACTTATCATTCCGATCTGTGTAGAAATATAATATTGCTAAACCAGTTGTTATGGTTGATTAATCCAAGCCCTTCTTGTTAAAACAGATGGCACATGCAAGAATAACCAAACACATTCTGGCGGGTATCTGATGAGAAACTCCATTATATTTCACTAGTTACTTATTTATACAGAGCAATAACAGCTGGACCACAAATAATTACAAAATATAAACAAAATGGAAGGCTGAAAGCAGAGACCAGCTCATTATGCGTACGGACAAGTATTTTTATGAGGTTTATGCTCAGGATTCTCCTTGTCCTCACACTAAAAGAAACCCTAAGGAAGAAGAAAACCTCTTTTTGAAACATCATCTGGAAGTGTATCTATGCAGAGAGGTAACGTTTTCCTGAGTTCCTGTAGTGTTTCTGTTTGATTGCACTGGGCTATTGCGCATTTATCAAGCCTTTTTTGATGGCCTGATTGACTCATTACATATCCTTTATTTGTCTAATGTTGAAGGTCTGTTAAATGAGAGCTTGGAAAATGTTCTAATAATAGTAATGCTGACCTCAATGTCCTATAAGATAAAATGCCTGAAATGAAAGAAAAGCCACAGGAGAAGGGAAATTACAAACTCTGTTGCCTGGCCTGAAACTCACACCTTCAACGAAGGCAAAGAGAGCAGCTGGGCTGCACAAGAGAGGAAACAGCAAAACATACCACACCATTTGAAAAACATAATTATGCATCTGAAAGGCAGAAAGCCAGAGATAAAGCCTATCAGGGCACCATTCAGCAGCTGTGGCTCATTTTCACATCCAAGGGACAGGAAGGAGGAAGCTGCAGGGACAGGCAGCAGAGACCATACGTCAATAGCTCTATGATACTCATCCATGACCGTGCAGCCTGCCCCTCTGGGAGTTGGCACAGTGGTGACTGGGTCCAGCCCCGCTGGAACACACCAACAGCATCACATACATCCTGGTATTTCCCAATGGCCATGGGAAACATGGGCCACTGGTTTCCCCAGGGTGCCCATCCACCACGCTCCGGCACAGCAACCCAGCACCAGCCCAACATCCCTCATCCAGACATCTGCTGGTGTGAATCCCACTGCCCCTCAGACTCCCAATACAAAACCACATCAGCATGGTACAGCTATAGGTGCTCTGCCAATATTTCCACCTTTAGTGCCCAGGCAATATGTCCCTCACTACCTGGGCAGGGACCGCTGCTGGAAGGACAGGCAGAAACCATGGTGTTCACCACATAGGCAGACAAGGCTTGTCACCCTGAGAAAAATCAGGGCACTGCTCCAAGCCCCCTTCTCACTCAGGGAAGTGAAGAGAACACTGGAAATAATTGCTAAACTTCATCCCACTTCAGTCTGGAACAACACGTACAGGCTTTCAGCAGCTATGAGAGCTCTTATGCCTTCTTCACAGCACTTCCAACACTTCCAGCTAGGACCCAATAAAATAACTAGAACATCTTCTTGAGAAGCCCCAGAATCACCATGTGATTTCTTAGTGAAGAAGTCTGCATTTCCTCTTCATAATAAGCATTCAAGACCTCACAAGGAGGAAAAAACAACATCTTGAGTTGAGTCCTCTCTGGGATCATGTGTCAGGTCACAACCTTGATATACTTCAGCTTTCAAAAGGGAAAGAGTTTACAATTTAGCCCTTTTCCTATAAGCTCCTTTTAGCTTCCTTCCTATTGCCCTTCCCTCTGAGATACATATTTTAAAAAGTTGAACTGCGTGGGTTTCCTGTCCTTACCTGAGGCAGGCATCTCCCTCTGCCTCCATCCTGCCTGTAGCCCTGCCTCCTGATTTGGCCAGCTCCCAGGAACAGCAGGGGACAACCCCACTGCTTTCCTTCTCAGAAGTGTAAAGAAAGGAAACTTCATGTGAAATGGGATGCTGGGCCCTAACCAGATGTTCCCAATATACTACTACCATATTAGGATGGATTAAACACTTCGCTTTCCCTGTATCCCACAGCCTGCTGGAGTCAAGAGCTCTCCAGGTTCCCAGAAGTATTTCTCCATAGCAAACGCTACTGCAACAGGACTTGGGCTATAAGGTGTCAGTCTGCAACAGCCTTTGGTCAGAAGAAAAGCCTGAGGTAAAAAGAGCCAAATGGAATTTTTTGGGAAATAAACATTGTAGAAAAAAATGGAACAAGTGTGTGCAAGACTTATGCAAGAAACTGCAATGATGGGAGCCACACACAAAGGCTACAGAGAGTATGTAATCGGTTTCTCTCAGTTAGAAGTCTGCTTTAAATCCCTTTTTACCAGGAACGGTAGCTTTGCCTTGATTTCCTGTGATCACACTATAACAGCTTTATTACGAAAAGTAACAAATTTGCATTTACAAGACATCTGGCAGAATTATCTTCTCCAGTTGGCTTTGAAGGGAAATTCAGGCATGGAATATTTTCATACTCTTACTACCATAAACACCAAATCTGTGCACTTCATAGTCATCCAGCTCA
Organism: Phalacrocorax carbo; assembly: GCF_963921805.1. Lineage (NCBI taxonomy): Eukaryota > Metazoa > Chordata > Aves > Suliformes > Phalacrocoracidae > Phalacrocorax > Phalacrocorax carbo. The sequence continues at coordinate 136,513,475 of NC_087513.1, read as the reverse complement.
GCATTAATGCACTATACCAAGACCCAGCTATAATTCTCGCGTTCACAACAGCCTCTGATTTCCAGTGTACCCTGTCCCATGTAAGCTCAACAACAGTTTAATAACAACTATCAGCTGTTGCTGACCAAATCCTCCCACATCCCTTTCCAAAAGAAGGATAGGCTGTTAGGGACGAGAACGTGGCACACAAATAAAAGCTCCGGAGCAAAACATATGAAGGAAAAAACCACTGCATGTGCACATTTGGACACAAACTCACTTTGTCCCCATTGGGCTTTTGCATTGCCTCACAGCTGTCCAATTACCTTTTTTTTTAAAAAAAAACCAACTCTCTTTTTCTCCTCTCTTCTGTTTTATGGTTATCCCAAGTAGCTCCAGAACACCTAATTATTTCCTACCTGTTTTGCCTGCCTGCAATATCTCAGATTTCTGTTTACAGATTAACTCCAGTCATTGTCTGATGTGTTATGGCTTCTCCCTAGGGATGCTGCTGGAGTACGGCCTTCAAAAACACTGCACCCCACCACCACTGAGCAGCTCTATATTATACAAGCACGGTGTTCCCTCACATTGTCTCTGCAATGAATTAAAGAAATACCAAACTATTACAACACAGGGTAATATATCCTAAAGTCAGACTTGGGACGCAAGAAACTAGTTGGGCTGTGTAGCCGGAGACCCATTTTCTGGGGCATTTCCAGTCCCATCATACTTATATCTGGATTAAACCCTACTCGCTGCCCTTTGCCACCTGTCATGGTGTCTCAGTTGCACATCTGAAACAGATAAAAGCCTGCCCTATTTGCAGTACTACAAACTTCAGATATATTCTTCCCACTGCTTTGGCACAGGATAAAGAAAATCAGCTACTTGCTTTCTTGCTCTGATACGATGTCAAAACAACTTACCAAAATCCACTCCATCAGCTGCATGTTGCAAAAATGAGAACTTAAAAGCTCTGCCTCCCTAAGCGTTAATGTTGCCTGCAAATCCAGAGGTACTTCCCTTGGGATAACAGTGCACTTCAGGCTGCCCAGGGGAGAGCTGGGGGAGCATCCGCATCTCCCAGAGAGCAGCCAGTGCTTCAGCCTCTGTCAGGATCGGCAAAGGGAACAGGGTGATGTTTCTTAATTAGGCCTGGGGCTACAGCAGCTGAGCTCCAACAACTAATGACCCACGGGATTAGACAGTGGTCCCAGCAAGGGTCTCCATGACGCAGGGAACAACAGTACCTTCTGCTATTTCCTGAGCTACACGCATGAAGGAAATTCAGATTTAAAATGAATGGATAAGTTCTTCTCAAGGCGAGGACCTGCAATTTATGGGTTTAGCTGCTATGCTACTCTGACTCCTACTGTTGAAGCAGCGATTACTGGATATGGGGGAGCCAAACAGCCTGGAAGCGCCAACAGAAGCTACGCCAACCTGTTTGGCTTTCCCAGCTCTTACTTACATTTGTAAGCCAGCAGCCCTGCTTGCTCACACACTTCTCACCAAGCCGTAGTGCCCATCCAGCTCTCTTTCGCCAGCAGCGCAGTACAGCTATTGCCAGATCCACCTTTCCTTCCACCAGATCCAGCCACCACCTAGTGCAGAAGCCAGCCCAGCCCAGCCCAGCCAGCCTGGAAAGCCAGGGCTGGGCAGCTGGCTGTCACAGCCCCTCGCGCAGCACAGGAGGTCAGGGGCAGCCCCAGCGGCCAGGGGTCATTGCCAAAGCTCAAGCCGCTGAACAAAGCTCTGCCGCCGGGAGGCCTCCTTTTGAAAACAAATGTAAAATGTAACATTTCAGAAGAAAACCTTTTTACATTTACAGAATTCCATTAGACTTGTTGGCAAACATCCCACTGATTGCAGCAGGGTGCCAGGATTTTACCCTTGATATTTTAAGAAAAAAAAACCCATACAATCCACATAAATAAAATGGAAAAAGAAAAAACATGCAAAAACCAATAAATAAAAAGATAGGCCCTTTGGGGATCTTCACATAGGGGCTATCAGACGCCCACATACCATTGCAACTTCTTCGTTTGGACCAACTGCTGTCTCCTGCTTTTCGTCTTCAGCCATGTAAATGCTGTAGGGACATCTCCAGAGACAGCAAACCACCACTTTTCCCCAGGGATCCTGTGAACGTTTGCTTTAAAATGGTGCTGTTTTCCTAGGAGTCTTCATGTGGAGGCAGGAGATGCTGCTGAACGGGCCGAGCGGAGCTGTGTATCGCCCAGCCCGAGCAAGTGGGCTCCGGCACTAGAGACAGCAACAGATGAGCTGGTTCATGGAGATTTTTTTTGTCTACAAGTCTAGACAGGAAGCTTGAAAGAAAAAGAGTTGCTTCATAGGGGTTAGGGATTTATTTTTTCCTTTTCAATTAAAAGGATATGCCTTTTATATGATATCATATATTCTATATATGCTAGAAAAGACAGTTGGAGTGACTCACGCACGTTAATATCTGTTGCTTTCTTTTTTTTTTATTTTCCCGTGACACAATAACAGCTATTAATATTTTTGAATTGCCTAAGTCTGAACTATTCCTGAAACATGACATGGTATATTTTCTAGCTAAATGCTATGTTAAACTAGAATTATGTTAAGATACTAATTTAGATAATTTACTTATCATAAGTTGTGAACAGAAATGTAAGCAGCACATTTTAATTTCCTCTGCAACAAGTACTATTACCCATAGACAAGTCAATTTCAAGTGTAAACTGGAAAAAAAAAAAATCAAGCATTGCTACAGAAAGGTATAGGAAAAACAGCAAATGAGTAACTATGCTCTTAGACCTCCTCAGGTTATGAATGGTTCATATGGCCCCAGACAGCACTAGAACAGATGTTCAAAGACATTGGATATGGTTTTGGTTAGTTATTCCCCCACCCATTCATGGACAAAAAACATATTTTAAATCAAGCCAGCTTCATTGCCTTCAATCACCATGCTGAGACACCCAACTACCTCCAGACTATCACCTGTAGCTTGTCTGGAGCAAAGACAGCTGGGGGAGGGTGGGTGGTGTCTGGGCTAGCACACCGCATACCAGCTCAGAGATGAGGGTTATGTTGATGGCAAAGGCAAAAACTCATGCCCCATAACTGGCAGTAGGAACCTCTGGGCCCACAAGCTGGCACTTACATGGGGATCTGAGCCCCTGATCTCCTTACAGTGTGATCATCTTTCTTTCCCCTAAGCTAAGAGATCTCTGGGAACATTTCCAGGTCTGATAAATGTTTCTCCTTAAAAAAAAAGAAAAAAGGCAGTATCAAGAGAAAGAAAACTTAGAATTGAGAGAAATGGTGGTTATAAAAAGTGTATCACAGCTTCCACTGCTTCTTGCCATGGAGGTGGAACTACCATTTTCTTGGACTGGACTACAACCTCCACCTTTTTGTTTAACAAAAAGGAAATTTGTAAGTACTAAACTGTTAAGGGAGGTCAGTGACAACAATTGCTGTTTCCACTATCTCAGTCATTAATAAGTGGGAAAGAAGCTAAAAATGACATTTGGAAAAAAGCACTTCATGTACCAGTGTTTGGGAGAGTAAGGGGAGTTGCTAGATCACAGTTTGAGGAACAGAATCAATAGACAAAATTCAGTTCGTGGGATTCTCCAGCTGCAAGCAAAGTGCAGGCTGCAAAGCTACAACTGGGGAACGAGGACCAAATCCCACAAACCAAAGGGTGAAAGGACAACATCACAGTGACACCTCCAGGGCTTTCAAAGGCCTCCACAGGTCTGGCTGACGTAAAAATTTACTACCTTATTTATGCACTTAAGCAGGTTAGCAGTGTAGTCCCCGTACATTTGATTCAACCTTGACTAATATCTTCAGCAGTGCATCCTTGACATCCCTGCCCATAGCAGGAGGGTTGGACTAGATGATCTTTCGAGGTCCCTTCCAACCCAAACCATTCTATGATTTTATGATCCTGTGATCCTCTCCCTACCAGCTGATTTACACACTTTATTAAAAATACCACTGCAGTTAACATGCATACCAGTAACCCCTGAGGCCAGCCCAACAAGCTGGCCAACAAGCTCTCAACAAGCTCTCCCAAGCGGTCAGCAAGGGTGACTGAGAAGGCTTTACCACAGCAGTAGCCCACAAAGAGCGTGCTACCGACCCTACTTCAAAATCCGCTTTAGTTCTACTTGCAAAATAGATGAAAGCTTCAGTGCTACAACAAGCCTCGAAAGTACTGGTGGTTTGTTGAGGTGCTGTTATTATGTAGATAAGAAATGGAAAAAATATGTTGTTTACTATAAGCTCTACTTCAAGGACACTTTTTTTAGTCATGTCTTAGTATCGAATTAATGATCACATGGAAGTTGTTGTGCCGAATCAAGGGCAAGTTACAAAGCAAGCAGCTGTAACACACATCAGTGAAACTGGAAGCCAAGATATTTTTTTTTCATATCTCAGAAGCAATGATTTTTTATCAAGATTGGCAGTAAAAGTTTGTATTTCTTAGTCAGTAGTACTAAAAGATGCCCTGGAATAACCAGATAAAGAAAAAAAAATCTAACATTAGAAAATCTGGTTCACTATTTGTTTGGGATATTTTAAAATAGCCAGTAAAAATGGCTTCTGTGACCTTAAATAAATTTTCAACATTAGCACACACAGATATAAAGCCTCAAGAACCAGTGTTCAGCACAAGAAAAATACTACTGAAAGCTGGCTGTTTAGAAAGGTTTCAAAATAATTTCTCCATATTTCTCCATTGTATGTTTTTTTCAGTTAGTAAATCATTTATAGGACTACTGTAATAGGTTTTACACAATTTGACTTACATGCAGGTGGAAGTTTCATAAAGGAGCATTACTAAAAGCTATGTGAAAAACAATTTCATTAGAAGAATTCATCTGAATGTCACAAAAGGAATGTTCCTGGAAGAAAGACATTACAATGCAGACGACCCACTTGCTCGTAATATGTATGATGAGCTAAGGTAAAATTTAGAATAACACTGCTTGCTACCTTCCTTTAAAAGAAAAGTATGGACTTCCAAAGACTTTACTAAAAGAGGATGAAGCAGATCAATACCACTCTGGTAAAATTAATTCTTTAACAAGCTTATGATGCAGGAACTCTCTGTCCATGGAAAAGGGTCATTTTTAGGATGGACATAATCAATGGAGGCTGATTCACAAGCAGATGACAAGGCAGGCTATCAGGCATCCTAGATGGCATTTCAAGCCATGACAAAGAGTGTCAATTATCACACAGCTCTCAATGACACCTGGTGAAAGGCATGACAGTGTCTTTACTGATGTACCACGTCCCATGTACTAGAGCCAAGCGTGCACCTCGCAGCGCCTGGCCCCGGGAAAAGGGCTCCCTCCTGCTCCAGCGCTACACAAGCTTTATTCAGAAAAGGGTTTTGTGCATGGGGTGATGACAAGCATCAGTCACAAGCACCTTGGTCCTGCAGAGCCTGCAAGCATAGTTAAGACCACTTGCCGACAGAGGTGTTGGGTTTTGTTCCCCGAGGGTGCCTGTGCTTTCTGCTAGCCAAGACAAGCACTGGTCCTCCATGTGGAAAGAGGGCAAGGACAGAGGACGTACTGCGACTCTGTTGGTGGAGAGATTTTCCTCTCTGATGTTTGTCGTTCCCCTTATCTGTTTTTATCTTCTTGTTGCTGCTACTGCTGATTATCAATAGGTACAATTTCCTTATTGAATATTTTGCCATGTAGTTTAGTCAAAATAGATGCAATCAGCAATAGTTACTCAGCTTGGTTTAACATAAATGTTTAAGAAGGTTCACCGCTGTGCCACATGTATGTTGCAATATATACATTTTATAATATATATCCAGCTAAATGGGAGAAAGAATAAAAAGATGAAAATTAATTTTAAAAAGCTGATCTAATGGGACAGGTAAATTGATTCACTTGGATCTCATAATTTCTGCTACTCTGAAGGTTTTTTTGGCCTTTCTCGCTGTTCCACTGGGCACTCAGTGTGAGTGAGCCACACAGCACTCCTCTGGAGAAGTCTGAGCAAGGTTCTGCTGGGGGATGCAGTCCTCTTGTTCCCCACTCCCACCTCTGCAGCCCAACAGCTTCCACCACAGCAGGTGGCTCGTGCTATGCAAGCTTATACAAAGATCAAGGGTTTGAGGGACTGAGAGTCTCCTGAGTCATTCCAGGTTTGCTGGGGTAACTCCAGCTACGTTGAGATATGATATTTTGATCCTCTGTCCTTAAACAGATTAGTTTTACAAAGCAGTTATGCAATTCAGAAAAATTAAAGCTATGGACCTACATTCTTCTTCTCCTGTTTTACTGTATTTAGCCAGCCTGTCATAGTGCTGTTGTATGTGATAAACAACTGAAATGTTCTAGTCCGACAAGGGCATACTTCCATATATGATGCAGTATTTTCAAACGCTGTGACACCAGTGCAAAAAGTCAACTTGCAGACAGAATTTAAATTCAGTAATTAAAATGTTCTGTATTGCAAAAATTCCATCAATCTCAAAATTTAAGGGCGCCTTCACAGCCATTTGTGCTTGATGAATTCTCATAATCTCTTGAACAGGCTTTTTCCACGTATCTTTGCATGACAGAGTCAGGGCATTAAGTTTCTATCATTCCAATAATACTGAGATTTTTCTTCAGCCTCTTCATCAGTGGATGATGTATGTGTGCTGCATACCACTACCATCTCCCTGAGCTTTACAGAAGTATGCTACAAACTCCTAGAGTTATCTTCTTACAAATGTATTTTTGTTTCACTAATCTCTGCAAAAAAAAATAGGAGAACAAGAAACTCTACTAGAGCTCACCTCTGACTTTCTTTTCCCTTAAGGAGGATCTTCCCCCTTTCCTTACGCGAGGTGATGCTCACTCCACCTGAAAATGGGTGGGATTCTTGGTGAATCCCATGTCATCACAGGAGGGCAAAACAGAGCTGCAGCATGTCCCTTTCTGCAGCTCAATGCCTTTGTGCTAAATTTCACCATCCAGGAGGCTTCAGTACTTAAGAAGGTGCCCACAGAGGAGACCCAGAGGCCCTGTGGAGAGCGGACAGTGCTGAAGACAGGTAGCTGGCAGGTGCCGCGAGGTATCTGGGACAAGGCAGCAGAGCAGATCAGGAGATCAGCATCACCCTCCTCCCTTCTTTGCAGCCCTCTTCTCCCCATCATGGCCCTGACCTCCCTCCCTGCTGGCATCCATAAGGAGTTCTCTGCAGAAAAAGCAGGCTCTCCATGAATCCAGCACACAAAACCCACGGACACATGGTCCCGGCTCCTTGTTGAAGTTCTGCCACGAGTGACCTGATCGTGATGAAGCAAGGACTTGAAACAAAATGTAAATGGAAACAACGAAGTTTTATGCCCTGGAACAAGTTATTAATTGTACTCAACCGATGTTGTAAGCATAGTAACTGGAGACAAGATCGACATTATTACTAACCATCTGATCCAATGCTGTGCTCTGAATCTGAGGCTAATCATGAAAATATTTCTCTCACACCCACTCACTACAACAACAAATGCAGCCAAGTGTAATAATTTTTTCTTTTTTTTTTGTTGATCTGCCTATGTCCAGAATTTGCTGCCTTTCAGTTAAGATCATTCCAACAAGCACAGTGTAAATCCTTCTCTAGTTGCCATGTTATCAGTAATTACATGTCTTGAGAGTTATTTTGCCTGGGTTTACCACCCAGGAAGCTGTTATTAGATAAATAGAAACAGTGGAAAGAAGAAAAAAGATCAATGCATTAAAAATTGAGCACAGCCAGGTCTTTTAAACAAACATATGTACTTCAGTCTCCCACTGGCAATACACGATTTCGGGAAAGGTTACACACTTCACTTGAAAGTCTTAATGGAGGTGCCCATGTGGCTCCTCTGCTCCACTGTTCTCCCAGGCTCCAGCTAGCTCACCAAGCTAACAGCATAGCTGTGACTGATCTTCTGCCTCTGTCTCCTCATCCAGCCCGTTCTGACCATTGTATATTTCATCCATGGGCACATGCTTAGGCCCAAGGTGATGCTGTCAATCAGTATCACAGAGCTTACGTCTGCCAAACTTGCTGTGCTTTACTTCGCAGTGCTCTCAAGTCCTTCTCCACAGTGGTCCAACCGCTAATAGCTTTCTCCTCTCAAAACCAGCCCTCAGCTATTTTCATGGCCACCTGGAGAAGATTGGTTTGTGGCTGTAACAATTCAATAATCTCACCAAAGGTCTCCAAAACCGTTTGTCAGAGCTTCCCACAGCCTGGTCAAATGTTCTTTGACCATCCCCCTTTCCAGAGCGTTTCCCCACGCATTTAATGCTTAAAGCAATCTTCAATCCACCCATAGAATCATAGAATACCAGTTTGGATGACACAGGTGTTCAAGTAACAAAAAAGGGATTAGTGTGACAATATACTAAAGTGAGAAACTCTTGGGGGTATGAAATGCATTATGAAGGTTAATCATCTACCAGCTAGCACAAGCAAATCTTTTATGGCATTAAACTGGCTTTACTAACCTAAAATGCAGTGTTGGAATGTAGCAAATGCACCAAAGCAGTGCAAAAGAACAGTTTCTTATCCATAAATACATATTTTCCATCCCAAATGAAACTATTCCTTCCCTCAAAGAAACAGATGTTATGGCAAAGCTGTCTTCTCTTCTAGGACTGATTCTTTTTGTCGATTTAAACCTTTTTAGCTGATATACAATGACTTGATTTTGATCTGTCACTGCCTTACTATGGAAGTGGAAACGGAAGGAAATCTTCACAAGAAGAGGAATCTTAATCCCAGCAGGAAAAAGGAATATTTTGGACTACTTCTGTAGAAACAGTGACAGAAGTATGAAGGAAATAAAACAAGTTAGACTGGCAGCTCAATCACACAGCACCACTGGAAGCAAAAATGTTATGGTTTAAAATATAACATTGCTTAGTACTCTACTTTGGGCTAAAGTGATACAGCAAGACAAATATTTTAAAAACTCGTAGTGTTCTCATTTTGTTCTATTTTCCCTTTGAAATTCCTACACAACACCATTCACAACTGAGTAGTAACGCAGTGGTCAGGAAGCATGCCTGAATTATTATGAAAACAATATTACTTTTCCATTTCTCACTTGCAATACCTCAATAAGAGGTATTTTCTTTTAAATTCTGTTTGTGGTAGCTGAAAATATCTGTCAATCACAGAAGTGCAGCACACAGCTCACATGGCACGAAATGTCAACTCTTTCTAGGCCAAGCAGACACAAAGACAGTGTTGCCTGCCTGAGCCTGCACACCAAGTACTCAGAGAAGTATGAACACCATAGATTTTAACAGATATACTCTGAAATTCGCTAGTGATGATCTACATTTCAGTATGGACCCCTTCATTCCTAACCCAGTCACGAAAAAGACTCCCAAAATACACCCAGGAAGAGCCTTCGGCTCCAGTTCCACGCTCCGTGACACCCACCCTGCACACTGCTGGATAAGCCAGCAACAGAAATTTGATCCAGACCAGGAACAGACACAAAACTACATTTTTGTTAAATAAGCAAAATCATTATGCTTTTACGTGGGCTGCAGAAGGCCAGAACAATACCTGACCCACAAAAATCTTGTTGGCACTAGGCTAACCCCCAAATTCTGAAACAGCAGAAGTACTCAACATTGGATGAGTGCTTTGCTTCACGTGGCTACAGCATTTCTGATCTGATAACCAGGACCAAGAAGTTAGATGGATTTGTGATGGACCTTGCATTTAGTATGAGGAAAACAATTCTCACAACAGCAACTCATTTAGAAAGAGAAAAACTTCTTAACCAAGGAGTGGTCTTGCCTCTGGAAAAATTACTATAAGGTGTTCAACATACTGTCTGTGTTTCCCCTAATTAGTCCAGACTGTTCTTGATAAATACCTTATGAGATTAGAACTGCTCAGTCAGAAAACAAACGGAAGTCCAAGTTTCAAAAATATGCAGAATTAAAGTAATGAAGATTTGACCGAAAAGTGGGAGGAGTAGGGAGGACCTGCCATAGGCATTTGCCCACCTTGCGTGCTCATTCAGGTCTGCAGGAGGCAAAACAGTTTCCTCCGCTTTTGCTATAAAGCAAATTGTTCCAGACTGATCTCTCATTTCAACAAAAGTCAGAGTGGGGCATAATGCTCTCTAACACACCACTATTAACGTGTTACTAAGTCCCCAAATGGCATGTTTTTGAGGATGTTTCAGGTAGGAATTAGCATTCACTGCAGCAACCTAAGATCATTACTAATGTTCAGTTCTCATTAGTCATCCTCCATACACTAACAGAGCTAAAAATAGCAACATGATTTTAGAGAAGGATATTCGCCAATGTAAACAGTCTATAAATTAAAGGTTTTTTTACATTGGCTATGTACATTCAGCACAGCCAGTTAAGTACGGCACAAGGGAATTGTCCATGAAAATGAGGGACAACCTTCAGTATTGTCTCAGCCTGCTGGAAAGAGACAAAAAGGGCCAGAATTGTTATATTTCCTGCCTGTGTTTAAAGTGTCGCTGGACTGAACTCTGGATAATGTCCAGGAATCTAAAGTCCCCTCTTTGACTCAATGTATATTTTCTAGGATGGAGTTGGAATTAGACCACAGCTACATGTTTCAGATACCTTGCCTTTAAGTTATGAGCAATGTATTATAAATTACTCAAAAATTACCCCTCCCCTGCTAATAAAAAAAAAAAAAAAAAAGCCTGTAGTTATGATAATTGAAATGCATAGAACAGATCTACAGATTTTTATTTGTGGTATGATCATTCCAAACTACAAATCCAAAGACTGTCTTCTAGTAAACACCCCACCTCGCCATAACTTCACTAGGGGCATATGCATGTTACTTATAACACACAGTCAGAACAGCATGTGGTGAAACAGAAGGAACATATGGTTTGTGTTTCTTGCCTATACCCTATTTGACAGCTGTGGATTTAATAAAAGCTAGTTGGTTTAGGTTAAATTACTGGTGCAAAACCAATCAGACATACTCGGGCAGGGATCCCAATGCACGTGTGTGTGTAGGATATGTCTGCACGTGGCATGCGTGTACGCTCTCTTCTCTTGCTGATGCCAAGAGAAAGATCCAAGGTAAAAGATGGCAGTCACTGAACCACAGGGAGAAACAAGGCTGGGAAAAGGCAAAGAAAATGAAGAAAAAAGACGGGAAACTGGAATACAGAATAAAGGGAGAAAATGAAAAACTGACAGTACACATAGCAGAAGGATAAATCTGTGGCTAATGTACAGGACAAAGAGTCCTTGCCAAGCACCATGTGTAACCACAGTCACATCTTCCCTTATTATTTCAGTTCACACATCTGCCAAGCAAGGGAAATACTGAGCTAGCGCAGGTAGGAAAGATCACATGAAGTCCTGGGAGTAATGCTGCTTACTTGCTGTTAGCGATAAATAAACTAATGGTGTCCCAACCTTTTTAGTTCAAAAGCCAAATAAAGCCTGTTATTTTGAAGAGGTCAGAGCTATCGTGAACACCTGCTGACAAGATTTCTGCCCTGTTTCACTCTGCACCCCAAAAATCACCTGGGAGGTTCCAGCTTTCCCCTGCTTCTCCCAGCCCCCAGTAATGCCGCCATGGGGAGGCAGGGGGATCGCTGCTGCTTGGGGTGGACCTTGGGTGACACGGGCCAGCAGGGACAAGTGAAAGCAGTCCCCGGCCTGTCCATCCTCCATGGGAGCCAGGACCAGCAGCTGTCCCTAGCTGCTCACTCTCAGCTTCTCCTTTCCTTTTCCTGTCACAAACAACTCAGGGTAGCGAGGACTCAAAGCCATCACCTGCAAAAGGCTTTCCTGGGCAAGAATAGCTCTGCTTGGCTCTTTCGGCCACTTCCATAAACAAGCAAGAGTTTGAGGAGACCTAAACCCCTTCTCTCTCCCTTCCACCTGGTGCAGTAAGGGAGCAGCTGAGCCAGGCAGCGGTATGGGCGGCCAGGCCCCGGGTTCACACTGCTACCAGGGCTGCAAGCCCAGCAGCAGCCGCAGCCCAAGTGCCAACACGCTCCTTCGTGCTCCCCCATAAAGGACTCTCCTGATGCAGTTCGGGGCCTACATTTTCAGACACAACGAAATGCAGATTTTCCTCCTAAAGAAAGTTGTCCCAAGGGGCCAAAAGTGACAACCACCCAGCTCTAAGTAGAGGAAGCCCCAGCCAACCCAAAAACATTTGCTCACTTTCACTGCATCCCCGAGAGTGTCTGTTGCTCCAGAAACGACTTCAGGCTTCTTCAGAGCAGCTGGCAGATCTGAAAGCTGTCTTTTACATTTCCACAGTATCTCTGCTGACCTACCCAGCAAACCCATCTCCTAATTTGGTAGCAATCTTCTGGCTTCTCCTGCTGCAGGGTGCATGTTTGCTTGCAGCCTGAGGAAACTGCTGTCGGGCAAGGATCTGTCTCAGCACAGCAAGGGGCAGTGGAGGAGTATTTCTAGGACAAAGAAACCTGCGCCTCAGATGTCTCAGAACCCCACATGGTAAAAGAGTAAGCAAGCTTGAAAAGAGAATGAGCGGTTAGGTGCGGCCCAGACCACAAACAAGACCCTTTAAAAAATTGCAGCAGCGATACCTAGTTTTGCCCCACAGTGTGACAAAACACAGTTCTTTCTAACATTTTGGGGCAGAAAATTCCTCCTCCACCTCCCAAATCTACCCCTTGGTTCAGGGAAGCCCTGGATTCAGCTGTAGCTCTTTCTCTCTCGGGCACATGTGCTAGCCAGCGGGCTAAGGGGCTAACATCTCAGCTGGCCTAGTAAAAGGCTGTAGTGGGAAACACTCCAAATTTTCAGCCAGGTTGTTGCAGGACTAAATCAGGTAGAGCAGGAACCTGAATCTAGCTCCCTCATACCCCAGTGAAAGGGAGGGAGAGTTTCGTTAATAGCAATTCATGGATTTTTTTTTCTTTCATATTCATATTTGCTGGCAGGAATCCTACCTTAGACCCAAGAAAGATCCTTGCTAAATCTTCATTTTAAAAAACACACATTGCAAACAGTTTCTGCTTGGATAAATTAGAATTTTCTAATACAAAATATATTTTAAAAAATTTGCAACCACCTCTACAAACCTTCTCCTTTTGTACTTACAGTCCCAGCATATGCTCTGCAAGTGTGCAACAGCTTCAGGGTGAGAATAAGTTTTAGTGTGCTTCTCCTACAAGAAGTGCATCCAAACGCAAAGGCAGAAATTCTACCTATATTTCAGCTGCAAGGATCCCCTACACAAGTACTGAGAAGTAACTGCAGAGCTTTGTTTCCCCCATGGGATGGAAACATAAATTCCAAAAAATTCAAGGTGAGCCAAAGAGAAAAGGCATCCAGGCAGGATAAAAAATTCCAGCTGTGTGCTGACCACAAGAGAAATCAAGACAACTGTTCAAAGAGCTGTGCCAAGCATCCAGATGCTGCTGCTGGCATCAGAAGATCTTCCACAGTCTGATAGCAGCTGGTTCCAGGGACTACAGCCAAAACCTGAACATAAAGAAGTGAAGCGAGAGAAGGAAGAGAGAGAGAAGCGACAGCTCACCACCTAACCAGCGTCCCTCCTTCTACACAGGCATGCCAGTTACTAATCATCGACGTTCATCTGGAAATTGAACACTTTCATATAGAAAAACCAAGTTTGATGCGCTAGTGTACCAAGGCCTATTACCTTGAGATAAATAGGACCAGCACCTGCAAAAAACCTCACTGCTTGTGTAGGCAGGGCCATTGCAGGCAATTCATTAGGATACCTGGACGAGAAAGAAAGTCTGTCTGAGTAAGACGCATGGAGCCTAAGTCCTCTCTTCAGTCTTTATTTCTGCATAGTATCCTGTGTTAAAACATCCACTTCTTCTGTGATTACTAGAGCAATCAGGACTGTCCAAGTATTCTGTGCATCTGTACCCATCCCCCTTCATTTCAAACTGCTGCCAACCTGCTGCTGCTGCTGCTGACACCTTCCTTCAGCCTCATGGCACGTGGTTTGGGCACTGCACCAAAAAGGTGCCTCAAACTGAATGGCTGTTACGCATCAAGAAATTTAAATGCTCCCATTATTAACTGTCCTCAAGGATTGCTCTCCAGGAACTTCAGATGAGTTTGTGGCCCCAAAAACATAACATGTATATGCTACCTCCATTGGAGGCTAAGTGAGACTGATATAAGCAGGTCACCAAAAGGTAAGTGCGTAAGTTTCCCCCTTTGCTCACTCTTCCCCCTCTATTCTGCTTTTGTGAGACCTCAGCTGGAGTACTGCATCCAGCTCTGGCATCCCCAGCACAACGACATGAACCTCTGGAGCGGGTCCAGAGGAGGGCCACAAAAACAATCAGAGGGATGGAACACCTCTCCTATGAAGAAAGGCTGAGACAGTCAGGGTTGTTCAGCCTGGAGAAGAAAAGGCTCCAGGGAGACCTTATTGTGCCCTTCCAGTACTTGAAGGGGACTTAATAAGAAAGATGGAGAGAAGGATTTTACCGGGGCCTGTAGTGACAGGACAAGGGGTAATGGTTTCAAACTGAAAGAGGGTAGATTTAAGTAGGATATAAGGAATAAATTTTTTCACGATGAGGGTGGTGACACACTGGAACAGGTTGCCCAAAGCAGTTGTGGATGCTCCATCATTAGAAGTGTTCAAGGTCAGGCAGGATGGAGCTTTGAGCAACCTGATCTAGTGATGTCCCTGCCCACAGCAGGGGGGTCGGACTAGATGATCTTTTAAGGTCCCTTTCAACCCACACCATTCTGTGATTCTGTGATTCTAAGTAGTACGTGGAGTGAGTGGAGAGAGATAGGGACTGCTGGAGAGTAACTTGGAGGATCTGAGTTAGGGATCTGCTCCTGGACAGATTTCAAGTAGCCAGAGTTCAGTTGCTGTTGTGACATGCAGTAGAAAAAACTGTTGTGGTTCACAAGCAGATGGTGGCAATTAGCTATGACACTATATTCAAGTTATGCTGTACAGAGTGAATTAAGATTGAGCATCACCAGGAGGCAGAAAACATCCTCTGAGATTAAAAGATTATGGATGGAAAATTTCAAGGACAGATAGTGTTGGAGCACAGCTTGGCCAGGGGACCCCATTCCCAGGCCTTCACTAACAGCATCAGTAAAGCCAGTTCTTGTAAGAGAGGTAAGCTTGTTCTTAATATAGGATATGGACTGTATTAGCAACAGGATGGATGTTCCCCCTTCTTACATTGAGAAAGGGATGCAACAAATGCACTGCTTCTGGTAAGGTCCTTACTGCTCAAATGACCAAAAAAGAAAAAAGAATACAGCCAATGTTATTTTTCAGTAACTCTGTCTCAGTAATATCTCTATTAATGTCTCCATTAAAATTAAGATCCTGATATCCTTCACACAGACATAACAGACCAAAGGTCTAGCCTGGCCCAGTATCAAGTCACCAGTACCTGGAGATACCTGGAGAGGAGCACAAGCACATAGCAAGCACAGCTCTATGGCAGGCTCACCATACGGCAGCATCACCAGCCCAGAGCAGGAGCTTCTCCAGCTACCTCCACATCAGCAAGTACTGCAGCACCAGAGGGGCAGGTGCGCAGAGCAGAGGACCTGACTCTATATACCTATGCTGGGGAAAAGGTATTTTGGAATAGATCAGACTAAATGCCCATTTGCATACTAGGTTTGTTTCTGATTGCATCTTTTGGATGAGTTTCACCTAAAATGAATCCTGCTTGTGGCCCTGGGACTGCTCCCAGGCAAACCAAAGCAGAGGAGGCAAGGACGGATCAGGCAACTGCTTCAAAAGCTCTGTTTCTGTTTTGCTCTTTATTTCTTCTCTATAATTCCTAAAAGATATTTGCATTTTTGATGGCTACTGAACGGTGTTTGTACAAAATTATCTGCTATAAACCCAACATCTTATTCCTAAGGTGCAAACCTACCATCAGCGGTGAAAAAACTAGACATTAGAAATCAGAACTGCGCCCAGCTTTTTTCTCTTTTTTTTAAGGATCAGATCACAAATACAGTCAAATATGTCCCATCCCCGAAACCACAATTAATGTCTCCTTCAGATTTTCTCTCAATGTTCCAGATCACTCGTGAGCTTCAAATCAGCTGCTTATTTTAAATAAGTGTCTCAGAGGAAGATGTTATTTTCCTCCACTTCACAGAATAAAAATGTTATGGTTGGAGGCACTGGACAAACCAGACTCAGTGTGGTGAAAAGTGGGAAGAGTAACTTCCCTCCTACTAACTTTCATCACCAAATTAAGGCTGACTGGTGGCGTCTCTGCAAGACTGAAAGGTGGTCCTTTACACCACCAGAGAAGTTTTCCAAGCTCAAATTGCATCAAGCTAAATAATTCAGTCTTGGAAAGAGTGGGCCTTCAAGCAGATGCAATAGGTATGGTTGTTCACAGCTCCCAGGGGACCCTGGAGCAAAGGGACAAGGCATGCCAGTGATCCAGGCTAAATGATATGAAAGAGGCCGCATTAGAGTCAACAAAAATCATGTGTGCTGGCTCACCAGCCCTTTGTGGGTCTTGCCTGCGTGCTTCAGGCGCATTTTTTTCTTGACGAAACTGGACCCTCATAAAAGACATTATAAATCAACCCTGACCTTGATATGTTGTTCTGCCAAAAATACACAAGCTCTTTGATTCGTCTTGTGTCTGCTCAGCAAAATAAACATTGCCACTATAGATGCAATGACAGTATGCCTAATTGGGTTGCACTAAGGGTGCTAGGACAAAAGTGGGGAATGAGAAGACAGGTGAGAAAGGGGACAGAAAGCCCTGACTTCAGGGTAGTCCTAGTTAGGGCATCTCCTGCCTCAAGCCCAAGGACTCTGGAGTTGATGGCTTCACAACAGACAAACTGGAGATGGAGATGTAGTCTTCAAAGGAGCTAGCCAGCAATCCTATGTAGACAAGCACCTCCCAGAGACTTTCTTGCTTTGGTAAGACTTCGTCACACCCAAACTGCTCTAAAAAATGTCAACTTGTTTAATCAATTAGATTGTTCTAATAAACTAACATCTATATTTTGAATTCATTCTAGTCACAACAAGAATTTAGATTTCTTTAAAGTATTCCTCTGCCCATATACAGTGATTTATGTGGGTTATGCATGATAGAGAAGTTTCTTACAATAGTGTCGCCTTCGTTTATCATGTCTTGAATAACTCATTTGTGGTCTTTGCCCAGAAATAACAGAGCTATCCACATGCTAATGCTGATAAAGCTTTTCTTTATATCATCCTGGATTTTATTCTCTATCTGACATTATATACACAGGAAAGAAACACGGACAGAGACATTAAAACATACTAAATTAAGGAATTACAAGGAAACAGGCAATAGGTTTTCTGCAACTTTAAATAATGGAAACAAAATGTGGTCACATCAAAGCAAAGCCCAGAGCAGGAAGACAGTCAATTCGACATGAAATTAAACAAATATGCAAGGAATGAGGTCTACAAGAAGATCCAGATTTCAACCAAGGATTCAAGTTCGAAGGGGAGGCAAGGTGACAGGGCAGGGCCCATAAACCTCCTCGCACCCATGGAGGGTAGGAACTGGTTGTAAATGGATGGAATAAAAAGCATCTAGCAATATCCTACAGGATGAATTCAGCAGCTTGCTGAAGCAGGGCAAAAGGATTTAGAGACTGCAACCGATATTAACATAATACCTCTACCTGTGATCCGCAGGCTGCAGCATTTCCTGAGGACCATGTTTATCCTGATGTGTATTTTAACTGATGTGTATTTTGTTTTTGCTCTCTCACCTTCCAGTTGGGTTCCAAAAGGACATAAAGACTAAAAATGGGAAAACATCAGTCTGCTCAACTTCCCTTTTCAGTTAAGTCCACCCTGGAAAGTCAGCTGCAGCCCAGTTTCAATATAGATTGCAAAGGATTGTGCAGAAAGGACTGTGAGGAATAACCGGGAAAGAAGTGATCCAGTAACTGGATTCGAACATTGGACCTAGCTCACAGACCTGATGCCCAACACACATGAAAAAAAGGATCAAACATGGGCAATAAGGAAAACCAATATCACGTATTGCTTGCATACTCCAGGCACAGGCCTAGTTATTTGTGAGCACACATTGTTTTGACTAAGTGCCCAACTACTATGTAAAAACCATGATGATAACTTTAATGAGAACTTAGTGCATCGTACCATAAATGCCAAAGGTACAATATTCTACATATATTTTCCTATTATTTTCTTAGGAATATTTATTTTAAATTTGAATCAGCCAAAACAAACAGCTGCCCTGAATCTCTTCCAGTACATGAGCAATCTTCTTCTAATATTTACCAGATTGTGTGTTCGCCTTTAGAGAAGAGGGGAAAAAAAAACCAGTCCTATGTTCTGACACAAGAAGTCACATGCAAAACACTAAGTGTCACCTCTTGCTGCATCATCCCCTATGCTATAAAGGTAAATCCCTCTCCCATTGGAAACATCTGCATCCCATTCAGAGTCTGGGAGACCAGCCTGATGTTTCCATCAGACAGCAATGGCACTCATCCCAGGACAAGCAGGTGATTTTTTTCAGTCTGCAGCATTTCACAATGGCACTGTTCCCTACCAGGGTTTACTCGCCAGCTGCAAGTGACTTTTGTTCAAAGTTTGAACAAAAGAAATCAGAATTAAGATATTACCTGATCCTGTATATTTTTAGAAGTAGGTCAATAGTTATTTTATTTTAGGAGCCAAGGAAGTTTGAGCAAGAATGAACTTGGCCAATCAGTAGAAAACGTATTCATTATTTTTTCATGTCTATTGGCTTAGATGCCTAGCCCTGCTTTACCATTTTAGTACTGAAATGGAATACATTATGCTGAAGCAGATAACCTTATTAGATTTTGACCTTCACTACTAACTCCATCTGGTTAACTTGCTGTAACAGAGAAGTAAATTACATGCATGCCTACAGGTGTGCATATAGTGCATATAAGCATTTATGCACTTCTGACCCATAAATATTTTATATAAATACATAATTTATTAAAGTAATATTCTAGTAATCATATATTATATATAACTTATTGTATAAATATATAATTTATATAAAGTACATATTTATTATTAGCGTCTTATAAAATATAATTTAATATATTTATGAATTAATGTATATAAATGTAATTATATTAATTTCTATAAATAAATATAAATGCACGATTATATATAACATAAATATATATATATAGATATAATAAATAAAGACAAACTTCTGCTTTTGCAGGTTACTTGTGTCAGCAAAAGAAACCACAATGGAGTTGAGCGTTTGTCTGACAAAGCCCAACTCTTTTACAAAAAGTATGCGCCGTCCTTTTCCCTTCTACACAATACAATCAAAGAAAAGATAGTCTCTTTGGTAACAGTTCCCAGCCCTATCCTGCCAACATCCTAGCCTGAACATCCCCTTGGCTGCAATTTTTTCTCCACCGATCCTGTTCCTAGTACTTGTTCTGATTTCGTGCTTGGTTTCCTCATGCTTTTCCCCTGACTACTCGTGTTTTCAACATACAGTCTTCCCATCTCGGGAATGGTTGTCAGATGACACGGGATACCTCTTCTGCCTCAAAGTTAAACCTCTGTGCCAGCCAAAGGACAGGATTTTGGGGAGCAGAGGCTCTCAGGCTTTCAACTGTTTTTATTATGCCCTTAATTTTACTATGAACAAGCCAGACATTTAGTAAGGTTTCATCCAGGACCACAATAACACGTTTTCTATTCAGTATGAAAAATAGGAAACTAAGGGAAAAAAGGGAATCCAATTTTCAAACAGGCTATGTATCTGACATCTGGAGCCAAAGCATTTAACAAAATTTAGTGTAAGTGTTCATTTGCTTTTAATGCATTTAAATTTGTATTTAAACAAAAATCACAAGTTGTTTTATTTCAGCCACAGGATGCTGGGGTAGATACAGGAACACTTGGTCTCATCACATGTCAGCCTGGATCATCATGTTCTGTTCTTGCCTTAAAGTCTAATACGTTATTCTGGAATAGAGCAGATATAAATCTGAAGAACATGGAGGGAAGGTTTCTTTCTGTATCTGCATTTCAAAAAAAGAAAAATGCAAAAGCAGAAATATATACGGTTGACCGTTGTCGGTCTATTGTGAAACACACGTTTTAGTCTTCTAAATTCTCACTGCAGAAAGGTCCCAGATAGGATGCGAACTGGCGTAACTCTTCTAATTTGTAAAGCAGATTATTTAACATTTAAGGATTTGATGTCTCCTCTGTGATTTTTCTATGCTATGTTCACACGCGTTATTGCCCTTTTGTAAAAATAACTTTATTTATTTTTAAAATATAAACTCTGTATGGTGAACAAAAATAACAGTGCCTCAGCTGGATTTCCTGCCACCCCAATTCCAAGGCTGAAAGATGTGGAGGAGCAAAACCTTAACAACTGGATATGTGCTCAGATTTAACAAACATGGTGAGAGAAGGGTGGCAATGGAGATTGCATTTCATCAAATTGCCTGCTCTCATCGAACACAAATATAAAAATTTTTCCCTGGCATCCATCATGCAATAATCGCTACAGGTTTTCTCCACCATGCATTCAATTAACCGAAGAAATCTCAAGTTCAGTTAAACCCATCCTGAATTTTAGAAAGTCAAAAGTACTTTCTAGGTGATGCAGTTACAGAGTTTGTAGTCTGGTGAGGACACCTCTGGCACTTGGATAACCCTGCATATGCAACCTTCCTCGTCAAGATTTGCGAACAATACGCCGGGACGCAGTGGAGCAGGAAAATGGACCTCTTCTACTTCATTATATGTGTACCATGAAATGGCAGTAAAGAATAGCTATTCAAGAATTTTTAGAAAATGAGAACAGAGACTGAACACTGTGAAAATTAAGGCAAACTACAAAAAACTTCAGTTCACCATTGCGTTAGCGGTAAAATAAATAAAATTCCCTGTTTTGTATCAGCTGATTCTGCAACACTGGCACAAAAAAACCAAGGGCAACACAAGCTTCCTTTGATAGGAAAAGTCAGCAGATACTGCTGGGAATAGATGCACCAGGAATAAGGTAAGGAGATGCTGCTGTCATTTTTGGAACTACTTTATACAAATCCAGCATCACAAGCATATAAGATGCACAGTTAAGGAGGAAAATTAACGTGCATGCATCACATTTATAGACTTTTCTTATTATTATTTACTATAAACTGCTGGAACTTGGACTGCTCAATTATTTGCCTGAAGCACTATGAAAGAGCCTTAGACATCTTCTACTCCAAATGAAGCTACTGCACCTCAGCAGGGAAAAGAAGGAAAAAAAGGAAAAAGAGAGAGGTACTTCCGGCATAATATTCTGTTGGGAAGCTGGCAGAATTCAAAGCCTTGTCAGACTGTGGTGAGCATCCTGTAACAGCTTGGCGTATTTGGGGCTCCTTTAGAAGACTCCTTAAGTAAGAAGTTAAGACAGTGAATTTCACAAAATGCCTTCTGTAGACATTCGACTTCAGGGAGCAGGGTGGAGTTGTATTTTAAAGCTGGTAACATGCTCCGTAGCTTATTGATTTTCACAATTATTCTGGACTCTGCATGTGTCAGTAACAGACAGGAAGCTCCTTCCAACTTCCAACTTCCTTACCAAGAGCAACACGATGAAACAGAAAGTCAGCAGAGATCCAGGAACCATTTTCTTGATTCCATTATTGGCTACTTGGTAGGACAGTCACAAAAAAAAAATTACTGCTGGGTCATAAAACAAGTGGTTTCTTAATATCAGCTATAAATGTCTGGGTTTATTTAATACTCAGAAATGTGATGAAACCACAGTAGATAAATTAATTACTGCAGGAAGTTAGATCAACTACTGCACGAGTGTCCTGCAGCACTGTCACATTCTGTCCTTTCTTTGCGGCCCATTGAGGTTGTAAGTGCTTGGGGCAGGCAGAGCAAAATACATCCTGATGCCTTCTGATCTGGAAGGCTGTGAAGCAGAGCACTGAACAGGCTCAGAGAGCTGCCAGCTCCTCTGACTCACACTTACAAACTCTCAGGAAACATTAGCCTATAGCACCTGACAGCACATTCAGAAATATATATAGAGAGAGATGTTTTTGTATATGTATATTAGATAGCAGGAGCAACATGCTTTTGAGATTAAAAATATTTACATTACAGTTTTCATATTTCCTCTTCTGAAGTCTCAACATTATTTAGAAACTAAGACCACTTACACACAAAAAACCCCAGCTGTTGTATTTGGAAAACCATCTCTAAAACATCATAATGTTAGCTTGAACACAATTATACAGGGAACATTTTACACCTCTCCTAGTGTTAAGCTTTAAAAGTTTTCATAGGAAAAGTTTTTTCTTTTTTGTAAAGTAAAAACCACTGTACTCTTTAAAACTGCTTATTTAGTTATAAAACGTAATTGTGTACATGAAGTGGTGATATTTGTTAGCTGTCTTGGTAATGCTTTGTTTTGATACTATTCCTTGCACACTATGAGATGCTTACTGTCCATGCTAGAGCTACTGATGCTGAGAGATGGAGTAGGACTTCATGTGCAGTTACCTTCTGCAGAGCCCTTAAAATTGGACATTTTAATATTAGATTAGGTTTCACAGAAAGAGTCAACCAAGTGCTTCACTCCAACTGCAAAAAAGGAGAAGGTATAGCAAGAGAGACAGGTCACATAAGGACTATTTTCCAGGCTATGCTAAGTATTCAAGGCACTACTTCTACAGACACCCACGAGATGAACGTTTACTTCACCTCCACTATTTATCGCACACTACAATACAGTACTGCCTTTAATACACCTGTTAGAGTTTTGACAAACTCACACAAAAAAAACATTACTTGCACAACACATACACTGCCATTATGGTCTAAAAGCTTAAAACAGAATAGTCCAACACCGAGTCATTGCTCATGAGTTCCAAAACCACAAAGGAATGATGTTGTTTATCTTAAGTGACTGTCAGTAAAAGCCTTCCACAAAACCAGGCTGTCAACTGTTTTCTGTAAGTCATACTGTTCAGGGAAGGTTTGTTTTTATCTCTGTAGTCAGATGTCCACCGAAGAGAACATCCAACCTGCAGTGGGCACTGGCAAGACTAGGTCCACACATAATCTCTGCAGCCCCAAGGGTTGGTCCAAGTTCTTGGCACGGTGCTCATCTGGCTAAGAATGCTGCAGAGCATGCGCGAGGGACAGTCAGGTTGTCTTTTAAGAGCCATCTCAGGTTGAGACACAACAGCATCAGCCATCTTGTCTAGGAACTGGCAATATCCTGGCCCCTCATTTCTGTAATGAAGGCAAGACAATTCGTTGGGCTGCATTTTCTGTCCATTTGCCTGTAAAGCTATGCTTCTTCATTCATGAATTTTAGCTTTAATGTAGAGAGTAGACAGCTGTAAATATAAGTTACAACTCTGTAATATTTACCCTTCTATTTATCTCCAGTATCTACTTCTTGCAGTTGGTGATGGCACAGTTGAGAGCCTCTGGGTAAAGATTAAGGGACAGAAAAATAAATTGTATGTTGTTGTGGGAGTCTACTATAGGCCACCCAGCCAGGAGGATGACACTGATGAGTTATTCTTTAAGGAACTAAGGTGTGCCTCTAAGTCATCCACTCTTGTTCTTATGGAGGACTTCAACTTGCCAGATGACAACTGGGAATACCACACAGCTGGGACAATCAGGTCCGGAAGGTTCCTACACCATTGAACAACAACTTCTTGGTACAGGTACTAAGGGAACCGACCAGGAAAAGTGCCTTCCTTGACTTGTTGCTTAGTAACAGAGAGGGCCTCATGGGTGGAGATCGGCGCCGCCTTGGCCACAGTGACCATGAAGCAGTCATGTTTAAAATCTATGGTGGCAGGAGGAAAACTGCCAGCAAGACCTCAGCTCTGGACATGAGGAGAGCAGACTTCAGGCTGCTCAGGGAACTACTTAGCAAGGTCCTCTGGGAAACAGCTTTTGAAGGTGCTGGGGTCCACCAGTGCTGGTTGCTTTTTAAGTACCACCTCCTAAAAGCACAGGAGCAGGCAATCCCAAAGTGTAGGAAGTCAAGGAGGCAAGGCAAAAGGATGGCTTGGCTGACCAGGGATATTCTTCTACATATAGGAGAAGAAAGAAAGTATATGGCCAGTGGAAGCAAGGTCAGGTGACATGGGAGGACTATGGGGATGCTGTTTGCCACTGCAGGGAGGAAATAAGTGCGGCCAAAGCTCAGTTAGGGTTGAAGCTGGCCAGTATGGTGAGGCACAATAAGAAAGGCTTTTTAAAATACATTAACGGCAAAAGGCAGCCCAGAAATGACACTGGCCCCTTGCTTGATGAGCATGGTCACCTCACAAGCAGGGACATAGACAAAGCAGAGACAATTCATGCTTGCTTTGCCTCAGTCTTCAACAGTGATGGTGGGCTCAGGGACCCCCAGAGCCCTGGGCTAGAGAACCATGACTGTGGGAATGATAAACTCCCAATCAACCCTGAGCTTGTGCAGGCCTTGCTGCTCCGGCTGGATCCCTGTAAGTCGATGGGGCCCGATGGGATTCATCCAAGGGTACTTAAAGAGCTGGCTGATGTCATAGTGGGACCTCTCTCAATGATTTTCCAATGCTCCTGGGAATCTGGGGAGGTCCCAGTTGACTGGAAGCTGGCAAATGTTGTCCCAACCTTCAAGAAGGGCAACAGAGATGACCCCGGGAACTGCAGACCCGTCAGTCCCACTTCTGTGCCTGGCAAAATTATGGAAAAAATTGTTCTGGGAGTTACTGAAAAACACCTGAAAGACAACGCAGTCATTGGTCCCAGCCAGCACGGGTTCACGAGGGGAAAGTCCTGCCTAACAAATTTTATTTCCTTCTATGACAAGGTCGCCCACCTAGTTGACCGAGGGAAGCCAGTTAATGTGATCTCTTTGGGTTTCAGTCAACCTTTCAGTATCGTCTCTCACAGTATCCTCCTGGACAAAATGCCCAGCACACAGCTGGATAAACACGTAAAGCAGTGGGTGAGCAATTGGCTGATGGATCAGGCTCAGAGGGTCACAGTAAATGGGGTTACACTGGGCTGGCGGCCAGTGACTAGTGGGGTTCCACAGGGATCCATCTTGGGGCTGGTACTCTTTAATCTCTTTGTAAATGACCTGGATGCAGGACTGGAAGGAATACTAATTAAGTTTACTGACAGCACAAAACTGGGAGGAGCTGTTGACACTCTCAAGGGCAGACAGGCCCTGCAGAGGGTCTGGCCAGGCTGGAGAGCTCAGCAATCACCAACTGTATGAAGTTTAACAAGGGCAAGTGCCAGATTTTACACCTGGGGCACCGCAACCCTGCATGTACATGCAGAATGGGGAATGAGAGGCTGGAGAACCGCTCTGCAGAGAGGGACCTGGGGGTTCTGGTCAACAGCAAGTGGAACACGAGCCAACAGCGCGCCCTGGAAGCCAAAAGGGCCAACGATGTCCTGGGGTGCATCAAGCACTGCATTGCAGCTGGTCGAGGGAGACCATTGTCCAACTCTCCTCTGCGCTGATGCGGCCTCACCTTGAGTACCGTGTGTAGCTTTGGGCGCCACAGTACATTAAGGATATAAAGCTACTAGGAGTCTCCAGAGGAGGGCCACAAAGTTGGTGAAGGGTTTAGAGGGGAAGCTGCGTAAGGAGCAGCTAAAGTCACTTGGTTTGTTCAGCCTGGAGGAGAGGAGACCGAGAGGAGACCAACAGGAGACCAACAGGAGACCTCATCACGGTTTGCAGCTTCCTCACAAGGGGAGGACGAGGGGCAGGCTCTGATCTCTTCTCTCTGGTGGCCAATGACAGGACCCAAGGGAATGGCAGGAATATGTGCCAGGGGAGGTTTAGGTTGGCCATTAGGAAAAGGTTCTTCACCCAGAGGGTGGTGGAGCACTGGAACAGGCTCCCCAGGGAGGCAGTCACAGTGCCAAGCCTGATGCTCTTCAAGAAGCACTTGGACAACGCCCTCAGAGATAGGGTGTGCATTTGGGGTTGTCCTGTGCAGGGACAGGGGTTGGACTTGATGGTCCTTGTGGGTCCCTTCCAACTCAGGGCATTTTACGATTCTTTAATATTTCTTCTGCTCTGCATAATGCAATAATGGTGTGAAATGCCTTCTCTCAGGACACATCAGGTCTATAAACATATTGTACAGCTCATTTGGGAATGGGGGAGTGTTTGTTTTCTAGTATTATGAGGCTTTCTTTTACAGTCCTATTAATTCACAAGTTACCAGGCTTTAAATCTGCCATTACTCCAATACTGTATATTAGCTATTCTGCCCCTCAATCTATTGCATCTTTTTCAACATTGTTAGACAATAAAGCTCCACGTTTGGAAGAAAACATTTTTATGAACGAAGGGTAAAGAGGACGTTTCAGCCAGCAAATGGAACATTAAAAAAAAAAACAGTCATTTGACAAAGATGTGTTTTACCTTTAACTGCAAACCCTACAGTATTCTCACTAAACACTTCTGCATACTTGGCCAAAGAACTCAGAAACAAGGGAAATAATGATTTAACAAAATCTGTAAGATTGTCTTCATGAACTGACGATGTCTCCGGTTTGAAAGAAATCTTTTTCTTAGTGTATGAAGAATAATATTCCCCTTCCCTTATACTTGACTTTCCAATGAATAGATCTGGTTTATATCTGATTGTAACAAAAGTAAATTAAACTTGAACAGATACAATATACAGGAGGCTCTCAAGCTTTTGATACATTCAAAAAATTTATTCAATTAAATATTCATGAAAACTTCAAATTGTTCCTCCACAATTATAGTGACTTTTACTTAACATAGTTACTCCAAAATTCAGCAGCTCCTGTCCTGATTGTGTGAAAAGTGAAGACTGGAAAAGATGTTACAAAAAGGCAGTTAACGTACTGCAGCTTCATGAAACTTGGAAGAACATTGTTTCCTGCAATGCTTTACAGTTCCAAACATATGTTTTTGTTGATATTATGCTTCCTCAAGCCTCTTTTAACCCCAAATTACTACAGTTATTTAGCAGTATAAATAGAAGGATGGGAAAAAACATCAAAAAATGCAGAAGCAAGTTCTGTGTACCTCTCCCACAAAGCCCGGGGCCATCTAGCTGGAATGGCCTTAGAGGACCTTATGCCAGCATAAAAAGTCAAAGCTGTTTAATCCAGTTTTATGTAAGGATAAGGTGGCTGGAAATCACGTAGTCATGACCAGCTCTAAGCAAAGCCTCCTGTCCCTCTTCCCATGAGGGTGATAACACTGAATCAGCCCCTAAAAAGCTGGTATCACAAAAACCACTCCTCTTTCGGAGAGACAGGCGGCCTCAAGAGCAGACATTGAAGACACCAGGTTGAGAAAGAACAGAGCTGAGCCATGAGCTGGGAGTTTTTCAGTAGCACTATGCCAAATATGACATCATGCTTGAACTACAAACAAAAGCTAATAATAGTTTCTGATCTTAATTTACTAAATAAGAGTTTTTACACATTATTTTGAGTCTTACCAGATTTGAAAGATTGGTGGAGCATAATCATTGCCCAGGAGAACACATATTCCTCTCCAGCCACCGCCAGAACCACTCTTAGAAACAATTGCTCTGTATCTGTTGAATCATCCCACAAGCATTCAAAAGGTTGTAACTATTGATTACCAACTGCCCAAGCCCATTTATCAATAGGAAAAAAAAATATTTGGCCTTTAAAAAGGCCAAGTTCCTGCTTCTTCATTTCAATCCTTAAGGATTTTCAAGAAACGTTATCAACACAGAAGTCACTGGCAAAACCTCCTTGCATTTTAAAAGAAAAAACTGAACAGCCTGACAGTCCCACCAATGACATCAGAGCTTTTGGCTCAACCTCAGCTCAGGTTCACATAAGATAGTCTCAAAGATAAAGAAATAAATTGTTGAGAAAAAGTCAACCAAGCAAGGACTGAAGCCATGACACCAATTCTCCTTTCTCTAACAGGAGATCTTCTGGCATGAATACATTGCTTTCAGCCAACACCTATAGCAAGAGCCAACAGGTGGAACAAACAAAATATTTTACTTCAGCGGAGCAAGCCCATACACACCAGCAACTACACACCTCAACCTTCAGTATTTATAATCATGGGATTATACATTTCAGCTGCAGAAAGTATTTAGGTAGGTCAAATCCGAGGACTTCAGCTGATGTTGGTGCAACAGATGGTTGGTATTTCAAATACCTGCAAGCACTCCCATCGTTATGTAATAAAAACTGTTCTAATTTCAAGACTGGCTCACTGTTTCAGGTTAAATGTTGATATTTGAAATACAAACAGTTTAATGGTTCGCAACTCAGGACAATCTTACTAAGCATGAACCAATATACCTTTCTGGTGATGTTATCCTCACGATTCTGGCTGCTTCATACTACAGGATAACTAACAGTGCCATGAACTGAAAGGGTCACCTTGAATCAACTAATTTCACTCCATTTTGGGCAAAAGGCCTTTCTAATTTCCTCCTAAATACAAAAGAATCATTAATTTTAATATCTGAAGGTCAGTCTACCTTTCATCCTTTCCTTCAGTTTTCGTCACAGATTCAGCCTAGGGGCTTGTGCTTTAATTCGAACCAAGTGTTGAATACTTCAAGTTCTAAAAAAAGATCCTACACTCAGAATTTCTAATAAGCTTACTTCCTTTGCTTTGAGCTTTCCCTCGTCAATATTTTCATTCCATAAGAGACCACTTCCAGTTCAGTGAAATGAAACAAACTCAGTAAGAAACCAGACTCTGGCCAGGTCCTAGGAGCTGTTACCTTTAATTGATTAGACAGTAAAAGATCACAGTGCCCAGGCGCCCTGTTCCTCTTTCCTTGTGTTTATAGACCTGGGGTAGCTTCTCTGGAAAGCATATAGCAAGTACAATCAAAAACCCTCCATTATTCTCTTTTCTCATGAAATAAAACTTTTAAGTCACTGTTAAGAGTACCAAAACCTGAGGGGAGCAGCTTAATGCCTGCTTAACACACTGGTATGTAGAAATGCTTATCAAGCCATGGTGGTGAGACGGTGGGTGTGAGTGACTTAGGCCCAGCACCACCACGTGCTGCCCCATGGCCCACCACAGGGAACAGGGCCAGGGACACAGGAGGAGAGAGGCAGGATCTTGTTCCCTCCTGAGCCAGCGATGGAGGGGATTACCCAAAGCAGCTCTTTCTGGGAACCACCCAGAAGCCAGACTACTATAATTCATCACTTAATTCTAACTGCTTATCAGAGCAGGCTGCAAAAGAGCTAATTAGCCTCACAGGCTACCTAAAATGCTGAAGCAGGAAAGAAGAATTTGCTTTAAGTGCACCCTTAGTAATATGTTTTTGTGATTTTAACTTTTTTAGTGACTTCATTCCATTCCTGTAAATCTGTTTTGAGTAAACATGCTTTTATCATTAAATCTTCTCAGAGATAAAGCTGACTCAGAGTAATATGACACAGACCAAGACCTCCTTCTTTCCAGGGTACCGAGTCATCTTTCCAGGGTGAACCAGTCACTCTCTTTGTTTCCCACTGAATCGCTCAAAGCCTTCATGAAAGCCTCCCAGCAATCTGCCACAGGGGCACAAGGTTTTGGCTATAGCTTTTCAGAGAGGCAGCCCAGCGTCTCTGAGCAGTGTGAAGACAGTGGGGAGAAAATCCCAGAACTCGAGCACCAAAAGAAATCATCTTTACACTCAGCTTTCCAGCAAAAAAAGAAAAACAATGTCATAACAAATATTCAGCAGGGTCCTTACTGAAACAAGTATGCTGTACACCTGAACTCCAGGTACCACCTCACCCACATAGAAGTGGTTTGGTGAGAAATAGAAGGGGAATATCTCGGTAGAGACACACAGCCTGAGCACAGAGCCTCCTCACTAGGGTGGCTGATTAAGGGCTGATTACCATAGACACAAGACCCATCCAGGACCAAATGAACAAGCACAGGGACCCCAGTAACATTGCTGGTGCTAGGGGAGCCCCACTCACTGCTCCCCAGGCCATCACAGGAGGGGGGGTCAGCCCAGTGGGGGTGGCATCCCTGGGAGGGCTGGCCCAGACCCCCCATCAGCTGGGGTTACAGCCTACAGGGCATGAGGAAAAGCACCTTGGGACTGTGCAAGTCTCACCAGGGGGTGTTTTTAAGGGGATTGTGGGAATATCTGAGACTTATTATGGGGTGTTTTGGGGGAGCGGGTGGAAGGTGGGGAAAGAGAGGGGTCAGGGTGGACTGGGCAAGAACAAGCCTGGGAAAATCGGGGGGAAAGGGGATAACAGGGGCCAGTCACACATAAATACATTTCTGATCAATGTCTTGCCATGCCCTGCACCAGACCAGCGCAATGCCTTCTTGTTAAGCTCTATTTTCCTGGGTAAGGGGCAGCCAGTTCTGCTTGTGCGTATGTGTACAGGGCTCTGAGTGTAGCAACTGGAGCCAAACCATGGGCAGAAGGGCCCGAGTGGCTGAGGTACCAGCAACTGCAGTGGGGCTGTGCCTCAGGCGCCTGCATGCCCAAGCGCCATCAACTGGGGAGACTGGAATCCCAGGGCAGCTACAGACTAGACTGAGTATACGTGTGGGCATATGTATACTACATATATACGTTTATATAGAGGTCTATAGTTGACTTTCACCTTAAACAGCAGGAGAGGAGAAACAGGATCAGGCCATCGATGCCACTCATGTTTATGTGACTGCTGTGTGTCCTCAGTCTGTGTTGATCCATGTGTATACATACACACACACACATATACACATATATGGGGGTTGGACTCTTCTCCCTAGTAACAAGCGATAGGACGAGAGGAAACGGCCTCAAGCTGCGCTAGGGGAAGTTTAGGTTGGACATCAGAAAAAAGTTCTTCACCGAAAGGGTTGTCAAACATTGGAACAGGCTGCCCAGGGAGGTGGTTGAGTCTCCATCCCTGGAGGTATTTAAAAGAACGGTAGACGTGGTGCTTGAGGATATGGTTTAGTGGTGGGCTTGGCAGTGACAGGTTAGTGGTTGGACTCGATGATCTTAAGGGTCTTTTCCAACCTTAACAATTCTATGATTCTATGATACATATATAGTGTGCGTGCATGTGTGCCTATCAGGGATAGATGGTGGACAAAGGGACACAGAGCCACAGCAGCCTCACCTCTGTTTGGCTGTTAGATTCTGCATGTCCTCACCCTGTGCACTCTCTTGAAATGCTACCAGACCTTCAGAACGTATTTTAAAAATCACTGGTATAGCTTAAAATGTAAAGTGTTGTTGGAAAGCATCAAACAATTATTCTGAAGACTGCATCACCAGACAGCAGCCTTAATTATAAAATGGTTTTTACAGCTCTGCATGATATTGTTGGATCCAGCTGAGGAATCCTAACGACTACAGGAGGCTATAAATGTCTTTACACAGCAATTTGCAGCATGAAAAGGCACTGGCTTCCTTTATACTGCTAAAATACTTACAGTCCCCTCTTTTAGCATCTCAGAAAGTGATCAAGGAATCACCCCTCTTTCAATGATGGATTCTTGTACAAACCAGTTTCACCACCTTCATAGTGTATATCTGAATGTTGTTAAAGAGTAACATAGATAAAACAAGAAATTGGACTAATTCCAGTTTTAAATTAAAAAATCTATGTATAGGTAACTAGGAAAAGTTTAGTAGTCCATCCTTATCAAGAAAATACTACAAATAGACATTTGGGAAAACTGTTTCCTGCTCTCTGAGAAACCATTTCAGCTGTGGAGTACAATGAAGACATATTACAGGCAAGAAAACACAGGGACAATTTATTCACGGGACAATTTATTCACTGGCCCGAAGGGAATGGAAAAGTCTAGGAAACATCAAAACAAGGAACCAGTCTCCAGTCCCTTGGCCGAGAGTTAACTGCATTTAGAAATCAGAGTTCACTGTTAAGTACTAGGTACTGCTTTTCATTGCAATATAAAAATAGAAAGCCTCAAAATAGAAAAAAAAGAACAAATTCTCCTCTGTTAGGTTTAGCTTGAAAAGGTAGTAAGCTTCGGTTCTCAGTGTTTACCATGGATGAGGTAAGCTATACGATGGGAGCTGGAGTCAGCTGTGAACATGGAGAGTTTTGAGATCATGCTAATTTGTTGTGGGAATGGGGGTTCTTTGGTGTATGTCCAGCTCCTGAGAAAGAGTTTGACACAAAGTTCATGAAGTCTCTTCTCTCTGACTAGATAGCTTTACGTCAGGTCCAGCAGACCATGCAACGTGACTCTCATCTATAAAGCAGGAACTACAGGATCCTGATGGGATACAGCTGATGAGAGCAGTCTCCATCACAAGCAAGATCCTGAAGGTAGCTAGGGATATTCTGCTACTGGCAGAAAGGCCAGAGCACAAAGAAGAGACACCAGACAAGAGCCTTCACGTTCCTGCTGCTGACTTCTGCACTGGCCATTCTATTCAATACCAGCCACAAGTTTCTTCAGGGTCCATGAATTAAAACTCTTGGGTGAGAGATACAGACTGAATTGGGACATCAAAAATATCACAGATTATTAGAGGTAGCCATTTTACTAATGCACAGCATAAAGCGCTGTAAACAGGAACAGATATTTCCCATTTAAGGGTGTAGTTACTTGGGTATTATGAAATGAATTCTAAGCCCTACCTTAAAAATATAAGTTAAGGAAACAGAGACAGCAAAAGAACTGAGATTACCTGAGTTCACGTGACTGATGTGCACCTGCAATCTAGGCTTACAACCTGCCATCTTGTATCTGTGGTTGCTGCTTAATATTCAAGAAACAGAAGTGGCAACAAGACCTCCTATTCTTCCTAGGGTCCTCCTTAGTGAAGGGATGGTCTCAGATGGGCACAAGTCTCCCTTGGTGAGGTGGAACAGTGCTTCCTGGGGGGTGAATGAGCAAGGAAGAGATTGATATTGAGGTTAGTTTAGTTTGCATCCTATTTTTTAACTCTGTCCATTTGAATATAAACAGTTTCTTATTTTACTTCAATTTGAGTCAAGGAACAATTTAATTTGTGCTAAGAAACAAATACATAGCATAAAGCTGTTACACTGTGTTTCAACAATAACTACAGAGAATAGAAAAACTTATATTTCCTATGAAAATAACGGTGTACATTCACGCTGAGGTTGGTTCCCAGTATGAATTTTCAGTACTCTAGCTCAGGAGGTTAAAATTCAAAAGTAAGCTTTTCACCATTTATGGTTTGTGTTTTCTTGTTTACATTGCACTCTGCCTTCAGAGAGACAAGGCTAGTCAACTAGAGTTTCAGTCCTTCACAATCAGAGCTATGTTATTGTGCATGGGTTTCCAACACTAACAAAAGTATTTGTATCCAAAATAAAACTGTTAAATGAAATTAGGAAAAATAGTTCATGTTCATAGCAGCAATGTAGCTATTCACAGTACCTTAAATGCTCTGTTTCACATTTTGAAAAATTAATTTGGAAGCCAAGCTACATAATCCTGTCTCTTTAAGAAAATTTGGATTTGCCCTACTAAATGGCACATACAAACGTTAAATATAAATCACACCTGTTGCACTTATCTGGTCATTTTTAATCCTAAAAATGCAAATTTAAGTTGTTTCAGGCAAAGTCACATTGGTGACTGTAGAAAAAACAGCTGTGTATGGATAAAAATTAAGGGGCAGGCAAATATGGGTGACGCTGTTGTGGGTGTTTGCCTTCTACAGGCAGCTGGAAGTAGCCTCACAATCACAGGCCCTAGTTCTCATGGGGACTTCAGCCACCACGATACTTGCTGAAAAAGCAACATGGCAAGGCACGCATGATCCAGGAGGTTCCTGCAGAGCACTGAGGATAACTTTTTGGCACAGGTGGTGGAGGAGCCAAAAAGGCGAGATGTGGTGCTGCACCTTATATTAACAAACAAAGAAGGTCTGGTTAAGGATGTGAGGGCTGGGGGTAGCCTTGGCTGCAGTGACCATGAGATGGTAGAGATCAGGATCCTGTGTGGTAGAAGCAGGCCAACAAGTCAGATTACAACCCTGGAGTTCAGGAGAGCTAACTTGGGCCTCTTCAGAGACCTGCTTGGAGGAATCCCATGGGTTAGGGCTCTAGAAGGTAGGGGTGTCCAAGAGAGCTGGTCAATATTCAAGTACCACTTCCTCCAAGCTCAAGATCAGTGCATCCCTATGAGAAACAAGTCAAGCAAAGGAGCCAGGAGACCTGCATGGATGAGCAGAAAGCTTCTGGAGAAACTCACGTGGAAGAAGGAGGTTTACAGTATGTGGAAAAAGGGACTGGCCACTTAGGAGGAATGTAGGAATGTTGTCAGGGTATGCAGAGATGCAATGAGCAAGGCCAAGGCCCACTTGGAACTTCATTGGGCGAGGGATGTCGAGGATAACAAGAAGGGCTTCTTCAAATACATCGGTTGTGAAAGAAACACTGGGAAAACTGTGGGCCTGCTGCTGACTGAGGGAGTGCCCTGGTGATGCAGGACGCAGAGAAGGCAAAGTTACTGAATGCTGCCTTTGCTTCAGTCTTTACTGCTAAGGCTGGCCCTCAGGCATCCCAGCCACCAGAGGGGAGAGAAGAAATCTGGAGAAAGGAAGAATTCCCTTTGCTTGAGGAGGACTGGGTTAGAGATCACCTAGGCAAACTGGAGCCTCACAAATCCGTG
This sequence comes from Phalacrocorax carbo, assembly GCF_963921805.1. Taxonomy (NCBI): domain Eukaryota; kingdom Metazoa; phylum Chordata; class Aves; order Suliformes; family Phalacrocoracidae; genus Phalacrocorax; species Phalacrocorax carbo. Next base: position 136,478,839 of record NC_087513.1, on the reverse strand, counting down.
GGCCCCAACGGGAAGCACCCATAAATGCTGAGGGAGCTGGCAGATGTTCTTGCCAAGCCTCTCTCCATCATCTTTGAAAGGTCGTGGAGGACAGGAGAGGTCCCCGAGGACTGGAGGAAAGCAAATGTCACTCCAGTCTTCAAAAAGGGCAAGAAGGAGGACCTGGGAAACTGTAGGCCAGTCAGCCTCACCTCCATCCCCGGAAAGGTGATGGAGCAGTTCATTCTGGAGGTCAGATGACCTCCAGGCATGTAGAGGACAAGAAAATTATCAGAAGTAGTCAACATGGATTCAACAAGGGGACATCATGCTTGACCAACCTGATAGCCTTCTATGATGGTGTGACTGGCTAGGTAGATGAAGGGAGAGCAGTGGATGTTGTTTACCTCGACTTCAGCAAGGCTTTTTACACTGTCTCCCATAACATCCTCACAGGCAAGCTAAGGAAGTGTGGGTTAGATGAGTGGACAGTGAGGTGGATTGACAACTGGCTCAACAACAGAACTCAGAGTTGTGATCAACAGCACAGAGTCTGTTTAGGGGCCTGTCACTAGTGGTGTTCCCCAGGGGTCTGTGCTTGGTCCAGTCCTGTTCAACATACTCATCAATGACGAAGGGACAGAGTGTAACCTCAGCAAGTTTGCTGCTGACACCAAGCTGGGAGGAGTGGCTGCTACACCAGAAGGCTGTGCTGCCATCCAGCGAGACCTGGACAGGCTGGAGAGCTGGGCCGAGGGGAACCTCACGAAATTCAACGAGAGCAAGTGCAAGGTCCCGCCGCTGGGTAGGAGCATCCCCATGCACCAGTACAGGCTGGGGGCCGAACTACTGGAAAGCAGCTCTGCTGAGAAGGACCTGGGAGTGCTGGTGGGCAGCTGGCTGACCCTGAGCCAGCACTGTGCCTTTGTGGCCAAGAAGGCCAATGGTATCCTGGGCTGCATGAAAAGGAGTGTGGCCAGCAGGTCGAGGGAGGTTATTCCCCCCTCTACTCTGCCCTGGTGAGGCTGCATCTGGAGTACTGTGTCCAGTTTTGGGCCCCCCAGTTTAAGAAAGACAGGGAACCACTGGAGAGAGTCCAGCGGAGAGAAATGAAGATGATAAGGAAACTGGAGCACCTCTTTTATGAGGAAAGGTTGAGAGACCTGCATTTGTTTAGCCTGGAGAAGGGAAGATTGAGGGGGGATCTTCTCAACGCTTATAAATATCTAAAGGGTGGCTGTCAAAAGGATGGGGCCAGACTCTTTTCAGTGGTGCCCAACAACAGGACAAGGGGCAATGGGCACAAGTTGGAACTCAGGAAGTTCCACTTAAATATGAGAAAAACTTTCTTTCCTGTGAGGGTGCCAGAGCAGTGGCACAGGCTGCCCCAAAAGACTGTGGAGTCTCCTTCTCCGGAAATATTCAAAACCTACCTGGACACAGTCCGGTGCCCCCTGCTCTAGGTGTCCCTGCTCAAGCAGACGGGTTGGACAAGATGATATCCAGAGGTCCCTTCCAACCCCAACCGTTCTGTGATACTGTTTCATTGGGCTGTGTAAGCAGTGGCATGGGATGGGGGTGCACTGCAGACACACACGCGCATGCAAGTCACTCCACAGGATGCTCTTATCTGCTCCATCACAGCAAAATGTTGCACACAACTGTTTTAGACTGTTCTCGATACATTCATTAATGTTAATCAGAAGCTCAATGGCGAGGGAGGAAAAACCACATCTGTTTCCTACAAAATCTATGAAGAAAACCCCAAATTCTGTGTTCTCCCCATGGAAGAGGAGCAGTAAGTTCATGAGAAGTCCCCAAACATGCCTCATATCTTTATATGACAGGAAACCTACTTAAATACAAATGCTGACACACTTGTGTGCTCTATCCAAGATGGTTCAGGTCATGAAACAGGCATTTCTCAGCTAAATAGTACACTCATTTTCACAGGACAAACCGCAGTTAATCCCATCCAAATGGGAATGTAATCTGTTTGAATAAATAAGAAGTAAAAAGAAGAGGGAAGCCAAAGAATAATGAGTGTTTCTCAGGGCTGTGTGTCACGGCTAGCTGAGTATCTGAAATTGGCGTTGCATCATTTATACTGTATATTCTGAAAAAGACAAACTGTGCCCTGTAAGGTGACACGGTCAAATGTCTTGGGACAAAAGAATCCATGGGTTAAACTGTGATTTTCTGCTTGCTGGAGAGTGCTCTTTGAAGTTACTGTGTATTAATTCCTTCTGTAATTGTATTCACACAGGCACGCACACTTGCATTATAAATTTTTCATCTTCTTCTACAGCACTGAGCATTAGCCACAGCCGGAGCCAGAATGACTGACTCCATGGTACACAGTCTGACTAGCGTAGAGCTTCTTGAGCAGCATGGACTAACCTCTAGTGATGTTCAAATACTGCATTTCTTAATACTTTTTGCTATAACTGCTCAAAATGTTTCAAATGGCTGCAGTGGAGCCTACAATTATATTGCAGATACTCCTACTGCAGAATGATTCTGTATCCCATGCAGAATTTATGGATATTGCAAAACTGAACTGCAACAGTATAAGTTTCATCTCTAGCACAAAAGCTTCTCGCTGCATAACTTAAAGATAACATATTTGGTACATATAATGAGAAATAAAAGCACAGTGGGTATTAAATGCCTTCCCAATGCTGAGGTATTTGGCTGTGTGTCAGTCTGCAACGCTAGCTGTGCTGATGGCAAAGGTTATAGCCCCTGGCCTGCCCTGGCTCCCTGTCATCTCCCCATCACTGGAGATTAATACCTGCCCTGGATTGCTGGCTTGGCTGCTCCCAGGAGTATTCCAGCACCTTTTGGGCAGAAATAGCCACGTTAAGAGAGTGCAGTACTGGAAGCAAACCTGGCTGACTGAGACTTAACAAAAGGTGGGTCCCAGAAGCTGCTCTACTGGCTGCCTGGAGCAGTGCTACACTGGTGGGAGCAGTCCATGAGCAGCTGGGACGGGGACTTCTCCATCCCAGCAAGCTGGAGAGATAATGTGATCACAAGTGAGATGCTAAACCCTATTTCTTTGACATCCCAAAGCATCCTGGGTTTATACCCAAAGACCCTGCACCCCACAGACCTACCGACTTGCACCAAGCCTGCTCTGAGCACCCAACTCTGGAAAGCTCCTGAGTGACTGCAGTGCCAAACTGCAGATCTGGCAGATTTCTTCCATTTATGTATAGCTTTTAAACAAACAACCTTTTAAAAGGTATGAAAGGTAGAATGACCATTCCCAATACATCCTACAATACATCTCCCTGGAGACATCCAAAATCTGCCTCCCTCCCTCCTGCTAGACAGCCCCACCTTCCACACCAGGGTCTCTTCAGAGGCTGGGTTTAGGATGAAGCTATCCTATCCCTGCACCTCCAGTCCTCTACTCCAGTTATTTATTGTTTCTATTTCTCCTTCCCCATGAATATTCGTGAACTAGCTTTTATAACTGTTCCTGCCATTCCAGAAGAAATTTAAGTGGAAACACATGTGATTTTTACCATTTTCCTTTCTGTCACAAGGATCAAAATAGCCACAGGGAAACCGCCCGCAGAGTTATCAGAATCACTTGTCTGCAGTTTGGCAAAGTTCACATACTGGCAAGTCCTAGAGTTGTCTAACGGCAGAATCTGGAAAACAGTTTTTAGCCTGGCACATTTGGGAGAGAGTCCTCCTGAAATCAAAAGAACTAGAGATGTTTTTATTGAAACTTAAATTTTACCAGAACTGGTAATGCATGCATCTTACTTCCTCAGCTATAAAATGTAGCCTCACTTTTTTCTGAAATGTTGACCTTGTGTAACTTCACTCAAAATCTCCCTAAATAATAAGATCTAAAAGCTATTAGAATAACTCATTAATTATATAACTATGTGAAAAGGAATGGAGCCTCCCTTTTTGCTCAGCGGCAATAAAGATACTTAGAGATAGTATAAGGACGCCAGTGCTGCTGTGATCTATATAGGATTCCAAATATGCCTGTAACCAAAATCTCTTTAAAGTACAGCCTGGGTTAAATAAACAAAGACTGATCACAACTGCTGCAAGCAGCAGTGCTCAGCTGAGTTCAGCCGCTGCATATCCAAAGGTCTTGCTGGATGAATTTTCAAACAATGCATTCAAACTCACGACCCTGGACTCTGCTAAAGAAAATTCCCAGGAGACCTCCGAGGTCTGATCCTCCATCACCTCCCTGGGAGGGGAATGTAGAAATTAATGACCTGAAAGTGTAATGCAACAATCCGGAAGAAAATATAAACTATAGTGAAAAAAAGTTGTGAAAAAGGTAAATAACTACAAACAGCCATAGAGCAACTTTGACAGATATCAAAACCACAGCAGGGGCAGGGGAGGAGGGGAAGGGAAGAAAATAAAATTGTAGTATCGAATGACAGCACATAATAAGCCAAAGAAAAACTTTGTTGAAAATGGATATAAAACTCCGTGCACATACTGTGAAATTGTGCTGCTGTAGCCAAACCAGGGACCAAACTACATGAGAAAATAAGCCAAGAGTTGACAGTACTCCCTACTCAGAAGGGCTGTGCTGCTTAACACGTTGTTCAAGTACACTTACTATCTAGAAGAATGAAATACTAAAAGAAGTACTCTTTCCTTAGCAGCCAAAAGCACAGATTGTGCAAAGATCACTTAAAACAAAGAAAAGCCTTCTTTTATTTTTCAGTATCAGTGCTTACCATGGCCCCAGACAGCCCAAAAGCAACAAGGGAAATTCTTCCTTCAGTTTCAGTTGTTGCATATACAGACAACTGCAGCCTCTTGCTAGGTGAGCAGAACGACAAGTTCATTGACTTGTGTCCTTCTGAGCACATAGGCTGTGGTCTCATGGGATATCTAGACAAAAGTTGTGTCTATACTGCCTGCTTGGCCAGCCCCAGCCTGGGGCTCACACTCTGCTATGCACAGTACTAAGTCATGAACCCAAAACAGAACCCCTCACTTTTCCCTGCAGTCCCCGGTAGCCCAGAGGACCAGTTTCAGAAATGCACTAAGGGCAGACCAGTGAGCCATAGTCACAGAAACAATGCTTGAGGCGTGGCTAAGGATTCCCAAGGTCTTTCTTCTCAGCACCCAGATGCACTGCTCCTTCACTTCATTTTCGGGATACAGGAGAGAGCGAGGCCCTCCCCAACCCAGTGCCAGCTGTGTCAGAGCGCCTTAGGGGACACAGGCAACTCTGAGCACAGGGGACACCCACACCCACGCAGCTGATCCCCGGGAGGCAGCACAGCGTGATTTTTCATCCCACCCATCCCTGCCACTTCCTTGCTTACTTCACAGCTGACTTGGGTACAAGCACAGAAGTGATTCACTTGCTGAAAGTTCTTAAGCCTCGGGTGTTCCTAGCCACGTGCTGGAAGAGAAACTCACGGTCATGACATTTTGGAATAAAAGCAAAACAGATGGAAGAAGGGAGGGCACAAGGATGAGGAAAATACACAAACGCTGCATGATTTCTTTGCATCTTTTGCATTCCATCTTTATAGTGGAAAGACATAAGCACAATGACACCCATACTTACTCCTTCTCAAAATATACTGCTACTTGATAGCTGAAGATGAGAAAGAGAAGAAATAATGAGGGCCAGGTATGGTTTGCATCCAAGGATTCTGAACAATAGAGGTATGAGTGACCGACAAGATGGATAACTATGGCTTTTACTTATTTTATTTCTAAATAGATCTATTTAGACAAGCAGATAAGCGGTTATAACTCAGCTACAGTGTATGACATCCTTAGCACCCAGAAAATTTCTCCAAAAGAATAAACAATAAACTTTTAGAATGTGAAAATCTTATTTCTATAATTCTTATGTTTTCATATTGTATTAAAAGAATTTGTATTAAATTCAAACAGTACTCATCTGCTGATGAAGTTTAGGAGAACTGGAGAACACACTGCCTAAGGACCTGTAGGATGTACCAAAGTGATAAACCAGCAAACTGGTTTGCTCAGTCACAAACTACTTTGCCGATAATAAAGAGCATTTTCTTCAGTTCTGCCCCGTTCAAGAACTAGTTCATTTAAAGGCTGAGGAACTGTTTGGGGGAAAGGATTTTTTTCCCCCCTCCAAATCTATAAAAACTTGGCAGAGGAGGCTGATACAGCTCTAAAATCTGATAGAAACCTACTGTGTCCTACCTACAGATACTGTCCAGGTTTTCTAACAAGTTAATAATTCCCTTAGTGTAGACACAAAGCACGCCTTGCTTTTTCAAATGTCCAATGTACCTGAGGTAGGCTGAACACACACTAGTGCATTTTGCAGTCTAATTTCATGTAAAGGCGATTCTGTTCACATGCTCCAAGGCTGCTCCAGGATCTGAACCCAAGCTCAGTGAGTGCAGGTAATAAACAGAGTTGTTTCAACGCACTCCCCTGATCCAAATAAAAATGATAATTTTAATGCACATGTAGCCTTGTTTAAGTGATCGATAATTCCCTTAGTTTCAACAGCAAAACAGACACTCTTCAGTGCTTCTCATATATGTAACTCAGTATTATTTAAATAATTTTATAACACTGATTTTCTGCCTCATGAACCGAATTCCAGGAAGACGTCACCACGAGTAAAATATGACCACATGCTGCATACACCATTCACCACTTATAAAAAGAGTATGTATGCAGTTTGTCAGTCTGAATAGCAAAAGAAGCACGAAATTAAGGGAAAGATTATATTGCCATTGACACTCAACACATGAAACAACTATCAATCAATACAAATCAATCTTGCAAGCAAAATAACTATGAAATACAATCTGAAAAGTTTTACATCAAATCCCTTGCTTACTAATTAAATACATGTTTAAAAGCAGTGATTAAAATCACTTCAGCTAACCAGCCTGGACTGCAAATCCAAACATGATTTAAAGGACTACTAATAAAAATATAACTGAAGACCCAGACCAGAAGCAGACAAGGGGTTATAACTCAGCTACAGACAGCATATGACATTCTTAGCACCGGGAAAAAAATCCCCAAAAGATTAAATAACAAACTCTGAGAATGCCAAAAGCATCTGAGGACAAAACACAACAGAATATGTTAGTTCTTTCTAGTTTACTGTAAATTACTCTTAATGAAATTGCAGGTGCTATTCACCTTGTCTATATTTTCCAGATAAATTTTACAGGTTTGGTGACATTGGTGACATTCTTCTCTCCTGCTTCATTAAAGGGAATTTTGCTTGCCTCAATACCCACAGCACATGTCTGCAGCTACATTTATTTTAGTAATGTGACTGAGGCAAAGTTTGGATGTTTACTGACCCGTGATGGCCAAGAAAGCTTTATAAAAGCGTTTTAGTGAGAGCCCCCAAATCACCTCAAATTAGCTACATCTTCTCTGTGAGTCTGTTCCTTACTCCTGAGGGCTGTTCGCAGCCCAGAGTTATATTATCCTAAAGAAATTAAACCCATTTTTAAGAGTCATGGGTGAATGCATTCTCACAAAGAAAGCGATCCCTGATTCAACTGAGCTCTGAAAGCCAACTGGGGACCTCAAGGGAACATGAGGATGGGAAATGGGGGAGGACACTTACCTATCACTATCATTAGCCACGGAAGCATTTTGAATCATCTTAATGGAGCAGACCCCAATCATCTGAAGCAGAGTGGAAACAAGATACAGAAGACATTGAAGAGAGACTGAAAATTTTTCAGATTAAAACTAAAAGAGCCCTGGCCTTCTGAAGGCCCATATTTATACATATTGTGCTGAAGTGGGTGGAATTTTAATCGTTTCATTTGCAGCTCACCATTTACCAAGCCAAACAAAACAACAACAAAAAAGCAACTGCAACAACTCCACATTTCCACATATGTACAGAAATGTAACAAACTGTTATTTTTTGAGCACTCCCAGAATTCTGACCTGGATGGACCAGCTTAAAAAAAACAAAAACCATCCTCCTCTTTCAGCCTCAGCATTTTGACAGTTGATACATGCAATCCTGTACGAGAAGCCACCTAACAAGAACACAAATCTTGCAAATGTAAGCATTCAAAACTGAAAGCTTTTGATTATAAAATCGCTTGTATCACTTTGATGCTAAACTCAAGTGGGAAGTAGTCATTAATTATATAGTCACAAAGAATTTCTACAGCATGATGCTCTATGCAATTTTTTCTATAACTCTGAAAATATGACTGTTTTTGCTGGAACAAGCAGTGGATACACAGTCACATGCAAAAATGAAAAGTACTTGTGAAAGTCACATAATAAAACCAGTTACATGGTGCTTTCTTCCTAATAAATAGAAAAGCCCTAAGGATTTAAGAGATAGCCAATCTAAATCTTCAGCTAAATCAGCTCTGTGGAGTACTCTTTCAGCGACCGATTCAGGAGCTCATCTGCACCCTTGGGTCCAGCTGATTCTTGACCCTACCCAGAGGCAGGACCTGGGCTTGCACCAGACTGGCTTCTCCCACTCCCTTGCCTCGTTGCTTCTACATGAAGGGACAAGAGTTACGTACAAAGGAAGCAAGATTCAACCTATTCACGTGGCTTCTTTACCTCAGCAGATGGGGATCGGCTCCTCAGCACATCCAAAGGTGGCCCTTACACATTGAGACACACCATGCACACGTCTCAGCTGGCTGGTCAGTACTTGGCAAGCCAAAGCTCCTCTTCCTATGCTAGAATGGCACTGGATAGGAAGATCTGAAGCTAATTTACTAAACACAAGCTTAAAGAATACTTTGGAGGAAAATATTATGCTCTGGAGCTTCCTCAGATGTGAGGCCAATAATGAATTTTTATTTTTGTCCAGTTTTCACACATACTATTTGGCCTGCCAAAGCCAAATGTGGGAAACATTTTGTCCTTTATTTCGAATGTACACAGATTATTCATGCACGAAACTATACAAGAACATACATATGTGCAAGGAATATATTTGCAATGTTATACAGGGGTAGTTCTTTTAAACCTTATCTTTTCAGCTGCATATTTGTTTCTGATGGCAGCATACAGAGATGAAATCATGTTTATATGGAAACATCAAAATGAGTGATGGCCTTCAATTCAAGGGACGCTTAAAAACATACATCCACATAAATTCAATTACGTAGCATCAATATAAATGCCCAGCACTTACAAATAAAATCTTCTCATAAATTTGTGTTGCCCAATAAAACCTCAGTTCACCTATTCATTCTGGATATACATAAAATGTACACTTTTTGTATCAATTTTATCTCTTTTTTATCCTTCTGCTGGGAGCAGAGGAGGACAGAATATAATATTGCTTGTATATATAAAGACAAAATAATTCATGTGCTGCTGAATGCTACTTCTAACATGAATGACATGTCAACTGTCTGCTTCCGAAGTGTGGTAAGGCATCTAAGTGAAGAAATGCCACACACCATACAAAAATGACTAAAATATTATGTCACGAATGCTATCTTATAAATGTATTCATGTGTTAATTCACCAGTTGCATACAGCATAACAGATGTGCCGATAATCATACACATTTGTAATTTCTTTCCCATTCAGTATATTGGGTTAAGTCATAAGAGCCACACACTTTTTAAATGAACGTTGCCTACTCCTCTCGCAATACGAACGAGTCTCTCTGTGAAGATCTAAGCCACGAAGTACTGAGTCATCTAAAGAGCAAAGAAAAATAATGAAGTGAAAGAAGTCTCAAAATTAAACACGCCTGTAGATGTAGAAAGTCTGGAAGGAGGCAGATCGAATCTCACACAAAAGATCAACAAGAGACTTATGCAGGGACATAGTGGAGTCAGACAAAGCATTGCCTTTGGAAGTAAAATATAGCTGTGATTGATGGGACAGCTTAAACAAATATTCACAGCAAACCAAAATTTCCAAAATGTTTTTTAAAGAAATACGGTAAATATGAAACAGTGTCAAGTGAAAACAAATCGGGTCCTTATCTTGCTGGCGCAGTTGACATTGTATTACAGCTTCCCAGCAGGTGTTCGTGTTAGATTAGGCATGGTAAGATCTAATAAATACAGTCCTCCCTACTACGGGAAGGCAAATTAACTGAAAAAACAAACTCCAATCATAGACAGAAATAAATACCGTCAAGCGGAGACCACAACAGAGTCCTGACGGACAGCATCATACTATAAGATTTTTTGATGGAATATTAGTTTTCGTTTTATTAAAATAAACACATGTATTAAGAAAGGACCATGTGTTGTGATTCCCTGACAAAAAAATTACATTGCTTCAGTCCCAAAACAGACACCAGGATACCCTCTATTATTTCAGTATGAAAGACCGTATTTCCTTCGTGAGCATTACATGACCAACCCTAATTTTAAAGCTGACTTATTTGTGACCTTTTCCTGTTAGGAAGAGCATGGTGTTTACACATCTGTTGAAACACCATACCATTTGCAAAGTCATATTTAATTGATTCCATAAGATGTTAAGACATGTTTTAAGCAAGACCACCACTGATAAAGAAACCGTGCCAATTAAAATCAGCGTGATGCTTGATAAAGCTTCGTGTTCGTTGGCCATACCAACCTCTCTAGTTTTAAGGAAAAAATACATAGCAGAACTGGATAAAGTCTCTGATTTTCTGACTAGAAATACTTCTCTCACGGACTAGTGCCTTGCATTTTGCAAAACAATCAAAGCACAGCGCTTTGAAATCTAGCACATTCTAGGAGGATAAAGGCACCATAAATATTCATCAATTCTGCATGTGAACGCTTCTCTCCTACTATGTCTATGAGCAGACTTGAAGCCCAGGATCAGAAATCAGTCAAAAGCTGACAGAGATGCCTTTTTCAAGTAGTTCAAAGAGACTCATCAATAAAGATGAAATACATGTTTTAGTTAATTCTAAGATTCACCTTGATAAAAGCCATTTAAGATGAGGGTAAGATTTAAAATCTTGCATGTCAAATATCCACTGAAGAGTATAATTTTTCTTTTCCTATTTATGGGATTGCATATGTTTAAGAGGAGAAGAGTGAAAAGTGCTTTTACGTGTCTTAATGCTGAGAGCATATTCCTGTTGCCCTAATTTCAAACCTACTATTTTCCTGGATGTCCCAAACTCCATCACTTCTACTCTTTCAGTGAAAGAAGCTATTTTAGAAGCACAGCTCAGCTGCCTCCTCCCAGGCAGTGGTTCTAACACCAGGCAAAGCACACCTTTACAACTCAGCCAAGCAGGGGGAAAAGGTGGAAGAGCAGCCTACTGGGTACCTTAACTCACACCTGCCTCCGATCAGGGACTTTCAAGACAGCTTTGAACAGACCCCATAGGTGAGACAGCACACGCAGTGCATGTGGGCACTTCAGAGAGCCCGTGGGTCACAGGGCATCCCGCAGGACAGGGGGATGTGTACCCCAGGCATGTACAGCCGCCTCACCAGTGCCACCCATATTGCAGAGCAACCCTGTGTGGTGGCTAAGCCTGGGCGTACAGAACTGCCCCATGAGTTGCAACTGCTGCTCAGGGAAGATTTCTGTGTATTTACCTCCGACACAACAAATTTAGAGCTGTCAAGGCAGGCTTCACTGCATCTGCCACTTGGTCCTTTGTACTGTCCTTTTATGAGATGTTTGTTCAGGTAAAGGTAAATCATTAGACCCCTCTTGGTAATGGCTAACTACCAGGGCTAACTTTCACTTCTGTGAAAGCCACCTGTGCCCTAACAAAGCTGAAATATTGAACTGTTGCCTGTTCCACTCGCAACTTCTCACACAAAGATCTAACCAAGTCACAGAAATACCCATCTTCCAGGGCAAAAGATACAAATTAATTAATCTCCTCAAGTGACAAGGTCGCCAATAATTAAAGTCACGTTCCTGAACTTGCATGTCCAAGTAAGAGATGTGGCCTCTTAAATGGAGAATGAGTCTTCAGCTTCTGGTGGTTTTGCTATGCTTTTTTCTTTCCTTTTTTTTTTTTCAGTACTAAAAAGTGGCCACTGAAAAAACAATTTTCACTCAAGTAAGTTTGTCTCCCATCAAAGCAAGTTCTCCCAGAAGTTAACCCCTGGTTTGGGGAGGATGATACAGTTCTGGGGGGCACGAGGATCAGGACCAGGAACTGTACCATGCAACCTTGGCTATAATATCCAACAACTTCCTTGTGAGATGTTATTAACCACTATACAAGGTGGAAGCTTGACAGTCTGTCTCCAAAAAGGTATTGAACAGAGACCATGGAAAGACCCGGCCAAATGAAACACAGCACCGTGCTTCGGGGTGCACTTCTGCTTATCGGGGGCTGACGTGCTGAATAAGACAAAAGCTGTGCCCCACATGCTGCTGTGGTCCAGTACTGGGTATGGGCAGGAACGGAGCTCCAGGCAGTGAAGCTCCTCCAGAGTACTGAGTGTGGTTGAAGGTTGGTTTGGCCTTCTCAGACAGAAATAATAAAGAAGGTATTTAGAGACAAGGCTTACAATTAGTGCTGCTGACAGAGTAACAGTTGAGAAGTAGTTAAATGGTCATAACAAACAGGTAAGAAACTCAGATGTGCATGGTTAGCAAGGCTGCAGGAGGCTCAGCACAACTGTTATGTATAAACAACCGGCAACCACTTTCTCCTACCTCATCTGCACCTTTATTAAAGCACTGGCTCGAAAACTCAGTGTTTTCAGATAGTATTACAGAGCTAAGTTTCAAGGCAAACATATGTAAACACCTGTTAGGTAAGTGTTAATAATTCACAGCAAGATGCCAGCTTTCCATTAAGACATTTCATATGCAAAGAAAACGTTGCAAAAGGTCCTTGGAATAAACTAAATAACTTTCAAATGAAAGGAATTACATAGCTGATCCGTACTGTTCACCAAGACTTTCCTTTTGCTGATTTTAAAAAGTAAAAAAGATGTTTCTGCTTAGAGTTTAAATGTGTGTACTTAAAACCATACACATAACTTCCTCCCTTTCTGACGATGATGCCTCTGTGTTTGCCAGCTGAAGGTATCACCATGGGAGCAATAGCTGAACTTGGTTTTATGCTTCATTTCCAGCTAATCTCACTCATAAACATGTCAAACTCCTTTCACAGCACAAGCACGATCCAATACCCCAGTAAGGTTTAGCATGTGCTAATGAAACAAACTTAGATACTGTAGAGATAAAAGCAGACTGATACTTAAATCCATTTACTTCCCATTTATTATTACTATGGTTTCCCAGTACTTGGCACCCTCTCCTCAAGACATCATTAGGTTTTATAAGATTTCTTAGTCACTGCAGGACCACGGCTGCACTACTTTGGGACCCAAGCAGACCCAATGCAGCAGCCCTGCACCACACTGGCTTCCCAGCTTAGACCAGATATCTTTACACCATGCTCCACTGTGCATCTAGACATACTCTCCAAGACGTGGGGAAAATCTAATGCCTGTGGAAAGGGAGGGAGGAAGACAACAAAGGTCTATATATGCAGTATTCCTCCTATCACCTACCTCCAGCCAGGAGCTAAAAGAAGTTATATTTATACACAAATTATCAACACACAGCCTTTTCAATACAAAACCCAGTCAGAAATCCTATGCAGACATCTATCTTCTCAATGGCTGTGGCTTTCCTCGCCTTTCCAATGCAATGCTGCTCTACTTATATTCATCCAGAATGCTCTGCAAAGACTATTTGGCTTTGATCATGTCTCCCTTCTCTGTGTAGACTTCCATTGCATCTCAGCCTGCTATTACATTGAACACTAAACATATCCTTTTTCTAACTAGTCCCATCCCCTCCATCATCGTCAGCTACTGCCTATGTTCATTCTACCACGTCGGGTCTCTGTTACCCAATTTTGTGCACTGGGAACTTCACTGCTCCCCTCATTCTTGAAGACATCGCCCCTAAATATCTGTATTACCAACTTACTACTCCCATGGCTTAAGACTCCCTAAAACTTAGCAAGGGCAAAACATTTGTTTGCCGAGGCCACTAAATATCATAGAACAGTCTCTGTTCAATCCCTGGTACAACTGTGTCAGCCATCCCAGTCCTTCCTCCCCAAATCTTTCCTGCTATCCCCAGCAGGGCTTCTCAGTCTCTCTGTTTGCAAAGGCTGCGCCACTCTGAGTTAGATCCAGCACAAGAAGAGCTCCTGCTTTCCTACAAATGCTTTGGTCCTATTTTAATTAAGGGGGCCAGTCACCCTCTAGCACAACAGTATCGTTATTAAATGCCTTCATCTCAACCAAAGGACTGTATTTCAAAAAACTGTCAGGAAGCCAGAAATAAATAATTCACTGCAGGAATCTCATTCTTTTCAACTGTAATTCAAGTGACATCTTAAGCCTGCTATCTTCAGCTCCAGAAAAGGTATATGGCTAAATCTCACGCTGCTTGCTAAGTCCAAGTAGCCGGACTTGGTCCAGAAGAAGGGTCTCCATGAGCTCAAAGCACTTAGGAAAGGTGTCCTGCCACCTGAGACCATAAGAGACTGTGTAGCCACCCCAACTGTAGTATGGTCATACCACATCTCTGTTCCCACGGCTCTATTTCCAGGGTGCAACAACTCTTCAACCTGCCAAGCAATGAGCGTGCACTCTGTTCCCTACTCCAGTCATCTGGATTCAGAACACATGATGTAAAAGCTGCCATTTATGGAGCACAGGCAGTATGGATCATGCAGTATCAGCCCCTTTATCTCTACCCACTCCTCCTGCAGTGGCACCTCACTGGCTCTGCTGGGGCTGCAGCCTTCAGCAGCCTTGGGGATACAGGAAGGATTTCCTCCATAGAAAGCAAGACAATATCTAGCTTCCAGCCAGCTTCTCAGAGAGATTCCCAGGCATCCACCAAGCCCTCGAATCCAGCATCTAAACATCAAGGAGCTTTGTTCCTAAAAGACTCCCAGAGAGGAAGCTCTGTTTGAAAAATACAGCTCTGCAGCATAGCTCCCCAAGCCAGCTATCAGAGGGACAGGAGGAGTTGCCGAAGAACAGCAGATCTTCTCTTTTTAATTCTGGCACTTATGCCAGATGCCACCCTCCACAGGATCTGCAATCACAATTTCATTTACCATCAGAGTGTATAAACTGGATGCTACTGGATTAAAGAAATAAAGTGCACACATTCTGAATTTAATAATGCACTGATACAGCCCCAGGACATGTTTCTAAAAAAACAAGCAGCTATGCTGTCACAAGCTGAAAAAAACAAATGATATAGAAGGCAAATACAATACAGCAAGTTGTGCTAAAGCACACAGTAATCACCATAAAGCAAGCACAAACAAAACATGAACAATATTTACAGAGACAACTTGAAAGTGCTACTGAAATGAGAAACAGCTCAAGAATATATGTGGACAAGACTTAAGACCCCTTTACAGCTAAAAATGGTATTCAGTTGTGTGGAAGACCTCGTCATTACAGAAAACTTCCTCTGGGAAGGAAGAAGAAAGGAAGGAGGTTCTAATTACTATAACAAAAAGCAAGGATATAAAAGCTCTAGAGTAAGATTTCAGAAACTATCTCAATGATATAGGAACTCAAGGTTCATCTTCCAAAGTAAGTCAGAGGCTTCAGAAATTCTCATCACTAGAGATAATGGTGAGAACTATTCAGGGACTGCAACGCACCACGGCATCCAGTAAGGACCACGCACCACTGGTCCAACACCGACCTTTCATCTTACCAAACTGCACCAGAGGTGGGAGCTCCTCTGAGGGCCAGGTGGCACAGCAGGCACAGTCCGAAACGCAGAGCAGCCCCAGGACAGCACCTCGAGCACAGCGCTCCTGGGAGGAAACAGGACGTCACAATGTGAGTGAGACAGGGCAGGGATGCGCAAGCACGAGTCAAAGCTCTCCTGTTCCCAGCGGTGGTTGCGCTTCAGCAGCAATCCTGTTTTCCAGCCCTGATGATGTTTTACTTCAACATTAATTTCTTATGCTGTTTTGGTCTTCTCCCCGTCTTTATCTCCTTTTCTTTGAACCATGCAGCTGTAATCCACGGTCCCCTTTCTTCTCTTTTTATTTTCTTGTCCATCATTCAAGGAAAAAAGTACTTCTTGAGACTGCAAAAGGTTATGACCCCAAGCCATCAAGGCTTCATTCTACTGTGGGCAAGATCCTTCTGGCAGCCCAATTTTGTACTCGATGCTGGAGGCCACACCTGCTTGACAAAACCTCTGCCACCTAAATGCAGACTTGCCAAAATTGTTTCTCAAGAGGAAGGAGAAGAGATAGGAGATCAGATGTTGGCCAACATACTCCAGAAGCTCAAAAAAGCCCACCACTGCATTGTAAATGGCAGCAGATTATGCCCTGCGCTCCTTTTAAATAGCAGCATGGAAGCATTTAGTTCAGCAAGCCAATTTGGTACCAGCTTTTTCTGGGCCGTGTGGCCCCATCTGCCTATTCCAGTTTAGTTTAGCTTTGACTGATCCCAGTTACATAACTGTACCGTTAAGCTCATAAGTTGTAAGGTCAATATCAGGTTAAACTGTGGCTTTATAAGACAATACAGGCAAAGCCTGAACTGTCCTACTGCCACACCTATTTTTCTGTGTATCTGATGTAACTCCCAGCTCAAAGCTCAGCAGGAGATTTCCTTTCCTTCTCGCATACCTCTTCAATTTTTTTCCTTCTTCTGTTTCTCTCCCAGATTATTTTTACTTTTATGATACACTCAGGAAGATGACAGAAATGGAAGTGAGAAAAGCTAAATTGACAGGAACGCTTCTGTATCATCATTTTACTACAGGCATTTAATTGAAGTGTTTTAGGCAGCACATCATATGGCCTGTAATGAGCACACTGAACTATCACAAAATGGGGGATGAAAAGATAATGATGTTTTACCAAATGTTCAATATTTTTAAATCTAAAGTGAAATAACCCACAAAAGCAGACAGAGCTCAACTTCGGAGCAGGCCTGTTCTGGTGGCATGTTGTCCTGAAGGTAGATACCTTAAAAGCCCTGGGCTCCCTCGTGCTGGAATATGCAGGCAGGCTTGGTTAAATGAGCTGGCAGGAAACCTACCCGGCAAGTGGTTACTGAAACTTCCCTGCCAGTCAAGATCATGCCAAATCCCTGCTGAACTTCTGCAAGAGTACTGTCAAGCTGTCTCTGCAAAACATTTGTATTTGAAAAGGGCTTGGTTGAGGCTTTTTTGAAATTTTACTGACATCTTTAAAAAATACCACTCTGCCTTTCATTGCATCTGTGAGGCACCAGCAGCGTAGCTGCAATGTAACGGTAGGGTATGCCTCACAGAGTATTAGCGCAGCAACAACTTTGGAGAATGATGCAGTGAAAGAAATCACTCTTCGTGTAAGCATGCTTCAGATGTTGACACTGGAGAGCATCATACTTTCTGCAGTAACCTATCAACTTCTGTTTGGTTGAAGGAATGCTGTAGCACAAGGGAAGAGCAGTTTTCATTCTACTGTGGAAAGAAATGATACTCAGAGTCCCAGAATCACAGTAAAAAATAGGTCAGAAGTGACCTCTGAAGGTTGTCTGGTCCAATCTCCTGCTCAAAGCAGGGTCAGCTTCCAAGTTTAACCAGGTGCCTTGGGGCCTTGTCCTGTCAAGGGTTGGAAATTTTCAAGGACAGACATTCCAGAGCCTCTTTGGGCAACGCATTTCAATACTTAACCACTCCTGCTGTGAATGTTTTTTTCCCTTAGATCTAGTGAAAATTCCTTTTGTTGCAACTTGCAACTATCGTGCAACTCTGGGAACACCCATCTCCATCTTCTCCTTAGCACCCATCCAGGTAGTGAAAGTGGAATTATATCCCCCCTTATTCTTCTCCAGGCTGAAACAAATCTCAGCCTTTCCTTGTGCATTAAGCACTCTCATCCCCTAACTGCCTTGATGGCCCTCCATTCCACTTGCTCCAGCATGTCAGCACCTTCTTTGCACAAGATGTGGACTCACAAGGGCCGAGCCACTTCCCTTGGCCTGCCAGTTACCTTGCTGCCTATACAACACAGTAAGCAGTCACTTTGTTCTCCACATTACGTGCCTTCCCCCACTCACTAACGTATCTATCTGGTTTTCCTCCGATCCATGTCAGACGGTGTAATTTAGCTGCATTTGGGCTAGAAAAAAGGCGGGAAGCTCTGTTACATAGTTCAAGAAAGAAAGTATGCTCAGCTGTTACATTCACCCTGCCTCTGTTGAGGAGAGGTTTATGAAACAGAAAGGTCTTTCTCCGACCCTTGACAAAGCACGGTGTTTGCTCAGACCTCAAGCAGAGAAAAGGGGCAAGAAGCATTTTGGACAGTGAACCAGAGATTTTTCAAATATGCAAATGTACTAATATAAATCTTACTAAATATTCTGCTAAAAAGCTGCTTTAAAACCCTCCACATAGGTTGACTGCTAATTATATCACATGCCTTTAGTGAATACAGAATTAAGGCGCATTATCCCTGGGAAAAAAGTAAAACTTCTGATTGTTTATCTAAGTAATTTGGCTGCCTAATTCTCCCAGCTGGCTACGGTTTGGTACCCGCTCTCTAACGCAGGCCACTTTGTATAGTTTGTAAACACGCTGTCCCCTTCTAAAGACGTATGAGACGTGTCCCCATCGCGTGCTGCTACAAGAGCTGTCACTAGAGAGAGAGACACGAACACATGCTTGAGAAACAGTAGTGAAGCAACGAGCAAAAGGCACACCATATTTTGTCAGCAGGAATGTTATGAAATAGCCACAAGAAAACTCAACCATATTGTTCTAATTTAGGATAGAGTAGATAGGGTCTTATTTTGGAGCATGAAAATGTAATCTATCCCAGTCTCTCTTTCCCCACCGCCCCTTTCAAGTAACAGCCTGCCCTGTCATCCACATTAAATTAACAGCTAAACATAGTTGACTTCCAACCAGGATGTTACAAGGATTTAGCCTTCCTATATACACATACACTTACAAAAGAAATTGTGGTAATGAGATTGAGATCAAAATATTGCCCAGAATCCTTTTAAAATCAAGGGCAGAGAAAAGAGAAGAGGGATTTCTTTATGATTTAAGAGGATAAATATGATACGTACGATGAAAACAACAACATTTGAGAAGTTATAGCAGATGTGTTAATCCGCGTGCTTTAGCTTCAAATTCTCCCATTTCACATAAGTGTCAGCTTGTCACAGAGCTTGATGGCACTGTATAAAGAAACAACTGCATATCTTCTAAAAACAGAAGATGGTGAGATCTCTTGGACAGTTTGCCCAAAGACTCTATTGTGCCTAAGCTCTTATGGGAATACAATTCAGAAAGGTTTATTCAATAAATTAAAAGAAATACCTCCTACGGGAAGCAAAAGACATAACAGAATGAAAAACATTTCCTGTACGAGGAATATTTTTAGACTTTTAGAGAGAGAGGCAAATGAAAACTGAACAGAGCACTGCCAACTGGTTTCTCACCACATTACTCTCAGTAGGGTGCAACTCAACTGAAATTACCCTTTAGAGAAAAAGGAAAAAGACAGTGCTCAAAATTATCTTGCCATATTACAACAGTGACAGAAAACAAAGGGATAAAGCAGATAAAACCTGAAAACAGCAATGGAAAAATTGTATTAGTCCTCCTCTTGCAAAACCAGTTATAGATGGTCAGTGGAGGTACAGTCCCATCACTGAAAATCAAATCCAGGAAGCCAGTCCTTTGGAGAAGCATGACTCTGAGGCAGTGCAAAAGTAATTGTAATCACACTATATAAAAAAAAATAATTCATTTGTTAGCGAAGTCTGTATCATACTCTGTACTTTGCTGAACTCTGTCCATTTACAAGACAAATCTTTTATGAGAAAAAAAGGACTCATTAACATTTGACTTGGCCAATCCAAATAATAGGCTGCAGCTACAGTAAAGCATCTTTGATTTTGGTATGAACTTCAGGTGATGAAAGCAAGAAAAAGACACATTATCTTCCTTTTTAATGTTCGGCATGGAGGATAAGTGAAGATACACATAACAAGGACAACTAGAGATGCATAAAAGACAAGCCCAACCTGAAAAGGTCTGAATGCATGGAACAGCGGAGAAAAAAGAAAAGCAAGATCTACCCCAAGTCCTAGCAGGTTCTCAGCAGCCGCAGGGAGTTTCTGCCTGGAACTGAGCGCTCATGTGCACCCTCACTAAGTGGGATGCTCAAAAAGCTCTTTCTGACCTTACGTTGTCAAAGAGTCCTCATGGAGAAATACCGTAAATCAGAAAGTCTTTGCTTTGAGAGGATACAGAAGAGAGCAAGGAGGAAGATCCAGAAAAGACAGTTCTGGTTTCACAACTTGGGAGGCTGATGCAAGCTGTTCCCATAGCCAGCATTGTGAGGACGATGACCCAGGGATAAGAGCTTTAGAGTGGGAAACTGGTGTTTGTATTTGCAGGCCAGAGGCACAGTACCTAACCTACTTAGCTCCCAAAACATGAACATGTGGCACCCGACATCTGGTTCCAGTACGACAATGTGGCAATCGTCAACCACTGGAAGCTCATCAAATCCTTCAGAAACACTCTTAACTCTCCCAGGGATTTAATAACTCCTTGCTGACAACCAGAGCAGAACAGACGTGTAACTTGAAATAGCCACTCTGTACACATCTAGGAAAAGCTGAAACTCAACCAGAGAGCCTGTGCATACACTTCCATTGCTGTGTATTATTGCTACAGGATAAGAACAGATAAAAAATAAAAGCAATTATTTTGAACGAACACAGCTTAAAGATCTGCACAAAACAAGAGATAAAAAAGTTTTAGAGAGAAGTAAAATTCTAGGACTGAATGACAACTAAAGGCTTTGCTTCCTACCTGAGACTCTGTTTTGACTATTAGTATTCACCTGCCAACAGTAAAGCACGCACTTGAGTGCTCTGTCAGACTGAAGTCTGAGAGCTCAGTACCTTGCAAAATTGGACGATGAGTTGCAATGTCAAATTCCAATGAAGTCCCTTACCTCCCTATTGCCCCCCTTCCAGTTTCCATAAGCTGAATGGAATATTTGGCCTCTTCTCCCACCATCCAGACGCCTGGTTCAGTTAAAAAATCGTGTAACCTAAAATGTACAAAAGCTATGTTTTAAAACCTCAGCTTACTTCCAGTGACCCTTACAGTCTCAAATACTACACGACATAGCCAGAAAATCAAATATGAGCAGGATTGTATCATGTTTAATGAGACTAAGATAGTATTGCCATTATAACCTTCATTTTCCATACATTTTTACATTAAGATTTCAACTCTGCAACTCTGATGCTGAAACAATCTAGTTACTACTATCCTAGCATGAGCGTTCAGCCCTACTTGCTCAGAACTCCCTGCTGGTTTCCATTATGATATTTACATCTGGAAGTAAAAAAAAGGGGGGGAAAAAAGTGCTTAATACCTATACGCTTATACAGCCACAACACTGCAGAAGAGTGAAGAGAAACTCCCGAAAAGTTCTCCACCTGCAAATTGTCACAGCTGTAGTTCTTGTCATACAAAAGAGCCTGCAAAGCTAATTGTGCCGCAAGTCTATCATGAAGTCAAGACAGCAGTCTGGGTTGTTGATATTTTAGAGGCTGCTCAAAATTACTTTTCAGTCTCGTTTCTATTATTTTCACCAGTTCCTTCCCCGTTACTTCAGCAGTGCACACTCAGGGAGAATTCTGACTGTCCTAGCTGTCAACTTCCATATTTTCACCAAATGTCTTCAGAAGTAATTTAGTTGGGAATGGGAAGCGTGAATTTGCCAAATTCAGAAATGTTGACTATATTTAGTTACTTTTAATGGCATTCCTCTTCATATGAGACCCACAACATCTCTGCTCACCAAATTTTGCAACTACGGAACTCTCATGGCATTGAATGGAATGGACTTAGGCTGAAACTAATCTGTGTGTCTAGTATTTTAGGGTGTCTTAAGAAGGAAAATAAAGCAGAACAGTTCAGTAGTAAATATCAACACACAACATTTTTTACTTTAAAAAAACAAAACCTTCCAAAATACAGTTCTCACACATCTCATTAAAATGTCCCCCTCAAAGGGAAAAATGCAACTTAGCAATTTTGGGGATGGGGGAGTGTCCATTTTTTTAAATGTTTGGAGGAAGAACAAAATAACAAGGTGAGAAAAAGCCTTTTAAACACGCTAGACCCCCATTTTGCTTCCTGGACAGTTAATCAGGGCTCTACAGGGGAATATATTCAAACATCTCTTCCATCCACATAGAAAAATGTTTGGGCTAGGTATCAAGGTGCCTAAGGGTAACAGTGAGCTCACATTTAACTTCGGCTATGTATCACTCTTCAGAGATTGTTACGGCAAAGAGATCAGCTAGGGCTGATGGCAATTTAATACATTCCCTGTGATTCCTTCCCAAAGACGACAAATTTTCCATCTGATGGGGAAACAATTCTGGAGCATCTCATTGTAACGAGCCACACAACAAACACAGCCAAATGCAGAAGCAATAAAGTCAAAAACCTGAGGCCAAGAGCTCAGCAAAGATAAAGCCTGTAAGACTGTGGCAAGTGGACGGCGACAAATATGACATTGTCACAAGAGACTAAATCTTGAGGAGGTAATCCATTAAAATATTTGCATGTGTTAAATTAGTTTGTCAGGGAGTACCAACCTTTAGACAATGTGAACTACTGCAGCCTTCAGTGGTAGAGCCTTATTGCCAGTTCCAAGTGCAGCAGCTTTGTTTTAACACCTCGAAAGCTTCAGCTTAACCCCTCGTCTGACAGATATGCTGTTACATCAACACCACTTGAAATGCAATGCCTAGTGAAAACTGGGGGGAAGGATCTCTTCACTTACATATCTCATCTGAGATCTTTTGAAAGTGATGCAGTGTGTGTATATATCTATTTCATGTTTTCTTCATTCATTGTAAGGAATAGGAGAAAACTGCCTTCTTTTCTGTAGGCAACCTACAAGTTTCAGAATATGTGTCAATCATTGCTTACAAGTTGAATAAGGGAAGGAAAAATAATGAAAAGCTCTTCCTCCTCTAAATTTACAATGAAGAAGTTCTGCTCCTGCCAGCTGATTACGCGATCAGTCCTTTCTCTCTCCAAAACAACTTGTCCCACTAATCTCAAAGAAAAGTATTCATTTCAAGCACCCAAAGATATACATCCATATCGGAATGTAACCTCTCTGTTTGCCCAGTTTTTAAGAATTTTGCTTTACCCTTTATCTTTGAAAGTATTTCTCTTGTATGTCCTTCCATCAGCATAGTTTTGAAGCAAGGACTGGCGGAAAAAAAAAGCAGAAAGAAGTAAGCTAACCACTCACAGTAACTTGGGAAAAAAAAGGTTAAAATTCATTTGCAAAAAACAGTGATGCTCAGGAGGAAACTTTAGCAAGCAAGGAGATATGGAAAGAGGGAATCTGAGACCGCCTTCCCAACGGATTTAAACTCTTAAAGTATCAGGCAAGTGAATTTACAGAAGCTGACCCCCAAGGCAACTATTAGCTGAAACTGGTGTTGTGAGCGTGCACTACTTCCAACAGCTGTACCCTAAATTATCACTCCATATAACTCAAACAGAAGTTATAAAGTAATTTGGCTAAAGTAATGTTGTTCTGATATTGCAGGTGAGCATCTCCAGCCTCCCTGCAGCTAGCCACAGCTTGGCCAGCTGGCAGCTCAGGAGACACCAGGATGACTCCTGGCTTCTCCTCTAACACCTGGTAAGGAACCAGGGCGACCTTCCCTCTCGCATCTTGGGAAACCCTTCGCCCCGTTGTGCTTGACAGAAAGCCTCCCTGGGCAAGCAGGCAGGTCGATCGCAGGCTGTGCCAGGAGGAGGAAGACATGAGGAAGGGCTGAGCCAACCACCCGCAGCAACCGGAAGGTGCTGAGGAGCAACTGCAAACTCACGATGGTGCCTCCTGCTTCCCAGCGGCCAGGCACGCGAGTGGTAAGGCTGCAGATATTATGCTACCATTTCCTTATAAACAGCTCTTCCCAAAAAAAAACATATTAACTGGAGATGTTAAAGTTTAATTAGTCAATAACACACAGAGTATGACCGCAAAATAATCAGGCCATATAAATTTAAGTGTGTAGATTTGGTTTATCATGATAAAGATTACTCAGATACATTCACGCAATTTGCCATATTTTTTTATACACACGCTGGGGCCTTCCATTGCCATCTTTAGGACAGAAGAATAAGCAAAAGAATCAATGCAACTTGAGACTTCACACAGATCTATTTGTTTTGAGCTATTTTGGACTTTTCACCTGGCAAACATTCCAGTCAGTCACTGTAAGAATCCTTAACTTGTGTGGGACTACTCACATACTTAAGCATAAATGTATGACTAAATGTTGGCAGAATCAAGGCACTACTGTATCTCTACATATTTTACCACCTTTTTCCATTATATTTAGTTCACTTAGAGAGTCACCCAACCTTATGAAACACTTAATGAAAGCACAATAGTCATAACAGACTTAATTTTGTAAGTGAAAGTGAATTTTCTTTAAGGAAAGTGGCTTAAAATGACAGCTGAGATCCAATGGGAATTAAGGATGAATGCTTTTTTCCCTTGTTAAAAAATCCCCCTCAGCTTCACTCCGCTGAAACCACTGGTAATTTCACTGATTTCCACAGACCCAGGAACAGGTTTTTTATTTAAGCAGCTTCTATGCGAGCAAATAATAGACAGGGGAAAGAATGCTTGTCAGCAAAGTAAAGCTCTACTAAAAATAATCTTTACAACTGTAAAATATTCTTGTGAATAAAATTACATGCCAATAAAGAAGAGCCAAATCATCTGGGAGCAAGAGACGCCACTGTCACATGATGCTTCACATCCAAAAATCTGTGGACCCAAGAATATAGGCCTAACACCTTTCCTTGTGTAAAGCCTCTCAGTGTGACCTGCTGCTGAAACTGGAAATGCCCTGTGCACTCTGGCATTCCATTAAAAATGATGTACAAACAGCCACGTGAACTGAGCAGCAACCTTTCCATCCCTAGGCCAGCAGACAGGGCTGTGGTATAAAATGCTGAAGTCAAAAAACTACAATAAAAAGAAGGTAAAACAAACAAACCACCCTTCTCCTGGCCTCATATCAAAGCTATTTTGGGCATTTTGGCCTCATATACAGAAACTGCAGATCAGCTGGTAAGGGAGTGCTCAGTGCTGCCTTCAAAATCTGAATACAGCGGGGCCAGGTGCTCCGACCCCTGCAGCCCCAAAGCAGCGGGCTGCCCACGGGCGGGATTCGCACAGCTCACGTTCCAGCATGTGCTGCAAAACCGCATCTTCACCACATCCCTCTAGGCGCCAGCGCACAGATCCAGCCTGGGACAGGTGAAGGAGGTCCTGCTCAGAAGTTACTATTTTGGGAGGTTCTGAAGAGAAAAATCTCTGATGCACTTTTACTTCCCTTTACCGCTTTAGAGATTACGGTAGGGGGAAGAAAGTAATTCCCACCTATATCTCCTAAAGTACTATTTTTAGTGCATGACCCTGTCACTTGCGCAGTGGCTTCAGAGGAATGTTTTCCAAAAAGTGCAATTATATTGAAGATGTTAGAATGAAGGTAAAGAAAACAGGTTTTGTAACGCATATCTCTTTTATTCCCCAGCTAACAGGATGGGAATTTCTAAATATTCAGACTAAAACCCTCCATGCTTATTCTCAGCTTGCAGTTATCTATTCAGTTGTCTTTTACAGCTGAGTAAAATCATTGTCATGATGTACTTCATTTTTCAGGTTGGAAAGAACTGAATGACACATTTCCTATTGAGAATACAATAATTTTGATAATGGGACCTTTTCAAGTTACAATATTATAAATAGTTATTTCCTTTTCACCCACTAAAATGTGTTTTTTTCACCTTCTCAAGCGCACTTGCTTTGCCACAGCTAGGGTGAAGCCCCAGAGATCCAGGATCCTTCGCTTCCTGAAAACTGAACAAGTCTTTTTCCAGTAAAGACTAAATAGGAAGCAAGCAACTAAATCCTTCATGAACGACGCTGGTTTATGATAAAACCAAACTGAACGAACATTAGGATTCATGCCTGCAATAAGAGGGGGAATACGATCAAAATTATGTATGCGCAGTTTCATTTAAAATATAGATTAAAACCATTTATATGCGTCATTGCTGATAGTTGTAACTAAATTAATACTTATATAACGCCTTGCAAAACAGAAGGTATCAGGCTCCCACAAATTCCCAGCGACGACGTTGATTTGCCGCAGCAGCCTGCCTTTGAGGCGCAGCACACCCTGCCCCGCCATCGCAGCCCCACCACCGTGACTGCTGGGACGGCGACTGCAATGACACTCGTGCCCAGCCGAGGGCTTATGGAGGCCCGGCCACCTGCCCAGCCCGGCCACGGGGACCCAGCACAGAGACATGGGTGCTCGCTTGTCCTGGCAGCACTGGCCTCAGACATTCACAAAATTGTTCCCTTACATCAGAATCACATGTTGGGTTGGTTTTTTTTTTCCCTAATATAAAGGTGATTTTGTTTTTTTAAACATATGTACTGGTTACTCTAAAAATCAGGCTTCATCAACAGGAAAGATGCCTCCAAAATACAAGATTGCGCTTTGTTAGCGTAAACACCCATTTCTTAAATGTATGAAAGATACTTTCCCAGGTTCAAATGCCAAGTAAACAACAGTTTGTCACAGAAAGCGCTGTAACATCACATGAAACCTCACTGAATCAGATTTAACTATAAACGACATCAGTGTAACGCAATCACGTTATTCGCAATATAACCCCTCCCCGTCCAGAATAAGGTTTGACTATTTAAAAGCGCTAGATGCACACCACGGCGGGAAAAATAATCGTACTTTTGAACTTGCAGTCTCAAGGTGTGCTGTGCTACATGGTTTGACAACATACAGACCTGCAAAACCCGCCAGGTGAACTAACCCTTACACGCCCCGAGCGTCCGACACCTTCGCATGGATTCAGTGAAAACAGAGAGACCCGCTTAAAGTGGGTCAGAGCGCGTGCTCTGAGTCTGGGACGCAGTCCAGAAACTCCGCACAGGAAATCTTATGTATCTTATACTTTTTGATGTTCCTTCTCAAACCGTAAGTGGATAAGCAGCCAACTTACTCTTAATTAGTGTGAGCATCTAAAGGTCATTGCCCACTGTCTCACTGGAGGTTTTTTGTCACTGACACTGCAACTCCCACACAGTTCTTGGAAATCATGAATCTTTAATTATCTTAGAATTGAAGCATTGAGATGAAATATTGCTAAGAGTAACTTCTGATCACAAGACTTAATAATAACCCATTTTTGAAAACTGCTGAAAACCTTCATTGCCTCTTCCAACATTAGCCTGAAGTCACCCCCTGGGTGCTGACACTCCCTCCCAACCGGCAGATATTGACAGCTTTTACGCCCCAAGCTAGCAGGAGGACGCAGGGTCTCGTTCAGGGTGCGAAGCAGGCTTTGCCCTTAAAGCTGCTTGTGGTAATCTTGGGATGCTGCCTGGTTTGGCTTTGGATCCCACATCACTGTGTAAGGTAACGATTTTTCAAGGACTTCTGCATCCCACTGAAACTATGGGGCTGTTTTGTTGACAAACCTAGTTAGTATTGGCTACTCATAATAAATACATCTGAAATGGAAGTGGAAATAAACCGAAAAGGCTGCCTTCCGACCCCAACCCGAAAGCTCCAGGAGGGACTGCTAAGCGGTTAAGCAGGAAACCTAAACACCACAAAGAGGACGAAGAATTTCTCCAAACAGAAAATTTCTTCTCCCGCTGCAATGGGCTGTGCGTAACCAGCTCACCGAGCAATCGCTATCAAGAAACAATGGCACATTCTTTGAATACAATCGTCCAGATGGTACGATAGCTGCAGCCCAACACCGACGACATCCAAGTTAAACGGATAAATATTTGCATTGCAAAGTTGGGTTTGTCTTGGAATAGGATCGCTCCTCATGTGGTTTTGACACATGTGTGTTGTCAAATAAATCACAGATCACTGGGCGTGCACATTAAAAACAATTTGTCTATCTCTTTAGAAGCCATCGCATACTTCGGTTTACGAGGTGTGAAACTGGGAGGGGGAAGGTTTTACATGCCCGGGACAACTACAGACGGAGCCCGTCGGGGGAACGCCAGACGCCGCCGTCCGTCCGTCCGTCCCGCCACCGCCGCGGCTCCCCGCGCCCGGCGCTAACACGCGTGCCCCTTTCCCACGGAGGCCTCGACGGCACCGCGGCCACCGCCCGGGGCCGCGGCCGGCCGTCCCGCTGTCACGCACCCACCGCCGCGGGGCGACCGCCCCGTCCCGGGGCTCCGAGGGGCCGGGGCGCCGCACGGCGGGGGCCGGTGCCCGTCCCCGGGGGCCGGGCGCTCCTACCTCGGATTTCCACACGACGTAGGCGGCGGGGCGAGGCCCGGGCGGCGAGGGCTGCCCCTTCCTCTGCTGCAGCCAGCGGCGGGGCGAGGAGAAGATGCTGTTGGCGGGGCCGGCGGGGCCGCTGAGCGCCGAGGCCGACGGGGTCCGCGCCAGGAAGGGCAGCTCCCAGCCGGGGCTCCGCTTCCCGCGGGGGCTCTCCTCGTCGAAGAGGGCGCTGCCCGGCGGCGACCGCTCCAGCGGGGTGCTGGGGGTGGAGAAGGAGGCGCCGGGGGTCGGCGGGGCGCCCCGGGGACGGCGGCGCTCCCCGGGGGGGCTGCCGGCGCCCCGCACCCGCGGCGCCCGGCCCGCGCCCTCCCCGTCCTCCCGGCCGCCGCCGATGATGGCCGGGTCGAGGCTGCGCGTCTGGCGGAGCCTCCGCTTGGAGAGGCTTTTGGCGGCGGGCGCGGCGGCGGCGGCGGCCGGGGAGGAGCAGGAGAAGACGCTGCTCAGCAGGCTCTGCGCCGACATCGCGGCGGCCGCTGCCCCGGGCACGGCGGGGGCGGCCGGGGGTCCCGGGCTCTCGCTGCCTCCTCTGCCTCCGGCCCCCCGCCGCGGCGGCGCGGAGCGGCGCGGCTCCCGGCGCGCCCCCCCGCGCCCAGGCTCAGCCCCCGGCGGCGCGGCCCGACGGCGGCACCGGGGGGCTCATGGCGGCGTCCGGCGCTGCGGCTGCTCCGGGGCTGCCGCCGCCGCCGCCGCGGTCACTTTGCTGGGAGGGAGAGGGAGGGAAAGGGAAAGAAAAAAAAAGTTACAAGAGAAAAGGGGAGGGAAGGAGGCAGCAGCGGAGCTTTTATCTCGGCTCGCCGCAGCCTGCCAGAGTCACTCCCCCCGCGGCCGCGATGCGCGGGGCAGCCGCTCGCCGCACCCCCCACGCTGCCGGGTCCCCGCTTGGCGGGGTCCGCTTGACCCCCCCACCCTCTCCCCTCCTGCTGTCCCCCGCAGCCCGGACCCACCGCGGGGCGCCCACGTCGGGCTGGGGGCGTCGGGCCGGCAGCCGCGGGGGGCTGGGGGGGTCTGAGGGGCTGCGGGTCCCGGGCCCTGCCCCGGGCGGCCCCGACGGGGCGCTGCGGCCGCGCCGGCACCGCGCCGCGGTTGCCTTTCGGGGAGGGATCGAGCAGCGAGGGACGGTTGTTGTTCGGAGCGATCGTTCCGGAGGCGCAGCCGGGGAAAGCCCCGGGCTGACCCTGCCAAGTCCGGCGTCGCAGCCCCGTCCCGCCGGGCTGCTGGCTGTGGGACCCCCGTGTCCTCCTCCGGGAGAGCTGCTGCCTTCAGGGGAAACTTAGAGCACTAGGGAGGGCTCTGGCAGGGTGCAACACACGTCTGTAGGGCTGCCGGGACTTCAGCGGATCTCGACCAGCAATTACGTTCCGGCACGAGTCTCTCTTTCCATCCTGTGCCGATTTGTGAAGAGGGTCTTATGTACCTGACCACAGCAAACAGCTGCTTTGAGGCCATGCTCTGCTGCTTTTGCCTGACAGTCTGTGCAGAATATTCCCACGGAGAGGCATGGGGACATGAGCCCCACAGGCAGCATGGGTCACCCAAGACCTCTAACTGTTCTGCTGGGTACCTCACACCAGCAGAAAAAAGGAGCGGGATCAACGAAGCTAAGCCTCCTCAGGACAAATAACTAAACTTGTTTGATCCACTGTAGAGACTTTCTCTGCTCTTGTCTCCAAGCATAAGCAAGGAAACATTTGTAGGGAGAAAGGAACAAACTTGGGAAAGCCAAAATGGTAAAGAAACGCAGGAACGGGACGCTCGCAGGGGAAGAATACCACACAGCCCCACGAAGGCTGGCAGGCAGCCAGCCAGCTCTTTCCCCACCTGGAGAGAAGGAAACTGTCTCTCAGCTGCAGGATCTGACTCCTGCCCCCCTCTCCCAGCTGGGAACGCTGAGTCCTCCCCTCACTGGAAGCAGTTCAATGGCGATGCTTGCCAGGTTCGTTCTGGAGGCCCCACACCATCATTTACTTAGTGTTTCAATGTTACTAACCTGCAGCTAACCATCAGCTTCACGGGTGAGTTCTGATCTGTTGCTTTGTTGTCAGCAAGGGATACAGCCATTACATTTTTTGAGATGAAAAGCAAAACACACAACCCCAAATCCTGTTTTGCTTCCAGACCTATACTTTTATTTATGGAGGGAGTGGAAGACGCCTAAGAACAGACTAGCTAAGAGCTCAAGTGCAAGTCTTGTATCTCCCCTGTCTCAGATGAAATCACCATCAGACTACCGATTCCATGAGACCTAAGCATCCTTCTTTTGACCTGAGACACCACCAGCTCCACAGTCTCCCCAAAAGTATCGCAGACAACTCTTAAAATTCCTTAGAAAAAAAATTGGCAATTTTGAATAAAAAGCACTTCAGCATAACACACAGGTTATTTTCTCCTCATGCTGCATTTTCTCCTCCAGCCCTAGTGCAGGGTGTTCTCCCAGGCATCCTGGAGCCCATGCAGGTAAGTGCTCCTTTGCAGCATTTTCTAGTTTCATCAATAGAGGGAGTAGATAGTTCTTTCCTTTGTGGCATTATTTAAGGTTCACGAAGAGAAACAGCACGCTAGCCCATCCACTTTCAAAGGGAGGTGTTCTGATTCCATGTAATGTTTCCAAATGGGAGTTTCTCTCTTTTTTTTTTTTTTTTTTTTTTTTTGTCTTTTGTCTGAAAAGGAGCTTTCCCCCCTTATTTCACCAAAACTGCCCAATTCGAAAGCCTGCTAGTTCCTCCACAGCTAAGGTTGCAGCTGTTTCTGTTTAAACCTTCATTTTGCCTCCTCATTAATGCCTTCAATAAGGTCTCATGCTTGAGATGAAAGAGAAGGTCTGAAGCAAAAACGATGATCCGAGTTTGTTTCTGCGGTTCTGTCCCCACGCTAGCAGTTTGGTTGAGGGAGACACGTCTGCAGTACAGCTCTATAGACGTGTGGCTCCAAGCATTCACGGTTTTTTGTCCTCTACAAACATACCATGGGAACATGAAGGGACAGGAAGACACAAGGAAAAAAGGCAGAGGGGGAAATTCAGTGCTGTAATCACATGAGGAGCAGACAGGACAATCACGCCTGCCTCTAAAATCTGCTGGAAACGGTTGCTGCCGTTCTCCGTAGGGTGATTTCGCCCGCTTTGAAGAGCTGATACTCTTGGGCACAGGCAGCTGCCAGCAGGCAAACCTCCAAATGCAGACTCAGATCCTCACACGCCGCGCACAGAACCTGTGAAAGGAGACGGAAACGATAAGTGCAACACTAGAATCATACGCCAGTTTACAAGCGACCACTCTAAATGAAGTGGGAGCACAGCATTCTTATTTCCACTACTTTAGCTCAGGTATTACTGTTGCCCAGCTGATTTTCTCCATGAGAACCCTCATGAAAAATTGGAGTATAGTTTTCATGAGACACAGACCCTAAGAATCATCACAGCTGCAATTCAGTGAATAAATACAGCATATGCACAGAGAAGCTTCGTGTAGACAGCTTTACTACCTGTCTTAGCTGCTGTCTGTATCTTTGGGGAGCAACACTAGTATAAGCACTTGCTGATTATTTTTTAAGTTGCTGTTTATGATCGCTGTGAACTGCATTATTGTGAGACCTGGCAGCACCACCCATGCAGTTAGGCTCCGGGGCTCTGGTGGGCACTGTACAAGCACAGAAAAAGACAGTCCTAATCCCCAAACCTTAGAGGTAACCTCCACCCACAAGGTATCGGCTGTGCAGCCTTAATGCAGAGGAATAGAAAGATGATACTAGTTGATCCGATATTGGTCATCAGCCCTTCTCTTCCAAAGCAAAGCTGTTTGTGTAACTGCTGCCCATAAAGTTGCAGTAGTAGTTAAGGAATTGGGCAGTCCTTCCTGGAGCTGGGGGGAAGCAATATAGACAGTGGATGTGCTGACTTCTGGAGCCAGAAGGGTTTTCCTAATAGTTTACATGGTCATATTTTTTTACAGTGAAAGCTTAAACCCAGTGAGGATGTTTATTCTTTGTTCTCTTTGACTGCCCATCACCACCTTATGCAGGAGTTAGCTGACTTACTGCAACGTGAAAGATCCCTCCTCAGCTTTTCAAGTCTGTATTTCTGAAAGTGAGCAAGGTCAATATGGATCTGTAACACAATAAGAATTCAGAAATGTGGTGATAAAGGTTCTTTACTTTCCCATGAGGTGAAACAGAAGAGTAATCACCTCAAGTGTATGTATACAAATGCATGCAGTCTAGGTAACAAACAGGAGGAACTGGAGGTCCGTGCCCACTCAGAAGGGTATGACATCATAGGAGTAACTGAAACATGGTGGGACAACTCAAACAACTGGGGGATCGCAATGGATGGTTACAAGCTCTTTCATAAGGACAGACAAGGTAGAAGAGGTGGAGGAGTTGCACTCTACATCAAGGAACACCTTGAATGTATCAAAGTCAACTATGGTGATTGCGACTGCTCTATCGAAAGCCTCTGGGTTAAAGTCAAAGGGGTCATCTCCAAGCAGGACCTCACAGTGGGCACCTGCTATTGACCTCCTAACCACGACGACGAAGCTGACGAAGTGATATTTGGGGCACTAAAGCAAGCTTCTGGCCAACAGAACCTGATCCTGATGGGTGACTTCAACTACCCAGACATCTGCTGGAAGAACAACACGGCAGCTCACATGTCATCCACCAAGTTCCTGGAATGTATAGAGGACTGTTTCCCGATACAAATGTTAGATGTGCCAACCAGGAAGGAGGCGCTGCTGGACTTGCTATTCACAAAGCAAGAAAGCCTGCTTTGTAACATCTCGGTTAGTGACAGCCTTGGCTGCAGTGACCACAATATTGTGGAGTTCGGGATCCTGCTGAGTGTGCTGAAGGTCGCCTCTAAGACAAGGATTCTGGATTTTAGAAGAGCAAAGTTCAGTGCACTCAGGGCTCAGTTGGGAGGGATTCGATGGGAGGCTTCCATGGAATACAAAGGAGCTAGTGAGTGCTGGGAATTCTTCAAGAACTCTCTATTGGAAGCACAAAGCCAGTTTATCCCCTACAAAGGAAAGGGAAGTAAGCGGAGCAAGAGGCCCCCATGGCTCAACCATGACCTCCTGGGTCTACTCAAGTCCAAAAGGGAAGCACACCAGAAATGGAGAAGTGGAGGATTGTCCATCGAGAACTACAAGGGCATAGCCAGAGAGTGCAGAGATGCAGTCAGAAAAGCAAAAGCCCAATTTGAATTGAAACTGGCTGTAGACATAAAAAATAACAAGAAAGGATTCTTTAGACATGTCAACCATAAGGAGAAAAAGAAGGAAAACATAGGCCCACTGTTAAACGGAAAAGGAGAATCAATCACCAATGATGCTGAAAAGGCAGAGGTCCTCAA
Organism: Phalacrocorax carbo; assembly: GCF_963921805.1. Taxonomy (NCBI): domain Eukaryota; kingdom Metazoa; phylum Chordata; class Aves; order Suliformes; family Phalacrocoracidae; genus Phalacrocorax; species Phalacrocorax carbo. The sequence continues at coordinate 136,445,125 of NC_087513.1, read as the reverse complement.
CACCTTCTTCACCTCTGTCTTTACCAACACTGTTGGGTCCCAGGCTTTGGGAACAAAATTGCCAATTGAACCAAACACTGACCCACCATTGGTGAAGGAAGAGTTAGTACATGAATTACTACAGGAGCTTGACCCCCACAAATCAATGGGCCCTGATGCCATCCACCCGAGGGTGTTGAGAGAGCTGGCTGACATCATCGCAAGGCTGCTCTCCATAATCTTTGAGAAGTTGTGGAGAACGGGGGATGTCCCAGAGGACTGGAGGAAGGCAAATGTTACCCCTATCTACAAGAAGGGCTCGAGGGAGGATCCGGGTAACTATAGGCCCATCAGCCTTACTTCAATCCCTGGGGACGTTATGGAACGAATCCTCCTGGGGGCCATCAAAAGTCAAATGAAGCACGTGATTGGGAAAAGCCAACATGGCTTCACTGAAGGCAGATCGTGCTTGACAAACCTGGTGGCCTTCTACAACAAAGTGGCTTGCCTGGTTGATGTGGGGCGGGCAGTGTACATTGTTTACCTGAACTTCTCCAAGGCCTTTGATACCGTCCCCCACAGCCTCCTCCTGGAGAAATTATTGCGTTATGGCCTAGACAAGTGGTCTGTGCAGTGGGTGGGGAACTGGCTGACAGGCCGCACCCAAAGGGTGGTGGTAAATAGCTCTTTCTCAAACCGGCATCATGTCACAAGTGGGATCCCCCAGGGATCGATATTGGGCCCAATGTTATTCAATATCTTTATAAGCGATCTGGATAATGGGATCAAGTGTAGCCTGATGAAGTTTGCTGACGACACCAAGTTGAGTAGGGAAGTAGACACTCCAGAAGGGAGAGCTGCTCTGCAGGGAGATCTGGATAGGCTGGAAGAGTGGGCCAGCAAGAACCTTATGAAGTTCAACAAGGAGAAGTGTAAGGTCATGCACCTGGGAAAAACATAATCCGGGAGTGCAGCACAGACTGGGATCCACCTGGCTGGGGAGCAGCTCTGTGGAAAGGGACCTGGGGGTCCTGGTGGACAGGAAGCTCAACATGAGTGAACAGTGTGCTGCTGCGGCCAAGAAGGCCAACAGGATGCTGGGTTGCATCAAAAAGGGCATCACCAGCAGAGATAAAGAAGTCATCATCCTGCTCTACTCAGCGCTTGTCAGGCCACCCCTGGACTACTGTGTACAGTTCTGGTCCACTCCATAAAAAAAGATGTGGACAGGCTGGAAGGGGTCCAGAGAAGGGCCACCAAGATGATCAGAGGACTGGGAAGCTGCCATACGAGGATAGGCTGGGAGAACTGGGTTTGTTCAGCCTTGAGAAAAGGAGGCTCAGAGGGGATCTCATCACCGTGTACCGGTACTTCAGGGGTAGCTACAAAGAAGATGGAGACTCCCTTTTTACACGGAGTCACGTGGAGAGGACAAGGGGGATGGACACAAGTTGTTCTTGGGGACATTCCGATTGGACACGGGAGGGAAATTTTTCACACTGAGGACAGTCACCATTGGAATAGTCTCCCCAGGGAAGTGGTTGACTCGGCCACATCAGACACCTTCAAGATTTGTCTGGACAGGGTGCTGGGCCATCTTGTCTAGACTGTGCTCCTCCTATAAAGATTGGGCTAGATGATCCCTCAGGTCCCTTCCAACCTGTGATTCTGCGATTCTGTGAAATGTTTTGAGGGATGAGTGTATTTGACAGTTATGACTTCCCAGTCATTGGTTTTACTCTGAAACGTCTTCAGTCTTAGCACACAGAGCAGGAATATAGAAGCATTCCCTGGGCATACAGGCATGGTGCTTGGGAAGCCAAAGTTCAGCTGTTGGTAAAACTGGCAAAGGATGTCAAGAGCAACAAAAGCAGCTTCTACCACCACAGTAGCAGCGAAAAAAAAAAGCAAGAAAGATGTGGGACCTCTGCTGAAAGCAGCAGGTGACTTAGTGACAACAGACACAGGCAATGCTGATGGTCTAGAGCAGAAGTCTTATGGGGAGCGGCTGAGGGAACTGGAGTTGTTTAGTCTGGAGAAGAGGAGGCTGAGGGGAGACCTTATCACTCTCTACAACTACCTGAAAGGAGGTTGTAGCGAGGTGGGTCTTGGTTTCTTCTCCCAAGTTACAAACAATAGGACGAGAGGAAAAGGCCTCAAGTTGCACCAGGGGAAGTTTAGATTGGATATTAGGAAAAAATTCTTCACTGAAAGGCTTGTCAAGCATTGGAACAGGCTGCCCAGTGAAGTGGGTGAGTCACTGTCCCTGGAGGTATTTAAAAGGATGAAGACGTGGCACTTAGGGAATTGGTTTAGTGGTGGCATTGGCAGTGCTAGGTTTACAGTTGGACTTGATGAACTTAAGGGTCTTTTCCAGTCTAAATCATTCTATGATTCTATTTAATGCCTTCATTGCCTTGATCTTTGCCAACAAGGTCTTCCATCCCTTTGTTCCTCAAAGAGAAAAGAATCTCTCAATAATGGAAAAGGACTGAGTGAGGGATCTTTTCTTGAGGATTCCCAGCCCATACAAGCCTTGGGAACCAGCTGGGATGCATCTGAGGGTGCTCAGAGAGCTGGCCAGTGTCACTGCAAGGCCACTTTTTATATTTGAATGGTCATGGAGGTTTGGAGAGGTACCTAATGGCTGAAAAAGGATAAATGTTGCACCTGTCTTCAAAAAGATCAAGGACAGTCCAAGGAGCTACAGGCTGGTGAGCTTCACTTTGGGAAAATCACAAAAGCAAGTTCTCTTGGAAGCCATTTCTGGTCATAGAGAGGAGAAAAAGAAGACTGGAAAGACCCAGCATGGATTTGCCAAGGTAAATCATACCTGATCACCTACCTTGATCCGTGGATGATGGGAGAGCAGTAGCTAGGAGGCTTTCGGCATGGTCTCCCACAGCTTCCTTGTTGAGATAACTAGATGAGAGATAAACTGATTAGATCATAGTGATTAATCATTCATACTCTACTTGGAAGCTGGTTACGGGTGAAGTTCTTCAGAAGTCTATCTTGAGACCTGTCCTGTTTAATACCCGTATTGATAGCCCGGAGGAGGACACAGAGTGCACTCTCATCCAGTTTGTGGACAACATCAAATTAAGGCATACAGTCAACACACTCTGGGACTGGGCTGCCATTCAGAGGGCCCTAGGTAGGCCAGGTGAATGGGAAAGCAGGGATCTTATGAAAGTCAGCAAGGACAAGTGCACTTGGTGTGGACTAACCCCCTGCATTTCCATGGGCTAGGCACCAGCAGGCTGGGTAGCGGCTCTGATGAGAAGGACCCTGGGTGCCCCGGTGGCCAATAGGCCAGCCATGATCCAGCAGGGAGCCCTGACAGGGATGAAGGCTAACAGCATCCTGGGCTGCATCAGCTGAAGCGTGGTCAATAGACCAAGGGAAGAGATTATTGCTATTTACACAGCATTCAACAGACCTCATCTGGAATGCTGTGTCTAGTTTGGGTGCCCCCAATTAAGGAGAGCCTTGATAAACTTCAGCAAGTCCTTGGAGGGCCACCAAGACCATTGGGGGCTGGAATACTTGCCCTGTGAGGAGCTACCAAGAAAGCTGGAGTTGTTCAGCCTGGGGAAGGGAAACTGAACAGCAGCCTTCTAGTACCTGCAAGCAGGTTATCAAGAAAGTGAAGTGAGGCACTGTCCTGAAGGACAAGAGTGAGTGGATGACAGACAGTGGTGATAAACTGAGAGAGGGCTGCATCTAAGGGAAAAAAATCAGAGGATTATTAAGGACTGGAACAGGTTGTGGAATCCCCATCATCAGTGGTTTTCAAGACCCAACTGGACAAAGCACTGAGCAACTTCGTCTGAGTTCAGTTTTGATCCTGCTTTGAGCAGGAGGTTAGACTAGAGACTTCACGAGGTCCCCCCAACTTGGATGGCTCTGCAGTTCTATCCAAATATGAATTTTGGATTAAAGAAAACCTTAACCTTCAGAAAATTTCCAGAGATTTTGTATAAATGCATATCATCTGACTTACTACCAAGCCTGCTGCATGGGCAAGTTTTAGAGAAATTATGGTGTTATTGTCATTTTAACAGTCTCTGGTGTTATTAATGCCCCATTAATCTTGAATTAGAAGGAGATACTGGACATAAGTTTAAATCAAAATATTTAAAAGCTCATCACAGTTGTACATGTTTTGGTAGCATTTTTTAATAAAATAATTGTTTATCAAAATGTGAGTGTATTCGTCTTAAAGTCTGTTTTGTTCAGACTTCTGAAAAAATCTCTGAAAATAAGGGTGAATTAGAAAATAGATGCATTTTGCTGCTATTATTATTTCTTTAGAATTTATTAAGCATTAAAAAAAAGCAAAGCCACTCTTTTGCCATACTTTTTTTCTCACAGGGGAATTCCTAGTTTCATAATTCCTGGGACTTGACTTCTTGGACAAAAAGACTTATATCTAAAATTTAGCTCTTCCAGTTTTCCTGTGAAGATGGAAGAGCTGTTAGGTTTTTTACAGATCTTTTGTCTATATGACAGTGGAAGCGATCTATAGGCATTTTAGCACAACGTTCAAGGCTGCTTCTTGAGAGGAGAGAGTTCTACAGAAGCGTTTGTGGGAGCAGCTGGGGAGTGGGTGCATAACTGAAGTCTACTTGAGAAGCCAGCACCTGGCTTCAGCTCCTGCAGTGTTTGACCTTCACCTGGGTGGTGACCAAGTACTGCAATGTCCCTGTCCCGTTTCTACAGAGGCCACCATGTGTTTTGGCAGTGACTTTGGTAAGACATGTACAGCTCTGCCGTGCTAACACAGAAAGTGTTTTTACGTGGCTAGGAAAGAAATTGCCTGTAGGGCTGCATCTCCTGTAAAGTCCTGATGTTCCCTTCTTTCTTACCTGGTGCAGGACTCTGCAGGTCAGTCCCCAAGATGGTTGGAGTCCCATGAGACCACTGGAATCGGACAATGTCCATCTTGCCATTTTCGTCCTAAAAAACGCATCTCCTATGCAGGTCCTTTGGCCTTACTTTCTTTTATAGCAAAATTGGCCTTTGGAAGGATTTGGACTATTTTCTTCCCTTTCTCAAAAATGTCTTCTGCTGTGTTGCCCCACATGATGATGTCATCTATGTATAGCAGATGTTACGGAGCTCCTCCCTGTTCCAGGGCAGTCTGAATCAGTCCATGGCAAATGGTAGGGCTGTGTTTCCACCCCTGGGGCAGTCGATTCCAGGTGTACTGGTCACCCCTCCAAATGAAAGCAAACTGTGGCCTGCACTCTGCTGCCAGAGGGACTGAGAAGAATGCATTAGCGATATCAGTTGTGGCATACCACTTGGCCGCCTTTGACTCCAGTTCGTACTGAAGTTCTGGCGTGTCTGGCACAGCAGCACTCAACGGTGGAGTGACTTAATTCAGGCCACTACAGTCTACTGTTAGTCTCCACTCTCCACTAGACTTCTGCACTGGCCATATGGGACTGTTAAAGGGCAAGTGGGTCTTACTGATGACTCCTTGGCTCCTCAGTTGGTGAATGAGCTCATGGATGGGGATCAGAGAGTCTCTGTTGGTGCGATATTGCCGCTGGTGCGCTGTTGTGGCGATCAGCACCTGTTGTTCTTCGACCTTCAGCAACCCCACAACAATGTCAAAAGGGAAAAGTGGTGGAATGTCATTACTCCTCCTATATATATTGTGTATATATAGTGTGTATACATAGCGTGTGAATATATAAACTATGTATTCTATGTAGAATATATATAACTATATCATGCATTTTTATATCTAGCATAAATGTATAGTGTGTATGTATACCGTGTGTATATATGTACACTACATAGTATATCTATAACTATATGCTTTTTTACATATAGTGTATTGTATAGTGTGTCCATATAGCATGTGTGTATACATATACACTACATTATATATAACTACATATATGCTTTTCTATGTAGAGTGTATATGTATACTGTGTATATATAGTGTGTGTATGCATGTGCACTACATAGTTATGTACCTTTTAAAAAATACATAGAGAGGGTACTTACGTTATGCGTTCCCAGCCCAGCCTTTAAGCACCGAACTACAAACCCCCGCGACCCCCCGGGGACGGCTTAGCCCCCATCGCCCGCCGCGCGCCAGGCCCCGCCCCCGCCGGCCAGGCCCCGCCCCGCCCCCGCCCCCGCCGCGCCAGGCCCCGCCCCCGGGCGGCCGGGCCGTAGCCCCCGCCCCCCGCCGCGCGCCCTGCCCTGCCCGCAGCCGCCGCGCCGATGCCACGTGGGAGGCGGCGGAGCCGCCGTCGGCGCCGGGCCGGAACGGCGGCCCCCCTGACGCTGGGGACGGCTCTCGCCGGGCGCCGGGAGGAGGGGAGGTCGCGGAGCCCCCGGGACCGCGGCGGGATCGCCGAGACCCGATGGGTGCTCGGCGCCGTGGCGCCCGGCTCGCGGCTTGGCCTCCCGGGCCTAGAGGCGCTGGCGGCGGCGGCCGGGCCTAGGGGCGGCTCCCCGCCCTGGGCGGCGCCCTCGCTGCTCCAGGTGCCGGCGGCGGCACAGCCGGCCCCGCGGCGGGAGGGCAGCGACCTGCCGGCCGGCGCGCCGGCCGCCCTGGCCGTGCTGCGCCTCCAGCCCGGCGCCGAGGGCTCGGCGCGGGCGGCGGCGGCGGCGGGGGCCGCGCCGCGCCTGCGGACCGTCTACGTGAACCCGCGCTGGCTGGAGCGGCAGGCCGCGCTGGGGGCGGCGGCGGCGGCGGCCAGCCCCTGCGCCGAGGCGGCGGCGGCGGCGAGCGGCGCGGCCGGGGCCCCGGCGGCGGCAGCGGCCGCGGCGGCGGGGCAGGGCGAGGCGGCGGCGGCGGCGGAGGCGGCGGCCACCCCCTACGTGGGGCTGCGGCGGCCGCTGGGCTACCAGCTGGCCAAGGCCACCAAGGAGCGGATCTGGCGGGGGGAGTTCATTGACCTCTTTTCCTTGCTCCACACAGAGCTGGCCCCCGAGCACGGCCCGCGCCCGGGGGACACGCTGGACCAGTGGGTCTCGGCCTTCCTGGTGTACGCCAGCGTGCTGTGCGAGAAGCACCCGGCGCGCTGCGGAGCCATGTTCAAGTACCTGGACACCATCCGCAAGCTGCACGCCACCTACGGGGGCACCTCGTGGATGAGCTACGACGAGGACTTTCGGCGGCGGGTGGCCAAGGACCCCACCCTGCCCTGGGGCGACGTCGACCTCGACCTCTGGATGAAGTGGATGGCGCCCCTCAAGTCGCTCGTCAGCAGGCAGCCGCGGGCTGAGGGCGAGGCGCAGGCTTCGCCGGCCCCGCCGCCGCAGCCGCCACCGCCGCCGCCATCCCAGAGCCCCGAGCGGGAGGAGAAAAGCCAGGTGTGACGGGCCGGCGGCCACGGCGGCGCGTTTGCCCGCTCCCCTGGCAGGGCACGGTGCCCCCTCAGAGCGGGAGGGCAGAAGGGGGCGGTTGGGGTGCCCTTGAGTCAGTGCGCAGCTCTTGCCTCATGGCGCTGACCACCTTTGGGTTGGCTTCTTCGGGTTTTGGTTGGCTCGTGCCAGCTGTAGGGCCGCGGCGACGGCCAGCGAGGCGCCTCGCCTCACCTGCCAGGGGCCCCCACGGGTGTCCAGCTGGCCACCGTGGGAGGCGTGGGCGTTGCTGTGGAACAAGAGCATGCTCTCAGCAAATAATTGTTTGTAGCATTTATTGCTCTGGCCACCAGTAGGTAGGAATCCCAATAGTTCTCCCGCCCCCCGGTACGTAATTGCAATTTCCTTAAGGTGTCAGAAGAACAGGGTGGGTTTTTTGCCTGAGTTGTCTTTAAAAAAAACAACTTTTTTCAGCAGTACAAATACCGATAGGTAAGACAAAGAGTGCAGGCTCTACAGTTACTATGGGAGCATGTGGTAGTCGTAGGCTGTGTGGGAGGCCAGAAAAATTGAAGCGAGTAAAGGCAAACTTAAGTATGAATGGCCCTAGCTTGTAAATTCACTGTGATCTGGAGATATAACCTGGCTTGGGATTCGGTAGCTTTAATCCACAAGTTCTGGCCTGTTTTGTGGGAAAAGAGGGTGGGTGTGACTAGGGGAAGGAGGGAAGGTTTTTGTGTACCTTAAGGTTTTGCTTTCAGTATAGGCATCTGAGAGTCACTGAATTGGTATAACCCCTGATGTACACGGGCAGATCTACCATCTCCGCTGCCTGAGCTGTGACAGCGAGCTCTGCTGATACAAAGGGTTGCCTGACTATATTAGGGGTTGTGCTGATTCTCTTATACTGGTGGCTGTAGTCTCTCGGATCCCCAGCATAGAAAATGCTGAATGCTAAAGGTTGATTTTCATGCCAGCTGGATGATGGTAGGGAGATTCTGTCATACTGGCTATATTTATTTCTAAGCAATTTGTTTTTAGGACCCTAGGAAGAACCTTTGCATTCCTGAAGGGGTTTTGCTAGCTCATCAGATGCTGTGCTGCCCAGGGATTGTCAGCGCAGAGGAGTGGCTAAATTGTTGGACTCTGTTAGCCTGATCTGGATGGGGAGGACCCTTTTTCAGGGAATCTGCAAGTGTGTGGTGTGTCACGCCAGGTCCTGGCTTGGGTACCTATCAGAAGTGACTTGTCTGGGCTGGCGTACAATAAAGAAGGGGAGCAAGCAAACACCACGCAGCAAATACCGTAACAGCTCCCGATGCAGGCTGTGTGGCCTTGGTGCCTTCTGTGGTTGATGCTCTTGATTTATGCAACTTGTTCTGATACCTCTCTTTAGATTTCTCCGTTCTCAAAAACAACAGCTCAGTTCTTGTTTTGCTATGGATCTTACGTCAGCACCAGGCGGGCAATGGCTCATAGCATTCATCCGAGACTGGGTCTTCAGTTTGTCATGCTAACCAGACTTGTAACTTCTTCCACCCTAGCCAGTCTGTCAGTGCAGGGCTTTGCACTGTTGTCTGCTGAGGCACCAGAGGCCTTGATCCCCTTGGTTTCGTGGAAATTTCCCCATTGATTTTTAGCAGTGGCAATGACTTTTTTAAAAAACTTCCCCCCCCTTTACATCTGGAAGAAACAACCAGAAATTATGTAAAGAAAAATGTGTTTATTTTAACTAAATATTTTACAAAATGCCAGAAGTTTAATGTTTGTAAACACAGTAGTGCTGTAGCAGTACAACAAAAAGTAAAAGTTGTTGTTCAGTGCGAGTTCAACTGCCTTTTTATTATTAGAGCAGTTTTTAATGGGTAGCACATAGCTTCTTATAACTGTTAAAAAGAGAAAAAAGTCCTTAACTGAAATGATGGTTTGAACAGCTGTTAAATATAGATGAGGCCTAGGTTAAAGCATGAGTTTATCCTTGGTGAGGCAGCAGCAAAAGAATGTTGTTCTCTTGGAGGTGACCTGTGGGTTTCCCCTTTGCCTCCCCAGCTCCTCGCAAGCTCCTATTATGTTGTGTAAAACTACTTCAGAGAAATAAGAGGTGACTTCATAATTGGACAAAAGAATCAGAGAATGAAAATGGGAGAGAATAGCCTTTCATGGGCTTACAGCTTTGGCCTGAACCTAAGCTTTTCCACATTCATGCTGTCAAGAGGAAGAGGAGGTGTTTCACGAAGACCGCTTTCTTCCATATTGTTTCTTTAAACTGATTTTGTTTTCGTAATTTCAAGGCATATCATTAGGCAGCCTGTACGGATTTCATTTCCCCTTCAGTTGAAGGCTCCTTAAATTTCAGCTTGAGGTAGTGCCTGTATCTCTCTGGTTCTGCAGTTCCTCAGAAGGTTAACCAGTAAAAAGAAAGTCAAGGAAAAGAAAGTGTCATGTTTGAAGCTAGCTGTCCTTTCTGAGGCACCGATGGACAGCTGTAACTTCGCTTTACGCAGAAAGAACAAAGTGAGGAACCCTTGTTTTAGTTTGAGTGCGATAATTGGGGCATGTGTAGGATAGCTGAGATTGATTCCTGAAGTTTATGTTTGTGTTAACTTCAGACAACTCTCAATTCTTTTTTCCAGACTCCATGAAAACAGAAGGCCAGTTGGAATGGCAGTCAGACTAAGTGGGTGAGTTTATATATAAAACTGACTAACTTTGGATTTTAAATATTTGCAGATTTGTTAAATACAGAATTTCTTATTGGTGCCAACAGCCTGACTCCGTTGGTGTTTAAGTGGAGCTCTGGTATTCTAGTGCATTCTTTTACCTCTGCTTCTGTTGCGTTGCAAGCTGTGCTAGAGAAGACATAGGAAATTCATTTTACCCAATCAGCAATTGTAACAATGGACTACAAACCTGCAGAGCAAGCCAGTTTGCTGGAAAACAGGAATTCCTGCAGCGCAGCACTTGCCACAGACTATCCAAAGAGGGCAAAGATTCAGGAAGGTGAATAAATTGAACATTGGTTGAATGAGGTCAGGAACAGTCTCCCGGAGGAGAACCCTGCCCTAAAATACTACTTTGAAAGTATAAGCCAATTAAATGTGCAGATTAACCCTTCTCATTTGAGCAAACTTGTGTGCAATCCTGGATCTTTGCAGATCACAACCGGACACTTCAAAAACCTATGTACTATATTTGTTAAAAAAAAAATAAATCATAACTTGTCTTGTTACAGCTGTTACTTTTACCATTTCATTGAGAATATCTGCAACATAAATGTATATTTGACTTGAAACAGTATCATACACTTGGTATAATAACTCAGGTTGTCAACAGAATTACTCTGTGAGGCTCAATATCACCTCTCCATTCTTCTCTAAAGAATGCATTAACCATTGCTGTCATTGCCAGAAATCAGTTAGAGCCCAATTGTGCATTATGAAATTCTCCATCAGATGTAATAATTGACCTAAATTATTATTCTAATTTTATCCTCGTAGAATACTTAAGATCCTGAGCATCAGACTAGATGTTTGTAGTCTGGTGTTCATGAAAATCATATTCACTGGTTCACGGTTTAATCATTCTACATCTCAGTATTTTGTTTTCTTTTTCCCTTGCATACTAGGGAGTATGATCAAGGTAATACTATGATCCAGTAACGCGCATGATGGTAAGGGTATGCCTTTAGTTGTTTCAGGAAAAAGCTGCCGTTATCTGCTCTCCTTTACCTTTCTTTATAGTTTCAATAATATGCATAACATGAAGTGTTTGTAAATTGATATTAAACTGTTTGTGACTTCACCTAAATAAATTTTTATATATAAATGCTGTTCTTAATCTTAGCCTTTTTGTCCCTCCCTCGTTCTTATATTGCCACCTCCCCTTTTGTAATCTCTGTTTTCCATCACTTGACCTTTTACAGAATTTCTGGTTTTCTGTTACGAAAGCACAGCCAAATCTTAAAGATCAACAAAAGACAAACTGGCCTTTGAAGTTTGCTTTCAATATCTTGCATAAAGATTTGATAGTGTTATAACTGTAGTTGTTGTAGCTTATTCATCTTTGACAGGTGTTGAGACGACGATATGTATGGGACCTTGACATGTCTGAAAATGAAAAAGCCACTCTCCTGAGAAACACTATTTTAATGGCCTCGAAACTGGGACTCTGATCCAGTTAATGCTGAGATATGCGCATTCAACACAGCAGAATGTAGAGTGCTTTTACAGATGGAATTACAAGTTACAGAAACACCTTTTACTTTCTGAGAAGGGGCTTAAGCTCAATAATGAGATCACTCATGCCATTTTTCCTTTATCCTGTTTTTTTAAGAAATCAGAACTCAGTCACCCACTGGCCCATGTTGCGTCTCCTCACCACTGTTGCTACACGTGAACCACTGCAGATGTCTCCTCCTGAGGAAATGCTGTAATAGCGGCAGGATTTGGGGGGAGGCATGGGAAGGAGGGCATGTGGAGCAAGGAAGGATGAGCAGATGTGGCTCTCCTCAGTCTCACCGATGAATTGCACAAGTGTAGGTCTTAACCTACTGACTCAGAGCAGCAAAGCAGCAACAGTTTTGTTTTTCTTGTCCTATTTGGGAGCTGCATACCCAGCTGGAGTCTGAAACGCTTCCTAACGCTCTTCGCTGAGTCCTGCCAAGAATTTGTTGGGTTTTTTTGTTACTCTCTCCAGTCTTCACACAGTCTGGTGCCCTTCCTGGCACTCTGTCACCTCCCAGTTTCCTGGTTGCTACTGGTGCTGGGTCAGACCACCCTGTCTTCTGTGTCTGCAGTAGGCAATTGCCAGCGCTCTGCCTTGCTCTCCAGTGGCAGTGGCTGCTTTAAAATCGGTGGCTGCTTTCATAGAGAAACTTGCCTTTCAAATCATTAGCAGTGGTGTCTTAAAACATGTGGGAGTTGCCACTGCAACCCTTTTTTTTTTTTTTTCCTTCTTCCTTCCACCCCAGTTCATAAGCTTGGCCTTCCTCACTGTCTTTGAGCCACCCAGTAATTTCACTGTGGTACTTTTGTGTTCTTGCTTTGGGGTTTATTCTTGCATGTGTGCTTTTCCCCTCATTGCTGTGCTGTAAGCTTCTGAAATTTCCTTGTTCGTTAGTTTCTCATTAAAAGTGTTGGACTTCAATGGGTTTCTTCAAATTCCAGCAGTTAGTTACTGGCAGGCAGCATGGGGGTGCTGAAGATACCTGCTGTCTGAAAGCGGATACCGAGGATAACCTTTTAAGTGATGCGTGAAGACAGTGCAAATGGTCAGTGAGAGGCTTAGCATGGAAATGATTCCGTTTTTCATTCAGTAACTGATCTGCAGCAGAAATCAGTGATACACAGGAATTATAGTTTTTTATACTATTTCTGTAAGTCCTGTTACTTGGTGGGGGTGGGGTGGGTGGAGGGAGGAACGACAAAGACACACTCATCTTTTCGGTGTTGCTGCAATTTCAAAAACCTCGAACATCTGTACAAAGTTGCAGCAAAGCTTTTCACCAAGACTGATGGACTTGCCAGTTGTAAATAAATACTTGTAAAATGTGGGGGAATTGATTTGTTTGAGAGAACCAGAACCTCACGGAAAAATAATTTTCTGTCAGTTGACTAGAATTAAGTAGCGCATACATTTTGGGGAGTAATTTCAGACAAGTTTATTGCTCGGGATTTCTAGCAAGACAGAATTCTTTTTCCACAAATATGCTTCTTCATGTGCTGGATTGATAGGCATTGTTGTTACAAAGAGCAAATTAAAACCAGTGCAATGTGTCTCTTGACAGCACAAAATGTGTTGCAACTCAGAAAGGGATGAAGCTAAATTACCTGTGCCATTGAGCCAGCTGACATGGCTTGGGAGTTTAGAGTTGAGCTTCTGCAAAGGCACAGTCAGATAAATGGGATTTCCAGCTTCCACCTGTGTGCAGCAGTTAGGTGGGAGGTACCTCGAACATACAAAAAACGAGACAGTGTTACTACTCTTCTGGCCTGACTAGTATAATGATGTGTATTTAAAGGTTTGATGACAGCAGAACATTTTGCACACGGGATAGCCTGTCGCACGTGCAGTTGAGCAAAATTATATCTGAGCTCTGATGAGATCCTGTCAGTTATGCAACGTGACTTCCAATTTAAGCTTAAACTGTTGCTTTCCCTTCCTTTTTCTCCCATTATCTCACCAACTATTGTTTTCTCCACTATAAAATCTGGTGAACACAGCAAGCATGTCCTGAGGGTCAGCAGTAGGATCAGGCAGTGTCTGACTGGACTGTCTGCATGTATGGAGCCATTGACCCCTGTGTGGGTAGTTCTGCCAAGTTGGTATGGTCTAGCATGAAGAAATTTAGTATGTGTCTCAGTGTGGCTGGACAGAGTGCACGCAGGACACCCTCCGGCTGCCTGCAAGGCTCATCTGTTTTTGAGAAGCCAGTGGCATTGGCAACAGGTCTTTATGTCCACTCCCAAGGTAAAATCAAAACCAAAAGCCCGGAGACTGTTACGACCATTGAGTGGAGGGATGTGAGTCAGTGTTAACAGCCTAGAGCCTAGGTGTTCGTGCAAATGTTACCTAGTGAAGTTATCAAACTGTTTTTTAGGTCACATGCTAAACAGGGAATGCAACAAAAGGTAGTGTCTATGGGAGTACTTTTGGCAGTTCTTTCTACAGAGAGATGATATCCCTGAAAACTCAGCTAGAGAAATGATAAAGCTAGATCTTACTTTTCCCCTGTTGTTTTGGCACTCAGTTTTCACTCTATTACCCTATGACAAAGTTCAGTGTGCATTAGTCCAGCCCAATACAGCACACAGATTTTTATCCATGTAATCTTCTGGGTCCAGCACTCTTTTTTATCTTTTTATTTGTTTGGGGTTTTTTTTTTCGTCTGGGAATTCTTGTCAAAACCAGTTGGCATCTTTGCAGTTTGGCAGTTTACTGGGCAATTGGCTTAACAGCAGCTGAGATTTAAAAAGCAGAAGCATGTTTACAATATCTTACGTATTTGTAAACTTGAAATATTTCGAGAAGTACTTCCACCTTTTTTTTGTGGTTGGTGCTCTTCCTTTACTTTAAAGAACACTTTCTTCTTCCCAAGGTCTCAGTGCAGTGTTGCTGTCTTCGTATTTCCAGGGCAGCAGGGGAATGTTTACATCCAAACAACATCTATTTTCTTTGAATTTTTTAACTGAAAAAAATTTTGTCCATAAAATCCTTTCCACAAAACTCAGTCACTGTTTAGCTTGATCTTTTTTAGGTTCTGTGCAAAGTCTAAAACTCAGATCACATTCATTTTTCAGTTTTTTTTTTTTTGTGAATCATGTAATAAGAGCATTGTATCTGCACCTTCAGCAGCAGGTGTAGAAAATCGTAGAATCATAGAATCATTTAGGTTGGAAAAGACCTTTAAGATCATCAGGTCCAACCATTAACCTGGCACTGCCAAGTCCACCACTAAACCATGGCCCTAAGCACCAGATCTACCTGTACTGGTATTAGTAGCACTGTTTATTTTCATTTTCAGTCCTAAACCAAAGAAAGAGTTGTATGTTACCAGAGCAGGACGACATGATTAAATATTGGGTACTTGGCTATTTCAATACCTCCAGGGATCGTGACTCAACCACTTCCCTGGGCAGCCTGGTCCAATGCTTGACAAGCCTTTCAGTGAAGACATTTTTCCTAACATCCAGTCTAAACCTCCCTTGGCACAACTTGAGGCTGTTTCCTCTTGTCCTATCGCTTCTTTCATGGGAGAAGAGACCAACACCCACCTTGTTACAGCCTCCTTTCAGGTAGTTGTAGAGAGCGATAAGGTCTCCCCTCAGCCTCCTCCAGGCTAAACAACCCCTGTTCCCTCAGCTGCTCCCCATAAGACGTATTCTCCACACCCTTCCCCAGCTTTGTTGCCCTTCTCTGGAGACGCTCCAGCACCTCAATGTCTTTCCTGTAGTGAGGGACCCAAAGCTGAACACTGTATTCCAGGTGTGGCCTCACCAGTGCCGAGTACAGGGGCACGATCACTCCCCTACTCCTGCTGGCCACACTAGTCCTCATACAAGCCAGGATGCTGTTGGCTGCCTTGGCCACCTGGGCACACTGCTGGCTCGTATTCAGCTGGTGTCAACCAACATGCTCAGGTCCTTTTCTGCCAGGCAGCCCTCCAGCCACTCTTCCCTGAGCCTGTAGCATTGCATGAGGTTGTTGTGACCCAAGTGCAGGACCCGGCACTTGCCTTTGTTGGACCTCATACAGTTGGCCTCAGCCCATCAATCCAGCCTGTCCAGGTCCCTCTGTAGAGTCTTCCCACCCTGAAGCAGATCAACACTCCCACCCAACTTGGTGTTCTCTGCAAACTTGCTGAGGGTGCACTCGATCCCCTCATTGTGATCATTGATAAAGATGTTAGAGAGATCTGGCCCCGACACTGAGCCCTGGGGAACACCGATTGTGACCAGCCACCAACTGGATTTAACTCTGTTCACCACCACTCTTTGGGTTTGGCCATCAGACAGTTTTTTACCCAGCGAAGGGTATACCCATCCAAGCCATGAGCAGCCAGGTTCTCCAGGCGACTGCTGTGGGAAATGGTGTCAAAGGCTTTACTAAAATCCAGGTACGTAACATCCACAGCCTTTCCCTCATTCACTAGGCGGGTCATCTTGTCACAGAAGGAGATCAGGTTAGTCAAGCAGGACCTGCCTTTCATAAACCCATGCTGGCTGGGCCTGATCCCCTGGTTGTCCAGTACTTGCTGTGTGATGACACTCAAGATGATCTGCTCCATAACCTTCCCCTGCTACCGAGGTCAGGCTGACAAGCCTGTAGTTCCCTGGAGCCTCCTTCCAGCCCTTCTTGGTGATGGGCATCACATTTGCTGACCTCCAGTCGATGGGGACCTCCCCGGACAGCCAGGACTGCTGATAAATGACCGGAAGTAGCTCGGTGAGCACTTCTGCCAGCTCCCACGGTACCCTTGGGTGAAGCCCATCCGGCCCCATAGACCTGTGCGTGTCCAAGCGGTGTAGCAGATCGCTAACCATTTCCTCTTGGACTATGGGGGCTTCATTCTGCTCCCAGTCCCTGTCTGCCAGCTCAGGGGGCTGGGTATCCAGAGAACCACCGGTCTTACTATCAAAGACTGAGGCAAAGAAGACATTAAGTACCTCATCCTTTTCCTCTGCCTTTGTCACTATGTTTCTCCCTGCATCCAATAAAGGATGGAGATTTTCTTTCGCCCTCCCTTTGTTATTAATGTATTTCCAGAAACATGTTTAATTGTCTTTTACTACAGTAGCCAAATTAAGTTCTAGTTGGGTTTTGGCCCTTCTAATTTTCTCCCTGCATAGCCTCACAACATCCTTGGAGGCCTCCTGACTCACCTGCCCCTTCTTCCAAAGGTCATAAATTGTCCTTTTTTTCCTGAGTTCCAACCAAAGCGCTGTGTTCAGCCAGGCCAGTCTTCTTCCCTGCTGGCTCGTCTCTCAGCACATGGGGACAGCCTGCTCCTGCACCTTCAAGATTTCATTTCTGAAGAGCGTCCAGCCTTCCTGGACTCCTTCGCCCTTCAGGACTGCCTCCCAAGGGACTATGTCAACCAGGCTCCTAAACAGGCAAAAGTCTGCCTTCCAGAAGTCCAAGGCAGCAGTTCTGCTGATGCACCTCCTTACTTCTCCGAGAACTAAAAACTCTCTCATTTCGTGATCGCTATGCCCAAGACAGCCGCCAACCATCACGCCACCCACAAGTCCTTCTCTGTTCACAACCAACAGGTCCAGTGGGGCTCCTTCCCTAGTTGGCTTCCTCACCAGCTGTGTCAGGAAGTTATCTTGACACACTCCAGGAACCTCCAGGAGTGTTTCTTCTCTGCTGTATTTTATTTCCAGCATATGTCTGAGAAGTTGAAGTCCCCCATGAGATCAAAGACCAGCAATCATGAGGCTTCTCCCAGCTGCTTATAGAATATTTCATCTGTCTCTTCATCCTGGTTGGGTGGTCTGTAACAGACTCCAACGATAGCTGCCTTGTTGGCCTTCCCCCGATTGTTACCCATAAGCACTCAACCCTGTCATCACCATCATTAAGGTCTAAAGGATCAAAACCCTCCCTAAAAGACAGGGCTACTCTACTACCACCTCTCCTTCCTTGACTATCCCTTCTGAGACTTTATAGCCATCCATCGCAGCGTTCCTGTTGTGCAAGTCATCCCACCATATTTCCATGTTGGCAACTATATCATAGTTTTCCAGCTGCACCAATGGATTCCAGCTCCTGTTTTTTGCCCACGCTGCATGCATTGGTGTAGGTACACTTCATCTGGGCTGTAGATCTTACCACCTTTTTGGGGGGAGAAGCCTAATTTCTATGTGACCATTCTCAGGCACTTCTGTGGTTTCTAACACATCAATAATCCTTGTGTCTTTGCTATGACATGGCTCTCCATCCCCTACCTCCACTAAGATGGCAGACCAAAAGACCTTGCTAGCACACCATCCCTCACACATTGGTATGCCACCCCCAGGCTTATCTCTATCAAGCTTGGGTTTATCCCTTTTCTCCTTCAGTTGTGGTTTAAAGCTCTTTCAATGAGCCCTGCTAACTCCTGTGCAAAGATCCTTTGCCCTCTTTGAGACAGGTGTGCCCCATCTGTCTCTTGCCACTTAAAATGGCAGTCCTAATGATCTGAAGTCAGGAATGGCTTTTTGAAAACAGAAACACGGCTTACACTGGCTTCAGATCTTCTAAGCGCTGTCTACGTTGCTGATGTTCAAAGTGTCCATAAATGCCCTATATTATCCCAAAATATGAGGTTACATGAAGTTATGATGCTATATGATGACTCCGCCTGTGACTGCGTGTGGCTTGTTCTGCAGAAGTGGCTGTAGGCAATTAAAGGGCTTCGTGTGCTGGTGGTAGCTGGTGGGGCTGCTCAGCTGATAAGCTGCAAGACGATGTGGTGGCAGAGGACCTGGACTGTGTGTTCCCCTGTAGATGTCCCTGGCTTAAACAGAGAAAAGACAGCTCCTTGAAATTGGAAACGCAGGCCAAGAGTTTGTACCTCCCCTCCCTAAACTTTCCACCCTCCACTTGGGCATTCTGGCCTTTATCTTCCACCACACCGCCCTCATCTCCTCTGGGTTTTTTTCACTCCTTAACAGTCAAATGTCATTCATGCCAGTGTTTGGAAGGAAGAAATACGACCAGTATTGCTGGTTCCCTTCCGTTGCCATGAGTGAGCCATGCAGTGCTAAGCAAAAAGATTTTTTTCCCCCCCTTGAAGCTGAGGAATTAAGTTTATACAAATACTTAACAGAGGTGCTGGGATTACAAATGTTAGCAACCCTGGATTCTTGAGAATAAAATAAAGATCAGTTACAGGTGGGGAAATCTCTGAAGGGGTCTTTGCTCAGGGCATGCAGGTGTCTATCTTGCCACACTTGGTGTGAGTGAGCAGCTAATGAGGGACTTGAAGAAAGAAGCTTCTCAAAGTGCTGTAGGTTAGCATTTCATTTTCCTTCTTTCCATGTCATCTTCCTTGTCCTTTCTCCCTCACCAACAGTCTCCCAAGCCAGAAATGTGGCTTTGTTACCAAGTACCAGTGGAAAACAGAGGAAGTCTCACTGGCATTACCTTGGATTGTTGGGAGAAATGACTGACATCTGCGAGAACATGGAGGTTTTCCAGAATTGGCGCAATAAATTTGGTTGGTATTGAAGGGCAAAAATATTATTTCAGAGGATTCAGTCTTTCCTTCACTTTGCCATTTAGGAAAAGGAGTTTCAGCTACACAGGCTAATGTGGTCTCAGCTGGTGGAAAAGCAATGGGTAGAGTATCTCCATGAGGTTTCGTACCAGAAAATCAATGTGCATGTTGTTACTGCTGTTGGTGTTTTGTAGGCTGCTAGATGAGCAGAAAAAGGAGCCCTGGCCAGCAGGCGAAGCTGGCCAGGATGCTGGTGATGCTGACCCACCAAGCATGAGGGTACTCCGCAGAACCAGTTACGGAGCTCTGCAGCTCAAGGAGGGAGCTTAACAGATCACTGTTCTTCTCGTGCGGTAGCATGCTTAAAAAAAAAAAAAAAAAAGATAGACACATAAAGTACTTTCATTGTATAACTGGAATGTGCAACAAATAATAACAACACATCAGCTACAGTGGCAAATGCTTTTGGAGAGGAGAGTGGGTGGTATCTGGTATGCACCATTTCCTAAAACATCCATTTTGTATTATTTTAAACGTTTTGATTGCATGCAAACGAAAAGGAATAGAATTGAATCTTTCAATACAAATAAAGTAGAGAACAATACAATTTACCAGTGTGTTAAAATTTCTTAAAATATCTTGTGGCTTTGTTAGCAAGCCGTTAAGGACATTGGGAGTTTTTTGGTCAGTGCTCAAAACATTGAAAACACAAACTTTTAGCATGTTACAACACTGATGAGATCAGCCCAAGTTGTGGCCCTGTGCTGCATGGAGGTGTGAGTCATCTCAGTTGTCTTCCATCAGAAGGGAGACAAATGGATAAATATCCTTTACCTGACTCTTGTATGAGGAAGCTGTTAATATGGAGTTGCTTCCAAAGTGGAAGAGCTGAGAACAGGACCCTGGGTCACCTGGTTCCCTGCTGGTTTACCACAACTGAACTGCTGGACTCTGAGATAAACAGTACTTTTTTGCTTCTCTTGATCCCTTCAGCCCACAGTTTCTGAATGAGCAGTTTCTGCAGAGCACAGAAATGAAGAAACTCTTCTTTTTTGTGTTTGTTTGGGGTTTTTTTTGTGTGTTCCTGCAGCTTCAGTCTTCACACCTTGTTCTGTGCAGCTGCTGCAAGAGGGAATTGCTGGAACCAAGAAACAGGTGAGGAGGGCTGGTAGAGGTGTTTCCTCATGAGCGTAGGATAAGTGCAATGAATGCTGCTAAGCTTTCCTAAGCCTGGGAAATGTTAGTCATAGCTTAGTTCATATCTCATAGTGGTGGAGGACCAGAAAAGGTAAACCTGCTTATTGGTATAACTTGTGTTGCCTAGCAGTGTATGTCAGCAGGCCCTGATGAATGCGGTGGCATGGGCATGGGATGGTTTGGCTGTGGTAGGGGGAGGAAGTTATTTGACAAGACATGTCCTGGTGAGATGGCCCACTCTGTGGCTTAACCTGGCAAGCCACAAGAAAGTAAAACATATTTTACCTCTCTTTCAAAATGCAGAAATTGCTTTCTCGAGATAGGGTTGTTGCCTTGAGCAAGTATGCCTGTTTGATGTGGTGAGTGTTTTAAAAATAGTGTTGCAAATGCCAGGCCTGGTCAAGCAAGAACCTGAAAGCTTTGAAATGTTAGCTCTAGATAGCTCCTCCTGTTAGTTTGCTCCACTCAAAACTACTGGCAATAAAATTAACTTCTGTGTTGCTGTTTTAATGCTATGAAGTTCCACCACAGGTTTCCAGTGGTGTTATTGATTAATTACTTTATGAACAACTAGCAAAGGACCTATTCTGATTTGGTTTTTCCCCCACCTCTGCCTGTGGGAGAAATGCCACTGTAGAAAGGAGAGCAATTTCAGACATCATGGTGAAGGCTGGATTTATTTAGGAAACTGCAGAGAGTGACATTTACCTGATCCTCTTTCCTCTGTTGCTGCACCCTTTGAAAATAGGCAGGACCAGAGTCAAAGAACCAGCAGGTGGGCCAGTGAAGAGGAGGGAGCCCTTTAAGATAGCTAAGGATGGGAGAGTTATCTTAATATTTAATTAATGACCTTCATCTGTGATATCCATTTTAAGGATTTGGAGGAAGTAGGAAGAACACCTATGTGCACACCACGTGCTAGTAGCTACACAGGACTCCAGAAAAGGGATGAAGTTTGGGGCTGGCTATAGAGTCCCTGCTTTTCCTCCCTGCCTTTCTGCCGTGCCTACCACGGAGGCTTTGGCAGGAGGAAAGGGTCAGTTCACTAGCCCCATTCCCTGGGATGCCTGGGCTGGGAGTTCACAAGTGGTGCTGGAACAGTTGTTAGTGCTGCTGGGAGAGAGGTGGGGTGAACTGTGGCTGAGGGCTGGTACAGAAAATTAAATGGTGCTGTGCTGGGGCTACGCTGTGGTTGCCTGAGCTCATCTTGCTCCAGGAGCTGATGGCAGAAGCAGGAATTTAGTTGATGTCTAGAAAAGCTGAGTTTTACAAATCTGTGTGTAAGCATTGGAACTGTGACTACGGTGCTATGGGAGGCTGAAGAAAACAGAGTCACCAGTAAACTATGGGAAATACTCTTTACTTAGAAGGCTTTTTCAGGCAGTAAGGAAATAGGAAAGTCCGTCAGACTGCTGTGTGTCATGCTGAAGACAGTCAATACTGAGAGATGGGTCAGAAATGCTAGGTGCATTGTATGGGTCAAATTGTTGAGTGTGGCATATGAATATTTCTTCACTGTAATATTTCCTATTGTGGTTTCCACTCCAGTCTTTGTCCTAAAATTACTTTGTATTTTTTTGGGTTTTTTTGTTGTTTAATACAAGTTCCCAGGGGGCAGTCAGTGGTGATGCCCTGAGTAGAAACTGTTTAGAGCCCTCTGAGATATCTTCCATGTGTGATACTTTGCTGTTATATACGCTGGGTTTTACCTACTGTTGTTCTGTGTAGACTGACAGTTTGCCAGGGCCCTCTGCAATCTCTCGGCGTTTCCTTTAAAGATGGACTATCCAGCCTGCATAATTTAAAAACATCCCAGCACTCCTTCTGACTTCTTCTGGTGCAGGTACTTTCAATATCTCTACCTCCGCTAGGTAGCGGGTAGGAGAAGCTCAACTTCGGTGTCCTCAAGTTTAGTTTGTTCCTGTCGGGTCTCTTGTCCTCTGAGGCACTGTGCTTGTTCTTTACAGTACAAGCTTCTACTTCTCGTGTTTCTAAAACAAGGCTTAGCCTTCTGACATTAGATTCATCATTATGCAAAAAAAAAAATTTCTAAACCCATTTTGTTTACAGTGAAGCTGTTCCTACTGCAACTATATAAAAATTACTCCAATTTTTCTCGGCAGATAGGCCCTTTATGTTCAGCATCACACCTGTGTACACTTATTTATTATTATGTTTATTTATAAAAGTATTTCCAGTCAAGTGTTTTCACTGTTGAAGACATTATTTTAACAAGGTGCAGTGTCAGAAAAGTTGTTTGGTTTGGGTTTTTTTTCTTTTTCCATGGAAAACAGCAATTTCCATAAAAACAGAAAAGGTACTGAAAAACCATCTCGGTTATTTTAAGATATTTTTGCTCCTTTTTACTCCATGCAAGGAAAATGGATTAGTCTAGGAATTTGCACAGAAATTTCTTTCTCTCTACTGCAAATCCTTGGAAGTACATTATAATTGTCTTATTGTGCAACTTGTTAATGCACACAGGTGTCTGCACTAAGGAAAAAAATGAGTCTTGGTTTTTACATTAATGGAGATGGCCTACAGTACAAGTGGGTTTTTTCAAAGCATTATTAAATCAGAAATTTTAAATAATTTATCTTTTTTTTTATTTAGAGGATAACCAAATTGATGTGAACCAATTTCTGAGACTATATTTGTAGCACTATCTTTAGATTCTATTTTGGTGGTCAGGCTTGGAGCCAGACTTTTTCTGTGAACTTGGAGTTTTTCTGGCACAATGTAAAAATGGCTCTGTTTTATTATCTGTAACATTTTGCAAAATCTCCCTTCAGACTAGACTTTTCTAAATTAACCAATGCCTGTGCGGTTATTTTCTACTTTTTACAAAACCACAGCTGAAAGGAGAAATTAAAGAGCTTGATTGCTGCTTTAAACTTGGAATTTCATCTGTATTTAACAGAAAGAAAGTCTCATTTCAAGATTATTTGCAGCCATTTCCCACGTCAATGTTAATTGCATTTTTGGGTGTGTGCAGACTCTAGGATCTAGCACTTAGGGATTTAGAAATGATGGGCTCTCACACAAGTGATTCCAGGTGATAGGATTTTTCTTTCAGACACCTGGCTTTCCCTAAGACATAACTTGTACCAACAATCCCACGATCACAATACGCTGCCTCTCGAGAGGCATTTGGTGTAGCTGGGCTGTATTGTGCCTCTGTAATGCTGCGCTGAATTTCTCTCTTCCAGGTTTTTAAGCAGAATAATAGTAAACCTTCCCAATACCAATACAAAAATAAACACCTGAAAAATCCCCGAAGCTGCAGACAAGAAGCCAAGGAGAGAAAGCTGAACCCATGGCATTTGCCCAGCTATGGCACTGGCATGGCAGATTCCCTGCAGCTTCACTGTCACTACGGATCAGCTGAGCTGATCCTGGCGTTCGGTACCGAAGAGCTGTGGCAGCATCCTGGTGACGTAGGTCTGGCAAGTCCAAGTCCCTCCATGGTGCTAAACTGCTCGCTATAAGCAGTGCCTCCAGCGAGACAGAAACGTGAAGCAGGTGAACTGCTGCTCATCTGTCACTTTTGGACAAGGCAGATGTCCACCTCTGTAGCGTGAGCTAGCGAGCCAGGGCTTTGCTCACAAAGCAGTCTAAGCACACGAGAGCACTGGATCCAAGTCACACCAGTCCAAACTGTGGCAATGATTAGACATGCAAGTAATGCTGTCACCTGCAGTACAGGAGGCCGAAGTGTTTTGCCTGGCTACCTTTGCTCCTCTTCCCCCGAAATATAAAGCTAAGTTTATATAAATGCATAAAACCCATATGTGTAAATATAAAGCTGATTTCATTTTGAAGTCTTAAATCTATGTCAATGGTCTAAGCATAAATAAATGGCCGCATGTGTCTGTTTTATTCAAAGCCACATTTACAACTCAGAAACATTTCTTGGAGCCATCAGAATTTTCCCACATCTCAGACAGGGAGGGAACATTCTGTCGGGAAGCCATCCGCCTCGGGTGCTGCGCTACTAGTAGCTGTGGATGTGCTGCATCCACTAACTGCAACAGTTTGGGGCGGGGAGGGAGGTGGGTGCAGGTGCTACCTCACCAGTGCACCACAGAACTTGTCATGTAAATCCAAGGCACCTCTTGTTGGACCAACCTAGGTAAGTAGACCGAGGACAGAAAACCAGCTCACAAAGAGTTGGTAAGACACAGTATCTTTTGATTGCTCTCTTGGTGCACATCATTCTTGTATCCCAGGAATATTTCCCACCACCAGAAAATATTAATCATGTTTTAAAACAGGATGCATCTTCACATGCACAGGATGAGTATCCACTATGCTTCAATATAAACGCTTCTTTCCTGGGCAATAAAAGTTCTCATTACCCTCCCAGGGCACTGACAGTCTTCATTTATTGCTTTTAGATCCCCGAGCAGACAAATAATGAATGAGTACTTAGAATATTACCAACTTTTTAGTAGATGGTGTGTTTTCATAACACAGAAATTGTTACACAGATTGTCCTTCTGGCTGGAGTGAGGACAACCATGTGTCCTGGGAAAAAGACAGGAAGAGATAAACAAAATAAATAAACATTCGGAATGGAAATGGTGAGTTAGTAGCTGCCCAAACTGGAAAGCAGAATTCAAGTGTATTTCTTTGTATGCATGTGCTAGTTTGGTATCTTAAATCAAGAGAAAAAGCACACAAGAGACCATCCATTTTTTCCATTAACTGCCTACACGCTCACATCCAGCTAACATTTGTGTTTTCAATGTGAACAGGAATACTGTAATGAGCCCTGGCCAACCAATGGACAATATATTGAAATGGTTAATTTGATACATTGTTAAATTGATATATTGTTAATTCTTGGGGTTTTTTTCTTCCCATTACATTTAGATACTCATTTTGCTTTCAAGTTGAAAATTTACAAATGTGGAGGCTCTGCTGTTTGATTTTAACCATATATACCCATCCTGCAGCTCACCAGTAACTGATAGGTCTAAACATAACACCATTAAAAGCTAGGCTGATGAGTTCTGAGTTAGAGCATTAGGGATGGATCCATCTTCCTTTTTGTTGTTCACAGGTCAGCTGAGGATTTCACCAGTGCAGGAGGATGTATGGCTAATGGGAGTCAGCAAAGCTGGCCCTATACGGTGCTCGCCTGGCCTCCTGCCAGCATCGGAGACATGCCTGCTGAAAGCAAGAGGTCACGGTTAGTGCACTGCTGAAATATGCCTGTTGTTGGCATGAGAGTCCCTAATGCAAAGCAACATAATTCAGAGCAGTCCTCAGGATCATCTTGGCAGCAGCCCATGGGTAAGGAGCTGCTCTGTCATTCTCTTTGGGATGTGCTGAACGAACCCTTAGCCAAGCAATGCAAATAAGGCACATTTCCAAGTCGTGTCAGTGAGTTACAGTGCAGTGCTGGAAACGTGGTGCCTCTGTGTGAGCTCCTACTCTGCCCTATGCACAGAGATGTGTTTTAGCGTGCCCTGGGGAGGGGTGACCTTTTGCAGCTTGCAAAGTACCTGCAGCTGCTGTGGCTGAGCGTCAGGCTGATTCTTCAGCTCCTTAAACAAGCCAAAAGAAAAGCACTGTCAGTCTATTTGAGCTGACTTTTTGTTCTTCTGAAAAAAACACTTTTTTGTTTTCAGATTGACCAAAACATTTTTAGAGAAAGCTGGAGGTGGTTATTAGGCCTAGCCCTATTTCTTACTGATCAGGAAGAGACATCATTTGAGAAGGCACCTTTCAAGAACAATGTTTGCTCCTTGTCAACACAGGCCTACAACGCAGGATTATTTAATAAATCTGATGTATGCCCCTTCTAAAGTTTCTCCTGAGCTTTCTATTCTTTACACATAGTCCCTACACTGTTTGTTTCTTTCCTCCTCTGTTTATCCTTGCTTTAATTTTGAAAATTCTTTTTATTGTGAGCCAGATTAAAAACACCCCTGTGAACTTTTCTTCCCTTTGCCTGACAGCTGGGCCCTTGACCATGCACCCAGTTTCCCACGACTGTCTCCTCATGTTGTATGCCAGTGCCTCTACAGCCCGTCTCCCTATAGCAGCATCCTCCCCCTCTCTCCCTCTGCCACAGGTTCTGCATGTCCTCCCACCTGCTCTTTCCTTACCACACCTTTGAGTGCCATGAATATGTCTCGTGTTCTCGGTTGGCCCCCACACTCGCTCCTGCTGTGGTCCCTCCCCAGGTCGCCATCCTGGCCCCCCACTGGCATCCCTTCCACCTGCCTCTGCTCTGCTCCTGAGCCCCTCTCTGAACTTGGCTCTCAAACTAGGAGACTCTTTCCCGCTTCTGCTCCTGTTTTGATTTCCGTCTCACCCACTGACACTCCTAACTCAGCAGCTTGGGACCTGGTTAAAAACAGGGCGTTGCCTTTGAAATAACTAAATAAATAAATAAATAAATTTACTTTCAAGGCACCCCATAGCTCTAATCAGCAAAGAAAAGGTGGAAATACTCCTGGCCTCATAGAAATCTCAATGGTAAAGCGACACACTGTGGGAGTAAGAACAGCAGATGAAGCAAATAATACTCAATCTTGCAGCCAGTTTTTTTTGTTACTCAGTACTGCCATCATTCAATAATCTCCTTCTTCAGTGTGTCTCATACACCTGTAATACTACCTGAACTGGCTTAATTTTTTTGCCCTTCCACTTTTCCTCAGGTTTCTGGCTCCCTGGCCCCTGTGCTTGAGAAATGAAACCAGAAACTCTTTTTCAAACCTGTTGCTTTTGCTCACTCATAACTTCTGTTAGGCAAGATGTAATTCCCCTTCCTCCGAGAGCAGGCCTTTTTGTTTCACATGCCTGAAAGTCAATTAGCTGTGACCTTTCTCCCCAAGAGAAACGCACTCTGTTGCTGCTGCTCTGAAGTCTGCTCCCAAACACTACCGGTCCCTGCAAAAATGCATGGTCAGCATGCACAGTGTAATAAAACCACTGCCTAACACCGGCTTGAGCAAATGCTGAACTCCAAGTAGTTCTGTGCTGTTGTAGCACAGCCTGTGAAGAGAGAAAAAATATCTTCAGGTTAACTTGACTGACATAACTAGTCCGCCTGTCGTCATAGAGCTATGATAGCTCCTGCTTAGTTGCTACTGTATGCTCCAACATGTAGGATTCCCAGTACATAGTGTGGCCTCATTACAGGAGCAGATATAGCACAGAAAAAAACCCAACCAAAACAACTCATCTCATCTGCAATCTCCCTTACAATCTACTGATGCAGAGTGCTCAGGCTGCATCGACTCCCAGAGAAGCAGAGACTACTGAACTTGTATGAAATACCAGGCAGCTGCTGACTGATTTTTTCTGATGTTAACTATTCCCACAGCAACCTACAGCCCTATTTTGTGACTTCAGCATGTCTCATGCTGTGAATCTGTAGCCAGAAGCATGTGTACAAGCAGGCGAATGATTATCTGGAAAGATGAAGTAATGTGGTTTCACCTGTGATGTGAAACCACCTGGCTTCCACAACCATCTTGATAAGGCTGGCCCCACTCGGCATGGCAGGTGGACACCTTCTGAAAGAGAGTGTAGGGCAACATACCTCAGGAATCAAACCATGGGTCTGAGATGCAGCTTTGTGAGCAGCTTTTTTCTTTTTTTTCCTTCAGTCACAAGCCTCATCATGGGTATGAGTTTGGGAACAGGATCATCATCAAGAGAATTATGAGTGTATTCAGGAAAAAGAATACTACTAGGAAAAAGAAACCAGCGGCAGACTGTACTTACAGAGCATTGTAATTAAGCCAGGCGAAAACTAAAACCAGATTGAAACGCTCCCATATTTTGAAGCCTTCGAAATCCCAAACTACACATAATTTTTGTAGCTTAAGCAGATACCGCTGTTAGATGCCTTAGCTATCTGCCTGCTGAGGTCATCTTTGAGCCGAGGGCTGATCTCATGACAGGTATCACATCACATCACACATTCCTTCCCTGTTCTCCTTAGGGCTAATCATACATGAACAAACTAACAACTAGACTGAAGATTTCTTTAAAGAAAAAGCCATAGAAAAATCAGTTTAAAAAATAGTTAAGATGTGGCGCTGTTAAATATAAAATGTTAACGTACTGCTCCTTATTTGTGGGAAAGTCACTTTTACAACATTTTACTGAATGAGATTAAGTCAAAGCCATTCTCTTAAGAAATTAAGCACTCCCTTAAAACCAATTTAGTTACCCAGTCTGTTTCAACATGAGGGGAGCAAAGCAAATGAGAGACTGACTTTGTCCAAAGCCCCCTGACTTCAGAGGGAGTTTTGCTGATTTTTGGATTAGGTTCTCCTGTAGGAAGTGACATAAGTCATGGTAATGGACACAGAAACTGTGCTACTGAATCACCTGGCGGCACAAATTTGATGATATCAGATGTGAACACCTCTGCAGTGTGCTGAATCAGGCTGCAAAATACATTACGTATGTCGGTTTTATGCCAGCTGCAGGACGACAAACAATACCTCAGCCAAAATAAGGTGTTAAAATACTTTATATAATACCTTACATATACCTTATATAATAACAATTCAGACGGACTGTGCAAGTCTGTAGGACAAGACATACCTCCTACTTAAATTTTTTTGAATCATTATAAACCAGTAGAGTGAGTCTGTCCAGCACTTTGCAACCCATGCCTGTTAGATATGGTATGAGACACCCTAAATCATCTTGTCAAACCGCAGCCTAAGCACCTAATAAAACAAACTATTTCATACAAAGTTTCAACCTCACAAGCACAGTCATGCAGCTGAAGTCTCCTCTGAAAACACACACGTGGTCAGGGAATGCCTCATGTGCTCAGAATTAAGTAATTAGCTGAGAAGTTTCACAAAAGGGGCATTAATCCATGATTTCCACATTTCAGTTTGTCCATAAATGTGGCAATGTTTGGCTGGAATGATATCTTTCCACCCTCAGCTGGAAGTATTAAACAAGATGAAGTTTTCTGTGTGGTGGGACCCAAACACTGGTGCTATAACATATTTGCACAATCTCTGCAGCAGGGTTTCTCAAGAGGTTCATCTACCAAGAGGTCCAGAGGTTCTCAGCCATACCAGAGGTGCACCTGAAAATATAAAAAAAGCACATCCTAGACGAGTGTTTTCCTGTTGTTAAAATGTGAAGCACTGGTCTTTCCCTTATTTGGCTTTTTAAAAGGAAAAAGCCAAATATCAGGAAGAATGTTTACATATGCCTCCACAAAAATCAAGGATGCTGCAAATAATTTGCACCAGAAATTGGCTATTTGAAAAATGCTGTCCTATTTATAATAACATCATCTGCAAAGCGAATCGGAGTTCCTGGGAATATTACTGCATGCTTAAATGACACCTGAAGCAACACAGAACTGTGTTGGGCTGAGGCTGAATATTTTAGAAACTATTTTTGGCTGTATTCAGCCCTGTTAATTAAGGGGGCTTATCAGTGTGTTACAGAAAGTTTATTATCTTCCCAAACTTATTTAAGATCACTACAAAAGGAATTGTGTGGCAGTGATTTAACCACAAGTCTCACAAAAAAAATCAGATATTTAAATTTCCTTAAACAGCAAAGGCATCCTGAGGACAAAAGGAGATTTGTTTTCATAATATGGTGGAAAAGGTCGTTATCTGCTTCCAGAGAGGCTGTAAGCTGTTGGTAGTGAATATGTAACAAATAAAATGTAAGCTGGTAATCAGTTTAGTGCTGTGCTTTCACCCGAAAATCATCTGTATGAACCCAGCTCAGGGCAGAGCATCACTTAACTCATGGTACCTGAGCCAATGCCAAGCTGGAGGGAAGACAAAGCATGTTCATACATGTTACTACAGCCATGTTAACAGTACACAGAGCCTTCCCATAATAAGGAAAAATAACCACTGTACGAGAAAAAGAAAACACTGCAGAAAAGTCCTGGAAAAGTCAGGTGAAAGCTGCAGTTATCCATCAGGTCCTGTTTCCCTGCATGAGGAGGGGGCTCAGCAGTGGCCTCTTGCCAGGAAGGCTGGATACCGCCACAGTGCTCACAGTCAGCCACAGCATCCCCAGCAGGCTGCAGAGACCAAAGTACCCTTAGCTTGCCTGCTAGGAGATAAATGGGCTTCAGCACCTCCCTGGAAGCAAACTATAACAAATAATAGCCTCTTTTAAACTGTAAATATGCCGTATATTCTTTTTTTCCATGCCCACACTTAGATTTCACTTCAGTGTATTGTTAAGATGTGGGAGATGACCATAAAACAATCAGATAAAGCATATTCCTTACCTCGGACTGTGTTTAGCATTGGAATGATATGTTTTGTTACTGTGGAGTAAGGACTGCATTTGTTTATTCACTGAAATATAGTCAGAGTCTTAACAGTATTTGTGCTCATTTCTCAGCCTTTAAATAACCATGTCTTTTAACCTCAGTTTGTTTTTCTGGAACTTGATCAGTAAAATGCCTTTTAGTCTTCATTTTTAAGTTCATGCTCTATATATAGACCATATGTTTCTTATATATTATGCTCTATCTATATGATGCTCTATAAGTCAGTTTTCTGGCATCTCCTTTTCAAAAGGTAGTTCAAAAATTTCTCAGGAACTTTTTTGTAGTCCTTGGTATTCCCAGATGTGTACAAGATATAAATCTGTGTCATTTTCAGTAGCCAAGGCTTTTCTGCTTAACAGCTTAGTATACATGATCCCAAGAAGTTTGGACATTGCATGAGTAGTCTGATATAAACAATTGCCTTTAATAAATAAATTAAGTAGAAATATAAAAACAACAGTGTCATGTAAAGTGATTTAGTTTACACAGGAATCTAAGTGCAAAATGTCATCCTTTGGATGCCAAATACTGTATTAATATGGAATGGGAACAAGCCACTTACTCCAACTAGCATCTCTATAATCCCAACATCCTGCCATTCCTAAGTCAGTACTGGAAAAAGCAATCTTCTAGGCTGCTGGAAATTATCGACTTCATAGATTATTCAGCCTTTTCCAGCTCTCCTTCTACGTTAGTCACAATCTGAGAAGACCCCAAGACTCACCTCGGTCCCCGCTGCCCACCAAGGAGATTCCCCCCAACACTAACCCTTTTGGATTTGCAGGTTTTGTCACAAACTCCCAAGGCAGCCCTTGTCTGGCGCTTGGTGAGGGAGCATCCTGCAGCACCCCACAGGGCACTGAGATGCTGGGTGTTATAATTAATTCAGCCTTAAACGGAATTTCAATGAAAGTTTACAATTTATTGAATAGAGACAAGCAAGCAGCGCTGGATGCACGGGGGATCCTTCCGCCTAACGTGCATACCATCATACAATACTACAGGGTTTATATTCAGTTACTTAATTAATAACAATTAGTAAAAACACGCCTAAGTTTACACTCATTGGTCAGTGATAAGCATCCCACTTGCCGTTGGTCAGCCGTATTTAAATTAGCCATGCTTGCCATGTAGATTAGCCCGCATGCTCTTTACGGGTGTGGGGGGGCAAGTCTTTTTGGTCCTGAATTGGGTCGGTGGTCGCAATCTCCCCCTGCCGGAATTACCCTTCCCCCAGTTTTCATGCTTCAGCGCCTTCTGAGCCAAGAAGTTCCCTGTTATCACTGCTGGCTGATTTGTGGCCTTCCCTTATCTTGGCACTCTCCTTTGTAGCAGGGTGTTTCCACTGTTAGTAACAAATCGCCAATCAACATTCCAACCATTACGACAGTTAGCAAGTCAATTGAACGGCCCTCGGTTACACGAGCACAAACAATTCCATATTGACACGAATCAGATGAACACATTTTACACTGGGCATTGCAAAAGCAGTCCTAGACCAGGGGTTAGGGCCTCTACTCCTCTCAGGACTTGAAGGCCTCTGGTTTGCCAGCCACCTTTAGTCATTCATAACCGACACGTGTGAGGAGAATGAACGTAACACACCTTATACACATGATACTTGGCTGCAGGATGTCCATCTTTTTTCTACTAGGCTGTCAAGCAGATCATGAACAAAGAAGATTTTCACACTTTCCCCAAACTTGGGCCCACTGTTTCTGACAACAAAAAAGTTTTCTAACTTTGCAGTTGGGCCTTTTTACAACTTTTTTTATAATCTAATGGAGTAGAAGAGAGGCTGCAAATAACCACATTGGCCTCTGAGGAGGGGGCACCGCTGATTCATAGTTATCTAATATCCTCCCTCAAAAACATGCCTATTCATAGATAAATTTGGCTGGATCAGAGCTATTGTCACTGACTGAAATATGTTTCTGCCCTGGCTACACTGTCAGGAACTGGATGATGATCTGCCACAGACACTAGCCCCAGCTTCGTGGAGGATTCACGCTGCACAGTGGAAGATGGCACTGGAACAGCTGTTTGCCAGTCAGAAAGACATCCCCTGGGGGCTCAAGAGGTCTGTGCTCAGGTCTTATGGAAAAGAGCTTTTGCTAATGATGAATTAAGCATTTCATTGGTACCATGCATCGGTTAGTAGTACAACTCCAGGCAATCATTTCTTGACTACTTTTACTGGGTTATTCTGTAAGGAAATAAAGGATGCCTCTAAGTCATCCACCCTTGTTCTTATGGAGGACTTCAACTTGCCAGATGACAACTGGGAATACCACACAGCTGGGACAATCAGGTCCAGAAGGTTCCTACACCATCTGAACAACAACTTCTTGGTACAGGTACTAAGGGAACCGACCAGGAAAAGTGCCTTCCTTGACTTGTTGCTTAGTAACAGAGAGGGCCTCATGGGTGGAGATCGGCACCGCCTTGGCCACAGTGACCACGAAGCAGTCATGTTTAAAATCTATGGTGGCAGGAGGAAAACTGCCAGCAAGACCTCAGCTCTGGACATGAGGAGAGCAGACTTCAGGCTGCTCAGGGAACTACTTAGCAAGGTCCTCTGGGAAACAGCTTTTGAAGGTGCTGGGGTCCACCAGTGCTGGTTGCTTTTTAAGTACCACCTCCTAAAAGCACAGGAGCAGGCAATCCCAAAGTGTAGGAAGTCAAGGAGGCAAGGCAAAAGGATGGCTTGGCTGACCAGGGATATTCTTCTACATATAGGAGAAGAAAGAAAGTATATGGCCAGTGGAAGCAAGGTCAGGTGACATGGGAGGACAATGGGGGATGCTGTTTGCCACTGCAGGGAGGAAATAAGTGCGGCCAAAGCTCAGTTAGGGTTGAAGCTGGCCAGTACGGTGAGGCACAATAAGAAAGGCTTTTTAAAATACATTAACAGCAAAAGGCAGCCCAGAAATGACACTGGCCCCTTGCTTGATGAGCATGGTCACCTCACAAGCAGGGACATAGACAAAACAGAGACAATTCATGCTTGCTTTGCCTCAGTCTTCAACAGTGATGGTGGGCTCAGGGACCCCCAGAGCCCTGGGCTAGAGAACCATGACTGTGGGAATGATAAACTCCCAATCAACCCTGAGCTTGTGCAGGCCTTGCTGCTCCGGCTGGATCCCTGTAAGTCGATGGGGCCCAATGGGATTCATCCAAGGGTACTTAAAGAGCTGGCTGATGTCATAGTGGGACCTCTCTCAATGATTTTCCAATGCTCCTGGGAATCTGGGGAGGTCCCAGTTGACTGGAAGCTGGCAAATGTTGTCCCAACCTTCAAGAAGGGCAACAGAGATGACCCCGGTAACTGCAGACCCGTCAGTCCCACTTCTGTGCCTGGCAAAATTATGGAAAAAATTGTTCTGGGAGTTACTGAAAAACACCTGAAAGACAACGCAGTCATTGGTCCCAGCCAGCACGGGTTCACGAGGGGAAAGTCCTGCCTAACAAATTTTATTTCCTTCTATGACAAGGTCGCCCACCTAGTTGACCGAGGGAAGCCAGTTAATGTGATCTCTTTGGGTTTCAGTCAACCTTTCAGTATCGTCTCTCACAGTATCCTCCTGGACAAAATGCCCAGCACACAGCTGGGTAAACACGTAAAGCAGTGGGTGAGCAATTGGCTGATGGATCAGGCTCAGAGGGTCACAGTAAATGGGGTTACACTGGGCTGGCGGCCCGTGACTAGTGGGGTTCCACAGGGATCCATCTTGGGGCTGGTACTCTTTAATCTCTTTGTAAATGACCTGGATGCAGGACTGGAAGGAATACTAATTAAGTTTACTGACAGCACAAAACTGGGAGGAGCTGTTGACACTCTCAAGGGCAGACAGGCCCTGCAGAGGGTCTGGCCAGGCTGGAGAGCTCAGCAATCACCAACTGTATGAAGTTTAACAAGGGCAAGTGCCAGATTTTACACCTGGGGCACCGCAACCCTGCATGTACATGCAGAATGGGGAATGAGAGGCTGGAGAACCGCTCTGCAGAGAGGGACCTGGGGGTTCTGGTCAACAGCAAGTGGAACACGAGCCAACAGCGCGCCCTGGAAGCCAAAAGGGCCAACGATGTCCTGGGATGCATCAAGCACTGCATTGCAGCTGGTCGAGGGAGACCATTGTCCAACTCTCCTCTGCGCTGATGCGGCCTCACCTTGAGTACCGTGTGTAGCTTTGGGCACCACAGTACATTAAGGATATAAAGCTACTAGGAGTCTCCAGAGGAGGGCCACAAAGTTGGTGAAGGGTTTAGAGGGGAAGCTGTGTAAGGAGCAGCTAAAGTCACTTGGTTTGTTCAGCCTGGAGGAGAGGAGACCAACAGGAGACCGAGAGGAGACCAACAGGAGACCTCATCACGGTTTGCAGCTTCCTCACAAGGGGAGGACGAGGGGCAGGCTCTGATCTCTTCTCTCTGGTGGCCAATGACAGGACCCAAGGGAATGGCAGGAAGATGTGCCAGGGGAGGTTTAGGTTGGCCGTTAGGAAAAGGTTCTTCACCCAGAGGGTGGTGGAGCACTGGAACAGGCTCCCCAGGGAGGCAGTCACAGTGCCAAGCCTGACGCTCTTCAAGAAGCACTTGGACAACGCCCTCAGAGATATGGTGTGAATTTGGGGTTGTCCTGTGCAGGGACAGGGGTTGGACTTGATGGTCCTTGTGCGTTAATACTCTTTGCTCCATAGGAACCGAGTTTAGCTTGTGCTTAATTTCCAACAAAACAGGGAATTTCAAACATGGGCTAATTATGTGTTTTGCTGACTTTTCAGCCTCCAGCAAAACAACCAAAGAACATAGACAAGCCCACCATCTGAGAAGCTTTCCTGCTTTCTCTTTTCAGGGTGGGTTACCTCTGTTTAGTTGTATTTGCAAATGGTAAAATAAACAAATTGCACTGCGCATTCTTTAGCTGACACATTCTGCCCTGGGAAAGGCTGTTTTGTCCAGAGCATACTGACTAATACCAGAAGACATAAGAGACAAGAAGGAACAAAGATGCATTCACTTAGCACAAAATAAATACATTGAGAAAGGAATTACTTAAGGCTTGAAATAATCTGAAAACACATTTTTAATTCTCTATGTACCAGTAATAGCAGCCTGAGTAATAGACAAGAGGAAGTAATTGTTTTAGTTTAACATAAACAATCCCCTGAATTTTACTAATAAAGCATAGTGGGAACATTTATATTATTAGATTTTTAATAATAAAGCCTATATCTAAAACTGAACAAAAGAAAGCAAAAAAATCCCATTAACTGGGAAAATAATTTTAGTTGTACTGAAATGAATTTAAATATTAGTTTATTAGATAGGTTTGATTAGGGGAAAAAAAATCACAGAACTTTCAGAGGAAGAGAGTTGTTACTCTCAGTTCATTGAATATAACTCGCTTAAGGTGGGGTAGACCAGGGCTATGCTAGTTTCTCTGTCGTAGGCAGCTGAATCCACCTCTCCCTTTATCTGAGGAAGTGCTGTGGTCACCAGCTGCTAGACTAGGCTAGAATGACAGTTTTTCCTCCTGACACTTGTCATTCTCTATGAATAATTAAATATTGACTGGAGCAGGGTTAGATCCAGGCCCTGCCTCCTAGAGGAAGGACCCAGCCACCAGCCGGCACAGCCATTCCTCATCACTTTGTCTTTTTTTTCACAGTAGTATTTATACACAGTGAAACAATATTAAGAGAGGCCTGAAGGAAGCTCATTGCGGACTACTTTATGAATTGAACGTTGGGTGGTATTCTAAGAAATGGGAGAAACTCTCTGGCAATGAGAGAGTGGGGAATACAAAAGTTTTATTTTTCCACTCCCATTTTCAGACTGGTTTCCTTATAACTCAGTTAGGATGGACTGAGTGGGCAGAAGTGATGGGGAACATGTGCACTATCTTTCTGAACTGGTTTCCAAGTTGCTCAGAGCCTGGAAGCAAAGGAAGGACTGAGAGGGTGGGGTTTCACACTGCAAAGGCATAATTCACAGAGATCGATCCGACTCCACAAATTCTTTCCCACACCATCTGTTGCTCACCACTCTTAGTCCTTGGTTCATAAGCCTACCTCTGACCCCCACCTCATGCCAAATATCCTTTTTTTATAATTGTAGCCAGGGCTGTTATATGTCCACAATAATTTGTCTCAGGTTGGGAAAAGAGGAAGAAAATGTGGGAAGACACTTAACTGCTCCCAGAACTCCACTGCTTCCTACATGTATTTTTCCAAAAGCCATCAGTCAGATCCTTACTCTGAGGATAGCAAAGGCCATTCATGGTTATTTCCCATGAAGCCAGGACCACCACTCCAAACTAAAAGGCTCCTTTGCAAATATACATCATGCAGGGAAGAGCATGAAGGGCTTCATCGTTTCAGAGAGAATTTTCTCTCTGAGCACTCAGAAAAATGACATTCTGTTCCAAAGTAACTACATGCCAAGTTTCAAGCTAATGTTATTTTGGGGTTATCCAAGCAACCAAGAAAAGAAAATACACATCCCCAAAAGGTTTTAACTACAGAAATTTATGTTCATGGTCTAAATAACTCAGAAGATGCCTAAAAGACTTTGTGAATGATGAAAAAAGTCACTCAAAAGCATATGGGTCAAATAAAGCATGAAAAATGTCAAACTACTGGACAAATTATAAACACATGAAAATGTGAATTTAAAACTTTAAAATCAGCCTTACCTCCACCATTATTTCTTCATTGAAAAGAATAAAAGTAGATTAATTTAAGAAACAATTTCCTCAATATGGCTTTTGCCACGTCAGTTCATTTAGAAATAATTCAAAAGTACTCTTGTCATGTCAGATGAAAAACTGCCAGGAATGCTCCGTGGACATATATCTTCATTATAGATGGCACTGTTACTTTTATATTCCAAAGGCTACCTTGGTAACTTTCTTGCCTTGACGCTCCACAAATTGCATAGTCCAGACCCTGATGTACTAGAGACAGCTAAACCTTTCAGGAATGCTAAATCATACTTCAGTGATACTTTGTGCCTTGACTTCAGCAACTTTGCTTTGTCCGACTTGTTCAATGCTGTGCTGCGTTTGGCTGGGATAGAGTTAATTTTCTTCACATTAGCTAGTATGGGGATATGTTTTGCATTTGTGCTGACAACCCCAGTGTTGATAACCCAGGGATGTTTTCGTTACTGCCGAGCAGTGCTTACACAGAGCCAAGGCCTTCCCTGCTCCTCACCCCACCCCACCAGCGAGTGGGCTGGGGGTGCACAAGGAGCTGGGAGGGGGCACAGCCAGGACAGCTGACCCCAACTGACCAAAGGGATATCCCACACCGTATGGCGTCATGCTCAGCATATAAAGCTGGGGGAAGAAGGAAGGGGGGAACTTTCTGAGTGATGGCGTTTGTCTTCCCAAGTAACCATTTGTCGTGGTTTACCAGCACACCATTACGCATGATGGAGCCCTGCTTTCCTGGAGATGGCTGAGCACCTGCCTGCCGGTGGGAAGTGGTGAATGAATTCCTTGTTTTGCTTTGCTTGCGTGTGCAGGTTTTGCTTTGGCTATTGAACTGTCTTTATCTCAACCCATGAGTTTTCTCACTTTTCTGATTCTGTCCCCCATCCCACCAGTGGGGAGTGACTGAGCGGCTGCGTGGTGCTTAGTTGCTGGATGGGGTTAAACCGTGACAAATGTACAGGTACATCAGCAAAGGGAGGAACAGAAAGTGTTGACTGAGTGACCTTACAGAATAAAAGACCATATTGTATCTTGTTATCTCAGGTGTTTCTTTTTTAAAGTCTCTTCTCTTCCTTATACTTTTGAATAAGATGATCATGAAAATAGAGCTTAGCAAAAGACTGGCCATAGGAAAAAACATACTGTATCAGCGTATCAACTGAATGCATGCAGCATGTTTGACAGCATGAAGACACATCTCTTTACAAAAGGTAATTTCATAGTTCAAGAGGAGAAGGTGCAGTTTGCTCACCTGTACTTCATATCAACTCTTCTGAGTCTTTGAACCAGTGCACAGGGTCAGATTTTTGTATCAGCCACCATCTGCTTTAATGAATTCCCAGTTTATACTCTTACAGCTACATTAGGGAAAATCTTGACCCTGTGCATGTGCCCACCCTTCCTTTTCTGAGTTATGCAAAACCACCTACATCCAAAGGACATTAATGGGAACCTTGGACTCCAGCCAAGTGAGTGGGAGGTGTGGGGAGCTGAAGGCTACACGGGGAGACCAGAAGTTGTGGCACTGGCAGGGTGGAAGTTGCTTACATGGAATTTCTTTTGCTGGCAGTCTTTCCTGACCACTACTAGAACACCTCAGGGAGGTGTTCTCAAGCTTCTTATTTGGAAAGCTGAATGGGAATGAAAAAAGGGCTTAGGTGAAAAAGCAGATGCAAATTTTGTCGCTGATTTTCCATGCCAGGGAGAGATATCAGCCCTTTTCTTTATAAAACACGATGTTATTTCATCTCTCCTCACCTGACAAAATGGGAGGTGGGTGGGAAAAAGACCTGAGGAAGAGCACATGGTTGTGGGGGACAAAAAATGATACAATGAAGGAGAGAAAAGAGTCAAAAATACTAAAATAGGAAATGGGGTTTGGAGAAAAGCAGGATTGCTGGGGTTACAGAGCTCATATTAAAGAGGAAAACAAGAGCCATGTGTGCATCCTGAGGTCCCCTCCAAAAGTCAAGGATTTCACCTCAGTCTCTGTAGATGCCTGAAGTCGAGGACTTTTCTGCAGACCACATCAAGAGACTGCCTCCCTGCAAGCATCAGTACCCAGGGAGTGGCTTTACAAAGAAGAAGAAACAAAAAAAAAAACCCCACTCTTCTGTGCTGTGGGCACTACAGAATGAAAAAGGCTGACTTCTAAGGCAAGACTCCTCATACCCTGGGCAACCCATTCTGGCAGCTGGGGGGATGTGTGCTGGGGCTCAGCCCAGCTGTGCTCCACATCCAAAAAATGGCTGCTTCTGCCCTCAGTTTGGGAGTGTGCCCTCTACCCTGTCTGGCACTGGCTGCTTCTGCTCAGCCACAAAATGTTCACCCACCTAGCAGTGATGGGAGTTCTCCCTTCCCCACTCGAACTGCACACGCCCTCTTACATCCTGCTTTGCTCAGCACTTCTCTGGACACCAAGGCAGCCATAGGTCTGTATTTTCTTTTTCCTTTCAAAGCTCCTGACTTTGGGGCAGCAGCTGACTGCATTATTTATGATG
This sequence comes from Phalacrocorax carbo, assembly GCF_963921805.1. NCBI lineage: Eukaryota > Metazoa > Chordata > Aves > Suliformes > Phalacrocoracidae > Phalacrocorax > Phalacrocorax carbo. Next base: position 136,405,397 of record NC_087513.1, on the reverse strand, counting down.
CCGCAGTGTGAAGGCCAGTATAAGGGAGGTTTGCATTCCAAGAGAGCCATTTTTTTCCCCAGAAAAGTATGCACAAGCCTAATGCCCAGCAAGAGTGCATTTGATCTCACAGACAATTCTCTTCCACAGTATGTGGTATGTATAAATGCCTTATTTCTACTCCTTCCCCTGTAATAGTAATGCAAAATAATGACTGACCCCTGCAAGAAAACAGCAAAGTTTTGCATATTTTCCTTATATTTATCCTATGTGGATGGGGTTGAGCATTTGCAAAGTCTCAGTGAAGACCCATTGAATTACTTGTGATTATGACTATTTCATCCTTTTTTTCTTCAAAATACTTTTGCAGCTTCATTGACCCCATCCCGCTACCGTGATCAAGCTTCTTTCAGAATAAGTGTGCTCAGAGTCTCCTAAGAGTCTCAGGCCACCGAAGGGCAAATCTGAAAATAAAACTGCAAATACAACTGAAGGCCCAAGGACTGTACAGCCTACTGTCTGGAAGCCTGCAGGCTTCATGCCTTGATGCCAGCACTGTTTCACACTCCATGACTGCTGCATGGTCCATTTAAACCAGAAGGATGCAAAAGTTTTAGCTTTAGTTCCCTGCTGGCTTGAAGTACTCTTACCATTTTACAAGACAGAAACCCAGGCAAAAACACTGAGGTCAAATGTAATTGGGATGTCCACCTGGAGTTATTGAAGTCTTTTTTTTCTAAGAATATTTTACTGTATGTTATTTGTATTTTAGCCTGAGCTTCAGCTCAATTTTGCTACCGCTATAGGGTCTCAATCCATCTTCAGATCACCCTCCTTGCTGTGCACACAGCTGTCCCAGGGCAGCTAACGGTGGTGGGGGAGAAAACAGCCAGCAGCAGAAACTTCTTAAGCTGTTTTAGGGAATGCTGGCCTGAGACCTTCTGCAATTAAAGATGTCTCTACTGATTATGTACAATATAATGGGTTTTGCCCAAAGAACTCTAAAGCTATGTCTACAGCCCTAGAAAAAACTGGTCCTGGAAATGATCTTAAGCTCTGGACTGCTAATTGCCCATTATGCTTAACTGCAAGCATGTGTCCTAGAAAAGGTTTGGCTCACATTAACTAGCACTGTCCCAGACAGCGTCCAGACCAGGAGATGGTGTACGTGCAGCCCTTTCCAGCGGGCAGCATGAGCCAGGCAAACACCACATCAGCCCCCCTCCTTCCCCTTCCTGTGCCCAGAATCATCTTTTGTCACAATCTTCAGGCTCTCCAGGGCATGGAGCACAATGTTCTCAGCGTCATACTATGAAAATATCACTGATAATTTTTTTTTCTAGGAAAAGAAACAGCCAACAAAAAAAGCACAAACATACTAATCACAGGATCACAGAATGGCAGGGGTTGGAAGGGACCTCTGGAGATCATCTTGTCTAACCCCCCTGCTTGAGCAGGCACACCCAGAGCAGGGGGCACAGGAACGCGTCCAGGCCGGTTTTGAATGTCTCCACTGAGGGGGACTCCACAGCCTCCCTGGGCGGCCTGTGCCACTGCTCTGGCACCCTCACAGGAAAGAAGTTTTTCCTCGCATTGAGGTGGAACTTCCTGTGTTCCAACTTGTGCCCGTTGCCCCTCGTCCTGTCGTTGGGCTCCACTGAAAGGAGTCTGGCCCCTTCCTCTTGACACCCACCCTTTAGGTATTTATAAGCACTGAGAAGATCCTCCCTCAGTCTTCTCTTCTCCAGGCCAAACAAACCCAAGTCTCTCAGCCTCTCCTCATAAGGGAGATGCTCCAGTCCCCTGATCATCTTGGTAGCTCTCCACTGGACTTGCTCAAGCAGTTCTGCGTCCTTCTTAAACTGGGGGGCCCAAAACTGGACACAGTACTCCAATGTGGTTGTGTCTTAGGTCCATGGAAGGGAAGCAATTGCTTTCTAAGGTGTATGCGGTCAGCTCTTGACAGTTGGCCAGAGAGTAGTCCTTCACTTGTTTTATTTGGTGTTATAAGCATAGCCCAGTTGCAAGAATCTGGTTTTATCTTCACAGGAGTGGCGGAAGGCACACTTGTGACACTAAGGCCATCAACCTGCTGAAATACTTGAGGGCCTTAGAAGCAGCAAAGATTTCTTTTGTTCCCCTTGTACAGAAGAAATGTTAGCTTTGTCCCTAGAAGCAACAATTGCTTTGGCTGAACCTTCTCATTCTGAAAGAGACACCCAAACAAGAACATCAGGAGGAACGTCTTTCATAAGTAATGATAATCTTCCCATCTGTAGCATATGGAAGCAAAGCCCTTTTTTATCCCAGAGATGTCTGTAGCTTTACAGTAAATTAGGTTTGGGGTTTGTTGGGGTTTTTTGTTTGTTTGGTTGGGGTTTTTTCATTTTTATTTTTAAGATCTCACAATTTAATTATGTTGAAGCAGGAAGTATGCTGCATTTAAGTGATGTCAGGATTTCTCTCTCAAGCTGCTTCATGGGAATAATCCTTACTACTTTTTCCCTGTTTAGGCTGAAGGTTTATGAAGCCAATGTAAACAGCAGAAATGAGTATAAAGACCAGGGATTAACTTCAGGGGATTTCAAAGGAACAGGGTTTGCCTTAATAAAAAGAAGCCATTAGTTTAGTATTTCTATATATCTCTACATATATTCTAACGATACTGGAGAAGTGTGTTCCCCTTATTAAACATTCACCACTGAAGCTTTTTGAGGATTACCTCAAAGAATCAAGGACAGCATTATGTTGGTGTTCAAGCTAATTTTTATTAACCTCAGAAAGAGGACAACCAGGCTATTACTTCATTAAATGTTCAGATGTACATCGAAATTATATTCTCTGCACTGCAATTTAGCAAGATTGTTGTGCAGTGAAAGATTCTCAAAGGGTTATTGCCTATGTCTTGTGAGCTGTGCTTTGACTCTAACTGCCTCCTCCACTCACTGTAGACGTCCTCTGCTTCCTCTGACTGTCCTGTAATGTTAATGGAAAAATTTCCATGATGCTAATACTAAAACTACTGGTTATGATTACTTGTGAAAAATGAGTGGGCGAAAAGGAAGTAGGTCACTCTGCCAAAAATAATATATTCTCTTCTCCCAATCACCTCCAGCACAAATAATTTTGTTTTCTAACAAACAAAACATACAAGAGAACCTGTGCAGGTAATGGCTGACGAATAAAGGTTTAGGAAGAAGATTACACAACCTTAAGGGATTCCAATCTGGGCAATGTGATGAGAGCATCAGGAAGCCAAAATACCCTCAGAATGCTTGAAAATGTCTGCTTGCGGTTTCCAGCCTGAAAGAATGAAGGAGGAATTTTAAAGAAAAACTCATTGCAGGGATAAAAAAAAAATTGATAACTGAAGTTTCACCAGAATTTATAAGAAGCATACCAACACTGTGGATGCTGGAGATCATACAAACACCACTTGCCTCTACTGCCCTCAGCTGATGTGCCTTCCAGTTCAGTGTGTATGGGCTAAGTACTGGACCAATTAAGATAACCCAGTTAAGTTCATACCTGCCACCCCAACATTGATCCCAGGCGAAATAATGAAAATCAGGGAAGATTCAAGCAATAACAACTAACACAGCTACACATATTAAACCTGGTCAAACTAACAGGGTATGTCTTTTGGATATCACAAGTTCAACAATTAAAAATATCCATATGTAACAGACTTCCACTAAATGTCTTGCCTCATTTTGACCCAAGAAATTAGCCAGTACTTAGGATAATGCAGTTTGTTCACTTTAGGAGAAGCTGTTGATAGAACTGGTCTTTCTTGGAAGCAAAGCTGTTTTTGTATTAAACACAAAATCTCAAAACCAGCATAAGATTGCATCTTTGATCACTGCTTTAGGCAGTACTCTTTTCTCCAGGTGAAAAGAAAACATTGATGAAATAGGTAGCGAAACCCTGAGCCAACACGTCTTGCAAATATGTATATTTTGTTTGGTGACCTGCTGGTGTTCAAGAAGCACATTTATAATTTCTTAGAGATTCTACATTCTATGGTTTAATGTGATTTAGACTCACCTCTAAATACTACTTAAATTACTATTAATGATAAGCAATGGGTGCATGTGTCCCTCTACCATTGCTTCTGGAAATTCACATCTGCAGTTTGTCCTCTGGATGTACAAGACCTTCACTACATCCTCAATAGTCAATTTGAACAGCAGTACCTTGGAAACTCTTCAGTGGAAACCTGAACAAACCTGACTGTTTTCATCTTTTATTACTCACTAGTTGAAAATCAATCTGTGTGGTTTTCATACCTGTGCTGGTTTTGGCTGGGATAGAGTTAATTTTCTTCACATTAGCTAGTGTGGGGATATGTTTTGCATTTGTGCTGGAAACAGTGCTGATAACACAGGGATGTTTTTGTTACTGCCGAGCAGTGCTTACACAGAGCCAAGGCCTTCCCTGCTCCTCACCCCACCCCACCAGCGAGTGGGCTGGGGGTGCACAAGGAGCTGGGAGGGGGCACGGCTGGGACAGCTGACCCCAACTGACCAAAGGGATATCCCACACCGTATGGCGTCATGCTCAGCATATAAAGCTGGGGGAAGAAGGAAGGGGGGAACTTTCTGAGTGATGGCGTTTGTCTTCCCAACTCACTGTTGCATGTGATATAGCCCTGCTTTCCTGGAGATGGCTAAACACTGCCTGCCGGTGGGAAGTGGTGAATGAATTCCTTGTTTTGCTTTGCTTGTGTGTGTGGCTTTTGCTCTACTTATTAACTGTCTTTATCTTAACCCACGAGTTTTCTCACTTTTACTGTCCCCCATCCCAGCTGTGTGGTGCTTAGTTGCCGACTGGCATTAAACCACAACAGTTCTTTTTCACACTCAACGTGGGCCTCGAAGGATTCGAGAGAACAAAAACTTTGATTGGAATGCGCTAGATGGAATTTATGGTTGTTATTGCTGTTTAGCTGTTAACTGACAGGCTCCTCTGCTTGCCATGGGGCTGGCTTGCCTTACTGCATGTTAAAGCCTAGTGCTTCTTAGTGGCTGCTTTTTGCTTTCGCTGCTTGCTGTACTGTTGTACTGCTTATCACCTTACTGCACTGTGCCTGGGAATACTGTGATAAGGATAACCCGAAGAAAACAGAATATTCTTCTAAGTAATATCAGTGAACCATGGGAGCCTGGCAAAGCAGAATTTGGTGGCCAGAGAAGAGAGCTGAGAGATGGGGAAGCATTTGTTTTATGACTATATCCTTGAGGAGAGCTGAGAGACTGATAGAAGGGAACATCCCACCTCAGAAGATGCTGAGAACTGGGTGATAAAGTGTATAGTCAAAGAGAACAACTAATTGGGATGTTGATAAGAAATAAAACGAAGTGTTCTTTAGGTGAACTATCCTCATTATAATACTAAAAATCACGCCAATAGGCCAGAAACTACCCCCCACTCAAATAACCCCCTCACTCTCTGAGCATGCATAGTAAATTTAAAGGGAGCTGTACCTTTAATATAAAGTGAGAAAGAAATTAACCAATTATTAGGTGGGGGTGTGAATATTAGCTGTGACTGACACATTTAACTGTATAAACACCTTGTAGTTTCTTGGTGTAGTGTACTAGCTTTGTGGAGTTACCACCTAGTACCCATCTTTGCACAAAAATGAAATTAATAAAATACCTCTGCTCTGTGTATGGTTTGGCATTTTGCACACAGGGCAAATGAACCTGCTTTTCAGGATAACAATAACAGCAATGGCCTGCCCCTGGGCTGGCAGGTGGCCAGGGCATCACTGCTGTTTCTGTGCTGCTATACTGGACAGGCTGGAACTCCGGCATGAACCTGAGTCAAAGGGACTGTGATCTGTGGATGAGTCCACATGGGAGCAAGACACCCTGAAGTGTCTGTGGCCGTGGATAAGCCCATGCCAGAGCAGGAATATCTCAGAGTGTTCCTGGCTGTGATAATGTCTGTGCCACATCAAGTGTACCTCCAAAGGGATTGTGGCCCTAGGATAAGTCCATGCTGGAGAAGGTACACCCCAAAGCATCTTTGTGTGCTCAGAGTGATGGCATTTGTCTTCCCAAGTAATGGTTAGGTGTGAAGGAGCCCTGCTTTCCTGGAGATGGCTGAACACCTGCCAGCTGATTGCGATATCGAAGGGTTAAAACAACCATGATGGTCGGCTTTGAAACCTTGAATAGAGAGAATAGAAAGTCCCTAAAACAAAGATCTGCGAATACCTGCCTTGGGGCTAGCCATTGTTCAAGCAGAAGCCACAGGTGGCCTGTGTGAAGTAACACACCTAAACTTAAGTGATAGCTGATAGGATGAAGATAGCTGATAGGATGAAGATATGACCTCTAGTTACCTTATGTGCTTTATAATACTAAAAAGCACACCCCTAGGAGGAGACCTTGGATGTAAAGGTGAGTCCACCTTAATATAATGAGCCAAACTAAAAGAAAGACATACAGGGATGAACTTTTGCACAAGTGACCAATCAGGTATTTTAATGTAACCTCTTTTTGATATTGTTTTGCATAAAAGACCCCATATGTTTCTAAAAGGTGTGCTGGTTGATGGTAAATGCCACTCTGCAGGCTGGCAATAAAGAGAAATATCTGGACTGAACTGGTGAAGAACCCCGATTTAGGGACAAGAATGGGAAGTAGCAAATGAATTCCTTGTTTTGCTTTGTTTGCGCACACGGCTTTTGTTTTACCGATTAAACTGTCTTCATCTCAACCCACAGAGTTTTCTCACTTTTACTCTTCCGCCCTCTCCCCCATCCCACTGAGTGGGTGAGTGTCTATGTGGGGCTGGGTTGCCGCCTGGGCTTAAACCACACCACCACAGATGTATCTACAGATTTGTGACATATTCCAAGCTGCCCTCGCTTTTTTTTTGCCAGCAGGTGTGGAAAAAGAAGTTACCAGTATGACTAGATGCCTAATCACAGCAGACAAGGTTAGACATCCTGTGGTAGTGAAAGCTCTGCACCGAGCGGTCTACAGGCAGGCCTTGGCTCGTTCGCCTCGCAGCGACCCAGAGCACCACAGCTAACCTCCCCAATGCACACCTCAGCTCCCGCCGCCCCGGCGAGGGTCCACCGCTCGCCGGGCAGCGCTGCGGATCCTCCGCGGCCTCCCCACACGGGGCCGTGCACCGCCTGCTGCCACGGGCGCACCCCCACCCCCTTCCCCGGCCAGCCCAAGGCTCGGGCTTCGCCAAACCGCAGCGCAGAAAGGAAGAAGACGGGAGACCCCCCCGAACGCCACCTGGTCCCCGGGGGGCGAGGGAGGGACCCCGCCGCCCCCCCGCCGCCGGACTACAGCTCCCGGCATGCCCGGCGGCCCCGCGGGGGCGCGGCAGCTACGCACCGCCTCCATCTTGTGCGGTGGAGGCGGCGTCGGGCACCCCTTCCTTACCCCTCGACGAACGCCCTTCGTTGCGTGCTTTAAATAAAAACTCCGTGACCGCGGGGCTCTCTGCAGTGTGTTCTCTGAGCCTGCGACAAGGCGGGCAGTTGAGATACTTCCCCAAGAAACTCTCTGCCCTCATGATTTGGTGGGGTGCGTTTTGGTAGGGGGTGCTTGACCGCAGGCCAGGGTGTCCTCTCCCTGGCTGCTGTTTCTCCCTGAGGAGCTGTAAAACTGCTTTTCTTTCCTGGAAGCGATGCAGTGTCCTGGGAATCTCTTTAAAATATGCGCCAGGTCAGCTTATCCCCAGGCTCGGCGATGATGAACAAGCCCTGCTTTGCTGGACACTCAGAGCCCTCACCCTTCTCCCTGTTCCTCAGCATTTGGGCCGCTGAACCCAAAGACATTGCGCCTGATGGGGCCCTGCTACTTTTGATTTTTTTTCCTAACAGACTTGCTGGATACAAGTGAGTTTATATTTCAGGCTTTGCTAAATCTGATGATTCTGTTCATGTGCTCTATGTGCCAGGTACAACAGGTGTTGCACAGGCAGTATGTACCTGCATGCACACAACCACCATTTTCCAAGTGGCCATTGTGTTTTCCCGAAAGCGGGATTGTTCACACAGTGTGCAATACACCTAAACACGCACAGAGCGGAGTATTTTATTTATCTCATATTTGCGCAAAGATGGGTGCTAGGTAGCAACTCCACAAAGCTAGCACACAGCACAAACAAGGTGTTTATCTTGTTACTTGATTAGTAAAAACCCGCCTAAATTCATATTCATTGGTTCATAATTATAATCTCATCTGCTATTGGCTAGCTATATTTTAATTAGCCTCGCTAGCTATGTAAATTAAAACTCATGCTCCTTACAAGAGTGGTGGGGCAAGTCTTCTCCGTCCTGAACTGAACTGGTGGTCCTGATCACCCCCTGCTGCCTTTACTTTTCACCTAGTTACCGCAGTTTTGACTGACTTCACACTTTATCACCCAGCTTTCTGTGTTTTCTGAGGTGGGATGTCCCCTTTTATCACTATCTCAGCTCTTCTTGAAGGATGTAGTTGTAAAACAGATGCTTCCCTATCTCTCAGTTCCCGCCTCTGACTACCAGATTCTGTTTTGCAAAGCTCACACAGTCCATTGTTATTATTTAGTGGCAAATTTCATTTTCTGCGGGATATCAATTGCTCTTTGGTTTGGTTTTGCACAGCCATTTGGCAGTCCTCGCTGTGGGCAGTCGGTACCTTTGAAAAATCCATATTCTGCATTTAATCTCCTGGTAGGCCTAGGCATTGCCTGGGTGGCACTATCAGAGGGCCAGTTTTTCATAAACATGCCTGTCCTTCTGCCCTCGGGGCTTCCTCTGGGTGGATCTTAGTTAAGCGTGGCCCACATCCAGGTTTTTAAAAAATCCTGCTAGAGCAGGAGCCTTGGTGGGAGATCTGGCCAGGCCAGGGATCTGCTGGCAAGGATCCTCTACAGCAAGGTGGCTCAAGGAGATAAGGGCAGATGCACACATGCACCTATCCGAGTGTGGCAGCAGGGGAGAAGAGACAGGGCAACAACTGGACCTGAAATGCTATGGTAGAGAGCTGTATTTATGTGTAAAGATACCAAAGTGAGAAGAAATTTGAGTCAAAAGGCTTGAGGAGTAGCCTGGGGGGGAGCCATGAAAGTGGGCTGGAGTGAGCTAGGAGAGGCTGAGATGAGACAAACGAGAAGCAGAGGCTGCAAGTAGAGACCAGCGGGGTGGAGGGAAAGGGGGATCTATGAGGCAGCGTGGAAGTACATAAGGCTGTTTGTGCAGAAATGGTGGGAGGCTCTTTGTGTGAGTACCCTTAGCACCAGGCTAGAGGCAGGGACACAAACAAGGTTTGTTGTTCTCCTTCCCCTGCTTTTTCTTCCCCCCCTCCCCCCCCCCCCGTTTTTTAAAGCACAGTAGTCCCTTAGAAGCAGTTTTGTTTGGTAAGTGTCTGGCACCATGTCTCTTTTTTTAAAAAAAGAGAACTTCAGTAACACTTTTGCAATTGACATTGCATTTATACATTTCTGGAGTCTGTTTCTTAGCCTAAGCAGCAGTGAGCTCTGAACAATTTCAGGAACATTTCCTTAATTTTCTCACATTCTTTCTCTTCCGTCAGTTGGCTTCTTTCACTCCACCCTGTCTTAGCAGCAAGTTCATAGGTTTTTCCCACCATCCCCACTATAAAAAATATGTAAGTTTTGAATCAAAAGAAATGGGAGTACTCTGTCCATCCTATCCCAGGGAGCAGTCATCCTCTCAGAATCTTGTTTTCTCGGCATCTCCTATTGCCTTTTCCCTTCAGAAACCTTTGGGTAATACACTAGCAGCTCCCATGGCATTCCTGCCAGTTTCCAGCTTTGCTATCAGCCTCAGAGACTGGAAGAAAGGAGGATTTAAACTTATCTTCCCATTAACACCGGACTAGTGTACGGTCAGGTGCACAGTTGCCTTCTCTGTTTAGAATCATCCACCTCCTGAACAGCTTTTACAGAAAAGCAACTTTCAGAAATGCTAAATAATCACAAATTAACTGGTCTTTTTACAAGGCTGGCTAAGCACAGGCCTCCTGGCTCTATCACGGCCTCGTGTAAATCAGAAGTGCAGAACTGGCATCAAAACTGTAACGGCCTGAGGAAACATCTAATAACATTGTGTGGGAAATTGCCGCGATCCCCTGACAGAACCCCAGTCCCTTCCAAGCATCAGTCAGCATAAAGCGCACAGTCAAGAAAACCACAAATTGATTATTTCCACTATTTGCATCCTGTTCAATACTCGAAGAATTTGAAATTGAGCATTGGAAAGAGAAATCAAACTCTAGGTAATTGAGTTTCTAGTCCAACACCGTATTTATTTCTAGTTCACTTGTTTGCAAGAGGGCTGAAAGAACGATAGAGAGGAAAACAAACCACGAGGGAGATTACAACATATAAATAGCCATCTTGGGAGTACAGGGCAGAGAACACAAGGAACAGGGCAGCGAAGGGGAGCTGCGCCGTCATGTCTGGGGGAAGCAGTAACGGGGAGGCGGCCTACTGTCGCTCTCGGGACGCACGTATGCTCCCTAGCACACCGCTCCCCCGGCGGGCTCAAGCCCAGGCTCCCGGTGCGGCGGGGTGCCGGCGGCACCGGCAGCCAAGCCGGCTGGCTTGCCAGGGCCGGGAGCTCTCGCCTCACGCAGCCCAGGCTCCCGAGCCCTGGGCGGGCGGGCGGGCGGCTGTCCTCCCGCCCGGAGGGACGCGTCCCCTCGCCACCGCCCCTCGCCACGCACACCTCCCCCCACCGCCGGCGGGGCGGGCAGAAGAGGGGCAGCCCGACTCCGCCGCCGCCGCTCACCAGCAGAAGGGAGGGGAAGCGGGGCGCAGCACCCCAACTCCCTCCCTCCTTCCTTTCTTCACGCCCGCCCAGCCTCCGCCTGAGGAGGCGGGGTGTCGCCGGGGGCGGGGCGGGGCCGGCCGCGGCACCTCCCCCGCGGGAGGGGGCGGGGCTCCTCTCCTTTGCGCCATGATGAACAAATGACCTCGCGGGGAATGAAATTTAAGTTCCACCGTGGGGAGAGAGTTCTCTGCTTCGAGCCCGACCCCACCAAGGCTAAAGTGCTCTATGATGCCAAGGTGACCCACCCTGCCCGCCGCCGTCCCGCCCCGCCGCGGGGCAGGGGTAGCGGCGAGGCGCGCCGGGAGGGCGGGAGGGAGCGCGGGGGGGCGGGGCCGGCGCGGAGTCCGGCCCGCCGCCGTTGCGGCCGTTAACGCTCCCCGCTGGGCGTTGCGTGTGTCTTCGGTCGTTCCCCTTCCGGGCGTGCGGGAGGCGGAGGGGGAAGCGGCTGCGGGCCTGGCCCGGGGCGGGAGGAGGCGGCTCTGTCGGCAGCGCTTGCTGGCGGGGAACGGACGCTGGCCCGGGTGGGGGGGAGCCGCTCGCCCGCTCGCTCGCCTCCCTGCCCGCCTGCCCGTCAGCCAGCCAGCCAGCACGGGGCTGTGAGACAAACCGTGCCGGTGCCGGTGCCTGCCCCCCCCCGGGCCTCTCCTCCCCACGCCCGTGCGCCGCCATCGGCCCCCGCGCCTCTCACCCCGGCCCCCGGCGGGGCTTGGCTCTCCCCCTGCCGCGCACAGAGGGGACGGGCCTCCGGCCGACGGGGCCTTGCTCTCGCCTCGGGCGGAGAGCGGAGCCGCCGAGGGTCTCTGGAGGTGTCGGACTCGGTTCCCGCCTTCCGTTCTCGGCCGAACGCCTGCAAAGTAACTCTGACATCTTGTTTTCATCCCTGCACGTTTGTAGCGTAGCGTGATTCCCCCTCCCTGCTCTCCCGCCCTTCTGCCTTTCAGAAGGGTTGAAATGGTACCAATGGTACAGGAGAGCATGCAGAAATATGACAGCAAGCAGGAAGTGGTGGACCGTAAGTGTTGCAGTAGGAGGTGACTGCCTCACTTGGGCCCGGCCTTACGATTCGTGATAGTAGTTACAGAGCTTTATGTAAATACAGTATTGTTTTGGCGTGTCAGTGCGGCATGAAAAAACTTCCCGTCCTAAGTCACCTGTACCTAATTTGCAAACTGAGTTCTGGTTTGTTCGTGAGGTTTTTTTGTTTCTTTGGTGGTTTTTGTTTTGTTTTGTTTTACAGAGAGGAGTGGCAAGGGAGGTATTGCAGCTGGATTCCTGACCAAATTCATGTGTTTTGCTGCATGTTTGCTAGTTGTGTAGATCAGTGTTTTTCAGATATGAGGAATTCCACCTTACGTAATATTTTGGGCTGCTTTGTTGTTTGTCCTATGTTCTGACCACCCCAACAGCTTTAATTGCCAGCCCTAGAGGTAACCTGAGTGCAAAAAACAATAGCACCTCTTCTTCTTTACTTTCAAATACCCCAAACTCCAGCATAACTGTCCTTGACTCCAATAGTTCTTATGTTATGGACTCCCAAGGTAAAACATTACTGTTAGCCTAACTGCTGGGTGCATCTGGAGGTATAGGGTCTATCGAGAGCTATTCAAGTGCAGGCAGAATGATTCCTTTGTTGTTACTCGTCCTGATGCTGCTCTTAATGATCCACTTGAAATGTCTTTCGAGGTGCAGACCCTTTCAGACCGGCCCGTTTTACATATGTGAAAGAGGGGAAGAAAAAGGCTTAGATATTTGCAAAGCCTGTTAATGTTTTGTGGCTAAGATTCAGTGTTGTTCGAGAGAGCAGCATTTCTGGGGTTTATATCTATAGAACGCTGTTGTCTCCTGCTTTGAGGGTATGAAGAGACAGCACACAGGGGAAGGTGGCAGTAGCCCAGATGTACATCTGCATATCTGTATTGTGAGACTCCATTGTTTTGCATCTCCCTTTGTCTTGAAAGCATGGGGCATCTGAAGACAGGACAAAGATGGTTAGCAGTCCCCAACTTCAAAAGTGCACAACAAAAAAAGCTACTTTTCCTGACCAGTTAGTATAATCCATATCTTCTGCTCATATCAATATTCACTGGCAAAATGATGGGTGTACTTAATTTCTGTAAATAAACATTTATTTTTTTGCTTTGTGCTTAAATTCCCTAAATACTGGAAAACTCACTTTCTCTCAAGCTTTTTAACGCATGCTATTCAACATTTGTTTCAGATTGTTGATATTGTTGTTGGGAAAGATGACAAAGGCAGAAAGATTCCAGAATATCTGATCCATTTTAACGGTTGGAACAGAAGGTAAGAACCTGTATGCACAGTCTCAGTTCTTCTGTTTCTTCTATTTTATTGTGCAAAGAAAAGCATCACACAGAACATCAAAGGACTTTGTTTGCATGACTATTTTTGGTTTTGTGAATGCCTTTAATATACTTGCTCATATTGGCATGTTGGTGTGTATCCATAAATTTCAGTGGATCAGATTGATAGTCGTGAGTTTAAACTTTAGGGATATCTGTCTTTGGCATATACTTGTGGCTTCTAGGTTTCCATTAAGAAAAGGAGTTTATACTTTGTTAAATCTAGACTTGGACTGTTTGGTTATCAAGGCCAGCCAGTACGTGAGTGCAGTCTCTGACTGTGATCTATAGCATGTGTCGCTGCTACAAACACTATCACAGGTTAAGTCAAGGTTTGAGAGATTTTAGATAGAAGCACGAGAGTTGAAGCCATGTGAATACAAAAGGACACAAACCTTGTGATACAGGTGTTACTTCTGAATGACATTAAAGGAGTGCTTTTTAGATTTAACGTATATTAATTCATTAGTAATAATGAGTGTTGTGTATTCATAGCTGTTAATCTTTTTTTTTTAACCTATCCTTAGCTGGGATAGATGGGCAGCTGAAGATCATGTTCTTCGTGATACAGACGAAAATCGCAGATTACAGCGTAAATTGGCACGGAAGGCTGTGGCTCGCATGTAAGAAATACTTTTGGTCTCAGAATGAATGAAAGATTCGTTTTCAGGTTCAGATACGTCCAGGCATCTACAAGTGAGCTTGGCCTCTAAGCTCATGCTGTAGATGGTAGATACCTACTCAGTGTGCAGTGAGTGCATTCTAGAGAGCTACTAGTCTCGTACTAAGGCAGATAACCTGTTGTTATCAAACTGCGCTCTAAATAACTAACACTTAATGACTACATTATTCTTAACTATTGCTGTGAAATGCCTGTAAATTGGATCTACATCTTTCCAAAGAAATGCACTTGAAAAATAACTTGGGAAAACCTGAAGTATTTTTCAGCCAAAGGTAATCATCTAATATTGGTTGGCCATGGCTTGAGGATCTGCTTGAGAACACAAATATGAGATAATGTATGGACACTAAGGTATCCACTCTCAGATAAGCATAGTCCAAATTATTTCAACATTAATTAATGAAAATGACTCAAACATATGTTTCCTGTGCATTTGCATGTAATGTAATTAGCTAGGATAAACAAACTAAATAATACTAGCCAAATTTCAGTGAACCACTTTATCTTCTGTAGGAGAAGAAAGGGAAGAAAGAAGAGACGTTGCAGGTTGCCTGGCGTTGACTCTGTGTTAAAAAGTCTTCCCGCTGAAGAAAATGATGAGAGTAGCGAAAACTGTGAGCATGTTTTCATTTTTTAATAACTGGCATGATGCCTTTAACTTTTTGAGCTAGGGGTACAGTGCACACTGGAACTTGCTATTAGGATGACACGAGAGTATCACAGTCCTGTTTGAGATATACAGAGGCAGACATATGAATAGTGAATGCTATGTTTCATGCTAAGCATCTATCATCTCCTTTCTTCTTGCATTCCAGAGGCTTTTCCCTGTGTCACTTTCACTCAACTATTCTAATCACTGATTTCAGAGCTTAATGCTACTTTTAGTGTAGTATCACTAGGTGCAAGAAGCCCTCAGTTTTCTTTGTTTGGTGTTAGGGAACAAGATGCTTTCCCTGCTAGTGTGTCTATGTATTTTAAGGGGCAGTAAGATTTTCTTTTCCCTGGTCTACCTGGCACGAAGGTCAGTTTCTTGTCAGCTAAGTGACTGGTTTCGCTTTCAAGCCAGCTCTTTCCTTTCATGGCAGTTTTCTTTCTAGCTTGAAAACCAGCAGGAACACTGGCTGGCACCTAACTGATGTTCTGGCAACTGTCGCTGCACAGATCCAGACCTTCTGACTGAATGATTAATACGTTAATCCGCTGTTCAGAACTCAAGTCCAATAAAAATTGAAAAGATCTGTGAGCGCTCGGAAATGTAGGGAGCGTTTAAAAGTGAGTGATTTTCAGTTAGGGAGGATGCAAGATTACTTCCTGTAAACTTCTTGTCTACATATTTAACAAGTTCATAGCCTGCTGTGAATAATACTTGTGTGTTGAATTCAATTCGAAGTATTAACCCTCATTAAATATAACAAGCCAGTTGGGATTTTTTTGGGGTTGGTGGTGGGTTTTTGGTGGTGGTTTTTTTTTTTGTTTGTTTGTTTGGTTTGGGTTTTTATTTTTGCATTGAAGCCTAAAATTTTTTTGGTCTTGACCTCTGCAGTGTAATAACGTGAGATAAATATGTGAAATCTCTTTTAAACAGCTATAAGTAGTAGTTCTTCTGACGACAGTGATGAAGGAACAGATGAAGAAATAAAAAGTGAGGAAAGCGACATAGAAGACAGGACAGAAATGGTATATTCATGAGCTCCTTAATAGAATTTAAACATCTGTATTTAAAACTCTGGAAAAATTGAAGTAGGTGAAATATGGGCCACAGTTGGAGCTGGTTATTTAGCTGGAATTAAAAGCATAATTTTCTTACTCCTGGTGCTTACTGTGGTTGATTTTTTGAAAATTATGGAAGATGTCATAATCTTGCAGAATGCTTTGACATTATTCTAAAAATACACATTTATTTATTTTCCTCTTTTTCTACACATAAGGCTTATGTGGAGAAAATATAGCAAAGTAGATTATCCAGACTTGTGAGTACTGTAAACTTTTACTGCTCTATGCAGGTTGAACAAATCCTAATAGCAGCAGGATCTTTCTGGCTGCTGTATTTTAATGTGAAACGAGCATGTCAACCCTGGTCTTAAATGAAAATGTAGAAGACTGACAATGAGAAAAAATACTTATTTTCTCTACACTGTTGAAAAGAAAGTACAGCGTAAACAGTTATTCTGAAAGTCTGAAATCTAACTGCTACAGTGTGCGTGATCTGAAACAACAAAACCTAACAAGTTTTTGTTAATTCTTTTGTGTTAAATACTTAAACAAGCAAATGCTAAATTAAAAAAAAAAGTCTTTAAAAATGAAGTCACAGGTTACTTCAAAGCAGTATTGTTAAATTGCTTACAGTAAGGCTGTTATCCACTTAAATATTTGCAGTGCTTTATATATTTTATTTTTGCATGGCAAAACTTAATTATTGTATTGTATCCTGACTATGGACGTTCTTTTTCACTAATATTCATAAGCACAACCAATATAGTGTTTCTTGCACTGGTTTGTTGTAGAAAGAAGAACAAGACACTCACACAAAAAGGGACATGGAAGAAAGAGCAATAAGCATAGAAATTCCCGATGTCTTGAAAAAGAAGCTTGAGGAAGACTGTTACTATATTAATAGAAGAAAACGGGTATGAAATAAAAGCTATTAAATGAATATGCACGGCGGGATGGGAAGGGCATCAAAAGTAGTTCTTACGTATAACAAGCCCCGTTTGGTTTTTTTAACTTTATTGCAAAGGTGAGCTTAGACAGTATAAGGAAGAGTAAAAAGAGTGTAGGGAGACTTCTCTATAGGTAAACCAGTGAGTTGTCATTATATGTAAGAATGTCACATTTCAGTACCTAATTGTATTTTAGAGTGCAGGTTGTTTTTTAAAGCTGAGAATGTAGTAAGCTTGTTAACCTGACCATATTTTTGTTTCTCCAGATTTTTATAAAGAATTGATCAAAAATGCAGCTTAAGGGTTCAAATTAATCAGCCCTGAAGTAACTTCATGCAATAGAGACTTATTAGAATAGTCAGTACATTACAACCTCCTGTTTTAGCTTGGTATACTTACTAAGTGTTTTTATAAGACATTGATTTCTTGTTCCTTTTTCAGCTAGTGAAGCTTCCTTGTCAAACAAATATAATAACCATCCTGGAGTCATATGTGAAACATTTTGCTATTAATGCTGCTTTTTCAGCCAATGAAAGATCTCGGCACCATCAGATGACTCCACATGCCAATATGAATCTTCATTATGTGCCACCAGAGAAAAAGTGAGTAATCCTTAGTCCAGCACTATTGTCAGGAGGAATGACATCGCATTCCATGTTCTGTTTCAAGGCTTTTCACTTCTGTGAGCTTATACTGTGATGTATGCCTATTTATGGGGCTTAAAATATTTGACAGATACCTGTTGTACAGTAACACTGACTATTTGTTTATCAGTGAGAGAGTCCCTATAATCTGAGAAGTCATTATGCAAAAGCATCAATATCTCCTTTTATCATGTAAGTTCTTGTGAATATTGTGACCTCTTTTGGAAGAATGTGTTGCTGTTGTCTGTGTGAAGAATCTTTTGAGGACTGAGAGAGTACCTGATACAAGAATATTCTGCTTCAATAAAACTGAACACTTTCAAATTTTATAAAGGATAAAAATTTTATACACTTACAGAGAACTCCAAGTACAGGTGTGGTTTTTTCTGTTTGGTGGGTTTTTTTTGTTTGGTTGTTTGTTTTTTAATTGACATATTGTCTTAAGTCCTAGAGCCAATATGTTGGGAAACAGTGTGTGTAGTAACACTAATCCTGTTCATTACAATGCACTGCGTCTTAGTTGCTGTTTTCTCAGCTAAGCTGTGTATTTTTCTACTGTGCTACAAACGCAGTGTGTGTTTGCAGCGTGGGGTTTTTTTGGTTTTGTTTTTTCTCTTATGTTAAAGATTGTCAATATTGGATGAGACTGCTTCTTTATTTAAGTCTACACTGGTGTGAAATCTTGTATTTTATCAAAGAGAAGTCTTGACTTTTGTTACCACATTCTATTTTAATGGTGCACAATTGTGCTATTCCTTGTGATATTTTGGTCTATGTGAGTGTCTTGGTTTATACTGATGTCATGCGTTATTTGACAGATACATGACAAAGAAGGAAGGTGTCATTAAATCTCCCAAACAAGAAGTTAGATGAGACATCAGAAATAGGAACAGAAGGTTTTATGCACATTATGATTTTTAAAGGTGTATGTTTAAGTGACTTTCTCAGTAAAGAAGGTACTTTAGTATGGAAAATGTGTATTCATTTCAGTGATGCATTAAGTAGGAGAGATTCAGCTGGCAACTTTTTTGTATTGCCCATATGGCTCCAACACAGAAGGTAATGATCTTCTTGGATGTGATAGAATTTTTGCACAATGGTCACCTGACCCAATGTATATAGAGTGTTTACAAAAGGTGGTAGTTCTAGCAGGTGGTATGGAACAGTAATATGAAGTATAGAATTTCTAACGTGTGTCACTGTGGCAGAATCAAATTACTGTTACCATATGCATCGATGTAACTTGAGACGTGGGAGATGAATAGTTTCATAGAGGTGAGAGATGTTGGAAGCGGGCTGGGCTCAGTGTTCTTGGTTCTACTTGTAACAGCACATCTACTCATGACATAGCACTGTAAGTCTTTTACATAAGCCCAAAACGGAAATCCCAGTAGCCTCTAAATGTAGTGCTTTGGTTACCAGGAGCAGGACACTGGAAGCTGATCTCCAATGCAAATATATCTGTTTTTATTGGTTCACTGGGTATCTCTTAAGCACAGCCTTAACTGTGTCTTAGTGGCTATAGGTCAAATTCTGCACATGCCTTTTAGGCAGAGATTCAACCTATTGAGTACTTACTTACTTTTTCTGGCAGATGCTGCTTTTTTGAGCCTAGTGAACTTGGAAGAACAAAATAATGCTTACATTAAGAACTAACATAACTTTATTTACTGTAAAGTAGACTTTATTAATCCAGTAAATAGTAACATAGCAGAACAATTGTATGATTTTGTTTGACTTTATTAAGCAGACTTAAAATTTATACTTGTCTGAAGTTACCAACAGCAATCACAGTCTCCAAGTATGCTTTTAATCACTCGTGGTTACTTAGTGATTAAGTCAGCATGTCGTAGTTAAGGCATTAATGATCTGTATTAAAAGGGAATTTCCTACAACTACACTGAAAAATTCTGACATGCAACTTTGAAATTCATAATCCTTTTTTCTTTCTCTAGTGTTGAGCTATGTAAAGAGATGGTGGATGGACTGAGAATAACCTTTGACTTCACTCTTCCATTAATTTTGCTCTATCCTTATGAACAAGCTCAATTTAAGAAGGTGACTTCGTCAAAGTTCTTTCTTCCCATTAAAGAAAATTCAACAAATACTAACAGGTGGGTTGGGTATATGGAATCTAATACTGCTTATCTCCTGAGGAAAATGCAATGGAATGTGGTTATATATTTAGAATAGAATGATTTCTCACAGATTTTGACTTAAAAATTGTCTTGATAAAATGTTGGACTTCTCTGTAAATTGCTTGCCTGAATTCAGAATGTGAATTCTGATCTGGTTAACTTCAAAAGGGGTTTGTACTGACTGGTGTAGAGTTACGCTGCAAGTTTGTGGGGAAAAAAATTACACTGAAATGTGATTTTGTGTTCATTAGTTTTTATTTATTTTCATATTTATACTTCTGGGAAATAGTATTTAAAAGAAGGCGTCGTCACTTTGATAGTTATTGGGAGGAGACTGTTTAATCTGAATAATTATTTAACAAGATCTGTGAAACTAGAATAATCTCTTTTGGGGGAAGAGCCCTGATTGCTTCACTTCAATAGAGCTGCCTTTATTTCCTAGAAATCAGGAGGAGCTTTCTCCAAGTCCTCCTCTGTTGAATCCACCAACACCTCAGTCAACTGACAGCCAGCCTACAACAGGGGAGCCAGCCACACCAAAAAGACGAAAAGCTGAACCTGAAATTCTGCAGTCGCTGAGACGTTCTACGCGCCATAGCTCTAACTGCGACAGGTTATCGGAAAGCAGTGCTTCCCCGCAACCTAAACGACGGCATCTTGAGACCCCAGCTTCTATGCCAAAGCTCTTTTTGCACCTGGAAAAAAGTAGGTTTTGCTCTTTACGTTGTTGCTCTAAACAAGATTTTAAGTCCTGGTCTTTTTTTAATGCTGTGTGGACTGTGAATTGAATGACTGAAGTGGGAATTCATTACTTTTTGTATCAATTATTTACCTCTGAGGCCTTGTGCCGAAGGTGGAAATACAAAGCAATAGTTGCAGTACTTCTTAACAGAATTCAAAGAGTTGCTTTCCTATGAGCCTACTTTTAGGATAGCATTTATTGAGTTCCAGTGATTAAGACTTTAAACATTTTAGCAGAAGGCCTTAGTTATGTTTAACAGCTTATAGTTCCATAAAACAGATAATAAAATTTATTTCTGATTTCTTTTGGTTTGTTTTTCCTTCTCTTTTTTAAAGAAACCCCTGTCCATAGTGGATCATCTTCACCTATAACTTTGACCCCTAGCAAAGAAGGGAGCGCGGTTTTTACTGGTTTTGAAGGCAGAAGAAACAATGAATTGAATGAGGTAACAGATTTTTATATTACTGTCCTAGATTCAATGATTAAAAGCTTTGTGGACCTCAGAGTAGGGCTATGCAAGAAAAGGTTTTGTTTGTATTACATATTTCATCTTTGAAGTTCTGTACAGACTAAATGATTTATGGTGCTACAAAGGTGTCAAACCCAATGTTTTCATGTTTTATCTTTAGGTTTTGTCCTGGAAATTGATGCCAGAGAATTATCCACCAAGTGATCAACCACCACCTCCCTCATACATCTATGGATCTCAGCATTTACTACGGATGTTTGGTAAACTGATGCAAAACTCTGTGTTCAGACAAAATGGTTTCATTTGTTGTTTCCTTCTCTCTCTTTTTTTTTTCCCCTCCATTTTCAGTGACCATATCTGTGTGATTTTCTGTTTGCTTTATCAAAATTAGTTTTATTCTTGGAGAAATGTATATTTTAATCTGTTTAAAACTCTCAGGCTTTTTAAAAATTTGATTATCTTTTACTGGCTCTGTAAGCCTTCATTTAACAAAAGCAAACAAGCATTACTTCCAACACACTATCAAACACCATTAAACCAAGCAGCATGCACTTTCTCAGCATGCTTCCTTTTAGTAAGGCTTTGAAAAAGATCACTGAGTAACTTGCAAAGAAAAGTGGAGGCTGCAGGGAGAAGAAACTTTTCTATTCTTTTCTGTATAGTAGGTAAAAGTAATTAGAAGTCGCTTTTACAAGAATAGGTGTAAACATTCTTTCTCTTATTTACAGTAAAGCTACCGGAAATACTGGGGAAGATGTGCTTTCCTGACAAAAACCTAAAGGCTTTAGTGAAACACTTCGAAATGTTTCTGAGGTAATGTGACACAATGTACCACAGTAGTGTTTGCGTTGTTACGTAGATCTCTGTGACCTGGAATGACAGTTTTTAAAAAAATATGTTCATTTTCTATAACTACAAGAGTATAATAAATGTACTACAGCATTTTAATAATAACAATTTAAATAAAGATTAATACAAGTTTTTTTGATTCTGTAATACAAATTGAAGGGAACCTAAGCTCCCTACTTAAGGTTTTCATAAACACAGTGACAGAGAACTGAAGTATAGAAGGTTGTTGGCTAGTATGTATGGAATGGCAAGTCTGACTTGGTTAAGAAGCATGTTTTATGAAGAAATACAAACTCTGCATTGTTGTTTTTGAGAGCATAATCAGAGTTTTGCTGTTGCATCGATACTAGCAGGGAGAGAAACTTGTGGTTTAGAACATGTTTTTAATAATAGTGTTTTTCTTTTTAAAGAAAAGCCTGTCCTAACTGAGCTTTAAACAGAAAGGTTTCTCTGTTATGCAATGCAGTGGCTTATAGGGGTACCTAAACCCATTCTGACCACGCTAGCTCCATGGCTGCAGTCAGTATGGTCATACCTGCACCATGATCTGCTTTGTGTGTCGGGAAATCTAGTTAGTATCTCTGTATGACACTGTAGTGGTAATTAGGTATCTAGTGTGGCACTGTATTGTGCAGCATCAGTACATTGGAAAATAAATTTGCCAAGGAAAAGTTACGGGAGAAAGTGTTGTAAATGGTAAATGTCTCGAACAAATGTGGAATTTATAGCTTAATTTTGGTCAAAGACTCTTAAGTAGCCACATACGCTAGTGCCACATTATGTTACTTATCAGTATCAAAAGTCCTGTTAGAGATCAGGGAGATGACAGCTTAAAAATGGTATACTTGAATTGTTTATTGAAAATAAAAGATGTCGCAAATGTCAAAGTTTCTACAATTTGAAACTTTTCTCTTGAAGCATTTAATTTCTAAGTTTTTTGCTAATTCCTTTTTACATCCCTATTTCGTCAGATCCTTGTTAGTATTCAAATTATCTTTAAGTTAAGCAGGACAGCATTAGTGCTTATTGATGGAAACCTATTTTTTGCTTGGAGTGAATATTATTTAGGGTGCTTAACTCATTGTGGATCAGATCAGTTTTTATCAGACCTCTGCCTGTTCAGATTCTTGTGTTGATCAGAGCAGCTCTCTACTCTTTAGCATCTTAAATGCAGTTTCTTCATACTCATTCCGTGGATAAACTGTGGTGGACTGGAATAGAGGGAAGGAGGAAACGTGTCCCTCACCCCCCTCTACAAGCAGGGAGGTGATTAAACTGAAAGCTGCACTGGTAGTATCCACATATGTCTTATTTTTTCCATCAGACCACCTTGCTGAAATGTGTAGTCATCTATAAATAGAAATTACAAAACAAAATTGGATGTTTCCACATCAGCATTTTTAGGTCAAATAGAAATGTGCTTTTGAAGCAAATCTCTCAGTAGTTCCAGCCTACCATGCTTTGTGTTGCACTGCAGAGTGCTCTGAGTACACAAGCTGGATTCCTTTGGGAAAACACTTAATCAGAAGTGTGCTCCAGTACTAGCGGGCATCCAGTCTTCAAGACCAGACTACAACTAAACCAAAATGAGCCCCCCAAGGCAAGCATGGTGTGGGCATTTCATAGATGGTAGAAGCAAATATTTGAGGGCTGTGTGGGTTTTTTCCCCCCAAGTGCTTTCTAAGCCAATGTCATATGTGTTTTGCTGACACTGTTCTCAAGATTTCTATGCTGAAATAATGATTTCTGTGGTTTTGTCAGAACTGGTCAAACTGAGAGCCTTCCTGAAAAAGCTTCCAAGCTACAGTTACTCCTGTAGGAAGCAATTGATCTTAGGTAGCTTTGTCATAAATATTCTTAGACTAGTTTCCGTACTAGTATGCTACTGTGTATTCAAATAGGTAACATAGAAACCAATGCAAATAACTAGTTTGTTTCATGATTTTTTTCTCCCCAGCACCTATCTGTGGGGCTTTAGGATGTCTTTCATTTGGGTATTTCTTTTTGTCCCATATGTCATTGAAAGCGGTCAAACCAATTACATTTTCTAGAAACTTGTTCAGACTTGATTTTTATCACAGAAATACTTCTGTATTATCTGTTTCTCATCACAAGGGAAAACCAAAAGCTGAGGTGACATCTTGTACTAGTTCTTCAATTTTCACATTCTGTATTTTCCTTTTTGGGAATGGATGCTTATTGTAAATATTTTCTATCAGTTCTGTTCTGGCTTACCTTTTGAAAGGTAAGAACTATCCTATACAGTCTGTATACAGTAGAAGATAGCAGCCAGTTTATTTACGACTGCCTAATTTCTCGTAGTGCATTGCTCTTGAGTGACAAGCTGAAGTACTCTCTTTTTCTTTATTTTTCCTAATAGCTGGCAAGGGATTGAAGCTATCTGTTCGCATTAATAACACTGTTTCTGTAGAGTAGTCCAAGCATAAGTAGTTTATGTATTTTAAAATAAAACTTTCAGGTGGTACACAACTGATTTAGTTCTAGCATAGATAGTGATTTAATTTTGAATTATGATTTTATGGCTAAAATTTACAGTTTCGTTTAATATTTGTACTATTAATCTCTTACGCTGAGAAACTGAGACTTATTTGATATAACACTTTGGAAGCTTGTTTTATTGCGTTTACTTGGTACTTGATAGATGCATTAAATTCACTTTGAGATGCTACATGGGTAATATTTTCCAGTCATGCCCTCAGATTGCTGCTAGACAAGCTTGATCACAGTTTCCCAGACAAGCTATATTTTTAAGGCATGTATGAAATAATTATTTTTGAGTTTCATATTAAGTAGAAGCTGTACCTTTTGTGCTTAGTGCAGCTTTCTACAAGTTTGCGTAATGAAAATTTCTTCATGGAGAACATGAAAGTTGATTTCTTATTTATAGAATTTGCAGGAGTAAAGAAAAGTAGTTTCTCAAATTCAGTACAAAACTTTTAGTCTTCACTTTCAGACCTAAATAATTTGAATAAATCTCATACTTGCAGAAGAATAACCGTCTAAAATGGACTTCAGTTACAAACTTGCCAGCTGCTTTCACTGAATTTCCCTTACAGTTTGAGTTTAGTCTTCAGGAGCAAGCAATGCAAGCTAACACAGTAACTGGTGCCTTCTAGCTTGTAATTGTACTAGCAAAGGACCCCTGAT
Source organism: Phalacrocorax carbo (assembly GCF_963921805.1). NCBI lineage: Eukaryota > Metazoa > Chordata > Aves > Suliformes > Phalacrocoracidae > Phalacrocorax > Phalacrocorax carbo. The sequence continues at coordinate 136,380,893 of NC_087513.1, read as the reverse complement.
TAAATCTTCCCGCCTGTTAATAGTTTTTGAGATGGAGTAAATATTGCCGATTAACGGCTTCTCTTATTTCAGCCATATTTTTAATCAAGTGCTGTATATGGAGGTGCCTGGCATGCCTCCAGATGCTGCTTAAGTGATGAGAAATGATGGGCAAGAAGGTGCCATGTTTTGTTTTGCCATTTCCATTGATTTGAACATAGCCCTGACTTATAAAACTGTTTTGTGGTCAGAGAGGTCACTTCTCAGGACTGTTGACCGATAGGAGATGCCTAAAAATTAGAGGAATATAACATGTCTGTTTTTAGAATAGCAAGACCCATCTCCATTGAGGTAATCTCAGTCAACGTTGTTTGCATTTTCAGGAAAAAAAGCAAAATGAAATTGTACAGCCCTTCAGAAAGCCATAGGTATTTTGACTTTCATGAAATACAGAAGAATGAGTGAGTGACAAAATACTTCTAAAATAATGCTTCTAAAAATTCTAATAGACTTTTCCAGATGAAGCCAGTGTGTAGTATTTCATTGGATTGGATGATTGGATAATTCCACCAGGTGATGGAAAACTACATTCTTAATGTTCAAAGACTTTTGGTTTTGTTAAAAACCCACTGATATTTCAAACTTGCTATGGCTTGTAAGTTGTCTCTTGCATTTTAGATCTCATTTTTTTTCCTGATGTTTTTACAACCTGCTTGTATCTATTGTGCCACTCTGCTCCATGGGTAGAAAAGTATTTTAATACTGCTGAATATTTTATGAGAAGGAAGCCAAATCAGAATATGACCAAATTAGAGGGCTGTGATAATAAAAGGTGTCTATAGAAAGATGACAAGTTGTTTGAAGTAACCTTAAGAAATACATCTCTGATAGCATAACATCTTTTGAGTGTAGTAATTTTATTATATGTAATTGCAGTGGTGAATTATGACCACTAGTCTGTGCTAATGTGCAATTAATGAGAGGTTATTAGTGGCTTCCTGAGAATGAAAAAAGCAGCATTGCACATGGTGAATGGAATAGAAAACATTTTTATTTAAGTGAAGTTGCTTGTGACGGAGTTCCTGATCATTGTGTCAATAAAGTTGCAAGATGACAACTGATTAAAAAAATCACTTTTTGAAAGATCACAAAGAATGCAATTCTGCTACTGTTTCTTTTATTGGTGAGGGCTTTTCTATTTGCCTCTCAGTTTTGTGATTAATTGGTCACTTGAGAGGAAGTACCCGTGCAGCATAGCGAATATGACATACTAGAAAACTTTATGGAATTGGAGCCTAAACGTGAGCAAATCAAGGTTCTGAGTGTAAATGGACAGGTGTGGGTTTAGAGGCACAAACAGGTAAAGGAGTTTTTTTTTAAATTTTGGAAACACTTTGAAATGTAGGAGTTGTACTTGTGTCACCGAAATTGGTGACACTTGCACAGTGAATGTATATGCCATATTTTAGGGCGTTACTACTGTTGTATTTGGGCTTTGCTGGATTCATTAAATGGGTAGAAAGGTAACTGCCATTTTGGGTCCTCTCAAACTTTTGGTGCCTTTATGTTGAATGCTTCTTAGTCAGTGAGTACCTGGTATTGTACAGGTTCTTATTTTCAGTAGGCTTTTGTTGTCTTGTTGGTCTGCAGAATTTGCTTGTGTGTGCTTATTGTTCTTGACTAAGGCTTGACTGCTTTGCCAAAAATACTTCCTGCAACTGCCCCATGTGGATTGCTTGTCTTCCTTCTGCTTACCAAATCATAAGGTGCCTGGGTGTTTGAATGACCATATTCCTAATCATAATAGCAGAGGTTTGGATCATGCATCTAAAGTGAGAGGTTGCCCAAAATATTTTAAATGTGTTGTGGTAGCTTTTTTAGAAGGCTGTTCTAGGAGTTGATTCTAGGATCAGAGCTGGCCTTGCCAAAAGTGGATCTTCAGCCTCAAGACCAACCAAGGACTCCTGTATTGAGCTCTTGTAGGACTGTCCCAAAAGGTCTGCTGGAAGTTACCACTTTTAATTTTCCCTCACTCAGCCTGATTACTAGAAATGTTATGTTGGCAGCTGGGCATCTTCGGAGTTTTCTGCACTTTCGCTTTCAAGGCCAAGGAAGTTGATCTCTGTTTCTGTATGTGGATGAGTGACAAGAATTCAGTCAACAAAACAAGCCTGTTTGTTCCTTTGGTGTGGTTCTTGAGACGCTGGATATCAGAATAAACATCTGAAACCTTTCACTTCACTTGTTCTGTTGACTGCATTGGGGTTATGATGAACTTTGTGTTGGCGAGCTTTTGCCCTGAACAGCCTTCCAGATGGAGGCAGGCCTATCAGTTGGAGGGGGTGGGGGGTAGGTGGTAGCATACGCTCTTGTGTGAAACTAAGCCTTTTAGCTTTTAAATCCTGCATTTGAGTAGTTGTCTCAGAGAGGAGAGAGCTGCTTAATCTGCAAATGACATTTCTTTTGATGTGACTCACAGAGTTAGACCCATCATGCTCTTCAAGCAAACTCCTTTAGATCATTACAATTGCCTTTCCAACAGCATCTGGCCCAGGCCACTGATCTCATCAAAGCATCTGCTTACAGTCTAGAACTCTATAGCAAAAGTGTGTAAGATGTCACCTTCCTGGAAACTTTTCCTTTTAACTCTGTATTCTTATATCTTTATGGCTGAGTTTGCCTGCCTTAAAATTAGTACGGTTTTCCTTTCTTTGTAATTTTCACTTTTCAGGCTGTCCCTGAGTTTATTCATGTGGTGGTAGGTGATGTTTAGAAGAATGTTTTTCTTCATGCAGAGACTGTTCAGGTAATAGGTTGTGTTGACACTGCCAAGACAAGGACGTTTTCGCTACCAGATGACGCTCTTAAAGCTCATGTTAATTCAGCGACTCTGAGAAATGTTCCTGACATATATATGTCAAGTGGCCTTTTAATGTGAATAATGATAGTTCTGTGCCTCTTTTTGGTAGATCTGCCTGCGTAACTCTCAGCCAGATGGTAGTGTATTTGTGAGGCTATTGTTTGGAGTCACCTGAGGTAAGTTTGCTTGCAGACTGCTACACGTGAAGATCACAACGTAGGAATTCTTCAAGCTAGGTTGCCCACGTGTCTGTTTCCTTTATCTCCATCCCCTTCAGTTTTTTTCTCAAGTGGTGGTGTTCTAGGAAACTGTGGTAGAGAGGGAAATACCTGTGTTGTGCCGTGTTACCTCTATGTTCTGAACACAAGTGTAAAGCATAAGTATTCTTTTTGTGGATGCTCACGATGAGAAAAAAGTGTGCAGTCTTACATCAGGATGTTTGTGTGGACTGCGCATCTCAAAACTTGGTTACTCATAAGAAGTTTTACTGTGTAGGTGTACGCGTATGAACTCTGTAAAAAAAAGTATAAAAATGAAAGGCAGTAATGCAATAGGTGACTGAATTTATCAGATTTGTAAGTTAAGAGTAATGAAACATAGCTAAATAGCAGTGTGCTTTCTGATCTACAGCTGAACATTGGCTCTGCTTGCTAAGTACAGCTCCCTCTGTTTTTAAATCTTGGCTCATGGCTTGCAGGTGGCAGTGTAATTGATCTTCGTGCTATTTCAGCTTTTCCAAGAGCAAAGCATTAGTGAAATATCCAGTAGCTAAGAGTCTTACGAGACTCCTAATATTTCTGTACCAGCTTTCTGCACTGCAATGTAGTTTGAATAGAAAGCAGCTTCAGAAGGGCCACTTCTCTTTGTTTACAGATATATAAGGGATAGGGACAGAAGCTGACCTTGTGTTCTTTAGCCTGTTTGCTCCTGCTTCTCTGTAGGAAGTAATTTGTATTTGCTAGCTCTGGGGCATTTAGCTTTTCACAACTGTTACATTAAGAACGGAGAGATGTACATTTGACTGCATGCATTCTGCCTGCCTTTTTTTTTTTTTTTTTTTTGTTGAGTTGTAGCTGTGTCATAAGCATCTCGGCTAAAATTTCTGATCTTTACCAGCTGTTACTTTAGCTTGCACCAAACTGGCATTTATGACTGATGATCTTAACTAAAAGTCAGGAAATCTGTAAGAGAAAATGAACCTGTTTCCCATTACTTGCTCTTAAAATTCTTGGAACTCTCAGCTACCCAGTGTCCTCTGAAGGTTCCTTTGTTTTATTGATGTTCTTTTAAAATATTGTCCCTTGTAAGATCTAGCACTTGGTTCTGTGTTTTACAGGATGTTATCCAATGACACTAAGAATTTGATCAGCCCCCGTAGTTTATCTCTTGAGGTCATTAACGTGTATTAATGAAGAATTATTAATTAAATTCCATTCGTGGCTCATCTTAATCTTGTGCAATCTGTTAAAAGTTAGACTCAAGCCTGTTAAGTTTCCAGCCTTATCGCACTCATTTCACACCAACCCCACATATTCCAGAAAGTGATTTGTGGCTAACTAGAGTCAGCGGTCATAGCAGTTGATGACTCAGGTATTTTATTAGCTTCTAAGTTGCTGTAATTTCAGTACTTTCTTGTAGTGGTTTTCCTACAGTGAGGTATGTGTGTGTAGTGCAAATGAATGACGTGCTTCAGTGAAGATTAGGAGGATCTGACTGGGTAAATAGTTTTTGTGTTTCTTTGGATCCTTTTCTAAGGAGTATCTCTTACGTCATGAAAAAAAGTATTTCATAAAGTATTAGATCCATTTATGGCCTGGTAAGCCTAGAAGAGTAGGTGGTGAATGTTTTTAATGACAAGGGCTAGTAAATCACAGAGTAGTGTGGTTCAGGGTATTAATCAAATATTGGTGGTTTTAATCTAGATCTGGTTTTTTGGTGGGTTTTTTTTTTTTTTAGATCGAGAAAAGAATAAAACTGTTTTTCTAGTTCATTCTTTTGCCAAAGTTTTACTGATTTGGAGTCACTGCTTAGTAGCTCATTGCATTGATTGTGGCTGTCTTTTGTTCTTTCAGGGGAAAATATTTCACTGCTCATCTTATTTAAATTCCTTTATTTCTTTGAATAGGAAATTGGTATAATGCAACTGTAACAAGCTGTAATATTAAAAACAATTGTTTATATTTAGCAAAATAGTTTTATAGAAGGTGTTTTTAAAAATTATTTCTCAACCTCAGTTATGTAATTCTTTTTGCTTTGTGCTATTTAATACCATGGGAAGCTACTGTTGAACCCAATGAGAAACTAGCGCAGTATGAATACTTACAAGTAAAAAGTATTGTAAAGTATTTAATGCATTTAATGGATGAATGAAGAGTATGTGGAACTTTAAATTTACTTCGCTCTTACACATTTATTATGATAGCTTATGTGGTGTCAGTCTCTGGCAGAGCCAGTTGGATCCTTGCTTTAAAAACAAGAGTGATTTTTCTCCCTTTTGGCAGTACCTGCCCAGCTGAATGTTGCCAGAAATTATGTGCTTGATTAGACACTGTTACAGGTCATGTAGCAGAGCCTTTTCTGCTCAGTTTCTTAGGTAAAGTTTAAAAATAAGCTGCTGTTTGATCTTCTGGATGGTGTACTGGTTGTCCAGCCAGTTACTTGTATGTCTTAATCCTGAAACATTTTACATCAGAAATGACCCTAGCTCCCTCTATATTGCTAATGACAGAATTCCTATGAAATAAGCAAGTACGGAGGAAGTTGACAAAGTGCCTTCTAAATAAATGGTGACACACTGAAGGACTGATTCTTCTAAAAATGCTTGTGTTTCTCACTGATTTTCCTAGAATTAGTAGGATGTTACCAGTTATTCCTCCAGTTTACCACTTGCTGGATGCCCATGTTTAAGTACAAGGATTGTGTGTGTGAAAAATCAATCTTTTTCCTTTGTCTGTGTTTTTGTGCTGTAACCTTTCTGCATGAGCCCTCAGCAATTAATATATCCCTATTAAATTTTGATTGCCTTATATAGAGTATCTAGTAAGTATTCTTTGATGCTTTGGCTTTCTTAAGATCAAAGGAAATGCCTAGTTCAGGCAGTGTAGCTGTGAGTGTGGTTGAAGAAACGCTATGGTTTTAATTGCATTCACCTGTAGTTTTGTTTTGTTTTTTTTAAATTTGGACTTTCTATGTCCAGAGTGCTGGTTATACAAAACCGATATTATTAGCTTTCAATAGTGAAGTAATCTCCCTAGCCAGTGGTTCTTGAGAGAAACCAGATTCTGCAAATGAGATTGTTTCCTGGTGTTTCCATTGCTTCCTATTCCAGCTCAAACTGTAGTTAACACTTTGCCGTATTTACTGATGCTGATCTAAAATATCCAGATATTTTTTGAAGGTCTGTGGGTTTTTCCTGAAGTATGGCTTGTTCCTGTACCATAGGGTTTAAGAACTGTTTTGCCCTTTTGTCCCCATCTGTATAAGCAGTATCTTTGTATACAAAGGAAAGAGCAGAGAGCTTATAGTGGTTTTAGCTGTTTGTTACTGGTGTTAGTAGCACTGCTTATTTTCATTTTCAGTCCTAAACCAAAGAAAGAGTTGTATGTTACCAGAGCAGGAAGACATGATAAAATATTGGGTACTTGGCTATTTCAATACCTCCAGGGATCGTGACTCAACCACTTCCCTGGGCAGCCTGGTCCAATGCTTGACAAGCCTTTCAGTGAAGATATTTTTCCTAACATCCAATCTAAACCTCCCTTGGCACAACTTGAGGGTGTTTCCTCTTGTCCTATCGCTACTGACCTGGGAGAAGAGACCAACACCCACCTTGTTACAGCCTCCTTTCAGGTAGTTGTAGAGAGTGATAAGGCCTCCCCTCAGCCTCCTCCAGGCTAAACAACCCCTGTTCCCTCAGCTGCTCCCCATAAGACGTATTCTCCACACCCTTCCCCAGCTTTGTTGCCCTTCTCTGGAGACGCTCCAGCACCTCAATGTCTTTCCTGTAGTGAGGGACCCAAAGCTGAACACTGTATTCCAGGTGTGGCCTCACCAGTGCCGAGTACAGGGGCACGATCACTCCCCTACTCCTGCTGGCCACACTAGTTCTCATACAAGCCAGGATGCTGTTGGCTGCCTTTGGCCACCTGGGCACACTGCTGGCTCGTATTCAGCTGGTGTCAACCAACATGCTCAGGTCCTTTTCTGCCAGGCAGCCCTCCAGCCACTCTTCCCTGAGCCTGTAGCATTGCATGGGGTTGTTGTGACCCAAGTGCAGGACCTGGCACTTGGCCTTGATGGACCTAATACAGTTGGCCTCAGCTCATCAATCCAGCCTGTCCAGGTCCCTCTGTAGAGTCTTCCCACCCTGAAGCAGATCAACACTCCCACCCAACTTGGTGTTCTCTGCAAACTTGCTGAGGGTGCACTCGATCCCCTCATTCTGATCATTGATAAAGATGTTAGAGAGGTCTGGCCCCGACACTGAGCCCTGGGGAACACCGATTGTGACCGGTCACCAACTGAATTTAACTCTATTTACTTACAACTCTTTGGACTCAGATTTCCAGACAGTTTTTTACCTGGATCTTCCTTCCAGGCCTTCTTGGTGATGGGCATCACATCTGCTAACCTCCAGTCGATGGGGACCTCCCCGGACAGCCAGGACTGCTGATAAATGACCGGAAGTAGCTCGGTGAGCACTTCTGCCAGCTCCCACAGTACCCTTGGGTGGAGCCCATCCGGCCCCATAGACCTGTGCGTGTCCAAGCGGTGTAGCAGATCGCTAACCATTTCCCCTTGGACTATGGGGGCTTCATTCTGCTCCCAGTCCCTGTCTGCCAGCTCAGGGGGCTGGGTATCCAGAGAACCGCCGGTCTTACTATCAAAGACTGAGGCAAAGAAGACATTAAGTACCTCATCCTTCTCCTCTGCCTTTGTCACTATGTTTCTCCCTGCATCCAACAAAGGATGGATGATGTGCATTTGTCTTTGATAGCCATATTTAAAACAGATACTTATGAGGCGTGGAGACCCTGAATACAATGCAACAGGAAGGAGGAGAACATAGCTTTACGTAGCTTAAAAGATAGAGTTTGACTTAATGGTTACTGGCCATACTAACATAGTGATAACTGAAAGTCCTGGTTTTGACATAAATGAAAAACAGTATGTGGAGCAGGTCACTGAAAAGTTGCAGAAAGGTCTCATCTCTTTTTTTTTTTTTTTTTTTCATCTGTAATAATTCTCTGCCTTCTTTTCTGAGTGTAGCTTCAACTTTTGGAATTTTTTTTTAATTGAGCATGAGCAAATTTTTTTAATGCTATTTGAATTTGAGAATGATAGGGGAAGGCTGTTTTTTCACTGCGTAAAACTTGTGAAACTAGGGCAAGCCTTTTGTATGCCAAATTTTGAAGTGTAGTATTTCTTAATTCCCAGGCTCTGGTTTTGCTGAGCTTAAAAATTAATTTGAAAATAGTTTTTCTCTTAAATGTTTCATGTGTTCTTTCTTTGGTGTGCTTTCTTCTCAGGTTTTTAGCAGAATACCATGACGATTTCTTCCCAGAATCTGCTTATGTAGCTGCATGTGAAGCCTACTACAGTACTAAAAATCCTCGGGCAATCTACTGAAGCTCTTAATAAAGACTAAATTCTACTATATGTAGCCCATGACAATGCTGCTTTTGCTGCGTGGCTACAAGATGAAGATGGAATTAAAACAACTTCTGGAGTTGGAGAAATAGGGGAATATTTTCTGTGATGGTTGGATTACGTAGGAATGGAGAACTACTTTTCAGAGATGTATATAGGCTGTGTTGTGAGTTACTTAAAGGATTGACTATAACTCTGACTGCAGATGAATGAAGAAGCCTTTTTTTGATTCCTAATCCATAGGACTGCATAGGACTATTAAAGAGGAAAGGAGGCAAAAGCAGATGCCTCCTCCTTGCCTGCAGAAGCAACAGGATATTTTCATGAAGATAGATCATCATGCTGTGTTTCGTTTTAGCGCAACCTCTCCAGCCTGAGAAATGAGACTTGACTACACAGTTACAGGAAGAGAATGCATAACTGGTATCTTAAGGAGTATTTTTCCTCACAAAATGCACTTCATTTTGTGGAACTGTCGTGGTAGAAAAGATAGCTTCATGTAAAGGTGTTTCTGCTGTTTGGCTAGCATGACATCTGCCTCAGGAATGACTTTGTTGCTTGAATGAAAGATGTGTTGCTTACTTTGCATTTTGCAAAGGTGTGTATAGCCCTTTTCATGGTAAGGCTGCCAGAGCACCAAGGAGAGCATACGTTGCCAGTGATTCAACGTTTACCTGGCAATAAATGATTTCCAGAGCCATTATGAAAGAACTGATTTCCTACAAGTAAGCAGAGAAGTCAATAAAGGGATTGCCAGCTAACCTGCCAACACTCTTTTCTTAATAAAGTTCACAGTGGCTGCTGTGTAAATGTGTGATTTTTGACTGTCTTAAAACCTCTTGCTTTTGCTTGACCAGTGTTTTTGAGATTGCTGAGCAGGCATAGCCTGAGAGGCGGGAGCATTGGCAACATAGGGAGAGAAGCCCTGTCTGTATCATTGGGTTTTCTTCGACGGCCTTGAAGGCTGCTTCTGTAGACAGTTATAAACACTTTAGCTCTGGAAGTAGGAATTCAGTGAGAACTGAGTTCCTAGAAATATGACAACACATTCAGGAGAAATTAATTGAAATATAATTCTTGCCTTGATTGTCATCAAAACCTCGTCCATGACTTAGAACTCTGGCCTTCAGAATCCTCTGCTATTTCAAGGCACACGCAGATTTTAAAAGCATTGGGAGAAAATAGGATTTGAAGCTCATAGACTACGGCATTAATCACTCTGTAATCCTTCCTAGTTCAGAAAACTTCCAGTAGAACACTTACCTGGAATGCAAAACTCAACACATTCCTCCCCGATTTGCACAAACTAGTAGTTAGGAGGAATCGTCTTTCAAAGGTAAAGGGCAAGCTTAGTCAGAGCGGCCAAAGAAAATCTGAAATCTACTGTTGACATTCATTGTCACTCACTTCTCAGAGTGTACTGGTGTATTAAAGCTTTTGAACTGAAAAGATAAGGATTACCTTGGTTTTAGCTTTTTAGAAAAACTATAAAGAGTCTGTTAAACATAATGGTTGTTAAGCGAGCGTTTGGCATGTCTGTGTGCAATTTGGTGATTGGTATTTCTAAAGATTGCCGTTCAGTAGTACTACTCTTTAATGCATTTCCACTGTACCAAAAAAAACCATTTGTAAGATGTAGTCTTTCTCAAATTACAGAAGTTTTGAATCTCCAGCAGAATCCAAGTACCTCATAATCCACTTCGCAAACATGTTTTTCACCCTGCTTTTCTAAAAAGACAATTCAACAAAATTCTTACAAGAGGTAAATCCTGGAATGCTGCCTGAAACGGTATCCTTAATCCTTCCTATTGCAGGAACGTTAGAGCCTGTATAATATGGCAAATCTTGTTTTGTTCCACTGTTGGTACCTGTGAGTGTGAGGCAAGTTATGAACAGAGTTTAAACCTTATTGTGTGATGATGTTTAACTGTTAAGTGACAATTTCTGCATGGGGGGGTTATTAATACTGTCGGTGTTGCCTTTTTCGTACCTCATGATGATTCTCAAAAGACGTGAGCGGAGGAAATCCTGAAGGTCCAGTTAGTGCAGTCTTTATGTGAACAAACTTCTTCGTACAATTCTCTTGAAGCTGCTATTGGATATGATATTGCAAACTCTCTTGCTCTCAACAACGAAAAAAATTTTCCCAAAAGTAGCACCCTTCTGTGCTTCTTGAGAGCTTTAATGGACATGACTTCCTCGGACACTTCTCTCTTTTAATTTAAAAAGTTTATGTTTATACATTCAATTGTGGTAATGTGTGTCTTTGACATCCCCCTTCCCTACAGTCACTCTTCTTTTACTGCTTTCCTATTTTTACACCTGATTCTTTTTAAGCTGAAGCAGTGCAAGAGACTTGCAAAAACTTGAACTAGATTATGTAAGAGGGTAGTTCTTACTAGTCTCAAAATATATAGAGACTTTCTGGTGTGGCCCCCAAAATTCACTTTGAATGGGATACTCAAGGGGTCATGCGGCTAGGGGAAGCTATACAGTATGGTTATATCACTGGTGTGAGTCTATATCTCTTTGAATGTCCTTGATTAGGTTTTCTGATGGGATTCATATCAGTCTGAACTGATGAAAGAAGTTTCTGCGCTTAGCTGATTGTCATTGGTCGGTCGCTGTTCGTCGAGCTACTCGTTCCAGTATTTTCTAACCCGATTCAGTCAAAATGGCTTAGGTTCGCTGAAGAAATGTGAAGAACTGACTGAAGCAGGCTGGGGAGCCGTTCGCATGAGCAAGTCTGCCAGCAGGCTTCAGAGACAGTCTCCGGCGGAGGGGAGCCGAGCTGAGAAAGCCAGTTAACGGGCACTGATAGTTTACGCTGGCATAGCTGTTCGCGTAACTCACGTGTGCTCTCGTTCCAGATTAAGGGGGTTTTGTTTGTGCATTCAAGGAAATGATACCAGTGTAACTATAGCGCTAACGTGGTAAATCTCTCCGCTGAAGGCAAGTCCTTGCGCTTGCCTTCAGGAGTCGGCCGCTCCAACCGTTAGGTGTGGCGTAGGGTTTTGAATATGACCGTTCTTGGGAGGAGGCAGAGGAGAGCAGTTGCAGCCTGGGACTGGACGCAGGTGTAATGCAGCTGATGGGGCACATAGAGTGTGCTGCCCTCTGAAGTACCTGAGATGCGCAGCCTGCACAAGTACTACCAGTTCCAGTACCTGCTCTGACTTGGTCAGCGCGAAGGGACCTGAGTCGCTTGACGCTGTGCCATTAGAAGTACGAAACTGCATGTAAAGTGCTTTGCGTAGATTGTAAAGATTACTGAAGAAGACTATATTAACAGAATGTAACTTCAATATTACTCAGTTTTATTCCTAATTTTAGGCTTTAGTTTCTACCTATTGTGCTTAAAAAAAAAAAAAAAATCCTGTTCTTTCCTGTGCATTACCTGGATTTCCTTCTTTGCCTTTCATTTTGCTACTGTGCTGCTGTGTTTCTCAAGCTCCTGTTTCAAAACTCAGGCTTTCACATAGTGTCCTCTTCCTCTGAGATGACTGAGGCAGATGTGACCAAGTGCTCGTTTAAAGTACGTTCCATGCCCCATCCTGAAAGCAAGACTTACGCAGGTGTTAGGGTCTTGCTTGGCATTTGGTGTGAGCTAACAGCATGTGTGTGGTCAGCTGTTACGTCAGAAATATTAAATGGGACCTTGTCAAACAGTAGTGCGGGATGACCTTGCTCTGGGTTATGCTGAGAGGAATGTCTGCAGTCAACAAGGAAATAAAAAGCTGATGGGAAATAAAAAGCTCTTACTGCTTTTCATGTTTGCATCGTAAAAAGTGTTATCATGGCATTTGGGAAATACACTGGGGAGATTGTTATTGGAGTTAAAATATATACGTATATATTAAATCCTTAATTTCTTGGAAATTATATCTCTTCTCTGGAGTCTTAAGCATGTCTCCCAAAAGTACATATACTCGGGTGGAAATAAGCTTTTCAGAGCAGGGAGGGAAGGCACCGACATGTATTATCCTTGCTTGAGGCTCACGTCAAGCCTGCATTGTGGTAGTCTGCCGTACAAAAGCACAATACTGATGGCTCCTGGACAGACGACCACATCTTAACTTCTGACCTGGTGCATGTTTGGTCGCTTTTCACTTCTTGACCTGTTAACAGAGCTGGAAAGCAAGTTTGTGCTTCAGAGCATACAAACTCCGCTCTCTAAATTCAAGGAGAAAATGCCAAATAGCTGCAGTGCAAGCATAACATAGGCCGAATACATCAAGAAATATATTTTTCGTCCTGTGTATTGCAGAGTCTCCTTTGTGGTATGAGGTGATCGCATTTAGTTGCATTAACGAGTCAAGTAGCTATTTATTTTTCCACGTAAGTACATCTCGGTATTCTCAGGTTCCCTGGAACAACGGTTCTAGATGGTACGTGACTTCTGTAACGTGTTTGACCGTAATCGGTGCAACCTCGATGTGTTTGCATAATCATTGTTTTCACTTGCTTATGAAACAATGAATTCGGAGGGATATTCAGCTTTTTGTATAGCCGCGTCATTTTTCTGCGTGAAATTAGTGAATACAGGTACTATACTTCTCCAGACAGAGGTACTAATGCAGTGCTTCTACCTCAATTTTTAGTGGTTTTTACTTCAACGCCCACCCCCCCAACTCCCAAAACAAAGTTTGGACTATATATTGCCTCAGGAAAATGCTATCAGCAGCAGATGCAGTTGCTTACTAAGCTCTAACTCAACGCATCCTCCCTAGTGCATGCATTATGTATTTTCCCCATGCAATTCATATGGCAGATGACTTTTTTGCATTAAGGCTAAGGATTATCGCAAGCTGAATAAAATCAGTGAAGTATAAACACGTGCTTGAGGATGAAAAGAAAAAATCTGTTAAAAAAAGGGGGGGGGAGGGGAAGCGCATGTTTTTCCTCCCGTATGTCAGTTGGGGGTGGTTGCTCACGTGTGAAGTGCATAACATCGTCATAAGAGAATGAACAAACCTGTGAGATGCAATCTGATCAATTTCTGGCACTAAAACAGACCTTTAAAAGTGTCTGCTAAGGAATGGAGTAATTGCTGTGTCGCTGCTAGAAATGGCGGAAGGTTTTGATTGCGAATTACTTTTACCAATACGAGATATTGGATCTACTTCTGGGGAAAGGAACCCAGGTATTAAAGCACTGAATCACACGATATATGTTCATGGTGATATTTCAGCCCGATGCCAGAAAATAAAGTGTGTTTATATGGCGAGAAATGTAGAGATAAATGTATTTAGTTCCTGGCAAAATGAACGGCAGAAATTTCCATCACAGCAGTAGTGTACTGGTTGTGCCTCTAATATCTGTGAGTGTTGAGTGGATGTTCGATTTATTAAACTTTTTCTAGTCTTTAATTAAAAGCTATTAATAATTACCAATCCAATAATTAAGCTATTAATCTTTAAACTCCTTGAGGCAAAGGTATCTCCCAAGTGCTTTCTTACTTTACTCCCTTTCTTTTTTCCTTGCTTATATTTTTCTAGTAGCCTAGACAATTACAAAAACATGCTTATGAGATTTGTGGAGAGGAGAATGGTTCTGACTCAGACTAAGCAAGTTGCACATAGTTTTCTTAAGTATTTAGATGTTTCTGATTCATTTTGAGGCATTAATCATCAAATATGTGTTAAATATAATTAGGATTTTATTTGTAGGCTCGAAAGTAGAGCCAGAATGAAAGTCAGGTGAACTGAATGGTGCGAATATCTAGTCAAGTTATTGGATAATTTAAATATGCCTGAAATTAGTTCTACTGTATGTTTTTCTATGTTTTCTACTTTAATTCAAATGTGGCTCTCAGATTTGTCTTGGTTACTTGATGCCAAGTATTGTAAATGAGGGCCTTTCTCTAAAGTGTAAAATTGATTAAATGTCAACGTGAGTTATCAAAACATCAAATTTTGCCATCAATTTTCATTTAAACATACGAAATGCTACCATCTCGTGCTATGAGCAAAGAGACATTCTGCCCTTCTTTTTGCAGAAACTTCTTAGAAACACAGCATACGAGAAATCTGCTGCCATGAGGCCGACCTGGCAAAGGCGTCAGTCGCAGTGGAGTGATGGAGGTAACCTGCAGCTCTTCGCCTGCAGCCTGCGCAGAAGGTGCTCCTGGTGTTCCACTGGCGGGCTGGGGCCATCGGTAGGCATGCGGTGAGAGACTCCTCAGGTGGAATAAACCTTCACAAGTTGCCTCTTATGCTTGTATTTTAATGACAGCAGTACAGCGAATGCTTCCACAGTTGATATTTAGTGAGAGTTTTCATGGCTTTACAACCCTCTGTTTTGTAGGCTGCTGAGTTGAGAAATCTAAAGTAGTTCTGTTTAGGTTTCACATACATGACTGAGTAGGAGGTAGATTTTACTAATTGTTTTTAATCAGATTAATGAGGAATTTATTTTCTGTTGTTGTGAGTGACTACCGCAGCGATATAACTTCTTTGGCATCAGACACTTGTGCGTTTTTAAAAAAAGAATCTATTAGAAACAGTATGAGTAGTAGCTAATTGGACATTTCATAACGACTTTGCTTACTGGCAGATGGATGATATGACACATGTAATGTATATGCAGTATTCCAACTGTAGGCATTAGAAATCATGAGTCAGACCCTTAAAAGTCTTGAGAATAATTAAGAAAATGTGAAGATTAACTCCTGTTCTTTGGGTCCCTGGGGTAACATGAGTCAAGCTTATGACAAGGCTAGCTCGAGACTTTAGAAAGGAAAACCGAGGGTTTTGGCTAATCATATGTCTTTTAGAGTTGGAGCTCTAGGGAAAAAAAAAGCACAAAACCTTGCAAGACTGGCAATAAAATTACGATTTGGCAATGCTCTAATAGAGCAGGATGCCATTAATCTGAAAATAATCAGAGACTGAATTTATTTGAGAACATCTGTGCGAACATAACACAAGCCTTGGATAGCAAGGTTTTCCGGGTAGGGCAGCTATGTCTGCTAATCTACAAGACAGTCTGCCTTTGCCAAAGGCATAAATCTAAACTTCTAGATTTGATTTTGTTTTTTACTTGTTTGGAATGGCTATTAATAAAGTGAGAGAGATAAATTGTTTACCATAGTAACAGAATTACCCTGTGCATGATGATGAAGTTGATGAAATCATGCATTGGAAGAAAACAGGAAGCAAGAAGAGAACTCTGCTATTTCTACACTGTATGTGCAAGACTAATATGTTGTTTATATTGTTAGGCCCACTTGTTGGATTATTTGTCTTGCTCTGGTTGTGATGAGAGAGACAACAAGTTGTCACTGTTGCCTTAGGCCCAGCTCTGTCATTGACAGTAGGTGCCTAAAGAAAAATCTAGACTGAGATCAGATCTGCGTAAGCCAAAGGGACCAATCCACAAATCCTTTCTCCTTCCAAATCTAGTACAGCAATCTACTACGGCTGTAGCTGACTACGTTTTTTCCAGTGAAGCTATTTAAATATTAAAAAACTGAACCAAGCTTTTAGCACCCGTGTCAGGTTTTCAAGGCCATTTGGGATGTACAGATTGAGCATCAATCTTTGCAATTCCATCTGCTGGAGGATGCATGCGTCTCGCCAATGGCAGTGCAAACCGCGTTGCAGCAAGAGTAGTCACTGTAACAAAAGTTGGGAGGAGGAGCAGGCTGGAAATGCAGTGGCAAGTCCCTTTGGTACACTATAAATGTTGATTAGCAAGTGGGAGATACGGGTTTGATAACTGCTCAACCTGAGAGGTTTTGCCAGGCACTCTACAGAGCTTGCTGCACGAGGCCACCTTCTACATTGCTCGTAACACTGTCTCACTGTGCAGAAAGGGCAGCGAGAGCCACAGACCTGTAAGGAAGATTTTTCTTCCTCCTTGAGCTGGAGAGTAACGTTTCCACTTACTCGTTCTGATTTCCCCACGTAGCTCTTGGATTCCTTTTTTGCATGCCTTGCAGCTTCAACAAGAGAGTACAGCCTTGCCACCAGCCTGCTAGGAGATGCTGAAGTAATTTATCTGAGAAATACTGGGCCTGGGTTGTGAGCTTTCTGAGTGGATCAAAGCCCCGCTACAAATCTGAACTTTTGGTTTCTTCTGGTGAAGAACAACGACAAAAAAACCCAAACCCCAAACAAAAATATAACCAACACAAATTTGTTCTTTCTATTGCTGCTCAAGCAGGTAGGGTAGGATTCAGCCCAACAAATACAGAGGATGACAGCTGAGATATCCACATCTGGACTTCCTCTGTAGGTCTTGGACAGGAGAAATACTTCCAGGGTGTGACTGATCTTGCCCTGAAGCAGGTGTATAACACAGGCTATTGAGCTGCAACAGCGCCATTGCTGCTTAGAGAGAGAAGCTAGAGTCAAGAGCTCGACACAGATGTACGTACACACATTTAGGTGAGATGATCCCTCCCTGTACTATCTGTATAAATTCAAACTGATTTGGGGCATTCTAGAGCTTTTACTTAATGGTTTTGCTTTCCTTTATTTAGGGGATTTTTGTAAATATAAATCACTCGCTCTAAGCCCAGCAGAGGTTAGCTGTTATTCTGCCCAGTTGGTATTAAAGAGCATTCAGAAACCCATGACACAAGAGGAAAGACAGAAGCTTGGGAAAAAAAAAATGCACAGAACATGTGAAGAGTGACTGTTAACTGTGGAGGGAGACAGCTGGCAAATAACTGTACACAACGTGCAGTTGAAAGCAGGCAAATAAAAAGCATGGAGTAGGTACGATCAACGCTGTGGTTTTGCCTGCCTCTCCTGCAACATTTAGACCGTGGTTGCTGGTGTCATGCTGGCGAGTGCAGCCAGTCAGTGAAAGCTGTGCTTTCTCAGATCCTGGAGCAGAGACCCTATGCAGTACACCCTACAGCCGTTCTCCCTAAAGCACTGAGAAAGCTAATGCTGCTTAGGGAGAAATAAACACCAGCTCAAGCATCCTTCTCGTCATAGGACTGTCTTCTTCTCTGGTGCTGCACCAATCACAATTTTTAAATGCTCACATCAATCACTGCTTTTCTGCTGCCCATACCCATCTCTGCCTGGCTTGGAGGGAGGTGCCTGCGGGGTGGTGGGTAGTGGAGGTGACTTATTGTGAGGCCGTGTTTGGATTTGGGGGAATAGCTGGTGTATGAGGTTGGAGTGTGGTCCATACGGTGCTATGAAAGGGTTTGAGGACAGCCAGGCTGTGGGCCACCACGTGGATTTAAGAGGCTGGATGCAGCAGTGTTTTGTGTGGCTTTGCTTGGAATTAGCAGTAGGTTGGTTTTCAGGCTGTGTGTGAAGCTCTGATGAAGATGGCTGCAGGGCACCACCAAAGGAATTATTTCTGAGTATACATTTTTCTGAATATTTTATTTCTGTTCTTATGTTTGTTTGAGTCCACACAAATTCTAGTCTGTTTGACACTACTTTGTCATTCATATTCAGAAGAAGAATGTAGTCCCCCACCTGGGGTTTAGACTCTGGAGTAGAGGATTAAAACTGAATCACCATATGCTGCTCAATCTCTGTGTGTAATTTGGTAGTTGTTTCTCTAAATCATTAATTAGATAATGCTCCCTGTCAAGTAATCAGTTTGGAGTTCACTCGAGGAGAACTAACATGAGGTCCATCAAACCAGAGAGGATTGTATTAGAAAAACCATGATTAAAGATTCAAACTCTAAATGAGGGCTTCTTAATTATGCAGCCCAAGTGCAGAGGGAAAAATATTTAGTGTTTGGAAAGATTACAGAAGACTCCTGCAGACACCTCCCTTTTCCTTGATTTAATCTCAGAGCAAAACAGGAAGAAAATTCACATCTTCCTCACAAAAAAAGGAATTTGACATCTTGTGGAGCTATGAGTGGCAGACGTGAAAGCATAAGAGGCAAATCAGTCAAAATATTTTAAAAAAAATTTTCTCTCCCCTAGTTTGACAACACCATTTCCTTGAATGCAGGGTTATGTTAGGTATTTTTCCACTCGTCTTGTAACACTTATTGTGCTTTAGCTGAAATGTGCTAGAGGAAAGTGAAGTCAGCACCTTTGCCTCTGATAAATAACTTGAAAATCCTAAGTACAGCTGTGTGTAAGGACAGGGAGTTGTGCATACTGTCCAGCCCTGAATACTGGGGTTAGCAGTGGTCATCGGCTAGCTGAAGTGGAGCAACTTCTGTACTGTCATCTCGTGGTGACACTGGACAAGGCACAAGATGATATGAACAGCCAGGAAGGGTCCGGTTGATGTGTGTATCAAGCATTTTCTATGCTCTCTGCTTCATGGTGGAAACTGTGTTATTTTAAGTGAGTGTTATTCTAGAGGAGAAGGATGTATGTGACCACCATTAGACTTCTTTATGTGGCATTTAATTAATTAATGCTTCATGTCTGGCTGGAAACATTTAAGAATATTTTTTTTCCTAGAAGAACAAGAAGTTGCCCCTCATTTTTGAACTTACACCAAAAAGCGCATTTGTAAGGAAGCACAGAAATACTGAGCTAGTTCTCGTTCCACCTTACCTGGAGGAATAGGAATTTCAGGTCCTGCTCTGATAGTAAAAATCCAAATATTCAAATCTGCAAGAGTAAGCGACTGTCATTACAGTGAGCCAAAAGTAAAATTTTGTTATGCTGTGGACAAGTCCTATGTATCCCAGCTTCCATACGGTATGTATAGAAGTATGCTATGTATTGAAGTGTACGGTATGCATAGTGCCTTTACAGTACAGTAAGTACAAAAGTAATCATTGTGTAAGCAGACAAACTAGATACGCTGCAGGCCACATGGGTGGAAGAGAAGCCCAACAAACCTGGTTCCTTTTTTTTGATTCGTTTGTACTTTCAGTAGATAAAGAACTTCCTGCAAAAATTGGAGGCATTCCACAAAGGGAATCTAATTTAAACAATTTCTTTAAAAAAACACAGGGATAATTGCAGTTTTAGTACGAAACTGGCTGAACAATCAGAAAACAAAACAATTATGAGTGGTCAAATAACAAAGTGGAGCTCACTGGGGATTAGTGTTGAGCCTAATACTCACTTATCTATAAATGACCTAAAATAATAACAGAAGAAAACTTACACATCAATCAAATTCACAGATGGAATCAAGAGGCTGCAAAGGAAGTGGAGACAATAGATAAACCTCCAAATAAACGGAAGAGTTTAGAGAAAAAAAAGGAGCATTCAAGGACAAGATGCAACTTTTGATATATATAACATTCTTCTGTGGATTAAGAGAAGGTGGAAAATGCAAATGTATTTGCAGAGGCCCATGGACACCAGTTTCATCAGGAGACATGGACAATCTTATATAATCGTGCCTCACATCGTGTACCAGAGGGCAAATAGTTTATATTGGTTTTTAACAGCAGTCTTTGGCCTCACGCGCACTGTGCCTGAGGGAGAGGCATCCGTAACCACTTTGTTTCACTGTAGGAGGGCTCCAGGATTTTGTTTTCAGTCTGTTGGAAAGGAAGCAAAACCTTTTGAATCCACTGTGCCCAGTTTTGTCAGTGCCCGTGTTTTAAAAGAATAAAGTTTGGCTGGCGTTTGTTTTGCTGGTGGCGGGAGAACCCCCCTTTTGTAACAGCACAAAATCAGTGTGCCTGTGAAACTTTATGACTTTAAATCCATCAGTGATGTGGCAGGATGGCACGTGGTTAAAAGTATCTCCATCCACCTGTGTGTGTGGTTTGTTTCCATATCTACAACATAACCTCCTTGTTTTGATTTGGCACACCTATAGCAGGTTGGAAAATCCGTTGTATTTAGCAGAGAGCTACAAAGCTGTATGAGTTTGTTATCCTTGGGTAAAGGACAAGCGAGTAATACTCTGCCAGATGAGCAGGTAGCCGAGAAATAGATGACCAAACTGAGTTCTGGCTAATGAAGGACATTGCCTGAAGAAGGGCACCAGTACTTACAACAGGAAAAAGCTTTTTTTATAAGCAGCCTTTCTTTGATTATCAGAGAAAGACAGACATAACTCAGTTGCAGGGACAGGAAAAGATGAGGCTTCAGCAAAACCCTGGAGTCTCTGCAGACACTGGGCAGATCTAAAAAAGTGGTGGAAAACCTGAGGCAGTGATTCAGATGGTATTTTTTCATTTGCTTTTCTATAAATCTTTGTTTCCTGCACTGACTGAAGTGATTTTTTTTTTTTAGACATCTTGGCAAAGTTTTATATGCCTATATTTTCATGGATCCCTCAAAAATTAAACAATAAACCAACGTATCCACAAAGGCAGATTCATGTATCAGAAACTTGGGAAATATTTTGGTGAGAATACTGAAGAAAGTAGGCTGCAAAATGAAGCTCCTCGTGGTCTGAGATTGTTGTCATCCTACCAAGACCTCACATAGTAAGGGTGTGCTAAGATCATGTTTAAGGCTACAGGCAGTCCCTATGGAATATATGGAATTGGGCAGTTAATTAGGAAGGGCTTATTTTTGTTGTAACTGACAAATAGCCAAAGCAATGTTGTTGCAAGAATAAATACATCTTTGCATATAAATTACGATTATCTGCAGGGCGGTGGGAGTGGCTGGTAGAGGGGAAGGCAAATCTGGTGGCTCAGCCTGGAGAGCCTGTGGTTCAAGTCCACCATTCCTGCCATATCCATTATTGGTCTAAATTCTTAAAGGATTGAGGCCCCATAAATGGGAATGAGTAATTTAGCATCTTAAACCTCAAATGTTGATCCTTACTCCCCAATCCCTAAGCTAATTCTTTAGATACACAGGTTTCCGTGTTTATATTCACTGAGTATTTAATATTTTGTTTCTATGCAAACCTACACACTTCTGTTGGAGCAGCAATTAGGAACTGAGCCTCTATAGTTCTGATCAAATTTCCCAGTCACTGGTTACAGGATTATGCAGCTTCTCTCTAGTCCACTGAATCGTTAAGTACTACTTTTTGCCCAGGAACACAACTGCAACAGGAGGTGAAAGGAACATCCTGACCATAAAAGCTGCAGCAGGGTGGTTGGGATAGCGAATGGGGTCTGTGCAAAATAATTTGGTTCTAATGGAAGCCTCCTGCTTCCCCGGTCACACAGGTAGTGACTTTTCTCTATGTTACACAGGGCCCTCAGAAATGTACAGCTGCAACGCAGGAGGATTGGGATGTCTCCAGGCTAGACATCCCAACCTGATGCTAATCATAGAATCATTTACATTGGAAAGGACCTTTAAGGTCATTGAGTCCAACCACTAACCTGGCACTGCCAAGCCCACCACTAAACCACGTCCCTAAGCACCACATCTACACATCTTTTAAATACCTCCAGGGATGGTGACTCAGCCACTTCCCTGGGCAGCCTGGTCCAGTGCTTGACAACCCCTTTGGTGAAGAAATTTTTCCTAACATCCAGTCTAAACCTCCCCTGGTGCAACTTGAGGCTAACGTTATAACCGTGACTCGGGCAGATGTGGTCCCACAAGTGGCGGGCTGCCAGACGGGTGCCTCTCCGCAGGGTCACTTGGTGAGCCCTGGTGTGTCCCTGCTCCTGGTTCTGCCCGTTGCAAACTCGGTCTCAGTGCCTGGGGCTCTGGCAGTACCTCGCCATCCAGGGGAGGTGGCACTCGGCAGCCAGGCACCAAGAAGGCAAATACTACAATGCTTGCTGCTGCAAAACCTGAATCCCTTAATACATCTAACCCTTGGGTCTCTGACTTACCGAGCAGATAATGGTGTAGAAGGGATGTTAAAAATCAGCAAGGTACTCAGGTCATACAGTAACAGAAGGAGGTGACGATAACAAACATTTGCATTTTGCTCTTCACAGCAATGGGACATCTGTAGGATGGGATGGAAAGTTACCTCATTCTGGAGGTGCCACCTTTTCCAGCACAAATAATTTTTTTCCCTCCTGAAAACCCCTGGCTTGATCCCTGTCTCCTGGGTGCTGCGTGGCCTGTGCCACGTTGCGTATGGGATAAACTCCCTTCTGATGTCGGGGTCGGAACGTAGGCTGGAGAAGAGCTGCAGAGGAGTGGGGCTGGTAGGATGGATGTGGCCTGACACACCTTCTCATCAGCCAACACCCTGCATTTTTGAGGCAGAGATTATGGATGTCAACCTTTTGTATGTTTTCTGAAAATGGCTGCTATAAGACTTCCAGTTAATCGCAGTGTTTTAGCAGGTCGTAAACATAGACTTTGTGTACATCTCGGAGTGGCTTGCTTCTGCATAGCACAAGCTATGAACGAGCAATGAACCTTATTTCTGCAAACCTCTTATAAACATCACAGATGTTCTTGCTGAGCCACTCTCCATCACCTTTGAAAGGTCGTGGAGGACAGGAGAGGTGCCCGAGGACTGGAGGAAAGCAAATGTCACTCCAGTCTTCAAAAAGGGCAAGAAGGAGGACCTGGGAAACTGTAGGCCAGTCAGCCTCACCTCCATCCCCGGAAAGGTGATGGAGCAGTTCATTCTGGAGGTCAGATGACCTCCAGGCATGTAGAGGACAAGAAAATTATCAGAAGTAGTCAACATGGATTCAACAAGGGGACATCATGCTTGACCAACGTGATAGCCTTCTATGATGGTGTGACTGGCTGGGTCATTGAAGGGAGAGCAGTGGATGTTGTCCATCTTGACTTCAGTAAGGCATTTGACGCTGTCTCCCACAGCCTCCTCACAGGCAAGCTAAGGAAGTGTGGGTTGGATGAGTGGACAGGGAGGTGGATTGAGAACTGGCTCAACAACAGAACTCAGAGAGTTGTGATCAATGGAGCAGAGTCTGACTAGAGGCCTGTCACTAGTGGTGTTCCCCAGGGCTCTGTGCTGGGTCCAGTCCTGTTCAACATACTCATCAATGACCTGAATGATGGGACAGAGTGTACCCTCAGCAAGTTTGCTGCTGACACCAAGCTGGGAGGAGTGGCTGCTACACCAGAAGGCTGTGCTGCCATCCAGCGAGACCTGGACAGGCTGGAGAGCTGGGCTGAGGGGAACCTCACGAAATTCAATGAGAGCAAGTGCAAGGTCCCGCCGCTGGGTAGGAGCATCCCCATGCACCAGTACAGGCTGGGGGCCGAACTACTGGAAAGCAGCTCTGCTGAGAAGGACCTGGGAGTGCTGGTGGGCAGCTGGCTGACCCTGAGCCAGCACTGTGCCTTTGTGGCCAAGAAGGCCAATGGTATCCTGGGCTGCATGAAAAGGAGTGTGGCCAGCAGGTCGAGAGAGGTTATCCTCCCCCGCTACTCTGCCCTGGTGAGGCCACATCTGGAGTACCGTGTCCAGTTTTGGGCCTCCCAGTTTAAGAAGGACGCAGAACTGCTTGAGCAAGTCCAGTGGAGAGCTACCAAGATGATCAGGGGACTGGAGCATCTCCCTTATGAGGAAAGGCTGAGAGACTTGGGTTTGTTCAGCCTGGAGAAGAGAAGACTGAGGGGGGATTTCATCAATACCTATAAATATCTAAAGGGTGGGTGTCAAGAGGAAGGGGCCAGACTCTTTTCAGTGGTACCCAACGACAGGCCAAGGGGCAATGGGCACAAGTTGGAAAACAGGAAGTTCCAGCTAAACATGAGGAAAAAAACCCTTTCCTGTGAGGGTGCCAGAGCAGCGGCACAGGCTGCCCAGGGAGGCTGTGGAGTCCCTTTCCTGGAGACATTCAAACTGTACCTGGACGCATTCCTGTGCCCCCTGCTCTGGGTGTCCCTGCTCAAGCAGGGGCTTGGACAAGACGATCTCCAGAGGTCCCTTCCAACCCCTGCTATTCTGTGATTCTGTGAAATGTTTTGTTGTACATTTTGAAATGTACTTAATTCTATAATAACTATAATTCCAGAACATAATTCTGTAATATATTATAGAGGAATTTGACCACTGCCTAGCTGTAGGCTGAACAGTTTTTCAGTATAATAGTTGATCTGTTATTGAAATTATAGTTCCACCTCTAGTGATAAAGGACCTTTGGATCTGTCAGCCTGAATGATTTCACGTCCTTTTTGGGCCTACAGCTGTTAATAAACATCAAAATCATCGGTTTCACAAAATGACTCAAGGAAGATCTCTTTATTGCAGCTTTATTTTTAATATTTTGTTCTTCTTTGGCGATTGTAGCAGGTCTGTCTGCTTTGAATTTAAGTAAAGCAACTTAACTTGGCAGGGCAACATAATTTCATAACATATAGGAGTTTTCCAATATGAAAAATATTAATTCAAATGCTTACTGTGAAAAAAAATCTTATTTATTTCAAATGTAATGACAGGTTTTTCTCATATATTTAACCTAAGTTTTAAATCGTTGACTTAGGGGTTATCTGTATTGCATAATTAAGCAAACCCTAGAAGGTTCCAATTATTTTACTGGAATTTGAAATGTATTTCATGCTTTCTAAAATGTTTTCTCAATATATTGGCTGCTGCTTTTAAAATAGCAGTTGGCAGTAGTGAGCAATGAACCCATAGTAAATCTGAGTTAATCTGTATTCTTCAGAGATGTACTGCATTGTTTTGAAATGATGCATTCATGCCAACACTATCATCTTACCATAACTACGGGATTGTGTTTTTATAGGGCTTTCTGGATTTTATGAAGTCACTGTCTTTCAGTCTAAGTGCATCACTATTTTAATTCAGCTCAGTATAAAAGCTGTCTGTGTGTTTAGAGTTACAACCATAAGCAACTTGACATAGCAGCATATACTCTCGTTTCAGAAAAATTATCTCCTTTTCTGAGTGTCTTGCCAGACCTCTTGCAAAGTGTGTAGAGTTATTGAAATGGAAATGTTAATAGTTTTGCAGAAGAAAATGTGAGATGAGAATGTGGTTTGTCCTCCTTCAGCTTCATTGTTGAGTACCAGCAGCATGAAGGCTTTACAGCATACTTTAGCTTCCCTCTTTTGAACTAAGTGCAGTTCCAGATGTCCTGTCAAAATAGCTAGATGGTGATAATTATCATGCTTGTTAATTACCACCATCTTCTGCTCCATAAATTATTGGTCTTCCACTTTCTTTTTTTAAGCCTGATTCACTGAAACGCAACCTACCATTTCTTACCTCATGCCTGCTGAGGACAAAGAGCAACCGTGGAGTCAGCTGGGCTGAGGAACGGTAATTCATCCCACTGTAGAAACACCATGAAACGATGATGGCTTTACCCTTTCTATGGGTGATAGTTGGGATTGAGAGAAAATTTTCAAAAGGTTTCATGTTGTGTCAGTGTCTGAAATCTCAGCCTCAGTAAAGCATTTCTCTTCGGTCTAGAAGTTTCAGACAATCTCTTTGTTTTATCTGCTAGGTGATCCCCAGCCCTACTGAAACATCCTGAGCTATGGTAGTTTGATATTTCTGGTTCTGAACTCTAAAGATGAGGCTTCCAAGAAGTATCAGATAAGTGAAAGAGAAGTAATTTTACCTCTGGAAATGAAAAGCTATTTGTTACTAAGCTCAAGTCTTTCCAAGATTTGTTTTCGGTATCAAGTGCTATATCTGGGGCTTATAATGCTTGATCAGTATCGCAAATATATTGAGTAACTCAGATGAGTAAGGTGGAGCTATCTAGAATACCATTGCAGAAACATTCTTAAAATAATGGTATAAATACTATTTTGTGTGCTGCAGTTTTTTGGGGTTGGTTGGTCTGATGTAAGACAAGTTCAATGACTGCAAAGGATAAGCGGACCAACTTTGTCAGTAATTTAAGTGTGGCAGGAATCACTGTCTGTGCTTCCTTCAATGAAACTCCAGCTGGGACTCTGAAGTTGCATGCAATTATCATAAATATTGCCTTATTAGAGTGAGTTACAAAAGACTGGCCAGAAGAATCAGCAGACTGGCACTGGCGGGCTTGACCTTTAAATGTTTGCTTTTTGAAATACTGCTGAATGTAGAGGAACATCAGAAAGGGTCATCTTTGCTGAAGTAACAACTTTCCAATAATTTTTTGCTCCAAAGAATGCTGTGGGAAGAATTTTGCCGTAGTGGCAATTAGAGTTCTATTTTCCAATAATAATAAATGCAGAACAAAAAGATAAACTCAGAAAGTCAACTTGAAAGTGCTTTATCAGCACAGGATATTCAAGGCAAGAAAAAATTGATTTGAAAAATGGGAATTGATTGGCCTGTTCAGTTAAAAGTCTCAGAACAAATAAAAACTACAATTCAGAGAGAAAGACAGAGCAGCTACTCAGTGCCCACTTTACCCTTTCTTTAAGAGGGGTTTGGCAATGCCCTTCCTCCCACTGCAGAAGTGCTCAGTACTGCATGAATGTGGGGTTTTTTTGTAAGGTGCTGTGGAGAGATTCCTAAACAATACTCCTGTCTAGAGATCACTGAGTTTATGCATCTGCATGCCTGGGATACTGTCTTGGCATCCTCGCCTTTATGCAAAATGAAATGAAGAATTGGCTCAAGTTTAACTTAGCTGCAAGAAAGATGGGTTTATTTGTAAGTGAAATTAAGTTAATGTATGTACCCTGACATGTCTCAAGGCAAGTAAAGCTCGCTGTTTTAGACATATTTACATAACTTCCTATGCCTTTTGCATCTCATTGTCATTCCACCTTATATTTCTACATTTCCTGTACTTCAGAGAAAATACAACTGGAAAATAAAATCTAAAATGCTACTTTACCATTATATTAATATACTACTTCTGATTTTTAGCTGAAAAGGGTGGATTTTTTAGGTTTGCTTGCTAGTCTCTGCTTGATTCTTTTCCACATTCCTGGTTTTGGCTGGGGTAGAGTAAATTTCTTCATAGTAACTAATATGGGGCTGTGATTTGGATTTGTGCTGAAAACAGTGTTGATAACCCAGGGATGTTTCAGTGACTGCCGAGCAGTGCTTACACAGAGCCAAGGCCTTTCCTGCTCCTCACCCCACCCCACCAGCGAGTGGGCTGGGGGTGCACAAGGAGCTGGGAGGGGGCACAGCCGGGACAGCTGACCCCAACTGACCAAAGGGATATCCCACACCGTATGGCGTCATGCTCAGCATATAAAGCTGGGGGAAGAAAGGGGGGATGTTGGGAGTGATGGCATTTGTGTTCCCAACTCACTGTTACACGTGATGGAGCCCTGCTTTCCTGGAGATGGCTGAGCACCTGCCTGCCGGTGGGAAGTGGTGAATGAATTCCTTGTTTTGCTTTGCTTGCGTGTGCAGGTTTTGCTTTGGCTATTGAACTGTCTTTATCTCAACCCATGAGTTTTCTCACTTTTACTCTTCTGATTCTGTCCCCCATCCCACCAGTGGGGAGTGACTGAGCGGCTGCGTGGTGCTTAGTTGCTGGATGGGGTTAAACAACTGTAGTCCTTTTAAAGTTGGACAAAAGTGGGGAGAAAACCAAACTTTTGGCAATATGAATGCCACTGTCAGTGGAAATTGTGAAAGTGATAATGTATAAGTAGAAAATTTCCAGCCAATTCTTAATAGTGGCAGTTGTAGAATCTTAGTTTTGCCTTTGGATCTTGGGAGGAGTTGAGGAAACTTAGTCTTACACTACCAAAATACAGCAGGGCTGGAAGAAAGGCACAATGCTCCAAGCACCTATGGGAAAGCAAAAAGTTTCTCATTTTTGGAGGACAGGCAGGTTATGCTGGTTACAGTGACTGGCTTCTCCAAGCAGCAACAATGGAAAATGGCTCATTAATTACAGATGGAAATATTAAATGTGAAAGGCTGCCAGCAGATTCAGCTCAGGTTTGTGACAATGATCATTTTCTGACTTGCATCATGTTGGTCTCCCAGCAGATTTCCTCCTACTCACAGGATAAGTGAATAGGTGACTTCTTACAGTTGCCAAGTAGTTGCGAGCATAGGGTTTTACTAAAAATATGTTTGGTTTCCATATTCCTGGATCTAGCTTTAGCTTGCCTGCCTGGGATCACAACTGTGAGATGATTGCCCCCCTGTTTGTGCTTGATAATGATACAGACTCAGCCCTGGGCTGAAGCAGGTTGGCATTACAGTTTCCATCTATCAAGTACCACCTTCACGAGTATTATATGAGCAAACTGAGGGGACAAGAGGTTTGAGAAGGTAAAGAAATTCCCATAAATGCCAATAATGTTCCCACCACTTTTACTGTGGGCAGGGAACCATTAAAGTGATACAGAAACCAACCCTATTCACAAGGAAGGTGGGTCAGTGACAGGATGTACTCATTGCAATGAGAGGATAAGGCAAAGTCCAAACCCCTTAAGACCAAGTGGAAACATATACTGTGATTGAAAAGCCATTGAATATTTAGGGCCAGAAAAGTAGTAGAGGAAAACATTAATGATGTTTCCTCTAGTAGAAATAATCACATTAATAAAAGACATATCTTTTATTCCAACCTTTACAGGTTGTCAATAATAACATATTATTTCATTTTTATTGCTACTGTTTAGTAACTCTTAATTTCTAGAAACAATAAAAGTGTCTTTCATGTTTTGATTTTAATGGAAAACAGGACAATGGCACTTCATGGAGTCAAATATTTTCCTTTAGGATATGACAGGTTTTTTCCTAATTAATCTACAAAATTTTCAGAAACAAGAACAAGACATTCTTCATACTTTTGTTTTAGAATATCTAAATGAGAGACCTGAACTGCCAAATATTTCAGAAGTGCTGAATACCTTTTTTATGAACGTCGGTGCTGTGTGAAGGATATCAGCATGGACATCTGAAAGTAGAGATTCTTAAAATCACAACTTGCCTTCCATAATATCACTCTACACTGCTGCAGGAACTCTGGAGCCATCCTTAAAGAAGTAGAGGAATTAAGCTGCTACGTAAGTGTAGCAACAAATGATAGCAGTTGTTCCTTCCTTGGCTGCATTTTGTTATTTTGACCTTCTTTAGTTAAAAAATCTAAAATGTGAGTTGGTTTGACACTATAACACATTGCTACAGTAGCTCCATCATAGCGGGGTTGAGACCTGCAGAGTGAGCAGAAGTGTAAAGCTTCAATTTAGATAAATGAAGTACTTTACGTTCAACAATGCCTACAACAATAATGTTATCTGAGAGTGATAGCTAACACTTATGGTACAATTTTTATGAAATATATGAATCATCTGTCTTTTGGGGAAGCTGTTGTAACTTCCCTGTCTTGATTTGGTGTTAATATAGCGATTTAATTTCTGTTTCTCGCCCATCCTCTGGAGAGAAAAATAGTAGCAAACACCAGCTTTTAATAATCACAGCCTTCAGAAGGCACTATATGCACTTCAAAAGCATACAAATAGGCTGGGAGCGTGCAGAGTTATGGAGGAAAGAACAGCGTGTTCCTCAAAATTTGCAAGCACCCGTTTGGAGGGATGCTGCAGAGCAGAACTGCCACGGAGGTTGGCACCTCACAGTGACTTGATCCGTGAGCCAAGGCATACCGTGGATTATTCTGGACCAACGGCTTCCCCAGCAGTAGATGTTATTGAGATTAGTCACACAGCTTTCATGCTCCGTGCTTCAGAAAGATCCTTGGAACATGTTCTGGCTATCAGGGGAGACAAATTTTTGGATGTGATGCTTGCCTGGTGTATAGCAATCTGGGCAGAATGGATACCTTTGGATTGCTACAGTTCATCTAGCAATCGATTTTATCTGGAGACAGGATTAGGGCTGCCAAGACAGTTTCTTGGCCCAGTTACCATCTACACTGTGAGTTCTCCCTGGAAAACCATGCAGGCATATCTGGGGATGCCTTCAGTCAGCACAGGGTGCCACGTGGGTTGACTATATTGTTTGATCAGTTTTTTTTTTTGTGTGTGTGTGTTTCTTTTGTTTATGCCTGCAAATAGACCATATGGTCACTTCCATATTAAAAACCTTATTGAATAAATATGAGTACTTGTTTCCCAGAAATACTGTAAAATGGTGAATAACCCCTGTTATATTTTCTTTCTCAGAAGAACATTTTCTAATGCTTTGTCCAGATTGAGCAAGGAAAACTTACTAACTCTTTTAATTTCCTGTTCCCCATGCACTAAGGTAATGGTTAGTAAAGTAGAACAAGAGTTGGCATAATCCAGGAACGCTTGGCATTGCAAAATCACAACAGGGTTGAAATCTCAGCAGTCTTTTTCCTTAAGAAAAAAAAAAGCATAAATTTTAAATCAAATGAAGCGTACTGGAACAAAGAGTAAGTGTGGGCAGAAGAGAATTGATAGTGCTTACTGCGGTGTAACATTTCCTGGACTGAACTGATTCAGATTTTAGAAAAATCCAAATGTAATTTTGGCGTTTAGGTTGTGAACTGCAAAGCCTGTGGAGTCGGTGTGGTCCTTCTGTTGTCCCAGTGGTCTGCAAATTAAGGACTCACTGGAGATCTGGATTAGCGTGGCTGCATGCAGAAAACACCCTCTCACGTTCAAATCCCATTTCACCTTTCTCACATCTCACGCTCCCTTATCGTCCCCTAAAACCCATTGCCTATTTAAGAAACATAATAACAAGAACTGCAAGTAAGTCTGTGTTTCGTGCTGTTTCATTTTTGATGTGTGGAAAAGACAGGGGTGACGAAAAGGTTAGTGATTAAAGTCTCAGGTTGAATGTAACTGGGTTGGACTAATCAGAGAAAGTACAGTTCCTTTTTGTTTAGCACCTTTTACTGCATGACTTTAGTGATACTCTCAAAACATGTATTTGAGGCAGTCTCTGCCATGCCACTGCTTCTTTAGAGCATATTTCATTTCACTTGGGTGAGGAGATTCAGTGTGCCTAACATTGGAGCTCAAATCCCTCATGCTGTCAAGAGTGAAAAATAATCCCTTCCCTGTGCCTTCTGCCACATACACAGATGTACAAACACATCCTGGGGCAAAATCTTAAGCATGCTGAAATCCAGCAGGGCCATTAAGGTGGGGATGGAATAGCATACATATTATTTATTTTTAATATATATGTTATATATAATGTGTGTGTATATATGTATATCAGTAGTATGCATCTCCAATATGAGGTGCAGGCTTTATTGTAAAAAGAAAGAAAAGTGACAAAGTAAAAACACAGCTGGTAATTTGATGTTTATACTTATGAATGAAGAGTAGCATTAACTAGCTATTGCTAAAATTATTGGGGGGACTCTTCTCCTTATCATTTCAATATATTTCTCCATTTCCTCAAACTGATTTTTGGTTAATTTTTCTCATAAATAACACTTTTTTTTTTATAAGCTTGAAGCTTCCAAGTGAGGTAAGATCCATTAAAGCTGTCCAAGGATGTTGATCCTCACACTGGTCAGGGCTTGAGGTAGGTGCATACATTAACCCTAAAGTTGGGTGTTGTTCCAACTGTTGTCCCACGGCAGAAGGTAATACTTAACCAGTTATTACATCTTCAAAATGGAGTGCACGCACACAATGCATCTGCACTGTTTTTGGCTGAATTAGAGTTAAATTTCTTCATAGTAACTGCATGGTGCTAAGTTTTGGATTTGTGCTGGAAACAGTGCTGATAACACAGGGATGTTTTTGTTACTGCCGAGCAGTGCTTACACAGAGCCAAGGCCTTTCCTGCCCCTCACCCCACCCCACCAGCGAGTGGGCTGGGGGTGCACAAGGAGCTGGAGGGGGCACAGCCGGAACAGCTGACCCCAACTGACCAAAGGGATATCCCACACCGTATGGCGTCATGCTCAGCATATAAAGCTGGGGGAAGAAAGGGGGGATGTTGGGAGTGATGGCATTTGTGTTCCCAACTCACTGTTACGCATGATGGAGCCCTGCTTTCCTGGAGATGGCTGAGCACCTGCCTGCCCATGGGAAGTGGTGAATGAATTCCTTGTTTTGCTTTGCTTGCGTGTGCAGGTTTTGCTTTGGCTATTGAACTGTCTTTATCTCAACCCACGAGTTTTTGCATATTTACCCTTCTGCTGCTACTCCCCACCCCACTGGTGGGGGAGTCAGTGACTGGCTGTGCGGGGCTGAGCTGCCAGCCAGGGACGGAATAAATTTCACACACTTTCTACAACAGTAGATGACATGATTAGCTCAAGGTTGCAAAATGAGTCAGTAATGGGTGCTGCTATCTGTTGGGATCTCAACTATTTAATCTATTGAGCTATCGCAGGCAAGATTCTTGGCCCAAACGGTTGGCAGAACTGCATTAGTAGGAAGATGACAGAAAAGGACACGGTCAGCTTAAAGGAAACATTGTATTTTATCAGCTGAATCGTTTCACAAAGAAAAACTGGTAGCCTAACTCCTGCCAGCTACTTACTAAAAATAAAGTATTCAACGTTGTTTATTAAAATGCAATTATGAAGTGTTGCCTTCTGTTCTATGCCTCCACACTAATAAGCAAGATATTTAGTAAATCAACTGCTTCCAACAAACAAGAGCCAGCTAATGAATGTGAAACCCTTTCTGCAGCACTATAAAAGATTATCCAAAACAGCAAATGCATCTAGAGAACAATAGAGCATAGCTGTTTCTGCTAGCATTTTGTTTGCATGGATGCAGTTGGCAATTATTTAGAAACTGTTCACGTTTTAGAAATCTATTTGTAGTATGGCATACTGAATATTTTAAGTTTTTTTTTAAAAGCGTGTGACGTATTTTGCAGTGTGCTTTAGGGAGAAATTAGTTCTTCATAGCAAAGCTAATGTCTTCTACAGAAACATCTTGGTAGACCAAGAGTACAAAGAAAACGGTGAAACAGGCATAATGAGACTGCAAGGCCACCACAGTGGTGACATCTGGTCTGCATTTCCATTTGCTCTTTATCACATAAGTTTTCAAATCTAAGGGCCATCTTTTGATTTTCCTTTTTTCCGGTACGTAGCAAAAACAGGTTCTGGCCCAGAACCACCTACTTGGGGTACAGCCCAGAGAAGAAGCGAAAGGAGGGGGTGCTTCTGGCTCCAAATTTCACATATCCACCCTATAATTGCCCTTCCTGGCAGCTTCGCTCTAAGGTTAAACCTCAGATATCTCATCTGCTTCTGGGAGTCATAATGCTGGGTGCTTTTGAAGGATACTGGTAATCAGGTGGCAGGCACATGCTCAGCAGTACCACATACTCCAGATCATATCTGTCACCTACGGTACCAATAACATTGCAGTAAAGCCACCCCCTGTGGGGTCAGATAAGCTCAAGGGTGAGTGTCAGTGTGGCAGGAAGCAATGTACAGCTGTAAGACCCATGAGCTTTAACAGGGTGGGATGTGGATGGCAGGTCCCCATCTGTCTTACCAAGCAACCTGCTGCAGGAAAGGGCAAAACCCTTACAGAGGGACCTTTTGATTGACCAGGCTTCACTCACATGATACCACTGTAAGGGATGTTATACCTACGGCAGAGGGCTCAGGCAAAGTCTTCCCTACAAACATGAAGCAGGGGGCTGCTTGGGCCAACATCACAGGTTGTGCAGGAGCGAGCTTTCTCTGACCAAGCTCCAGGGTTTCCTAGGAGTTCCTGTCTAACCTGCAGTTGAATTGGATGAATACAGAAGGAGTTGAGGCTCCAGCATCACTTGGTACCTGAAGGACTGTAAAGCTTTTATACATAAAATATAAATGAAAATTTAAAAAAAGATCTACAGGTTTCAAATTCTTTGTCTTCCTCCATAGACATTCTTTGAGTTAATTCACTCAGAGTGAATAGTAGCTGCCTTCGCCATGCTATGGTTGTGCAAATATATCTGTCTTCTCTTGGCACGGTTGCTTCTGTCTCAACTAAAATTCTAGACTTTTTTCCTTAATATCACACTGTGGATGTCCACCCTTCAGCTAAAGTTACTGCAGGTGGCATTATTATTATTACTATTATTATCATCATCATAATTCCTTTCTCTTTTATTACTTTTTATGGGAATTGGCTCTACCCAATGGCTGCACCTGAGCTAGTCACTCTGGGCTCCATTGCAGCGCTTGGAGATGAAAAGGTATGTTAAAGTGTGATTTGTCTTCAGCATAAAACGGTGAGTCAGCTGAATGGATCAGATGTGAGTCTTGGACAACCAACTCAGGTACACAAATTTATACTGTAATATCTAAAGTTAGATGAGATGAAAGCCATTCTCCATCTGCAGTAACCACTGTTTACCTCATTATTTTCCACTGACCCGTTGCTGTGTACGTTCCTGCTGATACCCATCTCTTTCCGCCAGTCACTTGTTTCTCCCTCTTGTACTTTGATTCTGTAATTCACAGAGCAGAGAAACTGATACTCCAATTTTTGCACTATGCCAAACACACTGGGACTCTGGCCTGTAAATGACTCCGGTACAAATTACTGTAATAAGCCTCATTAACAACACGCTCCCGTCAGGAGGGTGCTTAAGCACATTTATAAAACTAAGGATGTGCTTATGTTCCAATAATTATGAAGACAACGTTACCAAGGTATATGCTTACACTTCAATATGTGCTTTTATTAACCCAGTCACGGCTTGTAACTCAGTTGTCTGAAACAGTTGATCTAAAACTCTGCATCAGCCCCGAGGAAGGGGGAGCCTGGATTGCTTGTCGTAATCAGGAAAATTACGGTTTGACTACTATTGACGTTTCCGTGGCACTTCATCACCGGGGTGTGATTGCCCACAATCATTCCTTGCCTTTCTACTGCATCTCATTCCAGTCAAGGATCTCAACGTGTTTTACAAACGGCACCAGATTCAGTGAGAAGCTGAGTGTCTTTGTAGTTGATTGATTAGCTGTCATCTTAATAACGACTACCCTTTTTATAAAACCTTGGCTTTCGCGTTAAGGCTTAAGTTTGATTTGGCAACAGATTTCAGGTTCATTCTCTTTATGCAGCTGACAGTAACAGTTGCTGTTGTTAAGTGTGGGAAACAGGTATGTTATTTTGAATCTTTATATTTCATGTATAGTGCTCAGGTTTGCCACTCTCTGCGCAACCTGTGGTTCCCGTTTTCACTGGCTTTGACAGAGCTGAGCCAAAAAGGAAAAGTCCACTCTATGTCTGCAGATTTATGACACGGGATGCAAAGTAGCAACAAGGCCTTTAGCACAGCGATGGTTTAAATTGGTTCTGTCAACTGTTGTTGTTTCTAAATGACTTCCGTTTTTAAGCAGCTATAGGTAGGGCTTATTGATTGTGCTGTTTCTACGACGCAATGAGATCTTACAGTCCAATTAAACAGTGTTCCCCAGCAATGTCTCTCTGAATTTTTATGCAAACCATTACACTTACAATATAACAAGCTGCGTAATTGGGTTTTTCTCAGACTGTCAAAACATTTAGCAATCCTATCCAGGCTGGTGCTGCAGTGTTGCCTGCTCACAGAAACAAAACATCGTGTGCAAAGGGAAGTGCGAACAGTCTGTGCCAGGGGTCGCCTTCTTCTGCCCTGAGGTGATGGGTGGTAGAACGGGAGAACTAGCATGTCCGGGTGGGTCTACTTCTTAAATTTAATTCGTTCTATAATTTATCCAGAGTAAAATATGTTTTATATGCTTTTAATATTCCTTGCTGTGCTACAGGAAAGGCAGGTGCATAGAGGAGGAGAGAAACAGTCTGGGAAATTATGGGTTAAACTGTTGTATCCTCCATCTATTGATTGTTAGTACTGTCAGAGGCAATGTGTTTTGAGGTTCCTTCAACTCTTCAGTACTAATTTGTCTGCCATTCACACATGCAGATGTTACAAAAAGAAAGCTGCTTAATAATGTTCCTTACATAAAGGTTTAAAAAAAAATCTGTTCTTATAAGGAAAGGTTAAAAATCAATGTCAATAAAAGAAAAAGTACAACAATCATACAACTGTTCTTTGAAAAAAATCTTATTAAATTCTCTTTTATTTTAGACTAAAAGGAAATCAGAGCTTTTGATAGATTAATTAGAAGTTGAAATGTGTTTATTACCTCCTTTTAAAATATCTTCTCATTTTCTGTTGATCGGACTGACTTGATCCGCTCATCTCGTCTTTGAGCTCATTTCATCATGAACAGATGATGAAGTGCTTGAAAGAACCTGTGAGGCCCGATAAAACCAGCTTTCTAAAACTTTGTTTAGGACTCCAACTCCAGATACTTATTTTTGGCTTGGAGGAGGGGAAGGCTTAGAGGAGAAAGGAAAGCTGCTTTCCACCTGCCAAATTCTGCCCACCTTCCTGCAGCCTGAATCACCCATCCACCAAGAAGAGGAAAAGATTACTCCAAATGAACAACAGTAGCCAAATCTGTCCTCTGTAAGGATATTTTAATGAAAACAATAATTTTGTTGTTCAGGAATTAATGTCCTCTTCTCTCACTTGAACTCAGCTTTGTATATGTGACAGAAATATTGTCTCAGGAGCAAAATACAGTATTGTGTGGAACGTGAGTGCCTGGTAAACACTGGAACAATCACCTAGTCCTGAGAAAAATGTCACGTTTGTGGTTGGGGTACAAAAAGGTACATAAAATTCAGTGTCTTAATGGGCATGGCAGTGTAAGCTCACCCATTGTTGTCTTGTTACTGTCCAGGAAGCTCAGAGGGCTCTCTCTATTTTTTAGAGATATAAAAGAAGCCAGTCTAATGAGATAATGACTTGGCAGGAGACCCCTGGTTTACAAAATATGCGTGATCAGATTTTCTAGCAATCCTTCAGAACTAAATTGAGTTGGGCACTTCTAAGAGACATGGGTTGAGCCCAGCCTGGGAGAGCCCTGCTCTGCCCTCAGGGTACGGTGGGGTCAGGGGCTGGCGGCAAGCTGGGCACTGAGCTGGTGGGAGGGCACGCACCCTGTCTTGCTGCAGGGCCTGCATTTATCATTTCCATTTATTCTCCTTCCACCAGCTTTACAGGGGAGTCAGAGGCACATCACAGTGTCCATGTGGTTTTTCTCTCTCCCTCTTTTGGGCTTGGAAAAGATGGGATTTCTCTGAGCAAATCCTCCTCTCCACCGGCACAGCCACATTACAGATTCAGATAATGCCCACTTGGAGGGTAGATCTGCTTTGAGGAGAAGAGAAAAGCAGTGTTCCTGGTGCTGCTTTTTCCCCCAGCCTGTAACCTGTAAGAGGAGCAGCCCGCACAGGACTAATGAGAGCCACAGTGGCACAGAAATACAGGGTGGTGGTGGCTGTACCCAGAGCTGCCGATGCCCACGGGACACCATTTGCACCACCGGCTTCTGTTCACTGACACACATGCGTGCTGGCAGCACTGAGGCTGAGTTCACAGGTGGCACAGACAAGTTACGCCTCATGTGCTGTTGTTCTTTCAATGACAGTTGTTGGGTTTTAATGATAAGTCAACTGCGCTTTCGCTTTCCTTCTCCCCAGCTAGCAAGCCTCAAAAATACGGGAAGGATCAAAAAGCAGTAATGACACCTGATATAATTTTACCCACATAGTTCAATGAAAGAAATAAAAGCTCAGCTTTCCTGCAGCTGCCTGTAAAATTTGTGGAGAGCTGAAGGTATATGTTATATTAGCTATGCTAATAATAAAAGCAACAATACTAAAGATTTACTTCTTGATTCCTGGCTTTTCCCATTTAGGTTTCTCTTACCGGAGGTAATGAGGAACTCAGAAAGTGTTTCACATGAGAGAACAGTTTTGCTTTTAGGGAGGTATCATTTGATGTTGGAAGAAAAGTGCTATAAATGATAAAAAATTGAGGTATATTTCTGATTAAAAGGTAAAATCCAATTCTGTCTATAGGATACTGACTTGCTCTTTGCTGTTGTGTGATTTTGGACAATTTGTGCCTGTCTCTGTCTTATTTCTCTTTCCACCTCCCATCTATCTAGATTGCGTTCTTTTGTGGTTATTGACTACCTCTTAATGTTGTACAGTGCCCAGCTTAGCGGAATCTCAATTCCAGCGTTGCAATTCAAGCACTGAAAGAAAGAAAATTCCGTAAGCAGTGACCAATTTTCTCCTCTCCAAAACTGACTGAGTTAAAAGGGTTAGAACTGTGAGCCTGTAGGAGCTGCAAGGGAGTCCTCTGAATCGGCGTTAGGATTTGCTGTTGCACTGGTGGCACATTCTTTTTGGGTAAAACCCATGCCCATTGTCAGTAGGGACCTCATCGAAAGGTGACAGCCAGAGGCGGCTGCCAGTACCCGTAGGAGGTACTGTGTGTCCAAGAATCCCTACCTACAGACCGGGTGCCCTGCTGCTTTCACACACCACCCCCCCACCCCCCCACCCCCACCCCTCGACATGGCCTGCATCATTTAGCTTGCAAATTACAGGTTGCACCTTTGCTGGTGCCTGAGGGAACACCACAGACTGATGCTGAGCACTAGCATGTGCCACCTCAAAAATACTTTTCCACCTAATTTAAAAAGAACAAAAAGCTATTGTACCTTCCCTCTCTTAAAAAGCCAGGCACAATACAGCATCTTAAAGTTCCTTATGTCAATTAAAACGTATTTTTGAAGGCTACCTGTGAATGGAAATCTCATTAAGTTCATGGTGACCTTCTAGATCCTGAACATCCTCTGAAAGACCTTGCAGTGCATGCAAATAATTTCTTTAGAACTATTTCTCATTTGATTTATGTTCTAGAAAGGAGAAGTGCAAACCCAATTTGACTAATTACAAAGATATTTCCTTTTCATCTTTATCTGTGAGAAAAGATAAGGTTTCTTTCTATGTTTTTGTTCTACCTTGTTACACAGTATGAAAATTAGCAAAGTTTTTCTCATATACCTGATACATGACACCTTTTGTTTCCCTTCTTCATTCACAAGCTTTGTTTTTCTACAAAAGATAATGAAAACATAGATGAGAAACTAGATAACGGATGTTGTAGCTCACATAATTTCTGCTCTGGTCTTCTGAAGACTGCAGGCACAGGCACAAATGCTAATTTTCTTAAAATTAACAGGAAACCTCCATGCCATATAGGTTTACTTATTACTTCTCATACTAATTTCTATTGCCTTTCCTTAATGTTTGAATGTTTCCTAGTATGAAATGTGCAATGTTTATCTGATTGTATGGCTGTTCTCCCCCACTGCTCTCTCGTCCCAGTCCCCCATCCCCCATCTCTCATATGAGGGTGTCTTTGAGGTTGGAAAGCACACAATGGCTGGCACAGCCAGTGCACTTAGACTGGTGTTGCCTGTGATAAATGGGTGATCGCAGGCCAATGTCCCATTGAATTTCTTCTTTTGACACTGGTCCTTCACTTGTGCCCTAGCTTTGGTGAAAATGAAACCTCACTTTTGTTTCCTCTGTGCTTTTATTGCATATAATAGCAGGGAAAAGGGATGTGTGGCAGGTGTCCCTAAGCACTCAGTGAATTGTCTATTCGCAGGTATCAGTCTGAAGGTGAGGGACTGTGGATGGAGCCCAGACCTGACTGACTAACACTGCATGACGAGCAATGTGTAATGCTATCTGCTCTCCCCTGGCTGGGAAAGGGTACTATTGAGCTAAGGAAAGTATAGGAATATAATTTTCCCCAGTAATTCTCCTCCCTGGGCTGCATAGGTGGGTTTGCAATCAGCAGAGGCTCCCCAGTAGGAGTGTGGTTGAGCTGCAAAGAACCTGCTATTAGGTATTCTTCAGGGCTTTTTATCTTCACAGGCTCTAGGAAGGGAAGAGTGTACCAGAGCATGATCAGGGCAGGTGGAGCTTTTTAAAATGCCTTTGGGTGGATGTTTTTCTTTTTCAAGGGGAAAAGGAAGACTGAATCGGATTTTCCTGATGTATTCTTGTAAAGGCTCTCAAGGGTAGGCAAGCTGTATTGTTTGTCTTTTGCCTTTTCTTTTCTTTCTTCAACTATCCTTTCTTTCTTTAATTACCAACTGGGTTTAAGACAATGAGATTTGCATGCGATTCTTTGACGAGTGGTTGTGCAGCGTGTGAATTGTCAACACACACA
Source organism: Phalacrocorax carbo (assembly GCF_963921805.1). Taxonomy (NCBI): domain Eukaryota; kingdom Metazoa; phylum Chordata; class Aves; order Suliformes; family Phalacrocoracidae; genus Phalacrocorax; species Phalacrocorax carbo. The sequence continues at coordinate 136,340,693 of NC_087513.1, read as the reverse complement.
GCCTTCCTGTTGTGTGTTGACACTCCGGCTTGCAACCCCAGCTACAGAGGAAATTTCCAAAGAAAGAGTGCTAAGCAGCAAAGACACAGGTCTATAAAATTCACTGGGGTATAGACCATTCCATTGCCACAAAAGCTTGCATATCTTTGTAACTCTGTCTATATGAGCAGCCCCACGAGTTTCCATGGAATCACTCTTGGAAGTCAAATTAAGAATATGAAAGCTTCTCCCTGAGCTGTGTTTAACTTTCCTTAATTGTCATGACCAAATTATGAAAATTACTGCAACACAGTCATATACCTAAGCAAGGGGGTATTTTCAGAGGTCTAAGATGAAATAAGGTAATTTTTCTTCCTTTCATTTCTGAATGTCTTCCCCGAAACCATCTGAAAGAGATCACCTGCATTTCTGGGTGGTGATAGCAAGAGGAACAAAACCAGCTCAGATGCTGTTAGAGTTAGTGGGGGACTGTGGCCATGCCTGAGGTGGGCAGAGCCATCCCAGGAGGCAACCTGTACAAGTAAAGTATTTCCTTTAAGTGCCAGCATAAACTGGCTTTCTGGGATAGAGGCATTATTATACTTCGGGACTGACATTTATTCTTAGAAAACAAATCTCAAAGGAGAGAGAACATTTTGGTGTTACTTCCTCACCGTTGCAGTCTTACCTGCGGGAAGTTATTTAAAGCCACAGAGGCCCTAGGAATGAGTGGTGACTGTCCCAGCAACACTCAAGGAGGCTTGAGTGTCTTCTTGGGTTTTCTGACTTTGTAATACGTGCAGGCAAGAGCAGATATATTATCCAGACTCTGACATTCACCGGTCATCTGCTAAAGACTGCAGATACTAATGCAGTGTGCTTTTTATGCAATGCAGTGCTCCTAAACCTCCACTGACTGCTGTTTTGGATACATGGAAAACGAAGCAGCGGTAACAAATCTGGAAGAGTATCTTAATTGGGAATGGGGGGCCTGTACACTCAGGGCTCAGAAAAGCCATCTGGTCTCCCACTGACAGCCTACAAATTCATCTGTGCCCTAGTGGAACAAAAGACATTTGCATCGGTGCCAGCCATGCCAGGATTTTCAGACTAGGGATTGAGCATGGAGTGAAATGCATCCCGAGCCTTCATTAAGTGAAACAGACAGAGGAGTTGATATTTCCAGTAATAATTGCAAAGGACCTTGCAGACTGCACGATCTGCTCCAGGGAGGGTTTTCTCTCATCCCTGGCAGGATTACCAACACACCCTCTGCTGCAGCAGTGAGTGGAATGAACAGACCTTGGAGGGTGGGTGCGGAGCTCCATGGCATGTTAGGGGTGTCAAAAATAGGCTTGAATGTTTTATTCTCTTTCTGCTCCTGTTTGATATTATTTATGTTAAGGCAAATCTGGATGCATAATATTGCCATAAATAATTGAAAAGCCACAGTCCCTTAAAGTGTTTTCTGTAATGCACTCACAACCATTTGGAATTTCAGTACGAGAATTGTTGAAACGTCTGCTGTCTCCTTATTTTAGATGTGGGAGGAAGAGAGAACACCGAGCACAGTCCATCTAGAGAGGGAAATAGAAATGCCATCAGATTAAAATGATGCTGTCCAAGATCTTCCACGCTGCCAGACGTACCTTAGGAACCTTCCTAAGGTACCCGAGGAAAGAGGGACTAGACAGAAGGAAGAGATAACTTTATATCGCAAGTTCAAATCTGTGTTTTGGGGTTTGGAATAAGAACTGCTTCCAAGGTAATTTGTAGCAGTCCAGGGGCCACTGTGTCATACAGCACTCCATCATACCTGAGCCTCTGTAACACCTCTGGTGCAGGGCAGCAGAACCCCAGCCCAGACCCTGCTCACTCTCTTTGTTGCTGTTCACGCTGCAGTTGTACCTCGGGGCCTTGGCTATGGTACTTACAGTAGACTCCCAGTACCAAACAGTGGTCAAACCAAAAGAGAAAGTCCCATTTCCAGGCTTACGGTTTTTATATGCACCAAGAGACAGCCAGGAGGAGGTGGACAGGCAGAAGTGGGCAATGCCCAGCTGGGTGAGCACTGTAATTTCTGCCATAGTCTGAGTGCAGTGGGAAGCCCCTCGCTCCTGTGTATTGGGTGCCCTTGAAGGCACTGCAGTGAGCTGGTTTCCCCTGAGGAGGCTGACAGTGATTTCCAGCACAGCTTACTTACAAAATACATGAAGGATCTGGTCACCTTGTGGAAGCAGCAAGTAGGGTGCTGATGAGCTCCCCTCATCAGGCTCCAGGTCTCCAGACACCCCAAGGCAGTGGCCAAGAGCCAGAAGCAATTCCTCTCCTGGGTTCTCTGCCTCCTTCCTATCTGCAGTGCCTCTCTCGCTCTGCCTTTTCTGCCTACAACACCGTGTAGCCCTACCACACCAGGCATAGCGTGCATGGATTACTTTTGGTTGTCCAGCCATGGGCTCTTGTTGCAGTGTCGCAGATTTGTCTAGCAGCGTTGTGCCTATGTGATGGGGCAGGTACGCAAGGATTTCCCCCTTTTGGGCCAGAGCACAACTGAGAGCTGTGAGTCTCTCAAGCCATGGAGTGGTCTTCAGCACCACGAGGTATTAAGCCCGCTTAAGATTTTTAAAAAAGCTTCCTCTGACAAAGAGTCTTTATTTTGTGCAAAATGTTTCCTGCATTTTCTACCAAATTTGAACCTGTTTTCTCAAGGAAAATCTCTAGCCTCTTTAAATTCAGTTCATGCTAGAGGAGAGGTGTGAAATATATTAAGCAGATGAAAGAAACCAAACCAGTGTTGGGACAGACTATTCAAGGGACTTAAATTCTAACTATAAATTATTTAAAACACTGAATTTGAATTTACAATATCCCTTTAAATCATTCCGTGTATTCCATAATTGGAGGTAAGACTTCCAAAGACCTGCTCCCTGTGCTCAGCATCTCTTTCTTTCCTTTTCTTGCTACGTACCTGACAGCTTTCTCTTCCTCTCTGATCATGCTACATTTAAAGCTCCCTTTAGGTGGACTTGAAACACTTGGAATGTGAGTTCACAATATTCTCATGTAAGCAAAGACCCTCTCCTTGTTTCTACAAGCATTAAATGGTTAGCCCCTGCCAAACAGAGATACACAAGGAAAGGTATGCGCGTTATTCACTGTGTTGTGTAAGACTCCCCTGGTAGCATCCTGGCTTGATTCAATGCTGAGTGGAAGACTGCTGCTGTTTTCCTCATTTTTCACTTGAGAGGGGAACGTGGATATACACAGAGCCCTGCTCACAGTGTCACCTTCCTTATCCCTGTAGTAAATTGGCCTGGTTCAGAAAAAGAGGCCATTTTTCCTTATCGAATATGAGTGTTAGGCTTGGGATCCAAGGCTCCACTTACTGCCTTGGAGAGGTTTTCCGTCTGCTACTGCAAGTGCTAAATCCTACACTTCTGCTAACTGGTTGGAGGAAACACCATCCCCCAACCGTGTGGGTTTTAAAACGGTTTTAATATATTTTTAAGTGCTTTAGCAGTCTCCTTTATATGTGATGGGCAATCTCTAAGCCTGGATGTTGGACAAAATATCAATAAAACCCTCCGCTTCTGTTGAAAAGAAAGCCTCATGTGGCTTCCTGTGCAGCCATTGCATTTGTAAATCACTCAGGGCACATGACCTCTTAACCATATCTTGTTTCCAACTCGCAAAATGATGAAAGGTGATTGGGCTCTGCGCACTCGCCGCCACTCTCCCCCCTTCTCCCCTCCATGCGATTTTCTTTCCCCCGAGTTGCTCTGACAGACTAAGCCCAGCTTGCATCAGCCTTTTCCAGCTGAGGGGCAGCAGGCGCAGAGCGACTTCATGCGCTCCTTGCTCGCGCAAAGGGCAGGGTCGGTGATTTATTCCTGTCTCCATCATGGAGAAGGACTTTGGCATCGGGAAAAGGCAAACCCTCTGCATTTCCTGGGACATCAGTGGAGTCATGGATGAAGGGGAAGAGGAGCAGTTTTGCCCGTGAGTAGTAACATTTAATTTGGTATCTGGTTTCCATGTGAATCCAGCAGATTCACAGAGGAGGCGAGCCACAGCATTGGGAACTGCTTCCCTGTTACGTGGGGACAGACTGAGGTCCGTGTGTCCCTTAGTGTGCCGGGGTGTGCACACAGCAGCCAGCCTCCAGCTCCCTCAGAGGGTGACCTTGGCAGAGGACAGCCACGGTGGGGGCACACCTTGTGCATGTGCAGTGTTGCAGGGGGCTATGAAGTTTTCGGGAGCAACTGAAAGAGAAAGGAAAATCAACATAAAGTCCTGAAAGAGCAGATAGAGAAGACAACTCCAGGCTAACTCCTATGCTAGTACACATTTAATTTTTTAAACGGCTGTAGGAAAGTCTGTTTCTTTCTTCTCTTAAAAGGTCAAAAGTCCCCTCCAGTACAAGAGAGTAGAGAGGACTTGTTTCTACCTACATACTGTGTCTTTTGATGTTGAAGACCAGAAGCTGCAGCTGCAAAAACTGCAGCAAGAAGAATGGGTTTGGAGGGGTGAGAGAAGGGTTGGCACAAAGGAAAAAGAAGCTGACAGCATTTTAGGCTAGCGTAGTGACAAAGTCAAATTCTGCTTCAGTTTTAATCTTTGATAAGACGAGCGGTCCTGGCTGAATTTCAGTACTAATTGGGGGTGTCTCTTTTGATCATTGTACACACACCAGGCTCCAGCAAAATCTTTAGAACTCCTTTACAATACACAGATATTCAGATGTCCTTTGCAATCAATAATATGGGTATATAAACAATCAGATTTTTTAAGTGGAAAGGATGTTTTTGTGATACAGCAACTGTCAGGTGAAAACCTATATCTCACAACACTTAGTGACCTCTAATTTCCTTCTGACTGTCCAGGTTTCCCTCATCCCTGGTAGGAGCTGGGGTATAGAAAAAAGCTAGGCTGGCTCCACCTGCTCTTTATTCCCTTGGTCTTTGTAGATGAGAAAGGATTTTATGGGAAGGAAGTTCTGCATCTGGGGAGGGAAAAGGGAGAGGGGAGGGCTTCTCTGCATGCTTTGGGAGGGCCGTGTGGTGGTTGATGGGCTGCTGTACAGTCGGCCATAGCCTTGGTCTTTCAGCTGTGACTGTATGAACTGCACAACATTACTGTTTCTTTTTTCACTGGGAATCAAGGGAATGAGGAGAATTGAATCCTTTCTTCTCATCCAAGGTATTCCTTTGAGTCAAGATCACGTACTTGGGCTTGGCAGATGCACTTGGACATGTGCCCCTGCCTATTTGCTTGTAAGGCATCCTATGCTTTCCTGGTTTGGGGAACATGGAGTGTATCTTTGTCCCCCAGGAGCAGCAGAGACCAGCCCAGGGGTTGTAAACTACACCAGCAGTTTGTTAGGGGCTTACTGTAAGCAGGTACCCCAGACATTGCAAGGGCACTGGTCACAACCTCCTTTCCTATTACACAGCTCTGCAGGGCAGAGAGAGATATCAGGATATATCCCAGCTTAGATCCAGGATAAATTACTCCATTAATCGGCCCCTCTGGTGAGACTTGTGGGAATAGGAGGCTGGAGAGCTGCCCCGCAGCACCCACTAGCGCCAGGGCCCAGGCTTCCCTGTGGGCACGTGGAAGAACTGCCACGGCAGCCACGGTTCCCCTAGACTGAGGGTAACACTTTGCTGGAGGCCATTTCACACAAAGGAAAAGAAGCTGTATTTGAGAAAAAAGAAATTCATTTTGCTACCATACAGACTGTTCTTTCATTTACCCTAGGAAGCAATGGGAAAAGGAACAAGATAGCACAAGCAACCTCAGCTTCTCACAAGAACAATTAAACTTCTCCTGGCATTACAAACAGCAAAATAAAACCTGTAAAGGGCACCATATAAAGAAAGACAACGAATAAAGGAAGTGTGGATACAAATCTTTATAACAGTGAACAGTGTCCATTTTTTATCACAATAGTCTGTCTTTCTTATTGTTATCAGTTTAGTCTCAGCTAAAATAAATCTTGAAGTATGCATTTATACTTGCACATATGGCATGCTTCCACCGTCCCTCCCTAACACAACGTACTAGGACCATTCAGATGGCTACTAATGGTTGCAAATAGTAAGTCCTAATGAGATATGGAATAAGCTATTGGTACAAATGCAATTTTCTCTTGCAATCATGGGTATCCTACCAGAGGAGGTCAACCCCACTGTGGTTTGAAGTCCAGTGAAGAACAGGCATGGGAGGTGGAGGTACAGAGGATTCAGTAGGCTTTACCAATTCTTTCCATAACTCTTTTCATGAACATTTATAAAACATACTGAAATGCCATCAAATAGAGTTGCTTTTGACTCCTGTGCTGCAGGATAAAGCATCTTAAGATGCTGTAGTGACTTCAATGTTTCACTTAATTCAGTTTGGTTTTTTGTTTGTTATTAAGCTGAAAATTAGTATTTTAAAATTACTTGATCTAACACTCACTGAGGTCATTGTCGGTAGGATGAACTCTGGCAGTGACGTGGCTTGATTTTCTCATTCAGTTCTAGGGTATTATTCATCTCATATGCGAATAGAAAGACAGGAGCTGATTGACCTTCACATTAGGAGGTACATGTGATTTGTTAGCCCCCTGTGAAACCTTTAGCTCATAAAGACTTCTGCTCCACTTAGAGTGAAGCTTCCAGCAGATGTTTTTGATGGATTTCAGGGTGGCAAAGAAGTGCTTCAGTGAGCAGTGGAGCCAGTCTTATGCTTTGATTCCTTGAAGATTTGTGTCTTAAGATTGAGCCGCCATGCAGACACTGGTTCAGCCTGGGTGGCTGTCATTTCTCCACCTCACTTCCTCTACACATGAATCATGTTCAAACCAAACACCCTTAATTCTCCTGCTCCTCTGTCAAATCTCCTCGAAATTGGCCAGCAGCTGCACAAGCTATTAGGAATGACAGGTAGACATATAGGTAGTAATGCTAGATAACCCTTGTTAGGAAACCATAGCAGATATGTACAACAGCTATCTCTAAAACAGATTACTTTCAGTTTCAGCATTTTATGTTGATACCTGCTCTTTGGAGGGAAGGAGTTCAGGCCAAGCCCTAAGAAGTGCTACGTGCCTTCAATTCCTATTAAATTCCACATAAACTGGCCAGGGGTTTGGATCTGGTTATGACTTTCTCCAGAATTGAGGCAGGTGTTCTAATAGCTATTATAAGGTAATTTGAGGGAGAAAACCTGACATCAAAACCCCTCTTGCTTAAACACATCAGAACTGTAGTGACCCCAGCTGTATTTTAAACAATATGCAGGCTTGGCAATAAGAATCTTCTAGTGGTCATTTGACCATTTTCTGTCTCACTTTGGGGAGATGCTATAAAATGCCTAAAGCAAAAAGGGCTTCACCGTGGGATGTTCTGTCATAGTATGATGGGACTTGTGATCACAGCAGCAGGATGAGCACCATTTTATTTGGGGAGGTAGAATGTGCATTCCGGAACCCCTCTAGTAACGTCCCTCACCTATCAGCATTAATTAGCTACTTCACAGCTGGCTTGAAGCAGTGTTACTTGTGTAATTGTGTAAGGCCCCTAAGTTAGGGGGCAGGTGACCGGGGCTGATGGGCAACAGGAGGTTGGGAAAGCAGGGTGGGAGAGAGGGGTGCTTCTGGTGAGGTGACTTGTGTCCCTGCACAAGGGCTGTGGGCTGTTCCTGCGGTGGCAGGAAGGGTGTCTGGGGCTCAGGCAAGGGCTCATGGAGGAAAGAGAGAAATTTTGGCTCAGCTGTGCCTGGGACTGGAAGGAAGAAGGCTGAGAGGCAGCATGGAGTGTTTGATGTTTTGATGTCGCTCTGCAACTTCTACTCTTCTAAAGCTGAAGGTCACCTTAGAATCAGGCTTGCTTTAGATTTGGGTCAATACAGGAATCGTCTCATCTTTCCTTAGAGCACTGGTGGTTACATTAACCAGCTGGGGTTTTGTCTGAGAGGCTGCATTTTGCTACAAGCCCCAGCTTGTGCCTCAGAGATATTGAGCCTGGTTTGGAAGCTGCAGGAATGATGATTACTCAGAAACTTGTGGCATTTGGGTTCTGGTACCACAGTTAGTGCGCTGATGCCCACTTCAGCAGCAATATCCTGTGCAGTAATATCTTCTCTTTTAATGAAAGGAGAGTGCTGGTGGGTTTGTGTGAGGCAGGCAGGGTGCTGTGGGAAGATGGCAGAAACAGGACCTGCCAGCCCTTCCTACGGCCAGGTAGGTTGCTATGGTGTTTAGGACTAAGATGAAATGGAGAAGGAGGAGCAGCTTTAAGGCTGCAAACTTTTATTGTTTAAAATCAGTTTAATAGCAAAGATAGCTGTACACAAGCCCCAGTATTAATGACTTATTATTTTTTACTAAGTTTGATATTATTAGCTTTTCAGAAAATAAATGCCTGAGATGCCTGCTGGTAGCTTCTATCACAAATGTGTTCAGCCAGAGATTATTTTACTCTTTTAGCAGGAGAAAAAAAATTCTAATTAATTTTACCTGTCAGCAAGCCAACTGTTAATTCAGAATCCACTGAGAAGCTTTTGATTAACTAAAAATTGTCCTTTTATTAAGCAAATTAGAGCCATTCAAGCAGCTCATGAGGCATTTGTAAAGCCACTATTAGAAGTAACTTACCGAATGATTTTACAATAAGAAGTCGATTTGCCAGGAAGAGGAGTCCATTTTAGTTTCAGCAGGATTGGGCATAGTCAGAGGTATAGCATCACAACGCACAGTGAAGCTAAACAGCTGTACTGTTCCGGATGTTCCTAATTACTTGTTTCCTGTATGAAAAATCTGCTTCTTGTACATTGACACTCAGGAATGTTCAAATATGAGTTAAGAGTAAATAGGCTGAACTGCATTTAGTCACTGTGCCCGCACTTTCAATAAGAGTTGACCTTAACTCAATTAAGCAGAAATTATTTTCAAAGTGATATAAACTAAGTGGTGTAGTAGAGGCAGCAAGCTATTAGATTGCAAATTATTATGTATGAGGGATCTGCGGTAATTGTCAATGATTCTTAATATGTAGCAAATGTGAAGTCATTCAAGCTAGAGTGGTGCTAGGGCAGAGAGCACACGCCGATGCCTACGTAGGAGCTGGCATCAATAGCATGTTACCACAAAACTAGTCTAAGCACTAAATCACTCTAGGACCTTTTTAACTCTATATGACAGCATCTGCAAGAGAATTTAATGAAGTTTACCTGCACTACCTTAAAAATGGATTTGGATTAACTGCTGACTGCTGCGCATAACCAGGCTGCGGTATGTGAGTGGGATTCTGGAAGCAGCCAAGGGACAGCTGAAATCTGTTCTGCCAGTTGCCTTAGGGATGTGCTGCGGCACAGGGGATTCAGGGGCCCCAGGGGAAGCGAATTGAAGATATGACTGAGCGGGTAGTGCCCTGCGGATGAAGAAATGACACCAAGAAATGCCTCTGCTGTTGAACATGTGGCTGTGGGGGAGCTGGGGACTGCCAACACTGGTGCAAAGCTGGCAGCTCGTAACACCTGTCAGGGTGCAAATCCCCAGCACCCGAATCAGGCTCCAAATGTCTCTGTTCTACACCTCGTTGCAGTGGAAGGTGCCACCATGTCCATCTCCAGATCTAATCTGGCAGTGCAGCTTCAACTCGCGTATTACATTTTCTGTGCGTAATGCAAAGGGCCTGGAAAACTTGTCTGAATCTCCCACTGGCTCCTTGGCACGCTTCCCACTTTCCTCATCTCATTTGGCATTTCTGTACTCGCTCATAATGAGCATTCACAGAACAACAATAAAGAGGAAATTTGGTGAAGAATAAAGGTAAATTTATTAAGGCTAGCAAGCGTGGAGAAAGCTGATATGTGCTGCGTCTATAATTTTGCCAATAACACTGTGACAGAAATAGCAGTTTAGGGTTTGCATTCAACTTATGCATCTGCATTTCTTCTCTGTTGCTTTGCAATCAGACTAACAGCCACTGCGGAGGCCATCAGTGACAGCGATTGCATTATGACCTTTTAAAGCTTACTTTCAGCGTAAAGATTTTTATCCCATATTACCGACAATTGCTGACTGAGTTTAATACAATCCTCCCAGTGCGCTGAAACTGCAGAGCTTGTGATTTCCGTGATAGAATAGATCAAGTGTCTTGGCCAAGGGGGAGACAAACTATTGTAACAGGATCTTTGCCATTTGGTGAATTTCAAATTTCCTACCGAGATGCTCCGCATTTGCAGTATGCCTCTGCTGACCCAGTCTTGCAAATGACGTTACCTTGCTGCAGAGTGTAGCCATGTAAGGGGCGTAGTCAAGGCCAAACTTCAAGGGTTTTTCAAAGCTAATGAGGCTCCGGTTTAGTTTTATCTTCAACCAATCCATAGGAGCAGAGAGCAAAAGAAGGTCCAATAATCCCACGTTTCAGCCCTCCATGGCATGCCCTTTCCTGGCAGCTGTACACTGCATGTGGCTCAACAGACGTTTCACGTGACGGAGGGAGAGGACACCTGTAAAAGCCATGACAGAGTGATCTGTGTCTCTGCAAAAATGCTTTTGTGCAGACCTTGACCGTTCATGTGCTTGACTTCAGTCATGTGTAGTGTGTTAGTTTGGACTTGTGACACGTGCATATGCCAGACAAAAATCTGCTGGGCACAAAATAAAAGCAGAATCAGGTCATCAGCTCTGTATAAACCAAGCGATTCCAGCATACCATTTTAGAAGGGGCACTGCCTAGAGAGACTGAATTGAGATGTAGACCTGTGTCTTATGTGTCTCCTGCTTTTTATTACAGGGGGCAGTAGCATTAACAGAGTGCTAATAAACAATTTGGACCATTTTCCCTGGGAAAATCCTGCCAGCCTGAGAAACACTCGGTAAGGCAGGCTTTGTACAGTGCCTGGGGCATTTTGTGGCTACTGAACAGGAGAAATGGACATTTTGGCTCCTTTGGCAACGTGTTTCCTCAGGGCTGCAGCTTAAAGAAGCTGCTCCCAAGGCATGTGTGCATACACACCCCTGCATGCACAGGTGTGTGCACATGTATGCCACCACCTGTCCCCTTAGCCCAGTCAGCTTCCCTTTTGGGACAGAGCAAAACCTGGATATGGTGGAGTGGTCATTCCAGGTGCAGAGGGGGGCCATTGCAGGGGCAGAATGCCTTCGCTTTTGCCGTGTGCTGACCCAGAACAGGGTAAGAAAGCCCTCTACAACAAGGGGCATCCAAAGCCTCCTGGAAAAGATGCTGTGGTCATGCCAATACCTTGAGGAATCAGGATGAGCCAGTTTGTGTGAATTATAAAACAGACCTTCAGTGAAGACTAAGAATGATCCTAATGATTTTTGACATTCAGGTCAAATTTGGAAAACTTGGTTTCGTTACTTTAGGTTTTGCATTCCCTGAGCACAGGCCAAGATAGGCTGACTGAGAATGACCGATCTGCAAAGCCAGTGCCAGGGTGACTACGAGTGCTCAGCGCAACAAAAGCTGCTCTGAACCCTTGTCCTGCTGTTTAACTTTTGGGTAAAGATGTCCGTGCTTACTTTGTGGTTGATGACAGTTTGTTTCCCCCATGAAGCAATTAGCATACCAAACCTGTGCCAGAATTACCACTTCTAGGGCTCTTGTGGGGATGTGCCTTTTCACCTACTTAGTTCTTGGTCTTGGTTGATGGGACAGCTGACACTTTGCCAAACATGTAGTCATTCTGGATGAGAATCCTGAGCTGAATCATGGGGTCACTAATAGTAACAGCTCCTCTTCATTGTAATTCCTGCTCTCAGCATCAGGGGAATGGCTCTGTATTAACAACCTCAAAAAGAAAGCCTTTACAGCCCACTCCTTATTGGTTTTCCAAACTAACCAGTTCCCCCCAATGATATTAATTCCCCTACAGTGTGATTTCCTTATTAAAGAGAAAACCAAATATTTTTCCACACCTCTGCTTTGTAGAATCCTGTATCAACAAATTGGGAAGTCTCATCTCTTAAGTTTTCTAATGCAAGAAATTTCTGTCATGTTCTAAAACACTGAAATTGGGCCCTGACCATTAGATATGACAATTTTAATGCTTTTTAATGCTTTAATGCTTTTTAATGCTTTTATTGTACAGTTCTGACATCCATCCTTTCCATGTATTGTCTAAAAGAGCATTAACTAGATGCATGGGAGTTATGAAACTAGTCAGCTAACATTCGAAGCAAACATTTTAACAGCACGCCCCCACAGTTTTCAGAGGCTGAACTTTTGTTTCAGCTGTGATGTTATACAATCCTATTTCCATGGCAAACTTACAGATACACACTTGTCAAAATTCATCGTTTATTTAGCAAAACTGTCGAGGCACATATGTGCCATATGCATTCTCCCATTCTTTACAGATATGCTTTTTGAAACAGCAATTTCCTGCTGCAATTAAGTCTGTTGCTTGGACTTCAATAGATGTATTTGGTGTTGAAAGGGAATCTGGCTTGGATCCTTATCACTAAAAAGAGCACTGGTCAAAACCCCCCACATTCTTCTACTCTTCCATCTCCTGCCGATTACAGCCTTTTAAACATCTCTGTTTTATTTGATATTTCTTTTTCCCCACTCCAGTACTTATCCTATATTCAGAAGGCACTCTTTCCCCGAAGAAAACTGTACCTAGCACATGCACACACCTTAACAACAAATATTTTGAGCACTGCCTACCCATGAGCCTCAGAGATCTGTGTCTGTTAACTGTCATGGCACATCCTTCATACGACCCAGGATAAGCATGCGGGCAGCCTGAGAATGAAGCAAAGGAGATACTCGATTCTTCCTGCACAGAGGTGTGGCAGGCAGGCAGTGGGAGGTGGGATTTTGTAAGCCCTTGCCCTACCCTGCAGACAGAGGTGTTGCCTTCTTGCTAGGTCTGGAGCAATAGAAAACAACAACAGGCAACGGAAATCATGCGCTCGGGCCTTGGACTCTGTTGAACAGGATCTGGGAATCTGGTCAAAACATAGAAAACTTCATGGGGCACTGAATATTTTTGGTGAGAAACTATACATATATAGAGAGTTTGGAAATGTTTTCAGTGTGGAGCAAAATCCCTCTCCTGCCTTTGAGTCACTGCTGTTTCTTTTTCCTCATCCTGAACCATCACCACTAGCTCCTGGCTCTTTGCTCTGGTCCCAGTCTCCTCGCCCAGCTAGAATGCATCCCACCCCATCCCCAGTGCCCTGGTCCCAGTGTACTCACACCTTTGCTCCCAGCTGGTTGACACACTGGTGCCTCACCACTGCAGTGGCATCCCAGTACCAAGTCCCCCTCCTCTCATCTTGGTACCTCTACCCCTCTTTCTCCTAAATCCTCACACTCTTCACTATTAATTATATTTGCAACCATCCCTGGCCTCAAGGCTCAAAGGTGTCTAGCTTACTTTGCACATGGTGCCCTGAGACAAGGTGGCAGTTACCAAAATATGGGAAATGTAGGCAAAGCGCCCTGCTTCCCATCCCAATGCCATATCCGTGACACAGGGCAACACTGTGTCACGGAGCCCCATGAGGTTGTCCTTCACACATATGCTGGGGTTTAGCTGCCTAGAAAGACAGCAGTGAGCCAGTGCAAATGGAAACTAGGCTCTAACAAGAGCAAGCACATTCTTGTAAAGGATGATGTAAGGCTGCTTATTTGGAGGATTATTATCGGACCTGCCTGTAACAAGGAAGCCCAAGCAACAAACTGGTGAAAAAGCAAAGTGCAGAACTAAGGAGTCCCAGCTCTAATTTTCCTTGCTCTGATCACTAGGTTGTCATACTCTTCGTTGATTGTGTAAAATGTCATTAAGAATGAGTGGTGAACCTTTTCTCCCTTTGCTGATCATTCCTCCACCCGACATTAATGCAATGCATGCTATCAAGCCACGACTTAAATCTGAGCCAGCTCAAAGCACAGCCACAGCAGAGCCAAAATGGATTTTGATGCCTGAAGAACAGAAGCAAAATCCCTTCCCTGTCCTTGTCCGTGGTGTGGGGAGGCAGTTTTGCAGCAAAGCCATTTGCGCTGGGAGAGAGGGAGTAACATGAGGAGGGGGCTGTGCTTTTCTCTGCAGAAGGAATCACTGGCCAAAGCTGGGGGAGGGCAGCTGGGAGCTTGCAGGGGGATGCAAAGGTCACTCATTTTTTTCCCACTAAATCACCCAAGCACAGCCTTTCCCTTCCCTGCTTTAGCTTATTGAGTTGTCTCTCACTAGTGGCAAACTGTCTTCCCAAGAAGTCCCTCTCTGTACAACGAGCACCACTCAGTCCTTCACTTCCCAGCTTTGCCACGTGAGGAATGGTGTAGGGGCTGGGAAGAAGAGGGGCTGGCAAGGAAACCCTTGCCAATGGGATTTTGATTCTTTTTTTAAATCAAAAATAGATATTATCTAGCTATGGTGAGAGTATGCAGACAGTGTGATAGAAGACCCAGAAGAAGCATCTGAAGCCCCAGTGGCTCAGTCCATATTACTCAATATAAACACCTCACTACATGCTGAAGCAATGAGTGGCTTTGGGTACCACCAGACTGCCAGGTCAGAGTACTGAGGTTGGAATCCTGGACTAGGATGTGAGAGAGCAGATGCTTAATTTGCTGGACTGATATACAGGAAAATGAAGAGACCTACCTGAATTAGACAGATTGCAGCTTTTTGCTGCACCACAGGTAACAGTCGAGGTAGGATATATTTTAAAGTAGCCTATTTTAGGGCCAGCAGTTCTCTCTGAAGTATCTTTGAACCTTCCATATGCCATCAGTAGCAATGTACACAGCAACCTTCAAGCAACCTTAGTTTTGCACCCTTTTCAAGGCTTAAATATTTTTTCCTAGTTTGTTTGGTTTGCTTTGTTTTTGGAGAGAGGGGAGAGAAGGAAAAGAACCGAATGTTAGTAAGATCATTTGGAAGTGAAAGAAATGTGCAGTTGAGGGTTGCCTGTGACAGAAAGGCTTCCTGAAAGGGCAAGCTGTTACAGCGTTTCAGTAATTTGCCTGTTCCGTGAGGTTGTTAAGTAACCAAATCCTTCACCTGAAATTGCTCTGTCCCTACTCTTGTCTGTACCACTCTACAAGGTAAATGTAGCAGTTGTGGTAGTGGGTAGATGAAGTTTCTTATTTGAGACAGCTGGAGCTTGATCCACTTGTAATAAATGCTGAAGGATAAGCAGAAGCTAAGTTGGAGAGAAACCAGAAGAATTTGCCAAACGAAGTTCCTTAGTTTGGCCCAGAATAAATGAAAGGGCCTTCTGAGATAGCTGTCAGAGGTTCAGAGTTAGACATATCCTTTCAGTGAAATGAACATAGATCATTTCACAGATTTCCCCTTGCTTTGGAAGGTATGACAGTGTCATTGAGGACACACAGTCGGTAACAACAATCCCATTCTCCCATCACTGCTGTCTGGGGGAACAGGCACATTTATGATTCCATTTCCACCTGCACCAGCACCCTGATACTTCATCATTCTCCATTGTTTCTAGAAGCGTTATGGGTCACCTATCCAAGTATATAGTTCAAACAAGGTTTTGTCTCTCTGGCTAGCTTTTCTTCTTTGCCTGCCTAGGTTTAGGTGTCCAGAAACTTAAAAGCTACATTAACATCTAACATGGCTTAGGCAGAGTTTGCTTCAATTATTCATACAAAACACTGTCTAATTCCTTCTTGAATTGATTTAATTTATTCCTCCCCTTGCTAAATGTAGAAGTAATACATGTATTCTACAACCACTATTATTAAGTAGCTCAAGCTATTTCCTCTGATTGTGATTGCTTGAATATCAGACTTTTTTCCCTTGGGAATTATTAGTAGGTTACATGCACTTGGTCTGAGTCTTCATTGCTCTGCCCTACACACAGGAACAAATGGCTACATGTTGAGATAGTGGCCTTATTCGCTGTTGTTTTAAGCACATGTGTGAATCCAGTCCCTGGAAGCATTTTCCCCATCTCTGAGCAATGTCTTCATCCATTCTTTCAAATATAGTGCTTTTCTTCCAATGCCAAAATTTGAAACAACAGAATTGTCTCCTCTGCCTCTTTTCTTAGTCTTTTGTACACGTAGCCACCTATGCAATTATTTCATTAACAAAAATGTCTTTCCAGATAATCCATTGTTCCTCCTCACCTAAAAATGAATTGGAATTTCCTTTATTCCTGTCACATGGAGAATAACCGCAAATACACACATAAGTTTTAGCACTGAAATACGTACAGGGGCAAGTTTAAATAGTCCTTTTCATGCCAAAGTTGTTGTGAGTGACCAACCTCCTTTACTGCGGGGATTGGCAAACTTATGAGACCGTTATGCCAGATTTTCAGTTTCTTTCCCAAATGAGCCCTTATACCTTACAGGTCATCAAAACACCAGCAATCACTTCGTCAGTCATAAAAGACTTCCCTCCCTGAAGTGCTTACCATTTGCACACCTGAGACTGGGACAGAGAACCGTGGCACAGAAACAATAATGGAGGAAGCCTGAGAGGTGAAGCCAGATTTGTTGCATGACTAAATACATACTAAATAATAACTGAATACACGCCGAAATTAAAGCAGTAACCATGAACAAGAAATATTTGCCTTATTCTTTTTCTTCCATTTTTTGCCTCCTTTTTTCAAAGCAGCCATTTATTTGTGTCAGAAGGACACAAGTACATAGGTAAAGTAACTAAGAAAATGATGGAACCATTGAAAATACATGTTAGCGTTTATGAAACCATGTAAGTAAAAGTACCAGGATGCTGAATCAAATGTAGATAACTGAGTTAATAGTTACCAACAGTTACCATGGGGAGCTTTTGATATATTTTTATTTAACTAGTACATCTCTAGCAATAAGTAACATCACTTTAAAATAACAGATTAATGTAACTATTGCTATATAAGTAATAGGTAACATCAGTGAGTCTTGTACAGCAATGCTGAATGTGTAAACGTATGGGGTGATCAGCTTAATATTGTCATACCCACATACAGCTGTAAACAAATAGCTTAAGATTTATGGGCGTTTATTATATGAATTTAGCAGAAATGTTTGTTTGATGATCTTTTGTTTTCCTAGATAAACTGGCTTTTTTTTTTCTTTTAGGGTATTTTAGGTGGGTTTTTTCCCCTGTAGCTTGAAAATTTATTTTCCCAGAAAGTGTTTTGGAAAAATGGGTTTCCCTTGGCTGCTATGGATACAAAAAATGCTTAAGTGCCTCTCAGGAATTTTTTGTGTTCTTCAAGTCAGAGGAAGGAGTTAAAAAACAGAAGTGTCATAAGCAGAAATAGATTTTACAGTCCTTCTGCTGGAATGCAGTATCTTCCCAGTGGAAGTCCTTAGACTTGCTTTCTCCATATATAATGAAGGACTATTGTGACTCATTCCCGAATTGTAAATGAATTGTAAAAACCTTTCAGAGCCACGGTCAGGGACATCATAAAAACCAACAGCTCAGGATATGATTCCAACCAGCAAGGAGATTATACAGGTCAGCTGCTGAGCAAACCCTATTTATGATCATTAATCTTCAGGTCAAGTGTATTGCTAGGAAATTAATTTTCACTGGATACTTAAGTGCTGATGAACAAAAAATCAAAAGCAGTTATGACCAATTATACCTGTATAAAGCTAAACATGTCTTTTTGTTGTTGCTCTTTTAAAATATTAGTGACCAGAAATCATCAGAGATAAAGCAACTAAATAATTCCCACAGGTTTCTTGTCAAAGTGCCTGCTATCTTTCTTTTTCTCTCAACTCTGTGGGATGGAAAATGACACTGTCAGTCTTTCTCACATAATTACGTTACTGTATTATTGCCTTGCTAGGTGTGGGAAATCTTGCTCAAAGACTATTGTCAAATATTGTCCTTTCCAGCCTATTCTCACTTAGCCTCTACTTTTCAAAGTAACTGTTTCTTCTAATGGGATTTTATCCTTTTTTCTACCACCTGGCCTAATAACGGCTCGGTAAGCTGGAGAACAGTGGGCAGAAGTCTGCAAGTCAGCCAAAGCACGGTATCCCCTTCCCTGCACCCTGCCACAGCTTAATCTTCCTTGTGTGTAGCTCACAGGGGTGTATCACCACAGTAGGTAGGTATCACTTCTGAGAGTCAGGTGTCAGGTCAGGGTGGAATTGGTGCAGAGGGATCACAGGACGATGATATTTTTATTCCTTTCTGTGGGTCCTGGAAAGTTACTTCAACATTGTGCGCCTCAGTTTCTGCATCTGTAGCAGGCACATGGTTACTGATCTCACAGGACTGCTAAAACTTATTTCATCAATAGCTGTAAAGCACACTATGCTCTCTAGATAGAAAATACAGATATTTTAGATTAAATTGAAATACTCATAGAATCCTTTAGAGGTTTTAAATCCTCTACTCCGTCCATTAGGAACATCTGCTCCAACGTGCACAAAACACTCCCTAAAATATCATTCAGTCCTTTCATGAAAACCACAGTGAGTTCAAGCACCTTAGTTAGATACCGTGTTCAGAAAATATTTGAAGTGAAATCCTACCCCCGCTGAAGTGAGTGGCTAGAGTCTTGTTTCCAATTTAGATTTAGAGCCTCTGGACAATAGAACACTGCTCATGTCCTTTGGGATCGTATTCCAATGTCTTATTGCCCTCCCGACTACAAATTTTCAGTTTGGAGATGGCATTTCCCAAAGGAGTCTGCCCATCCTGAGATTTGTTTTGAGCTATCTCTTCTGCCTTGTAATTGAATATTAAATATATTCAGAAATACATTTAACATCATCTTGTGGCTGCTGGTCTTTGCAAAACAATAACATTACTGTTTTCTAATAACCTGAAACCATATTGCCTTTCCAAACATCTCAGTTTATACACAGGAAAGAGCTCAAAGTGATGGGAAAAAAAGACCATTCTCATTTGGAGAACTATTAAAGTCGTTTTCAAAGGCTGATACTGAGAAAGTAAAGGCAATGGAAAAATGGAAAAAGAGTTTATTAGGCGATATATATCCCTTCTGTGCAATATAATTCTTGAGTAGAAGAAAGTACATAGCAAGTGTTTCACTCTTATTGAAAGAAAACGAAGTCTGGGTGCATGCTTTCACTTCCAGTAAGATAACACTGACCTTAGGTCAGCAAGCACTATAGGAATATAAGGTTTTTTCCCTTCCACAGAATTGGATGCAATTTCAGCTGCAGGGGGTGTGGAGAGAGGGGAGGGAAAGAAATCTTACAACACTTCAGATGTTATCACTTTCCTGTCCTCAAATGATCCTCGATTTTAGTGACAACAGGTGATTGATGTTACAATGTTTTAGTTAAATGCCTGGGTTATTATGCTGGGAGAATTCCAGTCAGCCATAGCTGCACTGCTGCAGTGAGCAGAGCTTTAGTGAATCTCTTTCCCCATTAACAAGCTGAGCCAGACCAACTTACGTCTTCATGCAGGAGAAATGACTTCACAACAATAATGTGGCACTAAAATCTGCTTTAAACCATAGAAATATTAGCCCGACCAGTCTGAGTGCTAGATCAGATCTTTAGGGGATGTTTCTTCCTTTCATTGCTCTGTTGCATTCTGTGGTGTATGATCCACATCTTCCCATCTGTCCAGAGTTGGATGGAGGGTTCAACTTCTGCTCCTTAGAGAAGTGGAAAGGGAATGAAAACTCGTAGTTCTTACGTTCTTCAGGATGGAGATTGCCTAGAATAACTTCCTTGTTAATCATGCGGCCTATGAAAGAGACACTAAGAGATGAGCCTAGCAGCTAGTGAAAAAAGGTCAAGGAGACTTGTGGCTTGCCTCCTGCCCAGAAGAACCAAGTATGGGATAGATGGCTTGTCCTCATGGGGAGAAGGAAGCTCATGGCAATACAGAAAGGAGGTTGCTCACGCTGCTGAGACGTAGTCTTAACAGGAGATCACATCCATTCTTGCTTCTTTGCCTGCATCCCTGAGGTGTTCTCTGGCCAAACTCTCAAAGTCATGTTTTATAGCTCACTACAACTGTTCAAGCTGGTATGGCTTCACGTTTGATGATTTTAATTTAATGGAAGTCAGGAAACATTAAGTCTCTTGTTACAGTGGTGTACCCATGTCTCTTAAGCAATGGAAGTAGCATGGACAATTTAGTTTAGCAAACCCTAAAACATGCCGGATCCAGATGGATTTTACTGCTATATTTTAAATCATTCAACAGAAAATGCAGTTCTCATGTCTAAATGCATGTCTCAGCCCCTTGGAATCCAGTAATAGGTCACAAGAAAAGTTTTGCTGATGCTGTAATTTCAAAGATGAGCGCGACTCTACCTCCTGCCCCAATTATCAGCCAGTTTCTTTAATAATTCAAAATCCTTGCTAAAATCCTGACCTTAGAGATTAATAAAATGATCTTTTATAGCCTTTCCAAGTTAGGCTGATTAAACACAGATTTGGCACAGGCAACCTGAGAAACTTCAGTAACGTTATTCATTCAGCTAACAGAGTTACCTCCCCTGCTGACGCACTCCTAATTAATGCCAAGAAAGGCATCTGATCCGGCGGAAAGGGACCGCTTGTTCCGTGCTCTCTATTACCTTGGATTTGGTCCCAATTTAATGATAACATCACCGTATTTTACTTGAGAATTTTGATTATTTTATGCAAGTGGGTAGCAGTCTGTCCAGCTCACAAGCCTTTCTGAGGCCCCAGACGACAGCCGGTGTTTTGGAGGAAGGCGTTCGTTCACTCCACCGAGAGCACCTGAAGGAAGAAAGGTTTCTTCAGTATGGCAGCGGGTCGTTAGTTTATACCCTACAGCAGGAAGATACCCCAGCTGAAGTATTTTATAATTACAACTGATGGTCTTACTCGTATCAGCACGTCAGCTTTTCCAGACCTAGGCTCTTCTGCAACCAAGCAGTGCCAGCTTAACTTAAATCTGCCTGCAAGCCACTCCAGTTAAACTGATGCAACCATACACAAGATATAAAATTAGGATTTTGTTACACTAGTGTTTATGAATGCCAGCTGAGTCACCACAAGCTGAATTTAAACCAGTTTACTGGAGTTCGTACCTAAAATTAGCGGGGTTTAGCCGAACCAGTTTAAAGCTTTGCTGCGAGGGCGACACTGACAGAGAGTCGTGCAGTGAGGCTGCCGGGGAGGAGAGCCATGCCGGGGACAAGGGGACACCTCTGGCCACAGCCCAGCCACCTCTGCCCAGCTGCCCATTGCCTCTGACACGTCCCCGGGGCAGAGGTGGTGTGGGTGATGGCTGCCCCTGCCTCTGGGCAGGGGCTGCAGGAGGAGGAGAGCAGGCCGTCTGGTCCCAGGGGGAGGTGAAGGAGAGGTTGAGGGATCCCTCCATGAGCCGCTGGCAGAGCAGAGGGCCCTCTCGAAGGCTGTGGGACATGCGGGGGCTCCCATGTCAGGGATGGCTGGAGGCCTCTGACCTCTGGCAGTGGCAGGGGGCTGCCCCTCCATCCACACACCTGCAAGGAGGGTGGGTGCCCCATGGCAGGCAGGGGCAGAAAGCTATACCTGGGGATGCATCCCAGACCCACGGCAGCACCAGGAAGAAGTGGTGTGGAATGGCAGAGGGAGACCCCCTGCTTCTGCAGAGACCAGGCCCCTGTCTCCCAGCATGCCCACTGCCGGGGCGCTTGGACAGGCCCTTGCACCATTACCCCACACAGGCATCTCTGCCATGGCTGGGGGAGGTCCTGGTGCATTTCTCCTGGATCCTGCCACTGAGGGGAAGAGCATTAGCTGGCTGCATGGCTGTTGCCAGAGACAGATTTGGCTTTTATGACCACAGGATCCACTTTGAAGATGCCTTTGGGGGCACCTGACAGTCATCTCCCAGTACCTACAAGTAGGTTATGGAGGCATGGAGTCAGGCTCCCCACAGCATTGCAGGTCAGGAGGGCAGGAGGCAGTGGGCACAAGTTGAAATGAGAGTTTCGGGCTGGGTATAGCCAAAAACTCTCTCCCCTTGAGGGAGGCAGTGGAGCAGGTCACCCCGAGAGGCTGTGCCATCTCCATCCTTGGAGGGTTTGAAGCGCCAACTGGTCCAAGCCCTGAGCAGCCTGTTCTAGTCCCAGAGCTGCCCCTGCTCTGGGCTGCGAGGTGGACTGGAGGCCTCCTGAGATCCCTCCCAGCCTGAATTGCCCATCATCCTATGATAACCACTAAGTGGTTTTAAACCAAGACAACTTTGCACATACAGCGTGTTGTACTCAGCCCTTAGCCTCAATAAGGTCTTGTGGCAGCAAATTATATAGATTAATCAGCTAACCATCATTTCAGTCAGCTTTATTTTCACTCTGATTTTGGTTTAAGGAACAAGACAGTTTCATCTTTGCAATCCTGTGCACTTGAGGCAAACTTTCTGACACACATGCTTAAGTAACGTCTTTCTGAAAGTGCTGAGCTCTCATCAGCTGTCCCTTGAAGGAAAATTATTGCCAGCTGAGCAGTTTAGAAAACTTGATCCTCTGTTTACCCACCTAAATAAGGCTTTTGGACCCTAATTTTTGGCATATCTTCTTCAGTGTCTTGGCCATAGCAGCTTCTATGTATTCTGAAAAGGCAAATTCCTTTCTTACAAGAAAGGTGCATTATTATATCTGCAGTATTTCCCCCCAAGATCAAAGAGAGCAGCTGGCCCATCAAAACTCTCACAGTAAGTGGAAACGATTACGCCAAGCACATCCATCAGTCTGGTAGCCATAGACCTCATTAGCAGAAAAGCCAGGTATCAGGTTTGCCTGATGTAAGGGAATATTATGTCTTAAATATAAGCCTTATTATGTTTATCTAAAATATTCAATTTTGTGTATACTCTCTTTTCAGTCATATACTATCTGTAAAAGAAAAAACATTTTTCTTTTCCAACTTTTATTTATATGTCTGTTTTCTTCTCTTTTTGCAGTAAATTAGTCACTAATTTAATCATCTTTAAGATCCATATGCTCGCCTACACCATCTTTCATATGAGTACAATGAGATAAAGATTATTATTTGCTGAATTGGAGTATAATTAAACATTCTGAATTTCAATTATTTCAACTGATTACAGTGAGCGATCACATGGTCTCCTCCAATTCAGGGAGATAATTTTTTTCATTTTAAATGTTTCAGAATTTTCTACACTTGTCTCTTAATTTAACTTCCAGCCTTTGATAACGGAGTTTACTTACATCAAACCAGTAATACAGTCCACTGAATTGAAATAGTTTCTTTTGGTTTTTTTCCCCTCCTATGGCCATATTGGCAAGTTTCACAGCTGAGCAGTATGACAAATACCATATGTTCACCTTCAGGCCGCTGTGTTATTTGCTGGTAACTGCATTTCCTGCTGCTGTAGTTGCTCTGTGAAATTAAGAGTGACTATGACACTTTCCCTTTATTACCTTATGTCATCTTATGTATACAGGCAACTTTCTAAAGTCAGTGCTCCATGAAATAGATAAAAATGTGTGTAGATTCATATTTTGAATTGGTAAAACACAAGCAACATTTGAATTCTCAACAGAAATGAGAAACATTCTAATCAGAAAGTTGCCTGCAAAAAAATTCAATACCTTTCTGCCTTTATTCATTTATTTCAGCCTATATTGCTTATGAAACTAATGAAATGCTAGGCTAGAACTCTATTTCAGTATGAAATGACTCAAGGGAATAGAGTAAATGTCCAACTTCATGAACAATATATACCAAAGCTATAGAGCAAGTCCTTTGATTAGTTTATATAGTGGCTTGTAACTTTGTTTTTGAATAAACAGAAGTTGTCAGGCTGAGGTAGCAGAAGAGCTTGCTAAGAATATTTATGCAAACATGCCCGTCCTCAGTCTAGCACAATTTGGTGGAGCTTTTCCTCTGCCTTGCTTTGATTAATTGACTTTCTTAATGAGTTTTTGATCATTTTTGTTTAAAGTTTCCAAGAAGGAGGTCATGGCAGAACAACTGACCAAATCCTCATTCCCTACAGACCAAAATAGCTGTCAACTCTCAGGAGCTGAGAGTTCAATAGAAGGGCAGGATTGCACCTTGTATTTGCTAGACTTTTGGAGTCCTGCTTCCCTTAGGGCCACAGAGAAGGGCTGACTAAGTAAGAGATTACAGGTTGTAAGGGATCCTTGCTATTTTTAATCTTTTAACAAGTGGCATAGTCCAGCCAGAATAAACTTTCCATGACTTACTTCTAGGCTAGTCCTGGGGCAAAGGGTTTCCTTCCTTGCTCCACTGTCTCTAGAAAAGCTCCTGCTGGTCCCCCTCCATAGAAGGCATTAACTTCCTCTCCTCTGATTGGGAAATCTTTCTCAGTACTTCAGGATGACTCTTCTGCCTCATGCTTACATCCTTTAGCAGCTGCAGCCACTCACTGGGGTGCTCACCTGTGGCCGTGAAGCAGTTCTCTAGTTAGCAGCTGCACTGGGAGTTTACAAAATTGCTTTATTAGGCATGCGTTCTTCCAAGTTAGCAAGGATGCTAATGCTGTTAGGTGAAGGAAGAGGGGAAAAAAAAGAAAAAAAAAGAAAATCAACTTCCAAGTTAGCAAAGGTGTTATTGCCTGAAGAAAACCATTAGTGGGTTTAGTGTGGGATCTTGCCAGGACTTTGCAGAAGCAAGGGGAGTGAGCTAAAGATAAGATACATAGTTGGATGTAGTCTGTATGTTTAAATAGTAAAAAAATAGTTCAGTCTGCACTCACAAGGAGGATTTACAAGGTGTTCTTCGACCCAGTAGGAGTTTCCTTTAAGAGATATGTCTGCTTTCCCTACAATGTGTGAGGAGAATTAACACCAAAGAACAGAACCATAAAGGCCAGAATGAGAGCTGTCTATGTAACAACTAGCAAGAGACACATACAGAGCTTCAGATCTGCTTCTGACCGGTCACTGTTACTTTGGGCAAACTAGAGATGCCTTCACACCTCAGTCCTTTCCAGGAGTTAGCTTCCAAAGAAGCCAGGACAGCTCTTTCTCAAAAGAACAAGCAGGTGTTTTTCTCCTTTAGTAGAAATATCCAAGAACAAAAATCAGTCACTCAGAAGTACTGGTGGCGCCAGTTCTTCCTTGGCTTTGTTTGCTTCTTCAGGTACCCCAGCTTTCAGTGAGATACAGTAAAATTGCAGATAGAGAGGTTTCAGTTGAAGTGAGGATTTTGATGAAATTTAGGCTCCTAGATTCACAACTGTAGTCCTGAAAAGCTCCGGTTTATCTGATACATAGCAATAGTAGAAAATTTATCAGAGTCTATGTATTGGGTCAGAGATTGTTCCAGATTTGCTTATTTACATGCCTAAGACTGCCTCAGTCTTAACAGAAATACCCTGGGCACCTAATTCTGTTGCCAGACTCGGAAGCAGTTTTCAGTGCTCGTCCAGTGCATTTGGTTACATAAAAACACGCCTGAAGGAACAGGAGTGCTTGCCTGGAGCAGGAAAACCGATGTTTGGTCCCTCTTTTGCCTCTCTAGCTACCTCACTCCCCAAGCTTCTTTTTTAAGTCTGATGACCCTCAAGCCTACATCTCTCAGGAAAGCATCTTGATGAGAGCCTGAAGGTTACTGTAAGATGGGGGTATTCTTAAGGAAAGTAATTAGCATTTAAGTATATAGAAATGAAGAAAATTAATAAGGGCTTGTCTACATACAAGGTTCTTCAATAAGGATAATTAACATGTTGATTTTATTGTGTGTGGTGTCAAAATCCAAAGACACTGCTTGATTTGTGTACTTTGTGACCATTTGGTCCTTGGATCAAAGGCACAGATCAGGGATTTGATCTAGGCTTCTCCCTTCTTTCTCTCCCAGACATGCCTATGAGTATTTGGTTAGGATCATACTTTCTCATGCTGCTTCTCTCTCATTCATGTGCACTTAACGATGTAAAGGAGGTAGATTAAGTGTTTAAATGGAATTATTTTCTTGTGTGCTTTTTGACTGCAGACAACATTGGAAATAGCTTTTTCCAGCTAATAAAGCTGAGACCTTGTGAGACTGAGGTGTCAAAAGAAGAGATGTTAGAACAAGCTGCTATATTAAGCAGTAGTGTATGTAAAAGAAAACTTGGCTGCAGCTCCACCAAGTATTCTGTGGAAACACAGGAACAAAATGGTTGGGTTGTTAACAAAATACACAATGTTATTTTAACAGCAGACCTTAGGGTAGCAATTTTCAGTCCTATCTCTAACAAAGACTCTGTGGTAACTGTGGAAAGTACAAACAAATTTGTCTAGTGTCAGTATTGAGTAACAGGATGAAACAATAATTAAAGGAAGTCATTAGAAACCAATAGGAAGATGGAGATACATAACACTCACAAATCAACATAGATGCTGTAAAAGAAAGTGGTGTTTTTAATCTACCAACAATTTATTGTACGTGCTAGCACAGTGATGCCTAAAGTAAAACAATCTGAAATAATTTATTTGGACTTTTAAACACTACTTTTGCCAAAATTCCTGAAGTGGGGGCTGTTAAGGAAATTAAGGAATCACGAGGTGAGAGAAGTATGATTATAGAATGGCAAGCCATAAAAAAGCAAGGAATATAAGTTAATACCCAGATGCCATGCTGGCAAAAGGCCAGCCAAGCAATAACTGCAGATCTGCACTATGAAAGCTGTCAAATACATTTCAAATGACAGAATAGCTCACCTGAAGTGCAATTGAGTGTGAAATACACCTAACAAAGGGACCTAACAAAGCTAGGTAAACTGGCACTGGGATGATAGGCGGAATATGTCAACAAAACTGTATGATGGTCAATATTGCTAGTTTTAAAATGAGAAAAAACACTTGGGGTGAGAAGGACCTTAAGAAAAATTCACCAAAGAGTTCTTTATCTGCAGTGATACTCAAAGGGTGATAGGATGCCTGAGAAGAGAATTAATAATAAAAATTATACCACATTTTATATGTAGCATGCTCCATTACACATTTATAAGGTATCTTCAGACATAGCGTGTGAGTGCATGGTTGGGAGTGCGTAAGCACATCTGTGAACATACATATAATGACATACAATATTGACCTATCTACAGACTTGAATTTGTAGAAGCACCAGTATTAATAAGACAGTCCTATGATTCAGATTTTCTAAGCAACGTTGTGACGTTATACCTCTGAATTGCCAATACTTCAGATATTCTGCATGTGCATATATGCACGCAGAAACATTCACATACATATTTCCAATATACATATAAAAATATTTTATACTGTTTCACTGCCCTTTATAACATTTTGCCTGTTTACAGACTCCTTACAGAAATTATTAGAAGCAATTAAATATTTCCACAGGAATATAAACTGAATAGACAGGGCCTCTTTGTTTCAGAGACAAGATGAAGAAGGGTGTGAAAGGTATGTGAAATCATGGTACAGAGGAGGGCAATCAGGTGCTGTGTTTAAGGAGATATTTCATGCAACTGAAATATGAAAACCCTGAAACAGACACAGGTACTCTTCCATTTAGCATTGAATTACTGACCCGTACAACTTACTGCCATATGATAACCACTGAGCCCAAGAGTTTAGCAGGATTCTCCAAGCTGTTAGACAGTTGCATCAATAACGAAACCATTGAACTATACAGCAAATGAAAAAGAAATTAATGAGCAGACACGGAGACAATGAGGCTTAAAATGATATTTCCAGGAGCAGCAGGGCTTTCTACAGTGATTCTTGAGTGTTTTGAGGCACCTGAAAATACATCTAGTAAGCATGGGCTTGATGAGTAACAGTGTGATCTGGCAAGGCAGTTCCACAGATCCCAATTTCTTATGTTCCTATAACTAAAAGTGATCTCAGGAACTTTGATGTCTGCATTTCCATTGTTCTTTGATAAAAACAGGGTATGTTATGACCCAAAGAGTGATCCTTCAGACCCAGTAAACCTCAAAACCTACAGATCCAATAATAATTAAAGATTTTCAGTGCCTTGCAGTAGAGGCTGAGTTCTGTGCACAGTACTGTGTTACATGACAGGCAACAGTAAGAAATGATGGACCTAATTCAGGGTAGGTAGGAATCCCAAGTGCTGTTTCCATTGCCTTAAAACTGAAAATCATTCAATTTGATAAAAGAAAAATTGCATGTCTATTTTGGATTCCTGAAATAATATATATGTGTAAATAAATAAATATATATATGATTTCTTTAAATGTAATTTTTTATTTAGCATATCTATTGTTTAGGCTCAATTTTAATACTCAAAATCATATGCCCTGAAGTGTCATATTAAGTATATAATGTTAGACTGAGGAACAAATCTATGAAGTCATTTAAGGATCACATTTGCTGCTGATTGTATACCAGGAACGGATTTTTTTCCCCATAGATAAATAGAAAAATAATGTCTCTATCATGACACACATTCTTTTGTCATACTGGTTTTGAACAGTATGTTTGCAAAAGTTACAAGTGGGCATTCACAAGCAGATGACCTCCACTTATTTATAACACTTGAGTATGAAAGTAAATTATTTGAAGTGTCTAACACACTCAGAAACAGCAGCTGCAAAAATGGAGGAAAGTTCTATTCTGGCTAGGCAGGTCTACGTAAGCAATTAATTTTTTTGGTGTGATTTTGCGTGTTGAAACTGTAAGCCTAGCTGGGCGATTGAGGGATGGTTACCTCTGCTTGGCACCTCAGTTACTGACTAGATGATCCTTTGGCTGGTCAGTATGGAGACTGGCAGTGCCTGCTTTCTCCTATGTGTGCAGTCCTTCAGGTATGCTTGCCAGTGACAGCTTTCATTCTGGCACTGTGGGCTGGTGAGTGAAGTGCTTGGGAGAGGACTGGCCACTTTGGCAATCCCATGGCCTATGTTTGTGTGCTGGCTTGTTGGCTTTTCTTCTCCCTTCCACTCTTCAACTTGCTGGGCAATTTTGACTGTAGCTGCCTAAAGGGGTGAGACCCACAGCTGGTGAAAATCAGTGGCCTATTACAGGAGACAGAATTTGCAAGTATGCTCATCTAACAAAAAACTGCAGTGTTTCTGGGTTTTGGGTTTTTGTGGGTTTATTTTGGTTTTTTTGTTTGGTTTTTTTTTTGTTTGTTTTTTTTTTTTTGTTTTTAAGTAGGAAATAGGCAATCTGCACAGGGAAAACTAAAATTAAAGCTTAGGTTTACACACCAAAGTCAATCCGCTACACATCACGGATCCACAAGAAACCAGGCTGCGTTTGCTCACTGCTCATCAGACTTTCTTTTGGTTTTTGTTTTTTTTTTTCCCTTCAATCCATAATTCGAATAAAAGAGGCTAAGATCAGCTTTATCTGATTCCACCCCAAAACATTTTGGATAGATTGCTAGGAAAGGGAGTCAGAATAGCTTTACTTTCTCTGCACCAGTTGCTTGGTGTTTTATTTTTTTTTCAACTGAAGTGAAATATTTGATGTCAGGGGCATCCTCTCTGCCAGCATCCTTGCCTTCCTCCTACTGCCCTTATTGCCCCAGCCCTACCAGATGCTGCTGTCTTCTCTCAAGCTGCTGCCAAGGATGAGAAGAGAAGCTCTGAAATTTCTTGGGAATATTTGTTCCCATTTGGTATCGCGTTCACCTCCTCCCTACCTCTCTGATCAAGTTCCCTTTACAAGGGTAGCACTGATACCTCTGCATCCCAACCCCATAACAGTAACTGGGCAAACCCCAGAGTGATCAAATGATTTGGTAGCTTTGAGGCCAAGTTCTTGCAACCACAAGTGCTGATGTATGCAAGGTTGGGGTCTGGAGAGCCTTGCTCCCGCCAATGTCCTCCTGGGCACAAGAAGCAGAGCTGTTCCTCTGAACAGGAATAGATCAGGTCCTAATAACAACCATGTGGTTCATTCACACAATATTTGGTTTCCTTTCTTAACAAAGCTGCTTTTGCATAGTGCAGGGTTTCATTGCAAAAGGTTCATGTAGCTCCTGATTTGTAGTTCCCAATGTATTCTGGGGCAGCTTTGCTGCAATCACCAGAGATTGCGCCAGAGGAGGAGCAGGGTAAGCTCAGCCAGTGCAGTACATAGAAAACAGCACATTGATTTAATAGAATCATATAATCATAGAATCACAGAATAGTTTGGACTGGAAGGGATCTTAAAGATCATCTAGTTCCAACCGCCTGCCATGGGCAGGGAGACCTTCCACTCGACCAGGTTGCTCAAAGCCCCATCCAACCTGGCCTTGAACACTTCCAGGGATAGAGTGTCTCTGGGCAACCTGTTCCAGTGTCTCATCACCCTCATAATGAAGAATTTCTTCCTTATATCTAATCTAAATCAACCCTCTTTCAGTTTAAAGCCATTACACCTGGTCCTGTCACCACAGGCCCTGGTAAAAAGTCCCTCTCCAACTTTCTTGTAGGCCCCCTTCAGGTACCTGAAGGCTGCTATAAGGTCTCCCTGGAGCCTTCTCTTCTCCAGGCTGAGCAACCCCAACTATCTGTCTGTCTTCATAGAAGAGGTGCTCCTCTGATCATATTCGTGGCCCACCTCTGGGCTTGCTTCAACAGGTCCCCATGTCCCTCTTATGTTGGGGGTCCCACAGCTGGATGCAGCACTCCACATACGCCACGTTTCTTTTGATGCAGGCCAGGATACGGTTGGCCCTCTGGGCTGCAAGCGCACATAGCCAGCTCATGTCCAGCTTTTCATTCACCAGTACCCCCAAGTCCTTCTCTGCAGGGCTGTTCCCAATCCCTTCAATCCCCCAGCCTGTAGTGATACTGGGGGTTGCCCTGACCCATGTGCAAGACCTTGCACTTTGCCTTGTTGAACTTCATAAGGTGCGCACAGGCCCACTCCTCAAGCCTGTCGAGATCCCTCTGGATGGCATCCCATCCCTGCAGCGTGTCAACTGCACGACTCAGCTTGGTGTCACCAGCAAACTTGTTGAGGGTGCGCTTGATCCCACTGTCCATGTTGCTGACAAAAGCATTAAACAGCACCAGTCCCAATACCAGCCCCTGAGGAATGCCACTTGTCACTGGTCTCTACTTGGACATTGAACTCTACTTGGACATTGACCACAACTCCTTGAGTGTGACCATCCAGCCAATTCCTTATCCACTGAGTGGTCCATCTCTCAAACCCCTGTCTCTCCAATTTAGAGCCAAGGATGTTATGCAGGACAGTGCCAAATTTCTGTTTGTTCTTTTTGCCTTACTTATTCAAGGCCATTGCAATAAGGTCCAAGGTCTTCAAAAGCATGCCTGTAAAAACTGTTGCCAGATAGATTAAATCTGTCACTCAGTGGCTGCTCTGTACATGTACATTAGGGCACTGAAGTGAGAATCCTGTTAATTTTCTCTGTATTTGTGTGAGAACTAGTTTATATTCACTGAGGGATCCTTAACTTTGTGTTATTTCAGCTTTCTGCATTTGAATATATATCTTAATATTGCCTTATAATTTTGTTCCTAATCCTGAAAGTGTGCTAGTTGATATGTTACTTGCCTTTTTGATGACTATTTTGATCAAGAATCAGCAGTAGATATGTATATTTACAGACTGAAAGGGAGTTATAACTCTTTCTGTTACTGTAAAATCTACTTTTACTTTTTTTTTTTTTTCATTTCTCCCAGCAGCAGTAGGCTCTTGAAAATGGCCCTTGTTGTTCGCCATCAAAATAACACACTGCTTACACTGGTGGTTATTCATCACAGGCTATCATTTAAAATATTATTTGGAAGATGAGCTGGTGGTTCTACTTCATGCAGGCATTCAGATATTTTTCCCCCTTGTATGAGTAAATACGTGGTTTCAGGGAAATACTTTGAAATGTTAATATCTGGCATGCCAGCCTCAGAGAGGCTTTAGCAGCCTCTGAGTTGAGCAAGCTGGGTAAGCAGGAGGAGAGGTTGCTCTCCTCCTAACTCTTGAATCAGAATCCATTCCTAAAGAAGAGCGGCTCTCTGGCAGCCTGGCGTGAGTGACCATGGAGAGCTCTCTAGAGTGTTTCACCTTCTTTCTTTCAAAAGTATGCTTACGGGCCAATAAAACAAGGGTCGTCTAGAATATTTGTAGATCCTGTGACATTGATTTCTTCTTCAGTGGTTGACAGCTCTTCTGCGGTTGATATCTGGGGTTGCCACCACTCTGGTGTTAGTACTGGAAGCAGGGGTTGCAGTGCCATATGCCAAAAGGCAAAAAGACTTATTTTGGCTCATTTGGGTCTATGAATGACAGTGGGCAACTTGTTCCCTTCTTGAACCTTGACCCCATTATTCTTAATGGGTGTGCTAATTACTAATGCATGCTGCAGTAAATATTACTTACTCTTCTTCCTCTTTAAGGGCAGTTTGTAATTCATGGAGGGTTGGGAACAGCTGGAAGGCAAGGCAGCGGTCCTGAAATTTTCTGGGACTAAAGTCAATGATGTTTTTATGGCCACCTAAGTTTCCTGGGAGTATTTGTGTTACATTAAGTGGTTGTTATGCACTGCTGAGCATGCCTAATGAGCGTAGCCACTTCCCTCTGATAAATTATGGGAGCAAATTTGGATGCTCATTAACATATATAAATTAAACCTGTGTGAACATTGTAAAGAGTTCTACAGGGTACAAAAGTATCACTGTGGTTTACCCTACTGTTTGGATCTGGGTTATCACTTGTCAGAAGGAGATCAGTCTAAATGAATATAAAGAAATTGCTTCTTTCAAATAAGGGAAACTGTATTAATATAAAACTGATTTAAATGCCCATACCCGTGGGCAGATTCTCTCCTGTCAGGAATACCATTGAGAAGACATGGAGAGAAATAAGTGCACAAATCAGTACACTGGTGAGAGGAGAAGTGGGGAGGGCTCTTTGTGCCAGTGGCAAACCGAACCAAGTAGAATTGTCACCTTGCTTCATTTCAGAGGAGGCTGGGGTCCTTGGGAATGGCGAGCTGCTCATGGCCTTTCTGAGGCCACCGCTTGTGTTTGCTTCTTTAATGTAATCCCATTTTTCTATAGCGACATGCACATTACACTACTGTAATATTTATTGTTGCCATAAGATGAGGTACAGTCTCTTCCAGGCAAAGGAGTATTTTTGTTCTAGGAAAATTCAGCAGGTAAGAGGTTTTTAATCATAATATGCAAAATAATTCAAAAGGAGTCATTTCAAAAAGTAGCTTTTGATCCAGTATAACTTTTTCCCAGTAGGTTTGATCAGATAACTGGTTGCATTAATTGGTACCCGGTGTAGGAAGAGATGCTAAATACTTCTGCCTGTCAATTCACCCAGATGTACAGAATAATCCAAAAAAGCACATGCAGTAACTGACAGCAATGAATTCTGAAACAGCTGACAATCATGAATAATGCAGGAAGGTAAAAAAAAAAAATCATGGTTGAGAGGTAGATCACAGGCTATTCCACTAGCACCTTCTTTAAATGTAAAGTATTGTTCATAAATGGGGCTTTCCTGTGGGTTTCACTAAATTAGACAGTAAAATATGAAGGTAAACTTACAAAAGAGCAGTATCATTTCTGAAACCTTTAAATACAAAAAACTGGGGTCTGGGAAGGAAGCTCTACTAAAATGACATGTCTGTAATTGTAAAACAAACATTATTTATTTGCTGACTGTATGTATAACAGAGGGAGATTTCCACAGATTGGGATGTAGACATATTAAAAAAGGTGGTCCTGCACAGACTACCTCATTTGATGCAAAACCAACTGAGGTCCAGTAGAAAGGGTCCCAATGACTTCAGTGGACACTCATGATGAAATATTTTCACATTCCTTATCTTAAGCATGTACTTTGGTAACGGAGGTGATGCCAGTATTCTCTGATACTTAAATCAGCACATTATTCTCTCTTGTTTTGTTGTAGTTTTGGAAGAGTTACTATTTCTGCCTGCATACATTTCCTTTTTGCCTTTGTCAACTTAACGCAAGACTGCAAGAAGAGAGGTGCTGGCTGCTGCCAAGTGTTCTCCAACAATGACCAGAAGCAGATGCCTAGAGCAGAAAACAAGAGTATTTCAAGCATATTGTGATATTTCCCCAGGTAGTCTCTTAGTCTCCAACAATTTATAGCCCAGAGACTGAGCTCAGAGGTGGTGACCCTGTATTCAGTTACACTCAATGGGTGTCTTTTCCATAACTGACCCGTCTGTGCCAGGAATCCCTGCCAGCCCCTGTCAGAATGAGCTCCACAGCTTACTGTGAAAACTGTCCTTTTACTCCTATACTTTTGACCTGGTTTGTTGTCTTTTTTTTTCCCCCAATCCATGTGGAGAACTGTTGATGACTAAGATGGCCAGGAGCTCGCTGAAAGCCTATTGAGCTCTACTGGGGTGCTTTCTGACTGTTTCAGGAATTTGTGATGCAGGACTTCTTTCACAAAGTGCATGTTGACTCTTCCCTGAAGCCCCCAAATTATCCACACATTTCCTGTTCTGTTCTTTATTATAGTATGTAGGTAGTTTCCACAGAAAAGCAGTTTAGTTTTTTGCTCTGGGTGCCTTGACCTCCTACAGAATTGGCTTATTTTGGTGTTTTTTTTTGTTGTTGTTGTTGTTTGTTTGTTTGTTTTAACAGATGATACCTTTGCAACCCTCCAGCCCAGAGGGTCATCAGGGAACTAAGCTGGGCCATCACAAAATACAATGGCCATTTACCAGAATGTAGTCTTCACTGCATTAGGAAAGGAGAAGTGTCAGACTAACATGTCCTGCCTGCTATAGGAAGGAGAGGTGAATATGTAGATCAACTATTAGAAAAGAAAGATAAGCACACAGAAAAGTCAACTGAGCGTAGTAGTGTGTACCATGGCACTGTGATACAGCAGCATTCATCAAGAGCAGCCCTCAGGAATGAGCTGCCTTGAGTTTGATTTTTACACACACAGGCCATGCTTAGAGTCCTTGCATTGTTTTCCAGAGCTATGCCCGCACTGCCGAGTAAAAGAGGAGCTGGTTTCAAACCCAGCCCAAGTGATGGACTGGGCTTACGTGTATGCTGTGCAGCAGCAGCCTCCTACAGATCAGGCCTGTCTTGCAGACAGTTGTTTGGAGTGATCCAGAGTGGAGCCAAGGGCTCAGAGAACAACTAAGCTGTGTGGACAATCAGGAATCAGGCTTACTCCCTGCCTTGTTTTATTTAGAGTATAGAGGCACTCATTGTGATCCTTCTAACAAACAGCAACAGCTTGTAAAAGGATAAGAGAAACAGAATGATTTCTGAGTAAATAATCTGATCCAGGGAATGATGTAAACCACTAGCAGAGGCACTTCCATGCAGCGTGAAATCATTAATGTTATGTAAGAGCTGAAAGCATTTGTGAAAGGCTGGTGTGCTTGTATCAGGACACGGATCATGCTCTTACTGACATTTAGCATCCTTTTACTCCTGGAGCTGGGGCCACTTGAGAAGCTCCGCCTGAGTATATTGTATTTAGGCTGTAATATTTTGATGTTAACTGAGCTGAAAAGGGCTGTCCTCATGAGCTCCTTAATGAAAAAACAGACAAATCTTAATTTTGGGAGGAATGACTACACGTATCTTTTTAGCTGACTCCATGCCATGGAGTTTGATCTGAAATGCAACCTAAGTAAAAATAAAATGAAGATGGGTGAGAGTGTTTTTGCTTAATCCACTGGTCTAAAAAGCAGATATTGCTTTTGGTGGCTGAGAGCTGTAACAATAAGTGGTACAGGGGAGGAGAGGGGGGCTGGTGTGAGAACCTTTTAGGCCAGCACTCCACATGCTGAAATAAGCTATGGTTAACATTCACTGCTTTTCAGGCTGAGGTTTCTTTTCACAGGTGGTTTGTTTTTTTTTTTTTTTTTTTTTTCCTGAAGGTTAATTAAAGGAGATGCTCTTCTAATATGGGTTCTATTTCTCAATACAAAATCTTCACTGTTCCTGGTCTAAATGGCCAGCATTAGCTACCGAATACCAGCAAATTTGCCTGTATAGTATAGCTTCCAAAAGCACAGTAGGCATGCCTGGTTACCCAAATGAAGTATTTCAGAGAGATAGAAAAGTACATGATTGACACATAGCGTGCTGTCAAGGGAAATATTATCCTGCGAAGCTTTCAGCAATGTGACACCGAATGCTGCACTGTGCAAAGTTCAAGTAACAGAAATAATGGGCTTCATTAGAAGAATCCAGAGTACACTGATCCATCCCTAATGAAAACCCAGCTCAACCCTAGCTAGAACAAATGGTGGTTATTTTGTTTCTTTCCCAGTACCAAAGCATTTTGTCTTTTAGGCCTCAGAGCGCTGTCTCCACAGCATAAGAGAAAGAAGGCATTAACTTAAAAAAGTTGTAGTTTGCACTGCCCAGGAAATTGCTCTTGGATCTTACCGTCTCTTACAACGACCCCAACAGCCCTTTTCTCCACGCCATGCTCCTGGTGCGTAGTGGCACGTTGCTCT
Source organism: Phalacrocorax carbo (assembly GCF_963921805.1). NCBI lineage: Eukaryota > Metazoa > Chordata > Aves > Suliformes > Phalacrocoracidae > Phalacrocorax > Phalacrocorax carbo. The sequence goes on along the minus strand of NC_087513.1, from coordinate 136,304,397 downwards.
GTGCCAAAGCAACCGAAGCCCCTCTCACCCAGTGGGACACATCTCAGCGCCCTGGAGCAGAAGAGCTGGGCAGGGAACTGAGCTAGAGACAGGTGCTGCCTATCCGCTGAGAAATCAGTGCCCTTTGGATGATGGTAGTCAATATTATTATTTGCGTGCAGTTTTCATTTTGTTGGCAGCTCAATAACTGTGCACTTTTTGGCTCTTCCATATGTACTTCAGTCTTTTTTTGAGATGCCTAAGTCTGAGAGTCTCAAGGATTTGTTTTTAATATACACTTACAATCCTTTCTGATCATAGGTAAGTGAAAGCTGTGTAAACCAAAGGGAACGCAGCCTGATAGGATACATAGGGCAGTGCTTATCTCAATGTAATTTTCAATCAATGGAATTACACTTTCATTTCAGGGAGAGAGAGAAGCTGTTATTTTGGATCGCACAAATTTAGGCAAATGGAAACTGCAAATGCCTCTCTGCAGATTCAGACATCTTCAAGAGACACGCTAAGACTGTTTTCATGAATATTATTCCCTTTTAAATCATTTGCAGTGGTTAGCTGCAAAATACCTCTGGGTACTTCGATTTCATTTGTTTCAGAACACAAATCAGGTATATTTAGCTAATCCTCTAAAATTCAGCTGTATTATCTTCTTTCATTAGCGTCTCTAAAATGCATTTTCACTGTTATATTTTAAAGAGGATTAAACTTTCCTAATATAAATCACAATGGTCTCTTTAGTTATGGCACATCTTAAGGTTTACACAGCTTAAACCATTTAAATGTTGATTTATGTTGCCTAAATTATTCTATTAGAGCTGTTGAGAGAGTAAGACCGACATTAGGATTATTTTACTGTCTGATGTGTCAGGTACAGGTCTTGTTGAAGACCTGATTCTTTCTCAGGTTTTGTCCAACACCTCAACCAGTCTTTATCTTTTTCTTAAAAATTCAAGAAAGCTCTAACAGATGTAAAATAATAGGAAATCATTAAGTTGTTATAAAATTTTATTGGGGGAAAAAAGCCCCATAAATGGGCTCTCTGTATGTCACTGATATCTGGAAATGCTAGTGAGCCCTATTCTGCCCTCTAAGAACCTGAGCACGGGCTGTCACTCGAGCGTATCCGAAATCCTTAGATTTCTTTTCTCCATGCTGTCATTCTGCTACAGATATTTAGCTACAATTTTTTTTTCTCATCTGATTTGAAATACATGGCATACTCTCACTTCCAGAGAAGACTATTATGGTGCCTCTGCAGAAGGTATCCCCGTTTGTAAAATGCAGTTGGGGTTGATCGGTGAAACTCTCAGCAGAGGTGTCCTCTCTTTCACGTGTGCCCTGTTTACTCTGACTCACAACTTCCACTCACAGCAAACTACAGAAGCTTGGCACAGAAAACAGCAAGGAGACCAGTAAGCCGGTGCTGCCTGGGGCAAAATGAGGACATGCATGTTTTTCTTCAGATGGAGATTTTAAAGTCATTGCAAGTGGCTTATGTATAATTCCTTGGATTTATTTAAAAAGTTGGGTTTAATAGGTGGGTGGGGTTACAGCAAGGATGAAGAGTCTAGTCACAGCTTTGCCACTGATTTTCTGGATGATCTCTTACTAGTCACATGCCAGAACTTTCAGAAAGGGCCTGGAATTTGGGGTGTCCCAGTTTAGAGTCTCATTCCTGTCTGGCTTGTTTTGTGGTGGTGGTTTTTTTTTCTTCTTCTTTTTATTTATTTAGGAGGAACTTTTGAAAACACTGCCTATTTATTTGAGGTGGAGACGCAAACTGATTCCTCTGAAACAAGTCGAGCACATCTTAGCCCAGGCTCTTGGTGTACGAAGGTATTTTTAAAAATTCCCTTTTTCTTGTTTGCTTATCCATATTATGGACACAGCAATGCTAATCATATAAAGCTTTTGCTTCTCCTTTAAGGACATTAAGCTCTGCTTCATCTGAAATAGCTATAAAGCTGTGAAAGCTAAAAATCAGGTGTTCCAATCTTCTGAGCCTACAGTCAAGCATTTGTGCATCAATTTGCATTTTGAACCTCTGCATGTTTCAAACTGGTTCACAGTGCACTGAGAGTGGAGGCAGATATGAGAGGTATCTTAAGGACAGCGTCTCAGTGTGCCAGTTGGGTGCTCTTCCAATGAGATTGCTCATGAGTACCCATTTGACTACGCTTTGCTGGCAGGAGCAGGGGAAAAGGAGAACATCACAAACCCTTCATCCCACTTGCTAGTGTTGGCCAGTGCTGAGCATCCAAAGACATGAATACGAAGGAGAGAAAGAGGTGTGTAACCATTTCACCTGTGACTCTGCCAGCCTCACATTCCTACCAGCTGTCCAAGGGAAATGATTCAATTCTGAATGTGCTATCACAGCTGGGTCAGGGCAGCATGCTAGTAATTCCTGAGGACATGCCACCTGACCTTCAGCAAATGGAAAACTTCAGCTTTGTTGACCTTCTGGGTGCATCCTGATCTTTGTTGAAGAAACTTTGGTAGAAAGTTCAATCAAACAGGCAGTGACTTTATTTTTAGTTTAAGCCGCAATAGAGAAAAGCAGAGCACTTTGCCAAGATCTCCATGTAGGATTATTTGTTGTAGCCAGCTCACCTACAAATTATACAAATTCTCTCCCTGTGTATCACTGCAGTCTAAAGAGGGTGGCTTCAGCGTTTCATGACAGGTGTATTAATTCCCGAATTCAGAGAACCCTTAGGTAGAGGTGGAGATCAGATGTTTTGGTGAGAAGGACTTAGCCCTTAAGGCCTGTGAAGGCAGCTCACAAGATGAAAGTGAAAACCCAAGACTGAGATTTGGGGTCTGAAGTAAAATTTAGAAAGTACCAAGGAATGTAGGCTATTTGGGATCCCTGGAGGGATGTGGCTGAGGAAGACAGAGGCACCCAAGGGCAAAAGCAGTGAGCAAGTGGCCTTGCAGATACATAACTGCCCGTGATAGGTGTTTTACACTTGCTTGTAATGTCTCCTACCACCTACCATCAGAGAGGCGCCCTGGGTCAGATTGGCTGCCCACCTGCAAGCCAGCTTTCGTGACTAGATAAGCAAATCTACCCTGGCTCTGAGAATTTCTAGCAGTCCCTTCAGTAGGACTGATTTTGTGTAATTCAAATTCTGGTTTAATGCAATTCATGTGTGAATATGTTTGTGTGGGGATGTAAAATCAGACACAAATTACTGAGTACACTTGGTCTCTACCGTAGAAGGCAGCACTTGAAAAGACGTGAGGAAAAAAGAGCTACATTTACAGTACAGCATTGCATCATTATATAAAGTCATTAATTAGAACAATTGAGATATCTAACACATTTTGAGAGGTATTTTTTAAACGTGACAAGAAGAAAACAGCAAGGAGGTGATGTGAGTTAATTGAATTAAAATGTATCTCACAAAAGGCATAATTAAATGTTACTGTAGCTCTCGATATTTAAAGACATGATCTTTATTGGACAGCTTTGGGTAGCCTTTAAGCAAAACTGAGTTTTGTTTTAATGAAAGGTGTAAGAGTAAATGCTTATTTCACAGTTTATTTGTGGTATATCAGCAGTATGTTTTTATTCAATGCACAAAAATGACAGGTAATATTTAAAGAAGTTTACATAATTACTTTCCTTCTTGTAAACAGTGGCCTGAATGGTGTGGTTCACTAATTCACTGTTTAACATGGTTTAATATAACTTGTAATTTGAGTGGAGATTTTTTCCACTCTTTGCTTGCTTCCCAGCCACATATTTTGTGGAGATTTAATATATAACCACGTATCTGCTATGTATCTGTCAATGAAGGCAAGGTCAACCAAGAACAATTTAGAAATAAAAGCAGTTTGTGGATATCTGTAGGAATATACTTCATGCTCTGGATTCATCCTTTGCTTGTCTCCCAAGAAAAATCTTGCATCTTGATCTTTGTAATGGATAATTTCACTGCATTTGAGGAGCAGACATACAGGTACATCCCACATGATATAATATTAGTAATGTTAGAGATACTTTAGATCCGAGCCTTGTAGATGAGGACAGAAATCTTGCATCTCAGCCTTTTTTCCTGGGAAGCCATCATAGAAGTTGGAGGGCAGGTACAATGCCCTTGTGGTAACCAATTTAATTCTTGAATTCACTTGATGCAACGCTCCACGTTACACAGAGATTTTTACAGGCTCAGAATATCACATGCAAGTAAGCACAAGAGGCCGTACCAAGGAGACTCCTGAGACAAGGGCAAAGTGGCCACCAGTGGGGAATGGTGTCCCCTACTTTTAGGGGACGGAGCATGCTGGCTGCCTGCATTGTTGGCAAGTCAACATTTACAAACTGTATACTGGTCTGACCAGTAAGGATTACACACATATCTTAAGACAAACAGGACTTATATCCAGCTGAGAGATTTCCATGTTTTCTTCTGTCCTTCCAGCATAGCTGTGTTTATTCAAATGCTGATTAAATAGGCTGTTGTCTAAATGAGAGCAAGATAAAGATGCCCACTAAGGGCAGCGAGGCTGTCACCCCCTTCCCATGTAGGAAGCTGTGTGCTGTTCACTGCACACTCTTAAATCCATGCTGTTTCTTCACGGCTTCATGCGGATGTAGAGTCCCACCAGGACCAACTCTTAATGTCTGCTCAACAAGTGGGGAGTCTGGAGCTTGATGCCATCTCCCACCACGAACTTGCTGTGTATCCCTTGGAAAGTCTTAAGTCACCGCAATGCATTCCCTGTATTCCTGTTAACTCCTTTAGTCAGTTATCTCCCATAACCTGTCAGTCATGGCTAAAGACGTAATAGAAGCCAGGCAAAATGGATGTCTGTCCTCAGGAGACCATCATTAATCCATCAAATCCACTGAAGTGTCTCCTCTCTGCATTCTGCTCTGAATCTATATTACATCAGGATTGGGAAATCTATTGTAGCTAAGGAAACATGAAAATAGCTTTTCCCTAGGTGTTCATAGTTTCACTCAGAAATTTAAAAGAATAAATTTGTTTATGTTTTGTTTTTTTTTAAAGTTTGTGGAACAATTTGAAGTTTGAGGAAAAAGGGCAGGAGGAGAAGTGGGATATTGATTTTGTGTGTGTGAGTTTTAGTAGAAATCATTTCATCCCAGGCAGATCAGTGCTTACATTACTCTGTAAGCAACCAAAATGGTCAAGGAGTAAACTCTAGGACACAGTTGTCATTTCCCAGTACCTTGCTAGGTGTGAATGAGAGGGGAGCCGGGCGTGTGTTGGTTTGATCTGGAGGAATTCTTTATAATGAAGCTAAGTGTCACAGTTGGTTAAGTAAAATAAAATGACAGGACACTCCTTTACTCTTAACAAACAATCATTAGTCACTGACTAGGTAATTCAAATGTTGGTGCCATATTACAGGAGCTAATACAGTTCAAACTAGTTATCATAAGTAGCAACAATTCATTTCCCATTATTTTTGCTAGTTTATATGCAGTGCGCATGCTTGTGTGATTCCAGGTAGTTAAACGTCAAATACTGAGCAAAGGTTTTGATATTTGATTTTTTAAGGTACCCTAAAATGCCTATTTCAGGGTTTTTTCAAATTTAATTTTCTTTTTTTCACTAGCAAAGATCACTGTTAGACCTTCAATTTATTCTTACAGATTAGAAAATGATGCAAAGTTAAAGTGAAGATGGTCACTGTTATTGCACTTGTTAAAATCTGCTACACCACGATGTAAACAGAAATAATGAAATGTCTGCTGTAGGCTTTTGTATCTTTTTTTTTCATCTTTCACAAGGAACTGCAATTGGCAGAGATTATTGCATTTTTTATCAGTCTTTAGAGAGTTTATAGAGAACAGCGATGTTTCAGAAGTGCTGACTGAAAGTAATACAGGGTTTCACTTGTCTACTAATTTGTATCTTTGGCTTTTCTAGTTCTTCTCCTTATAATTTGCACAGCATGGTAGGTTTTGAGAGTTCAATTACAAGACCAATTCTAGTAACAGCTTTCTCTCCTTGACTGGACATAATGCTGAAAAAGGGAATCATATTTTCCCTTTACCCTGAAGAAAATTAAGGCTCTTCTTTTTAGAAAGAAATTAAATATACACAATCTATGTTTATGACTGAGAAAAAAAGACATAGCTCAGACCATTGCAATATTTAGGCATTTGCATGTATTAAGATTTAAATAGGCAAATATGTGTGTATTACATTAAGAAAGGAGAAGGCATTCCCCTGGATTATCAGTCTAGTCTCAACAATGGACGTCACAGCATGGCAGTAAACACGTTCATGAAACACCTTCAGAGAAAACAGCATTTTTACTCTGATCCCTGCCAACCCTTCCTTTTTTCTTTCTTTTTTAGTATCGCTGCTGTATTTCTAGCAAGCCCATGAAAAGAGTTAATAGAAATTATTCAAAGAAAGCAGGCATAGCCCTACCTTTTCCCTGGAAATTCAGGTCAAATTGTAACTAATTAGCCCAAGAATAAAAGCAAAGCATTGTTTTATGGTGGATGGTGGAAATGGAAGGTCTTGGCTGGGTACAACATGGCGCCTTTGCTCTGAAGAGTGTCAAGGATCTGTCATTTTATGAATGACAAGCAGGCCCTTTTAACACCCTTATTGGCCAGCGTGTTGCCATGCATCTTTGTGTTGTCCAGTGATAACACAAAAAATAAATAGGATGTGGCTGCCAACAGCAGTAAGTCATGGGCTTTCTTCATCATATAAGCTACAGGCTCCTCACTCCTAGAACAGTGACTGTCCCAAAGGTGGTTATTTGCACTAGAGGTAACTGGCAAAAATCTGAGGCTGTGATGAATATTGACTGAACAGCCACGCGTCACAAGCCATTATCAAATGGTGGGGGAATGTCAGACTCTGAGGTGCACACGCTTGGAAGTTCGGCATCAATTTAGATTTAAGGCAGGGCAGTTGCAACAGGCTGTCTTGTAGCAAGTTCTTGCAGACACAGCATTTACGCTTGGCTAAGGATAAAAGTTACAGTCAGTATTTAGGGAATACAGTGAAAAATCAAGCTGTCATGAGCGGTTTTGACAAGAGCAGACTAAGATGGGGACTTCCAATCTACACGTACACAAAAGAATGTGTATGAAAATGATGAATCTAACATGAAGAGATTCTGCCTCCGAACTAAGATTTGAACAGTTTAAAAAGGCAGTGGAATCACCTCCAGCGTATATTTACCAATGATGGTTTTCTTTACCTTTTTTTTAGAACTTGCAAAGTCCCAGATTAGTTGTACTTTACTTCATTGTTTGCAGAAGACAGCCACTTGTTGCAGTTGAGTGAGAATAATCAGAAAATAGTCTTGAAGGCAGAGCACACCATACAAGTGTTCAGCAAATGCTGCCATTTCTTTTTGCCATCTTAATGCAAAGATTGAACTACACCCAATGAGTGATACTGGCCTTATTAGCTTTGCTTGGTTAGAGCCAGTACTGCTGTACTGTGCTTTTAGGGAATGAAAAAGTCAAGACTTTGAGAGACCGATGTTCTGGCAGCTGTCGGGAATACCCAGCAAAATCGCTGGTGTTCCTGGAAAGCCATGCATCACGCTGCGCATTGCAGAGTGCCATCTACTGGCACTTCTTCCTCCCAGTTAAACCAATATGAGTACCCTGCAAGAAAGAGACAATCTCATGGTGATTCTTAATTCTCTCATTTCTAAAAATGTTTACAACAAGTGTGTCAGGCCCAATTGTTCCTACGTAGTGCACTATTATTTTTTTTTGCCTCTTCTTTTGACCTTTCGACCTCTCTCTCCTGCAGGAAATTTTATAATCAACTTCCTAACATGTGTGACAACTCTATTATTAAATAGGCAATTATCAAATTACAAATTATAAAATTATCATATTATGTTCTATTAGTGGTTTCTGATGGAAATAAAAGCTGCAACAAAAGCCAGTGAAGGTCTGTTAATGTACCGAGTGTGACAATTAAAACCATATTCAATCAGCAGCTCTTACCATTCGCAGTTTGCAGTTCCATTGTGATGAGTCCTACACATCTATGCAATATTCAGGACTGATTTTTTTCCTTTTTACACCAAACATGCCACTAGAATATTCCATACTCCCCCTGATATTTTGCAGAGTGGTTTCTGCTGCCAGTTCAATTGTGTTTTTAACAAAGCATTCAATGTTCATGGAATGTGGAAGACTCTTTTGGCCTATGAAGTTTCAGTTCAGAGTGTGCGCTTGCTTCCCAGCAGCGTAATGATCCGCTTTGTCCCATACTGGGATCAAATGCAAATTTGCAGACGGCACCAAGCTGAGTGGTGTGGTCAACACGCTGCAGGGAAGGGATGCCATGCAGAGGGGCCTTGACAGGCTTGGGGAGTGTGCCCCTGCAAATCTCATGAGGTTCAGCAAGGTGACATGCAAGGTCCTGCACCTGGGTCGGGGCAACCCCCGGTATCACTACAGGCTGGGGGATGAAGGGATTGAGAGCAGCCCTGTGGAGAAGGACTTGGGGGTACTGGTGAATGCCAAGCTGGGCATGAGCCAACAATGTGTGCTTGCAGCCCAGAATGCCAACCGTATCCTGGCCTGCATCAGAAGAAGTGTGGCCAGTGGGTTAAGGGAGGTGATTGTCCCCTTCTGCTCTGCTCTCATGAGACCCCACCTGCAGTGCTGCATCCAGCTCTGGGGTCATCAACACAGGAAAGACATGGACCTGTTGGAGCAGGTCCAGAAGAGGGCTGCAAAAATTATCAGAGGGCTGAAGCACCTCTCCTATGAAGAAAGGCTGAGAGAGTTGGGGTTGTCCAACCTGGAGAAGAGAAGGCTCTGGGAAGATCTTGTTGCAGTCTTTCAGCATATAAAGGGGGCTTATACGAAAGATAGAAAGAAACTTTTTACCAGGGCCTGTAGTGACAGGACAAGGGGTGATGATTTAAACTAAAAGAGGGTAGATTTAGGTTGGAAATAAGGAAAACATTTTCTACAATGAGGGTGATGAGACACTGGCACAGGTTGCCCAGGGAAACTGTGGATGCCACATCCCTAGAAGTGTTCAAGGTCAGGCTGGATGGGGCTTAGAGCAACCTGATCTGGTTAAAGATGTACCTGCTTATGGCAGGAGGGTTGGACTAGATGACCTTTAAAGGTCCTTCCTAACTCAAATCATTCTATGTTTCTGATTCCATGCTTTTCACATCTGTACCTATTACTAAGGAGTAGGTATCATTTTGGCATCCAGGTAGCTGAATCCAAAACATTCTGGCACTGCTGTACAGCAATAAATATCATCTTAAAGATATAACCCCCTTTTATTTCCATGAAGATTGAATGCTAGTGTAGTAAAGAACACAGCTAAAGAATTAAAATTTTAAAGGATACATAAGGTAATCATGATAACATTATAAATAAATACATTGTTACTGATATTAGAAAAAACACTGATTATGGTAAAAGAAAAAATATTTCATGCTGTTGCATAAGAGCACAACTACCTGTTACACATATGCTTCATATGTAAGCTTGATGTGGCTTACAAAAGCCATGCACAAACTCTGTATTTTGACATTGACAGTTCAATCCTTGATCCTGAAAGTGCATCACATACCCATTTGCACAGCACAAGGAGATGCTTGTGCGACTGTGCTATCAGTGCCCCCAGGATGATTATAAAGAGTAAATCACTGAGAGAGTGAATTAATGACATAAGAACAAAGGTTATGTTTGAACCTGAGATCTAAAAGTAATGTACACTTTGTCTAAAAAAGTGTACACAGAAAATAATCGCTTCAGCTCTATACATCTTTACAACAGATACTTCTTGGGTTTTAGTTAAGTATGTGTATTTCTTTGCATCACAAAGGTTTTTTCCATCCTTGAGGATATTTAGGATAGTTTGATCAAAGACAAGGGAGTGCATCATGGTAGTCTACAATCTTGCTGTAAAATGAACAAAGGCAAGTTGCAAGCTGCTATTGCTTGGTCTACCTGAGGAAAGACTGGCTTATGGAAAATGTGCTTCGACTGGGAGAAAGCATGAAGGTACCAGTGTGGAATAAATTTATAGGTTACTAATATTTGGGTTCTTTGTAGAGCTCTGTTAACAACTTCCAGTAGTGGCCACGCTGCACACGTAGAGTCTTTAGTGTTTGGGATGCACTTGTGTGAAAAGGCTTCACTTTTTTAGATAGTGCAAGTAACACTGAACAACTGTTTCTTGTCTCTAAAGATGTTTGCAGTTGAAGGTTTACAAAATCCCAAGAAGCCCAGGGGTTTTTGTCGTTGTTGAACTACTAGGTTATGTGCGCAAAGGTACAGCCAGATGTTTCCCAGTGCTGGGCAGAAATGAAGACAGCCCTACAAGTGACTCTGCAGAAGCACCCACAGTATCGCTTCTTACGAGTGATGAACTTGGAGGGTTGGAGGTTTCCACCTGCATTCAGTGTTGCCTGCTCTGCTGAAGCCTTAGGGGTGTCTTTTTGATTTGCTAGCCCTAGGGTGCCACAGTTGACCACAGGTGACTTCACTCACCTCTGGAATTGGGGAGGATTAGAGCAGTGCCATTTGCTGTGGGGCCTTTCTGCAGAAGTCGGCAAGGCTGGTGTGTTCCACCTGCCCTGTCTGTCCATTCAGAGGTCCTGTCAAGTGCACCTGCACCCTCCATGTGATATGAAGTGCATACCCACATGGTTTTTATGAACAGGGAGCTTGATGGGGTACAGCTCCCCTTTAAGCAAGACGCGAAGCAGTGGGAGGATCTGTGCTGCAGCACACTGCAGCTGTAGCCCCCTTCTATTTTGGAAGACAGCATTAAAAAAATGAAAGGTAGCGATCAATTTTCTGTTGGCAGGTCTTTGTGAGGGTTCGGCAGGGGACAGTATTCTGGGCACAAGTGCACTTGGGCAACGGCATTACTTTGGCCTAAATTTGTCCCTGTGGTTCCAGTCAGAATTGACATTGTTCACTTTGAAATTGCTGTGTGCTGCTGCTGATGTGCACAGCTGAGCAGCTGCTCCCTCTCAAGACAAAGGAGGCTGCACTTCAGGACATGTTGAAGTGATTTCTGATTGTAAAGCATTTTGGGGTCCTTCAGACTAAAAGGCATTTTTACCACTTCTGCAGCTACTGGTGTAAAGGAAACAGACAGAAAGTTCCCTTGAGCTGGTATGGACAAAACTTGACTTGAAATAGGACTTCAGTAGTTCTGGAAAGTTTCTATTCTTCTTCGTTTTAATCTGTAGACTGTAATGGCTGGGGTTTATACATAATTCTCTTTAGGGCATGCTCCTAGTGTAATTAGTGACAAAACCTGACTTTAATTAATGAGTAGGATAAGGCTTTAGGGATGGTCATGCAGCAAAACTTCTCAGTCTAATGAATTGATTTCCATTGAATTGGCTATAAATATAATATCATTAATAATGAATTGGTTCATTGTAAGGGTACCAGTAGACACTAGAAATGAGCAGATGTTACTTTTTTTGCCTCAGAGGCAAGTGTGAAGGGTTGTTTCCCAGTAAGTTCTTTAACGATGTTGGCAGAATTTGTAATAAGCAATAGATCAGTGTCTTGGACAGAGATAAGGAGCTAGTGAGTTATAGCTGTGATGCCTCTAGGTCCAGTTAAAGCAAAGGTCCTGCTTTGCTGGACCTGCACCTGGTCACTCGTTCTACAGAGAAAACAGCTGAAGGGTCCTAAAATATTCTTGCAGGCACCATCTCTTTAATCTTCCTGAAAAGTATCCCTGTATAGATAAGGGGTAGGTAAATGATGAAAAGGTCATCAAAAGCGACATCGATATTAAAAAAGCCCAATCACCAAAAGTAATTATTTGATGAGGAGACCACAGCTGGCCCCAAGCAGATAATTTCAAAACTCCTATTACCCTGTAGACTCCACTGCTCCACATTGGGAAAGGGATTTCTAAAATGCTACACTGCCACTGGTGGCGATCCCTTTTGGGAGTTGAACATCCATAATGCAGTGCATGTTCTTTAGAGCATGTGAGTTTTCATCACCTATTTTTCTTATTTTATACACTAGGTTCTTTCTAATCACATTCAAAAGTCTGTAGGAGATGCCTTCGTTTGTGTCCAGACTTCTAATTAAGGACAGAAGAGATCCCAAAACAATTGGATGGGAAAAAGCAAAATTACCATATTGATGCTCATAAATATTCCGTGAGCAGCAGCCAAACCCTATTCATTGTGGATTCTCTTCCAAATAAGCTATGTTTGAAAAGCTGAAGCCTTGGGAAGTTTGGAGGACTGGAGCTTCCCTTTCCTAACGTGAAGATGACAAAAATCTTGTTTTATTTTTGATTAGCTCAAGGAATGCTTCAGTTAAAGACGAGGAAGGATTCATGCAAGTTGCTCTTATGAACTTCGTTTTCCAGATTAGCTGCAAACCAAAGTTACTTTACTTACGTGCTGATATATAGGTGTTTGCATATAAACTTACTTTTACAGGAATCAGCAGCTAGTTCTGTGCTATCACTGTAATACACCCTTTGCCACAGGAATCCACTAATGCTCTGTTGATTTTTTCCTTCATTAGAAGACTCAAAACAAAGGCCCTTAGAATTGCATATCCATAATCCTGCCACTAAAATCCACATTTTTCAAGGCCAAATACTTGTTTCTTATGTGGAAAGGACTGATTCTCTGAACTGCAGAAAAATTCACAAATCTAGTGAATTCCATTGGATACAGCAAGCGAGTAACATTCATGAAAATCAACCCTTGTTCAGATGTCTGAAAAATAACCTAAGTATCTAATATCTAAGGATGGTCGTTCCAAATTGCTGGTCATTAAAATACGTCTCTTTGTAGGCATTTTAGAGGGAAAAAAAAAAAGTGGATTTGATTTTTCAAACACGGTTTCCAATTGAACCTATCTGAGCTGAGCCTGCAGTTCTGCCCCAGAAGAAACACACACAAAGATGTAGCATGGGTAAAAAATATGCCTTCAAATATGGAAGTCCAACTAAATTCCCTGGGTTCCAGTCACTATTAGCAATTGAGAAGAATAAGGAAAAAAAAAGGTTGATTTTCATGTATTTATTTAGATTTAGGGAAGAAAAAGAAGACATGCATCCAAGGCTCTACGTTTCTACTATCATTAACCACACAATAAATACATTCTCACAATGTTAAATACTCACTTCAACAGGAACTAGGCCAACCAGCCAGCTACCTACAGGGAGTCCTGGGGGACAGATGAAGAAGTAAAATAAGTACCTGTGAATGCTCTGGGAAACAGTAAATCTCCACTTTCCAGTAGCATAGCACTCCTGCTTCTAGCCAACACGAAGGGCAAAATGCTCAGCCAATCTTATAAACTCATTATAATACAAGACTGAACATTTCCTGCCCTGATTATTTTGTTAAGTGGCCAGTGTTATTTTGGGTGGGAAAGAGAACTTCCTGCTTCGGAAGGAAAAAGAGAGTTTGGCTGATCATGCTAACAGCGTCCAATCCGAGGTGAGGGACATGGGGGCTGACTTAGTAGGTCGCTGTGGAAGTAAGCCAGCATGCAGAAGCAAAGATCTTTAGTGGAGGCCTGCTCCAAGACACAAGAAGAGGATGTGAGCAAGTAATGGGTTGCATTTGTTACACACTTTTTGCATACGTGGGTAGATTCTTTGGTACTTTATGGCATACTGAATGTAATTGTAATAGCATATATAATAATGCAAATGAAATGTTTACCTTACTCAAACATGCTAATGGCCCAAGGGTACAATATCACGTATCTAGAGCTAATTAGTGCTGAATGCTGCAGCAGGAAGATACAAATGCCACGCAGAGTCAGCTACACAATACCACGCTGTGGGGGGGAAACTACCTGGCCAGAGAGGGTGATCAATAAATGTCCAAAGCACCAAGACCGATAATGTTCTGGGCAGCTACAAAATACGTCCTCTCATTCTTTGGTTGTTTTGCTACAGATTTTGGCACACTGAGATATGTAGCGTCAGGGAAATGCACCCTCAGACTTCCGTGCAACAAAACCGCAAATGTAAAGATTTGCTTTTTCTTTCTGGTCACAGTATTTTGAAGTCAGAAATATTTATAAATAAACCTCTTAGTCTAGAAAGGAAATAGATGCAGCTATGAAACAATTATTACAGCTATAGTAAGAATTCTGAGCGTTATGAAGGAATCCTTCAAAGGCTTTATATTAACATCAACAACAAAAAAATCTTTTCATATATTCCTCTCTGCTTTTGTAAGTTTTATGAGAAACTGATGGGGTTTCATTATAGCAAGCAGCTTTTGGTTGTTAATTCTCTGCTCATCTGTCTCACCAAGCCCCTCAGACATTAATTAAACTTTTATAGCCATTCAAACTAACATCTAAACATTCCAACTCGGAGGGGCTTAAGTACAGCCTCAGGCTATATCTGGCCCAAATCCACCAGAATGGCTCTATGCCTAATCCTCTGTTCCAGCTATTGACTGTTCTTGACCCCTTTTTCTTTTACTTTTATCATCTATTATCTTAAGGGGGCTTATTCTGCCCCAGTCCAATTTTGTCTGCTGGCATAACAAATTCTTTTTTCTTCCGTACCCCACGTTCCTGTGGCCAGCTAGTATTCCTCCCAGTAACGCTTCCAGAGACTTGAAATATCTCGACAGTTTGACTTTATCAAAGTTACACAATGGGTGATGGTAGCTATTTGAGCTTGCGCTTCCAGATGGCATGGGATCAATAGATGGGATGTGACTCACAGCTAACTAGATATTTGGCCTTTGAAGCGCAATGTTGCAGCTCCTTAATAAGCGTTCCAAGCCTTATTGTTTTGAAGGGAACTGCATGCTGATATTTGGTGAGGGAAGGATGCAAACCCTCAAAGCTGAAGAACATTCGGGCTGAGGTTTGCTGTTCGAGTCCTAAATTTGTCGCTGTCTCCCACTACATTTTATAGTTCCAGCATCTAGGCACACTATGACTTATACAGATGTCTCAGCTCCCATTAGCGTCAGTAGAGTTTTAGAGAGTGATTCAGCTGCTTTTGGGAAAGACAAACAGTTATTCAGACACCACTGACCATGGGAACTACATGTCCGCTGCATATATTTGAACCTTAGACAAGCAACACCTACCTGGGGACACCTATATTGTAGACAGGTAAAATTAGGTCAGCTCTGTTCTATGCAGGTATAAAAATCTACCTAGACACAACAGTTGCATGAAAAGTACTCTTTAATGGAGAATTAAGAAAATATTCCTCAACTATTTGGGTAATGTTTTCTAGGCATATGGTTAGCCCTAATTTTTTTGCCAGTTGAACGTTATGGAGTTCTTCAGATTTAGTAGCTCATTCACAAAAATATATAGCAACAAAATAATATTGCTCTCTGGGACAAAGCCCAGTTTTATTAGGAAGTAGTTCAGGTTTGTGATAGAAAGCATACCACTTCGTGTGAAAAGACACTGTCTTTGGCCACAAGTGGCTTCCAATAGGAATAGGGAGAGGGCTGTGTCACCCTTGGGAGTCATTTGTCCGAGAGCATTTAAGATTTTAGAGAGTATTAACAAAAGGGTTTTTCCATGCACATTGCTTTACTTTTGTCTGATTTTCTGAATATTGTTTTTGTGTGTGGCAGAAACATCCCTTCTTTAGAACTTCTTCCGTAAGAAAAAAAAAAAATCTCTGTCTTCCTTACTTGTCAAAGTGTTTTTTAAAGTGCAAATAAGAGATGACAGTATCCGTAATGCTAGATTTCTGAGGAGGACATAAGCTCTCAGTAATATTTAGTAGTTAGTGTTGGCAGTGGGTCCTCAGGCAGCTGAAGGTCTACTACAACGTCTGGCATCCCCAAATAACAGGATGAGGCCAAGCCAGTGAGAGGGAAGCCAAAGGAAGAACGAATCCCTGTGCCTGACGGCTCACCTGCCTTAACTTCGATAGGAGGACAAGTAAGATCGCACCCAGTGTTGTAACAATTACCTTTAGAGAAATATTAATGATTGTAATGTTAAATCAAATTAAGAAAAGTCTTAGGTATTCAGCAGTTATGGAGAATTAAGAACACTGACTGAACATTTTGAAACCTGAATTCAAATGGCGTGGTTTGTCTCAGCCATTTAAAATCAGTTAACATGCGGACCAGCAGTTAACGAATACTCGGTACTCCATACCACAGGAGCGAAACTTTGTTATAGTTAGCAGTGGTAATTATGATTGCTCTTCCGGTGTGTAACTATGCAATCATTACACTTCATTAATCACATTCAGTACGGAGTGCTGGCTGGGAAACCTCAACAACTCCACTCCTCAGAGATTATTCGTATCCCCAAAAGCACTATTACCTTTTTCACTCCAGGCTTTTACCAAAGCAGGAAACCTCAGGTTTAACGTTTTGTAGTTACATTACCAATTACTAGATGTGTCAAGCAAACTCTCCAGTATTTTTTAGTACCCAATATTGCAAACTGTTTATACATAAAGCTAATAGTTATGATTATGTTTATTGCTTATTCTACATTCAGCAAAACTTACAGAAATGAGGAAAGAATGATTTTGTGTGAAACCTACTGGCCAAAAGCTACAGACAGCTCTATTTAAAAAGCTTGTTGCTGAATCCTATTTTCTAATCAAGAACAGGACATTAAATTTGCACAGTAAAGGCACTGAAGCATGAAGAACTGATTATTTAGATCAGTCTTCTGTTTAGAAGGGGAGGGAAGTCAAATGGTATGTATCTACAAAATGCAATTTTTATGAGGGTTGAGCTTTAATCCTGGATCTTGGCACTTCGCAGTTTTGATATATTAAAAAAGCTGTTAGATAAGTCTGGCAGTTGCCAAAGCAAATTAATTAAGAAAGAAAATATAATATTTTACTTGTTTCTGGTAAAATAGCATGAAGTTATAAAGTGAACACTGAAAGAATTTCCCCTCCCCCCTAATCCTCATTCATTTTCGTGAAGATTAATGATGAAAGATCTAGCAGAGCCTCATTAGGTGCCGAAAGAAATGGCATATATGTTAACATCCCTCTAGGAGCCGTGGCTATGACTCCAGGAAATTAATTTATAATTCATTCTTATATGGTTAAGACTTTTTAGTGTTTCTTCCTGGATGTTACAAGACAGGCTCTAAATATCAGAACCTCCAAAAACTATACAATAAATAAGATCAAGCTGTTCCCTGCACCCGAGAACTAGTATAGAAGCTGTTTTTTCCCCCTGCTTTCTTCTGTCATCTTCATCTTGCTTAAAATACACAGTAAGAGCTCTGCCAATTGGAATGTAAAATGACTTCTTGATTGTAGCATATAATTAAAACTTCCCTTTCTGCTTTTTTTCCACATCAGTGTATAAAGGATCTACTTGAATTTGAGGCAAAAAAAGACATCTGGCTTCATGGCTTTGTGGGGGCTGAAGTTAGTTATATTCCTTTTTTAAATATAAATTCCTTTTTAAATATATATTTGTACTGACTCAAGCCTAAAATAATGAACACTCCTTACCCACTAGAATATATTCCTTCATGCTGAGAGGTGAAATAAATTCTACCATGATCACTGAAAACATGCCAGAAGCATTACTGCACATTGCGCTACTTTGGCCCATTAACGAAAAGATAATCGTCCTACACAAAAAACCAGCTCTTCAATATGAAAAAATTCAACCAACCCAAATCCTTTTCTTCCAGGTCCTGCCTGTGGCTTTAATTAAAAAAAAATAAAACAGGTTAAGACTACTACTACTACAGCATGTTGTATACAGCATGTAATAAAACCCTGCTTATTTTTCTAGAGCATGCCAGAACTACAGATTTTAAAGCGCTGAAAACATTTTTGCTGGGTCAACATCATCACAGCCGTGCATTTATACAGTGTCCTTGCTAAGAATCATAAGCGTGCTTTACAATGAAGCTCTTTAAAAAGATCAATATTTAAGAACTGTTAACAGGCACAATAAACATATTTCTTTGATGTAGTTTTAAATGCTGGAAGAGACCAGGAAGTTTTAAAATAGCGGTGGAAAGTTTAAAAATCAAATGGTATAATTAGAAAAATGAACGAGTTCTTAATGTCTTCAGGTCATAAGAAGGGCAAACAAAGCAGCTACCTGATTCCCGTGGCAAAAGAAAGCCGTAAAACATGGACGGTGAGAGCTGACGAGGTAAGGCGGCGTACAGCTGTCCTCGCAGCGCAGCATGGACCGGCGGGCAGTGGGGATGGAGGGGTCTCCCCTGCCTGCCATTACGCTACACCAGGAATGGAGCAGCTCTTTGTGCTCAGCGGTCATGCGGCACGTGCAGTATTTGAGAAGGATGTAGTTATTTTAAACCCATTTCCCAGAGTAAAATAAAAGGAAATAAGGTTTTACAATCTGTTTCAAAGATGGTTGTGCTTTAAGTCTGTCAAGCCTTGGTGAGCATCGATCTGGATTGGGTGAATTTCATTGCTTGGCAAAACCCGGATGTTTTGCCAAGGGATAAAGTGGATCTTTCAACAGCCTTTCTAAACTGTTGGGACTGGCATTACAATCTCTCAAAATATCCAGGCTGGCTCCTCCGCCCCCACCGTGCTGTACCCACCTCTGTTGCCGCCTCCATGGCGCGGTAGCAGTTTATCCCGTGCAGGAGCTGTTGGGGTTGAGACACCTGAGGGATGCACTTGCGAGTACCTTGTAGCTGTGAGAATAGGCTTTGAGCTACTTTTCAAAGATAAAGAGAAGAGAGGTGTGTTGGGCAGCGTTGTGCACGGCTCTTGAAGAGTGAGGAACACGTCAAACCCCAAATGAGCTCTGAAAATGGCCAGGATGGGGCCCATTCAGCACTCCAGCACATGGCAGCTGGCAGGGGTCCCTGAGGGACCGTACACCCCAGAGAGAGCTCAGGAGCTCCCCTGACACCCCACTGGTGCCGCAGCTGTAGCAGGGGAGAGGTTTAGGAGCTGACTGCTATGAACCCATACACACCCCAGCAGCTCCCTTTGCCCTGGGGGAAATGACTTTTTTTAGAGAAAGGGTAAAATTTCTGTTCCTTTCCCAACTTTTTACTCTTATGTAGAGTTGTTGGTAACAGCAGTGTTACTAATTGCTAAATAAGCACATGTAAAACAGCCAGATTAATGCTCTCTCAAACTGGAGCACTTGCAACAGCTACACAGTGTTGTCAGCCAGCTGCTGGGTGCTGGGCCATGCAAGGACATTGATCTCTAACAAGCAAAGTGGTTTCGCTTCTACCCTGTTTGCCATGTGGAGAGGTGAGGAATAAAGGATGAAGAGAGGAAAAAAAAAAAGATTACTTTCCTCCCAAGCAGTAAGGTAAACTAATGACAGCAGATGTGTCTCTCTAAAGTAGTGCCACTCAGAAGCGACTGCAGCTAGACTTCCCTGCTAGAGCATACCATGGCATGCTGTGCTGTACCGTCCCATGCCATGCCGCGCCGTTCCTCCATCAGTCAAACAGCGAGCAGGCTGCAGCACGTGTTTCTGGGCCCTGTGGCCAGATTTCCCTTGCACAGGAAGGGGACAAGGCTTGCGCATGCTTGGGACTTTCCAAGATGTGGAGTCAGGAGGTGGCCAAAGAATTTTGTAGGACAGTATCCCTGACTGGCAGCACAAATACAGCAAATTAACCCCGATGAATTGCATGCACACAGCTTCAAAAAATCTGGGACTGAGGTAACAAGCAGCACACCAGTCTTTATTTCAATCTGTGCGAGGAGGAGAGCAATATAACCTATACTGAATGATCATAATTTTAAGCACCTCTTGAATTTTTTAAAACTCCTCTGGCTCCTATCTTGAAGGACATGTTAAGTGGAGAGCTTTTCTGAGCTCTTTATAGATTGCCACATACAGTAAAGCTTTAAATAACCGAGTGTCTCAAGCACATGGAATCACTATATTTTGCAGAGGCTTGGGCCTTTACCAAATGTATTCCTCCGTCAGGAGGGGGGACAGTTTAGAAAAGCTAGCACACACTTAAAAAAGATTTGAAGTGACAGCTTTTTGCATGCCCATTATCCAACAGGTATGATCGCTCTCTCCCGTGGTGAGACTGACAGACTGCATGCGGCAGGGAGGAGAAGAAGCAGGGAAAGCCTGCAAGAGCTTTATTACCAGTTCCATTCTATATCTACATACCTGGCTTTCCTCTGCAAACAAGGGATGATTTCCTTTTAATCTACCACTGCATTTTCAAAGGGTTTCTTTTCTACTTGAAATGTGACTGCGAAAAAATGTCAAGTTTTGCTGAACAAATTCACTCCCTGTATGGATCCAGTCACATCTGCTAACCACAGTGATGAAGCATTAGCTAGTTCTCAGCTGAAATGTTCTGGCCTTTGTCCCAAGTATTTTGGTTTTCAGCCTAAAAACAGTAATGTTCAGTTCTAGCATGTAGTTTTTAAATAAAAAGAAGACAACACCCCCTCGTTTTTTTTTGTAACGAAAGCAAATGCTTTTGGCCCTCCATTTTTGTTCAGTAACAAGTAAGATTTCTTGTCAGAAGGTGGTTTCTGTAGAAAATTTTACCAAGCTTATCATATATCTGCTCCACTTACAGCCAGCAAAGCAGTGCAAGCTATTAAAGCTACTAAAAGGAAATATTTTTTGGCTATTGTAAATTTTGGTGTTAGTTACTACTGCATGTAAGTAGTCTTTAGCTGAATAGCATGAGGGAGAGGAAGAAGTATTAAAGGCTGAGAGGAAGAGTTGCACATATCACGGGGAAGAGCTCTAATAGGGGATTCCCATCATGGGAACCAGGATGGTCTTGTGAGGAGGCAGCATTTGTATCACAGAAGCTGTTGCATGGCTCGCTACTTATCTAGCAGAAATTAAGGCCTAGAAAGAATGGGAAAAGTGGTGTCTTACAGATAGTGCCTGTTTATTGCCTACCTGTCTGGCTGCCTGTCTTTTAGAGTGTTACTGACAATAATCAATTGTCTCTGCACATCCATCCCGTGTGGGGTAGCAAGGTTTTCCTGTAGGAATGATAAGGAGCCTTGAATGATTCCCATAAAATTCACAATGTCTACTTTGGCATTTCAATATGCCTAAGAAGAGTTTTGTCATCAGCTCTGATGAGCATAAGTTGGAGTGTTAGCATTTCCCTTGGACAAAGATGCATCTCCTCCTAATCGCCACACCCCTTGAGGAGCGTGAAGCAAGCAGGAGAGTTCCTCACACAACAACAGATCTTGGCACTGATGCTTAGAGGAAGATTTATATCTCTTCACAAGAATTCTTAACAGCCTGCAGATTTGAAGAAGAGGAACAGAGGAGATGATAACATCTTTTGTAGAGAAAGAAATACCACCTTCTCTGTGGAAGAATGATATCATGAACATGAGCCAACATAGCATGTTCTGCTTCCAGTCCATATCTTATCAGCTTGGCAGACTGCAGATTGCCCGCAGACATCATGTCTGGACACACCAGGGGACATGGTAATAATCTTATTGCATTCAAGCATGCAGCATCCTGAAGTATGTAGAGGTCAGGCTTTGAGGCTTGCTGACTGAACAGCAGGTAAGCTAAACAGCCCTACTACTGCCATATATGCACAGTATGGATCCATCCATTATTGCAAATTAGGAGATCCTGCATTCTCACACTGAATCCTGGGAGGGCAGCAGGTGTATCTGCTATTTATGGAAGGCAGAGAAGTAAACCTCAGGTAGAATGACACCAAAAATACAGAGAGGATACCAGAAAGAGAAAATTGATGTTAATAAGAAGTAAGGAATACAGAAAAACAAAGTGCTGGCTTGCAACGGAGTAGGAACTATAGTTAAGCAAAGAAGATAGGTTTGGCATGTGCAAGTTCATTTAGAGATATACTATATTGGACCCTACTTTCCTGCCACAGGAGTTCTGCAACAACTAGCAGTTCAAGGAGGAGGAGATTTCAGACAGACTCTTTTTCAGCCGCTGCCATGACGAGGGCTCATGCATTAGTACCCTGCCTCAGGGAGAAACATGGATCATGACAGTGCTGGGGAGATTCAGAGCTGGCTTTTGGGTACGCTTCCTTTCTGAATCCTCTTTGGAAAGCTAAGAAGAGGTAGGCTGGAACATCTGGAAAAATATTTCTAACATAGTTCAACAATTTGAAGTTTTATGATCGCTGATGATGCAGACATGAAGTTTTATAAGCAATTCTCTGACAGTTTTTTAAGCAACTCCGTGTCATTGGAATAATGCAATAGTAATTTATATAGTTTGCTCTAGCAAATTAGGCTTAAGAAAGGATCCCACGGAATGATTTGTAAAACTGTTATTATGAAACTTGAGAACATTTCATTTGATGATCCTTGTGGGTCCCTTCCAATTCAGGACATGCTATGATTCTATGATTCTTCCATCTAACATTTATTTCACACCATAAAAGTAGCTTATGTTCCTCTGATGTGTTTTGTATACTAGAGGTATCATATTGCATGTGGCTAGTTTCTTAAAAATATGAATCACAGAATCACAGAATCACAGGTTGGAAGGGACCTCAGGGATCATCTAGCCCAACCTTTCTAGGAAGAGCGCAGTCTAGACAAGATGGCCCAGCACCCTGTCCAGACGACTCTTGAAGGTGTCTGATGTGGCCGAGTCAACCACTTCCCTGGGGAGACTATTCCAATGGTGACTGTCCTCACTGTGAAAAATTTCCCTCCCGTGTCCAATCGGAATCTCCCCAAGAGCAACTTGTGTCCGTTCCCGCTTGTCCTCTCCATGGGACTCCGTGTAAAAAGGGAGTCTCCATCTTCTTTGTAGCTGCCCCTTAAATACTGGTACATGGTGATGAGATCCCCTCTGAGCCTCCTTTTCTCAAGGCTGAACAAATCCAGTTCTCTCAGCCTATCCTCGTATGGCAGGCTTCCCCATCCTCTGATCACCTTGGTGGCCCTTCTCTGGACCCCTTCCAGCCTGTCCACATCCTTTTTGTACAGCGGGGACCAGAACTGTACACAGTACTCCAGGGGTGGCCTGACAAGCGCTGAGTAGAGCGGGATGATGACTTCTTTCTCTCTGCTGGTGATGCCCTTTTTGATGCAACCCAGCATCCTGTTGGCCTTCTTGGCCGCAGCAGCACACTGTTCGCTCATGTTGAGCTTTCTGTCCACCAGGACCCCCAGGTCCCTTTCCACAGAGCTGCTCTCCAGCCAGGTGGATCCCAGTCCGTGCTGCACTCCCGGATGATGTTTTTCCCAGGTGCATGACCTTACACTTCTCCTTGTTGAACTTCATAAGGTTCTTGCTGGCCCACTCTTCCAGCCTATCCCGATCTCGCTGCAGAGCAGCTCTCCCTTCTGGAGTGTCTACTTCCCCACTCAACTTGGTGTCGTCAGCAAACTTCATCAGGCTACACTTGATCCCATTATCCAGATTGCTTATAAAGATGTTGAATAACATTGGGCCCAATATCGATCCCTGGGGGACCCCACTTGTGACATGATGCCGGTTTGAGAAAGAGCTATTTACCACCACCCTTTGGGTGCGGCCTGTCAGCCAGTTCCCCACCCACTGCACAGACCACTTGTCTAGGCCATAACGCAATAATTTCTCCAGGAGGAGGCTGTGGGGGACGGTATGAAAAGCCTTGGAGAAGTCCAGGTAGACAATGTCCACTGCCCACCCCACGTCAACCAGGCAAGTCACTTTGTTGTAGAAGGCTACTAGGTTTGTCATGAATGTAGCTCTAACTCCTGAAGTATTCTCAGCTCTGGAATTCAAGCTTCTGCCAAATTTCTAGCCATCTAGCAGTTTTAGTTGGTTGTCTTTACAACGAAATGGGACCATAGATTCGTCACTGGCATCAACAGGAGCATGGCCAGTCAGACCTTGCATTAACATCAAACAGAATGCTTGTTTGTAAACCAATGTGAACTGTCTTTGATTTGACTTTGGATCAGACCTCTGTGGAAAAATGAATTCAGCAACTGAAAGAAATTCAGCATTATAGGAAAGTCATTTGCTCACCAGCTGTTAAAAATAAATAGCTGTACAAATGATGTGCCATAAACTAAGACTACCGTTATGCATAAGAATGTGTCTCTTTGACGATTGCTCTTTGTTTCATTATAAGGTGGTGAACACGCATGTCCTTAGGAATGTTTTATCATTGTCAGTGACATTTGTTAATTGTGCTTTTATGTGACACTGGAACCACCCGAAATGCTTTCAGGTCTTCAGTAAAGGGTAACTGTCATTCTTCTTCCTGTAATACTTCTCCCAGCTAGAAGAAGAGGCATGTAATTGTGCGCAGCACTCCCACATTCCATCCAAAGCTCACATAACCTAATGGAAAATGTGGAAAAAGCTGAATGACCTGTAAGTGAAAAGCTGCATTGTCTTGCCTTGATATGGAGAATTTTAAGTAAAAGTAATGGTGCTGACCACTCACTTGGTGTCTTCTTATGAAATTCGTTGAAGGAAATCTTTATATATTTTACCTTTGTGAGACATGGCAGGTGAGTACACGTTTCCATTTTGTGGCGAAACAAACTGAAGCACACCAAATCTGGGAGTTATCCAGCTACGTACTGAAGCACTTGCGCAGAGGTGCGACTGGAAGGCAAGACTCCCTTTGCTCTGATTCAGTAAGCACTATCCTTCATCTCACCCACTTTCCAATAAGAAGTTCTTCAGTAAAGTGACTTACAGAGCCTTCTGTTTGAATTATTTGACAGTCATCTTTGATATTTAAGGTATGATATATAACTCTTAATGATTTTTGTTTGTATGCAAAAAGAAAGTAGCATAGCTGGAAAAGAGAAATTTTAGAAATAAAAACGTCCCACTTCGCAATATTCAAGCACATAATGATTTTTTTCCTTAAATCTTTGACTGCAAAAACTTTTGTATGTCAGAGCTGAAGGAAGATAGAAGAGGAGGCATTCATCACTGAGCTTTATATACAGACCTAAATTGCGGCAAGGCCCTTGATAAACGCCACTTGCAGCTTTCTGCCTACCTCACTGCATGTGCTAGGAGAAATGCAGTGTAACAAATTAAATAGGAAGACAGACAGCTTAGTGAATGGGAAGCATCCATATGAGTAACTGTGCCATAATGAATAGAAACATTAAGTGGAATCCCATAGATTGTTGGTCAGCGCTTGTACCTCTGAGGCATGCAGTAGATATGAGTGAACCCAGGGAAGGCATGAACTGTGAACTAGTTCATCCTGCAAAAAGCATAAAACCAAGAAAACTAATGAGCTTCAGGTGAAATGTGAAGAGATTTCAATCAGATGTATAACCGGTTTGACTTAAGACTACTGTCATTTCTCTCTGACAGGTTGGAACCAATAAAAAATTACTAGTGCAATATAAAAGGAGTTCAAACAGAAAGCAGAGCTGCATGAAAAACCTGGCAATAGAGTAAATAGGCTTTCTACTTGGGGAAAAGATAAAGACACTCCGATTTCTTCTTTCTCCTGTTCAAAGCACTAGTTATTTGTGAAGCCAAAACAGAGAATCTTGGCTTCACAGGCGTTCGAGCTGATGCCAGCCTGTAATGATCTATGCTTACTGTATGTACACACAGCATTAAGAGAAGGCAATGTTATTCAAATGAGCCTGTGGTTTACTAGATGAATTTAATTATTTCTGGTTTGTTTTTGCCCTTAGGGGCTAGTTTTTGATGGAAGAAATTCAATATTAGTACTTAGATGACTTGCAGTATACAAGCAACACTGCTGAGAGCGTACCAAAAGCAGTGTTCAATTATAGCTCAGTGAAGTCAGTAAGGACAATGAGGTTACATCTGTTATTCACAACCTTCAGTGGAGAAAACTAGGTTGCACATAAGCTGAATATATAGCAAAAAAAAAGAAAAAAAAAAAGAAGATGCTGAGATCAAGCATGGATACAATTTTGAGTGGAGACCTACAGTCTAAGAGTAGTCTTTCCCCACAATAAATCACAATAATTTCTCACAATTATAAAGAGACAAAGTTCACAATCTCAGCAAAGTCTGCGATTCCAAACTTCTCACATCTAAGGAGCTCAGAGCCAGCTGTTTCAGTGGGAACAATTTTGGGAAAGAACCACTGCAAAAGGTTTGTAAACGAGACTTCTTTCAGGCATCCCACATTAAAGCTCCCTCAAATTGCTAACTGCTTTTGAAAATCAGCCCTATCAGCAGAAAGCAGAGGGAGATACTTTGTGGTTTAACAGAGTGATAGGCAGTGATTCAAAGATAAGTAAATCCTTGTACAGCCATAAACGCCAGGTTTAAAAAAGCTACAATATTTTTATGTTTAGCGGAAGGAAAAAGCAGTATTTGTATAGATGAGGCCTGGCAAGTGAGCTCTACTTAGGCTAAAGAGCATTGAGGTCAGTGCTCACGTAGATTTACAATAGTACATCTCTACTGGTACATGCAGTTGTTGTTAGTAATTAAAAAAAGATTACGTTTCAGCTGCTGCTTTGCCTGAATAGCTTCCCAGGCAAGCGCAGGAACGAGTGGGAGAAGGAGGTGTGCAGCAGAGGGCTTTTAGTGCTGGTGGGAGATGGCCTAGCTAATGTGTGTGCACTTGTGAGGTTACCTAAAATAGTAACTAACCCAACTGAGCTAATACAAAAATGCTCTACTGAAGTGTTAGAGCAAAAAAGGTCCCCTCCTTCCTCCACAGAAGGTGCTGCCGCATACAGATGTGTAAGAAGAAATGCTGATGCTATCTGTCAGTTGCTATGGGATGGGAAAGAGATGAAGGAGACAAAGTGAGAGATGCATCGTTTATCCCTCACCATGTTTTGATGTAATGGAGCATCTTCACATTTGGAGGACTCTTTGTGACTGAGACACTGACCAAAAAGCCATGTGGAAGAAGAAGCACTGACCAGTGAAGACCAGCTTATGGCCAGTACATGTCCCCTGTGCCACCAGGTCACTGGGCAGTCATGTGGCCTGATGAAGGAGTGCTCGTTGATCTCTCAGTCACCTTGTAGATGGCTCTGGAAATGGTCAGTGAGCCCGCCACCCATACTTAGGATCACCTCCCTCATGAAAATGGGTGACATTTTCCAGCATTGTCTTTATACTGAAAAAAATGCATAAGAAGCAAAAATAGTATTAAAATGAAAGACATGAGAAATTAGCCACACCATTAAAAGGCACATACAGAGAAGTTAAATACTTGTCTAAGATGTATTTTGCTGCCAATGATTTCTGTCTGACTTTGAAGTATTTTCTGGTTAGTAGATTGACCTGTCAAACTGACTGTCAAAATACTTTACACAGCCTTCCAGCACGGGAAGCATCTCCGTTAACAAATCTGTCCTGAAACTTGCCATCCCTGGAGTTGAGACTGACTTGGAAGTGAAGTTTCTCCTTCACTTTACTCAGTTTTCGGTTGCAAGTGAATTGGCGTATGGGACTTTTCATAAACCCGTATAAATAATTTAATTAGTTCAATTGTTCAACTCATCACTACCTTTCCTTATGTTTATCTTTGTCTGATCTTGTTTCCCTTTTGTTACTTTATGATGCTTTAGGAATCCCCATCCAGCTGGGAGGACATAATTTGTCTGGATACCTTAGTTGCTAGAAACCCCATTATATTTACTAAATAAAAATTTGCCTTTTCCTGGCAGGCAGGACAGTGGTGAGTTACATCACTCTGAATATGCATGAGTTTAAGAACATAATTTTTAATGCCATATAACTTCCACAGCACTCACTATTCTAACATCTGAATGAGAATGATGAATATGGCTCACTGGAGGTCCTTGACAGAAGTTAGGTATAATCATAAATAAATAAGCTCGGGGTATTGCTATGTCTGGATCAGGTGATCTTTAATGATGCTTGTTGGGTTACTGGAACTCTAAAGTATGATTTCTATGCATATCACCTTTAGCCCAATTAATCTTTGTAAGAGGTGTTTGCAATTTGACTGGGTTGTTCATTAGCCATTTTCAAAAGAACGTTGCTCGTCACCACTGATGGAACGTGTCCGTGCTCGGACTCCATGCACAGCAGTCAGCAAGGTGTGAGCCTATGTGACAGTCCTGCAGCACACGGGAACTGGACATTCATCTCCTCGGTGACAGGGCTCTGGGTACACGTTTCAGGTGCCACAGCATCTCGGTCACTGGAAGGAGCTAGTAGCCAGTTGAAAAAGACAGACAGTGACTGGCCTCAGCTTTATTTTGAACAGACCTGCCTTGTCAGTCATCGGAAAACCATCTGTGAGCTCTTTAACCTTGATGATAATCTGTTTCTCCCAGCCGCTGAGGCAACTTTGTGCCAAAATAGGTTGGGGTGGATATAAATCTGCTGGTGGGACGTGACTTCTTGGGTCACAGTCCCAGCTCACTTACAGTAGGGTGTCAGTTTCTGTTTGTTCAAGGCAGGAAGGAATGTGTCTAAGTTAATTATTACTTGGGATTTCTGTACATCTAAGTCTCTAAAACAGAAAAACATCGTTAAACACTTCAGACAGCACGAAAGCTTCTCTTATTTTCCTTTACATAGGCCAGACTGATTCTGCCATGCATATTCACAATGAGTTGTATCTAATTCTGCACATGGGGTTATCTCATAGGGTCTTATTTGGCAGATGCAAGGTTGGAAAAATACAATTTAAATTTTTCTCCTGATTTTACATTTCCCAATAACTAAGGAATGTGTATAGCAATAACACTTGTTGCAACTCCGTAGTGCACCTGAAAATCAGTTTGTTTGCTTGTTTTACTGATCTATTTACTGGTTTAAAGATGATAAATAGTAGCATATGATGAATTTTTGTAAGGATGTCAAATGCTTTATATAGCTTTGTTGATATAACATGAGTGCAAAAAAAAATACTTGATTTAATGCAAACATCAATAAATACAAGTCAAACATAAGCTGAATATTAAAGCAAATGCACTGCAATTCCAAACGAATCACGGGTACAAGGTTAGCTCTATCACTGCGCTCCTCCAGCTCTGCCCACTCGTTTCAGTAAGGCTGGGACATGCCCACAACTCCAGCACTGCCAGTCTTTTCCACATCTCAGTTCCTTTCACTAACGGCCAGGGCTGGAGATAAGCTTGGAAAGAAATGAGCCCACGTTGCAAATGAGAAACACTGTATGAAAAGTTTTGACAGGGTGAACACAGTCAACATCAAGGTCTATCTGAAATATCAGATTATGCCCAAACTCAGTGTGTGCGTCTTAATGTGTTGGGGTTTGGGGGAAAGGGGGGGATGTTGGGCTTTTTAAAAAAAATTGTATTCTATTATCCTATTGCCAGAGCGTGCTTTTCACACAATTGCTGGTAAGACTATACTTTCTGACATCTGAAATGTTTTCTTCAAAAAACTTCTTTTCAAACCTCTGAAAGGCCAGATTCAGTCACTGGCAAGCATCATTTTATGGAGCGCTGCATCAGGACAGCAAGTTTTGGTACTGGCAGCTCAGCAGACCAGTGTAACACCAAAGACCAGTTTATATCTTTCTTTCATGCAGTTTTACTAGAGTGCCTCAGGGGAGGCTCTGAATCACAGACCTTCACTTGAAGTGTAAAGTTCAGAGTTCCTCCTCAAGCTCTGGCTCTTCTTTGTTGTACACAAAGTATTGCCACCTGCAGGACCACACACTGAATAGCTCAGATAGATAGATGGAAAATGGTAAAGACACCACTTTGGGGTCCACCTGATTCAGTGCAGACATCTGACTCCCAGCTTGTTGCTGTGAGCCCCTTTTGTAGTCATGGAGAGAAATGGACACTTCTAGGCATTATTCATCTTATCTGTAAAGCAGCCGGCTGAATTAGGTCAGATGAATCACGTCCTAGAAGCCGCTGTGGAAGCAAGCCATGGGTGACTAGCACAGCCAGGCAACTGCACCACAGACGTCTGATGTTAGCAGAGATGAGTCCTGTTTATGAGGGTGGTTGTCAAGATCAAGTGAAGCTATAGATCAAAAGCATGTCTTGGTTAGCTATCGTGTAGAAAAAATCACCTTTTTCTTACCCTTAAATAGGGTTCTAAATATTTCTAATTTTTTCCAATCTGAATTTGCCTGTCATGCTACTTACTAATTGTCCCGTGGTATTGTCACCATACATGACCTACTGATTACTGAAACAGAAACTTCTAATGGACTGAAATACCATCAGACCTGAGTCACTGACAAGACATGCAAACTTCATTTTTTAATAATTTTTATAAAGCAGTAGTTAATCTTCTTTCCAGCAGCACAGTCAAATTGGCAATTTATCAGCAATATTCTACGTATTCATTTATTTAATAAGCATGCCTTCGGCTTTACAAAATGGTATCGGCACCTTATCCTCAGAAAATATGTTGCAGCCGGTGAGTGAAACTGAGGTAGAGTAAAATTAAGTGCTTGGCTTAACTGTAACGTGACCAGCCGTAGGAACTGGGATGAAGCTTCACCTCGCCTCAGTTTAGATGGTTATTCCTACTTCTGTGATGGGACTCGCTGGACCCAAACATATTGCTGTGAATTCTAGACGCATTACATCCTATAGGTGCCTTATTCTGTTCCTTGATGACTTAGTACCCTAAGTCAGTGAGTGAGGGTGTTAAAGATGGTAAGATGGGTCCCAATCTTGCAGTTTAAATGGAAAAAATGTTGGACATGACAGTCAGGGAGGAATTTGTTTTGCTGTGAGTTCTAGGAACACTGTTATTGTGGGTTTAGTTGATTTTTGTCCTTTTTTTTTTTTTTTAAACAGCATGACTTCTTTTCCAAGGCTAGTGTTACAGACATGTTCATCCTGACAAAATCAATCGTATTAAAAACAAATCCTGTATTGGAATTACCAGTTACATAACGTATGAAACCCTTTATTAAGGACCAGTTGTAACTTCTAGGGTATATAAATCACCGTTGTTCTACTGATATCAATGTGTGTGCATCAATTCATACCTGATGAGCATCTGGCCCTAAATATTCAGTATATGAATCTCGAGATGCTCTTAAGAGTGTAGTGAGAGGAAAGGATCATGTTAAATGCTGGTATATTTCTGTATTGGTTCATTCAAAAGAGATGCACTGAGAAAAGCAAATAAATTAACATATGTCCCTTCTTTTTTTAACTCCCTAGTTCTTGCAGTGTTCTTCTTGCTGGGATTTTAGAAAAGGGAAGTCCAGAATGGGGAAACTGCTTGATTTGAAGATTGGCTTCTAGGACCTACCTCGGTTTTTATCATGTTTTTTCTAAAAGGATCTGCTGAATTCCTTCAGAGTAATGAGTTTGAACTCAGCGTCTGGTACATGGTACAAGAATAACTTCAGCCGCATGCCTTACAGAGCACGGAGGAATAGCAAGGCTGCTATGCAGAATAGTAGAGAATCTGAAACTTGAGTAAGGAAAAGATCCAGCTAAAACACGTGCAATGGGGAGAAAACATGACAGTGTAAATAAGTGATCAGATTATCTAGCTTAATTGCATGTGAGGAAACCATATGGGGTAACTACCTTCATCATCCTTCAAACTACTCCGCAAATACTGCCTGATTAATCTTTTAGATATGTATGCTTTTACCCCTATTTTGGAGATGTGAAAACTGACGCAGCCTAAATTGATGCTCTAAAGCCTGTCAAATTAGTGGGAAATCTCCAAAAAGCACTCTCTGATTTTGAGATGAAAACTTGTATTTTCAGAAATGGCTGCTGATTACGGAAGTCCAATTAGTGATAGCTTGTACCTGAGCTTTAGAGAAAACGATCATCTGTAGCTAACCCTACAGGATGGTGCTCACTTTGAAAATACAGCTCTGCATGTCTCAGGCTAAATACTGAATATCAGTAGTTATGTTTGCAGAGTTGTCTCTCCAAGGTCTGTTAGAAATTTGCCCGTTGCCAGAAATCAAATTAGTTTCAGCACTAGGATCTGAATTCAGAAATGATGGCAAACCTGATATTTATACCATACCGCACCTGGAGTTTTTCACCACCCTGGAGGTTTTTTTGCTCTTAGATCCTGTATTCAGACCAACCTTCTGAAAACAGCAATTGCACTTTTGATGATAGGTCTGCTTAGCTTGAGTCAAAGCTTACCTTAGGAAAAAATCCTGTCTGCTCTTTGCACAAGTGGAGATGTTCACCTCTCTTGTGATCCCAAGAGAAAGGCCAAAACATAAATTTGCAAATACATCAGACTGTCCTTCTGGCATGTTACGGGCCCTGCAGACACTGGCATTTCAACAAAGCTGGTGCTGGGTTGCGCTCAGTCTCTGTCCTGAAAGTTAAGACTCTGGGGCCTCCACTGGCACTTTTTAACGGAAAGATTCAGAATGGTCTCAATTTCTTTTCTCCACTGTATGAAATATGAGTTGGGCAACACAATAAGAACCCAGCAGGTTTACAGCTTTGCATTTGCAATGAGGCTCTGCAGCCCTGGCGTGGATTTTCCAGGTGTGCCCTCCATCTGCTGTAGCCACTGCACTCCCCTCTCACTTCTGATGTCTTGGTCTTCTTGGGGCCTGCAGTGAAATGTCCTTGGCCTTGGTCATTAGAATCTAGCCGAAATTATCTTTGCTAATCATTGTCTTCAGCAGTGCTAGCAGTGTTTACAATCCAGCTGTCTTCTATTCTGGAGGAGTTATTCCCCTCGTTTGGAGAGACTGCACTTCTTTGTAGTTTGGTCCAGCCAAGGTGAGAGCTGTGGGAGAGCAGATGGGTCTAGCTTGTTAGAGATGGGGGTGCCATTTAATGAACTGCTTTCAGCACATCCATTTCCGTGGCAGCTGCCTTTTATGCCCCAGACCCACAGGTACTCAGCTCAATGATGGGATCCACTGCTTTTCCCTCTCATTTTGCTTCTCTTCATCGACTTGGACATGGCGGTTCCTGTCACCCACTGCAATCCGGGGGTAGGAGCTGCCCCAGCCTCACTGTACCCTCTGTCCTTGCTCCTTCCCTGAACAAAGCCATGCTCAGTGCTGCACTCCTGGAGTCGGGGCACTGCGGGGCTTGAGGGAGGAAGAAGAGGGAGTAGTTCCTTTGACGTGCTCAGCTGTCATCAGACTTACTCACCTGAAGGTCTTCTTCATGAAGGATCACTGAGGAATAATTTGTTATTCCTTCAGCAACTGTCTTACTACAGTTGTGTTTCAAGTGCAGTGCATATTGGTAAGGAAAACTCTCTTTACATCAAGAAAATGTTTCTCACAGGTGTTTGTAAGATGCTTAAGTTCTGGAGGTGTAAGATCTTTAAAAAGACCTGCTTTTTAAAAACTAGAAGCATCCTCCTCTGAAAATCAGAGGTCTTCTCTTGGGCAGAGGAAAATTGAGGCAATGAAAATTATTATACTGGTGCTTTTGAATACTTTGTTGGGTTCAGTGGACTGGTTTGTACTGTTCATCCTGTGATATTTAGTTGACAAAGAGTCTTTCTCTTACTGTCACTTCTTTTTTGCCTAAGTAGAAGAAAACTTTATTTCATTACAAACTCAAAAGTTGTATTTTATTATATGAATACTAATCCCAGCAAAGGCAAGGAAAATGAAGCACAGCTCTGCCTGTTCTTCCTTACACCAGAAGACGCTGACACATCATTAACATTAGGCTGAAATCACATGTCACGCTTGCTGTATTTTACAACAGGCTGCATAAAAGTACTTGTTTATATTTGCTAAGGTTAATCTCAAGGCTTGTTTCAAGGTGAAGCTACACAACAGTTTTAAAAATTGTCGTTAAATCATTGCAGCCCAGACCATGGGACTGCAATTTTCACATTGATCCTCCCCTGTCAGCAGCATCGACATGGACTGGCATGTGGGAGCGTCACCGCTGCAGAACCCCCCTGGCCGCTGACCAGTGCTTCTGGTAGCTCTTAACTACAGCAACATTAGTGGTTTGTTAGCTGACCTGGCCCGGAGAGCTGGGTGAAGCCGAGCAAGACACACAGAGGAGGGCTGTATGCATGCGTGTATGTATGCAAAGGGTAGAGCAAGCGAAGAGGCACGGATTCGCTGACCAAGACTGCTGAGTCCCAGGAGCAGTTCTCTTTGCCAACTACTTCTATCGACTTTAAGTACAATGGACGTTTATGATAATCCATTGGGAATCTTTACTGTGATTCAGTGAGTAAGCTAATACGTTTGTACTTCATATTTTAAGTTAATGGGAATATAAATTTTTAAATATATGCATACTTTGCAAGGGCAATATGGTTTTAAATACTCACACTTCTGTGCCCTTAATGATAAAACATGTTTTGAAATGGCTTAGTTAAACATTGAAAATAGTTTGACCTTTGAATTAAACTAATCTAAGTAGCATTTCAACAAACGGTAATGCAGACATCCTAGATAATTTATTGAAAATGCCATAGAACTGCAGTGAACTTAGAAAGTGAAGAAAGGAATCGGGCAATTTTTTTCTCCAAATAATGCTGACCCTGTGAGAAGTTTTAAGAATACTGCATGTATTTATTTCACAAATGTATTTGAAAGATCCTGAAGGTTATGAACCCAATTTCCCATTACACTGCGTGGTATGTTTGTCTTTAAAGAATGAACTCATATCTTAGATAAATTTATTCAAGATTTCACTCTATTGTATGTATGTTGGGTCACCGCATAGGAAATATTTGTTTAAAGCGTGTCTCACCACATATATTTGCCAAAAGAGGCTGCCCAAAATTTAGGAGGGCTGGGAGTCGGTATGCCTGGATTCTGCTTCCAGTTCCACCAAAGACAACTCTTCAGCCAAATATACATTAGGTAATTTTTCTGAGTCTGTGTTTTTTCATCTCTAAAATGAGTGTAAAACTGGAACTTACTGAATAGCAGTGTGGAGGGAAACTTAAAATTTGCATA
Organism: Phalacrocorax carbo; assembly: GCF_963921805.1. NCBI lineage: Eukaryota > Metazoa > Chordata > Aves > Suliformes > Phalacrocoracidae > Phalacrocorax > Phalacrocorax carbo. The sequence continues at coordinate 136,269,680 of NC_087513.1, read as the reverse complement.
ATCCAAATCTGCAAGAACTGGAAAGCTTTGGACTCATCTGGTTCCTTTCTACTTGAATAGAAGTGTCTTTTTCCATGGAACTGGATTGCAGCTGAAACAATCTTCTCTGTGTCTTTCAGTAATGTTGAAGGTTTCTTTGTGAATTATTTAACTTTTTTTGCCTCTATTTAATCTTCCATAAATGAGAGAAAAGAAGCCCAACGATATCTGTATGTTTTCGTTAACCGTATGATCATAAGGTTTGTGTATCTTTTGCTTCTGCGTTGTTTCCTTTTCACTACTCTCTGTCATCTTCATTTATCAAGGCAAGTTTTAGATCTATGCTAGAAATCCTTTTGAATAGGGACCCTGTCTTTGCAGGTCCCCAGTGAAAAGGCTAGCATATTCTGGGGTGCATTAAAATAAATGCCAGAATTCTGGATAGTTTCTTTACCCACCTAAAGTCCATCCTTCCTCCTCTCCTTGCACTCAAAGGCAGATGGGCCACTGCTGCGGGGTCAGCTTGCCCCCTCGTTCTGGATGCTGCGGGTGAATACAGGAACGGGGCAGACCGAAAAAAAGAGAGAACAGAAGCAGAGACACAAAATGGATAGAAAATAAAGAACATGTTCATACATATGGTTCATAAATTTCCCTTTCCCAACCTTCCCCTCTCCAAAGACAAGAAAACAAAAAACAAGCCTGGAATAGACAGTGCAGCTGGAATCTAAATCAGCACATTTCCAGGAGCAGCAGAGGGACTGCCGCTTCAGCTCCATGCCCCATGCACACGGGGGATCTGCTTGGGGTAATGCTGTTGTCCTTGGTCTCCCAGAGGCTCTGGGTACTTTGCTTTTGAGGCCTGTTGAGCTGCTATGTAAAGCAAGGCAACCACTGCCAGTTTAATGGGGCATAGCAGCTGAACCCCTGCAGGACGATTTTCCAAATAAATTGATGGAAAGATAGGATCATCTTAGTATATGCTCCTTCACATTTCAGTGGGCTGAAGTGTGTTTGCAAATTCATATTTTTGCAGTAACAGTTAAGGGCACCCTAACCCCAAAGACCGTGTACAATGGGTACAGTTATTAAATAAGTTCATATGCACCGGAGTTACGCTCAGCAGGCTTAGAACTGATCACTAAATGTTTTTTTCCAAGTGTAATTCTTTGAGTACATTACGTCAGAACAAAAGATGCTTGGAATGAGTGGGCACTGCTTGTGCAGGCTCTACAATAGATCCATGAGTAAGAGGGAGAGCTCTCTATTATGCACATTCCCCTTAAAACATGAAGAAAGCTGGCAAGTCCTTCACAAGCATAAGTAATACCCGATGAGGAATTTGGAAGCTTAAAAAGATAGGATATATTCAGACACAGTCATTACAGTCTCAGTTCTTTGATTATCTGGATGAGGAATGCTAGGGATAAAAAAGGGATATAGAGTGAATTAAATGAGGACCCTTGTATAGTCATCAAGCCCCTGTATTATCTGTTGCAGACCAGAATTCAGTCGTTGGAGAGGTAGGCTGAGCTTTTTCCAGATAACCCAGCTATCCCTCTGGAAGTTAGTAATATAGCTCCCTAACTTCTTGTGAACAACCTGCCCACAAAGCTTGATTAGGCATATGCTCCTTGATATAAATGGCTGAGCCTTCATCCCTGTGAAAGCCATTTATCAACTGCGCTTCATTGCATTCAGAATGGAGACAAGCAAAAAAACCAAAAAACCCCACACAAAACAAAAAACCCCAAACCCAAACAAAACAAAACAAAAACCCAAAGAAAGCAGCGTATCTCATCACTGCTCCAGCTCCCAGCTGTTGAGCAGTTAGGGTCACACCTGTACGTCGGGGTGTTTTTCTGATCCTGCTTCTTACATGCTCTTCTTCAAATGCCCATCAAGCTGACCGTGAAGTGAGCTTGCAGCAGTTTAAACAGGGGAGTCAGCTTTTTGGAAAACAGCGCTTGTGGTTTCTGTGATTTGGCTGCGATAAACATCTCCCCTATGCAGCCGCAGAGTGCTGTCCCCAGAGCACCACTCCTGACTCATGAAGCATCATAAGAACAGGCGTCCCCTCCATGGACATGCTTGGAAGATGACAATCTCTGGCAGTGACAGCCTGAGCCCAATATGCTTTAGGAGCCAGTTAGTATCAAAGTGTGACAGAAAAGGCTCATAATGTCAAAGGACTTCAAAATAAGTGATTTGTACTGCTCATTTTTAAACTTTCAAACTACAGAGAGGCAGGTATTTCCTAATTTGAATCTCTGAGAGACTTAACTATGTAACAGAAAAGCAGGCTGTAGCCCTACCTTTTCCAATAAAGAAGGAAAAAAAATCACTAGCAGTCATTCTGGTTCATCAAACTGAACAGTCTTGTGTTTAACCCTGTACAGACAGTGTGAGCAGCAAATGATGCTTTTATTAACCCTACAGCCAGAATCTCTCCCTACACAAAGGATTTCCCTGGACCAAGACCACTCCTAAGAGATCCAAAGACGTGTCTGCATTAGCAGTTTAGTTCAGATCAGTAGCGTACTTGGGAAGTAAATATCCTGTCCCATTTACCGTACTTGCATTCTCAGTGTGAAGCCGTCTTGGAGCACACAAACTGGATGCCCTTCTAATGAAACCAGATGATGGGGTCCAGCAAGGCACCTGCTATAGCCAACCACTGGGCATTCTGTGTAGGGCCCAAATGAGAGCTAGTCTGAAGTAAAATCCTTAAAATGGGTACAGGGTGGCCCTCAGCTCCTCTGCACCCACTGTTTCACTCTATAGATCCACTGCAATTACACTGTGCTAATGCAGAGATGCCCTAGACTTCTAAAGGGGACAGTCAAAATCAGGCTGGCATTCAGCCAGATCAGCTATTAGCTTGCCAGCCTTTGCAGTAGTTTGCATTGAGATTATGGAGAAGTGCCGAGCAGGAAATCTATGACCGTGGGTGGTGTTTGAAGCAGTTTTTAGCTTTAGGTTAGATGAGAGTTTCCAAAAGAGTGGTCTTAGTGACTGTTTTTTGTGCTAGATCTTTTTTTTTTTTACACTGTGCACATCATTGTTATGTGGAAGGTTGCGTCAGGATAGAGCAAGTTCTAGACAATGCCAGCAAAAAAAGGCAGTAAAAACCATTGTCACAAGCCATCCACATTGAAGAAAAGGCAAGGTAGAGCAAATGTTACAAACGCTCTGTTGGAAAGATCATCTGGGTGATGTACTGGATCTGTGACCTTCCTTAACTCACAGGGGATCTTTTCTGCTCAGTAGGGCCCTGAAATAGCTGACTTCTGACTAGATTTAGATAAGCCACTTGTAAATAATTTTGTCATGTGTACTGGGAGGGAAAAATTCTGGCTGCAATTGATTTTATTCCTGTACTTTCACAGCATTTTGCCACAAGCCCTCGGTATTGACAGTCTTCCCAGACCTACAGTGAATTCACAGTAGCTGCCCTAAATGTCTCCTGTCTGCTGTTTTCCTTTTCCTACATGTTCATGTTGAATAAACATCGAAACCATTCCTGTGCCTGAAATATTTGCCTACTGTGGCAAAGTCTTTGAAAAGGCAAATGGATAAGATTGTTCTGTGACCAACGCTGTAAAAGACACTTTGCTGAGAAGGTACAGTTGAGAACAAAAACCAGCTCACTGTGAATCTCGGTTATGCTATGTTTGTAGCTGCTGGAAAGCTTATCTTCGTTTAAAATGGTTGGATATTTAAATTATGGAATCTTTTGCTTCAGTCAGCAGTTCCAGTCTAGCTAAAGGTACTGCAAGCGATCATGGTTATCATCTCACATTAGACCATTGGCTTGTCTTTGTGGAAGAATGGGGTGAGCTCACACATAGGCCACTGAGCTCTTGTTGGATTGGAACACAATGGTTGGATTGGAACACAATAGTTGGATTGGAACACAATGGTAGTCTTTGAGCTGGTGACCTACAATTGAAAGCCAAATAAATCATTATGACAAGTGCTGCTGCTCTCAAAAGAGGCCAAGGACTGATAGCCTTTGAAGAAAGCCACCTGGCAAGGTGTTCAGTGTTGGTCCTGCTTTGAGCAGGAGGTTCGGTGAGAGGTCTCCTGAAGCCCCTTCCGCTCTGAGTGACTGTGGTGATGTTGACAGGACAGCAGAGAGGAAACATGCTAGATGTAGCTTATGGAAAGTAAGTTTATATGCCTCTCAGAAGTCCTAGATGTGTCATTTAAATGTAAGACAAATACTGTTTTATGATGCTGATGAAATCAAGAGAGCTGCAGGCAATTATAGTACAAGCGTGAAAGATTGTATTAGTGAATCAGAAACATGGTTAAATTGGCAATAACACATTTTGGCTCCTTCCTCTATGATGTCCTTCCTCCACCTTAATACCAGATACTTGACAGTGGCAGAGAATGTAGTGGCAACTTCAGTCTTGACAAAGTTGGTAAACAGAAAAGGCATTTTCATTTTTCTTCCATACTGAGAGCGGCCAGCTAGTTGTTAGTCTTTCAGATTAGGAGGCACAGCTTTTCAGTGGTCCTGAGTGTTTAAGCATGCTTAGTCGGTGCAGCTGCAGAAGAATATCCTCAGATTGCTCAGTTTCAGTTTGCGGTAAAAATCTCAGTATCAACGCTTGCCCAAACCAGGCTAGATCAGGCTTGCAAAGGTCTGGATGTGGCAGAGCGGCGCTTAGTGTGGGCTGAGACATCCTGGTCTTCCGCACAACAAAGTAGAGCTCACTCAGAGCAAGCGGAGGTAACTCTCCTCTGCAATCCACTGTCTAAACATATTCTTGCTCCCCTTCAAGTCAGAAGCATGTAAGTGGTTTGTTTTTTTTATAAAGAGTTGTCTGGCACCTACCTGCATCGTCAGTCACCTTTGATAACATGCCTCTGAGCCCAGTTTTCAGAGGTATAGATTTCTGGTTCTTCCACTGACAGCAGGTCTGGAATAGAGGGCTCTTATCTGCAACTCTGCAAGTTGAGCACCAGAGGTTTCTAGTGTTTGACAGCAGAATCAGTGGTCATTTAAAAGGGTTCTTATATATATTTCTGTGATTTCATGGTATTTTTACTGCAGAGCTGCTGAGAAAGGAAAATATTCATTTGCATGCTGCAAAGCATAGGCAAGGAGCCAGCTCTGTGCTATTACAATATCTGATCTTTGTAAGGCAAACATCTTTCTGAAAGGAGCTAATGTTTCTGCCTATTCAATTCTGATTCACAGTTCAGCATTTTCTTCACTCAAACACCCTGGGGAAGATTATTAACTGTATTTTTCTCTCCTCCTTTTATCTTTATTCCTGGATTAAGTGAAGAAATTATTGGTTCATGTTACAGTCCTTTTTTCCCCTTGCAGTAAATCTTCTGCAATATTTTTTGCTATTGGTATACTGCATGTCATGTACACCCCTGTTAATTTCAGGCTGAAATTGTTAATTATTTTCATGAAGAACACTCGCATTGCATGGTATGAATCGTACCATAGGGGGTACATGTTGTTAACTGATGTATATGTACACATAACTTCAAAGGCATCAGAATGTGCTTTTCATCAAAACCAGAGAATTGCTCTGAAATATTTCATGTACTTGATTAATTTTTCCTTCTGTTTATGAACACAGATCATAATATTTAATATAATCATTAGTATAATCTCAGCAGTAATTTTTTATCTGCTGTTCACTTGCTGCCTGTGCATTGCAAACACTTCCCAGAAATCAAGTGACATGGGTCACGAGGTGTGGTTTCTTCTTTTTGAGAGGATATGAGTGACTATTAAAAGGGGGTTTTATTCTGTGAATACAAACTTTAAAATTATTTTTCTATAAATACCATGCAAAGCACAATTCATATTTATCACTTGTATTCCCGCCAATAAATTTAATTGCCGTTCACAGAGAGCAAGTATGGAGAAGCAATTTCATTTAAATATTTAAACCTTTCCAGTATAAGCATTATCTGGAAGAAAACAACCAAAAACAAACAAACAAAAAAAACCACCAAACCAAACAAAACCCACAAACTCTTATAATTGGAAGAAACTTTGCACTTATCAGCACAAAAGCTAGTCGTGTCTTTTTCTTCAGTCAGTTTGCTCACGCTTTCTCTAACACAGCAGTTACCCTCCACACCTGTAGTGTCCGTATGGACCCCTTGCCTTTCCAGATGAACAGACACAGGAGCTAATTATTCTTGCAATGATCCTCCAGGTGAAGTCAGGGGAGTGTTTTGGAAGCACAGCACAAGCCTCTCCCTGCTGAACTAACATGCCTCCTATGCTGAAATGCTGAATAAATAACTTCCCTCCAAAATCAATGCATGTTACATATTACTCCTCCATTTAAATAACATCCTGTTTATCTAAGGGCTTTAGGGTTACAGCTGTGCAATATGAAGGCAGGTTATCCCTGCGGGGGTTCAGGCTTCATTTGCAGCCCGGCTAGGGCAGCACAAGCTATTCAGCAATGTTTTTTGTCCAAACACTTCTGCTTGGTCTCGCTGTGGCTTTACTGACAAATTCACTCCACTGTGAGTGACAGTCCACAGCAGCATCTGGTAGGGAACTTGAGGCCTTACCGGCCAGTCCTTCCTTCCAAGGGGAGGTCAAACCCTCTGCGGCTGGTCTAGAGCCCCTCTGCTGCAACCACCTCGTGGGCCTGTGTCTGCTAAAGTACCACCATGCTCAGTCTGGGGAGGATGGGGTTAAGGAGGCTCTGAGCTCCTGCTTTGGGGCTGCTGCTGCAGATGTGGCTGCCCAAGCAAAGGCATCTGAGCGAATATGGGTCTGTCTGTTCTTACCCCACCCTCTGCCATATCTTTCAGCACTGCTGGAGGGGGCTTGTACAACAGCTGCCGCCTCGCAGCCTCAGCTTCCCAGGGTAGGAACTGCCAGATTAAAAGCTTCAGCAGTTCTTTTACAGTGCTACAGCACGAGCCTTTTGCAGGAGGGGCAGCCATTTCTAAATACCTGTTTCCACAGATATATTTTAGCAAAGAGGTCAGAGTTGCACATCTTGCCTGGGGTCTTCCTAAGATCCTGCCATCAGTCTCTGGGATCTGGAGTGGGGGCAACAGGCTGCGTTTCATTACGTGTTTTTATTTACGGCAAAAATCCAGCATTAATATTTTGTTAACATGGATATACGGAAGCTAGAACAGCGCAGCTTAATGGATGCTAATGATCTTTGTATAGACGGAAAAGACATATGGGTGCTGGTCTAGTTCCAACCTTGACCAGCTGCACCCGGTAGCATAGGGGAGGTATGCTCGTGGGATATGAACATGTAGCATCGTCCCTCTCCAGAGAACGCGTTCAACATCCCTGCTTACTCTGACATGGGAAAATATCTCTCCAGCTGTCAACCCCTCAGCCTCCTATAAGAGCAAAGAATTGCTGTGGTTTATTGTGACTACATATCAGTTTAACTGGTATTTATAACCAAATATTTTACCCACATAGAAAATAAATTTCAACAGTCAAATATAACATTGAATTGAAAAAGTACAAATGGCACTAGCAAAATTGTATCCTTTTCTGTGTAAAAGTATCAGCAGCAGGGAGAAAAATGTCTCACGCAATTTTTTATTTTGAAAGGTGCTATTTACTTGTTTCTAAACAGTTAAGCTCTCTTTGAAAGGATACCTTAAAACATGAGGGAGGAATGCATTCTTTTCAAGATTTGTAGTTTTATCCTTTGCTGAAGGTTATGAATTTTGGCTCTGCAACTCATTGACCTAGTCAGAAAGAGACTTTAAAAAATAAAATTAAACAGTACTGAGCAGTCAGTGTATCCCTGAGCGTCTATATGGGGGGAAGGTTTCTTATAAATTAGTTTTCCTTGTCCCTAAGAAGCTTTCTCTCTGATTCATATGGGTCAAAAAAGTTCCCCTCATGAAGACAATTTAGAAAATTCAAAGGTAATCCAATTCTAGGCTCTCTGCCATCCAGGTGCTTGTACCCAGCAGGAAAAAAAATCTCCTTAATCCTTTTTTGTTTTTATAATTACTTGTTTTTTCTGCTTCCCAGCAGTTCTTCTGTTCAGTACAAAAGTTACCATATCCAATTACACCTTTTTGTCCTTGCTTTTAAAATCTTCACATCTTCTCAGTTATCTATTAACACAAGATTAATCACTAGATTAATCTCAGATTTTTTTTTTTCTCATCTTGCAAAGTGACAGCCACCAGCCATTTGGTGGCTTGCTCTTAGATTTTTGCGCAGCCTATATATGTGTGTCTGCATGGGGAAAAAAAGAGTGTAAACTAGAGAGAAAGCAAGAGGAAGAACATTAGTATTACATTTAGCATAGTAAATGCCGCAGCATTTTGGAGGCTGGCTTCCACGTGTGATCATATTCTGATCCGCTGATAGCTTCTGATCGATGTTGCTTTGTATTTCATTTTTATGTAACAGAGGCCAACAGGAAGGGAACTTCTTGGCAGTTAATGATCACTGTCATTGACCCAGCCAATCAGTCAGTAACTGGAAATATCTGACCTTTAAGTCTCCCTTCCTTTGATGACTCTCTTTAACTGTATATTTTCTTAACCTTTCCTGTTGGAACTAAAACTGTGTGCTTTGATATTAATGCAATGTCCCATACTACAATGAAGAGATTTTTTTTTTTCCCCAGACTGTTCCTGACAGTCATTGTAACCAAAAGGAAGCAAGATTTAATTCTGACAGCTCCATCATATTTACACTGTCTTCTAATGGTTTCTTCTTCCCTCTTGGACCTTTGCTGGAACCGCTATCACTTTATACGGCCCACAGCATCTAATCTTCAGAGTTCAGTTCAGAAAAAGTCCTGAATTTGTCAACGACTGTTTGCTTAAGGTCTGCTACTATATGGGCATTTTAATCGGGAGGATTTAAAGGTGTTCAAAACTGCCTTTCTCTGACAAAAATACACTGGCTGATGAATACTGCAGCCTTCCTCTGGGAAGTGGTTCCTAACAAAATTTTAGTTTTTAGATTACTTATTTTTAGTTTATAAACCATTATGAGTTCGAGTGTTGGCATGAACAGAAATTGATTTACCAGAGTGTATCAGACAGTGATGTTCATGAAAGAACTTTGCTTTCTAAGCCATTTTTTTAATAGCTGCATTTATTAGAGTAAATATTCATACACGTCTGGTCAGGGAGAAACATTCTGATTTATTTAGGCATATATGAATACAAAATGGAATCTCAAATTTACAAAGTGTATTATCATCTAATCATTTTCTTAAAAATCGTATCTAGTGAGTAAAGCGCTGAAGGCCATGCTTACCTTGGTAGTCCTCAGCGCTGAAGCACAGAGCTCAAGTCAAGCATGGGTGCTACCGCTCTGACCTGCTGTAAAGCCTAAGCAAAGCCTTAGCATGACGGCTTTTCTCCCCATGACTGAGGCTTGGAAACATGTTATCTAGGCATCCAAGCACATCAGACACGGTGCAGGTTCAACCCAGTGACCAAATTTAATTCCATGGTCATATTTTGTTTTGTCTTCTGGTTAAGCCTGTAATACTATTTTGTATGTAGCATAACATATGCTGTAATCCATAAGAAAAACCAGGCCAGTCCAAGGGCACTGAACCAGACCCTTTGTAAATGAAAAGTAGCACAAGTCCAATGATTTTAATGGCCGGCAGTCTCTGGTAGTCCCATTAACATAGTGCCTCTAGCTGGGAAGATGAAGGAAGGTTAATGTTTGTTAACGTATTCTGGTCTTCTTTTGATGAAACACAGAGCTACTCTGTCCTGCCCAGTGTGGAATCTCTGTATTTGACTCAAGCATCACAGAAAAGGTTAGAGCTGTTTATGAACTGTATCTTTAAGCAATAGACTTTATGTATTATACCACTCATGTAGGTTTGGACAATATTGCTAAAGTAAATTAAACTTACTTCTTGATGCCTTTCAAATTATTGTTTGTGAAGTGTTGTTTGAAATTGCTATGCCTCAGTGAATCAGGAAAAACCATCTATTGCTGAAAAACCTGAACACCTGAGATGATACAGTAACTTTTTATACTGAAAATAATATAATATTGGTATAGCACTCTATGAGCATTGTGCTTGATTATCTACAATAAGATTTTGCCCTCTCCAAATCACCACTAAGTCTGGCTATTAGCATTATGAAAAGAATTATTAACTCATTTACATGAGTTTTATTATTAATCTCATTCCCTCATAGGAAAAAAATTTGCTAACAAACTCTACTTAGTAAAATAGTCAAAGCAGCATCTCAAGACTATATAATTCAGATTTATTAAAGTTTATTATATTTTTGTCTTATTTCCTGTTGTTGGCATTAGAGATCTGATTGTCTATTGTACTGGTTTTTGTGCTAGCACGTTTTTCAAACTTTCTGATAAGTCAAGACTTCTTTGAGCATCATATCAAAATTCTGTGAATATTTTATATCTAGACAGAACTAATTATCCAGGTATAGCAACACTAACTACTGTGTAAATACAAAAAAAGGAGTGAGATGTATATTCATGTATATAAAATCAGATTTTTTTGAATGCTGACTAATTAATTGAAGAGTCTTGTGTTTTTTGACACTAAGACCGGAAATTTTTTTTTTAAGTTTTCCAAAAATTAAATAGCCTTTTTTTGACCTCACACTTGTCCAGCTGCCTGAGATTCCACTGAATCACTCACACTTAGACCATGGTCTCTGTCACTACCGGTTATATAGATGACACTGGTGAATAAACTGCTATTACAGCTGTGTTAATGTAGAATGCAGCATGCGCTTATGTTTTATTGTCTAAGATGTTCATAAATACTTGTACTTGGTCAACATCATTATCTTTAATAAATCTGTACTGCAGGCTGTATATCAGTACATTTAGGAAAACAGAATTAAAATACATGGGGTAAATAAATATTACAATAAGCCTGTTTATATTTGTATCACATTGCTGAAGTTATACCTACTTTCTGAAGAATAGGATGCCTCAGCCAGGCTTCCTCAGAAATAACTCGGTTTAGAGAGGGACACCACAGCACTTGTAGAGTAGGAGAAAATGGATAACCAAGAACAAGGACTTGCTGGGAGAGGATTATAGCCAAGATACAGTTTGTAAAGAATGACAGCACCGTAGCACAAAAACAATGGCAGTTCACTGGAAATAAGGGTGGTCTGTAGGAGCACTGTGTTGCTGGGAAACTCACGGTGGTCACTTCTATGTCACCTTTCAAGCTGACCTCAGCTTTGCACTGACTAAAATTCGTGTATGCAAGGTGAGTTGGCCAGCCCAACTCACTGTGTGGAGATGTGCTGGACCCTGGAAGGGCTCGCCCAGCACATCAGGCAGACATCTGGAGAAGATGAGCCTCTGCTTCTTCCCTGCAGACCTTAATCACGTAAAACTCATTAGTGGACAAAACCAGGCCGTCCAGACTAGTTCATCCTGATAGCAGACCATTTTCCACCTCTTTGCCAACAGTGGTGGGGAAAAGTCCGTAGGCACCTCAGAGAACATTACATTTAGTTGGTGGGCCTCCCCGTGAGAGTGGGATCTCATTTCTGGTGCCAAGCAGCCAGTGAGCAAATTGAACTGATATTCAAAATGCTCAGCCTCCTCTCACCTCTAGAAATTCAGGCAACACGGCCTCATATCTTGTTCACTGCACAGATCCCTGCCTTGATTTGCCCGGTAACCCTAAGCAAGATGCCTATACCCTGTCTTCAGTGGCGGCAGCTACAACAATACCTTCATGCAGTGCCTTGAGACTGGCTGATGAGAAATGCCACCCTTGAGCTGCTGCTAAATAACCCCACCGAAGCCTGCCTCTCTGCTCGCACGGGAGAGCAGCACGTGTTGCGCCCGGGTAAGGGGATGCAGGGGAGTGAGCTCCAGTTTGCTACTCAGCTAATTAAACATTAATGAAATCCTTTCAAAAGAGGGACTTTGGGACTTTTTTCTTCACATTTCTGTACGTTTAAATCCAATCTGTAAATGTTTGGTTTTAGCTCTTTAATTTATTCCTCAATTTCCTAGCCTTCAAAATGATAATAAAATGTACTAGATTTGAAATAGAAGTCTCCAAACAGTATTTTGGCAATCTGTTAGGAGGTGCAATACCTACGGATTACCCTGTAAATCTAAGTTATTGGCACTCATGAGAGATTATTTCCATTTATTTTGTTTTATTGTGTAATATTTTGCAGCTACGACTACAGTGCTGTTATTAACTTGTGATAGTTCTAAACCCTGGTAGGTGATTAGATCATTTACTATGTAAAATTCAGGGCTCCAGAGTAAGATGGTGCTAAGCTGTGGAGCCATAGGAGTCCCAGCTGCTTAGCCTCTCCAAGGATTTGACCCCTACCTTATTGGGTAAATCTCAACATAATTTTAGTTTGCTATTGGAAACAGTTACTAGAATTTATTTTTCATTGACCTCCTATAATAAGGATAAGATACAGAAAACACTGCCACAGCACAGGATTATTTTAGTTTATACAAAGAAGTTAATGACAGGAAAACAGCCTTCTCAGATACAAAGACAGTTTACTCATTGTAAGCATGTCTTCAACCATTTGGAAAGAAAGCCTTTTTCCCTGTTGAAGTTAATTTCTTTCCATATCAGCATGAATCATCTATGTATCTTAAAAAAATAAGATACCTTTATATATTAAAATGACAACCGGCACTGGTGAAGGATAATCTTGCAACTCAGTCATTCAGGAGATACGGTGTTGCCACAAACTCACTGCTGATCCTCTGGCGTCATTCAATTAGATTTCTTGCCTGTAAAGTGAGATAACTCATCCTGCATAGCTAAGGTAGGATTTGCCTTCTTTTTTTTTTTCTCTCTCCACATTCCTGTGCATTAGATGGATCTGAATTTCTTCACTTAGGAAAGAAAATAAAACAATGTGTTTGCTCACGTTGCTCACAAAGCACCCAAACAGACTTAATAAAAAAATTTTGAGAATTGAGAAGTCCAGCACCAGTTTCCACAGGGAGGAGAAGAGGACAGGTAGAAACTCAGTCACTCACTGCAGGTTGTGAAGACTTTTTTCTGGGCAGCTGGAACATGGCTGAGATATATCTTCTACCAAAGCCTTTCTAAGCCCATCTGCAGACACCACTAATGTAGGTAATGCTTATTGTTCCGGGAATCTTCAATACTGACTGGGGTCAGTAATAGCTTGAATTATAAAGGGTCACGTGTGTACAGGGTTTTATAAATGCAGGCGGCTGCTGTAACCACATACACAGCCAACACCAGCTTTTTCAGTTAAGTCAGTGACAAAGATGGAAGAAGGCCCCAGAACTCCTGGTTCCAAGTCCTGCATTTAACAGAAGATAAAACCTCTTCCCCTAGACACTCACAATATTTGATTAGAAAGTATAAAAATGTATTACTCCTGCTGTGTTATGTCTATTTGAGGCTCATTTAATGCATTTTTACTGTCTTAGCCCAATTGATCTGGACATAACTGAAATAAAAAACTTATTTAGAGAAGCAGGTGAATGTTATGTAAAACCGGAAGCATGCCATCAAGAATTTCAGTTCCTACTAACCTAGCCAAAAATGCTGGAGGGAGTATTCAGCTTTTTTTCCCAAACTACCACTGCTGGCTTAGGTTTCTGACCAGAATTCAACGACAGCAGTTAATTCAAATAACAATTTGAACAGCAATTTAGAGGAGATGCGATTTTTACTCCTTGCTACCCATACATCTTAAGCTAGTAGAATGTGCAATGGAGGAACTTCTCTCTTCAAACAGTAAGTATTCCTATTTGGGGGATGTGTTTGCAGACTGATGTAAGTGGTTATTTTAGTACTTTTTTTTCCTGTTAAGCCAAAGCAATAAATAAAAACGCCTATATGCTACACATGCACAACTGCTATTCTAGCAGCTGGAGAACAGAAACCAGTACAATGGCAAATGGAAGGTCCACGATTTGTGCTGTAAAAGGTCCCGGGAGAGAAGCCCAGTAGATCCTTGGAGAATCACCAGCTAATTTTAGGCTTTGCTGCCATTCTTTCTGTAACCATTTCCCTAAATATAAAATCACCATAAGAAACAGCATGTGAACTCAAAAGTGTAGATTTTGAATTTTTTTTTTTAATTTGCAATCTTGTCAAGTAAAGTTTTGAGGATCCTTCAGAAATAGAGATTTAAAAAGTCACCCTTCCTGGGGTTGTGGATTAATCTCCAGTAATAACTAAAGGCACACCACTTAATAGCAGAATAAAAGCACAGTGTTCTTTTTTATTATTTAATGTCCCCCCTCCACTTTTTTTCTCCTCAAAGCTGCTGCCATAAAACATCTGCCATGCTAAATAATATTGTTTTCTGTAAAGAGAAAACTGTACAAATTTACAAATGAGGCAGTTCATTTGCCTCACCAGACTCACTTGCAGCAGTCAAATATTTCAAAAGTACGTGATCGTAGTTTTCTGTATTTTAAGAGAGCCAGTTTAAGCTATATTTAATGAACGAATGTAACTTAAGGAGTTTGGTAAAGGATCCTTAAACCAGTAGTCCTTTTGAAAATCTCATCTGATCTTTTGCTCCTTCTATATTTTAATAGCCACTTGCCAGAAATTTAGACAATTGCCCCCCTAACTCACTTTGTGGCTTATTAAGCTCTTTTTCATCCTCATTCTTCTAATAGGGCAGTGAGGTTACCACTCATCTATGGGAACACTCAATTTACCTACAATACCTCACCGTGGCTAATTGTATGCAACCTTAGAAAAAAAATAGAGGTCAGCACAGGGACACTTTCACATACTTAAAGCAACAAAGGATGACTTGTTCAAGCATTCTGTCTGCTCTTCAAAATAAAACTAATATGATCAGATATCCATGCAAGCTATGCTATGTGTCCTTTGCACATTTTTGTCAGCCTCATCAACTCAGTAGCTTGCTCAATAAAGACCAATCAAAAAAAAAAGAGAAAACTTCCTTATGCTTTTGGTAAGGGTATTACATTACCAACATTTGCAGCAACATTGCACCAGGTTGAGATCGCGTCAGAGCTCACAAAACTAGCTGAGCCAGGTCTTATTGGCAGGGAGATGGCAAGCTTCCAGGTGCTGCAGAGTTTAGCAGTGATTAAAGACATGCCACTCTTCCCCTCTGAGCCAAGACGATGACAGCTTGTAAAGCCCCAGAACGAAGGTAGGAATATAATGTCAGCTTTTGGGCATGACGTAAAACCGAAGTCCTGGGTACATGTGGTCATTAAAAATCCCTTCAAGCCCTTGGAAGACATAGTGTGATAACTCCTTTGTCCTGGACAGATACCACTTGGGTTTGCTCCCTCATCTGACAGCTGACGTTCTCTCTGTAGCCTCCAGTGAGTGTGGTGGACTGGTTTTGTGGACTGGGCTGGTGGGTGAAAGCTCTGTCTCATGCACAGCTTGCTTCCTCTGCGTCCCCAGTGTGATAGCGTGCTCTTCAGCTTTCGGGCTTGCTAGAGAATCCCAGCAACGAAAGCACTCGGTTAGAGTTTATTGAGGAAAATAGATCACCTCATTACTTGAGAAGCAGAGTCACATAGGAGTTTTGAGGATTATCCTAAACCTTTGCGTACAAAACCTGTTTACCGTCCCACTCAGCCAACTGAGTACTGACTACCTCTTACAGTTGTGACCCTTTGTTTCAGAGCTTTTTTAAAAATATGTGAGGTTAACTACCCTTCAAGCATGCTAAAGTTCCTCCCCTCTGCAGACTGGACTTAAAACTTTACAAATCAAATGGTAGAACAGCACTCACAGTTTGCACTGATGTAAATAACTACTCGGCATTCACAGTCATAGAAATGAAGCATTTTTTATTTCCTGACTGCCAAATTGGATAACTGAATAGTGTATGACCAGCTCTATAGTCACAGCATGGAAAGTAAAAGCTGTGAATAGTAACTGCTCTGAGGTCTCCAAATTACCTAAAGCAGTCTTTTAGTAACTGTAAGACAGTTACGGTCTCACCAACTGCATTACAACCAACACTGTGTATCCAATTGAAAAATTGGGGTTTGGCAGTTCCCTGCGCAATATAGCTCCAATTTTCTGGCCCTACTGTGTTTTGGATAACACAATAAAGCTGTCACTGGTTTAGGAATATATATTGCCCGTTCAGAGCTCCAGGTCAGTATACATTAGAGGCAAAAGAGGAAAGCTTTGTGGACTGGCTGCACCATTAGAAAAAAAAATATTTAAAAGAGCAGCTCTTCGAAACTATACAACTGTTTAAGATGTTACAAAAAATATGACGGAGGTCAAGCAGTCAGCAGAGTGATTCTGAAATTGTCAAAAGTATAAAGAAAAAAGAAAGAATCTATCACCATGATCTACCTGCACTTCATCGTCTGGATATCACCACTGAATTCACAGAGTGTTGCTAGAAGGTCCAGGAGTAATGTGATAAAATAAAAAAAGGAATGAAGGTTTGGATTGGAATACAAATAATTTTTTTCTAAGTTATTTTGAAGCTGATGTGGAACAAATTGCTACCTGAATTCTCTTCAGTCTTACCAATAACAAACTCATAAAAGAAATAAACAATACCAAACTAAGTGAAGTAGAGCACTGCTTTCCAGAGCTCCTGCCCTTGATCCCTGCAAACCTGAGGCATCACTCTACTTCTCTTCCACACGGTCCGATTAAAAGTTTTTTGAAATTCTATTTCACAGCTTCAGTGTTTTGAAAACGTTCTTACCCTTTCAATAGACAGAAACAGAGGTCTCCAGAGAGCCATTCATCTCATCCTAAGATAGGCATCTAAGACAGGTCAGCAAATGCTCTTCTGAAGGTAATTCTATTAACTATAAAGGGAGAGTAGACTTGGATATCTAACTTTTAGAAGTCTATAATTAGACAAGATGATTTTCACCCATCAAGCTACTTTTAGACAACATATACTCTTTTTTTCTCTCTATTATGCTATTAAATATAACTTTTTTTAAGTTAGAAAAAATACACTACACTTCTGCTAATTTTATAGTCCCGCATATACTAAGATGGACTTTATTCTTATTGAAACTAGACTGAGCTTTAAGTTAAACTGTGATCTACAAAACGTGCCTTTCCTTTTTCCCACACTGGAAATGCCAGAATACTAGAAGGGCATTGCTTTCTCTGTATTACCATTTGTAACTCAAAGCAAAAGTGTATGAAAACTCATGAAAAACACTGTCCTTGTCGCATTTTCAGCTCAGGTTCAGAGATTTCCAGTTCACATGCAATTCAAAGAATCATCTAAATATTAGGATGCTTATCCAAACTAAAATGAAAATTCAGCTTTATGAGATTCATCTGTCATTGGTGATAATGATGCCATGAAGAAAAACCCAATTATCCTGCTAGAGATGAAATACTGAGAATAACGGTAGTAACAACAGCACTTACAGAATTTACAGTGATGCAAAGCTATGAGCTACCAGGGGGATGAGCAAGGAATGTGGGAGACATTTGCCATTATTCATACCAGGAGCTGTACTCTGCTCCTTGCTGAAAACATACCCCTACTGCACAGTATGCAGAAAGTCAGATACTGTCCACCCCAAACAATTGCATGTGTCAGTTCATATTGCTCATCGAATGGCGATACCTCACTCATTTCATGCCCCTCACCCTTTTCTCTGCATCACTCCTTTGTTGTGACCCTTTCTGTCAGAGATGTTAGTTTTAAAACCAGCATGAGATTAACTGCATAATGCTCCCCTTTCAAGCCTGCCTTCTCTTTATCTCTATCCAGCCGAGCTCGACACCAGGATGCGCCAAGCCTCCCCTGGGGACCGCAGTGACTCCCTGTAGCCTGTTTGCATAACAGCTCACTTTCTCACATGGCCACAATAAAAAGAGAGGCCACATTGTCTCCAGAAATAAAGCAGATTAATTTAATCCCAAACCTACTGCAGCACCAGCGTAATAATTCCCTTTTTTACCACATGTTTAACCATTTCTAAGGAGGTTAAAATAGCTAGTGTCATATGTTTATACGTGATTACTCTTTAAGGAACAGTCCTCATCTGGCTTTATTAGGGTTTGGGTTTTCTTCCCCCAGTTTGGACAAATACATTCAGAAAAAAGAAAAAAAAAAAAGAAATCAGAAGACTACACAACTATTTGCTAGTCTCCTTAAACACCTGTATCTGGGGTTTCCTCTCAGTCTGCCCACTGATTCTCCAGCCAACAATTACTCAAAGGTATGTTCACCTTCATTCAAGGAGCTTTTATTACTACATTTTTCCATGAAAGCCTACATCTACTCTCTTTTCTGATTAACCAGCTAATTGACACCTTCTATGAGGAGGCTTTTTTCCATGCTTTTTCCTGTATTTTTACTCTCTGCACATTGATTTAATTGTGTTTCCACTATCCCATGCATTTCTGACTTATTCCCTTCAAGCCACACTGTAGTACAACAGGACAAATGCTGCAGAATTGCCTCCTTAAAATAGAATAAGACTTTAACAGGGATACCATTAACAAGTTAAATTCACCTCTCTTAGCTTTTTGCCTCTACAACCTAAGTCTTGAGTAATCTAAGTCTCTGTAACCTAATCATTTACAGTGTGTATAGTCAACAGGGATAGGAACCTCCAGAGGTTAAATTATCCCCTTCTAAGACAGGTGGTCAAGGCAGGCACCTGCAGAAGATACTTGGTCCTACCTCATTCATTGAGTAAATGCAGGACCTTGATGAACTGGTTTAAACTTGACATGTAACATTTGGCAGGCTCAAGTTGCAGGAGATGAGATTTACCCAGTGTGTCTGAATACTGTTAAAAACTTCTATCTTAAAAAAACCCCAGCCGTTTTCAGATAATCTGAAATCATCTTCAAGTAAAATGAGGAGCGCTGGATCATTTATCATGTTTTTAAATGAAAATGAAAGCAATCACTGATGAATGAGCTCCCAGTGATTACGGATTTTTGTTTCCATTTCTGTGTCCTTTTGGAAAGATAATTGCTCAGACACTGGAACAATGATCTAGTAGTAGCTTTGATTGTGCATCACCCAACGATACCCTGTTTGTATACATAAGAAATATATATATTTATTATGGTGGTATGGCGTTGCTAAGTACTGCTCAAGCTTCATGTCTTGCTGAGGAGGGACAGAGGAAGAAAAAGAAGAGTTGTTTTATCTCACTCTTAAATCTACTTCTATACACCAATTTTATCCTTTCTCAAACAAATTTTAAAATGTCATGTTTCCCAAAACTTGGAGGATTTTAGTTTTAGGATGTAGAGTTTTCAAAAGTTTAACTCTTGCATTTGACAACTGAATCATCGTAGCACAGCATGTAAATACTAACGGGAAGCCTTGCTCCTTTAATGAAATATGCTGTGGCTCATGCCAATGATCCGTATATAAGGTATAGCATGAGGAAAACTATTTTGGAACTAATCTCGTATTACAAGGGGAATCAGCCAGGACTCAACAGGACAACAGATGCCTCCAGTTGTCTCCCCAAAATGGCTTCTGCATTTTTAACTAGTGATGAGCTCTTTTTCAAGTTAGTGCTTTATATCCAGGAAACCTGATTTATGATGAACCAACCTAAAGATCATGAAGTCTCAGGCCATTGTAACCATGTTTGTTATCCATGAGTAGCAATTTAGGCTTTCTGCTACTCAGAGATAAAAGAGCATTTTTATCAGCTTGTGTGCAGAATTTGCAAAGCATACAGGAAAAGTCCCAGGTCACAACATCATTTACTTACTGTTGCAAGTGGAGTCTCCTGGCAGCAAGAGAGAGCTGTGATATGGCGTGTTCTTAATAATCCTCTCTTCCCATCCTTGTTACGTCCCCCACAGCACTATGGAGGAAGCTCTCATACCCTCTCTGGGAAATAAGCATGGCTGGGTGCCTACCTAGAGTGCCGGTACACTAATGCCCACAGCATGGAGAACAAATAGGAGGAATTAAAGGTGTGGATGCAATTGCAGAGCTATGATCTCATCAGGATCACAGAGGCGTGGTGGGATTGTTCACACCACAGAACTGTTGCGATAGATAGATACAGGCTCTTTAGAAAGGACAGCAAGAAGCGTGAATTACACTGTATGTGAGAGAGCAGCAGAGATGCATGGAGCTCTGCTGTGGGATGGGTGACAAGTGGGCTGAGAGCCTGAGGGTCAGGATTAGGGGCCAAACCAATAAGGGTGATGTTGTGGGTGTCTGCTACAGACCACCTGGCCAGAAAAAAGTTGTTGAGGTCTTTTTCAGACAACTGGAAAAAGCCTCACGTTCATTGGCCTTGGTCCTCATGGGGTCCTGAACCACAGTGCTATCTGCTGGTGTGCATTGACAACAGTTGGTCAAGAAGCTGATGATAGGAGGTGCTTTGCTGGATGTCATATTTACAAACAAGGAAGGGCTACATGGGGGTGTGAAGGCTGGGAGAAACCTTGGCTGCAGTGACCATGATGGTAGAGTTCAGGAGCTTGAGGGGAGGGAACAAAGCAAAAACTGGGATTACACCCCTGACCTTCAGCAGAACAGGCTTTGGTGTTTTTCAGAGATCTGATTGGAATAATCCCATGTGATATGCCTCTGGAGAGAAGAGAAATCCAGGAGAGGTGGTTGATTCTCAAGGATCACCTTCTCCATGCTCAAGAGTGGTCCATCCTAAAGAGCAGGAAATCGAGCAAAGGCAGTAGAAGGCCTGCATGGGTAAATAAGGAGATCCAGACTCAACTCAGACATAAAAAGGAAACATACAGGAGGGGAAAGCAGGGTCAGGTGACCAGAAGGAATACCGATACACTGTCCAAGCATGCAGGGATTAGGAAAGCCAAAGACGACCTGGGGTTGAATTTGGCAAGTGATGTGAAGAGCAACAAGAAGGGCTTCTACAAGTACAATGGCAAGAAAAGAAAATGTGGGCTCATGACTGAATGGAACCAGGGATGTGGTGAAAAAGAAAGTGGAGAAGGCTGAGGCACTCAATGCCTTCTTCCCTTCAGGCACAAATTGAAACACAGGAAACTTTCATAAGAAAAACTTTTTTTACTGTGAGGGTGGTCAAACACTGTCTGCCCACAGAGGTTGTAGAGTCTCCATCCTCGGAGATATTCAAAACTTGACTGGACACAGCCCTGGGCAGCCTTGTTGAACTTAATTTGACCAGAAGGCTTGGACTAGATGCTCTCCAGAGATGCTTTCCAACCTCAGTGATTCTGTGATGCTGTGGCTCTGTCATTTAAAATTTTAGTTTCATTTCAGTCAGCTGCTGTTCACAACCCTTCTGAGTTGGTGAGACATTCAGTCTTTTTGCTATGTGGAGAAAGAATGGGAGAGGACAATGAAGAAGGCCTAAAACCCAAGTCAGACAAGCTTTCAGAAGAGACAGACACAGCTCAGGGTGAGTCTAAAAGAAACTTCAATGACAGTTAAAAGAAAACTCGTTAAGTATCAACAGTCTCACAATTTCCTAAAGAAAGCCTGGTAGGGGTCAGGGAAAGGAATTTCAGCTAAAGAGAGTAGAACAAATAATGCAGCCTATGCAATTCATGTGGCAATACCCATGGATCTGCGCAGGTTTCGTTCTAACTTGGGACCTAGCTGACGGAAGGTAACTTTCACAGAATAAGAGACTTACCACGCATTGGGAAAGTGATCCATGTTGTTGGTATTTTAGATGATGTTTCATAATTTTCCCCAGTGCCTTTATATGGATATTGAAAAGAAAGAGTGATTGATGTAGAACCTGGAGGGTCTTCATATCTTTGGCAAGGAAAACAAAGCAGGCATTCGGTACTCTGATTGCATTTTGTACAGAAGATGTTTTCCAGCTCAGTGCTTTACCATTAACTTCCTCAAGGTAAAATAACTACTCAGCATGGTGAATATATTGAAGATTGTAGAAAGACAGAGGAATCTTTAAATAGGCAAGAGTAGATCATCTGTCACTGCAGCCAATGGTGTGTCTATTCAAAATCCTGGCCTGCAATTTGACTGGAAGGAGTCTATGAGCAAGGTGGTGAATAAGTTGGTTGTGCACAAACACAAATCAAAAGTCATGGGAGTGCAGAGGTGATAGAATGGTAAATAGCATCTAAAAAGTTTTTTAAAAATTGCATTACTAACCCTGCATTCTCAAAGTGCTCATTTTTTTCCCAAGTTTTTAAAATAAAGAACTTACTTAATGTCTACTACTGAATGGATGCCTGGGGCCAGATAACTATGGAGAGAATCTGGCACTCAAAATAGAAAAATAGTATCTCCATTTTGCAAAGCTTCTGACTAGACGCAGTGGAAAATAGCAAATATATTCAATAAAAAATATGTATACTTTAGCACTTCCTCGGCCTGCAAGGAAAATTTATGGGCTTCAGTATGAAAATATGGTGTAGAAGACTTTCCTAGACTATAAAGGTTTAAAAAGAAGATTTTTTAGTGTTTGGTAGAGAGATAACCACTTCTGTTTTATATAGATATATATACCTACATACCTACATACCTACATACAACGATGCATGAAGGTGATATTATAGTTAAGTGGTATTACAGTAAGGAACAGTGATCAATACACCACAAAGACATTAAGGTATGTTGCTAATGCTTTCTTGAAGTTGATGGAGAAGAAACAGAAATGGTAATACTAATCAGCCAGATGATTCAAAACATATAATGAAAATAACATTAAAGAAAGGTTAAAACTTTACAAAAAGAACATTACAAATCTCTTAGAAATAGCTCTGGGACTCTCAAGGCCTCAACTGACACTTGGGACATAATCAGGATGGACCACTCTTACCATATTTGAGTATGCCAAATGAATAAGCCAGCTTTCTTATCTACATTCACACTATATTTTTTAAGGTCAAGTGGAATCAAAAAAAGTTAGGGGACCACAGAAAAGTATACTCCAAAACAGATTTAAGAGATTTCATGTTTCAAAATCGTTATCAGCAGCAACATTCACCATGTTAAAAATCAGAATTACAGCCACTGTATTCCTTACTTTCTGACCTACTGTGGCCAGAACTAACATGTAAATTCATCTCACAGCTACCGATATGTAGAGTTCCTAAAATTAATAAACTGGTCTCGGTAGTATACATCTAATATGCTGAATGTTCTTATAATTTTTTTTCAACAGCAAATTCACATAAAGCATCACACCTTTCATCCACTGTGATTTATCTCACACTACTATCAGATTACCAGATCTATACAGATTAACATCTGATACAAACTAACACCAGAATTTACCAAAGGATAAACCAACAAAGGAACTAACTGGAATTGCTGGAGTAGCTACTTTGCCGCCTCTACGCTAAAATTAATCCAAACCCTAGCTCAGAAGCACAGTCTTAGAATAAAATTTAAAAATTGCGCAGTGAGTGCACTCTTACCCCTGTTAAAGCAATCTTATTACTATGCTCCTTTAGGTGGTATTTATTTAAGTTATTTGACAGTAAATATGAAGAGGGATAATGGGTAGAAAGTGTTCACAAAGTATTTTCTTGCAATATTACTCTCCTTGATGTCTTTCTTTATCTGGTGAACTTAGAGTTTCACTTTTAATATTATTTTAATTAATTTAGAGAAAGCTCTCTGGTGTGCTATAATATAGTTAAAATTCTCTCAGAGTTACAATACTAAACTTAATTCTAAAGGATATTATATTTTCAGTCCTTTTAAATCACATTGGTCTAAAACAAATCTTCAATGGAACATCTGTCTAATCATGTTCTTATAGTTACAGAGAGACAAATAAAAAAATATCTCTATGACTCCAATTGCTTTTCTAACAAACTATCCTACACTTTAAAAAATAATGAAACTTTACAGAAAGTTCGTTTTAATCGGATTCTGGAAATTTTTAGCATTCTTACTAGGACAACTGTCTATCAAAGCCATCTACTGAAACTGTGCATTGTTCAGTAAATGTCTATTTTATTTACAATAGGATGGTGTAAAAAATATCAGCCATGGAAAAAAGCCAGTCAGAGTTTACAGAGATCTTAATACAATGTCAAAACAAAACATCTTTCATGTAAATTACGTTAGCATCAAAATATAAATTATGAAATAGGAGTGAATGGAGAAACTCTTAATCATCGAATACAGAAATCTGGATTTCTTTGTCTCTGTAGAAGCATATAGCTTTAATAATAGCTATGTCTATCCTTAAATTGTCATGCAATTACCAGTTCACTGTTTCTGGAACAAATAAGATCCCGGAGATTACCTGTGATGGCTGAAATACAGGCTGGGTATTTCAGGAAGCAGACTGACTTGGATCTTTCGGCTCAAAAGTCTTATTTTATTCTTGCAAGTTGCAGAACAATTCAGTAATCACAGTGATAAAAGGAGTGAAATATCATTTTTCCTGAATGCTTTTATTGCTCTTATTGTGTAAAGAAGAGGTGTTTTGAAGTTAAATTGTAAATTGGAAGGTTTACATCTAGATGCCAAGGATGTCTGCACAGGACCAAGCATGGCAGCATACGTTCCTGTTGGTGAACCTTGTATACATCAGACATGCAATTAACTTAGACTGCATACAAACTTGAAAAATCTTCAGACTAAATTGCTGGAGTCCCAAAATCAATTACAGAACAAGAGCATAATTTTTTTTCCTTTTTAAAAAACTTCTGGCCTTACCTTTACCCTTCCCACTGTGTTGAGACAGTTCTTATACTACAACATGCTCAGCACCTCAAAGACTACCATACTTAACAAAACAACTACAAAAAATCTGTTTCTTATTGCTTCCTTGAATTCTTGAATTTCTGTCCACCTCAGTGGTCTAAAATCTCTGACTGACAGATTCTGAACTCTGTATAGTGATTGCTTATGATCTGACACGAAAAACTTAGAACTAGAAACAGATGCTGTATCTCAAATAGGGTGTAAAATTTTGTAAAATATTTGTGCCTAGTCCTAGCAAATTGTGAGATTTCAGACTATATGCCTGCATTACCCTGGTTTATAGACAAGCCATTGTTGATATCTGGGGGGGGCTTTAAACTTGTATGAATAATATTTTCCCTGTCATCCCAAGGACTCTGCTTTGTAACTAGGCAACCATGGTATAGAAAGCTGCATTATAGTGTAATTTTTTAATTTTTCTGAAAAACTATCGTTATTTCTCCACATTGTTCTCTAAATTTCTCTAAAATGCTGCATAAACAAACAAGTGACTGGCTTGTGCCTTTGGCTATATTGTCTACGCTGACTATATTTACCTAAATTGTGGGTGATCTTCATAGCTTACTTCTGCCTTCTATCCTTGTTAGCAATTACCAGTCATTCCTTTTTCTACTTTGTGGGAGTAGATCCAAACAAAAAAATATGATCAGTTGTTCTGCTGCCCCAATGATTCTTTTGTGTAGCCCGCTGTGGAGCTCAGCGTGGTCATTACTCCTTTTCGTCTAAGAGGTCATCAGTGTTTTGAGCTGTATTGGCACCACTGGGCTAATGACTCTGAACTTGGTGATTTCTCATCTATCTAACAGTATTAAGGTCTTTCAGTTTTCCCACTTAGTGGGCCGAAATTGGGATTTCAGTGGGAAATTCTGTACAATATTTATTGCAAAAGACTGAGAAAAGATACTGGCAGGTTGCTGATAATAGAATTTGTATCTGTTCCCCTGCCTTAAGAATTTCATTATCAAGCAGTCAAACAAGAACTGCAGAAGATCAATCAGTAGCAGAGGATAGCAGAGGTTTGTACCTGATGTCTCAAGTGGAAAGTGCAGAGTGGGATGAATGGAATGAACGTGGTATTAATGTAATGTTAGAGTTACCCCGGCTTTGTTACCTCTGAAACGGATTGGACCAATATAAGTCTCTTAAAGCTAGTACTCTTCTTTACTACCCAGAAGCCTCCACTGGGGAAGTATGGCTGCCGCTTATTTCTGTGGAAGGACTTGGGAAGAGTGTGACTTCAACTTTGCACTGTGCACTCTTATGTAAGAAGTCTGTCCCTAGATTAAATTCAAAGCATAATTTTTGACATTAAAAAATGATTTAATGAGTGAATGCTGCTGACAAGACTTTTTTGATTACATGAGAATCAAGATTAAACAGAATTACAATTAAATGCAATACATAATTTGGAATGGATATTATTAAGACTTGTGCTTCAGGGTTTAAGTCGATCTTTGTTCAGGTACAGGGACGAGACTTGCATGCATGTTTTCATGTGTGTGCACAGACATCTCCATGGGGCTCCTTGGAAATATAACACTGGAACTGCCAGAGAGAGGATACTGAATCACACACAGAATCACAGAATCACAGGTTGGAGGGGACCTCAGGGATCATCTAGTCCAACCTTTCTGGGAAGAGCAGAGTCTAAACAAGATGGCCCAGCACCCTGTCTAATCCAGCACACCAATTGCTCATTTCCCAGACTTTCCCAATTCCTCTGCTTTTAAAGCAGAGAGAGGTATTAGCAGTGCTATTACAGGAGTCTTCACTCCCCTCCCCAGATAAGATCAATGTAATGTGGTGATGAAATTTCTAGCAGCTGCTTGAGATTAGTCCCAGTTAAGCTTCTGCCACTGTTTCTGTGGAGGAACTTCCTGACTTGTAGCACTGGCAAAATACTAGTTAGCATAGAAGTATTGAATAGGCAGTGCTTTAACCAACACAAAATAATAACATTATGAAGTAACGAAAGGACGGTTGTCCGAGAAGCAAATTTACTGTAGTAAGAAGAGATAGACGAGTGCACAGAAATTTGTACCAGATGCATAAGGTGGATTTAGTTGAGTTCATAATGGAGATTTAGGCAATATGTTATTTACTTCTTTATACTTTGTATGTATTCATTTAGAAGATTGCCTGGTAGATATCAGAAAACTAACCCACTTTGTTTCCTAAGTACTGAAAGGGAATAAGAGCAGTACTTTACCCTGAAAGTGTTCTGAGAGTTATCACACCTTTGTAACGCTGGTTAAAATATAAAGTTTCACATTTTACTGTATCCAAGGTTGCCAGCTCACTTGTTTATTTTTAATCTCACAATATTTTGTGGTTTTTTTCCTTACAACCTCAATTTCTTGATAAGTGTTGTTGCCTGAAAGCTCCGATACCACTAAATGCAAGTTTCCAGCCCTGAGGTTTGCAGATGAAACCTTGAAAGCATTAACCAACAGCTCTCTAAAAGCTTAGAGACCAGAAGGGAAACAAATTGCAATGTACCACTTTTAAAAATCTTATTTTAAAGTCAGCCTCATGATGCTTTGGGCTCCGATCCATCATTTCTGAATGACTGAGCTGATAAGATCTGCACGCTGCAGTGTATAGACACAAAGAATCTGAGTTAATGGTTTGTGCCTAGGCTTCCTTTATGTAGGCTTTCCTTCGCACATATTTCCTATTTGATTTTGTTGGATATTTTGCCTGAATCAGACCACTGGATCATAAATTCTTCAGGTCGGAGATCTTAGCAATCTCTGCAGCCTTTGACCACATAGTCCAGAGCTCCAACTACAATGTAAGTTACGATGTCAGTAATAACCTTATTAAACTTGCCAGAGCTCCTTAGGAGCTCTTTCACCTGTATTTAGCTTTCCATTTAAAACTACATCTCCATTTAAATAAGGCAAGATGCCTTGATTTAGATTCAGTGTCAAATCATTCCGGTTTGCCCAGACATGTCTTGACTTCAAATGACTGCAGTCATGTTACTACTGTGCACTGCATCTCCTTTGCAAACAGCATTGAAGTTATTTTAATGCTAAAAAGAAACAATAAAAAGGTAAAGAAAAATGTGTCAGTCCATAGAGGACTGGACCCAAATGGATACAATGCTTTCAAAGGTGTAACAGCAAGCAGGAAGCCAAACAAGAGTGCAATATTGAGGAAGTGCCCAAGAGATTGGGAATCTCTTTTGGCAGGATAGACTGTGTCAAACTATACTGAGGAATGAGGGTAAAATCACCTATGATCGTGTGCACCAAAAGCCAAGTGTGGATTCAACCACAGAAGTGTCTGTATTTGGTATAACAGGTTCTTCTTTTAACACAGCCTACCAGACCATAATCCTCTGTTCCTCTCCTTTTACTCTTCAGCTGACTCTCATTGTCAAACTGATGAATGGTGCAAGCTTACCTCAGCACAGATGCTACCTGAGGCAAGCAACTTAGGAGCACCACCAGTGCTGGAGAGATGAAGACCCCCACCCCCCCCAAACCCCCCCCTCAAAAACCAAACCAACACCCAACCCAACCAACCAACCAACCAGTCAGACCTTAGATGGACAGAATTGCCCTCAAGAAATGCTTGTAGTCAGTGTCCACCGACCTCATAGGGACCTGGAAAGAACTACAGTTGTAGGGTGACTTTCAGTTAAGTAGAGTATGTTCCTCAAAAATAGGTGGTAAACATGTTAAGCAGGAAGTTGCTGGGGGTAGTGGTGACCCCCACTGTGTGACTCTAATTCATCTTCATACTGCAATGGCTTTTTGACAATTTGGCCATTCATCTGGCAGAGACATAAGAGGAATGGGGGCCCTGGAGGATGACCAGCATTACTGACTTGGCCTGATGGATAACCAGAATAATTATTCAATTGGATGGTGTGATGCAACTAAAGATATATTTTTAATCTTGTATGTTTAAAAACTCCCAAACTTTTGACACGTTTTCAAATTATACTAAACCAATTTAATCCTGAGGCAGTGTTAAACCAGATGTCGTACATCTCTCTCATAGATGTGTTTCTTTAGGCAGTCTTAAATTGCAATGGTACTCAAAGGCTGGAGCAGACTTAGCTTGGAATTTCATGGGCATCTATCTGATTTATTTCTCCAAAGCATGTGTTGTGCTCATTTTAGGAAGGGGGACCTCTTGGAGGAAGGGGAGACTGTTCCTTCCCTTAGGGCTACAGAGGGTCCTCAAAAAGAGAAGGTTCATGAGACTGCAGGATGGAGTGAGCAAGAAAGTTATAGCAGGGAGCCTGGAGCTCATGCATGGTCTGAAGGACTACAGTGAGGATGAGAGAGTAGCCCAGCAGGCTTTCGAGGTGAAGGGGGGAATTTGTTGAGGACTAGAACAGACAAAGCAGAATTTGCTGCTATTCAGCAAGCTGTTAAGATAGGTACAACCATGGACTACCCTTCAAAACACAGTGGACTCTGTAGAAAATTTAATTTCTCTTTACGTCTTCTTTAGTCTCCCTTTTAAAAAGCTAAGTGTTTAGGTTTCAGTTTTCTTTGGGGAATTCATAGTAGAAAGTCTTGGCCGTTCCAAGTGATTTGACCAAATTGGGATCCTGTCATGAATGCATGGCTAATTCCTGGCTCAGTATGAGTAGAATTTTGGTCCACATTTCGAAAGAGAGACTTTCCAGATAAACACAAAGATGGATTGATCGAGCTGTCGAAAGCACTCTTCATACAATAATGCAACAACATATTATATATGCAAAAAGTTGATGTTAATGTTAAAAATCTTTTGGAGATCTGCTTTCTCTTGCATGTTTGTTGTCTATATACCCTGACTAATTTTCTTAATTAATTGTCACAGCAACAGATTATTCTTATTCAGTGTCCTGAATGGAAAAAACCAAGAGTCATTATGCAAACTCAGTTAGTATCAGCCCCTTTGCAGACTGTAAAAGGATTTGACGTTGGTTGTGAATATTTTAAAAAGTTAATTTAAAAAGAAAAAATATAAAAGATAAAACTTTAAAATAAAAATATGGCAAGTAATTATGAGAAATGCATATTCAAATTGTACAATATTAGATCTTCAAAATGTACCCACTATTTAGATCTCTGAGCATTATATAAAGAACAGATAAACAAAATGGGATTGGACATAAAAAAGTTTGAACTAGGTGATCCCTAAAACCAGCAGGTTACCCTGCTGTGTCATAAAGATATCAAATACTACACACTAAGATCCAGACCTTTACAGCTCTGTTTATAATTTGCTTTTCTATGGTCTGTCCCAAGAAGCAAAGAATATAGTCCTAGTAGGAAATATTACCCAGCCTTAAGAAACATAGGGCTTGTCCCATCAGATCAATTACCAATTAAATCCTGTAGCAAAAGTGGGGTTTAGATTTTTAAAAAGTAATCTGGAGCTTCGGTTTTGTTTATTTTTAAGAATTTTATCTTTTAATCTTACAGGAAAATACCTCATGGACCAGTAAAACCGAAGTGTTGCTTGTGTAAAGTAACAAAATGGTGACATGCACTAACCTAACCTTGAAAGAATTGTCCAGAAACCCCACTATTGGCGTATTGTAAACATAGAGTTGTACTAATCTCAGCAGAGAAACACAAGAAGCATTTAACTGGACATTTATATCATCTTAAAACCACTCATAAAGCACTCATTGGATTGATTCAAATCTACAGCCACAGTATATTTCAGGGAAAATAAAGTGAGCAGCTCCTTTCCCCACCCCCTTCCCTATTGCTCCTCTACAAGAAAAAAGGAGAAATCTCATTTAGATCTGTGTTCCTTGCTGCATGAAGCAGCAAGCTTCTTGGCAATTTCACTGATACTTCTCTGGCTGCTAAGCTTCAAAATAGTTCTGAACTTCAGCCATTTTATGAGGCCAGCAGTGATTTGAAAACACCGATGCCTGTTGTTTGCATGGAACAAGTTTTGATTTCTTGGACCCTACTGAAAAACCATTATCTGTAACTACTGAAACTAAGGAGATAGGGCAGGCACTGGGAACTTGTGCATTGATGTACACTCATTTTTCCACTGGCTCTGCGGAAATTGTGCTAGGTTTCTTTTTGCAAGAGCTAGGAATATCTGGTAAGTATGTCACTGCTCTTTCATGAAACACAACCACTTTTAATTCCCTTTATTATTACATTCGTATGTACAGTGCTTATCAGTAGAAGATCTGGCTGCACATCACAAAATTTAGATCAGAATTAGGCAACCATTTCTGTGACAACCCCCACATAGCACCAAAATAGCTACTCTGAAAAGGAGTGATACGAGGCAGATGATTAAATTTCAGTGAATTCTAAAGACTGTTTCTACTAGGGAGCACAAAGAAAGTGATCTTGCATTGTGCTCTAAAATGTCTCTACCCTGTAAGCTGATCTGCTCAGACTGATGATTCTTATGCTGTGCATTGGCTCTTTGACTCCCTTTTGACTCCAGAAGCTGCACACGTCCACTTGTGTGATTGAGGTGCATGATCTAGGCTGAAATGGCCTCTCCTGGGGAATGCCCTGCAGCTGATCTCCTTGCTTTCAACCTCAGGATGTAGAGTGCTGAAAAGGGGTAAGGGTAAGACAGGTCTGAGATAACGAGCATGGAGACAATACAGGTCCTTAAGTTTCATCCAGACTGGAACTGGTAGCCAAAGAAGAGAGTACATGTGTGGAACCCTCTGGTCAATGTGTCTTAATGATCTGGGCAAACATATTTTGGTTAGCAGAAAACATGGCACAAGTGCCTTCACGTGCAGATTACTCAGACATGTCTTAGGCCACTTGCTGATGGGTATTAGAATGCTAGTTTTCTCTTTCCTCCTAACCGAAAGCATTAGGCTTGTACAACATGGTAAATAAACAGTTTCCTAATTGCACTGTATTTACAGAACACCTCTTATTGACTGCAATGCATTTCTAAAAATTGTGCACACTTTCCTAAGAAAACTCTGTGAACTTTATGGCATGTTATTGTCCTTTCAGCTTTGCGGCTCCCACTGGTCTTTCCATACAGCTGATTCCCATGATAATTCTTCTCCAGTATTTATTGTTCAGCCGCATTAGGGACTTAGTTGCTTTCCTAGAAGCACTGCATAGCCTAAGCAAAATCAAAATCCCCAATGATTCTCACCAGTGGTCACTTGAATAAACAGAAGTGCCTTGAGCATGCAAGACTCCTTATCACATTACTCAGTATGCAGAACAAGTAACTATCTTACCGTATTTTATTCTGCAGACAGATTTGCAGTCTTCTCTTCTACCTGGAAGAAAACAGCATTCTTAATGCGAGCCACATGATATACTTGCCTGTACACACATTGAATACACACAGTTACACTGAGAACAATGCCTGATCCACACAGACTGGTGGTTCTGTTGCTGTTATGGTCAGGAATAGCAGCTGCAGTGCGCTATAACTTGCCTAAGCTAAGAGTAATTACCCACTGCCTGAGACTTCGCATATAATTCATGGGTCTAGATTTATTAAACCTGCAATTAAGATCAAAAGAACACATTTCAGTGGATAAAATATGGTGTGTACGATCTTCAAAAATATAGGCTGAAAATTTCAAAACTACACGCTGAAGTTTGGCTCTTCAAATACTCTGGCAATTTTGCACAAACTGCTTGGTTTTTAGAAGTACTAGCAATTTCTTTTTCATTTGTGAATATTTAGTATTACTGACAAGTAGGCCACCTATCTGCAAATGCCTAAATATGGACTGAGAAAACTAGGTTTTGGCACCCAGATACTAACACTGCGTCTGTGAAGTTTCTATTCATTGTGAAAATTTGCTTTTTTTTTTTCTCTTCTGAGTGTAAGCTATTTTGCTCTCATGAAATTGTTTTCTCCCCTCTCTACTCAGATGGTTGCAGATATTTCCCAGGAAAATCCACACAGAACAAAAGTTTGCAACGTTTCTTGAGTTTCATGGTAATGTCCTATACTGACAGGGAAAGCAAAACAAATACTTTGTGTTCATCGACAGGCAAGCTAGCAAATTTAAAAGCCATAACTGAAATCATATTCTGGTACTGGCAAATAACAATAATTTAAAAATATTTCCAAAGATTTTAAACTTCAGACTATTAACAAAAAATAAAGGCTCCCCACCCCAATATGTTTCTAATATAACTGTCTTGTCCTTAGTTTGTTTCAATGATGTCTTAATACAAAAGAGAATATGTCTCTGATTTTTAAAATTCACTGCACATTTGATCACTTTAACCCCAGCTGAATAACATAATAGATAATACTGGGAAGACTTCAGTGGCAGTCCTGCTTTTTAATATTTTATTCATTTTAAAATGCATACTTTGATCATTTTCTCTAAATTTGCCACAAAATTTTCAGTCTGCAGACTATTTTGGTTAAAGTATGAAAGAAACCGATGGCAGAATTCAGATTTGCCTTGAGAAAGGGTGGATGAGGTTCTACTTTTCCCTCAGTTTTCCCTTTATTGTAAATACATTTTTCGCACACTTACTTGCACATTAACATTTCACATTTCTTTTTTCTGATTCATCTTCATATATTTTCTTATGATTTGTGAAATCATATTTATTCAAAAAATACTTAAACACATGCTTAACTTTGCAGTTGTTTCAAGTTATATTTTTGACTAAGAGATGCCATGAATAGGACTGATCTTAGAAGCATGTCTCAAAGGTTTTCTTGAATTGGGGTTTTTTGTCAGTAAAAGAGCCGATGTAGATAACTCTGCTCCTTCCATATTCTGCTTTGAATATTACAGATATATCCATTATAGAAAAGCGACTCCTTTTTTTGTGAAGACCTGTTTATTGTAAAATAACTAGTGCATTAATATTATAGCAGAAAATGTTACTAACTTTATGTTGCCTAAGGTCCCATTCCTTATCTTGATCTCATCTGTGTATTGCAACATATGGAAACATTTCTTTTAATATCAGGTTAAATACGCTGCAAGACTTTTCAGTTCATAAGAGCAACCAGCAGTTTTTGTTAACTGTCTTTTTAACCAACCTGCTTGTATAGGTTTGACTATGCGTGGCTGGCCTCTGCAGAACTGTTGCGCCAGTTGTAATAGCCATGCTTATTTTGTTCCAT
Organism: Phalacrocorax carbo; assembly: GCF_963921805.1. Lineage (NCBI taxonomy): Eukaryota > Metazoa > Chordata > Aves > Suliformes > Phalacrocoracidae > Phalacrocorax > Phalacrocorax carbo. The sequence continues at coordinate 136,235,996 of NC_087513.1, read as the reverse complement.
GCAATTCAGTATCCTTTAGGCATCTACATTTATTTGTTTCTTAACCGGCAAAAAAAGAAAATCTTGTCTGCTATTAAAATTTCCAACCATATTTGATTTAACTGTGCATTTGTACGTGACATGTCATGTCTACCGCACTAAATTATAGAGCAAAATTGAAAACATTTAGTTCCTATCAGTCTGCATGGGTCAATGAAATATATGCCTGATAAAACTCTATTTGACAGGTGCCAAAAATGATGTGTAGAAGCTGGTTGTAGAGATTCAAGGTAAGCAGAGGGATTTCTTGATAATGCTGTAAATACGGACACAGAGAAAATCTGTAACAGTTACAATATTTTTACATGGACTTGTATAGAGATAGTAAGCACCAGGGTAAAGACATGGAGTCTGAAAAACACATGTTTTGAAGCCTCAAGGCTGAAAAAAGAATGTAACGGTTTAAAATACAAGTAGCCCAGAGTATTACAGAACTTACTACTTGACATAGTCATATGCTACTACAACATTCAGTTATAAATAACATTCAGTAAGTATTCAGTAAGAAATAACATTCAGTAAGTACCAGATCACAATGACTAAATGTCTTCCTCAGAAACTTCGCATCACCAGCTATGTATTAACACCTCATTACTCAATGGATTTTATTACCACATTCCTCTAAACATTGTTGTCATTTGGATATGAGTAATATCATCAAGCACTGCAGAAAAATTGTGGAACTTTCAGCTGTTATCTCGGGGTAAAAAACCATTCCATCTTGAAGAATTTTACACAATCTCGAAGGTGAGATACAGCACTTTTAAGTACCTTTTTAAGATTCCAAATCATTAAAAAATCTCACTTGACTAGCCTTAAAGAAACTAGAGAGATGGGTTGTTAATTTACGTGAGAGGAAAACTGGTGAGATCTCCAGAAGTATTCAAATCAAAACAGGACCTCAGCCATTTCCAGGGATCATGTCTTTGATTTAGGATTCTACCTGTCTTCATTTAAATTACCTAGGATCAAATTTTACTCATCTTGTAAGTAATAAAACAGATACTATTGGTCCAGCTGCAGGGCTAAAAGTTTGTGCTGTGTGGTACCCAGAAAAGCCCACAGCATATGCTTCCGGTGAGTATTCGGTGCCTCAGAAGGAAAAATGAAAAACCCTAAAACCCAGGAACACAAAAGTAAATGCTTCTTCACATCATTCATAAAGATATTTGCATTGCATCTTCGCAGCAGTTTCCCTAGGACCAAAACAATCAGGGAATTAAAAAAATTAAGTCTTTATAGTGACTTAATTGGTTTTAAAGTTAGGATGGCATAGCATTCCTATGCACATTACGTATGTCTGTCATTTCCTTTAAAACAAGGAGCGTTATAAAATGAGACAAAGACTCCCTTCTCTAGAAATGCATCTGAAACTGCCGTACTATATGAAATTAGGGCTTTTACTGGCTCACAGTCTACACTAGGATATCTACGATTACACAAAACATTAGTATTAAGTGTCCTAATTAGATTACTTTGGGCAAATGTAATAAAAAGGTAACAAAGCATCCTCAAAAAGCGATATTTACCATGCTATTCTAAAAAAAGCCAGCTAAGAATTCAGCAGGAATTGATGTCAGATTCCTGCTTGAAGATTAGGAACTTCATGTTCAATTATTGTTTGTTACTGAGATACTAAATACATGTTGGTTTGCTGTCTTTGGCTGTCTGTTCTATTCAATGTTTACATGTACCTTTGTCACCTTCAAATGGGTTTTATTTCACCTAACTGTAGACATCTGGAAGACAGTCAAAAGTAGGCATCTAGGCTTCCCCTCACTGGAGCTGACAGAGAAAATAAAGCACCTGCAAAAGGCAATTTACGTCACTTTTTCTAGGAGATGGTTTGGAGTGACGGGTGCCTGTCCACCACAGAGGTAGGGTATGACTAGCTGAGGTTGGACCTCTCAATTTGGTAGTTAGTGAGAAGAATCCCACTGTAGTAACTAAAAGGTAGAAATGCACGTGCAGGAGTTCAGTCACGACATTGCCTAGTTGATGTTCCTGCAAATGAAGACAGAATACCAAGATACGTTTTCAACGTACAGATGATGGCTCCAAAGCCAGTCCAAACTGCATGTATCAACATTTACTCCTGAAATAGAATGACACCCACCATCTTGCATCTTTGGGTAGGCGAATTTTAACCTTTTCCTACAGCTCTGACGCAGTTTTATATCCAGTTGCTGTGACACCAGAACCCAAAGAACCATGAACTGAATTGCTCGCTCTCATACCCCAGTCTCCTCCCCGTGTGTGATTCTCACACAGCAGAGCTTCAGAAAGTTACCTGTATTCAGCATGGTTGGAAGAAGCACACTTGTCTGGGTTCTCTGTTCATGAATGCACATCTGGGAGCAAGACTCTTGTGATATGGCTATAAATGGACCTCCAGGATGTCAGCTATTCTCTATCGCCACTCTGGAAAATTTGTACTGTTGCAATAGCTTCTGCCTAGGAAAACAAAAATATAAAAGTAGCTATAAAAATAGCAATATTTCATCTATCTGTTTGGAATGCCAAAGAAAGAGAAGATAATTTCAGCTTTGTTTCAAATTTTAATGACTTTCCATAATGCCCTTTCATTTTGGGTACACACCCTGTGTTTACCATACTGATATATTTATAAACAACAATCTTTTTTACCTCTTAGCCTTTGTTTTGCTAGGCAGAGCTCTTTCAGTCTCCTCTCACAAGACTGACTCTTCATTACCTTTAACAATCTTTTAGCATCCTCCTGCACCTGCTCTCATTTTTCTCAAATGTACTTTTTGAATAAGCTGAGTACGGCATTTCTGATCAGATCTTATGCTTTCTGCTATTCCATATCTCTCTCCTGGAAATACCTCAGTCAACATATCCTAGGATCACATTTGCCTTTCCACCGAAAGACCCTGAAACCGCAGAAATTCTAGTGATCCCTTAGAACTTCTTCACGTCTCTGGCTCTCACCACTACGCTTTAAGGCACCTTTACGTGACAAGCCTTGGAGCATGAAGTGTTCAAGACAGGAGCTTTGTTTGATACAGAACATATGTGCTTAATTTTATATATGGTATATCATTTCATCAGCTTCAGCTAGTGTTGTAGGATCTTGGCCTATCTGCTCAGTCTATAAATAAATAATGACAGTTTTATAAATAAATCAGTTTCTAACCAGCTGAAACTGTGTTAACTTTGTAACTTTTACCAATCAATAGAGCAGCCTGAATGACAGGCACAGGTTCTGCAGTTTTTTAAAAAATCTGGTGTAACAATGAATAGTTACATGTAAGAACCACACAAATATTTTGCTGCACTAGCATAAAATACTTCATACAGCATTTCAGAACATGCCCAAACCATTTACACCCATGGTAGGCCAGAAAGTGGTTTTTTAGCTAGCAGTTCAATGCTCTCCCAGTGTAAACAGGTAATCAATCATTCTTTGCTGTTATTGTTTTATAGAATAGTTTGAAACCCAATCCACAGTGAGTGTTTGTACTGCCTGTTCTTTTTGTTCTCTTATCAATTCACGTTTTAATATTAAAAAAGCGCATTGTTTTCATCTGGCTGCTGGAGTCTACATGTTGGGCTCTACTGCCATTTCTGAAGTTCTTGGTTGGTGGGAGAGTTTAGGGGGAAGCCTGCAGGAGAAACCGAAACTCTGTAAAGGCAGGAAGAAAAGAGCGGATTAATCTATTCAGCAAACAAAAACCACAAATCAAAACATTGAGGTGGAGAAAATCCATTCCTATGCAGAGATTTATTGTATCGCAGTGTGGAGCTTGTGTAAAGACGAATTTGAATTTCACCTGCCTTCCTGTCCTGCTCACTCGTAGGAAGCTTACGGATAGCTAAACCCCAGCATCTCTTTTGAAGCCTGGTGCAGGGCAGAAGTGTAAGGCAGCGTGTCGCTCCTGTTCTTGCACCAGGACGTCTGGGTGTATCATTTTTCCATGGGACACGTTATGAAGAACGCTTGATTTTAATTACACATTTCTGTCACAACCAACCAGGTGGACTCCATCCCTCCAAGTCTCTTCTCTGGAGTGGGTGGAGAGGCCAGAGGATGGCGAGGACAGCCAGGCAGTAGATTCGGTGTAGCGGTCCGCCACTGACGAGTGCCCAGTGCAGGTGCGAGGCCAGTAGGCCCTTCCCCACGCTGGAGGGAAGCATGCAGCAGCGCGGTCCCTGAGGGGAGGTGGCCGGGGGAAAGGGGGCTCCCCGCGTTCCCCAGCATTTGCTCCGGAGGAGGGCTCCGCGCTCCCGCCTCCTTGCGAGGCCCGGGGTGCCGCTGCCAGGCCGGGAGGAGCCCCCCAGCGCCGGGGGAAGGGCAGGCGGGCCGAGAGAGGGCACCCCGTCCAGCCCCGACCCCTTGCCCTCCCGTCCCCGCGGCTCCGGTGGTGCCCTGCGGGGAGCCCTGCGGCGGCGGGCGCCAAGGCCCCTCGGCCCGGCCCGGCCCGGCCGGCTCCCCTCCCGGCCGCCGCAGCGCCGCCTCAGGCTGGAGCCAGCGGGCGGCGCCCGCCCGGGCCGCCGCCGCCTGCGCCCTCCGCTCCCCCACGGGAGGGGGAGACAGCGCCGGCGAGAGGAGAAACTCCCTCTGCTGCACCCTCCACCTTCCTCAGTCCCCCCCGCCCTCCTCCTCTGGGGACACTGCAAAGAGGCAGCGGGGCGCCGCCGCCTCAGCCTCCCGGAGCGCGGCGCGGCGGGGGCAGCCCTCCTCCCCGTGCCTTGAGTTACCCCGCGGAGGGGGCGAGGCGGGCGGAGAGCGGGGCGGGGGGGAGCGGAGCGAGGGGGAGGGCTGCGCGCAGATGAACGCTGCTCCTGCGGGATGCTGCACGCCCAGCTCCCTGCCGGAGGCGGGTAGCAGCCGCCGCCGCCGGCTCCTGCCTCTGCCAGGGCTGTTGCCGCCGCTGGACGCAACCTTCTCCCGACATGGAGCTGCTGCTGCCGCCGCCGCTGCTGGAGTGAGTGAGTGTGACGGGCAGAGCTAGCCGGCTGCATGGATGGATGTGTTTAGCTTTGTGAAGATTGGGAAGCTCTCCGGGTAGGTGTTTGCTGTTGCCGCCGCCGCTCCGCCACCCGCGGGCGTCCCGCGGCTGCGGGCGCTGCCCCTGCCCGGCGGGGGCGGGAAGGGGTTTCGGGGTGAAGGGGGGGGTGGGGGGGCTGCCCGGCATGGGGACCGCCACCGCCTCGCTGCCGGGGAACTTAAGCGGGGCTGGGGGCTGGGTCGGGGTGGGGCGCTGGGCGCCCGCTGCCCCCCGCACCTGCCGGGGCCGCGCCGGTGGCTCTGCCCGGGACACCTCGTCGCCCTTCCTCTTCCGAGGGGGGTAGCGGAGGCGTCCCGCCGCTGAACGGCCGGAGCCGTGCCCGCCTCCAAACGCTGGCGCGAAGGGGCGACCTGAACTGTGCTGGGAGCGGGGCGGGGGGGAGGTGGTCGCGCCGCCTCGGCGGGCACCTGCCGGGGAGAGGGGGGGCGAACTTCGGAGGGAGCGGGGCACCCCCGGGGCCGGGCCGGGCCGAGCCGGGCGGCGCTGGGCTGAGCCGAGCCGGGCCGCGGGGGCCGGGGCTGGCCGTGCCCCGCCGCGCCCCCCCCACCCCGCTCCCGCCCGGCGCGGCCCCTCGGCCAGGCCGGCGGCCCCTCCGGGGGCGGTATTTTCAGAGAAGCGGCGCAGTCATCGCCGGATCGGGAGCGCTGCCCCTCCGCCGGTCCGCACGGCCGTGGGCGCTGGGGCGCGAGTGGGTTTGGCGTCTCTTATCCCTTGCGCGCACCGCATGTACTTCTCGTTGTTTAAATGGGTGCTCGAGTAGGCTTATTTATCTTTTTTTTTCTTTGCTTTCCGAATAAATCTTCCTTTTAAAGGCCTCGGAGTTGTGGTCTCTCTCCGTAGATCTGTTGCGTTCGCGGCTAGTTGCCAGGCCCGAAGCTGCACGGGTGGATGGCGAAGCACGACAGCCCCCGTTAAAATGTTCTCACCGTAGTTATGTGCAACTGGAGGGAGCCCTTCTCGGGAACAGGGGAAATCGTGCATTATCTCGAAGATGCGGTATAAAAGTACTCGAGTGGCAGGATTTTTTCAGGCTTCTGGTGCAGATAATCGTCCTGAAGGATTTAGCTTTGATCACAGTAACTAGGAGGGTTTCGAATTCTTACCATTCAGTGGTTCCTACACCGTAGTTACCGTATCCTCCTTCTGTTTACGAAGTGCATATGTAGGAGGCTGAAAGTGGCTGTTGTACAAAAGGGAGAAAGGCCTTGCTAAGGAAGTACAAAAGGCAGCTCGCTCCAGTGGCGCTCAGGTAGGGAGCTTGTCAAAATGACAGATGGTCTTTAAAAAACAAATATTGCGTGGCTGGAAGTTACCGAGTGCCACAGGTGCAGGCGTAGCCTTTATCCCCCAAAATTCCCACCATCGCACCTGGCTGTGATTACAGCTCTGCTTGTGGCGATGCCAGCGCAGAACAGCTGCTATCATTCAAGCACATCATTGCCTCATCCTGCTCACAACAATTTTACACGATGTGACGGCTACAAGACTAGCAGCTCACTCGGCTTTTCTTGGGTCGCGTTCCCAGCTGATACCGTGGAAACTTTGAGGAGAGGGAAAATATGCTCACATAGATAAGGAGCAGGTCATGTAGTGTGATGTTTCTTTCCAGGTAACTGAATTGCTTGACTACTTCTGTTTGTTTGGAAATGGTGTTTTAGAAAATCTCCCAGATCCTGATGTCACACGTGAACTAGAATCAAAGGGAGAGAACGGGATATGCCGCTTGGAAATGTTATTAAGTCAGGTACATGGCAGTCTTTATACGTGTATAGTAAGCTTCGGTCTCTGGTGGTGCGTACAAAATCTGTAGCTTTCTGCATATTTGGAAGACACAGCTGTTGCCAGTGCTGAGGTTTGTATTTCAATGAAGGCAGATAAGAGCGTTTTTCTGAAAGAACCTGAAAGTTCTTTCTGAAATGAAATCCCAAGTTTCAAAGCTTGTATCCAGCTTTGCTTGATTCAAGGATATGAAGTACTTAGGGACTGAGTTTGTCTTGTAGATTGCAGTAAATCACTTCTGTACTGAGCTACTACTCTCTTAGTTTCTAATTTTCTGGTTGTTAAACGACCCGATAGTTTACACAGGACTTTACTTGCAGTTTCCTAGGTAACAGCTAGGTATCTGCTCCAATTTTAGGAAAGCCTCATGGAGCAGACAGGTTCCAGTGTAAACCCCGTTTTTAATCCCTCTGTGCATTTAGGTTGAAAAACTGGTTTGCCTGAAAATTCCAGTTCTTTCTTTGCTGTTAGAAGGAAGGCCTTTCTGAAAGAAAGCCGTGAGATGATAAACGGTATTTAACTGATGGTGTGACCTTGTGGGCAGATTACCTACAGAAAGTTATGTTGAACTTGGCTGGTACTAAACTTTTTTATGACTTTCATTCTTTTCTAATTTTGTATTGCTGTGCATTCAGATCTCATTTTAGGTTGCGAGCCAGCCATTACAGTCGTAGTCTGCAGCCTTGATTCTGCAGGCAGTGGCACGGATAAGCTCTGTTATGCATGGCTACTGGGAGGGATACTTTCTAAAGTCATGGTATATTTTTAATAGATGTGGTGAGAATTTAAATTTTGCCTTGATCAAGACTTTTTATCTAGAGTAAGCTTAATATGGGGTATAAACTCTTAGAAAGGTGGCTACTGGATATAAAATTTTACATAGCATACATAAAACATTATTACATTTTAACTATCTGTGCAGTTTTTTATGTGGTACCTAGGTGTGTAGGGTCTTTTAGAGGTTCTTGCTTCTGCAGCTGCTTCAACAGTTACCCACATTTGCTGGGTGAATGGGGAATATCGGCATAATCTGGAAAAGGTTGTGTGCAGAAATGGAAGAGAATGCCAAACTTGTCTTACAACAGATGTGATCTTTGGTAATCTTTTCTTTTCCTTGCCTTGGTAGGTCTGTCATACTGTGTACTATGTATCAAGTATAGATGCTTCGTAGTAGAATTTCTGTCGATTTATGAAGACTGGAGATATCCATCTGACATCGAAAACAAAAATATCGTGTAGAAATACTGATCGTGCTTTCACTGACATAGCCTCTCTCCCACCCTCCTTTTGGAAATTCACCGATCTAGTAGTGGACTGGAATAATTGTTCTGGTATAAATCTTGTGGTGTCATTCTCTGGAGGAAAAAAAAAAACCCACCCTTTTCTTGTAATGAATTTCCAAGTGTAGAGAATGATTGACAAGCCTTGTTTAATGGTTCAGTACTCTAATGTGGAGCTGTACAAGGCAGGTGAATATTTCTGTAGTGTGGGCTGCATAAGCATGCGTGGTGTGGTAGTGTCTGTAATTTGGGAGGGAGGATTAGTAGGATAGATAAGGTGCACATAAAAATTGCCAGATTAGGTTGGATCAGAAGTCTGTCTTGCCTGGTACTCTGTCTTAATTGCTTTTAGCAGCTGCTTGGGGAAGGAGTAGAATGAGCACAAGTATGGAGCGGTGATTCTTGAGCATAGGTATTGAGAGTGGAGGAATGATGGTGCTGCTGTGCCGAATATGAAATGGAGCTTTTTCAGATCTAGGTGAATCTGAGTAATGGGCACGGTGTCAAGTTTCTCGTCGGTAATGGACAGGTGAACTATGAAATAATTGGTCAGAATAGTGAACAGAGGTTAGCAAGAGGTTAAGCCTGTACTCCTAGAATATATTTTTAGTTAGAAAATCTGTTTATTGAGAATGGCTGTTTTCGTCATGTCTGTAGAGGTCAGTTCTATTTCAGCCCTTTCATAGCAGGATATAAAAGTTCCATATGGAAAGATGACTGTGTGGATACTGCCTGAATGACACTGAGTGGGGTAGTGACCCTCCAGAGTTGGGGTGCGTAGCTCCCATGCCCCTGCTACTGTTTGTAGCTCTGCCACATGACACTAGATAGAAAAGAATATGATTGTCCACGTGAGCGGCCATCAGTCTGTAAGCTGTGGCAGTGCTGGTGAGGGTGGGTGGGACGTCTCTGTCATGCGGTTGCCTTTGCGGGAGAAATTCTGAGCTCATGAGAGCCATTTGTCATTGGCAAGGAAGCCTTGCAGAAGTAGGGCTGCAGTATGGGGTAAGACAGTAGATGTCTGCAGTACCTCATGGTGGCTGTTAAAAGTATAATTAATGGAGAGTTAACTCCGTATAACAAACAGGAGGATACCAGCAAGACTTGGACCCATCCAGTGATACTGCTTTGTGATAGGTGAATTGATCATATCTGGATCTTTACTTCTTTGCTCAAGTTTTTCATTGCCATCTGTTATTGTTGAGTTTAAATTTATTCCATTAAAAACTGTATGGGAATACACTTATCCCTGCAGTACCCCTTGTACCTCAGCTTTAAAACAACAACAAAACAATCCCATAACCCTACAAGGTCATCTGCTCAGAGGGCACTCAAATATGGCTTTTTCCTGTGATTATGCTAAACCTGAGGCTGGGCTTCTCACTGAAGAGGAACTTCTTACAAAGTCCTTTTTTTCAGTGGGGTGGATAAATCTCCCATTCTCATCTTTTGTGCTTATCTGAGCATCTCTAATCGGGTAGATTGACTTGGTAGCTGCACAAATGTTTGGGCTTTTGAGTTCTTACTGCTTATAAAAGTGAAGCAAGTCTAAACATAATCCAAATCTGAGTGTCTTACGTAGCCTTTGTAGCCCTGTGCTTGGTCCTGTTCTCTCTAGATACTTAGATGTCCTGCCAAACTGGTGCAAAGGGTCTTCTCCTAGAGCTGTCTTAAAATCTAACAAACCAGAAGCTGTGTTTGTAGATTCTGAATGCTAGGCTCTGGTTTTTACAGGGAGCAAGGTTGCTTGGCTTCATGGTTTAGTTGTTTTTATGTGGCCAAGCAGGTATATGTTTTCCAGATTTAAGGTTCTGAGATTAGTCAGTATGTTGTTTGATTTATTTATTTATTTAAGGAAGGATTAGTCACTCTGCTGCTTGATTTATTTATTTATTAAGGAATTTGAGAAGATTTTGGCATGCTTAATCTATCTTTTCTTTAGTTTATCAGAATAGCATATCTCTTTACCTGTGATTTTCCTTGTCATGTTTTTATTTTGATGTGATATTTAAAAAGCCACCTTAATGGAGAGACAATTAAAAGTGTACTTAAGTTACTGATGCTATTTTACATACAATTTTTGGAACAATTTTTATGAGCACTCTTTGAAGTGACAATATCATAGCTTGAAAGTTATTTTCAGTATTTACAAAAGACTGTGGCAGTAAGAAAGCCTATGATTATCCTTTTTACGCTCAGAGGAGGTAATTTAATTCTAAACAGGAATTTATTATACTGGATGATAATTCAAATACCCATGAATTCATTTCACCTTTTTTCTTCTTGAGAGGACTGCATTACATTTAGTAAAATATTTGTTTATTCACACTCCTATAAGAGCTTTACCTTATATTTTATTATTTGTCTGTTTTGTTAGCTGACACAGATAATAAAGACGTGTGCTTTAATGTCTGTGATGTTAGTAATGTTGTATGTCGTAACAGCTTCAGCAGTTCAAAAATTTATTAAAACCACTCCTTTATTACGACTGCTGTAAACTTGTCAAGTGGCCAGTGAATGATGATGCAACTCTGTTAAATATGTATGTTCTCTAAATACTGTTTGCCTAGTGATACAGTGCTTAAAAGATGTAACCAGAAGTAACCTTGTCTCTGGAAATTTTTGAGAAAGCCAAAAAATGGAAAACAAACTCCACAAGTCATGCTTTTATTTCCATCTCTTCTACTAAGTACTAAAGAAAGTGGAATGAGAACTCTGAGAATGGATGCTCTGATTTAAGAACAATCAAAGCAGGTGCAGGTTTGGTATAATGTTTTCATTTCTAGGAAGACAAGTCTTCCCTTTGCTTTTGGGTTCTTTTGGAGAACTTCAATCTGTGATGTTGAATCCTTAGTGGCATGGTTGAATCCAGAATCTTGGCATGGTTTCTTTTTTAATCACAACTTGCACCAGTGTTCTTGTGTGTGCACATTTAAGTCAGTCTATTAATATTCTCATATGGTTTGAGAATATAAATAGAAAAGGTTGGGTTTTTTCTTTCCTCTGTATTTGCTGGTACCAGGAAGAGCCTGAGGTGTTTTATAGGGGTTTTCTGTCTAGTTTTTGGGTTTTTTTTTGTTTGTTTGTGGTTCTTTGGTTGGTTGGTTTTTTTTTTTGAGAAGCCTGCTCATCTTTTCAATCCGACAGATTCACATGGGAAATTTCAGTTAAATGGAAAAAAATTTCCTTAACCATAACAATAATAAAAAATGAGGGTATGTTTCCATATTTTACAACATTCTAGGTCTTTATGGAGGTGCACTAAGCTGTTCATAGAAAATGCAAACCATAACCTGAAGTAACGAGTGGATAATACATAGTCTTAGTTCTGCTGGTAATGTGTCAGGGAAGGGGTATGTTCCTCCTCTTGCCAGCATTTTCAAGTAGTTATGTCAGTGTATCGCAACTCAGTAGCTGACTGATGTGATGAAGAATTGAGTAAAGTCACGTAGGAGCTACTAACTCCTATAAAATGAACCATCATCTGGGAAGGATATGTAACTGCTGAAGACAAATAATGCAAAAAATCAAATGCGAAGAAGGGAAAAGTAATTGTGGTGTCATGCACAAGTAGCTCTGTTAAATCAGGGGAGGCCATTTGGGTACGTGAGGTACTTGTTTTCATGACTGCACATAACCCCTTTGGATCTATCACAGGACAGAAACTTGGTGCTGATAAGGTATCAGTGTTTAAATATTGTAGGTACATGCCTTGAATGGGAAGGGACTTCTGGTAATACCAAATTGTAATTAAAGCTGCTTTTTATAATAATGAGTAATTGTGATTAAAGTTTTCTGAAGTACCTTGAAGAGATTTCTGAACTCAAAAGGTTGAACGTATGTTTGTTGAACGTATGTTTGTTGAACGTATGTTTGTTGAACGTATGTTTGTTGAACGTATGTTTGTTGAACGTATGTTTGTTGAACGTATGTTTGTTGAACGTATGTTTGTTGAACGTATGTTTGTTGAACGTATGTTTGTTGAACGTATGTTTGTTGAACGTATGTTTGTTGAACGTATGTTTGTTGAACGTATGTTTGTTGAACGTATGTTTGTTGAACGTATGTTTGTTGAACGTATGTTTGTTGAACGTATGTTTGTTGAACGTATGTTTGTTGACTTAAAAGAATCTGATTCTGTTTCTGATAATTATTGCATTGACTGGAGATGAAGCAAATAACAGTGCCAATAGTATAAATTTTGGAAATTAATTGCATGTTCAAATCCTAAGGAAATCAACACTGATTAAAATCTAAAGGTGTGAAAGTACACTGGAGCTAGAAATGTGAAGTACTCCAGGACTCATTTCTCTCCGACCTAGATCAGGACCTGGTGCTGTAGAAGTCGCTACTAGTAGTGCTTTAGTGTGGAGTCTATAGAAACGCCCTTTAATAGGCTGATGATTGGCTATAAAACTATAACTTTACTTCCATTAGTTTTAATAATGAACAAAGAAGAATTTATTTTTTTTGGGGGGGAAGTTTTGAATGAGTAAGAACGCTCTGAAGAAGTAGAACGAGCATGCTGGAGGGTAATGCAGAGCTGCATCCTATTAAATATTTTTCACTGGTGACTTAAAATAGGAGAGGGAAGTGATAAAAAGCTGATTAGTATCTTTTAAGAAAAGTCTCGTGTGAGATTTATCGCTTGGACAAAAATAGCTTACTTTGGTGGTAAGGAAAATGATTGCTGATTGACTTGGTTATTTTCACGTCTGTTTTAAGAGTTAATAGCTTTAAATGAAACCCTTTTCTTTTTCAAATAATTCCATTATTGTGAAGCATTGTCAGTGCGTACTCAATCCAAGCTTTTTCATTTTAGTTATTAGAATGTTAATGCGGGGAATTACTGGGTATCAGTTTTAGCTATGGGAGTTTGGTAAGTTAAGGTTCTGGAGAATAGGTGGATATCTTGCAAGATTTTGAGAACCATTGGTAAAAAGGAGATTTATACAGAATAAAAAGAAGGTGGTGAAGGCAAAGAAGGAATATTTGTATGCTAAAGTCAAGTCTTGAGAATGAATCCTTTTATGATCTTCTGGTTCATGATAAAGTTTATTTTTGGGTTCTGCTTGAAATTTTTGGAACTTTAAGGGAAAGAAACTTGGGATATTGGAATGTATTATGACTTTTTTAAATTAAAAGATATCTATAGATAAAAAAGTATATATGTGTGGATTGATGAAGACTACTTAGTCATTTACATTAACAATCAAAACGGCCAAGAATGTGTCCCATTCTGTTCTTCAGAATTTATTTCTGTATATGTACTTTTTTGGTTTTGGAGGGTGGGGGAGGGAAGACATAATTGTTGAAAATAACTTTGTTTAGGAAGAAAATGTAAAATTGACATTTGTAAAATTTTGTAGTATTGATTGTACCCTGTTTAGGGTGAAGATCTTCCAGAAGTTTTAGCATGATTTAATTGTTATTGTTCAGAGGAGCTCTCAGCCTTTCTTGTGTAAGTGCTTGTATGTTTACATAAAATACTTTTCCAGCATTATGCAGCCTGTAAGGTCTTGCTTGCCTTGCCTATAGATTTTGCAGTTTCACTGTTTGTTTTTAATCTTGAATCTGTGATTGTGTTACTCTGGTTTTGGCAGTACTTGTATGTTTAGAGAGCAAAATGCCCATTATTCCATGGTAGTAAATGCTACCAGAATCCCTAACAGGCACGCGAAACAACCTAAGCATGTGTTACAAGTTCGAGCTATGTGTGTTTCACTTGTGCTCAGTATTTGACTGAAATAGAGCAGTAGAGAACTGGAGAATAAATCTGGAAATAGTCCATACCTAAAAAGATTAGTAGAGCCAGGATGCTTCATGTTTACCTGAATGCCCGAACAACGGCACTGACTTTGGCTCGCTCTAAGTGAGACTATCACAAGTCTGCTTTTCTTGAAGCATCCGTAACAGGAACCATAAGAGTGGAGATTGCAGCTGCACAGAACAGCCTGCCTCAATGGTGCCGAAGTTCAAAGTTTTCTTTGTGATGTTAGGCCTTTATTGCACAAAAAATGAAAAGCTACTGTAGCACTCCTTTAAGGCCTTGCCTATTCTGGAAAGAAGTAGGCTGTTTGTTTAACACTGCAATGCATAACAGTTTGTACAACTTCAGCACAGAAAAGACAAATGTCACTTGTTTTGACTGTGTGATGTGACTAATCAAGTGAAAATGTGGTTTATGTGTTCAGGTAGAAATGATCAAAATTCACTTTTTTTTTTTTTACTAACATTAGGTTATGGATCCTATGAAAATTGTAACTTAAACGCACCTGCTTTTCTTGATTTTTTTTTTTTTTTAAACCTTTTAAGTGTTGAAAACCTCAGATGATGTTACCAAAATGTTAAGTTTTGTCTTTGAAGAAATTTTTTTTTTCCAGGGAGAGAGACAGACAATTTTCTCATGAAGTTGGCTATCTTGTCTGCCTAGGTTTTTACTTTGCTTTATGTATTGTATGTTACCTGCCATGTTTATAAGGGCTGCACTCTCCTTTGCCAGGGTATACAGTGAAGAGGGACAGAGAAGAACTGTGAGTGGGAAATGATCTGTACTTGATGACCCTGCTTTGAGGGCTGGGTGAATAGGGGCTACAGTATGTAATGGGGAGGAGCGGCAGAGGTAGGAAGAGAGAGAAAATTGGAGAAAGTAAGTTAACGAATGTTGTATTGAATGAGGGCTTATTTGCCGTAAGTGAATTGAGTTAATTGTTCAAGACTAGCAGATCTTTATATGCAGATGAACTTGTGCTGTTGCCTGGGTAGTTTATTTGCTTCATAAGGCTGGTTGAATTAATTGGTTGGATGTGCTGTAATCTGCATGACTGCTATTTAAAAAACAGGAAGAATTCACTCCACCATTGCAACAGAAAGAACTAGCTCATTTTATTTTTCTTTAAGGTCTTGAATTTCCTTCTTGAAACTTTCTTTCTCCAAGGGGTTTCTGGCAGCTGAGCTTGAACTAGCTCAACACATGAAATAACAAGGTGGTCCCTAGCTCCCCGCGTATCTGCTGCTTAAGACACACTGTAATCAGGATGGTGGGTTTTCTCAGGGTGAAGGTCATCCCCTGCACTTGATAGCTGGTGAGCCCTGTGACCTTCTTCCCCCCCCCCCCCCCCAAATGCAGATAACTTGACTGCAAAATCTATAGTAATTGGGGAATGTGCTTATGTTTTATTGTGGCTTAAAAAAATTACCCCAAACCAGAAAGCATTTGGGTTTTTTTTTCAGTGGTATGGGGAAGAATTAGGAGTAGGCCCTGGCACTCTGAAGCACTTTGAGAGGGCACTTCAGTAACATGGTAAGCCCGATGTAACTGCTGATGGCAGGAGGCCTCACAAGACTCTGGGTCTGATCTCCACTTTCTTCTGCAGCCCTTTATGTACATCTTACGTCACGGTGGGCTACTTCAGGGACTAAAACCACTAGAAGACTGGTTTTGGTATATTTCTTTTCTGCTGGTATAGATGTCTAAACTGGCCTGGCAGAAGTGATGGGAGTGTGTTGTCTTTGGGCAGCAAGGTGGGAGGGGAGGAAGGAAAGTGGGGCTTTTGGCATCTGACCAGCTCTGTTATGTTGCACCACAGTTGGTGGTGGGAGCTGATGTGGGAGACTGTGGAGACAGAAACCTCCATGCAGCTGGAAACTGGGGAGGCTACATGAGAAACCCACACCCAGACGAATTTAGGGAGAGGGGGGTGTCCTGGAAAAGGTGGGTTGAAGATGGGAGAAGCTGCCTCAGCCCCTCTGAAATTCCTCACGTCCTTCCTGGCTCCTCTGGCTTCCCTGTCTCCCACCTTCTGCCTTTGGAGTCTTCTACTGCCTTCAAGTGACTTGGCTTTGCGTGGGCACTGGCGAAACCCAGTGCAGGTTCTGAGTGCTAAGCGCAGCTTTCTTCTATCGTGTGCATCCCGATGTATGGCATGGGAGCTGGGGTAGAGTACCTTGATACAGTCTAAAGAATTGGCTTCCTATTGGTGTGAACTGTTTTAAAAAGCAGATTTATTTTCTGCCTAGTAAGGTAAACGTAGGAAGAGGAGAGCGGTTGTCCAAGGGATTAATTTTCCTACGTTGCTTGTTGAAGATGAACTGTCCAGGACAAATGGGGGGGTTGTTTAATTTTTTAAATTTTATTTTTAAAATAATTAACGTGTTTGTTTACAGCAGTAAGTCTGTGGTTATGTTTTCATGTACATGTTTTCCAGGTTCTGGAAGCTGTCTGAAGAGATAAAAGGTTTCTTTTCAAATGCTCTATTTCTAAACTTGGAAGGAACATCTTAACAGAGGCTAGTGTAGTGTGTCTGTGCTGCTTCTGAAACCACAAAAAATAACTGGAAAGTAGTAATGGGTTACTTTCCAAATGCTCTTAATTTCTAAGTTGGAAGTGGAAGTTTTATAGGTGCATTAATTAGCCTGAATTTTAATTCAACTTCGAACAATGTGGCTTTCTCTTTTTTTTTTTTTAAACACAAGCATAAACTTCAAGGAATTTCAGTACAGCGCTGTTTCAGTTCCTGCTATATCTTAGGGAAGTGATCGTCCCCCTGTACTTGGCACTGGTGAGGCCACATGTTGAATATTGTGTTCAGTTTTGGGCCCCACAATACAAGAAGGACATTGAGGTGCTGGAGCGTGTCTAAAGAAAGGCAATGAAGCTGGTGAAGGGTCTGGAGAGCAGGTGTTATGAGGAGCAGCTGAGGGAACTGGGGTTGTTTAGTCTGGAGAAGAGGAGGCTGAGGGGAGAACCTTATCGCTCTCTACAGCACACCTGACAGGAGGTTGTAGCAAGGTGGGTGTTGAACTGTGCTCCCAAGTAACAGACGACAGGACAAGAAGAAACTACCCCAGGTTGCGCCAGGGGAGGTTTAGGTTGGATGTTAGGAAAAATCTCTTTACTTAAAGAGTGGTCAGGCATTGGAACAGGCTGCCCGGAGAGGTGGTGGAGTCACCATCCCTGGAGGTATTTAAAAGATACATAGACGTGGCACTTCAGGCCATGGTTTAGGAAGCATGGTAGCGTTGGGTTAGTGGTTGGAGTTGATGATCCTAGAGGTCTTTTCCAACCTTAATAATTCTATGATTCTGTCATTCCTTATACATATATGGCATTTCAGTGACCTCTTTCTTGTCCATCACTTTTATGCTTTGCAGTGTTTACCTGTCAACTCTATCACGTCATTGAAAATGGGGGCTAGAGAAAGTGATGGTTATGGGGATCTTGAGTGATATATCTAAAGGACCACCCTAAAAAAACCCACAACAAATTATTCTATTGAAGAATGTTAAGAACTACTCAATCTCATTTGGCTTGTTTTTTTATTGTATTAAAATATAGTATATCAAGGGAGGTATCGTCAAGATGCACAATTAAAAATACTGTGGTTTTTACTCTTTCTGAATGGCTAACATCATGCATCTGGATGACTAATATTTAGTATGTCTTATAGAAGACCAGTTTATAAGTGATGTTCTTGGAATACAAACAGTAGAATAAAAACATGTTTTGCTTTAGTTGGCATGCTTCAATAAAAAACTTCCAATATCTTTATTTTTCATGCTGTATATATTGCATATTTGTTTACTGAAAGCAATTTTTTTTTTTCAAAGCAAAAATCACTGATGCTTCTTCTTTTTTGATGCCTTTTGTAGGCATTATGGTACGGTGACAGGCCTTGTTGAGAAAGGTATATTCCAAAAAGGCAGTGGAAGTGTCAGTGTGGAAAACTGGCAGATCCTGTGCCCCTGCAAATTGTTTCTATACTTGCCCTGTTGGATTCAAGTTGTCCATTGTGCCTGGGTGTGTTACCTGTCGCGGTGATTGTTTAATAGATTTAATAGTAGCCCACTACGAAAAGGGTAAGGGAGGAACCTTCACTCTTCCATATGTCAGTGCAAGCTTCATCCTTCATCTCAACAAAACTACTTTGTGTTTATTTAATGGCAGAATGTTGATTTGCTTTTTGTTGTGTTTTCTAAAGCTCATCTCGACCTCATAGTGTTCTGTGGCCTTGAAATGAATAGACAAGTGTATGCTTGTGGAAGTGTTCCCTTTCATTTGTGTTCATTACCCATTAGTGTCAGAGTTCATCCCATTTTCTCATATTACATGCTGCTTCTCAGAAAGAGAAATTCTGTTTTCATGTTAAATGTTTAAAATGTTTCTTTCATAGGAGAAGAAAAGGTATCATGAGTTTGATTTAAAAAAAAAAAAGTGTTTTTTTCTCCAAATGGTTCGTAGCTCAGTGCTGCAATGAGTAGCTTTCTAATTAGAGGACACAATACCTATCCTACTGGGCATTATCTCAGAATGGCTGGAATTGATTTTAGCTGCATAAAATATTACTGGATCAACATGTGTTTACTAAGCTGTAACGACAACAACTGACATTTATTCTATCCAGTGTTCAAAATACTCATTTTTTTCCATCTCTAAATGTGGTGGTAAGCAGAAAACTGTCTTTTTAATTTCTCTGGTATGGTTTGTTGCTGTATTTCCTTTCTCCCTTTCCCCCACCCCCCTCCAATTAGTTTTCCACTCAAGCAGCTTCCTTATGCTAGATCCCGCTTTTCACGATGAGTACTTAATGCTGACTCACAAGTTGTCATGATTGCTTGGCAGTATTGGCAGGGACGTGCGCGTGCGTGTGTGGATACCCTGACCACAAAAAGATACCTTCTTGCACCAGACTTTTTGGTATCAATTAGTTCGGTATTCTGGCTTTTAAGGTATTGGGGGGGAATAAGTGGTTTGTGCTTTCCTTTATGCTTATGTTCGGGGAAAGCAATTTTGAGCATCAGACAGTGAAGTCAATGTTGGTTCTGCCTCTTGTGTTTAGGGACAGGAAGGCTTGAAGTTTGTGTATTGTTATGTGAAATGATAGGGAAACTTCACTCTTATTCTTTTGTGTGATCTTTACAGAAGTTCGGTAAGTAAGGACAGTTTTTCAGTCTTTTTTCAGTTTTTTTCAGTCATTTTATTCCTTCTTCACTTGCTCATTTTTTACTTTGTGAATTGAATGATACAGTCCTTATAATTAAAATGTGGTGTGGTTTTTGTTTTGTGTACAGCATCATTTTATTCACTAAGTAAATAACAGCCTAACTTGAATTGCAGCCAAAACTTTCTTTGCAGGCTTAACTGTTGCTCTGGTTTCTTCTGGTAGGGCCTGCCTGT
Source organism: Phalacrocorax carbo (assembly GCF_963921805.1). Classification (NCBI taxonomy): domain Eukaryota; kingdom Metazoa; phylum Chordata; class Aves; order Suliformes; family Phalacrocoracidae; genus Phalacrocorax; species Phalacrocorax carbo. Next base: position 136,216,689 of record NC_087513.1, on the reverse strand, counting down.
CCTAGATGCCGGCTCTCTTTGGCTAGTCAGCCACAACCGGCCCCACATATCCTGAGTGGAATTAATGAAGTGCTGTCAGCCCAGTGCTGCAGTAGCTACTGCTGTCAGGTTGGTCGAGGGAAGGAAACCTGGTATAGATTTTTAGGTCTGCTTCCCTGTGCTGGTGGAGTGCTTCTGAACGTGACAGTTCCCAGGCTTGGCAGACCCTTCAGCTGGGATGTAAAATTTGCATTACATTTCCAGATGACATGATCTACTCTCCAAACTGGCAAGCTTAATTCAGCAACTGTTTTGAATAATTTGCTGAACAACTGGCGTTAATAATGAGAAAGGAGTTGCATATTTGGGAGCATAGGGGTGTGTAAATGCACCGATGCACACACATGCCCACTCAGTTTACTGTACAGCTCCTATAAATTATGTATTGAGAGTCTTTCCTATATAAATGTAGCAGTTATTTGAGAGGCAAAGACCATGTCTTTCCATTCTCAGGTTAGACTTTCATAACTCATGCCTGCTATGTTGAAAATTATGGTCGTTCCACAGTAGAAGAAAAAAAATAGTACTTCATCTCTGCAGTAAGGTATATTTACAGTTTAGTGCATGGTGACTTGTTTAGTGTTCTTTGACATTTATCCACACATACAGAAAACACAAATACTGGGACAGTGATAATGATGGTGGTCAACTGGGTGGACAACTAACCTCGGTAATCATCGGGCATTGACTCTCCTGGCCTCAGTGTAAAGATCAGATCACAGAATTTATCTGTCATCTAGTAAAACATGGGAGAGAATTCTTATTCCAGAAGAGGCCACTAGTTCTGGTTACCTAGTTGCTGTCTATTTCTTTTGACACCCTGATTGGGGGGGTGGGGTAGGGAACATGACACCAGTTAAAGACAATTTCTTCTATTTCATTTTCCTCTTAGAAAGAACTGTGTGTGTGTGTGTTGTGATTGGAAGTCAGCATTCATTAGCTTATAGACAAATAAGGATGCCAAATCATCAGCTGGTTTTGAAATGTAAGGCTGCCTTTGGCATCACATAATATCAGGTATTGGGCCTTATTTAAGAATTTTCTAAAGGACTCCCTATTTCCATGTGGAATTCTCTTACAACATGCTTTTCTAGTGCATAATTAAAAATAGTTACACCCACTAAAGTTAAAAATAGCCTGTTTACCTTTTGGTTTTAAAACTGTCTGCTTTCCTCTGTCCCGTGTCCCTATAGTGATTCTGATTGATTGCAGTGGCACTTGGTGATGACAGAAGAGTGAATCACCTGCAGTCTGCTCAACTTGCTTCTGGATTTAGCCAAGAGTCTGCTCCTTTGGATGGGAACTGCATAAGCACTGCTGATGGCTCCTCCCTCCTTCCCTGCCTCCCTCCCTTCCTCCGGTCAGAAACCTGGGGAGATGCTTTTGCTGAGAATGTTTAGCATGACAAGTCTGTTAGTAATTTGGAAGGAACTTTTCAAGCATGTTTCTGTGTTATAACTTCTTAACCATTTGCTAAATAGACCCCTGTATTTTGCTGTGCTACTTGTGGAAACACCTGACAGCATCCAGTGGCAGCATCTAAACACCAGAGAGTTCATCCACTAGGTAAGGAGTGGACTTGGCACTATTTTTTAAATAATTACGTGTTGAAATGGCGAATATCTTATAAGATCCAGTGAGTTAATCCACTCTTACGTGGGACATTGTGCTTAGTTTCAGGTACTGTTTTTAAAATAAAACTGGAAGAGAGGAAAAAATTCCACGTGCTGGTGTAGTATTTGGGAACTGATGAAGGAGACATTCTTAGAGATACATAAAACTAAATTTTCAGGTGAGGTAAAGTGGGGGATTTTTTTTTAACCCTTTTTTAGTGAAAAAACTTGGACCTCCAGAGCACTTTAAAAAGGGGGTGGGGGCAAGGGACAAAACAGACTTGAGAGAGAAGTTTTATAGAACAGTGTATCCAACAAAAATGAACTCCAGTTCAGTATAGTTGGGTTCTTTGCAAGCCTTTGATATCATCAAAAGTCAGATCCTTCTGGAACTTCATAGTCTGATCTAGCATAAAATCTATCAGAATATATATTTTTGGGGAACGTAATTTAAATTCTAGATGATGACATTAGGCAAAAAGGTTGAAAAGTCAGTCTACTACAGATTTCAGCTATGTTTGGCCTTAGTGTGAATGTGTGGATGAGGCATCATGGGGAAAGTCCTTTAAACACTTGCATTTTTACAAGTGTTTTGTTCAGTCTGGGTGTGTAACATATTACTACCGTGAAGGAAATATAAGCCTTACACCTTTCATATGCCTCATTGGGAAAAGTGTCCTCTCATCCATTTTCCACGGGCTGTACTGTGTAACACTTAATTCTTAATATAAACTGTATTCTAGAAAGGTTTACAGACTTGTAGCTGTCTGTATATGTTGGAGAAAACAAAGTTGAATTTTATCACAATTTTTCCACTCGGAGAGAGTAAACAGTAAATCAAGCGTTGAGACTCTGGAAGACATGCTGTTGGTTGGCTGTAATCATGTGTTGGTAAACTGTATTACGATGACTTAAGTTTAGATTTCTTCAGGATTTTTTCTGTAGTTTAAATGTTTATCTACAAGAACTGCAGAATATATAAAAAACATGGAGAGCAAGAGGGTAAGCCACCTACTCTGGAGTGTCCCTACATTTGCTATTTGGTATGTAAAAGTGAGCTGTTGTTTGCTAGTTTTGTGTATATTAACTCGCCTTCTGTGCTAGTTTATAAGCACTGTTTCTGGAGCTGTCTACAGACCATGCAGAATCATTTGCTTTTGAGCAAATCTCTCCAGAAACTGAAATGGCTGTATGCCAAATAAGATTTGATAGGTGTTAAGGCAAGTGTGTAGGTGAACTCTAGAGCCCATTTGCCATGATGTGGTATCTTCTAAAATTCTGGTAAGCTTCAGAAGAGTCAAGTAACTTTGTTATCACAAAAAAGCATCTTTAAGTATGAGAATTTACAACCACGTTCCTGAGGTTATTGAGTGTTCCAGACCAGTTCATGTTGGCTAATGCAGAATACCAGATGTCCCTGATGAGCAGATCTGGGAAACCATTTGGCGGTAGCTAGTAGAAAATATTACCAGGCACAATGGTGTCGCAGAACTTCTGCCGGTCTTTGGAGTTTGTGGGTTTCATATCCCTTCTGAAGGCTGGGGGTCTGAGCCAACATCTGACACTCCTGACTACCAGGCATTAGCGTATTCCAGGGAGGAAGAATTCAGTTGCAAATACAAGAATGGAAATGGAGCTGTGCGGAGTATAGTGTCTGACTTAAGTAGTTGGGACATGTGCCTAGGAAAGGGAGTCCTTGGTTTCCAGCACCTTTTCCTGGGTTTAGCCATGGCTTTTATTTACTCGCATTCTAATGCAGTCATGCAGAGCAGAGACGGGGCTTAGGGCTCCCAACAGCCGGCAGCTTCTCTCCAACGCTGCCTCATTCCATTAGGAATTCCCATGTCATTTTCTTGGACAAAGGTGCCTAAATTATGTTCTTCCCTCCCTTCCTCAACCTTTGCCTCTGCCTTTGTGACAAATATCCCATGTGTTCCAGAGAAAACCGTAGGTGACGTTACTTGCTCTTTTCCCACCCAGACTTAACATTTCACCAAATACATTTAGTAAAGGATAGTCGTAAATTTCCATTTTGTTGTAAAATAAAGCCAGATACAGTGTTCCAAATTCAGTAAGTCTCCAAAGAACATATATCTTGACAGCTTCTACCAAAATGACTTAAGAAAGCTGTACTACTGGCAACTATGGTTTTCTCAAAATAGATCTCCACTGCAGTACAACATGATGCTGGAAAAGTAAGCTACCATGCAGTTGGCTTTTCCCCCCCTTTCTTTTCATCTTGTTCTTTGATGCCAAAGTCAATACAGATAAATAACCTACTTAAGCTTATGGTTTTATTATGAAAATAAATATAAAAATGATTAAAATGCATTCTAAGCTTGAAAATGAGGGCCTCTTATGCCAGCCATATCCAAATAGGAAACTTTAACATTACTGTTTTTTTTTTTTTTTTTCCTTATGGAAGGTGCCAGGCTGTTTGTTCTGTTACACATGATGGTTTTCCAGAGCTAAAATTAACATTAGGATGGGCTTAAAAAATTTGCTGGAAGCTATTTTTGTGCCGCACTTGGAAGTTGAGCACTTGGTCTTTTGTGTTGAGCAGTGAAATAAGATAAATCGCTCTCATGAATACTGATCTGGGTTATTTCTATAGCGAGTTCCACCGCAGCGAGCAGTAACGTGCAGGTTGGGAGCACTTTCTTTATGGCTCTGTGTTGTTTTTTTGGGGAGGGGGACCGCAAAGAGCGCTGTGATGGCTGCGTTCTGGTGGTCTCCGTGTCACCCTGCTGTGGTTGTGCTGTACGCTTGTAAAGCCAGAAGAGGGAGCACAAATGAAGACCTTGTTTGTAAGGTGTACCGGTTTAGACCCATGAGGCTGATGTGGAGCCATGGAAATACAGAGATCACACACGTGAAGTTGGAGTGCCTTACTGTGTTAGACGTGTGTGCATAAAGAGCGGGAAATAATGAACCTGGTGTTGGCTCGAAAGAGAGGAAAGGGGCACAGTGGAAGGAGCAAAAAGACTAGGAAAAACAGCTTGGCATGAGGACTTTTAAAGCAAAAGCAAACTATTATGTCTTAAATGGTTTACTAAGCCTGTTATTTGAAGTTAAGTATGGTGTATTTGGTTTGTAAGATCAGCAGTGTTTCTCATGACGCAAGATCGATTTGTGTGTCATTGTGCAGACCAAATATGTTGGATGCGTCAGACCTTTGTACGTGCTAGAGCTTATTCAAACGTGGTTTATTAAATATGACTGTTGGGTCTCATTGTAGATCCTATAGCATATTTGTAAGGACTTACGAAAAACAAAAGCGTGCTGATTTTTGGGGTTGCTAGTTTTCAAATATATACATTTATATGTACTTTTACAAATTAGGTGCTATGATAATATGCAAACAATGTGTGATGAGCATAGGTAGTATTGAAACTAATCACTAATGACAAATGTGTAAGGACACTGAAGTGTTGATTAAACTTTGCAAATTGATCTCCTTGGTGTAGGCAATTGGTATTTTGGTCACAAAGACCTGTCGACAGTACACAAACTGCTTCCTACTCAAATTAGGAGACTTTTCAAGACTCTAGTATTCTGGGTGTTTTCTGAGACTTTTAACTTTGGCTACATTAACTTATTTAAAGAGTGTGATATATAGCTGAATAGTATTTTTAAAAGAATAATTTAAAAAGTGTTTAAAAAGTATTTTAAAATTTACTAGCCTTTTGCATTCTTTTTTTTTTTGTTTTCTGTTTATTGTTGGGGTAGACCTCCAAATTTCATGTCTGCAGCAATTTGCTTTATTACCTGAGATGTGGCATTTCCAATGTTATACTCGTAGTTTTAACAAGCTAATCCGGGAGACTAAAGCAGAACTGTCATTTTGTAGCTACTCAGCTGAAGGCTCTTTGAAATCAGTTTAGAAAGCTCCAAGACTATTTTTGTTCCCTTTTTAATTTTTAGAGAAGATGTGTTGACGTGTTATGCTGCTAGTGGTCCCTCAAAGGGCTGTTCTGAAAAGGTTGCCTCTCACAAGTCTGCTTGAGGTTAGACCCCAAACGGACATGATTTATGTTTAGGAACTGTGCCAGTCTGAAGGCAGACTGGGGATGACTTAAGGATGTCCCTTTCCTGAAACTGTATAATACTGAGTTTGGTGAAAGTATGCTTTAGTGCTTAAGTGAGGAAAGATGATCCGTTACAACTGCAGTCTGTGCCGACACTGCATGATACAGAAAGGCACCATTAAATTAGGCGTGCTAGAATAAGTCTTCTCTCTTCACACAGCTTGCTTACTGTCACTCACGTAAGCTTCCAGGACTGCAGAGCGTTCACATGTGCTGTGCTCTATAAAAGCTGCGCTCCTAGAGTATGATCATCTCTTCTTCCTGTCTACTTGGGTTGCTCTCATAGAGATTAAGGAAGAGGTGGCTGAAACATAAATGTGAAACCAAGTCTGTTCATTTTCCCCTTTTCACTTGAAGAGGACTGAGGCTATGAAAGATCTGTGGTGAGCTGCCAAGTGATGTATCAGTGGTCCAAGGAGGCCCACTCCTCCCTCCAGATTACCTATATGGCATGGCTGCCATCCTATAAGCACTTCGAGGTTCACATGTCAGGAAGCATTTGGTCATCCCTAAAGCAAGATAGTGCTGGGCTAATGACAGCAAATTGTGGTGACACAGGTTAACTTCACATCCTTTAGCAAGTGAATGAAATATGTTATAAATCACATGATTTTCACACTGGCTGTGCTGCTCATGCTATATATCATGTTTTAGAATCACAGAATTATAGAATAGTTTGGGTTGTGAAGGGACCTTTAAAGGTCCTCTAGTCCAACCCCTCTGCAATAAGCAGGGACATCTTCAACTAGACAAAGTTGCTCAGAGCCCTGCCTAGCCTGAACTTGAATGAATCCTTGAATTTTGTTGTGGAAGATCCAGAAGATGGCTTTCAAGTTTGTGCAACATGATGGTACCTTTGAAATACTAACTTACGAGTAACTGTAGTTAGGTAATAAAATGTTTTGTTTATGAGAATTTATAGCTGTCAGGGTTATTTGGATTAGAAAGGATAATCGGTGGGCTGCCAGCTTCAGAGTGAGCTTTGGCTCCCATCAGGTCACAATGTAGTTGCAACTCAAATTGCTTCTTCAGGGATCTTGGAGAAAAATCTTGGTGTTTCTCAAGCCAAAAGATAAGAATGATGTATGACAGAGATATTTGATCTTCTACACTCTTTTTCCCTTTTCTATCTAGTGTTTTCTGAGAGAAGAGAGTTACCAGTCATCTTGTTTTGAAGGGATCTGAGCGAGGATTCTCTGAGGAGTAGTAGGTCATGTGGATAATGCAACTGTTCTTGCAGCTCTGGGTATAGGAGCAAATTCAGGGAACTTTTGTTGTCTCTGCTTGAATATATATGGATTTGAAGGGTTTGTGGGAGTTGACTAAATTGTAAACTTCCAGTGTACTACCTAAACAGGGAAAATGGTGTGCAATGTAATGTCTGGGCAAGGTGTTCATGCTCTTTTCTGTCTTGATTTGTTCCATCAGTCTGCAGGGAACCTTGCATCTGATTCTTTCATTGGCCTCTATTGATCACCTCCTTTTTTTAAAATGGCAGGTTTTTGGATTTTCTAAAGATCAGCATGTAGGTGTTCTGGAGTCACTGCTTTTACATTATGCTATATAGCTGATGAAACAGTTCTAACAGGGTGATGTGTGTCTGGAGCAAGTTAGCATGAAGTTAAGTGGTTGCAGGATATAATCTTGCAGTTACAGCTGAATAAGGCATGGGTGCCTGTAGGGCCCCAAATTGCTTGAGGTTGTTGGGCCCTTATAACGACTGCCAGAGTAGCTTGTGTGCTCTTTGCCTTTGTCCTCTGTACGTCAAAATTATCTGGGTCATTTTACACCATTTGAGAAATAAGTCTTTCTTACTTAATTACTATGGTGAACCAGCAGACTTGAAGGGATTTTCTAGAGTCTGTAGATCTCATGTAGATCTCCTTTGCAGAGACAGTTCTGGTAGGATCTTGTAGGGAAGGAATGGGTTGGATTGTTGTTCTCCTCAGCTGGTGCTGCTTAAAGCTGAAGAGGAGCTTTTATCTGCAGTCCTGCTGTAGGCTAGTAAAGCAGCACTATTGTTTTAATAAAATGGCTTGTCTGAGAATTCGCAGCATTGCTTCACTTTCATTCTCATCTTCACACAAGAATGGCCAAGCTTATGTGCTCTCAATTTCAATTCTGTGTTTTCTCTGGCGCTGACGTGGAACTAGAATGTGTCCCGTAAGCATCCATTCTTTGCTTCTCAATCTTATTTTGCAGAATTAATGCCACTTAGTTAAAAATGATTAAGATCATGCCTGGAAAATAGCTTTACATTCTGCAAAAGGCTGGGAGTTCACTGGAGATCTTGATGAAAGAGCACCGGGGAAAGAGTACTGAAAACAATAGAAAAGGCATTAATTTAGTGCACGCAGAAAATCCTGTGGTTTATATGGATTAGTATTCAAGGCATAATTTGCAGTGTCTTTTTTTTTTTTTTGATCCTGAGTATATACAGTAGCAACATCAGCTATAAGCAGGCAGAAATTGGAGTTTAAGACTGAATTAGTAAGGTGGCTGAGGAGGAAAAAGCAAAGCAAGTGGAAATGATGAAGAACAGAGGAAAATGACCAGTGGGAAGAAAAATGAAATCACTTATCCTTAGAAAGAGTACACCTGTTCTTGTCCTGCTTGTACTCACTGGTAGCAGCCTTTTAAAAGTAACTGCTATAAATCACCTGAACTGCATTAGGTTATGCTAAATTGCTCCAGCTTTTACAAACCATTCTTGTGAGATCTTGCCTCAGAAGCTTTCCTAGGCAGAGTACTGGTGAGATGTGCTTGTTTGTATGCATCTTTACTACCACTTTAAAAAGAAATGTTGGCAAGCCCTGAAAGAACACTAATTACAGCTTTGCAGTGGAGATCTTATTGCAGTTGTGGATGACATTGCCTTTTGTTTTTTGAGCAAAAAATAGAAATTAGTGTGAAACTGTTAAGCAGGAAGCAGGGACTGCATTGTGGCAATGGCTCTTAAATTATTACTTCAAGAATGTCACTTGCTGGTGATTCAGGATACAGTGATGAAAGGGGAGGGTTATTCCAGATGGATGCAAAAGATTAAATAGCATGTAGAAGAAATGAGAGAAATAAATGCATGTTGGGCAGAGAAATAGCAGGGACAGAATGAGTGTTTAAAGAGAATGAGATAAAAATCAACCCGTTCCTCAGTTTTTGAGGCCAAGTTGGCACACCCTTGACTCATTAAACTGTTCTTTTGAATCCAGAAATTGGCTCTACAAAATGTCACCTCATCAAACAGCAAAGGGACCTTAAGAGAGGGTGTCAAGGCCAACAAATTATAAGAAAAAGCTCTAGCTATTTTAGTTCTGCCCGTTCAGTGTAGGTTTAAGTTGGAGACTTAATTAACTGTCTTCATGTTTGCTGACGTTTGTATATACACTGTATTTCCATTCTTACTTGGCATCAAGCAGGATGGTCATTTAATCCTAATGTGTACAGAATCACGGGATGGTAGAGGCTGGAAGGGTACCTCCCGAGGTCGTCAGTTCCAACCCCCATCTCAGAGCAGGGTGAGCACATAGTAGGTTCCTCAGGACTGTGTCCTGTCGGGTTTAAAATGTCTCCAAGGGTAGTGACTCTATAACCTACGTGGGCAACCTGAGCCCATATTCAACCACATCCTCATTGTAAGAAAATATTTTCTTTGCTGAAATGAAATTTCTTGTATTTAAATTTGTGCCCGTTGCCCCTTGTCCTGTCACTGGGCACTACTGAGGAGAGCCTGGCTCTGTCATCTTTACTCTCCCCGTCAGGTATTTATGCACATGGATATGCCCCCTTGAGCCACCTTCTCTCCAGGCTGAGCAGTCCCAGCAGTCCCAGCTCCCTTAGCCTCTCATTGTTCGTCACATGCTCTTAATCATCTTTGTGGCTATGCTGTGGTATGCCCGTATCTCTCTTGTGCTGGGGAGCCAAGAACTGGACCCGCACTCCAGGTGTGCCTCACCGGGGCCAAATACTGGGGCAGGATCCCCTCCCTTGACCTGCTGGTATAACTCTTCCTAATTTAGCTTGAATGTAGATGTTTCTGTATATGGGAGTATTTCCTGAGGCACTCCAGTGCTTCTTGAGAGCTTTCACCTCAGAGTTGTCATGCCACAAACCAGGCGGTGCGGTGTGGGCTGGTGGTTTCCCTTGGGTTGCCCTGCTGCTCTCATGCCACGTGTTGACTCTTCAGGTAGCTGAGAGAAAACAGCAGCTTGTGGTTTCAGCTTCTCCATGCGCTCAGCTGCCTACAGGGTGACTGCAGTACTTGGATCTATTTTTCTGAAGAGAGTACCAGTGGGTGTGAAGTGGAGGGATGTCAGGGATCTGGGGGAGGTGACGCACTGACACAGCTCGGCACAGGAGACAGTGCTATGGAGGGAAGGACTTGCCTGACTTTGCCATTTAAAATTCTTACGGCTTGTGAACTTATTTTGAGTAGTGCTGGCCTGCCTGTGAGCAAATTTTTACTCAAAGTACTTGGAAAAGACTTGAAAAATGCTTATTCATTTGTGATTTATTGCACTATCAAGGCTTGCATCCTAAGACACATCCTAAGAGTGTCCCTGTGGGCCAGATCAGTCCATTAACTTGTAGTATATTTGCTGTAGGCTTCTGTATTCCTTCTTTTCTTTTTCTTTTTTTTTAAAATTTTTATTCATAGCTGGTACGCTTTCCCTCTAAACTCCCATCTTCATCGGGACTAAACAATGTATTTTTTTGTCATTACTTTGATCTTTCTTTTTATCAGCTGGAGTTTGATTCCTTTGCTTTAAACTCATCCCAGCAAAAAAATCCCCCAGGAAAATAGTTGAGGGATTTACAGAAGTTATCACTCAGATTTGCTTATAACTGGGAGATGGGCAAGAAATTTGTCCAAAACATTTGTTTTTACATCTGGAAGAGAAAGATGCTTCTGTTACTCCCTTCCTGGTTTACTGAAGGATCTGTGTGTTACGTAGTTGCCAAATGCATACATTATGATGTTAGTGATCTAAATTAGGGAAAGGAATATTACTATTAATGAATTGGCAAAGATTAATATTGGAAGCAAGAGGTGGATTTTTTTTTTTTAAAATCTGTATAAATTCTGTAGGAACTACTAAACTTGTAAAATGTTGGCTCACTAACTGTTGAATGATACCACCTTTCAAAGGATGATATTTAGGAAATCCAACATCTTTCAATGGACATTTAAGAAAAGCTGTTTATTGAGGTATGTACATTTTGATAAAAATAGATTTTACTTTTCCCAATGTAATCTGCCTCTGTGTTTTTCTTGCAATTATAATGGCAATTTGAGAAATAACTGGGAATTTCAGGAGAAAGCCTGTGATATTTAAGCTCCATCATATGATTCTTAAACAACTTTGTCAGTCTGAGTTAATCAGTTGTAAGATTTGTTCTCCAGCTCACAGTTAAAACGAGTTAATGAAATTTGAATGTTTCATTTTGCTATAGTTGAGGTTCTTGTAAATTATATCAGCATCTTAAACTATTCGGGTTGGTTTTACAATTAGAATGAAGGGGTCACCTTAGCATAGGAAAAACCTGACAGAAAACTTGTCAAAGTGATGAGAGATCTAATAATAGCCTTGTTGAGGGTCACTAGAAGAGTGCAGTTTTGGCTGCATTAACCAAGTCTTGGTAGCAATGAACACAAATGCATTAAGAATGTGATATGATAAACTATTTCTGCAAAAAAGATTTGTCTAATAATGTTAGCAACATTTGTATCTAACACAAGAAACTCTGACTGGTACAAAAGAAAAGATCTTATACTGGTACATAATGAAGCCTTAGCCACCTCTTTTATCCAAAGATGGGAAGCATTTGGCAAAGGTCTTAAAGTCCAGAGTACAAAATATCTAGCACTTCTTTTCATAAGTTAATTTTATTACGTTGTGTCCTCACATCTTCAGTTTTAGACTTCTTATGTTTGGAATACGATTTTTAAAAAACGTTTTAAGAATCTTGTTTTTCAATAAGAAAAAAATAGAGTTGGTGGGGAAACCTGGAAGTGCTGTGTTATAAAAATGTCCACTATTTTTCTATTAACAATATTTTCTGTGGTGCTCAGTGAAAACTAGAATTACTCTGAACGAGGACTGTACAATTTCTGTATATGTTATGTCAAAACTGGCGAATAACAATGCAGAGAATAACAATGCATGTGCAAAGACTTGCACAGTCTTTGGGGATTTTTTTGTTGGTTGGTTTTATCTTTTTTCGTGGCACTCCTGTATTTCTGTGTGTGCAGGTGGGATGGTGCTCTGACAAAGATCAGCTGCTCAATATTTCATTCTGCCCACGCCACCTCTGGTTCAGATTACCTGCATCCATATTCTGGAGTATGTGCAGAATGGCTTGTTTCCTCAAAGCTGTTCTGTTGCACTTCATCATTGTATCTGCATACTTAAAACTATAATGAATTTATTTTACACTGCTCCTGTAAGATTAGCCAGCTTTTTATTATCTGTTTACAGAAGGGGAATTGAGGTATGAAATGATTAAGGCTAAACTAGTTGAACATCTAGGTCTTCATGTGCAATATGGGACGCATAGATCAGATTTTTCATGATGCTGGACATTTTTGTAGCCCTCTCCTGTTGCGTTTTTTCTTTTTTTCTCTCCTCAAGTCTGCTCTGAAATTTATTTTAAAAACTTTTATTTTCCCTTATCTTAGGCAAATGCCAGAATCTTTCCGTCTGCCAGAGATGGCTTTGTGCCAGAGTTTGGCCATCTTTCCTTTACGTGATCAGCGTGTTGTTACCTCTGTAGTAGCTGCAGCTGCTTAGCACTACTGCAAGAAGAAGTCTTAATTCACTATCTGCAAAGGACAAGCCCTACAGCTGTAGTTTGTAGACACTTTGGCTTATTTGGGAGACCCTGTATAGTAGTCCTACCTATTCTGTGGACATAGATTTTTTTTTTTTTCTTCCCTTTTATAAAACCTGTCCTTCTGAGGCATTTCATATTTTTGTGTCTGTATAGTTATGGTATATTTATTCCTTGTTCTGGGTGGTTGGTTTATCATATTAAACATATCATCCATTATATGGAATAACAGTAGTCTTTTCATACATCATCTACTGAATCTTAAGATCCAAAATTTCAGCAGTCGGCTGTTACCTTCTGTATCTATGATTGAGACAGAAAATGTAGGAGTCTGGTGGACTTCACAGCTGTTCACAATTGTCTTTCGACTCCAGGCTCCTCCCAGGTTTCGTTTATTTCCAGCTTCCATCCCGTCCTTCCCCTGCACCAGGTATCTGTTTCCCTGACACTTCCATGCTACTTTTCTCTAACCCCCATTCGTGTTGGCTGCCTCTGCCGTCTCGTCCCATCTCTGCATGCCAGCGAGCCACTGTTGCAGTGCCGCATGCTCAGTTCTTGTGCCATTTGCTGCAATGGCTCCTGGTCAAGAGGATGAGCAACTCTAAGTGAAGTCCTGCTCAGCTGCCTCAGTGTAGAGGTGGAGCACCCTCAGTGGCTCTCTGGGACTGGTGCATGCTCTTTCCAACAGATGCATCGATGGCAGGTAAGGAAGGATATGAGAGTTCCCTTCATTTTCAGTCAAAAGAAGATAGTGCTGCATGCTTCCCCAAAAGGATGCCTATCAGCAAGATTCTTCCCTGCCAACTCTTTTTTTTTCTTTTTTTTTTTTTATAAAAAGGCTGCTAACTTTACATTTTTTAGGAGAACAGCAGCCACACTGGTTCAGCTCAGGGAGACTGGTTACCCTAGTTAAAAAAACCCCTGTATTTACCTTGGATAGAATTAAAAGTCTATAAACTAAGCTGCGTGCAGTGAGATGCTGAAGTACTTACTGGGAAGCGGGAGGAGTATGGAAAATTATGAAAATATTTCTTGTTTCCAAAAATCAACCCTGGAAGAAGATAATGTAAGGAGGGAGAGAAGCCTGACATATTTCAGTGTATGTATGATGGAAACCTGCAATAAAATACAGACTCTGTTAAACATGAAAAAAGCTGCGTGGACCTTCTTTGCTTGCCTTTTTTTTTTTTTTTTTTTGGTTCCTTTCTGAGAAGCAAATATTTGAATATTGCTAGGGGGGTGGTGGTTACTGGCCCAACCATAGTGATATGGCTGACGAAAGAAGAAATAAGATTATTCTGCTGCACTTTCAGTCCATTTCTTGTTTTCTGTTTCCATGGATATCTCTGATTCAGGGAGGGGGTAACGTAGAATTAGCATTCCCAATGTATGAATAACTATACCGGAAAATTCCTGTTGAGCTTGACAGCTGATACCTCCTTTTTAAGGAGTCTGCATTTGTAGCTTCAAACTGCATTATTAGCAGTAGGACTACAGTGATTTATCCCTAATGTTTTGCAGTGTGTAGTAATATGATTAATAGCAAACTATTGTGAATTACATGGAAATATATACCCCATACCAAAGCTACCAGTAGCATCCTTTATAGAGAGGAACTTAGTGAAGGCATTTGGCTTTGAGTTCAATTGGTCATAGTACTTAATTGTGGCAATCACTATACTTCCTCTCACTGGGTTAGAAAACTGTACCTGTTATTGGAAAAATATTGCAGTGTATACAATGATGTGGTGTTATATGCTTAAAATCTTGTTGATTTTGAAAACTATAATTATTCAGTTTTATTCATAGGAGCAGGTTTTATCTTTTGTTACATAAGTATCTACAGATCTCAGAGTATGTTCTGTGACCTTTTGGGGTTATTTATCTTGTTTCTGGTATGCACTGGAGCTTGTGTGCTTTAATCTGTGTTTGCTGAGAAGCTGCCAAATTGCCTCTTCTCTTCTGTGCCAATCTATCCTTTTTTTTGTGTGTAATCCATGTTCTGATTGATGTATTAAAGGTTTTGTAGAAAAAACCCGAGCCATCTGTATCAGTATTTGCTTATGAATCATGTTTTATGGTATATTCATTAAATATATGTTAAGACCTTCTGAACACTCAGCTGCTGTATATAAGAATATATACTTAAATGAGTGTTTAAATGAACTTTAGATTGTTAGGATGGGTGAGATGTGGTGCCTTTTTTAATGTGTGTGTTGTCTTGGTTTGTTAATCTGAGGCTTTCAGATCCAGCTACGTAAAGCGTTGACAAATTGATGGAGATTAAATAAATCTGATTTATTACATTTCCTTGTGTGTGTAAGTAGGTCTGAAGGGCTGAGAACAAGGAAGCTGATTGTGGTACAGAACAAGTCTTTTGAAACACTGGAACAACTAACTGTTGCTGATCCAAGATCTGATTCTGCATCAGACAATTGAATGAGGAAAAAAAAAGCCCATTGCCTTCAGCATCACTAGGGCTTGCGTGAATGAAGTCAGTGCCAAGACGTGATGACAAAACAGTGCATCTAAACTGCACTTCCAGATCTTAAGCACTGATGTAAAATCAGAAGTTCACAATTAAAAAGTTCAGCGGGAGACAGACTTATTTCCAAAATTATATCAATAGCACTTTCAAAGCTGTTTTGCTCCTTAAGGTTGCACGCTCTGCCATCTCTCTCCATATGAACACTAGTGGCAAAAAAACTTACAATTTTATCCTGAGTTTGTGAGACATTTGCTTAGGCAATTTTGAAGACAGTATTGCTGGAATATAGCTGTCTCTAGGTCAGGAAGGAAAGATAGCAAGTCGGACCAGATGGAAGACATCATGTAGAACAATGATACATTAGTTTATGCTGAATTATTTCAAAGTGCCGTCTGGCTGTTAGTTAAGACTTTGCTTCAAGCTTTTTGGAGAGGCGAAATGTTTTAGTCTTTGTTAAAATGTAAGAAAAATGTATGTTTTAAGAACTAATGAAATTAGCCAAAATATTTACTCTTCATATACATATGTGTATCTGATTTGCCCTTTTTTCCTTATTTATAATGTAGGTAGAGTCTTCCTCATTGGTGCAGTTTGTTATTCTGGAAGCCTTAGCTAGAATCACAACCCCCTTTTTAGCATGCTGTACAAATAAATTTGTATTTCTGAGCGTAACTATATGAGGCAAAAATAACTCAGTAGACTAAAATATTGATATAAAACCTGCATGTAGTTGGGAACATTACTTTTTCCCTAGAATGTTGGTGTCTCTGATCTCGTGTAATGTAGTTGTTTTCCTTCACTGCTTTCTCGACTTCTCATTTTGTGCAGGTTGTGTGAGGATGTACTCCAGTTAAGTGCAGTCTGTTCATGAAAACGTAGTGTTTTGGCCCCATACGCTACTGTGGGAAAGGCACTGGGATTCAGTAAGGATGTGAACCAGTTGGTTTAGGGGAAGGAGACAGACAATAATAAGATATCTAAAAAAAGTGACCTTTTGAGAAGTCTGAACGAATTGTGCTTATTTACCGATGGGAGAAAAAAATTTCAAATATGTAAGGCTGATACCAGGAGAGAGGCAATGGTCTGGTTTCTGTTCATAGTGGATGGTACAAGAAGCTTGAACTTCAATTAAAAGAATGTGGGTTAGACATTAAAAAAAAAACCAAAAGGCAAACAGAAAACAAACAAAGAAAAGGCAAAAAGCTTCCAAGTGGCAAAACCAGAGAGCACTGGAATGGCTTGTCAGGGGACTTGGAGGAACAGATTGGACAAATCTCTGTCTGAATTGTCTTGGAACAGGCCTTGGACTACTTGACCTCTTCAGGTCCTCTTCTGTGTCTGGGGTCGGTTGTAGTGTTGTGGTTTGCGGTGTGTGGGGTGGTGTGGTGTTTTTTGTTTTGTGGGTTTTTTTTTTTCCTTTCAGATTAGGACTTGTATTCCTTAAGGATCCATACCCTCTGTAAGTCCATATTTAGTATGAATATATGGTAGCCTGAAGTTCCCAGTTCTTGATTTGCAATAAAATTTTGCAGGCCAGTAAGCCCCGCTGTCCCATAGCTGTTTGTGTTTTGGTATTTATGCTCTGCAAATGGGGATAATTTTTAAGCTGTTTCCACTTCTGTATGCTGGAGGAGTAGCTGTTTACCTAATGGAACACTTTCCTACAAAGCAATCAAGAAACAATTCCGTTTCAGAGGCCAGTTCTGCTTCTTCACTTAATCTGTTTTCAGATGTGCCCTCGGAGTACAGGTGGTGTTAAGAAGGAGATGAATATCTGGAAAATGCCAATTTAGGGGCATAAGATGCATTTACATTCAGTCTGGGAATATGCTTGCTGCCTGTGAGTCAGCAGTGTCAAACAACTATGCAGCAGAAGAGAAAATGATAAAATAAAAAGGACAGAAGTGACAAAATGAGTGCAAATTATGTAATCAGTGTTTCTCCTTTTATCTAAATAGTGATTTCAAACCTTAATGACCTTTGCCAGCCAGCGGTAACATTTTGAAGTATTATATTAATAAGTGTTCATTGAATTTTGTTAGTTTTGATATAGCATTAATTTTCAGTAATGCTGTATTAATATCTAGATGACATCACAGCTACTAAGTAACAGAAATACTGGAAAAGGTTAACTATGGATTTTAAGATATGCATGAGAAGAAAAGCCTTTTTATTATACGAAATGAGATTGTATCAGGGAAATATGTTGTTACAAGATGGAGATGTCTTGGTCCCGTGTAGAAAGGCTGGGTGACTTACCAAAAATGGGGTGTCTGTTTGCAATGGAGCTGTGTTGTCCTATGTGGTTTATTACTGCTAATTTATTTATCTTGATACTGATTGATTCATCTGCCCTAGCAATTTTAAGGTCTTGCAGGACCATCACGTGGGTAGAACTCTGCATAACATAGGCTCTTCCTGACTTTGCACAGGAATACCTTTGTATTAAGCTAGTACTTAACCATAGAGTGCATCTCCTAGAAGTGTTTGGTCTTCATTTACGGATGTGGAAGGACAAAGAGGCCACACTTCACCCTAACTTCATCAGTAGTTAATGACCCTCATTGCTGAAAAATGTAATTAAGCTCTATTTCTAATATGAATTTGTCTGGCTTCAGTTTCCAGGCATTGCCTCTGGTTTCTGCTTCAGAGCTCCAATACTTTATTCTTAGTGAGATGTTTATACTCTCTAATGAAGTCACCTTTCAATTTTCTTGTTCTAAACTAATCAGACAGCTCTTTAACTCTTGCTGTAAGGCATTTTCTCTAGCCCTTTGTTATTACTGTATCTATATTAATTGTTTTGGTTCTATTTTTATAAAAATGTTTAAAGGAGAACTGCACACACAGTGTTAACGTCTGCCTCCCCAGTGCAATACAACATACCAAAATCAATACTCTCGCTGCTTTCCTGTTGATTTATCAAAGGATTGCTCTGTGCCTCCTCGTTTCTGTGTCATCATCCTAGAAGTGCAGGTTTACCTACTTGCTCACTGGGAATTTTTTTAAGATGTTCCTCTTCAGAACGTGCATAGTGTTCTGCAGAGAGGTTAGAGTATTTTATGTCTGGCTATAAACTTTATATTTGCTGGAATAAATTAATTTTGCCTGAATAAACCCAAGTCATTAAATGATTACTCTGAGCGCTAACCTTGCCAGACAGAATTTTTCAGATTTTCTTTCTCTATTTGTTGACAGATCAGTGGTGAAAATACTGAATATGATTGGATCTGCACCTTGAGTAGAAATGTACTTTCACAATGGCAGCTATTTTTATGAGTTTATATGTTTAATATGGTCTGCATAGTGCTTTTTAATTAAACTGTTGAAAATGAAGCCTTTTCCAACCCCCTCCTATCCTTCCTTTTATAAAGAAAATAACAGAGGATTGTTTTAGAGAACTTGTTGTCCATAATGCATCTCTGACTTTCCTGAACCCTTTCATGAAAATCTAGTGAACTACAAGGGAATATGGTAGGCTCAGTGCCCAAGGGCATGTTTGGGTTTTTTTTTTTTTTTAAATATATAAATTTCTAAATTGCTACTAGTCGGAGTTCTCCTGTATTTGCTAGTATTAGCCATACCATGACTTATGATGACCAGCTTCCAGTTCATATTTAACTCTGGTAATGAGATGCCAAGCAATACCTGGGATGTAGGATGCAGCAAGGTTTGTGTTTTAAAAAGTGATGATGATCTGTTTTCATGAGTTCTAATGATGTTTTCTCTGCTGATTGCTGGAGATTCCTCGCAGGTATCATCCAAACTGAAGTTCCCTCTGGTAAATTTTTATTTCCAAATTCTATTGATGTGTATTACCTTGTTTTCTGATTTGACTTGGTTATGTGCAGCATGTTCCTGTTGGTAACAAGCACAATGATACATATGTTTTTAGGTTCTGGATAACTTCAGCAATTGTGATCAGATGCAATTGTATTTTGGGGTTGCATCATCTGATGGCTGCTGCTATAAATATATCTGGTCATCTGCATCGTACTTAGGTGCAATTTACATTGATTTTTATGACAATAAGATGTCTCAGTAGTTAGGGAAGATGGTGGCTCTTGTGCATTTTGACTTCTGTTTTAGTGTAGGTATCTCTAAGCACAGATATATTGCATGATTTAGTGAGCTGGTCTCTGTACTGTCACTGTAGCTCTTGATCACAAGGAAAGAGGAAAATTGTAATATTCTAATCTGACCCATATAAAACATTCAGAACACTTCTCTACGTTACTGCACGCATCAGAGCTCATATTTAAGAAAGCTGCCTGAAGCTTTTAAAAACTGGCCTGCGATCATTGCAGTGCCTAACTGCCCTTGCTTTAAGAACAAAAACAACCCCAACTATTTGCTTTTCTGAATTTGTCCAGCTTCATCTTCCAGCTACTAGGTCTTGTTTGACCTTTGGCTGCTCTATTGAAGAGTTTGTTTTGAAGCTTTTGTTCCCATAGGTACATAATTGCAGGCAAGGACTGAGCTCCTCGGTAACTTCTTCCTTGGTATAATAAATAAATTTAGTGTTCTGACTAGGTAGTAAGGGATGTTATTTTCAGTCTCAGTAATCCTTGAAGTTCTTTTTTGGCCTTTTAACATTTTGAATTGTGGATGTTAGTAGGCACATATGATCTGTTGTACTGGTGCCAGAGGCATACAGTGATATCTATTTTTAACCCTCTTTCTCTCTAAACATCTAGTAAGTTATAATAGTCTTCATGCCTACCTAACTGCACACTGTAATTCCATAACTCCCTGGAATTCCGACACTTTCACACAAAATTCCCTTGTATTTGTTCCTAAGTAGGTAGCTTCTCGTTATCTTTGTTGCCTGTGTTGATGTCCTTCAAATGCATGATGCAGATCTGCCCGTCAGTGGTGTATCCTCTCCCTGTTTACCTTTTCTCACCATCTTCTGCCAGCTGTGGCTGGTATCAGCAGCAACTGTTTGTCTTCCGGGTCATTGGCAAACTCTTAAATAGCAAAAGGCCAAGAACTGGCCTACTTAGTTATGATTTTTGTGTTAAATAATGGCTTTTAAAAAATTGATTTTATTACCTTTTGTAAATGATTTGGATTTTTTAAAATCAAAATTATGAGTGGACAAAACATTTGTGTTTGCAAATGCCAGATATATTGCAGTAACACTTTTTTCACCGTTTTTAACTGTGTACTTGCTGTATATACATATCAGTTTTTATGCAGGCAGTCACATATTCAGAGTTGTTCATGTAAATTTTTTTTTAAAGAGTTTAGCATTTAAAACTGCTGTGTCTCAAAATGAAGATTAATGCCACTGACGCTCAGATCAAAATTGCCATTGACTTTTGTGGGTCTCATATTTTACATATCTGGGCCTATGTCTGTAGGGCCTGCATATCTGGAGACTCTAAACAGCATATGTATCCAGCTTTGTTTCTGTACTTAATTTATTGAACTGTTTATTCTAATACCAATCTAGGGAAAGAATAGGTCTCTGCCTTTCATGCTGGCCAACTAACAAATAGTGTCTTAAGAAGTATTTTGCTGTTTGAAGTATTTAAATGTGTTGTCTGGCACTGAGAGACTTAGAAAAAAAGTTTGCCTTTCCCTTCTCTGCTGAAAGCTACCTTGCCAGTCCTCTGGTGGTTGCAGAGCAAATGTAAGTAAGTGCAGACAAGAGCAAACAGGATTGTGTCAGTAATGACCAATGTAAGGGCATTCTCACCGGGGTCCATAACTTACTGTCAGTGCCAAATTGGGTGTTACAGTCCCTAAAAAGCTGGACTTGGCAGGTTGATTCAGGGCAAAGCTGTGCCTGCGCTGCCGCAGGGGTTCAGCCCTTGTGAAGGGCAGTTTGGCGTTCCCGGGGGAGCTGCCCGGAGCTATTGGGAGATGGGCGATGCCAGGGATGTGTCTGCTGCCCACCCTTCATGGGAAGTGGAGGAAGGAGGAACTGCACTTGACGTACCTCTGGAGGGTGGGGGCCGACTCCTTGACAGCCAGTTATTGGAGCCCTTTTCTTGATGGTAAGTATGCTGGTTGTGGTTTGCTCTTTTTACAACGTGTTCAGGATGGTTTCCCATACTTTGCGTGGCAGCATACAAATTGGGAGGCTAGGGTTCGGTTCTTCCTTCAGCACAAGTGGATTCAAACCCACACGTCCTTCTTGGAGTGGAGACCCTGCTGTTGTTTATGGGCAAATGGAGGAGGGAGGGAAGGAGGATGCCTTCTGTTGCTTCCTCTGCAGCTGGCAATCAAAAAGGCAGGTCTTGGAGTCAAAGGGAGAGCACACCCATTTTTGGCATGCAGAGTACACTGATAGTTTATTCAGTGAGCATGTAATATATTTATTTAACAGCCAGGTTTAGTTTATATCTTTGACTATTAAATCACTTAAGGTTTGTTATGTTATAGTTCTGTTTTATTGCAGTAGTTGCTTTTACAAGACATTGTTGAAGAGCATTTTCCCATTTTACAGCATTTTATGATGGTCATGCCATTTTCTACCCCACAGGTGAGCAGAAATGCTTTTTAGGTTTTAGGGTTATTTTCTTTTTTTTTTCTTTCAGCATCCCTGTGAATAATCATCACTAAGTTACAGAATTATATTCAACCCAGAATACTCTTTCTTTCTATGCTTTCTTAGAAATGATTTTTGAAATATTTTTTATTACTTAACTTGCTATTTACAATAATTGCGATAGATATGTCATTGAAACACTTCATTACTTTTTAAATTTCATAATTGCTAGTATTTAAGTTCACTACCATTAATTTCCTGGTTCTGTGTTGTGTTGGAAAAAAGTTATCTTCCTAGACTTAAAGAACTTAAAGCAATAGATACAAAACATACGAGGCTCTTACTCATCTTTTCTTTTTCACATTTAATTTTTTAAACCTGTTTTACAGTTTACTTTTAATTCTGCTACACATTAACACTTCGCTACTAATTGCTTTAGTACCGGGAGTCACTTATGTGCTTCCATTTGGATCGATGCTGGCTACTGCGTTGGGTTTATTGTACAGAAAGTAGACATTTAAGTCATGCCGCTCTCCCTCAAATGGCTCTGCCGGCAGGAAGGAGGTAGAATAGGAAAACACATTTCCTTCACTTGACCCCAAACCTTATTTTCTCTCTTAGTGTCACAACTTTGGCCGTACCTGTCTTTGGGATGCCATTGGTCCGATTTGCACCCACAGCTCAGCTTTGTTCGCCTGTGTATTTCATGCTCTCCCCTAGCATTTGGACATAAAGCAATGCGTTATCGGCATGCAGCAGCACACGAATGTTAACAAGTTGGAAGCAGAGTGAACATCAGTATAAAATGAAAACCACCAGAAACGTTTGGCTTGCTAGTTTTAATTTTCTTTACCCTTTTTTCAGTTGGTCCCACTATTAAGCATATTGAAATGCATTACCAAATTTAGCATTTGATTTCTGTGAAAGACTGTTTGCCTCAGGATTCAGCCGTAGCTTGCTGCTGGAGATGTGGGCTCTGAATGCCTGCATTTGGGTCACTCTTAAGTACACCAGACAAGCCCAGGGAACGAGAAAGCTTCACTGTTGTCTCAGAATAACTTTTACTCTATGGGTCCTCCTCCCACCCTATGATAAGTGTAGATATTTCTGTCACCCTGTTTTTTTTTTTGTGGTGGTGTGGGTTTCCTCATGGTGTTTTTGGTTGTGGGGTTGGGGTTTTTTCTGTTTGTTTTGTTTTAAACTTTTGTGCAATCGTTATCTGTAATACTTGGAGAATGACAAAAAAACCTTCCAGCTGGGAGCAAAAAAGTCTGGTACAGGAAATGAGGTATCGTTCATAAGCTTTCAGAGAAAGCTCTGTTAGCCAATTATTTATAACATCTTGCGTTAGAATTGTGCTTAAAGGAACAGTGTTTAAATTCTTACTTCTCAGATAATTACGATTCCAAATGTATTTCCAAAGCTGAGGCTTTCTGCATAATACACACACAATATTAGAGCATAATATTATGTTTTTGCAGGTTCAGGGGGGTGCACAGTAAATGTAGTGAAGGCTGTCTAAATTAGTGGTTGAGGGGTGAGGGAACATTTTCATCTTAGAGTCTGTGGGTTGAGTTTGTGAAGAATGTTTCTGGGAGGAGAGCAAGTATAGGCTTAGATACATAATGATTCAAAGTTTGTTAGTAAAAGCCATGTGGAGGAATTGCTAAATTTGGGCTGGTAGGTCAGCTCTAGCAGTGCTTTACAACCTGACAAACTTATTTCCTGCTAATTGTACATGTTCCAATTATGTTTGAGGGGAAATTTAATTGGAATCGTTCTAGAAATCACATTCAGTAAGGAAGAGTTAGGGAATACAGAATTTTAAAATTAATACGTAGCAGCAAAAGATACAGCAGGGAATGTGCCTCTAGGGCAGTTTTAAGTGATACACCAAGGTAGGCAATCCGAGCATGGGCACAGTGACCTCTGTCCAGCCTCTGCTGGACTTTGTACTTCTGCAAACCCCGTGTGTCTTTTCTGGGCATCAGGAGGAGTGTATGTAATTCCCTCCCCCCTTTCACTTTGCAAATTCCTCTTGAGTTCAGCTGACAAAAGTGGTTACGCTGCCACAGTCCCAAGAAGGCTCACAGGGTTATAGAGGTGAGGCTGTGTTTTGGCTTGTGGTATTTGAGTGGTGATGCAGAAGGAGAGGACCCAGGTTGACTTCCCAGTTAGTTACGTGTTTGTGGGATGAGATTTTTAGAGGAAAGAAAACATTATTTGCAGCAAATCTCCTTGTACATTTGGGTCAGTGAGGCAGTAGAATCTCCAACACCATTAAATCTTCTAAAAATAGTTTATCAGAAAGAAGTTGTATCTCTCATGGTTTCAGTAGTCTGGGTGCTAAGGTGTTTTGCTGTCCTGTTTAGAAAGGAGAACACAACAGTTTTGTAGAGGTGCAGGATACCAATCCTACGCTAAGTAGAAGTTGATTTAATTTTATTAATGTAAAGGAAGGCGTTTTTAAATACACTGTTTGAATTCTTTGTCTTGGTTTTTCATTTTTAATTAGTTTAAGTTTAGTTAAAAATTAATAATGAGATAATTCAAACTCCCTTGGCTTAATGCCTTTTCAGAAGTTATCACTCATGACCTGGGGAGGCATAGGAGTGTGTCCATGCTTACCTACTACAACACTGGAGATGAGTTCACTTAAATCAGAGGTGAGCAACCTAAGTGCTATGATAAACTGTCTCTTCATGTAGCAGGAATTTGTGTGCCCCTAGAGGATGGTGACCTATGTTGAGAGGGTGACTGTTCAGTCTGTGCAGTCTTGCCTCTTGGAGAAGGCATGTGTCACCAGCTGGCTCATGTGTAATCCTCCCAAACTGCAGGCAGTTGGTAGCAGGTTCCTCTCAAGCTGTGGTTCACAGTTCCTTCCTCTGAATGGCACGTGGTGGGGCTTGGGAACGGTCTATCACAATATGCTATTTGGAATACATGTTTTAAATTACTGAGCCATAATTTAAATCTCCCTGATGCCAAGTGTAGAACTTAATAGTTATGCAATTTTCTCTGTATATAAGTTCCTTGCTTTCTCCTTTCCCCTTTCTCCTTGCAAACAAAACAGAGAGTGATGAATACAATTGAAAGAAACGCACTTTGGGAAATGAAAAGCAGAAGTAGATAGCTGTTTTAAAAAGAGATCAGTATTACAACTGAAACATTAGAGTAAGATGTTAACTTGTTTTTGCAAAACATTGTCTTTAAGTTGGCCGCTTATCAAAGAGCAGAATAAGGAGCTACCCTTTTTAGACAGTAAATCATCTAATAAGACTTATATGATTTATTGCTTTTAACTGATAAATTGGATAAGCAGTTATAGTCTATCTCAGGATTAAATAAGATTGATATCACATATGTTATCACTAGTAAATATATGTTAAGGAGACATTTGTTTTGATGCCGTGGAATGCAGTGATTTGCATGGCATGCTTCCTCCATTACTGTTTCTTTACCCGCTCTTTTACTGAATTATAATTCCTCAGGTTTTGTTACTTTTATTTATCCAGGATCGTGAAACTAATTAAAAAAATTACATGTGCATGGTTCACAGTTAAGAGTGAAGGCTCTTATGCTTATATTCTTTATATACTTTTTGTCTATTCTTTATATACTTTTTGTCTATTCTTTATATACTTTTTGTCTATTCTTTATATACTTTTTGTCATATGTTTTAAAGGAGCAAGCAGGAGAAAAGAGATCAAAATGAAGATTGGGAAGCAATCAGCTAAAATTCTTTTAAT
Organism: Phalacrocorax carbo; assembly: GCF_963921805.1. NCBI lineage: Eukaryota > Metazoa > Chordata > Aves > Suliformes > Phalacrocoracidae > Phalacrocorax > Phalacrocorax carbo. Next base: position 136,191,385 of record NC_087513.1, on the reverse strand, counting down.
GAGAAAATTTGAATTCATAAACATACTATTTAACTGAATTCTTGTTTAACACCAATCTTTAAATGTAGTTTAAATGTTAAGAATAGGTAAATAAGTGAGACTAAAAAGGAGTATTTTTCATAAAGATGGATGAAAATATAGTGACTATATTAAGTGCGGAGGAAGATAAATGAAAAAATTAATTGCATATATTTTTTTTTTGTACAATGAAACTCAAGTAAATATTTCAAGCAAAGAATAAAATTCAGACTCTTCAAAAAAAAAAAAGTTCAAGTGCTGGAAGTCTATGAATAAGAGCACTAATAGCTCCTCCTGTTCTGCCTTCTCGTGGGTATATTTAAAAGAAATGAGGAGGTACTACACTAAAGTTATTTCAGATATATGTAATGCTGGGAGTGTTAAAACAAAAGTTAACTCTGGAAAGCTTGTTTGCTAGAGGAAGCATTTACTACTAAAGGCAGTAATAGAGAAGAACGTAGAAACATAGGATCATTAAGGTTGGAAAAGACCTCTAGGATCATCAACTCCAACCGTTAATCCAACACTATCATGCTTCCTAAACCATGCCCTTAAGTGCCACCTCTACACATCTTTTAAATACCTCCAGGGATGGCGACTCCACCACCTCTCTGGGCAGCCTGTTCCAATGCCTGACCACTCTTTCAGTGAAGAGATTTTTCCTAATATGCAATCTAAACCTTCCCTGATGCAGCTTGAGGCCATTTCCTCTCATCCTGTCACTAGTGACTTGGGAGCACAGTTCAACACCCACCTTGCTACAACCTCCTGTCAGGTGTGCTGTAGAGAGCGATAAGGTTCTCCCCTCAGCCTCCTCTTCTCCAGACTAAACAACCCCAGTTCCCTCAGCTGCTCCTCATAACACCTGCTCTCCAGACCCTTCACCAGCTTTGCCCTTCTTTGGACACGCTCCAGCACCTCAATGTCCTTCTTGTAGTGAGGGGCCCCAAAATGAACACAATATTCAAAGTGTAGCCTCACCAGGGGCTGAGTACAGGGGCATGATCACTTCCCTGCTCCTGCTGGCCGCGCTATTCCTGATACAAGCCAGGAGGCTGTTGGCCACATTGGCCACCTGGGCACACTGCTGGCTCGTGTTCAGCCGGCTGTCAACTAACACTCCCAGGCCCTTTTCCTCCAGGCAGCTCTCCAGCCAAACTTCCCCACACCTGTAGTGTTGCATGGGGTTGTTGTGACTGAAGGGCAGGACCCGGCAGTTGTCCTTGTTGCACCCCACACCGTTGGCCTCAGCCCATCGATCCAGCCTGTCCAGATCCCTCTGCAGAGCCTTCCTCCTCTCAAGCAGATCAACACTCCCACCCAACTTGGTGTTCTCTGCAAACTTACTGAGCGTGCACTCGATCCCCTCACCTGCTCATTGGTAAAGATATTAGAGAGATCTGGCCCCAAAACTGATCCCTGCGGACCACCAAATGTGTCTGGCTGCCAACTGGATTTAATTCTATTTACCACCACTCTTTGGGCCTGGCCATCCAGACAGTTTTTTACCCTGCGAAGAGTATGCCCGTTCAAGTCATGAGCCGCCAGCTTCTCTAGAAGGATACGGTGGGAGACAGTATCAAAGGCTTTACTAAAGTCCCAGTACATAACATCCACAGCCTTTCCCTCATCCACTAGGTGGGCCACCCTGTCATAGGAGGAGGTAATTGAAAAAGTACATTAAAGATGAGCTAGAGGATGTCCAGATTTAGCCAGGTACATCTCATCTCAACACAAGGGTTGTATAAGAGAGAGGAAGATACCTTTGCCTCGTTGCTGTGGGGAGCTGAATCTGTTCCTCAAACTGATCTTGTAAAGCTGATAGTATTTTTTCAATTATTATTATTTTTTTAAGTCATTAGTCAGATGCATCAAAAACTTCCCATCTCTCTTGCAGCCTATGTCAATACCTTGAACATTTTACCGTAAGGTGTTTTTTTACTTTTTACCACTTTCCATTCTAAAACCTAAATTTTGTGCATATTTTAGCTCTACCCACTACAGCTGCGTTATATGGTAAGTAATACATTGTAAAGCTTTCAAAGGTTTGCCCTAGCAAATTTAGTCTAGTCTTTGACAAGCCTACAAGTTTGAATGCCCTACATGTCTGTGGTCAAGGCATGATAGGTGATTCATGTACATGCATCTGCATAAAGCTGCGAATTCTTTAACCTCGGTAATGTTCTAATGCTAACTGGCTGCCCATTAAATTACAAAATGCTGTGTAGCATGTTTTTCTGAGGAAATGCATCGCCTCACTTCTTGACTGTATTAATTCTTTTTTTATACGAAAAGCATCAGAAGCTTTGGTAATAAATAGCCAATTTAATTTGCTTATTGATGCACCTCTAGACAGATGGCATTGCTCTTCTTTTGACCAACACGTTATAGGAACTGTAAGACCTAGTGATTAATTACTATCAGAAGAAATGTAGTCTCGTTATCTGTAGATAAATCCTGAAATGTTTGACCTCTGAATGTGGACATTTTCCTGGTACTTACATTATGGTGTGGCGGTGAAGGATCTTTTTTCTTGTGCATAAGTAGCTTTCTGACTTGACTCCTGTTTCATAACAAATATTTGCGTGTGGATATTTTTTAAGCTATTTAAAGTGATGCTAAGCTACTGACTATTTATCTGATACTTCTGAGTAGCTTTTTCTGTGGTGTTTAGAACATAATTCAAAAAATTCTCAAATGTGGGGCTTGTGTATGTGCTCATTCACTGTCATGTTTCTAAATGAATAGTGAACTTACAGAATTTATTAAAAAATTCTACATTTTGGGGGGTGGTGGTGGTGAAAAGCCAGTATAAAGTTTGTCAGCACCGATAATTGCAAGATTATTGCAATTGCAAGCTTTTACTGTTGTAAAAACTCAGCTTTGGTTGTGTCTTTTCTGAGTATGAATGAGAAGTTAGGTGTCTTAATTGTGTAAGGGAATGATAACAATAACTATTCCTTACATTAGCCAACCCCCCAACAAGCACTAGTGCTGAAACGTAGGAAAAGCAAAGTGCTGGTTAATGCGGGTCCTAATTATTTTCCCATTGTGCTGAATTTCTAAGGCATATTTTTTTCAGAGACTTAGAGAAGTCAGTACAAATTGTTCTCTTCTATGGCATGTGTGCATGAAATAACATGAAAAGGCCTGATTTTTTTTCAAGTATTTAATAGTCCATTCAAAATTGGAGGAATAAGAGGATGAGATCTCCTCTACAAAGAGGATGAGTACATTCACAGCAAGAAGTGATCTCTATGAATGACAGATTGCTAATGTTTTTATTAAAAATGTCATAGCACTCTTGTGTGACATTTTGTATTGTTTACTACAGATATCTTCCTAAAGACAGATGTGAAGCATGATTTTGTTTTCCTCCTATAAACTTGCATAAGATACAGCAGGAGAAAACGTTTTCAGATAAGATGCTATTGCTTTTGCTTTCATCAAGGTAATGTTTACAGATGTTGCCTTCAATGCTTATGGAATTTGGAATATGTAACATAAATAGGGTAATAAACATCTTTTTATATATAAATATATGTAAAATAAGAACGTACAATTTCATAGAAATCAAAATACAATTTGCTGAGCTGAGGTAGTTTCAAGTATTTTTAATAATGCAATTATTAAGCATTTTACAAAACTAGATGGAATTTAGACATTATCTACCAGAAGATCATAAAGTTGCAGATGTTACAGGAAATCAGAATAAAGTATATCTTCTGTACCTGCAGAGCAGTCAGACTGACTTGACATACAGATGCAATTATCTTTAGGAGATATTTGAATTAACTTGTGCTGCGTTGCTGGACTTCAGGGGAGGTTATGTTGGGTAAAACTCTCCACCTTGTCTTGTTTCAGATTAGAAGATAACTCTGCTTCTGTTTGGCATTTTTTTCCTACCAATTCAGATCTACTGAAATCTCCCCATTGCTTCTAAAATAAGGTTCCCAAACTGGCTAGAGAATTTTGGGTGCCCAACTTGCAATAAGATCTGATTATTGAGAATGAATAGCTGCTGCTTACCTTCTGAAAATTGAGCTTGTTTTAAAGTGATGTAAGTTGAGTACTCTGAATTTTTTTTTTTTTTAAGTCTTTCCCTTGACCATCAATATATAAAAAACACAAAACTTTTCTACACCAAGATTTAGTACTTCCAAATTAATTAATTTCTTTAAAGGACAAGCCAGGTATTTTTACTGCCTGTTCAGGAGTTGATGGTTTGTGAAGGACATGTGAATATGGGGATTGTAAAGTAAGCGCCGGGTGGTGTTCAGTGTGAACACTTCTCCTTATGCGGTTGTGCTTCGGGTGTGGACGTGGAGGTGTATGAGTGACAGCGCCTTCCGCTCTGTGGTCTGATTGCCTGGCGAAGAGCAAAACCATCTTGTTTCATCCTCCCCGATGCTCAGCATAGCACTCGTTGCACAAGAATAAACCATGTGTCATTAGGTTTGTCTACACCTGTGGGTGCTTCCTGATCCCAAAATATGGCTGTGGTGCTGTGTGAGCCTCTTGCCTGGAGCTATTAGGTGTCACAAGAGCCAGACTGGGACAGTGTTTAGGGACTCTTTTACACCATAAAGAAGGTTCAGATGTCCTGGAAACATTGCGGTCTTAGTCCTTATATAACATAGAAATTATCCTGACTCTTACTCTTCCCATTTGAGGGCTCTTGGAAGCCCTGGAGGGTAAGAGATAATTGATAGCCTTTTAATGGAAAAAATGGCATGGACCTTTGGTCAGCATAATGACATCTGCTTAGCAAAACATTAAATAGTGGGTGAAGGCCAGCTGTGTAGTCTGCCCTTCCCCCAGCCACATCTTTTGGTGGAAGACTCAAGCGGGTGCCAGGGGCACGGGGATGAGCTGGCTTGAGGAGAGGGCCGTGCTGCCGGATCACAGCCTGCTCAGCAGCAGGAGCTGCTCGGCTTTTTGCTGCCCAGTGATCTTGTGTGAAGTTGGTCCTGCTGGCCCTGCCCCAGATCGCCTGCCCTCACCACATCACCTTCCTGTGGTCCAACGCATGCAGGCAGTGCCCCGTGCAGTGTCTGGAGGGTTGGGAAAGAAGGCAGAGATGGACGTGGAAACAACCTCTAGGTACTGTTTCGGGAGCTGATGTCAGTGGTGGTTATCAGCTACGTGACCTGTCTTCTCCAAGAACATGCCTGCAACTGACTCTGCCCCTTCTGCAGCTCTGTGTACCTATGTCATGCCTTATCAACACACAGCCCAAGTGTGCCCCAGTACGACATAAAATAAGGGACGTGAATTGCCCTGGGCTGACCTTATCAGATAGATGAGTTAATCCTTAAGGAGATACTTATTCCCTTTCACCATTAGATGGAGCAAAGAGCTGTTTTCCCCCTTTAAGCCTCAGAGCGGAGAGGTCTTTGCTTGAGCTCCTCCTGGGAGAGAATAAAGCCACGTGACTTCCAAGGGGTGTGTGTTTGCTTCAGTTCAGAAAAATAAAGTGCCCAATGCAGAATCCCAGTGTGATTTCATCATCTGTTTAAAGTTGCAAAACTAAGTATGTGGTAAATGTCTGTGGTGAAGCAGCTTTCACACACAAGCTCAGTCTTTCATGCATGGTTTCTACTTCAACCCTCTCAACTTGGCTGAAAAGTTCAGCCAAACAATCAAAGGGATAAATAATCAAATACCTCTTTTTAAGTGACTTTTTGCCATCAGGAAGTGGATATAAATGATGCCCAAGACTTAAGTTATTAGCCTACTACACTGAGAAATGTTGTTCTTGTGGTTTGCAAATAATTTTCCATTGGAGCATTTTTACGTGCTGTGAAGCTACGCTTGATATCTTGGTTTGTGTCATGGCTACTTTTAAAAATGTACTATTTGTCCCTTAACTCTTGCTATTCTTCGTTTGGTGTTTGTAAGAGGTAGGGAATGAACATGAAAAGGAGCTGGATGAAAGCCTGTGTGTGCCTGGCTGTGGCTGAAGTAGTCTTTGTTTTTCTGTATGTGTATACATGTCCCAATGCATTGTGTTTCTTTTGCGAGGACAGTTGCGTGATCAAAATTGTATTTCTTTCTGGCCACCTTTTTTATTTTTATTTTTTTTCTTCCCCCTGACCCCCTGAAGCTTGAATTGCATCTGGAGTTGTTTATGTGTTTGGTTTGGGACTGAGAGCCAGGTTTGGTACCTGGCTCCAGGCTAAGCCTTTCCACTCTTGCTACCTGTCAATGTGTGGTTAGTTCCTTCCAGTTCTTGTTTTTTCCTGTTTTTTGTGTGTGTTTGTTTTTTTTTTTTTATGCTGAGCAAGTACTTGACAATGAATATTTGATTCTTCAAATAGTTACTCATTTGCAAAGCCACTGGAGTCTCATACCTACAGCACATTCTGCAGAAGGTCTGCTGTCAAACTGACTTGGGGTTTTCAGTGTATGAATAACGGTCGACAGTAAATCTTGCTGCGTTCAGCTTGTCATACCTTATTTGCAAGTGTGTGGTCACACTGTATTGTAATAATTCACTAGCATATTTTTCTGTTCAAATTACGCAGCATTTATTGAGATGTTGTTATGTCAGATACTCCGTTTTTTTATAAGGTCAAAGGGTTATGCCTTTTAACAAGGCCTTAGATACAATTTTAAGATGACCTGCCTCAATTTGTAAGTCACTATTCTTGGCTGTTTAGTTAGTTCAGTAGGAAAGGGCATAATTACTTCCAGTTTTGTTTGAGTAAAATACAGATGAGTTGTTTTTGCACTCTTAACGGTGGTTGAAGCTCTTTAGGGTCATCAAACGTCTGTGACAAGGTGGGATCTTGTTCTGTGGAGGCGATGAAGCTGCTTGGCACGCTTACTGCTAATGCACAAAGCTCTGCAAATTTTTACAAAGCAATTGCAGGAGAGAGGGTCTTTGGAGAATGAAACAAAGCTATTATGATGGGATTTTTGCGTAGTTCAGGGCTTGGACACAATCTAGTTCATTATTGTGCTGACTGTAAGTACTGTAGAAAGATCATTTCCAGCTTACCAGAAGTAATACGATTGGTGGATAGCTCTTTAAAGTAGAGGCTTCCATTGCAAACTCGGATTTTAAGTGATTTATCATTCTGCAGAGATTATTAGAGCTTCAACTCCTCCAGCATTTTACAATACCAAACATTTAAAGAGCATTCAGGTTATTTGCTTATTCATAGGGAAGAGTCAGTTGCCTATGATTCACTGTAGCGAATGTTCAGTCTACTCTTTCTCTCCCTCTCTTTATCCTCTCTCGGAGCCTAATGTGTGCTTTAGGTCATTTCAAAGTCTTCATGGCTCACCTCTACATCTGTAGCCAGGCTCTCCTAAGTAGCAGGAACACCTATTTGGTGATGCAAACAGAATATTATAGTGCAGTTATATTATGTGAAACAGTTCATAGAAAGTTACTGAACGTGTTTTTGATCTGGTCTTTCTATGAACAAAAAGTATTATCCACTACTAAAAACCGGGGGAAATAAAACATTGAATTAGATTAGTGAACACTAGTAATTCAGTCAGCTTTCATTTCTGTAGAAAGAGCTGTGCAAGAATTATTTTGGTTTGGCAGGTGAACTGAAAAAATCTGATTTTTATACAGTTTTTAGCCAGGACTGATTTTCTTTTTTTTTTTTTTTTTTTTTTTTTTTTTAATTCTCCTGTCTGTGAATATTTCAGACACTTCATGCTGTGGAAGCAACTTAACAGAGTCTTCCTCTATGCACAGTATGGTGTAGTGACTAAGGCACTCATTTAGGAACTCTAAACTTACATCTGTTCTCTAACATGGTTTGAGGAGAAATTTGATAAACAGTTATCCAGTGTTTTTTTTTTTTTTTTTTGCATGAGTGGGGTGGGTGGTTTTTGTGGTGGGTTTTTTTTGTTTGTTTTGGGGTAGTGTTTTGGTTTTGGGGTGTTTGGACTCTTGCTTTGGGAGGGGGTTGAACATTAAGATGAAGGTATTTGGACAACTTGATCTGGATTCATGAAAGTTTTTAGAGTTATTGAAACTGTATATTTCTTACAATGTATCTGTGAAATAGTTATTTTTAATGATACAAAGGTCATTTTACTATGTTCCCAAGGTAGCTGATAACTCTTTAACCTGGGGGAATAAGCCTGAGAAATGCCAAAATGGCTTGGCATGGTATCTCTGCTTAAAATGCAAGCAATCCTTTTATAACTTGTGTGTTTTACTCTTAGAGACATGCTAGTTTCTATTAATGTTTTTGTTTATATGTCATTATTTAAGTAATAAAAGGACTACTACATCCACAAGCTGTCTGTGCCATATGTGTGTGCTGTGCACCTATTGAACCGAAAGAAGCGGAAATCGTAAAGACTTACGCGCTTATGGTAATGTAACAGGGCTGTTATGAAGGGGTAACCTATTATGAAACATTATGAGACCATTTGTTATAGCTAGCTGTGAGGTGGGGAGCTGTGTTATTTTTGAAGTGAAGGCTTCTGACGTTAATGTTTGCTTGCTAAAGGCTCCCAGTAGCCACTGGCCTTGTGCAGGCTGCAGAGTGAGGCGTGCTAGTTAAGTATGAGGACACGGTCACTGGGAGGAAGCACCATCACCGGTAAAGCCAAATCTGCTTCATCTTATCCATATGAGGAGAGGTTCAGATGGCAGAGAACATTTTTTGAACAGTCAGAGGGGAGGCAGGGGATTTAGTATTTATTTTGATTTTTGAGTTTAGGTAAAAGCTAATCTCATTTGTGTTTGTGAAATGTTCAGCTGTTTAATGGGCATTTTCTGGCTGCGTTCAAAAACTCCATTTATTTTCATATTGTGCATTTCTCAATATGTTTCCTGGATTAAAAATTGGAAAAAATTCTTAGCCCTCTCATTTTCTCATTTGTTCTGTACAAAAAACCCTGCAAAACATCCTGGTAGTATGGAAAACACTAAGCATGATTTTTACTGGTAATTCCAAAAGTCAACAGTTCTTTTCATTTGCATCCAGCACCATTATAAGTGCCCTTGGTTGCTTCAATGCAATAACCTGAAAAATCCATGAGTTGTAAATAACAATACGCAAGAAGTACTTATCTTCTGGGTTTCTGCTAGCCTTAATAAACTGATGGAGGCAGCATCAGGTAGACATATCCAGACCCAGCAACGTGCCTCTGTCGACCACTGTTAATGACAGCAGACAATTAACTGCACTGGTTTTATCCACTGAAAGAAGCTGGGTCTTTCCAATTTTACAATACATAGAGGTTATGTACACTGAGAACATTACTGTAAAAGAATGATCGTGGCTATGATGAGAACGATAAGCATGAATAACTTTTATTAAAATTGCCTTTTTACCTCACTTGTTACTTAATTTGGGCCCTACTGCAAGTCTCCAGACTGGAAGCAGCCAATATATGTATTTCCAGTAGGATCTGATAGATCTCAGTATTTTGTCATCCTTTGTTTCTAAGAACTATCCTATAGGATGTATGCATTTTATTCCCAGGAATTCAATCTATAGTTTGCACAGATAAAGCTACAAAAAAATCCCACCCTCCTTAAAGTGAAGGAAAGGGAACATAAAATGCCTGCTTATCTGCTTATTAAAACACTTATTTTGATTTCTCTTTAAAAAAAAGTAAGGGATTAATGATATTTGTTAAATGTATGAGCTCCTGCGCACACATTTCTGTAAGGATCTCCGCAGGGTGAATGGCCTTTATCTACGAGTAGTAGAACTGTTGGGGGCTTGTGTTTTTAATCAGATGGCCCTCTGAGATTTTTGCTAATGGTTTGAACAGAAGGTAGGTCTCAACATCAAGAACCTTAACATGTCCTTTCTGCCTTCAGACTTTGGTGCATGAGTGAGAGGAAACAGGAGCTATTCTTTGTGCTGCTGTTGGAATAAATGAATCTGAAATGTGCTGTACAAGTAAAACTATCTATTAGCTTGCCTCTGTTGGTATTTCATATGAGAATGTTTGCCTACAGCTGGGCAAAGAGGTGCAAAGGAAGGAGAAAGACTACTGATGTAACCGAAACACAGGTTTACTCTGCAGTTGACCTGAATTTTAACATGTTTTCTGAGTGTCCTTGTCCTCTCACCCCTGTTCCTGGTGATGTTGCTGTATGAAGAATTGCACGCCATGTATAATGTCTGCAGAGAAATGTTTGCCTCCTAAACAGCTGTACATGGAGAGCTGCCTCTTGGATTATAGTATGGCTGGATTAGCTGTGAAGTATTGAGGAACTGCAAAACAAAACTAATCTGCAGAAGCAGGATTTTTTTTTTGTCTGTTGTCCAAGAAGCAAAAGGGTGGGTTTTAGTTTTTTTTAAAACATCTGTCATCATGGAGGGAGTACAAAAAAACCTTCCGAACATCTGAAATGGCTAGTATGTGCCACTTGTCAGCTTGCTCATTAATGTGCTAAAGAAGGACTGAGCTTTTAGGTGGAGGGAAAGGGAAGGTCTTGACACTAAAATTGGAAAAGCCATTAATATTGTGACATAAGTGGCCTGCAGTGTACTCCTTTCATGATAATTTCTGTACCTAAGAGATGTAGTCAATGGAAGAAACAATAGATTTTTAATGCAAATGGACATAGCTATCCACTATAGGTCTAAAAACCTGTAGGAGATTTTTATTGCTGGCCCCAAAAATAAGTCCTGGAGCACTACTGCAAATTGCTGTAGTGAAGCCTAATCAAAGAAATCCTTCAGAGCCATAAAGTGCTTAGAGGCATTGGGATTTTTTTGTTTGTGGGTGGTTTGTTGGGTTTTTTTGTTTGTTTGGTTGGTTGGGGTTTTTTTGTTGCTTTCTTTCCAAGGGCTTTAAATGTGGCTGTACCTTTGCAAAACAGCCACTAGCACCTTCCAGACCTGGAAGAGTTGTGCTCTTTAGGATGAGCTAATCTCAGAAATGGAAAAAGCGAGTAGGCTCCCTGTGATAGGAAAGATTTGAATAGCTGAGCTGGAACTGGCATGCAGCCCCGGGCCGGCAGGGCTGGCTCAGCCCAGTGCCCCGCGCTGGGGCATTCATCACACGGCAAGGGAGCAGGACCTGGAGCGCTGCCAGCCAAGGCTCTTTGGAGAGAACAATGGCCCTGTGAATAAGTGGGAGCACCGTGGAAGAGGTTTTGTTTGTGTGGGGTTTTTTTTTTCCCTTTTACCTTGTCGAACCTTTACCTCCATTGAACACTCTCTCTCTCTCTCTGGCCCAGCTGCAGGGATGCAAGCAGTTGGCAATGTGCTGGTCTTGAAAGGAAAGCATGGAGGGAGGCAACAGGGCTGGTTATGATTTGCGTGTTACATTAATGTGTTTATAATATTCCCTTCTGACAGTCTGGGCACATGTAGAGGCTGCATTAACAATGTGTGAACAAAATGTACCTGGGAACATGTAGCTTTCCTTGGCCCACTTGTAGCAAAAGCAGTCTAAGGAGAATGGGACAGGGATGAAATGAAGGTAAGGGAGCTCAGGGCCAGAGCAGTGAAGCTGTGGGTGAGGTGCGTGGGTGCCCACGCTTTGTGCCCAAAATGGCCATGGTGATGGTTTCACTTTGCTCTGCTGGGGGTATATGCTATATTTATGCACACAGAAGCACGCATTGTAGCTTTTGGGTCTTTTTCATGGTGGTTAATGGCAGTATGTAAGATAGGGTGAACTTCAGGGTTCCTCCTGAGGTTTGTAAATGCTCCCTTAGGCATTTGTATCTAAGATTTCTGTTGAAGCTGTCGTAATTTTTCATAATGTGAGGATCAATGTCTTAAGTTTTTTTCTGGTAAATGTAAAGCTTTGTCTCCTGCCTGAAACTTACCGTGGGTGTTCCTTTTAAGGATATGGTGCTTTCTAGGTTGGTAACTCTTGAAGTGCAAATTGTATTGAGAATCTTTAGAAATTCCTCTAGAAAGAAAAGGAGTAAGCCTTGGCTTTCAAAGTCATTCTTGCCAAAGCCCTCTTATTGTCTCCCTTGTCCCACCTTCACTAGTATGGCCAGCCTTGTAATTTTTCATTTCTTGGCTTGGTGAATTCCAGTTTCACTATTTGCGCAGCTCAGGGCTGGCACTCTTATGCTGCCATTGAGAAGGTTATCTGTAGACCTGTAAACACATAACGTTCTATTTTGAGGACAGCCTTGCGTTAAGTTTGCTCTTATTTTCTGTAAATCAAATGCTTCATGAGATGGATGTGTAATATCTGTAATTAGACTGTCGTCTTTACTGTGTTTGCATGTTTATCGCTTTTGTGCTTAGTTTTCATCAGGTTTTTCATCTGTTAGTTAATCTTAGATGTTTCAGCCTTCAACATCAAAAGCATGGCTTCTTCTTCAATGCCCTTAAAAAAAAAAAGTCGGTTACTGGTAAGGCAAGGAAGGTCTTGATCCTAACTGTGATATCAGAAGGTGAAGAACAGTGATGCTGGTACTTGTGCAAGAAGCAGTGTATGTGAACCTGGCGTAGCAGTAGCTGAGGGGCTGTGCTGAGGAACCAAGGCCAGTCCTACGTGATCAGCTGCCGGAATAGCTCTGACAGTAGTAATTCTGCTGGTTTTTTTTTTGTTTTTTTTTTTTTTTTTCATAGTCTTTTTGCAATGAATCACAAAAATCCTACATCACTGAACATGCAGAAACTCTGAACTTTTGGTTGTGAAATCTGGCAGTCGAGTTGTTGGTCTAGATTTGTCTGCAATTCATGATCATGACTAAAATTAACTTCCATGAATGTAACGAAACAGACTGAAATGTAGCTTAAGGTAGAAGTAATAAGCTGAACAGCAGATCTTGTAATCTCAGACAGTGATTTCTGTAAGGTCTGTGTAGGCTGGGAAGAAATACGTCGCAATATTCCTTAAAACTTCCCAATCTCCTGTTGTTACATCTTCTCAAGAAATTGAAAACCTCTCTTTTTTTTTTTTTCTGATAGCAGAGTTACAACTTCTGTTTCTCTATCAGAAGGTATCATGTGATCTGCATGATCAGGCCCAATCCCTAGATGTTCCAGAAATGGGAAATAACTGTGTTTTCATGAGTTTGCTCCCATCTCAGACATTAAATAGATCTTGCACTTTTTCCCAATTTTAAGGCTTGGGAAATTAAAAAAGCAAACAAACAAAACAACAACAAAAAGGAAGAGGCCATGGCATCTTTTTGTGATCCTAGATCTTAAACTTTTAAGGTGGATGCCAAATTATCATCCGATCTATAATAATGCTGCAATAACTCTGAATTAAAAATACTTTTGACTCTTAATTTCTGCTGTTCTTTCCACCAAGGTTTGTTTTTTTTTTTTTGAATTACAAAACGAACGGCTTTTATTTTCTTCTTTTCATTTGGTGCGTCCCTATAGTATTTATTTGGTTCATTAGTAAATCAGCTCAATGGCAGAATCATAGGAAAAATATGTAAGCTGAGATTTAAAAACATGGGCTTTCTCTTGAAGTAAGGGGGAAAAAAAAAGGAAAAAACATTTATTTCTTTGTCTAGGGCTTTCCAGATGTCATGCAGAGCTTACGAAAAAAATATGCTAAGAATGAAATATGTATGGATATACTTGGGGAACTAAATAATTGCTTCAAGTTGTTATGGCTGTTTATTTAATAAGTATTTTTGTCTTGGTGATTTTACTGATATTCTTTTGATGGATGCTTGCTAGATTCAAATGACAGCCAGCAGGTATTTTTCCCAGAAGAACTGACCAGCTGAAGAGCTCTTTTTTTGGCAAGGGGTTGGGAGGGGGAAGGCAAATGATTGACTCCAGCCAGTGCCAGTTGGCTTCATCAAAGGCTGTTAATCAAAATGCCAAATTTAGTTCTCTGCCATTGTTGTGAGCTATTGCTTCTATACAGCAGATTTCACCCAGCTGTCCCAATTCAAAGTCAGAGTCATTGGTAGTTGCTATTAAAATATAAATATTTGCTGTAGTCCTGAGTATTTATTTTCTTTGGCTTAGTAGTTTGTGGCGCAGGTAGGTAGGCATAATGGATTAATCAAATATTCCTGGACACCTTCTTGTAAGGCATCTGTGCAGAGGGATGTGTTGTTTTGTTTAGGGAGGATGCCTGCATACACACAGAATCCTAAATAGAGATTTGAAGAAGAGAGTCATGTGCCTAGTGTGACTCAGATTGTCATTAAGGGTATAAAAACTTCTTTCATAATCTCTGTTTAGGTATGAGGTTTATTTTTTCAGTTGTTCTTCTTCCCCCCCTCCCCTGAGTAAGCACAGTATCACAGAATAGCAGGGGTTGGAAGGGACCTCTGGAGATCATCTTGTCCACCCCCCCTGCTTGAGCAGGGACACCCAGAGCAGGGGGCACAGGAATGTGTCCAGGTACGGTTTGAATATCTCCAGGAAAGGGACTCCACAGCCTCCCTGGGCAGCCTCTACCACTGCTCAGGCACCCTCACAGGAAAGGGTTTTTTTTCTCATGTTTAGCTGGAACTTCCTGTGTTCCAACTTGTGCCCATCGCCCCTTGGCCTGTCATTGGGCACCACTGAAAAAGAGTCCAGTCCTGTCATCCTGACACCCGCCCTTATATTTATAAGTGTTGATGAGATCCCTTCTGACATGTTAGCAGATATATTAGAAAACATACTTTTATTTCTCTGAGTAACTCTTTATGATCAACAGTCTTCTGTTAGAAAAGTAGCATGTATAGCAATGACTCCTCTACAGGAATGCATTTTAATATTTAAGCAGAAATCAAACTCATGTTTTTTTCATGAGTTGTGCACATACAAATAGCATGTTAGGTTTTCTTGTTCCTTTTTCAGGTTTAGTGTGCAGAGTTGCATGTTTTTCTGTATTTTGGTGTCTTGCACAAAGGATTGTTATGAGATATAGAAAAGAGAATGATTTTCACAGGGCAGTACTTTTAAAACACTCAAGTTCATATTATAAAGGCTGAGAACTATGTGAAATTTTCAAGAAAAGTAAGTGTGGTGAAAGGAACATAAACAAAATTTGACCAATGACTAGGGAAACTTTTAAATAGTGTGGAAACATGGAAAATAAGGGTGTAAAAGCATTTACAAAATTAGCAAAATTCAGATAGTGGTATTCAAAGAATCATAGTTAATTAAAAAAATCCCTTTTTTATATGAAATGGAGGACCTCAAATCAAGGGATAACTTCTTAAAACTTTAAATATGTGTACCAAATTACTTGCCTTTAGACCATTTATCTGATGTAGGGTCTTGTGACATATGAAGGTTCAAGTTTTGCTGTCTGCTGAAACAGGTGGCAAATCCCAGGTGATGGGACACTTGTGGTACAAGGGCAGAGCAGAAGGCTACTGGTGTTTTGGAATGCAAATGTATTATCCATATGATGTTACCATCACATGAAGATGCTTGCTTTCTTTTAGAGGTCCCAAGAATTTTACTTAACAAAGAGTGACAAGGGAAAAAAAAGAATTCTTCTTCATTATTAAAGTGTTTGGAAATCTTATTTTTCAGTCTTCCTTCCTAGCTGTTTGCACAGATTCATCATCTTGAGTACCTAGTCATTCCTCTCCCAGTCTGCAAGTAAGTACAAGTAATGTAATTAACTGTAGTGGTCCCAAGGAATGGATTAATTTTCTGTTCTCAGTCCTTAGCTTTTTTATTTTTATTTTTTAGTGCTGCTGGCTAGCCTGTGTGAGATCACGTATCTGCTTCTCACCCATCCTAGCCTCCTACACTGTAGGCTGGGCTCTTCTGCTTTCTCTGATTGCCGTTTGTACCATCCCCATCTTGTGCATCATGGGTTCACCTGGGCAGAAGAAGGGGCGAGGCAGGATTCCATAGTACAATGAAAAATTAGAATATTTTTCATGCTTAGTAAAAAGCAAACATCCTGGGAGCAGGAGGCTGTAACGAGATAGTTTTATAGATTTTGTAAGAGTAGTTTGATTTGTGCCTTCAACCACAGCAAAAAATGTAAGTAAATTTAACAGCAGAAGAATCATACTGATTTGTAGCTCTGTTTCTCGGATACCATATTATTCCTCAATATTTGTGAGAAATTAAACCATTAAATACTTTCAGGGAAGAGTTTATGTATAAATACTTGATCATATGAGCTGCCGGTCTTTGGTCTAAAACATTCCAAAAGAAGAGGTTTGGGAACTGCTAAACTTCAAACGAACAGTCAGGACTCAGGGAAAGGTGGGAGGGGTGGTAATAAGAAAATGCAATGAAGAATATATTGTAATAATAGCAGGCTAAGCTTATTTGCAGTTTGGTGAACTACTTGTACCATGGTTGATAATGCTCAATGAAAGGTGAGAAGACAGAATAGGAACGAAGACAACTTGATGAGGTGAGAATGCCTGACTACATTGTGCTACTGCGGGGGTTTATGTGGGGAGGCTAAAACTGGAATGAGTTTAATAGAAGTATATTGGCGCTGTGTTGGAGGCAGTAGCATAACTTGCTGAGATGATTAGAATGCATTTTTACATCTGATACGAAATATTTTAATTTTAGCTGTGTTTTCTACAAGCTAAGTGTACACTTCAAAAAGTATAGGGCGAGATGTCAAGAGATCTAAATTAACGTTGTTTAAGTACCAATTTCCTTTGTGACTGCTGAGGTGCTCAACCATTTGCGCCTACTCTCCCTTTCTATAAAAGGAAAAATAAGCAAAGGCACTTGATTGTCTTCTAGTATGGTGGTGAGTAAAATACTGTAAAATGTTGGAGAGAAAGAATGCATGCTTTAACGGGAGCATTTTCAACATATTGGTAACATACTGCTGAAAGCCTTGGCAGTTTTATAGGCACCAGCTAATCATTAGAGGAAGAAGAGGGGAATTTTCTTTCGTGTGTGAACTTGCAGCGAAAAGACCCACATCTTAATAGTGAAGAATCCTTTTTCTTTCCTTGACTTTCTTTGTTAAGCAAAGTTCTCAGGATATCCCAAAGAAAGCAAGCATGTTCCTGTGATGGGACTAGCATTTGGGTAATACGATGCAATTCTCTTGCAAATCCTGAATGTTTGTTTTACCTTTTTTTGGTCTTCTATAAAGACGTTATTTTTTTGTATATTAAAGATGACCCCAAAAATTTTTAATATGTATTATATATACTTCTAAATAAAGTTGCCCGTAAAGACACCAATGAACAGTTAAAGCAGTGTTTAAAACCCAGTCAGTGGTGCTTCTTTTTCTGGTGGAAATCAGACCTTGACTCTACCTAGAAGCTGATCTTGACTTCCCTGGAGGATTTATATGCCAGTTCAGAGTGAAAAGGTTTTGAGATCCTTTCTTTGAATTCTGCGTTGTGCAGCATTGGAGTCTTATAGATTGCTTGGCAATGATTCTTGGTTTTTTCTTTCTTTGGGGTGAGTGGGTTTTCTTTCTGTTGCTTGCTTGGGGTGTTTTTTTGTTTGTTCTCTTTGTGTGTGTGTGGTCTGGTCTTTGGTTTTGGGTTTTGTGGGTTTTTTTTTTGTTTTTTTGGTTTGGGTTTTTTTTTAAGTTTTGGTATAGTTGCAATATGTAATTTCCCCCCCATCCTCCAAAGAGACCAGAAGTCTGAAAAATATTAACATATCAATTGTGTGGTGTCCCACTATCTTCTAGTTAGTATTACAGAATATAAAATGGTTTCATAACTTATAGGAAAGACTTAAGCTCCAACTCCTCATCATCGTGATCTAATCTTTGTAGAGAAGCAGCAAGTAGTATTTGCTTGCTCTAGAAATAAAAAGGTTCACAATTTCTTTGCTCCTTCTTCCCATATAGCTGGTAGCAACAGTAGTTAAGACAAAAAAGCATTTTCTTCTGGCTTCTAAGAAGGTCCAGAAGAGAGGAGAAGCGGCATTGCGATGTCCTGACCAGGAATGAGGGATTTAACTACTGATCTTGGTATTATTCTTTTAGTTGAAGGAACTAGGAGGCACCAGGTTTGCTACTATTGACACAGTGTTCTTTGAACTCTGAATGCTGTTATGAAACTTAAACCTTATGAAAAGATCATAAGGTTTTGGGGCCAAGGCTAAACCAACTCGCTGGAAGCCTGGTGCGACTGGTGCTGTATCCTTTGTTCTCTAAGCTTATTTTGTTACAGAAGCACAGAATGGCCTCCAACACTGTGATGTAATTGGATGCTGTTGCCTCGCTTGACACCATCGCTGAGTTTGCTTCCCTCAAGTGTTTGCATTTTTCTGTATTTTCTGGCAAGTCTAAGTCTGCAAGCTGTGCTGCGTAAAATAATTAAGTCTTTGCATCTGAACTCCACGTATGAGTATGGGAAACACCAAAGAGTAAAGTAACGCTTCCTGTCCTATCGGGGATTGTTCTTTACCTGTGTCGGCCAAGGGTATCAGAAACTCCATCCAGATTATCTGTGCTTCACTGCCCTTAGTCAGAACTAGTCTCACAAATAGGGAAGTCAGTGAAGATAACGATAATAAAATAATTTTAAAATATATTTTTTATACATATAAAAAAGATATATCAAGATATATCTCTTTATAAATGCAGATTGGTGAGTAAATGACATACTATCTGCCACGTCTTGTATTCAGGGAAACTGAATTAGCTATACCCTCCTTTGTTCCCAAATGTAAACTTTTGGGTATTTGTTCTTCTGTTGTTGACAAACTTCATCCTCAGACTTCAGTGCTGTCATTTTTGCTTCTCTTACTAAGATGAAGTTTCAACAGAGAATGTAGTCATTCAGGTATGACCAATCTTATTTTGTGTATAAAAATAATCTTAAAATGCGGTGAGCCACAAAATGCATCGCTTGCCAAGAAGCTCAGGAGCTGGGACTCTTGCAAAGGGCTACGTCTGTCATAGGGTCTCCTGTAGCGGATGGGCTAGGGGGAGCTGAGTTCCCAGGGACACGTAGTGCTGTATCACTCGCAGCAGTTCTTCCTTGCCCAAAGTAGGATCGCCAGTTACAGCTGTGATTGCCACCTGCACTGCAGGTTTGGGGCAGCTTTCAGCAGCTCGTGACCACCTCTAATAGTGTGTTTATGTGTTTATTATTCACAGTATGTTGCATTTCAAAAAGTGAATCTCTGTAACAGAGCTTGAAACTCTCCAGTTATGTCTCCATAATAAGACACAGCTGAAAACATGTATAAAAGTAAATGTGACTGGTGAAAGATGACTGTGTCTTACAGTTTTGGATTCTGGGGGAAATCCATATGGCTTGGCAGTTAACTACACAGCACACTAATGCAACATAATTAAGCCTGAGAAAAATAGTGGAGTCAGATATACAAGAGAAGAATAACTTTCAACAGCACTGCAGTGCAGTTGCCAGTTTTTCTGGAAATATGAGTGCAGAGGCTGTTGTGGTGATAATTGTGTTGCCTGCATTGCTGTCCTGTCACCTGTTGCTTATTGTTTTGTTTTTTTTTTCTTCCTAGGAGTTTACATTTGTTGCTCCTCTCCATGCTTTTGTTAACTTTTATGCGTCATTTTGAAAGGCATTTAGCAGCTTGAGCAAACAATAGTGTGAATGGAAGAGGTTTGTTGAGGTGCCTAGGTTGTTAGTTTGAACTTAACACGAAAGAAAGTAACCTTAAGAGTTGTAAACAGTCGAGAGAGATTATGTTCAAGGAGAGACTACTGCTTTTTTTTTTCTTACATGTAAAAACTGTTTTCTGGGAAATATTTTACGAGGTTATTCAGATAATTATTTTTCAGGTAGTAAGTTAGAACAGAGTCAAATCCTTACTTAACATTTCTTTGGCTTATATTAAGTAAAGCTTGAACTTACTTACATATTTTCTGTACTTTTGAAAGCTAGCTGTTGAAAAGTGCGAGGACAAAAAAAAATTCTAAAAGAACAGCTCTGATACTCAGATTAGTTTTTAATAAAGGCTATGTTCAACTGTCTTTGCAGAAGCATTACTGTCATTTCATATGACAGACCAAAAACATATAAATATATGAAGTTTGAAGTAAAATTGTATGTGATGCTGATGAAAGGCACTTAGTACTGTGGTAAATTCCTACCAGTGCACAGGGGAAATCTGACCAGTGACTCCAGAATTGAGACTCCTTTTTCCTTTATGCTCGTGTTGCTGAAGGGGAGCAAGAGAATGGGAAGAAGACGAAAAGCCTGGGGACTGTAAAGTCCATTCATTTGCTTTGAATGGATTTTTTTTTTTCCCCCCAAAAAGCATCATTTGGATAGTGGAAATAAGAGGTATAAAAAGCCTTTGTACCTGGCAGCCATTTGATGAACAGGCTATCATTATTTCTGGTAAACTCTTGCAAATCTTCTGCTGGAATCTGAACGTGTAATTTCAGCCTTTGGCAAGAGAAGATGGCAGTACTGCTTTTGCTTAGGAGGTCAACAGTGAAGGCAGGCATTCGGAAAGCTTTGCTGTATTACGTCAGTGCTCTGTTATGCTGTCCATACAGACTCCCTGTCCTTTCAGATTAGTTGGAAAAATACTGGCAATGCCTATTTAAAACAAAAAGCAAACCAGAAAAAAAAAAAACAAACCAAACAGAAAAACCCACCAAGAAATCGCAACAAACATATCTGTACATGCAAGTGGTGAGACATGGACTTACATGGTTTTTCTTCTCATGTTAGTGGTTTTTGTGTTCATACATGGAGGCATGCTTAAAGACATCAGCCTGTGTGCAGCAATCAAGTTTGAACTTGTACTTCCTTGCCATAGCATAAAGTCTTGGTGTAGGCAGGGCTGGAGATACATGTTGTTTAGGGGTGTTTTTTGCTGGTTTCTTTTTTTTCTCTTCTTTCCCTCTCTAAGGAAGGCACGTCCTACATGGGGTGCTATTCCCATATTCTTTTTTCTTCACACCTTTGTACATCTCCAATATTTTTCTACTGTACTCCATATTCTGAACCCAAGAAGTTGAACATCATCAGTAGGAAAATATGCATGCTACTGAAGCGTGCAAAACTTCAACTTGTGTTGCAGATGCAGTAGACGTGGGGTATGTATAACGATTCCTGTAGCACAAATCATTACGAGTAAGATATAATTGTGGAGGCCAGCTTGTCTTTCAGTGTGGTGCCTGCTAGGTAGCATGTCCCTGCCTCACCTTCTGTAATCAGATGGCTAATAGTGCAGTGACCTGTCACTCTTTCAGGTCACAGAAAGAAACTCTCTAAATTAGGAATTTAGGGTTATAAACAACCAGTGGTTTAAGAACTTGATTCCTTAAATTGGATTGAAGCGATATATCCTTTCTAAAAATCACTCCTGTGCGATCTGAAAATCTAATTTCTGGAGTTCAGTTAGGTGTACTGTAGGTTCTCTACACAGTTTTCAGTAGCTGTTGTTCTATGTGCAGCCTGGCTTTGTGGACTGGGACAGAAAATATGTGATATTTGATGGTAGAGTTGCCTATATGCCAAAGGCTGGCCTTTTTCTTACCAGTGGAATTGTACTCAACTGACATAATTCTTCCCTTAAGCCCTAACAACGTGCACGGTCATTATGTGAAATTTGGTTTAACAGTGATGAAGGTGTGCTGATGTTGATGTTGGCGTCTATTTCCTTAGTTGTGTCAGCACTAAGATTTCTTGTGCATTCTAATGTTGTAAGAGAGAATCTCTTTTTTTAAGGTTTTCTTTAGACATCCTAAATGAGTGTTCCTTTGTAGCTCAACATTTCTCATGATGTGATGGTGGTCATTTAAAAAAGCTTTAAGAAACCTTCCTCTTTTCCTCATCTATTCTGAATATTGCTGTAAGGTATTGAATGCTGTTCCTGTTACCTTAGTAAATATGTTTTGCGGAGGTTTTGATCAATCATATCACTGCTTTCTGGTTGTCCTCCAACTGCTCACTGTGTTTTGGAAATTTCTCACTTCTGCACTTGTTTATTTTGAAAACCAGAAATAAAGGCCACTTAAATTCCATTAGCAGTGTCCTATTTTGCTCTCCATTTCCCTCTTGATAGGTTTACGTTGCCTGAGGATGTCTGAAAAAAACCAATTTTGTACCACTTAACTCTTTCATTACTACTGCATACAATGCAACTCTTCTCTGCTGCACGTACTGTCCTCGTGGGATGCTTGTGCCACGTTGTCGGGCTGCGCTGAGCTCCAGCCTTATGAGAACCACATCCTCGTCATGCCTGCAGAATGTTTACCCTTAGTTTTTTTTTGTGTCGTCTTTCTTTTTTCCTTCTGGGTAATACTTAACTCTATATTTTATTTCCAGACTGATATTTGGGAAAGCATGCGTAATTGAATGGTGCAGTGTAAATGGTTAGAAGTGGAAAAGTTATTTTTAAGCATTTGTTTTGGAACTGGGTCCATACTTAGGGATATCCAAAGCATGTTTTTCAGGAGGACTCTGTTAGGATGGTTTGCTGTGTGGAAAGACTGATCCTAATCTATTGAAGGGGAGGATTCCTTTCTCGTAACTTTTGCTACTCAGCAGTGTGGTGAATTATGTAAAAGTTTTTATAATGCTGTATTAAAAAATTGCTGGCTTGTTGTTTTGCAGTTTTCTTCCCCTCTTAAGATTTGAGGAAGAGTTCCTCCTTGACTGAATTAGAGACACTCGGGCAACCATTGTTTGGGCACCATCGTTTAATGGGAACAGAAATAGAAAAAAAGATGCTCCCTTGTTTTAAAGACAAACAACCAACCCCCAAACTGGTAAGAGGTCACTTGATTGTGCAGTTGATTGTCAGACATAAGAAGTGCCTGACGTATTTATTTATTACTGCAAATTAAAAATAATGAATGAATTTGTTTTGCAAATTTGCTTTTTCATAATCATTTTCTAGATTTTTGTCAAAGCTTGCCTAGACTTTGTTTCCAAAAGTTAAAAGCTAGGAGAAGACCAATTCATGAAGGTTATGAACCTCCATATTTCAGGATGAAAGACAAGCTATATATCTTAAAAATATAAAATCAGGCTTATCTAGAAAAAAACAGATACCTTTTGCTCATTTATTTAATTGAATGCACTCTGTTCTTTGTGTTGTATTTCTCTTATATTAGAAAATGCCTGAGACTCTACAAGGTGACATTATTAATGCTTTGCCAAGAGAGTTTGAAGGATTTGTGTAACAGAGTGTGTATTTTTAGAAATGTCTGTTTTTAATAAAGGTTACAGATCTGTCTCCTAATGAAGTTCACAGTAAACTTGCATAGCAGGGATTATATTAAAGCTGTACATTGATGTTTTTTCAAAGAGTTATACCTGACTGTAGTAGCAAGAACGTTGTGGCTGGTACAAAATTTCTAAAAGAAAAAAACTAACAATATATTTATAAGTGTACATATTGATAAATTCAGATTTTCAGTTTTGGACATGCCTTTTTTTGTCCAAGATTCAAGGAGAAACCTGTGTTCACTGTATTGGCTGAGTAAATAAAAAATACATATCAATAACTGCAGAGTTTAAGACTATATTTTCCCCCAGAGTCAGCATTTTTTTTTGTACAGTTAAAAGTTTCAGAGAAGAACCAGCATAGTACAGTCTGAATGTATAGTATATAAAAGCAATATATCGTATAAAAGAGCAATTAAGTAAAACTATAGTATGAAAGAGCAATTATGTAAATTTGCCTAGTCTTTTCTGCATACCATCAGGATACCCAGTCAATTCTTCCTCAAAATGAAAGTTTTATGGAGATTATAAACAAATCTAGCTGCCATTTGGAGACAGTCTAGAAACTTTTGCAGTCTGAGTTTTACCTTAGTTTGACAAGTTTGGTTTTTTACTCTCCTCAGTTTTGCTCACATGAATACTCAGAGAAAGCTGATATTGTGGCGATTGAGTGGTTCATTGCTGTTATCCTGTTTAGTGTTACCAGGGTGAGGGTAAGGTGACTTTCTCGTGCCTCACACAGCCCCTCTTGCTGATGCCTCCCCGGCTGCCCCCCTGCCACCCCAGGGGCCACGTGGCCATCTTCCCATGGGTGCCTCAGAGGAAGAGGAGCACCAGGGCAGTGGGTGTAGTGAGCCCCTGAACTGGTCCGTGGGGGGACTGATGATGAGCTGTGTGGAAAGGGTTCAGCCTGGCTTCCCAGTGCCAGGCAGCGCATGTGGTGGGGCCGGGTAGGAACAGTGCCTTTTGGTTTTTTAAATTAGTCAGGCTGCTTGGTGAAGTTCAGCAAATGAGACTCAGGAGACTGTGCGGGTTACCTGGTGAGACACGCTGCCTGTTCTTTGTTGTCTTCTGCTTCAGGGATCAAAGACGATGTGCATCTTACTTGGGCAGACTTCTTTTGCTGACACCGTTTTATTAAGACTGTAGTGTACTGTTTGCCATGCTAGATGGATTTCTAAATCAGAAAATGAAATATTTATATAAAATTCTGTGTGTTAACACATGATCTAGGAACAACATGGACTATTTTCATAGTGAAGTACTTCTGCATCTTTGTTGTTTTTCTTCTAGGATGAGAATGCTTATGAAAAATAAAATCTCAGTTCTTTAATTCGTTTGGATGTAAATTACTTTAGAAGGAGGATAGCAACAACCTGCGATGGCTGAAGAAAAAGGGAAGAAATGTAAAAGAATATTTTTAAGAATTGAAGAGTTTAGTAAATTTCTCTAAAAATAGGTTAGATAAAGTATGTCATTCTGCTCTATTTCAGTCACATCAGTTTGTTTCATAGATTTGTTTTTAGCCTCAGTTCCTTCAGGCAGAGAAATTTAAGGAACATGAGATCATTGCATCTCTGAAGGTAGGCTACCATGAGCCTTACAGTGCCATGCAAACTCAGTTACTGTAATGTCTGTATCATCCAAAGGAAAACTTCTGGGTGGTTGAACTAAAACAGCCTGTGATGTGGAATGTTGTTTTTGACTCTTTTCGGAGGTTAAAATAAAGGTGGAAAGAGGTAGTGGCATGGGACAACGGGCTAAACCTTGAACCTGCCAAAGAGAGGTTAGAACAGGCCCACTGATTTCAACATCCTCTTGGGGGGAAAAAGGTAGAATAAAGCTAAAATAACCATAAA
This sequence comes from Phalacrocorax carbo, assembly GCF_963921805.1. Lineage (NCBI taxonomy): Eukaryota > Metazoa > Chordata > Aves > Suliformes > Phalacrocoracidae > Phalacrocorax > Phalacrocorax carbo. Next base: position 136,166,503 of record NC_087513.1, on the reverse strand, counting down.
ACTTTCTGTATTTGCTTTCATAAATTACAATCATAGAACCCTAAAACAGCCCTGGTTGGAACGGACCTTGAAAGATTATCTGGTCCAAACTTTCATGGGAATGGGAGCCTAGATGAGATTATCTAGCACCCCATCTAATTGCATCTTGAAAACCCCCAGTGGTGGGGACTACCATGTCCCTGGGGAGGTTGTTCCAGTGAATGATAGTTGTCTGTCCTATGTAGAGATGAAACATGTCCTGGTGCAACTTGTACCTATTGCCCCTTGTCTTTCTGTGGCTCCTTGAAAAGAGAGAGCCTCCATCCAATTTGTGGCCACCCTTTAAGTACTGGAATACTGTCATGAGGTCCTCCCTGAGCCTTCTCTTCTCCAGGAAGAAAAGGTCTAACTCCTTCAGTCTTTCCTCACGGGGTTGATTCTCTAGCCCTTTGGTCATCTTCGTGGACTTCCTTTGGACCCTCTCCAGTCTGTCCACATCTTTCCTGAATTGTGGGGACCAGAAGTAGACATGGTGCTCTAGGTGTGGCCTGAGAAGAGCGGGATGATCACATCCCTATCTCTGCTAGTAATGCCCCTGTGGATGCAGCCTGGGATCCAATTACCTTTGCTGCTGCAGCAGCACACTGCTGACTCATGTTCAGCTTGCCCACCAGGACTCCAAGTCCCTTTCAACAAGGCTGCTCCCCAGTCACACGGATCCTAGCCTGTCCTGGGCTCTTTGGGTGTATTGTCCCGGGTGCGGCATCTTGCGCTTGTCTGTTAAACTTCACACTGTTCTTGCTAGTCTGCTCTTCCAACCTGTCCAGGTCTCTCTGTAAGATGGCTCTGCCTTCTGATGTGTCATCAGGAAACTTGGTGAGGGTGCTTTCAATCCCATCACCCAGATCATTTATGAAGATGTTGAACAGTGTGGGGCCCAGTATTCATCCCTGGGGGACAGCTTGTAACAGGCTGCCAAGCCTGAGTAAAATCCATTGATCGCCACCCTCTGAGTGAGACCTGTGAACCAATTTCCCACCCATCTCGCAGACCATCCATCCCCTCTGTATCTTGCCAGTTTGTCCAGGAGGAGGCTGTGGGAAACAGCATAGAATGCTTTGCTGAAGTCCAGGTAAACAATATCTACTGCTCTTCCTATGCTGACAGATGTTTTGTTGTAGGAAGTGTTCAGGTTAGTTGGCATGATTTGCCCTTGGTACTTCCATGCTGGCTTTCCCAATCACGTGCTTCATTTGGTTTATTATAAGTATTTGTTAGCAAGCTGAAAGCCCTCAGGCTGCATGACTTTAACAGTAGAGAGGATTAAGAAAAGTACCTCAGAAATTATGCTGTGAAAGTTAAAATTGTTCAATGTTGGTAAGGCTCTTTAACCTTCCCTCCAGTTCTTTTCTTTCTTTATGAAACGTCCTTTATAAAAATAAAAGGAAGCTTTCCAGTCTGTACTTGATACATCAAATAGACTGGCTTACCACGAGTAATGCTGCGTGGCACCTGCTGAGCAGGAAATAATTATGTTTTAATATATCGGAGGGAAAAATACCTAGATGTTAAAAGCAGAATATATGAGATCTGTTCAGTAAGCAAAAGACCCAATTACGATATTTTAGAAAAACATCAAGGTGACGGCAAAAAAATAATTTTTATTTATTATAAAAAGCAATTGTCTGGCACACAAGGTAATTTGGCATTCAAATTGGAGCACTTTTAACAGAAGCACATGCATAAGAAATAGCAGGAATTTTTTTAAATCTCTTGAGGCAGAGAAAAGCTACTTAAAGATGAAAGCAAGAACCAAAGTAACTGTCCATAGTGGATATAAGATTTTCTTCCTTTCCTCCTTAGGTGATTTCATCTTCCAGAAATGAAATCCTTTTAAAAGTTACTATGCTTTAATATAAATTCAGTGATAGAACTACTAATAAACTAGTGTATATCTCTGGGGTTTTTTTCTTTATTCTGTTCCAGGGTGTTAGCAAGAATACTTTTTAGTAGGTATATGAGGGACTAAAGGAACACAAACTGTAGTTCTTTTTTTTCTTTTGAGCAAGGTTATTTTCTTGGCAGACTTACTAGATTCCATATGGGACTAAAACAAACCTCATTGTTTTGCATTTGGTTGAGACATAATTCTTGTAAGATAATGGGCAGCTTTTGAATAAAAGTCTTGTGCAGAGAAGTTTGCTTTTCAGGCAGAGGAAAATTGCAAAGCCCATTTCCAAATATCAGATGAGTTCAAGAGGTTGGGTAGTTTTCTTTAACTTCTAAAGCCAACCACATGTATGGGGCCTAGGTACGTGGTTGCGAAGAAGCTTATACAACTGGATTTGTCAAAAACTGGTCTGGTGTCATAAGACTCTCTTGTGTTTTTTGAGGAGGGAGGGAATTATCTTCATGCCCATTTTCCACATGGTTTCATACTGCACCGGAAATTTTGGTTTATTTTCTTCGAAGTGTACCTAAAGACGCCAATAATAAGAAATATAAATGTATAGTTGAAAATGTGACACTGATAATATTTTGGATTTTGTTACCTCAATTCAGAATGTCCTTTAAGAATTTTTTTCCAGCCTTGTGCTTATTCCATCTAGGTGAGCTAGAGAAATTAGTTTTTTATTTTTAAGGCTTCAGTAATCAAATGGACAAAATACTTGGTATGCTGCTGCTCCTCTTCCCAGAGACTTTCTCTAATGAGAAACTAGGTTAGTAAGTGAAGCAAGTGGGACTGGGAGATAAGAAGTCCCAGAATGGGTTAAATTGAGTCCTGCACTAATGACTTCTGTCTCTCTCTCTCTCTCTCTCTCTCTCTCTCTCTCTCTCTCTCTCTCTCTCTCTCTCTCTCTCTCTGTGTGTGTGTCTCTGTCGTGTGTGTCCCCGTCCCGTCCCCCCCCCGTCTCTCCTCCCACCTGAAATGTCATGGTTGTAAAAATCTGCTGAAGAATTGTCCCTGAAGAAATAAAAATGAAAGAATATTCTTACTCTTTGAATTGTGGATGGTGTCTGGGGGAGGGGGCAACACTGCCCTTGCTGATTCTTCACTGTAACCCAGCAACAGAGAGGCGAACTAATTTTCCTGTGATTTTCAACAAGTTTTTGCAGCTACCTCTTTTTCTGGGAATGATGGGAAGGATTCCCAGGCCAGAGCACGTTAAGAATCTATCCCACGTGGAAATCACCTCTGTGTTCTTGAAGATTACTTCAAAAATCTCTTTCCTAACATTAAGAAAAATCTGCATACATTTCTTCTGTGCAGTTAATATCAAGCTTGCAGAACTTGACATTCTGTTGGCAATGATAGGCTGCTTCCTTGAAAAGGTGAGGTGCGTGAAACCAAAACCTGTTGTACACTACAGAGAATAAATATGTGAATGATTCTGTTCTTTGAAATGATGAGGAACTCTCTGTTAATTCAGTCATGCTGTCATTTTTATTGAGCTTCACTTGATGGATTTGCCCCTGCTTGAATATGGAAAGTTGTTCTGCATTCACATTGAATTCTGGTTTACATGGTCACAGTTATTGCAGGTTCCCTTTAGATGCTAAAAACCACATGGATTATAATGGATTATTACTTATGGCACAGTATTTTGGTGTATGCCAAAGTCCTGCGCTGCTGGGTTATATTTTGAGAAAATAGGTGATACTGCTCTAAGATTGCCACTGTTGTGATTGTGGAGTGCTTTGCCTTTTTAATGGTACTCCTGTATTTACTCTTCTAAATCATTCTCTTTCGCTCTCTCTCATCATGTGCATGTGCTCTTCCAAATTAACTCAAGGGTACTTAAGAGAACTTAATTACGAGATGAATAAACTCTGAAGCACAGACTACACCAGCAGAATTGTCAGTAGCTAATAACGCTGCAACACACACGCATCCAGGACTGGCTGAGCAGCAGTTCCCTGCAAGCACTTCACAAGCTGGGGGGCCGGAGCCTCATGACTGGATCAAGGTTGCTGCATTTCCTTGGCTTTGGGCGGGCTCCAGCACTCCTGCTTCCTATGTCTCCTGGTCTCTGTTGCCCATCCATGGACACGGGGCCTTATCGCGTAGGCAGTCAAGAAGACTTTTTCTCACCTGTGTTGAGCTATTCAGACTCTCCTCATGCCAAAACACGTCCGTACGTGGTGCTCAGTCATTTTAGAAACCAGAGAACAGGCAAGAAATTAGCATCTAGTTTTGAGGTAGTTTAGTTTCGTGTAATAATCAGTTGAGTGAGGTATTAGCAAAGGATGATTTGTTGCTCTGTGTATGTCCAGTGCCCTTTTCTGTCTCTTCCTTTATTATCGAATGGAATGCAGGCAGTTAGGTTAGGCAAAGTGAATCCCAGCCCCTTTGTTCATACGTCTGTGCTCCTTCAGGAACATGTGTTACCTTGCAGAAACAGTCAATCCTTACCCTCAGTGGTGTTAGAGAGATACAGGTGCAGATACAGTTATAAAATAGGAATGCGTATAGGACAAGTGTAAGTCTGAATTTATAATTTGACACACATACAAGATCCTTTCAGTGGTTTGCAGAAAACTTACTTCTACCTCAGAGAGGCAAGATACAAAATGTAGTTAAATTAATTCGGTTCACCAATTCTGTCTGGGTTCATTCTTTACTAGCCTTTGGACTAATCAAACAGTTCCTGAATCTGGTTTTTGTCTGTGGTTGTTTTTAAGACTGAAATCATATCATGTAGCTGGGGCTGTAACTTTTGTTGTTGCCTGTTGCTTTTAAATCTTTTATTTATAATAAACCCCTTAATAAACTGACAGATGGCGGTTATCCAGTGTTGGATATCCAGTGTTGGATTTGGGTGTTGGGTACTCGTGAAAGAAAAACAGGAGCAATATTATTCTTAGCTTGGGATTTTCTGATGAGCCAGTGAAACAGGATGAAGAGAACTAGAACTATATAAAAAGTGGGGGAATGTGGGGAATGTGCGAGGGGAGGAGACATGAGACGAAACCTGGTGAAACAGCAAGGTCCTTGAGAAAACGATTACAATTGCCTGCTGTTCAGGCTTTCTGCTGTGCAAGGCCTCAGGAGCTGGCAGAGCAGCTGCTTGGAGTCTGGGGGACATGAGGCTGGGTGGCACTTCTCTACAGAAATGGGAAGGTGTGGTTGATGTTTTTCGCTTTGGCAACATGCTCTGTGAAACTGCTCTCCGGCAAAAGTTCTAAAAGAGGATAAATAAATACATCATGAGCCACAAAAGTTGTTGTCTGAGGAAGAGAAACTTGCCAAGGTACCTGGGTTTTCTACTGCAGTCAGTTTGTATATCAAATAACATGTACTTTTATCATGGGAGGAGAGTCAGCAGAGTCTAAGCTGGTGTTGACTGAAATGAGCAGTCACAGAGTCATTCAGGCTGGAGAAGGGACTCGGAAGGACTCTAGTTCAGCGTCTTTCTCAAGGCAAGGTCAGTATTGAATCTGAGGTGCTCTGGGCTCTTCTTCAGTTTAGGTCTTTGGGCAACCTGTTCCAGTGCTTGACCACACTTGTAATGATTTTTTTTTTTGGTGGCTATAAGGAATAATGCTGTGGCACACTTGTAGATGTTGGCAATAGCAGGCAGTCCATAGTGACAGCAGGAGAGTGTATGCAACTCCTGTAGCTCTGACTATGTAGCAGTAGGAGGTAGTTGACAGGGTAAATTTAAGACCCCCCTGACATCATGTTACAGAGCAGACTCACAAAATATAGGTCAATGTCTGTACAACTCTGTAGTAAAAAGCTTGCTTCTGTGAACACAGACTTCATGTGCATAAAGATTTTGAAGTAAGTGTCCTAGTAGAAAAGTCTCAAAAAATGCGTACAAGCTGATGTGGGTGCCACCACCTGACTGGGCTCATGGGCTGTGGTTCGCTGCTGCCTGCCTGGCAAGGAGCCACGCGAGCTGGGGCATCTTCGGTGCTGATTTAAGACAGAAGCCTACATCTGGAATAGCGATAACATCTGGGGTGTTTTTTTTTTGCTAAATGTAATTTTCAGAGAAAAATATAAATATTAATTTAAGTATGCATTTCAGAGGGTTGTGTAGAGAATCACAGCTGGCGTAATGCCTTTAGGAAAAAAGTGTATTGCCATTGGTTTCTGTGCATCCATCTTTTAGCTGACTTCTTTAAAAAGAAAAAAAAAAGTCTTAGTAGGCAACCAGTTGTGTAAATACTGTTTGAAATGTTGCTGTCATCAGTATATTTGCATATCATCTTTATTTATACTGCGTGATTGCTGACAGCTTTGGTTTTTCTTCTGATAACTCCAGTGGGTTAGCTAAGGCATCTTCATGTAACAAAGCTTTTCTTCCATTTGATCAAGCTGTCAGCCTAGCTCTTTTGGTCAGCTGTAGCACAAGGCAGGCAGAAAGAGAAAGAAGTCTGTGTTATTGCTCTTTCCGTTCCTTTTGCTATTGCGTGTTCTAAATATTTCTTGTGAAAACAACGCTGCCTTTTAGCCTTTGTTTTTCCTCTTCTGAGTACTTCCAAAGGGTAGTGAGTGTCACGGCATTTTTTTCTTTTTCTTTCTCCTTTTTTCTTTTTAACTATATGGTGACCTTTTCTAGTCTGAGACAGCATGGCTACAACTCTTGACTTACAGAGCTCTTTACTCTCAATTTGTATTAACTCGCCTCTTAGCCTTCTTTCTGACAAGCTAATGAGATTATGTGTTTTGGTGTGCTCGTTGGAAAACATGCTTTTCAGTCCCTTCAGTCATTCTTGTGGCTCTTTTCTGAACCCTCTTCAGCATGTGGGCACCCAAATTGGATATTATTCTCTGATGCTGTCTTGGGGGAGCTGACACAACAACATAGGTCATAGTCTCTTTAGTATTCCAGTGTATAGATTCAAGATTAATTTTATTAATTTCCCTGAAGGTTTTTGTAGGAAGTTTGCTTTGTTTGTTAGCTCTGATGATCCCTAAATCATCTTTAGAGGTTTTTCAGACTGAAGTTCATAAATCTTTAAGTGCAGCCTTCTTGTTTTTTATTTTTTAAATTTTTGGTAAATCTGTGACTTGAGCCTTGTTGTTTATTGAAGTCAAATTACTGTCTTCAGTGATCCATACCACGGATTTTTTTGGCTTAATTATTACCTGGTTCTGCATCATCACATGTCTAAGTAGTCATATTTTTTCAAGTAATTTAATGAAAAGACTGGATACCATAGGATGTTGTAGAAATATAGTCAATCAAAGGTGGTGTGTTGGTAATTAGCATTGGAGAACTATTATCAATCAAATTTCTAACCTTGCAAAAAATGATTTAGAATCGGGTTAACGAATTTTTTTCCTTAAATCCCTACAGCATTAACCATATTTTCCTTGGATAGCTTTTTTAAAACTCTTTGGTGCTAGTTGCCTTAGCTACTAACATTAATATATTAATACTGTTTTTTCCAAGTTAAAAAAAAAGGCACCTAAATGTAGAAGAGTATTACTTTTATATTTGTATTTTTTGCATTATTATTGTAGCTGCATCACTTATTAGTGAATCGGCATACTAGTGTTGGTTTTTGTAAAAAAACACTCCCTCCTCACCATGTTTTTAGCCTCACTAGCAGTAGGTTTCTCTTTTGGCCTCCTGAATACTTCTGAACTTGAAATTTTATATATAACAGAAGTGCATGTTGATGAGGAATCTGTTAACAGATGTCACGCTTGACTGAGCACATAATTACTCTAAGTTTAGCAAAATCGGTCATTTTTGAAGGATGAAGAAAACCTTTTTTTCTTCCAAGTTGAGTTCTAGTACGAATCTTTTTTAATAATACCTTTTGCATTAGATTGTTTTTTTTTGAAGTGCTATAGCTTAATTCATCAACTTTTCTTTTTTCCTCTTTCAAAATGGCCTCGGGTATTAGAATACAAGTCATGCTCCTGAAGTCCTCCCACTTCCAATACGCGAAGGTGCCACAACTTTTAAGAAGAGTAATGATTACAGTGCCCTGTTGTTTATTGTAGTTTTTGTTGTTTGAGATAAACAAGGAGATACAATGAACTCTTACTTTGTAAGCAGTGTAGGTGATTAGTTTCAGAGTTCTTAATTTCTGGGGAAAAGACAGTGATATTTTGACAAAGTTTCCTACCCCTTGTGAACGGCTGATCCTTCGTAATTAGGTTGTAGGCATTAACTTCTGTTTCCAAACATGGATCTTCTTTAGAAAATTATGCTTAAAAATACCCAATTTCAGTTCTACTTATGTATAATGCAGCCCCTAAGTATAGTCTTTTATGTAGTAAAATTATTTCTTCTTCATGAGTCCTGAGAAGGCCTTTAATGGTATTTTCTCTTCTTGGTAAGTGTAACAGAGTTCCATGTTGAGAGATCATGGTTGGGTAGGATTTTCCTTGCAGTAGCCTCTGTCTTTTGCATTCCTCCTTTGGCTTACAGTATGAAATGCATTTCAAAGAGTGTGAAATGGATTTCAGAGTGGCACAGTTGGAGGTTTGGGGAATTTTTTCATTCAGGGGTCTTTTTGAGTTTGCTGTGAGGCAGATAATGGATCAGTGCAGTTAGAATCCAGAAAGGTCATCACTGTGAGTTGGACTGACTTTGCTGCTACTTGGGTCTTAACTGCAAGAAAGAAATAAGGTCCTGGGGCAGGATTAAGTTTCAGACACTGAAGGCATTCGGGGTGATGCTCTGGTTAGTGTGTTGTCTGCTCTCCAGATGGAGTTGGGGTCTGGCTTTCAGTGAGGCATTTCTTGCCTTTGTCTTGAGGGCATCTGCTACTTCTCATCTCCTTGTGGATCAGTCAGCTGAAGTGCATGGATGTCTTCTTCAGAAAGCTTAAAGGACTCTGCTATGTGCTTTGTGGAGACAAGTGATCCCATCCCACAGGCATGTAGAAAACTCAACTTTTCTTTATGCAAGTAATATTGTTTGTTATCTAGTTACAAGAAAGTGAGTAGAATAGAAAATGTCTACTGAACGTTCTTTAGGTTAACACTTTAATTTTGATGTTCTGACTGTTTGGCTTTAATTTCATTTTGCATTAATGACATTCAGGGAAAATGTGCTGATTATACAGAATGGCTGAATTCAGTTGCCATTCCAGTGTCATTTTGCCATATTAAAAGTCCATTTTCAGTCTCTTCATCAATAGGTATTGAATGAGTCTTTTGGCAATTTCAGTAATGAATAAATACTTTTTGAATCCTCAGAGGGTAAAATGCTGTCTTGCTGAGATAAGTGTGAGTTTTATATCGAATGTGTCACCTTTAAGTGGTGTGTATCATCATCGTAGCTCAGTGATATGTACACGAAGGCTGCAAGCATGTTACCTGTGTTCCACAGAGACTCAAACAGGAGGTGGTTTGCTGAAGGTCACATTGCAAGCTGTTGGGCAAGGGAGGAAACAGCCCAAAGGTTTTCTGCTCAGCTACATTGTCTAACTTTGTGGAGAGCACTTTCAAAGCAAGAGGCAAATAAGCAATTTGACAAGAGGCAAATAAACGCTTTATCATTAGACTTTTGAGTGCTAAGGTGTCAGTTGTTACAGTTATGATGTATTTAGCAAAACCTGAGTTTTTGAGCCAAGCAGTGTGAATCCAGCAAGACCAAAAAGCAGTAGAAAGCATCTTTGCACATGAAGTCCTAAAAATATAGATACTCTGATACTGACATAACCAGAGGAATGACTGATAAGCTGATAGTTTTTTAAAATCCTGCTCATTCAGATTATCTGCAACCATCTTGGCATAACTTGAAGCTATGATAGATCTGGATAGATTTATTCATGATTCTTTTGTACTTGATAATAGATCTGAAGCCCGAAGTGATCCAGAAAGACTTTAAATTAAAATAAAAAATACAAATGTATTCTTCCAGACTTGCTTTTTGAAGAATCTTTTAAGCAGGGGCAAGCATAAGTGTGAGGGAATGATGCTGGTGACTGTGACAGCTTAATTTAAAGTCTGTTTTGAAGAATTGAATGGTGTGATTGACACTGCAGGTAATATACTGAACTGTGATTCACTTCTTTGTATTTAAATAATGATTTCTGCTGTTTAAAAGGAGCTATTCCCTTCATTAATCTACATGGATGGACTGTGATGCCATGGTTGTGAATGTAAGGTATGTATTGCATTTATTATTAGGAGCGGTGTCATTTTTATTGTGACAATGGGAATGAGGAAGAAGAGTGAAGAGGTCACGGTAAAAACCGTAATGAAGTCCCCAAAGACTGCTTGTGCATGGTGTGGGAGAGCTCTTCAACAGATACCCCATTGGCCATATCATATTCATTATGGCTCTTTTTTTTTTTTCTTTTTCTCATATCAAATTCACTCTCCCTGAACTGTTGGAGAAAAATTGCGTACTGTGGTGATAATAAGATCTTGGCATATTAACTGTGTCTTAAGGTAAGTGATTTATGAACTTACGAAATAAATGAGTTTTTTGATATAGGAGGGAATGGGTCTTTGTGAATGCAATGAAAATATGAAGTCAGTGTCAAAGACCCCAAGTGAATTGAAATGTTTCTGTTAATACTTTGTTGTATCTGGGACCAGATGTATCATGAAGCTGTTGTCACAGAAAAGTTGCACCAAGAGTTTTCAAGTTCTGTAGTGTCAGCTCCACGTGTCACTTTTTTGGAGCTGATTAGTACACGTTAGGAGGAGGCAGTGGGAGGGGACTCGGGGTTCTGTGAAGGTCTGTATTCAACATAGCTGGCTAAGGAAGAAAATAAGTATGGAAATCAGCCATTCTGTGAGGATGCCATGTAATTACAAAGTGTAAACAACACGCTTAGTTTAAGCAAGGCTTTATGTAAGACATGAAAAGTAATTATTTTGTTCTATTCAGCTTTGATAAGACTTTGTAGAAAAGATGTGGATGAATTTCAGTCCAGGAGGAAACAAGAAAAGCAAGCTGGGATCTAAGAAACATTCCCTTAAATTGGAGATCACGATAGACAATTAGCATTATTAAGCCTAGAGAGGAGAAGACTGAAGAGGAGCATAAGTTTTCCTTTGCATAATGGCTCTGTGTTTTACCTTTGCTGTGAACATCCAACTCAATATGGCCAGTATAAAAAAAGACGTAAGCAGCTCAATGTTTCAAAGATACATCTTGTTACCGAGAAGAGCTTCCCCTGCTGTAGTGTGGATGGAAAAGGGATTATTGGCAGGGAAATTGGATCTCTTACATGGCACCAGGCAGAGACTTCAGGCATCTGCCCTCCAGTGAGGCCTCTTTGAGCTCAGGGGTCTGCAGGAGGAGTACCTTGGTCTTCTTCCCGTGGCACAGACATGCTGGCCTTTCCATCTCCCCTGCCTTCTGCACAGTCAGCAGCTCTTCCTGGCCAGTTATCTGCTATGTGGGATTATGGAGATGGAGGGAAACTGGGGTCATCAGTTATTTGAAGAGTACAGCTATACCCACCCTGATGGGTCCTGGTTTCAAGCCTCGGCCCCACCTCGGTGACTTGCAGTGGCAGAGCACAGGCAGCCATATGGCAGGACAGAAATTGTGTAGGTGGATAGCTTGCATGCAGGAGTGGAGCAGGTGCGGGAAAGTAGGTGGCACAAGACATGGGATAACAGGATGGAGGGCTAAGGAAGGATCCTGATTTGGGAAAATGGAGGAAATGGGAGTATGGTAGAAGTAACAGGAAAAGTATTGATGTATTAATGTACTGGTTGGAAATGATTTGAAGGGAAAGGTAAGAGAGGAGGTGACAAATGCAGCTCTTGTGATAGAAGGAGCAAGGTGGGAGGAGCGGGGCTACCTAGACAAGGAGACTGGGATGTGAGGGACCTGACAACTGGGAACTAGTATCTGCTGGCTGGTGAGAGCGTGAGTGGATATGGAACTTGCTCCTACAGAAGTAAAATCAAGGGCAGTACTGGAACTTGCATACGCACTTGCTGAATCCCTTGACACATTCTCTCACAAAATTGTTTCTACTTATTTAATAGAGGAATTTTCTCAGATTGGAGCAGGTAGATAACCCTCTTGTCAGGTCTATGAAAATATATGCCCTCTCCTTTGATTTCTGCTTTGGTATTGTTCACTCAGATTACCTGGAACTACTTGGAGCCCTCTTCCAATATATGGTGATCGAAACGGATAAAATGGTTTGGGAAAGGGAGACTACAAAAACCGGGTCTGTAACAGGCATTAGTATATGAGTATCTGTTCATCTGCCTTCTCCCTTTAGGAGAAAAATATACCGGCATTCCTCAAACAACAAATGCTTATGAAGTAGTGTTTCTGGAATTGATATTTTCTGAGCAGAATGAAGAGAAAGAGCAAAAGAAAGTTTAGAAGACACTTTTAGCACAGACATTTATTTTGTCGATCTTCATGAAAGAAGTGGGAGTTTCTTGGCAACTTTTAGCATTGTTTTACAACTAATTAAAACTGTATTTAGCTCATGAGGAAAAGGGCCAGTAAAGATCTCAAGACGTTAGTGTTCTATCCTCCCGTCGGAAGGTAAGGCATTTTGAAAAATCTACCTGTCAGTAATTTTTATGAGAAAAGTATGCTCTCCTCAGCCTTGGTTTCTGAAAATGAGTTATTTTAGATCAAGGTCGCTGGAAAACTCAGTCTGAGGGAAGGACTGTGTTTTATGGTAAATGCTAGTCTCAGCTGTGTGATGTTGCCAGAGCTAAGCAACAGCAGAGGGCCATTACGGTGAGAAGCACCGAGCATCCCTGGCAGGTGCAGAGGGCCCACGGTCCCTACTGAAATAGCTCTCTTGTTGGATGTAGGTGTGAATTGGGTTAGATGAGGCTCACTTCAGTGTTCTGAAGTTCGTCTGTTTTACTAGCATGAGGCGAAATTCTCCCTTGATTTCAATGGTAGGTCTTATGGTCTAATACCTATTTTCCTGTGCAGGCCACAAATACATTTCTACCTTTTAAAATTACTGGCTGGTCTGCTTTGCATGAGGGATCCACAGTAGGAAAAAAGTTTCTTTTAGAGCTTAAAAAGTTCTTAACACACTTCTGAAATCCATTTCAACACTAAACCAATAAACTTACTCTTGCCTGAGGTGGTTTGTTCTTTTTCTTTTTTTTCTTCTTTTTTTTTTTGGGTGGGGAGGGGGAGGGTGTGGGATGTGGTGGGGAGGGCTTTAGTTCTCAACATAAAAATACTGTCCAAGTCCACACTGGATTTTCCCTTTAGAGTGCCCACTGCATTGAGTAATTGTGTTGTACAGGCTGACTGCACCATAGAGCAATAAGCATTTGAAGGGTAGAGGTTGTGGGAATTTTCAATAGAGAGTTGCTCTGTAGAGAGAGGACACAAAAGTGATGGCAGTGTCCGCGAGGTCTTTCTTGTGCTCCACTTTCTGATGGTGTGTGAAATATTCCCCATTCAGTTCAAGGGAAGCAGAAGGTACCTGCAGGCAGATAATCTCCTCCTCTTGTCCTCTCTCCTGGAAGGATCGCTCTTTCAACAGTTACTCTGCTGTTTAGCTGACTTTTCTTATGGGTGATCAAAAGAATACTGAAAAGGACAGGCAGTGTAACTTGCATATGAGCTACAATAGATAACTTAGCTTCAAATAAACATTTATTGGATCTTCAGATCTTTTGGCAATGAAGATAAAACAGAATTGATGACTTTTTTTTTTTTTTTAATCCATGTGGTTGAAACTTACATAAATTTCAGTGTGAAGTTCCCTTTGGGAATGATGGGTATTTACTGGGTAACTTCTGACTATCAATATAGGTAACAATATTTTTTTTTAAATCACAAACATCAATTTTTAATACAAGAAACATAATATTTAATGATATATATTAATAGTTTATATTAATCTAGTTTATTTATACTTTTTTTTTATTTCCTAATGTCTGGAGCACTCCTTTCTGTCCAGCTGTGATACATTCAGCTTTCATATGATCTCTTACTTAAGTCAGTGTGGGATCTGTTTTAAATGATTGACATTATTATCTGTCTGGGGTTTGTCGCTGTTCAGTGATGAAAGCATTCCATTTAATTTTCTTTTGAGTCTGTAAGATGTTTTAACTAACATTCCCACTCTGTGTCTTAGTTTTCTGTAGCTAGTTAGTATACAGAAGTATACGGACAAGGTGTATAAAACTGATGGAACCGCCATTAAAGTCATTAAGAATTAATTGAGGTGTTCATAGCCTTATGGGGTTTGCAGCTTAACCTATGCTACTTTTTCCTTAATTTGAAACTGTTTTCTCCATCTAGGGAAAACTAGTGCAGATTCATGAGACATACAGTATCGCATATGCTTTTCGATTCTCCCTTCGTGTTCTGGGTCTCCAATGCACTGACTGTCATCATCTGTTAGTGATGATTTTACCCCAATATGAGTCCAGGACACTACTGTCTACTACGAGTAAGTTGTGTGTTGTAAGGAATAGTGGAAAGTAACTTTATTTGAAATGCAGTCTCATTTTGCACGTGTAGGGCTGTGCTTAAACATTGGAGCAACAGCAGCAGAGCTTAGAGAACTACAAATACCTTGTTAACAGAAGGTGTAGTTGTAAAAGTTCAACCTCGCTTAAAAAGGAAAGAAGAAAAACAATGAACCCAATAATATGGAATTAAATGGAGAGTGTTTACTGACAATTAGTATGCATCTGTCTCAAAATTTTAAGCTTACTCTTGTAACGTGCAACACTTAAAATTACTATAATAGTACAAAATTGGAAGAAGATAATGTTTCTGTCTTTGTTCACTTATATTCTGCTTTTGCAGCACTTTGGATATAGACGTCCTGTCCTTTTATATGCAGACAGTTTGCCTGTTATTGTTTGTGGGAGTTTTTTGGGTGTTTTGTGGTGTCTGTCCCCCCCCTCCCCCTTTTTTTTTTTTTTTTTTTTTTTGTGGGAAAGCAGGACATAATGTTTTTGGAGGAGAGAAGGAATGGCAGGAAGATGTGCCAGGGGAGGTTTAGGTTGGGTATCAGGAAAAGGTTCTTCACCCAGAGTGTGGGTGGAGCCCTGGAACAGGCTCCCCAAGGAGGCAGTCACGGCTCCAAGCCTGACAATATTCAAGAAGCAACAATGCCCTCAGACACGTGGTGTGAATTTGGGGCTGTCCTGTGCAGGGACAGGAGTTGGACCTGATGATCCTTGTGGGTCCCTTCCAACTCAGGACGTTCTATGGTTCTATGAATGGTTTGTTGTTTGTTGCTTCTTTTTCGTTGTTGTTGTTGTTGTTTTGTTGTTGATTTTAAACCACCACAAGTCATCGGGGGATTTGGGGGTGTTTGGTACCTTGAAGTTGTTTATTAATTGCTCTCTTACAAAATGGAAAGGTTTCACAGGCAGACCACGATAGTCCAAAGCATCCTATTTACTGAAATACAGAGCAGGTGAAGTAGAAATTGGTATATCAGAGGTCCTAAATTCTGTGGAGCTACTAAGCATTGCATAGCTGAAATCTCTTTTTTACTTTCCTGTACAGCTGAGTTCACATATCTGGAGAAGCTGTAGGACAGAAGTTTGTAGGTGACGTGAACTGAATAGGTTTCACCAGCTGAAGCAGTTCAGATAATCTGATTTGGATTTTATCTTTAGGATCAGCTGTTTGCATGAGCAGGATAGATTGAAACCTGCACAAGTATTGAACAGACTTTGATAGACTACATATTTAAGGTTATTTGTCATATATTAGGAAAGGAAGAGGAATCCTCTAAGTGATGAAACTGTAAGTTACTCTTAGAAATACTAAATAAATAAATAAGGCCTCTTTTTGGACGTTCTGATCAGCTACAATATATGGGGCGTGTGTATCGGTCTGATATGTTTTTACATGTGTTCTATGTCTAATTCTGTGTGTGTGCGCGTATTTCTACCCTTTCAACCTGCACTCACCTCCTTGTGTGAAAAGAACAAGATAAACATTGCTAATTTCTTAAATCTTACATCTGCTGAAGGACTTTAAGCTGTCAGCAGTGCACGCACATCAGGGAAAGTTGAGATATTAAACTGCTGGAGCAGATCTGGCAGAAACCAAAGCCTTTTCTGGCAAGACTTTTTTTTTTTAAAAAAAAACAAACCTTCAGATTAAATAAAATAGGCCAGAATATAGGCAGAAAAGTTTAGAAGCTATCTCTTTAATATGAGTGAACCTTTAACTTAATATTTATATTTTTCTAGCAACAGAAGTTATTGTGATGGTACACATTTTTCCTGAAATTTTAATTGCATATTCATCAAGGAACTGATTTGATGAAGCACTCTAAGAATAAGCTTAATTATAGGTTTGTGAATAAGCACATTGTCATTAATTTTATTTTAAGATTATGTATATGTGTTGTGCAAAGTAGTTTTGAATTGGAGGCATGAAAAAGACTCTTGGTTTTCTATGATACTTCTGGAGAGAAAAGTTCATGGACATGTATGTTTTTTATTTGGGACTCATTTTGTGTGGATTCTACTCATTTGCCTGTTTTTCAGTTTTTCTGTAGCAGTGTTGTCACTGAGCTGTTGAGGAGCACAGAGGGCAGACGCTACGCTCCTGAGCGAACAGGACACTTTTAAAAGCTGAATGGGCCAATCTGATACCACGCTTTTACCATTACAGGCAATTTAGCAAGATGTTGTAAACAATTCTGTTGTGGGATAGATTTTCAATTGCAAACACTTTGCCTCTAAAATCTCAACAGGTTTTCTGGTGTGGTTTTGTTTTGGGTTTTGGTTTTTTTTTTAACAAGCTATCTTCAGTCACCTTAAATGAACCTTGTCAGGACTTGTCAGTAAACTCACAGTAACAGCAGTAAAGACTAGATAGTCTGCAGCCAGTCATGTCTGCTATTTTCAGCTGGAGAAGAAAAAAACATTTGGTAAAGCGACTATGTCTTCAGAGTCGAAATGAGATTTTAGTTCTGAATTAATCTTTGCTACAGAAAGAGAGGCTTGGCTTTTGATCTCCCTGAGGGACCTCTTTAGAAGTAGGAGAGCTTTGAATTCTGATGGGTGACTGACAGTGAAGAAGAGGCATGATGAAGCTTATGTTCTAGAGAAACCTAGTCATCTGAAAGGTCAGTTGAATTGAGGGTGGGAATAAACATTTTCCTGCTAATGCATTTTTAAAACTTAAGGGACGTCAGCAAACAGTGCTGGAGAAATGGATTATAAATGTCTCGAGTTGACTCATGAGTCATTATCTGATGGCTTTTTGGAAGACACGGAGACAGGGAAAGAAATGATGCTACTTGCCATGTTCTAAAATTCAGAAGATTAGATGATACCAGGGAAATGGCATAAACACTGATTGCAGCAAAATGTTTTTCCATCTCTTTCCTTTAGATAACTGGAAATGTTGCTTGAGAAGTTTTGGCACATTTGTTGTCAGAGGTGTCGTTGAGATGATGAGTTTACAGATGCTGTATGACAGGGTGCTAGGAGGTGAACCGCAACACCTAGGCTGGGCGGTCTGAGATAGAAAGTTTTGTGTGGCATCCAGGACAGCGATTCTCATCTCTTTCCTCACCACGCACAAATATCTTAGGATGTCAGATAATCCAGCCTGTCATATGCTGTCATGAGGCTTTTATGTCACTTCTGCATCTAAACTGATTTCAACATATAATTATGGTAAAACAAATGCTCTGTTATAAGGAGTTCTAATTGTAAAATGTTGGCATGAAATGTTTAGAGAGTATTATAAACCTAGCCCCGTGTAAAATCTTCCTGGGGATGAGAGCAAATTCTGTCTAGTTTTGACCCGGAGCACTTGGATGCGGGAGGCTAAGCAACTTGGCCAGTGTGATGGCTATGTGAAAGAGGGAATAAAATAAGGACGGAAAAGAATGGATCTCCAATTCTGTGTTGGAATCTTGCATCTAAAACAAAGCATGATTTTCTTTCGCAGATAGTAGTTTGCAGCCTGTATCCCTTCTGTATCGCACACATTCCTATACTTCTGGTTATGCTATTCCAGCTGTCTGTTACAGTGTAGGCTGAAGAAAAATATTTTCCCTCTCTTATCTGTGCTCTCAAATTTGGCATCAGTCCGTTGGGGTAATTACACTCAAGTAGCTTTGATGGTTGTACAGCTTCTTGTTTTGGCTATTTTTAAAGCCTGATACCTTGTTCTTTTTGCAGGCTTCACAACTACCCAGCTTTATACAAAAGAGACTGTATCTCTTTGTGATGCTGCTGCTGATCCCTGACAGATTGTGTATGTGTTTGTGGCCAAGTTTAGCTGAGTGAAAACCTGGCCTATTTTCTAAGGATTTTTTCAGGCTGTAATAAATGTTGCAAATTTGGAAGCAGAGAAGATTGTTCAGGATGCCTTATTTGCATGCCAATACTTAGAGCGCATTCACAGATCATTGGTGCTTCTTAGCCGTGCTGGAGTGTACTGGGTGGCTTTGGTGCTGTACCTGAATATACTTAAACCTCACCCGCTGCATCCTGAGAGTATGTGTCATAAGGGAACTGCAGAGGCTTTCCACGCAACTTCCTGCACTTTAGATACTGATAGATCATTGTTTTGTATTGTACTTCCTTGCAGGGCAAAACTGTAGAAAGTATATGCTATTGTTCATAGATTTCAGTGTTTTTTTAAAAAACATTTCTTCTGCTCAAAAAACCATAAATAATTTTGGTTTTTCTTAAAGCAGTTAAGAAACATTTCTGCTTCAGATCAGATGCCTAGAAGGCTAGAAATGAGTCCTAGGCCAGATCCCTAATTCATGTAAGTTATCACAGTTCGATTAAAGTAAATTGAATGATGGTAGCTTAGACTAAGAACCTGAATTACTCTATACTCTGTGCATATTTCTTTTAGTTACATGAAGTCTGTTTATTCCGTTATCACTTTCAACATGGGGGGGATGAATGAAATCTTTTGAACTCCTACAAAGGATTCTTCTGGCGTTAAAAGCTTTCTGGCTTCATCTGTGATGGATACTGTTATCTGAAATACCTTTTCCTGTAATGCCTAACTGCACATTTAAATATTAACTCTGCAGTCCTGCTCTTTTAAGGAAATAGGGCAGACCTACATTTTGTTCTTAAGTGGTGCTGAAAGGCTTCTAAAGGTTTTTCACAGGTTTTTCGGAGAATTCCGGAATTCTCAGGTACAGCCCATTTTAAAAGACTTTTTGCTTAAAAAAAAGAGATGTTTTAATCTTTATGATGTGTATCTGGTGCATCTTCTAAGGAAGATGTGATCTACCCAGAAATAGCACACAGGTTTTATAAGCTTTGATTGCATTATGGACTTGATGTTGATTGTTAGTATGAAGTTAGTGTCAAGCTGCATTTTAACTTCTCGGCATGCAAGTTACTCTTTCTTTCAGGGCTGAGTATTTTACTGTATTAATCCTTAATTTCGGATTTTTCCTCTGTAATTATTTCTTTTTCTGCTTGAATTCAAGATTTCGTGTCAGGTACATTAGATGAATTGTATCAAACTATCCAGTAAAATAAAGTAGTGCCACATCACAAAAAACAACTTGAGATTTGACAGAAATACGTATGATGATAAAAATTTGACCAACTCTTTTTATAGGTAGGTAGAGAGGGACAGGTTGCACTGGCAATGTTAGAAGCGATATATATTGTATATGTAAGTGATATACTGTAGGTGTCAGTATGTAAGGTATGCTAGAGAGGATAGCTGGCAGTGCCCTAAGTTTATGGTTGCCATCTGGTAGCTATTCTCTTTGTTGTTTTTCCCTACAGCTTCATCCTGTGCCCTGCAGCATCACAACAGCAGATCCAGCTCCTTGCGACATGCTTTCCTGCTACAATACAAAGTTGCAAGAGCATGCCACTGGGCCTCAGAATTATTTTGGATTAATTAAAGAAATAAGTGTTGTACCATTTGCACTTGACAATGGTACTGTTTTCTGTCCTCAGGTATAAGGATTCATGTATGTTAGAAATTAATTGTTTTCCAATACTTTTTAGGTCTTGTATGGAACGCTACTTAAACCAGGTGTATAGCTTAGTATATCTTGTATTAAAATAAATCTTGAAAAGATGAAATGTACCAATGAGATCCATTATTTCTGCCTCAAAATTTGTCGAGAGGTTGGATAATAGGGTGGCTGGAGTAGCAGATGGGAACTTTCCATGGCTGGCAGTGCTGTGCTGGCTGGGTGTACTGACTGTAGGAAGGAGCTTGACCTTCAAACAGTATGAGCTCTCAGAACAGTGTCTGACAGATGTGTAAAAGATGCTGATTGATATGGAGCACAGCGTGCCAGGCCGCTGCTTGATTGGGAGCTGTCTGAACTAGTGCTAGTTCAACAGAGCATGTATTGCGCAACACACCAGACTGCTTTAACAGAGAAAACATGTTTCTGTAATCTGACTGTATAAATAATAAGAGTTCATATATACGTTTATAAAGATTTCTAAAAAATATGCCTCACTTAGTCCTGTGTTCAGAAAACATACTTTCAAATGAAAAAAAAAACCAAACCTCACAAAAATACCATGTACCAGTTGTCAGACCATTGTGTCTGGTTCTTGGTTTCCTTTTCCTTGAAGTATGTCTTTTTTTTTTAAAGAGGGGGTTTGGTGGTGTTTTTTGGGTTTTTTGGTTGGGTTTCTTTTGTTTGTGTGTTTTTGGGAATTTTTTTGTTTGTTTAGGGTTTGGTTGTGTGTTTTTTTTTTTAACACCCAACCAAAGAAGAAGGTTGGAGAACCTTGTTGTGTAAAAAGTGTGGTTTTGTTACTTGGGCATGTTTTTGATAGTTCTGATCTTGCTGCTATGCTCTTAATTTGCTGAAGCTTGGATAGACTCTGTGTATCTGCTCCACCGTGCCCTGACATGCAACATGCTGGTTTTGGTTGGCAGATCAGCTGATACAAAAAAATCTTCGTTAAACGGCTGTGCTGCAAAGTCCTCTTTTTTGTTTTTTCCTCCTCATCTTTACCATTTGTGGATGACTTTCTGATATTCTTAACATATGTGGTGTTCACCTTTGTGTAATGCCTGATAATTGGTGCCTTTGTTAATAACAAGATCCTTTAATAACGTGTATGTTTCTTACTATGATGGATGTGAGCTTTAATCTTTGATATTTCTTTATTATTTCATGACTGCAGAGCAGTCCAGAACTTTGGCTTTTTGCAGCTCATTATTGCTTTCAGGACAGAAGTGAGAAGGTTCCTGTGAACTGTTGACTTGAAATCTGTACAAAAATACAGCTTTGAAACAACAGCTTTCTTAAATAGATTGCCTACTTGGCAATATGGGATGGACCTGTCCTTTAATACTGTTACGTATGAAGCAATGTATGAAGCATTGCTTAGTTCAGAAAGTAGAAGGCGAACTGTAGTCCCCTTCTCAAAACTCAAAGGGATTTAAATAATGATTACTCATATTTTTGTTGTGAGCCCATCAGTGTGCATCTGCTTTAACTGTAAATGTTAGGATTAAAAAAAAAGTAATAATCCTGCCCTCACTGGATCTATCATGGAAACCGTATATTCTTAGCTTCTGGAAAGAATGGCCTTGCAGGCTGCGTGCAGATTTACACAGGGATTTTGAAAGCGATCACAGGCTATGCAGAAAACAACTTGGCTTGGGAAAGCGTTGGTTCTGTGCGGGAAGTCCCTTGTGTGAAGAATTCCGTATCTTCAGCTGCAGTTCCAGAAGAAAGGTATAGTGCTCTTACTTCATTAAATACAAATTCTCAGTATAAAACTATTTTTTTCTTGAATATCCTTAGACTGAGATAATGCTTGCTTGTAATTGCAGGAGGACACAATGACTTATTATCACTTTAACCTGTATTAGCACTCTTTTAAAGCATCGTATTAAACTGTGTCCAGAAGTGTCACCAAATATATATGTATTGAAGGAAAATTAATAGTAGAGGGTAATCTCTCACTTTGCCTGAGCTAATGGTGAGACTGACTTTTCTTTTTAAGAGTTTGAAAGTGTTGGAAATAGCATGTGATGGGGTCACTTCATTCACTGTTTAAAAATTTCCTTTCCTGTATCTGATACATATGCTCAACATCACTGTAATCTCTTTGGGACTTTTTCGAGAATGGCAGGGGAAAAGCCAAATGCTGCGTGCGTTTGGTTTTTGCTTCTTGAGTCTGAGAAAATTTCAGTTTCAGATCCAGGTAATTGCTATTTCTTACTTGTCTCAGGATGGATTGTTCATGATCTTATACGTGAGCATTGCCAGTGTTCCTAATTAATACCAATCTGTTCTACAGTGTGGTGACTTATTTTATTTAGAAAGCAGGCTGAAATTTTTCTGAAAAGGAGAGCGATAAACTGTGTTTGGAGGAGAACAGGCATTGTCAGATTTACTTTTTTTTTTTTACAATCAAATCCTTTTTTATCAATTTCTGTCATATTCTTTTTATATGTGCCTAACAGTGAAATTAGGATCTCTAATTGTATTTGTTGCTGATATATTTGCCTGGGGATCGTGCTTTTCAATTTTTTTTCTGGAGGCACTGGATTAAAATTTGGCATTTCAGAAAACTATTTAAATTTCACCTTCTTCTTTTTGTTGCAGTCAGCTCTGGTGGGCAACAGTGGCTTGAGGAGAATGCCCTACTGGGAGGTTTCCAAGCCTCTCTGTGCAGAGTGATATTTTTCTGACAAATTCAAATCTCAGGAGCTAGACAGTTATAATGGCGCACTTCAGAGCGCGAGCCAGACAGAGAGGGAGACACTTCAGAAGGAACATTCGCTTAATATGTGGACATGCATAGGGAAGTCTTTGATCCCAGAATCTGGGGAGAAGAAACATCTGGTAATGATGATGATTGAATATAACCTCTTGGGGACAAATTCTGCAGGCATAAGAATTTGTGCCTGTCTTCTAACTTCAGTGGAAAATATTTCAGTGTAGTTGGATCTTTTGTTATTTCAGGTAATTTAAAAATACTTATTTATTGTAGATACTTCCTGAATACATATGGATTCTACACCCAAATATATTTTATATTGAAGTTCTCTCTGTAGTCCTCAACAGTGGAAATTAAGGGCTATTTACTGTCGTAGTTTTTTCAGAAATGTAAGGATTTCTTCTCACAAGCTACTATTCATTAAATTGCACTTTGTCCATATTTACTAATCTGTTGAATATCTTTGAATTACTTTTTATCTATAAGAAATGAAAAAATATGTGGGCCTTTGTTCAGAAACACACTGCTGTTTTGAATCACCCAAAGCTCAAGCAGGGATTACTGAAAATTAAGGAAGAAAAGAGTGGGCAAAATGAGTCTGTGTCTTTTTTGTTGCACTAAGTGCAGAGAAATCCCCCAAAGCAGGAATTAAAGCTCAAAGTTCAATACTTTTGTGAGCATGCAAATGGAAATACTACAACTAGTGTATTTTCATTAGAAAAAGAAGGAAAGGTGCTGGTTCTGGGTCTTGTCAGGATTGTGCTGAACAGCAATTCATCATTCTTCTCCAAATGTTAAGCAGTAAAAGCGCTGCAAACAGGACAGTCTTTCAGTGGACTGTAGAGCATGAAGATGAGCAGTTGTATATGCTGACTAAAAAGCTTATGTTTAATTTATCTGTAAGAGATGGGGATATTGGTTTTTCTTACTCATCTTGGAGCAGACAGTAGAATATTAAGGCTATTAGAAAATGCTGTATAACAAAGCTTATGATTGCGTACTGTCTGTGGTGTTTTTCAGTAATGTAGAAAGAATTGCTGACCTTCACAATGACAAATGCCTTACATTAGTACAATGATGTCTGGGCCCTCTTCTTCCAAAACCTGCAAATACTCCAGTGGCTGTTAAGTATGATAGAGTACTCTGTGGAAGTGAAGAAGTTATTACTGTGTCTGGCAGTCTCGTGGATTTCTTTTAAAACTTCTTTAAATTCATAAAATTAAAAACCTTTGAGAAATGGTACAAGAACTGCTTTTGTACGCAGATATAGAGGAAGCAAAATGGGTATGACAAAAGATGCACCGCATATGAGATGCCACAGTATAGAGCACTTCAGGATGTATGACAAATAAAGGAAGATACAAAACTGGATGGTAGCGTAGATCATAAAAGCGAGCGAAGGGATGTAGTTTATAGAAGGTTCACAAAGCCAGCCTGTGGAGAATATCCACACAACAAGTGTTTTCCAGCTCGCTGCCAGCCATGCTCGCAGAAGGTACAAACCAGCCTTAACAGTTGTGGGTAACTTCAAATACCAATTTGCATGCAGTGGCTGACAGTTTGAGCCGGAGGTTCTTGTGGTGGCGCACGTGTGGTGGCAGCTTGTGTAGGAGGAGCATTTGCTTTGGGGGGATAATACAGCTTTTTGGAATTTCTCATTTCACTAAAAGTTGCTGAAGGATGATAAAGGGCCAAGGAAAGCGGGCAGAGGGAAGAATATGCTGCGGTCTATCCCTTTCCAGTTATTTTGTTCCCCCCCCACCCCTCACTTTAAGGGAGGGTAGAAGCTGAAGGAGCAGTAGACGAGTTGGGTTAAGTTCCTTCACGAAAAATACTGGAGGAAAACAGTTACACTGTTTGAAGGCTTCTAGAAGAAAACAGTCTGATCAAGAGCAAAGCACATTAAACCAAGTCAGTCTATCACTGTGTTTCAGAAGAAAATTAGATGCAGTAGATTTTTTTTCTCTCTTAACTTCGGGTATGGCTCTTGATATAATGTAATGAACATACCAGGGGAACCTGGATTAGGTGACACAGAACAAGGCAGAGTACAGCTGGAAAACTTCCCTCCAGTTGTCACTGTTTCACTTGCGAAAACTGGAAGTTTTGCAGAGGTCTGATGTTGATCTGCATTTCTGTGAGCAGGCTGAGTGATGGAGTACACCGTTACATTTTCTGGGTGACATTTCATCCTTAAGGGGGACCTGTAAGAATAAGTTAGACAACTGAGTTGATCCTGCCGTGAGGAAATAGATGCAGTCAGTAACCTTTACCAGTTCCAGCCCACTTCCCTGTTGCTGCCTGGCTCCTGCCAGTTCTCTGGGAGCGTAGGGGTGGGGAAGGGCTTTGTTTGTTTGCTTTGGCTGTTTTTTAATACTCTGAGATCTCCAGGGAAGAGGAAACTTCTTTATCTTTTGCTTTTAAGCAGAAGGCGGCATTGTAACGCTAATCTGGGCCTGTTGGAACTTCGCTAGAAGCGCCTTAGCTTGGTCCTTCCCTTCTGCCTGAGGTGGAGTGTTGCTTTTGGAAAGGCCTCCTCTCCAGCATGCGCGTTCCAAAACTGAAGATGGTTGCAATGGCTTGTGTAACTCGATGTGGTGCTGGATTGCTGTGATAGAATGCTGTGTTTTGTATCCATGCACCATAGAAATGACTTGGTTGTGGTCTGGGCTAGAGGGTACTACAGAAATATAATTAAAAACCGTAGATTTAACTGTTGTTTGAACGTGGTGAGACTTGCACAGGCCTGTTTGCTAACATCACCTAAAGAAGAAGTAGTGTTTTGACTGTGAGTCTGTGCCCTCCAGCAGAGTTACTTCTGGCTTTTTAAAAGGCTGTAAAAAAGCCCCGCTAAGCTCATGGACATGGTCTCACTTTTTAAATGCCTGAAGTGTGATTTGTATAACCTTCTTTAATTCTAGAAATATTTTGGTCGTTGTTGTCTGAAGTACAATGGCATTTCTTAACAACCGGTTCAGTGTACAATGTACCATTCCTTAATTAGCTATTTCTCCCAAAATACACACGAGCATATAGGTGTTACACTTCATAAGATGCATGGTTCAGTTTTACTGATTCCATTGGGTCGTATCAGCCTGGATTACAAGGTACGAAGTGACCTTCTCCAACTCTAAATAGATTAGGTTGGTGGCTTGCCACTGGCTTGGAACCCTTCTTCCAAAAGTGCTGCCCTGGTCCAAGGCAGATGTGGGTTTATATTTAATTTATTGTCATATTGAAAGTGGAGAAACAATTCAACTTATTGTACCTTGTATCTGAATGATACAGAAGTATTTGTAATAATAATAAAAAAAATTATGCATTCATTGAACTATTAGTGAAATGTTGCTTATTCCTAAGTACAGCTCTTTGCTTTCTTCCCATTTGAGTTTGCAGAGTTCATTGGAAGGCCGCGTGGTATAAATAGGCATACATTATTTGCTATCAGGCTAATAACAATCTTCTTGGCATCCCAGTGTATCACCTCTCCCCGTCCAAACCATCCCGTCTTATAGAAGCATGTCATGAGGAGTCTTATATTTTATATTAGGAAAATTTATTTTCTTATGAGAAAATTAGTACAAATTATTCCTTTTTCCACTATGCCATTGTCTTTATTATACATGTCAGAACATCTCTGCTAATTTTCTCACTTAAGAATACAGGAGACAACAATTAAAAAACAGGTTTCAGCGTTGCTCAGCAGAACTGCAATGGTTGATGCTATGATGAAGCTTCATATTTTTAGAAAGATTGTAATTTACAGAGTATAATAAATAATTATAGTTGTGCTACAGCTGTCAACACAAATGAGCAAAGTACACTTTGCAGTTAAGAATCCTTTTATGCTATTTGTTCTGGAACTTGTTCAAAATAACTTAATAACTCAGTGTTGGTCTTACTAGTGTGAATAGAATTAATGAGGGTCCATTACGCTGTATTTCACAATCAAAAGCTGATGAGAAGGTGTGCCTCTTTCTCTGTCATCCTGTTCTCTGACACGCTACCCACAGTACTGTGTAAGTGTGGCAGAACATAGATGATCATAAAATTCACAGTAAAAATCACCATTTCAACTAAAATAAAAAGTGACTCTGTTATCTGCTTAACTAAAAGTGACTTTTATTTTAATTATTTGTCCTCTAACGTATAGGAAGGCTAGTTTAGTTGGTCTATAAGGCCCCATCTTGCATAGCCAGGAAGAGGTATCAGTTGATCTCCAGGCTCAGCAGTGAGCAGGAGGTAGGACCCCCTGACCTCCGGGAGCTCCTTCAAGCCCTGAAAGGCCATGTGTCACCACAGAGCCCACCTGCCGCCTCTGCCCAGCTCCTGGGACTTGGGAGCAGCGTCCAAGAGCTGAAGCCCAGTACCTGTGCCCATCGTGAGCATGTGGATGCTCCTGGCTTAAAGCCTGCATCGCTTCTTGGCTTTTGGTGAGCAGAAACAAGAAGAGAGAGTAGATGAGAGAAAAAGGAGGTGGTGGGAGAATGGCAAAAGGAACTTCAAAGACATGGAGAGATCCCAAAAGAAAGGAGACAGATCTAGATGAAAAGAACTGAAGGAAAATTTGCGAAGGAAAGAAGGCAGGAAATGAATATGGGGGGAGAAGAATAGGGGTAATACACTGAGTATAAAGAAAAAGAGACTGTGGTTGAAATTTGAGGAAAGGCTGAAAGGGACTGACAGCTGGTTAGAGGATGAAAGCTGGATCTATACAATCACGGAGTGTGGATGAGGAAATTGTAATATGTGTGTTCAAAGTGGATTTCAGCTTGAAACCTTGTTAAACTTAACCTCTGGTTTTCTGGCTTGCTGTTGGGAGCCAAAGTAGAATATTTGTACAGGCTCCTGATGTGGTTGGCTGACATTGGGGCCAATCCTTATTATTAGATAAATTATACCCTTAGAAACATACGAGCTGTTGAAAACTAGCTAAAAAAATAAAATTACTAAAATCATGGAAAACAGAGAAGAACAAAGGCTGCAGTAGCAGGAACATGGAAAAGAGAAAGGAGAGAAAGTGAGCAAGACATAGAAACGGGCAAAACGAGAGAAGCCCTCCTGCAGAGAGTGATGGGATTTGGAGGGCACAGTAATGAGAGGCAGGAGCATGTTTTCCTCCATCCTGTCATTAGTGGATGTTGTTGGTAAAGAGTCAATGGCGGGTAGCCATGGTTTTGGTCCGTTGTGTTGAGACGACGCCAGGAGACTGATAGTTTCTCCAGCTGCATCTCCTTGCACTTGTGAGTGATGAGCAGCCAGGTACTCTCTGCACTCACGTTCTGCAGTTTTTGGGATCTTACAGGTGGATATGGTCAGCTTTGCTGAAGACGTGTTTCCGTTTGTTATTTGTGATGTGGGAATTTATTGAAAGGAAACCAATGGAAACTTCTTCCAGACTACCTGAAAGCTAGGCTATGATTCAGTAGCAATTTTCTTCCCCATGCATTGGATAATAATGCAAAGGTTTGAAAACTGCTTTTTGCTTTCCCCTTGTCTTTTAAGTTCTGGTTTCACAAATGATCGTGACTCTGGTTCTTGGTGACAAATTAATTGGTCTGGTCTGTCACATAATGCTGCTGGTGTGAGCAAAACCAGTGCAAATACCATGGAACAGAAAAATGTTTGAGTACCTGTGTTTCCTCTTCCTCTATCTTTGCACTCTGGAGAGCAATGGAATATGCTGGGGTGGAGGAAACATGCCCTGGAGGAAAATGCCTGAAAAATGACTGTACTTAGACACATTGCACTTCATTTGTGTATGTTTATTCCAGAAGCTATGTAAACGTATATCACTTGTATTTATAGTAAAAAAAAGCTAAGTGAGAATTACTTACAGAAAATCTAGCGCAGGTCTCAAAGTGCTGCTCTGAAGCAGCCTGTCTGTGGTGGTGTACTTTTGAGGGGCTTGCGGTTTCTATTTGAGCCTGTTGGAGATGGAAACTTGTTACAAGGAAATGAGATAAAAGATGCTGTTTGTCAGAACAAAGGAAGAATCAGAGGTGGCTCTTTTCCTTCTTGTTTGCTACAGCCTCTCCAAAACCCATGACACATTTTAATTAAAAAAATAAATAAATAAAAATAGTTGTGGGGCAATATCCATGGCAACCAGAAAGACGCTTAGTGCAAGAACAGTTCCTATTAAGATGGTATTTCACAGGCTCAGATTTGGACTGGAATGTAGGTTGCTGATGATCTTTATGCCAGAGCAAAGGTATGTATATTAAATATTGGTGAAGTATTTTATGTTCTAAGCATGGTCTGGGAGGGCATGGTCTCTGTTGTCATGCAGGCTGGCGCCCATCAGCTGTGCCCAGGAGCGTAAGGATTTGAACAGGCGAATCCGACTGAGAGAATGAGAAACGTGAACAAGTTGAAGCCTGGATTAGGAAAGGACACCTCAGCCTGGCCACTGGGAAAGAAATTCTCACCGCTCCTTTTAACCGATCACAAGCTACTGTTCTTATTTCTTGTGGGCTTGAGTGCGTGTGTATGCTGTGCTGAACTACCAGTTGAACACTGTTTCAACGTTGCTGGTTTCCACTGCAGGTGTAATCGTTTCTCTCCAAAGACAGGGGCCACCAGGGTTTGCGCTGTTTCTTCAGACAGGGCAAAATATGTTCACTGGTTTATTTTCAGAGACTGAAGTACTAGGCATTAGTTATGTGATGGAGGACACAGTGTTTTTTAAGGAAACAAGTAGATGAGGTTCTGCACAGGTGCTTAGGATCTAGTCTGGTTAATTTGGAGATGCACACACCCCACATGGATGCGGATATACCTACATGCACATTGCTTTGCAAATTTGATTTGTTGCTTCCCCCTTTTACAATCTCATGCTAAAATAAAATAGGTGTCTTTAAAAAATGGTCCTGTATTTGGATATGATAGATTGTATCATGCATAACTAGTTTTCTGGGACATAGATGAAGGTATCTGCCATCTCGGTTTTACTATTGCTGCCAGAAATGTAATGCAGTATCTACTTCTTTTAAGTTTTCTGCTTTCACAGTTTATACATTGCTGAGTAACTTGGATGTACTGCTGCATTTTCAAGTAATATACCTTCTAAAATAACAGGATCCTCTCTCATTGTACAGTCTTCTGTCTGAGGCTGACGATTGTTTAATCATTTTATAATTTCTTGTGATTGCTGCTTAGTAGTAACTTCTCACTTGCGCAGTGACTCTGTCCTGGGCAAGGAACTCCATTTTCGGTGGCTTCTGTAGAATGCACAAAAGAAAAGGTGCTTGGTCAGTTAAACCATTAAGGAGCTAGTTTGTATTTAATAGATCACATTTACATTATTACTTGATGTAACATGTTACTCCTAAAGCTACAAAATGAGGTACACTATATATATTATGCTGCTTTAATTAAAAGCTGTATGTGTTACTGTTTCAAACTTGTACTAATTTTAATAAAATTTTAATTTTTTAATGAAAATAAAACTGATAATCCCTGCAACAAATTTTAAAGCTCAGTTTCAAAAAGCCACTTATCCTCAATAAACCTGACACAGAAATACTTACTGATTACGTAAGTATTGTTATTTTTGTAGATTTACTAAATTCCTTTCAGAGACCTGAATACAGATAACCATGATGAAGTGTTACTGCTCTTCTCCTAATCTGCTTTGTAATTTTGCATATTACTAAACTTTGTAATGGCTTTACTGTCTTTGACCAGAAAAGACATCGTTGTTGAATTGGATGGGGTTGTTGGCTGTAAGCCACCATACGACTGTGGTACCTGTACTCCTAGCTCAAACTCTGCTGTTGCTTTCAAAAGCACAGCACTAACTTGTTTCCTAAAAAATGAAGTAGAAGTGGCACAGAGCAACTTGGTTTCCTAAGTTATCTGTTGCTGGCTGCTTCAGGCAGAAACTCTTTTACTTCTGTTTTTTCCTCTTTCCTAAGCAGTACTTCCCCCTCCCCCGCCCTTTCATTTCCTGTTGTCTTTAAAAGAATTGGGGCTTTATTTTATGAAAATGCTGACAAGGTCAAATTTCAGAGGTGGTACTTTCTTACTGTCCAGGTCCTTGTCTCATACACCAAAATAGTTGCTTTGCGATTCTGAAATACAACTGGCTTTTAGCCGCATAACTGAGCTTGGGGGGAGGCGTGATGGGCAGGCCTTTTCTGATTTGAGTCTCTATCCGTTCACTTTTTTGTGGAGAGTTTTATCTGGACGCGGTTTGCCATCCTGACAGCAAAGCCAGAAAGCAGTGGGGTTGGCCAGGCGGCTCCCAAGGGCCGGCCTTGGCACGGAGGGTTGACCACCCTCCGTGGTCAACTCACCCTGCGGGAGAGGCTCCATCCCCTACCGTGCCAGGGCTGAATTGGGCTGGAGCAGGGAGCTAAGCAGAGCCCATTCCTTTATGTTAGAGATTTGCCTATGTTTGTTTATTTAATATGCTGTTCGGAGAAATTTGCAAAGAAAGCTACCCTCAGGTAGTTAGTGCTCAGTTCCTGCCACATTTCTGTGTAATATGTGATTCTTTAAAATAGTGGAAGGGTGTAAGATCAGTATCTAGGCAACTAACTTCTATAATGCTCTCAAAATCCTGAACCTTGATCGTGAATCTCAGACCTCTTGTGACAGCGATTCTTCTCTGATGCGGGAGAATGAGTTATTCCTTTTCCATTTAATTTATTTAATCCTCATTTTCCTTTTCAAAGATTAGTAGTTGCAATACATACCTTTCACTTTATTTTCCTTCTTCTCAGATCCTTAGCATGGTTTAGGGTTTATCACCTTACTTTGAATAGCAAGTAGGTTTAGATAAGCATTCCAAAAAGCGATTAGAAAGCAAATACTTAATGGGATATTGAGCAGAAAAAGCTGTAATCTGCAACTATCAAAATGTTTTCAGTATGGAAGCATGTATCCATTACAATTTTATTTTTCCACAGAAAGACTAAGGATTTTAAATTCACAACTCAAAGAGAATGTCTTTGTGAATAATATTTTACTGTAAAATAAAACTTAGCATTTTTACTAGAAATAATGTCATAAATATCAATATGTTTCATAATATATTTTTATGGATTATTTTTCGAGATGGTATTTTATGAAATATCTTTGTGACTGTCTTTTACAGTGTGACTAAGTCATGTAACGTTTAACACTGGGTGTTTTTAGAGACTTATTTCCATAAATGTGTTTATTGCCTGTTTTCACATTAAAGACTGAAATCTTTGTGATACAAAAATCAGGTTCCTAAAAATAATATTTAAAAATAACTTTTTTGTTGAGGATTTTCTGAGGTCACAGGTATGCCAGTGAAGGATGAGTGGTGATCTGTCTTTCTGAAGGCTGCGTTAAAATTGCAGGAGTTTTTGGAGCTTTTCCTTCCTATATTTTAAAAATGGTTTTGGAGATGAGATATCACTAAAGCAGAGACGTTTTTACTGGTGCTGGGTGAAGATGTGTGATCTGTCCGTGATGGTGTTTGGTGTTCCATAGTAACCTGCATGTTGACGTGAAGAAGCAACTGAAAATCTGAAAAGGCTATCTTGTCTTTGCAGGAAGTGGAGAATAATTTTGCTGAAATAAGTGACGAAAAGATAATTTTTTAACTCACAAAGTAGTGTTTTGGGTTTGGTTTTTTTTTTTTGCTGTAATACCAAATCATTTTCCTCAGTGATGGGGAATTTCTTTAGACGATATTAAAAATCAAAATATGGCATTTAACATATAATTGCAGTGTACTTTTTTGCATACAAAGGTATTGTCAGTTGCTGAAGAATTTATTCAGATAAATGGAGTATGGCTTTAATTTGATTATTGAATGAACTTCTCTTGATTATAAATAGACAAAAATGTGTAATCAATGTGTTTGGTTTTTTTTAACAATCAGCTACTTATCTGCATAAGTGTGCCAGATTATGTTTTTTTGGGGGTGGGGTGTGCACTGCTGATGCTATAAGAGCTTTAATGTAGGGATTTTTCCAAATGGAAGCATATCTTGATTATGATTCAGTCAGTCTTGTGTGAGTATCGTTTATTAACCTTTTAAGGGACAGGAGCTGGAAGCTTCTAGTAGCAAAGATCTCCATAGATGTATTGAAATTCCAGACCTCCAGGGCCAGGGCGCTGTGCCGGGGGGTGGGTTAGCACGGTGTGTTTAAAAAGATGATGCTCAGCCCCCCGTGGCTCCAGTGGGGTGTGTCTCTTTTCCTTGCCTGCTGGGTGATGGCGGTGCCCTCCCTTACACCCTTCTTCTCCACGTTCTTTCATTTTGGCAGGTATTCAGTGTTTTTCCAGTAAAACGAGATGGAAGCTACAGACAAGTTAAATATATTCAGTGATACAGTAATTCTGCAAAGGTTTGGGGAGAGATGTAAAACCAGGAACGAGGCTTTGCTTGCAGTGACAAGCAGTTGTTCTCGCATGTGTAGAAGGCTTGTTCCCTCTAGCTGTTTGTGCCCTTCTTCTTTCTCTCCAGCTGGGGATGGGATGCATGAAATCAGCCAGAAAACTTTTGTTTAACAAGATGGAAGTGCCTGGTGACTTCCTGCTGAATTCTCACGACCTGAGTAAATGAATTGGTAATTAAAATATGTTATGAAAATAACATCTAATGTAATAGAAGACTAAACCATAGCCTTTAAAGATACAGAACTTAGCCTTATGTCAAATAATACTTGATACAGTAATAAAATACTTGATAAAATAATAGGATATTACTTAGCTAAACAGTTATATAAAATAATGGGCACTGACAAGCAAGGCTTCTGGAGGACTGTTCTGCTCCATGTCCTTATCTAAAGGACTCTTAAGCACGTTGTTTAAATCATTGCAAAGAAGATAGCAAAACCAGAAATTACTGTGGAAAGGAAAACAAAAATAAGTAACTCGAGATGATGTGGGTACAAGCCAGGGTTTTGTAAGAGAACATAATGAATATTAAAAGTACATGAAGGACTGGCAGTGAATGATAAACTTATGCAAGAATCACCTAACGCAGGAATTTTTTTTTTAATAAACCTGAGAGCTGAAGATTAGATATGTAAGCATTTTCTGCCGATCTTTTATTTAAGGCAAAAACCATTTGGCATTCACAATTCTATAGGGTTTTATGTGAAATGTTACTTTAGATTTGGTAGTTGTAGGACAAATGGGTGAAATAAGTCCACCTCAAGAAATGCATTTCTCTGTCCTTCTGACGTGAAATTATTGTAGCTTTGTGGCTTGACTGAGACTGACTTGGTCTGTTCTGTTTAGAAAAAAAGATGAGATGTGCTAGAAAAGTATGCATTGGTCCTATTGAATGGTTTATTCTCTGTTGTAGACACAGTGTAAAATTAATTCCTTCAGTGTCCTAGAGTTAGGTTGCTGGAAGTTTGCTGGTGGTTTTGCATATATATTAAGAACACTTTAGCTTTTATAGTTTTGTGGCTCATCTGAGCTACTACAGGTGTGGTAAAAAGTATGTACTTCATTATTTTGCTCAGCCTTGTATGTAGTAGCATTCAGACTCCTCTATTTCCGTGTCTCAGTGAGTTGGGGATTACAGTGACCATATACCCGATGAGCATTGTAACTGGTACACTGATGAGAGTCATTTAATGGTATTTGTCCTACCCGAACCTTTCCTACAACACTGCAGTGATATGTTGTCATTTTTTCTCTGTCAAAATTTCAGCCTGTGAGGATATTGTCGAAATGGTGGGGAGGCAGATTATGATGCTTCCCCTGCCCCCATACGTGTCATGTAAAGGCGAGGGTGGGACATCCTGGATAAACTGTGCTGGGTTAATGGTTGTTCCTTTTCAGCATTTTCTGCATCAATAATCTTCGTGGACATTTTTAGGTGATGGTAACCTGTGAAATCAATCATCAAAATCCAAAGCACAGATTGTGATGGATTCTGTCCTTGCAGTGCTCCAGTATGTGCTGTCTTGAATTCAGTATTGTGTGAGCAGATGGCTGCAACGTATCTTTCTGGTGCTGTCTTAATAGTACATGATTCTTGTATTATAAAAAAAGATAAAAAGAAATAGTGTTTTCTTCATTTGGCTCAGTTCAGCTGCCCCAGCTGTTTCCTTGTTTCCATGCATGAGTTGGGTTAGAGGGAAGAAGTGGCAAGGAGAGGTGGTTTTCTCTGCGAAGCAGACCACAGACCAAGTTGCAACATGGGCAGCATGGTGCCCATGTGCACAATTCCTCTTGACATTAATGGCCATTACGAATATAAAGTGAGGCTAGCATGCAGTGATTACCCATGAAGAGCCAAATTATTATTGTTAATGATGATGTGTGTATGTTTCAGCGAAGGCTGGATTGCTTCTAATGGGTTTTGTTTTCAATTCCTCCGTTCAATGTGAGGTACTTCTGGCTCCTGAGTTCTTGTTTTAAATAGGATTCCCATCTTCTGCTGTCCATGAAACATTATTACTGGTTTCTCTCTGTTGATTTATGCAGTTTTATTTCTGCTGTTCCTTTTCTGGGTTTTGTTCTGGTTTTTTTTTGGTTGGGTGGGTTTGGTTTTTTGTTGTTTTGGTTTTTTGTTTTGCTCTTCAACTGTCAAAATAAAGATCATATTTTCACATGTATAACTTGCACCATATATGACCTATGTAAACTATGAGGAAGGGCAATACATTGAGGGAGCAGTTGGCAAATAATGGTAGGTCGAAAGCAAGAGAACTGGGATTTCAGAGGAGGAAGGGAAGAGGAGGAAATGCCTTCTTGCTGCTGGGGCTGTGCATGCCCAGGTAGTTGGAAGATGTGACCATGGCAAGGGGGTTGCCCTTGGAGGACTGGAACTGGGAGGATGGATTTTGGGCGCTCATACAGGTAATAAGGTCCTGAATGGCATGCACACCTGTACGGGATTCACCAAGTGCAGCAAAGGAAAATCTCTTAGGAGTGGTGAGACTTCTTGGCTGCCAGTTCTGTTTTATGGCATACGGTGTGGTTTCACTGTACATATCATGTGGCTTAGATGTATACTGCTGATGAGGGAAATGGCCAAGCTCTTTCTCCTTCTCCTCCTCCTCCTCCCTAGCTCCTGGCTGTGTTTCCTTGGACCAGTTTGTTGATTTAGTTGAAGGCAACTCCTTCTCCAACCCTTTCTGATGCCATGTTGACACCCTGACTCTCTTTCATTCAGTTAGGGCATGGCTGCATGGCTGTTAAATGCAGCACAGGGAGGGCTCTCCAAAGGGACTGCCCCTTTTGGTGGCTTTGAGTTCAGTAAAATTAAGCACAGAAGTCTGTGCCCTCAGCCTCTGACTCAGGTGCAACACCCCGCTGTGTCTGAGTTCGTAGCAAGGAGGGCATCCAGTAATCAGATGGCATCTCAGAGGAGGAGTGGAAGTTTGCCTGAAGTCTGTCAAAAAGGTTTGTGAAACGGGTGTAATCGTCACTGTTGCTCTCTGCTGAGGAGAGCTCCTCAGGCTGCTCAGGAAAAGTTTGCAGGTCTGATTCACGGGTGAGTGACAGACCTTATTTATATGCTTCCTACCCTTCTGTTCCTCTCTGAGTTCCTGTATTCAGCAGTCCAGCCCGAGATACCCTCTGGGATACTTCCCGCCCCGCCTCCTAATGATGCTCATAGTGAAACCATGTGACAGGTGATGTTTGGATGTTAACTTGCTCATGGCAAAGAAAAGAGTATGAGCAGCCGAGCTTGAAACAACTGTCATTTTAAAAAAATCTGAATGTTTCATCTGGAGACAATGGAGGCAAAGCAGTTACACCAAAAGAGTCTTCATTCGCTGCAGAAAACAAACAAACAAACAAAACTCGCGAAACCCACAAATGTTAAAGTTTTGGTGGTTTTGGTCAGCCTTTCCCAAGGACAGAGCCCCGATATGCTAATTGCCATGGAAATGAAATCGGTTAGAGGTGCTGTTGGTGAAGCTGAATTGTGTGTATTGTTCAACTTGTTAAGTGGAGCTTCCAGATAAGAAAATAACCAAACTAGTTTACCAAAAGGAAAAAATAATGGGGAATTAGTTTTGTGTCCCAGGGAGGCTTCATAATGGATGCCCTTCTTCTTTTCCCAAGTAAGAGAAATAGGAGATCGGCATTTTGTACAGAAGAAGCGTTTTAACATTTTATTGTTACTTGTTTATTTAACTTCAGTGTACATCTCCTAATAAATCAAGGGAGGAGCCAGGTTGTGCTTTAAACTGAAAACTTTAGATCAGACATGTGAGTAAACCCAGAGGGATTTGCTCCCCAAGACATTTTAGAGCAACTCAATAGAGTTTATTTCATTTATTTCCATGTTTTGAAGGTGCTTCATTTAGTAATTAAGTGAGGTTTAACTTGGGCAACTCTAGCTTTCTGTAGTCATCATTAGTTTATCAAGCGTGGACAGTCCTTTCCAAAATATTTTTTTTATTACAGCTTTAATAAATTATTTCAAGCTATGTTTTTGTTTCCTTTACTGTCTCAAGACTAAGAGGTTTCCAGTGGCCTTCAGGCAACTGCTTAATTCACCTAATGCACATTATGGTATTGAAAAAGTTATCTCCATCTCTGTGAAAGGGGGTACAGATTAAAGGCTAGGAATAGCTGGCATAGCAGTTGGTTTGTGCTGATACTTTATTCTGGCAACAACCAGCTTTCTACAACACTTCGTATTTGCAGCAGTTCTCAGTAGTGCGTTAGTCTATATGCCTTCAGTAAAGATTTCCTTTCTTTAGTCACAGTAGAAGGAGAAAAAAGAAATGTTTTATTGTGTTTATTCTTTTGATTATTTCTTTATTGTGTTGAGGTGCGCGCGCAGTGCAGGAGGGAAGGATATTGGGAACAGAACTGGGTGGGAAAGGATTACAGACGGCACAACTCTGGGAAGAGCATCCAGATTTGGTCCATGGGGCAGAGAGAGATAATTATGGCAGGAAGAGAGAGGTGTGAGACAGTGAAAGTATGTTGGATTAGGAGCTCCTTTGGGGTAAGGAGAAGCAGAAGGTTGCATACATCTGCTCATGATGCATACAGTTTGGCTTTTACCCATGTATCTTAAAGGGTTTTTTTGACAGAGAATTGGATTCACTCTCAAAATGCTTCAAAAACAACCCACCTCTTTTTTTTTTCTTTTCTTTTTTTTTTTTCTTCTGAAAAGTACTTTGCAGCTCTTGAGTTTCTTCTAGGTATACTGTTGGCAGAATGTGAATCCTGAACCTTTAAATCTGCAGTGCAGACCTTTCAGAGCAGGAGGAAACGAAGCAATTTTGATCATCTTGGGGGCCCAAGTGCTAGAAAGAAACTTCATATGTTGTTTCTTTGTATTAAAACTGTTTGGTAGGCAATAACACAATGATGGAGACCAGGAGTCAAGTTCAAGCTTCAGGTCTGGGAGGTGAATGCTGTCTGCATAAAACAGCCAAAACAGAATTACCTTACATGATCAGTCCAAGAGTCTGTTAATTTATTGGCTTGGCAACAGTTGCATTGAGCTGCTACATGGGTGGGAAAAATTCCTTTAGTTTATAGGGAACAGTGAGAAATCTTTGTTGTAAATAAAAGGCAAAGGGGAACCTAGAAACACAGTTAAAGCTCTGTTAAAAAGAGGCAGAAGCATAGATTTTCTGCCTTGCTTCCAAAAGAAAGATGAGGTGTGATCTAATTAGAATGATGACATTTAATTAAAAATGAGCATTCGTGAGAAACAAAGGTATGATTTTTGGTTGGGTTTTTTCCCTGTACATTTTCATGTAGGAGCACACATATGGTCATTGAAGCCTTCTTGCAAAGCTTTCCAGTATTTGGATTCAAATTAGTGCTGGTTGCAGTTCTCATAATTTTCTGTCAGAAGGTATAATAATAACACTCAAAAAGGAAGGGGAAAACGTATAGGATAATATCACACAGTTATGCAGCAAAGATGGTACTTGGCTTTTTTTTTGTTGGATTTTTTTTTTTTTCTATTGATGCAGTAACTTATTTAGTCAATACTGTGAGTTCAGTATTGATGAACAAAATATTGGCAACCACAGGAGCTCAACCCCACTTCTGAATCATTTTCAGGAATGACTGTTTATTTTGTTCTCAAGTGACGATTTGGTTCACCAAGTGAGTAACTTCTGCCTGGTGTAATTGCATGAATGCCTTAAGGAACTGACACTATACTTTTCCTAAACAATAACGGAGCTGGCATACAATACGCGAATGAGATACTCTTAAGTCCACCCATGCTCTCAGTATTGAAACACCAAGCTGGGTTTGGACCTAAATACTTGGTCTTTTTTTTTTAATCTTAGTTGTATAGTTGTGCTCTTAGAGAGTTAGTAAAGTTAGTGATGAACAATTTATAGGAAAAAAAACCCCTATTATTCTTCAGAAACAATGTTACTAAGCAGGCAGGAGACAAATGCTGGTTCAGTCATCCCACGTGCTCTGAGATTGTAACGACTCAAAGGATACTTCCTCTAGACACCCCAAGTCCCCCTGTCCCCAGTGTTCCAGCTGTGCTTAATCTTGAAGATCAGTGGATTATTCAATTGCCTTTTTATTGAAAAAGATGTTTAAAAGCCCTCAAGAAGCCGCTTTCTTGACCAAGCAAAGTTTGAAGCAGGCTTCAAAGAAGATACTCCAGACGGAAGCAGATGGGTCGTTGGACACAAGGGACACTTACTTCTTGAGTTAGTGTTGGGTTGGCATAGCTGCTGAAATAAGGCTGGGAAAGGTTTCCTGCCACTGTTTTACATGCTTGCAAATGATAGGGCATTTGCTTATGCTTGTGTGAATTCCAGGTCTTGACTGTGCTATTTTCCATATTTTTGCTTGAAGTATAACATCAAGATTGAAACTTTCTGTTACTGGTAACTAGAAGTATAATTAATATAATGCTTTGACGGGGGGGAAAAAATCCCCAAACCAGATGCTGGTGTTA
The DNA here is from genome assembly GCF_963921805.1 of Phalacrocorax carbo. Taxonomy (NCBI): domain Eukaryota; kingdom Metazoa; phylum Chordata; class Aves; order Suliformes; family Phalacrocoracidae; genus Phalacrocorax; species Phalacrocorax carbo. The sequence goes on along the minus strand of NC_087513.1, from coordinate 136,127,108 downwards.
ATTGGACACTGAATCCTTTCAAATCATTCATTAGCCTGTAGGTACATTGTTCCCAATCACCTGCAGTTTCATTTCAGTCAAAAAGTGCTAAGATAATTTTTTTTTAATTAAGGTGACATTATAAATTAACCTGTCAATAAATGCTGTTAACTTTTTCAGCAGTGCAGTTACAAGTGGATGGATTCGTAGCACTGTTCTTTAGCCAAAAGAGAAGTATTGGATCCAGTGCCGAGTTGTTAAATACTGATGAATTATTTATTTAATGAATTTTGTCTTCCTCTGTTTGCAGTGTGACTGGCAGAGCACCAGCTCTCTCCAAATGTTCCATTGTTAAGAATTACTCTGATATTTGGGGCCTTATTGGTTTGATTTGCTACCCAGGTTGTAACTCCTTTGCCGTATTCTGGACTAGTAAGGACCTTAACCTGTTGAGTCTCCTGATCTGGCTGAGAACCGTTTCTGCAGTATAGGTTTTAGTGGGAATGCCTCTTGGTAATTAGTTTTTAAATTATGTTTCTGTTGGAACTTAGCTTGTCTGTTCTGCTGTAAACCTAATTGTGTAAATGATCACGAGAGTGAATGCGCAGTGGCTCAGACGTTAAGGTGAATTAAAAATATGTCAAACTTCAGAAATATTTTATGCTATATCTGGTTGGATTCGGGTCATTATTGTCTTTTACAAGATTAATAGGACTTCAGGAAGAAAAGTGAGCTGTCCCCAAAAGCATTACTGGAAGAAAATTGTCTCTCAATGTGCATCTAGTATAAAGAAATCTGATAACATTCTTTCTAAGATTCATAAACACTTGTATTAGAGGAGTCAAAGCTGTAGGTCCAGCTGCTTATTACTGAACTGTTGGCTGCTTAAGCAGCTCTCTTTAGAAGGTGCTCTGCATGTGTAGTATTTTTTGACCAGATTTAAAACCAAAACAGTACAGAGTATTCTGGGGTACCGTGCTGCAGTGAAGATGAAATTCAGAGTCTATGGAAGGGTGGGGCTGTGCTGGGATGGAGCTTTTGCTGGTAAGTGTTGCTGAGATCTGAAAAGGTAATCCTGAGGTATGTGTGGAGTTGGTGAGTGTCATCACTGCTCTTGCTCATGGGCTGCTGCTGCATTTGAAGCTTGTGTGCTCCTGCTGCTGGCTTGCCCCATGCCCTGCAGTAATGTGGTTTGCAGGAAGACACTTGGCATTTTAAGAATTTGTTTTGTGCTTATTTTTCTCTTTGTCTGTCATCTTCTGACATTTGCACATGATTTAAAATTGTGATAGGCCTGTCTTTACATCTTACTACATCATCTGTTTCTTGAAGGCTACCAAATCTGCTTCTGCTGGAATAGATTTTGCTGTGTCTTCTTTCTCCTGCCCTCAAGGAGACAATTAACTTTGGAGGTTGTTATTGAGGTCTGAGGAGATGTTTTCCTTTCTAAGTGTGAAAGAGAGAGGCACGTGCAGGAGCTCATGTATAGACCTGAACAGAGGCAGGATTAAAAAGGCTTTGGTACTTGTTGCTGGCCGTCTGCTGGGAGCAGTTGTGGGATTGAGGTCAAAATACTTCAAGTGCAAATGTGGTTTGCATAGTCCCTGAACAAAGATTGTTTGGCTTACCTGGACTGTCACAGACACTAGCTTTTAACTGGTCTTTAAAATCAATTGCTGCAATAATGTTTATGGCACACTGGCTTTTACTGAAGGTCTCTGTCCTGTAGGAAACCAGGACCCAGGTCCTGAACATATGTGCTTTGAACAGTAGTCAATTATTTGATAGCTGGCTTCTTTCCTGCTGTTTCCATGACGTTGTATGTGGTGTTACCCACAGGCATATTGGGATGCTGAAGTGGAATTTTTTTTTAATTACTATTTTTCATTGATTTGAGAGGGCATGGGGGGGCATGAGGATCAACGAGTAAGATTTAAAAAAAACAACACCCTAACCAAAATGCCTAAGCCAAAAATATCTGAACAGTGTGATTCAGTTGCATTTGTTCTCCCTTTGGAAAATATAATAATCACTCTTTAATTCTTATTTCCTGTCTGAATAATTGCATTTTGTACTCAAATGTGTGTTCTTCTAAATTATTCTCTTCTTAATGGACTCCCTGTTTAACTGCATTTCTTCTTCTGTGCCCTTCATAGTAACATGAATATATTTATTTTCTGTTCCCTACTTTTTGTATATTCCCCCACAGTTTACACAGTTCAGCAGCACTTTGAGCTCCCACTTTGTTTTGCCTGAGTTCACTGTAGGTACCAAAGGCTGCTGATTTTCTGTCAGTTGGCAGTTTCACCTATCTTAAGAAAGACTAGGCAAATTTTGTGTTACTGTATAATACTGTAGCAGTGAGGACAGAACAGTCATATTGCTCAGGGACTTCCAAAGGATCTGTGGCCTTGAGGAAAATGTGGAGAAAATGTGGATCAAATAAAATATTTAATTTTTTTTTACATTTCTAGTGGTGCTGTGGCTCACCAGGAGGCAAGAAAAAAAGTTGAATTTCCTTTAGCCTCTTGCAGAGGCTGTGTATACACTTTGCTTAGGTTGTTGAATGGTAAGTAGAAAATTAAAGGTTGGCCAGTGTGGGGTTTCATCCTAAGTGGAGGAAGCTTCTCTCGGCTCAAAAAAGCAGAGAGCAGGCTGTCTTCTCAGGGAGGTATGGGAGAAATCCTTTGCTAGATTTTGTGCTCAGAAGGGGGCAAACCTGGTTGCCCGGTGCTGGAGTAGTCTTAACATCAGAAAACACTTCACTTGACAGAGCGTTCTTCTCTCCCCCTCCAGCAGAAAGATACTCTTATCAATTTATATTAGTACCATATATTAATTCCATTTTAGTAGTGGAGAAGAAAAGGAGTTCACACTTGGTTTTGGCACTTGCAAATATGGGTGCAAAACTATTTTCTTAGCATCAGGCATGGTTTTGCACGCTGTGTGGAGAGGTAGCTACCTGTGTGCTGACCTGCCATCAGCCCCTTTCTCATCTGCCCGTTGCTATTGACAGGCCAACTGTAGGAGTCTCCACATCTGATTTTATTTTTCAAGTGTTCAGCTTGTCTGGCCTACCTGTTAGGGATTTTAATCTTGAAAACCAAAATCTTTTCAGCAGAAGAGCTTGAGTGTTCTTTGAACTGCATATGACTAAATGAAGGTCTGTGGCTTTGGTGGATGGATATGTTTTGGCCGTTCATGATTGATTTAGCTGCCAGCCTGGAGGTACTAAATGAATGAAATTCTCTGAAAGAGAGACTGTGCCAACAGGCAAGTGCCTATTCTGAGCTTGCAAATTATGCCAGACAACAAAAATGTTTTGAAGCTGCATAACACTTGCATTGTGATTAGCTGCATCACTTACTCATGTTCTGCAAAATAAACACATTTAGATGGCCGACCATGACAAGCATTTCAAGAAGTAATGATCTTTAATATCAGCACAGACATAATTAAGCTGAATGTTGAAAAGAGCTTCACAGCTGCGAGTACAGTTAATCAATGAAATGGGTTCTCGGAAAAGACAGTGATGTTCCATGTCAGCTTTCAGACCTATATTTTTGGGTCCAAGAAGAATGTAATTAATACCCTACTGAAGGTGGTAGAGACCAGCCTTCTCAACCTCCATGTGGATAGTAACCATCCAGTAACCTGCTGCCTCCGAAGCCTTTTGAGGAGCTGCTGTGCTGTAACCCTGCTGGGGATGGGGTGGGGTGGGTTCATTCACAAGGAGAGATGATTTTATGTCATTTATAGGAAGAAGGATTGCTAATATGAAGTTGGTGATGGTGTGTTCAGCAGTGACAGAGTACACAGTGGCATGGCAGTCATGGTACAAATCCTTGGGCTCTTCCTTAATAAGAGGAAATTTAATTTTTCACAAGAACTCATTTTATGCTGCTATGTTTTAACTATGAATGCCTTGGTCTTCAGAGCATTCACCGTGAGCCTATAATGTTTTAGCCACAGTTACACACCTTAATTGCTTGATCTGTTTTTACAAATGCTGGTCTTCTGTGGCAGCAAATTGATCAAACACTGAGGTTTCACTTTCTGCGTGGTAGTTAAGCTGACAGAGTGAGCCATGGACAGTCTGCTGTCATCTGAGCAGGTTTGCTAATTTGGGGTCGTTGGAAAGGGACAGGAGACATCCAACAGACGTCCAGTTGTGCTTGCTTTGGCAGCACATGTACTAAAGGTGAAATGATACAGAGAAGATTAGCGTGACCACTGTGCAAGGATGACATGCAAGTTTGTGAAAGGTTCTGTATTTTAGGGGACTGGTCATGGCACCAAGCCTGTCAGAGTTCAAGGGATGTCTTGACACTTTTAGTCGTATGGTTTAATGTTAGGTAGTCTGTGAGGAGCAGGGAGTTGGACTCGATGTTCCTTATGCGACCCCTCTAACTTGAGATATTCTATGATTTTGTGATTCTTAGGAAGAGCAGGGAAAGGGAAAAGAGAAAAAAGTCAAGTTGGCAGAGAGTGAAGTACAAGGAAACCAGAAATTAAAATGGAAGAGAAGGAATCACGTAGCAAAAGTAGTTGTTGGAAAGCCTGGCAGAAGTGATGGAAAAGATACTAAATAAAGAAGAAAATTAAAGGTGAAGAGGAATGCAAATAAGTGAAAACCAGACAACCAGATTGGGAGAGGAGGAGGGGAAGAAGGCAGTGGTTTAATAGGGGTATACTTTATTTTTAAAAAAAAAAAAAAAAAGTAGCAGTGATAAAGAACATCTATAACAGCTGTGCAAAGCTGCAAAAGCCACTGTTGAGAAAATTTCTAGTATGTGTATTAGCAGTTGCTTCACTTGGAGTGCTTTAGGTAAGCCATAGGCTTCCTGTGTCATTTACTGGCCCTTCCTTTTTAAAGATAGCTTGGAAACAGTGGTCTGGCAAGGTGTGGATGATGAGCATGGAAATCCTCTCTCGCATGCTCCATTGCTACTAACATACAGGTAAGCTGGTATTCTGGAGTGGTACTGAACTTTTACCATTAGATGCAAGATGGAGGCTAAGCAAGTCTCTGCTTAAATCCCTTTAAGTGGCTTCGCCCCTCAACCCCTCCCAAATGGGACTTTTATAACCATTTCTGTTTTGATAGAAATTTTGGCTGTTATTAGGCTTTTCTCTACAAAGATGAAGACCAGAAAAACTTGCGTTACAAATAAAGAAAGGTTACATTTTGCTATGTAAACTATGTATGCAATTACACACAGATGCACACACACACACAAAAGGAGGGTGGGGGGCGAGGGGGGGAAGTGGCTAGAGGGAGAAGAGCCATATTTCTGTATACTCATGCTAAAGTGAAAAATCCTGACTTGTGTGAGTTATCACAGCTTCGCTGCTGGCATCTTTATGAATCAGGAACACAGGGAACAAGTCTGTCGTATCTTTTGCTTTTCAGTTGATTTGTAACTACTTACACCCGACTTTTCATCTCTATTGGACTTTTAACCTTGGGTAAAGTGAAGAAATAGAGTGAATGCATTATTGTCTTGAGGAATTATGGTGCTTCCAATGAAGTGTGTGATTTGGATAGGTATACAGTGGTGGAGTAACTCTCTCTGACTTTCTTATTCCTAGGTAAAAGCACTCGAAAGTTAAAATCACTGGTGTTTCAGAGAGTAAGACGGCTAAGTGCTGTTGAAATTCAGTGGGGTTTTGGTGACTAAGTTAATATTTGAAACTTCTGGTCCTTAGACTCACAAACAGAGCTGTAAATGTCCTCTTGCAATCCCTTGTTTTGCTTTGGTTTGTGCTGTCACCCAGTCTCCTCTTCATGTTTTTGAACAATAACTCTATGGTAAATCAGACCTAAACAGACGTATACCTCTAGTCAGAGGATCTCTGTTGGCTGTATGAGAATTAATATGGATGAACATAGATTAGCAAGATAGTGAGCTTAGTTTTATCTGCTAGTTTAGGTTATACTTTGTATTGCCCTTTGAAGAAATGCTTTCCAGGATCACCTCTTCGGAGAAGTCTTTGTGTCAGTCCTTTGCGTTTACATTTGGTAGAGCACTCGCTCAGTTAAGTGCTGATTTGGTGATCTTCTAGTAGCAAAATTCTGTGTATACAATTGATGTTTTGGGGGTATTCCCCTGCAGCATGAGGCTTGTGTGTGTGTGTGTCTGTGTGTCATGGCTTTTATATGAACCATCAGTACATATATTCTTGAGTTTGTTTTCTTCTTAACTGGGTGGCGACTATAGGCAGTCAACATAATCTTTTGAGTTTCTGCAGACAAGCACTCAGCTGCTGCTGCATTGGGTGGAATCCTTGGTCAGTACAAATAGGAAAATACAATCTTATTCGCCTACTTGTTGGTGCACAGGATGGTACGTGACCTGGAATGAAACTGGGCCATGGCTGGGGCCTCCTGCAGAGAACAGGCATGGCTGTGTGGCAGAGATTGAAACTCCTGAAGTGGTTTAGTCCCTGTTTTACTTCCATTTGAGAGTTAATAGCACAAAGGAGGACTTACTTAGAGGTTTTGACTTAGTTGGTTCAAGTGGGGTAAACGGAGCTTGGGATAATATAACAACTGCTGTATTGTGCACATGGGGGGTGGCTTCCAGTTCAAGGTCTATGAATACTGCTTCCTTATTGCACCCCTCTGGTTGTTAAGACTAAAGGTAAAGCAGTTGAAAAGAGGAGTTTTCTCAGTAGGCAAAATAGAAAAGTCTCAATCTGAATACAAAACACCTATTACTTTTCCTGGAATTATTCTGCGAGGGACATACTAGAAAGAGGGTAACTTCTTAGCTCAGAATAAAAACGAAAAAATCAAATATTGAACTACCAGGTAGTTGACATTCTTTTAGGTCTTAGATTTTTGCCTACTACATGTGTTGTGTTTGATAAATGGATGCCTAAAGGTTTCGCCCAACCCCTGTATCAAAAAAACCACAAACCCCCCCCTATTTGAAGAGGCAATAATTAACTTGCAGCAGCCTGTTTTGAATAGGAACAAATAGGGAACTGGCTGATACTGAAAATCACTAATAGGTGATTAAATGTTGAATGAGCACAAATCTGAAAGTTGCTCTGCTACCTAGAAAGCTCTCGGTGCGCGCTTTCTCCGCTAGGTAGGCATTTCCGTAAAAGCGTATGGAGGTACAGTGCACATGAAATCAGCAACTCTGCCTGTACAGAAGGAAGATATTTTAATTCTTCATTGCAAGTGTGAACTGCAATCAATAAAAGAGGAGGAAAATAGATACCAAATGAAAGTGCTGGAGCACTTGACTATCTTAGGTGTAACTAATTAAGCATATGAGCCTTTGCCAACATCAGCATGTATTGCATAAAAACTCAGGATGAAGCCGGAAGGTAGAAAAATAAAATCTTGCTTCATGCAAGAATTGCTGATAGTTTATTACTCTGCCTTTCAGTTTGAAAATGTTATATTTATGTTTATAATTAATATAATTCTCTGGTGTGCATTACTTTGTCATAGTTTAAGTTTCCAAAATTATGTCCTTAAATTTACAGTTTTTCTGTAATACAGTTGCCATGTCTTCGCCTTCCTCTGGAGATGCTCTTACTGCAAGTTCCACTGGGGATTAAACAGAAAGAAATTAGGTTCCTTGTTGTTATTTCCAAAGAAGGTGAATTGCTATATTTACGTGATGATATCTTCTTTTCTTCCCTAAAAATATAAGTAGATAATTGAATGGCACCAACAAGAGTAGAAAGAACAGAAGGACGTAAAAAACTCCAACCCCTTCATAATATTTTCTTTCTAGCATCTTACTCCACTGCTGAATGTTTTCAAAACCAAACCTGGTTGGAGTTGTGTGTCTTCCTACTCTTTCTAAATTACCACCAGTCTTGCTTTATAGACTTTAAGGATCACCAACAGTTTAAGCAGAATAATTTTGTCACACTGGGGATACAGTCAGTTTGGCCTGTAAGCCCGTAAAGCCACTGGCAGCTTCCATGATAACTCCTCAACACGGCATGCCCTGTTGTGTCGCAGCTATTAAGAAAATCCTGTTTCCAGCAGCACGAGGCCTTACTGAAACTCCTGCTGTGCTTTGTGGGGTTACGTCAGGGGGGATCCCTCTGTGGGTCCCGGAGCGATCAGGGAGGTGGCTCCAAGACAGCCAGTGGAGATGTGCGGTGTATACCCACTAACCCTGGACCAAACGGTCGGACACTCCAGGAAATTCCTGGAGTCAATCCTGCAGCATAAGTGGTGATAAAGAGACATTGTTTTAGTAAGGACATAGTGGTAGAACAAGAAATACGGTGTTAAGAGGAGGTAATATTAGGTACATAGTGAAAAGAATAAAGAGAAGCAAATAAATGGAGAAAGCAAGGAAGATACAGAAGCCATCAAGATGAGTTATGTTTTTAAGGCTTCATTTTATTGCACTTTTATTGTTTCAACAAAGATGATAGTGAGAGGTATTGCCATAGCGCTTTTCTTGAACTCAATATTTCTGAGAGATTTTTATTTAGAATGGCAGCATCTCTGTCCCATTACTTGTAACATGCATCTTTATTATGACTAGGAAACTATATTTAAAAGACTAACGTTTTCCTTCCTTGCTGTCTTGGAGTGGAAGATCTTTGCAGCAGAGACTTCCTTCCTACCAGTGTAGAAGGCAATTACGTGTGGAGAATGCTCCTGAAATATAAATAATGTATTGATAGGAACTGTAGAACCATGTAGGTGGGGGACTAGAAAAACTGAATGTTTGCCAGACTCTTTGATTATTTATCAAAGCTGGTGAAATCTAGTTGTCACAGCCCAAGATACTAAAATATCTCAGTGAAAGCCATTCTTTTTGTAATTCGTGTTTCTTTAACCAAAAATTACAGTTGCACTAGCAGTGTTCCTTAACGGATTGCAGGCTCGAGGAAGCTGGTTATGGTTTTGTAGTTTATTTTATGTTTCTTATTTGTTTGGTATTTTTTAAACAGATTTTAACCCACAAATTTTGCTGACAAGTTCAGAAATTACAAATTTGTGTCATATGGAGCTCTGATACAATATACAAAAATAACTATTTTTAACAATTTGTTTGTATTTTTAAACTACCAGATTTTCCTCTAAGGACCATAGAGCAAGTTTATAAAATCGTCTTACCTTTAGGCACATTTGGAAATCCAAGCCCTTTAATGCTTTTGGAAGCCAAAATAGTTTTAAAATCTGGTTGTTAATAACCAGAGTTAGCTGTATGCAATATTAGCAGAATATTTTTTTATGTCAGTATCATATATTGAGTGTTTGGAATGACAGGGTTGATTATTTTTTAAATAGCCCCACTTGTGTTATAACGTATGTGTAATATATAGTGCTCCTGTAGAGTACTGGATGTAAATACGAGTGTACAGGCAGCATCTGGCCATAAAAGAAGTGGCATGGTTGCAGGCGTGTTGACACACGCCGGTGAGACGTAAGAGAGCCCTGTAATAAAATCTCATTGAGGATGCAGAGAGTATGTTTCAGCATTAGGCATGCTCCTCATGTTTCACATGAATGCATCCTCCTCTCACGAGAGGATGAACGGTGCATTTGCACGGGCTCATTCAAATTGAATGTTGGTAAAGAAGAGTCTTGAGCAAACACTGAGAAGTCTGGCATTTTTTAAGGACAGGAGAAAGGTTAAGCTGTCTGCTGTTTAAGCTGCTGGTTATTGGATATTTATTTGCTGACCGTGTGTACTGAAGGTGGTGAAAGCATCATTGGCAGTATTTCGGATGGCTGCATAGCACAGGTCAGGATAATATTAAACTAAGGCTGTTTTTACAATAAAGTTTAGATCTTCATAAGTGACTTAGTATGTAATTTCTATATCTGAGGATAGTTAGGTTGTATTTTGCTGGGACATAGGAGAGGGTAGGATGTGCCTTCTCTGTATCCTTTCCCTTTCTCTCTCTGACAGCACTACAGCTTTAACTTTGCTTAGAGCTGTAATAAATATGAAACTTCACTAGATATGGCATTTACTAACCAGAACATTTATTAGAAATAATTACCGACAGACTTTGCTATGAGTGTTTTGTTTCTATTGTTTTTGTCTGCGGTTTCAAAAGTAACACAGAGCTCACTGAACCCAAACTTGCTAATTCTCTCCTTAATGCGCTGGGTGGCTGCGTGAAGGAGAGCCACAGTCATTCTTTCACGTGAAGCACAGCGTCATCTTGCAGTGACTTAGACATATTTTAGAAGCATCACTAGATACAGAAAGAAAGCATAATTTCCTATAGAGAAAAGGTAATGCTATACATGCACACTAGATTTAATCTCGCATTGCTCTCACAGTGAAGAGATTTGTAAGAACCAAGGACTTTTTATGTTATTCTAAATTATTCACCTGTTTAACTCTCCTACACTGCAATACACACATGAACACCACCTGTATATATAGCTGAATATCAGAAATAAATGCCTTCACGATTTCAGCAGAGTATCTGTTTAACCGTGTCTTAAACACTAAGGAAATTCTTGTTTTATAAATGCTCCTGAAGTTTTTGTTTTCTTCTGTGTCTGCATGCATGCTCTCTCTCTTTTTTCTTTTTTTTTTTTTATTTTGAAGGCACCCTTTCCAGGGCTTTAATGCTGATTTCCCGCCCCACCCCCCCACCCCCCCCCCAAGTCTTTCCCAGAGATAGGATAAAATGTCCTGCAAGACAACTGCTGCAATGAAATTATGGATTCCTGGATGTGTAGTCTTGTTTGTTTAGTGAAAGTAGTCTGCAATATTTGCTCAAGTGAGCTGTTGCTCTGAGAAAATTTCCAAAATAAGAGTGAATTGCTTAAAAAATGAGTGTGTATGTATTTTATTTATATGTATAAATATATGCTATAGATATGGTATCTAGAGCTGGTTTTGATTTGTCTTTGCAAAACAGACGTATAGTAGTTGTTTAAATGGCACTGTCTTCACCTGGCTTAGACGTTCTTCCATGGACATTCTGGATCAGATTCCTACAGGAATAACATGAGCTCGCACGCAGCTAATCTCAGGGCTGACTGGCTCTGTTTGGATGATTTACTGTAGTGATGCTGTAAGTGGTGACATGTTTTGTACATGTTTCCTCGGGTAATTTGAATGCATTAGTGGTGTCAGGTGAGCGGCAGAAACCAAGTGGTCCTGCTGTCATTACTGGTAGTAAACTATAACCTTTATATTTATATTTATAACTATAAATAACCTTTTGAAGTCTACACAGCATTTCAGTACTAGAACTAGAATGTGGGCTTTTTGGTTTGTGGGTGTGGTTTTTTTTTTTTTCTCTTAATGGGAAAAAGTCTTGCACTGGGCTGGGTATGCACACTGCATGAGCTGCAGTGATACTGGAAATCAGAGTAAGCCTGGAATGCGAAGATTGTAAAATGTGCTCCAGAGCTAAATAAGCACTCTCTGTGAGTTTCCCAGGTACTAGTTAAATAGGTTTCCGGAAGGTGTGGTCTGACCGTAAGATTGCATGAAGGCATTAGGTGAGCAGCACAGAGATGATTCAGTTCCACAAAGATTCGTTCAAATACTCTCCCCTATGACCCCTGTTGTGGCAGCTCATTGTGAAAACCCAAGATGTTATGTTCAGCCTCCAATGAAAGAGGCTGCTATGGAAAAAGGTATGACACGAAGCCTACCAAATTATCATGGTCCAAGGGACTGCTTTTTTGCCCCCCCAGTTTGACACTGTCTCCCACAGCATCCTCCTAGAGAAACGGGCAGCTCATGGCTTAGGCAGGTGTACTCTCCACTGGGTAAAAAACTGGCTGGATGGCCAAGCCCAGAGAGTGGTGGTGAATGGATTAAATCCAGTTGGCAGCCGGTCACAATTGGTGTTCTTCAGGGCTTAGTTTTGGGGCCAGCTCTGTTTAATATCTTCATCAATGATCTGGACAAGGAGGTCGAGTGCACCCTCAGTAAGTTTGCAGATGACACCAAGTGGGGGGGGAGTGTCGATTTTCTGAGGGTAGGAGGGCTCTACAGAGGGATCTGGACAGGCTGGGTCCATGGATGGAAGTCAATTGTATGAGGTTTAACAAGGCTAAGTGCCGGGTCTTGCACTTGGGTCACAACAACCCCATGCAATTCTACAGGCTTTGGGAAGAGTGGCTGGAGAGGTGCCTGGTGGAGAAGGACCTGGGGGTGTTGGTCAACAGCCGGCTGAACATCAGCCAGCAGTGTGCCCAGGCGGCCAAGGCGACCAACAGCATCCTGGCTTGTATCAGGAATTATGTGGCCAGCAGGAGAGGGAAGTGATCGTGCACCTGTGCTCGGCACTGGTGAGGCCGCACCTTGAATATTGTGTTCAGTTTTGGGCCCCTCAGTACAAGAAGGACATTGAGATGCTGGAGCGTGTCCAGAGGAGTGTAACAAAGCTGGTGAAGGGTCTGGAGAGCAGGTCTGATGAGGGGAGGTTGAGGGAACTGGGGTTGTTTAGCCCGGAGAGGAGGAGGCTGAGGGGAGACCTTATCGCCCTCTCCAACTACCTGAAAGGAGGTTGTATTGAGGTGGGTGTTGGTCTCTTCTCCCAAGTAACAAGTGATAGGACAAGAGGAAATGGCTTCAAGGTGCGCCAGGTGAGGTTTAGATTGGATGTTAGGGAAAAATATCTTCACTTGAAAGGGTTGTTAAGCATTAGACCAGGCTGCCCAGGGAAGTGGTTGAGTCACCATCCCTGGAGGTATTCAAAAAATGTGTAGATATTGCACTTCAGGGCAAGGAAGCATGATAGTGTTGGTTTGACAGTTGGAGTTGATGATCCTAGAGGTCTTTTCCAACCTTAATAATTCTATGATTCTACAACTGTCAGGTGCTCTGGATTTGCCTGTATTTGTTGCTTGGTACAGTGGAGAATGACAGGCAACTCTGTAATGTGCCAGTGTTTAAGAGGAGGGAAAAAAGTTAGAACTGCACCACTTCAAGAACTGATTGAAAGGCTGAAAGAAACTAATGTTTCCTAGGCTGGACAGCCCTCTTTCTATCCCATGCATACAGTGGGTTTTAATTGCCTTCAGTTTTATGCTGTTAAATTCACATGAGTTCTGGGGGAGATGTCTGGTTTTGTTTGGTTGTTGGTGGTTTTTTCTTTTTTATCAACACATTTTGTACTCGTCTTTGAAAACTGGGAGTAGAATCCTAGTATTATCTTAAACATTAATTAACTTTCAGTACCAGAAGATAGCTTCTTGTTCTTCTGAAATCTGATGATTAATGCTTTTGTTTACTTCTGAGCGATACATTGTTTGTCATGTCACTGCTCGAGTCCCGTTCCTTTTCTAAAATGAGTGTTCTTGGCTTTGCACAGGCAAATATTTCCTTTTTGCTTGCAGAACTGCCTTAGCTTCTTGTCTAGAATCCAAACAGAGAATGGAGTTTAAAATTTGAATTAACCTTAGAACGATATTTAACAATGAAATCTTAACATTGAGTTCCAGTAAGTTGGAGTTATCCCTTTCTTCTGACTACCTGCAAGAAAGACATGGGTGATGACAGCCCATTTTCCTGCATGTAAACAGGGTGCTTTCAATAGTGTTAATTAGTTGATTCTTCTGGTAAGCTCAGAGGGCTCTAATTCTGAAGTAATTAAAAACTAACCAGTCAGCAGCTCTGCATGTCCATCTTTCACTGCTGAACATTTTAAACATTTGTCTTCTAGGAGAGCTTCAGCCAGTTCTCAATCAACATTTACAGTGTTCAGCTTTCTCAGACAACATATAGAATATCTCTGGGTATATTATAACATACACACCACCTGCAAGTAAGTGCAGCCTTTCACTCATTGGTAGAGAAATGTGAGAGGCTGCATGATTATCCCTGCATGGTTTCACAATGGCAATAGAAGAGTTAGCCATTTATAGAGGATATGTCTGAGCTGTCCCGGAGAAGACCTAAACTGGTACATTAGAAGAGATGGAAGGAAAATCAGAGTTAACATTGTTTTGGGAAGGGTTCATCATTATCTTTTGGAAAGTGTAACTTTGCTGCTGATGCCCGTGAAATTGTCCACAAAGAGTATTGTGCTTTCACAGCAAGTTGGTGTTTGTATACTTACGTTGTGAGTGCAGATACCGTGTCTGCTTCTGGTAGATGTCCAGTGAATGCAAAGGCAGACTGCGAAGAAAAGAGTGCTCTTATGCTAAATTTAGTCGGCTGCTGCTTGCTTGTTTTGTGGATAAAAAAGAAAAAATATCTTCTTTGCTACTGGGATGTTGAGGATAGCTAGCAATTCAGAGGTTTTTAGCAGCTCTAATTCAGGGAAAACACAGGTATCTAGAAAAATAACAGCAAACGGAAATTTACAGAATATTCTTAATGTATGCTTTTTTCCTAGTTACAATTTAATTCAGGGAGGAAAACATTCCAAAATGAGGTAATAGATGTGGTATTTGAAGTTGCTTTTTCAGTTCAAGCTGTAGTAATTTGGGAAGGTTTTGGTAATTTTTTTACCCATCTGACAGCTGCATAGAGGGGAAAGGCTCCAAGCTGTGCTCATGCTCTGAGGAGTGAGCTCAGCCCTTAAGCTTTCTGGTTACTGGTCAGTCAGCTTGGAGGTGATCATGAGCTGCCTCTTTTGCCCAGCTGTTCTCGTGGGAACAGTCTCTCTAGTGGAAGAGAATTCTTTTAGGAAAAGAGAGGTAGCTCCGTGTCTGAGGACAGCTGCTGCTGCGTAAGAGCCTCGGTGTTTGGCGAAGAGTCTTCGTACAGATCCTGAAGAAGAATTTCAGATTGTGCTTTCCTTTGGATTTAGAGTGGTCTTCTCTGTGAAGGAGCAAGGTTCTCAAATCGGTGCAGTCACACTAGAGTACTGGATTGTGTATTTGGTTGAGTATGTGCAATATGCATCAGTCAGCCTTCAATGAAGAGGATGCTGCAGCAGTTGGAAAATGCTGTGAATGAAGTTAAAGGGTAATTATAACTCAATATTTTACATAGAGTTTCCAATAAATTGAAAAGTTATTTGCCAGTGAAAAGAGTTCATTGAAGTTCGTGCTTTGTGTGTGTCAAAGGGATAAGGCTATGGGTGTTGTGGAAAATAACAACAGTACGATGAAATCCTTGCTGCAGATCAGATTGTCCTGCATCAAATTTATCTTGGTCTTTGAAAACCCTTCTGCAGTCACGTTTTCTGTCAGTTTTTTGTTAGACTTTTCCCCACTCAACATTTAAGATGCAGAAAATTTAAATGTCAGTTCCATTTTAAGGATTAGCTTTGGGCTTGGAGAAGAAAGCATAAAGTTAATTGAAAGGTCATAAATAAATTAGTGCTTTTCTTGTGTGTGTTTGTGCATATACTTTAAAAAAATCTGTGTAGAGAAATAAATCTCTAGTTTCTAAAGAAGATCTGGACAAACTTATTACACTCGTTGACCATCTTAGCTGCAGTCCGTGGGATTCTCCAGTTCTCAATTACTTGAGAAAACTGTTAAACAATTTTAGGAGCTGGCTGGGTTGCTTTAGAAACAAAAAAGAGATGCCTTATTCAGTGCTAAATGCAAAGAAATTTCTAGTAATTTTAGCACCTGATATCAAATACTTAATACGAGGAAAAAGAAAGAGAAAGCAATGCTTATTGCAAGAGAGACAGCATTTCATGAAAAGTTTGTGCCTGTTTACGGTGCTGTATCTTGAACAAGTTTGATTTCTCAGTTTCAGTGAGGCTATATAAGGTAAAATGCCTACTCTGTCAAAAGAGGAGTTTGTTCAGGCTCAGGAACGTGTTATAAAATAGGTTTGCCTTTTTTTGTTCTTTTGCAATTTTTGATCCCCTGGCAGTAGAATTTTTCTTGTTTGAAACAAACGAACCAAAAGTCCCAAGCACGTAAAAGGGAGAGGTGTTGAACAGTCCAAGAGCTGTAACTTGAATGGTGCATCAAAAGCTTGAAAACTGTTGCCAGCGTTTTAAGTTTGGCTTTGGCTTAAACATTTAAGTGCAGATGCTGCTGAGCCACATAGAGGTAGGTCTGTGCGATGGAAGGGTTTGCAGGAGTCCTGGCTGAGCTGCTCAAGGTGCAGGTACCGTGCAAGACCTGTCTGAAAAAAGGTTCTGCAGGAACTCTGCATTCAAACAGTTGCTATTCAGACCCGTCGAAACCCAGCGATTTATAGTAGCAGTCTGTAACCTGCTTATGTATCCTGACATCGTAAATACTACTGTGCTTTTGAATGAAGATTTAAATATAGAAATTAGCCAAGTGAATATGTTTAAGCTATAAAATATATATTTTATATGCTGTATATATAAAAAAATATAACTTATATTTTAATATGCTGTGTTTACAGTAGTAGTGAACTAATGCCAAAGCATGTTTTTAACTTTCAAGGGGACTTTTTTCAAAATTGTAGGAGAAATGATGAAAAGACCATAGCTTTTGCTGTAAATGTGAATTTCAGAAATATTTCCATTTTTGCATAATACGATCATGTGAATGAATAAAGTCCTAGGAGTACAGTAATTACTACACATCTGTCATTATAGAAAGAAGGTTTCCAACAGCTGTTTTAAAAATATATTTGCCGTTAATTAAATATCAAAACTTCTTCAAGCACTTATTGCAGTTAAGTCACCTCAGTCGTGGTGAACAAGTGATCCTGGCAGCTGAGCCTCGTGGGAGCACTGTGCAACCTCTGACTCCACAGGAGCAGAGGACAGCAATGGTGTGCAGCCCTTCTCCTTCAAAAACCAAGGTATTGGCAGGTGGCCAGCAGCAGAGAACCCTCTTCTTGCTGGGGCAACGGGGTTATAGATCGTGGGAGCAGATGGCACTTCCACTGAGGCAGGGGACAGGGAAGGTCCAGCGTGATGTAGAATCAGTAGAATAATCTCACATCTCCTCCTTCACTCCCCTGGGTCTATAGAGTCATCTGAACGGTAATACTTCTAGTTCTTTGTAGTCACTAGAGCATCTCATTGGACTTCAGTGACTTGGTACCATTTAGAGCTGGTATTTCAAATTACAGAAAGGTGTAGGCAATGCGGAGGTAATGTGTGGGAGCACTTAGTTCATGTGGAAGGTCTTTGCCGAACAAAACCGCACTAAACTGTTGTGCGGTGAGGGTACTTTAGATTTTGCAAAGTATTTTGTGTGTGATGTGCTCTAGATTATCTATATTTTAAAAGTTTAACACAAGGCTAAGGAGTGAAAATTTTATGTATCTTAGTTATCAGCCGCCTTACATTTTTGTCAGAGCTTTTTCATACCCTGTTTCCAGGTACAGTCTCTTTCCACAGATTCATAGTTGCTGATAGGTGGAAATTTTCCTCTAATAAATGCCATCTTGCTCTTATTTTAATAATTATTATTTTAATAATTATTAAAATAGGAAAAAGATGTTCATAGTCTAAGGAGGGACACGGCTTTTATCAGGTGGGATTCTTCTTATTCCTCTGTCTTGGTAACTATGAAATTAATACTGAGCAGGTGCTGTGCTCAGAAAAACAAAATGTTAAACATAATTCTGTTTTGAATTGAAGTGGTGGCACCATGCTAGTGTGTATATCATTATTGATACTCTCTTGGGCCCTGTGAAGCACATCTATTGATGTTCTGGACTGCATCCCCCTTTTCTGGGAGACTGGAAAACAGTAATGGGGAATATATATGAAAATTATGAAGTGGAAACTGGCTTTTCTTTGTCTTGTAGCCGTGTCTGTTGTAAATAAGTAGTGACTACACCAAAGAAATCACTGTTCTGCAAGGTTAAATTTGTGAAAACTTCAAGGTGCTTTCTTTTTGCTGAAAAACTAATTAAACCAATTGTTTGAGCAAGTCTGCAAAACTATTAGTAGTTCATACAAAGTTATGGATGTCCAACTGATTCCTGAATTGCCCTTGTCATAAACTTTTCTTTCATCTGGGTACCCACTATATATGGTGAGATCATGGCTTAATGCCGCCTTGAAAGGATGGATTGAAGCTGTGGTGATAGCTTTGCTGTAAAACCAACAGCCAGCCCTTATGTTCTGTTCTGCTTTTGCAAGGACTTCATGTCAGATTAAATTGCAGATGATGAGGATAATGGATCCAAGGAAAAGGAGTGGGGGGACTTCTGAGTGTATTAGAGCTGAGAGATGACAAAGATGGCAAATATAAAATAAGAAACAAGATAATAGAAAGGTTCTTCTCAAGGCTGGTGGCATAACCAGATGAATACGCATTTGCAACTGAAACTTGTGTGTTTTTTGTAGGTTGTGTTTTGTCTGTCTTCTGGTGAGTTTCCACCTCAAATTGAAAAAAAAAAATTTAAAAAATTTTCTAACTTTCTGTGAGTGTTCTGGGGTAAAAAGTCAGCTTCCTCAGAAAGGAATTAGTATCTAAGGATTATTATATATACACATGTACACAAGTACACACATATAGACATGTTGGTGGTGGGACTGGGAATTATTTTTGGCCCTCTTAAGTTTTAAATACTTAATCTGTGAACAAAAGTATTCTCTGGCGTCAAGTTGATTTTTTTTTTTTTTTAATATATTGATGAGCTCTACCTCGTAACTGTCTGGCAAAGCTTAACGGGCAGTTGTTTACATCTCATCTCTGTGCTCGTATTTCATTTCTGCGCTGAGCCAAAGTGCTGAACCATAACAAATCTACAATGCAGAACATTTCTTTATAAATACTGAGCACAGTAGTTTTGCAAACTACGGTAGAGTTTATTTAACAAAGTGCTGGGGGGAGAAAAAAATTAGCAAATTCATCATCCCAGGTCCTTTATTCCCATCCCACTGCAGGGTGACGTTTCCAGGCTCAGCATAGTGGGGTTCCAGCTCCCCACTTCAGGAGCATGAATTTTACTGAGAATATAAAGGTTGGGTGTTGACATATTAAGCTTGAACATGTGTTGTGGTTGTAGGCAATGACCACTGACAATTACGGTTCCACCTGCAAGCCTGATGCATTGTGTAGACTTCTAAAAGCTGTATCGACAAGTATTTAGTCGAGATAATTAGCCTCTGGAGGCTTCATTGAGACACATGAGAAAGCAGCTGCCTGGTATTGTAAGGACGTAGGGTCCTCCGCAGCAGCAGCGGTGGTGTAGGGCTGAAGTTCAATTCCTGTGACATAAAATAAGATGTGTAACTGCATTTTGTTGTATTTTATCAACTATTTGCTGATGGCAATGTGAATTTTTGATGGATTCTGCAGAGTATGAGGGAGGATGGACTTTCCCGGTAGTGGTGACGGCGGTATTTGCTGAGGCATCTCTTTGATAGCTCTGAGCCATTAATAATGGTGAGTGATTTTTAAAAACACGAGCAAAAAAATGTGTTTAGATGGGGAGGGTTTGGTGGAAGGCAGGGAGGGAAAAAAAGAAATCATTTTTCTGTGTGCTGTAGTATCTTCTGAAGGAGGACAGGATCCATTTGCAAAGTGAAAATAAGGGTGTAGTGTGAAATGTGGCAAAAATGGGCTTCCAGCTTTTAACTACGTTGTTTTTCAGTGAACAGAGTCTGACATGGCTTGTTCTTGTCCATCCATGCACATGAACATCTCTTTAGAAAAGAATGAAAAACCCCTGTCAGCAGTTGGACTGTTTATGGGGTCCCGTTTCAGCAGTGCCGTCGAGAAAAAATTGCTTGAGAAAATATGGGAGCGAAGCCTGCTCATCCGTAGCCTCTACCTATGGGTAGGATCACACCTTTTCCTTATGTTTTTTTTTTCCATTATTTTTAGTTGAAAACTGAAGACTCTAGTGATATTCATGCTGGTTATAACTTCTTTCTGTAAACTTTTTGCTTCTATTCTTAGCTATTTTGTACTGAAAGGGAAAACTTGCAGAAAAGGTAGACAGCTGAACAGGAGTGTGACTAGTCAGCTTGTTTGAAACATTAAAAAAATGGATATGAAGACAGGATATGAAGCTGATTCTAGACTTTTCCAGCTTGGTTTCACCATTTATTCTAGTTTATTTTTAAACTTTTATGGAATTACTATGTATTGTTATTATTTAAGAATAAATATTCTAAAATGTTGGATGTAAGGGGCAAAAAAGTTCCACAGCAATTTCCAGGATAACTTTAATTTGACTAATAATTTTACTAGTGTGTCCTAGAACTTACCCATAACTGAGACAGCACCAGAATGCCTGGGCTGACAAATAATTTTTAGCTCTGAACCAGTTTCAGTTTGGACTCATGCCTGTTACATTTTCTAAGTACAGACCATGAGGATATGTGACTGGAATTTGGGTGCAGGATAGGAGCGTATGTACTCTTTGGAAGGAACAGTTGTCTTCTGTAATGTGGAGTTTCTTAAATTCAATTGGAAATTAAAATCTGAGCATTGAATCCCAGTACCGAGATCTCTTGTTTTCAGAAAAGTGTTTTGATTTTTTTCTTCTTATGCTTTGCCCTTGTAAACAAGAGGAGCTGCCTGCCTGTGAGAAGTAGATGAGAAACAATTTTTTTTCTTATTTTGTGAATGAAGTCCTGTCAAAAGCCAAGTAAGAAGCTGGAAAACAAAATAATTCTTTCCTCACCTTTTTTGCTTTGCTTTCAGACCTATTTTTTAGAGGGCAATACTGAGTAAACCATCTGATTTTTTTATTTTCGCAGAAAGTATATAGTTTTTTTTTCCCCTGTATTTGGCCATTTTAATCTAAAATATAGGTGTCTGCACAGTGATTGTTAAAAGCCATATTTCTGGTGTGTTATGTGTGCTTGCCCAGGCTCTACAGCCCTTGCTTGTGAATACAAAAGAGCAGTTGTAGACCATCATACATATGTATGTATGTATGCTTTCTTTTAATACAGAAACTAAACCCTGACTTTTCTTCCGATGTGTCACATTGCTAGCTGGTAGCCGCCCAGGTGATCAGGATGAGAGCGAGGCCATTGATATCGGGGAGCAAGGTGTGGGTGACGTGCAGTGGGTTTTATTTGTTTGGTGTTTGGGTTGTTTGGTTTTTTTTAAAACCTGATACTATTATTTTAGTAAGTGCCTGGAAAAATACTACCTGGAAGTCACAGCAGTCTTGGATATTATTTTAGTCATTACAAACAGCAACAGCAATATCCTCCCTCTATTAAAACCAGTTTGGAGCTCGTTACATGGCATAGGGCAGCCGAGCCACGTGGCGCGGGAAGCATGGCCGTGTGGCGTTTGGTACCCTTGCAGGTGCAGGCACTTGGCCCCTGGAAACATGAACGTGCAGCCTTGGCAAGGACTGAAATCCCAGCATTTGCCCCTCTCATTACTTCAGTGATTGACTGGTGCTGCCCTACTTTGTTTGCTGTACCAAACCCTAACCTTACCCCTTCTTGCACAAGTGAAATTATGTTTCGGTTGTGGAACGTGCGTTAACTAACAGCTGCAGCTGGGCTCTTCAGAGATAAGGTGCAGGTCTGCTCGCGTTACGTCTGTACAAATGAAAAGAGAAAGCTAAATCAGGTCACACATTGTGCTTTTTCCCCTTGGTTGAGCAGGCCTTGGCAGCGAAAAGACTGTCCTGGTTAGGGTCAAGCAGTTCTCCCTCACAAGGCAGGTCCAGATGTGTGTGTTCAGTAGCCTGGCTTCCTAAATCTGGCAATTTTTTTCTGTAGCTACTGATGCAAGGCCGAAGATCTTCAGTGGCCACAGCCTTTTCTTTTTAGAAACATATTAAACCAGAACGAAACCGCAGCCTTGTTAAACCCAGATCCTGAAGTCATTGGTTGCAGTAAGGGTTGAATAACATGACTAACTCTTACGACGTTTGCAGTTCCTGTTCGGGAGCAGTGGGGTACCTATCTGTCTCCTTACCTAGCCATGAACTATATAGCTATCAAAAGGCATTATTCATAATGCCCCCTATACTGTGACTGCTGTAGGGTCAGTCTGGATCAGAGGGAATTGCAATATTTACTCTTAATCTTATGTTTTATTTTCAATAGTGTGTCATTACTGAGCACTCCTGAGCAAAGTTTATTATTTTAGTTAATCTCATAGGTTTTGTGAGAGAAGTACATCAAGTGGTGTGCCAGTCTAATGAAGGGAGCTAAGGTGTGGTCTTACAAAAAACTGGTTTAAAAGTCTCCCTTGCCAGCTTCCTGGGTTCGGGCTCTCTCTTCTCCAGAGCTTCAGCTCTGCTGAGTACTATGTTGCTTGCACTACGGCAATGTAAACTGACGGCAGGAGTAGAGAGGGACTGCATTGTGCTGCACGCTGGCAGCGGAATAACAACCAGATTGCAGTATTCCCCCTCCTGCTGAAAGATCAGCAGTTCCCTTTATATCCTTTCCAGCTTAAACTCTTCAGTTTATTAGTGGCATTAATGGTATACCTTGGTAGCCCATGTAAAGTTTTCAAAAACTCCTTCTAAGCTAGATATTGATGTTCTCTAAGTCTTCTCTCTCTTTTGGGAGAATTAAAGGCAACCTCTGTGTGAATTGTTTCTTGGGTCTTCCAGCAAGAAGGAACTGGATGTACCTTTTTAATTGTGCTTTTGAAAAATGTGGAAAAATAACACATAGAAGCTGGGTGGAAGCATGGCTGATGCATAACCATTACATTTCAGAGGCTGAGCCCTTTGAGTTTGGTTGGTACTTTTTAAAGACGGTTTGTGAAAGCAAAGGCACAAAACATGCTATCAAAAGTTGGAAAGAGAAATTTATTGCTTAAAAAAATGGTTTAAGCTGGTTTTACTCAGATGAGTAACTCAGTTTAGAGAGGAGTTCTCATGGGAAGGTTGCCACTGAGGGGGATGAGAGAAGGAGGATCTCTGGACCTGCTACGATATTTAAGAAGAACTATTTAAAAAAAAAAAAAGATTAATTTCCTTGTTTATGGTCTCAAAGAACAGAGTTCAGTAACCTCCCAGAGTCTGCTGTTTTCAGCAGTGAAATCTTGCCTTTACACCAAGGGTAGTAGAGGAGCTTTGTTCAGAGTGGTGTGTAAGGAAGGCAGTGTCACAGCCTAGGGTGGTACAGGTCTGCCCATTTAAAACTCGGGCTTCTCAGCCTTTTCAAAATGTATAATATGGCTAAATAAAGAAACTTCAAGTCATCAGGTCCAATAGGGTGTTGTGGTTTTTTTTTTTTGTTTTGGTTGCGGGTTGCTGGTTGTGTTTTTTTTTGTTTGGGTTTTTTTTTTGGGGGGGGGGGGAAATCTGTGAACTGTTGTTCTTATTGCCATCAGTCGTCGTGGTGCTGTCATGTAAATCAGCAGCTGATGGGTCTTTCTCATTTATATCGCTTGCAGCAATTCATTAGCTCCATCTTATCCAAAGGGCTTTTATTTTTGGCTTCACAGTCTCTTAATGTGTTTCTTTCTGGCACTGACTCATGACTCTGGGTTTGTCTCTCAGATCCAGCTTGAAAATGTGTTTTCCTATAGGGTATGAATACAGTGGAAGTTCATCCAGTTTGTCCAGAGACTTATACCCGAGATTTGCTGGCATGTCCTGTGAACCTGGACTTCTTTTGGAATTATTTCATCAGTGAAACTGCAATATGGGAATGGGTGCTAATGGCTTGGTAGACAGAACAGACTTTGATAGTAGATTTAGACATACTCTACCTCTCTTACTAGCTAGTAGGTGCATTACATAATTTAAAATGCACACTGTAATACATTGCAACATGGACATCTTGCTAACAAGTGCTGCCCAGCTTCAGCATAGGGTCTCCATTTAAGATGTTCACCAACAGATTCCATCACAAACAACTTCTCTTAATTTAATTTATGTTTACCTGACCCCTCTATAACTTGACTGCATTATGAAAAGCTTCCTTAACTTTCTGTTAGTAGCAAGCTATCCAGTAATAGCAGACTTTCACGTGGCACCAATGAATAAGTATCATTTAGGTAAACTAAATATATTTAGAGGGGCATCTCACAGTCGTTAACATGCTAGATTTAGAGAGCAGGAGCTGAGTGATGGGTTTAGTCAGGGAGGTGTAGGAGAGTGTGCCTGGAAATTTGAGTGAGGAGTCACCTGCAGCGGCAGGTAAGCTTCAGTGATGCTAATGCACAGAAGGGCCTTCAGAGACAGTTCTTTCTGCACACCCTGTAGTCAAGGGAGAAAAAATGGCTCTTCCAAAAGGGAGTTCACTGCCCAAGCTGGATGGCAGCTGCTGCATCCCACTCCTTGGAAGAGCCTCTTTTTCTTTGTCAGCGATAGATCAAGCTAAAGGGGACAAGCATCACTAAACCAAAGGTTGCTTTTCTGAATACCTCCCACAGGCCCTCCGAGGGCAGCATTCAAGTGAAATATGTAAGAAGCACTTAGGATTTCTAAGAGGTGTTGAGAGCCGTCTGCTCTCTCTGGGTTTGCTTGGATCTCAGAAGAGGAAAGAAACAGTGCAGTGGAAATGTGCAGATATGAGATCAAGCAGGGAAAAAATGGAATAAAAAAAGTATTACTTTTTTCCTGAGACTGGCTGTCTCATCTGTAATATCCTTCTCCATACTGTGAATGTGTCTGAAAGAGGGTGTTCCACAGCACTGAAAACCTGGGTTATTTTTTTTTAAAAAGTAATCTTTGCTCTAAGGAGTTTAAAATTCCTTGTCTGTTTAAGAAGCACAAGCAGAAAGAGGGAGGAAAAGTGGTGGGTGTGGGGGTGTGCTGGAGGTAGGATTGCAGAAAGGGCATCTCTGCATGTCAGGCTTCTGAAAAGGCACCTTGGCTGAAGTGAGTGGTGGTTGGTTTAGGTGGAGGTTTGCTAAGAGAAGTTGTATCACGAGGGGTGGAGTTACATTTAACTCATTTGGATAAAGGCTACAATACGACCTAGGCTCCCTCTGTTTTCACACAAACGTTTAGTACTAGTTAACATTACTTGTGAGCGTTGGTTGCCTCTTCAGTAAATGAAGTGCATCATTGTGTCCCCCTTAGTGCAGATAAATAATTTTCCAGAGTTTTCTATCTGAGACTGGATCATTTCACATTCAACTGTGTTCACATTTCCCATGCAGATGGAGTCATCGGCAGCAAGTGTAATTGGGTAATATTTTTGTCTAAATTGATTTGGTTTTCAGTTTCAAAGAGATATCAAAACAACCATAGTAAAGAAGCCCTTCAGAATCACGTTGGATTTCAAAAGGATGTAACATCTCTGCAATCTGTTCTTTAGCGATAACTGGGATCTTGTGAAACATTTTTTTGATACACTCTATTATTATTATTTAATTTTGATTTTTACTTTAAATGTATGGTTTTGTCTTCAGTTACAGAGCATCTAGCACATTCTTGAAACTGCTGTATTTCTGGTCAGTATGGTCCGTCTGATGGTACATCAGAATCAGGGATGCAAACAGCTTCTGTCCAGCAACCTGCCTTTTCCCCAAATATGGGAAGAGCTGCTCATGCACCGAACCTCCCTGTCAAAAGCCAGATGTCAACCCTTTGTTGTGGTTTGACAGGGTTTTGGTAGGTGCTGCCATTGAGGGGACTTGTGGGGTAGGTAGAGGGCAAAGGGGGTGAGAAGCATTGCCTCCTGGTCCCCAGGGATGTGGGTAGCCGGGAGTGCCAGCAGGGGTGAGGCTCCTGGTTCCTGCGATGGGAACGGACTGCAGGGAAGATGCTGCACACTGGGATGGGCTTCCTGAGCTGCTAAAATTGTGAGCAACCAGACTTCAAAGGGGAAAAGGAAAAAAAAATCCCAAATCCTGTTAACAGGAAAAGGTAAGTGTAGTGTCACTTCGTGGATAGCCCTATACCTCTTGTTCTTTCAGCATAACTAGAGATTTCATTTCCACATCATGTGGCATGCCTGGGGCTCATGGCCATGTGTTGTTGAAAGTTAAGACAAGATTTCTGTGAGATGTCTCTTCCTACCACGGTGGAGCTGTCACAAAGCAGTTGTTCCCTCTGACATCTGGCTTGTCCTTTTAATTCCCACTCTGCTCACAAGTCTCTGCCAGCTGGTGGCCTGACTGGGGAGGTGTTCAGAGGTGAGGCTAATGTGCAGGGAGTGACCTGGATGGATATATGGAATGTCTCCTGGACAAAAATATGACTGGAGATGGTCCTTGATGCAGGAAGTTATATTGCTTTGCAGCTGAGGCAGTTGTTGGGTGGCGGTGGTGCCTCTTGTGGTGAGACAAGGAGAGACCAGGTAATCTCCGTGTTTAATAGTTACCTGCACACCTTTTAAATAACACTGCAAAACTATTTGTTCTCACCAGAAATTCAGAATCTGGAAAGCAGTAACTATCTGCTTGGATGAACACTTAGAACAAAGAAATATAGGCTGCAAGTCCAAATAAGACCCCAAACGGTCCTCTCACTGTATAGAATCATAAAACTAAAAAGAGAAAAACTTCTCATTCACCACAAGGTATACGTTTGGGGAAAATAGATACTTAGATGAGTTTATTTTCTTCATCACTGCAGTCCAAGAAGCTATTAACTCTCCACAGCCTTCATTGCAGTGGTAGTATTTCAGCATTTCAGATGTTTTTCTTCCGCCAGGTGCCGTCCAGTGTCAGATTTACAACCTGGTGTTGCCGGTGGAAGTGAATGGATACTGTTGCTTCTAATTTCCTCCCAAAATGTGTATCCTAAAATTGCCTTCTGGAAAACCTTGCTACTACAACTAAATACTTCAAAACAATGGATGTGAAAGGAGCACTTTATACCCTGAGAGAACCGCTTGGCTCACCCATTTACTTGGGAGTTACGCTCTGTAGCCTTACCCAGCTGAAGCAGGTGAATGTTTTGAACATGTTGCAAACAGTTCCTCAGGCAAAGGAGGAAAACGTTTGGTATCATCCAGTTTACCTGGTGGATTTTTTTTCCCTCTTTGTCAAAACACTGCACTAACAACTTGAGCAAGATGTGGCTAGGGATGGGTGGCTCCCATATGATATCATGATGATTCTCTAGTTTGAATAAAGGTGCCATCTGAGAAAAACAGACAGAGAGATTTCTCCTTGCAGTAAATCAGCCTTTTCTGTGCACAGCATTTCCTTCAAAGATCAGTTTTTGCACTTACCATCAGTTTCAAAACTGATTAAAATGATATAATCCGTCAAGTTAAGCCTTTGTTATACAGGCAGACAAAAATAAAATGTGCCTTATTTTTGTCTGTGGGATGTTCTGTGGGCAGAAATGGGAGTAGGAACCAGCAGTGTCTTCAGGAGCCATTAGCTCAGGTATTTGATCAGTGGGAAAAGGTATTCACAGGTGTTAAACCTCCAGGCATCCCTTCACTCCTTGTTTAACTTCCCTGAGTTTCTGTCAACAAATGTGTCGTGAGTAGACAATTTCATTTGACCAGAAGTGGGGGGAAGCTACAGTTTCTAGGAAGCTCTTGTGTAATACAGGTGACTTTTATTTTGTGGCAACAGGACTTCCATTAGAGTGAAAAGCCCTGCATCGGGTCTCAGGGCTGCCAGAGATCTTTCGAGACAAGATGCGCTAAGTTCATCAGGAAAAAAATACCATGAGAGAAGAATTGACTAGTTGAATTTCTTGATTGAAATCGATGTCCTTTTCTTTAAAAGAAAAGAATTTTTCTTCTGCATTACTGCTAAAGCTAGTGTTTGAAATACTATTGCAGTGTAGCTATTACTTGGCAGCGTGGCTTGTTCTCACGTTACAAGAACGATGCTAATAATTCCTCTTGACTGCTGTGACCTCTGCTGGAGGGAAGAGAGTCCATTTTCTTGTAGCCCTTTCTCTCAGAGCCTGGCAAGGTACTCTTTATTTATTTATTTATTTATTGTTTGTTTGTTCCCTGCAGCATATTTCCCTACCTGCCAGGTGGCTGAAGTGATTTGCATACATTGTCATTTGTCTCTTGTCTTAACTCTAGTTCAAAAACAAATATCTGATGAAATTTTAATCCTGATAAGCTTCCAATTCCATGGGTGTGTGCTTTGTACACATTGTGTGGTGTAATTTATCTTTGCATACAAATGACTGTCTTAACGTTTAAGTCCACAGCTACATTTCTGTTTGTACCTTTGCCTCATGCTGCATTAAGATTGTGTTTGTACAACATGTCATGCTTTGAGTGTTTCAGAGATGTTGATGTGTAAGTCTAGATTGCATCACCTTTCTGGGTGCGTACACTGAATCTGCAGTCAGATCTACTTAGTTTGAAGTCTGCTGCACTTCTGCCTCCGTTTATTTGGAAACCACTGACAGTGGAGTCATTTCAGAATAAGAAATATTCCGCTTCACACTGTAAGAATAGCTGCTAATTAAATATTGCTCATTCTTAAACACTGCAAACAGTGGCTTACATTTTGACTGTATGTTCCAGTTTACTAATTAGTTACCTCTTTAAGGAGATGAATGCTCATGTGTCGTTGTTTTGGAACCCATAATAGTTTGGTTTTTATTTTACCTCAAGGACTTTGCTGAATCTCAAGCAGGCCTGTTGTGGCTTCAGATCAACAACCACCTTTGCTACGATGGCTCTGCCCCAGAAGGGCTGTAGTATGGAGCAGTAGTGAGCATACCTAAGCCTTGGTTTTGCAGGGACTCCGAGCAGTGCATTGTAGCCCCCTAGTGCCAAACAACCCAAACATTTTGAGCTCTGACCCAAAAAGCATGACTCGGTTACTTTCAATGGATAGTTCTCATCAGCCTAGGAGAGGCTTACTAGACAAACACGCAGGCCCACGTGGTGTTTGTTCTCTGCACATTTGTGGGCAGTGTTGTTGTGTTTCAGTTGTAAAAGAAGCCTCCTCAGATGGGAAAACAGGTCAGCAGACTGCTGGGTTTTGGCTGTGAGTGGGAGGCTTTCAGGGAGGAGTGTGAGATGCAGTTTGCTTCAGCCTTTGAGTTTCTCTGCATGCTCCTTTCTTCTGGTGAAATGGCATCTTTCTGTGCCATCCTGGCTGCCTGTGGTGAGACAAGCATACAAACTAGGTGTTGGAGTCACAGCTGCGACATTGACAGAAGAGAAAAATAGCAGGCAGGGACAAGCAATAGGATCCACTTGAAAGATTGGGTTTATGTGTGTGTGCGTGAGCTCAGGGTTTTCTGTTTCTGTCATGGCTCTGGGGGCTGGAGTGGCACCAAAAGTTGATGCAGAGCAAAGCATGAGGAGAAGAATCCTAAAGAGGAAAAGTCTGGGAAAAGGGAAGGCGTCTACAGGCCATAAAGGAGTTTGGGAGGAAAAACAAATGAAAAAGTCTAAATAAGCATAATTCTTTTTCTGTTCAGTTTAGCCTGTGTTTTAGCAAACAGCACAGAGGGATCAAAATCTTCCTTATTTCGGAAGGTTAAAATCTTGACTACTGGGCAAAAAGATGATGGTTCCAGAAGTGGTGTTGAAAGCCTGTGTGTCTCTTGCTGTTTTGGTTACTTAAAGGCTGGATGTCTTCACCCAGTAGTATCTTCCTAGATTTCTGCTGTCAGTGGAGCTATGTCTGTGTCTCCACCTTCTCTTGCTGCTTGCTGGAAGCCCTGGCCAATATTTGCCAGGCAGATCATACCAGGCTTGCCTCCTTCCTATCCAAACTTTGCAGCTTAGTGAAGGAAAGCTGCTTGAACTCTTGGAGACCATCATGACTGTGATGTTGCACTTGGAGAGGAATCTATAAACACAGATGCAGTTGTTCTCATCTTTATTACAATTGAAATTAAAAGTTTTGAAAATTGAAATTTTCAAAATTTGAAAATTTTGAAAAAGCTATTGAAATTAAAGTTTTAAAAACAGTCTCCAAAACTGGAAACAAAATTAACAGTGAAAAAAAAAACCCAATAGATTTATGAAAAATAGAGAAGTCTTACAAATCCAAACCTTAAAATGCCCTTTTTGTTATTGTTTTTTGTGTGTGTGTGTGTGTTGGGTTTTTTTTTCCCCTTGAAAAACCTTTCTTACATAAAACCTTTATTCTTATTCCAGGGGATGGTGATATTTGAACATGGTGATATTTACGTAGTAAAGTGGCAGCTACTTCCTTTTCCTACAAGATTGATTTAAGTAACATTTCTATTGTCTGGCAAAAATATTCTGCCTGCCTGCTTGACATCTCCTCTTAAAAGCTTCTGAAGACCTTGTGACAAAAGGCAGTCTTTTAAGAATCATAATTACTACTTGGGGATTATAAGATTCATTCCACCGTGAACTCCAGTAGAACAGAAGGAATACAATGGTTACTGAAATTAGAGTGATGATGCTTAAAATACATTACCCCCACCTCTTTTTTTTTTTTTTTTTTTTTTTTTCTTGTGATGGGGGCTCTTGCTGTAAGCCTATCTCCAGCGTGCATACTGAGACAGCACTCTTCTGTGGAAAGTATTTAGATATTCTTTCATACTTGCAGAAGTACTTCCCCTTATGCAGAAATCTGAAATGCCAACTAGTGGAGTTCTTAAGAGCATCCATAGGAACAGGTTGCGGTAGCATCTCTGTTAACTGGTGAAACACTGAAATGCAGGCGGATGAGGAAGCAGAAGAGTTTGGACCACTCATTCTTAGTGTGATACTGAAATATCTAGATGGCAGCCAGCGTGAGTTTAGTAGTGCCAGCAGTGCAACTTTAAAGCATCTTTTAAGAGCAAAGATTTTTTTTGTGTGTGTATGATTTGCAGTGTTTTCTGTTTGTGTGTTGTGATGTTACAGACCCAGGTATGCAATCATTGAGGCTGCTAGTGCTGCCTGCTTTTCTCTAAGCTATGACTTTACAGAAATATTCCCAGAAAGATAACAGGAGGGCTCTTTTCTTGGTGGGGAAGGACTGAGTTTCTGCTTCATTATTGTAGTATTCCTTAGTTTGTGTTGTTTTTAGAAGAAATATTTCCATAGGTCTGCCCTCACACCAAGCAGTCATGAGTGTCTCGACTTCCAAAAAGGATTGTGCCCTTGCAGAATGAAGGGAAAACGTTTCTCAGGTTTAGTAGTATAATTCGCATAGGTTGGTTTGGTGCTTTTTCAAACTACAAAGACAGCACAGATAGTATTCTTTTCACCTGGGAGGTCTGCAAATGCAATCTGTATTGAAGAGCCTGCACTAGGAATAGAGTTGGAAAGAATACAGCCTAATTTGCTTTGGGTCACCTGACAAAATGTTTCAGTTCAAGGCTTTCTTCTCTAGAGGGTAGGGGGAAGGTTAGTGATAAAGATTGATTGTTTAGTAATTTTCTGCCTATTAATCCATAGAACTCTATTCCCTTTTTACAGGCAACAGCAACAGTCAATTTCATTATTTTTACAGTAGTTTCTGTTTCAGCTAACATAATTTTGCCACTCCAGGACAGTGGGACTAAAGGACAGATTTGCCATACCTTTCTTTGAACGCCTGCCTTACTGCAATCTAGGTGATTAAGTTTAATGCTTGCTTCTCAAGTAGTATTGTGGCTACTGTTACTAAACTTGAAGCTTTCCTTTGCATCTAGCTAGTTACCATTCCTTAGGACAGGCAGTCTGACCTCATCCAAAACTGCCTCATGAGCTGCAATTTGACAATTAGATTTGTCAGGAAAAACATATTTTATGTCCAGCTTCTTAGGCAACAACAGGTTGGTTTGTTTTCTGCCTCACCCTATGGTGCATTCAATAATGTTGTACTATCACCTTCCGTTCCTCATAAGATTACTTTCTGGCTTCAGCAGCATAAATGCTTTTTGTGGTGACTTGTAAGAGTGCCTGATGGAAGTTAGTTAGCTTTGTGGCATCTATTAAAACTGAGTGTCAGTCACTGGCTAGCAATAGCTGACATGTCAGAAATTATGTCCCTGAACCTTCACTTGTTAGCTAGGACTTAAGCAAGCATGACCTATCTGATAATGAGTACTGAAAGAAGAAGTAATTAGTGTTTCATGACTTTTACTTATAAAGAGGACTGCACAGAGCAACCTGGCTTGAACCTGCAGGCTTTCATTTCTGTTTTTCGTAATACTGTTTGGTGTTTTCTTTTCATTATCTAAATCATAGCTGTTGAGGGGGGAAAAACCAATATAATTTGCTGGTATTGCATCAGTTACCTAAATGCCACAAAGGTCTAATTAGATTTGTTTTCTTTTATGTTACAGCTAAAACACCAATCAGTAGATTTGACTCAAGCTTTTTTATTTTTGATTTTTGTTCTTCATCTTACCATAAGTTATATCTTGTGTTAATTCTACTTTGAGAAATGTGAAAGATGTTAATTTCCAAAATAAAGGGCTGTTGAACCATTTAGGCTTGGTAGTGGGGTAGTATTAAATTAATTTTTGTAATATTTCTAATGTGGGGAAAATATGCTACATTCTGTAAGGGTACATTTGCAACTTTATGGTAGCACATCTACAATAACTTTTTAACGCTGTTGGGCCAGATTATCTCTTCATGGAACTGAGTAATAGATAAAACTGTCCAGCAGGAAGACTTGGATTTTTAGTACCTGCTTCATCTTCTGTGTTTAGGCATAAAACAAATTCTGATTATTTTTTTTTCTATAGCAGTGTGTTGGAAGAAGGGTGTTAGAGAAAATCATGTATCGTGGAGACATCCTGTATCTTTTCCCCCATCGCGTAGAAACAAAAAGACTGTGTTCTGACTATATGGTCTCAGTAGTGCCGAGCAGGGTTTAGAGGAGAAATGAATGGAGAAGGAAATCAGGATGTTATTCATGTTTGGTGAGTGAAATAAATACGTGCTAATAGTTGAACTGGGATTTGGCAAAACTCGTTTGCTGATACGGAGGACGTATGCCTGTGTGTGGGTGACTTCTTAGCCTGGTTTCCAAAGGAAAAAAAGCTTACATAACTTCGCTGCCTGTTTCTGTGGCTGTCACGCATCTTAACTCATTGTCAAATGTGTTTCAAGCTGGCCAGATGGGTGGTGATCTCAGTGGTCTTAAAATAGTGTACTGCAGCCTTCAGCCAAGAGGACCTATGCTCCTTTCCCCGGCACTTGTCTGTGACTCGCTCTGGTAGCGGAGGGGCAGTAGGTGCCTGCCCGCAGCCCCAGGCAGCTGCCATGTGGCTGGCCAGCCGGTGCCCGCGCGGGGCTGGATTAGCCCCAGCTTGTGGTGCACTCTCTCGCTCCCAGCTATCAGGTCAAATTAACCTTGGTAGGTGTCCCCTACCAGTTTTTAAGCGTTGGACTGGGAGGAGGTTGGCAGATGCACACACAGAAGGCTCCGTCTCTGTTCGTGGCTGTTTGCCGGGGCTTCATCGGCAGAGGAGTGTGGATGATTTTTGCTGGCGGGGGGACTGTAGGCAGGCTATCTCGTGTCACCAAATTCAGACCCATCCTATGAAGATGCCATGACAAGCATAGCGGTTTGTGACTTCACCCTCCGTGGGACGGAGCATCCTGTTTGCCAGCCAGATTGGTCACCCGGGGAGGTCTGCTGCTTGCAGGAGCCTGGATCTGTGGTGTTGCAGAGAGGCTGCCATGGCCTATCTGGCTTTCTGACGGCTTCCCTGGCAGCTCATCTAGACAGGTGTCAGCAAAGCAGCCAGGAAAAGCCTTCAGCAGATTGAAGGTGACTGTAGGACTCTGGGGGCAGAGGTGAGAAGGACAGGTGCCTGAGTGGCAGGCTCCTCAGTCCTCCCACGTAAGCCTCGATTTTAATGAAAACTTATTGAGAGCTCAGGAAAAAAATAATCCTATTGTGCAAGAAGACTGGGGACTTTTAAAGAAGGCCCACTTGACTAGGCAAGGACCTGCTTTGGGAACTGAAACTCAGAAAGGCAGCAGGCAAAAAGTGGGGCATACAAAAACAGGGACAGATAATGGAGGAAGGGTACAAAAGCATAGGTTGGTCACATAGGATTGAAATCAAGAAGGAAAAAAATAAAAGGGCCCGTTAGAGCAAAAACTAGCTCAAGTAATAAGAAGGGATTCTTGAAGTAGATAGCAAAGGGAAGTTTGGGAAAGCTGTAAATTCACTGATGAATAGGAAAGGCAAACAAGTATATGATGGTATGGAAAAATGGAAGCACTAAATGCCTTATTTGCCTCAAGGAAAAGCCTGTTCCCCTGTCTTGGTGTATGCCAGTATTTTATGAGAGAGAGGCAGAGCCAACAGTGGGAGAGCAACAGGTTAGGCACCACTTGGAGAAGCTGGATATAGTCACATTACTGGTACGGGATAGGAGCTGCTGAGGGTGCTGAAAGAGCTGGCAGATGCGAGACCACTACAGAAAAACTGTGCAGCTAGGGGAGGCTCCCAGTGAATGAAAAAAGGCTGACATTTCATCCGTCTCTGAGAAAGGCAAGAAGGAGCACCTGGGCAACTGTAGGCTGGCCAGCTTCACCTCATGGCCTGGAAAAGTCATGGAGTATATTCTCATTTCCAAACATGAGAAGGACAAGAATAAAGTCAGAAGCAGTCAGCAGAGATTTGGCAAAGGCAACTTGTGCTTGACTCACCTTATTGCTGCCTTGGATGAAATGACTTGCTACAGGGGTGACAGAAAGCAGTAGATGCCTGGAATTGAGTAGGGCTTTTGCCACTGTCTCCTGTAGAGGTTTCATTTGGAAGCTGAAGAAGTGTGGGCTAGGCAAGTAGACTTTTAGACAGGTTGAAAATTAGCTGCTGAAAGATTAATGATGTTTTACATGCAGTTGGTGGTCCTTAACAAGCAGGGTACTCTAGGGGACGATACTGAGGCTGACACTGTTAGGGTTTTCATCAATGGCCTGGGTCATGAAGCAAGGAAACACATTGCGCAAATTTTCAGATAAGCTAAATTATGTTGTTTGACATGCTGGATGGTAGAGCTTCAATCCAGAGAGAGCTTAAAAACTCTGAGGACTGAGACAGCAGAAACCATTTGAAGTTGACCTAGGGGAAATCAAAGTTCAGCACCTGATGCAAATTAACACCATGCATTTTGTTGAGCCATAAATGTGCTCTCATTGCAAATAAGGCAAATCAGGCACTGGGGCTACAACAGAAGCAGCCCTTGCAGGAAACTTCAGTTTTGGAGGCCCCCCACTTCAAAAGGTAGGTAGGAGAGTTGGAGAGGGATCAATTAGGAGGCCTAGCAAAATGATGAGAGGCGTAAGGAATGTGGCTGCAAGGAAGAGACTGACAGAGTTGGGCTTGCATAATCTGAAAAAGAGGAATCTGAAGAATGGTCCAGTAACAGCCTAAAACTTCTTGAAGGGCATTTACAAAGATGTTAAAGCTGATCTCTGGTTCAGTAGTGGCAGATGGTGAAAAGAGGGATGTAATAGAACAAATTGTAACTTGGGATCAAACAGTAAGGAGGAGCTTTTATTTGCGGGGGCAGAGCCACACTGGAAGAGGTTGCTGACGGAAGTGGTTTAATCTCCATCCTCAGAGGATTTTGAGACTGATTTGGACAGAGCCAAGGCTGACTTGATCTGCTGTTAGCAATAGTTCCCACTTGGGCAGCAGATTGAGTAGAAGTTATCCCAGCCAGCACTTCTTTGACTATATGATGTCTCAGAGACACAGGGCGTATGGAGACAATTTGGTACAAGTATGATGCAAAAAGCTGTAGGAAACCAGTCTTCATTCAGCCAAATGCTTTCATGGACCACTTGGTGGGGTTTTTTTGTTGTTGTTTGTTTGTTGTTGTTTTTTTTTTTTTTAATATAGCTCTTTTAAAATGCTTTAAAATTGTGTGTGAAAGGATGGTTACTCTGTCAGTATGAATATGCATCCCTACAGGAGTGTATTTTTGGCCTTAGGGAGCTAGGCTTTGCTTGCGGATCTGTAGTCACTGTTATGACTTAAGCTGAAATAAAGCAGCTCAGTATTGTTACACCTGAGCTATAATTTGAAAAGTTTGCAAGCACTTTTTTATTGGAGACATGGATACTTTTAGCACAGGTAGTTTGAAAAGCTGCAAGTGATGCCCATGGATTCTCAGCTCATCTCTTCTCTTCTGTCAGCATAGAGTAGATAAGGGTCTAAAGTCCTGAAAGGGCCCATTTGATAAGTACTGCCTGAATTCAGGGAACCTGATGAAAACACATGTAATCGCAAGCTTGACTGCCTTTTACTGTGCTACTGCTTAGTCTCACAGTCTGCTGCAAAGACAGCATTTTGGTTCCACTGAGTGATGGTCAATAGCAGTATTTTTATATCTTTTATCTTTGGGAGACTAAGGAGATAGTCTGAAAGTAAATGTATCGCCGTCTTTTTGTCCTCTTTCATGTTTCGCATCTGTCTGCACAGAGTGCTCTCTCTCTGTGTGCTCGCATGCTCATAATAAATTTTTTAGTGCCTTGCTTATTTTTCTTTCTAGCTCCTGCTCATATCTTCACAAAAAGCTGTCTTTGTGCACATGAAATGATTGGGTGTGTGCCAGTACAATGTGAAAGCAATAAAAAGAGATTTTCACTACTTCTTTACAAGATTAAACAAACTGCAGAACTTCCTATCGGTTTATCAGACTTCTTGTTTAATCTCATCACGATGCGTGGAGCCTGTTTACTGCTGTAGCTTTCATTAATGTTTATGCAGATTTTGTGTTAAATCCCATCAGTAATAATCTAGTTTTTATTAGCTAGGCAGTTACATTGCCTGGAATTTTCCGAAGCCATGTTTAATAGCTGAAGAGGGAGGAATATCTGAAATGCTCCAGTTTTGGGTATGCCTAAACTGTAGTCGCACCTTTTTGAATACCACTGAACTAACTGCCTTGGTTGACAGTAGTAGTGCAGGTGGTTGCAAAATCATATGCTGCTACCATTTATGTGGTTATTGTTACTGTAGGGGCTAAAGGAACATACAAGCAACGTAGCCAGGAGCCTAATGTCCAGGGATATGGTGGGCACGTTGTATGAGCTTCGCATGTGCAGTTTATGCACCTGGGATGGAAGGTGTGATGCATATGCACTGACCGGATACATTATGTATCTCCATAATTAACTCAGGGTGTGGGGAAGGTTTTTTTTTTTCCCCCTGGTCTTTGCTTCTAGAATGCTGAAGGGGAATGTGGGCATATGCCACTTGCTGGTCGCTTTGCTGTACCGCCCATCCTTGCACCATGAGACCAAGGCTGTACCCGTCTGGGAAGTATTTATATCTTGGGTGTATCTGCATCAAGCATAATTATCCATTTGAATTCAGGATTGATATTCCTAAAATAGACTCAGGATCTGACCTAAAAGTTAACTGGAAATTATAAATGTATGTGTTTAGATGTATTATTGATGCATTATGACTAAAGTCCAAAACAGCTGCAAAACATGGTGTTTTAAATTGTCTCTGTTTATTTTCTGAGCTGTATGCCTAATGGGAGACTTTCTAATGCTGACACGGCAGCTCAGATGGCATGTTGCTAGTATTCTTGACCACTTTGCTCCTACGGCCAAGACAACTGACAGCTAATACCTATTTCAGTGGCTATTTATGTAATTTTAGTGTAATTTCTTTATGAATCAACTTATTTTGCAAAGCTGAAAGTTGTCAGGTAACAGTAGTTCTGACTTGGGATGGCTGCTTTTTCTTAGCAAGCTGAAGGAGGGCACTGTCAGGTTTGAAAATTAGGGTCATCAATCTGCTTTGGTAGAAGCCCTTTCTGAAAAGTGGAATTAATTTTTTTTTTCAGTTGCTCATGTTTCAGATGTAAACAAAAATTAAAACACTATCTTATATTCTCTAGTACCAAACCAAAATTGATTATCTAAACAATTGTCTGTTGAATACTCTTGCATAAACTATTAGTAAAATTGGTTCACACGTAGCAAAGGTTCATACAGAAACTTGCAAGGAAGTTGCAAGGAGCAGTATCTTTGACTATCTGGATTGAGGAAAGAAAAGATGTAATTTGATTTTAAGCTTAGTTTTTTCATGTAGAAATGCTACTGAAGGATAGGCCGGGTTTCTGCTTTTCCTCTTCAATTTAACCATTCTACTGTCACTTTGCAGCTGAATTACATAGCTTTAAAAAATTAAAAAATTAATCAGCTATGTAAGTCATAAACTCGCTAAATGTTATAAATGTCTAAGTCACTAAGGATCCTAAACCTCACTGGCAAGAAATTTAATATGTGATCTTTCACTATGTTAAGTTGTTTGTAGTCCACAGTCTATTGGTGTAAGATGATTTTACTCGCATAACATAAAATCAATTGTGTTATTTCTGTGAACCTACGGTCAGTACTTCAGCTTCAGATGTACATGGCTGCTTTCAGTATTTACAAAGAAAAATCATGTGATCAATCTCAGTTTGAAGTTAATGATTTCAAACCTCCAAATTGTCAGGTGAATAATCCGTAACAGTGTGGTCCATCTTGGCTTCATGCACTAGGTTATATTTTGTATTTTTGAAGTGACACACCAGTTTCAG
Source organism: Phalacrocorax carbo (assembly GCF_963921805.1). Lineage (NCBI taxonomy): Eukaryota > Metazoa > Chordata > Aves > Suliformes > Phalacrocoracidae > Phalacrocorax > Phalacrocorax carbo. The sequence goes on along the minus strand of NC_087513.1, from coordinate 136,089,009 downwards.
CTCTTTTCTTGCGTAGTTATATGACGTTACCATCTTACATAGTCAAACTACATAACATTAGTAATTAGATGTTCACTTGGTAAGACCTTATGCATACCACCAGCTTTTGCAGTTCTCGTGCTTTATGACCAGCAGGTTTTGCTGCACACCTCAGAAGGTTCAGAAGATTGGCTGCACTGTACAGCCAGCGTGCACAAAGTATCATTTTGTTTTCACTTGTGCCTGTTATCAGCTTGGCATTGTATCTCAGTGCCTCCCAAGTAAAATGAAGTCTGCAATAGTGACCGACTTGGAACTTTCTCTGACTCCTGCAAGGACTACTTATATTTTGATGAGTATTTTTATCATTTTAAAAATTAACATCATATCACTTGGGAATGGGGGATGTGCGTGGGACAGGGCCACTGTGTAAAATTTTGGCATTTCAGACTTTTCTATCCCGAACACGAGTAGAACTGCCTGTTCCTTACAAAAGGAATGATGAATTCTAGCGAATACAGAATTACCTTCTGATTTTCCCCAGTTCATGTCCTTTTTCATATGTGTTCCCACATTTTAATCTGGAGTTTGAACTCTGGCCTATTTTACTGGGCAGAGGATGATCTTTATGCTGGGGTAGTCACTGGGCGCCTTGTGGCTTTTTCTCAATTTTTGCTGAGTGAAGAGTGGAGCTGTAAGAAGCAGCATTCTCTGAAAACGGCTCAGGTCAACATCTGGAGGATAAGAACACAGAGCTGAAAACAATAATTTTTAAGCACACAAGAAGAGTTGGGTTGCTGCGTGATGACTCTTACAAGCCAGCACTACAAAACCATGTATTTGTACTCTCCCGTCTCCTCCTTGGGTTACACACATCAGCGTTGTTTGAGTTAAAAGTTGTTTCTAATGCCACCTAATACACTTTAAAGAGATGTAACACTGAGTGCATGTTTGCATAAATTCATATGCTGATGTAGCATGTAAGTCTGTAGTAATATTAAAATACATTTTAAACAGTGTTTAGAAAATGGGTGTGTTTCCACTCCAGAAAGGTACAGAAGGTCTTCCTTCTTTTGTCTTGTCTAGTTTAGTTTAGATATTTTACCTTTGCATTCTTCATTAATCAGTATGAGTATAGAAGAAACCTAATTATTTCAGTGAGCTAATTCTGACAAAATCCTGTGATGCAGAACAGCATGTGAAACTTCTTGGCCCATCCATTACTCAGGCCTGCAAGAGAAAAGGGGGGGGGGGGAAGCAGCCTATATATCATGGATTATGTTTTGCTTCAGGCATTCTCTGACCTAGTGTATTATGATTTGGCAGCTACATAAAAAAAATTACAAGCTATTTGGGTTCTTACCAAATACATTATATAAAAATAGAAAATACTAGTAATTCAAGCTGTGGAATAGCTTTAGATGGATGATTATTCTGAAGATTTTAATAGACCAATAAGAACCTAATCTAATTGCGTGTTGAAATGAAGTTAAATATTTTCCAAATAGATTAGAGAAAGGGAATTGCATTTTGGCAGCGTGGTACAACACCCTTCTTTCTCATTGAGCACACACATTTAAAACCTATATAATTTTGACTAAACGAACGCCTCCCAAAGGAAATAAATATAACCAAATGATTACAATATACACAGCGCCCTCTTAGCAAAAGGATCACTGACTGTAATGCACTGTCTCTTCAGTGTTTCCATAAGAGCCAGCTGCCTCTTTGTTTCCCAGTTATGGCCTCTGCAAGACGTCGGGTGGGGCAAATGCCAAGTCCCGATAGAAGTTTAAAGAGTGTCTAACCCTAACAAGGGCTCGGGGTTACATTTGGGACAGTTGGGTGAACACTGGCTGGTCTCTGTGCAGGCAGCAGTGTAAGGCTGGCGTCAGTAAGGACAATGATCCCTTTTTCTAGTTGATGCAGCCTCCAAAGCATTTTGGTGCCTGTGGAGCAGACCCTGAAAGACCAAAATGCTTTGCAAGGGCTGTCAGAGCTTAATCCCATCCTCCCTTCAAACCCTAAATGAAAAGGACTGGAAGGAGCAATTCAGGTCAGAGCTTTTTGGTAAGACGGTAAGTCTCGGACAGAGTGTTTGACTTTTAGGTAGGTACAGCCTCCTTGATCTTCTCACTTCTTCAGCTATTTCAGGTCAGTACGTGAAGCCCACACTTCGGACCTGCGGAAGGGGGGCACACCTCGCCTGGGTGAGGCGTGAATATGAATGTGAAGTATTCATGCTGTGCATATTAAGTACAGGGCTAGGACGTGGCTGGGGGGAGAGACTACAGCAAGAGTGATTGCAGCCTTCCCCCTTGCAGCTCTGACATATCTCCTGCTTTCGAATAACTCTCTCCTGATCCTTTGCCTTTCATTTTATTTTATATTATTACACTTTGGATAAGGATGTTGTAGTTTATACAGTGGGCGTAGAAAGCTGTGTTTTGTTCTGTGCCTGAAATGGCCTAAGGGTGTGCTTTGACAAGGTGCTGAGAAGAGCTAATTCACATACAGCGGGTGCAGGTACGGTCTCCTCCATCTCCAGTGGAGCTGGTTTGGTGCTTTCATGCTCGGTGCTGGCTGAGCACCCAAAGTGCCATGAACGCTGTACAGCCTTTGGTGAGAGGATTTATGGACGACTCTGATACCAATGTTCTGAAGGTGGTGTTAGAAGAATTGCTGAAATGTAGCATGTGCATTTCGGGCAGGGAGATGGGAGGGCAGGAAGGGAGATGAAACAGTCCTCTCCAGATGCCCAAATTTTTGCATTGAAAACTTGGTAATTTAAAATACCCATAACCCTGAGAGACTGTTTAAAGGTACTATATTGCCACACTCTTTAAATATTAAGGTAAGAAATGCTCTTTTCTCTGTGCTACTTTAAAGAGGAAGAAGAAGAAGAAGAAGAAAAAGAAGTGGAACGGGAAGAAAAAAGAAGACTTGAAAGCTTTGTATCTTTCCCCCCGCCAACTTTTGCATGTGGTTGTTTCTTTAACCAGTCCGGTATGTTCGAGTGACAAAAAAAAAACACCCCACAAAACCAAAAAACAGTGGGGCCAAAAAGAAAAGCTGAAGTTTGAAAACAAAACTTGTAACAACTTAGGATGTATTTATGAGCAACAGGGAACCCAGGAAGAATGATTCCTGGGAAAAGCAGCATACTGATTTTATTAGTATAATTAACAATAGCAGCAATAAGTAGCATTAGTTACTCTACAGTTAAGTGTGCTCTTAATTTTACGTATTCTATTCATCTTTAAAAAAATGAAAAGACATTTTTTTCTTGCAAGATTATCAATAGCTTAGAAAAGTCCTTCCATTTGCTACAGAATTCAGAAGGGATTCTTTACTGCTCATCTTGTCTTTATGTCCTCCCCATGACCTCACTGGGTAAAAAAAGCCAACCAACGCTCCTCGTATGTAGTGGTTAATAGAAACAGCCTATTCAAGCTGCTTGTGATTACTTCAAGGTTAAGAATGATTTTGGCTAATTTTTATAGGAGCCCTGTCTTCCCTCTACCTACCTCTGCCAAAAAAACAAACATGCAAAAGTCAAAATTACTCTAAGTTCAGTTTTAAAAAACAGGTCAAAGTGATTAAATCCTTTTTGCCTTTCAAACTGAGTCTTTTTCAGTACTTTTTGAAATATTGCTTGGAGAAACATGTTTTTTTTTTAATCTCTTTTTGTTGTTCATTTATCTTAACTCTATCCTAGAAAATACAATGGCTAGAACATGATTAACTTCCTCAAGGTTCCTTTTCATTTTTACTTTTTCCCTATTATGAACATTCTAAGCTTTTTTCTATTAAAATGACATATGTTGTCCAAAAGCTGGAGAAGGAAAATGAGGGAGAGGAAGGTGGAAACCTTTCTTTGCTTTACGTGGTCGAAGGAAAAATGCCAACTTTTTACTTTTCAGTGGTTACCTAGAAGCTTTTCTGAAAGCTGCTTGCAGAGGATCTACTTTTTTATTCAAGTTACTAAAAATTTTAAGATGAGGGACTGAGAAGGAAGATTCAAAGAGGATCTTTCAGCCTGCAATTTTCTGCCTTCATTTGAATTTTGAGTTATGCATTTATAACTTTTACATTACTAAGGGGTTTTTTTGTTGGTTTCAACTATTTCCTTTCTAAAAACAGTAAAATTGGTGCACTTTTCTGAGTTAGTAATATTTTTGGAGGTAACTTTTTGTGTGCAAGTTGTACAGGTAGAGTGCTGCTGATGACACCATGTTCGTGAAGGTACATTTCATTATTGATCTACAAAAATTAACAAATCCGTTACATTAATTGTGCTTGACTAATGCGCCTACTGAAACATTTCTATTCAGCATATACCAAAGGTATTGCAACAGGTTTATTAACATAGCAAAATAATTTTATTAATATTAATTTTTAAATCATGGTTTCATACTAGTTCAGTGTCATTAATCTTAGCATCTAAATACTCAAGCGCATGTATTATTTTAGTGTGTTCTCATGTTTATATTTACCTCTGTAGAATAACTAGTAATTAAAGCTAATACCTTTTATTAAGTATTAAGGAGTCAGAGTATGTCAGTGTAAAATAAAGTGTGCAAAGTCCTCCCTTCAGCAAAGAAAACAAATCTTCTCAGCCAGTTCTACTCTGCATGGAGTAGAGGAATTACCAAAAATACTGACTGACATCTGTGGTTTTATTTTGCCATATTTATGTTCTGCAAATTTTGTGGTTTCAGTTTTTAAAAAGAAATAAGATGCCACAGTTAAACTACTTGAACCTAAATTGTGCATCCTCAACACTGCTTTTGCTCTTTCCCACGGCTTCCGGAAGAATGAATTTATTTTGCTTAAATCTTAAGTTGTGTGGTTAAAAGTTCAGTTTGGGCTAGGTCTTTTTTTTTTTTTTTTTTTTTTTTTTTTTAATAAAATGGAGAGTTTAATCTCCAACATCACTCTTGTGTTAGAAATTCACGACCTCTCCACTGCTGCAAGTGCCGCAGGAACTGCTTTAAAGGGCAGTTCTCGGTCTCCCACTCAGTGCATGTGCTGATAGGAAACCTCGTATGTACACTGTACAATGTAATAGTTGCTGCTTCAGCAATCAGTTGCTAACCCCTTGGTGGCTCCATTTTATTTCAGAATGCAATAGTATGCATTTTTGTCTGTGACTGTCAGTGACGAGCAGGGTGAATATCCTGCTGTAGGAGAGCTGGTTGAGGAGATTAGTTTTCTTTTGTTGAAGGGAGGGCTTCACACACAGGCATGGCACGTAAAACCACAGCTGGCAAGTGACTGAAGAGTGGCCCTACTCTCCAAAGTTAACTCCAGCTTCTTGGAAGAGGTTTCAGTGAGGTATTTTCTCTTGAAGAGGCAGAGAGGGGGGAAAAATGGCTGTTAGATTATAGTTGATATTCTTTCTCTGTCTCTTCTGACAAACGTTGTTCCTGCTGTCACCCGTGGCCAAGTATTTAGCAGAATTTCTGACTGCAGGCTCAAGAAACATCTTGCAAATCATCCACTGAGATCTCTTAAAATTCTCCAGTGCTGGGGAATAAAGCAACAGAAGTTCCCAGATAGAGACAAAAGGTTCAATTAATTCTAGGCTGAATCCATCGTGAATGCAAAAGTAAAAAAGGGAAATCTTTTCTTGTGGAACTGGAAATGGGGTGGGATGAGCAAGCTTTTATTTTCCATATGGTTTGTTGTCTGTTCTTACATTTCATAGAAGAGAATTCCCCAGCCCCTAACAGAGGCTCAAGTAGGACTTCTGATATTCGGGGAAGATCATAATTAACTTACATACCAATGCAGATACCCTGCGTACAGATGTTTATTGTATACCTATAGTAGTGCAGACATGGGCTGTAGATTCCCACATCTTATTAAAGAATGATAAATGTATTAATCATAAATACAGAGATTTTTACTTATAAATAAAAGTGGTAAAACAAGCCGTTACTAACCAAGCTACATACAGAGTAAAAACCACATTTTGATATCAACAGATTGCACACAAAATACTCTTAATTAATACAGCAATTTGTACTTTTTCATGTCATTGTTCAAAACTGACTAATTGAAGAAGAAATGCCTCACCCTGCAAGATACACAAAGTATCTCGTGAACTCTGGCACTTATTGCTTGAAAGGATTTCCATATGCTGTAATAAGGAAACGTTAATGCATTTAGACGTGCTGGTTACTGGTTTTGTTTAATGATGTTCAACATACACGAGTATAAAAGAAGAAGAAAACTATTTGTATCTGTGAATATTTTAACAGTTTCCTACTTTAAAAAGTTGCCTGTTAAAAGTTTTTGATGTTACAAACTGATATTGAACAGTCAGATCCAAACTTCTCCTGTCTCCTTGGAAAAACACCTTTTTATATTCTTAAAAAGAAGAATTGAAAAGTAAAAAAGAAAAAGAAAGCCCCGAATAGGAAGTCAAGAGAATATAAGACCCCCTCTATAGACTAAATGGATAGTTCTTTTCCAATGAGTTCAGGTTTTTAATATATTTAGGTTAATGGAACAAATAGAAGAAAAATACTAGAGCATCCCAAAACGACCTGTTGGCTCAATTGCTGTTGAGTAGTGGTAATTCTAAAATTTAAAATTATGTGCCACTCATCTTGCCTTCTGACATTTCGGTTGCTTTTCCTTTGGGGGCATGAAAATTGAATGTTTTCCCTTAACTTTCTTGTAAGAAAGTGGAGAGGAGCGTGGTAGTGTTGAGGGCTAGCATGCCTGAGAGAGCCGCAGAGCAGTTGTGGAGCAGCAATCAGTATTGCATATTGCAGTATCTAAGTGGGTAATGGTGATTAATGTTCAGCGGGATACTGCGTGCTATAGAAACAATGCCTCTTCCCTTCAATCTGTATGCAGATAGAGTCCCATGAAAGCTGTAAGAAAATCAGGATGATTTGCTTTGGCACAGCCTTGTTAGCACCAGGATTTCTTACCTGCAGATTGTGTGTGCTGCTTACATGGGGTTTTTTATTTTGATTGGTCGGATCCCTGGTTTGCTCTTCTCTTTGCTGGAAAGGGCCTGAAACTGTCCTGTTTGTTTGTTTGTTTGATTGGCTGGTTGCTTTTTTTTTCTAAATACACCTGTATAGATCTAATGGTCTCTACTATAAAGGGTGATTGCCACAAGTATACGTGTGGTCTGTCATACATGTAGCTGGAAAGATTAGTTGAAAGGGGACATGGTTGCAAGATCAAGTTGTTAGGACAAATCTTTTCCCCCAAAAAGCAGATTTTATGATGTTTCATTGTGTTGAACACTGGGGTTTCTTTCTGTGAAAAGCTAAAGCAGCCAGGGCCAGCTGAGGAAGGAGCCAGGAATAGCTCAGGAGCCCATGAGTGGGGAACCCCACGTCATGCAGGAGCCTGGCCTAGGTGGGGAGACTTCTCTGAAGTTACTGTGTGATGTTCTGACCCCTATGGCGATATACAGTGTTTGGCTTTGAATTTACTCTAGTGAGGACTGTCCAGTGGGACTGGAACATTGAAACGATGCCATTGCCTCAGGTTGCAGCAACTCAGCAAAGGTAATTTAGTTGTTGGTACTGCTGTGAGTTGATGTGTGAGTTACCTGTTGGTGAAATACAATTACTTCAATCCACCTTTTAAGTTAACATTTTAAACGAAAATTATTTTTCTCTTGATGTCTCTAAATTGGGAAAGAAAAAAAGCCCAGCTGCTGCATGGCAAGGCCATCCTGTCAATCTGCAATAGCTAAGGTAGTAATAACAGCGTGACGGGACCTGCCGCTTGCAATAAATATTCAAAGCTGAATAAGAACAAATCAGCCTGAGGAAGAGAGAATCAGGCATTTGACTGTTCCAGAAAGTAGTTCTGTATTTTCAGTGAAATAAGTAACATGGTATTGCACTGCATGGACTACAGATTAGTTGTTTTAAAATCACTGAAGTAATACACTAGTCACCTTAGTTTTCAAAGTTGTGTGAAGAGCGAGCTTTTGAGACTGTTTAGGCTGTTCTGGTAAAATCAGTTTTTTAATACTGGGAGAAAACTTAAAAATGAGCTAATTACCTTTCTGCACCTTAAAAAAAAATCGTATTGGTAAGTACTAAAGTGACCCCATTTATTATATTCTTTTCTGCAAAACCTTTACTTAGAACTACCAGTGTTTGAAATCATCACCTTAGCAGTGTATGTGGCACACAATGAACTGAAAACTGGCTAACCAATAGTTTTCAAAATATTAACAAAACTTAGCCAGTGTTGGGGGAGTGTCAGAGATGTGCTGGTCGGTAGTCTTGGCTGAGGGCAGCTTGTTAGCGTGGGTGTTGCAGAACGTGAAAAGTCCCCAATGTGACTTGATTAGCTGCTGTTGTGCTGCCTGTGGCAGGCTCTTGTACCTGCGTGGCCTTGGTGTCGCGGCACTCTGATTGCAGTCAGACGTGTGTTTCTGCACAGCAGACACAGTTACCCTGTTTTGGAGTGAAGCATGTCGAGCACTCTTATTTCACCTGCTATATGAAACCCAAAGGGACCTTTAGGCCTTGTGTTTTGATCTCCTGGTTGCTGCAGGCTGTTTAAACAGGCTGTTCCCTGACCATGTCCCCTAACATGTATGACTGAGGCCTGTCTGTTTCAGAAGCATATTTGTCCTCCGCATCTTTGCGAGATGACAGAGTTCTTCCCCTGCTTTTACTCTTGTTTTATAGATGAATGTGGATACCTTCCCTTCTTCCTTCATATGGGTTTGTCTGACTTCAGTGTCAAGTTTTGGCTCTTGTTCTTGTCTTGCGCTGTGAGATTGAAGAGCCCTTTCCAGGCGTGCTGTTACCTCTTGGTATTTGAGTCATGTAGGTCTGCCTTTTGTTGGTGAATCCAGTCACGGTGTCCAAGTCTCATGGACCAGCTCCATCTCTCTTTACCCTGGATACAGTTTATGACTCTCCACTGCATCCACTGGAATATGATGATGCAAGCTAAGTTTGCGTTTTGGCATCGATCTCGGTGATTCCCTCTGCAGCCACAGGTTGCTCTTCCCTATCTGTGCGCCTGGGCCTTGGGGTCGGTGCTCATGGGCTCATTTTGTGGGGCGGCTCCTCTTGGGCTCCTGCGCTGCTGCTGCCCAGATTATGCTTTTTTTCAGAACTGTCCTGTATGTTGGACTTCAGTTCCTTGTCCCCGGATGCGTTGGCTTGTGTACGCAACTTAAGATTCCAGTCAACTCTTTAAAAAGCTTTGTCTGAATTGCCGAAACCGAAAGCAATCCCTGTTTCTTGGTATGACTGCATTTTCCTTCTCATTCTTATTACTCCATCCATTGCTTTCTCATCCAAAAATTTTTGTCAAACATTTGTACCCTTAGAGCTGTTAGGTATGTGTGCTTGAAACACATTATTATATAAAATAGCGGTTGAAATTGTCCTTTAATTTTTTGTTCCCATGGAACCCAGACTGTGAGACGGTAGTTCAGTGATTAATACTGCTTTATTTTTCATAGTTAATTCCAAAGTGAAACCACCCTGGAGATCACTGCCTCTTGGTAGAGAAATAGTTATTTTTCCGCTAAAAGATAATTCTCTACACACACCTGTGCACGCACAATTAAAATTTTGCACAGGGTTCTGTGGTAAATTATGGTCAAAATTCTAAAATTTTTGACATTTTAATTTTTTTTCTAAACAAAACTATCACACTATAATGAGGATTTTCTAAAGTAACTCAACATTTTTTCTCTGGAAGGCTTATGAAAATGGAAACTATTTCCAGGCTTATGTAATGGGAACAATATAATTAAAAATAAATGAGCCTATTCTTTTTTTATTAGTTCAGCATGGTATATTTTTAGTTTTCTCTATTTCCTTTAAATACTTCAGTGTTTCTCTTTGTAGAAGATGTCAACAACACCCTAATTAATTGTTCTACTGAGTAAAGAAGGGTAGGCTTTTTATATATGAGCAGCACCAAACTGCTACTATATATTTACAGAAAATCAATGAGAAATACTTAGCTAGAACATTGTCACTTCCCAAAGGTAGTCAAATTTAATTTTCACCAATCAAAATGCCAACTAGATGAATGTATGTTAAGACTATGTATATCAAGCCACAGAGTTAATTATACTAATATAAATCACAGAGTAATAATTATGTTAGTTATATAATATGACTACTAAAGTAACTTTAGCAGACCTTTTCTGTGTTTTTTTTTAAATAGTAGTCTGTATAATTTAGCTTTATTTGAAAAGGTGGTAACTTCCAGTCATAGTTGCCAGCTCATTGTTCTCCAAATTGCACTTGAGGGGCTTAAGGATTTGTCTGTTCTGTGTCAGCATCAGTAGGTGAAAACCTTAATGCCCTTCTAGATATTTCTTTGTAAAACATGCTGATATTGCAACTGTCACTGCTTTGTCTGCTTCTAGCTTAAAATACTTGTTAAGGTGTTTTTAATTTTTTTTAACTTTTTTTTTCCTCCAGAACTTGCAGAGTATACAGAAAATGCGCATTTTGTCATAAAGCCTTTCAGTGCATTGTGCAGTGCTTTTCCTCCTTCCTCTCATGTCCATCTTGCCACATCTGAAGGCTGGGAAGTTTTCTCATAGGAGGCAGGTGCCCTGGGCTCAGCACCCAAAACCAGCAGAGAGGCGGGAGCTCGTTGCAGCTGACATGCCATCCTTTGTCCAAGCAACAGTGGTTTGGCCAAGCACAGCTTCTGAATTTCTCTCATCTCCCTTATGACCAGAGCCATCCTGGGGGAATGATGAGATGTGGGCCTTTCCTCCCAGAGCACGGGCAGCTCTGAGACCAGACCAGGCTGCTCAGGGCTTGGACCAGTCGGAGCTTTAAACCCTCCAAGGATGGAGATGGCACAGCCTCTCGGGGTGACCTGCTCCACTGCCTCACCGCCATCACGGAGAAACAGTTTCTTTCCTCTGTTGGGGTCCAGAACTGGACATGGCATCTAGATGTGGTCTGATGTGTGCCATGCAGAGGGGGACAATCTCTTCCCTTGGTCTGGGGCTGTGCCCCTGTTCATAGCGCCCAGGACTACCCAGGCACAGTGCACACCATCACCTCCTCCAGGTCATTGGTACAGATGCTAAACTGGACAGGTCTCAGGACAGACCCCTGCAGTGCTCCACTTGATGGTGGTCTCTGAGTAGACTACCACCCCACTCTGAGCCTGACCATCCAACAAGCTTCTCACCTGTCTGGTTTAGTTGTGCACCAGCCTTCTCTCTTTCTCTGCAGTCTCTCTGGAGACTGTACATATTGTTAGAAGTGTTTATAGTTGTACTGCTTTTCCCCCCCCCTTTTTTTCCTGATAAAGACCCTGTATGTGCAAGGCAGAGAGAATGGGAGTGTTGTAGTACCCAGCAAGATTTACTCGAGAGGATTTCCCATACTGTGGTTCCCATGCTTGCCTCTCACAAAACGTGAACTGTTAGTTGTTGTGGAGTAAGTAGGATAATTAAATTCTTTCTGGAAGAACAGAACCCTGTGATCAATTTGAGGTACTGCATCGCGTGCTTAAACTACTCGGGCTATAATGGAGTTTAACAGCCTTTATCTCCACAGTGTATTCTTTTAAGTAGATACCAGGCAGGCTTTACTGAATTGATACTTGGCTTTAATTTGTCTTGGTTATCTGCTATTGGACTCCTGTGTTTTGTGCTGAGAAAATGGAGAAAGCTGTGAAAGGCTCTAAGATGACATGAACTTACACATGAACTTCAGAGAAATGCTGAAATTTCTGGTTTTTGACAGTACAGACTGTAGTGAGAGTTGTGTGCTACTGACACAACGCCTTTGAAAAGGTGAGGAAAGGATGGATTTGGTATCTTTAATGCCTATTGTGGTTATAACATTGGTATTAAAAAGAAAGAAAAATAAGAAAAAAAGAATGGTTATGTTCTCATTCCATGATTTCAGTTCCTCATTTCATGAGGAAATGACTGAGTAGAAGAACAGTCTGGTTCCATTACAAGAAGTAATAGCAATAATTTCCTCGACTGTAGAAGTCAGAAATTTTTTATTGTGAAAATGAAAAGAAAGAAAAAACTAATTTTTGTACAGTGGTAAATGTTGAATATGGGTTAGACTTATACAAGGTTAAGTATTTCTGTAAATGCATTAGCTGTGAGGATAGACACAGGGACTTGGACTTGCTCAGTCGGGAGGAGAAGAGACTCCAGGAAGACCTACCAGCAGTCTGCCAGTACTTAAGTTATGAAGACGACAAAACTGGGCCTTTTACTGATGTGTGTAGTGGAAGAATGAGAGATTATGGTCCTAAATTGAAGGGGGGTGGGGTGAGGTGGGGTTTCAGACTGGGTATAAGGAAAAAAGGCTTTATTATGAGGATAATTAAGCAGTGCAGCAGGTTGCTCAGAGGCTGTGTAGTTTCCATCCTTTCATGTGTTCCAGACTAAATTCTATAAAGCCCTAAGGAGAAACCTCGTCTGACCTTATCTTGGCCGGGAGGTTAAACTAAAGACCTCTGGACCTCCCTTACAACCTGAATTACTGTCTGATTTGGATAAGAGTGTTCTTTATACAAGAATCATACAAGCCCAACTATAAACTGCATAGGTATTTGGCCTGAGTGAGATCTGCAGTCCATGCCCTTTGGAAAAGCCAGTTCCTCCATGGCCTTTGGTCATCTTTTCCTCCATGTTTAATAGATCCCATTTTCCACAAAACTGCGTGTAATTAGGTTCTGATTTTTAATGCATTAAAAAATAAAAACCAACCTCAGGTTTAGAATTTGATTCTGGCTCTCCAAAGAGTCAGGGTAGTTCAACTCAAACCTCAAAAGGGCTGCAGGAGGAGAGAGTTCTGAACTACAGTGGCTTGGGCCGCTGGGTGTACGTTCCCATGTCATCTCTGTCTAGCGATGATGTGGTATATATGCAGGAAATGCTGATCCTCCCTCCACCTTCTTCCCCCCCACCCCCCTTTTTTTTTTTTTAATATTAATTTGTTTGGTTTTACTTTAGGAAATACAACATCTCTAGATAGAAGGCTGCAAGCCTGAAAGATATGAAGTCCTGCAACATTCAGTAGGTTAACACCAACAAGTTCAAACAAGCTTTACAGCTAAGTACATTAGGAACTAATTGAACTGAGTGAATTTGTGGAAGTGAATTACGCTGAGACCTGTGGCTGCTCAATGTTGACGCTGATTTACTTTCATAGACTTTAAATTGTTATGTAACGGTTAGCCTCAGCATATAATATATAGCAAAACCATTAGTCATTATTATAAGGGATAATTTTGTGTTGAATGCTGCAGCAGTTCATTTGATTCTCAGCTGGTATCAATTGCTGTAAATTCAGAACTCATTTTGTGTACTTTTTTCATTGGTTTTACACCGAGTGCATCTCTTTCTTCATATTAACCGTATCACAGGCTTCTTTTCCACTCCTTTCTCAGGCTTCCTTCCTTGTTAATTTTAAGTACAGCTTTGTCCTTGCTTGCTCCTGACAGTCTTTCTGCTTAATTTTTCCCTTTTTATTATTCTTCCCAGTGTCTAGAGATACGACAGTGGCAAGGAATTTGGGTAAGTTTATCATCATCTAGAACAAAGAATTTGTTGATAAGAGAAAACAAAACCCTGATGCCATCATTGTCTGTGAAACTTGTAATTCTCAGGACTTTTATTGTAAAAGTTATCATGGATCTATTATTATTACTAATAATACGTTATTCTACTAAGTTTCTGCCGTAAGACAGGCTTCCTCAACTCTTTTTGTATCAACTTCTCAGGCTTCTTTCTATGTTGTAAGAGCTACTTTCTTCTTCATTATAGCTAATGATATCTGTTTTGGTTCATATTCTTAAAGGAAATATTCTTTTGCTTCAGTGGTACCTGTTAATTTGATTCCAAAATTACACACCTCTTAAAAATAAAGCATAACTTGCCCACTTAGTGCACGTGCTTAGCGAATCATGGTACTTCTATCTTGATTTGAGGGAGTAATCCTCTAATTTGACAGTTTAAAAATTTGGGTCCTTGAAACACATCTGTCTCATCTTGCAGAGCTGGAGGTTTATAGATTGAAGGAGTTAGGGGTGGGGAGAAAAGCATGTTTTGGGGGGAAACTGCATGATTGGGACCCAGAATTAACCTGGCTTTGGTGAGGACAGCTTGCTGAAAGCCTTGGCCTGAATTGTGATTTTCTTGTTTATGCTGCAGTCAGTCTGTATCCTCGCTCTGACTTTTCTGTAGGCAGTATCTTTGCCCTGCTGATTTTTGAATACCCTCCTGAACTAAGCAGTGTCAGGATCTGACCCTTGGAGACTGGGATTTTCTAAGGCAATGAGGGCAGGGCAGCCTAGTGTGCATTGCAGGTGATCAGCAGCGCTTTGGTTCGTTAACGGATAAACACGCAGGCAGTTAACAGTGAAATAGGTAAGTTTGTATATGTGTGTGCTCTCACAAAACCAGACCGCTTTAAATGAGATTAGACCTGAGAAATTTTAGCTTTCCCATAGGGTGAAGCATTGCAAAACAGGGAGTCAGGTCTTTGCAGTTTGGTTAAGATCATGGTGCTGTCTTCATGCTCTAGTTTTGATTTTATTACTATGTAGAGTTTTGTTTGGCTTACGGATGGACACATTTCCTTTGAAGTATGTAAATGCTTATCCCATGTTTTGTAGTTAAAAGACTGCCAGCAGCCTGTTCAGATTTTTAATAATTATATTTTTTTTGGTAGCTATGTGAATTGCTCTGAGGAAATTATAAATGAGATTTGAATAAATCAGGACTATCATTCTGGCTTAAGGTAATACAGAAACATAGCCTATAAATGTAAAGCATTTGCAGGTCATAGAGGAGTTTGTTCCTGATCATCAAGTATTCTTGCACAACATAGATGCAAATACCTCATTACTCTCATTACTGTCTCAGTAATATGGAAATTCATTTTTAAACCATTGTAAGACTGATTATTACTGTTTCATCTAATTATCAATATATTCCAGCTCTATGTCCTATGTCCTGATTTTTATTCTGGAAGTATGGTAATTCCTTCTCTAGAAACTGTTACTTTGTGGCAAAGAGTTTTGTTATAATGGTTGTCCTGCTAATGTCTTGCTGTCTCCACCAGCCTCTTCTCACCTATACTGCCCTCACCTTTCCGAAAGGAACCGGTCAGCCTGCTTCTATCATCCATTTTTGAGCTTTTCTAGTATTCTTGACTGGATGTAGTATAGCATCAATAAAAAAAGCTTTTAAATTACCACTGATGAGAAAAAGAAATTCGGATTCTAAGAAGGAACTACTTTGAGGCCTTCCTGTAGGTGCTTCAAAGTGTCATTCAAACACAGTTGGCATAGGCTTTCTGGTCAAACTACAATAGATGCCATGATTGCAGCTGTCCTGGAAATAGGCATGATTGCATTGCCCCTGCTAGTCTGTGTAAATGCAATTATATGCACTTCTGATTGTGAAGGCAGATCACAAGTCAGAGCACTGGAACAAAATAATTACATAATTTGACTCTTGGTTGTTATTATTTTTTCATTATCCGTGCTTGTGGTGTTGGGATTTGCCACATCAACCGGTTCTTGCAGCAGTAAACATGGCTTTAATTGACATTCGCAAAGCGTATGCAAATATTTTGAAAATTGCCAAGGATTCTCTTAGAGTTACTGTTTTTTATTTTTAAACTAACTAAAACTTGAAGCAAGTTTACCAAATATTTTTATGGCATTTGCGTTTTGAATTTCATCTTTAAAAGTCTAAGACTGGATTTTCAGTCTTCTGCAACAAGTTCATAATTAAGCAGAAAGGTTATTTTTCCCTCCTTGCAGAAGGTAAATGCCTATTTTGGTTTTTGGATGCTTATTCACGGGTCTAATATGCTGAATTTGCAGTGGTAGGTCTCATTTGATGAAACTTTCTGAACGGTATTTTATATGCGTGTAGTAGTAATGACATGATGCTCCTAGGTTTAAGTCCCAGCTCATTAAGTGGATGCCTTGGAATTCTAGCTGGGCTATTAATTTTTCATGTATTTATACAGTAATGAATGATTAATGTGTGTTCCTGCACTAGAGTCTAAGATTATGAAATGGGGAATAACAGATGACACAGCATGCTTTCAGTTGTGAAAATGTTTCCCCGGGGAGCACTGAAACCTGAAAAAGAGTGAGCAGACAAAAACCAAAGAGTTAAATTAAAGAAAATGCTTTGAGTTCTTGCAATTTTAAAACAGATAACAACAATTTTAACTTCCTGTGAACATTACATTGTTACCTACAGATGCAGGAAAACCTAGATGTTTAATGTCAGGAACGTTCACATGTCAGATAAGATACTTCAAAAACCTTAAGTAAAGTATAGGTGGGGTTTATTTGTTTGTTTAGTCTTTGTATTCAAATGAGCTTCAGTAGGAATTAATTCAGTTGGTAGCAGGGGAGTTACTTTACCAGCAGTTCCCTGCCGTGAGTTATTTTAGCAGTAGTTCTTTGCTCCCATTGCCTTTGTGGAGATGCTGATAGGTTTCTGCCAGTTGAGATGGTGTGGGGAAGGACCAGTAAGGACTGTGGCTGACGTAAGTCTACTCCACTGGCAGGCTTCTGAGGCATGGACCACGAAATACACACACATACAGGGGCAGAAGCTAAAGGCTGCAAATAAGAGGTAGCAAGTACCGGGATGGGCTAGGGGATGGTTTGTGCCCTTGGGCCATTGATTCTCCGCTGCTGATGGCTGTTTAAAGTCATTCAGTTCAGAGGTATGTGAAGTGTGTGAGTGATGCAAAGGGCACAATATAAAGCAAGCACAAGTTTGTTTCAAAACGCCATTACAATAAAGTGCCTTTCCCGTGCTTAGTCCTATGCTATTGTTTATGATGTTTGTATTATTACAAACTCACAGCATGGATTTTTACAAGTTGCGAGGTCTCTCTCCACTACCTCCTGTGGAAAAACTTGCTAGATGATACATGCTGAAGTACCACTGACACTAGATAATAAGAGCCCTCAACTGATTCTTGCGCTGTATTGAGAAGTGCATCAACTCCTGATTTGAGAAAGGCTTTCTATTGACACCATTTTATTTGGCTCTGTTATTTCTGCAGGAGGTATGTGCTCTGCTCTTACCATGTTTCCTTTTGGAGCATTTTTAATCTTTCAGCTTTCTTTGGTTCTAAGTTAACACAATAAAATATAGAATCTTCTTCGAAAAATTAGAAACTCTCATGCATGCTTAGAAAATACTGTCACTGGTCTCCTGACTTTCTGATCACTTAGAGGTTCTCTGAGACACCTCTCAATGTTGGTTAAACTAAAGTGCTTCCTCAACAAGCAGCTTATTCCAGAGTGCTGCCTTTTACTTGTAGAATGGAGCCTCTTTGAAGCTTTATATGGCTGTTGGAGCCAACTGGGCAACTCAGTAGCATGTGACTTCCTAAAACTGAATTATATAGATAGTGTAAGAGTTCGCAACCTTGCTTATCCTCATCAAGGCTTCCTTTCTTCTGTGGGGGTCTCTGGGGATGCAGCTTCCCTCTTCCCCTGCTTGGGAGTAATTTCTCATCCTCAGTGCACTTTCTGGGAGTCCCTGAATTGTGGCTGTAGCGTAGAGCAGCCTCATGCACACTCGCATGAGTGAATTTGTCTTATACTACCTTTGTACTTAATACGTCTACTCTAAATATGTGTCAAATATGTACCTTATATTTCATAGGATTAAACTTTAGAATCACAGAATGGCTGGGGTTGGAAGGGACCTCTGGAAGCCATCTTGTCCAACCCCCTGCTCTAGCAGGGACACCTAGAGCTGGTTGCCCAGAACTGTGTCCAGTCAGGTTTTGGGTGTCTCCGAGGATGCAGACTCTGTCATCTCTTCATGTGAAAGAAATCTCATTTGTCCTTTTAGGGTACTTCAGTATTAGTGGAGTATTTAGGGTACATCTAGATCAGTAAACATTTTCTTTGATATTCACGGTATGTCCCAAATTTGATGCATTGTAAGACTGCTATGATATTTTATATATAAATGACATGGGGGTTTACTGAATATAAGCTGTTGAACTCTGCTTCATGGCTGTGGCAGAGGGTTTGCTGGATGGGCAGGGTGACACTGTGACAGGGGACGGAAAGGGCTCAGCACCCATGGAGATGCTCCGAGGGAGGTGAGGAAGCTGCAGGAGGGCATGCAGGCCTCTCCCTGCTCTCTCCCCGTCTCTGGGACTGCATGATTCTCTTCCTGTCCCTAATCCTCTCTTTCAAGACTCACACGTGTCCTGCCTTCCAGTGTCATCTGCCAAAATGGACACCATGCCAGGAGCAACACCCACCACTAGCTGTGGGCTTGGGGCAGCCCTTGAGCAGCTCAGCTCTACCCACAGGGTACCAAACCCCTGGTAGCCCCTCATTGCGTGGTGTGTCGAGTGTACAACCTGCAGACTTGGAAACCTTCCAGGTAAATTTTCTCCTCCTCTTCCTTTATCTCCTGATCTTTGCCAGATTTCTGGGCTTAGGCCATAGAAAGGAGTTGGAGAATTACTTGGGTTTTGCTTCTCTCCTTAAGTAAAGCCCTCAGAAGAAAATGCAGATGGAGATGCCTCGGTGTGGTTCACGGAGTTGTTTTGTCTCCTGGAAGTGGAGAGGGAGGGAGCTGTCATGAGATGCTGCGTCTAAGTAGGGTGGAAAGCTTTTGGGGCATCTTGTCACTTAATTTCTCTGTGTTGCTATTGTCCCACCTGTAAAACGGGTGTGGAGAAACTTGCCTTAGCAAGGATTTTATGAGGTTGAATTTCATAAGGTTGCTAAGCTGTTTCAGGACCCCGGAAGTGAAATTACGGTATAAAGGGCAAATGAATACTTATCATTTGAGTGCTTTGTTTTCCAAGGCAACTTAGTTTTAGGCTAAATAAATTTCAAAGCTGATGTGTCACTAGGAAATAAAAGATGGCTGAGAGCTAAGAAGGTTATTGAGCCAAGCTGTGATGAATTAACTGAATTAGTGTGAAGTAATGGCAGAATTTTGCCACATTTGTAATTACTTTTTTACAAACTTGAGGGATTATAAAATTAATGTCAAAAGTAGGATTTTTGCCAAAGAATCTCTTTGCACTATTTGCTTTTCTTTACAGGAAAATAGCTAGTGCCCCAAAATGTGATGAAAATGTATCATTATCAATGTGTAAAATACCAGAAAATGAAATTGAGTAACAGTGTTAATGTGCAGGTTTTAGTCTCATTTATTCATACCCTTCCTTTTACAAACAGAATAAAAATACCAATTTACCAGTGGTGCATATGAAAGTCATTTCTGCTGTGAGAAGTTTGACTTTTTCAAGGGTTCTTTCAGGTTTAGGCTCAATTTACTAATCAGACCTTGCATCAGTGATACACAGGTGTATATTGACTGAATGTTTTGCTGAGACTGCCTATGGGATAAAATGAAAATGCAATAAGTAAATACTTCAGTGCAAGGAATAAAATTACTACAAAAATTGTAGTGGAAGTCAAGGAGCTGTGTCTTCCTGGAAACTAATGTGGGGTTTCTGGCAATGGAAAATTTCCCACCGAGTCTTTAATTTGATCTATTGGTATATAAGATTAGCTTGTTTGAGGCAGGTGATTAAGTCTCTGATTTCATTTCAGTTGGGAGAAGAAAAAGGCTGTGCAGCAGAGCTCGGGGAACCATCCTCTGGTGCACTGCATGGTCATTGTTTTTCAATCAGCTGTTTAGCTGCAGTGAGCGCCCCTCCTTGTTCATTGATGTGCTGGAGAAAGCTGGGTGTGCTGTGTGTGAGGACTGTAACAGCTTTCTGTTGAGGTTTTATTAATGTTTTTGGGTACTTTTTTTTTCCAACTGCAATGTGAGTAAATACAAGCTTCTGGTACAAGTTTCTGGTAAGGATAGTGATCAGATGAAGGCTACCGTATATATTCTTTTCTGTCTGACTACTAGTGCAAGAATGAGAGCAAGGTACTGATATTGGCATGTCAGCTTAATATTCAGGGGTAAAAAAGTGTGTAGACCCCACAAAAATTGACTGCTGGGCACAGAATCTCTGTCTGGCTATATTACGATGGACGTCATTTTATGGTACTGTTTAACAGGATTTTTCATAGACGGCTGTATCTGCAAAAGAGAATGAACATGCTACGAATCAGTGAGGTTTTATTGATTGCTAATTGTGTGGAGGTAGTATTGAATGCTGTATGACTGGCCAATTTAAAAAAATAAATGGATAGTTCCAAGAAGAAATTAGGTGGTGCACACATTAACATTTATTTTCTTTATTTCTCACTGTGGATGAGCTTTGACAGCCACTGCTCTTCCAAATATTTGCATGTTATATCTTAGTGCCAGACAAAGGTATTTGCTATTTCTCCCTTCATTATTATTATTATTATTATGTGATTATACAAAAAACTGTCTGGATTTTATAGCCTCTGACTTTGTTGCCAGCTCTCTTTTAATTAATTCTGTCATCTCTCTCATACGTTGCTTGAGTAGAGGATGCTCAAGAAGTCAGTATTGTAGCCTTTCAGGGCTATCACTCGTTGCCCTCTGCTGGTATCCCTTACAGACAATAGTGATGCTACACCTGTAAGAAAGTTGTCAGGGTTATTTTTTTCTCTGACAGAGCTTTTGCTCTAATAATGCTGTATTTATAGTTCATGGTGATAGGCACAGTCAGAACTTCAGTGTTGGTTTTGCCTCTTAACCTTTATGGATAGGGCCTATATCTGTGTTACAGATTAATTCCCAGAGCTAATTAAACCTCATGAAGTATATTTTTAAAGTCTGGCAACACTGCTGCAAGTGAAGATGGAATTGCATTGGCTGAGTGGCTTAGCTGAAACTTGTGAAGCATCCAGCATCAGTGAGCACGCTGTCTTTTGGGGTTTGGGAGCAGATTCATTCCTATTTTTCAAAAAAGCATCTGTAAGAAAGCAGTATGCATTTGGTGAATAATACTTATCCCTTGAGGTGATGGGGTGGCAGTGGTTGACGACAAAGAATATTCAAGTGTAGATCAGAGTCAGCACTTCAAATCTTCCAGAGGCTTGAAAAACTGCTCTACCAAAAGATTCTTGTCCTGTTCGACTCTTAAAGCTTTCCCTTTCGAAAGAAGCCAGTTCAGAGTATAAATGTTAAGGCTTTCATTCTTACAATTACACCTTTTTGAAGCATAAATGAGATTTGTATAGCCTCTGCTAGATATATAACATTAGTTTTGGAGAACACAGAGGTAACTATCAGCAGAAAGGCAGTTGATAATGCTTGCAGACTTTATTGCTTAGAAATGGATTCACATCATCCATGAAAAACACAGATAATTCATTTAACCAAAAGCTCAGTGCACAGGATCTTTCAAAACTGTCGTAATGACTCAAGGCCTTCTTTTGAGATTTCAACTAGTTTTTTCTTAACCAGGTAAGGATCTTAGATAATATGTTAATCTTGCATAATTGCTTTTTTGCAAGAAAATTATTTCTGAAGGATGCTGTTTTCTTTCATTCCTGCAGTTTTCAGTGTAATCCTATTTCTGCTCTATATAGAAATTAATATAGAGGATTTTTTTCTTATGACATTCACAAGACAAGTTTATTTGGACTGAAGAAAAATCCTTATTTGCTGATTCTGCAAAAGTGTTAGTAATTTCGGATGTTGGTGCAATCATCCCTCCTACATTCTTGTATTCAGTCAAAACAGAATGTATTTTCAGGTGAGACCTGCAGGATCTGCTGTTCTTGATTTTTAGACCACAAACAGCAGTGCTGAGCAGCCTCAGTTCATCTCGCTAACGAGCATCTCTCTATGAGTGCATTTTACTTTATTCTGCCCTCTGAGCAAGAAGGTTTAAGAGCACTTCATCTGTCTTTGAAGAATGCCATTAGCAGTGGTTTTAATTCCTGTTTGCTTTGGTATAAGGTATGTTAACTTCCATATTTGAACTACAAGGTTCTTGAGTTGCTCCTGTGAAACAAAACAAAGAACAATATTCCCAAAATTAATTTTAGCCCAGGGAGTCTGGTCTTTGTAGAGTTCCTCTGTAATGAGTGGAGAGAAGGTGGCAGCTCCTCTAGGAAGAAAATGTCTTCCACCTTCCTGACCTGGCTTGCTCCTGGAAGAAATCGCTGTCCACTGAGAGTAGAGGAAACCTCATGAGATTACTCTCCTAAGGCTAGTTCTTTGGGATGTTTCCTGAAATGTTACTTAGTAGTTAAAAAGAAGACAGATATAGGAGAATACTTTGAATAGCAGGATGCCAAATCAGTATGCTGAATGTATACCTGCATGCTGATTGTTGTATTGTAAATGCAACATACTTTCTCCAAAAGAAATTGCTGTGCATTAAACAACTGTATTACTACAATTTAGAAAAAATATAGTACATTAATAGCCAACCTACCTTTTCTTATACAGGCCTCAACTAAGATAAAAAAAAATCATCGCTGTAGAAGAGGTTTCATCAAAAGCAAAAAAGGGAATAATGGATTTTAGTTCTCTAAAATATCTTCACAGTAGAATAACCAGTTGTAACCCGAGGAATTTATATCCAAAACTTGCATATTAACAGAATAACATAGGAATCTATACTGCAAAACTTTATGTTGCTTTTTTGCTCTTTACTTTTAAACAAAAAAAAAAAAGAAAAAAAGAAAAAAAATCAATCTGGTCGTTTGATACGTGCTGAATTATCCATATAGTCATATCAAACAGTGAAGACTGTTGGCTTTTCATCATACAATTTCAATAATTACTGATTTTTTATTTAAAAGTAATGTCTTGCAGCCCAGAGTTGTTTTATTTCATTATTTTTTCCTTTAGTTGCTGTCATATATAAAACTGTATAACGTTGCCGGTGTATTCCAGGTTCTGCACCTCAAGCAAAAAATGTAGTTTCAAATTATATTTTGAAGAAAGAAGCTGAGATTTCTGTGCATTACTGGGGGGGTTTATATAGCATTTCATTAATAAGGAATGAGAACGTATAATGACACATTGAATTAATTTGGCATAATTGCATTACTCAGTGGTGATGCACCTGGAGATCATCTAAAACATATGTTAATGAAAGTTTCATAACGCTAGAAATTAAGAAGTTGTTGCCTTGGCTAAAACTGAATTTATATCCAGAAGAGTTAAAACTGTCCCAAAAATAAATTAGATCATGTTGATACGAGACAGTAGCATCAAACAAGCCTGTGAAGTGAAGCTTTCCCAGTGAAAAGTATTTCCATTGATATTCTTTTAATTATAGGTGTTTGAAAGCCCTGATATTCTTGAAGTAATCTTGGCATGATGAGTTAGTTGACAGAATATATACAATGTAATCAAAATCCTTATTAAACAGTTTATAGTACGTTTTCTACATTTTGTCATTAAAATAGTAATGCATATATCATGGAGAATTTTATTAGTTTGCATGGATAAGTTTGTCTGGATTGTGACTGCATCATGCCATGGATGAAGACATATGAATTTACTCTGTACAGGTCAGTTTGTTTTGAGCAGATATTCTTCCCTTGTCCCACTGTAATCCCATTAGCTCAGTTTTTTTTCCCCTGTTGAGTGGGTATGATACTGTAAATGAGCATTCATTAAGACCTCTATTTTAATGCAGTTTTTGTAATATGGTAGATAGAAGCCAAGAAAGTAGTACATTTCTTCTCTTTTCACAAAATCTAATGTGTTACAATTTAGTCTTCCAGTTGGAGTAACAGCCTAAGTTATGTATGTTGCCCAGGGCACACCTCTCTCTCTTCTCTCTGCTTCTCTGAACTGGATAACAAACAAGTTGTGCTTCATCCCCGTAACTGCCAAATATGCAGGCGATTAATGTCTAGCAATAAATACTCATATTTCATTCAGTGCTAAATGTGCCAGCTTTCAAACTCTGAAATGCCAGATCCCTTCATGTTTGGGGTTGGGGTTTTTTTTGTTACCGTTGTTGTTCTGATGTCAGAGTTAGAGAGCAACGAAGTTTGCCTGCGCTGCTCTTGATCAGCAGGAAGGTTCATTCACTTGCCCACCGTGGAAGCAGTGTCTCTCCATCAGCCTCAGCCCCTCTTGGTCTGCCTTGGCTCAGACTCCTTTCCCTGTAGCAGCAGCATAAGATAGACAGTCCCTAGGCATGAGACTGCTCTTTTATTTGGGCTTTGTATTCCATATTTGTATTTTTTTATTTAAATTTTTTAGCATGAAATGATAGTATTTTGCATGGAACGTTTTTTGACTGGTTTCTTGGAGCAGCTTCAATATGGCAGAAATGCAACATGGTACCTTTGAGTAAAAGAGGTGGTGTAGGGCACATTACAATGAAGAATATTTTTGATAAAAAAGAAATCTAAAAATGCTTGACATTCAGCTAAAGGATGCTGCACTGTCTCGATTAATGGTGCTTGGTTTATTTTCATGCAACATTACATTGATCTGCTCAAATTTAGTGAAAAATAGGGGAGAGTAGGTGCAGCCAGAAGCATAGGTCTATTACGTTATCATCTGAATTTTAATGGTAGTTTTACAGCATGAAGGGATAGCTAATGCAGGAACATTATGAAAGCTTTCCAATGAGTTGACAAATATTGTTTCTGCAAAATAATAAGAAACTTAAGCTTTTTATTTGGATGCACTAGTGCTGTCAGTACTTCCTTTCTTGAAAATGTTACTATGCTTAGAATATAAGATGGTATTAGAAGAAAAGAATTGAAATTCAGGAGCTCATATGTTTTTCTGTGTAATGGGTAGCGTTTGTGAATTGATATCAAAGGGCTCAATTATAAGATATAATTCAATTCAAAGTACCTCAACTTCCAGCTGGTTTGCTTTAAACCAAATAGTAGAGTTTAATCCAGTGGGTTTGTTTGATTTCCAGGTAGAAAGTAATTTGCAAGTGTTTGGGTTTGCATGGTAGAGCTGAAGTGTGTGGAAAAAGTATGATATGAATGTTTGGATTATTATTTTCAGGTGGCATCAGAAGGGCATGGGCAAGGGCTATTCTGTCCTTCAAACAGAGCAGGCTATTGGTAGCTATGGACAAGCTTTAGCAATTGTGGGGACAAGCAATATTGGTAGGGGTTCTGCACTGCAGCCTCTAATTTGGGCCACAGGCTGTTTGGGGAGAAAAATTTGTAGTCTTTGAGTAAGGTGTTCATATTTGCAGCCATTCTGTAACTCTGTGCCTAGAAGGAGGAGGAATCTGAACTGAAATATTTGTAGTGTTGCTTATCAGGATTTATGATACATAAATATTTTTGAGAGATGAAAGCTCACTGAACTAGGATTTTCTTCCTGTTCCACCATCATATACTCTCTATATGTTCCTTCTCTAAGCGTTCATTTAACAAAGACTAGACAAGCCTATTTCTTTTCAGCAGCTCAGTGTAACTTGAATTTTTCTTGCATTTCTCTGCTTTATTCCCTTTTGACTTGTCCATATTTTAATTGGGAAATAACCGTCCTTCCTTCTTTTCACTGTTTTTCTCCATGCTTCCCCTGGATCCACCTACTACTTCTGGGAGCCACCCAATTTTTCAGATATGTAGTTGTTAAATTTTAACTCGGATTTTACCTGAACAAAGAAAGACTGGCCTGTTTCCCACAGATGCATGCTGATCCACCTTAAGAATGTATTAAATGATCTTTTTTGTTTAAGCTGTCATGGATCTCTTGGTAAAGTTTGTGAATAATTTGATCTTTTGACTTCTTGCAGTTAAAAAATTCGCACTTACTCATTTCTTCACTAAGCCTAGATTTTCTGTTTTATCTATGTTTTGTAATGACTTCCAGGTTTGATTTTATGTCTTAAAGTGATTTCCCTGGCTAATTACCTGTTTTATAATGATAAAAATATCCCCCATTTTTCATTTGAATTCATCTAGCTATCATTTCCAGCCACTGACTCTCATTACAGTGTTTTCTGAGTAGATAAAGATCTACTATGAGATGTTTCCTTAAGGATGCGTTTTTACTTTAACTTAAAAAAGAAGGGGGGGAAGCTTTAGCTCTGCTTAAATCTATCTTATTTTGGTTTTCATTTTAAACATAAGATGACATCTGGTAGGATGTGAAATAATGATCTGCTTTAGAACTCCTGCAGTTCTTATAAGTGATTTTTTTCCTCTGAGATGCATCTATCTGCTGAAGGCCAGGGTACTTGCTACCCTAAACCCCTATGGCAGGTGAGTCAGGGGTACATTATAAGTCAAATTATTTTATTATGCAGAGGGGGTCCAGAATTTCTCTTCTGCTATCTACCTCTCATTTCTGTCATTGATGACACTATAACAAGTTTAGTCCCAGCTAAACCAAATAAATCCAGCTGTCTGATAAAAAGAGAAATGAGGGATGTGATGCCTGAAGGAATATTTCAGCTTGTCATTCCTTTCCAAGGAAAAATGTCTCCTTGCTTTACTACTGCTCCGAGAAGGGAGAAGAATACAGAATGCCCAAGATTAATATCTCTTCTGGTGCATCATTCAACTGTTTCCCTTAAGTTAGAAATAAAAATTTTGCTGATGGTATTTCATGCTTGCACTGCGTCTTTTCTGTGCAGCATCTCTGCATGAGTTCATGCAACTCAGGGCAGCAGCTTAAATATGGGGCTGCAGGCTGGCAGGGGGGTGGAGTTTGATGCACCTTAGGTATGATTTAGGTATCATCTTCAGATGAAAGATGAGTTCTGGAAGAGAAGGCTTTAAAAATCTCAATTAGGAAAGTATAGATCTATTTAGAGAAAAATGAAGACTATCCAAAGTGCTTTTATAACAAAACAGCCGCCTTTTGTAAGTAATCAGTAGCGAATTGATGCTAGGGCTTCAAGTGTGTACCTTTTTGGAAGGAAATAGAGCGATGTTGCTGTATTTGATGTGGCTTGGTACCATTGTAACTGGACTTCTGATCTTCTACCCAGCAAACTGAAGGATAAAAGCATCAAAAGACATATCTGGAAATGTAAATTTTTCATCCCATATGAGACAAATTACCCTTATCTTAAGGCAAACTCTCAGAGAGAAAATTACAAGTGCAACACTGTACTTCAGTGCCCTTGTATTTGGGAAAACAGTGCTGTGGGCAGTCAGGGAAAAACAGGTCTGTGCTCTGCGGGAGGTGTTTGGGGAGGTTTTGTTTTATTTGTGGGTGTGTGTTTTAATGAAGAATTAAAATATTTGCAGTTAGTTATTTACTTTACACCCCTAGAAGGGTGTCCAGACATCCCCTGTTGTGTTCCCCATACCTCTCATGGCTTGCCAGAGGCTACAGGTGTGTGGCCGCCACGAGGGGAGGTTGCTGTTGGTGCCATGCTGCTGTCACCAGGGCCCATGCTAGACCTTCTTGCTAGATGTAAATGAAGTGTGTCCTTCAGCTTCAGGGAGCTTTCAAAACTTCATGACTAGACGTCTCAAAACTATGACTGAGTGGACTCTAAAAAGACTTTGTCCTTGTGGGATCCAAGTATCGTTTGTTGCTCCTTATTTCCGAGCAAGACTGAAAAAATGGATAATTCATCTCTTCTACTACGGTAGACAGTTTCAGGGTATTAAGAAAATGAACCCTGAAAGAATGACACTTAGCAATAGCTGAAATAAATTCTAAAATAATCTTTCATGATAACTTTTCAAATCAGCAGCTTCAGGCTTTTTCTTGATGTTCCTCTGAACCCAAGCAGTGATTCTTGATCCCGCAGCGTGGGGCTTGCTGGCATCCATGCTCCAGGGATAGCCAGTGGCACCTTGCCGTGGGGGACTGGTTCATGGGACGGTCTTACCTGCCAGCTCATGGCCTGGCCTGTCAGCTCCTGCTCCCGGGAGTTTGCTGGACTGCTGGGCTTGGGAGTGAAATAATAGCTCCAAAATAATGCCTTGAAAAATGCACCTGGGTGTCTCATGGTCATTAGGACACAAACTATTAGCATGCCTTTTCATAACAAGGACCCTGGATAAGCTTGGGGTTTCCCAGAGTTTGGATTAGTTTTCTTGGATTTTGGTTTGCATCCCTTCCTATACAAATGGAGGAATGAAAGGATATACCTATGTATCTCCCCAACCTCTTTCTTTCTCCCTAATTAACTTTGGTCCAATGACCTTAAACTAATTAGATATCTGAGTTGGTGCTGAGGGAGCAGGGAGACATTTCTTATGTGTTGAATTCAGTGAAGGTACAAATCAGATATATTTCTGGCAGAATCCATTTTTCTACTTTTTCATATGCTGATAGAGGATTTAGTTTCTCTCCTCTGCCCAGTGCTTCCAGGCAAATGACTTAAAACATTTTAACTGGGCTAGCCTTGGTAGGTGCAAGATGCACTCAGACATCTTAACAGTTGATAATACTCAATTTTTTTTTTCTTAAAAATATATGGGATGAAATGTGGCCCAGTGATATAACTGATGGTATACTTAGAATGACTGTTGGGATTTCACCCCACTGACCTTCCTGGGACTCTAGCTGTTTGCTATGTTCCCAAAGCAGTGTGTTATCATTCCTGGTATTTGTTTTGCCTATGCAAAACATGTTTACTTACAAAGTAAAAAAAGCTATCATACTCAATGTGTTATAATAAAAAGTGAGCACAGTTAGCCTTGTTAACTGGCTCCCTTGCAATAATTTTTACCATTTTGCTTGTTTCTCACCTAAAGATTAAACTGGTGTCCTATTTTTGCTTCCTAGATGAGTACATAGACTAAATAAGCAGTAGCATTTTACAGCTGAATGTAACTAAGAGGAGGCATGCAACAACTCATGGACATTCTCACTCCTATCAAGTTCAACAAATTTGCTCTGGTTAGAGAAGTGAAAATGAGGTGTCTGATTGCTTTGTCAGTGGAAGATGTGGCCACGTTTCTCTTGGGACACTGGCAGGCCTTCCTAGAGCATGTACTGATTGGAGAATTTTCTCTGGTGGTTGCCTCCATGTGGTTCTGCAGTAGACGTATGTATTAAACTAATAGTTGTCTTTATGAAGTTTATATTGGTAAAATCTCAGGATCAATAAGGCCTATAAATTCTTGCAAACCTTGACCTATATTTAGTTTGCAGTACTTCGAAAATATTTGAATATTACCTTTGGCTTAATCTTTCCAAGATACCACTTGGTAAATCTGATGTGTGATTTTATGATGAAATTCAGCTTAACAGAGTCTTAACTGAACTTTTTCATATGGAATATGTTACTGTCATATTTAAGATGTATTTTGTCTATTTAAATGGTCTTTTTCTTATGCTGGAGTTTAACTCTCTTTCAGATTCTGTTTTTCATTCAGGTTGTTGGGAGGGCAAGCCCTGAATTATAGTATTTCCTAGCCCTCTACCCTATGCCTCTCAGCACCTGGTCCTGCAGTCCTCTTTTGGGAAAAATAAAGAGAGATTTCGTATAGAATGAGCTCTGATAATGCGTGTATGTGCTTGTACAGGCACACTTTCCTGTGTCTGGGAGAGGCAGGGGAAGAAGGAGATGATGAAGTGAACTGGAGTCACTGTTTCTCCCAGTAAAGGACCAAAGGACACTGCCAATTTATCTCCAAAAGCTTGTTTAGAATTTCTGAAATCACATTTTATCCCTTCTAGATGATGAAGCAGACCCTGATGAACTCATCCACAGATGACTCAGGACTTGCAATAATTTTAATAAGTCTGTTTTGAGAAGGAAGCTCCAGCAGTTTAATTCCCTGTTAGAGAGGAAGCGGTGTTTGTAGCCATCTCCATCTTACCTGGAACAGCTCTGGCTCCTCTGTGAAGGGGAGCCCTTCTCATAGAAGGCTCTAGCTTGGAGGATGGATACTGAATTGATTTGTGAGTAACGAGGTTCATTCAAGAGAAGGAATCGAATCACAAACTGTGGAGGCAGTTGTGGAAGCTGATGAGGGATTCTGGCTGGAGAGAGGGGTGCGGCATGCAAGTGAATTGGGAGTGGAGCAGCAGAGAAGGATGACGAACAGTG
This sequence comes from Phalacrocorax carbo, assembly GCF_963921805.1. Classification (NCBI taxonomy): domain Eukaryota; kingdom Metazoa; phylum Chordata; class Aves; order Suliformes; family Phalacrocoracidae; genus Phalacrocorax; species Phalacrocorax carbo. Next base: position 136,059,145 of record NC_087513.1, on the reverse strand, counting down.
TTCACGGGAAGTTCCCCAAGCAAGCATAGCCCGGTGCAACAAATGTGTGCCTGGCTCCGGCTGTGTGAGGGGTAGTAGAAGAGGAGATCAAGAGTCAAATATGATTAGTGTGGCAAGAGGGAAGAGATCAGTTTAAATAAAACCAAGTAAGAAATTTATCAAAGAAGCCAAGATTGCAGAAGGAAAAAAACAGCTTCATAAAGCACATAAACAGAGCAAGACTGGGTCTGCAGGCCTATGCATGTATTTAGTGATAGTGTTTAGCTGACTTGAAGCCTTGGGCGGCATTAGGGGGAGAGCTGCACCTTGGAAACCTTGGAACTAACGCACCTTTTCCCTGCTTGTCCCCCTTTGCTGCTGCCCTTTGAGGAAAGGGACTGTGCTTCCCCGCAGAGGGAAGGGTGGCACCGAGGCTTCCCTTGCTCCCCAGCTCGTTGCTTTGCAGCTGTCAAAGCTGGCTGCCGTAAGGAGGGAAGGAGCACTGAGCTCACCGGTTCTTCAGAGTTCATGGTAGTCAAGCTTACAGGGTGAAGGAGGGAGAAGGAAGGTGGGCGTGGGAGCCAAGAAATATTCAAGGATCATTGTGTTATGCATCTGTGCAACTGCAAATTGTTTTGTGCACTGAGCGAATAACGAAAGACGTAGAGGGGTGGCAAGGGAAATTTGATGTCAGCTGAAGTTTGCATTGTTTGAATGGAGAAATACACTGTTTTATGACTCTGTGTGCAGCAAAGCACAAGGTAAATATGCCAGTAAATTGAGAAGTGCTTTCCTCCTCAACAGACAGTAAATATTAATGAAGATACAGGTGGCGCGCGCAGAGACACACACACACAGAGAACAAAATATAAAAGGAAGTAGAGCAGTTATAAAAAGCAAACCCTGGAAGAGTGTGATGGCTGCCTTCCCGGAGGTTTTTGGCAGGGGGAGGGTGGAGGAAAATGCAACAGCAGCAACAACAAAAGAAAATCACAACAGGGTTTTATAAACTCTTGAGGAACTGGGAGACGAGACTGGAGGGAAGTGAGCAGCATCCTCTTTTTAACAGATAAAAGGCAATGTTCAGTAACAAGGAATATGGAGGTTTGATCTCCTTGCTGGTGACATTTTTGTGATTGATTTAGGGCAGTCCCTATGCAGAGGCTGAAACAGGCTGTGCTAGGTCTAACTACAGCATCTTACGGCTGCTCCAGGGAAGCAGGCCTTGAGGGCTGGCAGAAAGGGAACAGCTTTTCCTGTGGTAAAGGCAGCTCAAAACTTACTAATGGGGCTCAGGGCTAAATGTCAAGGACAACAAATGCTTCAGTTCAGCGTTGTCCCATGCTTAAGGACAAGTGCCTAACCCACAAGTCCTTAACAGAGGATGGTGACCGAAGGACCAGAGCTGGGTGAGAGGCCTTTTAGTTTCATTTAAATCCAACTCTGAAAAATGCAAACTCATGTTTGGCTTTTGTATAGAAGTAAGTACAGGTCACTTAAGTGAAGCTCTTGCACTTTCAGAGCAAGGCTGAAGCTTCCCACTCATGCCCCACACCACTTCCTTCCCGCTCTTGGCCGGGGCTCAGCTCGTGCCTCACATGGCTCTTGGCACCTGATAGGACTCGTGGCAGGGGAGGATGCTTTTGCTCAGCTTGTTGAAGGAAAAAGGGAGAGGTTCGGCTGACCGTCATGGTTTGCTTTCCTTGGAGGCAGGCTGTTGGTTGGGAGTCAGACTTTCTCATGGCTGCATTAGAAGGATGCAGCTGAAGGAAGGCTGTCGCCAGCTATGGCATGTTTCATGGTAGGTGGTGGTCAGGGTACAGAGAAATGACCACAGAAAAACTGTGCAGCTCTATATTCATTCAAAACCATCAGCGAAAAATGTGTTCTGAGGATTGAGTTACTACTTAAAGATGTGATTGCAAATGTTACCTGTTTCAGAAGGGTTTTTTGTCACCAGGGCTCTTTGAGTCACCATTGCCTCTTGATGCGTCAGCGGGATGTAGGAGTAACACAGGTTGTTGCTAAACAAGGCCTGGCTTCAAAAGGATGTTGTTCCTACTTAATAAAGTCCTTAATGAAGGACTCTCATGTTGCTTATATTTTAGCTATTTAATTGTACTCTCATTACAAACGATATCTTTTAAAAATCCTTTGGTGTTACTGGTGAGATTGGCTGGCAAAAGATGTAAAAAAGCATGTCTGAATCTGGGAGAGAAATTAATCTTGATGACAAATTTTGAGATCTAGATTTTAGACTGTATCTGGGGGAGGATCACATCAAATTTCCACTGCCCTATAGTGCAAGAATTGATCTGCTTTACTCTTTGAATTTGTCATGTGTACTTCATCCAGAAAGAAGAACTTAAAAGTCTCTGTCTGAGCATCTGAAAAGTAATCACAGTGTTGCTTTGCATAGGAACAGAAGGGAGGAGCTGCAAGGAGTCTGCTATAGGGGAATGAAGGAGAGAGTACATGGAGATTTACAAAAGAATTAGGCAGAAATAATTTCTTTAAAGAGTTATGTTTTAAAGGATAAGAGACAGAAAGTCTCACCTTAAGAGGGGCGTAACACCAGCAAGGACTCTGGCTGCGAGGTACTCAGTTACACGGTGGCTTAATGCGCCTGTTGGAAGAAGTGGAGCCTTGAGCAACATGTTCTAAAAGAAGAGGTTGTGCAGACTTACTAATGTGACTCTTTACTTTGATTGTCTCTGTATGCTTTTTCATTGCCGGATAAGCAGTGCAGTGGACTTTCTGATGCCTTTCTACTATATACTTGAAAATTTTTTTATGCCTTTCACTAAAATTGTAGCTAGACCCCTTGCAGCTCTTAGGAAAAGAAGGAGCACATTTAATTTTCTGTCTGTTGACAAACAAAAGTTGGAAGGATTTTATTTTTTTTTTAAAGTTTGTGATTTGGGGCAGCAGAAGTAGGGTTTTTTTAAAATGTGGTTAAGAATAAATACAAAAGGGCCATTAAAAGTTTGTCAGATCTCCCATTAATAGGACTGGTTTAAAAGTAATTATGCATGTCGTCTTCTGCCACGGGTATTTCATAGTTAAAAATTTTCCTTCCCTGCTTTGAGTCCTGGCCACTTCTTTTTTTTATCAGAGTGGAAGTTATCATTGAAAAGCAAGATTCTAGGAAGCTTAATTAAAAGACATAGTAATGAAACCTGTAATAAAATCAGAGGTACTAGCTCTAAAATACTGAAATTGGGAAGAAGAATGGCAGTAGTGGAAAGTTACAAACACATGGGTGAATTGAATTGTGGTGGGAAGGCAAAGTACTTTGCAAGATATGTATTTGCAATAATTCGCTCTTGCATTGTATTTGTGTGGGAGATATTTGCATATCTCCCTCTTCTCCTTTCTACATGCTTATTCATCAGTTGTTCTGCAGATGCTTAAAGAATTTAAAATGATAGTGCAAACTTAGTATTTGACAGAAAAAGGGATAAATAAATAACGTTTACATATTTTGGCAGGAGTATAATCTCATACAGTGTCCTGTAAACTTGTAGGCATCAAGATGTTCCCATTAATGCCACAGTAGACCACAAAGACCAGTTTGAAAAACATTGTTCTCTGCCTACTTGGATTTCATGTGTCTGCCTGCCTGCCCTGACAGAGCTGATGACAGGGAAAAAGTGCCTGGTGGTGACTTCTACGAAAACAACTTCATTTTCTGAGCTATCTCTTAAATACTACTGGGGAGGGAAAAGGAAAAAAAGTATATCCTCTACAGTTATATGTCTGTTTACCTGTTTAGGAATGAACATCCTTTTTATACATAGAGTAAATCAACCTCATGGCTTCAGGACTCTGAATCAACTATGTTTAACCCAGCAGTAGAGTTAATGCTGTTGCAATTCAACTTGACATTCTGTAAATATTTACCATCCAAACTGCCCTGTATTGCTTCTTTGTGCTGTCAGTTCTGTGGAGCTAATCTTACTCTGGGTGAAATGCTAATGTAGACGGCAGCATTTCTGGCCATGTGCTGCACTCCAGAGCCTGCTGTCTCAGCGCATACCTGTCGCGAGCTTCAGAAACCTTCCTGATGGGGAAAACGAGAAGACCAGTTGTGCCGTGGAGTTCAGTAGCTCCACCATGTTAGGCAGCGGGGTTTGGTGTTGATCATACTCCATTGATAAAAACCTGATCCACTGAAGTCAGTACTAAAATTTCTGCTACCTTTGACTGGATCAGAATTTCCCTGTATCTTCAATAATAGTGCTGGTAAGCTGTAGTTCTTACATGTAAGTGCTGTCCTCCAAAACGACTTTTTAAAAACAGTATACTGTCATTTGAGAACAGAATATAATCCTCTTATTTAAGTCAAAAATGAGGAAAACAATTTTAATATTAAAAAGCTAGGCATGTCTAAATTTATTCTGTTGGTGGGGTTGGTGATAAATTGAAGATTTAAATATGTTAAGGTATGGCTTTTAATTATTTAGCTAATTTTATTTTAATTGATACCATATTTGCTGATGTAGTAATTTATTTTAAAAATGCCTAACTCAGTCTAAGCAACAGGTTTATAAAACCTGGACCTAGGTCATTTTAAACTAGATTTATCTGTCTAAATCATTGCTAGCAGTTTTGTAAGGATGTTGAAGTATCTAAAGATTCAGGTGAACTTCAACAGGAATACAAAAAATGCAACAGTAAATAACTCCTGTTACCAGGCACTGTTTTGCCTCCTTTATAAATAACTAGGCCCTTATGAACACATGTAACATTTCTGAATGTCTTTACAGTAAGTAAGCTGTCAAGTTCTGGCTCTGTGCTTCAGAATATGGGTGGAAGGATTAATATGTTGAAGAGATAAAAATAGCTCCGTGAAGTGTAATAGAGTTGTGGGTGGTAAAATCAGCCTGCTGACCCTATGCTTGGGCTAACACTTTCCAGCAAAGGCTGTTTTTTGTGAAACGGCAGCACTTGGTACCCATCCCAGACAGGCTCCGGCATCCTCATGGACTGCCCCACGGGGCACTGGCTGGGTGGCCAAAAACCGGGGGGCTGGCTACTGTGGGGGTCCAGTAGTGCATCCCCGCTGCCAAAGCAGCATGGAGCTCAGGGTCTGCCAGGTCACTTGGCATCAGTCTTACTGCCAGCCAAGACTTCAGGCTAGCAGAACAGGTTTACTTTATTCTGTCAAGGGAAGAACGAAAATGGATTTGTAGCGATGGAGGCAGGAGCGCGAGAGATGAAAGTTAATACCCGTGTGACTCTTGAATCAAACTTGGTAAGGGTTTTCTCAGTTGCTTCTGTCTACAGTTGCTGTCTCAGGTAAGATATATTTGTGCAAGAAAACAATGAAAGGATGGCAAGGATGATCTGTAATCTAGTGGCTTCTGTAACAGAGGTGATTAAGTAATTTAAGAACCACACCTGGGGGAAAAGCTGGTTTGAAATGATAGTTACTTCTTCCCCAAGTTTTGCTGCTGCACACTGTAAGGAACTTGATGAGGAAGCCGGGGTCAAGGAAATACAGTGAAGGGCAGAGCTGGCTAGGGGACTCCAAGCTTTGCAATAGAAGTGTCTGCACTGAAAACACCGAAGTTTATCTCAGGATTGCATTTGCTATTAAATTTTAATCTTTCTGTATGCTTTTGCTCACAGTTTTCTCTGTCGATACTGTGCCTAATTTCATTCCTGTTAGCAACACAATTATTAGCAAGCTTTAAGAACTGCAAATGTGGAGAATGCATCATTTCAAAGAGCGTAATTGGATCTAAAGATGTGTGTAGGTGCATTCCTTGGTTGCAACATGCAGTAACAAGCTGCAACCAGGTTCCTCTTTATCACTATAAGAAAACATGCAGAAGCACTCCAACCTCATGTCAGAGAACAGTATTAAACCTGTGTAAGTCCCAGAGTCCAATTCTCTGACTGCAGGGAAACTTTCATTTTCTGCTGCAAGATCTTTAGGAAGCTGCTTGTCAGTGTCTGTAAGTAGGTTAGCTGAACCTGTTGTACTTCTGCCCATAGCCTTTTCCTTAGCTATCACTTGCAGATAGCTGAGATTTTCTGTTACTTTCTGGTAATCACAGTGGTGATGCAGTTGCTGCTTGCCAGGATGTAGGCAAGTGCACATACCCATACTCCTACCACGGTATATAACCAAGGACTGATGTAAATTGGAGGAGGAAAGATTTAGGTTATGGGGTTTTTTTCTGTTGTTTCATTTTTAGGAACCCGTTATTACAAGAAATTTATGAGTCTGTTTACCTAGATACATCACTAGATGACTTAATATCATACGCTATTAGGGTTTTATATAGCTGGAGCCTTAGTATTCCATGAGCTTTTTATGCAACAAGGTATCACACTTATATTTTCTCTTCTGGTTCTGAAAGTACTGTCTACCTTCAGAGTGCTTTTCCGGTGATAAATCACATTAAAGAGAAAAATATGTTTTATGTTACAGGTTTTTGTTTCACAGATTTAATCTTTAAAAATCACTGGGTTAGGAAATACTGGTACAAAAAGAGCAAGGATATAGGCCAAAGAATGGGAAAGAATAGAATAAGCAAATATCTGTCTTTCTGTCTTATGTTTAATGATTAATCAAATAGAGTACTAGAGTTAAAATAGATAAGATTAACTGCAGGCAACTTAGTTTGCAGTGTAATACCTATTTATCATATTGGTTTACTGAAGCATGCTGTAATTCTTTGAGCGGGAGGTTGGACTAGATGAATTCCTGACGTCCCTTCCAAATGGAATTGTCCTGTGACCCTGTGACACACACAAGTTGGCAGCCAGCTGATGGAGCGTGAACGCTGCCGCCTTAGTGTTCAGCAGGAGCTTTTGCTGTTGATGGTGTAAGATGGGCCCAGTGGGGTTGGGAAGCTGGTATTAGAAATGACATTCAAGTTAAACTAAGCCTCGCTGCTAATCTTCAAGGCAAACAAAAGGAAATGGCGCAGCCACGTGACTTCACTGGAAAATATACCTTTTTCTTTCTCTTTTGCAAAGCTTTCACCATTGCTTTAACAGCTTTGTTTCTGCAGTTCCATGCGTAGCTGCTTTGGATGCTCTGCTGCCATACACAACTGGGTAATCACAAAATCAAAACAACGTGGTGGAATGGATAGATGTGGGAGAGAAATAGGGACCTAGAGATTGCAGTGAGGAATGTGGTGTGTAAAAAGAGCATGAGGGATACAAATGATGGTAAGAGGAAATCTGCTTCCTCTTCAGAGCGATAGCAATGAATTACTGTTCATTTTCTTGCTTCATTTTGACTGCCAGGCAGTTGTGCCTCTTGTACTCAAGGGCTGGCAGGACAAAGGAGGGAAGGACAAAGTAAAGCATATATTGCCATGTACTGGAATTACTTAAGTCTTTGATTGTTGGCTCACCAGGGCATGGAAAAAATAATGCCTGGCTATTCCGGGTAGCTTAGGAGAAAAAGCTTTGGCAGAAGCCTAGATTTTCTGAGCCTCTGGGATCTAGAGGGTACAAAAATGTGTTTTAACCCATTTTGGAAGGCAAATAATGAATTGTCAATTCTAATACCTTCCACTTTCATATTATTTATTGAAGAAAATGTAACATTTTGTGTAAACAGCAGGCTAATATCATAAAGAGGCAGAAAAGTTCAGATTTTTAATATGCCTTCCAATCATAAAATGTTATAGCCTGGAAAACTAGCTGTATATATAGATAATTATTAAAACGTCTTTAGCATTTCTGTTCCAGCTACAGACTATTTTATGGTATATTATGGTATAATGCTTAAAAAAATTTAATGGGAAGTGATAAAATATTTGAATTTTACCTTTTCTAAGTTGTTCAGTCCCTCTGTTGTGAACCCACAGTAACTTTAAAAGCTGCCTTTTCTGATTCTTGTCCAGAACAGTATTCTTCCTGAGAGCTGAAAAGTATAAATTGCTGATAAGCCGAAAAATATCTGAATATTTGGATTGATAAAGAACCTAAAAGCAGATTTTAATTCAGAATGGACAATCTTAGGAAATGTTACACTGATGTGATGCCTGATGTCCTGGTTCTGCAGCAACTTGTTGCCAAATTACATCCTGTGGAATGGGAAAGAGAACCAGTTTGACATCGCGCCGTGTAGGGTTGTCTGCTGAGAATAAGTGAGGTCAGGTAGTGATAGAAGGGGCACCAGCAGGAGCTTGGGAGAAGACTGTTAATTCTGTGTTCTGCTGAGGTTTTTTCAGACACAAATTTGAAAGAAAAAAAAATAAATTGGTGATGATTGTTCCTGGCTACAATGTATTGTAAACCATAAATACTGTGAAAAAGTGATTTGGAGATGACAGAGAAGGTTAGTGTTTACTGGTGCTTGTTGTGGTGGTATTCTTGGGTAGATGGGATTCTTGTCAAATGTTAAAGCTTGCCTGCTTTTTGTTTTTCTTGTTTTCAAGACCACTTGTAAGCAAGAAATGTCTTCCTTTGCCTCCTGTCTTTCTTTTGCAACTTTTCCCTTTTATAGCTCCTGGCATGGAAATCCGCGATTTCCTTGGAATTTCAGGAAGCTGCAGCTTCTGTTGGTGTGTGTGTTACCCAGTGGAGAATGCAGGAAAAAAGATTTTGAAAATCATTCCTGAGCTTGTGTCTAGACCAAATAGCATGGAAACCAGGTCTGTCACTCACAGATGGATGTTTTACCCACCTGGTTCTAAGCTCGACTGTGGTATAGGTGGGATGTGTTAAAGGGACTAGTGGTCTGAGGTCACATCTCTCCAGTTTTGAACTGTATCTGCATAACTTCCATTCAGATGTTCAAGAAGTGACATGACTTATTTTTTTAAGGCACATTTTTACCTTGCATTCTGTTGATACGCAGTTAAATGTTGCACATGGCCCCTAAGTATCTCAGTCCTTAAAATACATTTGAAACATGACATCTTGGCTCAGTTTTGTTGGCTGACACTTTGTGGACTCATTAAGGCTAAGGAAGAAAGTTTAAAAAAATATATAATAATTCATTATTCTTATTTGTCAAGGTTTTACATGTGCCTTGGTTCACAATATACTTCACAGCAGTATGTGCAAAATGTTGGTGGTTTCCTAAGAATGCAACTGCTTCAAATGTGCTTGGTTTCATGAGTGCGTTTACGTTCAGAGTGCTTTAAATAACTCATAACTGGATGAAGGCTTCTTACCACTGGTGAAAACTCTGACTACTATGCAAAATGCCCTTTACTTACATTCTTTCTCAGTAGGTTACCATATAAACCATAATTTCCTTATTGGAAATATACAAAGGAGCTCAAAAGAAAAGAAGAAAAAAAACCCCTCCAACCTTCTAGCATGACAGCAGTAGACACCCAAGCTTCTCTACAGATGTTTTAAGAACGTAAATAGACTGCCCAGCACTGGTTTTATGTGGTTATTCTGAAGTTTTTTGTAACTTTTCTCTGGGCATGAAGTATTGACTATGAATTATAGTAGTCTTTTAATAGGGGGTTGAATATTTGTTCATATATTCCTGTTTTGAGAATTTTGGTTTAAAGCCAAGTGGAATATTGAGACTTTTTTCATCTAGAAAGCAGAACAAAATACCTTGAACTACAGTTATGTGCTTATATACAGTACTTGAAAGAGAGATAAATCTGGCAGGCTGGTTACTTTGGTATTGAGATTTCTGATGAATGGACTAGTTAAAGGCTAATTCCTGTGTTGGTTGATTTATTCCTTATTACTCTCTTGTGAAAAGATTAATATATTTTTTCTTAAATAATGATTTTAAAGATTTATGGAAGACAAACTAAGCCTGTGATCAGTGGCTACATCTCATTTCAGGGTCTTAAAATTTCTCTCATAAGGAGAAGACTCTTGGGCATTTGGAATAGCTTCTGGAATCACTGGGCAGTGATGCTTATTATTATTTACTAATTTCTGGGTAGGGAAAATAATTTCAATACCTTTTTTTCCCTCCAAAATTAAGAGGGTATTATTAATTTAATTTCTTTTACAAAACAGTTTTAAGGTAGGCTGCCATTATTTAATTTTTTGACCATTTCTTTTTATCTCCCAAGAGATTGAAAGGGAGAATTTCATAGTTGAAATCTGAAGAACCAGTAAATGTATGAGGGTGCTTTCCCTCTTCACTCTTCTTTGGAGTACTCTCTTCTTAATTAAGATTCAGTCAGATTTTTTGTTTTACTATTTTGTTGACGGAGTTCATCTTCAGACTTAATAAAAGTTGCTACCAAAATCAAGCAGTAGGAGTGTAGGCTTTAATTGAGCTTTAGAAAAGCAATTTTGTTTCCTTTTTGGCAATTCAGTCCTCATTCACTGCATCCTTCTGATGTAGCTGCATTCTCCTACAGACGAAAATGTCACCTTACAGCAAGACCGTGCTGTGAAGACTTTTCAAGTGACCACAGGCCAGAAATGTGGGTGACATCTTTACAGAAATAGGAAGCTCCCATAGAAATCATCTCCCAAGAAGTGCTTGAAAAATTTCTAAGCTGCTTTTTCTGGTGTATGATTATAAAAATTTTTCAGCTCACAGCAGGCAGGTTGTATTCGTATCAGGCTACTGAAAAAAACACAGAATTTGCTATGTATAAAAATAAGATTCACTTTTGCTTTTCCAAATGCAGTGTGCACAGTCAAATTTTAATGAATACATAGACCTCAAATTTTCATGGCATAAAATGAACAGCTATGTAATAGGTAGTAAGAAAGTGTACGATGTATTGTTACGTTTATCTAGAATATGATAAAACTTTACAGCATTGCATTTCCAGTGTTCTGCTCTGTACTAACATAAACTCTCATTATTAGTAACAATGCATTCAGTGAGCTAAACAGCATCTCTATTAGAGGGGTTAGGGGGCTTTTCTTCCATAAGGCAGAAATGGCCAAACTCGGGAACTATTCACTGAAACTTAACGGTGAATCATGGCTGCACTTTACTGGAAAACTGTTAAGAGGACAAACATTCAGTGGGAGTAGAGGTAGCAACACTTTAAAGCAAAAAAAAAAAAACAAACCATAAAAATCTTCTGTAGAGTAAAATTCAGTGTCCAATAATAGCTGTCATTTTGTTAGAGATAAATGCTGAAGGTTGTATTGTATGAAAAATGAGTTTGATGCCTGCTGTAGGGGGATGCTAGCTGTAATATGGTATGGTTTTCCAACATGTAGTAGTTGACAGAAAACAAACCCATTTTAAAAAGATTTTCCAGAAAATTCAGGAAGAAGTTCCAATCATCCATTCACTAAATGAGAAAGAGCCAAATATGCTTCATACTTTTTTTGTTTGTTTGTTTTTGGGGTGGTTTTTTTTTTCTTGTTCATGAAATACTGAGTAAACCTCAGAAAGCCTAAGGTCAAAAGCCCAATTAAAACAGGAAAAAGATCACCTTGCACACATCAGTTTTCTGCGACTTCGACTTTCTAGCGCACATCAGCATGAAGCTGAAGCATCATATACAACAGAAAGTTAAAGAGCATTTTACAGGTGTCCCAAGTCCCAGCCATTATTTGCTGCTTTGGGTACTTTCTGGCTTTTGCAGTACAAGATTCTGAAGGGGAAAGTAATTTCTTCAGGACTTTGGATCTCTAAATGGGTTCAGTGTGCTTTATATGAAGAGTCATGGCAGTCTAAAAGGAAATACAATGGAGACTATTGTTTTCCATGTAATGGGGGCACATATTTAATAACAATGGAAGCATAACATACAGGGTGAAGAAGACAGGGAAAGGGAAGATGTGACCTGTATCAGATATTAAAAACCCCATAAAACCCAACATAAAAACCCCAACCCAGAATAAAACAAGCAACAGACGTGGAAGTGTGTTTACTGGACAGCAGTGACGGTAGAGAATCAGAACAGAACAACTTTTTTTGGAAAGAGGAAAAACTCAGCTGCAGCTCAGCAGGACAGTGCAAACAGCAGCTATACCAACGGTGAAGAGCTTAAAACTTGTTGTGGAATCAGAGTAAAGAAAGGAAGCATTTCAGGGCAAGCAGGGTCCTTCAGAGAATGACAAGACCTTGTCCCGTTTCCAGGGCATGTGGAGGTTGTTAGCGCCTGCAACAGACCAGCATTGCCTCTGCCTCACATGGTTTGTTTCATCCCTTGTCCCCATGTGCTGTCTGTACTTCTGTTACCTTGTGGCATAAGATTTTTAGTTCTGGGACCATAGTGGACAACAGTAGCTCTTTTGAGGAGCCACCACTCAATACTTAGGAGCTGTCTGCCTAGCTGAAGGCAAAACCATGTGCCATAAGTACTTCTTCACTGCACTGTGTACTTGCATCTTTGGCCACGTGAAGTGGAGCAGAGGGAGGAAAGCAGAAGAGCAGTTGTGGAGGATCCACGGTGAAAAGTGGTCTACGTGTAGACCGTTAGCGCAAAGCTTGTGAGGAGCCATTCCTCATATAGCCAGTTGTGTAATGGGTATGGTGTAGATTTTGAAGAACCAGGGCTTTTGTTCTGTGTTGCTCTGCCCTTCCTGTGACACAAACAGGAGTCTGGAATTGATGCTGAAGCAATGGGAGCCCATGAGAGGACTTATCTGGTCATGTAGAATTGCCCCTTTCCCCCACCAGCTGGTGGGCCGCTGCTGCTCTATTTCCCTGCTTGTCTGGTAGGGGAGCAGTAGCAGGGTCTTTCTTGTGGCTGCAAGGAGATCCCTGATGAAGGGGATTCCTTGCCTTTGTGATCAGCTGCTGGGCCACGGTCCCTCGTTATGTCATGATTGGCAGCAGTAGCAATAACTAGTGGAGGAGGAATATATTTGAGTGCCTCCTATTCTCATCCCAGACATAGGCTGCCATTAAGAAATCTCAGTTTTAGGTGCTGAGGAGATGGAAGCTAATGTAATCTGTGTTAAAAAAAAGTAGGCTGACAGGGTTTTCTGGAAATATATCTCCTCTACTGTATTGTAAACTGGCGTAGAGGAGTTCAGTATGAAGTTTTGAATTGTACTTGTTTTGGTTTTCTTCTGCTCCACTGAAGGATTTAAAGGTTGAGTGGAGCCTTTAGTATCATTGTTGGTTTGGAGTAAGAATGAGTGGTACATTCTCAATTATTCACAATTTGACAGTGTCTGTTGTGGAAGATGGGAAGGAATGGAGTGGAAAGTGTGGAGTTATTTGCTCCATCCAGAGTTTGGGGAGTAGTTATTCCCTTGGTCCTCGTGCTAAGAAAGGGACACTTCCAGCTGAAAACAATCTCTGAACAACTGGCCCACTGCAGCCTGGCTTTAGTTGTAGTCCTTGCTAGAAAAATAGAAAAAACTAGGAGAAGGTACTAATTCAGGTGAGATTGAAAGGGGGGCTGTCTTTATTTTCTGCATGGCGTTTGTGTTTATTCTGAAGATGCAAAATTAAGGGAGAAAATTCAGGACAAGCCTGAAAGGTATTACAACATTATTCTACCTTTGCCCAAAATATGGCTGTGTGTTGCAAAATTATTGAGGTGGACAGGTGTCACAGGGCAAAATATTTTTCTAGCACTTTGTTCTTGGGGTTAAGTAATAAAAACAATCTTGGACAATGATTCTACCTTTAATGTTTTCCTTAATTACAAACTTGAAACTCTGAGCTCACTTTTGGGGTGATGTTCCTCAGGTTTCTTTTAACTGAAACAGTTTCTAGGAGTTCAAAAATAGTACAAGCTTATATGACGACTAAACCCCCCTTGCTTTCTCCTCCAGCAAAAGACTTGAAAGCATGCGGGTTGTAGAATATGAAGGGTGTCTGACTCTGTGTGTATCTGAAGTCATCAGGGTTCCCTCTTGTACTTACATGGTTTAGTAATAGGAAGCCCAGTATGATTTTTTTTCTTTTTTTTCAGTACAGCAGAGTGCATCTGGTGCAGTTCTTTTTCTTCCTTTATATTTCTGGTAGGACTACTTCTGTGAGCGTTTATAGGACTTGTCTGTGCAGAGACAGCAAGCCTTTCAGTGTCCTTGATCTGGATCCAGAAATTATTGTCTATCACGTCTGTCCTGTTGTACAGTGCCCCTCAGGAGAGTTTCAATAGCAGGGTATGATGATTGATCTTGATAGTATCGCTACAAAGTCTTTAAAACTCATTTTCTCATTTTTTCAAGTTAAATGGTAAGATGGAGGTAAGCTTAGTGCAGTAGTCTTCTGGGACAGGAGTGGGTGAGAACTGGATTGAGAAAGCAGGTTTCTGTTCCTGAGGCAGTGGAAGATTAAATGTCATAGAGAGACCTTTATTGAACTCTGCTCGTGTCGCAAGCCTCTCTCTCACTCCCAGGTAGACATGCCCTGCAGATGCTTTAGGTGTGGTGTTCTTACTTCTAAAAACTAATAATACAAAACATTGTGCCTCTGGTGTTCCTCTCAGTACCTGCTAGGAATCGTGGCTAGACTTACCTCCTGAGCGGTGCTGCAGAGCCTGGCAGCCTTCATAATCACCTTTTGGGAGTGTAACGTGGCCTTTGTTCAGGATGTCTTCCTTTTATGATGGGTTGGAGAGGAGAGGCTGACTTTGCTATTGGCATGTGGGAGGCAGAGAACTGGCTTGTGTACAAAAAGGTGAAATGAAACCAGGGTACACACCAGGACTCAAAGTGCAGAAGTCTTTCTCGCTAGGGTAGCATAAAGACAGCCAGTGTATCAACACTAGTAGTCCATTAGCAATGCTGACTTACGTTAGATGGATGGTGAGCTTTGAGTGAGTCACTGACCACCCTGGAGACAGTGCCTTCAGGAATGAAGAAGTGCTGTAAATAAGGAAGTACTATGAGAATAACCAAGATGTTAAATGAGATTATTCCAAAATACTAAATAACCAAGTGGTAAACATGGCATTATACTGTGAATCTTCATAGTACAAGTTCTGTAACTTCAGTCATGCACTGCAGTTACAGCTGTGTTGTTCAAGGGATTGCTTTAAAAGAAGATTAGAACATAATCCTTCTACCATTTTAATCCAGCAGAGGAAATACAAGGTAGGTGCTTAAAAAGTTGCTAATAACTAAAGAGGAAACATGCATGGAATATTAATATTTCAAATTATTTATATTTAGGGAAATTATACATGGCTCCACATACAGAGATTTTATGCATCTATGAAGATTTCTGTCACAAACTCTGTGGATAATTTCAGCCTTTGCTAGAGTCTGTAAGCTAACAGATACTCATTAATAAAAGCAACACTTGGAGAAAATAAGGCCCCAGGATAAAGAAAGATAAGTTTAGGTTGGTTTGTTGGGGTTTTTCCAGCTGTTTGTTCGAGGAGAGTTTCCAAGAGGGGCTTCTTTACTGGGGACTTTTTTTTGAAGTTATGCCCCAACTTGAAAAGTTAGTAGGTGATCTTGGAGATCAGATCACTGAAGCAAACAGTAACAGATTGACAGGTGATATCTACCCCAAAATCCTAAAGCTCTTGAGATTAAAAAAACTCATTTGATAAATGTGGTGTAAAATTTTTCACTTAAAACTAATGGTACCAGGAGCTTACAAGGTGCTTGCACTTGATTTGGTGCTGCTTTTAGTTGCTTTGGAAAGGGGTATAGAATAGGAAATAAATGAAAAGGTGATTAAAAATGCCAATTGTATTACATTATACAGGAATTTAAAGATAAGGGCTCAGCATTTCTTGCAAAGGGTTCTTCTGACGGTGATATAGAGTTTGAGTTCGTGTCCAGATTTATATGCTTAAAATTCAAATTTTGGTGTCTACATGGAGTGAGATGTTGAAGCTCCAAGTTAGAGTCAGTAGAGAGCTGAATACAGGTGGAAAGCTTGCAAATTCAGATGTCTCCCTTATAGTACAGCTGAGTCTCTAACTTTTTGCTGAGACCCTTAATTCCAGAAGTGGTCTCACCTCCTTGAGATACCTTGTTCTGGATTTCTACCAAAGAGGCAACCTGCCACTATAAGGACTCATCAATCAAGGCCTACAAAGATAATTTTGCAAGGATAGCCATCTCCTTGAGGTTGTAGGGAGTGGGAACGAAGGTTACTATGACCAAGGCTAACCGGCTTTCTGCTTTCTTCAAATTTTTATTTAAAAAAAAAAAATAAAATTCAAGGTCACTACTACTTTTTATTGCTGTTTTAAATCTGTCAGCGGAGTGCAAGTTGGGATTCTTGAGCAAGGTGATAAAGCACACCTCCTAACTCTTTGTCCGACTTCATTCCTAAGGAAACAAGGTTTTGTGTGTCCTCTGTGTGTGCAGAAGGGTAGACATAAACATGTTGTCTATCTTTGGGGTGGGTAGGCACCCTAGTCCTATACACTGAGTGTTATGCCCCAGTAGGCACAGAATATTCTAAATAAAGTCGGGGCATTCCATTTTAGTCAAGCGCTTTCTGTCTTGTCGTTGCCTGAGGACACTCAGGAGCAGGCAGTTATTGCCCTGCCATTCATTTTTGCTGCCATGTGGCCATCTGTGAGGCCATGAAGTAGGCAGAGACGAGTCTGGATAAACGAGCTGCTAGTTTTAAGGTGAACCAGTTTTCTTGCATTGGCACAAGAGGAACTGTGATGTGAAGTAGGACTGTCTGATGCCGGGAGGATGGGAATGCTGCTTTTGTGTCAGTGCTGGTTTGTTCTGTTTTAAAATTGTAGCCCCAAAAGCTTCATTCCCACCAGTTCAGGGAAGCACTACATTTTAAATAAAATTTACAGGCTTGGGATATAGAGGTGATAGAGTTAAAGAGTCTATCAAGATTTCTCTAGCAAAGACCTATTGAGGTGAATCTCCAGTTGCTGGTTAAAAAAATAAGTTTGGGGCAATATTACACGCTTATTGTCTGAATCTGTAGGTGCCTTTTTTTTTTAATTCAATTTTCTAGAAAAGTTAAAGATCTAATTTTCCAATGCTTTTAAAAATGAATAGCGTTCACCATTAACACTCTCTAAACTGCTCTGGACATTAGACTCTAATAGTATGTTTTAAAAATTCAAACTACTTTAGTTTTGATCTTTGAAAAAGAGAAGGTTGGACAGTTATGAGTGGCAGGGTGCGTGGGATAGCACAGGCAAATGCCTAGGATGGTGGGCACCTCCAGTATTTGGAACTTCATCCCTGAACAAGTGCAGAATCCTGAAAAATTAGTAGAATATTTGGAGGATGTATGTTGTCACCCTGGCAATTCCAGAGAGACACAAATCACTGCAATGTGTGAGGGCCTGGCCCATGCCTACCGAGCCCTGTTCAACACTGTTCAATATCCTCAAGGGGAAGAGAAGGTCTCTGGATCTGATGACAAACAACAGGCACTGTGGCCACTCCAACCCTGACAGCAGGTGCTGTGGCTTCTTCAACCACCGCGACAGGTAATGCAGCTGAACCAGAGAACCAACCCATGCTGGTATCAGTTGCCCCTGCACACCAGAAAAAAATTACACAAGAAAATCATCTTGTTTAGTAAGGGATGAAGAAGAACCAGGGCCATCACAAGAACAGAAGGAAGAAGGGGCAGAACCCATAAAGCAGATGGTAACCACCTGATCCCTGTCCTTGAATAAGCTGTGAGATATGTGAAAAGATTTCAGCCATTGTCTAGGTGAGCACAGTGTCACCCGACTGCTCCCATGTTGGGATAATGGAGCCAGGAGCCTGGAATTAGAGCGTAGAGAAGCCAAACAACTGGGATCCCTTTCTAGAGAAATGGGGCTTTGACATAGTGATTGGAAAAGGGGCACAAGCCCTCAGCCTCTAGAAGTGACTTCTGTCTGGTGTGAAAGGAAGGTATCCCTTCAAGGAAGATGTTATGTATCACCAAGGCAAGCGGACCTTGGAGAGAGGTATCCAGTCCCTGAGAGAATTAGCCATGCTGGAGGTGATTTATAATGACCTGAACAATGAACATTTATTCAAAGGTGGAAGTTGGTACGAGTGCACCAGGGTTACATGCCAACTCATTGGCAGTAATGACCTAGAAAGAATAAGAGGCAGCAATGGTGGATGAAGTGCGTAGCCAACTCTGGGAATACAAAAAAAGCATCTCTTCCTCCTTACGGGCCTGTGTCTCGGCTGTGGAGAAACTGTCCCAGGAAGTCCAGCAACTCAAAGAGGATAGGCCCTACTCTCCATCTGCACAGACCAGTATCTCAGCCATTAGGGGTCAGCGTTCTTCTGCTCAAGAGAGACAATATAGAGCGTACACACCATGGGGCACCCCATGGTTCTACCTGAGTGTGACCACGGAGAGGACATGAGGAAGTGGAATGGAAAATCTACCTTGAACCTAGAGGCATGGGTACGTGGGTTGCAAGGAAAAACAATTACTCAAGGGTGTCTTCCAAGAAAATTGCTGCTCCAGTTCCCCGTGGGCAGCTCCCCAGACAGAGTAGAAGGGCTGATCTTACTCCTGATTTAATGAAGAGACTTCTGATTTGTGTTTACCAGAAGTGAGCAGTGAATACCGTGACCAGGATTAGAGAGGCCCTGCCTCCAGCTAGGTGGAGGAAAGGGACACCTGGATTTACTGGACTGTGTGGATTAGATGGCCTGACACACCCCACCCACAGGAGTATAAGGCTCTAGTGGACACTGGTGCACAGAGCACCCTAATGCCATCAAGCTCTACAGGGGCAGAACCCATCTGCATTTCTGGCGTGACGGGGGATCCCAAAAGCTAACTGTACTGGAGGCTGAAGTGAGCCTCACTGGCAATGAGTGGCAAAAGCACCGCATTGTGACTGGCCCAGAAACTCCGTGCATCCCTGGCACAGACTACCTCAGGAGAGGGTATTTCAAGGACCCAAAAGGGTACAGGTGGGCTTTTGGTGTAGCTGCCTTGGAGATGGAGGAAATTGAACAGCTGTCCACCTTGCCTGGTCTCTCAGAGGACGCTTCTGTTGTGGGGTTACTGAGGGTCAAAGAAAAACAGGTGCCAGTTGCCACCACAACAGTGCACTGGCAGCAATATTGCACCAACAGAGACTCCCTGATTCCCATCCATGAGCTCATTCGTCAACCGGAGAGCCAATGAGACATCAATAAGACCCACTCACCTTTTAACAGTCCAATATGGGCAGTGCGGAAATCTAATGGAGAGTGGAGGCTAACAGTAGACTATCGTGCCCTGAACGAAGTCACGCCGCCAGACATGCTAGAACTTCGGTATGAACTGGAGTCAAAGGCAGCCAAGTGGTAAGCCACATCTGATATCACTAGTGTGTTTTTCTCAATCCCTCTGCCAGCAGAGTGCAGGCCACAGTTTGCTTTCACTTGGAGGGGTGTCCAGTACACCTGGAATTGACTGTCCCAGGGGTGGAAATGCAGCCCAACGATTTGGACTGATCCATACTGCACTGGGACAGGGTGGAGCTCTGGAACATCTGCAGTACATTGATTTTTATCATCATGTGGGGCAACAGAGCAGAAGTTTCTGAGAAAGGGAAGAAAATAATCCAAATTGTTCTGAAGGTTGGTTTTGCCATAAAACAAAATAAGGTCAAAGGACCTGCACAGGAGATCTGGTTTTTAGGAATAAAATGGCAAGATGGACATTGTTTGATTCCAATGGATGTGATCAAAAAAGTAACAGCCATGTCTCCACTAACTAGCAAAAAAGAAAGACAAGCTTTCTTAGGTGTTGTGGTTTTTGGAGAATGCATATTCCAAATTAAAATCTGATTGTAAGGTCACTTGATAAAGTGACCCAGAAGACCAGTGCTTTCAAATGAGGCTCTGAGCAACGAAAAGCCTTTGAACAAATTAAGCAGGAGATGGTTCATGCTGTAGCCCTTGGGCCAGTCCGAGCAGGACAAGAAGTAAAAAATGTGCTCTACACCGCAGCTGGGGAGAATGGCCCTACCTGGAGCCTCTGGCAGAAAGCACGAGGGAAGACCCGAGTTCGACCCCTAGGGCTTTGGAGTCACGTCCAAGGCCTGCTATACTCCAGCTGAAAAAGAGATATTGGCAGCATAAGAAGGGGTTCGAGCTGCTCCAGAAGTGGTTGGTACTGAAGCACAGCTCCTCCTGGCACCCCGACTGCCAGTGCTGGGCTGGATATTCAGAGGAAAGGTCCCCTCCACACATGCAACTGATGCTACGTGGAGTAAGTGGGTCACCCAGGAATCCTGGAAGTGATCGTGGACTGGCCAGAAGGCAAAGATTTCGGAATGTTGCCGGTGGAGGAGGTGATGGGTGCTGAGGAGGCCCCAGTGTATAATAAACTATCAAAAAATGAGAAACAATATGCTCTGTTCACTGACAGGTCCTGTCATCTTGTGGGAAAGCATCGGAGATAGAAGGCTGCTGTATAGAGTCCTATATGAGAATTTGCAGAAGCTGCTGAAGGAGAAGGTGAGTCGAGTCAGTTTGCAGAAGTAAAGGCCATCCATCTGGCTTTAGACATTGCTGAACAAGAAAAATGGCTAGAACTTTATCTCCGTACTGATTCCTGGATGGTGGCAAATGCCCTGTGGGGCTGGCTACAGCAGTGGAAGCAAAGCAACTGGCAGCGCAGAGGCAAACCCATCTGGGCTGCCGCACTGTGGCAAGATATTGCTGCCCTGCCAGAGAACCTGGCTGTAAAGGTACGGCATGTGGATGCTCATGTACCCAAGAGTGGGGCCACTGAAGAACATCAGAACAACCAGCAGGTGGATCAAGCTGCTAAGATTGAAGTGGCTCAGGTGCATCTGGACTGGCAACATAAGGGTGAATTATTTCTAGCTCGGTGGGCCCATGACACCTCAGGCCATCAAGGAAGAGATGCAACATACAGGTGGACTTGTGATCGAGGGGTGGACTTGACCATGGACACTATTGCACAGGTTATCCATGAGTATGAACTGTGCGCTGCAATCAAGCAAGCCAAGTGGTTAAAGCCTCTGTGGTATGGAGGGGAATGGCTGAAATGTCAATATGGGAAGGCCTGGCAGATGGATTATAATCACACTCCCACAAACCTGCCAAGTCAAGCGCCATGTACTTACAACGGTAGAAGCAACCACTGGATGCCCCATGCCCCACGCCACTGCCCAGAACACTGGCCTGGGCCTGGAAAAGCAAGTCCTGTGGTGACATGGCAACCCAGAGAGAGCTGAGTCAGGCAACAGGGCTCATTTCTGGAACAACCTCATAGACACCTGGGCCAAAAAGCATGGTGTTTAGTGGGTGTATCACATCCCCTGTCATCTTCCAGCTCCTGGGAAAATCAAACTATAAAATAGACTGTTAAAACTACACTGAGAGCAATGGGTGCTGGCACATTTAAACACCGGGACACACATTTAGGAAAGCTCACCTGGTTAATCAGCACTAAGGGATCGGCCAATCAAGCTGGTCCTGCCCAAGCAAAACTTTTACATACTGTGGAAGGAGATAAAGTCCCTGTAGCGCATGTAAAAAATATGCTGGGGAAGACAGTCTGGGTTATTCCTGCCTCAGGCAAAGGCAAACCCATCCGTGCGATTACTTTTGATCAAGGACTTGGGTGTACTTGGTGGGTGATGCAGAAGGATGGGGAAGCCCGATATGTACCTCAAGGGGGTTGGATTTTGGGTGAAAACAGCCAATGAACTGAATGGTGTGATGTTAATTGCTATATAATGCTGTATGTCATCACCGTTATCGTTGCGATATGCCATACCGGTGGTATTACAGTAAGAATCACACAGATTAATGAAGAATGAAACTTGAGGAAACTGAGCAAAGTGCAGTGGTGATGGAACCAGAACTGGCTTCAGCATGCAACAGTCTAACACCACACATCATCAGTCCTGCTCTGAAAGACTGCTATGACAGATGGAGCCCAAAGTAGTGAAGTAAATGAACTCTACGGATGTTTCAGAGGGATGGCCCATAGACCAAGGGAGCGATACCTGTGTGTATATATATCAAAAGACAGGGAAAGTGGTGGTGATTAATTGGAATGTCTTGGAAAGGGTAGGACCTGGGCATGACATATATGGTATAGAATAAGGGGTAGACACTGTGCTGGCGTCAGCTGTGATAGTTTTCTTCCTAGAAGCTGGTGTAGTGCTGTGTTTTGCATTTAGTATGAGAATAATGTTGATAACACACTGGTGTTTTAGTTGTTGCTAAGTAGTGCTTACACTAGTCAAGGTGTTTTCCAGTTTCCCATGCTCTGCCGGGTGCACAGGAAGCTGGGAGGGGAGAGGGCACAGCCAGAACAGCAGATCCAAACTGGCCAAAGGGGTATTCCGTACCATATGACGTCATGCTCAGTATATAAACTGACGGGAGTTGGCCAGGGCACGATGATCACTGATCGGGGCTGGGCTGGGCATTTGTTGGTGGGTGGTGAAAATTTGCATTGTGCATCACCTGCTTTGTATATTATTATTACTAGAACTACTACTAGTATTTCACTTTATTTCAATTATTAAACTGTTCTTATCTCAATTCTTGAGTTTTCTCACTTTTCTGGTTTTCTCCCTCATCGCACTGGGGGGGAGCGAGCGAGCTGCACAGTGTGGTTGCTTGGCTGCTGGCTAGGGTTGAACTAT
Organism: Phalacrocorax carbo; assembly: GCF_963921805.1. NCBI lineage: Eukaryota > Metazoa > Chordata > Aves > Suliformes > Phalacrocoracidae > Phalacrocorax > Phalacrocorax carbo. Next base: position 136,036,748 of record NC_087513.1, on the reverse strand, counting down.
GACAATACTGTTAAAGGCTTTCACTTCATGTTTGTGTCATGGTTTATGCTGAGTATGTTCTGCATATCATGAAGGTGCACACTGCTGATGTCAGTTACAGGAGACTTTACATATGAACTTATTTTTCAGTCATGCCTCAAGCACAAGGTAGAAAAGACGCTGATCTGAAGATGTTCACTGTGGTGCAGCTATTATATTCTCCATCAGAAGGTTCCTCCATAGGGCAGATGGGTTCCTTACATGTCACAGCGGTGATTTAACGAACAGATTGTTCAATGTGAAGCAATTCAGAGGGTTCACGTTTTCTACTTCTGCAGCAAGAATGTCGAAAAGAGGTTGATGGGATATTGTAGCTAAAGCCACCCTGTTTTCAGACCTCTGCTGGCATGATGCTGGCCTAGGGTTTCATGATAAAGTTTGCCACCTAAGAGCTGTGCTGTGACAGGCACTCCAGCAGCAGGTCTGATTGACATGAGCAAGCAGGGGCAGTGCTGGATAGCAAGCAGTGATTTAACAGCGGTGCCAGTGCTTCTCTGCAGGCAGGCTTGCTGAGGTAGAAGGCATGTTTTCTTTATCTTCCTGGTCTTTGGAAGTGTGCACGTCCTCCAGAAACCTAGGCGGTCTTGGTGTGCTCCTTCTTCGCCTGTGAGAGAAGGATGTTGCAAATGGTGATCAGTGAGCTGAGGGATTAATCCCTGATCATCTGGAGAGAGGTAGGATTTGGACGGGGATCTCCCATGGCCTGATGATCTTCCTCACCACTGAGGTATCTTCTTGACTTAAAGCCTGCCGAGACAGCTTTGTCCTTCCTGCAGATGAAACGCCTGACCTGCTTATGGTTTCCTCCAGACACTTTTTAATATTCCTTCTGGCATTTTTCTCATCTTTGCCATCTTTTGCCCCCTGTAGTGGCCATTGAACAGAATCCTTGCACACAAATGGAAAGAATATTCAACAAGTGGATGGAGGAGTATGAAAAGAAATAATTAATTTTATTCTCTCATGTTTTCAGACTGTATAGGCATCTGGGAATCACCAGTGCTACTCACCCTTGAGTGTAGAAACCGTGTTTTGTTGTTACTTCATTAGTGTTTGTTATTGAATTTTACAATGACTATAGGAAATACTCTGTGAGTATTTGTTTTTCGCATGTCTGGAGCCACCTTGTTGAATTTGCACACATCTAATATAGGTTTATACAGTGTATCAAGTGCTAATTTCTGTCCCACTGGTTATAAGGAAGTCTGAAGGACTAGGTCAGATATAGACATATCTATAGTTAAGTAGGACAGTTATTACCCATCATATATGATAGGTTCTGACACCATTAATGTTGAAGGGCTCAAAGAAAGCTTTCAGGGGAATTAAATTTACCTTAAAACCCACTAATGTTATAATCTGTACAAAGATTAGCCCTTAGTTTGAATGTAGAGAGGAATAGTAGTGATCATCATCACTGTCCTGTGCTCCTATGAATTATCTGATAATAGAAGTTTGATGTGCTTTACATGGGAATTTGCATGTCACTGTACCCATTTTAGAGATGGAGAAACTATAGCACAGAGGTTGTGAAACATATTTCATTAAAGTGAAAAGTGTTAAACGCATGGGTATCTCCTTATAGTCCAGATAAAAAAGGTTACTTTCTACTTTATTTAGTTAACTGCAGTGTTTAGGATCCCAAATACTCTGAACTGTAATTTGAAGCCTATAGATGTAGTTAAGCTGTCATTCTTAGATTGTAGGATGGCTCCCATCTAAAAGAAGGGGACAAACCTTTCTCCCTCTGTCAAGTATATGGAGAAACAGGAATGCTTAAGCTCAACTTTACGTGAAACTGCATGAGTGAGTTTTGAAAGTATTTGTTTTCTCTCTTAGATGCCTACTTTTTAATTCATTCCGGTGATCAGGAATGGGTTGTTCACATTTATCTGGGGTAATGTAGCATATCTGACATTTATGTATTTCATTAGCCATGAGTAACTATATAATTTTAGTAAGATTTCTAGCATGTTCAAATATTAGACTTAAGACCCGTCTCATGGCAAGTACCAGTGTTTGAATATGCTAACAGAAATGTTTTTCTACTCCTTGAAGATAGAGTACTTAATGTAATTGGTAAATCAGATGATATCTAGCACTCCATTGTAATGCTCTACTTTACATGTAAATTATATTTTGAGGCACCATATAATTTCTTAGTCGTGATTAATCCTTGAAATACAGGGGGAGGGGAAAGTAGCTAGTTTGTTTTTAATGATGCATTCTCCCTTTGGGAAAGATTAACTATCTACAACTTTGTTGAGTTTAGCAATTTGCAGTGAATTGTTGAGTTGTCCATGGAGACCAATTCTGTTTCTTCAGAAGTGTGTTTGCCAGGTTACATTGTGCTCTTTTTCTTCAAAGGAAATAAGTTGTTATACCTCTGCCTAAGGCAAGAGATAGTAAGTTCCTTGCTAGCATTTGAACTTAAATAAACCTAGCAAGTAAAACTAAGCTGTAATATGTCTGATGGGTGGAGGAAAGGCAAAGAGGGAGAAGGCAACTCATTCAAAACGTGCTCTCATTTTATGTGGTTTTGGTTTGTGTGTCTACATTTCAGATTGTGTTTGGTGTTGTGTGCTGATTCAACTTTGCCTGTCTGTGATGCCTTCTGAGACGGTCTTTAGCATCTTTGGTTGCCCTGCCTCCTTTTTCAGATTATTCATAAATATTAACAATTTGATTAATTTTGCCGAAAGACCTATTTGTTGCCTTTTCTACCTCTAAGTCCCATAGCAGAAAGTAGGAATGTGTGGTAATATCTGGCTTAATTCCTGCAAGTGAGGGGTAAAACATCAGTTGAAAAGTTGGGGTTTCGTGTGGAGACTATGGAGGATTCTTGCTAGCTGAATCTTTTTTGTGTATGGAGTCAGTAGATGACACCTCACAAAATGTTTCAGATCTGGTGGGGAAATACTGACACTTGGGAGTGCTGCTGCATCTCTCTTAGTTAGGTGAGCTGTGTAAGCTACTCCTTTATTTAAGATGGTATGACTTGGCCCCGGCTCGGGAGTGGGAATGCTAGCACAGAGGGCTCGAGCAGTAACAGTGTGTGTGCTCAGGGATACTGCAGCCTTTTAGAAGTTATTTGGAGGAAGAGCTTAGTGGATAACTGTCAAGTACGACAACATCTGCATATTGAATCAGTTTAGCATCCGTATACAGAAGCATTACAGTCTTTTTTCGTTCCACCATATGAAACAAAAAAAGGTTTGCTAGCAATGAGAGTGGGTGTTGATGTTCCTTCTCAGGCCGCGTAGTGCACCGTGTGTGTGATGTGCAGCCATGTGGTGGGGTGTTTGGTTCGTTGGGTTTTTTTGGCTAAAACTGTACTGAGAACTGGCATTTGACCAGGGGTTAATGATGAATGAAAATGCTCTCAGTCCCTTGTACTGAAAACTATTGAAAATTAGTATTGTGGTTGTGGGACTGATTCATCTGCCAAAGGCTTGGGCTCAAAAATCATTAGAAGTGACAACGTATCTTTCCACTCACTGGGAAAGTATTACAAACGTAAGTAGGCCTGCTAACCTGTTTTCATTTGCCTGGGTTTTGGCTGCAAATTTCATGACTTTGAAAATATTCAGCTGCCAAGTGAATGTGAAATAGTAAACTGGGAGAAAAAAATACAATAGACAAATGACCTTTTTTTTCCCCCCCTTCTTTTTCTTTCTCCCTCCGCTCCAAAACTGCAGCCACAGGAACAAGTCTTCAGGCTGGCCTCACCCTTCGGGGACCTGGAGTTTGAACCAGGGGACACCTTATGGATGGGAGATGACGGCAAACAGAGATGGAAGAGACTACTTCATCAAGTAAGTGGGCAGTGTGAGCTGTGCAGTCAGTAGCACAACGCTACAGCCCTGCTCTTAACCGTATCTCCTTGGAGTACGGAGTCCTGCTTCAGCCCTGCACAGTTAATGTTCAACTGTTTTGATTTATTGCACAGAGATAGCTCTGACTGTACTTTACTGCACTTTGTTTTGGTACTTGGTGATTTCATTTATCCAAGAAAGCGCTGATAATATAAGGGCCTGTAATTCATTGAGGAATTACAACAAATGTCGTTAACAAAAAAGTAAAAACGCCATGTTTAAAGAATGAGGCAGAAGGTCAGTTCTGACTGGGACTAACAATTCTCCTCCATCTCTGCCGTGATAACTCTTTCAGTTTCTCTAATATATTCATTGTATTGGTAATGAGAAAGTGTATATTTTGATCTTGTATAACTAATATCCTAATTCTTAGATTTCCTGTAGTCCTTTAGCTCTCCATTTAAAGGTTTGCAAAATAAATGTCAATGTGGGTGATGTGATTGTAAACAAAATTGGCTTTTCTTTTCCCAGCGAAAAGTGTGCATAACTTTTCTTTAAAATCACTTCAGTGGCTTGGATAAAATACAGTTGGGTGTTTTAGCAAATGTACTCTTACACAGCTTTGGAACTTTTTCACTAAGATGGGGTGACGGTGGTGAGTTAGCAGAACCATTGCTTGATTTTGCAGCATTAGTTGCTTTAGCTTACATTCCATTCTAAGGCTAGCATTTTGATTCTGCTCATTGGAAGAGTTGGTATTTTTTAAATTAGTATTTAATTTTGTTTATTAGTCTGATTAGAAAGTTGTAGATGCTTTAAGAATTTTTACAAGGGAATTACAAGTCTTTCTTTTAACACAGAGTAAAAGGATCAGACTTATTTTAAATTGATCATTAAAACCCCTTCATTCACTCAGGATCCTTCATCTGCAAAACCAGAGGCGTACGGCAGAAGAATGAGGATCCTCATTACTCTGCTTTCTCTTCCTCCCCGTTTGCCCAGGCTGTGTGCCTTGGCTTCCTAGGAGGCATTTGCTTTTGGAGCCAAAGCAAGATTTGTAAGAGTGTGGTCGTGTCCTGCAGACTTTCAAGATTTAGAGCGATTTCAGACCTGTCCAAACTGGAGCAAGTTGTCTGGGTTAATGAGGGCTCAAAAGCTGACTTTGAAATGTCGTTTTCTTCCTTGAACAAGTATTTGTCATGCTTTGCATGTCTGTGAGACACCGGGTACAGCACTGGACAACGTGAAGCTGAGTGCTAGGCACAATATAACTGTATTAGCATAGGTTTTCTGCCTGAACTAGTTAGGCTGGTCAAGAAGTATAGTGAGCCTCCAAAGTACTATGCAGCTGTGTCTCTGCTGCTTCTCTTTCTCTAGTTAGCAAAGGGACTTGCACACCCTGGGTGTCCACTTTTTCTGCAGACTGTGAGTACATTGTCCTCTGCGTGACTGGGATTCACTGGAACAATTAATATCCTGCTTCTGAGGACGGGCACCACATTTGATTCCTCCTCTGTTCTCACTGGTCACATAATGGGATGCTGCACTTGTTGTGTAGCTATAAACAGCTGCGTCTTGCAGAATGCAGTGCATTTGTACTCATTAATTTTGCAATTTGGGAACGTTTTCTAACTCTCAGTAGCTAATGATTATTTTGTTTATTTTTTTTGGATTGCCTTTTAGTACCTCAAAGTGCCATATCCCTCCCTTAAATGCAGAAAACTGCATCTGTGAACAAAAATCCATAACAGGCAGTGCCAAATTATGCCTTAAGTAACGTTAGGCTGGTGGTGGTGGTGGTGGTGGTGTGTTTTGGTTTTATCCTGTGCTCTTACAAGGTGCTTGCTCTCCATTCTCTTCGAGGGCCTGGTCTTCCATTTTTCTCTCCACGTGGATAGCAGACTACGTGGGAAAAAAATAAACTGCTTTAGTTAGTGGAGGGATGAAGATCACTGAGGACCTGGGCTGCAGAAGCCTTTGATACTTTGTGCCAGACTTTCATACCCACTGATATCTCTGAGCAGGCTTAGGTGCAAGTTGAACAGTGCTGTGTATGCACACCTTGCATGAGTTAGAGTACATATGCTTGTATCAAATATTTTAGAGCAACAGCATTGGCTGTAACACATACACCAGCCATGTCTCCAGAGTAGTAATGCATCTTACGTGAAATGACAGTTCCCTGGGATGCATTAAAAGCCAGTAACTTCAGAAGGTGAACGAATCCAGGAAACCATTTGGAACCCTGTGCTGCTGTACCGAATCACCAGCTATCCACTGTTGCTAATGAACATCAGCCCCGGTAGCTACTACGATGTGACTGTGTGATTATATGACATGTATCTTCATTTTAGAAGAATGACCGAAGACTGAATACACCTAGTGACTTTGCCAGCAATTGCTCTCTGGAGGTATGTAGTACCTGCCCCTACAGTGCCTGTCATTTGTCCAAAGAGAAGCCTTCTCTGGCTTTCAAAATGACTGCTTTTGCAATTACTACCTGAAACTACATAAATGAAAACGCTATTTAATTTTCTTTTCTTCATTTTTCACCCCTGGATTTTAGGAATGAAAGTGTGAGATGGTTGTTGACAATTACGTCAAGAAAGGCAGGAGAGAGATCATTGAGATAGCATTTCATATTGTCTCCAGGGCTTTTTATAGCCTTTATCTTGAACAAAATGCATCACACTGAAGGAGAAAAAGCAGTTCTATTCTTTGCTTGGTTTTGATTAAAGATGTATAAACCAGGTATTATCACAATGAAATGTGCGCATGAGTTCTGTACAAGCAAATAACATAATTCATAGCAACATTAACTGCTTTTTAGTTAAATAGTTTACTTAGTGCCATACGTACATATCCATTCAACTGCAAGCAGACCCATTGTAATTTTGAAATTGTGGGAGGAATAGAGAATTCAGGAGAATCTTCTAGTGAAATGAAAAGTAATTATATAGTGTTGGTGCAAATGCTTTAAGGCGTGAATGGGAAGAGATGTTTATTCTTTCTGCTGAAGCAAATTTGGTTTCTTTTCAAATCTCTGAAAGCCCCTATGGCCTGAGCTAATCAGGGTCAGCTTCCACTGCCAGGCAGCACTATTGTAAAAGTGCGAGAAGAGCCTTTTATCAAAATGTTTTGCGATGTCGCGATCAATTCATTATCTCTTCTGTACAGATGGCACAATCGAGGTCATTTTGCAAACCTCTAAAATACTTTTTCTTAAGTTTAGGCTGTGGTAAATTAAAGTTTCAGAACTTCACCCATTCCTTTTTAACTTGCCACTTTTACTTGAAATAACCTTATGAGATAAGTAATACATTTCAGTATGGGAGGATGGCAATCATCTAGTATTCTTCCAACATGTTTCTGTACTGCACAAGCTGTATTAAGCTGGACCTTTATTATGAAATAGTTAACAGGATGTATTTAACCATCTTAAAGGCCTATTTTCTTCACATTTAATATATATACTGTGTAGTATATGATTATGAGAAATTTCTGTAACGACAATTTGAATGCAACCATGACATTTGTTAAAATTGTGTTTGGTGTGAGCGTAGGGCTGCAGGGAGGTAGCATGCAAAGCAGGAAGGTTTTGGCTTGTTTTGTCCACAAAGGGTTTAGCCTTGTGGCAATCTTGGCTTGCCTGAGTGCCACTGCTGTGATCTTACTGATTTTTGGACCTGTACAGTTTTGCCCTTTCCTTTGTGTCAGTTTTGCTGCTTGTCAGACCTGGAGGGGAGTTAATAGAGGGAAATAAACTGGCAAAAGCTAATAAAAAAATCAGTCATACAGAGAAAGCCATTAATTTTATGTCAGTTTAGCTCCCTGGCCCAGTCCTCCACATGGTCCGGTAGAGTTGCGGAATAGTTTAGTATGGAAGAAACCTCTGGAAGTCAGCTGGTCCAACCTCCTGTGTGGAGCATGGCCAATGCCAGGTGAAGAGCAGCATTGCTGACACACTGAAGTATGGGACTGATACGGGAACAGGGTTGCAACAGGCTTGTGTTGGCTTAAGCTGCCCTACAGCTGCACTCTAAGGTGCAAGTTGAAGTAACATTTGCTGCCGTGAAAAGTCATACCCTTTTGTTTTCCATTCCAATTTAATTCCTAAGGTATTAGGTACTGTGGATCTGGCTTCTATCATTCAAATAAAGACCAGAGACTGTGAAATAAGATTAACTGAAAGAAAGTATAGCCCTTCTCATGTTGACTTAAAGCAACAGTGGTCCCAGTAAGGTGTAGTCAGTTATTACACTCTTAAAATAATTTTTTTAATGGGTCTGTTAGGTCAGCTTATTGCCATATCCTTATTTGCAAGATATGCTATTAGTCATGTTTACTTCAACTCTTGCTGTTGCCTCAGAGGGAATGGCAAGCTCTGACCGTTACCAGTTTGGTTTGCTCCCTGTGTCACTCCAAGGACCCTGACCATCTGTATACTTCATGCATATTAGCTTACTTCTGTGCTCCATTCTGGAACAAACTGAGCAAACAGCTGGGACCCCAGGCAAGAAATAAAAGGAAGCACACCCAGAGATCAAAGCCTGAAGCACTACAGCTTGGCTTGAAACCACAGGTCAGTCCCCGGAGCGCACAGCAAAGCTTGGAGAGACCTACTTGTCAGAAATCTTTCCGAGTGTTATTAAGTTAGTATGACGTGGTTGCTACACTGGTTGAAACATGTCACAGCACATTTTGATATCTTGAGTGCCTGCTGTTATTTTTCACTGGTGCTTTTGTATTTGGTAACACTAAATTCTCCCAGGCTTCTTCCAGGTGTATCTGGCAAACTTAATTCTTTTTTCCTCTAAGGTATGTTAGCCTGCACATATCAGCTCCATGATTTTTGGCTTGTGAAATCATTACATTTTTTGCTTGGTTTAGTAGCTATGCTATTCCTGACATATGAACTTCTTGGATGTCACCTTTTGACCCACACATGTTGATGTTTGTGTAGCTAGTATCGCAACATCCTAAATTCTCAAAGCGTACACAGTGTGATATTTCTTTACAATACAGCAATGCCATGATAGTCTTCTCTACTCAAATACTTACCTAAATTTTTATTAGTAGTCTTCATCTTATTCTTGCAGTGCTTAGAAGAGGGAACTCATTCATGTTTTCTGAAAAGTGAAGTTCTTCCATGCGTGTTGCATCCATCCTGTCTGGCCCGCACGGTCCTCGTTGTACGCCCAGTTCTCATAGCTAGCCAGCCGTGTGGAATGACAGAACACAATCATTGATGATATTAACTGCATATCAATCAAGCATCCTGCTTATTAAGGGCCGCTAATTTATACCAGATGCAAAACTGAGCCTCACAGCCTGCTAGTCAGTTTACTTCAAAAATAAGCACAGAAGAGGATCAGACCATTTGGGTTTTTCTTCTTCCTAATTTATCTTTATTTTTATTTCTCTTGGTATGTCTAGCCCTACCCCAACCTTCTTGTCCATATGTTCTGCAGGTTGTGTACAGGCCTGTTGGTAGTTTAGTCCTTTCTCAGAACATTTCTCTGGGGTTTGCTCTGTTGGAAGGTTCTGAAAACAATCAAAGGATATAAAATATAGTGAAAGCCTTGATTGTTGTTATAGCGTTGTTCATCTTCCTGGGTTTTGAAAAGGCTGCTGTTATTTGTACCTTAAGATTACCTTAGTACATAAGGCTGTAATGAAAGTTTGAAGCCACAGGAGCCACCTTCTGCCCTGTAGGTATGAGGTTATATAGCACTTTACTGGATGCATTACATCCCTTCCTCTCTAAGTACAGAAACAACGCTGACTCGATTCACTGGAGGATTTATGTGGCATTCGCAAAAATATGAGCAACACCACTGCTGCTGCTCCATCGTCCCTCAGCCAGCGTGAGATCACTTGTGCTTATGCAGTGTGTGGAAAAGAGGATTCATTCCCTTCTCTTTCCGATTCAGGGTAGGTATGTGAATGGATGCCTCAAGACAAAGACGGACTGTGGTGTGCCTCTTTGGGCACCTCCGCTCCCAGGTGAGATGCCGAGGGAACAGGCAGTGGTACCACACTCTCTGGCCCACTTATTCCCACATCCCTAAAAGGGACATCCAATGAGATTGAATGGCAGGCAGTTTAACAGTGATAAAAATAGTATAACCTATATAATTAGCAAATATAACTCTCAGCTACAGGTTACAGTAAAGCCTAAAATGCTTCGTAGGATTCAAATGTATATTTGCAATGTACATTTGTAGTGAGACTTCCACAATAAAATTACATAGGATGAAAAAAAAAATTAGAGCAGATATAAAATCTTACATTTCAGACAAGCAGGTGAGTCAGCTGCTGACTGCCTAGGGCTAGGACGAAACTTCCTGTATTAATCAGGTTATTCTATAATTACAAGGTTTCTTGCACCTTCCTCTGAAGCGGGTACTGAGTGCTGTCAGAGAAAGAATACTGGACCGAGGCGGACAACAGGTCTGATTGGTATGGTGATTCTTGGTTTTTTTTTCTTTTTCATTTCTTTTTTTTTTTTAATTCCCTTGTCACTAATACCGACTGTTGTTATGAGTAGTGTGCTATTAGAGAAAGAGTGCTACTATGCTCCTTTCAGGCTGCATACAAATTTGCTTTCTGTTGCTAAGGGTTTGACCTGCTCAAGGACAGGATCGTATTGTGGAAGGGGGATTGGGGCTAGAAGAGACAAGCAGCAGCAGGGACACACAAACACAAGTGACTGTTTAAAGCAAAACTGAATAATTGAAAGGAGAAGAAGGAAAATTTTATAGCAACTTGTTTGTGTCAGTGGTCTGCCTAGAGACAACTCAGGCATATGGTGAAAAAGAAAGTATTGCTAAATCAGCTCAGCCTTCTGAAAAGAGAAGATGATTTAAAAATTGTTCTTCCTTCACAGAGAACTGTTGCTCTAGCTATAAATATGTCAGGCATAAATACGACAGACAAAATGATGTTAATATTGACCGGGATAAATCATTGTTATAATGGAGGGAATAATAGCAATGAGATGCTGGTTTGTGGGGGTATTTTAACCGGAGCATGGAAAAATGGAGAGCTCATTGCATTGTAAGGCAGCTGTACCTAAGCTAGTTGGCGTGCAGTAACTCAGGAGCTAGCCACAGCAGCGCGGCTCCTTCCCTTGCCCTTTCCAACCTTTCTAAGTCCTCTCTGGACAAATGTGCAATCACCACTTGCTGAACCAAGAGGATTTCTCACACTGGAAAGGTGAGGGGAATTATACAGGAAGCTATGAATGTGGGTGAGACTACTCAGAAGAGAAGTAGTTTATGCTTGGTCATGAGCCTTGGGTTGCCTGGATATAACTGTACCTAAGTGGAGTACAGGGAATCATGTACTTTGGGCCTCTGCTACAGCGAAGCCAGCGTTTCTGATCTAGTCCCCAGTCTTTTCTCCAAAGACAAACGGGATGGGGTCGCCATGAAATTCAGAGAATTATTGCATCCTGAAAATGGTTATTCTTGTGTGTTTAAAGGTGGATTAGGAAGCAGAATAAAACTTCTGGAGCAGAACCTGTATAGAAAAAAAAAATCAAGGTATTGTAACCCAGGGTCACAGTGTACAGGGGTGAGAAGATGAAATCCTCACTACTCTTGCAGTTCACATGATTCTGGTTAGCTGTTTCATGTGGCATCTCATCTGTGCATTACAGCATGTAAATGCATCTGTAGAAGCATTGCTTTGGTACACAAAGCCACCCTTTCCAGGAGCGTAAACCAAATTAATTCTTGTAAACAGTCTGTGTGAGACTGATAGCCTGTTGGAGTCTGCTTTTTCAAACATCTCTCTTGTAAAACAGAGTGCGGTCCCTACAGAATCAGGATAAAAAGCATCAAGTTCTGGTTCTGCAGAGCCATGCAGGTGGTTGGGAGAGTGGTAGCGGTTTGTAAGAAGCTGTGTCTTCTCTTGGGTCACATGCTGGTATCCCCAGTGATGCAAGCACAGAGGCTCTGCATATGAGATTGATAGTCCTTAAAAATAAAGAGAAAACAGTGCCTGAAACACCAAAAAAAGTAGAGTGCTCCTGCAGGCTGTACACTGGGGCCTTAGTGGCCACAAGCCTGAAAAAATAAATAAGGCAAAGCTGTCTGATACTCAGTGATGGAACTGGGACCTTTCACAGCAAAGGCTAGGTGAAAATTTCCCCCAGAGCTTCAGCTACAGCATTAAGAAAAAAAATGTGCTGGAGCCGAGTTATAGAGCAGAAAAAAGGAGTGAGAATTAGCACAGTATATTGCTGCTGTTTAAACAGCACAGTTGAAGTACACCAGTTCATCATAGTGTATGTACAGAATTTAAAACAAGCTGTCTAATATGTTATGCCATGCCAGGAAATACCATATTGACGGTGCCTTTCCAGCAGTCATTCATATACAGAAGAACTGCATGCTGAGGTACATGAAAGCCAACACTGAAGAAGCGGTATTTATCCTTTTGGCTTCATTTCTGTCATAGTAAAATATTTACAGATTTCTATGAAGAAAATCAAGTATAAACCTACTGTAAAAGGTTCTTACCTGGATTGTTATTGTAGCACAGCAAGGTAATTTGTTTTAGAAAGACAAGATGATATTACCAGCAAAAGCTTACTGAATTTTAATTCTCATTTAGGTTTTAATTGCCCTTCTTACAATGAAATACTGCTTAATTATACTCAAAATGCTCAGCTCCCAAATATAATGCTAAAAATCCTGATATTATGTATGTTGTCATATCCGTATAAGATGAAGGTGAAGAAATACTTTAACTGAACTCAAATTAGTCTAGTCACTGACACAATATGACTCACTGCAATATTTTGAAAGTCATTTATCTAATGTTCGCTAGGATCCTGTGCCATTGCACAGAAAAACTTCAATTTAAAATAAACCAATCAAACTATGTGGCTGTGCAATTAGATATCACCATGGTAACAGGGATTAAGCACACAAGGTAAAGACCTGCTGACAGTGCAGAGATTATTTCAAGTTTCTTACTCTTCCAGCAGTAGTCAAATAAATTTACATTTTCTGTATTGAACACTGGGAGACGTAAAATGAAAGAGATTGAGGCACTTGTGTGTCATATTGGGACTTCAGAGAATATTTTCCTGACAGGGGAAGTAATTAGCTGGAATTACAAATCGGAACTCAGCAGACAGATACGAATAAGTATTTGCTCATGGGATTTATTTAGCGTCTCATAATTAAAACCTGGAGAGGCATATTATTTAGGATACAAATAGCATGGAAAAATTTTGCCATAGTTTAAGAAATTGAACAGAATAATAACACCATTTTGCTTTTAATTTTTAAATGCGCTTAGCTTCACTTAAAATGGTTATTTGCAGCTCCGGTATGAAGTAACATTTCTAACATGTACTATACATATAAAGTTAGAGTGCAGATAGGTGTACTGATACTCAGTGAAGACATAGGATGATGCTTTAATCAATCCTAACATATTTCTGCTTGTCTCTGGCTCTGTTCCTAGGTTTTTTTTTTTTGTGTGTGTGTATTTATGAAAAAGGCTGGAGATGAAAATCTGCTGGCATGTGGAATTTTCAGCTTTTAGTGGTGTGGTTTAGGGTTGGTCTGTTTTTCTTTTTTCAGATTGGCTTTTGAGTTGGTTGTAAGAGAGCTATTCTGATCACAGTGGTGTGATGTCTTAGTGCTGCATAAAGCTGAACTATCTGGTCTAAATTGAGCGTCTTAATCCCTACTTTTGGTTTATCAGCAAGTGTTCAGTGTAATCAGGGGATGCTGTAGTAATGGGCTCTTCTGTCCAACAAATGCCTGCCGAGGGTTTTGGACTGTGCTGATTTTTCAGCAAACGATCTGCAGCCGTTTATCCTGGTTTAGGCAGATGTAGACTCTGTAGTGCTTCTGCTTTCTGAATATTCGGTCAATATTTCAAGCTTACAAGGTGGTGAGATCGAGGTGTATGCTTCCCACCAGTGCATGCTGGTCTGAGGTTGGTCTTGGGATCATGCTGTTCTCATTCTTTGTGGTAGGATGGACTTTCCACCCTTGCAGAGCAGATCTGCTGCTCAGATAGTGTTTTAAGAGACCTGGTGGTAGATGGGCCCACAACTGCACCTTTTCGGTGGGAATCAGGACTTGGCAAACCTGTCAGAGTGCATTTTGGTATCTGGTTTTGGTTATGGGAGTCTATACTGTCTTTGATGTCTTCGGTTCCCTGTTCATTTCAGGCATAAGCTTAGGTCTCTGTGTGTAAACAGACAGGGTTTTTTTAGCTCTGCTCTTATGAAAAGTCGGTACTTCAATTTTACTAGTTGCCTGACATCCAGTTTTGTAGGCTTTAAGTTTAAATGTTTTTCCTTGCACGTTGAGATGCAATTTGGTTTTTTAGCATCTTGGGATGAAAAGCCTTTGTTAAAAATTCATGATAAATACTGCAGTTATATCCAAAAATCATTGCATCTGGCAAGTTCCTAAAGGAGGAGATGAATACTGAGCACATTTTGTAGGAATGAGTGTAGAAAGTATCTGTTTATGGTGGCAGCCTTTCATCATACAAAAATGCAGAAGCCCTGGTGAAGTTAGCTCCTGACATAAGCATGCAGCAAATGTAGGAGGAAGTAGTAGTGAAATATTGATGAAATGTTAAGGTTAAATCAGAAACTCAGAGATATATGGGAGAAGTTTCTTAAGAAATGGCTTATGAGATAGAGGAGACATTTTCTTAGGAGTGAGTGCTCTATTAGATAGTGCTGTCCCTGGGCTTGATCCGTTGGGAACAACAGAGTTTTACCTGGAGTCTAAAGAGGTACTTCGTGTTCCTCTTCCTGCTTATAATCCCTTTTGTACAGCATTTTCTTTTTGCTGCTGTTTTTATTGTTTTTGTTTAATCCAGTTAGTGCCTTGAGCTGGACAGCAGAGACTTGGCAAAAAGCCAAACTGATAAAAGACGTTTTGTTTTGGGCCATGAGGGGCTGATTCTGGCAGCTCATAGTAATGACATTTAGAGATTTTGTTGCATGATTCTTGTTGCCAGCATCTTATTAGAATGCAGTTCCACCATTTTAACAGCATACTAGGGAATGATGAGCTAATGGCCTACCTTTGTAAAGGAAACCATAAAAAGATTAGCTCAACGTCAGTGTTTCAAGCTGAAAATTTGCAACTTTCCGGTCAGGAATCTTTTTAGTTAAAACATACATATAAAATAATAAGGGGTTTCCATGCTTTCAGATATAGGCTGGGATTGTGGCTAGGTCTTGGAAAGGACTTGGTTCCCCAGAGTGTCACACCATGACTAGCGAGAAGTTTCCAAAAGGCTTTGAATGATGCCTGGTCAGAAGAATCCAAACATCAGTATCCTCAAACTCTGTTTAAAATCAGTCCTGTAGTTTCCCAACTAGAATTAATTAAAGCAAGTGCAAGCTAATGGGCAGATCATAGCACCAGCTGCTTTCGTGGTGTGAGCCTTCAGGAATACAGTTCCTGAAGGAGGAACCCTATCACCTGAACATAATGTGTAATAGCTGCACAGCTGCTTTTTCAGCCTTGCCTCTGTGACTTGCATAGGCAATTGAGCCCTGTGCCGAAAGCCTGGGTGCCGTTAGGAAGAGTGACAGGACAAGGCGTTCTGTAGGGCTGCTCAGAGCAGGAAGCTTGGTTGTGTTGGTTTGTTCCTTTTCCAGAAGCTGCTGCTTTGGCAAGCTGTACTCCAGGTCAACCGGCATTTCCCTGAGATCCATAGAATGAAAGGATGTAGCAACTCCACAGACTCAGGATCTGGCAGCCTAAAACAAAAACAAGTTAGCCAGGTAGCGCTTAGCTTACTGTTACTGTCATTTGATTTTGTGCTCAGATGTACAGAATTGACCAGCTGAACCTCCAGTCAAGTTTGCTCAAAAAATAATGGATTTGATGGGGTTTGTGGTTTTTTTTTTTTCCCCTTTGGGTTTGTGCTACAGGAGTACTTGAAGTCTGCCACATAAAATAGGGATCCTCGTGTGCTTGGTAGTTATATTGTAATTAGCAGATGCTAGAAAGACATTGATTTTATTCTCATTTTTGATTGCAATGCTGAAGTATGGTAAGATTAAGTGAATTTTTCAAGGAGGGATTTACTGCCACCCTCTCCTCCCCAAATCTGTGTCAAAATTTAAGAATTACGTGCAGATTTGTTTTTTAACTACCATTTGGTGACAAATGAAAAAGCTAAGCAATCCACATGTTGCCAGGCTAAGTGTTGTGCTGCATTTGAAAGTCATAATGATGTTTTCATGTAAATATTAATGATAGAAAAGTGATTTTCTTTAGAGGCTTTGGCTGGATTTACATAGAATACAGCACAAATGCTTGTGCTACATGGAAGAGAAGCCAATGGGCTTTCCCTACTGAGCTTTTAAGTTACTTGGACTGCCTGCCATTCTCAGGCTATCATAAAGCTCAGCACGGACTATCTGAGAGGTTATTTGGCTTCTCTAGCGTGCTTTACAACTCAGGCTGATCTCTCTGCTGCAACAGCTAAGCTGCTACTAGCATCTGACTTTGCTACTTTAAAATTGCTTGGTATATCTGTGCAAGACAGCAGGTACAGGTGGTCTAATGGCTGCATTATAGACACGCTACCACTTTCAGTAAATCTGAAAATTCTTGGTTTTACTGGAGAACTAAATGTGGATGTCTGTGAGACTAAGGGGGATTCTCAGGGAAGAAACTCAGAAGGAGGGGAGAGAGAGGCAGAGAAAGCTAGGAGTGATTCATTCCTTGTGAAAGTACCAGCTTCAAAATTTAGCACAATTGCAGAGCTGTGTGTGAATATGAGAGCGAGCGAGAAACACACACATATATACACAAATACATATATCTCCTCCATTTGTACAATGATTCTTGCTGATAATAAGAAAAGAACTGTAAAAAGTGTGTTAGGTTTTTAAAGAAGACATTTTAGTCATCTGGGTTTATATATTCTAGATATAAAGTCTCAGATCTTAGTGATGTGCATGCACCTGAACACTGCAGGAAGAGAGGCATAAATTAGCTGAATAACCACATCAATAAAGATAGCGCAAAAAATCAACAAAGGTGCAAGGAAAGGTTGAAAGGACTGACCAACAGAGAAAGCTTATTGCACAGAAGAAACTAAAGGGCTGAAGTGAGATTTCCAGAAATTCAGCCCAAGTTGCTTCTTTAAAAAACACCGTTAAAATACTTTGCAAGTGGCTTTTTATCATGGAATCATAGAATCATTGAGGTTGGAAAAGACTTCTAGGATCATCCAGTCCAACCATCAACCCAACACCACCATGCCTCCTATCCATATAAAGAATAAGCAAAAGAGGAATGGGGGATTCTGTGTAGAGAACATATATGAATCAAGTAAAATTCAAAGATGCGATTGAGGATTAATATAAAAATCTTCCCCATTATCTAGAAGTATGTGTTCAAAATGAGTGAGGAGAGGAATCTTGATTTATTAGCTGAATCACTGAGAGACATCCAAGTATTGTCATTGAGTATGTCAATGGCAAATGCCATTGTGGAGATAGGGAAGTATTAACAACTGTGGCTAGGCATGTTTCAGAGGGAACATTCAAACTGTAACAAATGTAGAAAATGCTGTTCGGATGATTAGGGAAGGGGGAAAAAATCATTACATGAGGGGGAGACTAGAAGGCATAGATTTGTCTGATACACCAAAACTAAGATCAAGAGGGAATAAACACCAGGAAGAAATGAGAACTGTTTAAATCCAAAAATAATTTGTGGCAAAGAACTAAAGGGACTGGGACTCTGTGTTTAGATTGCAAGGGAGAAGACCCTTAAACATTAGAGCAATGGAGTTAATTCCCAAGCTTTCAGTTATAGCACTGGATTGAATAATCCAAAATGGGTTTATGCTGATCATTGGTAAATATTCTAAGGAGGTTATATGATAGAGATTATATGATACAGTTTAGATTACCAAGGGGTTGGAGATGATGGCAAACCAGATGCCTTCCACTCCTATTTTCCTGTGAGTCAAGTGGCACTTTGCTTGTTTCTTTAGCATCTAGATAGTGAAATCTGAGCAACACATTTGCAAACCAGACTTTAATCGACTGCATGCCCTTGGAACCTTTTGCAGATATTAATGAAACACATTTAATTATCTCTTGTTAGTCAGATTACTCAAGGCAATTTAGACCACATAAGAAGTAGAATAAAGATCAGTGTTTTTAGTAAGCGTATGGGTAATAAAAGTACTTAAATGGAATGATATTTAGGGAGATGATACGATTTGACCAGACTTTTAGATAACTGTATAAATGTTCTTTTCTAAATGCTGTCGCAGAATGATGAATTATAACTCTATTTAAAAATGCTTTTATTTAAAGATAGGGGAGGAAATATTTTTCCTTAAATGTTTATATATGGTATCAACAAGATGTTTTTCTTTTTCTGGAAAACAGACATTATCATGAATCTTATTAAAGTGAAAAACACTGAAATGGACTGCAAATATAAAAACAAGTTCAATGAATCCGCAGTATCTCTTGTTGGCAGTTTTGAGTTTTATACTGTTGTCTGATAATAACCAGGCTGAGTTATTACTTTCATCAGGATATGTTGGCTGTCCTCTTCTGCCCACCTATATAAAAAAGTAATCG
Organism: Phalacrocorax carbo; assembly: GCF_963921805.1. Lineage (NCBI taxonomy): Eukaryota > Metazoa > Chordata > Aves > Suliformes > Phalacrocoracidae > Phalacrocorax > Phalacrocorax carbo. The sequence goes on along the minus strand of NC_087513.1, from coordinate 136,018,280 downwards.
CTAGTAGCTGATACCATTTTTTCTGAAGCGCCATTTAGAGAATCCAGTTGCTCGCGTGAACTTCTCCATAACTATGTTAAATATTTTAAATTATGTAAGGGCTGTGACATTTTTGAGTGAGTAGACTTTTAGTGCCAATAATATAAATGGTAGTGTGTTGGAAATGTGCTAGTTTGACAGCTCTTCAGAGATTCAAAAACCAACAATTTGAATTCATTTGGCATGTATATGGCACAAGTTGCCAAAGCCTCTGTAGTTCAGGCATACTGTGTGGTAATGAAGTTCTTTCATCTAACCCTACAAATTACCTTCACAGAGGTGGTTGGTTTTGGTGGTTTTGTTTGTTTGATTTAAAGACTGACTTTTTTTTTTCAGTGTTCAGTATCAATAGCATACTTTCCTTGGCAGTTACAGACAACAATTTCCTTGAACAGGCCCATCAACAACTTGGGGTGTTCCAGTGCAGGCCCTACAGTACCTGCCACAGCTACCCAAGGACGAGCTGCACTTAGAGCATGTTTCAAGGAAGTATAGATGCAAAGTAATGTCAAACAAGTGATGGCATTGGAAGAAGACAACAGGCTATGTTTAGTCAGCATGTTCTGGTGTATGTTTTACATGCTACAACAGACCTCCTTTATAACTGGGCCAATGTCTTTGTTCCCTCCTTATCCTAATGTATAGAATACAAATGCTCTTTGTGAGTTCTCATCCTTTTCATTCTTATCCCATATATTTTATGTGTTATTGTTTCAATTAAAGTAGTACAACTGAAATAATGCTAGTCAAATGTAGAAGATGCTTTAAGGGAGGACAAGTCAGTGGCCCTCTAGGCCAAAGGGGATTCCTCCCATCCCAGTCTGATAGCACCAGGCTGCTGCAGTTCCCCATCCCCAGGTCCAGCTCACAGTGAGGCTGAGCATGCAGTCCCCGTGCATGCACATGCGCTCTGTACAGACACCGCCAACCACCAGACTCATGCATACGGGCAACTAGTGCCTTTATGGGCACCACATGAACACAAACAAAACACACATAAACATGACCAGTACAAACGACCTGATCCTGTTCTTATGCATCAGCAAATCAGGGTGCTTTCTGTGGGGCCATGCATACACATGCCCACACAACCTCCCTGTGTATGTGCAGAAATGGGTCTCTGCAGTAGCTGGATGCACACCTATGGTCTTCCCCACAGCAGACTCTTGTCTGCAGAGGCCCCGGTCTCTGCAATGTCACACCCCTGATTACTTTTCCCCATTGGTTCCACTTGTTTGACATCCGTACCTAAATTTGGTCTTCGTGACACCGTCACCTAGATACCACCAGCCTTGCCTAGTACGACCAAAACAGTCCCCTCGGCGCTCTTGGCAGGGCTCCCCTCCGACGTGGTCAGCTTTCATGTGGCTCCCCCTCACCTGCCTGTGAAACCCAGCCTTCCCTCACATTGCTCACTCTAACTTTTGGCACTTCTTACTCTGCTCTGTGTTACAGCCAGCTGTTTCTCTTGACATGCCCAGTAGTTTTCACAGTCGATTAGCTGAACCTCAATCTCCCTGCCCATTAAAAAAAGAAAATAAAAATGATCCATCATGGAAAGTGAAGTTACTGTGTTCACTGTGTTGTCCCAGGAGAGGTCAGTTCCAAATTCTGTCAATAACCATCAGATTCTGGGAAAAGAAGGTGGTACAATATGTCATAAGTTAGAAGAAAGGTTTTGGTCTCCTTTTTTCAGTCATGTTTGGATTCTAATTTTGTATTATAACTATTGTATCTGAATCCTTTCTAACAGTACTTCAGGAACTCTAATATTTTTGTTTATATGCGCTTTCTCTCCAGTAAATGAGGATTGCTATCTAAGCCAGATAATGCAGATTTTTGAAAACATATACTGCTCTATGCATGTTACAAAATCTCAGAAAAACTGACATGAAATTACCAGGGTCTGCTTGGTCTCATTCTGATTACAAGGGCTGCTGAATACCTCTCATCTGCAGACCCTTTTCAGCTATTTGTAACTTTACCATGCTTTCCTTGACCAAGCTGAAATTTTTTGTTGCCCTTGCATTTCTGAGGCCCAATTGGTATTTTGAAAAACATCATCCCTTTCCTGGAAAAACAGATGTTGTTTTGCCAAAGGTCATTACAAAGCTTGGTTCGTAGTCTTTGAGGCAGATGTTTGAAAGGTGACCCACACATCACCTTTCAGCCAGGAATGTAATTTCTGATGTTGCTGTGAAGTTCTCCCATGTTAAGAGCCTTCTGAAAATTTTAGAAGTTGCCATGCTGAGTAGAATGTGGAAGCTGAAACCTGCAAAGGAGCATCCACATAGCGTGTCCAAAAATTGCATGGCTAAAAAGTACACCGTTAATGACTGCTAGGTGTCAGAATGGAGAGCTGACAAGGAAGCTAGGCAAGTGTAGGGACATTACGGCTTGAGGAGGACCTGGTATGAATGGCAGCACTTGGATTACCTGAGTACAAGACAGTCATTAGGAAACAGGAGTGGAGGAGGATTAGGTGGAGAAGAATTGATCTGACAAGGAGTTGGGATGTGGAAAGATGGAGGACAGAGGAACTAACAAATGACATCTGTAATTTTTTTGTAACAGTGCCATTGACCCATGATCCGGTTATGACCTGTAGCAATCCTTGCTATGGTTCTGCAGAATTTCTTTCCTTAAATGTTGGTCTGGATGCTGTCTGATTTTGTTATAAATCCTCTGCATATAAATTCTCTGTATTTATGTCTGTCAAATGGATAGGGGCATTAGGTCTGCAACATGAATGTTAATAATTTATCTTGTCAAATGCCCAAAACACAGAGTCATGTGTTATAAGCAGCTACATAGTCCACATTGTTAAAACATTACAAGAGTTCAGGAGTGGCATGAGATGAGTTAAATATTGGTATTCTGGTAATTGAATAAAAATTTGTCTTAAAAAATATTATTTAGTTGTCCTGAAATGTGACTGCTAGTAGTTAGTTCTAAAGTATTCACTTAATGCTCTGTTGCTACCTTTCACAAAGGTGTTACTAATATTTCCATTATGTATGTCACTGCCACTGGCAATATGAGGCCACGAGATGAATACAATACAGCTCTCCTGCACAGACTACATTTGTGTTGTATGTTATTATAGACCTTTAATTGTAATTGTATAAAAATGTTTGTTGAATTTAGACATCAGTCGTCATCATAGCAAACAAAGAGCCAGATTCTCTCCCATAAGTCAGCTTAGGTTCATTAATGTCAGCAGAGTCCCACTGATGTACACCAACAGAGATGACACAAAAGCACTTATTATTTTTACTGCCTCTCCCATGAGTCGTGCTATTGCAGTGTTTCACAGCTCCTCGCATAACAGTTGATTCCCCCCCCCCCAATTTTTCCTCTCTTTGCTTTCATTGTTTTGTCAGCCACTTGAGGTTGAAAATATCCTTCCCTAGTTTAAGCGTAGAAGAGGGTTTGGTACTGTGATGTTTTTCTATAGCTATCGCTGAGGCATTTTAATTTTTACTTTTTTATCAGAGATAATGGTCAAAGTGTGTTTTGGGCTTTTGTGAATGTAAGCTGGCTGCCTGTAGCCTTTCTGGCTTCCTTCTGCAATCAGCCCCACTTAAATGTTTATGGCTGTGAATGGATGTCCTTTCAGCCCCATAGTAGAACCCAAACTGCAAATAATTGAGCACCTATTTGCTTAATTAGGCCTGCTGAGTTCATTATGGTGACCTTGATGCACTTCTCTTAGCTAAGTGTGTTATGGGGTCATTTTGCTGGATCAGGATCTCAGTTGTGACTCATAAAGAAATAAGACCTTGTCAAAAAACAGGGATCTGCCTACACTGCAGTCACGGTAGTAGTTGCTCTGAATCCCATGGTCAGCGTATCCCAGTCAGCCTTAAATGAGCTGGCTCGGGTACCAGTACTAATCTTGCTATGGCAGCACCAAGTTTAGGCTGATGTGAAGCTGGGCAGATTAAACCTGTGCTGTGCTGTACTCTGCAATGCAGCAGCCGGGCTTCCCACAGCACCTGAGTGCGCTGGCTGGAAACCGTATAGGTTTCAGGTTTCTCACAGCTCACTACTCAGGTCTCCATTTTTATAGATAGTTGTCCTTAATGATGGGCTCAAATTTTTAGCCTGACCTATCTTCTGATGGAAATACTCTCTCTAGGGATGTAGTGGTCTTTTCTGCATGGGAGAGTCTCGTGTATTTTGTTGCAGTTAACAGGCTCCCTGAGAACTTGCAGCTATATTCTGTGAATAATTGTTTTTTCAGCTTGGTTGCTATTTTGGATCAAATAAAATATAACGTGTGTTTCTGTTTCTTCTCTTCCTGGCTGTTCCCTGACTGGAACAAAAAGTACTCCAAAATTCACTTTCTCCTACACAAAATAGCCCGATCAGGGCTAAATTCACAAAACTGCCTGAAGATGGGAAACTGCATTTGTTTTTTGAAAGTGATTCATGACTTTATGTTGGCCAGTTTTGTCCTTTGCCTGGTGAGGTAAGCCCACGATTCCTGTATCCTGTGCAAGATCACCCAGCACTTGGCGTTCCTGGTCACAATGACACTGTTTCATGTTGCATAAACATGAATGAAATGCTCGCTGAAGCAGAGGTGGGACCAAGTATGACACTTGTCAGATGAGTCATTTGGCCTTGCTTCAGCTTGCATGTGGGTAATGTTGTGGTGAAACTTAACCCATAGACTTTGCAATGCAGCCTTATGCTAAGCAGGTAACAGTCAGTCTTCCTCTGGTACTGCAGGAGCTTGCTTGGTGCCCAGACCCTGGGAAGCTGAGGAAAAAGCTGGGTTTTTTCTTGTCCCTGAGACTCCTTCCCCTGGGCAGGAGTGAGTCCAGTCTGAGTCCCAGATACTTTTCCTCCTCTGATGATTTTGAGTTTTTAGCTCTTCTCCTGCCAATCCCCAGGACAACACATTAGCAAGATTGAAATCTCTACCAAAACCCACAGCAGTTAAAGTGGGACTGGCTCATTGCTTTCCAGGACTTTGGTTTTAGGGGGGAACTGAGGGACTGCATCTCAGTTGTCCTCTCTCTTTTTGTACTCTCCTATGGGGAACATGAGGGGGCAGAGAGCAGCTGTGTCACTTTTTATGGATACTGATAAATTAAGAAAAATCAGTGCTATGCATGTGTAGCGAATATGAAAATGCTGTAAGGTCTATTCTGACCTCTAGAGAAGCCTTCTTTGCTACAGAATAAGCACATCGTCGTCAACATACTTCTTGGAAAACTTGTTTTGGACATTAAATAATTATTTTTCAATTCAGTGAAGTGGAACAAAGCCCCACCTTTTAGACTGAAGGCAAGAGAGGAGTCTGAAATGATTAAAACAAAGTTATAAAAATTAACTACCTTGCAACAGACCATAGTTTATTGTAATAAACCTTCTACTGAGTTGCATTAAAAGATCTTGCTTGTAATTTCTCATGCAAAATTGCTTATAATTCAATGAATTATTCCACATATACCCCAGAACATTTTTTCTAAATTAGCATTGTATAAGTCTCTTTCATCCCAAACGCTTTATTATTTCTTCATTTTTCATATCCAACAAGTTGGTTTTTTTAAAGTAACTTCTAATTTTGCATGTGGGCTATAATGCCTCAGAGAGGGTGGTTCACAGCTTGTGAAAGTGTGAAGTGTTTAGTGTTTATCCTAAGAAAAGAAGCACTCATACCTAGACATCTGAAAAATCTTGACCTGTGGTTCAGGCATATCTTAATCAAGGTAAACATGAATAATAGCAATAATAGTTATTATTTTTTCTTGTTCTGCATCCAAGTATAAAGCTAATGGCTAACACACACCGTGACTTTTTGTTGCCAGCGTTGTGTCTTTCCTTTGGAGATAGAGTGTTTGGGAAATGAAATCATATATGCCATATCTAATTTATGTTCATATACATACATATGTATATATACAAAAAGCATAGCCTTTCTTTGAGGTAGTTAAGTGTAAACTAAGCTGTTACAAGCCCTTGTTCAGCCTGTAACAAGCAACAGCACTTTATATACAAGACAGTGTACGAGCAATCAGTATTATTTGGTTTGTTCCATTCAGTTCCATTTATTTTATAGAAGTACTTTGGGCTGTGTTGTTTGGCATATACGGAGTAATGCAAGCTATTTTAAAAATGTGTGTCTAAGGTTAGAGAAGAAAATGTTATTAGGTAGTATAATGGTTTGCATTTGCAGTAAGGTTGTATTTAGAAATAACAAGTAGATTTTTTTGTTTAGCCTCAGTACTTTTATTACCCGAGACCTGTGAGCAGAAGCATGAAATCTCTATGTTTGCATTATAGGTTGCTCCAAGGCATTTAATAGAATGGTAGAGAGTATTTGTCTGCTCATTCCCGTGTTTAACATATATGTAGTAAAGCCATATAGGAAAAAGTAATCAATCAGAGTTATAACTTAGTAATTTTTTAATTTGGTATGAGAGAGATTTTTGCAATATACGCTTTGGGTTTTGCCTAGGAAAAAAATATTTCTTTATAATGCTTCTCTGTGCATCTAAGTGAGACTCTAAGTACAACTTTGCTGGCTCAGACCAGAAGTCTGTCCAGCCTGTATTCTTGCATCTGACACTGGACAATATCTGGCAGCAGATTCTTAGGGAAAGGCTCAAAGAAAACTTGACTGACCAACCTGGTAAGAAAGTAGGAAGGATGGGGGAGATTCCTCAGCAGTCAAAGTGGTGGAAGTGTCAGGCGGGCTAAGGGCCCTGGGGTGATGGGAACAGAAGGGCCATAACAATCAACAACACAAGACTGAAGTAGAATCACCTGAAGCGCATAGGCATGTAAAAAAAGAATGTGCCTACCAGCCCTTAAATGGAAAGCTCTTGTGCCCTTTCTGTGGGGAATCAGCACACTTGGGTGCCTTTCTGAAATGCCCCCACACTAATTCCCACAGCAGGAGAAAAAACAGGAGGAAAGTGTCTGTGTGCATTCACGGGGCTATAGTCTCATCGGGTCACAGAGGCGCCTTGGGGTAGCTCACACAACTGGAGCGCTGCAATGGGGAGTTACAGGCTCTTTGGGAAGGACAGGCTGGGAGGGGGAGGAGGGGGAGTCATCCTTTCTGTGAAACAGCAGCTGAGAAGCAAGGGGCTCTGCTGTGGGGATGGGTGGTGGGCCAGCTCAGAGCTTGTGAGTCAGGATTGCCAGGTAAACCAACACAGCTGATGCTGTAGTGAGTATCTGCTATAGGCCACCTAAACAGGAAGAAGTAGATGAGACCTTCAGACAACTGGAAGTAGCCTTACATTCACATGTGTGAGGACCGTGGGAGACATGAACCACCCTGCCACCTGCTGGTGTGCAACGTGAAGCAACACTTTCGTGGCACAGGTGACTGAGGATCCAATGAGGGGAGGTGCTTTGCTGGATGCCATGCCTACAAAGACAGGCCAGTTGGGGATGTGGAGGTCAGGAGGAGCCTTGGCTGCAGTAGCCATGAGATGGTGGAGTTCAGAAGCCTGAGAAGAGTGAACATGGCAAGAGGCAGGATCACATCCTTAGACTTCAGGAAAGCAGGCTTTGGCCTGTTCAGAGAACTGCTTGGAAGAATGACGTGGTATCCCATGGCCTGGGAGAAAAGAGCATGCCAAGAGACCTTGCTGACCTTCAGGCTTCCCCAAGTTCTAATTTGGCCCATACCAACAATCAGGCATCCTGCATGGAGGCGAACGAGGAGCTCCTGACTAAACTCAGACATAAAAAGGAAGTCTACAAGAGCTGGAAGCAGGGACAGGTAACCCCGGAGGAATACAGAGACACTGTCCATTTGTGCAGGGATGGGGCCAGGAAAGCCAAAGCCCACCTGGAGTTGAATCTGGCAAGGGATGTGAAGGGCAAGAAGAAAGGATTTTACATTAGCAGCAAAAGAAAGACTAGGGAAAATGTAGGCCCACTGCTAAATGGTGCAGGGCCACTGCTGACAGAGGACACAGAAAAGGCCATGGTACTCAACAAGTTCTTTGCTTCAGTCTGTTCTGGTAAGACTGGCCTTTAGGAATCACAGACCCCTGAGATGAGAGGGAAAGTGTGGAGCAACGGCCTCTTGCCCTCAGTGGAAGATGATCAAGTTAAGGAACACTTAAACAAAATGGACTTAAACAAGTCCATGGGGCCTGACAGGTTGCACCCATGAGTGCTGGGGGAACTGGCTTATGTCATTGTGAGGTCATTCAATTACCTTTGGAGGGTCATGAGAATTGGGGAAGGTTCCTGAAAGTAGGGAAAAAACCAAATATCACTCCTGTCTTCAAGAAGTGCAAGGAGGAGGATCTGGGGAACTACAGGCTGGTTAGCCTCACCTTGATCCCTGGGAAAGTGATGGAGCAACTAATCCTGAAAGTGATTTTCATACACAGGAAGGACAAGAAGGTGATCCAGAGTAGTCAGCATGGATTTATGGAGGGGAAATCATGCTTTAGCAACTTGACAGCCTTCTGAAATGATGTGACTGGCTTGATGGATGAAGGGAAAGCCATGGATGTTGTTTCCTTTTATTTTAGTGAGGCTTTTGACAGTCTCCCATAACATCCTCATAGACCAGCAGATAAAGTAAGGGTTCGATACATGAGGTGGATGGAAAAATGGCTGGATGGCTGAACCCAGAGGGTTGTGATCAGTGGCACAAAGTCTAGTTAGAGGCCAGTCACTAGTGTGGTACCCCAGAGGCTGATATTGAGCCCAGCACTGTATAACATCTTGTTTAATGAGCTGAAGGGTGAGTCAGGGTACACTATCAGCAAGTTTGCAGATCGTAAAAAAGGTGGGAGGAGTTGATACACTAGCGGGCATGACACCATTCGGAGGGACCTTGACAGACTGGAGAAATGGGCAGGCAAGAACCTGATAAAGTTCAGGAGGGGGAAATGCAAAGTCCTGCATCTGGGGAGGAACAGTCCCACATACCAGTACAGACTGGGGTCTGACCAGCTGGAAAGCAGCCTGGCAGAAGAGGACCTGAGGATCCTTTTGGACACCAAGCTGACCATAAGCTAGGAATGCACTCTCATGGCAGAGGTGGTCAACAGCATCCTGGGCTGCATTATGAAGAGTACTGCCAGCAGGTTGAGCAAGATAGCTCTTCCTCTCTGCTCAGCCCTGGTGAGGCCACATCTGGAATGCTAGGTCCAGGCTGGCTCTCCCCAGTACAAAAGAGACATGGGCTTACTGGAGCGGGTCCAGTACAGGGCCACAAAGATGATTGAGAGACTGTCATAGACGAAAGGCTGAGAGAGCTGGGACTGTTCAGCCTGGAGAAGAGAAGACTGGGGGGGATCTTATCAATGTGTATAAATACCTGATGGGAGGCAATGAAGAAGAGGAACCCAGGCAGGGCAAGAGGCGTGGGGCACAGATGAGAGCACATGGAATTCCATGTGAACACAAGAAAACACGTCTTTTCTGTGAGGGTAGTCAAATGCTGGAACAGGTTGCCTAGCCCAGGTTGTGGAGCCTTCATCCTGGGAGGGGTTCAAAAGCCAGCTGGACACGGCCCTGGACAACCTGCTCTACGTGACCCTGCTTGAGAAGGGGACTGGACTAGATGATCTCAAGAGGTCCCTTCCAGCTTCAATTGCTCTGTGATTCTGTAACTTCCCTGATACACCTTCCCATCTTCTAGAAGTCTGTTAGTGTGAGGCTTCCTGTGCAGAAGTTATGATTAAAGGATGTGTTTGCATTTTGAACAGAACTTGTTTGACTATTGTTAGAAGTATTTAAAAAGGCCCATGTTTATGGATCTTTCTACACGTGATACTTCCAGTAATGTTGCATATAGAGTGAGATACAGGATGATGATAAACACTCAAAGCTTCTGTAATCAAAGCTTTTATTGCTGTTCTCAATTTGCACTAAAGCGGCTACAGACTTTCTCAACAAGATCCTATTGTTTTAGACACCGTTGAGTTGGAAGCCCCTGTAAATTAAGCAGTACTGCATGATGTTTCCAGGGAAGAGAACTTGATGGGGCCATACAGCCAAATTGTTCAATGGTCCTTGGTGTGCTTTTACATGTGCCACTTTATACTTTCCCACATAAATCCTGGTGATAGGTTGGGATTTGGCATGGGCTGTGGTCTCTCTCCACAAGGCTTTTTGGACGTGACACCTTTTGTTATGGAGGTTAAAAGAATAACTATGGTGAGAACTACAGCGCAGTAATAATGTTGGCACAGGCTGTTCTGTGCTGCTTGCTCTCAGTGCCAGGGAACAGCCTCTGGCATAATTAATTTATTAGTATTGCTATAGTGACAGAAATGTTCTCAGGCCGATAGTGCTTGGATATTATTTGGAAATATGTAACAGGGAGGTGGGACGTACTGGGACTCCATTTCCAGGACAAGACCGGTTATCTCTTGAGAACTACCTGAGGAATGAAAAATGAGGAATTACTTGGAGAACAATTCTATCTTAGTAAAACTCCATTTTCAGTTTTCACTATATATAAATATCCTTTTTTGTCAGTAATCCAGCTGGCTGAAGTTATTTTCTGCCAAAGGAGAGTTTCTATTTCCTAGAGAACCCATGTTAAAGAAATTATTTCAAGACTTGATAAAGGATACTTTAAACATGTGCTGTGTAAACTTGAAAAGGTGCACCATGTAGTCATTGAATCTCAGAAGATGTATGATGTGTAATGTTATTACCGAGCTGCTTGAGGCTTTGCATTGGTTAAAAATTGCATGGCAGCCCACAGCCACTGTGGCCATCCACAAAGGCGATGCCTGCAAGGCTTGGCAGGTAAGAGCAACAGTGCTGACGGGGCCAGGTATACTTAAAGGAGAGATTTATCATCTGAATGGCAGAAAGACAGTGAATGGGTTTGTTCTTAAGCTTGATTCATGTGCCACTGTATCTTGCTTGGCACCTTACTTGTTGTAATGAAGTATTTCTTTAAAGTTCCTTAGAAGACCTTAGAAATTCCTTTAAGATGCACAGGCATGTGTTGGCTCTGTGTTTAGTCTCATGATTAGTTAGTTATACCGTACTTTTGATAAACATGAGCAAAGCAGCGGGACTTTTCTGTGGAAGTTAACCCTTGCGATTGAGGCAGAAAATGCCTTCCTGTTTGTGTTAAAGAGAAGATCCAAATTATGCTTTTGACTGTTGTGAGCAAGGTTGTGGCATTTTATACTTTTGATATGTGAAAGCAACCATATCATTTGTAGCACCGTGGGTTGCAAAGCAAAGGGGTGTAGAAACTTCAACCATCCAGAAGCTTCAGAGGGGTGTACAGAAAACTTCATCTGCTTTCCATATATGATTTATCATGATCTGTAGCTGACTTACTGAACAGAGCAGCCAAGCAATACTTTCTAGCTGATATGTTCCGATATTTATGGTTGAATTTAATCTGATCTAAGATAAGGCAGGATAAGCCTATATGCAGTATATTATCCAGTATCCAGTACATTAAAAGCAATGAGTCAGAAAAGCCCTCCCTGAGAAACAGTGAATAAATTTGTGCTGGTAGTGTTTTTGTAACTGTGATGGGTCTAGAAATAGAAGTGAGGCAGTGCTTGTTAGCAGAGATAGTATATTTTAGTGGGATGACAGAGCTAGTTTGGAAAACAAAACAAAACAAAAACATGCTTTTGGGCAACACGATCTTCTGGTTTTTCCAGCTACATAAACTGCTCTAATAACTTGTTATTAGGGAAACTAGTACTCAAATTACTGCCTATAAGCTGATCTTTTTTCATTTACTGCCATTTTTACAAAAGATACCATTCCTGCCTAAATAAATAGGTACAATACAGCCTTCTTGTAAAGCAGCACACCTTCCAATATACCTGCAGCTTGGTTAAAGGGTGATGAACTTGCTACAGGCAACGTCATTCTTTATAGAGTAACCCTGACGAGGTTTGTTCATAAGGATCTGAGCACTCCTCAAGTGCATTAGGTAATCACTGTGGGCTTTGGGTCTGGTTTCCTACGTACTTGCTCAGGGGACAGGCACATGCTGGGGAGTGTGCTTCTGGGGTTGCCACTGTTGCAGCTGAGTTTGCTCCTGGAGCTGCCTGGGCTAGGAACCTCTTTTGCTGAACTATATTCAGATAGCCACAAAAATAATCTTAGAGGTGTCCACTAGTAGAAGACACAGGTGAGTCAGAAGCTGCTTGTCTTATAGCTTCTCCTCAGTGCATGTGCTCCCCCACAACTTGAGGACCCAGCTCCCAGTCAGTAAGATCTCAGCCCTAAGTTGAAAAAACTCCAAGAGCTTGCTGCCAAGGTCATCAAACACCTGCTCGGGCTTGGAGGGCACCATGCACTGTGGGTTCAAACTTGACTCTACATGCAATGCATGCTGTTCCTAGACCTTCAAACTGATGAAGGCAGCCCTCAGGGGAGCTGTCTAACTCGTCATCTCCTGGACAGCTGAATTTAAATGCTAGCATGGTGCTCTGCACTCATCAGCATGAGTTCATTCCCTCCTGCAGGACCACTGCAATACAGTCTGTCTGATCATGGCGTAAATGAGAAATGTGGGAGTTTGTATAGAGCAGGTGATGATGAGAGCAGCATGTTGGATCTTCATTTGCTGTTTATGGCTTTTGTGGATACCATGAAAGAAGTCTTCTCTATATTCTTCTAAGACTGTAAATGATTTGGGATGGAGGTCATTTTCCTTCCTGAGATCAGGTCACTTGCCTGTGATTTCACTTTTTTGGCACAGAAACGTGTACTGCAACACTGAGCACTTACTTGTATCGAAGTTGAGCTTTAGGAGTCTGGTCTAAAATTAGGAAGGACAAAGTACTGGCATCAAACCTTGTTGCTTTCTGGTTCAAGCACAGAGTGAACTTACACAAGATTATTAGTATGCAAAAAACCCAAGTATGATTTCTTTTTTAATATAGAGTTATAATGAATGGAGGACAGCACTTCACCATATTTAGTAAATACTGCACACGTTGCTTTGTGCTCAACACACCAGCATCATCCATACGAAACAATAATTATACAAGATAAGCTTTATTAATTAATTCAGATTTATATGATAGATCTCCTTGCTTTGTAGATTCATCTGCTTTGAAGTTTCTTCTGATCAATCATTAGCTATTCCCATATCTACACTTACTGAAGAATTCTGGTTTTATCTTTCAAAGGACATGTCTTTCTGACTCAAACCCCAGCCATTTTATTTCTTTAGTTTCACGGTTTTTGTAGTACAGTCTGTCATCCAATTTAATATTTATCAGTAGTAATAACTGACTGCCAGGATATTTTCAATATTAATTCCGGGTGTCTGTGCATTGGATAGTCCTGCATTCAGAATTACTAAGCAGACCATGTAGGCAGACACTTTGGCTGTAACTTGTTTGCTCATTTATATACAGAAGAATGGAGATGAATAGCTAATTTTGCTGCAGAGAGTTGTCTGCTCTGAATCCCAAACATTCCATATTTTGTAACTCCAAGAGCCTGAGCAAACCACTGTAGCAGCTGCCCACTGGTAGAAGGTATTAATTGTTCCAAACATTCTTTTCTTTCTCCCCCAGCCCACCACTCAGCTTTCAGTAAAAGAGAATCTGAATCATGATTTAGAAAGCAAATTAAATACTTCCGTCATGACTGACTTAGATTTCTCCTAAGGATTATACTGGAGATGTAGTCTTGCTGAAGATGCAGAAAGGAAGGCACATGCAAAGGCAAAGGTAAACACCAGCAGAAGATCTGGATGTACAGATTTTCCCAACCGGATTGTGCCATATTGTTTCAGTCTAAGGGATTGATTTAACCCTAACAGTACATAAAATGCAGGTTTATACCCAGCTGTTCAATACGGAGGCTGCTTTGCAGCCTCAATTTTACATGCAAAATGGAAACGAAAACCCAATCTTCTGATTGCCCTTAGTTGCAGCTAAGGGGAGATCTAAGAGGAAGAGACAGGTTTTGTTCTTGCAGAAAGCATTCAGTTCATGCGCACATTTTGTTTCATCTGGCAGATTTCCCACGCAACGTAGCCATTGTAACCGTGAGAAAAGCGAGTGCCAGTGGCTGTACACTGGGATCTGTACACAGTGGCTGTACCTGGCTTGTGTGTGCTGGAGTAATTAGAACCCTTTAAAGTTAGAAGTTATTTTGGTCTCATTACAGTGAGTTTACAGTGCCTTGCCTACCTTTTCGTGTAAAGCATCCATTCAGTGCGACCAGAAGTACAGGGTATGCAGGCTGATCAAGCACACTGAGGACTGTGTGTTTGATGGATGGTGAGATAACAACGGTTGCCAAGGCATCCCGGTGTTTTTCTGCTTCCCACAAACACTGCCTTTGTCTTGCCTGAGCTGAGTTTCACTCAGGTGTTACAGTAAGTCAGGCTGCCAGTAGACTCAGAAAGGAATTAAAGTGATTGATGTTTGCACTGAGGTGTAAGAAAGCATCCTGGTAGGAGAAGAACAAGTTGGGGTTTTGTCTGTCTCTGGGACTGGGCTGGAAGGAGGTTATGGAAGTTATGGAGACTTCTAGAAAGTTTTCCTTGCCATTTTTCCTGCACCAAGAGTCTGTAATGTCATGGCTATAACATGGAGTGTTCCCAGAAGTCCAGGGGTTTGACTGTGAATTTTCTCTTGGCAGTAGTGACGCTTTCCCCACGCTATACACAGCTGAAAAGAATTGAGGGGCTTGCTGATGAGTGGCATCTCTGATTTAATCTCTACCAACTCTTCTTTCCTTCCCATCCCTCCTTCTGTTGCATGGCTTTACTGTGAAAGAAGCCACCCTGGGCTTTGTGTGCTCTCATGTTCCCCGTTTTTTTTTCATCTCCCATCACTCTTCAAGGATTGTATATATGGCCTGGGGTTTGGTTGATGCTTGGGTTTTGGTTTTTTGTTTCCCCAAGATGATGATAGTGTATCACCTTCTTGTGAGGATGGGATTCTTCTTTCACTCCTGGGTACTCTGAACTGTTGCCAGGCATCTACCTATGTTTTAAAATGAAAAAACTTATGTTTTATTTAAAAAGTGGTTTCTTTTTCCTATCCTCCTCTCTTAGGAGAAGAGAAGAGGAGAAGGTTCATTGAAGATGTGTAACAGAATGTTTTATTGCAGGACTTTTCTATTTTTTCTGCAGTTGCAGTTTTTTTCTGGTTTGTTTTGTGGTTTGCTTTTTTAAATGTTTTATGTATTTGAATCGGGAATATTGCATCCAAAATCAGGAGGTAGAAATACTCTTCCTACAACTGGCAACAGAATAACGTACATAACTCTACAGAACGTGGGTACAGAAGCTTAAATAAGACCTTTTCTAAAACACAGATTTTTTTCTTTCCTACTGTTTCACCTATAGCAAAACTATAATGATCAGACATAATGTCCCCTGAACTGCTGATGCTTTAGTGGATCTTACTGTTTCCACACCAGAGAATAAACGGTAAACCCTGTTCTACAAGGATATGAATCTAATTGAAAATGTTAAAACTTTTCCATCATCAATTCCTTATGTTCATGGAGATTTTGACGGAACAGTGAGTAGGTTACTTACCCATCGCTGGAGAAGACTTGGTTTTTTCTCTTGCCAGATGTTTAAATTAATTTTAGAAAATAATGGAGATAGCTTTGCCTATTTCAGTTCCAGTTGTTTTAAACCAATTGTAAGAATGTAAGACTCTTGTTTCAAAACAGAAGTGAAGAGCAATTTTATTTCCAGATGTGACAGATGTTTTCTTTCCTGCCCCCAAATGTGAATTACATAGTTTTTGAAGTTAAACTGTGTGTCAGAACTGAGTAAAACTTCTCTAATTAATCTTTCTGAGTTCTTGATTTCTGGAATAATAACAATTTGATTTGCATATTTTGTTAAATAAAAATGCTATATGATTAAATGATTAAAATTGGTTCCATTTATAGACTAGATTTATGCAATCTGAAAATATAAAGGTTGGTTGTCTGACTTACGAAAGATGTGAAGGAGTGATTTTCTTT
The DNA here is from genome assembly GCF_963921805.1 of Phalacrocorax carbo. Classification (NCBI taxonomy): domain Eukaryota; kingdom Metazoa; phylum Chordata; class Aves; order Suliformes; family Phalacrocoracidae; genus Phalacrocorax; species Phalacrocorax carbo. Next base: position 136,002,305 of record NC_087513.1, on the reverse strand, counting down.
TGAGGCATATGTGCTTCCTACATATGCTGACCTGTTAGTCTCTTAAAAATTGGTCTAAATGTCCAGAAGGCAATTTCCTACTTCCGCTTTGTAGGCTGTGACATGACCAAGAAGTGCATAACTTCTGGAGACATCAGCAAAGATACTATATGTGTGCGTATATGTACGCTGCCGAGTTGGTGGTGACCACCGTGAAGTCCGTGTGGTTTGGTGGGAAGGTGCTGGCCGGAGGGGCTGCTGGCGAGGTGGTGGAGCAGGGGGGCAGGCAGAGGCTCCGTGAGCCCGTGCACATCCCCAGAGTTAGGGCACAGGGTGGCCTGAAGGCGTTATGACCTCGGGCTGGTGGCTGAGCTCTGAAAATAGGGGATGTCCTTCTGGGCTGGAGTCAGCGTTGTCCTGGAGCTCCTGGTCATAGAGGTGTTTTAGTCCAAGGGTCTACCAGAGACTGCAGGCTTAGAGCAGCGCTTCTGGCAAAGCATGACTTAAACAGCTGCTTGGAAATACTGAGGGCCTGACTCCTGTTTCAGCCAAAGTGTGTTAGGCTGCTCCGGCATCAGTTTATCTGCCATGTAAATGAAAATGCAAGGCCTCTGGTCCCCCTGGAGCAGCAGGCTCAGTCCTAAGTCAGCAAGTTTGGCTTGGCTTTTCATTCCTTGGTGGAAATGCGCTTTACATTTACTTTTATAGCAGTTTAAAACCAAAGTTCAGTATGCTTTGCGTGGACACTAAAATGAGGCCACAATATATTTTGTAAAGAGTTGAGGGTTTAACTGACATAATTGTGCAGAGGTTTCCCTCTTTTATTTTTTTTTTCTCTCTTACGTGCTATGCCATGTAGTTGAAAATCTGCCCTGTGTTTTAAAGGCCACTATGGTTCAGTGATGTTATGTGAAAATTAAAGTGGTTTGGGACAGCAAGTGTGATCTAACTATAAAATGTTATTCTACAATACCCCCCTTAATTGAGACATAGTAAATTGAGGACTTCTTCACTGGAACATTTCCTACAAAATCGATTTATCCTGATGGTAGAGACGGTAGCTTAATGGGGGGGATATTATTGGCCTAAGTTTAGCTACTGCTAAAGTCAGATCATGTCACGGACGTGTGTGTATTTAAGCACTCTCTTATTTTCTGTCCTGTTTTGGTTTTGTGTTTTTCTGAGGAAAAAAAAAAAAGCAAGCCTTGCTGGATATATTATGGCTACCAAATAGCTCCTTTTAAACCTGAACCCCAGAGCAGCCTCAGCCTGAAGGTGGCTGACACTTATAAGCTAAACCAATTGACATTCGCTGCCGATGGCTCAAATCCATCCTTGTTCTTAAGCTTAAGAAGATAAGTTAGAAATGAACGTATTTCAGAACATTAGGTCTTATTTTCTTCAAGTTTGGCCTATTCCGTGAATTCAGCCAGTATATGTACAGAAAGAGAGATTACAATTTTTATCTTGTATTACAGTAGGCTGAAAATACGTGTAGTATCAGTGACCAAGATTTTGTTTTAATTGCACTTGGTTGTCTGAAAGTCTGAGTCTCTAAAGTCTTTGTTTCAGCACTGTATTTAACGTTAGAAATGCACAGGTGTTGTTTTTTGTCAGAAAAGTCAGTATTCCGAAATACTTCTGTACATTTTTAGTTCTGAAACTTTGATGACCTTTAATGATGTTTTTCACGAGATTGGGCTTTACAGAGTTTATCAGCTTTTAGGCTTCAGAAGAGAGTGATGTTTGTGACTTAATCAAAAAGCAAACCATCCGTAGAATTATTCTAAACTCCGAAGTGAGGATCGTCGTAGTTCGAATTAACTGAAAGCTATAACTCTCATAGAAGTTAATGATAAATTCTCCCTGATGTGCAGGAGGGGCAGCTCTTCTAGGCCGCTGGGGCTGTTGCAGGTGTCAGTAACACTGGCTGTGGTTGCGCTCTCTGTGTATGCTCCGGTCAGATCTGATGGGGCTGATCGTGACAATTACTCTCTCTTTTTTGGTGCCCTCAGTGGGGATTAAAGGGAAAAGCGAGTCCTCAAGTCCTTGCAGAATTGCATGTTATTTTTATAAATGTCTCGAAGGTGTTGATCAGAGTTCAAAGGTGAAGCCTGTAGAACTTAACCTTCTATGAGTAGAACTAATTTCTAGAAAGTTCTGACATTAAGCACATTTATGCCACTTAACTGTCTCACATTCTTTGTTGAGAGTTTATTACATGTATAAAGACAGCATTTTTCATAAGATTGTGCCAATTATAATGCGATAATTAAACTTGTGTTTTGTGTGCTCTTTTTAAAATGCAAAAATGCTGTGTTAAAATCTTCGTATTTCTGCCTCATCAAAATTAAATGCCTATTTAGAAACCTTGTAAAGCACTACTCTTTATTTACAATAGGAAAAAGAGAAAATCATGAAGCAATACGTGCTCTGTATATTACCAAAGAAATTTCATGCCTTTATTCAGTCGTTTGTTACATTTTTCTCAAAATTATAAATTTGTCTGAAAATTTAAAATAATATTTGTGGTAGATGAAGAATAGTAGAAGAGCAACATGCAGTATTAAAAGAGAAAATGTCTTCAAATACCTTTTCTTCTCTGGTTTCATCATTTTGCTCTACTGATGAGACAGTGGTCTGTAACTGTGGCTGTGTAGACAAGAGGTACACAGCTCACTCTGCCTATTTGTTTCTCGTTTTTTTTCAGAAGTCATAAAGGTTTGTTTTTCTCTGTGGGAAAAGAGCACAATCCCAGTGTCTTAAACATCACAGGAACTTCACCTAAAATTACAATTCCTGTTACAAACTGCTGAAGTGAACCAAAAGTTTGGCTGTGTTGGCAGATTACATAATATTTGTATTAAAATGTATCAATAATCTCGTATATATTTGGTAAATTACTAATATAACTAAAGTTGGGTTAGACATTGGCTGATTATTAACTGGCTCAATAAATTCCTGTGTTTTGCATGTAGGATTTTGTGTTCACTATTTGTTATTCTGTTGTACTGACTCAGCTGCTGCCCGGGACAAAGCATCCCACCTTCATGTGGATACACACCCTTCTCCTTTTTAAGTCTCTAACATAACATTGTCTTTCACTTTCTTACATCAGAGTCTTTCACTGAAACCCACGACCTTCATTCCACAGTTTCTGAATGCCCGTTCTGGCACATTTAGTTTGCCTGCCTTACTAAGAGCTTCCACTATCTGTTTACGGTGATTCTATCTGAATAGGCTTCCCTAGAGCAGCTATCACCCAGTTTAACCTCAAGGGGCCTGTTTTGAAATGTCGAATATTACCTTTTAGCTCCTTTACCTCTTGAGGAAGTTTGCTGGAAGTTATGAATGCAAGGAGGTATCATTACCATGCATACTGTCTTTAATAATATTTATATAAATACTGTCAAACATAATGAATTAGTAGTTGGGCATTTTTTCATATATAGGTAAATAGAAATTACCCACAGGCTTTAGCAAAGCTTTTTGGATGTAATGAAGCTGAAATATGATCACCAGCACCCCTAATTTTAAGGTTCATAAAATACCCTGTGGTTACTAGAAGTGCTCTCACTTAGAAAAGTTAGTAACTTACTTTGAAATGAAAAAGTAGGCCCAGAAAAATCATTCAGCCATGTTGTGCCGCAGTGTAGTGAATACTCTATCGGGGGAAAAAAAAAAAGATTAAACATACTTACTTTCTATATCCCAAGTTTAATTTTCACGTGACGGCTCTGTCTGGCCTCATCTAGAGAGACAGAAGCCTCACCTTCCATCAGTGCAATCTCTCATTCTAGGTTATTTCTGTTAAGTTCTCTTTCTCATTCTGCATTTGCTGAGGAGCTGTAAAGGCACACTCCCAAATCAGCAGTCGAGAGGGTAATCCTCTCTATTTGTATGTCGTTAAAAGAAAGGGAAAAGAAAGAGGTGGTTTCTCTTTTCCCCTCCCTCCTGAAGGCCTTCTCCAGAGTTGTTACAGAATTAGATGATTTGATTTGAAGACTGACTGTGAAGACTGACTTACAGAACCTGAAGGCTTGATTTTGGGGCTTTTATGAGTTGTTACGAAAATCTTTTAAAGTCATTCTGTACACCTTGATTGCTTGTAGATCACTTTCACTTTGCAAAAACTGGCTTCTGTCTGGTAGCTGGAGAAGGAAAAGCTTTCTTTTGTACTCTTTGCTTCAGTGCAGAAGTTGGGCTTCTGTGTAAAAGCACAGCAACATTCTAAGTTTCCCTGTGCTGGAGTCTCCAGGGAAGAGAACTGGGAAACTGGAGACAGCTTGTTGTACTGACATACGGATTGCTTCTCTGTGTGCCCCTGAATGCAGAGAAACTCACATTGCTAACTGGGTTCCCATGCTGCCCTTTGCTGGGCATCTCTCCAAGTTAACTCTCCTGCTTCCAAGAGCAGAGCGCTGTACCCACCAGAATGATAGTTTATATCCCTGAACCTTTAAATACATGACTGTGGATAAACCAGGCGACTGCAGTATTGAGTATCCACTTTATATCTGCTAACCCGTATGTTGATACTTTCACCTGATTGCTGCTTTCAGCTGATGATTAGTTTTCACCTGAGAAAGAACACTGGGTTGATGTGGTACCACCAGAAGGGCTGACTTTGGTTCAGGAGCCCTTCAATGTGAACTGTTAAAAGGAAGGAAATCAGTAAATAATTTAGAACCTTTCTGTGACCTGCTCCTCCATTCAGTTGCTTGAAGGAATGAGGAAGGTTAGGTTCAAAGGAGAAACAAATGTGTTTTACTTCTGTTGCAAGTAAAATATGCTCATAACTGTACTGAGCTATGAGGAGTTAGGCAGATACAGAGATGCTGAAGCAGGGGCTTCGGTATTTCAGCTGTTCGTTCATGCCAAGTCCAGCTGTACTAGGGGGTTACAATGGGCACATTAAATCTGGATTCTGTCTTCCGAGCACATTATCAGGGTGCTCACACTTAGCGTTTACAGAGAATGACATGTGCGTGTCAAAGCAAGCCTCCAGCATTGCACCAGACAGGACTTTTTTTAGTCAGGAACTTTCCTAATCTAATCAGCACCCTAGAAGCTATTTCTTTGGTGTTTCTGCCCCCCCCCCTTCTTTTTTTTAAAACATTTTAGTTGGACAAATTGTTTATGTTTAGTTGGAGATGGCAGCTCTTTTTCCTTGCTGGATGAGAAGTGCTTGCGGCCCTCAGCATAGGTCCGTGCTGTTTGCTGCAGAGCTCAGCTAGGCAGGAGCCAACAGATCACTGTTGATGGGGTTAGCGTGAAACCGCTCAAAAGCAGGATGAATAGGAATTCTTTGTTCTGTTTTCTAGAGGACACGCTTGGCCCAAATGAATTTATCATGTATTTGCAGTTCAGAGAATACTTTTTTCCCTTGCTAGATCTTTAGTTGCAACAGCATTTATTGATGCGTGTATAGAAGATAATGAAAAGCTACATTTCAGCTCATCTTTAAAGGCCTCAACAGAGTTCACTATACTAAATGGAGTTGCTCAAATCAGATAAAGAAAAATGCCTTTTGTGGGAGAAAAACCAGGTGTATTTCAGATCCTACCCCAGTAAGTGTGAGAAATGCCTGCTTTGGAGGAGAGCCATTAATTCTGATTTTGAACAAAAGCAACTCACATTATTTCCTTATCGAAGGACCTGGGTCAGACAGGTGGCCAAACAAGCTGCCTTCCTGAGCTGTACCACCACCCCGTGCTGCACGTGTGAGAGCCACCTTGCTGAAAGGCCCCTTCCAGGAAGGAAATGCCCAGTGACTTGGTGGGGTTCTAAATCTCTGTTCCAGGAAAAAGCAAGGCCCAGTTGGTGGTGCCTTTGGGACCCTTGGCATCCCCAGCTCATGTTAGTCCCAACCTTTTCTGCTGCCTTGCTCCCTCCGATGGTGAGGTTTTCCTGTGCCCGCACAGCCCCAGCACAGAGCTTGCCCTGGAATTGCTGGTGGGAGGTGGTTGGCTCTTCAGCCAGAGTCTAGTACATATGAATAACTTGTCAGCTTCCTTTGGCTATGAAAACTTGCTCAAGCCAGAGGAGTGGGCCACTGATGCGCCTTCCACTTCCAGGCTTCCAAACTGGGAGCATCTCTGCTGAAGCCAGGGTTGCCCTGTTGGGAAAAGGTTGACGGGAAAAAGTACTGGGTACAGAAATGCCATTCAGTACAGTTTATAGCAGCATAACTACACAATAAAGGGTGGCTGTCAGCGTGCATTATATGACATGTGCATGGGTGCAGTTTAGACATACTCATCAGCAGTGCACCAGTGTTGGCTGTGCACTTCAGGCAGTAAGGAAGGCGGAGGTTGGCATCATGCTCTGCTTACAGAGAAGGCAATTCCAGCATTCAGGTGTGGCCGGTGTTGCTGGGAGCTCCTACTTTCTTCCTCTGGGGGAGATTCTCCTTTGAGATTTTTCTTCCAACATAGTCAAGTGTTCAAAACCATTTTTTTTCCATTCTTGTTCTTTTTTGGTTCTGTAACTCATCTTGTGATATTCATAACTCCCTCTGCAGTGTCCCTTCATATCCTTCCTTCCCGTCCTCTGTGGCTCGCTCTTTGCCATGGCCAATTTTCACCGAGATGTTTCTGTGCAATTTCTGCTATTTGGCTGGTGCCTGAAAAGCTCCATTAAATACAGCAGGCAGGAAACTCAATGTTCATCAGGAACAGAGCTCCAGAAACGCTTGGGTTCATCCTGAGAGAAGGAAAATAAAAGGAAACCTATCTGGCAATTGGTAGATACAAAACTCAAAACAAACAACTGCTAGTCTGCAGCTGGGGCTTGAGGCTTATTTCCATGTCTTTGTGGGATTCAACACAGAAGTTTGTTTTCTTCCCAATATATAGCATTCATATACAGTATATGCAGATTGCAGAACCATTCACATATTCCACATGTAATATTTTCAATATGAGGGCGCTAATTGTCATTGTAAAGTATACTTTCAGTGTATCTCCCAGTGCCTGCCTGAAGCTGAGCATAAATCTTTTTATCTCTCTAAATTTGTATTCATGTCAGTTTAAATCACTGCAATTTTGCTTCACTTTGTCTTGCTTTAGATTGTACATCGTCCCTGGCAGTGGAGGAGAGTGGATTTTGAAATTTTTTACGTGTCAGATTTCCCTGTATCCAATTTTATCAAAAAGCTGTCACCAACTTCTGAAACCAGCAAACCTTTTTCTTTCTAATTACATTTATACCATATGTTCATCCAGATGGCATATGCCAAACATTTTCTAGGGTGCTATAAAATGACCTGACTTTAGAGGATTTAACTGCTGAAGAAGCTTATGAAAAAAATAGAATTGACACTGGGGCAGAAAAATAGTCTTAGAAAGAAAGAAAGAAAGAAAATCTGATAAATCTTCCCAGTTATATTTTGTGCCTGTGATATTGAATTCTCAACATACACACCTGCACAAAAACAGTGAAAATGTAGGGAATATTTTATTGATGTGTTAAAAGTTGACTCCTTTTTGAACAGCTGAAAATAAAACTTTTGTCTGTTGAATATGTCTAAAAAGAGCTCTGGAGCTGTGAGCGACTCTCTGGGTTGCTGCAAAATAGAGCAAAAAAGATTTTGTCAAGCCACCAGATTCTCTATAAGAGCAGCAGTTTTACTTAGCAATGGAATAACTATTTGGACACTTTTTTTTTCTGAAATGTCATTTCCAAGTAGAAGACAGATACAGTTGATGCATGATTTTGACACTTGTGTCCTAGTTCTTAATAATTCTTGTGGGATTTTTTTGAGAAAATAAATTAACTTGAGATATACTGAGAGGTGCCAGGAACTGGAAGGAAGGAAGGAATGAAGAAGATTATTTTTTCATATTTAGCTACTAGTTAAATAAATGAAGGTCAGTTTTTCATCTTCTGGAGAGTTTGTGTATTTGCTCTCACTTATGATCGTTTCCTTTTAACTGTCACTGTTGTTTTTGATAGTGTTTCCAGATTATCAAGGGGAAAACTAAAAAATACCCTCATGTTATTATCAGTTTCCATAATATTGTCTCAGGTCTCAAGCCATTTTACTTACAGCTAATTCCTGAAGAGAGGTGATTGAGCGAGAATCAGATCTACTTTCTTTTGTTGCTGCAGTAGCTTCTATGACTTCCAGTTACAAAGGCAATTTTGAATTCACAACCTGAGGCTCTTAATAGAGTATGAACTGAGATGTAGTGTCGGGGCAGGATACACAGAGTCTCGTGGTCTCAGGGATTCAGGTGGTCAATTGTAAATGAAGGTTTGTTTGGTATCCTTAACTTGCATAGGTGTGTTTGAAAATCACAACTGCAGTCAACAAAGCAGATCCTCCACCTCCTCCGAGTTAATGAGACAGGATTTTAACAGTGCTCAGCAATTTTGAAGTGGTTTTGTTATTTCTGAATTAAACCTTTGATAGAAAGTCCTTATCTCCATCCTCCTCACCCGCTTCCACACATCAGCGTATGAGTGGTTTGACATTTCCACACACTCTTCTCCATCATTGACCAAGATTACACCTGCTGTGTCTCAAGTTGAAAGAGAGTCTATTTTGTAGATAAATCAATTGGTATACCGGAGACATTGTAACCATTTAAAAACTAAGGATTAAAACCCTCAAAATTGAGAATTGGTGTTAATCTTTGAAGTAACTGAAACAAGCTGTAATATGGAAATACACAATGAAACACCAAAATTCAGCCTGTGTCCATGCTGTCATGATATGATGCAACAGCCATTTGATTATGGTTGTTTTGGTGTTTGTGGGTGTGCAGCTGTTTTAAACTCACCTTGAGGTATCACCTTTTCTGCTCTTCTTTTGGATGTCATTGCCGAAAGGAGCTAAAGTTGTTTGGGTGCCTTTGTTATGGATTTTATCATAACCAGGGTCTCTGGATTCATGCTGTGGTTTTCATTTTCTTAGGAGAGTTAGACCCCTCAGCATTTTCCTGTGAGAATGCAAACTCCTGCCTAACAAATTTCAGCCTGCTGAGGACTGGCCTTTCTTAGCTGCCATAGACAAACCTCTCAGAATTAGTCCACTAATCCTGAAGTGTCAGGGAATGACACGTCAAAATCCAAAGGCTGGAAAAGCATTGTGCTTGGATACTTTGCTTTTGATTACTAATATGCATTATTAAATCAAGCTCTAATTTTAATTACAGTCTTTGTTTAGATATTCCTTGGGTTATTCAGCATGTAATCTGAGTGAGGAAAATACTAAGAAGGCTTCCATAGAAAGTGCTACAGAGTTAATCATTATGAAGCTAATGATCTGAAGATTCAAAGTGCCAGCCTTAAACCACACCTCCGACTTTCCCGAGGATGAATTCAGGCTTGCACCTGTTACGTTAGGCTCCCTGTAACATCCTGGGCAGCTGAATTGTCTTTGCAGGTGCTGGCTGCCTTGTCACAGCTGGTCAGTGTTCCCCAAGGTACTCTTCTGTCCTAAATTTCTTCCTCCTTCACTCACTGTAGGCCCCTTTGGGGATGATCGTGTGCGCCAATTTTATGGCACCCTGCAATGCATTCTGCTCTGTGTGCTGGTGCACGCACACTCAGATGCCTTCTCTCTTTTTCCCTGTTACCCTCTCTTTTGAGTAGAGAGTTGCCACAGAGAGCTTTTGAGCGTAATTAACTGGAATTACACTTCTGCTATGATTTTCCATAGCTGGTAGTTTATCTCTCGGAGGAGACTGGTATATAAAATCTCTGTTCAAGAAATTCTCTAAGAATTACTCTCCTTAATAATGGCAGCTCTCTCCCACTGCTCACAATAAAAGTACATCAGAGCAAATAGCCTTTTGTAAAGCAGAAACTCACCTCAGTCATTGAAAATTGTAGGAAATAAGTATCTCTTTTTGAAAAGGTGATCTAAGGGCAGCTTGTGTTTGTGTATGTGGAAAGAACAGTTCATGCTTAAAATCCTAACCCTTTTCTTTCTCTTCCATTTTTTCCTTCAGACAAATAAATCTTTACGTATAATCTAGTCTCAGTACCATCTAAATAAGTTTTTTACCATGTTTGAAACAAATGGGGAGTTTGCAGTGTTGGAGTTGCTCATGTAAGATGTTTCAATATTTAAGTGATGCTCTGTGTAAGGTTCACCCATGTAGCTCTTTTGAGTCCAAGTATATTAGATTCTGGTTTAGAATTCTTAGCATAGTTATTCTTCAGGAGTCAATATTTTCCATAGCTGAGATGGAAATCAAATACCTCCAATTAATGCAAAATTAAAATCAGTCTTGAACTGTGGTACTACCACTGGCATCTCAAAAATTGACTAGCCACAGGAGGAAGCCGGTTTGTCAACGTCCCATCACACAAAGCTTTAAGTATTCATTTAATCTCTTCTGGGATCATATTCATATATCTTGCTGCTCTCTTGAAATACATTTCCAACGTACTGAATGATACGAGGATATCTGATGCAGCAAGCTGTGGAAGCGGGAGATGCAGAGCCTTTTTAGTTGATGTATTTGAAGGTGGATAACCTTAAAAATCTATAAAACCTGCCGTGCCACTCAGAATCATGATGGACTGTTCCTCGCTGATCCTCTTGCTTAGGCTTTGAATAACTGATGCTGTGCTGCTGCAGATTCTCAGTAGAAGACGATGCGATGGCTGGAGCGAGGCATCCACTAGCAGAGCTGCTCTTTTGAGCAAATCTCAGTGTGTGCTCTTGGAATTTGTTATCTGAAGTGCAGCTGTTGGTGGGGTTTTTTGGGGGTTGTTTTCTTCATGATTTAGTTTTCAAACCAGACTACACAAGTGCTTGAAGAGAGAGGATATATGATGGCAGGAAAGTAGTTCTCAAAAGCTCAAGCGGTATTTTCAAGTTGCTTTGTAAATACGGCATTTCCTCTGCGGCGACAGTGTCAGCTCATAGTGCCCCAATTACAGAAATGGAAACAGCTGTTAGGAGGGAAGTATTAAATAGAACACTTTAACTTTTTGGGAAGTTTGGTAAGGCTGTCACCTAAAAGAGGTGACAAATATAGGGGTTTGTATTCTCTACAGAAGCAAAGTTCACAAGTTGAAATAGGTTTTGAAATGCTAGTGACACCTCAGAATGTGTCCCATTTGAAAGACAAAACGTTTTGAATATCTAGAAGCCCAAATCATAAGTAGGAGTTGATGGGGAGGAGGGTGGCTGGGAGGCCTTGAAGATAGATTTCACAAAGAGTCTGCATAAAACTCTTTGGATTTTCTAACAGTTCTTTTGAATAAACATAATAGAAAATTATCTCAAATTGACTGACAAAAACTGGAGAACAGGAGGAGGAGAATGAAGTATCAATTGTGATCTAGTAAAAGAAAATATATTTTCTGTGCTGACTTCACCTTATGCAGATACTAGGAGAGCACAGCGATATGCTCTCTCTCTCTTCTAATTCTGTAAGGATGTAGCTTCTGCTACCTCTGATCATATGCATAAAAAGGCAGCATGTTACACTTAGACAGGCTGAATCTAGTGGTAGGGTTAGAGGGTTTCTTTGAAGAAAGGCCCTAGAAAAATCCAGTCACGGGAATAAACTCCCACCGAGAGTTTACTGAGGTTTTGTTGCTCTTCTGTGTATCAGTACTAGAAGCAGACCATGGAGAGAATGGAAATTGATGTCATGCCCAATGTGTATGTGTTGGTGAAAGATCAGAGAAGTTTTTGCATGTCATTGATGCTGAAGCGAGGTGGGTGTTGGTCTTTTCTCCCAGGTCACTAGCGATAGAACAAGAGGAAACGGCCTCAAGCTGCGTCAGGGGAGGTTTAGATTGCATATTAGGAAAAATCTCTTCGCTGAAAGAGTGGTCAGGCATTGGAACAGGCTGCCCAGAGAGGTGGTGGAGTCGCCATCCCTGGAGGTATTTAAAAGACATGTAGATGTGGCACTTCAGGGCATGGTTTACGAGGCATGGTAGTGTTGGGTTGACGGTTGGACTTGATGATCCTTGAGGTCTTTTCCAACCTTAATGATTCTATGGTTCTATGAAAACAGACCTCTGAATATTGCCTTTCTCCTTACAGACATTCTGCTTGGAGTTCTTCAGGGAATTGTATTTGTAGGTAGAAAAGGGACAGGAGGTGAAAGCAACAATTCTGATCACACGGGATGTCCCCTAACTCTCATGTTACAGTATGTTATATGTAAGATTATCAAGGATATGGGAAAATTACTTTCTTTTCCTATTATTAATTATTCATGAGGAGACCAACTTTCAAACTGATGATACTGCCTACTGCTCTAAGGATATCTACCTCTCTGATGTCCTTTGTGGTGTTCTTAGGCTGGGCTCCTGGCCATTACCTTTCTCAGCACAGGAGGCCATGCCCTCCCTGCAGATGGGACTGAGGCTTGGCTCCTTTTGTTTACAGCATTTATCCACTGAGCGGTGGAGTCAGTTCAACACCTGCAGATTTACAGTCTCTTGAAGACAAAAAGAAGAGTTAACTCTTGGCCAGGCAGCTTTAAACAAATACTAACTGAGCTCCGTCAAGACTGCAATAACCTGAAGCTGTGAGCTGTAGTCTGTCGTCATGCGAAGCTGACCAGTTATTGCTTGTTGTCTGCAGTGGCGACTAGGTTTCCTGAAGTATATGAGTTCAGTTAATGACATTTGGAAGGGTAGGACACTGGAGTGGTCCATTTATCTGTGTAATTGGCACTGAGAATTGACAGCATTGATTCAGCGGGGAGCTCCAGCATTGGGTGGGGAACACAAAGTAGGTTTCAGGTCCGTCTGCATATATCATCAGTCACATTTCAGTGTTTCTTAATGTTAATTTAGAAGTCTCTATGCTTTTAAACCATGACCTCTTTCATAGATATGCCATGTTAGATAGTTTTCATCCTTTTTATTTTCTGCTTGAAAAATCAAGATCTTTCCCTCCAACCACGAGATTTTTTTTCTTCTAGGTATAATAAGTTTCATCATAACACTGTAGCTGAAAGTAAAGTATTTTACTAATTGCTGATAAATACATTTTCTTAATATCTTTTTTATTTATTTTTTTCCCCGGAACAGTTTGGAGTGACTTTGGAGAATTTACCCCAGTAGTAAACATAGAGCTGTTACCTGTGCCTTAGGTAGCTTGTTTGAGAGGACTCCGCTTGGAAACTTGTTTAACATTTTAGAAAACCAAATTTAAATGTGTGCCCTCTCTTCTTGCAGAAGCCTGGCAGACTCTAATTGTTACGTTTTACACTATGATTAGGTCACTATTATTTTTCCCTTCCAAAAAGTGAAGGATGAAAAAGTCAAGCACAGATGACAGAGGCCTTATTGTTGGGTTATTTTTCCTTCATATATGGGGTATGATTAAATGTATGCTGTCAAAGAGAGACCTCTTTATAGGTTGATATTATTGATTGGTATTTGAGACCTGCCAGCAGCATTATTACTTTATGTATAAGAAAACCTAATAGAAAATTATTAAGTTGATGTTTTCGTTCCTACAGTAAGAACATTTCAGGTATTCATCTCATATCGTTGCAGAGATTGCTTGGCTCAAGTAGATACCACAAAATCATGTTTTAATGATTTTTTTCCTTTTTCCATCTTTTATTTTTTTCACAGTCACATGACACAATCAGCCACATTTGAAGACCCTCGAATAGAGAGCTGCCAAATAACCCCTCCAGCCCCTCGGAAAGTGGAAATGAGGAGGGATCCTGTGCTAGGATTTGGTTTTGTGGCTGGTAGTGAAAAGCCAGTTGTTGTACGCTCAGTAACACCAGGTATGTTTTCCCCACTTGACCCCAAAAGCAAACTTGGACTTGATCTACTGAGATGAAATACAGTTACAAATTTGAGTACTGTTAAAATATTCAGGCAGACAAAGTAATCACAGATACTAGGTAGGATTTTAAGCCTTGTATTACGGAGTAGTTTCCCTGCTCACACTCATTTTTGAATGGTATGTATATGTGTTAACAAAAAAAAACAGTTTTAGGTTATTGCTCTGAGCCATTACCATTGTTTTCCTGAAAAAAAGTTGACCCGCATCATTCAAGGAAAGGTGGTCTTCTCCCTGTTATGTTTATATTGGTTTGATGTCACCTTCATTGCCATTGAATCGGTGTTTCCAAGAGGTATGTTGAGTTGCAAGATTAAAACCTACATGTTTTCATGCTTTTTATCATCAGCTTCCCAAAGAGAAACTAGGTTTCTAACTATAATATTCAGTTTTGGAAAAGGGGGTGTTATTGCTGGCTTTTTTTTAAAAAAAGTTAATACTCCTGTTATATAACTATGTGGCAAAAAGCCAGGTCAAAATAGATCACTAAACATCTTACCTGGAGTGAAAATTAGTGAGGTTTGTGGTATTTTTGAACCTACAGGTGACCAGACCTGGGACCACTCAGTCTCCCTGATAACAGGCTCCTGCTATTTATGCTTAAAAGTTCAGTTGTTACATAAAATTGCCTTGGAGCCAAGGTCAGGGATTTGACTTTGCTCTTGTTCAATATGTTCTCCAGAAGCCCCGCAGAGAGCATCGGCGAGGCAAAATTGACTTTGTGAAGTTCTGATGTCATTTACCCACGTGTGTGCATTGATTATATTTGTATTGCTTTTAGATGAAATGAGCAGTGTAACTAATATTTGAACTAGATCCAGACAGTCCTTTTCTCCCAAGTTAGCCTTATTAATGTAGTTTTATGTTAAAGTTCAGTTTGGAAAAGGTGTTTATTATATTCTGTTCCAAGTGACTAGTAGGACAGATGAGCTCAGGACAACATTCTCCTACATAGATTTGTATCCATTTATGCTGGATACGTAAGTGAAGTAAAGTTTTGAAACCAAACACAGGAAAAGAACAACATTATCTCAGTTGTTAAATAAATTGGTTTTGATAGTGAAGCATTTTCTTTTAAGACTTTATCTTCATATTGGTAATAATATTGGGATTTTTATATTTCATCATTGCAGAGTTTAAAGACAGAAGACTAGAGAGGATATATCTTTTCACTTGCAGTTGCAATGTCACACCCTCTTCTGAGCATGTAATCATGCTGAGAAGCGAAGTAATATTTGCATTTTATAAAGCATAAGCTCAGTATGCATTTCAGCAGTGTCAGAATCCAAAGCATATAGATGTGCACATGTCTGATTCTCTACTCAGACTAAGGCTACATATTTGTGTCTAACTGAAAGTGGCAATGCTTTTGGATGTACATAAAACTTGTGTTCACCAAGTGGTAGGAATCAAGAGGAAAAGAGACTCAGAGGCTGGAGGTATAGAAACATACCGTCTTCAGATTGGGAGAAACAGGGTTGTTTTGCCCAGAACAGAAAAGTCAGAAGAAAAACCTAGGAATGACTTCCAAATATGTAAGTGATGCTTCATAGGAAAGAGGAATAAGATGTTCTCCAGTGTTACTTTGCCTGGGACAGGAAACGATGTGTTGCAACAAGGAAGATCTGATGTAGGCACTGGGGAAAAGACTTCCTGACCTTAACAGGACAAGGGGTAATGGTTTTAAACTAAAGGAGAGTAGATTTAGACTGGATATAAGGAAAAAAATTTTGACAATGAAGATGGTGAAACACTGGCACAGGTTGCCCAGAGAGATGGTAGGTGCCTCGTCCCTGGAAACATTCGAGGTCAGGTTGGACGGGGCTCTGAGCAACCTGGTCTAGTTGAAGATGTCCCTGATCACTGCAGGGGTGTTGGACTAGATGACCTCTAAAGGTCCCTTCCAACCTAAACCATTCTATGGTTCTATGATTTATTTACAGGAAAATTAGTCATCCTCAGGGTGGTCTTACAAGACTATCAGACAAACATTGATCAGGGAGGAGTAAGGTATGGTTGATCACACCTTAAAGGGTGAATTAGGCCACCTCTTATAGGCCCTTTTGGCCGTCCGGAAAATCAAGCACTTATTTTCAGGTGGCTAGATGTGGGTTTGGAACTTAACTTGAGGAACTTCAGTAGAAGCTGCTAAGCCACTAGCTTTCAATATTTTCATGGTGATGAAGTACTGGTAATGTCAGAAATAGTGTTGCTGTTAAATATGCCATCAGTTGAAGAAAAAAACACTCATATTATGTGAACATAATATGTGAACTCACATATTATGTGAGTGTCTGTGCATTTACAGTGGTCTGCTAACCTGTGCTTTTTTTCCCCCCCCCTCCCATTTGTTTCCAGGCGGCCCCTCTGAAGGAAAGCTTATACCAGGGGATCAGATCATAATGATTAATGATGAGCCAGTCAGCACTGCTCCAAGGGAGAGAGTCATCGACCTTGTCAGGTAGTGGATGTCCTGTCACTTGAACTATGAACTAAGGCTTATTGCCTGTGTAGTCATTTGATAATACAGGAAGTCTTGCCTTCTTATGGCTGAGAAAAGAGAACATGTTACTTTAGTTATAACGAAGAATGGTGAAATATTTTATTATTGAAATGAAGTGTCCTCTTAGATGTCCTCTGGGTGGCTGAAAAAACATAATAAGGAATTGGAACAGCTTCATATACTTGAGTGTCAAAGAGGAATAGTATTTATTCTGGTATTTATTTTTGGCATGGGTTGTTGAAAAGATGATTCCTGGAGCAAGGTAGCTCCAGCCACTGTTGCTCTTTTGCCTTTTTTTTTTTTTTTTTACATGAAGAAAGCTGAAACAAGTGTGTCTTATGTGAAGAGGAAAGAAAATATGGTGGGGTGATTTTTGAGAGTAGATGGGTGCATGTAAATGGGAATATGTAGGGAAGCTTGAAGAGTGTTCAGTTGGCTTGCAGGTAGGTGAGTTTGTGTGAAAAGAGCAGGCAGGGCTGTGTAGTCAGGAGGCAGAAAAATAGACAAAAAAGTGACTGGAGAGTGCAGGAAAGGAGAAATGTCAATATTCGTAATGGGATGTAGAAGGAAAGAAAGGACAGGGACTGACAAATGCTCAGGATGTAGAAAAAGATGTGATAATAAGCTTTGCATTTTGAGTAACAAGAAATGTTAGTGCATTGCATAGAAAAATGATTAGTAATTAAAAAATTTTTTTTAAAATTACTATTTCAAATTCCAGTAGCCCGGCTGCTGGACACCGGTTTTGTTTCTATATTTTCCTTCTCATTGGTGTAAACCCTGAATTGGTGGGTCTAGCAAATTCCTGGGAGATACCCAGATTTTAACTCTGCAGGTACCTCTCCTCAGAACTGGTAACTGTCAGTGTTACCCATGTAATTTTGAAAATTCACATTTGCTTCCAGAAATTTGGGCAAGAGCTGCTGTGATAGTTGTAATCCTCTTGCAGATCACAATTTGAGCAAATGGGGATTCAGCTGTGAAGCAAACTTCCAAAGGAGATAAGGAAATGTTATAAGGATGCCAGCAACACTGATGCCTTTGTGTTAGGCAAGTTTGGACAAAATACAGTATACTTCCAGATCAAAAAAAAAATGTGTTAACCTGCAAGTCAACTAACATAAACACAGCACATTAAGAGGGACTTCGGCACCCTTGGTTTTTGTGACAGAGACGCCCCAAGAACTGCAGAAACTGTCCTGTTCCTAATAAACTTCTGTCCTATGCTCTGTATTGACCATCAGCATAAGCCTCATAAATGGGTCTTAAACTCATTTTTGACGTCTCTGTTTCTTCATAAAGCAATCATATTGCAGTCTTCATCCTTTCCCTGATTGTTTGATATGTAAGTAATCAGACTTAGGATCTCTATCTCATTTCTCTGCTGCCACCAATATGTAGTAATAACAAGGAAAATTGACTGATTAGGCCTGAGACAAACTGAGGTTATTGTGTGGCTGATTCTGCCTGCCTTCCAGTGACAAACTGAATAAGAATGTTACCCTTCCCAATTATGTTGACTCCATAGGTAGCATCTTAATTTAAGTGTTGCTGCATTCCAGGGAAAGCTTTTCGTGACAGTTTTCTTACACTGTAATTCTACCTCCTCTCTCAAAATCTATCTGCCATTGGGATTTTGACAGAGACTTATTCTTTGATGAGACTCAGAGTGAAATGTATTGGGGTTGTATATTACAGCATTTGAAATGAAAGCTTTCTTTTCATGCCAGTGGGAACAGCTGGAATGATGAGACACTGTCACTGAACAGTCCTGACACCATAGCAGAAGCAATTCTTTACACCAATGAAATAATGAATCCCTTGTGTATAATAGAAGGTTTTCATATGGGTAAGATACATCTGCAACTTTGAAAACGCTTGCTTTCAGTTTTCAATGTGCATGGAAGCAATTCTGAAATCTTGTTTTCCAGCTGGTAGCAGTGTATCTGTGGTCAGCAATGAGTATGTTTTAGATGCATAGGTTAGGCAATGGGCATAATCACAAAATCATAGAAGAATTGAGGTGGGATTTCTGGAGGTCATCCAGTCTAAACTCTTACTCAAAATGAGCTAGTGTCAAAGTTAGATGTGGCTGCTCAGCACTTGTGGAATTGAATTTTTAGTGTCTCCAAAGATGGAGACTTCACAACCACACTGGGCAGATGTTTCAGTTCTTAACTGGTGGCCTTTCAAAGATGAGAGCGAGCGGCTTTTACAATACATGAGCCAACTTCTTTGGCAGCCTTAGATGCATCCCATCTAGGCCTGTGGACTTGTGAGTGCCCAAGAAATCCCTAATTCAGTCTTTGTCTACCTCTGTTCCTAAATTCTGCACTAACCTCAGGCACTAGGGTGGCAGACCTTGCCGCTAAAGACCAAATCCAAGAAAGCATCGAGTACCTCAGCCTTTGCAGTGTCCTTCATTAGGTTGCCCGCCTCCTTTAGCAGTGAGTTTAGATTTCCCTTGGATGTCACTGCTGATGCAGCTGTAGAGGCCCTTCTTGTTACCTTTCACATCCTGTACCAGTTTCAGTGCCACATGAGCTTTGCAAACTCCATTCCTGCCTGGCCAGGTAGGGCTTCTCTGTTTCTCCTGGGTAACCTCTCTCCATTTCCATCTCTGGTTGGCTTCCATTTTTCACTGGTCAGGCATTCCCTGTGGAGCCACACTAGTGTCCTGCTGCGCCTGTCCACTTCCTTACGGATTGGAGTAGACTGTTCTGGCACTTGGAAGAGGCTCTCCATGAAGATCACCCAACTCAACTGGGCTCTGGCCTTTCAGAGATGCATCCCACAGGACCGTGCCTGCCAGTACCCTGGACAACCTGAAGTCTGCTCTTCAGCTTAGACTCATTTCCCTCCTTTCCCTCAAGATCTTACACTGTACCATCTCATGGTCACTGCAGCACACCAATGAAAAATTGATATTCCAACACTGTATTTTTCCAGTGGTTGCATGGTCTCTTGCTGATTAGGTATAACAAGGTATATTTTATATTCATGATGTATATTTTTATGCAGCTTTCCCTTAAAGCTTTTTGTAAAGTCAAGAAATTACTTGTCTTTGTAATTGCAGTGGAAAAAATTAATCTACTTTCAAAATACAGACGTAAAGATCATAGTATTTCAAACAGAAAAAAACCAAACTGCGTGAGAAAAAAAAAGGCAGATTTTGTAACCAGATGCACATCATTCAACGATAAGCAGAAAAAGAAGGAAAACATAGGCCCACTGTTAAATGGAAAAGGAGAGTCACTCACCAATGATGCAGAAAAGGCAGAGGTCCTCAACACCTTCTTCACCTCTGTCTTTACCAACACTGTAGGGTCCCAGGCTTTGGGAACAAAATTGCTGATGGAACCAAACACCGACCCACCATCAATGAAGGAAGAGTTAGTACATGAATTACTACAGGAGCTTGACCCCCACAAATCAATGGGCCCTGACGCCATCCACCCGAGGGTGTTGAGAGAGCTGGCTGACATCATTGCAAGGCCGCTCTCCCTAATATTCGAGAAGTCATGGAGAACAGGGGATGTCCCAGAGGACTGGAGGAAGGCAAATGTTACCCGTATACAAGAAAGGCTCGAGGGAGGATCTGGGTAACTACAGGCCCATCAGCCTTACTTCAATCCCTGGGGACGTTATGGAACGAATCCTCCTGGGGGCCATCACAAGTCAAATGAAGCACGTGATTGGGAAAAGCCAACATGGCTTCACTAAGGGCAGATGGTGCTTGACAAACCTGGTGGCCTTCTGTGACAAAGTGACTTGCCTGGTTGACGTGGGGCGGGCGGTGAACATTGTTTACCTGGACTTCTCCAAGGCCTTCAATACAGTCCCCCACAGTCTCCTCCTGGAGAAATTGGTGTGTTATAAACTAGACAAGTGGTCTGTGCAGTGGGTGGGGAACTGGCTGACAGGCCACACCCAAAGGGTGGTGGTAAATAGCTCCGTTTCCACATGGCAACCTGTCACTAGTGGAGTCTCCCAGGGACCAATATTGGGCCCATTTTTATTCAACATCTTTATAAGTGATCTGGATAATGGGATCAAGTGTAGCCTGATGAAGTTTGCAGATGACACCAAACTGAGTGGGGAAGTAGACACTCCGGAAGGGAGAGCTGCTCTGCAGCGAGATCGGGATAGGCTGGAAGAGTGGGCCAGCAAGAACCTTATGAAGTTCAACAAGGAGAAGTATAAGGTCATGCACCTGGGAAAACATAACCCGGGAGTGCAGCATGGACTGGGATCCACGCGGCTGGAGAGCAGCTCTGTGGAAAGGGACCTGGGGGTCCTGGTGGACAGAAAGCTCAACATGAGCGAACAGTGTGCTGCTGCGGCCAAGAAGGCCAACAGGATGCTGGGTTGCATCAAAAAGGGCATCACCAGCAGAGAGAAAGAAGTCATCATCCCGCTCTACTCAGCGCTTGTCAGGCCACCCCTGGAGTACTGTGTCCAGTTCTGGTCCCCGCTGTACAAAAAGGATGTGGACAGGCTGGCAGGGGTCCCGAGAAGGGCCACCAAGATGATTAGAGGACTGGGAAGCCTGCCATATGAGGATAGGCTGGGAGAGCTGGGTTTGTTCAGCCTTGAGAAAAGGAGGCTTCGAGGGGATCTCATCACCGTGTACCAGTACTTCAGGGGTAGCTACAAAGATGGAGACTCCCTTTTTACATGGAGTCACATGGAGAGGACAAGGGGGAATGGACACAAGTTGTTCTTGGGGAGATTCCGATTGGACACGGGAGGGAAATTTTTCACAGTGAGGACAGTCACCATTGGAATAACCTCCCCAGGGAAGTGGTTGACTCAGGCACGTTGGACACCTTCAAAAGTTGTCTGGACAGGGTGCTGGGCCATCTTGTCTAGACTGTGCTCTTCCTAGAAAGGTTGTACTAGATGATCCCTGAGGTCCCTTCCAACCTGTGATTCTGTGATTCAGTGATTCTTTAACAAGTTTAGCAAGACTCAGAACTTCCAAGCAAAAGCATACACAAATGATAGATGTTAAGTCAACCTTGAACATTAAACAGAGTTTTTAGTGTAATGCAATATTTAATTGTTTTCCAATAAAACATTGTCAGGACATTTACTTATGAAAAGAGTTATGCTACTGAAGGAAAAGAAAACAAAAAGAGTTTCTACTGCAGTCTATCTTAAAAAAAATAAATTTCAGAATGTCCACTAAGAAGGGTGTCTGAAAAATGTCAATTAAATATTTTTCCATTAGGAAAAAGTGTGTTCCTAAGCAATAAATTTGCTTTATTTCTAAATTTTCCACAAAATGAATCCGAGCAGTTTTTTTGCAGATTGTTAATTTTTCTTCAGCTCTTTTCCTATCAGCTCCAAATTCATTGTGTACTTTTTACTCCTACAGGGTTAGAAATAGTTAGACCAGTCTTTTAAGAAAGTCCCTTTTGTGTAACAGTTTTAGTACGGGAAAATGCAAGAAGATAGGGGAGCACATAATACAGAAATTTTCACATTGTCTCTTTATTGCATTTTAACATTTTAATTATGTGTGTGCTTTCTAAACATTCATTACTGAGAACAAGCTTCCTTAAGTAGAAAACTGTATTAAAGACACCTGTGCTGACTCCAGGGAGTACTGAGCAGGAACCTGGTGAAAGATTTTGGCTTGTTTTTGATGAATTGAGGGATGCTGTTGTACCCTAGGAGGTCTCAGGTCTGGAGATTATTGGCGATATTCATTACAAATATCCCCTGTAGGTCATTCTCATCAATCTAATTCTTCTGGCTCTGCTTTACTGGCAACATTTAATTAGCATTCATGTTGTCCTTTGAAAGCCAAGGTTGGAGAAATATGTATACAGTATGGTTTGCAGACAAAATTCATAAGGACTCCTTATTTCTGGGTAATGTTCTATGGCTTTTGCACCATATTATGTTCTCCTGAGCTATTTTCAAGCACAAACCCAGAAGTCGTATTTATGGTTTCCCTTACAAAGAGAGGTCGCTTTTATGAGTGTCACTTATGGCTGCAGTCTAGATGTGTTCCATTCAAGAGAGAAAGTTATTGAAGTTGGAAGAAGAGGAAGAAACAAGCGTGGTTTTCTAAATGTATGGTTACAGTCCAGGCAAGGAGCAAGCGAACAGAATACTTAAGAAAGAAGATGTATTTGAAGCGTAGCCAGTTGAAAATTGTAGCAGGAGCTACTTATCTTGGTTTTCTTTTACTGCTGGTACAGAGTCTGTGACTTAAAGCTTTTCACACATGCTTAACAGCAAGTACTTTGAGATAACATTAAAGTCACTGCAAAATGTAGCAATTTTTTTGCATATTTGAAGGTGAGCAACAATGCAAAACTAACATATTAGAAGGTGTGTTAATGTACTGTATCAATAAATAGGTTGTTCAGAGGTGCATGTATTTCATTATCATTGGTTAATGTTGAATTTGAATCTTTTCAAGAATCAGTTTAACCATCCAAACCTTCTTTTAAAACAAACATATCTTACAAATAATTTGCCTTATAATATGTTTATAGATTATTTCTGTAACATGAATTACTTGCTCAATTATCTTAGATTGGACTGAGTATGCATTAGTCTACAAGGATCCCAAGATATGTAAAATGTCTTTTTATTTAGCAAGATACTATACTGGAATTTTAAGTGACACACAGATGTACTGCTTACCCTGTAAAGCAAACTCTGAGTAGGGCATGGTAGTGGTATTCTGTTCATACTTCAATTAAAATAGTTATCCAGGCACCCTGTGAGGAGAAACTGGCACTTGAAGAGGGTGATCCATGTGAGATACTTGTTTTGGAATAAACTACCTTGTTGCAGAAAGCTTTATTTATGCATTGACTAAAGAAGGAACACAGAAAACTATCTTAGTATAGAAACCTGACTTCTGGGTTGCTAAATTAGGGTACATTAGTCCATTCCTTGAAACTGTAACAGCAGTAAATTAGTATTTGACGTCCTGAGGAATTCCACTAAAAGACTTTAATTGCAAAGCGAGAACTGAAAAAGGTGAAATTCATTAAGGGCTTTTCTTTCTTGTTGGTTCTATTTTCTATTTAAGAGAAATGACTCAAAAACCTTTCTGAAATAACTCTTGCTTTGGAAACTTAATGTCACAGCAAGTTTTCATCAAAAGGATGTGGAGGATTATTTCAATTCTGCAGTAGAATTTCTGCTTTAATTTTGTATTACCATAAGACTGGAGAGAAGGAACCCTCCAGGAATTCAGGATGTGTGTTGCATTTTAAGTGCTAACATGAATTTAATCAATACTGACCCTTCTCACCATCACCATGGAGTGGATGAGGATTCTGTTGCTGCCGTTTGACTCTGTGTGTGTCGGGACCAGTTTTCCTTCTCTGCATCATCACAGCTAAACGCAACTGCAAAAGGGAGCTCAGTGGCAGTGCCTGTTGTCATCATCATCTCACAGCAGCTGAAAATACCACTTCTCAAATGTAATTTCTGTCTCTAGGCTTAGAGTCTTTCATATATTGGATCAAGCAATTTTGGTGGACTTTAATATTAAAGACTTCTTTCTTCATCAACATCATAGAGAAAAAATCAAGCATATTAAGCTATTAGCTATGATACTGCTTAGCAACTGAGAATTTGAAACCTGCATTTCCTGAAAAAGCATGTGGACCTTTTAATAAGAAGGTACTCCATGATACTCCCAGTTCGGTATATAAATCCAGAGGCTAAACCCATTTTGTTTCAGGCCTTGATCTATGAATTGCTAGTGTTTTGGTTTTTATAGATACATAATGCTGAAGAGAGGGACAGAACGTTGGACCAAATTATCTGTAGGAGTTTTACATCAATGGCAATAAGCTTCCTGCCAGGGCATTTAATTAGCTACCTCTGATCAGCTGGCCCAAGCATAGAGCTGGGAGTCAGGGTATGAGAACTCAGTTCCTGTCTGACTTGAGGGGTGTTGTTAGATGTGTATCTTCTACATTTTGAGGTGCTTCTGTAGCATAATACAGAGGTAACTTAAGTACTTTAAATCACCTGCTGCAATTCAACTGTGAGAGCACAGATTTAGTATTGTTTGCCTTTTTTCCTGACTGCCATGGTGAGGTGCTTCTGCTACTTGAGCTAATATATTGAGATCTAATTCAGCTCTTTCTAGATTTTAATTATTAACCTATTATATGGTTTCAGAAATTCTTTCCCACCTTTTCAAAGGCCTGTAAGAGTTAAGCTGAGTTGAAAGCTGTATAGAGATATTAATTCTTACTGTTAAAATCAACATCAACTATGGAAATTGTTCTCTTTTAAATCCACTGTATCTGTGAAAGCATGCAGCCTCATATCCTTGCTCTGTTCTTAGCAGAAAGTTAGTTGACATGGTTTAGACAGGTTTGGGTTCAATAATTCAAATGTTTAGAATGCTGAGAATTTAATTTGTAAGTTTCTTTTCATGTTCACCATGGTGGATGCCCCCCTGGTGTTAGCAAGTCTAGGGTCTTTTAGAAATTCCAAGGCTTGATGTGTCATCTGGTTAAGTGTAGTGCCATCATCTTACTCTGTTATTCTCTAGAAAGAGGAGTCAGCTGTGATGGATTTAAGGTCAGTCCTTCCATAACAAGTTGCTTTATGGCAACTGAATGCAAGGCTATCGACAGAGGTGAGGAACAGCTGTGCCCAAAATACAAGCAACTGTACAAAATGCCTTCTTCAGATGTGGACCAGCAAATGTTGCTCTCATTAGCTTGTTCTGATAAGCAGGCTTACCGCTTCTCATACGACTAAACAGAAGCATTGGCTTGGCTGCATGGAGGATTTACTTTGAAGCCAGATGCACTGATGTGAATGTTTCAGAGTGATTGGTTCCATGTAAAGTCATACAAATGAACACCCAGCTTTAAGTTTATTATGAATTAACACTTCCACTTGATGGATTTCCTCTATATTGCAGGCTCTGCGGTAGATGTTTACCCTTCTTTCTGCTGTCCCTGCAAGCCCCATGCATCAAAGGATTGTATCCTGTTGGAATATGTAGCAGGAGGTACCTAAAAATCTCACACCCTGTGTTTGGGGCAGGGAGGGTTAGAGAGGAGGTGTCAAACTACAGAAATCTTGTGGTTTCTCTTTCCTGACCCCACTATCTGTCTCTTTTGGGATGACATTTCTTAATCACAAAAGATTATGTCGGGCAAGCCAGCCCTCCACATCGTACTGTTGGTACTTGAATATTCTGTGGCTGTGTAGATGCCTTGAGGACATTAGTACAGGACAGCTACACTTACACAAGACAAGCACTGTGATATGGAGCAGTTTAGTCAGCAGAAGGCAGAAAACAGGGAGGAAGACAAGACAGAGACAACTTCAGGAGTTCGCTTGGGAAGCGCCAGTCTGTGCAGAACAGTTTCTGGGCTTGGAGAAACAGTATGGGCTGATGGGAGGGGGGTGTGCTCTGCATCTGGGGCTGCCAGCAAGGAGTGACTGTGAAGTATGAAGATGACAGAGATGCCTTCACCACTGCATGCACACAACTCGCAGAGGAACTCTGCCCTTCCAGAAGTGTGTGGCCGGCCTTGCTGGGAAGTTTACAGCTTCCTGCCAGAAGCTTGCTCATCCTGCCAAGCAATTGCTGACTGATTCAGCACATACACATCAGCTAACGAAGCTAATGTAATGGAAAATATAACAGTTTTTGAGAATATAGGATAGTTGCGTGATATAAGGCCTGTGATGCTTTGTGAAGTCTTGTGTTACACATGATGTGGACAGTGGTGGCATCAGCATTCCCTTTTGTCCTGAGACAGTGCTGGGCATTTGGGTCATAGAAATTAACTGGTTTTTATCTGCTGCCTAAATAGCTTCAGGGTGACAAATAAATATTTCTTTAAAAGACTGAAAGTATCAAGCAAAAGGCTTGTAGTTAATATGAATTATACCTAAATGCTGCATTTTGATAGAAAGGCAGAAAAGGGGATGTAAAGAGCTGGGAGGCAAAAAGTTGACCCTTGGAGGGTTGTGTCTGCTACAGGTGCTTTGTATCAGGGAAAGGGAGAAAGATTTTAATCTCCTGTTTTTAAGGAATGCTTTTTCAGGGTGGTGGCAGTTTTATACACACCTGTGCTCATAGAAAATGCAAAACGTAGTTTAAACTGTTGAGAGAGAAGGGTGAAAAGACTGTGACCAATTTGCAATGTCTTGTGCAGTTTCATGAATTTGAAATACCTTTAGCCTTTAGCTGTTAGTTCTGTAGAAGCTCCTGGCAGTGTCTTTATTTGAAGGGTTTTGTGCATTTTACAAAAACTCATCTGTTTGTCAAATAGGAGAAAATAAAGCTAGCGTAACTGTTAGTGTGGTGGCTATGTATGTCTTTTTTGTAGCACAGTGAGAATGCAGGGGGGAAAAATCAAAACTGAATAGCTTTTTAAAAATCTTGAACCATATAACTGGAAAATATGAATAAATGGAAGTCTTAAGCTCTTCTCCTTGTGCCTGCTTAGATCCTATGGGCAGCTGGCATGTTGAATGGTGGTGCAATCCCGTGTTTGCAGTTAAGGGAGCACTCTTTTTTTCCCTGTCAAGGTGGAAACAGCACTCCCTGGTGTGGGAAGGAGATAAGGAGAAAGACTGGGAAATTAGTAAAACCCTACTCAGAGCAAAGTGTCATGGAGAGGTCTTGGTAGCTCATGGTCCATTGGTATAATGGTGTAATTTTAATGAATTGTGTAATGGAAAGCTGACTCAGGAGTTCCTGAAGATGGCAAGACCGTTCTCTGGCTCTTTGGTGTGCCGATGCTGTGTCTTTCTGGCTTCCTGACTCTCGGAGTTAGTTTTTAGTATCATAATACTATTTACTTTCCAGACTACGTTCAATCTAATGAGTAAAATAAAATGAAGAACAGTGCCTCCTGAAGCTGTGTGCACCCACGAGGTGGCTGTCCCTCATAACATTAGGGTCCAGTTACAATGGCGCTCTCTACACTCCCGTTTCCTATCCCTGCTCTGATAGCAATGTTGCCTTTCAGTCAGCCAAAGACAGGTGGAGGTGACAGCGGTTGACACCAGTAACTTGCAGTTTGTCTATGGAGCTGGAAAATCACAAGAATAGTAGAGATGGGAAGTACCCGGCTAAATACTAATCTGATAGAACTCTTTCAGTCTAAACTTCTTTTTGATTCAAAGATGTCTAGACTTAATTGTTTTGTAAGAAAATTGGATCTGGCTCTCAGTGCAGTTAACTTTACATTTTTATGACTCCCTTTGTGTTGACAAGGCCTAGGGTTTTTTTTGGAAGCTTTTTCAAAAATATTGAGAAATAAGATCAAAAGGCTTAGGATTGTCATTAGCAAGTCCTTTCTTTTTCCTGCTTCCCTCCAATAAGAATAATTTTGTGACTCAGAGTCTCTCTTAGCAGTTGATAATATAATGTAATTGGAAAAGAAATGTTGTAGGGACTTCTGTGTTGGTTCATGGACTTAGAACACAGAATTAGATCATATTTCTAATTTAGCAATAGTACAGCCAACAAGCACGCCCAAAATTGCCAAGAGATTGAGTATCTACATCTAACTTTGTCTGATATGTCCAATCAGAAGGTTAGTTAAAAAGGAAGTAGAACAGTTTTACATATTCTGAATCATCAGTCCCCAAAGTGAGATTCTTCGGTTAAATATTACCACTGATTGTGATGACTCTGGGTCATAGTGGAAGGTCAAAAGTCAAAACCAGTTTCTCATTAAGCAAAGAATCTGAGGCAAAAACTAGTAGAAAATAAAAATGGCTAAAAATAAATTACCTTTAAAAAATATTTAATGCTTCAAAAGGCAGCTTAACACAGTAGAGTTCTGTGGGATTTATCAGTCAACTCTTCCGTGTTTGATTTCTGATGTGACAATTGATCATCTCTAATTTATTACAAGCAATACATGAAAAATAGTGTAAAAGAAGCATTATAGCTTCCACTATAGCTTTTTTCAGACTTTTTCCCAAAGTTACCATTCTCTGTTTGACTTTCTGCTTCACTTGAAACATCCAAGTCTTCACAGACCTCCTGGAAGCAGCAACAGTAATAGGGGAAAGATGAATCAATGTATTTCACAGCAGGTGACTTCTAAAGGATGTTGGTCTTAGTCTTACTTTGTCTTCATCTAAGAAACCAAGAGAAACTGGTTCTGAGAAACCAAGAAGTAAGAAATATCAAAATAGAGACTGCAAATTCCAGAACAGAAACTGCTGAGATAAACCCAGATTGTCATCAACCTCCGCTACCACAAAGGCATATTTCTTACATAGTATGTGCTGAAATGTTAATTATTCTGTTAGCTCTTATTCCTCTACATGCAGACTAAATCTTAATGTATTTTACTTACTGCACAAGAGAAAATCCCAGCAGTCTACTGTCTATATTGTTAAATAAAGTAATCCAGCTTGATTGGAGGTTTAGTTAAAGCCAGATTTGTTCAGGTGATGAATCAAACAAGACTCCAGGAGAAGCAAAGGTCTTGTCATCTTATATCATAGAAATTGCCCATTTTATGATGATCACTTCAGCTTTTCAGCAGGTCTGTTACTCAGAAAGCGGTACGCAAAAAGGCAGTTGTTCTTCTAGAGAAGAAAATCGGTTGCTATAGCAGTTTAAAATCCTTGAGGTCATAAAAGCTGTAGGAGTCATGAGGCTTAATCCTTGTACTGAAATCTTTGTTCCATACATTGCCTTTCTGCTCAATATTCTTTTCTATCTGTCATTACAATGTGCCTGAGACTTAAAAGGAAAATATCATTTGCCTATGAGTTTATCAAGAATAATAGCAACAACTCTCAATTTTGGAAGACAGCAAAAAATTAAAACAATTAATTGAGTTTGCAGTCCAGTTTCTTTTTAATTCTTTATCTTGTGTCATTCTCCTTACTGCTCAGCTTTACATGGAAATTATACTTTTGTGACCAGAAATACCCTTTTGTTCTGCATTTTATCTGAAATTCTGTTTGTGTTCAAAGCCTTTAATTAAATATTAGAACAAATGTGTTAGTAAAGATACTGGTTTTCTTCTCCTTAAAAAGTATTGAAACAATTTCTTAGTGTTCTACACCAATTATAGTCCTGTTAGAGTGTCCAGCAGGCTTGTTGAGTTCATTAATAATTCATACAAGCTGCCTTAAGTTTAAGGAGGGAACAATACCACATATTGACATACGGGAGTTGAAGAAAATTCAACACACTCTTTTGCAACCATTTTTTTGTTGGACAAAGAGGAGATTGTATTACTTATGGTCTGAGGTACATGGAGGATACAGTTTGATAATGGAAGTCTTAGGGCTGCTTACTGGACAAATAACATAAGCATGCAGTATGTCTTCTGCATTTCTATGTATGCATTTGTATTTGTTTGTATGTATGTGGGGAAAGAGAGAGGAATGTAATTCATAAAGCTTTATTATCATGGATCTGGGGTGTGTGCACTTAGAAATGAGTCACTTGGAAACGAGAACCTGAGGTTCTGCAGCTCATTTGAACCAAAACCTTATCATGATGGGCGGAGGCCAATCATACGAGGTTTAACACGGCCAAGTGCTGGGTCCTGCACTTGGGTCACATCAACCCCATGCAGCACTACAGGCTTGGGGAAGAGAGGCTGGAGAGCTGCCTGGTGGAAAAGGACCTGGGGGTGCTGGTCAACACTGGCTAAACATGAGCCAGCAGTGTGCCCAGGTGGCCAAGAAGGCCAACAGCATCCTGGCTTGTATCAGGAATAGTGTGGCCAGCAGGAGTAGGGAAGTGATGGTGCCCCTGTGCTCGGCACTGGTGAGGCCGCACCTTGAATATTGTGTTCAGTTTTGGGCCCCTCACCACAAGAAGGACATTGAGGTGCTGGAGCGTGTCCAGAGAAGGGCAACAAAACTGGTGAAAGGTCTGGAGAGCAGGTCTTCTAAGGAGCGGTTGAGGGAACTGGGGTTGTTTAGCATGAAGAAGAGGAGGCTGAGGGGAGACCTTATTGCTCTCTACAACTGCCTGAAAGGAGGCTGTAGTTATGTGGGTGTTGGTCTCTTCTCCCAGGTCAGTAGCGATAGGACAAGAGGAAACAGCTTCAAGGTGCACCAGGGGAGGTTTAGATGGGATATTATGAAAAATGTCTTCACTGAAATAGTGGTCAGGCATTGGAAGAGGCTGCCCGGAGAGGTGGTGGAATCACCATCCCTGGAGGTATTTAAAAGATGTGTAGACGTGGCACTTCAGGGCATGGTTTAGGAGACATGGTAGTGTTGGGTTGACGGTTGGACTTGATGGTCTTAGAGGTCTTTTCCAACCTTAATGATTCTATGATGTTATATACGGTTTGTACAACATATCTGTTACAAGGAGAGTTGTGTTAGTTTTAAAGTATTTATTTGAAATATTTCCAGTATCTCTGCCTAAAAGTGATAAATGAAAAGCACCAATTCTGACATCATTGTGATTTTCTCCAGTATTAGAAACTCCTGTCTGAATTCTGTTTTGCTAGGAAAATACATGTTAAAATAGAGAATGATGTGAATGTATGGGGTTTTTTTAATAACTGTTATTATTTTATGACTATTACTAGTTCTCTGTTTGTTTTGTTTCTTAAATATTAGTGTGCATAGCATGTACAGGTTGGCTATGGATTATGTATATATGCTGTATACATTTTTCTGAAGTTACCTAATGGTTACTTTAATCCCTTTGGGGATTGCCACAGGAGAGGCTGTGGGTGTAATGAGGCCTTTGTAGGTCAGGCAGCATCAGCTGGAGCTACAGCTCCTGTGAGCTGCTGTGGAGTTCAGGAGGGCAGAGCTGGAGGTCAGCGTGATCCAAGGCAAAGCTGGTACTTCAGGCTGACAAACTAAGCATTTCAGGATTTCTATAATAGAATCACAGAATCATAGAATAGTTTGGGTTGGGAGGGACCTTTAGGGGTCATCTAGTCCAACCCCCCTGCAGTGAGCAGAGACATCTTCAACTAGACCACATTGCTCAGAGCCCCGTCCAACCTGACCTTGAATGTTTCCAGGGATGGGGTATCTACCGCCTCTCTGGGAACATGTTCCAGTGCTTCACCACTCTTATTGTAAAAAATTTCTTCCTTACATGTAGTCTGAATCTACCCTCCTTTAGTTTAAAACCATTACCCTTGTCATGTTGCAGCAGGCCCTGCTGAAAAGTTTGTCCCCATTTTTCTTATAAGCCCTCTTCAGGTACTGAAAGGCTGTGATGAGGTCTCCCCAGAGCCTTCTCTTCTCCAGGCTAAACAGCCCCAACTCTTTCAGCCTTTCTTCATAGGAGAGGCGTCCTATGATTCTGTTCATTTTTGTGGCCCTCCTCTGGACCAGTTCCAAGAAGTCCATGTCCTCCTTATGCTGGGGGTCCTAGAGCTGGATGCAGCACTCCAGGTGGGGTCTCAACAGAGCAGAGTAGAGGGGCAGAATCACCTCCCTCGACTTGCTGGCCATGCTTCTTCTGATGCAACCCAGGATACAATTGGCCTTCTGAGCTGCAAGCGCACATTGCCGGCTCATGTCCAGCTTCCCATGCACCAGTATCCCCAAGTCCTTCTCTGAAGGGCCGCTCTCAATCTCTTCATCCCCCAGCCTGGGACATTGCCCTGACCCAGATGCAGGACCTTGCACTTCGCCTTGTTAAACCTCATGAGGTTCAGACAGACCCACTTCTTGAGCTTGTCCAAGTCCCTCTGGATGGCATCCCATCAGGCGTATCAACCGCACCACTCAGTTTGGTGTTGTCTGCAGACTTACTGAGGGAGGGTGCACTCGATCCCACTGTCAATGTCCGTCATGAAGATATTAAACAGTACTGGTCCCAGAACGGACCCCTGAGGGACACCACTTGTCACCAATTTCCATTTGGACATCAAGCCAATGACCACTACCCTCTGGATACAACCATCCAACCAATTCCTCATCCACTGAAAAGCCCACCCTTCAAAGCTGTATCTCTCCAATTTAGAGAGAAGGATGTTGTGGGGAACCATGTCAAAGGCCTTACAGAAGTCCAGATAGATGACAGCCGTAGATGACATCCCTTGTCCACTGATGTAGTCACTCCATCATAGAAGGCCACTAAGTTGGTCAGGCAGGTCTTGCCTGCCTCGAATCACTGCCCTGTCCTCCATGTGCCTTACATTGTTCCAAATGGAGAAAAAATACTGCTGAGAAAACTGAGCTACCCTCACTATCCTGAAGCAAAGCCTCTCAGCTTTTTCTGTCCGCCTGGTGCTGCCCACTGGGGTGCGGCAGACTCTCATGCTTCCAGGAGTTTACTAGGGAAGAATTTTGGGGGCTGTATCATCAGAAAACTTCTGCTGGTGGGTTATGAAGCCCAGGTGTCCATGCACTGGGGCTGCGGACCTAATACCATGTCTGTCCTCTGACAGGGTCCATGTACTCATCCTTGTCTTGCTCCAGCCCGCGGCACTGTGCACTGAAAGAGCAGCAGTCAGCTCTTGAGCAGGCAGAAATATGTCATGGCCAAGAAAGTGATGGAGCCCAGGACATGCAAGATCATAGTCTCCAACCCCTGTGCTGAGAGGCTGTGCAGTCAGGGTGCAGAGGGACCTTTGGCGAATGGGACTGTAAGATAAGATCAAGGAGTAAAGACCAACTGTGGGAAAGGGGAGGTGACTGAGGAGATCGTGGGAGAAGGTTATATATTAGAGCATGAAGGTTAACATACATGGTGCCTGCCTCTCAGAGGCAGTCCTGCTATCTGTTGTGCGTTTTAGCTGGTGGATGGCAGTCCTCCACGGTCCAGTCTTTGTGGGCTGACTTCCTTGCAGGCTGTTGATGATGCAGAGCATTTGGTAGAGCAGCCTCAAAGAAATCCTGTGGTGCCTACCACCTTGTTAGTTAACTGCGTGTGCAGCATGGCATTGCAGTAACCTGACACTGGGTCTTCCCACCTCTAGCTGAGGGTACCACTGTCACATGGCAATAACTGACCAAATTCCAGAAGTTCAGAAATTTAGGGAAAGGAGCTTTGAAAGTCATGTGCTGGCGTTGCAGGGCAGGTGTTGTTTCCCAGTGCAGTGTGTTAAATAAGGCCCCTGGTAGTAAAAGCTTTGCTTCAGAAGAAGCCTGGCCAGGGCGAAGCGCAGAGTGGATGTGCCTGTTGCTCAGAGCAAGTGAATTAAAGCTGTTATTGTGAGCGTTCCCGTCTTGATACCCTTGGCTCTCAGAACTGAAGCTCAGCCTAGGGTAAAACTACCAGAGGCTGTTAATAGGCAGCATTTTGTTTCAGCTGCCATTGCATTAAATAATTCATTGAATCTGACCTTTCAGAGCAGTATGTTGTAGCTAACAATGAATATTAAAAGGGTGTAAAAAGGAAAAGAATATCAAGTGGGAGTACGGAGGCAATACAAACTTTATATATAACCATAGAAGGGCTGCAGTGCTGTCTGTTCCTGAAAGTGTGCTGGTAATTGAACGTAGATTGGGAAGAGCAGCAAAAACGAGCCAGAAGTTGTCCCTTTTATGAAAGACATAAGAATCTCAGCCTAGTTAGGCTACTGCAGGAGAGACCAAGATGGTTTTATCTGAATGTGGACATCTGAACAAGGAAGAACTTGGATAGCAGGTAGAAAAGTACAGTCCAGCCTTAAGAAACTGCAGCTAGTAACACCAAGAGACACGAGAGAGGGAGAGCTGTCGTCATTCTCCATTGTTATAAGTCTTTAAATGAGTATCTTGTATCTGTTTGGAAAGATGCACTGTAGCTCAAGCAGAAGTTAAGGCCTTCACAAAACATCTACCTTCTATGGTTAGGGGGGAGTGTGTGTTTTGCAGGAAGCCAGATTGTATGTTCGTCTTTGGATCTCTGAATGCACAGGAGTAATAAGATTGCCCTAGCTCATACCTGAATTCTGACTACAAGCAGCTCAAAAGCTGTGCTCAGTCCCTGTGGGATTATCAGCCTTTACTGGTACGGTGTGACTTTTCTGGAAAGGTGGCAAAGTGAGTAGCCCTATCTTAGAGCAGTAACTTTCTGCTCTTGGGCTCTTGCTCACTGTCACCTGTGCCCATGTTCTGTCCACCTGCACTTATCATCATGCAGATTGTCTTTCAAAGGCTTGCCGACAGCTGGATGTGTTCTCCTGCCTTGCAGCCTCACCAGATAGTGAGCTGTTTTTTGAGTGGAGGTCAAATGTAGCATGATAAGCAGTTACTTTTCTGCTACACAGTGCTGAACATACACAGTTTACAGTGTGGTTCCTTCAGCTTTTAGCACTATTTTTTTTCTGCATTGAATGCTTGGAAAAGTTCTGTTTTGGCAGTTATAGCTCTGAATGTCAGAAACACTAGAAGAAATAATAATTCGCTTTGGTTGTACTGTGGTGAAGAGTATGCCCTAAGTGCCTTAATTTGATAGGATTAAGGATAAGATCTAAGACTTAGTTTTTATTTGAGCAGCATTTTATTTACAGTAGGGATTAATTACTCCTAATGGCTTGATTAGAAAGATGACATTTTACCAAAGGGTAGCATGCAGTAGGTACTTTGAATAGCTACTTTACTGCATGTTTAAAAAATGTATTCGTATGTTACACTTCATATATTTCATAGAAATTGTCTGTTGAGTAAATAGTAAAATTTAAAAAACTATTCCAATATGTGCCTGTCTAAGTGTTTGATAGATGCTTCTGAACAGTTAAATTGTCTCAGGCAAAAAATATTGGGATTCTGAATTGCCTGCTGTCTTCATAGTACTCTCTTGGTGACAGATTACCAATATTCCATGAGAGTTTTTCCTTCAGCTGCTGCTTTAGAATAATTACAGTGCTTTTGCATATATGTCATTAACAATGAGGGGGGAAAAAAAGCTCTTGTCAAGGCTGTTCATTTAGATATCTGATGCAGGAGGCAGGATAATATGAATTTCCCATTAGGATACCAGTTGCTGCTCATAGTGCAGCGCCAATGCACTGTTCTGTTATTTCAAAGAAGGTAATATCATTATAGACGCGGATTTTTATGTCTAGCTTCATTTATAAAGACAGCCGTCCATGGCTCTACAGCCAAAAATACATTTGTGATTATAGCTGTTTAACAACACTGTTATTATTGTAAGTAGAGTAACAAAACGCAGCATTTTACAATTATTAAACATGATACAGTGGTAGTGATAGTGCTGTTTCCCCCTATCCTGGCAGTGCCAGATCTATTAAAACTCCTGCCCATTAAACAGTCAAGTTCAAATAAAGCAGTTCTACAGCTTCATAAATTAATTATTTTTATTTACCTTAGGTAGCTGATGGATTTATTTTTACAGGCACAGAGAATAATGCCAGTTTTAATTTCTGTTTAGAGACAGCTCTGAATATGATTAATATTCTGCATGTTGAATCTATGAATGATGTGTCCATAACTAGAAGTGCTAAAATGGATGCTGCCAGTTTCTAGAAGTACTTATCTCTTGCTTTCTGGGAAGAAGTGGCTACTTCTTTAAGGCTTTGTTAAGGGAAACGTTTGACAAAGATCTCTTAAAAGCAATGGGAAAGGTGTTGCTTTGCCACCTGTGTATAGTTTTCTTGGGAACACAGAGTGATGTTCATGCTCCAGGAAAACGGGTCTGATCCAAACCCTGCTGAAGATGGTGGAAATCTTTTGATGGATTTCAGGGGGATTTGGATCAGGCTGTTTATAGATTACCCCATGGATTACTTGCAGTGGCTCTACTTGTAGCCTGCCAGTTTATTTAAGATATTGCTGTCAAATGGAAGAATAACACACTTTAAGAAAGCATCTACCTGTCTGATCTAGGGTAATTCAAGGAGTGGTTTTGTGACATGCCATTCCCGGTGGCTACCCATGCCAGCCACTGCAAATGCCTTTCCCATCACACTCCCTAATTCTCTCCCTTCGCTTTCCCATCACTCTCCCGTATCTGAAACTGGGTGCCTACCAAGTGCTTCAGAAAACACAAAGGGAAAATTAGATATTTCAAGTAGGCCAAACCTGTTTTAAAGGCAATGCTATGTATTGCTATATTGCAAAACAAAACCGTAGAGGAGCGAGACACTGGACGAATTTTCACTGTGTTAGGTTTTATGACTCTACAAATGACAATAAATGACAGCTATAATTAAATGAAGCCATGTAGAGCTTTAAAAAGGTTTTGTGGTTGTTTTGTGCCTCAGTAGGATGGTCTATGCGCTGGCTTTGCTAGCAGTTTTTCACTGCATCACCCTTTGTACTGATTTCACATCAGCATCTCTGGGGCAGGGTGCAGAGGTGCATGGGGCACAGCAGAGGGCTGTTGCAACTTGCAGTAGCAGCCTTCGACTTCGCTTTGTAGCTACAAGAGAAAAAAACAGTGGGTATTTTTTATGTAGCTACTGAACAATAGCAGGCAGTTGGAAGTCCTTTCCCTATATTTCTCTCATGAGTCCAAATTAAACTATTAGGTAACTTTGTTATGAGTCATGATGTTCCTGCGAATGGGTGAAAATCCCAGTTTTGTTTAAGAGGTAGAGCGCAGTCCTGTTGATTGCAGAAAGAGGAGAAAATCCTGAGCTCTGAAAGACCAAACATGAGAAAACAGAAGATCCACATTTTATCATAGCTGGCATCATGGCTTTTAAGTCATGGTGAACTTTGATACACCGTTATTTAATGCATGAGTTTGACAGCACTGAGATAAAGTTTCTGATAGAGATCAGTTAATCTTTTTCCTGAGGCTGTTTTACCAGGAAAAGAGGTTAGAGGGGGAGGAAAGGGGGGCCATGCCCAGGAGAGCTGCCTTTGCCACATCTTGTCTGCTACTTCTGTCTTCATCCTCTTCCTCCCAAGTGGTACATGTAGTTTAACCATTTACCTGATGGATTGTAAGAACTATCTTCATTTGCATCATCACTACCTTCTTTTCAGTAATAATAATAATAATGGAAAAGTTATTTAAATAAAATTTCATTCTTTTTCTTGTTTCTGTTTTTACTTTCCTTTAGTTGGTTTAATTTTCTAGTGCTCAGTACCGTGTGAGAGCTGGAAACCCAAAGCAGGTTGAATCAGAAATGCTTCCATATTTCAAATTCTGACTTACTAAAATAGAGCTTAAATAAGTAAAACAAAACATGTGGTTAACTGATAGCACCCTTCTTTACAACATGTATTTTAATGTGTTTTTCAGTGAAATCATCTTCCTTCCTGAGCTTAGCATTTTGTGCAGGGGAAGTTGATTAGATTCAGGACTTACAGTTACATTCCATGTAACAGATATTTCAGTGGTGATTGCCGAAGTTCAGGAGAACTTTGATGAGAAGCAAACATCAAACAAAAATGTCAGTACTGTGTGTACTGGGTAACCTCGCAATGTGAGCATTATCACAAGCTTTCATGAACCAAATTAATCACTTGGAAGGGGAATATAACAATTTAGGAACCACTAGACCAAATCAGATCCAAAATCCATTTATTCCAGCATTTTGTATCTGATAGGACCAGTTCCAGTTGTTTCAGAGAAAGGTCAGAGAGACCACACAAGGACTTGTTTACAGAATATTATCTCTTGGGGAAGATTTATTTCTACAGGCCTTTTAATTAGAAAAAGCATAAGTATTTTTTCCTCTGTTTTTCTACATGTCCTCTAGCAGTCCTGAATACTCTTGGTGACTTTTGGTCTTTTTCTTTTTCCCTTAAAAAGCAGCACAACAGGAACCTACAGGTTCCTGTTTTCCTCTCTTCTCTCCAACACACTGCAGCCTACAACATTACCTTCCCTTCATTGGCTGTACATATACTCAAAGATGTCCTTAGTGAATATATCTAATATGGATTCTTAAAGTAGAAATCATAGACTTACCATTGTCTCTCCCTTTCCCTTCCATCTTCCCCACTGTAGTGCATGAGAATGACTCTGTGTGCAAACCTTACCCATACTCTGCAAAAGGGAAGGACTCACATGTTTCCAGAGTAGCAGAATTTTCCAAATTACTTCTTCGTAGATGAACCAGAGGTAGGTGGCATCTGAAGGAGCTGGAATATTTCCCAGGACACAGGAAAAAAAAAGACTGCAGGTTAGAGAAGAGATGTCTCTTCTGCCCTTGCTTCTCATGGTGAACCCCAGGGGGGATGCAGCCGAGGCAGCCTGCCACTTCTTTCATCTCCCAGGAGAGAGATAAAAGGGGTGGCAGGTCTAAGTCAGCATAAGTCAGCTGTAGGGATCCATAAGCACCTCCAGTGGCTGGCTTTGTGTAACCAATGAATTTGGATGCAAGTCACCAAAACATGTGTTGCCTTTGGGACACCTGGGATTTTTTTTTGTCCAGGGCCAGGAAAGGAATAGCTCTCCAGGTCTCTGCTCAGACAGGGACACTGCCCCGACCTGGAGCAAGGCAGCAGCAGCACTGCAAATGAAGTTACAAAGTCACCACATCTTGCAAAATGTTGAGGTGCATCAGGCTGAATAAATGGGTTAATGATATTGGCAACTGCAGCATGCACAACAGCTAAGCAAAATTGGGCATTTGGTCTCACAGGATGAAGCAAAGAACTAGGAGAGTGTATTCTTTCTAATTGCCTTTAAAAATGCTTATAGTATGTGGCTCAAATGCCGAACTTCAGGATTTCGAGGGGCAACAAAGATCCCCTTCATAGGTGACCTTCCTGAAGCTTCCCTTCTGGAGGTTGGATCTTCAGACGAGTCACAGGGAAGGTATGAACTCTGAGCGTTTCTCAGGAAGCTGCAGCTGGGGAGCGGGTAGGGGGAGAAAAGCAAGCAAATTAAATCCTCTCAGAGCTCTCTGATCTCCCTCCTCCACTTTTCTTTTTAATGATTGCTTTGAGAATCTGATTCTGTAAGGATACTTCTCTCCCCTGCCTCTTTCCTTTATACGATTTTGTGCTGTTGATCCTTTGTAGACTAAGAGCTCATGCCCTGAGATTATCTTTTAGCATCACTGAAATGCAAAAAGTCATGATAGGACAGAATTAGGAAATGAAAAATACCTTGGGGGAGGGGGGGATTTGCGAGGTTTAAAAAACTTTTAGTAGTTGGATCATTTTCTGTAGAATCACAGATTAATAATTTTGAACTCTTTTTAAAATTTTTTTTATTCTCCTCTTGCCACCCATGACATGAGGAATTAGCGTAATGCACCTGGCCAGTTTTGTATCTTGTTTGGGTTGCAGGTGATAAAAATGTATTATCAGTGTTCTCTGACCTATCCGTTTAGAACTTGTTCTTGCTCTCATCCAGTTTTCACTGAGAGATTCAACCTAAAGGCCGAAATTATGCATAAGGATGGACTGTAACTGTTCTCCTCGCGTACACGTATGGGAAAAACTACTGACCTGTAGATGTGAAGAAACTGCCAGCCAGTACTCATAATCTGGCACTTTGCATCAGCAGTAAATGTAATTTTAAAATAATGGTTTAATTTTCTTTTTTAAAATCACATTTGCAGTCTAATTAGACTCCAGAGAAGTCTCCAGGTTGCCCAGAAAAATTACTGTGTGACTACATAATGAAGAGTATTATGTCCATTGGAACATAGGAGATGCTGTGGTGATTTCTGTCAGACTCAATTTTGACAAGTCTATTTTTAATCTTGCAGTTTGACATATAGCCTTTAAAGAACGTGTATCCTTTGCATGCTAAATCCTCTGTTACATCCCCTTTGAGAACTGAATTTTAATGCGTGTCCTTGGAACAAGGAATTTACTCTTGCACAGATAGATCATTGTCAGTGTGTACAAATGAAGAAGATAAGACTTTTGAAGCTTTTTTTGATGCTTATCTCATCATTGCAGCTGAAGTGAGGGATATCTGTGGTGCCTAATGACTTCATCAACTAGCTTTAAATGAAAATTCTCAACATACTAATGATGATACGGAAGTATAAGCTGTTCAAGAGAAGAATGGGGTTTTTGCCCAAGAGAAGAAAACTGCAAAACCCTCAGGTTGTTCCTTATAGGAGTTACTTTGTAGAAGGGAAATGTTGATACCGCATACTTTTCAGACTCGTTGAATTTGTTTTGTTAGCTTATATAGGAGACATTTTTATGCAGCATACCTGAGTTAGCTCAGACAACAAGAGCCAGCCCTGCAGTGTCCAAAGCCAGGTAGTGGAGTTGAGGTGCACTAAAACCCTGTGTGCGGCCTACAGAGCAGCCTGCTGGCCTGTTTGTGCGTCTGACAGGCCAGGGTTGTTTTTTCAACAATAAAACTGCTCCCATACCTGATTGAAAATTCACTTCTATGAACTCCAGCTGTTTAAAGTTGAACCTTTAGCCCAAGCTTGTTGCCTGCAGCCATGCTGAAGATGGGAGAAACTGTTTGCAGCTGTCCCTCTGATTACGGAAAGCATCTAGAGAAGTACTTTAAGCTGTGGTACTTGATGCCATTAGACAGCTTGAGGTGAATCTCACCACCAAAGTGCTGTTAGGATGGGTGCTGGGGATAGTTGGCTGTGCTGGCTGGACCGAGCCTCTCGGCTGCGTTCTCTCATCTCAGCCCATTTTGCAATTCACAGGCAAGCCTCTCTGCACTCTGCCTCGGAAACCTGCCGTCCATGAGCGCAGCCCACGCTGGCAGCAGCACTGGCATCGGCCCAGAGGAGATGGTTATGGACAGGCTGATTCAGAGCTGCAGCCAGAGGCAGCAGCGGTGGTGTGCCCTCACCCCTTGTGGTATAATGGCTCGTGCTTAGAGAGCACTTGTGTAAGGCGGCTGCCTGCTTAAGGGTTTTGTGTCAGATCGTTGCTCAATACAGTAGAGCGGCTATGCCAGGCGCAGAGGCTGTGGCCTTGCCAGGGCAGCCTCTGTGCCAGGGCATGGCCTGCTCCCTCCCCAGCACCCTCGGTGCAGGGCGGCGCAGCTCCCGTGGGTCCCGCTGTCTGCAGGAGGTTTGGCGCTCTCTGGGAAAACATAAGTGCCCTGCCAAGCCACCCAGGGATGTAAATCTAGCTGGGGAAAAAAAAAAATATGCAAGTGTACCAGATAAATTATTTAGAAAATGCCTATAAAATTAATTTAGCAAGTTGCATGAAGTCACTCCTTTCTTCTCTTTTCCATATACCAATATCCATCTTCCCTCCCACCACCTTCTGGCTGCAGCTATATGGTGAGTTATATATTCGCCTCCTCCATGAACAGCTTCCCTCCTCCCCCTCACCATTTTCCTAAAGAGCAGAGAGACGTTCTACTGTCCTTCTCTTCAGTCCTGACTGTTACCCACCGCTTCTAAGGAGCAGGAGAGGACAGTGACAAAACTGGTTGATTTTCACTTTTTTTTTTGCTGCAGCGCAGAGCGTGGCAGTGCTGCAGAGGCGGTGGGCTGGGGCTGGCCTGAATGCAGCACGTGTGCTAATCGTATCCCCAAGTGAACTTTAATCTGACTGGTACAGATAACGAAGCACCGGCTTGGCTCTGCAAGTGTGGGCGTTTTCTGGGGTGGGAATAACTGATATTGAAGAGAGAGGCATCGTATTTTTACTGCTGTTGTTAGCCATCATATCTAGGCTAAAGCTCACATTGGTGCCTCCGACTGCACTGCCATTATGTCTTAATTTTCTGTGTGGATAGAAGAATGCAACCATTTGGCATTTTATGCTTGGTTTGTGTCTGCAGGGTAATTTTCTTCTCCCCTTTTCAAACATTCCTTCCCCCCCCAATATTTTGCAATATTTTTGCATTTATCAAGGAAGAATTTCTGCTTAAGTGTAATTTCAGTTTTATCTCAAGGACCACATTTATTGCAGCATACATTTGCTTTGTAACTTTTCTATGAGACTTGTATTAGTGAATCTTTGTCCCAAGGAAAAAGTAAAACAAATTACGTAGTTCTAGTCGTACAGAAGGGGAAAAGAATTAAGGGTATAACAGCATAAATATTTAGATGTATTAAAATTAACACTAGAATAGCTGTTAAAAAGTCATATCTTATTAATTTTAGCACAATAAATAAATACATTTTTTTTAAAAAAAAGGAGGGGTGAACTTTTAATTTTAAACATTGTGGCTATGTGGTGTATATTCATGGCTTTTTAATAACTTTTTTATAACTAATGTAATTTAACAGAAGCAAGTGGTTAATTGGCTGGCAACAATTCTGACTCAATTTCTCCTCATATCAGTCTACATCTTAAATATATTAAACAATGTGTGGGGAGTAGCCTCTTTGGCTGCCCATCCAAACCATTATAAAATCACATTTGCCATCACTTATGCTGCTGCAGTGGCACATGGATATGTGTTTGGCATCTGACCAACCAATTTGCTATTGCAGACTCAGTAAGCAAAAATCATTCTGCATTAGTCTCTGCAGCTCAGTATCCCTCAATTCTCTTACCTTGCAGATATAGTACTACTACTACTAATAATAATCCCAACAAAAATCAAGCCACTGACCACTGAAACTTTTCTTAATGAGGAATTGAATGAATCTTTTGTTGGAACATTTATTTCTTAAAACTATTTCCATGAATGTTTAATTATTTAAAACATAATAATAGCAATGTGTTCCATAACAAAGAATAGAGGCACTCTTAGATTGGATCGTTCCACAAAGCAGATAGGACTTAAAAGCATAAAGAATAGTGTTCAGGCATCTGAAAGAAAAATACCATTTACTCTTTGAATGAACGTGTTTTTCTAAAGGAACAATAATAAAGCCAATAATATTGAACTGAGAACAGTATATAATATAGTGCTTGAAAATACAATATTCTTTAGAATTCTAGAGCTTTATCTCATTTCTGAATGTGTCTTCCTCTTCTTGATTTCTTTTTCTTTATTGGCTGGATTACTTAGAGCTAAGATAA
The DNA here is from genome assembly GCF_963921805.1 of Phalacrocorax carbo. NCBI lineage: Eukaryota > Metazoa > Chordata > Aves > Suliformes > Phalacrocoracidae > Phalacrocorax > Phalacrocorax carbo. The sequence goes on along the minus strand of NC_087513.1, from coordinate 135,959,280 downwards.
TGTCTGTGAAGGGCTTCCATCACAAAATAGCCCTATATGAATGTTATGCATTATTAATAAAAACTCAGATAACTCTCTAAAACAAGATGCTCCTAAAGCATTTAACATTTCATCAGCAAAAGTTATCTGATGTTCTCCTTTTTAAAAAGCATTAAGGAAGATAAAAAATGGAATAGCTGCAGGAATGAAGGATGTATGTGAATGCCTGAACTTTCATTACTACATAGACAATGCCCTAATCTGAAAGTGAAAATGCCAGTGCCGTACAGATTATGAATAGCAGGTGTAATGATTTCTAATGCTTCAGTACAAATGAAAATGAAGCTCTGATCGTCAAAGATTATGGTTAATTTGTCACACAACAACATCTTTAAGGTTTTCTCTTTTTTAGTGATCTTTCCTCCTCTTTAATATGTAACTCCCATAGACCTCTTTTGCAATCTATTGGTGCATGCATTGCTCCCCTACAGTTCCTGACAGTTCTTCAACTATCTTTTATTTCACTTCCTTATTTCCAATTTGAAAAGTGATTTCAGAGTACGCAATTTCCTTGTTTCTCAGCAAGGAACAACAAGTTTATACTGGTGTTTGTTTTAATCCATTGCCATAATTATTTATTCAGACTGTTTGGCATTAGATAATGCATTTCATTGAATTACCCTTTTTATTCATCTCTTCACTGCCACACTATCTAGATTGACCAAGCTTTACTGTGCAAAATGCTGCACCAGCCTATACAGTAAATCTGCTCTCTGTGCAAAGTATGTCCGCCTATGACAAAAATCAGAGTAGGGGGAGGCTGTTGGGAACATAGAAGCACTAATGAAGCAATATTTGCATTATGTCGATGTCAGTATATCAACTGCTTAACTTTTATTAGAAGACTGGGTAGGCAAGGAAGAGCTCCTCCAGAGGCAGAGTTTCGTGAGGAGGGCAGCAGTGTCGCTTTGCCTGCTGCCAGAGGATGCTGTGACCATCATAGCAAGCACGCTTCCCCTCACATCCTTTCAAGTCATTGTGGCCTATAAGGAGTCACTTGTCAGACCAACTTCAGTTTCATGGTTAGTGGTAGCAGAGCTGCACCTTGCTTGTTCAATCACCAGTGCAGTTTTAACCAGGGCACAGAGTTACATTTCTATGAAATTAGCCATTATACGTGCCATGAAGTTTTTGTTGACTTGTCTGCTAACTTTATGGCATTTGCTGAAGGAAGGACAATACCTGATCCTGTATAAAATTTGTTTTATTGAAGTTTCTGAGCATGCTGGTACTGACAGATGCTGTTCACACACCGCTCCAGAGCTGTGCAGCACACGTCCAGAGATTTTTCCAGTCCTGTTCTGGAAGCCTAATTTAGTGTATTGTCAAGCCATCACCATATCTGTTGGTCTTTTGCTACTGATCTTTTTCCTGGTACTGTGTGACTCTTCAAATAATTATTATTTCTCTTTTATTCTTTTTTCCCCATTGTCAAGATGTCCTCATCTAAAGCATGCCACTTAAAAAGAAGTAGCCCAGAATCGGTGAAATCAAAACTTTCACTTCCCATGGGGCATGAGAGGTCTGCTGCAGCAAGTAAAAGGATGACTGTTACTTACTAACATAGTGTCAGCAAAAACAGACATTAAAAATAAACCATTAGAAGAGGGAATTTCCTTCCCAAGTGAAAATTTATGTTGTGTCTCTTTGAAAGAAAAAAAAAAGAAAGCAGCAGGGTTTCATTATATGAATATTAGAGTTACATTTGCTCTCTGAAACATCCTTTTTATTTGCTAGATCGTATTGTTAATCTCTGGTTAGCACTGAAATAAGTGAATGGAATAACACCAATTTTCAGGGTTTGGAAAGTTGCCTCATCATTTCCTTCAGTTCTTTAGGCTTTCTTATTTTGTCTGTTTCCACTATTGAAGTAAAAATTCAGATGGCTATGTGACTGCATGAAGATGTCTAAGCAACTGATGGAAATTCAGTAGAGCACAAGAAAGCCTCTTTTAATCTAATTCAGATAATGCAGAGGAACATGTGGGACCTGCACAGAAAAGCACTCAAGGTGTTGTAGTCCTTTTCTTTCCCTCTCCCAGGTAAACGAACTCTGAATCCAGTTTGCATATCCAGATGTATTTACAAAAATTTACAAGACTAGAACAATCTTGTAATTATATTTAGCATTTTTCAAATTAGATTTTGCTGTGACCACATATGCAACTGTAACAAAGTTATGATGGCTCCATTTTTGAAGGTTGAAGTTAAGAAATGATGGAATAATCAGAATAGATTTCATAATTGTTGCCAGGTCTCTGGTGGCTGCACATGAGAATTAGTTCATGCCACTTCTTCAAAGCATAATCTTTCATGTCACCATTGGGTTGGATTTTGTGGAACGGTTAGAATTTGCCATGTCGTGCGTTTTGTTCTGCAACCTCAGTGTTTCGGTGCAGTCCAAATTCCTGCAGGTCCTCAGCAAGTATGTTAGTGCAAAAGGTCAGTGATACCAAGTTAATTGCATGGGTTTAACCTACCCAAGTAGCGTGTGCAGTGGGCAGCCATTGCGTGCCTGCCTGCTTCTGCACATGGGCAGCTGCGGAACAGGAAAACAGCACTTAGCTCACTTAGAAACCCTCTGGAAGGGCTCACCCAAAATGCCACGGAAATGCCATTTAAAAGTTACTGCAGTCTGATGGAAACAACATATTCTGGCAAATAAAGAGGAGAAAGTTTCAGGAGAGTGCAACTGCCGTTTCCAGGGTGAGACCACCCTGTTCTGTAAATGTTTTACTTTGATAGTATTGTATAGTAGTGCCATAGCACCATTCCTAAAGATGTCTTATCAATAGACAACTTGGGGCTGGCTTATATTGCATTTTGCTCATTGCACATTGAGAATTAACTTCTCCTCAGAGCTTCTGAGGCTTTGGCAGTTAATGATAGGAAAACTAGGACTGAAACATTGGCCTGGATGAGTGACCTGAGAGACCAATATTATCCCGCTTTATCTGTCTTTGATCCTTTAAAACTAATGTGCAGAAAGTCTAATTAGAAGAGGACAGCTGAACAATTAATTAATAGGGGAGTAAGCGCTACATTTTTCTCCTTGGCAGTATGGCATCTTCATGCAGCGTGAAGTAATTTATGCTGCGATCGCATGGCAGTAGCGTGCTAACGGTCAGACTTGGTGAAAGTCTCTTGGTGAAAGTCTCAGTCCATCAGATATGTATGCATGCCCATCTGGCTCTCAGTTTTTACACTGGCCAAAATGAGCAAATACTGATTCAGTTGGAGTAGACAACTCCAGTGTTAGTAACTCTACTTCATCCTGAGGTTTAACCCCAAGTTCTCCTAGGGGCTGAGGGAAACTCTCAGGGCCTGTGTAAGTAGGAGAAATGTTGCCTAAGGAAGGCGGCCCAGTCAGTGTAGAGTTTTCTGCATATTGCTGATATTAAGAGTTGTACTCCAGAATTGATTGAAGGCCAATGTAGTAAGAAGGAATTGGTAAGACACTGTCTAGTAGAGGACTGCAGGTAACATTGCTCAGCAGTTAGATAGCAGCCTTTGATATTCAGGCAGCCTTACCACGGGCTCTTGTACAGCAACGCACAGGTATTTACTGTTTGACTAACATTTTGGTAACTCAGTTACAAAGATTATAGCCCTAAAGTTGAGAATATAAGCAACTGGACAACTTTGGGTATTTGTGGAGAGAAGGATGATTTTGGCTACAGGTAAATATAGGTCTTCATAAAGCACTGAAATTCAAGAACAGCTTCTTTAAAGGGCTCATCTTGCCAGAGTGCAAATAAAGAAAACACATTGATTTTGGTACATGCGAAAGCTTGACAGATGGACAGCCTTAGAGAATGGAGGCTTTTTTGTTCTCCAAGCCTTTACTGCAGAGGCATCTGAAATGGCATCTCCTGTATGAAAGCCTGCCAGTGTGCCACAGCCCTTATCTGAAGGGACCACTTCTGTTGGAGGAAGCAAGTGTAATTCAGCCTGCAGACATGCTTGCTTCTTGGCCCCTTATGGAGACTGCCAACAAGGGTTCCAATTAGTGCCAGCTGCAGACTGTGACAATTTTAAAGATTGACTTTCACACCATGCCAGACCTTTAAAATAAAGAAGAACATTTATATGAAATGCAATTTGCTTTGACAGTAATTTTCTGTATGCTATTATTGAAGTTATTTATGTTCAAATCAGAGTATCTTTTCTCTCAGCTGTGTTTCTGCTGCTGTTTGATCCTGCCGTGCAGTAGTAATCCCATGCTTGTATATTTTATACTTTATGTAGCAGCGGTCATTTCAAACATCCATTACTTGCACAGTTTTTAGGGCTCAGACATTCGAACAGGAATTCTGTAAAATTCCCAGATTCTTGTGCAGATTGCTTCTGCCACTGCAAGTCCTCACACATTTAATGGCAGGGTTAAATCTGAAGGACCCTGTGAAGTAGAAGGGCTATTCAAATGGAACTGTGGGGTTCAGGAGTTCACAAGTTGAAGTTGCTTGGATGACAAGAGTACTTCACTGTATTGGCAGTGAGGCTAAGGGCAGGTAATACCATTAACAGTGGTGGAAGAAGCAGCCACCAGCTTTCCAACTATGAGTGTGATCCCTCTGCCTTCTGATACCAGGGATCCCAATGCACCCTCCCTGTCTCCAAAAATAAGACCTGAACACCGTGGTCTTTGTGTTATATGCTCAGTCATCCAGGAAAAAACAGCATCTAACCTGATGCTCCCATTCACCTCCTAGGTTGTTCCTCATGTGTCTGCCCCCAAAGCAAGACCTTGGCCTCATCTCCCATCTCCTCTCTCTGTAGATAATGGAACCTTACTCCTCCTCCCCAAAGTGGGACCCCGCACCTCACCTTTGCAGTAGCGTACCTTATTTTGTGAGCCTCTTGCTACATTTCTTGCCTGCTTGCGTTCCTGCAACTGCCTTCTGAGATGGAGTTGGGGAAGTAGTGCCATGAATGGCATACCCTACCTTGCCTGCATAGTGTGATGGCAGGATAGCCTATACCTAGTTGTGTACAGGATCTTCAGAGAGACTTCCCGGAGGTCGAGGTCAGTGCAGCCAGCTGGACAGGCAGAGACTGAAATCCCACTGTCATCCTCCGAGCAGTTCTTGTGCCATATATTGGCAACCTCTTGAGAAAGTATGTTTTTCTGTGTTCCCCTAAAAATTGTCTGGAAAATATCCTTCTCCTAGGCTTGGAGAGGCCAGATTCTTCACCTGCTGCTAAAACAATGTTCATCTATGGATAGATGTAATGAAGAGGCCAGAAGAGATCTGCCCATAGTAGCATGGCTTCCAGCCTTGTTTAATCTATTGTACTTTTCAGTTAGAAGCTACTGAGTAATGGAAATGCTGCCTGTAGTTTGTGTGCTGCATTGTTGCCTTTGGAAACAGAGAGGGAAGAGCCCTGCACACCATGGCTCTTGCTGAGGGCATTCTCCAGTGCAGAGGAGCTGGACTGCATGGGCTTTAAGTTTGTGTGTTTGTGTTTGTACAGCGCTGCCTCTCCTGTGACAAAAATAGCCTTGGGGAAACGCGTAATCTTCTTAAAGCCTCTCTCCCCCTGTCCCTCTGTGTTGTTTCATGGGTGTTAATGAATACTGAGTTTGTCCGCTAGCTTATCAAGGTTGTCCTTGTCCACTAAGGCAGGCTGGCATCATTGCAGGACCTGGAGGTGGACTGGGGGAGGCTGCATAACAGCAAAGGATGAGGCAACACTGGGTTAAGATGGGTCTACTCTGTCCCATGGAGCTACCTCTAGAAGATGTGTTCGGCCCTGGAAATAAATCTAGGCAGATCTCTGGGACAAGCTGCTCTTTTCCACAGGAACTCTTGCTCATGACAAAAGTCTGGAGAGGTGAAATTTGGAGCTTCCTTAGGTGTGACGATAACCACTGTAGAACAGGTTTTATGTAAAAATGTATATACAGCTCAAATCAAAATGATCCTTTTGAAATAATTTGAAATGTACTACACTAGAGTGACTTTCCAAACTCTGTTCATTATTACTGCCTTAATCTTCATAATAATGAAAGATACTCAAATGCTGAATGATTTTTCTGTAGCCTTAGATGCTAGAATTTGAAGATGAGTTGCACTTCCCTTAGCTTTGAGCGGGGCATCTGAGGTCACCTGTTACATTTTGTAGTTAGTTTTTGACCTACTGATTTCATTTTCCTTACTTCAAAAATGTAGTGTGAAGCATGATGCAAATCACGGCATCACACTCCATAACTGTGAAATTCAAACCTTTCTCATCAATAGTGAGACCCGAAGTGAAACAGAAGATCCTGAAATAGCAGAGAACAAAGCATTTCAAAAGAAGGGTTTCAGAATTTGGTGTTCGGTGTGAGCGAAACGGAGATAAGATGGTTAAGAGAAGGATTTTTCTTAATTGCATTCCCTGTAAATGGTATTATTTATTATGTGTCAGTTCCTAAATATAATTAATAATTTCCCATTCTCTGTTCTAAAGAGTGAGTATAGGTAATTATATATATACTTCCTCTTTATTCATATGCTATATTTGCTGCAGGACACACAAATAACAGAGCCACTTATTCCATATGGCTCAGACACTGGGAATCACCCCATGTCCCTTGTCTGCCCTCACATCCCTTCCTCTCTTCCGGCTAGAAGGAAACAGAATTCATTTCTAACCACAAGTTCACAGATGAAGTCAATGGCTGGCATTGTAGCTGAATGCTAGTGCCTCATGTAGCCTGAGATGTGGGATACTTAGCAATACAATTTTAACCTTTATAATGCGTCATAATTTGATTCTTGAACCATCTATATTCTCTCCTTGTTACGGCCTAAGTAGCTGTAAGGAGTAGGGAGACCAGACAAATATAATCATCATGCGGGGCACAAGGAAGGACAGAAGGATGAATCACTGAAATTCCCATCAAGTTTTGAGATTTTAGTCTTGTTCTCACCATTTGATTCTAATGTCAGGAAATGAAAGAAACATGATGATATTTTATTGTGGTGTTGGTGTTAGCTGGTCAGATGGCAGAGTACCCAAAAAGTGCACAGCTGTTGTCCAAGCTTGGAGTTGCAGATGTTTGGTCTTGAGTGACTCTAAAAGAGTATGTAGATGTAAAAGATAAACAGTTAGGTTGTGGTTAAGTAACTATGAAAGAGAATAAAATATCTATAAATATACTTTCTTTTTTTTTTTCCTTTAGTCACGTTCTTAAAGGGGGAAGGATGTGTCAGGGGAAAGTAAGACTGCAAATGGGTTTTTTTGGCCTTTGCAACTGTCTTTCAGAAGTTGTTTAAAAGAAGTAGCTCACATTTAAGTGTGATGACATACTTAGTTTATGTAATCATGTAATCTAATCTAAACCGTTTATATGTTCTACTGTCACACATGGACAAACATATGTACACACCATTTAAGCTACAAAACTTACAGATCACAGAACATGGTCAGTGATTCCACTGGTTTTCCATTACTGTGATATATACAATACATGGTGCGATTGTCAGCCTCCAGTGCTGCGCAAGAGTTATCAGATATATAGAATTTGCTAACAGTATTGGAAGTAGAAAGTGGTGTGCTGTGGTATAGAGTTTTGGCATCATGAGTTGGGAAGGTTTTAAAACAAGTGGAGGAGTCGTGACTGAGTACTGCAGATCAAAAAGCTGCTGATTAAATATTTAGTCCTTTTTAACTGTGCTGTGTTTTGTATGTAGCATGTGTTTTATAGGAAATGTTTTCTCTAATGATGAGGGGACTGTATGTGGTGCTTGACACCTGCTTTATGTACGTGTAACATGTTTGGGTACGGATACTCCAAATGGCCTTATTATAGCCTCAAATGTTGAATGAACGGTCCAGGGTCTAGCATCCTTTCACGGCAAGTGATTATCCTGTGAAAAAGTCTTGTCCCCAGAATAAATCTTTTGACCTTTTGGTTTATAAAAGCTCTTGTTAGTCTAGGATGAATCTTGCCTACGCTGGCACCTGGACAGGATTAATCCAAGAATAATGAAGAGCTCTAAAACTTTTTAAGGAGAAGCTGATTTTCTTTTTTAAGGGCAACTCTCTAAGGTAGCTGGACTGCAGGAGGCAGGGGTGGTGGAAATCTTACGTTGCATGAGAAACATAAATTAGCGGGTCAAAAGTAATTGAAGAGGTCAGCTGAGCATGGAGTAGTTATCCCAGGGCTGCAGTTTATCCCATAACTGACAACTGCGGGCTTTTTCATCTACTCGCTTGCCTAGATTAATATAGCGGTGACAAATTGGATAGGTATGGATAGCATAGTGTGACTGGGAGATTCCTGAAATAAATTACATTTCTTATCACATGTTTTCAGATTCCCAAAAATGTGGTAGTTAGAATACAAAAAAAGTAGAGGGAATCCTATTGTTAGCCGAAACAGAATGGGGATTGCTTTCTTTTTAAATTATAAGCTATAAACTCTTCAAGAATAGCAATGGAGAATACTAAAAAATGATTGTGGAGATTTACAAAACTGTAGCTTACAGACCTGAAAAATGAACAGTAAATTTTCAGAAATATGAGCACTGTAAATAAAGGCTGTTTCGTGATGGAATAAGCCATTTCTAGAGTTTAACTTTGGAACATGTTTTGTTGAAGTGAAAAATAATTGTGGGAAACTACTTTAAGGAAAGTAGTTATATCTGGAGGGGATAAAATTATGCTGTTTTGTGGCAGAATATTTAATTTTCACCACATGTAGCTCCTCATTAATTTTTTTGAACTTTCTAACTCAATTTTATTCCTGTTGTTCGAAGCTCAGATAAGCAACCAATCCCTCCCTCCTTTTGAAAAGTCTACCTGTACTCATATTGTAGTGATACAAATATCTGATAAGAGGAGTAAAAATTGAAGCGTAACAAATTTTTCTTTAGTTAGGGGTTATTTGGTCAGACCTTGCCCTTTGTGTGACTGATGGCTTTGGCAGAAGTAGAATTTGCTATCCCAGTTGGCCTTCAGAGATGTTTTGGCTTCATCAAGTATAGCCTGACTTTCCAGACCGATTTCCTGACCGGGCCTTCATCTCTCCTCTGTTTTCTTTGCTTTTTGGCTTTTTAAGTTGTGTATCAGTGGTGTGAATATGCATGTAAGGTGACACTGTATAAGACCAATACAGTGTGATTTATTTTAGTGAGCTCTGCTGAACAGGTCAGGCATGCCAAATCAGTTGCACTTCAGTTAGCCAGGCAAGAAACCACATAAATAAGCAATTAATTGTGTTTGAAAGTAATAAAACCAGCAGAAAATCAACTCCATCTCAACAAAATGGCAGCTGACCTTTTCTTAGCTAATACTGCCCTCAGCAGCCATCTGACCAACAATGTAATGTAAGAGATATTGACTCTGATTGGCTTCTCTTCCCTCTTCTTCCACTTTAACCTTATTTTTCCCCAGTTATCCACCCCCAACTGCCCACCAGTAGTCAAAATATACATTTGTTATTTTTCTAGACCACTTAATCATATCAAGATTCCTAATAATTTTTCTCTTTATCCTGTAAATCTGTTGGGTTTTTTTAGAGCTGCTTATATGTTTTCCATTTACTAGTTTCATCCTAAAGAAGAGCTGTTCAATTTCAAAGAAAAACCTTTCTTTAGCAATATTGTAAAAACGTAGAAATTCTAATGAGGGTGTTCACCAAATGTTATTATTTTTCCACCCATTTAAGAAGGCGAGCTAGAGAAGAAATGGAGGCTAAATTTTGTCCTGATTTTTCTTTTGAAAACACTGCTGTTTTCAGATAAATTTGGCATGAAGAGCACAAGAGCTAGAAGGTATAAAAAGTGACTTGCATTTGTAACGTAGGTGAAAGAAATTCATAGTCTATAGATGCTGAACTGATAGGATTAATCAAATGTTATTCCATTCCATTCTTGCTGGAGAAAACTGTTATTGCAGCATGCAGGTCTCTCTGACTAAGATAATCTTTCATAGTATAAACTGTAAAGTTAAATCAATTCATTTTGTTAGATTGGAAAAACTTATTTTTTAATATCCATTGTTATTTTGGCATATTATTCATCTCTCTAATTCTCTGCTATGGGATTGTAATAAACATTTTGCCATATAACTGCGGTTTTCTCCATTAAAAAGAAAAGCTGGTTATCTGTAGTGAATAAAAGTACGAATCTTTACTTGATTTTACTTTCTTTTTCTTTTTATAGAAGCTGCAAAGAATCAATCCTTCTTACTGTTGTTCAACCTTACCCTGTAAGTATCGTTGGTGTTTTCTGAATTAGTTTCCTAGCAACATAGCAGCTTTTTTTTTTCTGCCTATATTCTGTCTGTGTCTCTACCTTATCTGTGCAATAAAAAGAAATAAGTGAGATAAGGGCTGTGTCTCTTAAAGGTGATGTTTAAGACTGTGTTACTGCGTCCTGCTCTCAAAGACTGCATTAGCAAGTTAAATAATAACAGTATCTTTAAACTCATACCAGGAAGATAGGGAGAGCATGATGCTGAGTTCTGCTTCAGTTTCTGATCTGTTATAGCTTCTGGGTTTTTCTTGATTCTGCCTCGGTCCCACAGAGCTACACTGCCATATCAAACCAGCTGTACCTTATGCAAGGGAGGGCTCTGCCTGCATCTCCAGCCCAGGGCATGTGGAGGCGAGGGGAAAGAGACAGACAGGTGATTGCGTGAGGCTGGCTTAGAGGGACTTGGAGAAATTGCAGCCCACCTCGGAGCTGGCTGATGCGACGTGCCTTTGCACCTTGCTCAGCAGTTTGTAGGAGTGGGTTCATGACCTGTCGGCTCAAACCCATCTCCTTTGAAAAAGCAGAGAAGCCAAGCCAGGGGAGGAAGCGCATCTCTCTCTTCCCATACTAACATGCACAGCTGTGGGTACCTTGCAGGCTGCTGAAGGGCCTCAGCCATGCATCAAGGGTGATTTCAGATTCAACAGGTCCCTTCAGCTCCCTGTTGGCTAGCCTGATACAAAACACTTCTGATTAACAAGGGATAATTGTGTCCTTTTCACCCAAAAAATAAGAGGTGGTATGGATTTGACGCAAAGATGCAAAACCAAGTTTATCTGATGAAGCTGCCAAAATATACACCTTGAAATGCAACTTGGCCAGTGCTGTGTGGCTTCATACTACTCGTTAGCCTTTCTGGCTGGTTTAGAGGTGTCTGTGTAGTTGTGCTGCTCCTGTACCCTTTCTAGAAGCCAGCCTGCACAGCAACTAAATCATGGGGGAAATGCACACGTTCCACAGCAAAACCAGGCAGGGGCTGCTGCTCTGCAGTGAGACCACTAGCAGCAAGGTGAGCTGGGAACTGGTCAGCATCAGCCACCTTAAATGAAAATGCAGGCATGGTCTGACTAAACAAAGAAACCTGACCACCTTTAAAGCTTGCTGGACTACAGCCAGTGGTTTTGATCACAGGGAATATATATAATATGGGGGAAAAGAAATCCTCACCCACTTGCCTTTGTTATGCAGGTTGCCTTGTTTCATCCATTGACAGGCTTCATTCTTTTCTTTAAATGTCAGGTGAAGAAAGGGCATGTGCTGCAGTGCAAGTATGCATAGCCCTTAAAAGTGGACAGTAAAGTGTAGTACTATATGTCTGTGAGATGTTGTGGCCCATTATCACTGTGCTGCTGGTATGAGAGCAAGTCTGTATGTACTGAACCTAAAGGAAGCTGAAACCCAAATGAACTGTGCACTCCATGTTCAATGGGAGACCTTAGAGCACAGGTACAATCCTCCTCCAGCCTTTGACTTGGAGAGGAAGGAAAGTCGTGACCTGTTATCTTCCTGGCTCTTTGGGTCCAAGCCCTGTTTGAGGCCTGACAACGCAGAATCTGCTCCTCCCATTACATTGCACCAACAGCTAATCAATAAGTGAACTACCTCTAGATGTCACTGAGCTAGGAATGGTACTGAAACACTTTGCTGTCCTGTCAGCCATTTGGGCTGATCTGCCCATCTTATAGGTGTGTTTGTGTTGCCCTGCTCTGGCATGTCTCTCAGAGTCCCCCAGCTCTACCTCAGCAGACAAAGCACTTGTGGTTTTGGGGGAGGTGGATGTTTTATCTCATGTAGGCATGAAATTGTCTCCCAAGAATGTCCACAAAACAGTCAGAAGATACAACTGATGTATGCATATTGGTGCTAGCCTTAATTGACCCATTTTTATCCCAATATCAGGATGCTTAAGTGGCATGAGCTTAGTTGGGAGAGCCTCAGCTGCAGGACTGTTGCACCCTGCAGATCTCCTCTGGTTTGTGCACTCTTATTGTACCTTCCTACCCATCCAGACCAGGGTCTCGTTGATTCATAGCATCCTTCCCTTACCACTTTCAAGCCCAAGTTCTCCTGCAGTAGAAACGAAGGTGTGCATAGGGATGGGGAGCAGTTGGGATGCTGCCAGTGTGTGCAGCCAAGTTTGAGCCCTGAAGCGGTGCAAAGTCCCCAGTTTATGTAAACCCTGGGCTGTGAAGTCTCCTGGGGACACCTGAGTTGCCTTGACTATTTGGTCCACGCTGGCCCTCAGACTGCCGCAACATTATTGTCAGTAGTGCCTGAACCTGTTAGGTGGCATCCCTCTCAGCTCTGCCAGCCTGGATGTTGCTACACTCCAGTTGTGTACGTGTCCTGGTCTTTTGTGCAGTGGGTCCTCTGGCAAATACATTTTGTCTTACAGTTTGGAAATAATATTTGTCTTCAAAAATTACGATGCACATGTGTTTTCCCCTTTTCTTTAATTTTGCCTCCTCCATTTCTCCTTTTATTATTTTGCCAATAAAACAGGAAAGATGAAGTAGAAACCAGACAAAGGAAAAGTAAGAGCTTTTAAATAAAGACTAAATTTCTTCCCCATTCTTGGCAGAAATACATCTTTACAAACATTTTATCGATCTCCCTTCTTGATGGTGAACCTTTTCTTTCTATTGTTGCATGAAAAATATCTGCCAAGATGGATTACAAGAGTGCGGTTTCTTAATTGTTTTTATTTGTGCTATTTAGAGTGTGTTTTGTTTTCATGCTTTCAAGTAACCGTCCTGTATGATTGCAGGTGAAATTAGACATAATCTAGATTTATAGTACTCTATAGTTCACTTAGTACTTTTTGAAAGCTTTTGCGGATCATTTTTGCTTCGTGCACTCGCTTTTGTTTAATGCTTAAACTCATTAAAATTTCATTTTAATTATGACCAAACCAAAGCATTAGGCTATCTTTTTCTTCCCATCAGTCTACAAATTTCTGCTAGGTTCATATCACCGCTGCTCCTAAGGAGGTCACTGAACACCTAAAGCAGTGGAAGCAGTCCAAAGATTTGGTTTCTGGAAGTATGGCATTTGGTTATGATTTCTGACCATTTTATTCTGTAAATGGACTATCTCATTCTGATTGTTGCCTTATTAAGTTTTAAGCATTACTCAAATAACTTGCCTCTTTTGATATCTGTTCAGATTTTATGTGTAGAGATCATGTGATAGGTTTCTTTCATGATTAATCTCTTAAGCTCCTTGGATGTAGTCCAGGCCCAACTGAGATCTATGGCAATTTTGCTGAGCATAAATTCTGCAACAGGAAAAGGATAAAATCTTTTTCTATTTTGAAAGAGATTCTTCTTGTTACAACACATTATATGTCTGAGACAGAACGTCTGCAGAAGAAACTATGATAAATAACACTTATTTATGGATCGTAATGATTGTGGCAAAAATCCTACTGAGTATTTCACAGTATTTTTCACACTGCTTTTCCTTCTGGAGTCGTGCAACAGCAGCCCTACCATATCTAGACTAGTGGTTATAAAGAAGGATATAAAAAAGAAACATGTTTGTCACAGAGACTTCAAAATCTAAAGTGAAAAAGTCTCCCAAGGTGTAGTTTTAGAAATCATTTGGAAGTCAAACACGAGCATTTTGAACAAGATGATTTTTGACTGCCTGAAGTTGTGATGATGGCTTCTTTTCTTAGAATGTGTACATTTTTTACAGTCATCGTGAGGACCACCTTCACTGTGTAACTTCCACAGCAGCTTTTTGGTACGGTCGGTTCCATGCATAGCTTTAATCCTGCTCAGGGGTGGATCAAGGTGTGGTTAATGACAAACGCGCCATCACTGTGTTACCTCCTGGAAGTGCTGGCTGGTCCACGGCCACTGTCACACCACTCTTTGCTGTTTGAAGCAGCCCCATCTCATGTCAGACCTGTGTTGCACAGCCTTTCTTCTTCCACCTGTGAGGTGCAAATCCCAGTGAGCACTGCTGCTCCTGACCTTTCTTCCTGGAGGCCTCCTCTTAGACTATATGGATTTTTCTGTAGTGTAGTTATATGAAATACATGATCTTCTGAGCAGTGAAGGCTGTGAGAAAATTCAGCATGAACTTCCATGTTACTTGTTTCAGCAAAGTGGAAAAAAGCCTCTTCACCCTTCAGCCTGTCCACCATTTTCTCCTTGTAGTTCTGCACCACCCCCCACCATTTGCCATTAGGTCTCTTTTCCCTCTTCATTAGCCCTTTCTCCCATCTCAGGTGGGTTATCATTCATATAGTCCTTCATTTGTTGATTTTAGCCTGGGTTTGTATGGGGTGAAGGTTTCTTTCATTCCCAAAGGTCCTCATCTTTGCAGAGGGCTCAAAGTGGGGCTCAAAGTAGTACAGCATGGCTGACTTTTTTTAAAAATACTTTCCTGTACTTGATTAAGAGCACTCACTTTTGTGTGAGAGGTGATCATGAATGTAAAGGGTTGAACTTTGGAGAGGCAGAATCCCAAAAGACCAGAAGAGGGGATTTTATGGAGGACCTCCACATTTAATAAACGTAGAGATAGATTGCCCAGGCCCATCTAGTCACAAGAAGAATTGCAACATCTGCACGTTCCACAAAGTCTGAAGCTGACCTGTGGTTTCACTCATGGTTTTGGGGACAATCCCAGTAAACTAGGCTGTCGTTTACTGTAGATGGAATGGGTTGGATTTTCTCAATGGCTGCATTAAAGTAAGGTTTGGCTATTCATGACCTTACAGGTTCATGTTATACATGTATGGGACTAATGATCAGACCATGATACCATCTAAAAATAGTAAAATATAAATCATGCAAATAGTAAAATATAATTGTCTATGATGGATCACCAACTTTTAAGAGAGAACCCAAATCTGACCACTAATTCAGCAATTAACTTTGTGCCAAGAGTTTAACAAAGAAATATTCCTGATGATGATCTGTCCGTGCCCTGTGGTTGTAACAAATTACTGCATGGTAAAACTTGTGCACGTTATTGCTTCCGTGTCCTTACCTGCTCTTCTACAACGCTCTTGTGAGCCAGTGCAGTTGTTCAGCCTTGCTCACCGCTATGAATGGCGGTATTTAGTTTGCCTTTGGGTATTATGTACTGTTCCACTTAATAAATTTAATTCTTCCTCTTACTCACATTTTATTTGCTTGCTAAATTTTGTTTCATATAATTGCCTTTAGGGATGGACCAAAAAGCCAACACATTTTTGCAGTCATGCAATTTTTCCTTATTTTCTAACAAACATAGTATTTCATATCAAACTAATGACTAATTTTAAGTAACAAAATTGATTGCATATATAGAATTAATGACTATTTAAAACTTCGGTGTTTCTGTCAGATTTTGGCACTTGTTGTCACAAAGCATGTTTTCTTTTCACCTTGTGACTGTCCATACTGCTGCCTTGTTTTATTTCTTTATGGTAGCTCAGTACTGCACTATCCTCTTCTAAATGCTAAATCCTTCTTTTTCTTGAGCACCAGTAAAGTTTTGTTGTTGCAGCACCTCTGTTGGCAAGAGCACTCAAAGGAGATTTTGCAGCAAATAAAAACGATTTCACTTGGAATCTTCCCCAAATTACAGTTTACCTGCAAAAGCAGACAAAGTACTAGACAGTCTTATTTTCATCAAAAAACAGTTTCCCTCAGAATGAAGGATATTGTTTCTAAGAGCTATCAGAAAATGACCTGATATAATGCCACTGACAAAAATAGGATCTAATTTGGAAAAGTCCAGAAAATGAGAAAAATAACATTTTCCAGAAAGTTTCCTCTTGTTATAGCAATCTCTCATGTTTTGACCCTGCTGATGGGATGCCCATTGATTGAAGTCCCTAGTAAGTAGGGTTCAAAGGAGGGCCTCGGTCTTCGCTATCCTTTCATCCAAGCAAACCTCTGTGCAGCGCTTCATTTCTTTTGTTAGCAGTTTCTCAAGGTAGTGTTGAAATGATCAGCTGAATTTTTACTGAATTCTGTGCAAACAAGTAAAAATTACTTAAATTCCTGATAAATTTGAGCTTTTAGCAGGCAACAGTGCTTAGGTCACACTGTGAAGTTTGTGGGGTTTTGAAGCATTTCGACTACAAGGGGCGATGGGCACAAGTTGGAACACAGGAAGTTCCACCTCAATATGAGAAAAAGTTTCTTTCCTGTGAGGGTGCCAGAGCAGCGGCACAGGCTGCCCAGGGAAAGTGTGGAGTCTCCTTCCCTGGAGACATTCAAAACTCTCCTGGACACGTTCCTGTGCCCCCTGCTGTAGGTGTGCCTGCTCAAGCAGGGATGAGATGATCTCCAGAGGTCCCTTCCAACCCCTACCATTCTGTGTGATTCTGTGACTTCTTGTTAAAATGTGTCCTCTCGTTTTGCAAAAGTCACTCTAATTAAGCTGTTTCTATCTGTGACAATGCAAATACTTTACTTGCAGTGATAAATGTTCTGCATTAGTGTAAACACCTCCTGCTTAAGGTCATTAACTGAGGATAATGGCTTCCATTTGGCTAAAAGATGGAGTATCAGAAACAAATAAACGTGGTGCTCTGAGAATCATTAATTGATAGCATTCTTCACCTACAAACCTGAAGACATTAAAATAGAACAGCACATCATCTTGCTGATTCTTTGTTAGACAAGCAAGTTTCAACAATCAAACCCAACTGTTTTCTGAGGTTTTTGCCGCACTCTTTTGAAACCATTCCTTTCTCAAAGAGAAAATGTCAAGTGCCAAGTTGATGCAGAGGTAGAAACAATGAGATTGTGCAATTAAATGCAAAAGCTGTGCTATTACTCAAACCTTTAACCAGCAGAGAACATTCCCCCGAATACCTAGCACAGCTGTTCTCATTTTTCTTACACCCCCTGGTTCATAGTTTGAAGCTTTTTAGAAAGCAGTCTGCTTCCAGGCTCACCCAGAGTGTCTGGCAAGGGGCGAGAGTCCTGACCATGTTGCTGCTGCAGAAGTGGGAAGGGAGGGAAGCCCCATGCTTTATGGCAGACCATGGAATGCTTCCCTGGCTATGCAATATGTACATTGAACCCCCGACCCGGAGCGGTTGGTTCTTGGGAGCTCACATATGTTCAAATCTTTCCGTTTTTTTGGACTCCCCTATCACATTTTTGCAATAACATAATTTAGGTGTTTATGCCCCCTCCAAGTGACTTCTGAGGTTGCAAAGAGGAAAAGAGGAAGGTTGTAGAGCGCGACAGAGCCACATAGCGGTTTGCCAGATTTGCTGTGTGGGAATAACCTTGCCAGAATCCAGAAGAAAATTTGGCAGTCTGCCTGTAAAGAGAGGCCAGACTGGTGACTCATCTGCGATCAGAGCAAACAACTGTAAAAAGCCTCTTCCAGCAAGAAGTGAAAGCCACTCTTTTCCCCTTGCCCTTAGAAGGGAGAGCCAGTAACCTACTCCTATAGCTGTGCTGCCCTGTGGCAGCGGGAATCAACATTACTTGGTTGCCATATAGACTATCCAACTTACACACTGCAGAAAGGGAGCACATGGAGAGGAGGAAAATCTTAAAATGCATGTGTAGAATTATTATATTAATCATGGTATTATTGTATACTGTGTCTTTCTAGGAATTCATCTCTGGAGTACAACATTTAAGCATGCTTCTTCAGCGTTTCCATGTTGTCACTTCTTGCTGAAGAACTGTTTTGGGCCCCCCACCCTGAGACATTAACTTACACACACGCACACTTTTCTTTCTTTCTTTCTTTGGTGGTTGTTTCAAATCTTCTGGAGGACTTTCTGTATTTTTCAGCACTGGCTGTGGAAGCTGAGCTTGGTTTAATGGGGTTGAATTTTCTGTCATTTACTGTTATTGATTAAAAAGATGTATGGTGTCATAGCTGCTAGAGGAGAGGTAAGAGAGAATGAACTGTAAAACTGAAGCAGCATTCATTTTTATTTCTTGGTTCTATTTTGTGCTCCAGGAATTATCAAGTGGCTCTGATATTTCCTGGGAGAAAGTGGCATCTTTCGTTCCTTGTTCACTGGTTGATACTGAGCGTATGGTAATAGTTACCATGTTTTCGATGTGATAATAAATCATTGGTGTACAGAAACGAGCTAGAGGCTTCATCTTGCTAGTTACTAGAAACAAGGCTTCTGCGTCACAAGAAAATAACTTCTTAAGAGGTTTCAGCAGAGATCAGAGACGACAAGGGCACGTGGCCTTGACTACTCCATCACTCCTGCAGGTTGTTAGCCGAGTCAAAATTTGAGTGATGGTGACAAGACCTTCTGTGTTTACAAGGACTGCTGTCATTCCACATTGATAACAGGAAATTATTCCAGGTTCACCATCACTGTTGCCTGCACTAATTCCTCACAGGCAAAGCAACATGAGTTAGACTTTTCAGTATCCAAAACTAGTAAGGCCACTTCTCAGGAGTTAAAATAAGATTCTGAAAATCTTCATTCACATTTTACTGAAATAAATGGACCAAAACCTGGCCTGAAGGAGTACAGTGATTTTCACCCAAAGCCAGAATTTCTTCTGTTGGCAATTATCATGGTTAAGGAGTTAGGCAATGCCAGAAGCAATGTGTTTGTAACTGACCTATGAATAACCTATGAATAAAACTACCTCGCTTCTGCTCCTGAAAATGGAAATCCCATTTAATGTGAATATTTGATTTGTTACTAAAAATGGGTTGTTAGTCAAACTCCTCAGATGGAGAGAGAAGTTTTTTCCAAGGGCTGAACACTTGATCACAGGTCAATCCACTGAAAAATGTAGTAAGTAAAAGCCAGTTAGGTCCCAGAAGAAAATTAGGAATGTTTCTAGACTTCTAATCCATTAAGTCCTACAAAGTGTCTGATCTGCGGAAGGCAAGCCTTGCACAAGGTTTGTGTAAGGGCTACATTCAGGGGAAGCCTGCTGGCCTGCAGGTGCCTTTTGCTGGTTCTTACCTGTGCTTGGAAGTGGACTAATACAGTGAGATGCCACTGCAGTTGGAAAGCTCTCAGACACTGCTTTGGCAAAGGTTGTGTGAATATCTGTATCTAGTGGACCATAGATTATGCAAAAAATTTCCATTTGGTGTTTGAAGGAAGGGTCACTGGCTGGTCAGTGGTCTGTGTCTGTTCATGCAAACAAGCTTGCTTGACAGCAGTCATTGTGGAAGCAGTACAAGGAATTTGTATGTACACTGAGAGCCCTTCTCATGGCTCCGGTCTGACAGTGGGTGACTTTCAGCACGTGCAGTATGCATCGGTGATTCCTTATATGTATGTACATATGTATTATCTCGGGAAGCATTATGGTTTGACTGTTTTCCATTCTTCAGTGAATGGTATACAAACTGTTGCTGAATATGTGGAGTTCCCAGTATGTGAGAAATAGGAAATACTGAAAAAGGAAAGATAGGTTTTAACTTGAAATTATGTGATATATCTTGTCATCATTTTTCCTTCCAGTCTCCTAAATCAGCTTTTATTAGTGCTGCAAAAAAGGCAAGATTGAAGTCCAATCCTGTCAAAGTGCGGTTCTCAGAAGAAGTAATTATCAATGGCCAGGTGTCGGTGAGTATTCAACTATTTAACCTCAGGAAGGACTGAGCATTTCATCCAAAGGTATGCCTCAAGGCTGGAAAGCGAGGGAATTATATGGTAGGAACAGAGGAGATAGGCTTGCGAAAGGAAGGGTTTTTCTGTTTCTGAAGTTTTTGAGTGATCATTTTTTAACGTCCATTGGGCCCATAATATTGTGAAAAATTTGTCCCTTCTTAAAATAAAATTAAAACGCTGGTGAATGCATTTTGTGGTGATAGCACATATATGTCTGTCTTTGTAGTGCTGATAATGCTTGCTTGGTTTTTTTTTCAGAGCAGTTTTGAATAGGAAAACCCATAAACTCAAGAGAAGTAGCACATCAGGAAAACAGATTAACTTTACCTTATAGACCTCTTCCAAGTTTGTTTTATCTACTTGAACTTGTTGTTTCTAGCCCTCAGGCAAAGTCAGCCTCCCTTTGCGAGGCACTTACTCCTCCTTACACATGAACTCCCGGCTCATTGTCATAATTTGCCAGAAGATCGTTCCACATTGGTGTCTTTATCCAACTCTCTTCCAAACGTAAATCCATGCTGCATTTTGTCAAAAGCAATATCTGCTTTAAAAAAAAAAAAAGCTTTGTTTCCCTTCCTTTTTCCTGTTTATTTTACTATCCTTGTTATGAATTGTCAATTAAGTAGCAATATTATATGTTACTCTTCTTAAATGATGACAGATATTAGCATTTAATATCCAGCTATAAAGAGAATGTAAAAAATCTTGATTGTAATTCTTACTAATGAATCTGCTGTTCCCATTTTGTAGACTGAAAATAATAAATAGCTCGCTATACTCAAAGAAAAAGTAATCTATTTTTCTGTTTTATTGGAAATGGTTCAGCTTTAGAGGTAACATCTTTTTTGTCAGAGAGATAGTGTTTAGGGAAAGAAAATATTCTAAGCCAGACATAAGATGTGTCCGAACAGTTATATTTTCCCAGAAAAGAGACCTACAGAGTGCAGCTCTAATGAGCATGGCTAGACACTTGCAGGGCATTGCTAATTCTGCTTTCAGTTTGGGCCAACACACTCCTTTTTGGTTGTTACCTTTCCATCTGGAGGATGTCCTTTATAGAACAGTATTTAGATTTCTCGTTACATGTTGTAATCTGATTTACTAATTTGCTTGACAGGAAACAGTTAAGGACAATTCACTTCTTTTCATGCCAAATGTTCTGAAGGTGTATCTCGAAAATGGACAAACCAAATCTTTCCGGTTTGACTGCAGCACTTCAATAAAGGTAGGCTAGATATACCTTCATATGCAATGCCAAGAATGCCAGTTGACTCTTTTTAAGACCCTCAGTAATTATAATTTACTTGGAATGCTTTAAGAACAAGATTACTAATGTGTTTAGTTGGGGCTGGACTCATAGTTGAGAAATAATGAGGTTTTGGTCCATTTTTCTGCTGCTAAAAACAAGTTAACAGTAAAGAAAAAATTAGAAGTGATCATTTTAATGTGCCTTGAGCACAATTAAAATTGCGTGGTCCCATCGTTTTGATATGCTGCCAAATACTAGCATGATTTGTCAGCAAAAGTCAGGAGCTAAGAAGATTAAGAGGTTTGTTGCTAATTGAATATCATCTAGCTTGTCATCCAGTGAACTTGGGATGGGATATTGTAGGGTTATGCTGGTGATAAATTGCTCGTCTCAATGTAATGCCCTCTGTGCTTTCCATAACACATTTCACATAGAGAAATAAGGAGGTGAAGCCCTGGCACACAACTGAGGCTGCTAGGGAGTGTCTGTGACATTGTTCTACGTAGGTCCCTAAACCAGAGGCGTCGTCGGTGTCTGCCTGTGAGTGCTGTGGAGTAGTGTAGTAAACAGCACAACTAGCACTGTTGGGCACGCTGCATTTTTGTTTGGGTGAGCTAGTTTTAACACAGACTGGTAAACAAATCTAGTTCACCGCATGGTAGTGTGCATGCTTGCAACGCTGATTCAAGAGAGGTGCATGGGTGGGAATGATCAATGAAGGCTGGGGGTGCAATTTTCAACTGCACTGCCAGCTTTTGCTGGCTTTAAGGGATTATAAAGCTATGCATATTTGAAGAAGTGTCACTTTGCTGCTCACTGTGATTCAGCAGTATGCTCAATCAGTTAGAACAGCAAGGAGAGTGATTTACTAAGGTAAACAAGAGGAAATTTACTCCAGAGTGAAGGAAAAACACATCTTGAAGTTACACTTAAAAATGGGCTGCAATATCTGTTTATAGTTCATATGTATATATATATCTTAGGTATAAATTGAGTGCAGATAATGGATTCAAGCCTCCACTCTACAGCCATGGGATACTGAATTCCTTCAATCCATTTAAGAATTTGGTTGGGTAAAGAATTAGGAGACATACTTCACATAGATAGTGAGGTTTCCATGCCCTTCTAAGGCCCACGAGCCCACATTCCGGTATTTTCTTTCCTGACCATAAAAACAACAAACCTGTTCCAAGATATTTTGCCTCTGAAGACCAGACTTTGGCCCTCACATTACATTAGTTTTCAGTAGTTCTGTCATGGGTGTGTCATGTACTGTAAGACCATATATCCAATCTGAAGTAATTTGCAAAGATACCCACAGGGGCTCAGAGGCTTAGCTGTGTTGATGTTGTAAGCTTGCTTTGACCATGGTCATTGTGACGTTTTGTAGGAGTAATTTCCTTTGCATTTAATTCAGGCAATTATATATTCCATGGCCTACACAGCTACATATAACATATTCTTGCACTTGTGTGTGTGTGTATATTCCTCATTGTGGACGGGTGGGTGTGGATTGCTGCTTCTTTTCTTAAACTGAGGTGAAGTAGACGTGCCCCAGTTGAGTCAAGGCAAATGCACGTTTTTTCCGCCCCTGGCAGTTCAGTATCCCACCACTTAACAACGAGGATGCAACCAGTGCCTTACCTGCAGTCCTCGCTTTCCTTATTGCTGGGAGGCAGCGCCTGGGCTGACTCTAAGTTATTGCATGAGAGGATAGACTAGCAAAAAATTTCATTCAGTAATTCAGTGCCTATGTGCCTTAGTATCATATTTTAAAAGGTCCAAGACAGCTAGCAGAAAACAGTGCCATTATTACCCACTCTTAAAAACTCACATTTAATATTACTTTTTTTCATGTTACTGTTATGCCCCTTGTCTTTGAGCATAGTTTGGGAGTATAAATAAAAGTAGATTTGATGTGTAAGTGATAAGTTCCCCATTAGTGAGAATAGTATAATATTAACCTCCATTATTTAGAGTGGTTGCTTGCAATCCATTAATACTGTCTTACAGTCTTTACATTGTACAGAGTTGTCCCCATCCTCCTACATACGTTTTTCATCCTTCCACCAACTGGGTGTTGATTTTCCATAAACACACTGTAATTGATCAGTTAATCTTCCAAACCTATGTTCAAACATTTGGATTACAATTCATCATGATCTCCTTAGTAAGTCCTATCCATCTGGGTACTTACGTAGATCTAAAAAATATTTTGGATGGTTAGAAATCTTTTAATCTTTTCACCAACATAATGTGAAACTATTTTAAAATGATGAGTTATTATATACTTCTTTTTCCTGCTACATTCAATAGAGTAAAAGATATGTTGTCAGATTATATTAATACTCTGCATATATTTACAAAGCCGTATATGAAAGTAAAGTAGGGATTGGTTGAATGATTTTGTGAGTAGGTTTGTTGAGCTGTTATTTTAGAAACAATTGTTCTCAAATTGATTACCCTTGGATGTAATCCAATGTGAAAAAAACTAATTGAAGCCTTTAAAAATGGGTTTCATACTATAAATTAACATGGTCCCTGAATTTAGAGCTACTGTTCTGCACAGGTATCATCATCATTGACTTTTCTGTCAGCATTTAAAAATCAAGAATGTCCATTAAACACACGTATCAAGAAGTGAACTTTAAAAAAAAAAAAACACCTTGCCATAAGAACAAAGGAAGGCCATTCATTTAAATATTTTTTGGTTGAACATATAAATTGGGTCTGTACTGATGGGTGGCCCTGCTCCAACAGTAAGAGAAGAGCAAGTGAAGAGAAGAGCAGACTGTTTCTCCTTTGCTGATGGAGAGGTTTTATTTCCAGGGAGACAGGGAGATATGATCTAAGGGCCACACAAGTATAATTTGCATGTTAAACTGCACAGAAAGTCATCCATTCACAGCAATCCCATGTATGTATTTTTCACGTGCATGTCTGATACCATCTCAGGGATGTTCGAATATAAAAGCACTGATTCTTCACTGGGTGAACGTGTGCGATGTCCCGTATACTTGTGCAGAGCAGGCACAAACCACAACCATCCTGTTTAACATCTGGGCTTCCACCCGGTGCAGCATACATGTAGGGTATGTGGCAGTGATTAACTGGGTCCCAAGCGCTTCATGAATTTAAGCACATTTTACAAATCCTTTGTTAATTAGGATGTCATCTTAACACTCCAAGAAAAGCTTTCCATCAAGTGTATCGAACACTTTTCCCTGATGCTGGAGCAGAGGGTTGAAGGATCTGGAACGAGACTCCTTTTGCTACATGAACAGGAGACTCTAACTCAGGTTTGTGTAATGATATGTGAAAACAGATATTAATGAGACTGGTTAATTGGTAAATTATCCATCTTTTTAATTACTCAAGCTAGTGGCAAGATTTATAATTCAATACAGTCTATCAAATAGCAGTATTTAGAAGTGGTTGTAAGAATCAAGTTCTCACAGAAAACAATTATTTTTTCTATTATATAGACATGATATTTCATTGCTTCATCGGGCCATTAAAAAGTATTTTAAAAATTCATTAAATGTTGGACTGAAAGCTAGAAAATATTTACCAAAGCTTTTTTTCATTTCATATGCGGCCAGGCTAATAAGTGTTCTTAACAGCTGGAAAATCGATGGTAACAATTTTGAGAACCACAGTCTGCCCAAATTCCTTTAAAAACCTTATTTTGATTATTGGTTCCTATCTGATGATACAGATCTGTATCTGGGTGACAGGAAAAAATACTCTTTCTGATGAAGCTGAGTTTGGCTTGTTTATGCAGCAATACATTATATCCCTTCAGGGATAATGAACTGTGACCCAGAAAATGCTGGTGTGACTTTCTTCCTTAGGTCAGGGAGGTGTGACTAGAGGTAAAGTTGCTTCACAGTTCCTGGCAGAGGACCCTGATTCTAGCTGCATCTCATTTTGCCAAACTGTTTACCCTGAAATTTTCCATGAAATTTCTATGTTTCAGGCAATCATTAGTATTTTTAAAATTTCACCTAAATTTACAAATAAAAAAAAAATAAATGGATTTTTAGATGAGGTAGGGTAAAAAGTATTTAATTTAAATGCCAGAATTCCCTTAATCATGTAACTGGAGTCTGTGTAACGGTATGGAGGAACTTCATTTACTAAATAATGGTCTTTCCAGCATTTTCCCACCTCCAAGCATTTGACTTTGCCATGTTAACATTCTTTTCTTGTTGATATAAGCTACCTATGAATGCACAATATCCAGAAGTACTCAGTACTGGCTCTTCCGGCCTTTGCTGTCTCTCTTTGAAGTAGTTGGTAAAGTTCCCATTGAAATCAGGAGGATCAGAATAAACCAACACAGTGAGCTTTTGAAAATGCCATCCAGAGCTTTTATTTATACATACAGAGTATGTCTAGATACTTAGGAATGAGGTCAGAGACAACGTGAGATAAAAACACATTTTGAAAATTGTTGGGGCAAGACAGAGACTTCATTGGAGATTTTTTAAAGTGCAGTTTTATCAATTAAAGATGTTGATTATAAAATACATTAACTGTGTAATTACATTAGCCTGATTGAATAAACTACATAAACTACATCAATTCTCAGGGTTTCTTCTTTGAAGTTCCTGTAAAATCAGCAATACTTTAATTTGCCAATGTAATGTTGCTGCTGGCCTTGACTTACATTGGTGTTATTGTTTTACCCTTTCCTCCAGTTAGTCATTAGCTGTGTGGTGGTCCCCCATGAATATACCCAGACTGTGGTGTTACATGCTTAACAAAGTTTTGCTGCAAAACAAGCAAAGCAGTTTTTTCATTTTCTAATGTGTTGGGAGAGATTTTCCTTTGCTGGAAGTCATGGGGTAGGTCTCTTAATCCAGGACAACCCAGGAAAATTCAAAAGACCAAATTTCTCGCAGGTTGAATAGTGGATTAAAACAAGCCAGAGAAAGTGAGAGTAACAGCTGCTGAGCTGTACCTCTGCTGTATTCTCTGTCAGTCTAAGAAATAAAATGGGTCCTCTCCCTCTAAAAACCCTCTAGCCTTCTCATTTATGAGTGTTTTGGTCCTGCAGAAGCACAAGTCAGTTTGTATTTCACTTGGATGGTTTTCATTAAGGTCTGTTTTCTCTGTCCTTTCACTCTGGTTCTTAATGGCTGGATTTCTGTTGCTTTGAGGGTGAGTTGTATTGGGCAGTCATGCCTATATGAGTAAAAATCCCTCCACAAGATTATATATATAATGTTCTTACATGAAGAACATAATAAGGAGCCCATATCAAAGCTCTTTGTTGGATAGAACTTTTTTTCTTGCTAACACGTGCACGGTGCCCATGACTAAAGACCGCGTTGCATGACCAGGGTTGCCAAGCTCTGATATGATTATTGCACTGTCCTAGGTGACCCAGAGGCCAAGCTCACATAAGATGAGATGTCTTTTCAGGATTAGCTTTGTCCCAAAGGATCCTATTGATCTTTTAAGAAGAGATCCAGTTGCTTTTGAATATCTCTATGTACAGGTGAGTGTACATTACACTATTGTTAGCATAAAGGAGAAAAAAGGATAGTTGCACTCATTGTGTTTGTATAGATTTATATCTTCACATAGAAAAGCATGGCCGCAGTAAATCCTAGTTTTTATTTCTGCTGCACAAAGTCAATGAATCCACTTGGGGAATGTGCAAATCTTTATCATCTACAAAGTCCCCTTCCTTCATAAGTCTCTCCAAATAGTAATGCTTTGATAACTTTCCAAAATATATTTGGCTTTAGAAAAGAGTGAAGCTGAAGTAATTGCTAATAGTTATTTCTGGTACTGTAATATCAGACAGAAATTATGTTTGAAAGGGAACTTTGGGTAAAATGGATGAGAAAAACTGATGTACAAGCAATGTGGCTCTCCTGGGTATCTCACCAGTTAGAATACGGCTATCCTGAGTCCAGATCACTGATACCCTCCCAAAACTCTTTGTGGAAGAGGATTACTGTTCTCCCCAGAAAGAATGAAGAGAGCTTAGATCAAAATGCTCATGCCTTCTGCTCTTCGGCAGAAGTCCTTGTGTTCTTCAGAAGTGCCCATACCTGGCTAAGCATGACACCTCTGAGAGCAATAGCCCTATCTTCAGCATGGTCCTGGTTCTGAGTTTGAGGTTACCCTTCATGCAAGGTTAATTTGAAGAAAAAAAAAAAAAGACAGACTATAATTTATTTTTAATGCAAGATTTTTGAACTTGATGCTCCCTCTACTGGTTCTTTGACAGAGCTGTAACGACGTGGTTCAGGAAAGATTTGGACCAGAACTGAAATATGACATTGCCCTGCGGTTGGCTGCATTGCAAATGTATATTGCAACTGTGACCACCAAGCAAACTCAGAAAATCTCGCTCAAATATATAGAGTAAGTTGAGAATACAGTGTGTTCTTTAGAAGTGAAACATCAGGAGTAACTCATAGATTCTTTAAGGTTGTTTCTTTAATATGTCTATATCTACGCACCAATTTCAGGTTCATTCTTTGTCGCTGAAATTGATTCAGGTGTGTTAAGAGCTGTAAGTATGGACTACACCTTTTGGTCATCTGCTTAGGCGTGTGAAATAGCCTGTAACTGTAAATAAGATTAAGTAACTTGTTTTCAGTGTTTTAATGGACAGATCTAAGTTTATATGGTCTGAATCCTCAGGTTTTTGTAGAGATTATTTCAGTAAGATTTGGATGATTTCTTGGTACAGAAGGTTGTAGCACCTTAAGTTCCACTTGAAAGATTTCTTAGATGCAGAAGTATCCCAGTAGGCACCCGTTTTATGTTAGACAACATGTATTTGTAACTGCAAAGAAAAAGAAAATTTCCATAATGCAACAGTATGTACATCTGCTTGGATTAAAAAATAAAAAACAAAAGTAAACCCCAAAACTTTTGTTGGTTTTGCTTAGTTTGCTTGCAGAATGCAAATGGAAACTTGCACACTCAGTCTTGCAGAGTTTGTCCACCTTACTGAGGATCATGTTATATTGTATAATAGTAATGAATGCGCAGAAATAATTACTTAAAAGTGAAGAGTCAGTCTTCTATCAAAAGGGGTGCTTCAAACAGAAAAGAAAATTTGGTAAAAGGAGGGAGACTGGTTGTTTTTTGAGGGTAAAAAAGCCCCAAAATACAAGTGATAAAGACAACAGCTGACTGTTTTGCATATTCTTAAAAAAACCTAGAAAATGAAATTAAATCTGACATTATGTTGTTAAATCATCTGCAATTTTAATTCTATAATAGTACTTGCCTATGTAATTAAGTGGTATTTAACAATACAGCATGGATTTTAAACATAAAAACTTTAATCTTCTTTTCTGAAAGTCATGATTGAAGAGATAGAAGGGATAGAAGAAAGATTATATATTATTCTAAAGCATCTTTTCATTAGTAGCATATAGTTTGAATATAGAAAATAACGTGTTATTGCAAAACTCTGGACTTGATCAACTCTCCTCCTGTTTTCAGGTGTTCATTCACTTGGCATCATAGTCACCAGTCTTTAGATAAATAATCATCAGAGGAATGTGAAATTAAATATATACCTTTTATTGCAGAAAAGAATGGGGATTAGAGACTTTTCTTCCATCTGCTGTGCTGCAAAGCATGAAAGAAAAGAACATAAAGAAAGCACTTTCACACCTTGTCAAAGCAAATCAAAACCTAGTTCCTCCGGGTAAAAAGGTATTACATTTGCATCTTAATGGAAAATATGTTATAAAGAACAGAAAGGGTGGCGTGCATGGGAAACATTCAAAATTAATCCTTTGGAGAAACACCTAGCCATTATATTTTCAGAGAATATAGACAATTTAACTTCTGGTGCTCAGTACAACATAGCCAAGAACAATTAAAAATAAATAATTATACCCCGACTAAACTATCTTCTTGAGAAGGCCAGAAAACTGGTTATTAGTGCTTCATGTATGATAAAGATACATATTTTTTAATTCATTTAGTGCTTCCTATTAATGGCAGACTTGTTAAGAAAGCTATTTTTCTGTCTCTGATGCTCAAATCAGAGCCACGTTAACCTATGGGTCTGACATAAATGCTGTTTTTCAAGATTGTTTTCTGTTATGCTATAGATAGAGACTTTTCACGGGCCAAGATCTAACTGTATAGATGATGCTCCTTACAGTAACTGACCCTCCTTGCTATTGTAAAAAGCTTTTCTTAGCAGTAAGGTTTAACTTCAGCTGGAAAAATCACATAGAAGAAAATGTCTCTGAGAAATGCCTTTGTTACATGCGTACAGCTGAGGCTGGGTTTAGACACCATAATGAGGTTTCTTTATGCAAGTCATCTAGTCTCTCTTTGTAGTCAATGGAGAGAAATAGGCACTTCTAGGGAGTGATTCATCCCATCCCACATTAGGAACCAAAAATAGGTCAGATGACTTGTGTCCTGGAAATGCCTATTTCTCTCCATGGACTATAAAAAGAACCTAAGAGTGACTAGTTGAGGCATCAAATGAGTTGACACTTTGTTTCTGAACACAAAAACCCCAAAACGCCTGGTGCCTGAGCTAAGGTTTGTTGTGATCAAGAGGAATCCTGCGTGGAGGTTTCAGATCACATCATGACTGTGAACGTAGCTCTGTGTTTGACCTGCGATGCTCAGGAAGAAAGGCCACCTTTTTGACTGGAGCACTGCATGTCTCCTGTACTGCTGAAGCTAAAGCTAAATAATGCCAATTGCTTATTGTTAATCCTGGTAGTATAAATTCGAGTTTATTTTGGAAGCCAATGCTGCTGCAGGCCTTGCAGGTGATGACAGTGGCATACAGCACCAGCTCTGGGTTAGAAGAGGGGTTGCAACAGTCCCTTCCTGCAGCAAGCAGACTTCATTGTTTTTGCTTCGCTCTTTTCGATTTGAGCTTTGGAAATTGTGTGCCCACCTGCTTTTTAGCAGGTACGTCTCAGAAGCAAAGCATCTGAGCTTATCATCACCTTCTGTCTCGCTTGTCAGTACTAACGCAGGAACTGATTTCTTTCTGGGGTCTTCTGTCCCTCCTCATGAAGGGAAGCCTGTTCTCAGGATTCTCCCTTTTTTTACAACCCCTGTGTATTTCTCCACCAACTGAACACTTGGTGACGGGAACGGGAAGGCATTCCCACTTGTTGCTCTGCTCTGGATTAATTTCCTCCTTGGTGTCTAGAAAAACTTTAGGATAGGGGCTTTTAAAATGCTGCTCAGAATCAAATAAGATTTTGAATTAGAAATCTAGTGGCTGAAATGAGAATAGCAAATGAGATGAGCTTCTTTTATCTTATCTTTTAAAAGTCCAGATATAAGGATTTACACTAGGGAGATAGAAGGTTTGGGTCTCGACTGTTTGGGTGAAATGAACTGTTTCTTGTTCTGTCACATAAAATATTTCCAAGTTGTTTCTTTTTAAGTAGGTAGTTTAAGCTCAAAGGAGAAATAGGAGATAAATTATGACATGTATTGCATGATATGATCATATGTATTGGTGTACTGTATTTGGCTTTCAGATCTATTCCCTACTAAATATAGTGGAAGAGTTTTATTTTTTAAAAAATGGGAAATGCAGTAATGAGGTGGAATAATATGCCATATGCCACAAGTACCTAGCAAAATGTAATACACAGAGCTGACAAAAGCAAATTCTTTGTTTTCTTTCTCATAAATGTTTAAGAACTGATGGTGATTATGAACGGAAAGCTGCTGTCTAGTCTTGAAATCCCTCAGTGAACAGATGTTTAATTTGAGTAGTTTGACATTTTCCCTTCATTGGTGCAGTTACGAAGTTCTTGCAGTGCTCTGATCTGCCCGTACCCAAGTTCCCGGTGCATTTTAACTAAACAAGCAAGATCTTAATTTTAAGAATGAAACTGTTTCTCCTCATCTGAAACTCAAGCATGTAATGATTTAGTTTCAGGCTCTGAAGAGCTGTTGTTGCAGTCTGTTCTCCTTAGACTACACAAATACATTTTCCTTCTGAATTTGGTTATGTGATGATTTCCACCACTACATCTTACCCCTGTTTCTCCTTCCTTAGCTATCTGCTCTGCAAGCCAAGGTGCATTATCTAAAGTTCCTCAGTGATCTACGATTATATGGAGGGCGTGTTTTCAAGGCAACATTAGTGGTAATATTTTTCTTTAAATAGTCTTTCTCTTGATTTTCTTTATCTAAATATCCTTCTGCAAAAGCTGAGCCGTATTATTTTCTTTAGAAGCTTTTTCATACACTTAAAACAATAATTGTTAAATTGAACCGAATCACTTTTTTTTCTTCTACTCTTGAAAATAACATTCCTGTTGTAACTTGATTTTTTACTAAGGATTTAGAGATAGGTTGACACCCTTCTGGCAAATAGCACCATTGGACTAACTATAGAATACTAATATTACTAGTCTGGAAAACTCTTGATGACAAAGATTTTCTTTCAACAGTAGTAGATTCCATCTGTCTGTCTGTCCATCATACTATCCATTCAAAAACTACACTACAGTCAATATCCAGGAGCAGATTCCTTTACTTTTTGTTTTTAATTATGAATCAGGTATGCTCTTCTATATCATCTTAGAATAACATCATAATCTTCAATGTAGAAGTGCCATGCAAATGTAGCTCCTTGAAAATGCAAGGCAGCAGTGGCCATTTCTGCCACTATGCGGTACCTGTCATGTTTTTTACTTTTGCTTTTTTCTTTTTCGTGCTAAAGCAGGGAGAAAAGCGTTCAGAAGTGACGCTGCTAGTAGGGCCGCGGTACGGAATCAGTCATGTGATAAACACCAAAACAAACCTGGTGGCTCTCCTGGCAGACTTCAGCCACGTGAACAGGATTGAGATGTTTACAGAAGACGAAAGCAATGTTAGAGTTGAGCTGCATGTCTTAGATGTAAAGGTAAGTTTGTTGTTGATTTATATTGCTATAATATCTTTAAATAACATTTTTGTCTGTATTTGAGTAGTTGATCAAGTTATACTCTTCTGATCATTTTCATGCCAATAATATTCTGAGGGTGCGTTTTCAGCTTTTTCATGGTCAGAGTGCATGTAGAGTATGGCTGGGGCTTTTGAGGGGCCTACAGTGTACCAGACTGCTGCTTGGCAGCACTTGTATTCTGTTGTGATTTTTCTCTTGGCTGACACCAGGCAACTCGCTTTGTTGTTGTCTTCCTCGATTTCTGAGGTCAGGAGAGGTGATGATGAAATTGGCCTTCTTTTGAAGCAACTTGAGCCCCTAGAAGCTCCTTCTACTGTAACAGACAATATTATTACCATTAGAGAATCTCCAGCTGCATCAGACTAGTGTCCCCTGTAATCCAGTGTTTCATCTGTAATGTTTGCTGCAAGTAACCCATAGCGGTTACCAGTGAAATAAACTGTAAAAAGGCAAGGTTTTTTTCTTACCACTTATAATTCCAGTTAAGTGTTTTACCCTACATAATATATTCATAGATGCTCTTCATCTACCTACAGTTATTTAATTTCTCTTGAATCCCACTTAACACTCTGTTCTGTGGCATCTAGTGCCAGTGAGTGCAGTTTTGTGTATTATATTGTCCTGGTTCTTCTTGGTGCGTTTTCTATTTGGTTTTGAAGTGAAAAGCTTCATCGACTGTCTAGAGCATTAATCAGGATAATCAGAGATTGAAGGAAGAGTTCTCCTTATACTAGAAACTTAAACATTCTGTGAAAAGAAATAGAGCCTAAGGGTTCTTTTTGCTTACCCAGGTATACGCAAACAACATACACGAGGAATATTTTACTAAGCTTTTGCTTTGAATGCTTTATGTTTATTGACCTGGAACTGTTTCCCTGTATTTAAGTTAAAGAAAAAAACACTGTTGTAAATTAATCTAGATGCTCTTTGACAGCAACTTAAGAGAAATGCACAGGTTGGTGAACACAGCATCTGTTTCACCATACTTAGCAATGATAGCATCTGAGGATCTAAGGCTACTCTTCCTGCATTACTATGCTAAACTCGTAGCCCTCTTGTGAGAAAGCTGTTATCCCCTTTTGCAGTTGGAGAAAAGAATGTAGAAATTAAATCCTTCCCATCTGCTTGTAAGTAAAATGCAGCACTGTATGCCCTAGGATTATATATTACCATGATATTTTCTTGTTTTATATCACAATACTGTTACTGTCTTACTGCAAACTGTGCATATCCCTATCTCCTTGCATTTAGACACATGCAATCTTAAACCCAGAGAGACTGGCCTAATGTTAAAATTACAAATCTAGGAGGCTCTGGGTGGAATTTGACAAAAAATTGCTTCTCTGTGGGGCAGAAGTAGGGATTGTCTGTGTCCTGCGTAAGAGACATGGGCACACACGGGTAGTTATTTTCAACTGATGTTTTCATCCCTTGGCTTACCCAAAGGTAGCAGGTTCATATATCCAGATTCTGAATATGCCAATATATGTCATACATGCCAATATTTTTTTAGTGAATAAATGGTTTGGATTTTTGTTTTATTTTTTGTTCTTTTTAATGTCTTCTCAATCATGTATCACTTGGCAGAAGCAGTCAATAAAAGTTTAGCTGTCACAGGACTGTTCAGCGTATGAACAGTAGTTCACAGCACCCTTTTCAGCAGTCTGAGATTTCTGTGGAGATCATCCATTTCTGTCAATCACTGCAGCAAACTTGAGATCAACATAGCATTTCAAATGTTAGTTTTTAGTAGTCACTCAAAAGAACAGAGGTTAATTAGCCCGTTGGAGGTTTAGTAATTTATAGTTAACTTCTATAGCTGTAGTTGAATGCTTTGAAAGAAGCATGTATTGACTAGAACCTCAAAATGCAGCACAAAATACTTCAAAGAAAAAAATGCATAAATTCTACCATGTTGCTGAAAACTGTTCGTACAACATTGAGGGCAGCCAGTTTATTTTTGCCTAAGATGCTACGGCACAGGTATTAAAAAAATTATCAGCCCTGTTGCGGGTTGGCAGTAACCTATGCTCATCAGTTACGTTTTGGCCACTGCCTGCATCAGGATCAGTTGTCTTTTAAGTAGCAAGGGGTTGAGTAAGTTGGAGAGCCATCCTTGTTGCATGTAGTACTCCTCCTGGAACAAATGATGCAGGTACCTGCATCTGTCTTGTGGCGGCAGGCTCTGCACGCTGAGTTATGATAAATTGTCACAAATGTCCACATAGCTATGTGTCACTGCAAACTGTGAGTGATAAGATGGGTTGTCTGTGGTGTAATTTCTATGTACGTAAGGGCTTTGTTTTTATTTCCTCTCCAGGACTTGTAGTGGCTAGACACCTTAAAATAAATTTGAGAAGAGCAGCTTTTCTTGTTAAAAGCTACAGAGACATGAACAAAACTTTTAGGCAAAGAGATTTATATCTTGTGGCAAAAAAAGGGAATTAAAGAAAGTACGTTTCAAATGGATGTCTCGGGTTCAATGCTCACTAGCCTGGCAGCCATCGTTTTTCAAACCTCTGAGGTCTCTCATTTTTCTGTTAGGTCTGACTTTTTTTCCTAAATGCTTTGAGTTTGCTGATCTCCCTTTCGAGGATCTCTCTCCATTCTCTTTGTCTCTGTTTCTCTGCTTACTTTTTCATCACTTGTCTTTTCAGTAATGCCAGGTCACAAACACTGAACTCTTCTAAGCTGTTATGGTAATAGTCACTGTCACTGCTGTGTCATGGTAACTTTAACCTCACTACTGTATTTTCTGGTCTGGAACTTTCCCTGACTCTGTTTGCTTGCTGAGTTTTGCTTCTTTACCTGTGCTTAGGGCATCTCATTTTCTGGGAAGCTGCAGGTTCCCATACTACTGCAGGACTCCAGCACCTAATGTACCAGTTTGTTAGCCCTCAGCAGTTTCAGAGTAACAGTGCTTTGACGAGAATAATGTCTCTATGAAAGAAAAAGATGGAGCAAGAGTCTTGAAATGGTTAGCTTCATTCAGAAAGAGAGTAAAATCAGCTGTTAAGATGTCCAGCTGGACTTCTACCTTACTGCAACTCCAGTCTTTTCTAAATGTTTGTTACTGTTTCATATTAGTAGTGAGGAAAATAAGTTCTCATGTATTTTTCAATGTGGTGTTTGTGATGTAATTCCTTTTGCTTCCATGTAATGGTATTGTCAGCAGGTAAACAGATTGAGGAGGAATAGCCTTAACCAAGACATGGTTTTATTCTTCTTAGCCTATTACTCTGCTGATGGAGTCATCAGATGCAATGAATCTTGCTTGCCTAACAGCTGGATACTATAGACTGCTGGTTGACTCAAGGCGCTCCATATTTAACATGGCCAACAAGAAAAATACAGGGAGCCGAGAAACAGGTATTCATTGCACAGTATGTTAACAATGGTCCAGTGTGTAAACCAGAAGCCATCTTAAGCCAGTGCCCCTCCAGATAAATACAAGGCTATGCCACAGGAGATCTGATTGCTGGCTCAGACCTAGCACCACAATATATCAGTTCAGCTTTATAATGTTCTAATATTCAGCCTATGATAGCATCTTAATGGCAAAATAAAGCAGGAGATGAATGTCTTTCATACTGTAGTGAAACAGATGCATGCTCCCTGTGAGTGTTAGTATATTACATGCATATATCTTTCGTAAGAATACATATGGTGTTGGAGAAAACAGCTGGGGATTTGGTTTTGTATTACTATTCCTGGAATAGCGTTTGCTCTTAGCTGAGATTTAGTTTTGTACTAAAGTACAAAAGTACCAGTTAAACTTCAGGTCATTGAATCAACAGGTATTTTCACTTAGAGCAGAGGTGAGTTTGAAAGTGCTTTTCTAATGTTTGATGGCCCAGCTGTCCCATTCAGAGTGTTTATTGCTCAGCATTAACACGTTATTGTTTAAAAATTGCATGACTTTGCTCTTTGATTTCACAATGTTGATTTTATTTCACCATGCTATAGGAACTGAAAATAGAGGGAAGCATAATCTCCTTGCTTCTGAGTGGAATTGTATACCAAAAACTACCACTTTCATGGCTGAAGGTGATCAAGAGGCTCAAATGTCCTTTGCCGATCCAAAACAGAAGACTGTAGATGTTTCTGAAAGTCTGTTATGTCAAAAAGAACACAGACATCTGTACATAGAAAATACTTATAATTCAGGTGGATTTGATCAACATCTGGCCAAGCAAAGTGACCCCACTGAAGCAGAAGAAAGCAGAAATTTTAATCAGCCTTCACTGCTGTCACTCTCAGGTTTGGAATCTAGCAAGAAAGCACAGGATTCCCCCAGGGGAGCAAAAGTTTCCTTTATTTTTGGAGATCACAACTTGGATGGTATCAATCCCCAGACTCTCGGCTATGAAAGGCTTTTGGATGAAAGTCCAGAAGTGCTAGAAAAACAAAGAGCCATTTATATTAGTAATGCCAATGACATTAAAGGCCTGGAGTTGTCACCAGACGCTGAAAGCATCCAATTTGCTACAAATTCTGTTTACGCAACTATCAATGATGGCAAAATATTTGGAGCTGCGGAAGGGATAGAAGAGCCTTTGCTGCATGATATTTGTTATGCAGAAAACACAGATGATGCTGAAGATGAAGATGAAGTAAGCTGTGAAGAAGACATTATGGTAGGAGAAATCAATAGGCCTGCTCTTCTCAGCCTGTCTGGTTCTAGTGATGATATTATTGATCTGACTTCACTTCCGCCCCCGGAAGGTGATGATAATGAAGATGATTTCCTATTGCATACCTTAAACATGGCCATTGCCGCTCCTCCACCTGGCTTCAGGGACAGTTCAGATGAGGAAGACTCTCAGAATCAAGCAACGCAGCCTAGAGACAACAAGGAGCAAGCCAGTAATCTAGGCAATGACGACATTCCAGTGTCGCTTATCGATGCTGTCCCTACTAATACAGAGGGGAAGTGTGAGAAGGGGCTAGATGATGCTGTAGTCTCTACACTTCAAGCACTAGAAGCTTTGGCTGCTTCAGAGGAACAGCAGACGAATGACAATTCAGGTTCTTTCACCATAGTTACATTTATTCATTGAAAATCATTCCATCTCATCCGTTTAGCTTTGGAAATACTCCATTTCATGAGGGTTGGGGTTTTTTTGGTTTTGCTTCTTTTTTTTTTTTTTTTTGGCCATCATTTTGCATACATCACATTCCATATTATTTAATGGAATTACCATTATGTTACTAAACTACCTGTCCTGGGAACTGTGCAATAAAGTCAGAGTATTCTTACCAAGCATATTTTTGTCTCTAACACACCCCCTTTGCTTGTCGCTTACCCAGGTACTTCAGCTGCTGTCATTTAATTGACTCTTATTTTCTGTGGCTTGTAGGTGTAGCTATCCTGCGAGCATATAGCCCTGAGTCATCTTCAGATTCTGGCAATGAAACAAATTCCTCTGAAATGACTGAAAGCTCTGAACTAGCCGCGGCACAGAAACAGTCGGAAAACACAGCACGTATGTTTTTGACCACAAGTGAAGGCTACCAACCCCTTGTGGAAGAGCAGACTGAATTTCCCATTGCTAAGAATCAGGCTGGAGGGCCAGGCATGAAGCCCTCGCAGCCTTTAGCTGGTCGTCAGGCTGCAGAGCTACAGTCAAAAGTTGTGCCTTCAAAGCAGATCCTTCATTCAGATAACATGGAAATGGAGCCAGAGACTATGGAAACAAAATCTGTCACTGATTATTTTAGCAAATTGCACATGGGATCCTTGGTATATTCTTGCACTAGTAAAAGGAAAAATAAGATGACAGACAGCAAAGTAAAAGCACCCTCTGATGGCAGTGCTACCGTGAAAAAGCAACAGGGAACTAAAAAAGCAGAGACTGATGAAGATCTAAAAGCTAAATTTGGAACTCTTTCAGCAAGAGACAGTCAACGCCTAAGCACTTTTAATGTGGAGAGAACTGCCTTTCGCCAAAGATGGTACGCTGCCGATGATGGGGCAGCAGATAAGCCAAGCCCAGAAACAGTGAACGGGAAGACTTTTCCAAGAGTTCCTGTCCTTGGTAAAACAGAAACAGACTGTAAGGATGAAGTGGATCCTGAGGTGGATCAGGATGATACCTCGGGCCTTGGCCAAGGTGAAAACTTTCTGTCAGATATGACTGCCGTGTCTTCAGCCAAAGACCTAAACGACGCAGAAGATACCGATTTGTCTGCCGATGACCATCCTTCAAAGCTTCCAGAAGCTGAGCAGAGTGTGGCTAGACTTTGTGAATATCACCTGGCTAAGCGCATGTCATCTCTGCAAAGTGAAGGCCATTTCTCACTGCAAAGCTCTCAGTGTTCTTCAGTGGATGCAGGGTGCAGCACAGGCAGTAGCACGTGTGCTACCCCCGTTGAATCTCCTCTTTGTACCTCTGATGTTAAGCACATTATCTCTGACCCATCAATGAAGGGCATTGCCTATATTCCAGCGGATGAAAGAGCTGCCATTCTTCCAAACCATGGAACGACGTACAAGGACCTGCACCAGCAGCCTGAAGCTGTGTGTCACAGAATGACGGTGCCTGTCGTGCATTCAGCAATTAATGCTGAACCACTGTTTGGCACTTTGAGAGAAGGATGTCATCGGATCCCCAAGATAAAAGAAACTACAGGTACAGCAGTAATAAAGTGTTTCTTGTGTTTGTTTTAACGCTAAATGTTAAGGTTCAGGACTAGGCGTGATGTTTGCATTATCTTTCTTGAAACTACATTGTCAAGCTGTAGCAGACAGTGGGATTAGTCCTTCAGAGTATCTATTGAGTTTACTTGTACATGTTGAGATGTTCTTATGAGCTGCTTACAAAGATTATTTTTTAAAAAAATCCATCTCGTTACAGTTGAAAATATTTGGGGGGACATTAATGGAGAAGTCTCTCTTCCACTCTTTGGAAGCCTCTTCAAAATCCATAGTCACTTGAGTTCCAGGATACTTGTTAGATTATGAGATTAGTTCACAGAAGGTATATTAATGTAGGAGAGGAAAAACTGTGATTCATTTATTATGTATCTCATATGTTATTTTAGCAGATTGTCAAAAACATGCCAGAATGAATAAAAGCTCTAAATGTAAGGATGAGAAAATGTCACTATCTTATTAAGCATGTATTTACTTCACCATCTGACAGTGGGTGTTTCCTTAAAGAATAATTTACATACAGAACCATTACTGCATTTTTAAGTTTCAATTTCAAGAGATTCTATGAACTTATTGTTATAAAAAATTGCATCTTTTCAGAGGTAGCATTGGAAATGCTTTCAGTTGGGATTTAAATGTTTCCCTCTTCCTGGGTTGCAACCCACATGTAGCAGGAGGGAGTGAATGCATGAAAACCTGAAAGTGGATGGACTAGGAGCAACAACGAGAAATGTTATTTCTCTACCAAAAAACCACATAACCAAACCAAAATTACCATGAATACATGAATACAGCTTTCTGTACCCTCTCAGGCATAGTTAAAGAAGGTATTTTAGTCTGAAAATATTCATCTAATTATTTAATAGAAAATATCCAATCCATATATTGGGGGAGATTTAGGAAGTTTTAAAGATGATTTTCTATTCCTTTTTTTTAAATTAGTCTGCTGTGGTGGAATGAACAATTAACTATTCATAAGTTGTAAGTTGTTGATAGATTGAAATACAAAAACCATGAGGAACTAGCAATTAATTTTTTGTGAAATATTTTGAGGAATGGAGTCCACTGGGAAATACCAGGAATCCATTTGTCCTGACTGTTAAAGATATTTAAAAGTTCAGTCTCTGAATGTTATCAGGGTGATGCTTAATTATTCTGTCTGCTCTTCTCCTACCCCTAGTGTAGCTTTCACAGAGCCTGAAAAGGGAAGACAAGGAGGCATGCCTACAGCTTTTCCTAGACAGCCTCTAGCTGACTCCATCATGCTATCATCCATGCTATCAGAATCAAAGGTGCCAAGTCAAAATGAAGACTCTTGTGACATTCCCAAAGTAAATCAGGCTTGTGGGGCAACAGTTAGTTTACGGCCATATGACATGATAGGAGGAAGCCTCAGGATGCCGCACAACAGGAAAGTGCTGAAACGCAGCAGCAGCATCATTGGAGGATCTGCAGGCATTGAGATGCTGTTTGAAAAGAAGGCAGCCGCAGCCAGCTTGAAATGCCTGGACGTCACCCGAAGAGACGAATCCAAGTCGGAGAGAAGGGTGGAGTTCCCCCTGGGCAAAAAGCTGTCAAAAAGTTATTCCCAGAGTTGTGTGT
The DNA here is from genome assembly GCF_963921805.1 of Phalacrocorax carbo. Classification (NCBI taxonomy): domain Eukaryota; kingdom Metazoa; phylum Chordata; class Aves; order Suliformes; family Phalacrocoracidae; genus Phalacrocorax; species Phalacrocorax carbo. The sequence goes on along the minus strand of NC_087513.1, from coordinate 135,918,981 downwards.
ACGTCAGCACTGATAGGAAGGACAGTAAGAGGTGTTCGGGCACCGGCGCCAGCCAGAAGGACTCCAAGCAGTGTCGAACATTGCCCTTGCGGAAGCTGGACACCAGCACCTGGAGGTGTCGTGGCCCCTTTAGCTATTGTTTCCTAAGCAGAGGAAACGATGACAACGACGATGAAGATGATGGAGACAGCCATCAGCTCTCGTGCGTCTTCGAACCACAGCTCCCGCGTGAGCTCGCAGAACCACTCACTCAGTCGTTTTCCAGTGAAAATGAGCAGAAAGTCTTGGAGTCCCCGAAAGCTGCTGAGCCCATGCAAGATGAGGCAGTCAACGTGCATGAGAAGAGCAGTGCTGACATCCAAGGTGGCCAAATTGATGTGAATCTCAACGATGTGGCCTTCGCTGCACAAATCACGCGAATAAGCGTGATGAAAGAGAAGACGTATGCAATGCCTGATGGATTTATTGCAGCACAAAAGGATGCCAATGAGCTACTCTCACTGGTCCGAGCAAGTATGGGCAAGAGAGAAGATTTACATCCAGAAACATATGACCTTAAACTTTCTAAGTACAAACAACTGTTATCTATGGAATCGAGACAGTTGGGAAGTGCCTGCAGGAAAATGGCCATGGCTGATAAAAGCCCTGAGGAAATGCTTTTAGCTATGACTTCCAGCTTTCAAGTACTCTGTTGCTTAACAGAAGCCTGCATGCGTTTAGTTAAAGTCATGAACTCTGAAACACAGCAGCAGGAAATTATAGCTAAGATAGACGAGGTTGTAATAAACTACATTTGTCTTCTGAAGGCTGCAGAAGCAGTGTCAGGCAAGACCTCCAGTGATCCTAGCATTAAACTCTTGGCTCGACATTCGACTACCATGGCCGCTATTGTAAGCACACTAACACGTTCTCTTAAAATGCTTTTAAACAAGTAAAATACAAAATTCACTTCATAATCTACCTTTGCAAAGCCATACATAAAAAACTTTTATTTACTGTATGTGTATGAACTAATGTAACAAACTCAGCTTTCTCTGTATATTTTGTTATTTTATATAAAATAGGTATGAGATTTAAAAAAAAAAGTTAAAATACTGAACATTGACAAAAGTAATGACCAGATCTGTCCTTCCGTTTATACAAAAACAAAAGCCAAAAAGACCCTCTCCCCGAGACCAGAAAAGTGAACAGAGAATATCCCATATAGGAGCAAATCGATGTTTGGCTATTTTTCGTATAGTCAAATCTATGGTTGTATGAAGTGAACTTTTAAAGCCTGTTATGTCAATGAAGTAGTTTTCTGTTTTATCCAGGTTTTCAATTGGAGAACGCTCCATGTTTAGAAATGAGAAATTAAATCATAATGTATATAACACAATATTTAATGTTTTAAAATTATAATTTTTAAGCATTGAAAATAGCAAAAAGACATTTAAAATCCAAGAGACTATTATAACTTACTAGAGAATATATATATAATAAATGACTCCTTTGTTCATATGGTCTGAATTACCTGATTCTTCTTTTCTAGGAAGTTCTATATTTAAAAGAAAAAAAAAAAGTATTGAAAATACCAACTTCAGAGGGTATCTGATGTATTGAACATTACAGTGTTGCATTTTAGATAGTGAAAGTAACTGTGGAAGACAGAGGACACAGAAATCAGAGTGGTGTTGTTCTCTCTGAAATGGAAAGTTGATGCCATACTGGTCAGACCAGAATGTATAGGGCAGGTCTACACCCTCCTATGCTTGGTAAATGAGAGAGCGGACCGTAAGGAAATTCCTATGCTGTTTACTGTTTCATCATATATCTATGGTGCATCTGAACAACATGAACTGCATCTATTTTGTTAAATATTTTATACTTCATATTTTATGATTCTGAATGTTTAACTGTAAATAAGTTAGAAATAAAATGAAGTTTTCAGAATACAATAAATATCTCTGAAGTATTTCCAGCCAGAGACAGTTCTTCTCTGAGTGATGACAAAGGCAATTTGTGAGTAATCTCTCCCATCCAAACTTTTCTGGAAAACATTCTGTAGTCTTGCATTTGAAAGGCAGCCAAAGCAAAAGCTCTCGGTTTCGCCTGGCAAATAGGCTTTCAGAGGAGCATCTGTTAAACCTTCCAGTCACCCAGGAGCAGTGATGGAAAGTGCAGAATACCATTCTCCAAACTGGTGTAGGTAATTTTCACCTGTTTCTCGTAATGTCACGTGCAAAGAGTGTAACTGCTCTGTTTTGAGCACTTACCCATTCAGCTGAAGCACGCGGGAAGCTTTCTCTGCTGCACTAGAAAGACTAAACGAACAGAATTAAGTTTTTGCCAAGGAAATGTTTTCTTGCGTAGAGCGATGCACTTCGCTGTGAAACACGAACGTGCCCTTTCCTCCGACTGCAGAGAAACATCTCCAGAAACACAGCCTGAGAAGCTTTATCTATTGTTTGTAGGAGAAAAATCTGGTTTCCTAGACCGATTCACTTCGCACGCGGACCCACTCTCGAGGGCAGCTCAGAGGTAGGCTGCAGGCTGATTTACACTGGCCGTGGGTGACAACAGCCTGCCCCATGGTGGTGCTCACACTCAGCGCTCTCATTTTGGCAGCCCTGGGAGCGGGGCTGTGCGCTCTGCTCTTCTGCTGCAAGTACCAGTGAAATTCTTCCTCTGGGTTTTCAGTATTTCATACTGGGGAAAAATATGCGGAATTGTTTTTATTGGTACATATTCCTTCACTGGTTTGTGAGTTTCTGTAAAAATGTCATCAGTGATTCAGAAATCCTGTTTCAAAAATGGGTTTAGGGTTGTCACAGCTACGCATCAACACAGGTCACAGGGATGTGGCACTTTCAGGGTTGCTAGTCCAGTCCTTTTCATTCCACTCCATACCATAAATTGATCTAATTTTATTTCAAGGGTAAGTAGATTTTTGTCCTTACAGTTTAAGAACAACTCTGATTATAAACCTGCTCATTTTGCTCCCCAAGGTTAACGACAATCTCTTTTTTTCTCTCTCTCTCCTTTTATTTTTTTTTTCTTGGGTGGTGGCAATATTTTTTAGGTTTAACTACTGAGTTTTTTTCCTCTCCTTTTTAATGCATTTTCGTAGACTCATAATAAAATTTGGGTTTCAGGGGAACCCTGGAGTTCATTGAGTCCAGCCCCTGCTCAAAGCAGGTCTAATCAGATCAGGTTGTTCCAGGCCATTTCAAGTTGGACACCCTCCAAGGATGGAGACCCCACAACCTCTCTGGGCACCTGTTCCAATAGTTGACAATCTTTGTAGTTAAAAACTTCTTTATGTCTAATCAGAATTTTCCATGTTCCAACAATATCCATTGCCTTTCATCCTGTCACTGTGCACCCTTTAGAAGAGTTGGGCTCTGTCTTCTCTGGTGTCCTTCCATCACGTAACTGTAGGCTGCAATAAAGTCTCCCCTGAGCCTTCTCTCCTCCAGGCTGAATATGCCCAGTTCAGCCTTTCCTCATATATTGTGTGCTCCATCCCCTGACCAGCATGGTGACCCTCCAGTGGACTCAATGGTGCGTCTTCAGAAACTGCCACCATGTTCCTGCTCAGTTTTGATAAATAGGATCATCTAGCGAAGCTTTCTGAGTCACCCCTCAGAAGGCAGCTTCTCTTTCCCCCAGGATTTCAGATATCCCCATCTGATACCACGTGAATGTCTTTTTCCTAACCTTCCCACACAGAATTATATGCAAGCTTTTAAATGCTGCCTTATGAGGACTTCGTGCAATGGCACAGCTGCTGGAAATCCTCTGCCGTCTCCCGGAGTCACGTGTGTTCACAGGCGTATTAGTTTGGTGGCTCAGAGTCATCATTTGTCAGTAAGTATTTTCATCTTTGTCCTGTCCAGCTAAGGAGATCCCTGGATGATAAAAGAGATAACTGTCAGTAATTGTAAAGCGCATGACCTTGCACATCAGTCGCTACTGAATTATAACTACCTCTGTTAATCGTAAGCATTAAGGTGTCCTTCTCTTCCTGTGTGGTATCCTAACCGATTCCTGCATTATTTGTATGTCTTAACTTCATGTCATCAAGCAACGTCACCAGTATGTACCTACTTCTTACACTGAGTCAGTAAAGAAATACTAGATAAGATACTTTCACCTGGAATACACGAGACACGTATAAGTTTGTATATATACACTGCGTGTTTAGTGATATTTTAACTTGACAAAATGACAGCCATCTTCATGTTTAAGTCCCTGAGTTCAGACTACTTTCTGAAATAATGTTTGGCAAAGTTTGCCATTTTGATATTTAGAAACAAAGCTGCATCTTTGTTTCTAACAAACCTACGTCTCTTTTCCTTCTATTTAATTGAAACCCTGTCAGTTCATGATCACTGGAAGATCCAGAATGCTCTGTGATGCCCTCACTGCTCACCAGAGCACTGTCTCTTACACTAGCACGTTATTTGAAGGTGAGAAATGGGCTCCTGAGTAACTTTGTCACTTACACAGTTATATCTAAGAGAGACCCTATGAGTGCACTGAAATCCAGGTAAAGTTAGCAGTATTTTATCAGGGATTAATTTGGCTTGACAGGGTACAGCTGTAGCATTGTAGCAGCATATGTTACAAGCCAGAGCCTCATTGCACTAAGCACTAAACTGGTACAAAGTGAAAACTTGGTTCATGTCACGAGTAGCTTATTGCTGAGCATGTGACCCTAACATTAACCAGTCTTTGTAATTTCCCACTCCAAGTTCAGGAGTAGCTGTTTGCACAGAAAGAAGGTGATCGCAAGCTTCCACTACGCTACCTGTGGAACAGCCCTACCATGTTTTCAGATGTAGGTTTGGCAAAAGCAACAGAGGGCATGAGGCTCCCTGTAGGTGTTCTCAAGGTGAAATGTGGAATTTTCTGTCAGTGCTGATGGAAACTGGGGGATGCTGATGGGTGAAAATTCATGAGACCTGATAACAGCACTCCCTTTGGAAACTCTGAAGCAATGTATCCTGGGGAGAGCAAATTTAGACTCACAAGACCTGACAGCAAATCTCTGATTTCATAAGGGAGGGGAAAAAAAAAAAAAAAAAGGCAAACTAACATAGCAGCCTGTTTTACTATAGTAAATGTAAACCTTTCCCTATTGATTCTGAATTGCAATTCTATTCTGAAAAGAGACTGCACTCTTAATGGCACATTTTTATGCAATAGGACATATTTAGTTGCATTTTAAAGTTCATTTTGTCATTCTGAAAAAATAAGTATTTATTTTCAGCCCACAGAGTTAAGGAATAGTAAAAAGGAATGTGTTATGTCTCCTGCTCTACTAATAAATTCTTCCAAATACCTTTTTTTCAAGTGGTTGTCCTGTCGCATGTGGACCTTATTGCTCAGGTCTGGGGGATGTTTTCTCTTTATGGTACCTGCACTTGTAACCATCTTCTCTTATTCTCAGCACATTACATTTGCAGACATTTCCAAGAGCTATTTCAGTTTTTCACAATGGCCAACCAATTTATTTCTTGTTCATTTAATCTTTATCAATGTTTTCTTTCAGGATTACCTTTTTGCCTTGCCTGATCTGTGAGATTTGAATTATATCTGGTCACCTGTATAACAGATACCTTTTCTGCCTCAGAATAAGGCATGTTCCTGCGTGATCCCTTTGCCATACTTTTAAAAGTGGAATGTGAGGGCATCAGAAGCTCAGACAGTAGCCTGAGAATGAAAAGCCTCTGAGGCCAACACTAATATTGGCCAAGTTGGAATACTTGCCACCATTCCTGGCACCAGTGGAAGGCTTTCATTCCAATGCAACCAGAAATGGTTGTCCTAAGACTTCTGCTCAAGAAGGCACTTCTCCTTAACCTTTCCATCACGTTAAAATGAAGGCAGGGCTTCTCCCCATCGGTTCAGACTGTTCTAAGTTACCGGCTCAAACTGAAGCAGTCTGGTCCTTTATTGTAAGTTCCTTACCCTTACTGAAGTCCATTTAACATCTGTCTCAGCGTTGAGGTTTAAGATTATTGAGATGTTTCCCTCTGCCAGTCCAATGAGTTATTGGAATTTGAATTTGGTGTTTCACATTCTCGTGGATTCTCCTTCTCCGTAAAGGCAGCTTGCTTTGTTGTCATCTTCTCTGTTAGGAAAATGAAAGAAATCCATACCCCGTGGTTGTTCCGTCTTTGACCTTATTCTTCAAAGACAGACCATCTCTTAAGATGCAGCCATCATTTTTGCTGAAGGTAGTGTCTTAGCATCACTTTGATAATTTATGTTTTCCTTCAAGTTCCTTTGTGCTTCTAAGAAACATACCTTATATGTATCTTTAACAGGAAAAGAGCGCTCTCTGTATTTGTAGTCCAGACTTTCTCAGAACAGACAGACTGTGTATATCTCTGACAGATCCAGTGGTTATCTAAATGGATGGTTGGGTGTTTCAGCATTTGCTAAAAAACTTAGGGATTGATATATAGCTTCTGTGAGACTGTTGAATTACTGAACTGCTATACATCTACCATTCTTTCCCCAGGCACTGTGCAATCTCTAATGAGCTGCCTCAAGAGCTGCCACAGCACTTGGTAGAGTGAATCTAGAAGTGCTATTTGCATGAGGGACATCAAGAACCTCTGCTAAATAATTTATGGCAAGTAATTGTATAAAGTTGCACAGTGTGAACGAACGTGGATATTAATTTGAGAGTGAAAACAAGGAAGAAGACATCCTGAGCTCTGTTAGCAGGGTTTCCTTCAGTGTTTTAGATGGTGTCTCTGTGGCTGAGAAGGAATTAAAATTATTTATGGCCTGCTGTGTTTTTTATGCCATTGTGCCAAAGGTGATGACAACAGTGTGAATACATCCTCCGTGGTTACTGCAAAAGGAAAATCTCTGCAGTCTGGAGTGATGAGGTGTAGGTGTACCCTCAGAACAGATTTATTTATAGACCATGCATCCTAAAGAAGACTACTGGTAAGTTACGTTTCTTTCTCAAAGGCCAATCTCTATTCCACCTGTGAATTACCATTAAAGGATAATAGGACATCAGTCTCTATCAACAAAGACGGAGTTAAGCTTACCATAATTAACAGTATTATTGTTGTTTCTTCCTGTAAGCAAAGGGCCAAAATTAGATAGTTGCCGCTAATACAGAATTTGCAGAGAACTGGTAACAAATATAAAAAAGACATTTTTATATCATGATTTGATACAGGAGACACTGAGATGTTACACAGTGGTTTTTACAGTGGTTTTCAAGTTGCTCTTCAGAGAGAAAAGATGTTTTCTAAATCCTTTTTGGCAGTGCATTGCCAGATTCCTCCATATTGTTTATGCCATTAAAATGACAGCATTGGGTGTCAGTAAATGTCATCAATAGCTTTATCCTTGAAAGCATTATTTCTCATGTGCTAAACTGTAAGTTTGTATGTAGGACAGGTTTGAAAGTGGTGTATTGGTGTATTTAGACATTAATGGTGACAACCTGAAGGCTTCAGGTTTGTTTTTCAGTAGAAGTGCTGAGTTCCTTAATATAAATGAGGAAGTCTTCCAGTGTCCGTGGAAGGACGTCATCGTAGCACTACCCTCATGGGAATCCCATTTTCCAGATGGCCAGGACCGTTTTTGCTGAAAGAGGTGCCAAAGGATCCAGTTTTACTTTGATTCTTCTATTGCCTGTGAAATGGCCACAGATGCAGCTGAGGATCTAGTCTGTCCCTGAGTCAGCAATGCAGAGGTCATGGATGCCTGAAGAATTTCCTCGTCTGTAGTTTTGCTGAGACTGATCATCCTGTCATCCTCCCTGCAATTTCTGATACCTCTTGAATCTTCATGGATGGCCCAAAGAGCTGACAGCCTTCAGAAAGAACAGCCCAATGTCAAACTTTTCCTAGTACATAAATCCATGCTTGCTTCTCCAGCTTTCTGCAGTAAGAGCAGAAAACTGCTTGTGCTCCCTCTCTTAGTTCTAGTCCAAAGCCAGCATGTTTCAGTGGAAAGCTTTAAAGCTTTCCAGCCCCATTGAATACTTATTTTAGCGCTTCCGCTGCAGGTCAGTTCTCCAAGCAAATAAATTACGGGCACAAATGTAGTACAGCTAATTGTACGGCTGACTTTCTCCTTAATAATGCTGAACCATCACTGTCTGATGCAGCCAGATGTATCTCGTAACTTAGTGCAGTTTCAACAAATGTAACGTCTCTGAAATGTAGTTACTTACACAGGAAACTATTTGGATTAGACACTTAAATACAAGCTATTTATCATACGAATTTTTGGCTTTTTATAACTGATTTCTATTTCCTTCCAAGCGTTGCAGATAATTATGTTTCATTCTTCTCAGTTGACACATTTTTTTTCATCAGACCTTGTTATTTCCTACTTTATTCCTCCCTCCTTTCATTGTTAACTCTTTTACACTTGAAAACCGTGTCTTAAAAAGAGATGTATTGGCTATGTTTCTCGTCAAGGATGCTTCACAGGGTTTTGCTTTTAAAAGTAGTTCCCGCCTTCTAAAAAGGAATATGTTTACTGCAGCATCCTCTCTTTAAATCACTGCAACAGAATATTTAAAAGAAAATCTTCTTTAAATATGTGGAAGAACTATGAGAGCAAGGCAGCAATGCATTCCCTGAGGAGTCAGGAAGGATACGTGTTCACCAGAACAAACAAGGGCATGCCTTTCAGCTGCTTCATTTGTGCACTGACTGGACTTCAGGTAAAATACGGCATCTGGAAACAAAACTGACAATCTTTGCCTTGGAGATCCTTCTGTGGAGATTCCTGCCAGCATGCCCTCCAGAAGGAAAAAGTTTCATCCAGTGGAAAAGTTTGGGGACCTCAACCAAAACTTGGAGAATGTTGTGAGGAGCCTTGGACACGAGAAGCATCTCTGCGGAGGCAGCCCGCTTAGCCCACAAGGCGCTGCTTGTGGCACAAAGGTAAGATTGCAAATTAAATCCTTTTTCACATTTTATAAAGTCATTTCCAATGCTGCTATTCTTCCCCCTGACTGAATTTCTCCTGTCAGTCTTACTGATTTTAAAAAAATAATAGTTTTGAATGTTTTTCCTCTCCTCTCTTGCTGTATGAAAGACCCACATAAATGAGTCAATTATCTACTGGATGATAGAAAGAAGACTGGTTCTACACAAAGGCTTGTCTTGCATGTTAAACAATACATCAGTATAGTCAGTATCAGTTTGAGGGCTCCTAAAGCATTTGTACTATTACGAGTAAAAATTGTTAAAAGAAACTTAATTTTGTTTAACTGAGTTATCCACTGGCAACTTATTTAAACAACATCTGAAGATACTGTGGTCTATATTATTTTTAATTTGCTAAATTTTTAAGACTTATTTTTCCTTCCCTGCTTATTCTGAAATTCAGGAAAATGCAGTTTTCTTTGCAAGGCTTGTTGAAAAAGAATCTCATTTAAAATTACATTATTCTTCTTGAATGTCCTTATTTGTACTTCACAAGTTAAACATGAATACATTGGGAGTCTTTTTCCTTGCAGAATAATCTGCACCATTTGTATCTCTTATGTCCATAGGACCGTTGGATTGAAAGGTGCTGCCTTCTCACTGAGTGCAGTTGTGTTTTCTCAGTGCAGACAGGCAGCATCAAGACCCATCTTAAAAGCACCTGGTGTTTTGATGGTCTTTCATGGTAGAAGGCTGTTCCAGAAGATCACTGGTGTACAGTTTAGGGACCTGCTTTTAATTTCTAACCAAAGCCCAGGATAAAAGGCTAGTTATAATACTACATCTTTGATTTAAATAGTTCTCTTCTGTCACTGAATTTCAGATGAGATCTGACCAATCTTTATATAGTGGTATTATTACTTCCCTGTCTATGGAAAACTTCTTGTCTGGCACATCACAGGACCCCATTTGCCTTTCATGCTTGAAGCGTACTGGTGGCTTGGAGTCATTCTGTGCATTGCTAGTATGCTCACTTCCTTCTCCTCAGTCAATTAAGTGTGATGAACTCCTAAGTTATGGTGGACCTTTTTTCTGTCTCCAGGGTAGAATTCATCTTGCTTGACATTAGTTGCCTAAATGCTGGGTATCAGGTATAAATCACCTAAACGCTCTCTGCAGTCAGTGCAGGAAGAGAAAGAGGCATCTCCAGGGGCGCATTCAAAGATGGCTGAGATAAATCACCTCCTGGATGTGCTTTTTTCTCTCTTTCTGTTGACAATATAGAGGGTCTAGACAACCAGCTCAGTCTCAGTGATGAGTATAGGGAGTATCACGGAACTGATGAGTCAATTGAAAGGAATGAGGCACATTGTTTCTCCAAAAGAAATTCATTCAAATCAAGTGATGTGCAGCTATTTCCAGTACTTGTTTGAGGATGTTGTTTAGCCAGTTAGACCACATATCCCAGCTTTTTAGACTTTCTCCTTGTCTTAATTGTTTGCCTTCTTCATACTCACATTTCTTAATATTTTGCTTACAAAGTTTTAATATGCTGTGAGAATTTATAGGAAAGTTTTGTCAAAGTTACTGTGACTGGATAAGTTTGTGTGGTCACTCTTCATATTTTTCATGCTGAGTAATTCTGAAGTTGCTTTCTTTTGTTTGACCTTTCTGCCGATTTAAAACTGAACAGAATATGAACTCCACAAAAGGTGCTTAAGAACGAAGCTACAGCTCAATTTAGCAGCGAACAGTAAGCAGCAGTTCCAGAACTCCTAGTAGTGTGAAAGGTTTACTTTGAGTTGCTAGTGCTGAATATTGCTTGCTTAAAAGCATTCGAGGTTCTTGAACTTCATAAATTTCTTTTACTGGATGATTAGTGGAATGTGGTTAGTGGAACGGGAAAATTTAGGATTCATTTAAACAATGGGAGATGTCTCTGTCAGAGGTGTTCAAATGTGAGCAAGTCATGCTGGCCTCCCTTCAAACCGGAGAGAAGTAGGCACTACTACATTCTACTCACATCACTTAAAAGTAGACATCAAAACCAGCTAAGTGGACTCACATCTTGGAAATGCCCATTTCTCTCTGATGAATTATTAGGGGAGCTAGAGGTAACCAGCTCAAATGTTCATTCTTGCCTTGTAGATGTTTAAAGTTGTATGTTTTTAATGCCATCAAGTGAAAGAACCCAGCTGGGAAATTATAAGGGTATTGAAATTTATTGATTCAGAAGGTCTATGAAGCTTTCTACATTCTTCTTTTTTTTTTTTTTTTTTTTTTTAACATCTATCATTATTTTCATGGTGTTTTCCCTTCCTACTTTTATGTCATGGTATCTCATTAGCCCTTCTGAAAAGCATAATCAAGTCAGTAGAGGACAGCATGGATGAATAACTTCGATAATACTCCAGAACTTGGTGTTGGTTTTCTTCTGTCACCGTCATGCCGCTCCTTCAAGTTGGGATGTACCAGCCTTCCCACTCTCTCGGAGTGAGCCCCGGCGCTGCCTGCCAGCGCTCTTTGTGCACATACAACGCACTGCCTCCCTAAGCACTGCGTAGCGTCAGGACTGGAGATAAGGCAGGGACCTTTGGTAGCCTGAAAGGGAGTGTTTACATTCTGTATAAATCTCAGTATTTTACTTAGCACCAAATTAAATAGGAGTGTTTAACAGCATTTCATAATTATTCACAGTTTAACAATAGATCTTCCTGAATCCTGATTAGTATTTGTATAGAAATTACATAAATACTATTTTGCAAAACTTAAAGTGGGCAGGATTCCTAACTACATCTTTTCTCATATTTCCGAATCCCAGATCACATAAATTGTGGATCAATATTAATAAATAATACCAGTAATAAAAAGGAGAAAAAAGGCAGGTGGAGAATGTGAAATATTATTTCACGAATAACATCACAGTTTTAAATGAGGAGTCAAAAGACTATTTCCATTTTCTTAGGCAAATGCCATGTTTTTTCTTAGAACGTATGTTGATAATTTGGCAGAGGTTCACAAAACCTTCGCCTAGTTCTTACATTCTCATTCAAAGGCTGATGTTTTGTACAAATGAGTCTCACAGTCTCAGATGAGCCATTTTATGGGATTGTAACAGCTGTTTGTTTACATTTATTGTTCAGGGTGCACATCAATTTTCATGAAACTACTCACGTTGCATGTTCACAGCTTTCATTAAATCTCTTTCTCAGTTCAAAATGGCCAAGTATTGTATCTACCTGAAGGTTAAACTTTTTGAAAAGCCGTGAGTTTGTTGACACAGAGCAAAGTACATTTCGATGGTTTTAAAATATTCTGCCAGCGCTTCAGAAAGGAGCCACATCAAAAGCAGTCCAGACACGTTCACTCTTTACTTTGAATGTGCATCATCAGTGATGTCAGTGGGACTCTAGTAAAAGAGTTGTTAATTAACTTATGTCCCTTCTTTTGGCACTGCAGAATAAAAGCACAAAATGTTGTAGGAGCAACCTGAAGAAGAGCAAACATTAGTTTGTTTGTTTCTTTATTAATAATTTATCTAGAAATGTTAAAGATATTTTAAAGTTATCTAATTCTTCCAACCTGTGGCAATATTTTGAGGACCAGACGCCATCAATCTTGCCCCATCCAGATCGTTACGATACAAGAGTTACTGTAAGGATTGCTCCTGCAAACACTCTTGACCTAGCACTAGTTCAGTTTTGGCTGGCAGCTGAGAGTGACAGTGTCCTTCTGAATTATACCTTTGCAAACAGAAAAGAGAGAGGCTGCAAACCTAAAATGAAATCAATTTGATTTCTTTAAAGTTGTTTTATGAGCTGTCCTGCAAATAGACGATCAGAACATAATGGCGGTTCTTATATGAAGATCAGAAAGTAAAGCAGACCCTAAAGAAAAACAACCCTAAACCCCCTTATTATTCTTTTCAAATTTAGAAGAAACCTGTATGGAATAAATATTGAAAAACAGATATTATTTCAACATCCTTAATTTATTAAGGCCAGTTCCTGTGTGTGGATAATTGTTCCTTTAATTTAAAGCAACGGCTACCACTTGCCTATTTAGATTTCCCCATTTGCTCATTTCACTTAGTGAAAAGTGTTGAAGAGTCAGAACTGAGATTTGTCTTACATAAGGAAAAAACAGGCTTTTTGATCTTCCTGTGTTCTCCAAGGGGAAGACTACAGAGAACGCTGTGAGCCATCCTAGAAACAGCAACGTGTCGAATTTCTTTGACAGAGAAAAGAGTAGAATCCCATTCTGTACAGCCATATCTGGTTACTACCTTCTTTGTGTATCTCTTCTTTCTACATGTCCTGCTTCATACACCATCGCCGTGCCCGTGCATTGAACAAGAGGTCTGCAGAAATAATGCAGAAACAACAATATAAACTTTGCAGAAGCGGGCAGGTTTCATTTTGAAATGTCCTAACTTCTGAGTGCTTGACTTAGGCTTCCCCTAGTTTTTGAATTAATTTTTGAGCTATTTTCTAGAGTTAAAAAACTCCAACAAATCCCTTTACACTCTGTATTGACATTCACACAGGTTCTGTACTTGCTCCTCCTGGACAGCTGTTCTGCAACCTCGCTCCTTCCGTAGCTAGAAACTTCATTTTATTTCCAGGTTAAAGTAATACTCATCTTTTTTTTTGCAACTGGGGCCTTCTAAGCAGTTCTCTTCAACCTGTGCCAGCATCCTTCCACATCACATAGAGTCAAGTTCCCTCTGGTTTTCTTAAGCTAACTTCAAGAAGCTCTTCTAACATTTCGATATAGGAGATTCCTCAGAATCTACTTAATCAGGCCATCGATAGTCATCTGTCTCTATTGACAGTACCTCATATGTGCACAGTATCATCTCATTTACATTTTTCAGCATATCAGTAGCTCCTGATCATTCTGGCATTGATTAGTGCCAGCAGTTAAGGTTGTTACCATTATCTGTGGATGCTGCACATTCATCCCACTTCTATTACTTCTAGCCCCTAAGGACATCAGATTTTTTCCAAAATTGTATCCTGATCTTCCTCTGTAAAAGAAAACAAACCAAACCAAACAGGAGAAAAACCCTAACAAAATAACACAGCTGTAAAAAAGTTGTGGAATCCCTATTAAGTACCTCAGAAGTAAGTTCACTTAGTGTAAAGAACTGAAGAGTGAAGATTTCACTTAATGAAAAGTTTTGCAGAGTTAAAATTGAGATCCATGTTTCTTAGCACGGTTATATCACTGAATGGACAATATTGTTTAATTTAGCTTACCAAGGTATTTTTACACTTTTCTGAACTTCTTTTGGAAACACGGGAGACTTGCAGTAGAATAAGAGAGAGAAGAGACAGGGAAAAGTAACAATCAGTATAATTTTCTCCTGTGAAAATGGGGCACAGAATTCCCGTGTTGAAAGCAGTGCTGATAAAAAGCAATGGAAGTCACAGGATGTTCTTTGCCAGCCACATGAGGTCATCACTCGAAATGGATATGCTAGACTAACAGGGATTGCACATTCTGAACCCCACGAAGGAGAGCAGTGCGGGAGCTCAGCCATAGGCCCTTACTCCTGTAATATCTGAGATGCAAAGTCACAGCATCACTTAGGTTGGAAGATCAAGTTGCTCAGGGACCAGCTCATTTTTTAGTATCTCCAAGGAAGCAGATTTCACAGCTGCTCTGGGCAACCTGTTTCAGTGTTGGACCACCCCAAGGTGAAGCAGGTTTTCCTGTCTATGATCAGAATTCCCCACGTTCCAGCTTGTGTCCGTTGCCTCTCCTCCTGTCATTGTGCACCTTTGAAAAGCACCTGGCTCCACCACCTCTGTAACCTCCCAGCAGGTGGTTGGAGACAGCAGCAATATCCTTCTCAGTCTTCCCTTCTTTGGGCTGAACCAGCCCAGTTGTCTCACCCTCTCCCCTTCCTCATGCGTGCCCTCCCTCTAACCATGCTGGTGGCTCTCCGCTGGATGCACTCCAGCACGTCAGTGTCTTTCTCATACCGAGGAGTTCAAAGCTCTGCGCAGCACCCCAGAAGGGGTCTCACGCGTGCTGAGCAGAGGAGGAGGGAAACACTTGGCTTGCTGGCCATACTCTTGCTAATGCAGCCCAGGATGCTGTTCACATCCAACTTGTTGCCTACCAGCACCCCCTTTTCTACAAAGCTGTCTTCCAGCCAGTTGTCCCCTGGCCTATACTGGTACCTGGGGTTATTCTTCTCCAGGTACAGGGCTTTGCCTCTGTACAGGACCCCAGTACAAAGGCCAAGTGAATCTGTTGCTCTTAGCCCAGAGGCGCTGTTGTTCCTAAAAGCCCAGCGCTTTCACATATCCTTGTAGAATAGTTCACAGAGTGTGTGAGCACTTCTAGTTAACAGCCTGGTTAATATCTGTAGCCAGTGTTCATAGTTATGTTCTTTTTAACTTTTTGTATAATTTTTCAGTTTTTGACTTGGAAGGTTTTATCTGGAAGATTTTCTCTTGGAATATTTTATTTGAGACTGGGTCTTAAATTGGACGGGGCTGAGCTTCCAGAATGTCTCATCAGACTGTAGGAAAGATCTTATTGTAAGGGATGGGCATCTGGAGCTGTGTGAAGACAGAGCAGATGTCTTGTGGTTGTCTTAAATTCAGTGTGCCTTTAACAGCAGGCATGCCAAACAGCTATGCTAGGTCAAATGAGAAAGTGACAGCAAATTAAAGCTGTCATGAGAGTAATATTGATAGTATTCTTAAGGGGGGACATTTCTGTTTCACAAATGGCAAAGAAACAGAACAATGAAACCCGTAAACCAAAACCCCATCAGACATACATGAATAGCTTTCAAGGTCTTTCAGTGTTTCAAAGGAAAACAAACGTGCAGAGTTTAGGCAGTTGTCAAAGAACTGGACTTTGCCTGAAATATGTCAAAGCTCAGTTGAGCAAGCAGAGACGGGGAAGGAATGGTGACAGAGATTAGAAGATACCTGAAATCCCAAGGAGAGAGTTCCCAGAGGGAGTGGAAAAAGACGACTAGCATTGTACTAGCAAAGAAAGCTGTTGTCGCCTTTCATTCTTAAAAATAGCACAGACTGGGAGCCTCAGTGAGTGTGCCAGTCCTGCCAAGGCAGAAGTATTGAATACAAAGGTGACTTTTTTTAAGGAAATGAAACATTGGCAAAACTGGAAGGTGGGGAAAAGCAGACAAAACTAAAAAGTAGGATGAGAGGTTCAGACTTGAGGATGAGGACTCCATGCCATTGGAACTTCTTTGCAGCATTGAATTGTGTGACCCGTCCAAGCAGGACAGCCCGTTTTCCAAACAGGGTGGGAAAGAAAGTGAATAGAAATCATTCCAGTGTTACATGAAAATTCATGCCATTTTTTTCTGAAAAGGTGTGAACTAAGGCTAGGGAACAGGTAGAGGCAGAGACAGCCGATGTGTTCAGATTGAAGGGTCCAGGGAACTTCAGGGTCTCCACTGTATTACAGCAGGGTCGCCAGCAAGCATGGGCTGCTGAATGGTGATTCTCAGAAAACGTATCTTTGAAGAGATAACGTTTTCTTTCTTCTCATCAAAATGTTTCTGATTTCACCAGGAGAAATTACGTTATTTCACAGTAATATTGAGTCTTTTCTTTGATTTTCATGCCAAACTCTTAGTTTTAGTTCCCTTAGACATGAAATACCTCCCCAAGTGGAATTGGGAAGAGACTGCATGTGACAATTCTACACAAGAAAAAGAAAACTCTTTTGCAGTCATGCATTTAAGCAAGGCATTGTGTCAAAGCCTTAAATGAAAACTTTGTCTTCTTTTTGTCTGTTAGATCAGTTAATACGAAAGCTAGATAGCTTCTTATTACAGTCAGTCTACTATCTTTAGATTTCAATTGGCAGGGGGAAAGAGAAACAGTGCAGTTGTTTAGAAGTATTTTTAATATGACCTCAAGTCTTCCAGAAGGGAAAGCACAAATCAAAATGAAATCAAATGTTTGAGTACAGACATTTTTCTCTTTTCTACACTGTTATTTAGAACAAGAGAAGAAATGAAATGGAAATGGGAAGAAAGAATGAAAGATAATACAAAGTATAAAAAGATCAAGAAAAAAGCCAGCAAGAAATAAATTGTCTTGTACCCAACTTGAAATATTCTATACTCTTTACTGTAAAAATGAATAGATATCTGCGTGGATTTCCAAAGCGCGCGTGTGTGCATGTAATTGCAACTAAGTTTTTCCGAGACTGATTTCAAAGATGTGCTATTCTCCAGTCTCAGTAATTGTGTGGGTCCATTAGACTAAAGAAGGAAGGGAGAAAGAGAAGGAAAAAACACTTCAGTGAGAAGTAAAAAGAAAAGTTGATTGCTTACTTAAAGATTTGTTTCACTGCTGCCATGCTAGATTAGACCCACCCGACTCACAGCAAGGGAAACCATTTAAGCTCTATTGTTAGTTTCTCTATTTACAGCTTACCCTAGTGGATTGCTGCAATATCACTCTCTGACCTGAAAAGATAAAGCCCCATCAGTTCAGTAGAATAATTTTTTAAGTCACAGTACATGGAAAAAGAAATAGATTAAAAATTTGCGAATTTAGTTTTGTCAAGACTTTTTATTATAGAAGGAAAATTCATTCAAACTGGTAAATACATCTTCTCTCTGATATTCTCAGGTTTGATACCGAAATCATGACATGACTTTTAACAAAAAGCACACGGAAATTAAGAAAAGTAATGCTTTAAAATTATTTTGTTTTTAGTTATGTAAAAGAAAAACCTCTGGTGACAGAAGATTAGAAGATAGAGATTATGTTCTTAAAAGACTCAGAAATCTAAAATTAAATTCTGGTGCCACTTGCAATTGTCTTTTCTCATTCCACGTTGTCTAAAGCTACCCAGGAAAAGTAAATGCTGCCCCAGTTTGAACAGGTTATCGTGTAAGCAGCATCATCTGCACTTGTTAGATGTATTTTGTGGCTTTAATGAGATTTCTTGAGTATGTACAAAGAGTGCGGGAGAACAACTGATCATTCTGGAATACATCCTAATTAATTTTGAAACAAATATTCACGTCTGTTTCTTCCGTGCAGACACTCAATCAGTATTTGATAGCCATATTGACAGCCTGGTATTTTTAGTGCCTTGGTTACATTAGAGTAGTCTTGTCTCAGTCTGTCACCTTAAGCTTTTCAATTATTTTCAGAGTCTCAGCTAAGCTTGACTGAAAGACTTAATCTTTTTGTTCATGTATTCATTAAAGATGGCATCAAAATCAATCCTTCATTAAGATCTGTTGAACAAGGCCAATGCTGCTGGAGAAATGTAGTGCTACATCTCTATCCGGTGTGAATCAAATGCTTAATGGGAGTATCTTCTGATTGCTAGTGTCTCCTTATTAGCAAATGTATGAAAGGAAAATTAATCTTGGTAGACCCTTATCAGGTTAAACAAGCAAATCAGAAGACCATTACAGGACATATTTATCTTTCTTCCAAGAGCTAGAATAATCAGGAGAAAGAGCACAGAAATCACTTAAGAAAAATCCTAGAAATGATATTGTGCATGCAAATTATGAGAGTGATGGGAAGATCTGAACTTTCTGAAAGCTCATAGCTGTTTGGAAACAGATTTTAGCATCTGTTTCATATCAGCCTAAATGGAGGTGAAGTGGAAAGCAAATATTTAATATGAGCCTCTGAATCTCACAGTAAAATACCAGAGTTTGGTACGATTATTTTAGCTGAATTTACCTGTGGAAATGTGGGATGAACTGACTCTGCTTATTCATTTTGTTATTTATTCTGCTGCCACTTCTGGACGAAAAAGCCTCATTCTAAATTCATAGATGCATCTTTTGCTACAGTGAAAGACAAGGAAAGTTGGTTGTTGCATCTGTTTATTTTCAGGCAGAATTCCAACTACGATGTTTTTGCACTAACACTCAGGATGGTATTTATCAGACAAATGCTAATTGTTCCACCTTCACTTTATAGGCAACAGAAAAAGGGGCAATTCTGCAACAGAATTCCTCCCATTCTAATGAAGATATCTAAAAGAAGCCAGATTATTTGTGCCCAAGATGTTTTTTTTCTCCACTGACTCTAAATGGGAGCTGTGCAGGGGGTCAGGGAGGCTAGTGCAGTTACAGAAGTCTGGTCTGTAAATGTGTAAATGTTAATGAGATGAATCCTACCACTAATCGCAGTTTGCTTCTCATCTGCAGGAATTTCTTTGCTTTATAGTCCAGCTTTCTTTGAATGAGCACATCTTGAAATCTTTGGCTGCAGCCCTGGCTTTGGAGAATTTTCAGATCTAGGAAGACAGAGGGAAATCTTATATTACATTTAACAGCAGAAATTTTACTGGATGACTGTAAAAGGAGAGAAAACATAAAAATCAAACAAAAGAAAACAAGAAAGCAGGATTCACTTGTAAAGTTTTCTGTGTTGTTACAGGCCATTATACAGGTGTTACTTCCTGTGTTCAGCTTTCAATTACATATTTGAGTTACATATTTGAGGCTAAGTCCTGAAGTTATGCAGACTTAAACATAGATGCCACCCTTGAATACTTCTACTGACTTCAAGAACTCAGTATAATCCTCTGATTTCAGTGCCTCACCTCTTTCAGCTCTTATTTTTCCTGCAGCATTTCAGCTCCTATTTTTAAGTGCTCTGGCATAAGTTCATAAGGCCCATTTCAGTAGAAAATCACTAAGTACTCTCCAGCCCATTCGTTAATATTTTAGCCAGAAGTGGCATCCGTCATTAGCTGTGCTAAACACCTCATCACAGGTCTTTATTAGTGAAAGTTGTGACAAAAAAAAAACCCACCCTTGGCTTTACAGCCATTACCTGCCAATAGCTTTCCCTCCCTGTGAGACACAGTCCAGTATTGTCCTGCTCCACTCACTGCCATGGTGCTCATGGAAACATTCCTCGTCAGCCTTGGTAATGTCTTGCTCACCGAACCTCGTTTAGTGCTAACATCAGCAGCCTCGTAACACAAATGTTTGCATCCACCAAGCCCAGCTCTACCACACTTGCTTTCCCTGAATGTTCCTCTTCAGATGTATCATCTCAGTTAGGTGGAGGGCATTTGACTAAGTCCAGACTTTTCAGGTGGAGGAGCCGTGCTGCTCTAGTTAGTTCAGTTCTTTAGGTGTAGCTAACACTGGAAAAATATTTCCATCCGTTCTGTCCTGGGGGCTGCTATTCAGAGCCCTATTTGGGCGGCCTGCCTCAATCTATGCTGTCTGACAGGTGTGAAAATCGGGAACCCAGCCGAGAATAAAAGTGGTAGTATATTCTCATCCCCAAGAAAAGAGAAAAACCAAAGAATTTAATTAATTCCCACTTAAATGAAAGCACCAAGAAACATCATCTTCAGAGTATGCCCTTAAAGTTCAAAATAATAGGAGTAACCATTTAAAAAATGGTATTTGGCAGTGAATTCTAGAGAGAGGAAAATATCTCCTTCTTTAACATGTAGACGCTGAACACCTTTGCTAATATTGATGGTTATTGCAAAAGGAGAGTCATGGGTGGTCAAAAAACTGGCCCTAAATGCATTTCTAGGTCAAGAGCAACATCCTAAATTCTGTTTGCAAAGTCCCAGGTAGCCAAGGAAAACTGTGGAGTCCCGATGTCACCAAGACAGTCACCTAATGCCCCCTAATTAGAAGGATGCCACAGTTTGCGTTGGCTCCCTTGACCCCATGATTTTCAGGGACACCCTGAATGAGAACAGTCTAGAGACTGTATACAGAAGTGTTGAAACCACCTGGCTAGAAAAGGCAATTATTCTGGTTACTACTGCTACCATCTGGATTTCGTAACAGCTGAAGGTCACCGACTAGGAACTGAATTAACAAGAAAAAAAAACCTCAACACGGCAAAAAGGAAGATCTTACTCTTACTTTAGTCATATCCTCTGGTTGCTAGCTTGATTAGGCAGAATGAGCGTCTTTCAGCAAATTTGTTCACATCCTAATAAAAGAGAACATGCACAGGAAGTCGTTGCAAGAAGCAAGGGATTTAGGACACGGATCATTAGCACCAGGCCCCAGGTTTCTCGTTACTCTCATGAGGTCTTTCTGGCGGTTGACCTGGCAGTAAGGGAACAACTGTCTTTTGGAAACACTCAACATGAAAAATTCTGACCCCAGTGTATCCCTCTGCTGCAGCTGCAGGCAAGATACCACCATCTTACCAGTGTTACTGAGAGTTGGGCGTGCGTTTTGCGACATCAACAGAAGCAGAAAGCAGGCCCTTCAGAAACTCCGCTATTGATTACAGAAATGCAGGATTTCACCTTTAATCTTTCTCTGCTTTTAAGCATGTCTCCAGCAATGAATGTACTGCGTCATATCTGAAGTTTAAAAAGCTGCTGAGAACGTATGTGGTTTTCATAAACTCATTTGAAATTCAAATTTCAGTTGAATAAGTGCTTTAGAAAAAAAATGTATTATTCTGCAGTGCATTGTGTGGCAATAATTATGTGACAAATTTCAAGTTACAAAGTGTAAACATTTTTTCTTGAGAACTCTGAGGAAGTGCTTGTGTTTTGTAACAGTGAAAGTGTTTCTTTTACCACCGTCTGACTTGGTAGCAGTAAATTGAATTTGTTCAAAATATTCTGGGTAAAAATTGGATCTGAGAAGGTACCAAACTCTAAAAGTGCATCTCTCATAACCTAGAGGTAGTCCTGCAACAGGTTCTTTCACAACCTGCCATCCAGCTTTCTCCAGCCAGGTAAAATGTTAATTATTTTAAAGCTGTCCAGTGGCGTACAAGGGAAGAGAGCGAGTGTGTGCACAGGGCAGGAGTTTGTTATCTGAGATGCTGGGATAGGAAGCCAAACCCTTGAATAACGTTGGTGCTTATTCGTGTTTTTGCCACTGACTGATTGTATGATTTTGATTTATTCATTTAAACATAACAAATCAGAAAGCTTTTCAGGATTTAACAATTTTAAGGATTGATAGGTAAAGGCTTTTAATAATCCTTTGCAGGAAATTTTCAGTCGGTACATACGCATCCAAACTGAAGTCTCTTCAGGGATTTGGCAATGCAAGGTGAGATGCATGTGAAGGAAAGCAATGCTAAATAAGTAGATCTGCAACTAATCCACATTCAGTTCTGCTGGATTACTTCCTCATTCTAGAAAGCCAACCTTTTGTTACAAAAGTACATCATCTAGGCGATGTCATTTTATTTCCTGAAAATTCCCTTCAAATGCCAAGAAAAACTATTTGTATAGTGAAAATGGATGTGGGAAAAATACTTTATTCTGGAGAGACACTTCAAGCAACGGGAAAGAAAAAGAGGAAAATTATTTTCCACTAGTCGCATTTCATTTCTCACAGAATACTTTGTAGACAAATGACGGGGGCCATAACCTTAATTGTTCAAAACTATTAAGCAAATTAATCTGTGAATTTATTTAGAAGTACGTCAGGTTCTCTCTTACAGTAATGGGCTTTGAAAGTTCACAATAGGTTTCACATGAGAAGCATGAGACTGATGCTGGCAGTCAGTTTATTTGCTTAGGTTGGGACAGGAGCAAGAAGAGAAACACTGCAAATGTTTACTGTGCATAAAATAATTTAATCGCATCCATTAAGTCTGTGAGACTGGATCAAATCACAGAAGCCTGTAGCATTGGTGAATTGCTAGTTATTCTCTGCAGAATTATAGGGAAACATTAATGACTAACATTTTATTAATGCTGTTAATTTAATAATTTGAAAACAATTAAAAGTTCATAAGAATTACTGCCTGTAACACCTAGAGGGAAATTAGGTTGAAATTGTTTTGTGTGATTCATGCTTTTTTCATTAAAGTTCTCAATCTAGTGTAAAATCTGTACAGGTATAAAAGCTGTGGGTGATCATTTAATACATCTGCAGAGCATCTCAGATAGGAATTTATACAGTAAAACCATCTTAGCATGCATTCCCTGAGAGACTGCACTGCTCTGTGAGCCTGGGAAGTGCAGAGAATTCCGTAGCTGGCCCCACACCTGCCAAAAAAGGAACGTGGGGGGCAAATCCGTGTCCTTCACTGTTTCATCTTTCAGAACTGTCAGTTCCATTATACTGAATTTTTCTGCTGTTAAAATGACACTCTCAAAAACACTATGTTGTAAAAATTGTTTAACTCTGACCTTTGAAAGCAAGCACACATCCTCTCCCTCCTGAGATCCTAGGGCTTCTTGTTTTTTTCCTTTGGTGTAATTGTGACCAGAATTACATTAACAAAAAAAAAAAAAAAAAAAAAAGAAGACAACACAGAAAGTACAACATAAACAAGACAGACGACATCTTTCCTCCCCTCCCCACCTCCTCATACCTTTTTCGCTGGAAGAATAGAAAGAATCAGAAGAGACACATTTCTCTGTGGAGAAGGGAGGGTGTGAAGGTCTGTTTTCTGATTCTGAAATTCAAAGAAGTGTACACGCTTTCTTTGCTCTAACAGCAAAAACAAGCAGAGGCATGCATTGGTATGTATAAGACTCAGTATTTGCAAAAAGTAGTAAACTCATTGTCTGAACCATCTTAAAACAATTGGTGAGTGAGGCTCAAATTCTCTAAATAATTCTGCTAAGAAAAGTGTTCAGGTTTAGAAACGCTAAACACCACTGACTGGGAAGAAAGCAGACCTGTCTTTATATTTTGTAGTCCAGTGGTCAGAACCATCATGAGGTGAAACGGAGATTCATCGTTTCTTGTGTTTTTGATGATTCTGAGCCTTCTTTGGGTATAACCACAAGTGTCCCACCATTGCTCCTGTGAGAGCAGTTTTATTTTATGCCGCATGCTTGAATAGGAGTGTCTAGCATAGCGGATGGGACATTACATCAGCTCCATCCATATGTAATAACTTCATTTACAAAATGAATTTGTTCTGTTTGCATGTAACTTTCCGCCCTCCTGTCCCACAGGATGTGCCCCTTGGACAAAATACCCTGGATGAACAGAACTCTGGAATACTTGTGTTCTTCTCTCACTTTATCAGTGTTCGTAAAGCTGGTTGGGTCATCTGAAAATATTTTGAGTGTAGGTAAGGGCACAGATGAGGGCTTCAGAAGCAGTGCTACAGAGCTGGAAAGAACCTAATTTAGGTTTCAGAGCTCAGTTACAACTTGTTGGGTCTGAAAATAATAAGCGTGTGGAAACTTGTGAGAGAACGAGGCTAGAATTTATTATCAGCATGTTGTTACCTCCAAGGAAAGATCGGGGCTCCACAGAGGATCACTGGGCATCTGTGTTTGTGTCTCACTGAGTCCATTAAAAAAAAACACCATGGGTTATAGGTAAAATTTACATTCTTCTTTTCTGCATATCTTGCAATCTGAGCCACAAAGTAGCTGATTTTTAATTTGCTACAATAAATAAGCTTGCTGACTAATTTTGCTTTAATGATCCCTTTAGGCTCTCAGAAACAGGCATTTGACCTGCTGAATCTCTGTGACTGGAGAAGACAAATAATACAGGCGAGTTTAAAGGGCTTAGTTGTGTAGGGCTTTCTGCTATATTGTGATCCAAGTGAGTGGTCTGCAAGTCATTGTTGAGAATCATCTTTTTTTCTTGAAACCTAGGAATGGAGGTTTCAGCAGTGTTTTCTTTCCAGTTTTGGTTCCCCTTTTCTTTTCATGTGTTTTAAGAGAGTCTCTTTTCCTTTCTTTTTTGTTTTCATTCCTTCCTCAGCCTCTGCGCTGCGTTTCGTAACAGAAATAACAGAATAATTTCAATATTGCTCTTCTTTTGTTAAACATGATGTGAACTGAATACTACTTGAATCTGCAATGACCTTTGAAGAATAACAAGCCGGTAGGTTTTAAATGGGCCTAAAAGGGTGCTCTTGGAGATGATCCAGAGTTTTATTGTCTGAATCCTAAATACTGCTTCTTTTATGGTATCAAAAACTACAGTGCCAGAAATGAGATAAAAAGCAATTGGGCCATTCTAATCTGACTGCAGTATAATTATATACATAAAAATCAAATTTAAATATTTGCATAAAATAAAAAATAGGTAAGACAATACAATGCCTGAAACTGCCTTTGGAAAATGACTGAAGAACTTCTCCATGTTCCCAACAGACTAAATTAAGCTACTCCCAGCAATAAAATTGGATTGACATTATTATATCTTAATCTGAGGCTGCTTCCAGTTACAAGCCTTAGGCCTGCCTGAAAAATAACAAAAAGCAAAAATATTTTGTTCCTGTGTATTCCAGAGGCTTTTGAAGGCCTCATGAACGTTCATTTAATAATGCTAGAATGTTTTTGCAAAAGGTAGAAGTAGAAATAAATGTTGCGTTCCCTTCTTGGTAGGTCCTCTTCCACAGCTCACAGCTCATGCCCGATCTCTGTATACTTCATCTCTATAGAGGTGGGACAAATGGCAACATCTCTACATACCTTTTGCCCAGCGCCCTTTTGCTTAGTGGTCTGGGGACTGGAGGCAGAGTTAGTGGGTTGTGCGGGAGAAGGAAGCGAAGGGATGCATCACCTTCCCCTGCTTTTAAGGATATCGGGGAAAAATAAAGTAGTGTTGTTTGGAACTACAACTCCTTCAGCGCACTAAGGATTATTCTGTTTTTCAAGGAGAAAAAAAAATTGAAGAAAAGCAAGCAGATTTATAAAGCTGTGTGGTGGCCGTGATCTTCCACTCCTTCTTCAGGATCTCCAAAAAGCTGGGACCAATTCCTCCCATAGAAAGGCAAGGCACATACCACCCTCAGCTGAAACACTGAAAGAAAACAGGCATGTTTCCTTCTCATGAGAACCTGGCGCACTCTCCCTAGTGAGAAAATTGTTCTGTCCGTGTCCATTTGTGGAACTGTTGCATTTGATTTTCTTTCTAGGCGGAAGAGTGATTTAAAGAGCTTAGCTAGACCACATAACCTTTTGCATGAAATTCCATAGTTACTCCAGAAGAAAATAATGACATTTAGGTCGTGATAGCCGTGTCTCTCATAATGTCCATAATGCCCAACTTTTGTACTATAAATAAGGGGAAAACAGTAGCCTTGTCCCATTGACCTTTCAGTCAAGAGTTTAGCTCTGAAACTGTGAAAAACAGAGATATCACCAAAGCATTGCATCAGGTTGCAAATTATTTATTTAATGAAAGAAGATTGCATGTTGCCTTGCTTCTCTGTCTGTCTTACAGAGTGCTACTGAAATGGAGTATGCACGCAGCTGCGACCAGACCCAGATCAGAGTACAGAGCACCAGGCTACTATGTGAAGGGAAAATGATAAAAATGGAGGAAAAGGCACACATACTGTGAAAGTGAAGAATAGTTGGGAATATGAAGGCATACAAAATCTTTAGAGCAGCTATTAGAATGCTCCCATCTTCCCAAGGCAATTAAAGTCTGACTGTGCTGTTACTCAGTTGTACTTGTGATCGCTTCCAACCTAGTGCTTTCAGTGGGGTTCTTCCTGAATAACAAACAATGGGTTTTCTCTTAAATTACAAGTAGAGTTTATGTTCTCCCTTTTACAAGAATGTTTAAGCCAAACAGTAAGAATACTAGGGCTGAAAAGTATAAAGTATAAACCTTACACCAGAGAAAACCATGTGTAGTTTATTTTTGTTCTGATCATTAAAAACAGGACAAAGAATAACAAATTAAAACTAGGTTTTGGAACGGTGTAAGTCCTGATGCAGGAAGCGAAGTCTTGTACACAAGCAATTATACTCAGGTCTAGAGAAAGAAAATCAGTCCTTTTATCTGTAGTCCTACTGTCGATTGTCAGCACTAGGTAAAAGCCAGAATTTTTATACTACAGAAACCAGACCAACCTGAGCAGCAGGTTTGTCCTGCCCTTACTAATGGCCTTTGGTTTGCCGGACTGAAGTGTCTGAGGTTTTTTTTAAACTGGGCAAGCCTGTAGGGAACAAATAAGTATTACAAAGTTCTCCCCCAGTCCCCAATGTAGCCTTGGGAGTACTTTAGTTCAGTGTTAAGAGGTGCTCATTATTTCAGTAATTCTGAAGCACCTTTCAGCACATTAACTCTATTACTAGAAAATCTAAATTAATGGACCAATTCCGAGTCCTCAGCACAGAGACCCTTCCATGCTGTATAGGTGATTGGAACTATTGCAAATGGGTAAAAGATTCCTAATGAAGTATAAAACAGTGGCAAAAAGGTTTCTCTCAAGCAGAGAAACTCCTCTGGATGCTTTTAGACCAAGATTTATTTCAAGTGGTGACAATGAAGACATCTAATTTTCAGGCTGCTGGAAAAGGTGGTTTTTACCTCTTTTAAATGTTAGGCTTGTCATGGCTTCACTTTTGTTGCCGTTATGTTTTCAAAGGTAGGGAGGAATCAGGACATAGGAATACCAAGGTTTTCCCAGGAAATTAGGGAATCATTTTTATGTTATGATTTTATGTGAAATCTACTTAGAGTTTGAAAAAATTTTGAGTTTCTGCTGCAGGCAGGTCATAGTTGTCAGAGGAAACAGTTTCTGAGAAAGAAAAGGGATGGTTCCTCTCAGGTATCTAGTAGATCCAACTCCTGATTGCTTTCAAAAGCAATCAGCACATTTCTTAGTCATATGATCATGTATGTTTTAAGGGACATTTGGGACTTATCTAGCCCAGCCTTCTCTTCAAAGTAGATCATATTAGACTGAGTTGCTCAGGGTCTTGTTGAGTTTTGAATCTCTCCAAGGAAGCAGCTTTCACAGCTGCTCTGGGCAACCTGTTTCAGTGTTGGACCACCCCAAGGTGAAGCAGGTTTTCCTGTCTATGATCAGAATTCCCCACGTTCCAGCTTGTGTCCGTTGCCTCTCCTCCTGTCATTGTGCACCTTTGAAAAGCACCTGGCTCCACCACCTCTGTAACCTCCCAGCAGGTGGTTGGAGACAGCAGCAATATCCTTCTCAGTCTTCCCTTCTTTGGGCTGAACCAGCCCAGTTGTCTCACCCTCTCCCCTTCCTCATGCGTGCCCTCCCTCTAACCATGCTGGTGGCTCTCCGCTGGATGCACTCCAGCACGTCAGTGTCTTTCTCATACTGAGGAGTTCAAAGCTCTGCGCAGCACCCCAGAAGGGGTCTCACGCGTGCTGAGCAGAGGAGGAGGGAAACACTTGGCTTGCTGGCCATACTCTTGCTAATGCAGCCCAGGATGCCATTGACTGCCTTTGCCACAGGCGCATTCCTGGCTCATATGCAGCTTAGGAAGCACCAGGAACCCCAGGTCCTCTTCTGCAAAGCTGTGTTGTAGCTGGTCAGTCCCCAGCACATACTGGTACCTGGGCTTATTATTCTCCACATGCCAGCCATTTGCCTTTGCTGAGGTTCATGAGGTTCCTGGTAGCCCATTTCTACAGGCAGTTGAGGTTCCTCTGAATAGCAGGCCTCCCCTCCAGCGTATCAACCACTCTCTCCAATTTGGTATTGTTCATGAACTTCCTGAGTGTGCACCTCTGTCCTATTGTTCAGGTTATTAATAAAGAGATGAAACAATATTAGCTCTAGTATCAATCCGTCAGGCATGCAGCAGGTAACCAGGTGCCAGCTGAACTTTGTTCAGTTGACCACAACCCTCTAAGCCTGGTGAGCAATCCAATATTCCACCCACCTTATCACCCATCCCAGAGGTACACATCTCACTATTTTGGCTATAAGGATACTGTGGAAGACTGTGTCAAAAGCATTTTACTTTCTAGGAATGATTACATTTGACTATTTGAATTTTCTACTTTACGTCTCCAGCCTCCTCTCTATTCTTTCTTTGTAGACTAATCCCTTCTAACCACTGAAAATGAACTATCAGAGCCCCAACACTGAACAGAAATGCCTAATTTTGCCCTTGGTTTCCTTGAGAGTCAGTGGATATAGGCACTTCCATAGGCAAATCAGTTTGTCAGTATCAGAATTAACTCCAAGGGAGTTTTCCTTTCCTGGTAAGCAAATGGGCTTGTATCTTACCCCCACCCCGCCTCGCTATGTCCCTTAACCCTTCTGATTTAATCCCTGTGTGTTAATCCTTTACATTGATTTATTAATACTTACAGAGGGATGTATCCGTGCCTTGCATGATTTCTCTTTAATTTTCATTTTCTTGAAAGACTCTTGGTACAGCCACAGTGATTTCTTATCTTTGCTTTCTGTTTTGCTTCAGAGAGGTTTCTTGTTCTCCATTTACAGCCCTTTTCAGTTACTGCTACTTTCCTGGCAGTCTTCTGTCATTTAAATTAAGTTTCCAGAAGACTCCATCTCCAGATCCTTGAGTTTGTTAGAGTTTGGTGTATTTTTCTTCTAATCCTTTGACTCCTTCCTCTCCTTACAATAATGAATTCTTTTCATTAACTTTCACTAAGCTTGCTTCCCACCTTTATGTTTTCAGTCATTTTCTGGTGAAAATCAAATTGAAAATAGCTACTTCACCAACTGCTTCTTCTAGTTTGCTTGGCTGGGGAGGGGGGGAGAAGTGAAGGGGGGACAGGGCAGGGGAGAAAATCATTACCATAAGAGCTTCTTGGAATAACTGTGCCTATACTAGGAGATTTCAGCGTGCCTGAGAGTACTGCTGACCTTTAGAGCATGATCCTTTATGCTAACAAACTGTTGAACTGTGCCCTGGTGTGAGCGTGGCCCTTCCAGCTAGCATTTTCCCCAAATACTTCTTTGGGGCAGTTTGGCAGATCATCATTCTGGGGGTCCTTACCAACAGGCAGTTTGCACGCCGACACTGACTTGGAAGCTAAGAGATTTTACTTAATTACATGCCACTTTCCCTTGGTGCAAAGGAAAATTCTTGGACGTGTGTCATTCACTAGTATATAAGATTGCTTTATCATCTACATTTGCTTTTTCTAATAGAATTGAAGACTTCATGTAGCATTAGAAGTCTTTCATAGGCTTCTGCTGACAGTTTGAAAAATCCCTCCTCTTCCTGGTTTTTGTAGATGTTTGAGGTTAAAGAAGCCTGCATCTGATTTCTTCTTGGCTTCGCAGACGGTATATACATTCTTAACATGAACCTTAACAGTATTTCCACTGTCTCGCATTTTTTCTCCTTAGTCAACTGGGCACATCTATATATCTTTCCCAGTCAAGAGGACCTTTTAGCCATGACAGCCCTAACTTCTACCTTTACCTTTTCCTAATGGTAATGGTGGCCATGGTTTGACTGGGCTTATTGAAGTTTATCTCTTTCTACCCATGGCTAAGGAGTCTTAGTTAACCAATGATCAAAAGAGGTTCCAAGACACAACGCTGGAATTAACTTCAGATCTTCTGATGATTATAATACCGATATCTCAAAGGGGGACTGAGAGTTCACAACACCTCAGAGCTTAGTTGAACAGCACTTGATTAATGTTTAATGATTTAACTATTTGAAATTATGCATTCTGTGCAGTTTTAAATATAGGTCGTGTTGACTTTTCACTGGGAAAAGACGAAAAGTTATTGAAAATAGTACTTTTAAGTGTTACAGTGTTTCAGACATGGTAAATCTGTGAACGGAGTTCTACAGAGGGACGTGTCAGGTTAAACAGAAGCAACTGAACTTTATCACCAAATAAAGATCATCTTCAAACTTTGGCACAGAAGGATTTTATAGCACTGCACTGAATATGGGTCTTATTCCTCCATATAGCAAGTCAGACCAAGAGCTGGCTCACAGTTTCTTTCACAGCAAGTAGGTGAAATGCAGTTTTGTGCGAGCTGGCGGAAAGGGTCTGGAGTGCTAAAAGGAAGCATAAGGGGAAGGCTGGCAAATGTCAGTGGTGTTCTGGAGTCTGGGAAGGCTGGTCAAGCCATGGGATTTAGGAAGTTTTGGGGTGTTAACATGCTAGGGGATAGACAGAAGAGAATATTTAGGTCAGGATAAGTGGGATGTCGGAATGTTGTAGAGACTTCAGAAGGCCTGTCGAGGAGCAGGGGGAGGAAACCCTCTTCTCCCTCCCCCACCCTATTTTTAGCTGTTCTCTCGCTCTTATGACCCCTCCTTCTTTCTCAGTCCCCTGATATACAGGATTCATCAGTATCCCCAGAACAGCAGGGGAAATAGTGGCCTGTGCAAACAGGAGGTGAGGATTCAGGCTGTATATGCTGCTGTAACAGCCATCTGTTCTATACAGTTGTGCGTTTTAAGCAGCAAATGTCCTTTTTGCTTTTCTAACAAAGCTAAATGTTATGTCGTTGCCACTAGATTACCAAGGCTACCGATACAGAATATTTGCTCATGGAAATAATTTAACTTCACCTTTCCTGATACAGAATATTTGCTTGTGGAAATAATTTAACTTCACCCTTCCTACCGAGAGAGAAACCTTGCCCCTTTGTTAGCACTGGCGTATCCACTGGCAAAAGCTATGCTGCAATTGTGTCCCTGGGTATGATAGAATGATAGAATTTATGGAGACCTGTGGAGGTTCCAACATAGCTACTCAAGAGGAATATGGGAGCAAGATAGATAAAGGAGCAGAGCATGGATATTTTACTGTTTTACTTCTTAAAGAGCCCAGGAGATCTCTGTTACTGTGAATTTCGTCTCAGCATGAAATGGCCTGAGATTTTTTCTTTATTTCTTTATAACCACATACGTACGTTATTTTCCTTTTCCTTTGAGAGACAGTTCCATAAAGATAAGCAAGAAATGGGAAACAAGCTTATAGGACTTGCAGAGGGAAAAATTAAAAGATTTGAAGATTTTAAAAAAGATTTAAAAATATTAAATAAGATTTGAAAATACAGAGTCCTCTTTTGATATAAATAATACATGAACCCTGGAGAACAGTTTGATGAAAATGGACCTTGAACACAAGGCAACAAGTATGTACACATACGCAGCTTTAACCTTCATCCAAATCATCCAATTCCTCAACTGATGCATTAGTATGTATTTTATCAATGAGTAATTTTATTCATTGATATGCTTCATAGAATATTAGTGTAGAGCTTCTTGAGTAATTTGGAGTCAAGATACAAGACAAGATCAGAAAACAAACCCATGTAGTACTTTTAGGATCTCTTACTATTATACCATTATGTTGAAACAAAACTACTGAGAAATTTATAATGTCTTAAAATTATTTCAGAAAGAAATATGCACCAACATATTGTACCTCTTCAGTATTTATTCCTCTCTGCTTAGCCTCATAACTGAAGTGAACATTAATGGGTAGATGGTTTGAAGCACGTTTGTATACATATACTTTTTTTTTCCCATTTCTAACTTTTTTCTTTGTGTTGTTTTTCGGGTAAAGGCTCCATATTTTTTAGGATGCAAAAGTATCAAAAGTCTTTGCAAGACCTCACTGATGTAGACATGTTTTTTGGACCTGTACGACCAATGCTTTCAGCTTTTGCAAAGTCAAACTTATGTATATACACTTGAATGTGTCTAGTTCCTTCTAATCTTGGAGGAAACCTTTAGAGTGTGAAGCAAATGTATTCAGTTGTAGATTCCAAGCTGTGTGGGAATAGCTGCTGTATTTTTAAGTCTGTTTTAATAACTTTTTTTGATCGGGTATTAATTTTTTTAAAAAAATCCATGTCTTGTAGCAATTGTGATATCACATTCAACACTTAAGTAGGTCTACTTTAAAATAGAAATGTTCTCTACATATATTTCATCCTTACAAGCCCATGGCCCTTTCACTTAGGAGGTCAGCAGACCAACAGGCAGTCTCAGCGGGCCCAGGGCAGTTGCTACTTTACAGAACTCAGGAATGCAAGCACCACAGCAGTCAGTGCTTGTGTCTATTGATCTCTCACTCTCCTTTCTTCCACTTCATAAGTTTGCACCTGATTGTGTGGGATGAAAGAATTTATTTTTAATGAGAATGAAGCTAATAAACACAAGCCACTGTAATTTCTCCAGTGGAGAAATGGAGTAAGAATGAAGTAAAACCCGGTGCGTCCAATCCTGATCATAACTATTGAAGCTGTCATTGAAATCAGCCTGGAATAATCAAAAAGAACAAAATATTAGTGATAAAGCTTTGATTTTGTTTGATTTGTATATGAAGAGAGGCAACAGGAAGAAACATTTTGAAGGTGGAGTGACTTAAGGTGGATTAGGGCTACCAAGTCTTGTTACGTTTCATGTCGTTTTTATTTCTTGGTACTGGTTATGTCGGTGTTAGTGAAAATTGATTTGCACGCCTGTCTTTATCTAGTGAAGAAAATACTTCTTACATCAGTTCTGAAAAAAACGCACACCTTTTGCAACTGTCTGAAACAGTAACACTACGGTGAAGTTGACTGACATTCTTCAAGTGCTTAGTTAGAATTTCAATACTAAGTCTAAATACTTGTCAATTGGAAAGAATGCATAGGTAGGTGAAAAGTATCTTCTGTTTGCTTTGGTTTTTTGTTTTGTTTTGTTTTTTGTTTTCCCCAAATATTGCAAAAGGTTTAAAGAAGCTACCGTAGAGGACTTTTTTGAATATCAAATAGCTTAATTTGAATTTGGTGTATCTCTATAATTTTTGTTCGTGAGGGTAGCAAAGTTGTAGGGATACTTAATCATTTCAGATTCAGAAAAATTATTTTTACTGATTTTTATTTCTGTTCTACTTTGTTAATCTTTTAATATTTTTGTCTGGTGTTACATGAAGATTCTATGTCCGTTTCTTATATAACTAGCAGCATTTATAGCAATTATACTGTGGGAACAGGAAGGGGAAAGGAAGCTTTGACTCAGTAATCGATGGGCTCTCTTTCAGTCCTGGTTTGTTTTTTGAGTACTTCAGATCTCTTCCTTTCGGTGTGCTTGGGTTTTTCTATCAAGAGGTAGTTGCTAATTAATGGTCCACGTGCAGATCTTGTCCTGACATGGAATATTCACTCAGATGTGGAAGCAAGGAAGTCTTCTTGGGTCTCACTGCATAACCACAGCCAGAGAAAGGAGGAGAGAGCTGTTAAAAGCTTCCCTTAGTGAGTTTTCACAAAGCTGATGGAAAGTCTATGTAATCTGAATATATTATCTTGCTTTTGAAGTAGCAGTAGTACAATAATGTTAGGAGAATGAGTATCCCAGACATCACAGCAATCTACCCTGCAATAGACTAGGGGCTGTCTGCTTTCAGGGAGATTTTTCCTTAGTTTGACTTGACACCCTGGATTTCTGTGCTGTCGGAACACAGGAACATAACAACACGACAAAGGCTATACTGGGTCAGGCCAAATCTGACAGAGAGATCTGACATTCCACCTCTGACTACAGCCAAAAGCAAATGCCTGTGGTTGTGAAACCACGATGTGAAAGACCGCAGTCTCATATTGCGATCTCTTCTCTTCTCTTGTTTGATTCTCTATCCTTATCTTTTGCCAGTCAAAAACGTCCATGCAGAATGGTTTTCTTTTGGAAAATGTGATTTGACAGAATTGAGACACAGGATGATGATGTGTTGATTTAGTAGATGATTAGAGTAGAGAATAAACAGACAGACTTGCAGGCTAAGCTGGAGCCCTATGGCTGCCCAGACTTAGAAACAAGATGCATAGAAGACAAGCTAAAACTTTCTAGATTAGCCTGAAGCAGAATGCACAAGCTTTAGTCTTGCAAAAGCCACCGAAATCTTTGATCTTTTATCTTGAACTACGCTATTTTTAAAAGGGTAGAAAATGGTCTTCTGGGCAGTTTTGGGCTTTTGCCTCTGATATCTGAATGGATGATATATATTGATCTGCTCTTTCCACCTGTTTGGCACTGATATGCTTCCTTTGTTCAATAGTGCAGTCCCCAGAGCTTGTGTTCTGTGAAGCAACAGCAATCCCGTTTATGTACAGACTTACAAAGAAATACAGGATTCCAAGATTAATCTGCTGCCTTGCCATTATTTACTCATGCAAGCAGTAACACAGAAGATGCTGAAAACTGGTGGTTGACTAACTGGTGGAAGCAGAGGTAAAAGCCCTGGTACTAGAGGTGAGATGCAGTTTTCAAGGATGAAGATTATGAGCTAGTGTTCCTTGGGAGCACAAGTGGGCAAAATCATGGCAGAAAGGAAAAAAACAGTGAAACAAAAAAAAAACAACACCAAAAAAGATACAAAAAACAGTGAAAATGAATTAAAATAAGAGGTATTGTAGAAACCGGAAGCTCTGTAAACAATTGAAAAAAAGATTTGAAACAAGAAAGGAATTAAACCATCATATGATTGTTTTCCTAGAACAAGTTGAGAAATGACCTAGTAGTAGGAACTAAATCTTTGTGCAAAAATTAAAATATTTCATGATTCATTGGGAAACCCAAACTGAAGAAGGATCCCAGTCTAAACTGTGAGGACAAACCAAAGGGAATCAGATTGCTTCCTATTAAGTAAATTACTTTCTTCAACTTGGAGCTTCCTAACAGGGATAAGCTGCAACAGAAACTTAAGGAACTGAGACCTCATCTTGAGAAGGAATCAAATGTGTAACAAAGCTGGCTGGACAACAAGATTTTAATACATGACTGTTCTTGATCGTTTAGAATTTTTTTTTTCTCCATGGCTGGGTCACTCAAAGTCAACTCATCATTTACTACAGAAGAAAAAAACACAAATGAAAAAAAATATTTTAACTTAGCCGATCTTCAAAACACTTCCATAATGGACATAAATGCTAGTACTTACAGTCCAACAGGAGTGTTGACGTACAAGCACAAGTCATGACTGTACGATGAGTTAATACGGAAAAAGTGTGAGTGGTGAAGCATTATATTATTGTGAAACCTACAAGAAACTCCCGGCAGTGACAAAATCTAGAATAATGCTAGCACTACAGAAAATAAGATTTATAAAGGATCTTAAGAAATCACCTAGTCTGGCCCTTTCCTCCATAGCAATACCTTCAATGCCTACAAAATAAAATACTTTCAGTAGATCATTTTCGCTACTGTTTTGTGGCAGAAAATTCATGCTCAGGACAAGCCACATATCCCAGATATTACCTTTATAGATATGAGAATCCTGAAAGGTACTTTGTAAGCTGTATGGGAAAACTGCAGCATTATGAGGTGGCATATACACATAAGTTTGGTAACCTGCCATAACTACAAGAATAATTAAATAATTGCTTACTGCAGTTGAAACGTAGCCATCAAAGCTCAGACTGGAAAAATAGTGACAAGTTTCCCAGATTTCTCAGCACCAAAAGACATTTTCTGTTGCTCAATTAAAGGTAGTTTAAGAGAAAATCTGTTAGAGGAGAAGAGAACATCACTATGGAGATAAGTAGGGGGCTAAGAACAGTCTAGGCCATTGATGTGAAAATGTCCTGATAACAAAGCATACAGTGAACAGGTAAGTTTCTATAACTTGCAGTTTGAAATTTCTTTTTCTCCATTGATCATGCATTGTATAAGGTGCCACTTGTTAGATGATGATTAGAGCTGAGAAAGGTGTATTATGATGTGCATTAGGAGAAATTTATGAAAGCTGTTTGGCTTAGCACCTTCCCTCAGAATAAATGTAAGACGGGCAATAAGCTTTTTTACAGAATAAAGTAGGTGAAGCAGTAGGAGCTGTATCTGCTGACAAAGGAAGTGGAGCTAAGTGATCAAAGAGATTTCAATAGCAGCTGAATAGTGTATCATGGAGCTGTGGATCTGAAAGAGAATCAGCAGCTGAAACATTCTGCGTTCACAGAATATCCAGAGGTAACATTAGAAACAATCACAGAAATTGGAAGCCATACGGCAAAGCAGGGAGGCAGTGGGGATTTGGAAGACAGCTGGGAGGGAGATGACTGGAGCTATGTGGAAGCTGGGAACATTGAGAGCAATTTGGGAGCAGCAGGTGGCCAAGATCATGAAGAACATGCTAAGTCATCAGGTGCTAGGAACAACTATAGGGGTCTTCTGACAAAACTTTATGCTTTCTCAGTAGCATTATTCATTTAACAACTTTTTATGTTTTCATACTTGCAGGATAGAACAAGCTTTGGAAGAACCAGATCAGCATTTGAGGACAATAGAATCACAGGTCTCAAAATGCAGAGATAATACGTTTGGACAGATATGACTGTAATGCTGTCAGCTGCTGCTATTCCATATCAAGGCCTCCAATATTTGCCGTTTGTTCTTCATGCCAGAGCCCTTGGAGACAAGTGATTAGAGACAAATATTAGTTTTCATTTTTTTTAAGGGAGATTCTGAGAAAATCTTGAAATCACGACCCAAATGTACACTAATAGTTAAAAATACACACAACAAATAAAAATAGCCTGCAACTATTTTAAATCTCAGATTTTTCATTATCAACTCTTTTGAGACCAGAGCCATGATTTGCTCACATTTTACAACTAAATGCTATAACTGAGGGCAGCAATTGGTCAACGGAGTCTTTTGCAAATTATGGCTGTGAAAAGAAGGAATGAAATAGCTTGATATTGATTGTATTTCCAGAGACCCAACAGGGATTTTCTCAGTTCTTTTAAAAAGCTGGGGATTTTCCCCAACAGATAGTCCCCCATAAAGACATTTTGTACTTTGGAAGAAAAAAAAAAAAACAGTCAGAAGTCATTCTGATACAAAAACTACAAAAGCCCTGGTTACTTTGAGTGACTTTTTTTCAGGGTGTAACAATTTTTAGTATGGGAACTGTAAGGAGGGTCATAGAGTGAGCTATATCGTAAGATTTGCAAAACTGTGCACTGGAATGAAACCAAGATGGGCGAACATTTTTAAAGTTTATATAAATCAGAGTCTCTTTGTAGCCCATTTTCTGCTTCTGCTTTCTGTTGCAGGAGCAGAATTCCATATGCTTTCTCTGGTCCAGCTGACTACTAATTATTGTAGTCTTTGTGCTGGCTAAACTGACCAATACTTTCATTACAATGTGATGATAAAAGGAAGAGAACAATTTCCTGTTGAAAGTTTTACTTTCTGCTGTCAGGCAGGTAGTTCCCTTATTGTTCTCATTTAATCAAAAGAGAAAGAGTGGAAATAGTGATATGTTTTTTATTTCTTTTCTCTAGAAAAGTGCAAAGCTTCAAGTGGTGATGACACAAACTTCTGATTTCTGGTCCGCTATTTCAGTCTATCACAGCCAAAGGAAAGATAATCATACTTTGCATGTCAATCAGCACTATTTCCTTTGTATGTCAGCCTCCACAACTAGTTTTAATGCCTGCAGTTTCTATAGTGTAGCTACACGATAAAGACTAATTAGCCATTGGCCACAAAAGTCTTAGTGGGCTGGAAAGAATTGTCTGGGTATCCCGCTAAGCCATAGAGAAAACAGAGGAATATATACTAAACTGCATGTGAGGACAAAAGTTTTAACTGGATACTTTGGGGAAAAAAGAGAGCAGGTCAAGACATCCACCAAGTGAGCTAGTTCATTATAGGGTTCAGTGCTGCCAAACATATATAAAAAATCCTCTTGGCAGCCCAAGTTGTCTTCTGATCTTCTGCAGATTATTTAAAACGTTCTGGTGTTGTTTTGAGTCCACAGTGAAGTATGGTTTTCCTTCATTACATTATTTTGACATTAAATTACCCCTTTCTGTCTAGCACTGCTTTTAGTTCTGATAATCCTGAGGTTGTGTCAGCAAGTTTTCTTTTTCACAGATTTGAAACCTGCAGTCTTAATGGAAGCTGAGGTCCCCTGTCACAGAAGCTAAAGATTTTAAAATAACCAATATTAAAAATCACAGTGAAATCAGGACAGCTGGCAAAACTCAGAGTTGCAAGTGGCTCAGAACAAAATGTAGCCTACAAAATTAGTTGTCGGAGAAGATGTATGAACTGGAAGAAGCACAAGCTTGACTTTCAGATGCTGTTATGAGCCTACAGTGCTGACTGTTAAACACATTTCTTTTGAATTACATATGGAGAAAATACAAAAAGGGCAAAAGGGTGAGTGTGGCATATAAACAGGCCTCATATGTTAAGGCTTTGGCAATGTGTCCAACACTGAAATAGATTCTGAAATTATGCTGTGGTAAGTCACAACACTTCTTGTTCCCATTCTTGTCCATAAGTTGTGTCCCCTGTTTATATCGCCTCTGCAACAATGCAATACTTAGCAAGAAGTGTCCATGATTTGTGGAACTATCTGGCTGGATGACTCAGACCACAGAGAATGGTAACACAAGCAACCCAAACTGCTAACCCCTAACTCCTTAGCCCAAACCATTTACTAACTCAGCTGTTGGTTAAAACATTTAGGACATATGTTTGTTCTTTCTGGATTTATTCTGATGGAGAACGTTCCTTACTAGAAAAAAAACCCCAACATTTCTTTGCAGTAATTCCATTTAATCAAAAATCCAGTATTCATTTCAAGAATGACTTTGGTAGGAGTTTTGACCAGCTCTAAAACTGTCTGTAGAGATGAACTCTGCAACACTGGGGTTTATCTGGTCATGAATAATGTCACTGGTGGAGCATTATCAAACATATCTTCAAGACCTTGCTCCTCAAAGCAAAGGTTTGCTTAAAGCAGGAAAACTGAGGCGGTTCTAAAGTCAGTTATCCAATGCAATTTATTTATTTTTATACATATGAGCTAAAACTGTATTACCTGAAAGCTAAGACCTTTTTGCCTGTGTTCAATTTTCTGAGAGTAGTTTGTACATGAGCCTATTTCTAAGCAACAATCAAGAACAGCAAACATGTTAATGGAAAACGAATGGCGTATACATAGAATCGGCTGCAGGTTATTCAAGGACAGCTCTGGTAGCTAGAACTAATTCGGTATGTATCTAACTACGCATATACCTAGCTATACCTGCCTTTGGCCATTGCATTTTTAGGTGACAGTGTCAGCCGAACCGTACGTACCCAGCTGCACAGGCAGCCAAACCCCCCGTTAAGATCTTCCGTTTGTCCCTCTCAAAAGCGTGCAAAGAGAAGCGGAGGCAGAGCTCTGCCCGCCTGAGGTGAAGCCCGGTCTAACCCTGCTGCAAAGGCAGGGCGGCAGCTGGCTGCCCGGGAAGGGGACGGACCGCACCTGGGCAAGGGTGCTTGGAGATGAGGAAGAAGAGGAGGAGGAGGAGGAGAAAGGAGGGACGGAGGGGGCACGACCGCCCCTCCCTTAACGCCCCTCAGCCGGCTAACGGCTGCCGGCTAACGGCCGCCGCCGCCACCTCCGCCCCCGGCCCCTCCCCGCTGCCGGCGGCGGGAGGGGCGGGCCCGCCGCCCCGGTTATTTGACCCCGCGCCGTGGTCCCCGCGATCTCTCTCACCTTCGCCGCAGCCCCGACCCCCTCCCCTCAGCCCGCCCGTTCTCGGCGTGTCTCCCGCCCCCGCCATGCCGAACATCGTGCTGTTCAGCGGCAGCTCCCACCACGACCTGTCCCAGCGGGTGGCGGACCGCCTCGGGCTGGAGCTGGGCAAGGTGGTCACCAAGAAGTTCAGCAACCAGGAGACCAGGTGCGTGGGGCGGGGCGGTGCTCGGGCCGCGGAAGCCCGTGGGTAGCCGTCGCCGGGCGCGGGGGCAGGGGAGCGCCGTGCAGAGGTGTGTCCTGCCCGGGGGTCCCCCCCGCGCCCTCCTCTCGGTGGGACGGCCCCTGTCCCGGTCAAGAGCGTTCTCCTGTGGGGCGACGGTGGTGTTTGCGACAGGCAGCCTGTCTGCAACGTGAGGTTCCCCCCGCTGCTCGCAGATAGTGCGTTAAACGGTTGATCAGCTTCATCTCCTTAAAGATAAA
The DNA here is from genome assembly GCF_963921805.1 of Phalacrocorax carbo. Classification (NCBI taxonomy): domain Eukaryota; kingdom Metazoa; phylum Chordata; class Aves; order Suliformes; family Phalacrocoracidae; genus Phalacrocorax; species Phalacrocorax carbo. The sequence continues at coordinate 135,878,499 of NC_087513.1, read as the reverse complement.
ATCATCTTGATTTTGCGAATTACAGTGTATTATGTAGCTTTGTAGGTAGAACAGGATGGTGGTGATGGATTGGACGCTTGACGAAGAGCCTGGGTCAAATCCCACTTCAGGATCTGTCGCGACTGGTCTTTATTCTGCGTCAGCAGCCAGCCGTGTGTGAGCTGGAGGGGTTACAGCTCCTGTATGGCTCCCCTCCTTAGTCCAAGGCTGTTGCTCCTCCATGAGGATAATACAGTTGTTACGGTGGCCTTGGCTCGCTACTGAAAGTGCAGGCGTGTTAGGTTCCTGGCCAGCCAAATGCAGGAAGTAATTCTGATAACGGTGTAAAAAAAATCCTGCGTGAAATCATGAGGATGGCTTGCTCGCATTGACTCTCGGAGAGTGTGCTTGCCAGAGCTTCTTCTACCAGTATCGCCTCTCTTTACTAGTTTGTCAAGTTAGGTTTCTGACCCATCTGTTTCATTTACTCATTTTTAATGAAGAATTTTAAATTGAGGTGATAGCTGTATGTCCACCCCACGATCTGGTAAGACTCTCCAACTGCATTTCTATATAGGTCTATGAGACTAGGCTGCCAGCTGATTCTGAAACACAAGTTCCCTGCTGTAAGTAGCTGGCTAGTCTCTGAGGTTAGCGTATGTTTATTTTCATCTGTTCTTGTTCTGAATCTCCCAAACAAGCATGTTTTCATTACTTCCTTTGAAAGATTAACATGGTGTTTTCTAAAATCACTCTCACAAAGCTTTTCCTTCTATTCTGTCTACATTTTTGCATTCTCAGTTTAATTGCTCTTGTCCTAGTTATGCTCACTGGCATTACTCTAAACCCTCTTCCATTGGTGTTTATGCAACCTAATGTTTGCATGCATTCCTCTTCATTCCTGATTAAATGAAGGTTTAAATCTTCTCTCAAGTCTTTCCAGCCCCATACTCGCTTTGTTGCTCTTTGATCTCTTTTCTGCATGATAAAACTTCATTTGTGTATTTGGTTGCATGACTTTCTTGCTAACTTATGTCTAAATTTTTTTTGTTTGTTTTCCAGAGACACTTATTTTTAGTTCTGATGTTTGCTAGGTTTTAGGCAGAGATCACCTGATTTAGATTTCATCCAAGGTAGAAATTTATCTCCAAAGTTTGCATGTTTATTTTATGAGGTAAGCTAATGAAATTCTAGGCTTCAGAATACAATAATCTCTAGTCTGTCATTCCACCTGTTTTTCCAGGTGTGCAATATTGGACTCTGCCGTTAAACAGGTAGGTAGTGGTGACTGCAGCATGTCAGTGGTTTGGTTAACCTAGTAGTGCCAGTTTTTTGTTTCGGGTTTTTTTTGAGGCAAGTAGGGATGTACTGTGGTGTAGATATGAGGAATGTATCTAAACGTTATTTCTGGTGTCTTCTGTTGCAACACTGTGAGGCTGATATCTTTTTTTTTTTTCCCTAAACTTAAAATAGCGTAACACTTTAAATACTTAAGTGTTTTGTTTTTCTTCTTTTACAACTTCATACTTTTGAAGTTCTAAAAATTCTTGTTTCCCCTTCAGCAAATACAGTTGTACCCACTCTATAATGTTTTAAGTGGGTAACCTTCAACATTCTTAGCAACTTATTTCAGGATGCTGGCCTTCCAGTTTTGTAGACTGATATTCTTAAGAAAAAAAACTGCAGTAGCAGTAGGAGAATTCCTCAGCAATGTATTTGAAATTAAACTACAGTGAAAGTTGATAAAATATTTACGTTGCAGTAGTCCTTTCCTGAGGCACCTGGATTTTCAGTCTGTCTGTATAGCAAGGTTTCTTCATGTGTGTATATAAGCAAAAACTTATTTCTTCCTATGTAAAAATAATCCAGCACAATCTTTTTTCTTATTTTTGTTGCATTTTTAAATATATAAATAAGTGTATTGGCATTACGAAATACATTTGCAGTATTGCAGAATACTAAAACCTGATAGTTAAAATGCTCAGAGAACCTTAAACCTTCCCAGTGGCACTCGGGCAAACCCCTGAGCAAAGAGATAAGCCTGGGCCGGAAGGTCAGTAAACTCTTGCTTTGTCAGATCTGTTAAGTTAGCAAGTTGCAGAGAAGATTCACCTTTTGTTAAAAACTCTGGTCTGCTGTGTTCTCTTCAATGTAAATGTAAATTATGTGTAAGTTAATACATCTATGCAGCCGCAGGCTTAAATCCTTGTCAAAGGGTCCCTAGCTGGAAACTCTTTACTTGAGAACTGCTTTTAGTCCGGCTTGCAGGAAAGAGTGGAGGGAATAGCCATTAAATAATTTGCATTATATTTCAACTCAAACAGGCTTTAGGTCTCAGTCCTAATCCTTAGCAGATATGAGTGGGTTTGGGGACCTGAAGTTGGATCCTGAGGTTAGCCAGGGATACGACCACCACTGACGAGCCCTGTGGAGAAATGCACAGGTATATTCCCAAATCCAGAGCACTTAAAATGGGAAAGGCATCCCTTTTTAATTTATGCTGAGACTAGCATATCTAGCAATATCCCAGTTCTCTTCTGATTTAGGCATTCAGTATTCTTGCGATCTGTAACTGAGAAATGCAATATCTGTGCTAGAGGAAGTGAGGGAAGATGCTGGTAGACTTGAGTATCGCCCCATATTTTTTTTTCCCCTCCTTCCATTCAAACTCTATGGAAATGCTTTCCTTCAGTTGACTGCCAAAGTCAAGCAACTCTGAAGCAGCAAGGGAGCTTCTCAGTAATATCTGGTTGTGGAAGATAACTCTGTTTAGTGTTCAAAGCTTGCGTGTTAATTAACTGCCAGCCACAGTGTCATGGTAGGAGCTTGGGTGGCACCACTTTCTCACTTATCTGGCAAAATCTTAGGGCTGCAGTGGGGGTTCAGTCAGTTTATATTCTTCAAACCCTACAAGCAACTGTCATCAGCAGAGTTTGGCAGGCTGGGGGAAGAAGAAAGGAATGGAAGTCCTTAAACAGGCATCACTGTTGTAGCCTCAACATCGTGAAACTGAGTTGTAACGGAAGCATACAGATATTAAATGCTCTGAAGTTTTTCTCAAAGGTGTCTTCAAACACACTGAGATGGCATTTTATTCTAGCTGATACACAATTAAAACCCAGTGCAGGTATTTTTAGTGAGTCAGCTGATTAAAAAAAAACACCAACAAAACTGACTGTACATTACTTAAATAAACATACCATATATTGTAAGAAAATATGTTTGCTTCTCTAAAGACTGTTTATTTTAACACTGTCCTTGAAATACTTGTTATTCTCAAAAATGGAGAAACTGGAGTCATAGATGGCATCTTCTTTCACACATCTCTCCCAGTGGAAGAAGTTAGTGCTCCCACCCATTCCTTCCTGTGAGCTTCCTTGCTTCTTCCTTTCAGATTCACTGCTGAATTTAGTCGCCTTGCAGATCTTCTCAACAGGTCCATGAGGAAGGGAATTGAAGTCCTGCTTGGCACATGGGAATTTGGAGGCTGCCTACCTGCAGTCTTATTTAGCTGCTGAAGCTGGGTTGTTTCAGAAACATTGACTTGTAATTGCCATTAGCTTTTACAGAGGAAAGCATGGGTTGACTACAAAGGGACATTGTCTGCTGTATGGGAAACCCTATGTTGATGATATGAGGGCCATTTGTGTGTAAGTAAATAAATAAAACTGGGGTCTTGGTCTAAAATTTAATCTTGGAAGGTAGGAAAAAATAGCTGATGTTTCCTTGGGGAAATCTTACAGGGATGGATGAGAGTCTCTATTTCATGCAAAGCAGGGTGATGAAAACAGTTTGTTCTATGAAGTAATTGAAAAAATCGGGAGCAAACCTGGAAATGTTGATGTCAGTGCTATATATCAGGGATGCACAATTCAGTACCAGGATGTAACATTTCCCTCCATCTCCCCTTCTGCTTCCTCCAGCTCTTATGTCTCCTGTACTCTGGTTGCTTTGGACTCAGCTGCTGTGGGGGCCATGAGCTGTACCACTCTCACTGGAGTAGATGGTTATGGTGTTTGCAGACCCCTAATAGTGGACTAAGCAAGCTCAGGACTAAGCAAGCTTAGGTTCATGCTGGGATGTGAAGTGTCTCTTCATGCTGCCCAGCTGCTGAGTGAGTGATTCACAACTGGGGTTGTTGTGGTCTGCCTGTGGCTCACTTACACTGTCATAAGCAAGGAGAGGCTGGAGAAACCAATCATCTTACCAGCTTGGTTAAATACGATAAATATTGTTTCTGGATTGACTGTTGGGCATGTTTTGTTTATACAGGGAATTGAAGATGCAGTACATATGGCCATTTATCACATTGTTCATTGCTCTGAATCAGAAGAGGCCCAAAAATGCTTCAAAACTTTTGGTTTGAGACTTCCACTTTATTGATCTTGCTGTATACTGTGCATTTCTTATCTTTAAGTAGATGTTAAATGCTTGACATTCTAAAAGTGAAAAATGACTGATGTGAATAGGGGCTGATGATCCCACATGCCCTTAGCTGCAGAGTTCAGTACTCAGCCTTTGAAGACTCTGCATGTGCTCAGACTTGTTAGGCGTTTGTTTCCAAATTTCTGAGGGTTCCTTTCGGACTACATGTGGCTCAACCTAGAGCTGCTCAAGTGAAGGTGTTTTCTTCTTGTGGTGGCAAGCTGTGTGTCAGAGTGGAGGGTAAGAAGGTATTTCCTGTTTGTGGCTCTTACCATGCCAGCGCCTGCCTTTAGGACGGGGCAGTTGTCAAAGAAGATCTAATTGGGGGTTGGTCTTGGAGTTGTTAATCAAAGTGGAAGAGCCTAGAGTTGAGGGGAGACCATGGGTGGCAGGAGGCATGGGATGCCTATAGACTTAAAACCACCTCTGCAATTTTTATTGTTTCTTTGTTGCTTTGGGCTTTGCTGGTACCCACTTTGTTATATAACAACATCATGGCAGTTGCAATATTTCCCCAGTAAGTTAGAGGTCTTCTGTTGAAAGACTTTACTCTGCAATATGCGTTCCCAAAGGTAGGTGGTCAAACACACTGCTCTGCTTAGTGCTTTCCACTGGCTGGGTTTCAATGAATTGCAAATTCAGCATGTGGCCTTCTTTGATCACTTTTGAGATATTGATTCTTTTTGCACTCTGTATGAGGACTCCAGACCTTAAATTTTGGCTGCTTCTCTGGTTATTAAAAGTGCCTGAAGTCCATATCTACTTTATTGCTACCTAAATTGCTCAAGAAATATTACTTATTGTAAGCATGGCTATAAACTTAATCTGTTGTAGTTATTTTAAAAGGTACATAGAACCCTTTTAAGTGCATTATTTGAACAGGATCCTAGTTACAGATTTATGTTACCATTTTAGTCTGGCTCTGCATACTTATTCCCCTGCTTCCCCACAACTATTTGGAGTTTTTTGGGTTTTTTCCTCTTTTTTTTTTTTTGTTACGATGTACAAATTTAAAATTCCGGTCTTTATAAGTTTTGTTGGAGTCTACTATAAATCTAGCTCAAAAGGAGCTCAGCCTGCTGTTACTCCTGATTTTTAATTTTGTTTAACGGATGCTTCAGCCATTGGAACATGTTTGTAACGTTAATTGGGTTTTGAGCCATATCCTTAATTCATGGTAGTTAATCTATCCAAATTTCTAGTTATTAAACTGAACTCTTAAATCAGCCTTTGCAAGATGAAGGCAGATACCAACACTCAAACTTGGTTTACATCGTGTCCTGTCTTACATGTATCTTCCCCAGATAGAGCCTTGTGCTTGTGGATTCCAAGCAACTGGCTCAAAGTGAATTACTTTTGTGGGCTATTAATTTCTATAATTTTTACTTTAAAATACAATTGTGTGGTGTCAGGGCTTGTAATGTACAGGTTCTGTTGACTCTTCTTGAATGAGAAGTGTAAATAAACTGAGTGTTACCAAATAGCTGAATTTGATTAAATTGCGTAAACCAAACAGAGCTTGTAATCTTGAGGCAAGAGCTTGTTCTTGTGTCCTTACTCTGTGTCCTCGCTATGTGAAATTGTTTAAATAACCCCCTAAACAGTTAAATAGGTCATGATAACTGAAGGACTTGGTGGGTGGGGGCCGAAGTGGCAATGCTAGTGTCATCACATCCAATGGGGGAACAAGCTGGGCTAACCAGAGCAGTGACAAAGATGCCTTAGCTGCCTCACAAGATAACACTCAGAAGACCAACCACCTCAAGAGTGTGCATCGCTATAGTGGGTCCTCATGCATCCTTCCCGGGAAATCTGCATGCTCAACTACCTTTCTGAAATGCCTGTACACCAATGCATGCAGCATGGGGAATGAACAGGAAAAACTAGACATTTGTGTGCTGTCACAGAGCCATGATCTCATTGCAATTACAGAGACATGGTGGGATAGCTCCCGAGTGGAATGTGGTCATGGATGGCTACAGGCTTTTCAGGAAAGACAGACCAGCAAGGCGAGGTGGGGGAGTAGCTCTTTATGTGAGGGAGCAACTGGAATGCATCAAGGTCTGCCTAGGGGTGGAGGGAAAATGATTGGAGAGCTTATGGGTGAAAATTAAGGGGCAGACAAATATGGGTGACACTGTTGTGGGCGTTTACTACAGGCCACCTGATCAGGAAGAGGAAGTCGACGAGGCCTTCTACAGGCAGCTGGAAATAGCCTCACAATCACAGGCCCTGGTTCTCATGGGGACTTCAACCACCATGATACTTGCTGAAAAAGCAACATGGCGAGGCACGCATGATCCAGGAGGTTCCTGCAGAGCACTGAGGATAACTTTTTGATGCAGGTGGTGGAGGAGCCAACAAGGCGAGATGTGCTGCTGGACCTTATACTAGCAAAGAAGGTCTGGTTGAGGATGTGAGGGTTGGGCATAGCCTTGACTGCAGTGACCATGAGATGGTGGAGTTCAGGATCCTGTGTGGTAGAAGCAGGCTAACAAGTCGGATTACAACCCTGGAGTTCAGGAGAGCTAACTTGGGCCTCTTCAGAGACCTGCTTGGAGGAATCCCATGGGTTAGGGCTCTAGAAGGTAGGGGTGTCCAAGAGAGCTGGTCAATATTCAAGTACCACTTCCTCCAGGCTCAAGATCAGTGCATCCCTATGAGAAACAAGTCAAACAAAGGAGCCAGGAGACCTGCATGGATAAGCAAAAAGCTTCTGGAGAAACTCACGTGGAAGAAGGAGGTTTACAGTATGTGGAAAAGGGACTGGCCACTTAGGAGGAATATAGGAACATTGTCAGGGCATGCAGAGATGCAACGAGGAAGGCCAAGGCCCACTTGGAACTCCATCTGACGAGGGATGTCAAGGATAATGAGAGGGACTTCTTCAAATACATCGGTAGTAAAAGGAAGACTGGGGAATCTGTGGGCCTGCTGCTGACCGAGGGAGTGCCCTGGTGATGCAGGATGTAGAGAAGGCAGAGTAACTGAATGCCACCTTTGCTTCAGTCTTTACTGCTAAAGCTGGCCCTCAGGCATCCCAGCCCCCAAAGGTAAGAGAGAGAGTCTGGAGAAAGGAAGAATTCCCTTTGCTTGAGGAGGATTGGGTTAGGGATCACCTAGGCAAACTGGATTCTCACAAATCCATGGGCCCCGATGGGATGCACCCACGAGTGCTAAGGGAGCTGGTGAATGCTGTGGTCAAGCCACTCTCCATCTTTGAAAGGTCATGGAGGACAGGAGAGGTTCCTGAGGACTGGAGGGTAGCCACTGTCACTCCAGTCTTCAAAAAGGGCAAGAAGGAAGACTGGGGAAGCTATAGGCCAGTCAGCCGCACCTCCATCCCTGGAAAGGTGATGGAACAGTCCGTCCTGGAGGTCATCTCCAGGCATGTAGTGGAAAAGAAGGTTATCAGAAGTAGTCAATGTGGATTCACCAGGGGGAGGTGATGCTTGACCAACCTGATAGCCTTCTATGATGGTGTGACTGGCTAGGTAGATGAAGGGAGAGCAGTGGGTGTTGTTAACCTTGACTTCAGCAAGGTGTTTGGCACTGTCTCCCGTAACATCCTCACAGACAAACTAAGGAAGTGTGGGTTAGATGAGTGGACAAGGAGGTGGACTGAGAACTCGCTGAATGGCAGAGCTCAGAGGGTTGTGTGCAACAGTGCAGAGTCTGGTTGGAGGCCTGTCATTAGTCAAGTTCCCCAGGGGTCTGTGCTGGGTTGAGTCCTGTTCAACATATTAATCAATGACCTGGACAAAGGGATAGAGTGTACCCTCAGCAAGTTTGCTGATGATACCAAGCTGGGTGGAGTGGCTGATACACCAGAAGGCTGTGCTGCCATCCAGTGAGACCTGGACAGGCTGGAGAGCTGGGCCGAGGGGAACCTGATGAAATTCAACAAGAGCAAGTGCAAGATCCTGCCCCTGGGGAGGAACAACCCCATGCACCAGTACAGGCTGGAGGCGGAACTACTGGAAAGCGGCTCCACTGAGAAGGACCTGGGAGTGCTGGTGGACAGCTGGCTGACTCTGAGCCAGCACTGTGCCCTTGAGGCCAAGAAGGCCAATGGCATCCTGGGGTGCATCAAAAGGACAGTGGCGAGCAGTTTAAGGGAGGTTATCCTCCCCTTCTACTCTGCCCTAATGAGGCCACATTTGGAGTACTGTGTCCAGTTTTGGGCCCTCCAGTTTAAGAAGGAAAGGGATTTAGAAGGAGAATTGCTTGAGCAATTCCAGCAGAGAGCTACAAAGATGATCTGGGGGCTGGAGCACCTCTTTTGTGAGGAAAGGCTGAGAGACGGGTTTGTTCAGCCTGGAGAAGAGATTACTGAGGGGAAATACTTGTCAATACTTAAAAATATCTGAAGGATGAGTGTCAAGAGGATGGGGCTGGACTTTTTTCATTGGTGCCTGATGACAGGACAAGGGGCAATGGGTGCAAGTTTGAACACAGGAAGTGCCACTTCAGTATAAGGGAAAACCTGTTTCCTGTGAGGATGCCAGAGCAGTGGCACAGGCTGCCCAGGGAGGTTGTGGAGTCTCCTTCCCTGGAGACATTCAAAACCTGCCTGGATGCAGTCCTGTGCCCCCTGTCCTAGGTGTGCCTGCTCAAGCAGGGGGGTTGGACAAGGTGATCTCCAGAGGTCCCTTCCAAACCCTGCCATTCTGTGGACAGGGAATATAGTTTGAGATAAATATAGATGTGGTTAAGACAATGGACCTGAAGTCCCCAGGTGCCACGTCTACAAGACTTTTAAATTCCTCCAGGGATGCTGACTCCACTACCTCTCTGGGCAGCCTGTTCCAATGCCTGACCACTCCTTCAGTTAAGAGATTTTTCCTGATGTCCGATTGGAACAATATCCCCTGATGCAGCTTGAATCCATTTCCTCTTGTCCTATCACTAGTAACTTGGGAGAAGAGACCAACACCCACCTTGCTATAACCTCTTTTCAAGTGGTTGTAGAGAGCAGTAAGGTCTCCCCTCAGCCTCCTCTTCTTCATGCTAAACAACCCCAGTTCCCTCAACCTGTCCTCATAAGACCTCCTCTCCAGACCCTTCACCAGCTTTGCCCTTCTCTGGACATGCTTCAGGGTGTGCTTACAACACAATGAGTGGTTATCTTTTACTGTCTGGCTCAATGAAGCTAAAACATGCAGCTGTGTGGTATGTGACAACACTTGTTATTAAGCAGGTCTGTGTAAGTGCCAAGTCAAATGGTGATGAACATTTTTCAGAGCTATCATAAGAGCAACCATGAATCTGTAACGATTGAGGCTGTGTCCATAAGCTAGTGGGTAAGTGCTTTATTCAGAGGTGGATTTGTGTGTTTATTTATTTATTTATTTGGTTTTCTTTGTTCCTCTGGGAAGTAGTACTTTGATATTACAACACTAGATTTGTTTTTCATAGGGCTTCTAATTAAGCCTGTCCAGTTCTTCCAATAATGGAATATGCTTAGTGTCTTGCTGAACTTAAGTTATGTTGACAAGACTTTTTCAGTTTCAAAAACAAAAACCAGCGAAGAAAATATTTTGATCAAAACAGTTTTCTCTGAACAGCCCTATTACATCCGTCAAAAACTTGGACAGAGAAGCAATGGTTTTATGGCCAGAAACTTGTGTCTTTGTGCCATGATGAAAGCTTCCAAAAGGTTTCCTGGATTAACACTGACGTATCAGCATATGACACTGTCCCTGACCACCTCTGTCCTTCCAGAGATCCTGGTGTTTGCTGGATGGTTTGCTTTCTTTTGGCCTTAAGAAATCCTGCTAGCTGCATTCTTAGGCTAAAAATGTATTCAATTAAGGAGAAAAATTAAGACAGGATCTTTTTATGGCTTGTTTGAGACTGCAGAGGAGTCAAATAAGGGAGCTGTGAGCATGGACTCAACTATCTTCATGGTAATAAATCAAATATTTGCATATCATGAAGATGTTTTTAAGCAGTAAATTCCTTTCTATGTTTTGTAGCTACAGAAAGCTAATGAGTCTTGCACAGTACCCTGAAAGCTGATGAACAGAAGCTGTTTGGACTGTGTTTGACGAGAACAAGCCTCAGCGTAGAAGGACCCACTGGAGAAATTATTCTACCCACATCTGGGCCATTTAGACAGTTTCCAGCTAGAAGCTTTTGTTCACTTGAGTCTTGGGTGAAGATGCAACCTTTTAAATAAGGGCCCAAGATATTTTAGAGTATAATAATTAAGACTAGCTTAGTAGAGCATGAGTTTGAAAGGTCTGATCTCATTATTTAGGAAGTTTGTATGTTTCTTGTATGTTGTGCATGAATTCAGAGGAAAATGAAGGTTAGTCTGCTGGTTTTATGTGTAAGTTTTGGAGGTACAGGTATGAAAAGTTAGTGTGGTTCAACAGTACATTTCTCTTGCTTGGGTCTAGAACTGAAAAAGAATCAACATTCAACTGATTTGTTTTAATTTTCCTGTTTATTTACAAGCTCTGTTTAATTTTTGACTTCTGTGGTATGAGCAGTGATCAATGCCAGAATTTGCCTTGAAATCTGTGGAAGAATAAAACAACTCTTAGATACTATCATAAAGAACCAAAGTATTTAAGCACAGTTTACAGCAAATAGAACGACTGACACAACATGAGCGTTGTTGAGTCATGGTGAGCTGTTGATGAGTGGCCCTTTTAGCTTTTCTCTCTTTGCTTTGTTTTTTTGTTTTTTGTTTTTTTTTTTTAATTAAATGCTTCACTTGGACATCATGGTGTAAATTTTAACCAGACTTCTGGTTTTGGGGTGTGTTTTGATACTCCTCTCTTCTAAAATGCAGTAGTTTCTCGAATTTAGTAACATCTTAATTATCATATAAAAATAATTGCCCTTTTTAAGGAGGTATTTTGAGCATTAAATACTACCTGCATCAAAAGTTGACTCTGTTGCTTCTGTACATATCATCTAGGTTATAGCCATTTCAAGAATCACTTTGAGAGATGGCAAGGATGCAGAATATACAGACTATATTAAAAAAAAAAAAGCAGTGTCAAATTTAATAACATTGTGAGATGCATCAGTGCTATATCCATAATTACATGTTGGTTGGTGCTGACCTTCCAAAGACCATATTTAGGCTGAAGTAAATTTTAGACTGGCTGATATTGAAATAGACTTTGTATCAAGGGGACAGTTATCCAAATTGCTGTAAAAAAAAGTCTTACTCTAAATGGAGATAAACCTATGAAAGTTTGTTAAAACTGTTTTTTCTGTTCTTTAATAATGCTTTTCCAGTAATTCAAGTGTTTAAACAGTCATCTCCTGCTCTTTCAGTGTAGAGATTGGTGAAAGTGTGAGAGGAGAAGATGTATATATCATCCAGAGTGGCTGTGGAGAAATAAATGACAACTTAATGGAACTGCTCATCATGATCAATGCTTGCAAGATTGCATCATCCTCCAGAGTGACTGCCGTAATTCCATGTTTTCCATATGCCAGGCAAGATAAGAAGGACAAGGTAGGTAAGAACTGTGTCATTTTGGAAGGCTTTTTTCAGCTTGTTCACTTGAAATTTTTTTGAGAAGAAACATAACTTTCATAAATATTTAAGTGATTTGAAACATTTGCATTTTTCATCCTTTTTTTGTAAAATGTTGAATTATATCATCTATAGGTGAATGAAGTAAGACAAATTATTTTTTGCTTGTGTTTTGATAATTGGCATGCCTTCAGTTTGAAAAAGTAGGTACATCCTTGGGTGTGGTATATTGCAGTGTGCTCTGCTAGCAGACCTCACCTTATGGGATGGCTTTTTCTAGACTTTTTTTTTTTCTTACCTCTATATATGAAGAAGGCACACCCTTTTAAACATTTTAATGTTTAAAATTTGAAGTGCTGTAACCATTATGTAGGTGGGGTTTACCCTAAATGGTTTAACAGAGAGCCAAATGGAAAGAACTCATTAAATCTGCAATCCATAATAGTAATTAATAAAAACATTATTTTATGCTGCAAGGCAGATTTAAAAAAAAGTTTTTATATCAGTAATAATTATTTTTAGTGATGCAGAACAAAAGTTCTATGGAAGCCCCATAAATACTCTTTTGATCTTAGTGCCCTTTTCCTGAATTTGGTCTGCCGTCACTGATGTATATACCAGTTCAGCCAAATTGATAACAAACAAACAAACTCTTTGTGGCAAGTGAGTTTGATTTTAAAAAAATACAGAACTAAACTTTCCTATCTCTACTATATATTAAAAAAACCTCTAATATGTTATGTGAACATTACTTTTGCCTAAACTCACTTGAAAAAAAACTAACAAGAATAGTGAATTTGGCTTTTAAGATTGGATTTCAATGGTTGTCTTTTTGGAAAATTGCCCCTCTCAGATATTTCCCATAAATGGGCTGCCCCTCCCTTTCACTTTAGGCATCAAGCAAACCATCCTGAAAGCCTTCTGTTGTTCTTTACATTCTTTTATATAAAACATAACAGGGCTGAGAAGTTACACAGAAGCTAAAAATAATAGCAGATATTACAAAATATGTAATGCTCAGCCTGTGACATCTGAGAACAAAACTAAATACAGATAAGATATTTTCTCATATGCTCATTCTTTAAGTGCAGGCTCTCTAACACCATCCTAATATTACCAAGATCCATTTGTTATACTTCCAAAAACATAATACAGGTGTTAGATAGTAGCTCCCTATTCTTTGCTTACATCTTTGGAACTTCATTTTTTGCTGTGTTTTGTATTGAATAATGCTCTCTCTCAATCAGGACAGCTGAAATACTTTTTTTATCAAAAGAGCTTGAAAGGGAAGTGATAAACGTTTTGTTTAAAGGGAAGGAGAGTATCTCACTATGTGTTGATTTCTAAATTCATATTGGAAGGTAATGCTGGACCATCCTGTAAGTTCTTGGTGTGGGAAAAGGATGAGTGTGTCCTAAGTTTTCCATGCATCTAGGTTATGCCTTGTCAAGGGTACACAAAATCCATGTGGCAGACTTCCAAGAGACACTTAAAACCCGCAGTGTGGTGGCCCAGCATGCCACCCAGGTGCATTTTGTGTTTTGGAAATGCCGTCTGAAGATGGATAGCTGAGGAAAGCGATTTTGATTAACAGAGTTTTTGAGGGTTGTTCCAGACTGTTCTCTGGGTGTCACTGAGTTCTCCTGCAATTCTAGGCAAGCCATTTCTTTTTTTTTTTTCGTTTACCTCTGTTTTGCAATTGAGAAAATGTTTGCCATCTTTAGAAATTAACCTTGTTAGTTGACCTCCATGTTGCAAAATAAGCTATAATATAGCTGTCAACACTGGACAGTTTACTGACAGGGAGATCTTTCCTCCTGCTGTTGGATTGCATCACATCACTTGGTCTTTGACCCATGTTGAGTGCACAAGCTTTGTATGCTGCTTGAAGTGTCAGTAAAGTGCCAGCCATTTTCTTCCTATACACAGATTTTTTTCTCTCTGGTGTAAGATATTGCTGTAGTTTGCTTGACTTTGAACTGAAGCAGTATAATCTTCACTAGCCAGATACTGTTTTCCGGTTTGAATTTAAGTTCTTGACTTTAATCCATAAAGAATTAAATAGACTGAGTCCTTGCTACTTGAAATAACCCTGTGTTCTTCATGCCTCTGTAGCTATCATCACTGAGAACAATGAAAGTGCTCTTGATTTATTTATTTAAGGGAAAGGATTTGCAGTAAAAAAAATCATATTCTGTACAAGGCCTGTGTAATCTCCTTTGAAAATTTTAGCATTAAACCTGGCCTAGCTTTAAATGAGAAACAGAGGTTAAAAAAAAAAAAAAGGCTTGCTGGGAATTGTGGAAAAGTTGCTAAATTAATTTAGATTCAGTCAAGCACTGCCATAAACTAGAAAGGTATTTTCTGATACACAAGATAGCTAATTTAAAACTAGCTCAGGTGCATCTGTGCTTTGGCCTTAGTTGCATTTATGCATCCTCTAATTATGCTAACCTTCCAAGCCGTGGGCAGGATACACTTATGTAGGATGCCGCAGAGATGCCTTTGAGATAAGCTAGAAGTAGAGTGACAGGTGAGTTTGGTGTTCTACAGCTCATGTAACTTTGTTTTTTTGATTTGTAGAAGGGGTCCGTGGAGCGTTGGGTAGGTATCCTCTTTTTTTTTTTTTTTTTTTTTAAATCTAACACTATGCATTTCTATTAATATGGCCTTAAAGGGTGAAACTTACTGGGTTACATTATGTATAACTGGGAACATTTTCAGTTTCACTTCTTGATTTCAGTTATGTTTCACCTAGGCCATGACAGTAATCCTGTGGAATAATTTGCTCCTAGAAAATGCCTAGCTTCTAGTTAAAAATTTATGTGGCCATTCAAGATAATGGCTGTCAACTTCTAAAGCTTCAAAACATATGTCACTTTTGAAATTATAAAATTTAGGTTATACATTAGTGAACATTCAGTATCCATATACTTCACAACTGGCTTTCTTGGAAGTGAAAGTTCCAGTTGAAAATCTTTGGCATTTCTCAGATTTTTTTATTTAAGTTTTTTTTTGTTCAGTATGCATGTGATGCATTTTGAGCAAGACAATGTAATGACATGCTTAAAGGCAACAGAGCTTTAATCCTGATGAACAACTTTATTTTCAGCTATATGTCCTTTGCATAGTAACTCCTGTGAGGTTGTTTATATTAGCTTTGTGGATTCCCCCCTGCCCCTGGAAACTGGAAATATTTAATGCATCACAAAGAAAGAAATAATTTATATAACTTATTATATGTAAGCATGGAATTTGCTTAGGAACTAAAAACTCAGTGGTGGTTTTTTACAGTGTAGTTTCTGTACATAATGTAATGTTGTGTTTCACACTAATAATTCTGAAACTAATCTCAAATTTTGTCAAAGAATGGAACAATGAATACTCTGAATCTCTTTGTGTTCTTGCTTCTCTGATCAGAAGCAAACCTTACAAACGCCAAGATAAAATAAATCTTGAGTTCTCATCTACCTTTGTCATCCAAGTTTCTGAATAATGAGGCCAGGTTATCTAAGGTTCCCACGAATATACTGCCTTTGATTTTAAAATAATCTTCTATTTAGATCATATTGTAGCACAAAACTTATTTTCTCTGCAAGCAATCAAATCTTAAATCCTTTTGAACATGTCATGTGTGTCTTCTTTTAATGCACAATTTTGTGTAAAGGAAACTGTCAGATAGCTGCAAACTTCATTTGTCTTAATCTATTAGCCCATTCTTGAGAAACAGGTATTGGTGTCTGGCTATCTTTCCTTCCAAGACCCTCTGTCCACCAACACGTAGGTAATCTGTGATGTGTGCATGTCTGCTAAAACAAGTTACCTAGTGGTAAAACCTTCAAGTTCTTCCTTCTGGTAAGGCAGCCTGCAAGGCCAGCAGCTGAAAGAAGTACCAACTGGTAACGTATACATTAGTATTTGATGCAGGAAAGTATTTTGGTGTTGTTTTGTGATACTCATGATATTGATACATGAGACAAGCTAAGGGGTATTCACATTGAACAGAAATGAAAGAAAATAAAAGCAAAATTCAGTGTGCTGGATGGAGTAGAAACGGCAAACCACATTCTGGGAAGAATGTAATTTGCCTTTAGCAGCTAGCCTGAACTAGTTACTTCTTTCTACCAGAGGGAGTGGTCCTGGTTTGCCATCTTTTCCCTTCACTTCCATTTGAGCTGCCTCATCTGGCTGCTGTGGGTTCAGACAAGTCCCAGTGTGCAGCACAAGGGAAGTGGTGGAAGCATATAAGCCTGGGAAGAAGGAATGAGACAAGCAGATCTTCGCAAAGAGCTGATAAGAGAACGTTGTGATAGAGTCAAAGAGTAGAAACTAAATCTTTACATTATTAGATGTTTCCAGAGATTTGAGAATACTTTGAAGCCCAGCTTAAAAATGTCAGTTTGTACTGCAAAGATAGGCTTGAAGCGATCAGGAATTTGAATGGCATGAACCAGAAGTTTACTACTAAAAATGGAAATATCTGGAAAGCTTTGGCTGACTTGGACCTTACAGAACTGAACTTAAATGAGGAGCTTTATAAATAGTCCTCAAACAGTCCAAAATAGTCCTCAGTAACCGGAAAATCATCCATGCTGAAGCACTAATGATAGCCAGCTCTTGTGGAAGCTCTATGCATCTGAATTGCAGAGATCTAGGGAACTGTTAGATGTTGCGTATAGCTTCAGTGTATCTTACACAGGCCAAATGGTGGTGATGTTCTGTGAAACAACAACAACCAAAAGGGATGGTTTTCTAAATGAAGAATTTCTGCAATGATGATGATAAACTTGATCCAGCCATAAGAAAGACTGCAATATCTCAGCTTCTTTTCTGGAAGTATGTTGGCACTCTGCAGGTTAAAACAGAAATGCTGAGTTTCCACATAAATTAGCAAAACTTTTGAGGAAAATATTGGCTCTTTGATATGACACAGACAGAAGAGCACCCAGGTTAAATTGGCAATGGTTCAGCTTATTTTAGGTTATGCCCTCGAGCATCAGTGGAAGGAAAGCAGAGATAGTCTGTAACTGTGTATATGGGGTGGAGGGAGAGGGGGTTCCTAGGAGGCTAACTGAGGTTGGTTGATAAAGAGATGTAGCAGGAGAGAATACTGTGCCAGCAAAAAACAGTCTGACAGTGAGATGGAACCTCTGAATTGCAGTTCTGTCTTCATACTAATGTTATTGCCAGCTATTAGCCCTATGTAAAGATTAGCCAAAAAAAACCCAGGAGGTTTTCTGTAGTATTTCTGTTACAGAGAAAGCTGTCTGGGGCAAAATAACTTTTTTTTTTGAGAGCTGAAAAATCTGAAAAAACTTTGAGGTTGCTAAAAAAAAAAGTGAAGTATCCTTCAGTCATGATGTTCCATCTTCTGTTTTTTATGTTGCTGTTTGTTCTGCATCCTTGTCACTTTTAAAAAGCTCTTGACATTGGCATTACCTTTGCTAATTAGATTTTTGCTCTTCTTTTGTTCTTTCCGCTTCTCTGTTTTTTTCATCCTCCCTGTCCCTTTTGGGAATTCTAGGCTTCTAATTGCATCCAGTAAGTAACCCTGAATTAGCAAAAAAGAATAAATGAATTGCCCAGGGTAGAAGACCCCTGCCAACATGGATCAGTTACAAGCTTTACTATGTCATGAAGAAATGCTTGATACTAACTTTGTTTTAAAGCAGTGTTTTCAAAAGTTCATTCGCTCTGCCTTCCATCTTCATTTTTGGCAATGTTTTTTAGAGCAGGAGAGTTGCTTGAGAGGGCAGTGGCTTAGAAAAATGGAGATTGTCTGTCTTTCTGCTAGCTGAAAAGCTAGCAGAAAGTTTTGAGTAGAAGAATTGGAAAATTATAGCCCCATTTTTATCTGCTTGTTAATCTAATTACTACAAAGCATTATTAGGCAGACTGTGCAAACTGATTTAGATATTCCTAGATGTTCTGCTGAATTTCAGAACCCTAGTAGCAAGATTAGCTATTGACAGGCCAGCTGGCTAAAGTTCTGGAGCTCTTCATGTCTACATTCCAAATACTCTAAAGGAAAAATCAATAAAAGTAGCTGATTTTCTGATTCCTTGCATCTAGTCGAAATCTTCTAAAAGTTTAAAAATTTGTGCTTTGTTCCTCAGAGTCGTGCTCCAATCTCTGCAAAACTTGTTGCCAACATGCTGTCAGTTGCAGGGGCTGACCACATCATCACCATGGACTTGCATGCTTCTCAGATCCAGGTAACTATCAGGTCTTACTAAATGTGGCTAGGAACTCTGCTGAATTAATATGAAAGGCTAATATTAATTTTCTGGTTTTTCTCATTGTTTTGAAAGGCTATATACAGAACTGTAATTCCCAGGGTTCAGAGAAAATCCCACTACCTGTTTCTCATTAAATTCCCTTTTTGAAAGAGACCATTCTCTGATTTTATGGGGTGATTTTGCAGGCACTTTGCTACTTGTCCATTGGAATCTTCTGTGGCATTTGCCAAGTCCTGTGTAAGAGCTCCCAGAACATACACTACACTGGTCTGGGGCAAGTTCTCTTAATCTTGACCTGGTCGGAGATTACAGTATTGACCTAGATAGAGTTTTGTTGTTAAAGCCAAGGGAACAATGTTCCCTTAAGAGAAGCAGAGATGGAGGCTGGCAACCCATAGCTGGCTTACTGCTCAATCCAGCAAATCATGAAACTTTCCTCAGACACAAAGTAGACATTGTTTGACATTCTCCTGTATACCTCTTTTCAAGATACCTTGTTTTTTTTAGAAAATACCTTCTCTTCCAGTTCTGGTATTCTGTGTAATCAGAATTTCCTATTATGCTAGGTGGCTCTCATGCAAATAAAAAGCAGTTTCATTTGTGGTCTAACACAAATTTCGTGTTACAACTTGCATGAAAAGAAAGATTCAATTTCTGCTGCTCAAGTAATACTAACCTGAATGTTCCCCATATTGAAATACTACTGTTTATGTCAAGTAGTTGAAATTTATTGAAGTTGAGTATTACTTACTAGATTTTTCTGAGAGCTTTTCACAAGCGTGAATTTACTGGAGTACCTGAAGGTGATCTTATTTTCTGATTTTCATCATTTGAGAAGAGCTGTTCTTCACTATTTTTGGGTGAGATTTTTAAAGACCTTAATATTTGTCTAACTTCTGCTGGATTTGATAGTAATATCAGAGGGCAGAATTAGGCTAGTGTTAAATACTAGTTAAAGTTCTAACATACATGGAAGGCAAAGGCTCAATCCTTTCTCTGTGTCTTTGTTCCAGGTCAGACATAAACGTATATTCATGAAGCTCTTTTTCTCTTTTGGACTAGGGTTTCTTTGACATTCCAGTAGATAACTTGTATGCAGAACCTGCAGTGCTGCAGTGGATTAAAGAGAACATTTTGGAGTGGAAAAACTGTATCATAGTCTCACCTGATGCAGGTGGTGCAAAAAGGTACTATGCAAGCCTAAAACTATTCGTTTTCTGTACAGTTAGTGGTTAATGAACTAGTTTGTCTAATTTTTTTCCCTCTATGAATTGTGCAAAATATGGGGTACATCACTTGATTAATCCAACTGCATTGTAAAACCAGAACAACCTGTTCTTCTAATGTTGTTCATGCTTGAAAACATCCAGGAGCTTTCTATACGCTAAAGAAAATCTTTTTCTCTCTCCCTGGATATGGCCTCATTAGCTGAATCCCTCAACAGGAGGGAAGAGACTTTTCCTGCTGCTTGCTTCTTTAGTCCAGTTGCTGCTGCACCTCTTCTTGCTTCACTCTGGAATTGCCTCAGTTTCCCTTCTCTGTCAAAGCATATGGCCTATCCCCACTGTACCTGCTGGCATTTAGGTAAGAGTGTGCTTGAGTTGTGGTTTTTTTTTTTTTTTTCTTTGTTATGGCATTCAAGCTGAAAACTATTGACCCCAAATTGTGCACTGTGAATACTAGAAAAAGGGAGTAAAGTTTTGTTTTGAGTGGCAAAAGGTGAAAATAGAAAGCCAGTTCATTGGAGTGTTTCTTTATTCACAGCATGTGTTACTCATTTAGCAGGCTATCTTTTGTTTGGTATCTATTGAGTATAAACTAATGCAGAAGCTCAGAAGCATGCTGGCTGGTGAGGTGATAAAGCATGCCATTGAGGCAACATGTTTATTCTCAAGTTTTGTCGGTCGTGCTGCTACTACAAGACTGAATGGGAACAAAGACGAATGAAGTAGAGAATCCTGTAAGCCCATAGTAATTTAAATGTTTGGAATGTAATACGGGAAAAATGTGAGAGACTGTCATAGTCTGGTTTCAGCTGAGGTCCTTGGGTCTGTTGTGAGTGTTCATGTTCTAATAATTAATAGGGAAATAAGACTGATTAGAACTCCATAGTTGTTCCTGCTTAAATCAGTCAAGTTACATGTGAAGAATATAAACTATAGAAAGTATTCTAAAATTCAGATGACTTGGTCAATTAAATTTCTTTGTTCCCTCCTGTCTGGGTACTGTTGGCTTCACAGTTGTTTTTTGTTTGTGTTTTGGTTTTGGGTTCTTTAACAAAATACAGACTTTGCTTAGAATTCAAGTCAGAAGACAGCATTTTTTCCCTACCAGATATTTGTATATTATCAAGTTGATCATAAAAGTTTATTTTTTTGAAGACCACTCTCTCTGTATTTAACATAGAGAGAGAGAGTGTATCTTTGCTACCTCTCTGTTGTAACGTAACCAAGCAGTTGTTGGTGAAGTAGAGGAAGATGTTGCTTTCAGTAAACTCAGTTTCTCCTACACCTCCAGTAATGTAAAGAAAATGGTTGACCTTTCCATTTAAAACATATAGACCTTCAAAATAATACTTGGGTTAATGAAAAGTGAATAGAATGTGAAGAAAGTTTGTCTTAAAACTTAAATCTGTAAGCATTAAAGAAATAAAAAAAACCCAACATGTTCTTGCTCTCATTTAAAATATCTAAATTCTTCTTTGTTTCTTACTGTTTGCTTGGGTGTTTTTCCCAGTGTATTAAATTTTGTGGCTGAAATAAGGCATGCAAATTCTATTGAAATCTTAATGTCTCTGAGGTATTGTCACTTGCTATGAAATTACACTATTGTTAGAAAAAAATGCCAAAACATTTGGGTTTTTTGTTTCTTACTCAGTTGTTGAAACAGTGACTAACAACTCCTTCATATTTAAGTTGTGAAGAAACAAAACTATATTCTCTATTAACCATGCACGTTAATAACCTTGTTAACAACATTCTAAATGTATTCTAAAACAACAGGCTACAAGGTTGCCTGTTGAAAAAGCATAGTATTGTTTATTCCCGTGTCTTTATACCTGCCAGCTCTGGTATGTTAAAAAACCTGCAAAAAGCAATCAGAAGTCTGTAATAAATTGTTTGTTATTGGAGGTTTATCTGGCTGCCAGAGGTCACCCTGAATAGTTTTAAAAGGTCTTTGTCAAGCAGATGTATTGCCAAGAGAATTACTAATGACGTAAGCTACCTGATTACTAGTCAAGTACTGCTAAAAGAATTATTAATTGCTATTAACTTACTTGTTTGGTTTTTCCCTTTGGTTTGGTTTCACATTCCTGCAATGGTATCTTCAGTTAGGATGTTAAAGTGCACACTGCTGTAGGCTTAGAACTGAGGCTACCTCTACTTCAAATTATCTAGTGTGACTAGGTATTGCAGGAGCTTAATAAAAACTTGTGAATAGCTGAAATGTTTTCAAAGCCAGGTGCTTAATGACAGAAAACCAAAGTAAAATTTAAAAAATTTATTTCTGGAGTATAGCTTAAGATTCTCTGGCTGTATTTATTAGCAGTGAATTAAGATTGTTTGTAGCCTGTCTCATTACTTGCAAAAGTTTGTGCTGTGGTAATTTGAAAGCCAGAAAATACAAAAACTGTTTTATGACAAATACATACGTATGGTTCTGTTCTTTCTTTTAAAATAAGTCTCTAAATATGTATTTCTTCCTGTAACTCAGGGTTACTTCAATTGCTGACAGACTGAATGTGGAATTTGCTCTCATTCATAAGGAAAGAAAGAAGGCAAATGAAGTGGACAGAATGGTCTTGGTTGGTGACGTGAAAGACAGAGTAGCAATTCTTGTCGATGATATGGCTGACACATGTGGCACAATATGTCATGCAGCAGACAAGTAAGTATTATTATGAACTGTCCCACTGTCTTGCTGTACAGTAACCTGCAAATTGCTGATGAATGCAGTTGCTGTGTCCTACATGCTTATAACCCAGCCTGACCTTGTAGCATGAATTCACTCTGATTCTTGAGTCTGCAGGTCACAGTCCTGTGATCAGGCTGTGTCCTTTAGAATGTGGAATTGAGAAAATATTTACAGAAACATATTATCTGTATTTAGAAAGAGGACAGAGTAAACAAAGTCATATAACTTGGAAGGGCCTTGAGCCATCTAGTGTTTTTTTTCAGTTCCAAGGCAGAAATGACAGGTAGAAAATTATTCTCTTAAACCTCATCATGGAGCCTTTCCACTCTCTTTAGGCAATCTTGCTTAAAGCTTTACTAAATTTAACATTGGAAAGTATTTTCTCCCCAGTATTCAATGCATGTTTAATATTAATCTTTAGCCTACATCTTCAGTATAAAACTACTTATCCTTTTCATCTGGGAAGGTGAGAGTAAGTTTTCCTGTCTTTTCCTCTGGAAGTTAGTTGAAGAGTGTTCTCATTCACCTCTAGATTGAGTAACTTCAGTTTGTTCAGCCGTTCCATGTGGTTTCTAGACTTCTGATCTGTTGTTGATGCCCTCTGGATTCTTTCCAGTTGGTGCACTTACTAAAGTGGAGCTTGTGAATGTAGACACATTATCTTAACTGAGGCCCTAGCAGTGCGAAGTAGAAAGGATTGCTTTATGGGTTTCCAGCTAGCTTTATGCTGGTACATTTCAGGGTAGTAGTGGTGTTTTCCACAGAAGTTGGTGTTGTTGACTGCACTGAACTTTGGTAAAGTTTGTAGCCTTCAAAAAGATTGCTGATTCCTGAAACGTTAGTTTCATATGTCATTATATTCTTCATATGACTCTAGCTTCACAACTCAGTATGTATGGCAGGAACTCTAGCTTCAAAATATTCTTGACAAATTAGAGAAGTGGACTGAAATTCATTAAGAACAAATGTGAGGTATCACAGTTTAGTAGACTAAAGTGCTCCTGCCCATCCATCATATCCAAATATATGCTACCAGCTTTGGTTTGGGAGGTCAAGGGGTACAATCTAAACTTGGCCAGAGTCCTGAGGTTTTAAGTTTTCCATTAAAAGATCTTGTATTTTGATAATGTTTGTAGCAAAGCTCGCCCCCCTGTGACTGTGAATAGTGCACACTGGAAGCGGGAAGAAATGAGCAAGACACAGAAATGTTTTAAATTGATGTTGCTGAGCATTTGCTGTACCATTGCTACTCCTGGATCAAATACCTTGTAAAGCGAATATGTGTCAGCTGAGAGCACTTTGAATGTATATTCCTGTCCAATGTATTTGTAGGCACTATGAGAGTATCATATAGTCTTGCATCCAAAACAGGTCCATGTGGTACTTCCTGCCTGACTCTATTTGAATCATACAATATTTAGGTTGGAAAAAACCCTTAAGATCATTGAGTCCAACTGTTAACCTAACACTGCCAAGTCCACCACTAAACCATGGCCCTAAGCACCACATCTACAAGTCTTTTAAATACCTCCAGGGATGGTGACTAAAACACTTCCCCGGGCAGCCTGTACCAGTGCTTGACAATCCTTTTCGGTGAAGAAATTTTTCCTAACATCCAATCTAAACCTCACCTGGCACAACTTAAGGTCGTTTCCTCATGTCCTGTCATTTCTTACTTGGGAGAAGAGACACCCACCTCACTGAAACCTCTTTTCAAGTAGTTGTAGAGAGCAATAACGTCTCCCCTCAGCCTCCTTTTCTCCAGGCTAAACAACCCCAGTTCCCTCAGCTACTCCTCATAAGACTTGTCCTCTAGACCTTTCACCAGTTTTGTTGCCCTTCTCTGGACACGCTCCAGCATCTCAATGCCCTTCTTGTAGTGAGGGGTCCAAAACTGAACACAATATTCAAGGTGCGGCCTCACCAGTGCCGAGTACAGGGGGACGATCACCTCCCTACTCCTGCTGGCCGCACTATTCCTGATACAAGCCAGGAGGCTGTTGGCCACATTAGCCACCTGGGCACACTGCTGGCTCATGTTCAGCCGGCTGTCAACTAACACTCCCAGGCCCTTTTCCTCCAGGCAGCTCTCCAGCCAAACTTCCCCACGCCTGTAGTGTTGCATGGGGTTGTTGTGACTGAAGGGCAGGACCCGGCACTTCGCCTTGTGGCACCCCACACCATTGGCCTCAGCCCATCGATCCAGCCTGTCCAGATCCCTCTGCAGAGCCTTCCTCCTCTCAAGCAGATCAACACTCCCACCCAGCTTGGTGTTCTCTGCAAACTTACTGAGCGTGCACTCGATCCCCTCACCTGATCATTGGTAAAGATACTAGAGAGATCTGGCCCCAGAACTGAGCCCTGCGGACCACCAAATGTGTCTGGCTGCCAACTGGATTTAATTCTATTTACCACCACTCTTTGGGCCTGGCCATCCAGACAGTTTTTTACCCCGCTTTTTGTACACCCGTCTAAGCCATGAGCAACCAGGTTCTCCAGGAGACTGCTGTGGGAAATGCTGTCAAAGCAACAGGGTGAAGCTTAAGTGAGATGGACATTACTTTTGGTCGTTTGAAGTAAAGATCATCCCATGAGTTTACAGTCTTTAGTTGCAGGCTTGCTGTTGGATCTAGATAAGGATATCAAAAACTCATGGTAGAGGGTTTTGTATAGTCTTGTGGTTTTTTTCCCTTTGATGGAAATTTGATGGAATTTTGCAAAGAGATGTTGTGTATCTGCATACTAATCCACATCCTACCCCAAAGCCTGGTTCTGGGCTGTACCCTTTGCTGGTCAAAATCGCGAATTTTGTAGCCACTGATTTTTTTATTTCTCTTTTGTACTCCTGTGCATAGAGGAAGTTAATTCGTGTCAAAAAGGAGGCGGCCTTTATTTCTTTCCTGTTATGAGAGAAGCATTTTTTAATTTACGTACGGTAGATTTCTATAGAGCAAATTCTAAAACCATCAGAAACCTTCAGCATATCTGCAGTGTTTGCTAAGATGGATGCTTTTGCTTGAGTGATGCTGCTTTATATCATATTCTTGGCATGAAGTAGTGCTTTTCATTAATGCCCAAAATAGGTGAGATGTACTTTGTGCTTACTTAGACTTGTTCACCAGAATACTTCAGATCTCTTTGTATCTCAGCGACCTAGATGCATATCAAGCGGATGAACTAAGAAATGTGTTTTCAGATACAGCAGATCAACTTGATTAACTACAACTTAAGTACACACCCTTGGTACACACTCATCTGTTGTAGTGCATCCTCCTTGTAGGTTGCAGCTACTGAATGTAATGCTGAGAATGACTGGAAAACTTTCATTCTGTTGAGTCATTCAAAATGGGATGATGTTTCTCTGATTTTGTCTTTTTTCCTATCTTACTGAAGCTTATGCTATGGTCTGATAAAGCCTCCATTTGTAAAACTAGAAAAGCAGCGAGGACATAGCTGAGCATCTGGACACAGAGAGGCCAGTCAAAATCAAATTAAGGCATTCTGACTCATTTTCAAGGTGGTTTAGTTCTTTGATATTTTTTTTTCTCCCGTGCTGCGTCATTTAATTGAATGCTTGGATCAGCAGCATGTCTTTGCACAACACTGCAGTAAGCTAGGCTTTTAATTATTAACACTTCTTTTTCCTCAGAAACTCCTTCCAAGCAGAATTGATAAATTGCAAATGAAAATAAAGGTGGAAAATAATGGAGACACCATGGAGTTGTGAATGCTGCCATCCAACCTACTTCATTTTTGCCTGATTAAGATAGCAGACTTACACTGCAATTCAGTTGTATGTTGTGCTGGTATGGTCAAAAGTGCAGCATTTTAGATTAGTATCGCTGCTACTCATAAGAATATTTTTATTTAATTAGTAGGTTGGTTGGGTTTTTTTTGTGGGGTTTTTTTTGTGTATAACCTGAAGAAGTTTAAAATTCTCTAAATTACTTTGTAGATATATGTATCTTCCTATAGCTTCCAGGAGGAATTTTTGTGTAAAATGTATTTTACAGAGATTTGTATCTGGCTTCATCTGTAGCCATGTATGTAAACATGCATCACAGCATACTTGTCCTTTGTGTTCTATAGGTTAGTATCTGCTGGAGCTACTAAAGTTTATGCCATTCTTACTCATGGCATCTTTTCTGGTCCTGCTATTTCTCGGATTAATAATGCATCGTTTGAGGCTGTTGTGGTAACTAACACAATCCCCCAAGAAGAGAAAATGAAACACTGCCCCAAAATTCAGGTACAGTGGTGGTTTTGTGTCATCTGTTTAACCTCTGGATTTGTATTTTACTGTTCACTGATACTAGAATTTGTGCCTTGAGAGGAAAATAATATTCTAAAATATATTGTGCAGCTTTGTTGTTTGCAGAATGTCTTGCTAAAATATGCCAAAGAACTGTTTTAAGGGCATTCAGGCAGTAGAATAGAGTATTGCATAATTTTTGGTATCTGCAACAGGTTGAGTATGCCTGCCTGTGGAGGAGTGGCAAATGTAGAAGTTATTGTGGATGCCACAGAAACCTTAGACGATGACTTTTTTAAGAAAAAAATACGCTAATGAAAAATGCACAAGATAACAATGACATATGTTTCTTTTCAAAATCCAAACTGAAAAAACAAAGCTGACTGTCATGGTTTAACCCTGACTGGCAACTAAGCCCCACACAGCTGCTCAGTCACTCCTCCCCCATTGGGATGGGGGAGAAAATCGGAAGAGTAAACATGAGAGAACTCAAGGGCTGAGATAAAGACAGCTTGATAGGTAAAGCAAAAGCCACGCAAGCAAGCAAAGCAAAACAAGGAATTCATTCACCGCTTCCCATCGGTGGGCAGGTGCTCAGCCATCTCCAGGAAAGCAGGGCTCCATCACGTGTAACAGTGAGTTGGGAAGACAAATGCAATTGCTCTGAACGTCCCCCCTTCCTCCTTCTTCCCCCAGGTTTATATGCTGAGCATGACGCCATATGGTGTGGGATATCCCTTTGGTCAGTTGGGGTCAGCTGTCCCAGCTGTGTCCCCTCCCAGCTCCTTGTGCACCCCCAGCCCACTCGCTGCTGGGGTGGGGTGAGGAGCAGGGAAGGCCTTGGCTCTGTGTAAGCACTGCTCGGCAGTAACGAAAACATCCCTGTGTTTTCAACTGTTTCCAGCACAAAGCCAAAACACAGCCCCATCTAGCTGTTGTCAAGAAAATTAACTCCACCCCAACCAAAACCAACACAATGACTTATGTTGGTAGCTCTTACATGAAATTGTTTTGGGAAGTTGTGTG
Source organism: Phalacrocorax carbo (assembly GCF_963921805.1). NCBI lineage: Eukaryota > Metazoa > Chordata > Aves > Suliformes > Phalacrocoracidae > Phalacrocorax > Phalacrocorax carbo. The sequence continues at coordinate 135,851,162 of NC_087513.1, read as the reverse complement.
TCCCTTTTGGAGTTTTTCCTTAGTACAGAGTGGAGGAAAGATTGGCTTGGAGTTTTTTTTCTTAATGCAGCGCTGATTTTTCTAAAAAGCTTAAAACTTATTTGGTATTTATTGAAACAAAGCAAGCACTTTAAAGATATGTTTCCCTTAAACTGTATTTGTATCATGTGGACACTGCTATCTGATGGCTAGAACAGTTTTTTTGAAAACATGCCCTGTGCCAGAAGTCTTCAGCAATCTTATTCAATGTGTTCTTACTCAGTTTTTGAGTTTGTACTTTGTAGTAATGTAGTTCTTACGTATGTGTTAAGTACCTAATGCTTTAATGTTGTTTTACTTCCTAGGAGAGGTAAGAGAGCACAATGGTAGATTGAATGTTTGTTCATATGTTTGTAAACTGTATAGTTTATTTTCTTAGCATCACATAAATTTTATCTTCTTGACACTTCTTTCAGTTTATTGACATTTCCATGATCCTGGCTGAGGCAATTCGAAGAACGCACAATGGTGAATCCGTGTCTTACCTGTTCAGTCACGTCCCCTTGTAACTGCAGGAGATTACACTGCATCTTTGAAAAGGTCCCTTCAGCTAGCACTGTTGTTCTTAACAATGCATGTCAACCACAAGAAATTAGTATCTTTGTAGAATTCCAGAGCTTGTATGTTTAATTATTATATTTGTCTTGTAATTACCATTTGTTCTTTGTAAATGGGCAATCAATCTCTGACTTGCAGAAACTTTATGAATTCCCTTGAAAGACTGGAAGTCTTGTGTATTACGTAACTTCTTTTATGTGCCCGTCCCCACTTTCTGCTCAATTGCTCCTTTGAATCAGTTTTTCTATACAGAACTGCAAACTGTCCATAGAACTTTTAATAGGATGTATGCATGTAAGATCATTTTCTGTGTTAAGCTAAATGTTGCAGGCTTGGGTATCTTGTATCTGTCAGGCAAGCAGCAGTTGGCTTTTGTTTTATGCTTAACTACCATTAATAGTATTTTGTAAGCCCTAACAGAATGTAAAGTTCATGTTAATTTTGAGGAACTGTTGACACATCCATAGTTTCAACTGTGTTTCATACACTTCACGTTCTTCTTTCCACAAGATGTATGTGGCTGCTGTTTTCTTTTGTAAAGCTCCCATTACATTAAATCGTTTGCTTAACATCTATTCTGTGCAGTTACTGTCTTCAGCTGTAAGATTAATGTTTCAGTATTCCTGGGATGATTCATTTTATGTGTTTCACTAATAAGGACCAATCTTTAATGATGAGCAGTTTGCTTTAAATTCCATTTTTTCCCTGTAGTTTTTGACATTCCTTGATTGTGATCATACGAATCATTTCATAGCAGTGTTCCTGTTAATATTGTAAAGCTTCACTATGCAAAGTCTAAACAGCATATTTAAACACTTGTATTTATGGAAGCTGGTCTATACCCACATTTACTTTTTTAAAAAAGTATCTGAAAATACTTTTTTTCCCAAACTGCACAGTCAATAGAGCTTCAGGTTGCTATTACAAAGTACCACAGTACTTTACTGTGCAGCCAGTGAACTCTGGTAGACTGATTAGTGCTGAATATTTTAACATTAGAGAATTAAAATCATTGTGAAAACAGTTTCGCCTCTTGTATGCTGAGAAACCTGATGGTTAAGTAGTAGTAATGCAGTCAGTAGTAGCTTCTGGGTGGAAAAAAACCCAAATCTAATACTGTAATTTTAGGTCTTTGAATCCTTCTATGGAGTGTTTTCAGTCTTCCTGCTGAAAGGAGGAGTATGTGTGTGTTAAGATAGCATCCCTGCACCTAGATCATGGGAAAGCTGTTTCCTACCTGAAATTGCAGTTGTTAATTACAAAAGCATTTGCCATGCTTGAAAGATGCTTCTTTACTGTGGATCTGCATAAAAAATAGCACTATTTCATCCTATCTTGCTTATTCTGGGTTATATTAATAATGATAAAATGTTATATTATAAAATGGATTTTTTTCTATTCCATTTAAGACAGACTTCAGCCAGACTACTCTTTTGGTTACTCTGAGAAGGAATCTATTTTGTCTTTATGTGTGGGTTTCTTTTTTCTATATGAAAATGAGTAAAACAGAATTTCACCTGCACTGCTTTCAGCAATGAATCCAGAAATGGGGTACATAGGACATTGAGAACTAGTGGCTGAACTGAATTCTTATCACAGTGGAATTCTTTATTACAGTTGAATTTTCAAAAATATTACATAAATTAATTTACATTATTTTTTTATTCGGTAAAGCAATTTTTAAAATGCAACATTATTGAGCCTTTTGTTTTGAAATATTATTTTGCATTAGGTTGTTAACCCCGAGTCTGTGGCCACATAATTATGCCAAAGTTTAGACCTTATTACTACACAAGATATACAATTAATTTAATGCATGGTGTCAGTTCAGTTCTATAGATCAGATCTTTGTTACAAACAATATGCTGAATTTTTTGCCTTTACTGTGCACAAGTATTGTAAATAAAACTTAAACTACTTGTGCCAAGAGATTGCTTGTGGTTTTATTCTTTTTATACTATGGGGGGAGGGACGGGGACACGGGGTGGGGACACCACCATGCCCTGCACAGGTCAAATAGGGAAGAATGCAGGCATTGATTCTCATGCAAACCTTGCACGTAAATCATGCGTGAGCTGTCTTGGACATAGGATGAACTGTTAATCACACCAGACTGGTACACATATTTATAATAAGATCATCCTTCTCTTCTTTTTATGGTCTGACAGAAGGGACACAATGTTTAAATTTCATTGGGAGTTTGAGTTAACACTTTATGAGCAGTCAAAGGTCTTATTTCTCAGACTGTTGTAAGCAAACCCACTCAGCTGTATTTAACTGGATGAGATGGGGGAAAGAGCAGAAGGAAAATAAAGAATTAAGCTGACTGTGTCTGCTGCATTTTGTGCACTTAAATGCTTATGAAGAGTTACAGGTGAATTCTAACAGCTCTGTGAAAACCCCATCCATTTTGACAGAATTAAAAGCATGAAGTAGAAAATTGAGGTGTTTGGTGTTTAATGCTCTATGCTCCCTGGCCCATTCTGGGATTCTGGTCTGAAGCTCAGATGGCAGTTCAGGCTTGTGGAAAACTTTCTTCTCTCAGCAACATTCTATTGACATAAAATTAAAAATACTGCACTGTATAGCAGAAGTTAGAGGTCATAGTTCATATTCATCTATAAACCTTATTTTAACTCATTCTGCTGCCCTAGTGGAAGTAAAAATTTTTGTCTTTCTCAGTAAAAGTACTTGAAGTTTGCAACCTTTCTGGAAGCTCTTGCCATGGACTCCAGGGTTTTTAAATGTCAAAAGCTTAAAGCCTGTTGCTAAGGCAGTGGGCTATTAAGAGTGAAACCTGAGCATGTTTTCACTGCACAAGTTCCCTGGCAGAGTTGTCCGTCAGGCATCTGTTGCAAGTGCTGGTGCTCTGCGGTCTGTTGTATGTTGTGTGGTGGCTGACCCTGGCTGGTGGGCAAGCCCCCACCCAGCCAGACTGGGAAGACATTCAGGAGGGCAGAGTGAGAGCAGCTTGTGGGTGGAGATAAAGTTAGCGTAATAAATGAAGGAAAGAAAAAAAGGCAAATAGTGCAAAACCAATCACTAACACACTCTGGCCAGCAGACCGATGCCCAGACAACCTTCAAGTGAAGGCTGCTTTGGTGAAACTCCCCCCAGCCCCCAGGTTTTTTGCTGGTCATGGCACCATACAGCATGGGTTATCCCTTTGATCAGCTGGGGCCTGCTGTCCTGGCTGTGTCCCCTCCCAGCCTCTTGCCCACCCCTAGGCAGCTTGTAAGAGGGGCAGTGTGAGAAGCAGAGAAGGCCTTGAGGCTGTGAGTTCTCCAATAGCTATAACACTGGTGTATTTTCAACACCGGTTTAGTGATAAGTCTAAAAAACAGCACCGTAGGGGGTGCTATGGAGAGAACTAGCTCCATCCCAGCCAGACCCAGGATGGTAATTGTGAGTGAGAAATGAGGTATGATTGTGGATGCTTCTCTCATTCTTCTACAGCCCAATGATGTGCTGTACTTGTCAGAAAAGATAAAGGAGGGAAAAGAGAGAGGCCCTTTGTAAAAGGCATTGAAGAAAAAGTGCTAAGATGCCAAGAAATGGCCTCAAGTTCAGCCAGAAGATGTTTTGTTGGGTGTTAGGAAAAATGTTTTTCAAAACTGAGCTCAGGAGCTAGATTTCCTCTTGTCCTGTCACTTGTTACTTGGGAGAAGAGACACCCAACTCACTAAAACCTCTTTTCAAGTAGTTGTAGAGAGCAATAAGGTCTCCCCTCAGCCTCCTTTTCTCCAGGCTAAACAACCCCAGTTCCCTCAGCTACTCCTCATAAGACTTGTCCTCTAGACCTTTCACCAGTTTTGTTGCCCTTCTCTGGACACGCTCCAGCATCTCAATGTCCTTCTTGTAGTGAGGGGCCCAAAACTGAACACAATATTCAAGGTGTGGCCTCACCAGTGCCGAGTACAGGGGGACGATCACCTCCCTACTCCTGCTGGCCGCACTATTCCTGATACAAGCCAGGAGGCTGTTGGCCACATTGGCCACCTGGGCACACTGCTGGCTCATGTTCAGCCGGCTGTCAACTAACACTCCCAGGCCCTTTTCCTCCAGGCAGCCCTCCAGCCACTCATCCCCGCTCCTGTAGCACTGCATGGGGTTGTTGTGACTGAAGGGCAGGACCCGGCACTTGTCCTTGTTGCACCCCACACCGTTGGCCTCAGCCCATCGATCCAGCCTGTCCAGATCCCTCTGCAGAGCCTTCCTCCTCTCAAGCAGATCAACACTCCCACCCAACTTGGTGTTCTCTGCAAACTTACTGAGCGTGCACTCGATCCCCTCACCTGATCATTGGTAAAGATATTAGAGAGATCTGACCCCAAAACTGAGCCCTGGGGACCACCAAATGTGTCTGACTGCCAACTGGATATAATTCTATTTACCACCACTCTTTGGGCCTGGCCATCCAGACAGTTTTTTACCCTGCGAAGAGTACGCCCGTCCAAGCCATGAGCAGCCAGGTTCTCCCGGAGACTGCTGTGGGAAATGGTGTCAAAGGCTTTACTAAAATCCAGGTACATGACATCCACAGCCTTTCCCTCATCCACTAGGTAGGACAACTTGTCGCAGAAGGAGATCAGGTTAGTCAAGCAGGACCTGCCTTTCATAAACCCACGCTGGCTGGGCCTGATCCCCTGGTTGTCCAGTACTTGCTGTGTGATGGCATCAAGATGATCTTCTCCATAACCTTCCCCTGCTACCGAGGTCAGGCTGACAAGCCTGTAGTTCCCTGGAGCCTCCTTCCAGCCCTTCTTGTGGATGATCGTCATATTTGTGAGGCTCTGGTTGACTGGGACCTCCCCGGACAGCCAGGACTGCTGATAAATGACTGAAAGTGGCTCAGTGATCATTTCTGCCGGCTCCCTCAGTACCCTTGGGTGGAGCCCATCCGGCCTCATAGACTTTGTGTGTCCAAGCGGTGTGGCAGGTCGCTAGCCATTTCCCCTTGGACTATGGGGGCTTCATTCTGCTCCCAGTCCCTGTCTTCTGGCTCAGGGAAATGGGTGTCCAGAGAACAACTGGTCAAAGACTGAGGTAAAAGCAGCATTAAGTACCTCATCCTTTTCCTCTGCCTTTGTCGCTATGTATCCCTACACATCCAATCAAGGGTGGAGATTTTACTTCGCCTCCTTTTGTTGTTCATGTATTTCTAGAAACATTTTTAATTGTCTTTTACCACAGTAGCCAAATTAAGTTCTAACTGGGCTTTGGCCCTTCTAATTTTCTCCCTGCATAGCCTCACAACATCCTTGGAGGCCTCCTGACTCACCTGCCCCTTCTTCCAAAGGTCATAAACTGTCCTTTTTTTTCCTGAGTTCCAACCAAAGCGCTGTGTTCAGCCAGCATGCTCTTCTTCCCTGCTGGCTCGTCTCTCAGCACATGGGGACAGCCTGCTCCTGCACCTTCAAGATTGCCTTCTTGAGGAGTGTCCAGCCTTCCTGGACTCCTTTGCCCTTCAGGACTGCCTCCCAAGGGACTCTGTCCACCAGGCTCCTAAACAGGCCAAAGTCTGCCATCCAGAAGTCCAGGGTAGCTGTTCTGCTGACCCACCTTCTTATTTCTCTGGGAAGAAAAAATTCATTTCATAATTGCTATGCCCAAGACAGCCTCCAACCACCACATCACCCACAAGTCTTCTCTGTTCACAAACAGCACGTCCAGCGGGGCGCCTTCCCTAGTTGTCTTCCTCACTGGCTGCGTCAGGAGGTTATCTTCCACACACTCCGGGAACCTCCTAGACTGTTTCTTCTCCACTGCATTGTATTTCCAGCAGATGTCTGGTAAGTTGAAGTCCCCCATGAGATCAAGGGCCAGCAATCACGAGGCTTCTCCCAGCTGCTTATAGAATATTTCATCTGCCTCTTCTTCCTGGTTGGGTGGTCGGTAACAGACTCCCACCATGGTAGCTGCCTTGTTGGCCTTCCCCCTGATTCTTATCCATAAGCACTTGACCCTTTCATCACCATGGTCAAGATCTAAACAGTCAAAACCCTCCCTAACATACGGGGCTGCCGCACCGCCTCGCCTTCCTTGACTATCCCTTCTGAAGAGTTTATAGCCATCCACTGCAGCACTCCTGTGCGAGTCAGCCCACCATGTTTCCATGCTTGCGACTCTACCACAGTTTTCCAGCTGCACAGTCATATATGACTGTTCTCATGTGCTTCCATTGTTCTAAGAGAAATACCTATATCATGTATATGTTGTGTATTTGTAAAAATATACATAAATGGAGAAAGGAAATCAATCCATAGCAATTGCAGTCCATGAAATTAGGATTAAATAACCTTTCTTGCGTTGTAGCCCTGTCCCCAATAATGTCAAGCACAGGTTTTTAAAAGGCAATATCAAGTCCTATAATAAATGACAGTACCATGTTTCATGGTTTCTAGAAGGCCATAAATTGACATACTTGCAAGTTTAATGTGAGCACCCTTACTATTGCTTTCTTGCCCCAATCTTAAGCCTTTTTTACATATGGAGCTGCTTTCCTGATTTGTGATTTGGTCGGGTCCAACAGTGTCTGAGTTCCTCATTGTTCTGCAGAGACTATTCCACTGCTCCCTTGTGCTCTTGCCTGAGATTGACTTCATAAAGCATGGCAGGGTTACCTACATGAAACTATTCAAATTGTGGTGGTCCTGCAGGCTAGTCATTTCATCACTAAGAAACAGGACTAGAAGTTATCCAATTCACAAGTGCCCGAACTCCTCTGAACCAGCCAGTCGCATGATTTGCCAGCAGCTCCTGCGTTAGCCTGCACCACCACTTTCAGCATTGTTGCCTTGGCACTTCTCCTCCTCATCATCCCCCAGAGGAAGGCAGCAATGCCCTCTCTGTCTACACTATCTTATTGACACCTTAGGAAGGGGGAAACAGGAGAGGTGGAGTTGCGTTGCGGACCCTGGAGAGCTTGGAAACTAACTGCGTCTTATTTCAGGTATTTCTGGATGCCTACTTCCTCCGTGGAAGGTAACTCACTTTTAATAACAGGAAACAGGGCAGGCAAGCAGCAGCATTGTGGGAACAGTGATATTCCATTGTGGACATTGAAACTGTAAGGGACCAGCTGTATCATCTGAATGTTCACAAGTCCATGGGGCCTGGTGGGATTCACCCCAGCGTTCTGAAGGAGTTAGCGGATGTTATGGCAAGATCCCGCAATCATCTACCAAAGGTACTGGGAGTCTGGGGTGGTCCCTGCTGACTAGCTAGCCAATGTTATTCCAATCTACAAAAAGGGTGTGAGGGAAGTCCCAGGGAACTACAGACCTGTTAGTATAACCTCAGCTCCTGGTCATGGAGAAGATCATACAGGGTACTGTGAAAAGGCATTTAAAGAATAAAGAAATCATCGGACACAGTCAACATGGATTCGCAAAAGGAAAGTCCTGTTAAACTACTTTGATATCCTTCTGGTAAGGTCATCTGCCTAGAGGATGAAGGCAAGGAAGTGGATGTAGTTTTTCTGGGTTTTAGTAAGGCTTTTGATACTGTACCGCACAGCATCCTTCTGGACAATTTGTCTGACTGTGGGATAAGCGCATTCGTGGTGCACTGGATGAAGAACTGGCTGAATGGCAGAGCTCAGAGGGGTGTAGTGAATGGGGCTACATCTGGCTGTTGACTGGTCACCAGTGGTGTTCCTCAGCATTCAGTTCTAGGGTCAGTTCTGTTCAGTATATTTATCAATCATCATCTGAATGCACCATTAGCAAGTTTGCTGATGATACCAAGATGGGAGGTACTGTTGAGTGTCTTGAGGGACAGGAGGCCTTGCAGAAGGATCTAGATAGATTGGAGCAATAATTAATGGGATGAAATTTAACAAGTCAAAATGCTGGATTCTGCACCTAGGACAGACCCATGCCAGGCACAAGTATAAACTGGGATAGGAGTGGCTGGAGAACAGCCCTGCAGAAAGGGATCTGGGGGTGCTGGCTGACAGCAGGCTCAATATGATTCAGCAGTGTGCCCTGGCAGCCAAGAGGGCAAACCATGTCCTGGAGATCATCAAACACAGCATAACCAGCCGGTCAAAAGAGGTGATCGTCCCGCTGTATCCAGTGTTGGTGAGGCCTCACCTTGAGTACTGCGTGCAGTTCTGGGCCCCACCATTTAAGAAGGATGAGAAGGTCCCTGAATGCATCCAGAGGGCAACAAAGCTGGGGAAAGGGCTGGAAACATATCCTGTGAGGATTAGCTAAGGACTTTGAGCTTGTCTAGTTGGGAGTAAAGGAGGCTGAGGGGTGACCTTATTGCTCCCTACAGCTTCCTGAGGAGGGGAAGAGCAGCAGGAGGTGCTGATCTCTTCTCCCTGGTACCCAGTGATAGGACACATGGGAATCGTTAAAAGCTGTGCCAGGGAAGATTTAGACTTGACATTAGGAAGCATTTCTTTACTGAGAGAGTGATGAAACACTGGAACAGGCTTTCCAGAGAGGTGGTCAATGCCCCAAGCCTGTCAGTGCTTAATAGGCATTTGGACAATCCCTTTAATAGCATGCTTTAACTTTTGGTCAGCCCTGAAGTGGTCAGCCAGCTGGACAAGATGATCATTGTAGCTCCCTTCCAACAGAATTAGTTCTATTCTATTCTATTCTATTCTATTCTATTCTATTCTATTCTATTCTATTCTATTCTATTCTATTCTATTCTATCTGAATGCCAGGCACCTTTGCTTTCAGAAGTTTTAAACTGTTGTCAACACCAAATGGTCAGTCTTGGCATCAGGGTAGCCTGGGGTAGCCTCAGCTTTCAGAAATGGGAAAGTCTATATCTATGATGTGTCTCCCTTAGTCATATGTCAGCGCACCAGGTGGTTGGGTAAGCTCTTAGCGCAGATCTGTGAGGGTCTTCCCCCTCACCAGAGCTCTGAGTGCTTCTTCTGCCCTTGTTGTAGGTCAGTCTTCTCTACTATTGTCTTCTGTTTATTGTTTTGGTTAGTTTTAGTGCCTTCAAATACATTTCTGCAACTGCTATCAGCAGGGTTCCCACATTTTTACATCCCTTAAGGCTTCTGCAAGTGATTTTGTTATCAATTCCTCAACTTTGCAGTGCATTTCTCTTTGTGATTCTTTTTGTACTTCTGTCTACATCAGTTTGAAGAGTCAACTTCTATATTTAAAAAATTGGGCAACTTAACTTATCTCTGATAATTTCCTGGGTAAATTATGCAATGTGACACTGAACTTCCTATTAACCATGAATACTTGGGGTGCTATCATTATTATTGGAATGAAGGTTAGCACATTAGAGAAAAGACATTACTGCAAGACACTAAGACTTTAAATAAAGTACCCAGCTTTACGATAAACATGGTAGAATCCTGATTTTTGATAAGCAAACTAAAGCAACTTGCTATAAGTTTTCCTTTAGAAGAGAAAAGAAAAAAAATTTAATGTTCACCAGTCCAATTTCAATCTAACTGGAAACCAAACCTGTAGATGAAGGATTAAGGCAATTTAAGTCTTCTGTTCTATTTTAAATTATATTCCTCACTCACAGAGCTGGCAAAATACACGTGTTTTTACCAGTGGGTCCTCCCCTAGCACGCCTTGCAGTAGGAAGTACTTTTCTGCTTTCGGTTACTTTGTGTTTCACAGGAGGCAAAAGAGATTTTGCACAACATCTGAGGGAAACCTGAACTTTTAAAATCAGTAAATCAGTGACTCCCTGTGCATCTAAAAATCAAATTATGGTTCTGAAGTTCTGGAATCCTGAGCTTCCCTGCATCTACTTCCCATCTTTTGAAGGGAAAAATTGCTGTATTTGACCTCCCACATGTCTTAGGTTAAAAAAAAAAAAAAAAAGGGCAAAAAAGCACTCTGTGTTTCTATTAGCGTTCAGCTGAAGTTGCACTTTCACTCTGTATGGAATTGAAACTCATGTACTCTCAGCTGAGTGACAGTGAATTCATAATATGAAGAAAATAAAATCAGACTAGTCCAAAAGAAAAGACAAAGCATCAATACAGCTATTAAAATTTCTGAAGTTTGCAGGTATAGACTGCAAATAAAATCTCCAAAGACGCTGGGCACCTGTCAAAAATTACAGGGTTGGGTGACTGGACACTGTGCTTTAGAAAACCTCCTTACAACCAAAGCGAGTGGGCATTAAGCATCTCATGCTTCAGCAATGTTTGTGTCTTATACCAGAGATGTGGTTAGGTGCTTGAAGAAATCGACTTTCACAATCCAGCTTGTGCCAAGTCATTCTCTTATTTCACAATTAATTAAGCATATTTGCTTTACAATAAGGTGAATAACTATAAATGAGTGGAAGCTAACTTTCTCTTCTGGTGACATACAATCTGTGAAATCTTCAGAGTGGAATAGCAAGTGTAGGGTGTTTGCAATGAATGCTTTCCTCCTACCAGAAATGCGTTGAATGGTCATGCAGAATGGAGCAGGGTTTTAGTGAGATATCTGCATTAGCTGCAATAAACCCCAATGGAAAACTCAGTGCATCGTGCATGGAAAGAAAAATCCACTTACCAGTAAATAGCAGAGGAAGTGTATTTCATTACAGTACTATTAGTAATCAGGCACAAAGGTGAGAAATATAGTCCTGAACCTATAGTGAATTAATGAGCCCTTTCCTAGGCCTTGATTGAAATAGCAATGGTGCTGTACATTTTCTTGGTTTTATTTATGTCTATATGACTCGGCCACTAAAACCAGGGAATTTTAAAGTATGACTGCAAATTCTTTCCCTGTTCTTCAGGTTCTACTCTTCCAAAATTAGTTCCTCAGCTCCGCCACAGTCAGAGAAATTAGGAACAGCTATTTAAAATGTAAAGAAAAATATGTAGGGAAAGAAGACATTAAAAAAACCCCAACCCACCTAATAAATATCATAACCATTGTACTAGTCTGCCCTGCTAAGCATAGAAACTTCTAAGCAAGAAACTCTCAAACAGACACCATATTCCATGAAACTGGACTGTCACCAGCTTAGGCCTACCCATGTAACCTTTAACTTGGCCCCTTCTACACTCTCCCACACAGTTTTCATCTTTTTTATATGCTGTTTCCTATGCCCTTATCACTATCCTTTTTTCCTGGTTTATTTTGGTTCTCTTCCCCAAAGTCCTGTTCACTTAATAGACATTTCTTCCACAAAATATTCAGCTTCAGAGATTTGTCCCAGTTCTTGAAGGTATTTGCAGCAGAAATGAGCACCAGATAATGATAATGATAACAATAAAAATTACTAGACTTCCAAATCTAAAATATTATTAATATCAATTAACAATTTCTGTCTCTCTGTTTGTGCAGCTTACACTAAAAAAGGCGGGGGGGAGGAAGAAGGAACTTGAGCTTCTGCAAATCTTAGTTTTCTGAAGTGAATGTTACCCTTATGTAACGCATTTGTCTCCTGATTGATCTTAGGCTTTGTTGCTAAGTGTTTTGCAATAGCCTTCCTTTGGGGTTTCCTGTGGCTTTCATAGTCATCCTCTTGGAGTAGGTCATATTGCAGTTCTTTGTGGTATGACAGTGTACCTAGGTGAAATACACAGTTTGAAATGAAAACTGTGTTCAAAAGTAGCAAAGAAGAGAGCATATTGCAGCATATGAGACCAAAAGGAGAAAGAAAAAAACCCTTTAGTCACAACAGCACGTGGATGTATGAGTAATGTGAGACTTTGTTTAAAAGGGAAAAAATAAGAGTACTCAGTTCTTTTTATGGAGGGTGGAGGAGTAAATGAGGTACTGTTGTTTTAATTTTAAGTACAAATGTTTGAGGAAGTAGGTTGTAGCAGTTGTTTCACATTTAATTATTTCTCAAGTCGCAGTCCAGCTGAAGGGTAGTGGTAAAGTAGTGATCGCTGCCTTTGTCTTGAGTGATTCATGTCATTTTATACTCTCCTCTGCACTTGAGCTGAACCAGTGGGGACCTCTTTTATGCTGTTTTCTTCTGGCCTGATTTACTTTCTCCTCCAGTGACAAATTTGCCGGACCTGGAAGCACATAGAAAATGGTAGGTTCAACTTTCATTTTAAACTTGCTTTTAGGCCTCTTTGACTGGAATTGATGTGGAAGACTTTCAAGAAAATATTCTTCTTTTCTGCTTTCCACATATTCCGATTTACTGTTGTGGTTAGAAGCTGCAATACATAACGACAGGAAACGAAAGTATTTATTTGCGCTAAGTGGTTAGCATTTAATTGTACTACTGTGCTACAGGATGCATATAATAATGTCTTTTCTAACTGCTATAACTCCGAGGTGTTCTTTTTCCTCTAGTCTTTCCCCCTTTCGCCTCTTAAAATACATATGGAACACCTACAGAAAAACTTCCTTCAGAAACATGTAGCTGTGTTATTGCTCAATATTTGAAGAATACCCTAAATCAGCATGGGTTTGTGCATGTGATAGTTAATATCAGCAGATTAGTTCGTTTTGAACTTCTTATGAAGCCAAGAGTAGGTCACAGAGAAAAGGCCAGTTCATATGCATACTCTAGCTGTACTTTTAAATTAGCTTCTCATTGCAAAGATGTTGCACAAGTCACTTGTTTCTTCTAATTAAAACAATCTTTTTATTTGTTCTGGTACTATAACAGACACAAGGTATTACACGTGCAAAGAGTTAGACACAGCAGCAGAATGTAACAATTTACAGTTAAAATAGCTAATGCATTAAAAAGGTACCAGGAAACAGAAGGGTATACAAAGAAATGAAGCACAAAGATGGTAGGAGCTAGGCTGGCTCTGCGACAACACTTAGGTTCCTAAAATTACTGCAATACATAGCCATTCAAAATCTGAGCATTGCAAATGCCTCAAAAGGCATTTTTTGACTTCTTAAGAACTGTACAAACATATCTGTGAAGGCTTTTAAGGCCTAGATTCATTACACCTAATTTTAGGCACCTAAAACTGCAGTGTCAGTCTCCGTTCAGTGTGTAGTCAGGCAGGGCTCCCTCCATGTTCAGAGCTGAGCAGCGCCTGCAGAGAGGCTTCTGTCTCCTCAGTCCTGCTCTTTCTTTAATGTCAGTGCAGCCCAGGTTGATAGCAATGAATTGAGTAGCCTAGGTAAGCACCTAAAATTAAGTGCCTGAGTGCAGTGGCTGAGTATGAGTTCATGTAGAAAATTTGTGGCAATCCAGACTGCAATCTCACTTTGCCCAGGTCCTACTCTAGTGCTTGGATAGAGGGTTTTAATTTGGTTCAGCAAATCTTTTAAGGCTGATTCTAATTAATTTTTCCTCAAGAGCAGAAAATCCATGGTTTGATGCCCAGTTAACAGAAGAAGTCTTCCTTCCTTCTTTTAAAGGAAGACAGGCTGCTGGAGTTTGATCCATGGGGGTTGTCTGTATTTCTTTCAGTGGCTGCAGGTGCCGTGTCCATGGCTGGCAATGGCTGGCACTTCACAGTCTGCTGTGGCATGCATTGACAGATAAAAGTAAATGGCATCTGTGTGATGAAGTGACATGTCCTGCAGTGCAGAGAGTCTCTGTGGTTTCCCTGCCACCTCTCTGCTATGCTCCACGGGCACCTGCCTTGGCTAACGACCCTGGCCCCTGGGGTATTTTGGTCCAGTCAAGTAAGAGATGGAGGTAGGCAGGAGCTGGGGCACCATGCACCATTCAGTTAGGACAGTCACTTTCTGGTTTTTCATTAGTCTAATGAAGTCTTTTACATGCAGAACGTAGTGTGTCCCTTGGAAAAGAAGGAAGGCAAAATATTTACATGAACACATCCAGATTTTTCTTTGGCAATGTCCCTTTTCAGTCAAAGAAAGACCTTCAGTTTTCCATGTAATTAATATCAATGGTAGAGCCCTTTCTTCTCCCTCCCGCAACCCTGCCCATATTAGTGGAGGAAAAAGGGTTATATAAATAAAGCTAGGACAGTGGAAGGAAATCAATGCGTTTTATCTTCTCCAATTGGCTCCCTACTTGCTTTGATTATTCTGATTCCTCATTTTCATCAAAGTGCTTTTCTACATCAGGAAATCAGAAAAGTTAATCATCCTCAAAAGCTGATTGGTTAGACTGTACTGAAGACACTAGTGAATTGTCTTACCCAGTGGCCTCCGTCTGGGTGAGTTTCCAAAGTGAATTGCTATAACCAAATGAAGGTTACTTTGATTCTTAATCGATGACTTCACTAGTTGAAAATAATGAAATGTGAATTCACGGGCATGGCCTGGTTAGTCCAGGTTAGCTGTCCCATAGAAATTGTATGAATGATAATCATGGCTACCCATGGTGATAGTTAACTAGAGTGCCTTTTTTCTGAGGATCTGCTGAAAAGAAGCAAGCACTGTAACTCTTCCTGGCAATGGGAAGGGGAATTGCTGTAGAAAAAAAGCTGTGGTGTAGTACCGTACCAGGTTACTGATATAAATCTCATGTAACAACACATTGCGGTCAAGGTCTGCAGTGGACTTCTACATTTTGTCCTTCCATACTGAAGCTTTGTATTCAAAAGATGACTGAACGACTCCAAAGTGACTCTATTTGGCTGTTGAATCTAGGTAGCAGAAGTGCAGTGCTCTGTGAGACTTGATCTGGTTTTTCTCATATCTGCTGCCCTGCTAGTCATTGGAGCACTCCTCCAGATACACAGATGCATAGATGCATATGTAGATTTAGCATAGTTATCTAAAGTAATGCAGAAACACAAAGATATACAGGGGTCTAAGTAAACAGAGTGTACAACAGGAAGCCTCAATTAATCTCCAAGTCTGAGTCACCTAGAAGGCATATCTTAGGCAACATTCAACAGATGTTTGAGCACGTCTTTATATGCTCTTGTATCCCAACTAAAAAGAAAAAAACATTTCCATGTAGCCTGAACACTTTACCTAGTCATACCTAGTCCATGCACAACAAATCCTGGTTGTTTAAGAGCGGTCTGTGTGCCATGCACCTCCAAGCCTTCAACACTGAGTTTTCCAGGGAAAAATTATGATGTTGATTATTGTGGGTTTTATTGTCTTTAAATCTCTTGACCAGCATCAGACACAGGCAGTTAAGAAGCAGTGCAAGGCAGCAAAATGATCATGGCCTCTCTGCCTGTTCTAGGTAAGACAAGGCTGGCAGCCTGCTTGCCTGGCTGGCTGCCTCTGGCCAGAGGGACAGGGTTTCTCTGACATTGACTGCTGCTGAGGAAGTAACTAGTATGTCATGAAATATTAAAAGCTTATTGCTCTTCCCGTAATACAGACAAATCCATAAAGTAGGCAAGACCACGAAGACTTGACAGACAGACAGCATGTTTTGGAAGGTTCTTTATATGCCTGTAGGATTTTGTCTCTGGTTCTTTACTGATTATTAGTCTTTTATAAGACATGCTCAAGCTTAAATCTGCCTTTGATTTTCATTTTTACACTTCGCATTGCTACAGTGCCCTCTTGGCCCTCTGCCCTTATTTGACAGGGAAAATGCAAGCTGCTGTTAAACCATACGAAAGTATAGCCATTGGCTGGCTTAGCTCAACCATACATTCATTCTAACACTTACTAGACACTCTTTCATGCAGGCATGAATGACATGGCAAACCAGAACCTGGGAAAAATAAGGCAGGACTACAAAGCTCTGGGGGTGTGATTGAAAGGGATTGGTGATCAGGTTAGCTTTTCCTCCGTTTTACCGGTTACAGGAAAGGGTGCAGGCAGGAACAGACACATCATGCAAATCAACACTTGACTAAGTGGCTGGTGCTTTCATCAGGGTTTTGGCTTTCATGATCATGGGACATTCCTGATGACTATAAACTCTTAGGGAGACATGATCCTCCTGACTAAAAAAGGCAAAGGAATCTTGCCACCAGGGTAGCAAGCTTGGTGAAATGAGCTTTAAAATAACAAGCCTGGGGGACTGGGGTCCACAGTGGTGCCACCTGTGTAGGTGAACGCAACAGAGTAAAAAGCCAAGATCAGCAATGAATACTCCTTAGCCATCTCAGTGGGGGCAGGGGATGCAGATCCACGTGGCAGAATAGATGCAAAAGTTGTTGATGCATTAGAAACAATGGAAGCACTTGAGAACAGTCACATATGAATTAGTGCTCCTCTGCCAAAAAAAAGTGGCAGGGTCAATAGCCAAACTGAAGTGCATCTACACCAATGCATGCAGCACATCCGACAAAGGAGTTGGAAGCTGTTGTGCAGCTGGAAAACTGTGGTAGAGTCGCAAGCATGGAAACATGGTGGGCTGACTTGCACAGGAGTGCTGCAGTGGATGGCTATAAACTCTTCAGAAGGGATAGTCAAGGAAGGCGAGGCGGTGCGGCAGCCCCGTATGTTAGGGAGGGTTTTGACTGTTTAGATCTTGACCATGGTGATGAAAGGGTCAAGTGCTTATGGATAAGAATCAGGGGGAAGGCCAACAAGGCAGCTACCATGGTGGGAGTCTGTTACCGACCACCCAACCAGGAAGAAGAGGCAGATGAAATATTCTATAAGCAGCTGGGAGAAGCCTCGTGATTGCTGGCCCTTGATCTCATGGGGGACTTCAACTTACCAGACATCTGCTGGAAATACAATGCAGTGGAGAAGAAACAGTCTAGGAGGTTCCCGGAGTGTGTGGAAGATAACCTCCTGACGCAGCCAGTGAGGAAGACAACTAGGGAAGGCGCCCCGCTGGACGTGCTGTTTGTGAACAGAGAAGACTTGTGGGTGATGTGGTGGTTGGAGGCTGTCTTGGGCATAGCAATTATGAAATGAATTTTTTCTTCCCAGAGAAATAAGAAGGTGGGTCAGCAGAACAGCTACCCTGGACTTCTGGATGGCAGACTTTGGCCTGTTTAGGAGCCTGGTGGACAGAGTCCCTTGGGAGGCAGTCCTGAAGGGCAAAGGAGTCCAGGAAGGCTGGACACTCCTCAAGAAGGCAATCTTGAAGGTGCAGGAGCAGGCTGTCCCCATGTGCTGAGAGACGAGCCAGCAGGGAAGAAGAGCATGCTGGCTGAACACAGCGCTTTGGTTGGAACTCAGGAAAAAAAAGGACAGTTTATGACATTTGGAAGAAGGGGCAGGTGAGTCAGGAGGCCTCCAAGGATGTTGTGAGGCTATGCAGGGAGAAAATTAGAAGGGCCAAAGCCCAGTTAGAACTTAATTTGGCTACTGTGGTAAAAGACAATTAAAAATGTTTCTAGAAATACATGAACAACAAAAGGAGGGCGAAGTAAAATCTCCACCCTTGATTGGATGTGTAGGGATACATAGCGACAAAGGCAGAGGAAAAGGATGAGGTACTTAATGCCGCTTTTACCTCAGTCTTTGACCAGTTGTTCTCTGGACACCCATTTCCCTGAGCCAGAAGACAGGGACTGGGAGCAGAACGAAGCCCCCATAGTCCAAGGGGAAATGGCTAGCGACCTGCCACACCGCTTGGACACACAAAGTCTATGAGGCCGGATGGGCTCCACCCAAGGGTACTGAGGGAGCCGGCAGAAATGATCACTGAGCCACTTTCAGTCATTTATCAGCAGTCCTGGCTGTCCGGGGAGGTCCCAGTCAACCAGAGCCTCACAAATATGACGATCATCCACAAGAAGGGCTGGAAGGAGGCTCCAGGGAACTACAGGCTTGTCAGCCTGACCTCGGTAGCAGGGGAAGGTTATGGAGAAGATCATCTTGATGCCATCACACAGCAAGTACTGGACAACCAGGGGATCAGGCCCAGCCAGCGTGGGTTTATGAAAGGCAGGTCCTGCTTGACTAACCTGATCTCCTTCTGCGACAAGTTGTCCTACCTAGTGGATGAGGGAAAGGCTGTGGATGTCATGTACCTGGATTTTAGTAAAGCCTTTGACACCATTTCCCACAGCAGTCTCCTGGAGAACCTGGCTGCTCATGGCTTGGACGGGCGTACTCTTCGCAGGGTAAAAAACTGTCTGGATGGCCAGGCCCAAAGAGTGGTGGTAAATAGAATTATATCCAGTTGGCAGTCAGACACATTTGGTGGTCCCCAGGGCTCAGTTTTGGGGTCAGATCTCTCTAATATCTTTACCAATGATCAGGTGAGGGGATCGAGTGCACGCTCAGTAAGTTTGCAGAGAACACCAAGTTGGGTGGGAGTGTTGATCTGCTTGAGAGGAGGAAGGCTCTGCAGAGGGATCTGGACAGGCTGGATCGATGGGCTGAGGCCAACGGTGTGGGGTGCAACAAGGACAAGTGCCGGGTCCTGCCCTTCAGTCACAACAACCCCATGCAACACTACAGGTGTGGGGAAGTTTGGCTGGAGAGCTGCCTGGAGGAAAAGGGCCTGGGAGTGTTAGTTGACAGCCGGCTGAACATGAGCCAGCAGTGTGCCCAGGTGGCCAACAGGCTCCTGGCTTGTATCAGGAATAGTGCGGCCAGCAGGAGCAGGGAAGTGATCACGCCCCTGTACTGGGCATTGGTGAGGCCGCACCTTGAATATTGTGTTCAGTTTTGGGCCCCTCACTACAAGAAGGACATTGAGATGCTGGAGCGTGTCCAGAGAAGGGCAACAAAACTGGTGAAAGGTCTAGAGGACAAGTCTTATGAGGAGTAGCTGAGGGAACTGGGGTTGTTTAGCCTGGAGAAAAGGAGGCTGAGGGGAGACCTTATTGCTCTCTACAACTACTTGAAAAGAGGTTTTAGTGAGTTGGGTGTCTCTTCTCCCAAGTAACAAGTGACAGGACATGAGGAAATGGCCTTAAGTTGTGCCAGGTGAGGTTTAGATTGGATGTTAGGAAAAATTTCTTCACCGAAAAGGATTGTCAAGCACTGGTACAGGCTGCCCGGGGAAGTGTTTTAGTCACCATCCCTGGAGGTATTTAAAAGACTTGTAGATGTGGTGCTTAGGGCCATGGTTTAGTGGTGGACTTGGCAGTGTTAGGTTAACATTTGGACTCAATGATCTTAAGGGTCTTTTCCAAAATAAATACTCTATGATTATAGTCTATGAATCTAAGAATCCTTATGATAATATGAAAACTGAATAAGGCACTCACCTTTTTAGTGTGGTTTTGAAAATTTACACTAGCTTTTAAGTGACTATAGATTTTCTCTGTCTTTCATAGGCTTTGAAAAGTTAACATTGCTCATTTACATTTGTCCTGGTTTCAGCTGGGATAGAGTTAGTTTTCTTCCTAGTAGCTGGTGTAGTGCTGTGTTTTGCATTTAGCATGAGAGTCATACTGATAACACACTGATGTCTTAGTTGATTCTAAGAAGTGCTTACACTAGTCAAGGACTTTTTTCAGCTTCCCGTGCTCTGCCGGGTGCACAAGAAGCTGGGAGGGGGCACAGCCAGGACAGCTGACCCAAACTGGCCAAAGGATTATTCCATACCATATTATATTTTGCTCAGTATATTAAGTGGGGGGAGTCAGCTGGGGGGCAGTGATCACTTCTCAGGGACTGGTGGGGGTGTCATTTGGCAGGTGATGAGCAGTTGCATCCGTTGTTTTTCCTGGGTTTTGTTTCTCACTTTCTGTCCTCATGTTTTTATTTTCATTACAATTTCTTATCATTAATATGATTGTTATTGCTATTGTTATTGTAGTTGTTAAACTGTTCTTATCTCAACCCATGAGTTTTCTTACTTTTGCTGTTCAGATCCTCGCCACTGTCTCACTGGGGTGGGAGGGTGAGCAAGCCACTGTGTGGTGCTCGGTTGCTGACTGGGACTAAACCATGGCAGTCCTTTTTGGCACCCAACATGGGGCATAAAGTGTTTGAGATAATAATAGGTTAACTGTAGCCTATTAAGGAATTCATATCTGTTTACAGGTGCTGGTCACAATATTGATTCTTCTCGATAATTATCTGATCTGCACTGTGCCCTTTTTTTTTGCTCTACATGTTAAAGATTGGGATTGGCTTTTGCAGTTTGCTGGGCCCTGCAGTATCTTGCCTGGGAGATTTGTTATTAAAACACTGGCCTTGAGCTTTATCTGGTATTTGGGTTTTGTACTGAAGCCACTACTGTCCTTTGGGTACCACCTCATGGAGACAATTAGCAATTATACCTTTTCCTCTGAGAGGTGTTTTATGGAGGAGATACAGAATAACACCTTAGCTGCCTTCTTCTATGATGTCTCCTCTTTCATTATGATAACTTCTCAGTATCTTGAACATCCTTGGGTAGTTAAGATATACATCTATTGGTATTTCTTGGGAATAGTGTTTCTGTTTTGTCTTAGGTTAATAAGCCATTTAAGAATATAATCCAGAGATCTGCCAGAAGGTTGGACAGTTATGAGTGGCAGGGTGTGTGGGATAGCATGGGCAAATGCTAGGACGGTGGGCACATCCAGGGTTTTGGAACTTCATCCCTGAACAAGTGCAGAATCCTGAAAAATTAGTAGAATATTTGGTGGAAGTATGTTGTCACCCTGGCAATTCCAGAGAGACACAAATCACTGCAATGTGTGAGGGCCTGGCCCATGCCTACCGAGCCCTGTTCAACACTGTTCAGTACCCTCGAGGGGAAGAGAAGGTCTCTGGATCTGATGACAAACAACAGGCACTGTGGCCACTCCAACCCTGGTGACAGGCACTGCGGCTATCCCAACCCCCATGACAGGCACCGTAGCTGAACCAGAGAACCAACCGATGCTGGTATCAGTCGCCCCTATACCCAGGTAGAAGTCTTGGAAGTGAAAGTCAGTTCATTTAGAAAGAGATGATAAAGAAGCAGTGCCATCATGAGGAGAGGAAGAGGAAGAACTCATAAAAAGATGGAAACCACCCAGTCCCTATCCTTGAGTGAGCTGTGAGATATGCAAAAAGATTTCAGCCATTGTCTAGGTGAGCACAGTGTCACCCGAATGCTCCCATGTTGGGATAAAGGGGCCAGTAGCCTGGAAGTAGAGGTAATGAAGCCAAACAACTGGGATCCCTTTCTAGGGAAGGGGTCATTGACAAAGTGATTGGAAAAGGGGTACAAGCCCTCAGCCTCTAGAGACTACTCCTGTCAGGCATGAAGGAGAGATATCCCTTCAAGGAAGATATTATGTATCATCAAGGCAAGTGGACCAGGGAGAGAGGTATCCAGTACCTGATAGAATTAGCCATGCTGGAGGTGATGTATAATGACCTGAACAATGAGCATTTAGCCAAAGAACCAGATGAAGTCTAGTGCACATGACCCGTGTGGTGGAAGTTGGTATGGAGCGCCAACCCATTGGTGATACTGGCCTGGAAAGATGAAGAGGCACCAACAGTGGATGAAGTGTATAGCCAACTCTGGGAATACAAAAAAAGCATCTCTTCCTCCCTATGGGCCTGTGTCTCGGCTGTGGAGAAACTGTCCCAGGAAGTCCAGCAACTCAAAGAGGATAGGCCCTACTCTCCATCTGCACAGACCAGTATCTCAGCCATTAGGGGTCAGCGTTCTTCCGCTCAAGAGAGACAATATAGAGCGTACACACCATGGGGCACCCCATGGTTCTACCTGAGTGTGACCACGGAGAGGACATGAGGAAGTGGAATGGAAAATCTACCTTGAACCTAGAGGCATGGGTACGTGAGTTGCAAGGAAAAACAATCACTCAGGGGTGTCTTCCAAGAAAATTGCTGCTCCAGTTCCCCGTGGGCAGCTCCCCAGACAGAGTAGAAGGGCTGATCTTACTCCTGATTTAATGAAGAGACTTCTGATTTGTATTTACAAGAAGTGAGCAGTGAATACCATGACCAGGATTAGAGAGGCCCTGCCTCCAGCTAGGTGGAGGAAAGGGACACCTGGGTTTACTGGACTGTGTGGATTAGATGGCCTGACACACCCCACCCACAGGAGTATAAGGCTCTAGTGGACACTGGTGCACAGAGCACCCTAATGCCATCAAGCTCTACAGGGGCAGAACCCATCTGCATTTCTGGAGCGACGGGGGATCCCAAAAGCTAACTGTACTGGAGGCTGAAGTGAGCCTCACTGGCAATGAGTGGCAAAAGCACCGCATTGTGACTGGCCCAGAAACTCCGTGCATCCCTGGCACAGACTACCTCAGGAGAGGGTATTTCAAGGACCCAAAAGGGTACAGGTGGGCTTTTGGTGTAGCTGCCTTGGAGATGGAGGAAATTGAACAGCTGTCCACCTTGCCTGGTCTCTCAGAGGACGCTTCTGTTGTGGGGTTACTGAAGGTCAAAGAAAAATAGGTGCCAGTCGCCACCACAACAGTGCACTGGCAGCAATATTGCACCAACAGAGACTCCCTGATTCCCATCCATGAGCTCATTCGTCAACTGGAGAGCCAAGCAATGATCAGCAAGACCTTTTAACAGTCCCATATGGCCAGTGCGGAGGTCTAACAGAGAGTGGAGAGTAACAAACAGTAGACTATCGTGGCCTGAATGAAGTCTCTCTGCCAATGCGGTCTGCCATGCTGGACATGCTAGAACTTCAGTATGAACTGGAGTCAAAGGCAGCCAAGTGGTATGCCACAACTGATATCACTAGTGTGTTTTTCTCAGTCCCTCTGCCAGCAGAGTGCAGGCCACAGAGGGGCGCCCAGTACACCTGGAATTGACTGCCCCAGGGAACTGACAGCCCTACCATTTGGATTGATCCGTACTGTACTGGAACAGGGTGGAGCTCTGGAACATCTGCAATACATCGATTTTATCATTGTGTGGGGCAAAAGAGCAGAAGTTGTTTGTGAGAAAGGGGAAAAAAAATAGTCCAAATCCTTCTGAAAGCCGGTTTTGCCATAAAACACAGTAAGGTCAAGGAACCTGCACAGGAGATCTAGTTTTTAGGAATAAAATGGCAAGATGGACATTGTTTGATTCCAATGGATGTGATCAAAAAAATAACATCCATGTCTCCACAACTAGCAAAGAGGAATCACAAGCTTTCTTAGGTGTTGTGGTTTTTGGAGAATGCATATTCCAAATTAAAATCTGCTTGTAAGGCCTCTCTATCAAGTGACCCAGAAAAAGACTGATTTCAAATGGGTCCCTGAGCATCAAAAAGCCATTGAGCAAATTAAACAGGAGATAGTTCATGCTGTAGCCCTTGGGCCAGTCCGAGCAGGACAAGAAGTAAAAAATGTGCTCTACACCGCAGCTGGGGAGAATGGCCCTACCTGGAGCCTCTGGCAGAAAGCACGAGGGAAGACCCGAGTTCGACCCCTAGGGCTTTGGAGTCACATCCAAGGCCTGCTATACTCCAGCTGAAAAAGAGATATTGGCAGCATAAGAAGGGGTTCGAGCTGCTCCAGAAGTGGTTGGTACTGAAGCACAGCTCCTCCTGGCACCCCGACTGCCAGTGCTGGGCTGGATGTTCAGAGGAAAGGTCCCCTCCACACATGCAACTGATGCTACGTGGAGTAAGTGGGTCACCCAGGAATCCTGGAAGTGATCGTGGACTGGCCAGAAGGCAAAGATTTCGGAATGTTGCCGGTGGAGGAGGTGACGTGTGCTGAGGAGGCCCCAGTGTATAATAAACTATCAAAAAATGAGAAACAATATGCTCTGTTCACTGACAGGTCCTGTCATCTTGTGGGAAAGCATCGGAGATAGAAGGCTGCTGTATGGAGTCCTATATGAGAATTTGCAGAAGCTGCTGAAGGAGAAGGTGAGTCGAGTCAGTTTGCAGAAGTAAAGGCCATCCATCTGGCTTTAGACATTGCTGAACAAGAAAAATGGCTAGAACTTTATCTCCGTACTGATTCCTGGATGGTGGCAAATGCCCTGTGGGGCTGGCTACAGCAGTGGAAGCAAAGCAACTGGCAGCGCAGAGGCAAACCCATCTGGGCTGCCGCACTGTAGCAAGATATTGCTGCCCTGCCAGAGAACCTGGCTGTAAAGGTACGGCATGTGGATGCTCATGTACCCAAGAGTGGGGCCACTGAAGAACATCAGAACAACCAGCAGGTGGATCAAGCTGCTAAGACTGAAGTGGCTCAGGTGCATCTGGACTGGCAATGTGTGCTGGTTTTGGCTGAGAAGGGGTTAATTCTCCTCACTGTGGGGGTTGGCTACCTTTCCAGCTTCCAGTGCTCTGCCGTGTGTGGGGGGCTGGGAGGGGCGGGGCCGTGGTGGGGGCGGCTGACCCCGACTGGCCAATGGCAGGTTCATTCCATACCATGTGACTCCATGACCAGTATATTAAGGGGGGGCAGTTGCGGCTCGGGGGCATCGGGTCGGCGGGCGCGAGCGGCTGCGGCGCGTGCAGTTTGTTTCGGCAGTTCGTTCCCCTCCCCCTCCCTTCCCCCCTCTCCCGGGGCTTTGCGCCTCTCGTTGTTCTCCTTTACATTGCATTTCTGTTGTTGTTTAATTTTAATTATTAAACTGTTCTTATCCCAACCCACAAGCGTTACCCTTCTGATTCTCTCCCCCATCTGCCGGTGGGGGAGTGAGTGAGCGACTGTGTGGGGCTGAGCTGCCGGCTAAACCACGACTCAACATAAGGGTAAATTATTTCTAGCTCAGTGAGCCCATGACACCTCAGGCCCTCAAGGAAGAGATGCAACATACAGGTGGGCTTGTGATCGAGGGGTGGACTTGGCCATGGACACTATTGCACATATCATCCATGAGTGCAAACTGTGCGCTGCAATCAAGCAAGCCAAGTGGTTAAAGCCTCTGTGGTATGGAGGGGAATGGCTGAAATGTCAATATGGGAAGGCCTGGCAGATGGATTATAATCACACTCCCACAAACCTGCCAAGTCAAGCGCCATGTACTTACAACGGTAGAAGCAACCACTGGATGCCCCATGCCCCACGCCACTGCCCAGAACACTAGCCTGGGCCTGGAAAAGCAAGTCCTGTGGTGACATGGCAACCCAGAGAGAGCTGAGTCAGGCAACAGGGCTCATTTCTGGAACAACCTCATAGACACCTGGGCCAAAAAGCATGGTGTTTAGTGGGTGTATCACATCCCCTGTCATCTTCCAGCTCCTGGGAAAATCAAACTATAAAATAGACTGTTAAAACTACACTGAGAGCAATGGGTGCTGGCACATTTAAACACTGGGACACACATTTAGGAAAACTCACCTGGTTAGTCAGCACTAAGGGATCGGCCAATCAAGCTGGTCCTGCCCAAGCAAAACTTTTACATATTGTGGAAGGAGATAAAGTCCCTGTAGCGCATGTAAAAAATATGCTGGGGAAGACAGTCTGGGTTATTCCTGCCTCGGGCAAAGGCAAACCCATCCATGGGATTACTTTTGGTCAAGGACCTGGGTGTACTCGGTGGGTGATGCGGAAGGATGGGGAAGCCCGATATGTACCTCAAGGGGATTGGATTTTGGGTGAAAACAGCCAATGAACTGAATGGTGTGATGTTAATTGCTATACAATACTGTATGTCATCACTGTTATCGTTGCGATATGCCATACCGGTGGTATTACAGTAAGAATCACACAGATTAATGAAGAATTAACTTTGATGAAACTGAGCAAAGTGCAGTGGTGATGGAACCAGAACTTGCTGGAACATATTGGAAAGGGAAGGATCAGGGCATGACAGATGGTATAGAATAAGGGATAGAGTTAGTTTTCTTCCTAGTAGCTGGTGTAGTGCTGTGTTTTGCATTTAGTATGAGAATAATGCTGATAACACACTGATGTTTTAGTTGTTGCTAAGTAGTGCTTACACTAGTCAAGGACTTTTTTCAGCTTCCCATGCTCTGCTGGGTGCACAAGAAGCTGGGAGGGGGCACAGCCAGGACAGCTGACCCCAACTGGCCGAAAGGGTATTCCGTACCATATTACATCGTGCTCAGTATATAAACTGGGGGGGTTAACCCGGGGGGCCAGCATTTTAGGAAATACTAACATATGGGTTCCCCAAATTTATAATCCTACCTACCCATCCACTTCCAGCCATTGTGAGAGACAGGACTCCATGTTAGCTGCATATTTGGTCTGACCCAGTATGTGGTTGATAAGATGGCCTATGAGATGTTCTCATTACATTAAATTGATACCTCCCTATTTCCTTATTTTTAGGTACCTTGTGCAAAGATGTCAAACACATTGCTGTTTGTCTTGCTCTTCTTATTTCCGATGCTGCTGTCAGGAGCTTGGTTTCCCAAAAGTTTACCCTGTGATGTTAAAGCCTCTGAAGGTACTGTGACAGTGGATTGCACTGATCGGCGTCTTCTGGAAGTCCCCAGAGGGATCCCTGCAAATGCTACTAACCTTACCCTCAGTATTAACCATATCAACCATATCTATCCAACATCCTTTGCTGAGCTTGCAAATCTTGTGGAGATTGACTTCAGATGCAACTGTGTGCCTGTGAGAATGGGGCCCAAAGATCACGTGTGCGTGATGAGTCCGAAGATTGAGAATGGCAGTTTTGCTGCCCTGACAAGACTGAAGTCACTGTATTTGGATGCAAACCAGCTATTTGAAATACCCCAGGGTCTTCCTGCTACTTTAAGTCTGCTGAGCCTGGAAGCGAACAGTATCTTTTCTATCCAAAAAGCCAATATGTCGGAGCTAGGAAACATAGAAGTATTGTATCTGGGACAGAACTGTTACTACCGTAACCCATGCAATGTTTCATTTGAAATCGATGAAACAGCCTTTCTGGAGCTGAAAAAATTAACAATACTATCCCTGAAGTCTAACAACTTAACTCGTATTCCACCCAATTTGTCATCTACTTTAAAGGAATTGTATATTTACAATAACATGATTCAAGTGGTTCAAGAGCATGATTTAAGTGCCCTTTACAACCTAGAAATTCTTGATCTAAGTGGTAATTGCCCACGTTGCTATAATGCCCCATATCCTTGCATTCCCTGCCCCAAGAGCACAATTGAGATCCATTCAAAGGCTTTTTATTCCTTGAAAAATTTAAGAATTTTGCGACTTCACAGTAACTCTCTTCTCAGCGTACCCAGCAGCTGGTTTAAAAACATCAGGAATCTTAAAGAGCTTGACCTCTCCCAAAATTTCCTCATGAAGGAGATTGGAGATGCTCAGTTTTTGAAGTTTATCCCCAGCCTTGTAGAGCTTGATCTGTCCTTCAATTTTGAACTGCAGATGTATTCTCCATACTTAAATTTGTCTAAGACATTTTCATCCCTTTCTAACCTGGAAACCCTGAGGATCAGGGGTTATGTCTTTAAAGAACTGAGAGAAAGTGATCTACATCCTTTGGTCAATCTTAGAAATCTAACAGTGTTGGATCTTGGGACTAATTTTATTAAAGTTGCTGACTTGAGAGTGTTTGAAAAATTTCGGGCTCTTAAATTCATAGACCTCTCAGTGAATAAAATTTCTCCTTCTTCAGGTGAGAGCAACTTTCATGGATTTTGCTCCAACCCTAGGATTTCAGTAGAGCAATACAACAGGCAAGTATTACAAGAGATGCATTATTTCAGGTATGATGAGTATGGGCGAAGTTGCAGGTCCAAAGACAAAGAGGCTGCTTCCTACCAATCTTCAGTTAAGGAAGATTGCCTGAAATACGGAGAAACTCTGGATTTAAGCAGAAACAACATATTTTTTATTAACCCCTCAGACTTCCAGGGGCTTAGTCGCCTCACATGCCTCAACTTGTCAGATAATGCAATAAGTCAAACTTTAAATGGAAGTGAATTCTCCTACTTGTCTGGATTGAAATATCTGGATTTTTCTAACAACAGGATTGACTTGCTATACTCAACTGCTTTCAAAGAGCTAAACCAGTTAGAAATTCTAGACCTGAGCAATAACAAACATTATTTTCTGGCAGAAGGAGTTACTCATGTGCTTAGTTTTATGAAAAACTTGACCTATCTGAAGAAGCTGATGATGAATGAGAATGAGATTTCTACCTCTACTAACACAGGAATGGAAAGCCAGTCTCTTAAAATTTTAGAATTCAGAGGAAATCACTTAGATGTTTTATGGATGGATGGGAATGCTAGATACTTGTCATTCTTCAAGAATCTGACCATCCTGGAACAACTGGATATTTCCTTTAACTCGCTCAGTTTTTTGCCTCATGATGTTTTTGAATCTATGCCTCCAGAACTCAAGATCCTCAACTTAACCAATAACAAGATGAAGAGTTTCAACTGGGGAAGACTCCACCACCTGAAGAACCTAGAAACTCTGGACCTTAGCAATAACCTTCTGGCTACTGTTCCCCGAGAACTGTCCAACTGCTCTTCAACACTCCAAGACCTGATGCTCCGAAACAATCGCATTCAATCGCTAACCAAACATTTTCTCAGGCGCGCTTTTAAATTGAAATACTTGGACCTCAGCTCAAACAAGATCCAAATAATTAAGAAGTCTAGCTTCCCTGAAAATGTAATTAACAGCCTAAAGGTGCTGCTTTTGCATGGCAATCCTTTCAAGTGCAATTGTGATGCCGTGTGGTTTGTTTGGTGGATCAATCAGACTCAAGTGACTATTCCTCTTCTGGCCACAGATGTGACCTGTGCTGGCCCAGGGGCACATAAAGGAAGGAGCGTGGTTTTCTTGGATCTGTATACTTGTGAGCTGGACAACTCGTATTTGATCCTGTATGCTCTGTCAGCTTCAACTGTCCTAGGCTTTATGGTGTTCACAGTGACAAGCCATCTCTATTTCTGGGATGTGTGGTATAGTTACCACTACTGCACAGCCAAGTTGAAGGGTTATCGGCGTTTATCTTTACCTGATGCTTGCTATGATGCTTTTATTGCCTATGACAAGAAAGATCCAGCTGTGAATGAATGGGTGATGACAGAACTGGTTGAAAGGCTGGAAGATCAAAAAGCCAGGCAGTTCAATTTATGCCTGGAAGAAAGGGACTGGCTCCCAGGACAGCCAGTCTTTGACAACCTTTCCCAGAGCATTCAGCTGAGCAAAAAGACCATATTTGTGCTGACCAACAAGTATATTAAAAGCGGCAGCTTCAAGACAACTTTTTACATGGCCCACCAGCGGCTTCTAGATGAAAAAATGGATGTCATTATCTTGATATTTCTTGAGAAGGTTCTGCAGAAGTCCCGGTATGTCCGGCTGAGGAAGAGGCTCTGCAGAAGTTCTGTCCTGGAATGGCCAACTAACCCTCGATCTCAGCCCTATTTCTGGCAGTGCCTGAAAAATGCAATATCTACGAGCAATACCCTGGCTTACAACAAGCTTCTCCAAGAAACTGTTTAGCTCCACCCTTCCCTGTAAGTATTGTTATGATGCATGGTGAGCAAAAGATCCTAAACTTCATTTTGAGAAACTGTTGAAGTGTAGATGATAAATGTGACTATGATACTGTATTCCAAAACAAAATGCACAATTAGTCCCAAAGCTGATAGTTCACTTGTTTTGCTACGACAAGATTGAACAGAAACTGTTCCCAGCACAGATGTTTAGCTGACATGCACCTTGCTTGGCACTGATTGCTGCACAGCAAGAGAAGAGGCACTACCCACTGGAAGTCCCTGGTTTGGAACAGAATCACCACTTCCAGCTTTCAGTTCACTGGAGGCCTCCAGCATCTCCTGTGGTTGGGTCAAGTGGGGGTAAGACACTTGCGCAGCTTACAGTAGTACACAGACTGCCAAGGAGTTTGGCCGTGTCTAAAGTTGCTGCTGTTCAGATCACTGTTGGAGTAAATGTGATTTTAGTAGAAAATGATAGTTTCTGTATTTGGTGTATTTATGAAAAGCAAGAAAAGCATTTGCCAACACATTTGACTCAGAAAATACCCTAAGCAAAGCTCATGTTTCAATTTTAGGAGTTGGGAAAATGTAAGAATGATTATCTTTTCATCTTGGGTTTACAGCTGCTGAGCCTACCACTTCAGTCTGAGTGGGCAACAGCCCTAGTAGCTGGGGAAAGGAAGTTCTGGTGGGGCTGCTGTCAGGAGCTTGGATGTGGTACGGGAGCTCTCCCACTGTTGCATTGTCAAAAAGCTCATAAATCTGAAGGGACTTTGAAGAATGTGTATGGGCTAAAATGGGAAGGTATGTGAGAAACAAATTCAGAAGGGCTTGCAGGCTGTGGGCCAGAAGTTACAAGATAAAGGGAGTCCCTGTGCTCCTGTGTGGAAGCAAGGTGGGGGAGCAGAACAGCAGATAGGCTGAGGGAGAGGCACAAGGCAGATGGAGAACATTGAGTAAATCAAAGAGAAAGTGGGAAAAGACAAAGAAAGAAAGGTAAAAATTTAAAAAAAGAAAGTGGAAGAGGTAGAAAGAACAGAGGAAAGGACAGCTAAATGAGGGCATGGTAGAAGCAGCATTTACTGATAATTTCCAAGTAACCTCTTCACTCTGCTTTTCACCTGCCCACTTGGCTGCTGGCTGAGCTGGCTCCTCCCTGAGGACTCAGGGCTCCTCTCCAGTATTGTGCTGTCAGCTTTAGGAGCTCGGCTTCCCTGTTACCATACAGGTCCTGTGTAACAACACCTTGTGTATCAACTGGGATGGTGTTAGCAGGTCCAGCCAGGGCTGGGGCCTGAGGACATGCTAAAGTGACTGATGCCACCTGCCCAGACTTTCTCCAGAGCAAAACACAGTTACTCAAAGTGCAAAATATGTAAGACAAAGGCATACAATGAAAGCATCCATCTCACTGTTTCTTTAGCTATGCTGTGGTGCTCCAGAGCAGCCTCAAGCCCTCCTTTGCCTCATTGTTCCCTGGGCAGGTCCTTCTCCCACAGCAGCTGCTGGGGCACCACTAAAAACCTGAGCTGAGAATGGGTCTGGCTTTAGAGACATCCTGAAAAAGGGGAGAAACACTGCTCAGAAACATAAACACTTGGACCTGTTCCCCGCTCTGGTTCACAGCACAGCCTCATCAAACTCGTGACAGTATTTCAGATGAAGCATTTTGTAATGGCAGCCTAAACGTCTGTGCATGGCACGGGCGGGCTCTCTGCTTGCTGTGATGATCTCTGTTTCGGGAGGAACAGCATGCTCTCACCTTGCCGGTGCTCCTGTCCACAGCCCAGTCCAGGCAGCTTCTCCCCTCTCTCTCAAAGCCTTTCTTCTTTCCTGGCAACTAGTCTTGGTGACAGCTCTGGCCAACAGGAAACCAACGCTCTTAACTGCTTTGAACCTGCTTGCTTCAGCTGCCTCCTGCCTTTCCTTATTTACCTGTTCTGCCTGGTCCTTTCTTTAAATAGCCCCTTTTTGATTTAATTGTAGGCAACCAGACAGACGAGAACATAAACAAGAAAACCAAGGTTCATATAATAATATTACAGGTAGGAAAGGGCTTTTCCTCCCACTTTGTCAGAGCATTTTTATCAATTAAGAACAGAAGTAGGAAAAAGAGGAAGGTCTGGTTGAAAAAAATTGGAGTTTTATTGCTATTTTTAATAATACATATTTTAATAATGTACCTTTCTGATGGTTCTGTTTGTAAGCCTAAACAATGTATCTCTAAGTATGATAGCATGAGCTGTAATATGACTCTCTTCATAAGTTAATGTTTGAAAGAGGAACCTCTGCTCCTCAGTTTCTCCCACACCATCTCCCTCTGCCTCCCCAGACCATTTCTACCCAGAGCAGATCCTCTTTTTCAGCCTAGTTGTTTAGGGCAGGGGCACAAGGTCACCTGTCCTTTACGAGGTTGAGGGGAGAAGTATTTTCTCCTTTTCCATTGAGAAGCATCCAAAGGATGAGTATAGCGTGAGTAGCAATGCATATGTATACAAAAGTCAGAGCTTGCATTATGGCAAGAGGCTTATGTGTGCTGCAGCGCAAGACCGCAGAGAGGCCAGGAATGCTGCACCAAGACTTTTGTGAGTATTCAAGAGAGACAGTGAATGGCATTGTGCTCTGCAATGGGAAATGAGTGATGTGCTGGCACAGCACTGTCCACTGCCAGGACCAGCACTCTCGGCCAGCACCTGAGTGGCTGGGAGAAGAGCCCAAACCTCTTTTCAAGTGACAAAACCCTTCCTGATATCTGCACTCTTGCCCTGCAGAAATCATGGCTAGAGGAATAAGGAGGGATCAAGGAAGACTGAAACACCAAGTTTTCTTTTTTTAGCTAAAGACGACAATTCCTGCCCTCCTCCTCATCCCATTTCTATGTCCTGTGACACCCCTGGGTAGTTACCATGCTTCAGGGAGGAGGTACCAGCCCAGTTAGCTGAGGCAGGCCTACATCCTTCTCTCTGAATGCTCCAGGGTGTGCTAGAAGGGGGCCTGGATCTACTGTCCTGGACCATGTGTGTTCTGCAGACTGAAGGTTACCTCTGTACTCATAGAACAACTGGGTCTGGGACTTCTTTAAAGTAGTTTCATACATAGTAGCTAAGAGCATGTCATTGGTGGGCACAGGCTCAATCTAAGTCTTTCCTGAACAGGAAAACTAATTTGAATTTAGATTAGTTAGATTTACAGCCAAGAAAAGCCTGAAATAGGCACACCCTCCACTCTTCCTGGAATCTTTTTTTATAAAGGTGCACCAGCAAAAAGTTAGGAATTATTTGACAGATCCAAACTAATAATTTATTTCTTTACCTCTATGAGGATTTTAACCCTGGAGCTTGCTTCCCTGGTTGGTGTAGCAGCGTCTGAATTTCCAGAACACTGAAGAGTCCTGAGGCTTCTATTCTTCAGGATTTCACGATGGTATAGCTGTGTTCTGGTGTGAGGTCAATGAGGACGAAGAGCTAAGGGCATTCAGCTAACCTAAATGTTGACATCTACAGCTGCATTAACTGGTCTATGTGTCATTCTCCCTTCAGAGCTGAGATGATAGAGGCATTTTATGAATATCACTTATCTCATCCTAATGCAGAGGTTTAAGATGGGTCAAACTAATTACAACCCAAAAGTAGGATTTTTCTCCATTAGCTGTAAAGTGTTCCCATGGTGACCAGCTCAGGTATAGGTGTCTGTACTGCTGATACTTTCAGTTAGGCAAGGTGACTGCTGCTCCAGACTTACACGGGCAGTCTGTGGCAAGCTGGTCTTGAATAACCATGCACGTGAACATCAAAATATATGAAGTACTATAAACACCACCTGTGATGACCAAAGCTGTTCTTCATCAGTTGCTGTTTCCTTACAGAAATTGTACCAGGCAATGCCTAGACTTGGTATTTAGTCTACGTGGCCTGGAAAGACCACACATGGAGTGGAAGAAGGAGAAAGAAGAAAAAGGAAGAGGAATATTGGCAAATTTATTGAGGTTTTACAGTTCTTGTGGAATCAGCAGAAAAATCCACTGTTTGCATTACTATCATTACCATGGCACAAGAAGAATAATCAATGAAAACTCGCAAGAAACATGCTTACTTATAGCATAGATTTATATGGATATAAAATCCTTTTTTGTCTCTTTGATCTCCCTGTTTTTAAGAACTGACATCTGAGGAACTTGTATGTGTCTCCCTGTGAGAATAACTTATGTCAGAAGGGACCTCTGGAGGTCAGAGCAGGTCTAATTTCAACATAGCATTAGCTTGCTTAGGCCCTTGTTCTGCAATGAAGTTGGGGTGTTACATAACAAACAGGATGCTCTGTAAAGGAACTTCAAAACAGCATCTTTTAAAAACCTCTGTGGAGATCGGGAGCCCTTTGTTGGTAGTAGATCACATTTTGGGGCACTAGACCCTCCAAAACAGTGAACATATTTTTTGCCTTCTGAATAACCCCCGCCTTTTCGGTTTCTCAATCTTGTTCTGAAGGTATCTGCCTGCAGAAATAAGGTTTGTGATAGACCGGTCATCTGAAAAAATCAGCCACAGGCCAAATTTCTCCATTTACTCTGAACAAGATATTCAGGTCATTCAGGTTATAATTCTTCTCAGTTGCCTTTGGAGGAGCTCAACTTCATTGAGTATATACAGTAGTTAGCCTCCTAATTTGGGAAGATAAATTGTGTGTCTAAGTGCAAAAGACATGCACATTAATCTACCATTATCTCCATGAGTATAAGTGGGAAAAATAAAGCACAGACAAATAATTTCTACTATGTCCATCTGATGTTGGTGAAACTGAAAAAGGAATCTGGAAATCCAACTTATAAAAGCAACCTGCATGCATTCCTTTGTTAATGAGCACTTAGAGGTTATTTATACATGGGATTATTTAATTAGAAAAATAGCCACTGAGCGCAAGCTTCAGAAGGATGAGTAAAGGCAGGGATTGAAGGATGCAGGAAATTCTGCAAACCCAAAGTTCACCTAAATGAAAGATGAACTAATCAGGATATCATGCAAAGAGCACTTAATACCTCATTGCCTTGTGAATTTATTATGTTGTTTCCCTCTCATTTCCAAGTCTTCCTCTATCTGTCCTTAACTGTGATTTGTTGTGATTTGGTTTATACTGCCTAACGTGCAGGGAAAAAAATAGTCTAAAAATATTTTAATTCCTGTTCATATAAACTCCTGATAACTAAAAGAATTTCTGCTAACTTCTCTCTCCTCCTCTTCCTGTCCACCTCCCTCTCCAAGTGTGTGTTGCAGTTTCACTCTCAACATGTTGTCAAGCCTACAGCAGAGCACAGTAGTTGTTGTGCCTTATTATTTGATGCAGTTATTTTTCATGGACAGAATTGGAAAGTTTCTTGTAGCATAACTGAATGGAAAATGCATATTGGCAGAATGAAACAATGCAAACTAGAGCATGACCGGAATCTGAATTTGATATATTTCTGTTCTTGAGGAAGAGTATTGTTGGGACAGTTGGTTATTAATGAATCTTCATATTCCTCTGCCTGCAGGTCACCACATGCCCGCCCACCCATCAAATGGACATAATGATTTTACTTCTTATTTTTCTTAACACTTTTTATCGATCTCCTCCCTTATCTCACTTTCACTTCCTGTTTTACAGGGACTTTTTCTGCAGCGCAAACAAATTGACTCAATATTACTCTCAAATGTCTATATTCTCTTAAGTTGCTATGGTTTGTCCTCACTTTAGATGACAAAATAGTTCATGCTAACTATTCAGTATGAGGTAGTTTATAACCATCCATATGCATAGGCATTAAATGAAGGCATATCCAGGAAACAGCTTCATGTCATTTTATAGTGATGCAGAAGACACATCCCTATATTGCACATCCAGATGCAACCCTTTGTCTCACTGCAGTAAAACCACTGCATTAGTTGCCAGCATCTGTAATTTCTACAAGTAATCTCCTTCAGCATAAATCCATATTTAATCTTTTTTTGTTAATTATGAAAATGGTTTCAGTTCTATTTTAATATGCGTGATTGTGCGTGACAGTGTTGTGTAGGAATAGCTATGCTAGAGAATTGCATTATGTTTCAGGTTTGTTGCTGCATGTGATGAAGCTGTTAATGTAAATAATTTTTGAATTATCAGTGTAGGGGACTTCATAACATTTTTCATCACTAAAGCTTTTCCTTCAGGCTAATTCTTGATTTACTGGAGAGGCTCTGAAGGCTTGCAATAGCTAATGCCAATGCTTCCTACATGTTTTATTCATGTGAAGGTGTTTGCTTGCCCTCTAGGCAATGACCAGAGTGCAATCTAACTTCACCTTGGTCACTTTAATACAGACTATGAGCACACTGCTTGGTCTGTACTACAGGATTAATACCTTATTTTAGTATGTGAAAAGTAGCATCAACAAGCTTTGAGTTTAAGTGAGGCCTGGGAGAACTAGAGAAACAGTACATCCTAAAATCATGACATTTTGAGTGTATTGAAGAGATTTCTCAAGAGGACTTTAGCCATTTTGAGAACCTTCAGATTTTGATACTGGACTGGAATTGGCACATTGAGCCCAAAGAATCTAACCAGGAGAGGTCTCCAGCCTTTGTAAAGGTTAAATGCAATTTTCTCAAGTTTAAAAAAGTTAAAGGAACTGCACCTTAACAGCAATGATTACTGAAGGCAGTACCCAGAGGCCTTCCACCTATTGTTGCCCGGTTAAGGGTCAGGTCTAGCAGCATCTTCTCCATTACCACACTTTCACAGCACCACAATCTTGAAGGAAACAGGTGGGGATTAGAATTGGTGCTTTAGTGACCCCTATGGAAAATCCTGTCCCATGGAATTTGGGGCTGTCCCACTCTCATCAACCTGACTGTGTTGTCACTGTCCCTCTGTAATCTGACCTGGGTGCCATCTTGCCTACCTGTACCTCTACAGCACCTTGACCTGAGTCACCGTGCCTCGACGATACTCTTCCATTTGAACCTTGCTCTGGAAACCCTCATGTTCAAATGCATCCTTAACAAAGCAGACTTACATTCTGACTTCCCAAAATATCTGTCGTCTGCTTTCAGAAACTGCCAGAGCTGTGAGTGCATGGCTTTTGCATCTGATTTCTTCATGCAGGTGATAACCTCCAGAGAGCTTGTACAGGGTTCATTGCTCTGGAGGAGCAGGATTTATCTTTCCATTACCAGAAGCAGACCTACTGATGGTACTGAAACCTTTCTCACCACTTATCTCTAAAATCCTTGTTGTTAGAGGAAGTTATCACTGAAGTAATTATACATTAAAGGGTGCTTTTAAAGAGCAAAACAAAGCACACATAAACTTCTATCTACCCTTAAAAAGCTAAAAGTCCTTGATCTTGGTCCAAACTCTACTAGAAAGGCTGACATGTCTGTCTTCAAGGAATTTAATAACCTCACAGATCTAACCCTGAAAGAATATAAAATGTTCCCACAGACAAAGGAAACTGTATTTTTCTTAAATATACAAGAAAAAAGGCAACTTGACAGATTACCTTTATAGATGGAAGTAGAAAACTATGTCACATGCATCGCTAACATGTTCTGATAGTGAAAAAGAGCAAATGCACTATTCACAAAATCAGCATTGTAAATCATATTGCAAAGTCTTTAATTTGGGTCTAAAAATATTTTCTTCATTTGTGCAAATCAGTTTAAAGATCTTAAAGGTACAGATTGTTTGAATTTGTCTTCGAATGTCCTTAGTGAGGCTTTCAATGACACTGAATTAATCTTTTCTCTTAATCTATACTATTTATGTATCTTCCAGCAAATTGGATTTCACCAGTTATTTTGCATTTAAAAAATTACATAGCCTTGAGGTATCAGACCTTAGCTATATCAAATAATACAAATGTTTGGAACAGAACCTTTTATTTATTTAAAACATTCGTGAAGTAAAGATTTTAAATTTAACTTAAATGTGATTTCTCCGTCAGTAACATCTGAACTAAGAAGTTCTTCCCTTAAAAAATTAGGCTTCAGGGAGAACTATCTTGTTACTGTATGCAGAAATGGAGACATGTATTATACAGGATGGTTTAAGCACCTCAAATATCTGTCATATTTTAATTTTTCATATGATGGACTTTTACATATCCCTCTGAAGGCATCTGAAAATCTGCCAAGGAGCTTAAGTGAACTGTATCTCAATAACAACCAAGTACGCACTCTCACCTGGGAAAAAATTTAGCTACTTTAAATCCATGAAGCTGCTTGATTAAGATCAGAACTGATTACAGATGGCTAAACAGTTAAAGACTACTATACAATTACACACAGCTGCTTCCCACTCTGATTCTGAGACAAGTTGCTAAAATTTCTGTTAACTAACAGAGTTGCAGTCCACTGTATCTAGAGTTGATTTGTAACCAAGTGCAAACCTTAGACAAGGCAACATTCCTGTTGGAAATTATACATGTTCCCTTAAGTCAAAAGGGAACTGTTTTCATTACACTGGTTCATTCCAGAAAACCAAAATGCCTATCTAGCAATTGTATCATCTGCATGCATTCAGTCAACCAAGCACACACATTGTGCAGGACACCCAAGAGGTAGTGGTGACCAAACAGGAAAGCACGGAGCTTTGATCTGGCCAGGAAGAAAGGGGAAGTGGGTCACAGCATCACAGAATCACACAGAATGGTAGGGGTTGGAAGGGACCTCTGGAGATCATCTTGTCCAACCCCCCTGCTTGAGCAGGCACACCCAGAGCAGGGGGCACAGGAACGCATCCAGGCGGGTGGGTGTTGAATGTCTCCAGGGAAGGAGACTCCACAACCTCCTGTGCCACTGCTCTGGCACCCTCGCAGGAAAGAAGTTTTTCCTCATATTTAAGTGTTCCAGCTTGCGCCCATCGCCCCTTGTCCTGTCTTTGGGCACCATTGAAAAGAGTCTAGTCCCATCATCCTGACACCCACCCTTTAGATATTTATAGGTATTGATGAAATCCCCCCTCAGCCTTCTCTTCTCCAGGCTGAACAAAACCAGGTCTCTCAGCCTTCCCTCATAAGGGAGATGGTCCAGTCCCCTGGTCATCTTGGTAGCTCTCTGCTGGACTTGCTCAAGCAGTTCCACGTCCTTCTTAAACTGGAGGGCCCAAAACTGGACGCAGTACTCCAAATGTCCTTTACTCAGGGGTAAGAGTCTGGGAGCGGGTTATGGCTATGGTGAGCAGATGGGCACAGCTTGTCTGGGTGCCAGAAAGGCAGTGTTTGCACCCAGAAGAAACACATGAAGGGTGCTGTGGCCGTAGCCCTGTGGCACCTGCCGGAGGTGCCCCTGGCCAGGACTGAGTTATTAAAAATTTTTAACTGGCTACTCCCAATACTATAGACTGCTATTAAAAAAAAAAAAAAACAAACCAACCCAGAAATGTCATAAATTTCCATTTTGGTGCCGTTTTATGCTGCGATTTTCAGACACATGCCTGTTGGGCTGCTGTGTGCAGCATGGCCACTGTAGTCACCTTCCCTTGTTCCAGCACCTACGTTAGAAGGAGAAGACTTATCTTTTGGGGGTGCCATTTTGTCTCCACCAGTTGCAAAGCGATTCATGAAAAGGTCAAATATGGTCATCTGTGTTTTACCAAATGAATCCTACATCAGTGGTACACTTTCTCTCTTACATGGGCTTCTAAGGCTAACTGCTAAGCTTAGTCACAGCCTACAGTTGGCAAATATCTGTGATGTAAGTCTTCAACCATGCCAACTATGCAGAGCCTTGTGGTGAGTGTCCCAAACACACACCGTGCTTGTGCCATCCAGTTAATACTTCTGGGGTGGATCAAGCTTACTGCTCATGGGCTGATCGGCTATTCAGTTTTCTGCAGGAAATGCGATGTTTCCCAGTGATGTTGGAGCTGTTGCACAGTTGTGGCATGCATGCTGTAGACATGTGTTACAGATCTGTCTGGTTGCCCTGCACCACTTCATATGTGCATCTGAGACTGCCCAGCTAAGGATAGTGCACATCCAGAACACCCACACAGCTATAGAAAAATCTGGTGTCCATATATTTAAAACTGAGGAGGGAGACCAAAGAGAACAAGCCTATCTTCCTGACAGTCTTACTTCTATCCGGTAGTGAGATCCCTCCCCCACTTTTGGCCAGCCTCTGCCTTCCCCACACTGTGCTGGGACATGCCTGCAAACACCAGTTCTCCATTCCTGAGATCAGCCTTTCTGCAGCCAGTTCCTCTCTGCTGTCTGCAAGTAGAGATAATGCTGGAAATAGCACTTCACTCAGGCTAATTAACCGATGGGTAAGAGCCTGTAGCAACGAGCTTGGGACGGGCATTGGGTCCGATGCAGAGCAGTTCTGCACGCAGGAGTCCTCTTTAGCAATCACAGGTTTAAGCTTTTTTAAATTCAAAATTATCTCTTCACCACTGCAGACCAATCATGCGCCACTACCCTTGTTTTCAATTTATCTTCCCTCTCCGCTCTCCATTACTACAAAATTGTTAAATAACTGGTTCCTGTTTCTTAGGTTTTTATTCCATCTTCCGCTTAATCTTTCTTTCACTTCCCAGTTCAGACACTCTCCAGTCACATACTCTTAAAAAAACCTTGCCCCGTTATTTATTCTGTAGGTAGCTTGATACTGTCATATTTTAATTAATGTATTTGGTTTGGTGCCTAGGACAGCTAGAGGAGGAGATTTTGGCATTAACTGCATGTCGTCAGACATTTTGATATATTGGAAAAGATTTACTGAAGGAAGATTTTATATATTCTACAGTGATATAGAAATCAAATTCTTGCACATGGTTTCCATGGACATGAAGTTTACTGCAGGAACATGGGATAATTTTTCAGTCAGCCTACTCCAATTAGTGAGGTTTCACTATTTTTGCAAGTAAAAAGTTGGAATGTTTCACTTTTAATTTAGATTTTTTTTAAAAGATGTAGTGATTTTTAAAGATATTCTATTAAGGTTTAAAAATAATATTTTACTTTTTGTATTGCACAGACACTGTCAAAACCAGAAAGATCAGTATCCAATTTCCCGTGCATCGCTGCTAACATTTCCATCCTTTTTTTTTGCAATGCCATGAGGGAACAATTCAAGTGACAGGAACAGAGACTGCAAAGGGCAGCAAAGGAGTGTGCAACATTAATCTAAACTGAATCCTAATGAAGTAAATGGCAATTTCTCCATTACTGCAATGGCTTTGAATCAGGTCCTGAAAGGCAGCTTTGTAAACAAACGTAGGTGCCAGTGTAAATCCTACTTAATACCTATCTGCATGTGTAGATAGCTGAATAGTAGTGAATTGCTGCACTATCAGATATCCTTATGTCTCAGACAAGGTCATATGTGTCTGCTACTTCAGTCTGTTTTATACCTTGTTGAAGCTGCTGGGCTTCACCAATTTATCTAAAGTGATTATAAGAAGTCTTTAAACTCTTCCCTGAAAGTCAGTATGTAAATTGTACTCTCCAACCACCATCACTGATTTCTACAAGAAAGGCAAAGGCAGCTCAGGAATTTCAAATTACTTGGAAATGCATGGTTTGCTGAGTATAGTCCTAAGCAGGTGTCTCCCCATGCGTGAGTGCATGATGGGGAGAGGGAGAGCTGAGCAGTGTAAGACAGCTCGTAGGAAAAGCCTGCAAGGCAGCAAGGGCAGCACTGTGGGATGGGGAAGGAGCCAGCAAGAGTCCTTACAGGTACTGGCCAAGAGGACACTTGTGCTAAGAAAGGGAATTATCTACAGTGGCTGGGACCATCTTTGTTGTGGCCAAAAAAGCAATACCTTGTCCACTCTTATTAATAAAATCTTGCAGAAAATTCAGAATAAGAAAATGCCTGACTCAAATGTCAGGTTCTCCCATTATCTAGAGTAACCTACAAAACTTGATTTTCTGGCTAGTTGTTTGGATTAAGAGGAATTGCATGCATTTTACCAATGTAGTGTCTAGTAAAGGGTTTATTTGTCCAGTCAGTTCCCTTTCTAGCAGCCGCTCTGGCTTCATCTGTGATACAGTAATAGTACACTTCCCTCCTTTTTCTTTTCTGAATAACTTTGGAGATCAGTTGTTGCTATCTCTGTTGAGTCTTGATGTTCTTTGTACAGCTAGTCTGTCTAATTTCCAGACCTTTTCTGAAACATTTGCTTTGAAGGTCATTTAGACACTTGCTTCTGCCTTTGGTGTGTTCTCAACATGTGCAGTTGAACAGAGGGCATGTAGACAGTCCCTATTCTGAGACCCACTCTTTGGTCTGTAACATGGTCTTCCTGAAAGCTCTATGGCCATATACTGACTGCATAGGGGGAAAAAGGGTTTGGGTATACACAACATCTGCACACCACTGGGTTCACACTGTGAGGAAATCCAAAACAGGGAGGATGGGTGCCCTCCAGCAGGTCCCCAGACCTGAATGGGCAAGGTACATGATACACTAAGGAGCATGTCTGCCCCTGGCTGTAGGTAGGGACAACCCGGGATGCATAGGGTTCAGATTATTGGTGATGAAAATTTGTTTACACTGCCGAAGGTGAGACGCTGCTTTGGTACTTAATGACATTCTTTTCTTCAGGTGACCACCCTTAGTTGGCATCCCCCTGTGAGATAGCATTGACTCACCTCTTGCATGGCATTGCTTCCTACTGTAATACACTGGGAGCAGCAAAATTGCTCAGTAGGTCCATTTTTGGAGGATGTTTCCCCTTGGCTGATTGGTATCTTTGTTTTCGTGGGGAGAGACAGTCCCTAAGGCTTTTGTCTGTACTTGTAATTTAGAAGGCTTGAGCTGACAGTACCATTTTAATATTCCGGTACAGTGCTTTTCTGGTTTGCCGTGCCTCCTTCATATCATTTGAACCTTTTTTCTTTTGCAATAAAGTCAATGTCTGACAAAGGGATTTTGAATGAATGAGTCTGTGTTTGACAGGCAAGTTTGATTAACCTATTTGTGCAAGTTCCCATTTACCTTAACTGTTCAAGCAGAACCTTGGCATAAAACTTTGATGAGGTTCATGATTTTTGTTGGCACGCAATAGACCTTCAGGATGTTCCAGAGTGAATTGCACTGGCAGCTGTCAAATGCTTCCATAAGCCCAGATAAATTTAAGTCTCTAAATACTTTTTGAAAACTGCCTCTAATTGAAATGTGGAGCATACTCCACGGTTTCTGGATTTAAGACCTGCTGTCAGTTTTTTCTGGATTTAAAACCTGCTCAAGTTAAGGGCATATGATGACTGCGATGGTTGGACTATCTTTTCAAGTTTCATCCCATGGCTCATGTCCATGGAACCCAGGACCATCTATAAATTGCAGATTCATGGGTCACATGAAATCACAGGCATTTCCTGCTTTAACCTGGCACGTACCATTCTCAACGCAAACGATGAGTACTTATCAGTACAGGAAATAGAAGACAAGCTCAGAAATATTATTTAATGGCGTAGCAGGATCTGTGATCCCAACCCCAAAGCAGGAAAAAAAATACAAAAAATAAGCTCAAGATAAAAATCTACATTCCTTTTCATTTTCTAGAGCACTGCTGCTGAGACACTCCTGTTGCCATAAACCTTCCCTTCACACCCTGAGCAATCACTGAAAAGCAATTATTTAGCCCATTTTCATCAAGCCGTAGCTCGTGTTCAATCCTGTGTGATGACATCAGCAATGCAGAATATTTTTTAATAGTATGAAAATACTGTCCTGTACTCACAGAAAGCAGGTAAGTGCTAACACTCGTCCCATCAAATTAATGCAAATTCAGCAGAGCTGCTTTGAGTGTCTGCTTCAGTTTATAATCAGAAGAGTGACTTCTCTATTGTTGTCTGAACTGAAAAGGTACAGGAGTAAGCCTGGTTACTATAGCAGCTGAGTATTTTGTTAAATATTCAGAACACCTGTCTGCACATCAGGTGTGTGAACCTTGTTCAGTAAGTTAGAAGATGTTGAAGATAAAACTGAAATGAATGAAAACATTTTGTTGTGACAATATTGAAATTAAACATACTAATTTTTCACCTTGAAAAAGTCTGTACAGAATCACAGAATGATAGGAGTTGGAAGGGACCTCTGGAGATCATCTTGTCCAACCCCCCTGCTTGAGCAGGCACACCCAGAGCAGGGGGCACAGGAATGTGTCCAGGCAGATTTTGAATGTCTCCAGGGAAGGAGACTCCACAGCCTCCCTGGGCAGCCTGTGCCGCTGCTCTGGCACCCTCACAGGAAAGAAGTTTTTCCTCATATTCAGGTGGAACTTCCTGTGTTCCAGCTTGTGCCCATCGCCCCTTGTCCTGTCTTTGGGCACCATTGAAAAGAGTCTAGTCCCATCATCCTGACACCCATCCTTTAGATATTTATAAGTATTGATGAAATCCCCCCTCAGCCTTCTCTTCTCCAGGCTGAACAAAACCAGGTCTCTCAGCCTTTCCTTATAAGGGAGATGCTCCAGCCCCCTGATCATCTTGGTAGCTCTCCGCTGGACTTGCTCAAGCAGTTCCACATCCTTCTTAAACTGGAGGGCCCCAAACTGGATGCAGTACTCCAGATGCAGCCTCACCAGGGCAGAGTAGGGGGGGAAGATAACCTCTCGACCTGCTGGTCACACTCCTTTTAATGCACCCCAGGATACCGTTGGCCTTCTTGGCCCCAAGGGCACATTGCTGGCTCAGAGTCAGCCAGCTGTCCACCAGCACTCCCAGGTCCTTCTCAGTGGAGCCGCTTTCCAGCAGGTCAGCCCCCAGCCTGTACTGGTGCATGGGGTTGTTCCTCCCCAGGTGCAGGATCTTGCACTTGCTCTTGTTGAATTTCATCAGGTTCCCCTCAGCCCATCTCTCCAGCCTGTAAACAGCCCCAAACTGTTATTACTGT
Source organism: Phalacrocorax carbo (assembly GCF_963921805.1). NCBI lineage: Eukaryota > Metazoa > Chordata > Aves > Suliformes > Phalacrocoracidae > Phalacrocorax > Phalacrocorax carbo. The sequence goes on along the minus strand of NC_087513.1, from coordinate 135,806,679 downwards.
TCCAGTATAGAATAGAACCATAGAATCATTAAGGTTGGAAAAGACCTCTAGGTTCATCATGTCCAACCGTCAACCCAACACTACCATGTCTCCTAATCCATGCCCTGAAGTGCCATGTCTACATGTCTTTTAAACACCTCCAGGGATGGTGACTCCACCACCTCTCTGGGCAGCCTGTTCCAGTGCCTGATCACCCTTTCAGTGAAGAGATTTTTCCTAACATCCAATCTAAACCTCCCCTGATGCAGCTTGAGGCTGTTTCCTCTTGTCCTATCACTAGTAACTTGGGAGGAGACCAACACCCACCTCGCTGTAACCTCCTTTCAGGTAGCTGTAGAGAGCGATAAGGTCTCTCCTCAGCCTTGTCTTCTCCGGACTAAACAACCCCAGTTCCCTCAACCTCTCCTCATAAGACCTCCTCTCCAGACCCTAAATATGTCATATTAGTAAACATGTCATATTAGATTACTTAGTGCAAAGGGGAGCAAAAGCAGCTATTCAGGGACAATTTAGAATATCCTGCACCCTTTGCTTCCGATAGCTGTGTGTTGATGTACCCTTATGCAGAGGAGAGAACTGAATCCTGGTCACCGTAACTTGACTATCCTATCGGCTCTGTTACTCACTTCAGATGCTGTGCCTGGACAGAAATAAGGGGACGTGAATCTTTTTCTATCTTCGCTAAACCAAGTAACAAACTTGGGTCAGCCAGAATGCCTTTTTGGCGAAAAAACAGCTGCTCAGATAGTTAAGCCTGCCCTTCTACATGAAAATTTGAATAGTTTCATTTGTGTTAATGCATTTTTAAGGCATCTGTTTTCCTTCTGTTAGGAAAAAGAACAGTGTACCATCCCACAAAGAACAGCGCTGTGCACTCTTCACCATCCATGGAGATTTTGGAGTCGCCAACTGCTGCTTACAAACCACCCTGGGAGGTATTTACACAGAACACCACTTCCTCCTGTAGCTATGTCTGCAGCTGTCAGATGGGAAGGATGCTGCTGCTGGAAATAAAATGAAAATGCTACCGCTTTGCTACTCTCCTAAAGTACAGTCAAAATGCACTAAGTGAGTAAAAGCAAGGAGACCAGAACATGACGCTGCTGAAATTCTGACTCTTCGACAGCCTTAGAGAGGTCTCTAGCACAGAGATGATCTGTCCAGCTGAGGCGATGAGCCTTGGTGCACAAGGTTTCTTTCATTCAACATCTGAGATGCCGGAGATGCATTTGGGAGTGGGAAGAGATTATTTTGGATCTCTCTTCTGCATTTGGTGCTTAAAACACAGCTGCAGTTTAAGTGCCCAAGAACTAGTTCTTGGATTTTGTTCAGTATGCTGCTCCCTCTGAAATGTAAACTTACACACCTCAGCACTTTTAAGGATTTGGCCCAAAGTGTGTTCCTTTAAATAGCCTCTAAGATTCCTCTGCTTTAGGAGCAAGCCAGTAAAGTCATGCACATATGCAACAGTCTTATGTCTGTGATTATCTACCAATAACCACAGTGACTTGCACTCTGTAAGCTTATGCAGCCTTTTTATGCTATGGGCACCCAACACAGCAAAAAAAAAAACCACACTAAGGGGTAGGAGCATGCAATGAGTGACAAAATTGTCTGCCTTTGCAATGCCTTTATGCTGAATCTTCTGAGCAGTTTACCAGAATATTCACCTCTGACAGGACGTCTCCCATTTTAGAGCCGCCATGTCTTTTCTTGTGAAATGTCAATAAAGGATAATACCAGAGCCAGCGTGGCCACTGGGTCACCCTGGGCAGGTGGCACTAAACCACAGCCAGATGCTGCTGACACTGCCTGGCCCAAGTGGGGAGCTGCGCCAGCTGCCTCTCTTAAGCCCCTGGATTGCCTGCGGGCAGGCTGCCTTTTTCTCTGCCCCTCCTTTTGAAACACTGCCTGGGGAAGGACTCCACCAGCAGCAGCGGCTCAAGGGATCTATGTCCATTTTCCAACAGCGTGCTCAGTGATGCCAGGAATTCAAGACATTGCTGAGCCTGACAGCAACCACACCTACCATGAATTTTACTGCTGGGTAAGTAGCATCAGCATCAGCCCCAGGGATATATTTAGAAAAGCCTTCACCTTAATGAGCTAACAGTTGAGAACAACTTCTGCTGCTGAGTCCCAAGCAAGCCTAGGTTAAGAAGTCACCCAGGTAATTTGGTGGAAGGGAAAAGAATAAGAATTGTTTGTGTGTGATTTTTGATGGCTTGACTAGGCAGCTTTGTACGTAGATTGAATGTTGATCTTCTGGTTTTCTGAGATTTATACGTATATGTCACCTATGTTGCACACTGTTCTGTAAACAAAAAATTTATACTAGTCTCTTTTGACGCATTAAATGCACCTTTTTGCTAGATCTCATAGGATTTGGAGTGAGGACTATAGTTGTCCACTAGTTCATTCTTGCTGTGTAAATATCTAGAACAACATTTTAATTAAAGCTGTTGCTTATTGCTCCTTTGGCTTCGTTTCTCTCTCTCCCCCCTCTGCCGTTCATCTATATTCATATTAGTATCAGTATTTGAAAAATTTCAGGAATTTAGAATTTTATGTGCTCCCATGCTTTTCCTATGCTTCTAAAAATCACCTAGAAGAATTACTTTCTGTGTCTTTTCTGGTAATTACCACTTTAAAATTTGATCTTTGGAAGCTGCTTTAGTAAATACATCTCTTATTAAAACTAAACTACCTCCCTTTTCAGAGTAAATTAAAAAAAATACAGGTAACTGAAAAGTATATAATGATTCTAAAAACTTGTAAGCATATAATTTTTTTACATGAAGATATTTTAGCTGTGCTTACAAAGACTAATATTATTTTAAATTCTACTCAGTTCACCTATCTGCTAATGGAAAGAGCTGCAGTTTATGTTCCAAAAAGCTCTAAACTCAGTTCAGTTCTCTGTATCTTTAACAAGATTAAATTATTTGATTTTTGATGGTTTTGCTGCAGATGGGGTGTTATCTATTTCAGTTAAGACCATCACTAAAACTTCTGACTTCAGTGTGGGCAAACACAAGGACTCAGAATGTGTCCCAGTATTTCAGAGGTTTCTAACCATAGTGTGGACAACTATCACAGAGCAATTTCCCTCTTTCTCCTCTGAATAGGTAATGCGATGTGGAAGTCCCTTGATGCATATTGCTCCAGAGCGTTTTGCACATTTTTAAACAGGCTTTGGAGGAGTCCTAACAAACTATTTCTGGCTAATGTCCAGTGCAGCTAACTGCTATACCATGTCCTTGAAAACAAAGGAATACAGTAAAGCTGAAGGTATTCCTCTGGAGAGGACACACACGTTACTCCTCTGCTTCAGGAATTTATGTCCAGCAGATAGATGTCATTCCTCAGATTAGACATGCTACATGTAGCCAAACATTTTTAGGGCAGGAAGCCACAAATATGCCCATGGTCTTGTCAAAGGCTCTACCTACAGCAGTGTACTTGTTTAGACATGGAGTGAATGCAATTGGAAGCAACTCTCCCACTTGTTTGTCCTTGCTGTGCTTTGGTTCACCATGTGGAACAGTCTTGAAACACATCCTCTGGTTTCCTCCCAGCTGAAACAAAGCTGGAGGACATTCTGCAGAAACACAGCTAACAGGTATTCAGTCTAAGGACTAGACTACAGCATCTCTCTAAAATAAACCTCCCTAAAATGCATACAATCTAGACAGTGGGTCCTCACCACCTACTGTTCTGCTCTCCAAATTATTCCTGCTGTGCCAGACTATGTGCCGATGTGACCAATCAGTCTGTATAAGCAATGTTAAATACTACCCATGAAAACAGCCCAAGATAATATTAATTCCTTTAATGCAATCTTTTTAACCTTGGGAGGGAAAAACTTATTGAACCTGTAAACAACTAGAATCCATGATATTATAAAGTTGCTAACAGTTTTTCTTGTGACCTTTTTATAAATGCATGCTTTCTGTAATTAAAAAATTATCTAGAATGTGATTATTAAAACTATAGGACAGAATTATCATATTACTGCTGCTATTAATGGGCTATTCATCCAGCTGTTCTCTCTTGAGAAAACCTGTTCAGACTGTTTTTCCCTTGAAATAAAATGGCTGCATCCAGTACTATCTGTTTTGCTTGGACCAGAGATCTCCTATTACCCCAGAAAACTACCATGTACTGGAGGAGCAGAAATCATCAGTTCCTTCACAGTCTTGAAGGTTGTAACAATAAATGGAAATAAATGATAATGCTGTCACTTTGAATTGCCTGTATTAATATCAAAGCAGTTTCTGATGACTGACATCTTTCAGAAGTTCACAAATCTTAAAGAATAACCTTAACCATAATGTGGCAGGTCATACCTTACCTATTCCTTTTTTTTTTTTAACTTAACAGAACTAGGGAAATTACATCTCAGTAGAAATCTGCACAAAGGGCCCATGGGTTTTTCATCTCCCATTGCTACACCAGGACTAAATGTCAGCAGTGCTGTTTGCACTGGGAATTCTATTTACAGGAGCTCTAGATGAGCAAGAACTGCTACTACAGCAATCCCCATGGAAAAAAATTTGATTCGGGAGATGGGGCTTTTGCAGGTCTTACTGATTCAACCATTCTTTCTTCTTTAGCAGCATTACCAAAGCACCTCTCCATCTGCTCTCCTCAGGAGCAGAACTTTACCTTTGCTTAACTATATAAAGAGCATTCATCGATGGGATTCAAATATACTGTATAATATGAAAGCTTTTGATCTAAGCAGGCATTATCTGAGGTCTATAATGCTCATTTTGTATGTGAGTGCTGCATGGGTAACACTTCCACCCAAACACTTGCTGGCTTTGCAAAACCTTTAACAAATTAAACACTTGAATTCTTACTAGCCCTTCTCTAGCTGTTGTACCTGCCATCTGGCTTCATAGCATGGCCCAGAGAACTGTTTTACACCTTACATTTAATTATTTAAGGAATGAAATAGCTTTTGAAAAATTCTTGCAGAGTTTGACCTTTCTGGATGAAGTTATCTTTAAATTTTGAGGAAAAAAAAATACTGTCAGTATCTGAACATCACACAGTCTTTTTCTTCTCTAGTATCTTCAAAATTATTAAATCTTCCATGTTATGTTTTTGAAGACCTATCTGAACATCACTCAGAAACTCTGTTTCCCTAAAAAAGTCAGCCTTTTTTATTCTGGGATCAACTTTATGCAACAACCCAACTTCATTATCTTTCAAAGTGTTAATAATCTCACAGAAATTAATTTGCAAGATGTCACCTTTAGGACAAGATAAGACCAGTCTGTTAGAATTTGTCGGGGAAAAAAATCCATTTGACTTTGTGAAAAGATGACTAGTTGAGGCTTTCATGCATTTCCTCAGACAAAAACATGGACTGTTTATTTTATCTGCTCTCAGACCACAGCATACCTGACCTTGCAAAGCACTGGATCTGAGTTTCAAAAGCCTCACATCCATTAACTCAGATCAGTTTAAACTCACATCAGTTAATAAGCTTTGGGGAAATTACCTGATCGTATTTGTCTACAAATTGCATTAGTTAGGCTTTGAATGGCACTGGATTCAATCTATGCGATTTCAAATATTTAAATCTGTCTATCAAACAGTATATTGGATTTTACTTGTAGTTTTGCATTACAAGAAATTAGAAATCTAGAAGTATTAGACTTGAGCCACAACAGGCAGGACTCATATCTGAGCAGGCATTTATGGAAAATCTCCCTCACCTGGAGGTTTTTAGCTTGTGTCGGAATGCATTTTCTGCATGTGGAGACAACCATCCAAGCAGCAAACCTCCTGAGGAATCAGCGTTCAAAGGAAACCACTTCAAAGTTTTATGGGGCAACAGATAGATAAGGGAAAGACATCAATTTTTAAAGCATCTCAATAACCTAAGACATCTTGGTGTATCCCACATTAAACAGATAACAAACCCCACTGAAGCGTACTTATTATGCTAGTTGTGAAAAGCAACAAAGTGAAAGCCTTTGACTTAACACCCTTCAGTGCATTTACTCATGTGATGCCATATGAGCAGAGTTTTGGCCTTATCATAACTGCTGGTGCTTCGCCTGGAGACTCCTGGCCCACTCTGCTGATAAGGCTTAACAGGATTTTAGAGATTTTTGTGGGATGTGCTGTTGAAAAAGGCTGTCCTCGGTACCTTGATCATGCTAAGAGAGTCAGTCAACCTGCTTGAAAAGACACATAGTGAAAAGGAAAACTGACAAAATAATGAATTCATCAAATGGGCACAACGTTCTAACACCATTAAACCACAGGCAGCTCCATATAACCATATAAATAATAACCTTGGGGGGGTCCTACCTGGCAAACCATTGCACACGGAGTAGATAGCGATCCATGTAGCAGTTGACCTGAGCAGCGCAGGCTTGTGCTGTGCCATGCTGTACTACCTGTATGGCTTGGCCTTGAGGACTGTGTCATGCTGCCCACATCCCTTGGTGTAGGATAAACGCAGCTGGCTAGTTGTAACTGAAGAGCCTGTAGGCAGCACCCACTTGTCACCAGCAGTGGTGCCACCAGCACGTCCTTGATTTTATCTTGAAGTGAAGCAGCATGTTTTCATATAAACTTCCTTTTGCACCACAGTAAAAATGATGAACAGAGCTCTTTTTCTTCTAAGAAAATCCTATAATAACTCTCTGTCTTTAGACAACAATCTGGTGGACCTCATGATGGATGGAGAGTCTGGGCAATGTGCCATGCCATGACCAGAGGTCTGTCTCATACTCTATCATTTTGGGGTTCTCAGTATCAGAAGGGACACAAAATGTTGTAAGTTGTTATCACTTTTTGTGGGATATTAATAGCATGGATAACTTTTTTTGAGATTCCTTGTGCCTTTCTTCCTGGGATCCAAAAAGAACCAGCACCTCCTGGGACCAAACAGATACTATCGATGCCGGTCTGTGGAGATTGACACCATTTCCTGTTTACTGTTATTAGCGTCATTGTGACAGCAATCACAAAACTTTTATTTTACTGGGATACTCACTAAACCTACTGCTCCTGTCCAGCAAAGTGCCTGGCTGTATGTCCATGGCCACACAAAACACTCCCTACAGCGCACACATTGCGTAGGACGCCCAAGAGGCAGCAGTGACCGAGCTTCACAGATCTTTGATCTGGCCTGGAGGAAAGGGGGAGAACCCAGTTCTGCTGTGCCTAGAGGGAGGGTCCTGGGAGCCAGACACAGCATGTCAAGGCAGCAAAAAGGCAATGCTCGCCCCTGTAATTGGGACAATGCAGCCACCTGCTGCTTAAGAAAGATACAGGGAAAGACATCACCTTAAGGTTCAAATAAATTTCTGCTTTTAAGAATGTTTACTGCTTATGTGTAGGACATCTGTTTGCTCATTCTGAGTGACCCAGGAGTACTGTCTAAGCCTCTCTACCCTTTGCCTTAATTATCTGTGCAATGCAGATAATGAGAATTGCTTTGCAAATCATTTTGTATCTGTAAAGTGCTTGGAGATAACGAGATGAAAGACATGGGGAGCCTTATCTTGCCAAGGAGAGATCTGTTGGATCTCCCAGAACAGTGCCAGCCCATATTCAAGCTATTAAAATTATTGACTAGATATTGCTATTGATAATTTCAGGTGATTCTGCCCTTCTCACGTTGGCTGCATGCAATGATTAGGATCATTTTCTGAGGTTTGCCATGGGCCTTGGCATTCAGCCATGTCAGCTATGGCTTTATCTGGCTCTCTTCCCTACATGAAACTATCACAGAATTTGGCTGATTAGATACCCTGGCACAATAAAGTTAATTACTCCCAGCCCAGCTGAGGGGAATCCTCAAAGGGCCCTAGGCGTAAAAGTCCCAAAAGACAACAATCTTCAAGGCAACAGCCAACTATGGGAGCTGAATTCATAGTCTTCAGCCAGGTTTCTCCTATGGGGCATGGGACAGAGAAAGGTACTTTAAGGTAGAGTTCAAAACAGAAAGCACATTGAGTGGAGGCACCTTATGGCAAGCAGTAGGAGATGTGCCTTGGAAGAGAGGCATGCTTGCAATCCTGCCCACCTTCTGCAATTTATGCATCTAACTGCCAGTCTGAGCAGATGTTGGTGTGTTTATGTCTGTTGAGATGAATACAACAGGGCCAGGACTGATCCCTGTCCTCATGTCACTGGCAAAAACAACAAAAAAAAGGGGTTTTTTTGGTTCTTTTCTGATTAGAGGGTGGGATCATGCATTGTTAGTGAATTACAATGAATTTCTTTAGAGTGATTTTTTTTCTTTTGATCCTTAGTTCTTCATCTTCTTTCCCTCCTTGGGATCCATTGCAAATCCTATGATGTGTGAATTTGTCCTTAAGTTTACAGTTTTGTCTAGAGGAGTGGAATAGACACTCAGAGGTTTCATTCGAATTCATGCTGAAGTCTAGGTGCAGTGGGAACAGCTTGCCTTGCATAAGAGCAAGCTATTGCCCTGATTATCATGGAGGGAAGGAAACAAATATTTACCTTCCTTTGGTAGCAGAAAAACCTTGCACACATCCTAGTGTCAGGGTGGTCCTGGAGTATTGCATCCAGCTTTTTGGCTAGGCTGTCAGATACCTGCATCCAGACATATTTAAACCTCTGGAGGTTGGCCAGAATTCAGAGACTTGCATTTTCTTGAGGGATCTGGATACATTTACATGGTGCAAATTCTGTTTCAAGCTTCCTCCTGAAAACTAGAGCCTGCTTTCTTCTTAGTGCTCGCCTGGGTCCACTGTTGCTTAAGCATCTCCATTCCTTGAATCCCACTGAAGGTGTGACCTTCGTGGCTCTGCATGTAACATGCCATGATCCCAGCAATGATGGGAACATCCCATTCTTTTCACTAAAAAAGCAAAATGAAAAAAAAATATATGTCAGCAGAAACCATCCAGCTCCCAGAAGGTGAGGTCCCTCTTTCTTGTTCATCCTTCCTTAGATGTCTGTTAGTCTGTTGCTGTTCAGGTAAGTAAAAAGAAAGCCCATGGCTTGCCTCGTTTGACACCTTGGAGCTAAGCAGTCAGCTTCTCATGCTCTAAAAGCCTGTCTGCTTCTTGTGCTCTCCTAGCTTATGTGTCTCTGTCTCTTTTATGAGGCTTTTATAAACATCTCAGTGAGCTGCATCCTCCCTGACGGACTCACTAACAATACAGCCATTTTCAGAGTTAATGCTACGAAAGTAACTTCATAATATCAAACATAATCATAAGCAATATAATTTCCCAAATGCCACCAAAATTGAGACTGGAACAAGTTTCAGCCATTTAAGCATCTGGGCACTGTCTTTCTCTAAATAGCTTGTCCATGGGAAGGAAAAGAAAAGGACCTGTTAAACCTCTCTGAGGCTGGTGGAAATAAATTATGTAGCTGTAAGTATGTGCAAAGCTACAGGGTTTGTACATGCAATAAATAAAGTTTATTTACGCTTTTATTTATTATATTTAGTATGGGCATTTCAAAATGCTTACCTTATTTGCTAGCTCTTCACTTGAAAATTGTCAGTGTTGCCCTGGAGGACAATATTTTAAATACTCAGTGAAGTTTCTAGAGGTCCCCATTGTGTACTCTATTTTTAAGACCTATGAGAGCGTTAGACATAATGTGTATGTACATGAGGGAAGCTTGGGGCTGGAGCTCATTGGACCTTATATATATGTATATAAATACTTAAGGCACTAAGCAGGGAAGCATGGAGTTTTGTGGGCACAATACTCAGATCATTTCCTCTCCTCTGTGCTTTACCTCCTGAATGGGTCACCAGCTTTGTGATCTCTCCTGGTGTAACAGCCCATCGTGCTGCTGTGTTCTACTTGGCCATATTTGTCATAAGAATATCCCTACACCAAGTCAGTATACACGTTACTCTATTAAAGTCAATGTGACTTCCAGTTACTCCTGGACAAACACTAGAAAACCGCAGATCACTTCCGTCTACACGCTGGCCCCTCCCGGTCAGCTGATCAGCAGATGGCAGCTTCCAGTTCTGCCATTATGATGAATATATCTATTGCTAACTTTAAGATGAATGGCATCGTTTATGGCAGGGAGATAAAAAGGATGAGTATTTTAATTTTTTAAAGCACACGCAATGCTGCCAAGCATTTGAGAAACCAGAGGCTGAGTCTGCTCTTCCTTAGCACTGATTTCTAGTCACACATAGCTTGTCTATGTGTCATTTGAATCAGTCTCACAGCTCCAGAATGGAAAATTATTGAACTTCTGGAAAAAATATTTTATAGAAATGTGTGCTTTTTAGTATTGCACAAGCTGTGATTGCCTTATGAAGTCTCCCAGGTAACCCCGTCAAGGTGAAAAACATGAATTTTCCAATATTTCCTAAAAGTATATTAAAATGCAACACTATATTTTAACCAAGTACTGAGTGCTGACATTGAAGCATAGTAATCTTGGTTTACAGATATTTTTCATCCTTGTTTCAGCCTGTTATAAAATTCAAATACTTTTATGAAATATTTTGATATGTTTGGTGGTTCTTGATATTTTTAAATCCAGTTTTATTGCATTTTATTGCATTCTATGGTCAGACCAGTTGAACAGCTATCATATCACTGCTTCACTGTGATTTTAATGACCATCTTTGGATGACAGTCCTTTCATGTCTTTCATCTCACATTCTTCCCCCTTTTCCTTCTTCTTTGTGTGTTTCTCTATCTGAATCTTGCCTGCAGCATTTTAATAGCTCCTTTCTAACCATATGCATGTATTATTTTGTATAATGTTCTTAAACATTTCTCTTTTTTTTAGCTTTGTCTTTCCTTATAAATATTTTTGTGCTTCAAAATACTGTTGTAGTTTTGAGACTGATACTTCTCTCTTTCCATGATGCTTAACCTTCCATCCACAAAAAGGAAGGGAACAAAGCTGACCAGGGAAATAAAGATGCCTGAATGCTGGTGCTACAAACCTGATATCGCACATTCAATGAGAGATTTTTTATTGTCTTCAACTGGTTTTGGAGTGTTATACTAGCAATACAAACACATTCCCATATGCAAACATTTAAAAGTAACAAAAGTCTGATCAGAGACTCTCTTCATCTTCCATTAGCAATAAATCCTATTTCAATTTAGTAGTCTCTATTGTCTATGCTGTTGGTATTTATTTAGAGAGGCATCTAACTTCTCTACAGTAGCAACGAAAACCCAGATGAACTCTGCAATCCTTGTGCTGCAAAGACCTTCCATGAATTCAAATTCAGTTGCTAGCCGCTCATGTTTTGAATTGTTTGTATGGAATAGCAAAACCAAGGTATACAAATATCTTAGAAAAATCTCAGTCCATGACTACATGTATTTATGATATGACTTTTTCTAAAGCCAGGGCTAAGTACCTGTTAAGAGCAAAATCAAATTCTCTTTTTTAAAGGACACTTGAATGCTGCAGTCATAAGTCTGTTATGAATCCTACTTTGATATTTCCAAAATTTTGGTTAAGCCCAAGTATCCAATATGCCACCACTTAATGTTGTAATGAAAAATTCCTCTGTCATTCGTGGCTGTAGTATGCATCACCAGAAAGGAGAGAATGGAGTTGTAACTGAACGGAAACTCTCAGACAACAACAAGAAGAAAATTTTAGAAGATTATTTTCAGGGCCTGAGCAAGCTGATGAAAATAAATAGAGGCAGGAACCACTATCCAAAGGCAATTGAAATGTCTCATGATTTATGCAAGAAAATGGTGGAAAGTGAAGATGAATCTTTTGCCTACTTAGCAAATCCTAGGGAATTGCTAGCTGATGAAAAACATTTATGTAAAATATCAGCTGGGATTCCATTTCCTTTAACTACTCTGAATTTGAGAAATAATTGCACATTTTCTGTCAGCAATGTTTCTTTCAGAACTTGCACTGTGGCAGAACTATTTTGAGGAGATTCAGCGTTACAATAATACCTGAAGGAAAAAAAAAGCCCAAACCTCAAAGCTCCCCAAACCAAACACAACTCCCTAAAATCCCAACCCTTTCCTCACTGAGCATTGCTTCTTCCATGCCTTGCAGCCATACCAATCTGTGAAGAGCCTCCTCAGAGGCTGAAGCAAACTACCCCTTCCCTGGAAGATCTGTTCCCAGGGGCCAGGACCAGGGTGCCCCAGGCAGCATGGGGGTCCCCCAGTTGGTGGGAGCTGTCCAAGATGCCGCCAGGGTGCTGCCCCCCAACCCCTGCCCTCCACTCACGGGTACCCAGGGCATGGATGGCATTGAAGCCTCCCTCCAACTACACCTCCCAACTGGCTTTGCGGCTCAAGCCTGCTCCTCTTGAATTCAACTACTCAACAAAAGATACGGCCTGGGGTGAGTTTTAACTCTGTGTCATTTAGAGCTTCTTGACTCATCTTCTTGTCACAGAAGAAAAGTACAATTCCAGGTATATAAACATGTCAACTACTTCTGTAACCTGCTTCCCTCCAGTAACTGTCTTTAAAAGGTTTAGTGTTCAAGGACTTTCTAATGAACAGCTCTAGCCCTTCAGAATCTTAAAAATCTTCCTACCTGCAGTTCTGGAGTCCTATTTATCAAGCAAGTTGATCTCAGTCTTTCACTAAGCTAAGTACAATTTCTTTGTCTGGCAGCAGAATATCACCTTTATCACAGGGTAGCAACAACAGTGCTATTAGTAGGAAATCAGTCAAAAACAGATACAGACCTGGAGTAAAAAAATATGCCCTTGCCAGAAGATAAGCCTAGCAATGATATATCTTTGCTGAAAACTCAGTGCAACATCTTTGATAAATCCTTCGAAGTTCACACAATGCTTTTCTTCACAGACAAACAGAAATTTGAAGATATTTAGAGGATATTGTGTTTGAATTTGTCTTTTATTAGCATTAGCCAAGCTCTGAATGGTACCAATGTTATCTTCCAACCTAATCTGAAATATTTAGATTTCTCCAGTCATAAACTGCACTTAGTTTCTCATGCTTTTCATGAACTACCTACTATAAAGACATTGGATCTTGGTGAAAATAAGCAGTACTTTACAGTGGCAGGGTTAATACATAAGTTGAGTTTTATTTATCTCTTTTTTTTAAGACCTTGAAAGCAACAAAACAGGATTTAAGGAGGTCTACCTTAAGTGTATGCATGTGAATAAGGAAGCGCCAAGAGGACAGAATGATGGTGGAAGCTCTCACACTTTTTTGTAAATCACATGTGGATGTCTCTCTGAAGTGCTACACACTAATGCCCACAGCATGGGGAACACAAGGAGGAATTAGAGGTCTCTGTGTAGTTGCAGGGCTACAACCTCACAGATCGCTTGATCAGGAAGCAGAAATAGATGAGGACTTCTTCAGACAGCTGGAAGGTGTCTCACACTTGCACACCCTGGTCCTCTTCAGGGACTTCAACCACCCTGATATCTACTGAAGGCGGAACACACCGGGGCATAAGCAACCAGGTTGCTTCTGGATTGCATTGTTGACAACTTTCTGACACAAGTGACTGAGGACCTGACAAGCACAGGGACTCTTCTCAACCTCATACTTACAAAAAAGTAAGGCTGGTCAAGGATGTGAAGGTCAGGGGCAACCTTGACTTCAGTGACCATGAAATGGTGGAGATCAGGCTCCTGAGTGGAGAAAACAAAGCAAAAAGCAGGACCACAACCTTTGTCTTCAGAAGAAAAAAAAATAAGGGTGACACAGGTTGCCCAGAGATATTGTTGTGTCTCCATCCTTGGAGACATTCAGAACCCAGCCAGACACAATCCTAAGCATCCTGCCCTAGCTGATACTGTTCTGAGCAAAGGGGATTGGACTAGATGATCCCAGTGGTCCCTTCCAACCTTAGCTACTCATCAAGTTACTTGGCATTTTACATTCACAGACTACTTTAGTAAACAGCTCTCTAGAAAAGCTAGTGTTTGATGGAAACACTCTCAGCTATTTATGGAAAGATGGAGATAGTTTGTAGATCAATTAAAAGATCTTTGCAGGCTGGTGTGTCTTGACATATCCCACAACAAACTTCATATTCCCTGCCAGAAACTCCTTAATGGTCCACAGCATTTACCCAAACTGTTCATAAACAACAATGAACTACAGTACTTTCTGAATGGAGAGCACAGTCTTAAACCCTCAAATAAAACATCTAAGCTGGAAAGCAAAATTCTAGGTATAATAGATAATAAACATCATATAATGATAATAATAATAAGAAGAACAAGAAGAACTTGTATCATTAAAATATATGTATAATAATCTTGCCAACAGCATTCCCTCCTTTCAGGCACTTTTGCTTCAGTGTAGCAAGTTATCCCAGCTTGCTGATGGACTTTTTTGTGAGGCCAACAGTGTAGCTTATCTCTGTTTTTACAGCTGCCTTCATCACATAAAGCAAGCAACTTTCCATTCTAAGAAGTTAAATTATTTAGTGCAAATGGGCTTCAAGGGAATCCTTCTGAATGTGTCTGTGCAATTCCTGATTTCTCAAAATGGCTATATGCAAATGTGAGCATCCCGTGGCTGGCAACTGTTCTCATCTATGCAATACCAGAACATTAGGCAAGTTAGAGCATGGGGCTTCAGCAATATGTGGCTTTTGCTTGTCTTTTATTATTTTGACTGTTATAATATCCCTGCCTGACAAAGTCCCTGGCTCTGCATCCGTGGCCACACAAAAATCTGCCGACAACACACACATTGTACAGGACACCCAAGAATGAGCGGTGACCAACAGGGAAAGCACCAAGCCTCAATTTGGCCTGGAGGAAAGGGGGTCTTGCTGTGCCTGGAGGAAAGGGCCTGGGAGGTGGGCAAGGCTGAGGGCCTTTTCTGGCAGAGTCTAGCAGGGCTGACAGGAAATAGAAGCTAGTAAGCAGATTTTTATACAGACTTCATTGAGTGATGGAACAGAAATATCAACCTTTGCCTTAGAAATTGCTTTATCAGCATGGAGAAATTACCTGATTTGTGAAGGTAGCTGTAATTTCATTGGAAAGTAGTTCTGGTATTGAAAAGCCTGCGAAAGTTTGAAAGAGTCAGAAACTATGGAGCTTTGGCCTGATTTTATGAGAAGTGTGATAATATTATTAAAAATATCCATAAATGTTATAATATACTGGTGATTTGAGGAAAAAATATTATGGATTCACACAACTTAAGTTGTTATGATCTCACTTTCTAGTGGAATGCCTAAATACTTTTTATCTTTGTGTATTATTCAATTAATATATTCTTCCTCTTTCATTATTGATTTTGAAATTTTTTTTTTACAGTTCAAATAGTTCCCTGTCCACCAAAGTACTCAAACACCTGCTTGTCTTTCAGTACAATTTCCTTTCTAATGGAAAATGGATTTATACTCTCTGTTATTTAATTCCCTGAAGGCACAAAAGCAGTGGTTGAAGCCCAGACTTTTCATGGCTCATATCACCAGCTAAGTATCATGTTTTTAAAGTGATTGAAATAGAGCTATTTAATAATAGGCAAGAAACACAGAGGAAGCACACAAGGAGGTACTATGGGGCTTCATCAACAGACATGGGTTTGCTCCTTAGAATATTAATTGTCTTAGAGGAACAAATTTCTCTCATAAGGGAGACACTTCTGTTTTCCCCAAAGAAGATATTAATATCCCTAAAAATAATCTTTCTTTTTCTCCTATCTTGAAGATAACCTTATAGACTTCAAAGTTGAATTTAAGAAAAGCAAAAAATCATTTGCATATAATATCAATTTCTTTGTGCTTGTCTTCTTTGAACTTAGTGGAAAATCTGCCTGCAGTTGCAATGGCATGAGTAGATTAGGTAGGACACAGTTATGGGCATGTGCTTCTGGACACTATTTGATTTAAATAATACATATAACATAGACTGCTGCTAAACTATTACAGTTCCAGGGGGCCTTTAGTTTTGTGTTAATTAGAATAATTAGGCCATTAATCTCTTTTTCACAAGCAGAAAATGTTCTCATGTGGCACTGTAAATGCCTATGCTGGTTACGTTGGCTCCTCTACAGTCAGAGACAGAAAAGCTTTTCCAAAAGGGCCAGACCGTAATGTTCGGGAGCACAATCATCTCCATGGACTGTAAGGGGAGCCTGAGAATTTGGCAAGCTGCCCTTGATCTTAATTCACAGTGAGTGTGAATTTTCCTGCTGCCACCTCGCTGCCTCCTTCAGATCCTTACATTATATAAGGTGTTGTCCTTCCACCTCCATCATCTGTGGTTCCTTCCCAAATGATTCATAAGGAAAGAGATTTTCAAAGTTTCCTACTTCCCAAAGGCTCCCTGGAAAAATCTGAACCAGACTGCACGGAGAAAATTAAAATAAGATTAGAAAAGGAATAATGATAATTTTGAGAGTGATTTAAGAGTGATGAAATAAGGCACTAAATACATAATTCCCTCAGCTATGTGGAATTAAAGCCATGCAACTGGGACTTAAATTTGTCCAACACTTGAAAAATTTGTTAAAAGAGTTAATAAACTGGTTTTCCTGATATTTCGCAGTGCAGAAACAGGTTTCTACCTTGCAAAAAAACTGGAAACATTAAGCAATTATTCCCCCCCAAATATGGAAAGTCTGTCAAATCTTGACACTTCTTATAAACTGAAAAATCTGGAAAAAAGGTATTACCAATTGTAATGAAATAATTTAACATTTACCTGCTTAATTTTAAATCCAGTCTTTATAAAACGTTTAGCAACAAAATTGATGATTTTAAAATAAAATTTCAGTTTGATGCCAGAATGTGAAATAATTTAGTTTTGAAAATTTCAGATGTGTCACATCTACAACATCAAGGCTTTTTTTCTAAACAGTGTCAGTAAAAGGATCTGTCAAAACTACAGCATTTTCACTATCTATTTTCACTATCTAGTTTCACCATCCATTTAAATTTAACAAAAAGCCTGTTTCAATGGAGAAATTAACTCTTCCAGATTCAGGGAGTTTCCACAAGCAGTTTCATATTTTATTTTCATTTCCTTGCTGTTAAAGAGGTGGTAAAAATAGACAAAGTATCATTATTGACATACTCTTTCTTTAATTCTGGTGATGCTTAATGAAAGCTTGAGAAATCCGAAACTTTCTTACTAATGTTTGCTGTGAGGTGTCAGTACTGGTAGCTGGTAGAAAGAGAAAACTCCCCAGCAGTTTTCTGTGCATTTGCGATCTGCAGAGAGATCCCATTTTCATTTTCCTTCAGAGCTCACGTTTACGTCCCAATGAGTTAAAACTAACACGACTGTATATCTTTGTTTAACTGTTGGCCAGAATGGAATATTGGATTGGGGATCCTTGAGCAGGATTTACTCCCTAATGCCATTAGTTACAGTAGCCTATGCATCACTGATATGTTTACCTCAAAGTAGTTTGGTCCCTCTTCAGTGGAGATGTTGGCCCTCTGGGAGACTTTCTGGAGCAACACATTTCCACAGGCTTCTGTCATAAAATCCACACTCCTGTGACTGGCAGAAAGTTCTTTTTGTGATTGATTCTTTTAATTTCTTATTTTTAGTTATGGTTATAGGGCAGTTCAGTAATGCATCCTACTTAATACCATCCTGTGATGCTAAAAGTGTAAAATCTATTTCTATAAGCATTGCTGATAGCAACCAGGTGATGAAACAGGTAATGGAAAGACGTATGCAGAGAAAGACATTTTTGGGACACACCAATACCATCACGTTAGCCCTAAAAAAACAGAACTCTGCTGCATATTCTTCAGTGCTGTCTACTGGTACAGTATTGTAACTTGCAGTTTTCATATAAACATTTCTGTTAAAAAGCCAAACAGACTTCTGGTTTTGCCTTTTAGCAGCCTTTTATGAACAGCAACTTGGGAAAATCATAGAATCATAGAATGTCCTGAGTTGGAAGGGAGGAGTTCTCACGTACAAAACTGTGTGTTCATGATTTCTGGTCCATAATGATAATATATTTCCATTGCCAGGTAAATGTCCTGTTACTATGTTGTACTTGCTGTCTTATGATGCTTTTAAAGACAGTGAGATTTATAAGGACATCATTCTTGGTCCAAGCAACTTAAAAAATCATCTTCACATCTAAGAAAAGAAAGTAAAATACCAATTTAGCAAATATCACGACTTCAGACTTGCTTTCCTTGTGTTTTTCTTGCCCCAGAAGCAGAGCTTCGCCCTCTTTGAAAGACTGTTTTGACTATCTATCTGCTTTGTGAACTCCACGTCGCTCCCTCAGCTACTCAGGAGAATAAAAAGGATGTCATAATAAAGACCATCAAAAACCAGAAATACTCTACAGCAACATAGACTGCCAGGTTTTTGGATTTTAACGTAAATCATTTGTCCTCAGTGGCAATAGTAAAAGTGTGTAAAATACATCAATACCTTATAAAAATATCTTCCCTCAAATATACGAGCAACTGATCAAATAACATTATTTTTACTTATGTTTTAATGTGACAAACTCCTATCAGAACAAATTATAAAGGCAGTCAGAAAATGCCCTCTAGAAATGGCATAAAAGCTGATTAATTTCCTCACAGTATGGGCCTAGAAAAACACAGCTAGAAATACTACAAAGAAACAAAATTAGAAGGTGGAGGTTAAGCCTTCAACATTTTGAAAATGCCAAAATTAGAAGTGGCTTTATAGTTTCAGCTTTGCTCGTTGCACAAGGCGATATCGCTGCTAAGCCACAAGTTGCCGTTTCACTTCCACACCTCCCAGGTTCAACCATCCCATTTCACCAAACAACGTCGCACCTCCCAGGCACAGATTCCTTTCCCACCCCCAGCCTCACCCGAATCGCGTATCTCGCTCTTTTGGTGGGCAGGTCACACCGTGAGGCTCTGGCCTTCTTTCATGAGAAGGAGAAAAGGCACATATTGAACCACATCAGTACTGCAGTCCAGGTACCAAAGCTAGGAAGCAGTGGAAAGCTATCAGTGTTTCTCAATTCAGGCAAAATAACAGAGAAAAATGCTTTTTGGAGATGACTGACCCTGCGTTATGGATAGTTTGTCATGCCGTGTTGGGGCCACAAGAGGAAGACGCTCTGTGTAGCACACGCAGCTCTTTTGGCTAAGCACACTCACGAGCTTTGAATGCACCTTCCAGACCATGGAGGAACTATGACCAGGCCACCTGTTGGAAGACCTCTTCTGGACGATAGAAGAGTTGAAGATGAGGTGGTCATTAGGGGCAGGGGGTGGGGGGAAAGAAAGGGGAGGATTTTCAGGGAAATGTGCCTGAATTTTGGGTTTGGAGGGCATTATGTAGAGCTGTTTCAGACTGGGAAGACAAATTAATTGGTGCCCTCCTGTCTATGTAGTCTACACCTGGACTACGGAGCAGGAGGACTGGCCCAGCCTGCCAAGCTCCCACATTTTGGCAGCGGGTGGCTAGCAGGGGCTGCGGAACTGCCAGAAGAAGAAGATGTTTGCGGAAGTGTCTCAGCCCAGTATCAAAACATGTCAAAACGATGGAGCTCCTGCCTGTGTAACTGTGGGTTACTAATGCTAGCTGGAAATTTCCTATTTGATATGTTACAAATCATGAGCTAACCAGCAGCAGCTGGGGTCAACAAAAAGCTTGAGAACAGAGGTAATAGACATTTATGATGGGGTTATAAAAGTGCTTTTCAGCTTGTTGCCATAAGGCACATACCTGACCAAAAGCTATACTAGTCAGCACAGGGTATCCAGCCTGCTTTGGCACCCCTTAAGGAGAATGTGCACCCAGATTTAACCCTCTGGAGCCAGTGGTGTTTCTGCCAGAGCATGGATGATGCCCTAAAGATGCAAGTGTGCTCCTCTCCCTGATGACGATACGTGTTCCGTGAAAAGACTATGAGCTGATCTCTGGTAGATTTTAACACTGGCAAATGCCATCTACAGAGAAAGCCCCAGAATTCAAAGGCAGAGGCTTTGCTTTCTGCTGAAGGATATTCCCATCGTGATCCCCCCTCTGGTTACCCAGCAACAGAGGCTATCCTGCCTTCCCACTGCCACCAGTACATTGGGGCCCAGGAGCTGAGTTGGCAGAACAAGAATGTGCTGGAAGTCTGGGCCCACTTGAAGGGAAATTTGAGGATTAAACATGGAATGGAGACTTACAAAGTACTGTCCAGCTTCTCCACAATGAGAGGGGAGAGAGGGAGGATCTGCCAACATGAGGCATTTCAGATGTCTGCAGAGGGCGACTTCTCTGCAGCCAGACAGAAAATCTGCCCATGGCCAGAGGCAGGTAACAACAAGCACCTGCAGCTTTGCACCACAGTTACTGATCCTGAGCAGAATGCGTGTGAGCATGGGCTTGCACGGCTGACCAGGTGCATGGGCACACTCCACATGGAGATGCTGGTGGGCACCTTCTGCAGAAGGAGCCTCTGTGGCCTCATGGCAGCTCTGCAGCCAGGGAAGGTGCACAAAACACTGTCGCCAAATATGAACAAGTCTCTACTGGCACTGTAGACTTCTTTGGGGGCTATAATATGGGCAAGTCAGCAATAGGCCTCAGGGTGATTCATCTGGCAAGCTTCAAATCCCTGCCAAAAGGGAGAGTGGTGACAGAGATTCTCAACTAAAAGACTTTGTATCATAGATCTGCCTTAACTCTGTTCTTGGGAATTAATAGACTTACATGAAATTTTTTAAGTTCACAGACACAAAGCACCTGTATGCCTAGAAAATGCCAGCCAGAGACCTGCTGCTTGGTGCAATTCTGGGGAACTGGAAGAAAAAACATGCAGAGGAGAGTTCCCGGCAGCCTTAACATGCAATGCTGCTGTTTCCAGCTGGAGTGCACATTTCTTGTGCCAGGACAGCACTGTCCCCCTGAGCACAAGCAATTCCTCTCTCCCATGTTAACCACCGCCAGGTTTAAAAACCAGTCTCTGCGTAACTACTGCTGCTATAAATGAGAAAGGCAGAGAGGGACAAGAAAAGCTTCTCTTAGGAGCGTGGGCACACAAGCATGTTGGCCGTGAGTGGACATGAATGTGGGAGGCAGATGATGGTCACGATTGCCATCTAATGGTCAGAAATCTGAAAATGGAGACTAGGGAGAGACGATCCGGCTGCAAGGCAGTCATGAGGGAGGGTGAAGAGGCAAGGGACTCACATTAGGGGCTGAGCCTTACTGACTGCTCCTATTTCTAACTGGAAATTCAGTTTGTGGGATTAGCATCAGGAAATGGCAGAGGGCTTTTAGATTTGACATGGAAATTTCTATTGAGCCTTGCAAATTATGTGAACAGCCAAACTGTGCTTATTGTAGTTACATATTCTTTACTGCAGGAACTGTTGCAGAATAACTATATGCTTTTGGCTTGTCTTTAGAAAGTAAGAAGTGGAGAAGGAAAGAAGGATGACTTGTTCCCATTTATAAGGATGCCGCAGAAAACACCCTTCCTTGGTTAAAAAGTATTAACTGCTCACCATTGAGAATCTGTGTTTCTTTCCCAAGACGTCTCCAGCTTGTTACAAGATGGGGAACCATTTTCACCTGCAGAGTGCAGTGTTTCTCTAAAAATATAGTAGCAGAAATCATCATCATCAACATCGTAAAAGGCACTCTCCTATTCTGCGCAAAACCTGTTTTTTACTAAAGATAACGTGTAAAAAACAATTCTCTGAAAGAAGGTGCCCTTAACAATGATCATGCTAATAAAGGAAATTATGATGTAAGGTTCATATATGCATTATTGTAAGAACCTAATTACAGTGACACTTTCTGGAAGCATATCTATATTTAATGAATGAGTAAGTATTTCATTTAGCATGTGAATAGACAGTGAGACTAACCCTGTGTTTGAAGTCAAGCAAATTTTTTAAGTTCCTTTGTAGGTCACCATCATACTTAATGTCCAAATTACTGCCAGGATTATTTCCTTTTTAAGAAAACAAAAACCCGAAGAACTATTCTTTGTTTAAAAAAAAAATTCTAACAATTTTGAAACACATATCTACTTCCCTGGAAGAGTTTCTTTTCACTGGTTTACCTGGAGCACCAGCAGATTGCCACTGTAGGTTTCTCAGAAGTGTTATGTTGAGATTATTCCTTTTCTTTTTTTTTTTTTTCAGTTGGAGGGGAGGAAAAAGACTAAAAATTTTCTTTTGAAAAGAAATATTACCCACAGATTATGGCATCTGTTCAACAAACATAGTATATAGTTCAAATATGCAGCCTAAAATCCTTGGGAGCAATCCTTCAGGCAAATGGAATGAGTAAATACAGTCAAGCAAATGGAAGAAAAACATAACTGGCATCCACTATGGCAATGAATTCCACATCCACTTTACCTGTCATGATGTAATTTAGTAAGAACTCTGCTTGGACCAGATCTGTACTTTTGCACCTTGCAAATGTGCGTATGACCATGCTGCTTTAGAAATTAAGACACAAAGAATATCGGCCACACTCACCAAAAGATCAGCCATTTTGTTTCCGGTACCCCTTCATCCACATCAGAGTGGGACTACATTTCTCCCTGGTGTATTAAGTGGGGGATGTACCTCCCTTAATTTTAATGAGTAAATTGGGCTCCAGTTATAGTCAACAGTAAGAAACAGATACTTCCATAGAGGATTTATCTGACCACCTGTAGACATTTACCATAGTCTTACAGGCTTTGGCCTTTGGAGGTACATATTTCCCTTTATGGCTGCATAGAGGAAGCCTAGAGTGACTAACTTTACATGACTATTTAAACAACTGGCTTGAAGAAAATAAATCCCAATCTTATCTTTAAGCTTTTATTTCAGGAACTATTTGGCTTAGTATGCGTGATTTTCCTAAATGGGAAAAAAATGAAAAAATAAAAAATAAAAAAGCTCTTCTGCACTCTGTATTCCCCTGTCACTTTCTTTCCCAAAATGGATAGAGGGGAGCTGTAAATGGCAGCTCAGCCCGCCTCACTCAAAGCTCAGTGTGACAAGGTCATGCAGAGGTGGCAAATGAATGTGCAACGAATGCAGCAGAGTGCTGCTGGCTGCTGCAGTTCTGAAGGGGTCATGCAGGCAGAGAAAATGAAGAGAAGCAAGACTTTTTGCTTAGAAAAGGAAAGAAATGAAAGAGGTTTTGTTTGGTACTTCGTACCTTGGTATTTTGAAGTTTGTCGCTATTTTTAAGCATCATTGTACTCTCAAATCCAGTCTGGTATTGTTGTTAGAAAACTAAGAAGCAAGTGAGAACAGTTGTACTGGCAACTATATAAACAGAGTGACAGACATGCCAGAAATTTTTCTGTGGGCAGAGGAAGAATCTGGCAGGTATGCAGAGAAAAAGAAAATGGGACAGTTAGGAATGTGTGAGAAGGCTTGGAGAAGAAGGGGGATCAGGCAAAGAGTGGCATCCATGAGAAAAGATAAATGGTACTTCATTTTGTTTAGCACTAAACCACACATATATATGCACATGAACACACACACACACTGATAAAAGTGCATGGCATGGTGATAGTTTGTTATATTGAATTTGGATATATTGTCTTTGGATTGCCTGAAGAAGGTATATTCTGACCTCTAAAGTAAACTCAGGATTCATGTTTTTTGTCATGCAACTAGAAGAGGTAAAGAAGCTCCTTTCAGCAGAAGTGGATATCCATTGATCCTGCAATAACTGTACAGAATGGGAAGGAACACAACAATATGCATTTTTTAAAAAGTAAAATTATATTTTTCACAGTGCTTTACAAAGCATCACCTCATATTCGAAAAGGTGTGAGCAGACTGGGGTAAGATGATTCCCTCCGTGTCCTGCCCTGTGAATCACTTACTACCTTCACAAGATTAAATTTTCCCCATAAGAATTAAGCTCTGGTTTCCACCATACCTGTTTTTTTCCTGCAGCAGGAACTGCCTGGATGACACCATGGGGCAGGTGTGCTAATTTTAATGGCAGTTCAATCAGGATGTGGAGTCTTTCAGGGGCCTCACCAGCAGCAGACTGTCTGCCTGAAAGCCCAATTCTTCCCTACAATTGGATAGAGAAAATACAGGAATACGTTTAAGCATCTGCCTTTATATTCTACCAGCACAGAGGGTTTAAGTATTTTGTAACGGAACAACTCATTTCCTCTTTCTTTCAAACACCTCATTCCTCGCACTGCGAAATACATGGGAGAAAGCGTATTGTCCTGCAAGAGGCTGTGAGTAAGCTTTAAAATATGGATTAGGAAACAAAACATGTAAGCAAATATTTGTTGCTTCATCTGCCTTAATTATTGGCATCTGTTAATAAGATCCTTATTCAGATGGTGTACATTTGTGATCGTTCCCTTATCCATATGATCTTTATAATATGAAGTAAACAGGTTTACCTGCTGGAGCATTTCAGGCGAATGTTCCTCAGCAGCAGCTGCTCCTGTGATTTTTCAGCACCCTATGTTTGCTGCAGGGTAGCAGCCGTCTCCGTGCCGCCTCTGCTGGGGGTTCAGTGTCTTGGCTGAGGAGCAGAGCCATGACAGACACCACAGAGAGCCTTCCCTCACAAAAAAAGGGCTGAAATTTGCTCCCACCTTTGGACACAGTTGGACCTCAGCGGTACAATCTCCCTCCTGGTCTTGGTGATCCTGGCCACATGCTGCAATTGGAATCTCTGTCCAAATGGATGGGAGAAGCCAATCCCTTCACCCAACTCAGAGAGTTGTACCTAAAATCGCGATCATTGCACCAACCCTAAGACTCACCCTTCGTTCTTGCTGAAAGACCCACTGACTTCAGGTGACAGCGTGGTGGGACACAAGCCCCTCGCTGCTGTCAGTGGAGTGAAGGGTGACCGGTGGCTGTGGTGTGGGTGTGGAGTTCGGTGGCGGACCAGGCTCAGCCGTGATGCCAACCAGCAGGAAAGGCTTTATTTATTCCAGGCCTTAGCAACCGAGCTACAGAAAATTAATGCAAGATCCCGCTCCACTTCTGTGGGTGCTGTGGGTTTAGGCTAGGTTGGGCTCACAGATGAAATGTGGCAGAAAAGTTATAAAAAAAAACACTTTAAAAAACAAAACCAAGCTTGCATTAAAAGGCTGCATGGAAAGGTCTACTGTTTCTCCCCCCTTTTTTCATGCTAATAGGACAATTATCAATATAACTATCCAATAGGAGAATTATCAATATTTGTGGAGCCACTAGCCCTCCTGAATGTCTGCAAAGGACCAGGTAAAAGGCATAGAGAAGTCTTGCCATTCAAGGACTGTTTCCTTTAAGATGCAATTTGTGGCTCTTCATTTCACAAGAAAGACTTCTGTTAACACCATTGTGGCCTACGCGGGAAGAGGATGTTCAGGGCAAGGGATCAGCTTTTTCTCCAATGATTTATTTATGCAAATTGTACTCCTTTCCACTCAGTAAGACTGCACAGACTTTGATCCAGGCTTACACCCTAAGTTTCATACTTCCTCCTGAGCAGCTGATAAGTAAAACAGTAAGACGATAACGTGATTCTGAGCCTCCCTACTGTATCCAGAGCCCTTAGTGAGCCCAGTGATTTACCTGAAAAATTCAGGAACAGGCAAGAATCTTAAGATCCCTGTATAACATTTTATGTGGGAGCCTCATCACTCAGTCAACAGACCCCAGGTCAAGTTATCAGACCAGCTTCCTGTCTACTTTCAAGTATCTCTGAGAATCTGGGTAATTAAGTGGCTACTAAAGATGGGGTTCATCTCACCTATGTTATCTATTTAAAAGTTAAGTGGCTAAAGTAAGGTAGTCCCTTTATGCTCCCCTATAGTCAGTGGGATGGGAGGGAGAGGAAACTCTGGGGGGTGATTAATTTCCCTTTTCCTCAACCTCTGTCCTTGGATGGAATGAATCACCCAAGAGATGCAGGCTACAGCTGCAGATTGACTTTAGGCAGGATGACTCGCACCCTCTGCAATGCTTCCAACAGCAGCTAAGGCAATCAGGGAGTGTCCATTATTTCCGCAAGGTTTCCAAGCCACTTCTGTTTTTTTGAAAAAGACTCTGTCCTCCAAGCTGCCCATAAAAAATCTCCCTCTCAAAACAGCCTCTCATCTTGGTAGAGAATGGACTGACGATTATTCCTCTCAGTGGACACATTTCATATGGGTTTCCCATCCTAGTCCTATTTCCTCGGTTTTCTTGTGAGAACATGACACAGGAGTGGTCTCAGGGACAATAGTGGAGTCAGGATATTTTACATCTATTGCTTTCTCCTTATTTAAAGAAAGACATTTGATTGACTTGAATCCCTGTTGGCAGTTCTTTATTATGACATTATATTCTGGGTATTTAATTTTTTTTCTGAGGTTTGAAGTTAGGCTGTCAAGTCTATAATCTGGTGTGTTTCTGTATTACACCATTTAAAAATGGGTATGGTCTTTGACTTTTACTGCTTTTCAGAGACTTTTCTTTCCACGTTCCTGAAGAACCCCCTATGCCTAAGTTATTACTTTGATTTGCTTCATAAATATTTTAAGTCAAATTTCACCAGAATGACTCAGCTTGAACACATTTATCTCAGCCACACTGTCTAACCCAATCTTCCCTTAGCTTGAACTCCGCTTCTGTCTTCATCTGTCTAAATTAATGTGACTAAGTCCTTGGCACAGTTCACCTTTTGGAAAGAATAGAACTAAAAGAGACCGCAGCCTTATCCACCCTAACTGCTATTCACTCTCTCTCTTCACTTAGCAGTGGGCTGTGACATCCTTGGGACATGCCTTTCATATGAAACACTGGGAGAACATGAGGGTGAAGTTAGGAGACATAAGACGAAAACATCTTCCTAATTGGCTGATTTTTGCTATGCTTTAGAGTTTAAATAGCAATGTTAGGGGCTGATAGAAAACCAGTATATTTCAGATATCAAGGCAAACTGGGCAGAGGAGTGCAAAATACCAAAAGTATATCCTCAAAACCCAGATCATGTAAATCTCAGATAGTAGGCTCTCTCACCTATTTTTGTGGGTTGCTTTATCCCATAGGCACCCAAAGGCATCAGCTGTTTTCTCATTTACTTTAAAATTTCTTCAGGGGTCTTAAGTTTTAGCCACTCATATTTGCTCAGAAGTTTTTGTTTCCTGGATGTGGGTACTCATTGCTCTGTCACGGCCTCACCAACTAAATGAGGGAGTGGTAGGGGATAAGACCAACAACCTTGTGAGAAAAATCCTAGGAGGTACAGCAATTATCTGAGAAATGGGAGATCCTGTGGTTTCAAGCCAGGCCTCTTCTTGCCCCTTGTCTTAACCTGTGCACTCATGCTTATGCAATGTTTCCATTCCACCACGGTCTGGGTGAGGGGTGCATATCAGGTGTAAGGTGTTCTCCTGGGATGTTGGAGTAAAGTTTTAACCTCACAGGGGCTGAGTCGCTTCATCTATCTGGAGGATGCCACGTCCCTGGAAACCACAGTACAAAGAGCAGACACTAGGATGTACTGCACCTCTGCTCTGCAGAGGGCAGGGGACACCGCAAGTGGGGGACACGGGTGCTCAGCATAGCCCTGAGCACCAGTGGAAAGGGTGGGGGAATGGACCACCTAAGGGAAGTGCCTCTGGTGCCTCCATAACCAAAACCACGAAACATGATTACAAGCAGACTGCATCTTCCTTGCAGGCTTCCCAAGCTGCCCATGGCAGGTTTCAGAAGTGTAGTAGCGACATTAAGGCAGACTTGTTTTTTTTCCCCTGCTCTCCAGCCTGCATACTTAAATGTTCAGTGGAACATTGCCTATGCTGGGCATCTGAATTTTGGCAGACTGGATTTCATCCATCTAATGCTGCTGATGTATTTGTAAAATCTCAGAGGAATATTGATATTAAGCAACCACAAGAGTGCTTTAATACATCATTTGTAAAGTGGCAGATTTATATAAACTATTTAAGATGCTGAGAGAAAAATTATCCCAAATTCCCATTTATATGAAGTCATTTTACAGTGTCTCTTGAATTCTTGCCCAAAAAAAGGCTTGGGCCAAAAATTTGTGTCAGAAAATAATTAATCCATTCTCTGAGGGAAGCTGATGGCTTTCACTTTATACTTTATTCTTTCTCTATTACCAGAAGCTCCTTTATCTTTAATTTCTTTCTTTTGCCCATTAATTGAAAACACACAGCAGCTTTCTCTCCCCAAGACACTTTTGACCAGAAGTATCGAAAGTAATCTCTGATCCCCCAGCTCTGCTGATATCGAACCCCCTCAGCCGTCCTTGTAGTCTGGTGGTAATTGGGGGATGGGCAGAAAATTGACCTATTTTGGCACCAAATTACAGGACAAAGGTGAATGCTGATGGAATACTAATTTAGATACTATCCGTATCATATCTTCACTTGCGCAAAAGACATACTGGATGCTTTTAAGGTTTTGAATTCAAGGTGAATTACTACGGAAGCTGGGTGCAGATGGACAACTACCCAGATTAATAAGCATAAATGACTTGTTATGCTGGCTGACTTTTCATGTTACCTTTCTCTGAATACAAAAGGGGCTTTGGATGTCAGAAAGAAGACTCACAGATTGATCTGTGAGAAACCATGGCAATCACCAGTAAAAATTTGATCCCTACAATTTATACATATACAATTGTATTTCTGCCAAGTAAGCCAGTGTGGGACGACTACCACTAGCTAATGTGGTGTGAAGTTTATTGGGAGGAAATTACCCCTTATGGAATTTATGAGTGTGTCTAAACCAACAGAGTAACGTCTACACTTGGTGTGTATTGCAGAGACAGACATGAAATGTTTAATCTAGTATATGGCTCCCTCCAACTGCCCTGTGTGGGCATAGCTTCATTTTAGACCTGGAGTCTTGGAATATTTTGGCTGTTATTACAAGTATCGCAGATACATAGCACTAAAAGTGTGTGTCAATACAAACCGTAGCCCACTGGTGGCAGCAGTTCATTACTAGTGGACAAAACTCTGCTTGAACAGCACAGGGTCTGCGTACATACCTGATTTATGGGGAGAGAACCAACTTTCACATCTAGTTCAATCTACAGAGCTGCTCCTTTTTCTCATCCCATAATTCTCATTTTATCAAGACTGCAGCTGTGAAATAAAACTTATATGACAAGCATAGGAGATTAACCAGCAGAAGATAAAGAGGCTACACATATAAGTAGTGACGTGTTCCCTTTGGGAAGTTTGATACTATTCCCAGTTTCCCATCCATTCTGCTTAAGGCACACTGAATAACTGCAATAAATGGAAGTTGGACTCAATCCCATCCTTACAAATATCAGTAGCAAAACACCCATGGACCGAAAAATTGGAAACGACATATATTTTCTCTTTCTGCTCCTGTGTGACAGTTTGTGTTCAGGTGCAAAGTAGCTGTACACCTCTCTGCAGAAACAAGCTCTGCCTGCCTGCTTGCCTGTGACATCTTTTGGCAATAATCCCACTCTGTCAATAGGTATTAGTGTCACTGTTGTTGTTTTTCCTGTGCATGTGTGCAGTAACTTCCTATCAACCTTAAAACATGCCAGGGAATGCTTTCATTTCTGTTAGACATAAACAGATTTGTACCTTGTGATAATGAGCAATAGAAGTGTCACTTGAGCAAGCAGATGCCACAGACCTTGCTACGACCAGAAACTGTCTGAGGGCTCCTCCTCCTGCAAGGGAAAATGGACTCTGCTCCATCTGTCCCTGCCACTACGTTTTCCTGCCAGCAACCATGTCCTTGGGTGCTTTTCTCCAAGCCTGATACTTTAAACACAAAAATCACAAGCTTTATCAATCTTTAACCTCTAGCACAGGTCCATACCCTTCTGTGTGGAATAACTTGAACACTCCTATGGGCAAAGTGGTGCTTTCCTGAGCCCCCTGCCCACCTGCCTTAAGTGCCCCAACATTAATAATAGTCAAGGTAAGACTGTTTGAAAAAGTGAGACAAAGACAAGCCTGAGAAAATCCTAAATGCCTACCAAGCACGGGGTCTTTTTCAACCCACAGGTCCTGTGCTTGTGACTTGGCTTCAACAGATGTCCTTCCCAGGCCCCACCTCTGTTTGTACTCAGATATTTTAACTCGCCTCCGCCTTGAAAGAGAAATGTGAGGGCAAAAGTCTTGAAAGTTTCAGGAGCCGTGTGGGTGCCAGCACAACATTTTCTGTCACACATTGGTGGGGTGATGAAGCCTTCATGCTGCGAGAGCTGTGCCTTTCATCCTCAAGAAAGTAACCCCCCCAACACACACATTCTCCTAGTCCCTGACACCTGCGGAGTACACCAAAGGCAACTAAAATCCATGGCTGTGGCAGTCACAAGAAGCACTTCTTCTCCTTTGCTTTTTACAAACAGGCACTGTGAAGAAAGCATCACGTCAATAAAGTTTAAATGACTGGATGTGCTTTATCCCAATATCTCCATACTTTATTCCTTACCCTGGTGAAATGCTGAATGTCAAGGAGGTGAATCAGGTTTTGAGCAGACCTCCTAAGCCATTTCTACATGTAGTTGGGTGGCAAGCTAGGTTTCTTCAGTTTCTTTTTTTTTTTTTTTTAATATATTAAATTAAGTAGGGAGTAGTGGAGAAAAATAAATAGATTAGATAGATAAACCCACATGTCAACTTGGAAAAATCTTGCCCGCCTACAATCTTAAATGAGACAAAAGATTTTTGCACTTGTATGGGTTTGGGGAGCTGAAAACACAAAGGAACTTGATAGCTGAATATGCTTAAGACGGTTTTAAAGCTAATGCCTCTGATATGGCTAGCAGGATTCAGCACACGTGGTAAAATCCACCCAAGAAAATCAACAGAAAGCAATAAACCTGGGGTGAGTTCCAAGCTGCCAGTAGTTTAAAGCCAGCTCAGAGATGGCTATATACGGAACACAGCACAGGTGTGGTCTCAAGCGTAGTGCTGTTTTCCAAGCTAAATTAATTAATCCTGCTGTATGCTCATGCACAGTGACTTATGCTGCTCTTCTGTATCACGTCAAGTTATGTCATGAGGATGTCAGCTTTCAAGGGAGGGAACCCCACTGTTGGAATGACATAATTCACCTAATGACGTCAGGCACATTTTCTTGTTCTGCAACTCATCCATGAGTACAGTATGCAGTATGGGCATCCAGGGGATGATCACTGATGGGCACTTCTGTGCTCTTTCTTATGAGCAAGTGGATTGGCAGTCCCCAAAGGGACTGCCAAAGCCCATACAATAGCCTAGGTGCTTTGACACTATTAGTCATTGTTTCATTCTGAGTGTTTGCTTTGGTCATCCCTTTTTCAATGGAATGCCGATAAGAATAGCCACCTTGTCTTTTGTACATATGGACTTGTTTGTGTGTTGAATAGAGACCACAGCATTTTGAATGTATATCTAGCTTTATCTTTGCATTGAAAGGAACTCGTATTTAATGGGAACATAAAAAGCAGGTCTCTCCGTTTGCCTGAGATTTCTGTTTGTAAGCTCTGTTGACACCCATGCACATGCCATATAATTACCAGTTTTACTTAGGAAGAAGCCTAACGTTGGAGGATCAAGGGTTTGTTGAGTTCTCTAGGAGAAATGATTCATCATGCTTTTGTGATGTGTTATGCTGACGTCACTTACACACTTTCTGAATTATTCTTTTTACTCATATAAACGAGAGGGAAGAAAAGTTGCTGCAAAATTCAAGAAGTGATGACAAGCACTTGTGAAAATTTGGCACAGAGATGCCTTCTTTAGGCAGGAGATGTGCTAGGGTATTCTTTTTGGTTCTCTCAGGTACCTTGCAAACCATCCACTGTTTCTAGAGTTAACTTTTAAACATAGTGTTTGCATGCACATCTGGCAGCAAGGAACTCCAGCCAAAACAGGTCACTTTCAGTTCACAGACCTTTGCAAAATATCCCAAGTGAAAAACGTAAGACAAGTAACTAAAAGCTTGGTGGTTCCCTGCAAACTTAAAGAAATCTTTCTGAAAGTTGGGAACATACTTCTCATGCTTCTTCTCCATTTATTAAAAATTTCAGAATATGATTCATAGCATCCCTCAAAAGCTGGAAACCACAGATGAAGGCCTCTTCATCTTGTTTGCTTTGTATGCAGGCAGCCTTCCATTGACGTATCAAATAGCCTAGCTTCCAAACTGCTCCTTTGCCACAGCTTTCTGGGTGCATCAAAAGAAAGCTCAGTGCTCTTCTTTTATTGTTTATGGGTATAGGTAGGGCAGGGAAAGCAGAGCCAGGCAGGTTGGTGTGGGAGAGGAGCATCTGCAGCTCGAGGGTATTTAGCTTCCTGTGCAGCAATCTGAGCTTCCCAGTCTGGCTTCTCCTCTCCCACAAGCACTACTTTTTTAAAGTCATGACCTTTGCAAAGTTCCCTTTGTCAAGCACGGTAAAAAAGGAAATGCCGCTACTTGTAAAGCCAATCAGTGCCAGTATTTGTCCAGCTAGGACAGGCACTTTGCAAAGCCTCTTCTGAAATTAAACTGAGGGGGGATGGGAAGGCTCTCCTTTAAACACAGTTGCTCCTGAATCAACTCCCCCTTTTTTTTTTAATTGTCGACAGCATTCGGTGGAATGTGACACACCACGAATGTTGTGCTCTGACGTTTGAACAACTGAACACCCAAACCCTGATGTCACCATCAACACCCTTCTGCTGCCGGCAGGGAGGTAGTGCAGCAAGAAACTACCCAAAGGGATTGTCTCTTCACTTACACTCTCAGGATCACTGCCAGCTCCTGTTTCCTCTAGCAGTACATGGAGTGAGAGAAAGCATTCTCTCTCAGAGAGTCAAGCATCTGAAAAGAAGATTTCACATGTGAAACTGAGACCTGGAAAACAATCGCTTGGCTTCCCTGCCTTTAATATTTTCCATATGATCAAGAAATTTACACACAGAGCTTATTTTTATCTTACTAGTCATCTGATGTGCCTGGGATCCCATTATGAATAATAAGCTGAGATGGGAATTAATCTTGGGCGCTTTATCACATAGACATTTCATGTTCCCCTAATTACGTCTCTCTTTTTTATTTTTTTTTAATAAACGCACAGACTGTATGGTGAAATTAGCATAAGGTTACAAGATTTGTGCTCCTGATGGTGTTTCAAAACATTCTTCAAACAGAGCTCAAGGAAAAGCCTGCTGAAGTCAATCTGAGACACAGACGCTTGCACTGACAGGTGTTAATATCTGATTAAGTTCCTCTTGGCAGGGCCTTGAGCAAGTTTTTTTCCATCTCATTTTCGCAAACGGGAGCAGTACATACTTACCTGGAAAAGGAGTGTTCACGGTTTTTTTACAAGACTCCAAACATGGGCACACAAATGAGATGCAAGAACCACGGTTTACCACGTACCACCTTTCCTACTATGCGAATTTCCTAGAAGGCAAGAACAAACTTGCAGCCTTGCTCTAGTTCAGACCGACAAAGGTGTTAGCCGAAAACTATGTTAACGGGGGTCCAATTTCCTTCTTGCAAATGGAGTGAGCAATGTGCTGAAAAGTGCTCTCCTTTAACATGCAAATGACCGACAGATTGCATGTCTAGGGGTACTACACCACCAAATATTTGTTGACTGAATTTTTTTAAAATAATCACGATAAGAAACTGCTGATGCAAAAACCAATAAAGCAAATAAAAAAACCGGAGCAGCTCATCAATATCCAAAATAAGAATTCCTAAGCTAGCTATCCTTTACATCACGTGGCCTAGGACATTTTTTGAGGATGTCAGCTCTGCCCCATCCAAATGCACTTTGGAGTTCGTTATCCCCAGAAGTTATCTGACATGGGGCAGTCTTGTACGAACACGTACCTTCGTCACATTCTCCAAATGCAACAAACAGAAGCAAACATAAAAGGCCATGGAGATCTGCAATTTCTGTAGCTATACCACTAATACAAAATGCTATAAAGAGGATTTACTTTTACAGAAATTAGCCTATGTCCTGCCCCCAAAATGCAACACCCTTGTTTTGCTTCCGTGGAACAACACTGGCTTCGTATATGTAGTAAAGTACATCTGACATTTCTAAGATACTGTGACTATCTCAGTATTAATCCACCAGAAAGGAGATCCGTCGGGGATGCTTTTAATGCTGTTACTATGAAAATCTGTAATTATTCCCAAATTATATGATATAGTCCTTGCCACTTCTTTCCTAAGCGATTCCTTCGGCCTTCAGTCTCACACAGTCCCTGGCTCACAGGAATACTTCCAGCTCACACCATCACTCTCAGCGATAACACTCTGTTCATCTCAGTTTTGGAGGTGCTCATGGACTAGTGGAAGAAATGAGAGCTCATACACCACACCTCCAAATGTGAAGGAGCTGGACTTTAGGAAGGCTCTGGGCTGACTGGAAATCCTGGTTCACTATAGCAAGGATTATCGGGATTGATGTAGGGACGAGATTTTACCCCCTTGAAATTACAGCTCCGGAAATGCTATGAAAAATAGCCCGCCAAGGGGGAGAGGACAGCCACGAACCAGAGGAAGCAGCACCCCCAGGGAATATATTGAAATGTATTTACAGTTCTCCTTGCATATATTAATACCGTCTGTGACTTGGGGCTTTTAATTCATCAGCAGTCACCCTCGCATCAGATACCCTGCTGCAGGGCAGGGCGCAAGGAGCAATACGCTACACGGTTCCCATACAGCTGTCCCAGAAGGGACAGAAATTAAGGTAATTCCCACGCGCCGGCTCCTGTCCCAGCTCACGCCTTGAAAGCAAGCGTGCCTCCGCTCCCTTGCAGAGCTGCTGCCAGACAAAGGCGCAGAGATTTCCCCAGCTCCTCGTCATTCAGCCGCACGCACGTGCACAGATACACCCCCGCTTCGTCTTTCAATACTTTCACGTGAATAATTCAGTTTATTACCCAACGCGGTAAAAGCAGAAGCAAGAATCACCCCTTTCATCCCTTTACCATGTACCCCTTTCTGTCCCCTACCCAACAGCAATCCCCCGCCCAGCTGGATGATGCTGGTTTGAGGGCCGGTGGCTGCATGAGCTTTGTGGTTTGAATTCCCCGAGCGAGCCAGCCGTTTGGGGACGTCAGGAGCATCCCCTGCAGGGGGGCAGCCTGCAGGCCCGGCCACAGCCCCGGCCCTCCTTCCTTCCCCGCCGCCCGCCCCGCCGCCGGCAGCCCGGGCCGGGCCGGGCGGGAGGTGCCGAGCCGGGGCCGTGGAGCGGGGCCGGGCAGCACCGGGCGCCGGAGCTCTTCTCTGCCGGACCGGCACCGCAGCGGGGCCTGCCCTGGGGCGGCGAGGCGACGGGGGGGTTTCTTTCTTTCCTTTGCAGCAAGGTTACAAGGGCAGACACGGGATTTCTCGCTCCCTGCAGCAGGGTTGCAACGGCAGCAGGGGAAGGGGGGGGGGGACGGGGACTGGGCGGGAGCAGCTCCCCGAGCTCCGGAGGGACGAGGGCTTCGTCTTTTCCTTCTAAATGCGGAAATTTGAGTAACATCATCAGCGAGCTCATATCGCTCAACCGGGAGAGGGGGCACACAGAGAGCTGAAGCAAAACCACCCCGCGGCTTAAGCCCAGCACAGCGGTCCGCCGCTGCGGAAGGTGGCCGGCAGCTGCGCCTTTCCCTCGTCCCTGCCCCGGTCCCTCGTCCCTGCCCCGGTCCCTCGTCCCTGGCCCTGGTCCCTCGCCCCTGCCCTCGCCCGCCCCGGACGCGCCCGGGCCCCGGGGCGGCGGGGCAG
Source organism: Phalacrocorax carbo (assembly GCF_963921805.1). Taxonomy (NCBI): domain Eukaryota; kingdom Metazoa; phylum Chordata; class Aves; order Suliformes; family Phalacrocoracidae; genus Phalacrocorax; species Phalacrocorax carbo. The sequence goes on along the minus strand of NC_087513.1, from coordinate 135,771,093 downwards.
GGCGGGGACCGGGGAGCAGCGGCCGCCCCCCCCTCCCCGCCCCCCCCCGTCCCCCGTCCACCCGTCCCGTCCCTTCTCGTCCCGGGGGTGCCTCCCGCCGGCCGGGGTCGGGTCGGGGAGCCGGACCCACACCGGGGCGACTTTCAGCTCGAAGGGTGTGCGTGTCTGCCCGTGTGCGTGTAGCTGTGTGCGCCCGTATGCGTGTGCGGGGGGGGGGGGGGGGGCGGGGAGGAGAGCTGGGCGGCGGAGGGAGGGGAAGGAAGCAAGAAGGGGGGGGGGGAAGAGAGAGAAAAAGGCGGAAAGCGGCAAAATGATTAGCGGGTGACATCACCTCCATTTGCATAGGCGCGGGGATAAAACCGCCCCGCCAGCGAGCGCCCTTTATACTGGCGTGCGGAGCGGCGGCAGCAGCGAGCGGCGGGCTGAGCATCACCGCGCGGCGACACCGGTGGGTCCCGCCGTTCCCCCCCCCCCCCCAACCCCCCCCTTCCCCTCCCCGGGTCCCCCAGCGCGGGCAGCGCGAGCCCCTGCCCCGCACCCCTGCCCGGGAGCGGCCGCGGGCAGGGCAGGGCAGGGCGCGGGGGCTATTGTCCGGGGGGGTGGGGGTGGGGGGGCTATTGTCTGCAGGGGGGGTATTGTCTGGGGAGGGGGGGTATCGCCTGGGGGCCGCGGCGCTGCAGGGCGGTGGCGTGCGAGCCGCAAGCTGGCTTTGTTGCCGTCCCAAGGCTTTATTTTTTAATTAATTTTACCTGAATGAGTTAAAACCGCGGTCAGCGCCGGGCGCTTCCCCTCTATTGTGCTCGGCGGCGCGCAAATACTGGGAGTTGCCCCGGCGGCGGCGGGCGGCGGCGAGCTGCCTTCGGTGCTGGATTAAATTATTATCCTTATTTTTTTTTTAACTATGCCGGGGTATTTAAGCGTCTCTTTTTCGGCGCGCGTGGAGTTTTCAGCGCGGCTCCCCGCCTTTGGGTGCGGGGGGCCGGGGGGGGGGGGGGGCGGGGGGAGCCCTCCCGCTCCGGGGGTAACGGGCGGTTGCCTTGTCTGCGCAGAGTCACCTGCCAACATGTCCGACAAGCCAGACATGGCCGAGATCGAGAAATTTGACAAGTCCAAATTGAAGAAGACAGAGACGCAAGAGAAGAACCCGCTGCCTTCAAAAGAAAGTGAGTGCGGGCAGGCGGCGGGGAAGGGCAGGCGGGGGGGGGGAGGCGGGGAGGGGAGCGAGGGGGGCGGGAGGAGACAAAGAGGGGCGGTGGGGGGGGGGGAGGGGGGAGCCGGGGTGCCGCGGGTGCGGAGCGGAGGGAGGGAGGGAACCCAGGCGGTGGAAACCTGCGCCCACTGCCTAGCCGCCCGTAATTTACAATTATTTCCGTCTCGGCGTGTGTACATTTTGATGCGTATATTTTTACGGGTTGTAGGAATTGTCGTGGGCATGCCTTTCAGGTCCTCGATCTTTATTTTTTCTTTTTTTCTCTCCTTTTCTGTTCCCCCCCCCCCCCCATTTTAGCAATTGAACAGGAGAAGCAAGCGGGTGAATCGTAATGAAATCTGCCCTTCCAAATTATGCACTGTACATTCCACAAGCATTGCCTTCTTATTTTACTTCTTTTAGCTGTTTAACTTTGTAAGATGCAAAGAGGTTGGATAAAGTTTAAAATGACTGTACTGCCCCTTTCACATCAAAAGAATAGAGAGAACTACTGACACTGAATGAAGGCGCTGCCTTTCCCTCTGCCTGTCTGGCTTTGGTCCTGGTGGCATGAAAGAGCTTGCATGTTGATGAAAGAAGAACTTGGGTGGGACTACAGTAAACTAGAGTAACACACGAATAAATGCAAAGCTGTACCAAGGTCCTGCGAGCTGTAAAATGCAGTTAATCGAGTGCCATTTTTTTTTTTTGTTCAAATGATTTTAATTATTGGAATGCACAATTTTTTTAATATGCAAATAAAATGTTTTAAAACCTGGATGGTATTTATGTCCTCTATTTGGAGAACTGTATCAATGGATATGAAGCATAAAAGCCAGTACTGAGACATGGGATACTATGAAACCTTTGGAGATGACGCAAAGCTCAATCACCATTCTCATTTTTTTCAGTGCGTGCTCTCACCATTAGATAAATTCGCGTTCCTCGAAGCTAGCTTTTAGACAATTTCAGTAAAAAAAATTGCATGTCATATAATTTGTTACCATGTGAGTATTTCACTTTAAGTATTTCTTCAATATTTCATGCAGAGATTGATAAAGGCAAAAAATTTGGCTACGTTTATTGCTTTGCCCCACCCATGGCATAGCTCTTTCAGTAAGAACCGTTCCGTACTGTTGCACAGATTCAGCCTCGGTTGTGTAAATCCATAGTTGGTTTAATTAATAATTAAGCCTTGTTCTGTCGATCGAGTATTTAAAGGAAGATGTAGTTTGAATTTTAAGCCCAAGATTGAACATAAGCTTTTTAATATTCTTAAGCTATTTTAGTGGATTGTGTCCCATGCGAATAAAAATAATTTTGCTAAAATGTTAGCCACATTTTGAACACTTAATGGCTACTTGATCCTAAGAATTGGTATCAAAGAATAAAAAGCTTCTGTTCCTAATTCAAAACCATTTGGGGGCAAAAGCCTCCTAGCAACATAGAAAATGAAGATGGCATTAAATTCTATATGCAAATAGCAGCACTGCACATTGCTGGGTTATGACGATTCATTCAGGCCTGGGATACTTTTGGGTTATTTTTTCTCAAATGACAGCAGGCAAAATCTGTGATGCAGGGAGGTCAGAAGGAGTTGACTTTAGCAGTCATGTATTTAATCCATTACTCACTTCACTTTGAAGTGAAGAATTAACATGCTGAAAAAAATTGTTGTCAGACAGCCGGTAGGAGGGTGGTGTGCGTGGTTCTTCAGTGCCTTAGGTTTCTCTTCAGGGGTTGAGCCTGTATTCATTTCAGCCAGTTCCTATAAAACAAAAATCAGTCCTTCTGGGGAAGCCTGGGCTTTGCTGAGGCTGCTGACTTGGGGATGTCATGTAGATTTGGGGTTTCATTTTACCACCTCTCCCTAGCAGCATCTGGCTGCATCAACAAACTGCCCTTGAGTTTACACCAGTCAGGGCCATGGGGTTCCTCTGCTTGGAGGTTTGGTGGGTGTCTGTGCTGCTGGAGAAGGAGGAGCCCCGAGGTGCTGTGTATTTGTGGGTGCAGACGCCAGCCCCCAGCAGTGGAAGACTTGCAGAATCAGGTGTTTGATGAGAATGTAGGATTCGGGCCTGAGGTGCTCTGATGCAGTCCATGAGAAGATTTGGGAAGTCCTGGTGCCCTAAGGACTTTCAAAGTAATTTAAGCTCGTGAGTTCAGGAATTAACCATTTCTTGCACTTGCAAACGTCTCAAGCTTTCATTTTATTTCCCATACATGATGGCAAAGGGATAGGAGACTTTCAGCTGAATTTCTGAAAAGTCAAACAATCAACTCCCAGCTACTGATCTTAATCAGGCAACACAGGATGTAACATGACTAAATTCAGAAGCATACAGTCTGAACTGTACGTGCGCAAATGAGTAGAAGCAAGTGCTTGCTGACTGTGGATTCATCTACGGGTAAGAAAACCAAAGCAATGTTTTTCTGAGAGAGGCAAAGCATGAGTTATACATAGCTCGGTATAAGTCAATGAAAGCGCACGCCATAAGCCAGCAAAGTTCAGCAAAACTGTAATGAGACACGAGGCCTCTGGCTTCAGAATCACAACTCCAAAGTGATGAGAAGAAGGTGCTGGCCAAAGAGTACAGTCATCTGCGACGTGCCTGGTGGCCTCAGGTACGTGGTGAGAGGTGGTGAGGCTCAGATCTGTTTTCAGGAGATTCGGCAATAAGGTACTACTTTTAGGAGCTCCGTTTCTGGGATCAAGGACTGAATAAAACACAAAATCTGCTGTAAAGTAAACCTTCCAGATCAAATTCAAGAATTGGTGGTCTGTCGTCCTCAGCTTTGTTCCTTGTTTGACTCTTTGCATATATTCAGGGAAAATTGTCGCAGGTATTCACCATGATTTGCGTATTGAGGTGGTCACATCTGACACCTACTTAACATCAATGCAATTGATGGCATGAAAAATGAAGGCTCGGATGGATCGATTGTAATACTCGGGGATGTGTCTGTGCTGGTTGTTGGCCGTGGCTAATAAAGGAGACCAGTCTCTTCAGCTGTCAGTCTAGAAACTTTCATCAGCAACAAATTGACTAGGAAAAAAAAAAAATACAGCCCAAAACCTGGTTATGAAAAAGGGTCATCAGAAACAGAAAGGCACATATGGTTTTTGATCTCAAATGCTGTGCAGTCACATTATCCCAGCCCTATGAGATGAAGGCTTTATGGTGTCTGGTGTGCTGCCTCCCCCGCCCCCAGCAGCACGGCAGCTCCATCGAGGCTACGTGGTGAGTAGCTCTGCCCTCATGTACTGAACCAAATTCTTCCTTTCTCAATATTTAAGAAAAGATTTTCTCTCTCTTTCATGCACCTCGCCAGCTATTGTTAACTATGCATATATTGGACAGAAAGCAGACGCTAAGTATATCCAAAATAGATCACTGTGGTATTAAAATTAATTACAGAAATGTGGAGACTTTAATGCAAGCATTTTGGTCTTCCAGGCTATTTTTGTGCAATGCTGAATGTGTGATAAAACACCACTTCCCCTAGTAACCCTTTACTTCCCTAGAAACAGTGTAGAAATGAGCAGTTCCTATTGTGTATTGTAATCATATATGGCTGCCACATACAGCTGCTGCACAACATAGTTTTATTAATAAGGAACCGTGCGCTAATCCAAGCATCATATAAAACACAGTGAGCATATAACACAGCGTGCAGTGCAATAATTCCACAGGGCTGATACTAAAAGGGGTGTGAAGGAATAAAAAATGCAGCTCGTGCTTATTCGTTGATATACAGTAGGATGACTATGCAAAGCAACCTATGGCAGTCTTGGCAGAGCTGCCTTCTGTGAGATCATCTGATGCGCCAGCTTTGTGCATTTTCAATTCAACAGGCAAGGCAAACGAATTGTAAACAAAATGGGCTATTTTGTTAATTTGGAGAAAGGCAGTTCCAGACAATATTTATCCATTATTTGTACACTGTCTGACAGATTAATTTGCTATTGTCCCTGTGATATGATTTTTTTTTTTTTAAAAGCTCTGCTATTTACCATACACCTATTTCAAAATTCTGTGACTTATGACAAGAAGGAGCCCATTTTTCTCTCTGCTTTCAGCTGAAGTTGAATTCACCTGAATTGCAGTATTGCTTTTACCAGGTTTTAAAAATGTCAGATACCTCTCTGACTTTCTCTCCTTCTTGCTTAGGAGACAAAAAATTCAAACACTTTGGGTTCTGAGAGATGTTTAATTTTGCCTCTGGGTTAATGAGCCTTCAGCATATTGGAGGCACGTCAAAGATACATTTTTTTTCTCATGTTTCTGCAATCAGGAGGACTACAACATTCCTTTTTTCCTTGTAATCAAAAGCTGAGGTTCTCAGGAGATTCTTCAGTCTGGAGCTTGAGCTTTATGAAAACTGTCAGGAATGATGAGGTTCATGCAGTGTAATGAGAATTGGCAACTGGGAGACTCCAGCCACTGCTCCCTCACAATAAGAGGATGCTGACGGCAAAACACGGTCGAATCTATAGCATTAGTTTCAGGCTATGATATGCAAAGAATGGCAGAGTGAGGCTGTAAAGAATAAACGTCTTCTTTTTTCTTTTAAAATTCTGAATACCTATGCCCTCAGGTTTTTCTGATGGCTCTGGATTTATTGCTTACCTAACAGATTTTTCATTCACCAGTATTTTGCAAATGAATTGGTGGATTTACTCTGATTTAAATATATTTCCAGCATTTGCATAGTCCCCAAATATTCACAACATGTTCAATCAAAACATTGTCTTGAAAAAAAAATAGTCATCATTCCATTGACCAAAGGCTTCTTGGTGACAAAGAAACTTTTCCCAGTATTGTCATTCTAATCATTTTATCTTTGGCATGTGGTTCAGGGCTTGAAATTTGGGCCTGGAAACAATCTCATGTGACTTTGTAGACATAGCACATTCCATGAACAGACATCTGCAGTGCCCTTTGTTTGTGTAATATGAATGAATATTGAGTACATGTACAAATTGACTAGAGATGTGTTTCAAAATGGAGAAAGAAAAACCAAGAGGAATGCATTTGCATGTTCTATAATATTTGCCATGAATAATTTAGTTATCCTTACTCTCTTCTAGCAGTTTGAAGCTACAGCAGCAACATTCAGGTCTCTAAAATAAGACAGATGAACCAGCTGAAATCTACTTCTCTCTAGACGAAAAGGATGAAATTCAGGCTCTCAGATGGTTCAAATCTCATCTAATGTGTTTCACAAATCTTCATAGATACTAGTTTATGTTCTGTTTCCTGTAATGGTGCTTCCTTTCCATCTGACATATAACTATATATGATATGGTTCACATTACTCAGGTATAGCATTTTAAAGTGTTTTGAAACGCAGAAATATTTCTCCAAACCCTCACTTACAGCTTTGGAATTTATCTTTAGGTCCCTCTGCCCAGCTAGACTTTGATGCAAGATGATGTAGAGAATTTGGAGCTACATAATAATCTGAAAAATTGTTTGCTGGATCAATTTTTTATGCATCTCCGTTCACCTCACCTGCTCGGTATCATCTGGTCTGTGTAAGAAAGTCGAGCCAACAGAGGGATATTCTTCATCCTTCCCCCCACACTGAGCACTGCCTCCCAGAAATGACACTGACCTACTGTGCAGTGGGAATAGCAGTCAATATTATATACGTGACAAGATCTGACATGGTATGATATTTCCTGTGGGACAGAAATGTCAACTTTTTGGCAAAGGGCTAACACTTGCTTACCGCTCTGAAGGGTCCTAATTTGGTATTGGGCAACACTATGAAGGAAAACTACTTTTAGGTCGGCTTTAGAGGCTTTTATGGTCCTCTCTGAGACTATACAGTTATAATTATCAAAACCAAGGTGTGAACCGCATAGAAAAATAGAAGAAAAACCTTCTCTAACTCATTTCCAAGATGTGGTGTGTGTGATTTCATCACTTACGAAGGATGTGGCTATATCAAACTCAGACAATAAAAAGAAGATACTAGTTTACATCCTGGTGTCCAGTGAAGTTGGCCAAAGAAGTACCTGTTTGGACTTTATCACTATTATTTTTTCAAGGTATTACGGTAGCACCTTGATGCCTGCCATAAAACTAGGGATATGAAGATGTGTGTAGTGAAGAGACTGTTCCTGCAGGAAGAGAGCTGACTCATGGGCACAGATTTGGTAAAATCAGAAGCGTGAGTGGGGACTGCCCTCAGCAAGCGTGGCTGAGTTGTTCATGAAGTAGACCCAGGGCTGCAATAGACTATAGTCTGCCTTGAAAATGCGACCACCTGCTTTCCCTTCTTGCCAGATGACTGCTTCTGCCAGACTTCCTATATGCAGCTGTGCCTTTGCATGCATGCAACGCCCCAATGATTCGGCATATCCTCACCATTTGGTTTATTACTAAAATTTAGCTTTGGTTTCTAGGGTTGGCATAGACAGCTGATCCTCCACTGAAGAAAGGAACGCCCAGAGAGGAGGACTGACAAAGAATTGCCTGAGAAAATCCATTATTCGCCTCGCACCTTTTTCTTAATGCGCGACAAGAGCAACCAACAGCGAGGAAAAGGAAGCCATTTCAGAGCGACATCCCCAAACAGAAAAGTGGACGTGGACCTGAGCATCTACCTTCCCAAGGAGGAAACCATCTTCAGCATGCTGAGCACCCTCCAGGCTCACAGCAGGTTTATTCACACCATTCTGGGTTCTCAAGAAGAGGGACTGCGTGGGCAGGTCACCCACAGTGTCACCTAGCAGTGCGCACCGTTGGCAACATCACAGGGTGGGTTCCCAGGGGCAGCCCCAGGACGGTCCCCAGGGCAGCTGAGCCTTTTTGTTTTAACATTTCTATTCAGCAATCCTGTCACCTCATTTCATTGCTAGATGATCTGCAAGCTGCTATTCAAAACCAAGCCAGCTCCAGCCCATCTCAGGGCTGGTCCTGGCTGCGTGTGGGTTTTTTTGGGTGCCGTGGGCTCCTGCGTGCCTGTCATACCAGCTCCAGCGCCCTTCGCCCTGCTCCACCTGCCCTTCAGAGATGCCCAGATGATGAGCGATCCCTGATCCCGTGCTTTTGCTGCCCTGTCTAGAGGTGAAAACAGTGGGCTGCTTTGCCACACTGGGGTCAAGAGGAACACAGAGAACAAATTTTATTAAAAGAAGAACAGCAATGGAAAGCGAACCTTGTAAGAGCAAAGGGGACTGGTTAGTCGAATTGAAGGAAGCTGGCAAAAAAGCCTTTTCTCATTATTTGTGCTTGCTAGTTTCAATTTTTTCTTGGAACCTCGTTTGAAAAATGTATTTCACAATATATAGGAACCTCCTAGAAAAAATCTATTTTATATTACAAGCATGGGCAACATGGGGTTTTTTTTTTGAGGGAAGCGGTAGGCAGTGAAGCTCTTAGTTATGCCATTTCTGCCATACAGAGAAGGACTGTAAAAAGATTGACCCCTACCAGTACTATGCAGGAATATAGGCCACCCATAACCTTATCAATGCAGGCTCAGTGTTCGGTTTAAGGTTGCTTTGCATCCTAGGAATCGGGCAAACCAACTCTTATGAAAAACCATTACTTAAAGCATTTAATTACTAGATTAAGGATACTACACTCTGTATGAAGGCTTTTCTTGATAGGGAGCCTGATGCTTAGGTCTGCAGAAAATCTTGTCCTTAGATTAGGTCAAAGCCTAGAAGGTCCCATGAGAAGTTATCATGGAGGGCATACTAAAATGACTTCCACGAGAAAGCAATATACAATGAGCTTTATACAAACATTCATATTCCCTAGCAGTGGCACACAAAGCATTGCAAGAAATTAAGTGAGTTGATGAAGGCATCAATGATTTTAGTCCCCCTGTATTGTCTCAGCATGAATTAGGAATAAGAAAACTCTTAACAGCTGAGCTGTACCCCACCGCTCTGACATGTTAGGGCAGGATAGATGGATCCCAGACAGTCTTGTCTCCATAGTTCATGACTACAAAAGCAGCTCATGTTTGCTTGGATCATGCAGAGAACATCGCTCCCAGGAAGAACTTCACATTTCTTCTTTTTTTTTTTTTTCTTTTTGAGCAATGTTAATTACATGCTGGGAGACACAGAAAAATCTGCTGCCTGCTTTTCTTTTGGTAGTTGGCTTGCCAGCATTAAGTGGAGGGGGGAAGGGGAAGCTCTGAAAATTAGTGAGGCTATTATAGATGACACTGTTTCTCAGCATGAGGAGTTAGTGTGATGCCAAGAGGAATACAGGTGAAAAACCTTTCTGGGAGAGATGCAGCCTTTTACAGGGGTCCATACATAGGCTGTACATCCCCATATACGGCTGCTTCCCTGATGCTTTGCTTGTTAAAGTCAACTCTGCTGTGTGTGGGAGGTGTGGGTTACACTGAGAAATGCCAAAGTAGCTCTCAAGTCCGTGCTGCATTTTAAAGGTTAAAACTAGGAACAATCTGGCATTCTCCAAAAGGCCTTTAAATGGAACAGAGCTGTTTAATCACATGCATTGCAGCATGAGCACTGTCTCTCCTACATCCTTTTCAGCTGGACTTTGTGAGCTGATAGGCACAGAGTTTGTTTTCAGCAAAGGCCATGCTGTGGCTGTCTATCTACAGTTTGTGTTGCCCAAGATCAAAAAAAACCAGTAGTGTTCTGAGACCAGAAACAGTTTCACACAATTTTCAATCTGATAGCCTGAAAGGCTCCTGAATGCATGTTTAGGGATACCACTAACAGAGTAGTTGGATGCTCACAACTTCCAGTGAAATTTCCCTCCTTGCTGAAGTTAAAGGCCCTATGAAATGTTGAGCAAGTGTGGTTGCCTTCATTTTAGTGAGTTTTCTAGATGTTTAAGGCACTTGCATGTCAGGCCATTTTTTTACTGAGTGCCTAATTAAGGGTAATAACATAGTTCTAGTCTCTTGCAACTCCCCCCGTTTATGATATTAGCTTGGGGCCTCTTAGGCAGGACTCTGTTGCAACAAGCACTTAACAGAAGGAATGGGAGTATCTCCTCTCTTTGCATGACATATGAAGTGCAATTGCATATCTCAAGGTTTTCTCACTGTCTCCTTTCACTTCACATATTGTTATTTTTCACTGAATCCTGTTTCCTTCTCTAAATTTGTTCACCTCCCTCTGGATAGGCATCCTAATAATACCACTGTTATGTGCCCAGGAAGCTTGGTTTTCTCTTTAGTCCTCGCTCGTCGTACATAAACTGTGGGTGTACCACCCCTGCCAGCAACTACTCCCTACTTCAGATTATATGTCTAACTCCATTATACAGTCTAATAGTCTGTCAGATTGCTTGGTGTCTCCAAATCTCTCCCTCTCAGCAGGAGCCTGCTGCCAACTTTTTGACAGTGGGACTCCATCAAATATCTTTTGCCTGAGTTGTCTGCGCCTGTAAAATATTCCCAGTAAAAGCTTCACTCTTTCCTTTCACCTCTTTCTGGAATGGCCAGAACCAGTCCCTCAGAGCTGACCCAGCAAAGGAAACAGCAGCATGTCAGCAAACTGGAAGGGTTAAGTGCTGTGTAGGCTGCTCATCAGGAAGAAAGAGCTTTTATCTAAACTTTATGCTGTCCTTACCCTCGTTCATCTCAGCTTCACAACAAGTTTCAGGTTTTTTTTAATGATCCTGTTTATTTCTAGTGCTAAGTCCCTAGACTTATCCTCTTTCCTGCTGCTAGCCAGCAGTGGGAAGGTTAAAAATGCAGTCAGTTACCAGTGGCAACATACTACTGTTGTAAATCCTGCCCACACATCTTCAGCTCTACTGACATTTGAAACATCTAGGCCTTTTCTGTTAGCTATACCAGTGTAATTATGTCTCGGTGTATCTTTTTTTCCTACATGTCATCTTCCAGGAGTGCTCAGACAAGTATATATGAGGGATATATATGGAAGGAGAAAGAAAGAAGGAGGCTGAAGTTATAGAGAAAGAAAGGAAGCCATTACAAATTGTTCATTGGGGATTTTGAAAAAGCAATATCACATATTAATAGTTGCAATCTAATAGCAGATTATTGATCCCTTTAAATTATTTTAGTATCTCGCCTGTGAGCTGCACGACAGGCTGCGCCAGTGAAATCAATTACATTTTATATCAGTACCATATGCTTATCTTGCACAGCAGAGGTGTGGAGGTGCTGTATATCCTGCTTGTCAGCAGTGCCATAAGCTAACAGACTGTATGTAGTGAGACTGGCATGTAAGTTAGGGCAAACACGTATGAAATCTCCATGCGGAGTCCAGTGCATCATTGCTGCTTCTCATTAGAGTCAGCAGGGACAGGAGACAACATTGCTGTTGGTCAGAATTTGACCTGATGCAAAACTGGCCTGGATGAAAGGGACACCCCTTTGTTTATAAGACACGCACACACGCACGATGCAATTTCCAAATGGACCGTGCTTCTAAATGCCAAGAGAATGAGTTTTTTACTGTTTGGTCAAGGTTTTTCTGCCCTGACTACTGCCTTGCTTGGTGGCTAAGACCACTGTTATTTCTGCAGGACTTCACGAGAGTCCACCCCACTACAGGTGACAAAACAGAGCTGCAGGTAATAGGAAGGGTGACCATGACTTCAGCTGGATACATCCAGGGAAGCAGCAAGCCCCATCTATAGTCTTGCCTTTGGCCACCTTCTTCTGTGCAGCCCCACAAAGCAGGGTGGGGGAAAGCGTCATCCTCTCATGGCCAGCTCTGGCAAGTGATCTAGAGTAGCCAGTCATTTTTGTTACTTGCTGCTGTCCCAGAGACAGCAAGGAGGGGACTACCTGGAGCACTGGTTCTCCTGGCATCTCACCCATCATCCTTCACACAGAGCTGTATCCAAAGATGCATGCAGCATTAAAAGACAGATAGGAACCTGGAGTACCATGCAGTATTTAACATCTGTTTTAAAATTCCCTTTTACTGATTTTTATACAGAAGTAATATAGCTTACATCAGTGCTGTGTTATGGGCATCTTGATCACATGTGTCTTCAGGCGTGGTATCTTTCTAAAACGTTATCGGTGTTAAAAGAAAATGGGCCACTAGAGAGAACAAACCAATGAAAGCTTATGGTTATGAAGAAATCACTAGCAGCTTACACCCTTTTCCACTCCTGTGTGGAGGGCTATTTATGGGATGGACATGCTCCAGGCTGGGTAGAGGTGGCGGTAATCAGTGGGACTAATCACATGAGTAAACACTACACCTATGAACAAAGGTCTGGCAGGATTAAGTACCCAGTTCTCCTCTGCTCAGGTGAATCAGTTTGTTATGTGATCAAGGCCTGTGCTTTGGTCTTTGCAAATATGAATTATTTATAACACTATGCTGAATTTCAGCCCTATACACTGAATTCTTTCAGTAGAATTAATGAAGTCTGAGAAATTATCTTTTGTGATATGCCTTCATGTTAGTGAGCCCTTACAGATTGCTTCTTCCACAGATGCAGAGTATAGATTTTTAATCTGGTAATGGACTGTCCACTGCCTTCAGCCACTATTCTTGCTTTTGACAGTAATGAGGCCATTATTACATATTCAGCACAATTTATCTACAGTTTATGGCTTACACAGAAGAGGCATATCACAGGCAGATGTTCCTTCCTCATATGCAAAACTATTTCCAGTGAGGTAGACAAACATACTTGGCCTTTTATGAATGTTCAAACATTACTGTACTTGATAGGTGAAGAAATATCTCCAGTAACCTTGCAGTACCTGATTTATTAGAGTGTATAATGTGTTGCTTAAGGCAAATGATATACATAGAAGACAAAAACTGGCTGTTAATTTGCATCTACCATTCTTGGTAGTATTTTAAGAATTACTAAGTATTTGACCAAGCTGACAAATATTTTTGATGTTAAACCATGCTTCAGTTTTATCTCAACAAAGAAGATGTTCAGCTAGCTACTGGAGACATCTCTACTGACTTTAAAAGGCAACTTGTCTGCTAATTTTGGTCTTTCAAATTGCACAGAAGTTAGATCACCAAACCAGCCTAAAATAGATGGTGCAGATACCCTTATAACAAGAATCTGTTATTGCACTCTCTGTTTTGTGGGTTATGTTTCAAATACTCAGATGGACTAGCAGGGAGTGGATGGCTCCATGAACGGAGCTCAGAGGAACTGTGGAAATTTATATCCACTCAGAGTCCTGGCACATTATTTACTGCCTGATATTACCAGACTTGGTTAGAAAAAGAAAAGTGCCAACATGGATAGCCTTTCTTAAAAGCAGAAGGAAAAGAATGTGCCTTCTGTGGGAGTAACCGCTGTCCCCACTCCTCATCACCATCCCCGTCTCTCACGAGTGAGGAGGCTGGTCCCTACTAAGCAGCAGTCCTTCCCTTCCTCATCCCTCAGCAACTGGCAACATGGTCACCAAAGGCTGCACTATCATTGCTTAGAGAAATGTTTCATTTCTAGCTCAGGGTTTGTCTGGAGCTGGACGAAAATGATGAACTCAACACTTAGACACATAAGGCGCCATCTTTTATTCCCTCTAGATCCTACCATGTTCGTTCTTTGCTTTTCAGACATTCAATCATATGCACATTATCCCTTAAGGCAATGATGATTTTTGAAAAAACCCACACTTTTAACTCAGTCAGCAGTTTAATTGACAAGAATATACATACTTTGCCACCTTCGGAAAGCAGGCATGAATATATGAAGATTAAATGAAGTTTCGAATAGGCAGTGGTTTATTATTCTCATCTTTTTAATACTTTTCTCAGTTGTGACCTGTGATTTTGTTTCACAGTAGGAAGTCATATCTCAACAGCAAAATAATAGGACTGGAAATTAATAACTGCCTTTTTTCCTGTGATATCTTACGAGCCTCTAATTTCACCTCACTTTTATCACCTAGCCTCTTCTGGGTCTCCTGGTTAGTTTACCTTAATGGTAAACATTCAGTCATGTTAGAGCAGTGTAGAGCTTGTACCATACAAATGTACACTTTTGTTATGCAGTATGCTCCTCTGATTTATATTCGTGACATAATTTCAACAGATACCAATATTAGCTAGAGTTTCCATCATTTAGAAGATAAAAATAGGGACAGGTCAATATTTTATTGCTTTCTCTTATGAAAACTGAAATTTTTGGATGTTATTTGGTTGATTACAGCTTTTGACTTCAGGGTGAAAGCGCAGAAACTTAGTCCACTTTAGGCAAAGAATCTTAGTAAAAAGATAAAATGCGTATCTCATAAATACCCCATGAAATGAACCAAATATCAAGGGTTGTTACTGTCACTAAGTTCTTGCTGTCTTGATTTTCTCCCAGTAACTGAGGAGAACATTAAAATGTGTGTGTGGCTGATCCCCCATATAAAAAGATCTAACTGATGGTCTTATCTTGTTTTTTCTAGATCCTGTGCAATTGTTTTAGTAGGGGTGTTTCACATAGGTCCATATGTTGGCTGAATGCTGCATTTGGGAGCACACGTATGTAAGACCCACAGAGTATTAACTTTAAAAGTTCTACATATAGACGTTCATAGTTACGTGAAATTTATAGGGAAATATATACCCTTATATACCCTATTTAGCATTTACCTAGTCCTTTATGAATATGGCTTTCCTCCTTCTTTGCCTTTCACTTCTTGAGTATATTTCCATATGTTTCCTGATTTACGGTGTTTCATGCTCTGCTCCTTTGTGTTGGTCTGTAAGAACAGGCCCTAGTGCTCCCATGAAAGCGAAGGATCCCAGAGCATCCATACAAACCGACCAAGGGAAGGGACTGTAGTACGTATCTAGTAATTAAAAAGTGTCTCAGAGCATTAACAATATCAACTACTGGTATTTCTTAAAAAAAAAAAAAAAAAAGGCAAATTTTTAATTACATTGCCGTGTCTCTTGTTTAGACTGTAAAGTGCCCCACTGCCTGGACTATCTTTTACAATATGCTTACGTAGGCTGTCAGAAATTAGCTAAGTTGCACAGCTAGGAACAGATCTGCAAAAATATCCATTTCATTCGGACACATGTATGCATTGAAACCCTGGCTTTCAGTAGCAGTTCTAGTTGTTCTGTAAAGCTGTCCTTACAGAACTGGGCATTTAAAAATTGGGCTCAGGACAAATTTGAAAAAGCAGACCCTATGGAGTCTACCTCACTGTTCCAGGCGCAGTGGGATCTGTAGGTATTACGGTGGCTTGGGGAATAAGCATCACTTTACCTCTTCCAGTGGGCAATTCAATAGAGGCTTTATTCAGTGTGTCCATAGGTCAATATTTGTCTATTCATGAGCAGTTCAGCTCATTTCTATATTACAGGGCATTCTCAGATCCCTTTCTTTTTTGTCCCTTTGTTCACAGTTAGCAAAACTCCCAGATTCTCTATGACATTATAGTGATACTTCTGACAAAATTAGCTCCTGTAGTCCCATTTTAGATGAGTTTTTACCTGAAACGTCCCTATTGGTTTTGTTTGCATTAGCTGAACCTATGGATAGGTATCTCCAAAGTAGATAGAAATCGGTTCTCTTTGATTGGGAAGTTGTGTTGGATATTTTGCCCTTTGTGTGATAAGGCATAGGCACCCTTATCACACATTTTTATGAATCATTAGCCATCAGGCTTTCATAATACTTCAAGTTAGCATACTGGTAACTATTAGTCTGTGTGCAATTTTAATGAAGCAAAAGAGGAAATGCAGCCCAAGACCTTCAAGCTGACTTAGCTCTCCTTAACAAAAACTTAATTTTGTGCTTGGCATCTCAGACCCACAATTTTCCACTGGGAATCCTGGCTAAAAAGGTACTTTAGAAAGCTAAGCATTGAAATCTGCTCTGTGGGGTTCCTTGGCTCTGCTGGAAACATTTAGAGTTGTGCAAATTGAGAAGGATTTAGAAGTCCCTGCCTTCTTTCAAAAGTCTCCCACAGAGGCAAGTATCCCTGGCGGAACAGCAGCAGGTAAGGAGCACGCCGATACAGGGACTGGAGCACACAGGAAGGGCACATGCCAGCAGACACACTGGTGCGATGCCAGAGGATGACCAGCCGCAGCTCTGGTCCCCGGGAGCAGCCCGGCAAGCAGGTTTCATCCATTTTAGGCCACACTTGCATGTTTATTGAAAAGATAATTTTAAGTAGTCCTTCACTCCCAAACCCTGCTGAATTACGTCCACGCTAGTGCCATTTCCTCCACTGAGCTGGCAGAGCTGTTGGTATGGGCACATAGTGACCCCAACTGAGATGAAAAACTGCCACTCAAACCCTTTCTCTTTTCTGGCAACAGCATTTCCCTGCTCCAGCTCTCCGGACAGTTGCATGAAGTCTTGTGCCAGCTCAGTAGAGAGTTGTGGGAGGGAAGTTGGGGGAAAAGGACTGGGGCCTCCAGCTGTAACCAAGGTGGGAAACCCTGTGAATCTGATGTGCCTGCAGTGCTACTGTGGCTTTCCATGTTATTTGAATGGGAGTTTCCACTTTCTTCCTTATTCTGTTCTTCACAGATGCTAAACAGTCAGCAAGTGCTCTGTCATTTTGGCTATTGTAATGCTGAAGAATTTGGGGACTCTAGTCCTAGGTAAATAATAACTATACTTATGTAAGTATACTTACAGTAAGTGACAGAGAAGAGAGAGTTGCTGCTACTTTGTCCCATATCGTAGCTATATGCTACCTGCTGGGTTCGTTGTTAGATCTAATGCCCTCTGAAATAGCTGAAAGAGAGGCTAAGTGTGACAGATTTATTCTGAACCTCCCACCAAGGCACTAATTCCAGGTTCAGCAGGTATTTGTTCCCTTGCCTTTAGCCTGTTCCTTCCTGGATTTGCCATTCCCCTCCCCTCCCGCGACATGGGGCTCCGCACTGCAAGGAAGGAGAGGCGGCAGCCTTCGGGAAGCAGTGTAGCTCACTCCAGAGCAGCACAGTTGGGTGTGCTTTCCACCTTCTCTGGCCTGCTAAGCATGTAATTTGCACCCTCTGAGAAGTGGATTCTCTTTGACTCCTACTCCTGCATACTCAGTGAGACTTGCTGACATGTAATGTGTGGCTGCTCGAGTGGGGACCACAGGACTCATCTGACTCAAAGCTGTCAGCTCCCTACCCAGGGGCAAAACGAGAGGTGCGAGTTACAGAAGGTAGAATTCAAAACTACGCCGTTCACGATAAATAGCAAGCTGAGCCTGCCATAAGGCAAGCAGATGGATGCGGTGCCCTTTGGTTCTCTCCAGCTACAGAAGTAATTCTTTTTTTCTTGAATCGTGCCTAGCAATGGTACAATTATTTTTGGACCACCACCAGGACACCACTGGTATAACGACTGCGTCTGTGGTACAACCGCTGCCAATTACTATTACTTGTGGCAGCAGTACGTAGCAGTGTGTTTAGACCCATTACTTTTTATTTTTAGATGTTTTTGCAGCTCAACTTAAAATTTTCTTATTGTCTAGTAAGACAGAGCATGAGTCTGTTTGAGTGCCCAGCTGAGATACATTAAAGGACTCTGAATTTCAATAAGCACCAAGAGGCTTCTCTGTCAAAGATAACCAATGTGAGAAGTCAGTGGGACACTCCAAATGCACATTGTTTCAGGACTTTTTTCTAGACACCTGGATATATTTCATAGATATTGCTGCCCACAGTTGTGTACTTTCTCAACATTTAGTTTTCTTGGTGTGTTATTCAAGGACTAAGCAGGTATGAAGCTCATCAATATTGATGTCAGGATGATTGTGCATTATTGTTGTGTATCGATTGTATTAATATGTGTTGGCTGTGTAGCATTATTAGAAATGGGACCCTGGGATGCATCTTGAGAGACACTATTGGAAGGGCAGAGGGTGAGATCCCAGCACTTAATTTAGGGGAGGTCAGGGGTCCAATTCTTAGGCAGAGTGGTGTGTGAGAACAGTGCTGAGGCTCTCCATACAGCCAACAGTGAGAAACGTTTCCCTCTAAAAGACAGGGACCAGTCTAAAGTTTTCCATTATTCGAGGCAGGTATATAACTGCTGCCATCCTTCTCATCCTTCTGTACTCACCTCCATGTCGGCTACTGCTTACATCCTTACCTTACCTCCCCGTCAACTTTGCACTCTTAAAAGTGGCCGGTACCACTTCTCTGCTTCTGTGGTCTCTCATGAAGATGATTTTATTCTAGAACCAGCCATTAGTAGATGCTATGTATTGTGGTGACTTTTATCCTTTGCTGGAATTTGTTTACCTGATAGATGACCACAGAAGATGCCCCTGTCATTTTAAGATCTACAGCAAATAGGAAACACTACAAGAGAGTCTGGTGCTGATTTCCAGGACACTTCGGCAGGATTACAAAGCTCTGTTTTTCCCTTTTCCCCTTGACATCAGCAGTTTTGACATATGCTCAGCATTTGACATGGCCGCAGCTGAGCAGCTCCCCATTTAGATCTGGACTGCGTCTGCCTCCAGAGACACAGGTGGAATCTGAGCCATCTGCCTAACGCTAAATGCAGAGACAGCCCAGGGACTGTGCCCTTACATGACTTTTTCTTTTATTTCCTTTAAATAAATAGATTAACCATTCTTCATCTTCTTGCAAGTTTGAAAACAACGGAGGGCTGGAAACTGCAGCTGGGAAAATGTTTTGGGGGGTCCTAAGTGCAGTAAGGTCATTGACATACTGGAGCAAGTCCAGTGGACAGCAGCTAGGGTCTGGAGCACAGGCTGTAAGAGGAAAGGCTAAGACAGCAGCTGGGTTTGCTCAGCCTTAATGGGATGTTATAGAGAAGATCGAACTAGCCTTTCCACCTACAAGTTGCAACTGGTTAGATACTGGAAAAAAGCTAATGACGATCAGGATAGTCAAACACTGGACAGTCAAACACTGGAAACAAAGAAGTTGGGGAACGTCCAGCACTGGAGATCTTCAGAGTTCCAAGGACCCCACACATCCTGATCTAACTGCAAGCTTAGCCCTGCCTTGAGTGGGGTGTTGGAGAAGATGACCTGCAGAGCTCTTTTGCAAACTCAATTATTGGATGATTCCATGATAATTTAGCTTATGGCATGAAGGCAGGAAACTAGCAGCTACATGTTAGGGGATAGCATAAGCACTGGGCGGCAGAAGCCATATACAATTTATATCATATGGTCATCACGGCATGAACTATTCCCTTGCTCTTCCACCATGTGTGTTACTAGACTAGAGCTATCATACCAGATCAGTGTTGCAGTGCTTCTTGCAATGAGTTGTTTGGCTATAGCTTGCAGTCATTCCTTTTCTCCAAGGAGTGAGCTGAATATTGGCAATGTGTTGATGCCACTGGCATCATGTGCAATGACAGGACAAGGGGCAATGGGCACAAGCTGGAACACAGGAAGTTCCACCTGAATATGAGGAAAAACCTCTTCCCTGTGCGGGTGCCAGAGCAGCGGCACAGGCTGCCCAGGGAGGCTGTGGAGTCTCCTTCCCTGTAGACATTCAAAACCCGCCTGGACCGGGTCCTGTGCCCCCTGCTCTGGGTGTGCCTGCTCAGGCAGGGGGGTTGGATGAGATGATCTCTAAAGGTTCCTTCCAACTCCTACCATTCTGTGATTCTGTGATTCTGTGATTATTTACACCAGGCAGGCAATACTCAGTCACATAACAACATCAGTTGCATTCATATGTTGTTATATGTGACTGTACCCTCCTGCAGTGACTATAGGCACACCAGCTTCAAAGACAACTAGGCAGTTCTTAGACTTTCAGCTTTTAAAAGCTTGAGAAAGTATTAGGGTGAGCAAACGTGTTACTTGCATTTCAACATTCTTACCCAGTGCGTTAGTATCTTTTTTCATCTGTGCAGTCCCATGACGACCATCAGTTCGTTGCCAGTGGCAGGGACATCGTTCTGACTCTGATGTTTGGAAAAGAGAAGATCCACCAAAGACCTCACATGCTTGAGAAGATAATGGCACCCTCTCCTGCCTAAGGTTGCAAACCCAAGCTGGTAACCATATCAGCCAGTGTCCTTGACCTGTATTCCTTCTGCAGAGATCCTTGCACTGAGACGCTGTGAGCTTGTGGAGTCAGTTATCATTTGTTCTTAATTTAAGAGATATTTGGCTGGATTTTAATCTATCTACCCCACAACCTCTCAAAGCTCCTTCCAGCTTTATTTTCCACAGTTACGTAGTATAAAACATAAACCAAAACTACTAGCTCAGCCAGGCTAATGTTTAAGGGTCTGCATAAGGGAAGGCCATGAAATGACGGAGTCAGACAGAGGCCGTGAAGAGTAAACTTTGGATGTGCTTGGAGGACAGTGCATATAATCCATTCATTATAAATGCAGGAAGTCTTTACTGACTCAATAAGTGTTCAGACACCTGGAGAGCTACCTGTGATGTAGGGAATATTGAAACTGGCACTGGAAGCCAAAATTTTATGCTGTCAAGCTGACATACATAATTATATTGCACAACAAGACAAGGACAAACAAGTTCAAAACCCTTGACCTGGAAGTCTTATAAAAAGCAAGAACTGATACAATATTAGACAGTATAAAAAAAGATAAAAAAGATAAACACAAAAGGGCCATGGCTTCATAGAGGGATGAGTCACAGGTAATTTAAGGGACCCTGGCATGTTTTCTGCCACTTCCTTCAGGCACCTCAGTGAGCAACACCTTAAAACCTGCCACCACTTCTGTCCAACTCGTTCAAGAGTTCTGCTGGATGGGAGACAAGCAGACGAGGAAGAAACCCTCCCCATTGGCTGTATTTAGCGACATAAGTCAGGCTGTGCCTCTCTGGAAGCACCTCTGTTTCACCTCACTCATTGCAAGGGGGTAAAAAGGTCACCTTGGCCCAAGGCCACGGCGCTACGGTGGTGATGTCTAGCTGGGCAAACGGCTGTTGTGAGCATGGTGGGGTCCACCAGTGCCACTTTCAAGATGACTCAGGGGCTACAGGGTAGGTGTGCAGTGGATGTCGCAGCTTCTACCCAGCAGGGTTTTCGCTGCCTTGGTCCCCCCATGTCGTTTTGGTCCCTGGGCCCATGGGTGTAGGCTCGGTCTGTGGAGGTGGAAGAACCACTGTGGTGCTGTCCCTGGGCAGGGCACTGCCACCAAGTCACCACTTGCCACACAGAGCGACTGTGGATCCACCAGGCAATAAACTGAGATATATTTGATCTGATAAACTGAAAGCAAAAAACAACACAAATAACATATGGCTGTACCTGGTGCCCCTGTATCTCCTTACTCTTTAATTCCACCAGAAAACCTCCATGGGTACGGTGGTCAGGACCAGGCTTTGAGTCACCCCGTAGGTGATGGTGGGACAGGGTGGTGCCACCACCAGCACTGCAAAGTCTTTGCTTTTAACCTTCTGTCCCTGAAAATGTTGCTGCTCGTCTTCCAGGTGCTTAAGGGATGCAAAGGTTGATGGTTAACCTCAGCTGTCTTGTGCTCATGGTAGTAACCACCAGTGACGTTTATCAAAGGTTTTGCTCTCAAGCATGGGGAGCACTGAAGTGTAACAGGAAGTGAGGAGAAAATGTGTGCAAAAACAGGAAAAGGAGGGGAAACTGGGCGTGAATTTAAGAGGCAGGGTCTGCACTGCATGAGGCTGAAGGCCAGACTGAGCCTCAGGGTTGAAGAGGTGAGGTAGCATGTGATCTCAGATATCATGCAGAAGTTAAATACAGGCAGCAGTCAGGTTCTCCTGTCTCTTCCATTGTCAGTGCACTTCTCCCTGGCTTGAGGGTGCCACACAGGTTTGCAAGGAGGTGGGGCTGGGAATCTTTATTTTCATCCTGTGAAAATGTTTGAGGTTTCAGAGCAGGAAAGCAGCCAGCTAGAGGATGGAAGAAAGAGTCAGCTCTGAAGAGGCTGGAAACTCCCAGCTTGGGTATGGGAGTAACCCTTCTTTGTAGACTGGTAATTGGAACAGATGTTTGGAGAATTTAACATTTTGTCAGGAAAAAGAGTTTGCTGGAAAATGTTGTCCTTGCGTAGGATCAGCAGTAGTGAGAGAAAGGCCTTTCTCTGCTCCTTCTCATTGCAGGGACTTGCAGAGGACAGTCCTTACACTCACACCTTCTTCCCAGAGGCGCATGTTGGATCTCTAGCTATGGCTTGAGCAGGACTCTGGGTCTCCACACATCTGCACATAGCCTCTCAGGAAGACCGTGAGTGTCCACATTGCTGGGGAACCACCAACCTTGCCCCATGAATCAGCTGCAGTCACAGAGCAATGATCCTCCTAAACCTGGCATACAGGGTTGAATCCCAGGGAATGGGATGAATCCCAGGGAAATCAATAAGATCTAATTTCCCAGAAGCTGTTCATGTAAAAGCTAAGGCAGATGATGCTAAAAGCTTTTCAGTGCAGAGAATGATGAATGCAATCCGTTGTTGCTGCTGCCGCTGCCGTTACTATTATTGTTATTAATAAAGAATCACTCTTTCTTCCTGATAATTGCCTTTGAAATGTTTCCCCTGTAGAAGCCAGATCAACTTCCTTCACAGAGAGGGGTATTCTTCTAATCCCCCTGCTCTGTGCTGTGTCAGGGCAGCGCAAGGCCTGGAGCCCCTGCTCTACCGACCGGCAGCCGAGGGGGAATGGCTCTCCAGGCATCCGGCTCCCTAAGGCTGCTCTCACCAGCACTGCTCCCACGTATGGGAGGGAGCACCGCCAGCCTCCGGCAGAGGACAAGAGCGTAACCAGCCCTATAGACGAGGGTTTATTTACTCCAAGATTTTGAAATGAGTAACGCAGCAGGCACACCCTCCCAAGACACAGTCCTGTGGGAGTTAAAAAACAAAAGGGCCTTAACAAATGTGGGGCTGTCCTTGGGAAAGGGATGGATTTCCTCTTGCTGCAGACTTCCTGCTGCAGTTGTAGGATTGCAAAGGGAGGTACTGCACTGCCCGTCGTGAGGCAGCAGAATAAAACTGCCATGTGTCTAGGGCACGTGTAGCTGCACATTGCTATTAGGTAGTTCTTGCTGCCTGCCTGTCTTTCTGCTAGGAAAACATTTGTTGAAAGCAAAACCACTGATTTCCTGCAAATGCAGTTGTGCTGGCATCGTGCTTTGCCAATGGCATTGCTTGTGGGGAAGGAGGCACGTGGAGGGCAACAGGAGGTGTGTGGGCACCCAGCTGGGACAAGAGGGAGATGGTCTCCTGAGCAGGCTGCGGTACATGCCCTAGCAGCCCTGCTTGGCACCCTTCAGCCTTACTTAGACCGCTTCAATTCAGTCTGAGGTCTGCTCTGGCTTATGCCACTCATTCATGGTGCCAACAAAACCCAGAGCACCAGGGCTGCAGCTCTGATTGAGCTCACTGAGCCCTCACTGAGCCCTTTTGCACTGGGAAGCCCAAAGACGGAGCCAGCAGAGGGGCTCGAACCAGCTTCCCGTGCCAAACGGGCACTCTGCAGTGAGTGATGGGATTCAGACCCCAGGGTGTTTGTATGCATCCGTGGGTGCTGCTCACACCAAGGCAGACACTAATAGGCACTCTGCTCCCAAGCTGTAGGACTAATTTGAATTCTTTGAGACAGTGACCTTTTATGACACAGCAGAAAAAAGCCTTAAGCAACAGCTTTGATAACGTTTAAAGCTGATGTCCAGCTAGTAGTACGCATCACAGCAGAACTTACTTGAAAAGGGAAAATGACTGCATTTTAATTTCATTTTCAGGTAAAGAGTGCTAAAACTACAGTTTTTTGAAGCTGTCCTTCACTCAGTGTTTACTTCTTACATGCTCTGTGCTTAGTTTCTTTCCTATCCTAGTTGGTTTTGTATCAGTTGTACTATAACCTCACTTAGGCAGGGATGCATGAGGTGCTTTGGTCCTTCCACCACTTTGCTCAGTAAGTACCCTCAGAGCATTTGCTGAAGCTTGCACTGTGTTTTAGCCAGCTTCAGCTCAATCACAGAATCCTACTTTGTCAAATAAAACCATTGAGAAAAGTGTGAGATGGCTCAGCCTTTTGTTTTCATACAATATAATGTGGAAGTATATGCACCTTCCCTGACCCGCCCCCAAAAAAACAGAAGGAAAAAAAAAGGAGCAGGAAGGCAGAAGAGATGTTTAAAATATTTTCCCAAACGGCACAATGATGAGCGCTTCCGGGTTTAGTGCAATCTCTCTGGCCAAACATGGTAAGGAAGTGACTGTTCCCCGCAGCACACGCTTGCAAATAGCTCCTTTCAGCAGCTGGAGGAAGCGAGAGACGGCTGCTTGTCTTTACTGCCGCTAGCTTGAGTTCAGAGAAAGCGGGCAATCCACAGAGATGCTGTATTTGTAGCAAAGAGAGGTGGAAGCCATTAAGAACAACTCTTTCCAACGATATATTCAAATCACTGAATTGCTCTTCATTTACCCTGAATCTGAAAGTAAAAATACAGTCAAGTTTAGAATTTCCATAAAAAGGAGCCCAGAGAAAGAAAAGGGACCTTGCCAGCCCAGCCTAGCCCAGAGCAGAGATCTGAACGCTTGGGGCCAGGGGTAGCCCCTTGCTTTCTCCTAGGCTTTCCCTCCACCAGTCTCATCTTGCAGCTCCTAATCACAGACACAGGGCACCTAAAATTTCCACAGAGCCACATCCATCCCCGTTTCTCACCTGGGACTCAGCCCCTGCTCTGACCCTCTATGCGAAGGCTGCACTGTCTACCTGAGGACAGCATTTCAGCAGGGGAACTGAATCAGAGCATCCTATTGCTCCTACGTGGGCTGGGGTGTTTTGCAGGGAGATGTGGGAGCAGTGTGGGGAGGAAGAGGAGGGTGGCTCATTGCTGTGCCTCTTCCCCACCTCCTGCCTGTGGCCCCTGCTTCCCTGCTGTGTCCCTGGCAGTTTCCCCGTGCTCAGCCCTATGCATCTGAATTTGGCCACCTGAATAGGTAACTTTGATGGTGTTAATTTGTGAACTGGATCTTCCCCCGCTTGTGAAATAAATGAATGGTATTTTTACTGCACAGTGTGAAAAGGCTTGCATTCACTCATTTTCTGCTGAAACGTGCCCTGAGTAGAGCCAGGGCTGCGAAGCCACAGCAGTTCATCAACCACAGCGGAGTGGATCGGCCCAGCTCTCAGTGTGGCTGCAAGCACACCCAGGGACCCAGCGAGGTGATGACAAGCTGGCAAAGGCAACTGGGGAGTCCTACACCTAGTAGTGACCTATGTTAAAATCTCAACTCAAATAAATGCCAGCTGCCTCTGAAGGTGGGGAGGCAAAACTTCAGCTCTTCAACTCTGGGGCAGAAGGTTTCCTTGGCTGTAAGCGTGTTAAATTAAAGCCCTCTCTGCATCAAGTCGCTGAAGGCGTGATCTTTTACCAGTGACAGATGAGAGGTCTGTAAAGGCGGGGGGGATAGAAAATATTAGCAGCAGTAGACTTTGCTTGACAAAGCACTACATGAAGCAGCGCAATGAGTAAATAATACAGAAAAAGGCTGGTGGGGGAAACCTGTAGCTGCCTGACAGGAGGAAGGCTGAGGTCTGCTGATTCAGACCCTGTATTTCAGCTGGACTCTGCTTGGAGCCTCCCTGCCTGTCAGGAAAGGGCACTAAGCAATGTTTCTGAGAGATAGGGAGAGATAGCTTTAGGGGCAACGGAAGGAATACCCACAAAAGTCAGCTCCCTTTTTCTATCCCATACTCAGAGCTGCCAAACTTCATATGCAACTATAAATCTATTGCTTTCTAACCATAGAACTGCCTTTTTGTGTTTTAACAGGAAATGATCTGATAATTTCACTGAATGGTATTTTTAGCTACTTTAAGAAAAGACTGTTGATTGTAGACCTTCATAAGTGGTCTAGTAAATAAATACGAAAATGAACAAAAGGATGACTTGATGTTTTCAGTGGCAATTTGGCGGCAATTTTCGCAGATACAATAGTGTTGCTTGCAAAATATATTTCTTTTCATATTGTGGCTGGCATGAATCAGATATCTGACTGCCCTTTTTTTCCTGCAGATTTGTGTTTTGAGTATTAATAATGCAATATCAGAAGACCTCATTGAATAATACTCTTTGCTCCCATTAATAGCAGCTTCTGGAGGTAGTTCCTCATAACTGAGTAATGTGTTGATTCCCAGACTCCTGCCCCAAGTTTTTTAAACGCAATTTATGACTGTAATATCCTGTGAAGATTAGCTATTTCAAAATTCTCACACTTAGAGTTTACAAAACCAATTTATTACCAAGTCTTACAAACACAGTGAGAAATAGAGGAGGATGGAAGAAGTTTCAATAAATATCTGCTATACGGCAATTTCCAAGGCATTATTAAAGTACATGACTTTCCTTTTAAGTTATACTCAGTAGCTGCACAACAGCAGAACAATCGTTTTACCAAAGTTAAACTTTTTAAATATATTTATTCCATTCAATACTTTTTCTCTAGTTTTTAATTCTTATTATTTGCATATTGTTTACTGTTGTCATTAATGCATTTGAGAATGCATGATTCTTATTATTTTTAACATTATTTATATTGAGTAGAGATAGCTTGGTTTCAGTCATTTTAGAATGCACCAGAAAAGAAGCAAAAATTACATATATACCTCATAAGTTATAATTTCAGTCGTCTTTTCATTTAAAAGAATTAAAACAATAAAGCTTCCTACATTGGCCTTGCTCTAGATTACAAGAGGAGGTCTTGCCTTCATTATTATTTCTATCAAAAGCAAAAAGCTGTGTTTTCAAGCCCTTCAAAATATTTTACTGAACACTTGTTTTCTATGTTTTCTGTGAATAAGTTCATGGGCCCTGAGCATTGCTGAAATTGTAATTGCAAGCATTTATGTCATGAGGTGAGTGGGTTTTGCCCAGGAATTAGAGTGGAGAGCAGGTGAGCATGTCAAGGGGAGCCAGGTCGAGCAAGGTTATCAGCGGCGTTCTTCAGGGATGTGTTTGGAAACCAACGCGATCCAATTCTTTCATTATTGACCTCGGTACAAGAACTTGGTCTAAGCTTAAGGCATTTGTCAATAATATGAAGTAGCACAGGGTCAGTAATGCTGAAGAGGGCAGGAGCATCGTTCAGGGAGGGCTGGAGGGCCCTGTGAATTAGAGCAACAGGAACAGGATGAATTACAGAAGCACAAAGTGCAAAGCCGTGGGCATGGACTCGCAAGAAGCAGGGTCCCTGTGTCTGAGGCAGCAGGGAAGACAGGGCGAATGTGAATCGGTGGCTGAAGATCTGTGAACCACCAGTGTGATACCGCTGTGATTCAACCTCTAGGGACTGTGAGGAGCAGGACTGAATAGCTGGCGTAGTCCCAGGCTGTCCTTTTCCAGTCCTACGTTGCTGTACTTCTATGATGCATCACTCCAAGCATGTTCAGCAGGAAAAAAGGAAGCTTCAGTACAACTCTACAAGGCATATGTATGAATACCTGGAGAATATTGGAGTTGCTTTATATTAAAAAAGTAGAATTTAAAGTGAAACAGAAAAGCTACCAAGGTAATATGGGAACTGAGAGTAACTAATGAGATGGGATTACTCTACCTTGGCTTATTTAGTTTAGCAAAAAGAAAGTTAGGAAAGAATAGGATTACTCCTCCTAAATACATTATGTGGAGAGTGCATGCTAAAGACAGAGAAGCATGACTGAAATTAGAGGATAAGGATAGTGATACAGGCAGTTCTGGATTTAGAAACTAAACTTGTGAAACATCATCTGCCAGCTTCCTCCTTAATGAGTAACCAGTTTTGGGAAGACGTGTGAGGGGATTTCTACCTGAGAGGCTGGCCACAGTTAGAGAAGTTGGGTGGGCACAGCTGACAGTTACTTTGGCATGCCTTGCTGATTTGCTCAAGGTTAAACTAATTACCTGAATTAGGACCATAAACCGATTTTCCCCATCGCATTAGGAGGAACTAGAGGGAGAGGGAAAATGCAAATTACACAAACAGAGGGGGGAAATCTCTACTGGCACTTTATAAGCTCACTGCTAACACAGGCAACCAGAATGGTAATGTTTACACTTAATGTCTCATTTTCTCTGTAAATCTGTAGGACTGGCCCTCGTATTTGAATTAGGATGCTGAAAAGGCTTTTGTGGCTTGCGGGGAAGGCAATGACCCATGGATTGGGCTGAATTACACCTCTCCTGCCCATTACCTGTGACTATGGGGTGGTAGTGGACTGAGCCTCAGACAACACTGAGCTCCAGGTGCCTGGTACTCTGGAAGAGTTACCATGGTTGGGACACTCTGTGCTTGGGTTTTGTGCAAGCAGCAGCTGGGGACCCTCTGTGTTGCCCCAGGGTGAGCTGGGTGAGGGTGCTCTAGGCTAGGTGCAGCCTCAGTGGTCCAGCCTGCCTGCTTGACTGTAAGTAATTAAATCATTCATATAGATAGCAGTCCCGTAACAAATGATGACTTATATCTTCTAGTGCTCTTGGGGTTTTCAAAGATATCACACAAGAACTGAACTGGCCTGGTCCTGTGTATCTTATGAGATAAGATGAGCTCACACATGGTGATTGCCAACTTGTGTGCAATGAAGCACACTAGAAGAAGCACTTGAGCTGTGAGCCCTTTTCACAGCACCCACACTTCAGACACAGACTGGAGAGAGAGGTTTGATAACCTGTATTAAGATACTGGGAAAGAACTACTTTTTTTTTTTTCCTGTAAACACAAAGGAATGGTGAGAGTCATTGCCACTTGAAGAGCTAGTGATTATGAAAGTGAAAAGCAAACCATTTTACCTTAGGAGATGAGACCTGAACTGGATTGCCCTGCTAACCAGCTCATTCACGATGTTGCTGGCTCTTTCTCTACATCATTCTTCTTCCAGGAGTTCAGTGTGTCTCTAGACAGGAGATTTCATAAAGAAAAAAAAAAAAAGACCTTAAAACATAGCTCATTCCTTAGTGAGGTGTGTCCTATCTTATGTCTAGCTGAATAGCTAGGTGGCTGAAAGACATTATTAGGAATAATTGCTGGTGACGAGCAATTGCAGACTACCTTTTAAAATGTACCCTTGTATGGAAGCAATATTGGCTACAAAAAATATGGAAAAAATAATGCTTCATAGATATTTTTAATGAATGCACTCAGCACTACAGTATATAATACATACCTGTGTAATAAAACGGTATTTTGCAATAAAAAAATTAGGTTTTTTGGAACCTGCAAATTATTATGCTGAATTGCAACAACCATTTACAATAAGCATTGCGCTGACTCCATGGTCGTCATTTACTTGCTAATATCAATACAGTTTGGGCTTAATTCATTCTGTTTCAGCTTACACTGAAAAGATTATTTTTCAGCAGAATCACAAGCAGACAAAGTCACAAGAATATTAAAGGATATTCATGACTGCCAAGAGGAAAATAAAAAAGATAAATGCAGAAGAAAGGGTGTTTTGGAGTGACCTGCTGAAAGCAGTGTCTGAATTTCTGTGGATAAGTGTATACATCTTCCGGATGTGCAAAATGTGTCTGTTATTCAAGTTCTCCTATTTCAGATGCTTATATCTGCTAAAAAATTAATTTATCCACAAAGCTAACTGTTCAGTTGAAATTTTGCAGGCAAGCACCTATCTCAAGAAAGATCCGTTATTTTTTTAATCCAGCTGTGTTTGTAATGTTTCTATTTTGTGTAAAGTTTCCTATCCTTGTTTTACGTAGTGCATTCAAAGAAGCTGTGTATTAAAAAGGAACACTGTAAGAATCTCAGTCCTGCTAACTTCCATAACTGTAGGCACGAGCAGTGACAATGTATAAAACTGGAGTCAAGGCTGAGAGAGGATTTGAAAAAAATGTGGGTGTCTGTGCACAGCACCATTTTACTTCACAGTAAGATTTTAATAAGATGTTCTGAATCATTTAGTGGCAGTGTGGAGAATTTCTGATTGATAAATTTCAAGGGCCAGGTATTGTAACAGGGTCTGGATGCCTAATAATCCTGTAACGGGGTCTGTTGCCTAATCTGCAGTATTTTCAAATGTCTTAATTTTGACTGCATTACCTGTCCTGTAAATCAGCATCGTCCTGGGTAGGGTGAACTAACCCAGTGCATTTTTCCTGAAGAGGATGAGGGGGAGCTTGGATGAACCATCTTTCTATGTATGCAGTGGAGCACAGGGAGTGATTTTCACTTTGGGGCAGGGACAGGCAGCCAATGTAGTGCCATTTTCAAGCAGAACAGCTCTTTGCAAAATGAACATCTGTTAGATTTGGGTTGGGGGGTGTGGGGTGTGAGTGTGTGTCTGCAACATGTAATACAAAGGCTACAAAATCTGAGGCAATGGGCTAAGGGGTGCACAATGTCAAAGGTTTGATTTTGTCCATCAAATCCTCAGGCATCGGGCATTTTTACACTGGGTGTTGAAGAAAACACAATTTACTATTTTTATTGCTACTTTCCTTTGCTGAGCATTTCCTAGCAAACCAGCACCACTGCCCAGGATGGATGGAGGCTGAAGGAGGCTGACCCATGTGAGTCACAGTTTTCTTGTTGTCTCCTGAAGGGTAGCGGTCCATCTCCTCTCACTCCTTTGTGAGCTTTTCTGTAGTCTGTACCTGACCTACAGAGTCAAAGAAATGGCCACTGGATCAACAGCTCAGGGCTAATAACAGCCACCAGGTAACCTTGAGAGGCTGTGGTACGTGCTTACCCTATATCCTGCTAACCTCCCCCTTGCTTCATTTTGCATCCTTCCTGATGAGCCATGTAAAGTGAAAATCAACAGGCCCTGGGCCCTGACAGCCAGATAATCCTGGAGCTGCAGTCAGTACTTTGCATGGGATGCCATCTGGAGCAGCTACGGGACCCTGAAACAAAAGCTGAGCACTATGGAAGTACTTGGTGGGGACAGGGATGTTGCCTGCAACCTGCCAGCTCTCTGTGGCGTGGGCTCAAGTATTAATTTCCTCAGAGTGCTAAGGATAAAGTAAAAGGGGCATCTGCTTCAGCCTGGCTCAGACATTATGTTTTCCCCATCTTTTTTCTCCAAATGATCCAGCAATGCTGTACCTGCCTGCTAAAACATGGTGCCGAGCACACGGTGTGCGAGTGAAGGTGGGAACGCTGCTCTGGCACCATGCATGCAAAAATACTGCCTGCTCTGCCAGGGTCCCTGTCCTGCCCACAGCCCTGGTCTGGAGCTGCAGCCATCGCTTTTGCTGCCACCAGCAGTGGTACTTGACTGCAATATACCCAGGAACCAGCTTTTTCATCCATCCCCCTGGGATTTATGCAATAGCTCTTTTACATCTCTGCCCATGCAGACAGTCAGCCTTAAAGGAGAAAAAAGAAACCCAGCTAGTGGGGGTCACTGCTTTTTGTTCTGTTTGTGCTGCCTGAGGAATTCCCACACAGTAATCTCCCCAGCTGACAAAAAAAAATAAAATATGGACTGTACTATATTAATCTGTGTGAAAGCTAGAAGCAGTCAGTTCTTCACAAAGACTTCCCTCAGTGTCTGCAGATGAGAGCAGGGAAGACCAAACCTCAAGAGCTGATCTGAACTTTAACTCAGCAAGTGTTTAAGCATGTGCCTAACTTTCACTGCTCAGATAATCCCATGCTTAAACTTGCTGCTTGTGTTGTCTGACTATGGTCAAAAGGTCCTTGGGACTCTCGATGAATGAGGACTAGGGGTATTCAGGGGCCTGAAAATAATAGGTTGGATCCTGCTTACCTAGCTCAGTCATGTCATTCCATTCATGGTTTGACTGCTCATATAAATAAAATGAATAGGATCTGACCCAAGCTTTACACCTAGTTGGAAATAATCCCTCTTCTGGGTTTTGAGAGCAGTTTCTCAGACAGCTTTTATTTGTTTGGCCTCTGAACAGACAGATTGCCTCCAAAACCTAGCAAATTCTGATTAAATTGTTGTAAGGGAGTCAACAGGTACATATTAAAAAGGCTGTGAGATTACTTTCCATCCTGAGTGGCAGCAGCCTGTCTAATTAGAAAAAGAGAAATTAAGCTGGAGGAACGAGACACAGAGCCGCAGCAGGAGCTCAGATGGAGCCAGGGGAGTGAGTTCCTAATGCAGTCCACAGACCTTTGACCAGAGGATTCAAGGTCTCCTCTGAGGATCGATTAAGCTGCATCTTTTATTTTCCTTCGGCCTGTTTTTCATGCAAATTGGGGATGCCATAGGACCAAGCAGGTGGTGGGTCCTTAACATGACCCAGACAGAAATAAGAAAAAGAAAAAAAAAATTCCTTTAAATAAATGCAACAGCTGTACAAGGATTTTGAGCTGGAGGATAAGGAAGTTCTGAAATCTTAGAATAGGAAGGAAAGCCTTTATTTTACTTGCTGCTGATGGTTGTACTTCCTGTTGTGACCCCTCTGCAGTGTTTCATAACAGCCTGGGGACTGCTAAGTCTAATGCTGTAATGAGGAACAAGGATTCCTAGTTCCTCCATACTATGTGCCAGAATTAAAGGTCTCTCTTGTCTGGTGATGACAGAAATTGTAATAGGAACAGAACAGAAAAAAGATGGGGGGCAAAATTCACCACTAGCTGAAGAAAATTAGCATCTCTATATTCCCAGAGCTAGGTATCATGTACCTCAGTGTATGTCCTGACTAAACCTCACATGGTTCCTGGATGGAAACAGCCATGCTAACTTTCAAGGAGCTTTGTTAAAAGTTGTCTGCACAGTCAGGCTCTGAGGTGCACTGACTGTTGGAGCAGAAGAGTAAGGACAGGGTGGGAGGCTGCTGATTGGAAGGTAGCTCTGAATTGTCCCTGGGAGTGGTGTCACCTCGTACCAGCTCCTCATGGGTTGCTCTGCCAGAGCAAAACACGTGGACTCTGATATGCTGTAGCCCTGTCTCCAGCTCCCCTTGTGTGTTGTTATAGGTGACCTTTACTGTACCCTTGAGCTGTGGCCAGTGAAGGTGGTGAAAGAATGGAAAAGAGAAAGTACGAATTTTTTCGCATAAAGAACATTTTTGCTGATATGCACCATGGTTATGCATGCACACGCAAACTCAGAATATTGGCTTCAATTCCTTTTGGACCCATTGATTCAGCTTCCTGAATATATGTGGATATCTAATTCTCTGCCTAGGTTTTTGTATTAGCTGAGCAGGAGAAAGGGACTACAGCACTGACAAAGCCTGCCTGCAGACCTGCAGCTCTGCAAAAGGTGTGTGGGTAGGTACCAAGTATTTGTACACTGATAAGGCATAAAAACTTTCAGAGTGGTTACTGCAGTTAAAGCTCACAGCATTTGTAAAGTAAATCCAGTTCGGCTTTGTTCACTAGCAATACACCCACACAACAAATATTATGGTAAGTGGCAATAAGATAAAATCTGGAAATGCAGCTGTGGAGAAAAATAAAATATCTGTGGGGACAAGCAGCACATAAGTCATACAAGTAGTTTTGAATCACCATATCCTACAACACCAGTGAGACAAACAGTTTACATGGCAGATTGGTTAGCTAGTGCCCACTGAAGAGATGACAGGAGATGCCCAAAGAAACTAAGAGTTTGGCAGAATAAAACATTCTTAGAGCACAGCTTGTGATGTTTACTAACATATTTGCTCCATTGAAAAGCAACATTTGAACAGAGCAATGTTTTTTGTCTTAAGAACTTAAATTCCTAAGCAGAACAGAACAAACTTTTACTTTCACAGCACAATAATCTCATAGGTAATAGGCCATGGTCTCCAACATTTATCAGATTTTGCCCTTCCCTTCCCTTATCTCCTTTTACTCTTCTCCCCCTTCCTCTTTTTTTTTTTTTTAATTAGGAAATGTGAATTGCATTCCATTACTAAAACAAAATCATTCTTAGATGAGACTTTCCCCTCTGTATCTAACAAACCTTTCCTGATCAAAGTTATACTAAAATTGGTCTTCTTCAGTAACTCTTCAGTTTGCAAGGAAACCACATTTCTCTACAGACTATTGATCTCATTTCATCAGAAGAAATTCTGATCTTCTACAGCTTAAGTGCTGTGAACAGCCATTATCGAACTGCCTGGAAGATGGAAAACATCTACTGAGTGGGTTATTAACAACATGTGTTATACAGGCTTCACAGGGCTACTCCACCCATCTACCTTTTCCTGACCTGGATGGACAAGCTGTCGTCATCAAGACTTCCAGCAAAACTGCCGACCCCTGCCAGGGAGTTTTGTGGTTGGGGGTTTTGGCGCAGTAGGGAGTATTTCCATCCTGTGACTGTTGTAGTATTTTATCCCTTCTTGGAGGGTCTGGATTGATCACAGCTAGACAGAAGGGCAGAGCCCTGGGGCACAAGAACAACAGACAGACATGTTTTGTGACTAAGCTTAGATGAGAAGGCCTTACCTTCTTCTGCTGCGCTGCAGCCAACTTAATGTCACCACTGAGTTCCCTTGAGTGTTTAGGGCAGCATGAATAATGCTTATAATGCAGATGTAGATAACACACTTCAATGAATCTACTGCCTTTAAAGGCACAGTAAGTAAGGAGAAAGAACAATGAGATTATTAAGTCTACTGCTTTGCATGGACAAAGCAAAACACCCAAAGTAGGCTTTTGATTTCATCTATACCTTCCATGGAAACTTATTAGATGAATTAGAAATTTTAAAAGAGATAGTCCAAACATGCATGAGGAACCAAGATAGAAACTCACTTCCATTTCAGATGAAGATTTGAAAGCAGACATCTACCAGCGTGATCCCCTGATGTGTCTTGAGAACAGAGCCAAAAGTAGATTTTTACTTCACCAGACCAGACTCAGAAATCTGCCTTTTTCTAACAAAATTTTGGACACATTAACTGCATCTATTTTAAGTCTGAAGGGGAAAGTTTAATGGAAGAATTTTGAGGCTGAGAACCAGGGCTTGACTGGAAAAGTGCAACTACATTGTAAGGTTAAACTCTCCTTCATCTCATTTACCCCTTATACCTTTCTAGTAGTGGAAAGAGTCCACCAGCGGAGCAGAGAAATTTAAACAAGATGAACATTCAGAGAGCTAAGTTTGGAAATGACATAAAAAGTTGAAGAAGAAAATTATTAGAGACCTTTTCTGTGATGAGAAGAAAACAATGTGAAGCTAGAAGGAAGGACAGAGGCGGTGGGATGTGAAAACAGTCCTTCTGTACCTACTTGGTCTTGGAAAGTAAAATCCTTTCAATGAGGAAAGATGATTTCCTGGTTTATCTTAGCCTTTTTTTGAAGTTCAGTATGAGTTATTTTACAGCAATTCAGTTCCTGCCACAGACTGAAGAAAGTTAAAAATCAATGACTTATGGGAAGTGTGCTGCTTATGGTAGAGAGTGGAGCCAAGGTCAGCACTGCTACTGTACCAAAGGACCAAGAATCAACACCTGGATATATCCCAGCACAGGCTTACAGCAGCAGGAGGGTCTGGGAAGGTCTACAAGCCTTGCCCCACTGGGAATTCCTACAAACTTTGCCCCACACAGACAGATCCGTTCCACCTCCAACAGGAGCAGTGATCTGAGAGAAAGGGACATTGTTCAACTGAAATGTGTTGCTTTGATTCAATGCTTCTCTTGCAACTTCTGCCATCAGGGCTTCAGTGACGGCTTAGCTGTGATTGAAGCTGTGTGGGGCGATCTACTTTGGTGAATGAGAGCGAAGGCAACATCTGTGTTTCCCCAAAGTGAATGTTACCAGGTAAACAGCATCTTAAATTGGCATGGGCTTGTCAAAGGCTGGCTTAGGTACTACTATCCTGCATTGCATTCTGCAGTCAACCCATTGTTTAATACTGAATCAGTCCATAAAATGTTTCTAAATGCTTCCCAGCTGGGCAGTGTGTAGGAGATAATGTCCCCAGAATAGATATATCAACAGGCCTGTACAGATTCTTGATGGGCTGGGACTGCTCTGCAGTTTTCGGCTAGGTCAGGTTTTCTTGAAGGGATGCCTGCAACATTTCTTCATTCAATGCCTTCAACAAAGGATCAGTCAGCACCTTTTATAATACATATAGAGAAGTCTCAGTCAAAACTAGTGAAATTTGGCAAACTAGGTTTGAAATGTTACAAGTTCACCATCTTCTTCTCCAGGTACTTAAAATGGGTGTGATATAATTCTAGTTCTTAGAAAACCTGAGAATGCGGGGTTGGACCTATATAGTTTAAAAAAAAAAAAAAGAACAATGAAGTGAATGTTTCCTGGCAAAGACCAGCAGAGGATATAGCTGCCAAAAGAAGAAGCTGCCTTTGATTAACCTTTACGGTCAGTATGCACCCATTACTCATTTCATTTGTGTCTCATTGCAGCATATGCATAAAAAGCCCCTTATTAACGTGATTGCTTTAACATAATTTTTATTTGTAACAGCCTCAAAATATAAATATTCATATTCAGGACAGGGGTGCCGGTTATCTTCCTGCCTTTCCCGTAAGAGCCTTGTGGAGGCCGTTCTTTCAAGGATAGGGGGTGGCATACACCCAGCTGCCAATGGGGTAGCAATGACTCTCCTCTCTCCAACAGCTTTGCTTTGGTAGCCCTATTTCTGCCTATGCCCAGCCACAGTAACAAATGAGCATGTATGCGGGTGGAAGTGTGAGAGCTGTGTGATGGGGGGTGATTTACGATGCCTGGCTGTCAACGTGATTCATTAAGCAAGCCTCTCGGAGTAGGGCAGAGTGCTAGGAAATCCAGGCAGTGCTGGGCAGAGTTGAGGAGAGTGCTTGCCCTGCTCTGGGGGATGGCTCTGCCTGGTCATGCACTCATCCATCTTCCTGCTTGGAGTGCCAAGCGCCAACCTTAAATGACAGCTGCAAATGGTGTTCAGGTATTTTTTTGTTTCTCCCAAACAACCTTTTCTTCCTTTCTTTCCTTCTCCCCTTACTGCTGCCTTTCCTGCAGCTGATTTCCATTTCTTGAATTTTTGTTTTCTTCTTCTCATTCTTCATCTCTTTTCTTCTCTCTCCTTCACCCCATCTCCATTGTCTTTCCCAAATCATTAATCTCTTGCTATCACTCAGCCTGTGTGCAGCCTCAGCCAGGTGCTTCTGGCTCTGGAGCGAGTCTGGCAGCGCCAGAGCGAGTCTGGCAGAGCAGAAAGGGGCAGGGGGGCCTGCCCCCCTTGCCTGCAACAAGGCCTGGCCCAGCACTGGAGGGGAACGTGGGGCAGCAACAGGCTCACTGGTGCACCCACACCAGGGTCTAATCGCATACCCAGGGTGGGCCCTGTGCAGATTTAGCATTTGAAGGTAGCTGTCTAGTCTGAGCTAGGCATCTCAACAACTTCTCTGGTCAATGTGGAGAGTCTATGGGAGGTGTCTAAGGTAGGAGAGGTGACTCTTCCTCTGGAGTGGCCCATATTTCCACTATCGAGTGACCTTAGACAACCAACATTGACTAGATATCCAACTTTTGGCTGACTAGAGCTGGGTAATAGAAATCTCTCTCTAGGACATAAAAAATAGTGGAGGATAAATAATTCAGATGGGTGAGTCATAAATAATTTACTCTCTGAGAACTCAAGTTCTATCAGCTCTTTCCACTGAGGGTCTTGGGGCATTTTATTAATTTTACACAGTAACCATGTATTGTCATACCCTTCTCCTATAGGTGTCTGAATAAAGTACCATCACTTCCTGATATTATCAACTAATGGAGCTATTCCTGTGCTAAATAGGTGGAGGCTTGTATTTCAGAGCTAGGAGCTTTGTAGACATTGTATGCATCATCACACAAGCCCTTGACCGGTTTCTCAGCATCTGATGAGTTCATAGCATACCTGTCCCACAGCTCAGCAGCCTGGGGTGTGGAAAGGCTAAGTGATTTACCAAGTCACTGCAAAGCAGAGTGCTGGAGCCCAGACTCTGGCTAGAGTGAGGTTTTTTTTGGACCATAAGTGACACTGCCTTCCAGAAGCAGAACCGCAATTCAGTATTTATTATCTTACAGAAAGAGCTGTGGTTGTGCCTGGCTCCTTCAATGAAAAGCTGGCCATTTTCAGAAACACTGTAACTAGTTGTACGAAGCCAAGGAGGAACTGGAAAATGTGTCTGTCTGTCTGCTAACAGATAGAACGGATAATTTGTATTCCGATCTGGGAATCCTGATCAGGCTCAGATGGCAACCCGTTCAACCAGGTTAGCAGCAAGGCACTTCTAGGCATGCTCAGAGACACATCTCTAAGGGTGGAGGAATTTAAAACAGTAAGTATTAGGAAAAAAATTCCCTATGAGTCAGGGCTAGCGGGGTTTTTTGCAGTGTAATTTTGGATGTAGCTACCTACATCCTGCCTAAATCCTGGATGTATTTCTTCAGAACTGGTCATTGGCTAGTAAAGTGTTTTGTCCTGACAGTTGTGTTAAAAAATTGTACTAAATATGTATGAGATTTGGGATCTGAAACTCACTTGCATGAGTTTCTCCCCTTAGGTCAGAGTGACTGAACTGAGATGCACCATCTCTCCAACCACAGTATTTCCCAGAAAGATGAAATAATCATGACACCAAGCCAGAACTGAGACAGTAGGAGATTGGGGACTGATGTCCTACTTTTATCTGCCAGGCAGCATCCTTCCCTTTTACAAACCCTCTTCTGCTGGCAGAACGGAGGCTCTTTTTTCATAGTAACTGTTTTCACGGACATGGGGCAACTTCCGATTCAGGCCGAAAGCTACAGTAAAGAGCTAATCTTAGCGCTGGTGTACATCATACAGCCAAATTGCATTATCTGTCAGGAGTGTCTTTCTGGAAGGCGCAACTGTTAGTGGTATGATGGACAGAAAAGCCATTTTTATTATAAGATTTAGTGTAACAGAGAGGAATGCATGAGAGAGGGACTAAGAAAAACATGCGATGTAAATGCACAGGGACAGTACATACGGTGTGGAGGATGGAAAGGCAAGAACAGGATCATTAATAACAGGAGATGCTGTCTTTTCAGAACAGATTGCCTATATGAAAAACCTTGGTTGCTTCATCTGTGAGACTGAAGCACCAGTACGTGTCTTTTAGTGTGAGCTCTCGAGACCTCTTTTGGTACATTTTCATTGCATCATCATGCCAGAGATTAATTGAGGTATATTGAAGGTGCAGGATGACAGCACAGTGCGATGACAATGGCCAGCAGAGCAGGGCATTAAGTGACTGGTGATGGAGCTCCAAAACAAGGGATGGAGAAGTAACAGAGAACTGGGCATTACTGTCCTGGGGTTAAATAAGATACAAGAGAGAGGATGTTCTAATGAGTATGACGACTCAGTGAAATGGAAACCAAAGAAAGGTTTGTTGGCTCTAATTTTAACCAAACTAGTTCTTTCTTGCTTTCAGAGCACAATACCCAGCATATGTAGTGGTGTGGTTGCATGCAAACAGTAAGCACGCTCTGCAATTGGTTTCAGTAGAGCCCATCAGAAGCCAGATCTCCACAATGCATATGTGTGTGTCTGTGTTTGTGTGTTTGTATTCCACAAGCAAGGAAAGATCCCCATTAATTGCTGCGGGCAGGCTTGTGGGCAGGGATCTACAGGCAATGGGTATATTAACTCACAGGCAGCTCCTCGCTTTGACAATAGAGTTCAGCCTGGAACAACTTCTTGAGCATAATCTGTTTTAAAAGACAAAAGACAGATGCCTCATTTATGTCAAGAAATTTTGTATGTAAACTACACTTCCGAGTGAAATGTGCCCTCAAGGAATCTCTCTAGTGATGTCAGACACTCATATGCCTCGCCTCTACAGAGGTGGTGAAAATGGAGTAGAGAAAGCTGAAGCAATTGGGAGCCTTCCCCCTCACACTGCTGTAATTACCACACAGAAAGCATTACACATTTACCTCCTCTCCCTAAAGCGCTGTTTCATGGCACTCTTCACACGAGCAGTGAATTTCCATAAGTAAGCGGTGACCTACATTCAAGGCAGAAGCCTCACTCCCTGCTTTTGGAGTGCACTCTGGCTGCCTTCCAGCTCAAGCCTGAGATTCTCAGCATTTCATTTCCTGGCTCGTCCCCTTCGGGTTCGTCGGGGACTGGCTTTGCTGCGGAGCATCTGCACAGAAAGGTCTCTGCAAAAAGAAGGGTTGGAACAAATTTTTGTGGTAGGCTTAGACACTAGTCTGACATAAGTTATAAAAATATAGCCTATAATGAACACAAATGAATAGGCAGTGAAGAAATTAGCAGCCTGGTTAAAATCTGGGCTTGTAAGAATCAAGACTGCAATTCAGTCATAACATATTTATTTCAAACTTTGGGAAACTCTTGCCCTTAAATGATGTATTGAGATAAAAGTTTAATGTTTGCCATTGATGCTTCATCCTGCTCTGGACCCTCAGTGACAGATGAAGCTACCAGCCTGCGAAGCGTAAGAGTACTGAACAGCCAAACAAAAGCACCACTGCAACCCTTTTGTGAGGAAAAAATGAGAGAGTGTCTAAGCTGACTGCATGATTAACTTCTTAATGTATTGCTTCAGTTCTACAACTCCATCAACCTGGCTATGAACTTCCTATTTCTGGTTTGGGTTTTGTTCTGCAAGTGAAGCAGTTGTTTGGAGGGCTGCAGCGAGTCATGGTAGGACCCCATGAATCACCACCATCTTTCGAAAGGAAGCTGTGCTCTAAGTGTGTCTGTCCCAGTGGTGTGGTGGCATGCAGAGCAGGCAGAGCAAAACCAAAGCAGAAATTAAAGAAATGAGCTAAATCTGCTCAGAGTTAACCATTTCTAGAGAAATTCAGACCAGCTGTTCCTTTGGAATCACACAGCACGTCTTGACAAATACTTCAGAATAAGCAGCACTGGCCTCACTAACATCTTCCACAGCTATAAGAGAAACTGAGTATTAGGACGTGTTGCCTGGGCTACAGAGGAGAGTTCCTTCTTCCAAGTTACCTCTGCCTAATGTGAAGATGTGCTTGGGCCAGGGCAGCACATTCCTGTCCATTCAGCCCTGACACCCTACATAACCACATAGAGTGAAAGGGGAACAAAGTAAGAAAAGCAAGTCAAACCATCCACAGAAAAATCCCCCCAAACTTACAGCACAAGGACTGAAAATTCTGAAAACTTGTAAACCAAGGGGAACTTTTCTTGACTAGTGAACAAACAGGGAAGATATGGGAATGAGTCTTTTGGGTTTTGGTAGAGCTAGTTCAGACTTCAGATCAACAGGGTCTTGTTTCAGGTAACTGACTTTTCTTCAACACAGACACCAGGAATGCTGACGTGGCAGAATGAAAATAACAAATGACCACGACTTCACAAGGATCCTCTTTCCCAGTAACCTGGCCACTTACTGGGAGGCTACTGATCTTGGGGAAGTGCTAGCCTTTGTTTCTTTTTTTTTTTTTCTTAGCTTCAGCCAACTGGAGCAGCCATATGTGAAGCTACCTCAGCATAAAGATAGATCAGGAGTGATATAAATAACAGTGGTGACGGGAAGCTTTGAGATTTTGCATGTTTTGACACCCAGCTATTTTCCTTAGCCAGGAGGGATTTCCCACCTTTTTTTGTGGTCACCTCCCTTTCCAGAGGGCCTCATTTAGTACTGCTCTGCCTGATTGAGGAGAGCACGCTGGGACTGTTTTGGTGGCTGGTTGGTGCAGTACTGTCCCTAAGCAGCAGTTGGGAGGGACACTGCTCCTCTGGGCTTGTGCCAGGGAATCACACAGGGCCTCAGTGCGGTACGGCTGTGCAGCGCTGACCCGCTGCGGCTGGGCTGGTGCTGTGTGTCCCTCCAAAACACCCCCTCTTTCACTTCCATTTCTGCTTTCACGGCTCCAGCCCACCACTGCTTTTTACTTATTTCTCGGTCTTGCTCTGTCTGCTTCTCCTTTTCTTCCCTCTCCCTCGTCTCTTTCCTCCACTTGTTTTCTCTTCTTCTTCTCGTTTAGTGTGTGCTTCCCCTCTGCTCTTCTTCAAAAATTGCTGCTACCACCCTCCACTACCATCACTCAGGGATCCTCACCCTTCTTAAACACTGAGCAGTGTTATGAGCTCAACCACCGCAACAAACCTGGTGGATGAACTTAATCCCTGAACTTTTTTCTGGTTGCTGTGCTATAGAAAAGGCTATTTTGGGCATGAAGGTCTCAGGCTTGCCAGCTGTGCTTTAC
Source organism: Phalacrocorax carbo (assembly GCF_963921805.1). Lineage (NCBI taxonomy): Eukaryota > Metazoa > Chordata > Aves > Suliformes > Phalacrocoracidae > Phalacrocorax > Phalacrocorax carbo. The sequence goes on along the minus strand of NC_087513.1, from coordinate 135,728,946 downwards.
CTGGAGTGATGTAACAGCCAAACCTACACCATGCCAACACTAGCTGCTAGGTCCAAAGCTAACACTGTGCTAAACTGGGATTTTAATCCATGAAAACAAACAAAACTGCAGAACTGCATTGTCCAGCGAAGAATTCAGAGTTCTCATTTTTCATGAAAAACCATGGGAAACTGAAGAACAACACTCTGCCACCAGGCACAGCATGAAGCAAGATAAAGACAAATGAATAGTACTGGGCTGCTTTCTTTACATAATTGCCTGGGGAAACCATCTAAAGCAAATTTGGATGCAAAAAAATGTCTGGAGGGATAAAAATATCAAGCAATTTTTAGTTCAAAAAAAGATGCCAATACTCTGAAACTTGACTATTTCCTCAGTGCTTAAAAGTGAGTCTGCTGAGTTTCCATCTCTCCTCCTGATAATGTGAGAGTAAAAGCTTTTCTGAAAGTAACAACATGTGCTTGTGTCCTCTCCCACCATTCAAAACAAGAAATGCTCCTCCTTCTAAAGCAGAAGCACATCTTTCACCTATTGCTGTAAATTGAGAGGTCGCGTGTTGGTATCAGCAACTCATGCCTTGATGTCATTAAACCTTCTATTTCCTTCCTATCCAGCCTGCCAGAAGCCTTTCCAGGATAACTTAGATGACTGAAATGCAACTCTAACACTAGCGTCCCTTCATCATGCTTATATAAATAAATAAAAAAAAATCACTAAACTGAAAGCAGGTGTTAAATATCATTAATAAATATAGACATAATTAGAACACCAAAAGAAAACTCATCTGGGAACATTCCTGACATTAACTCTTCCTCTCATCTGTTTTGGCTTCTTAAAGGAAAAAAGAGAAAAATCTAGTAGCTATCTTAATTTCTTTTAGGTTGTAGATATTTTTAATCAAAACCAAAAGCCTATTCAGAGTGCTGAGGGGATATGAGATAGACCAGCTCTTTTCAAAGTGAGAAGTGTAGAATAAATTTGAGATGGACCCGGGAAAATTCCATTCTTTCTCCCGTTGTCTCTGGGTGGCCATAGGATGAAGGGGCAGAAAGAGAGTATGAGGAAAGCTTAGGTTTTCTGTGGCACCTTCCCTGTGTGATGGCATGGCAAACTGAGATTGGGGTCACAAGAGCTGCATCAGCCCCCCGCTTCAGAAGTACCCCCATGGGGACTGTGCCCGGGAGAGGAGGGAGCTGGTGGGGCTGGGTGGGAGAGCAGAGAGCTCCTGCCAGCAGCAGGGACGCGTGGCACAGGGCGCCAGGGCACCAGGCTGCGCTGGAGTCAAGCTCACTTTGCCAAAGCTGGGGATAGAAGGAGTTTAAAATGCTTCTCTTTAATACAGGCTTGATTCTTACATGGGTACATTGTGAATTTGTATCCCATTAGTTAATCGGTTTAAATGGATTGTACAATCTGAAGGAAACAAAGAGGCAGGCGTGGGCAAGACTGCAGGGTGCAAATCCATGTTACCAGCCAACGCTGAAAGGGGGATTCACTCTTCCTCCTTTTCTCCCCTCCCTTGTGCCAGCGCTCTGACTGCAGGGTGCTAAGCTAACCCCTTCCTTTAGTAAGGTGAATGTTTTACTTGTTTTGTTTCATGGGGAAACAAGGCACCTGGAGGATGCGGGGAGACCACTATTCTCAGCAGTGGCTCATGTGGACGAGGCCAGCCAGGATGCAAAACTCTACCCATCGCAAAAATGGCAATTTCATCATGAACAGCTTCTCTTCTTGGGTCCACAGGGGCTGACTTACAGGCAGAAGTTGTAAAAGTTATTTAGTTCTGGGTGTCCTGGTAAAGTTAGTAACTACTCAGTTTGGTTAAAGAGCTTGGAACACAGTTCTACGCTTGTTCAGAAAATGAAAGGAACAGTATCTTTTCTACCTCTTACTTGCCTACTTCCTTTATGCAACTCACTAAAGTTACTTAAACACTGTGAAAATTATTTAATTGCCTACACACTACCTGTTAATGCTGATTAAAAACATCACATCCTTCTTGGGTTTCCTGGATTGAAGTCTGTGTAGCCCAAGTCTTGGCCTCAGAAAAAGAAAGGGAAGGTTCTTCTTTTCTTTTATGGTATTAGGACAATTCCCAGGGATTTGAGCAGCCAAGGATACGTGAGGAGAACAGCAGTGCAGGGGATTGCCACTAACACTCTTTGTTTGCATCCTGTTTCTCAGATAGAATTGCAATTTTGCATGTGCCTGACTGACACATGTGAAATATCTGACGTGCAAAGCCAGGAATTGTGTATGCACATCCCTGTTCCATGAGGAAATAGAAAGCTTTGCTGAGACATAAGATTCATACCACATGCAAAGATCAAATTTCTGCGCTAGCTACAATAAAGCTAGCTTTACTTATGACTTTCCTGAGTGCTTTGCAGGCTAGAAAGATAGAATAATATTGTCAAGAGTGGTTTGGAAGTTTTCAGAGCAAGAAATTTGGTGCCCAAACGTTTAAGAATCTCTATTGTACACAAAAAGCCTGGCAAGTGCGTGTGGGTGGGAAGGAAAGTCAGCCTGTTTCTTATGCAAAACCATGATCAATAACAGCAGAGTGATGGCTAGGGTGTGAGAGGGGGTTACATTGTGAAGAACTTGGATAAGTGAGGCAGCAAAGCTTCAGACAATATAAATCAGTTCAGATCTGAATCATCACTGTATACCGCAAGGGCTGGAGAGGAAAGAGGCTGTTTATCCCTTACAGTTTCTCCCTCCCAAACTGTCACCAGCTGCCCTACCCTTCTGCTTACAGGGGCACAGCCCTTGCAGACCCTTCTTCCTCCTCCCTTATCAGATTTTACAGTGGGTTGCCTTTTTCCTGGCACACCATTTTGTCTGTGTCCCACCACTTGCACCCTGGTGTGACTACATAAGCAAGTATCACACATCTTCGCTACCAGAGCCCCATTTGGTCTATCCCAGGCCGACCAGCCCCCCAGGCCTCCTCTTTGAGTTGGGGTGCATTCACTACGGAGCCCACTGCTCTCTGATAGCAGGCTACTGTGCAGCTCCTTGAATGCACCCTTAAAAAATGTCCTTTGCTGTGTTGCCTACAAAAATTCTAACTTCAGCAAGGATATGATACCTTCAGCTTGCTGTGCTGATCAGTTTTGCCTCATTTGCCCTCTTATTTGATCATCCATGTCCACCTTTGGCACAGCTGCTACTTAATGGGACCAGGAAAAGCCTTTAGTAAGCTCCCTGGTTGGAGCCATGTGCAGCTGAAACCACAGATGAGGCTGCTGGGCACTACCTCTATTAAACTTGCAATAAGCAGAAACATAAAACCCAATATCAAGCAACATTTGAGTTGGTCGGTCTTGATTGATCTGTTGCAATGAGCAGCATCTCAGCTGTTCTGGCTCTTCACAGTTGTCTCAGTACATGGTAGCAGAGTGCTGAGGCCCTGTATGCCCTGGTAAAAATGTAAAGTATGCAAGTATGGCCAATGTTACACGTTAGCATTTATTCAGGAATCAGTGAGTACACTCTTTAGATTTCTCGTATGATAATCAAATAATGGGAAGGCATTCAGGGGAAAGTTCAGACTACTGGTCCAGCTTGCTTGTTCTCACGTTTCCTTCCCAGTCTGTAGAGTTGTTTTCTTCCCTTTCCCTCTGAAACACTTTCTGCCCTGTGTCATGGTTACAGCTGTCTTCCTGGGGTGTGACATAGACATGCTCAAAACCTCCTGGTGACAGTAAGCAGAAACAAAGCTTGAGAGAGCATGTTCCTGTCAGCCAGCTGGGCATCATCATGCAGGTACTCTGGGTGTAAAGCCCAGTGCATTTTCCGTGGTGAGCTTCTACTCCCCTGCTTGCACAGGATTTGCAAAAATCTCCTCTGCCGGAAGCAGAGTGTTGTGTTTTCAAATGAGAAATCCTCCCCTCCACTTTTCTCATGTATTATCAGTGATCTCTGCTGTGTCCAAAGCAAAACAAACCCCAGAGAATAAAAAGTACTGAAAATGCTGCTTCAGACCACAGGTCTTCTGCAGTTGCTGACTGTCAAGTTCACAGCCAGGACACAACCTATATTTGTAGCCAGCCCTCGCCACTTCCTCAGCAACTCCCCAGATACTTCTGGGCATGCCGGGGTGTGTGGGGGACCTGAGCAAGCCCACACTGTGCGGAGGCACTCGGGAAGGCACCAGGAGCAGCCTGGCTGGTTGGCACCCACTTCCATGGTGGTGCTAGTGAAGGGCAGGGGCCTGGGGGCCACAGGCAGTGCAGGTTAAAGGACGCGGTGAGCACTGAAGGCAGTGCAGGCAGCTGCCCCCAAGAGACAGCAACAGCAAAGTCAGTCAGTGGAGCTTGCTGGAGGATGTCTTATCAGCTGTTTCAGGAACTGGCTGTGATTTTAACAGCAGTTTTTACCAAAGTAGATCAGTTACTTCCAGCACAGCCCTGTCTTCTGGTTCTGCAGCTAACTCAGCTGATGTCAGTGCGGGGTAGATGTATCATAAAGACACAATGACACAGAGCAGAAAATGCCATAAAGAAGGTGCTACCAGTGCCGGAATGGGATGCAATGGGAAACCAGGGCTCCTTGTCTTTAAGTACATTGGCCTCAAAGTAACTCAGTCAATGCATGTACCCTGCATGGAGTTGGTGCGCTTGGACCCTTGTACCCCTGCACAATGCTCCTCTGGACGGCCACTGTACTGGGGGTAGGAGGCACAGACAGGAAAGTTCCCAGGAGAAACAAGAGGTTTAGGGTTATCCGAATGGTTACAAGGAAATGTGGAAACCTAGTTCCCAGACCACCTCCCATTACCTGTCACCAGCCTGCTTGAGGAAAACAGTAAAACTCCTGCACAAAGTAGACTCAGATATGCTGTTCTTTACTGGAACTGGAGATGACTCTGAACCTACAATGACCTGGTTTACTATCCTTTCCAAAGTATTTCTTGTCGGCTCTTCTCATTAGCCATTTAAATGCCTGCTCCCTGGGTTGGTTTAGAGCGGCATTCAGCAAGCCCTCCTGGGGACAAAGCAGCCTTAGCAGTGTTTTGCATCCAAGCCAATGTCCCTTTCTTTAACATCATCACCCCAGGATTACTTCACAGCCAGCAAAAGCCAAAAGCCTGAGACAAAAGTGATGACAGCAGTCTCCCAGGCTAACATGGCCCAGGGGCTCAGGGGCTGGGCACCAGCTCTCCTGTGCAGCAGTGAGTAGAGGGATTTTCTCCCATAGAGTGGGTGGCCCAGTGCCTGGGGCATCTCAGAGGGTGTTTCTGCTGCAGAAACATAGAGAGGGGCTAGGAGTTTTGGTGGCTGTCTCCAGCGAGCTCAGGCCTACCCTGCTGCAGGGCGGTGCTAGGTGGGCAGTGGTCTTGGCCGGTAACTCCTCTCCTGGGGAGCAAACAGCTGGCACCACCAAGCATCGGTGGCACACGGTGTCCAACCGTGTATGTGTTGTCAAGGAACCGTTCAAGAAGGGATTAAAGGTGTCTGAAAACATCACTGCAGTGGTGAGTCTGCTATGGCCCTGTGTAGAGAGGCCCTTTGGCTAAGTATTGCCAGGAAAGGCATTTACTTGTTGCTTATACATCAAGAAACGTCATCTGTGCTGCGGTCCCTGCAAATTCATCCTCAGCACTTTCCTGCTCCTTTCCCCACAGATAAAATTTTCCCAGCACAAGAGACCTCGCTTCATTGCCTCTGTTCTGCAGAAATAAAACATAAACAAAAGCATGATATAAACATGGGAGACTCCTGTGTAAAGCTCTATCAAGCCATGCTCCCGCTCAGGGCTGGGTGAACCACCCTGAGCAGGGCTGTTTCTAAACACATACCGTATGTGCTTTAAAGCAAAATAGGAAATACCTGTGCTTCAGTCTCATAATAGTGGTGCTTGAATCAAAGCAGACAATTTGTAGCCAGGGTCGGGTTCACAAGAAAGGGTGAGGTTGCTAGAAAATCATAATGATAAAGCTTCCTGTTCTTATAGATGGATTTCAACAATGATGATTGCTGCCTCAGAAAAGGAAATGGATGTCTGCTAGCAGAAAAGTACCTTACTGCTTCTCCCTGCACTTGTGTGCCAAAAAGTCACACAAACAAGTGATTTGTGCTGGAAATGAGAGGAGGCTTCCTTTTGGAGTGTTTAGCTACAGCAACATTTCTATGAACTTGCAAAATTAAGGCTGCTCTCTTTTTCGCTTTTGCACAAACTTTAGGCTTTCTCCCTGGCAACGCGGAGTACCCTTAAGAGCTAGAAGTGCTCAGTGTCTTATGACTTTATTTTCTTTATATACACAATGACTAAAACAAAAGACAGCTGTTAATTTCAGGAAAAAAGCCACCACATAATAAATCTTTTGTGACACACCAAAATAACTTTCTTCGGGCAGACACAATTTAGCATAAGTGTTGTCTGCATTTGGTACTACTTACCATAAAGCTATATTCTTTGATTTCTATATATATGGGAAAGCAGGCCGTACATTACAGAGCTGCTTCTCATGTTATGGACAGAAAGTGAGATCTCACTTATTTTTTCCTTCTTAAATGACACTTCACTGAAGGCACAATGTGCCTTCTGTGTCCCGAAATAAGTACCCATCGATTGTTTTTCACAAATGTCATCATGTGCCTTTGTGATACAGGTGACAGATTTTGTGTTTGTTCCCATTTTGCTGTGAATCACCTTGAGTCAGCCAACCAAAAGAGTCTGAATCACCTCTTTGGCACCAAGGCTCACCTTTGCTGTGCCGGGAGGAGTGAGGCAGAAGGAGGCAGAGCACTGTGCACTGTGTGTTTTCCTGGTTATCCAGCCCAGAAACTATCTTACTTTACTCCAGGTCGGAAGGGTCGAGAGCAAACTGGTGCATCATCAGCTCCTCTTACACTTTGCCAGGAGCTGTCCGTGTGGCAAACATCTGGTTTGCTTCAGTGCCCCGAGGAGCACCAGAGATGGGGCCCTTACCTCAACTGGGCTGTCATGTAAAGCCCAGGCTTGTCCTTCCCAGGGAATTAATCTGCACTACACATCTGAATTTGAAGGGTAGCCATAAGACTGAGCAGACACCTGGAATAAAGCTGGCTTTCATTCACTCTGCCCTGGTTCTGACTGGACCAGAATAAGTATTTGTAATTGATAAGGACAGTTTTAATAAAATCATCTTGTTACAAAAGAAGGCATCTTCCATGGGATGTGTTCTTCAGCAGCCACTGTAGAAATGCTTCTTCAGTCCATGCTTCCCCATATGGAAAGCATCCCTTGTCCATATCCTAGAGGCTCAGGGTGACCTGAACACCCAAAGCACTGTCAACACCAAGTGTCCCCCCAGTTGCATGAGACCACACACCTTCACAGGCCATCATCCATAAGACAAGCTGATGTGCTGCTGCTGAATGATGTTGCACTTACTGGGACAAACACATCATGGCAGAAACATGCAGAATCTCATTGCAATGCTTTAACGCTAGCTCTAAAATGCTCAGACGTGAGAGAGATCCTGCTTGGATGGGTTAGCTCCTTGACCAAGCAAGCTTTGCTTCCATTTTGAACCACTGCTGTGGAGAACAGCGCAGCAGCACAGAATTCAGGTAGCTAGAAAACACTGAGTCAGTCTGATTGGTTTAATAATTTCTCAGGCTCTGCAGGTAAACTCCATTTACCTGGATTTTAAGGTAGGTAAGATTTTATATGCCAGGTGTTGTAGAAGATTTAGTGATCCTTCCTCTTGATTTCAACAGTTCTGTAGAAGGTGGTATGTACAGTTCTTTGTTGAGTCCCTCCTACATGTCTCTGTTCTTGGAGGATGAAAATAAATTTGGAGTCACCTTGAATCTCTTTTTTTTTCAGGGTATTGGTCATACAAGTAAGTAGGTAATTTGATACAAAGAAGATAATTTGCATAGGTTTTATGTTTTAGAAATGGGGGTACTTATGGAACAGTGTGTGAATTTGGGGTCTTGGTTTGTCTTTAGAAAAGTCAAGTTTGAAGTTCGGATGGAGCTAGGTGCACTTTTCAGACCACTTGCTAGGCTCAGCAGATAAGAAGTACGGGAACAGATAAACCATTTAAGGAAAAAATTTGAAAAAAAAAGAATCCCAAAAGGTCTTTTTCAGGTTTGTTTGCTTTTTGAAAAATGCCTGGTAGAATTCAGATCGGCTTCTGAGATGTTTCTGTGCTTTTAGAACCTATTCTAAATACAGGCTTGCGTATATTCATGCTAAAACTTTGCAAAACCCACTGTAGGATGCCTGCACTTTCTTCTGCTTTTATATATCTGTAGCTCATCTCCTCACTGTGGATTTACCAGTGATTCACATTCTGAGTACTGGATAAGGGTCATTCATGAAGTTGTTGCCCCACTTACACCGTTTTTTAAATGTCTGGATTTGGTCAGGAAATACTCCTTTCCACACTGGCAGCACTTTGGAGTTGTGCTTCTCTTGTCTGAAGTGAAGAACAGGGAAAAGTAAGGAAGAAGAAGGTCAGAGCACCTGCAGTTATTGGACCAGTTCAGGGACTATGAAGCAGGTCATTTCAAGATGCTGTACATTATATTGGGAATAGATGTGTGGCCAAATGTAGTAAGGGCTGTAGGAACTATCAAGGCACCTTAAAGTAACCTTTGTCTGTTAATATCCCAATATAGTCCACAAGAAGGAAGGAATTCAGCAACTGTTTATGAGCATGCCTGTACTGCTAGGTAAAGAGGCAGAAGGGATGACACACAAGACCGGACCCTGATCACCTGCCCAGCCCCATTGCTAGCTCACTGCCTAACCCAGGTTTGGGCCACTCCAGCAAGAGAAATCTGCTCTGGAGGGGACCATGAGGCTTGGCTTGGCAGTGTAAGATGAGTCACTGGACGTCTTTTACGCAGTAGTAAGGACACAGCATCTTGACCATCTTGCAGATTCTCCCACCCCCTTGTAACATAAGCATATTTAAAAGAAATAAAGGAGAAAAGATTAATTCAGAACACCTAAAATGAACAGAAAGACTGTAGTTCAGTCATGTAGGCAGCTGGTCTCTTTTGTTGAGTACCACATAAAAAATCCAGCTGGTTGATGATGCAGAGAACTGATCTGATAGAAATGCACTCTGTTGATTTGGACCAGATGACCTGCAGGACTGGATGACTTTGAGACGTTCACTCCAACCTTAGCCATTCTGTGATTCAAATGTCTGTGAAAATTTCTGGAGGGTTAACTTTGTCCCAGAAAACTTTATGCCTCATCTGGTACATGCTTGTCCATGCTGCTCTAATTTTGCCCTGAGAATTTCTGTTGTCACAGTTGGCATGGCATGAACATAAAACCAAAAGAATTAAATAAACACCTTGCTGGGAACTATGCCTTGTTCAACAGAAATACCTTTTTTTTTTTTGCCTAGGCTATGTCCAAATCACACGTGATTGCTGGTGTATATTTCTGATATCGATCATCACAGGTTCATGCTCAAGAGTCAAATGGGAGCTGCAACTTTTCCTATTAAGGTTAGTCAAGGCCCCAAAACAAAATAGCCAGCCTGCTTATTTTTATAAAGCACAATTATGTTTCAGGGATGAGCCAGTAGACTGGATTTTCTGCTGTGCTCATCACCGAACTCGACTAAAGCTGACAGTCCTCCCATTGCTGCCACTTGTCTTTCTAGCCACTGGACTTCAATACCTTATTGCCATATTCTGGGGGGATGGACTGAGGGCTGGGACTTTCAAACCACAAGATTATTCTAAAATAACCTGCTCTGAACTAGTGGCCGTGAACAGACACATGCGCACACACCAGGAGGCCAAGCCTCACTGGAGAGAGAATAACACCAAAAGACATTCCCATAGCAATCAGTCTGGCTGAGTTTTTAATAGACCAGGACGCTGGTTTAGAAAAAGAAACAAACCTTTCTGCAGGCCAAGCACATCTCTAAATACATACCTGGAACTCAAGACGTTTGGGGTGGCAACAGAGCGGTTTTGCTTCACAGAGAATCCTGGAAGACCCTGGGGGAAGGCGGAGTGGTATTATATTTCTTAATAGTCTTATTTAATATAGTTGAAGGGAGATGTTTTGACTCTGCAATATAAACACTTAAGAAAAAAACCAACATAGGGCTACAGTGTGCACTATAATCTGAGGCTAAAAACCGCTTAAACTTCATGATTCACTTCTCTCCTACCCTAAAGATCCTGAACAATAATAATACCAGTGTACTTCTGATCATGTGTCTCAGCTAACTGTGTTTCCATTGATTAATGCTTTGAGAACAACAGCAAAATCTGTAATTACTGCCTAGTCGTGACCTAGATGCTGGTTCACTAGAACTAGGCAGGACCAAATAACTTTGCCCCAACTGACCTAGCACAAGTGTGAAGAATGTAAGAGCAGCAGGAGAAACCTTTATGCTGGGATTTTAGAACAGTTACACTGAAGGCAGTTGCACACCATTGGTATAAATCTTGTTTCACACAATTAAACATGTTAGCTGGAATGAGCCTACAGTTTGCCATGCAAGCTCTGAGATGTGAGAAGGCTGGCAGCCCACTAACATTCACTGCATCCCCCCTTTTAATATTCTCAGGTATTTTATCATGAGGCTCTTATTTACTTCTAGACATAAAAGTAGTTTTGTGCTTTTGTTGGTTAGTTTGGTTTATATGTAAATGATCTTTAGTAAAAGGCACTGGTTTGTTTTTCAAGCATTTAGAGATAGTTATTTAAGCTAAGAGTTTGGCTACGCTTTTGAGTGACGGTTAGTTCAGCGTATTAGTAAAACTTATTGTATAGAAGTAGAGGACAACAGAGATATTTCTGTCATTACAAAGAATGTGCTACCTGTAAGGTGTAGCCCAGACTTAATAACTTTAGTGAGGTGGGAAATAGTTCAGACTTCTAAGAGATGGGAGTGAAATGACCACTTAGCTGGCCCAAGCTATTTTTGGTGGTCTAAGCAACAACAACAACAACAACAAAAGTAAAGCAGAGGAAAAAGGAATCCACCAGGATTCCTGACACTCCTGTGCTAAAGGCAGCCTGAAGTCCCGGAAGGGAACTGCCTTCATATGTCACAGATGACAAGCTTAGTTTAGCAATGGGAAGTTTACTTGAGAGGCTAATAAGTAAAACACTCCTCCAAGTCATTTGCTAATTTGGATTAAGAAGGGAAATACTTTAAACTCTTGTCATAGACACCAGCTGCAAGCCCCCGCTGGGAGAAACTCAGCAAATTTTCTTGGTCCAAGAAGCAGTGCCACTGTGCGAATCCTAATCTTTGGACTGTGAATTAAGAAAAAGTTGCTCATTTGACACATGACAAACAGAACATAATTTATGATCTTAACTTTAAAGCGCCCAGCAATAGATTCTCATCCAAAGTTCATGCAAATCCTGAAGCTGCTAGAGCTGCATAATTATTTATTTCACAAGGAATTAGTGGCAAAGGGCACTGATTTTCAAGCAATGAGAATTTGGGCTTTCTCCTTAACTTTGATTTTGTTATGGGTATTCATCTTTTAAAAATATATAATGTACCAATTATTTTGCAGTGAAAGTAAAACTCTCAAGCACTAACCAGATTCTGAACTGATGAGCGAGGAACAATTTGATTTCTCTTCTGCTTTTAGCAGCCTCTGGGATTACTTTTGCTTTCAGAGAGGCAAAGTTGAGCAACTGTTGCAGGGTATTCATTCCCAGCAAGCAACCTGTTTTTAAAATTTGAACAAACATGATTCCCCCCAGTGTCTGTGAATTCCAGACATCCAGCTGGGTGCTGCTGATAATGAAAAGGAACTGACAGCTACGTCCCAGCTGTCCCAATGCAGAGTCAACTTCTCTGTTTCAAAAAGAGAAAATCAGCCCCAAGTCTTGCCTGTATCCCAAGCGGGAATGAGGTGATTGGGCTTCAGAAATGGTGTCTGGCATGGGTGAAAGTAGAATAGTAAGTGGTAAAGTAAGAAATCTTGCACTTTCATGGCTGAAAAAAAGCAATCAGCCTTTTAATGTTGAGTCAAGTATGAAGTGATCCATCAACTTCACGTAAAATATATTCCCTTTCCATTCACGTCCTTGCCCGGTATACTCTTCTGAACCAAGATATTAATGTTGAGGCTGGATGCACCACAGAGTGTGATGAGAGGATTATTTCTGTGGCGGTAGAGCGATACCCCTCCAGCAGCACCAGGCTCCGGCAGTAATACCTGTTCATGGGTGTTACTCTGAGCATATACAAACACGGTTCTTTGTTCCGTCAGCTGCTCTGCGTGTGACATCGGGCTGTTTCAGAAACAGCCTTTTTTATGCTGCCCTGAGGACGAATGAATATATGCCTACTAGGTAAGATATCATGACATTAAAAGTCCAGCCTTTCAGCCATGAAGAGTTAAAATTGCCATGGCCTTTTTAAAAAAGCGATCAATTTTGTGATTGCATTCTTGTCTCCTCCCTCCAGTTTTAGTGCGTAGTATGTGCCAGCCCGATGTCCCTCAGTCCTTTGCATTTAGAATGGTATGGAAACAGCAGCGGTTACTTATGTATGCTCCCGCCTGCTTTCTTCCCTGTCAACTGATTGCTCTTCTTAAGGCACACAGTGCAAACCTGCTAATCATAAAACCATAGAATCATAGAATTGTTTAGGTTGGAAAAGACCTTTAAGACCACCAGTCATAACCTCCCCTGGGTGCACCATCCTTACAAGTGAAGGAGGTTACTGTTGGGGCTGCAGGATCTCTCAAAGATATTTGCAGCCTCAGTTTGCTGTGTTGAAGCATTGTTCTAGGTGAATTAACTCTTTTTTTTTAAGATTCTAAAAAGATGTGTTTCTGCATCTCGTCTCTCCAGTCAGTCTGTGATCCCAGTGGAGGAATTTTTGCAGGGCCTGATTACCTCTATTTCCTAATAATTACTTGCTAATTATCTTTTGCCAGTGAACATTTGTTAATAATTACCACAGTGGCATCTAAGAGAACACTTCCTCCCTGTAAGAAGTATGTAAGATATCTATAGTGACTGTAGAATAACGTCTGGTATATAGAAACTTTCTGAATGGAATATCAATGCAAGTTAACAGTGGATTTAAATGATCTGCACATGACTTTTTAAGAGGCAACTCAGCATAAACGCAGTCAGAACAAGTATTTTAAACTGAAAAACAAGTTTTCAATGCCCAGTTTCATAAATGTTGCCTTTTCTTGACAAAGGACATTGATTCCAGTGTAGTCTCTGCTGCTAAAGGTATTTTAATGTTATTCTACGTTGATATCTGCTAATAGCACACCCAGGTGAATTAAAGCAAACCAATCCAATGCCAGGTATGTTCTAGAGGGGACAGGTGACACTGTGGGATGTTCCCACGGAACAATCACACTGCTGACAGGCATAGAGAAATCTGGGGAACACTGGCCAGGATCCAGGGAACGTGGCTATATGGCCAGCTCTCCTTCCTACGCAGGTTGTTGGCTGCACCATAACCCGGGATTAGTCAGTGTTACCAGAGCTGTGTGAGCTGCTCCTGCAAGGTGTGTAGCGCAGCAGTGTTGCCTCTGGTTGGCTGGAGCACGGAGGGAGAGGGGAGGTTTGGTGGGCACTCAAGAGCAGGAGAGCCACCATCAGTTTAACCTACATGTGTACTTTCCTAATCAGAAATGCTCTTTTGCAATTCCTCATCACCATTGCAAATGCCTGGTTCCTGTGGGGCAGAGGGAGGAAGTCGGATTTAGTGACTGTTTCTCAAAAACTGTTTGGCTTTTGTAGCATTTTGTTTTCACTACCCAAAGTTGCCCACTGAGGTCAGAGCACTGCATTCACTTTCACTGTACACACACTAACACAGACTGAGGAGGACCTCTCTCTGTCACAGGCCAGTGTTTTTTCTCCTCCCCATAATCATTTTAAGCACCCTGTAATCTGTGGTACAGAAGTACATCTACTGAGGTGCAGGACAGCAGTGGTCTGAATATGGAGTTCACAGAACACCAAAAAGAAGATGAAATAGTCCTTTCAGACCTCTGAGCCTAAATTAAACTTGCAGCTTTCATGTCATTTGCTGAAGTTTATTAACCATAACCTCATTTCTCCTCTCTTTCTTTCTGTTGTCATTTTCCCTGTGCAGCAGAGCTGATGCATTGGTATCAGCATGAGGTACAGAGATTTATGCAACAGAACATTTCCCAGACAGCAATGGCAGGGTGGCAGGAGGAGCACAGATGAATGAAGGACAATCTACGCTAGAGTACAAAGATCTGAGCCTACCATCCTGAGGTCAAACTAATGCCTTTGTTCATTGAAGCTATCCTGCACCTGTCAACCAGTCGTCGTTATCCTACAATGCATCAGGAGCAGCGCAGACACAATGTGAGTGAGAGGAAGAGAAAAAAACAGCAGGTGAGGAGCTCAGGTTTGGCAGCATGAGAACCCATTAAACACCTAAGCTTTCTGGTACAGTCAGGACTAACATGGAGGTATTTGAACACAGGTCACGGAATATTTCCCCCAAAAGATGGCGCGGGGCACTGCTAGGCTCTCCGGTTGAGTGTGGTGTGGGGACTAGTGTTGAAAGCCTGAAAGCAGTGGGGGTGCAAGGGCCCCGTTAGAGGAGGCTGTCTTCCCCCACAACCTGCTGCCTCCTATTCCCCATCTCTAGTGTTGTAGCTTTGCACTAAAATCCAATATGTGTTGGCATTTCAACATGGGAAGAGGGACAAGGATCCCCTCACCCTTTCTAATAAACCCACCTCCGATTCATCAGGATTGAAAGTAACCCATGGGAGGAAAGGACAAGTGAGGCCGCGGGTGATGTGGTATCATGGTCTGCCCAAGGGTGCTTTACACAAATAGGGTCAAGGTCACACTGTATGTATGAAAGAAGAATCCAGGGAGACAGCGGTGTCAAACATTGAACAGTGGGGACAGATTTTAATAGGGAGTTGCAATATACAATTATGAATGCATATTTAGTGTCACCTACTAAGACAAAACATTCCTGAGTAGGGAAGGGACAAAATTTTTCCTGTATCTGTCCAGAAGAGAAGTCACTCAGACTAAGTATGCTTTTACATGGAGGAACAGAAAAACAAGTTAATAAAATTAATAATGTGACCTTTGTATCTAAAGCACTAGTGACCTTGTTTGCATTTTTAAATTATGATTTTTGTGAATTTATGCACTACTTGAAATTATTGCAAAAATAATTTGGATACACAAATTTTACCTAACTTGCTTGGAAGAGTTGTTCTTACATATAGCTTCTGTTTAAATAGCAAGCTAATAACCTTAGAGGAGAATATTTAATGTATTCCTTAAATAAATGAAATAGCCACAAAACCACATAGTGATCAGACAAATCTTCTGTAAAAATATGACCTCGTATTTGGAACGTTATTTTGAATATGATTATTTACACAAATATTTACAGTGCTGCTGAATTCTGCAAATAATCTTGTGGACTAGAACCTACTTGTCGAGTTGTTAATAAATAGCAAAATAAAAGTGGTTTTAGACACTGCTTCAATTAAAGAGCTGTCTTATTTCCAGAAGTACTCAAATGCCGTATTGCTACATTCACCAAATGCATTCTGAGGGTAATAACAGTGATTAATGAGCTGTAGCAAGTGACTTATTAGAAGGAACTAAATATATCATTCTTGCTGACTCTGAAGGAACACCTGCAAATATTTATATGGGAGACTGTAAGGTCCTGAATCTGATGTACTGCCGAACAAACTTTGTACCCACCAAAAGGCATCACTGAGGTTGATGAGATGCCTTCTGGATCACCACACCAGTATGGGTGAAGGATGGTATGGTGTCAGGCTTGAATAGAGATAAAAGAATTATTAGTCTGGTACCAGTTTGGGGATAAGATGGTAAGGAAAAGAAAAAATCCAGAAGTTTAACAACAGAAGAAAAATCTTAGAGGCACCATCTATGAAGAGTCCCCAGGTAAAGAGGAATTCCCATCTTTGGGGTAAATAAAACAACTAGAAGGTCTGTTGGCATGAGCTGGCCTGTACTGGCAAGAAGTCGGTGAACACCACCAAATATTTGATGATATCCTCTCACTCTTAACACTTTTATGATTCCACAATTTTGCTGTAATGTCTAAAAATCAAAGTTACCTCCTATAGGCATGCAGTACCTCAGCTTCAACATGAAGAAAAAGTTCCCAGAAGAAGACTACATTTTTTGTGGCTCCTCTCTGTGGTTTCTCACTCTTCCCTGGACTACCAAGAGCCTCACTGAAGGCTGAGTCTAGCCTTTGAACAACATCTAGGTCACCACCCAGCAAATGCACCAAGGAGCTTCTGAAAAGAAGCTTAGTAACCTTTCTGCATCAAACATTTCAGCTGCAGTAATGTGGAGAAATGTAGACATGCCTGGGGATGGGAGGGCGGAGAAGAAAGAACTCCTTTACTCTTTCTTTCTCTTTCCACTCTGAATTTTACATTTTTTGTGGGTCCAGGTTTTCTAAAGGCAAAGAAGCCTCCTCCCCCGTTCTCCCAAGTCATGCTATTGCCTACCCCACAACTACAGGCTGTGATGTCCTCTTCCCTCCTGTTCGTTTTCAGCTGAAACAGAAGAGCAGGCAGCAATATGTGGCTGGCACACAGAGGAGCAAAGGAAAATGCTTTTATTTTGTGCCCATAGCTTTTAATTAAGGCTCCAGCAGGATCTTTCTGCACAGAGACCAAGATTACCTAGTACAAAACTGAGAGGGCGGGATATGGAGAATAATGAATCCTAAAACACAGAAAACTGTATTCATCAAATCAATTTGGGCTACTGGGAGGCCAGGGAGCATTATGGAAATGAGGTGACAAGTAAAGCAAGGTCTGAAGACCCAGGAACAATGGGCTCCACTTTCCCAGTCTTGCCTGGGAGGCAAAAGCACTGTGCAGAGCCTCGATGACTGTGGCTCCCACATCTCCTTCGTGCTGGCCCAGCAGCTGTCCCTGCACAACAGGAGATCTCCCCTCTGAGCAGCTGACCCGGAGAGGCGATTTCTGCGTGACTGAGCGTGTACACGCTGTGGGGGCTCTGGCAGTCTTTTTTTTTTTTTTTTTTGTGGCACCACAACCCCAAATCACTGTTGACTGCCAGGCTAAATAATTTCTCCCTCTCTCTCTCTCTCTCTCCCTCGCCTGTTTACGCTCTCAGATTATTGTGGACAATTACCAGGGTTCACCTTGGTCATTGCTTCACCAGCTGTTATACTAGCACATACTTTGTGCTTTCAAGTTTTCTACACATGCCATCCACTCCAATTCTTGGTTTTTTTTTTTCAGAATTTCCTGTTCTGACTGAGTAGTTCTCATACAGAAACATTTAAAGCTACGTGCAAGGATGTGTTTTCTACCATACCATTTGTCATTTGAATTGTGAGAGTAGGGCAACTGTTAAATGCTTCAATTCAACATTAAATTTATTGCAGAGTGTCTTAAGTGCTCTTGACAACTTTTGGGCTGTCTTGAAGCAGTAAACCCCAGGTGTGCTTCCCAGTTGTGAACACTTCCCAGAAACAAGCATGTCTAGCAGGTCGCAACTGAATTTTAGCTTGGGACCCAGATAAACATGATTTTGATCCCACTCATGCCCTGTGTACCTTGCTTCCCATGGAAAGCAGCTGGGCAGTGGTGCAATGCTTTCCCACAGACCTCCCAGTGGGGACAAGCAAGGGGGCAGGACTGCAGTGCAGAGGGGCTAGTGGGAAGCCCCTCTCAGGGAGGGCTCATGGTCTTAGTGCATACTGAAAGGTGGAAGGAAAATAAAGGGAAGAAGATGAGGTTATAGCAATATGTCTGTGGGTGGTACAATGTGGGTGGTAGAACTTTAGAGCCCAAGCTAAATTTGTCTCATTAAAATGGTGTGACTGGGTATTGTCAAAAAGCCTGCTGGCAAAATATTTGGGAGCAGGGTGAAGAAGAGGAAAATGCTTAACTTACAGCCCAGCACTGCACTGCAGTGTGTGATTTGAAGCATCATATAATGAATGGACAAAGTACAACATAAGACAACACCTCAAAAAAAAAAAAAGAAGAGTCTTAGAAAAAGAGATGTAAAATACAATATAGTTACCTGACTTAGCCCCAGCTTATTCAATCATGACCAGGCCCAGGTATGTTTAAACATCTGAAAGGTGAGCCTTATTTAAGGAAAGTCAATAAGTGCAATTTCAGTTGTGCAACTGCACAGTTGTACATTGAGCCTATCCTCAGTGTTCTTGCCTGGCTTGATGGGAGGGATAAAAGCAGAAACAGGAGCTGAATGTAGCAATTTCTAGCTTCCCCTCTAGCAATGAATTCAAACTTCTGACTGGACAAAAATGTAGAGGAGTCCAGGGCAAACATACCCACTGGTATCTCTTGACTCCAAGCAAACTGCATTTCATTCACAGATTTTGTCAGCTACGCACATGCTAAACTCCAGTCCTATCCCGTGTGCTTCTCCATCCTGCATGCATTGTATACAGAAAACTGACTGTTGCTTGACAAAAGGATGAGAGTAGTGAAATGATCCTTCAGCTCTTCCCTAGTTCCTCAGGTGCTTTCAGCTTCCTGCTAACAATATGGAAATGTCGGTTTTACTCTCTTTATTAGAAAATGCAGCAGGGAATATTGCCAAGTTCCTCCAGTGCTAGAAACCAGAATTTTGGTTCAAATCCAAAACTGAAAACAGTTTTGTGAGGTCAGCCTAGGTCCCTAGAGAGTTGGTTCCTCCTGTTACAAACACAGAAGAAAAAAGGCATGAACAGCTGCTGTAATCAAGATCTCACACACATTCCTACATAACCTAAATGAACACAGCTTGTCATAGGCTGTGCTAATGCTTAAGCATTTTGTGATCAAACAGCTTGGATAAATTCTTGAAGTGAATAAAAACCAAGCCATAGACAACGCCTGATTACCCAATATATGTCAGCCTTGTATTATTCAGGTAGTTTCATGAAAATCTGTTTCCTATAGACTTTTGTCCCCTGGCTGATTTATGTCTAGTGAAGTTCAAGCTCTGATTAAAGCACTGGCTTTGAGTGGGGTTTTCACAGCTTCCTCTCCTGTGTATTCACTCTGGTGTGGTAGTGCCAGACTTTGTAAGGTCAGACTGCAACCTTCCCCTCTGTTATACCACAGTCAGAGCCTTTCTCCTTCACTAGCCTTCTAGCCACTGCCTTTCATGAAACATATTTTGTTGATGCCTCTGCCCCCTCTCAAATTTTGTTGGCACCTGTCGATGGACGCAGACTTTAAACAGAGAGGCAGACAGAGCAATGCACACAGCCAATGTGGTTGCACAAGTGTTATTTCCTTTGGAAACCAGACAAATGAAGAAATTGTCTAAAAGTGCATTTTACAAGCCTGCCTATTTTTACTCTTTGGATATTTGAGTCCTCTGTGCCCAGTCTGAATAAAATGCATTTAGCATGATGCTGTTCTAATGGAAAATCAAACAACTCAGGCCCAATGGCTACAATGGAAACAAATATTGTTTCATATGCTCAACTCGCCAGAGGCCTGCAAATAAAACAGGAGTAGATACATAGATTATATTAATAATTAAAGTCTCTTTTGGGGGCCTTCCAACGTTTCAAGCTTTCTCTTTCCCTCCTGAACTCACATAGAGTGTCTCTCTCTTTCACTTCCCTTGTGTTTCCAGAGGCCTCCATGTAGCACAAGCTGCTGGGACATGACCCTCCCGAGACCTGGCAATGTCACACGACAAAGGTACCTCCCTCTTGCCCTCACCTGCCTGGAGGAGAGCCATCACTGCACATTTGCAGTGGCAAGAGCATTCACCTGTTTAAGATTCCCAGAGCTGGGTCAAGCTTTTTGCAGCATTTGGACCAAATCCAATGCATCTCTGCAGCTGTGGATACCTTGGTACCCTGTATTTTCAATGCTCATTATGCGTGGACACCAAATATAATTACATATGTGCTGTATTAACAACACAGCTTATACTGTACCATTTTGCTAGTAGGGACATTGTGCAAAGCTACCATTTAGCAAAAAGTACCATGACTCTATCTTTATCTGTGGGAACCAAATATCAGTAGGTGATAACCCATGTTTTACTAGCAAAGCTTTGTTCAGTAACAGAGATAAACACAGATTGGAGACAGACTCCATGCTATTTTTGTGAGACATTATTTTGATATCTTCTTCACTTAACAGTCACAGAGGAACGATAGGATGAGTGTTGATATATCCATAGTAGTAATATGTCATATATTAAATCCCTGCCAAACAAACTGCAAAGTCAGGCATTACTATTTCAGATGTACCCCGACTACTACAAAAGTTAGTAATTCTATCTTGGGGATTAATGCTTTTTCTCCCAAAGAAGTTAAACCTACTTACGCCTACTTTTCCCTAAAAAAAATCTCTATTTTTTCCCAATGATGCCAAAACCAGTTCCTTTACTTGACTGTCTTGCATTTCTGCCAGAAGAGCTTCTTTGACATTAGTGTTCCTGTGAAGCTAATAGAAAACACCCCTTCTGCTTCTCTTAAATATTTCCATCCCTAAACCATGCGTACTTTTATTGCATATTTTTGGTAATATCTGAGAAGTAGCCAGCCTGGTGTCTGTTAGCAGACCTCCAAGAGCATGCCCTTCAGTTGTGAAAAGAGCTGGGGAACACGCTGTGTCAGCCACCCCATGTTAACAGTCTCAATTATTTTATGCAGCATCTTTTTCTGCTCTGGTAATAACAATCTACGTTTTGTTTGTGACTTTGACAGGATTTTGCTTATTTGTGTTGGTTTTTTTTTTTAAACCACAGAGGTTCATAACAATTTCCAACTCTGCATTTTATTCCCCAGCACCTTCATAAAAACCTCCAGAGAGTGTGCTGGAAGCACATTTCCCACTAGCCTTCTTTTTGATTAGAAATCATACTTTCAAACTGAAAATCACCCCTTTGTTCACCACAGGCAAGAAATGATTTATGGCCAGATTCATTTAACAGTGCCTTCTCGTAAGCAAAGGTAAAACATTTCGTGCACAAGGGACTAAGGCTGAAGTTGCCCTCTCTGGCATTGCTAGTCGATGCCTAGGCTTTGCTAGAGCTGTGGTGCACAAACTGCCACTACTGCTGTTTCCAAAGATGCTGGGGACCCAGGGACATGCTCTGCTATAGAGCTTAGTTCCCTCCAAACTCTTATTTTCCTGTGAAAAACCTTTGGTTATGAAAGGAACCCAAAAAGGGTTCCCGGGGCAGAGCTGCATGGCCACAACACTGCAATGTTTATCCAAGGGCCCGTGCCAGAGCTCTGCTGATGCCTCAAGCACAGAGATATATTTAGCACCAGTCATCTCTGCAGACATGGCTCCTATTTTGACTGGTGCAAAATGTTTGCTTTTTTCCTTCCTTTATCCTTTGGGGTCTATATAGTGAGAGGACATGTTTTTGTTCCTGGGGTGGCCAGGCCTGGCTCTTCTGCTGCAGATGGCGAGGCAATGAGACTGGCCAGCTTATCTCTCAGAGTCTGCATGAGGGGCATATGTTCTGGCACTGCGGTCCTTGAGCTCAAATGCTTCCTCTTCTCTTTTGGCCCAAGTCTATCAAATGAATGCAAATGCCTAAAAATGATCAACAGACTGATAGATTCCAAATACAGCAACCATTCCTTCCTTCCCCTCTATGTATTGTCACTGCTTCAGTAATGCTGAGCTCACGTAATGCCTTAGTGAGGACAGAGAACTACACGATCTGTTCTGAATTTCACTTGTTTACACCCTGCTGTCTGTGGCTTTTCCTTCAGTGTCGCTGTCATGGGAATGACATTATCGTGGACCAACATCCAGCTCAAAAGGAGAAAGTATTTGAGTTGTTTTTACACTGATAAACCAGGCATCTTCTGCTGCAATGTAATCCACCGGGCCCAGGCAGAACCCCTTAGCAGGGGTGACATGGCCGTCCTTGCCCCCACAACATACACACTCTGTGGGTGTCAATAAATGCTTGCAAAGCTTTATCAGCAAATTCACTTTCTGCAGCTTTTCCCCAAGTTGTGGGCTTGGCTGGTGTCTCCCACAGCACATTCAGCTTTTCTGGGTGGGGTAGAAATTGGGGATCCTCAGGCCTTTCTGCTCGTGCTTTTCGGGCTCTCTGCATGCAGAGCAAGCACGCACATCCCCCACAAGATAACATCCCTTGCTCGGCGTGCTCTCACTGTCTGCCCAGGAGCAAACATGAGGTCTTCCCAGGGGGCTTTGATGTAGCGCTTGGTGTCAGCTGGGCATCCTGCCAGGGGCTGCGCCTGTCCCTCTAGGTCATCAGCTCAGCTCTCCTGCTTTCAGTCACTCATGAACATCTCTCCCCAGTCTCTGGCTAAGGACAAACTACTTGCAGGTGTGCAGCATGCCGCTGGTGTCCGTGGCACAGTCCTGACGGAGCTTTCCACCAATGGCTGTCAGAGTCACTGCTACAGACGAGGAAATGGGGGAAAAGCCAAATGTCTTGGCTGGTCGAAGTGCAAATCTTCTGTTCACCCCACAGTGCTGCCTCCTCTGCAGGCATGTCTAGGTCAGAAATGAGCCACAAGTTTCTGATCCACTGCAAAATCTTCCAATTAGCTGATATTGAGGGATTTGCCTTCAGCCCAGGGTGATGTTAACCTCTGGGCAAAGGATGCTGTGATCCCAATTTCTGTTTGTTCTGCTCATGCAACATTTTTTTCTGTTAGCCAAAAGTGAAGAAAACAGGCTTATTAGTGATAATGCTGTCTACGTTTTCTGCAGAAGTTGGTATTGCCTGCCTCAGCCTGTTACACGGGGGAGGGACCTGCTTGTCCTGCTGCGAATAACCATCGCTGGTTTTGTGTAGCTGAACAGAGTGCTGAAAAACTAATGATGGTGAGAAATGTGCCTCCCACCCGAAAGAGAAGGTGCAATCTCTGGCTTCATTTACATAGCTACCTTCAGAGCTGATCCTGACTGCAGCTATGTTCAGGTTTTTTAGTAGCAGCACCAGAAAGACATTTACATAAGCAGAGCATCCAGTCATAAGAGTAGCCATATCTGACAGACCATTAAATGGAGTTTTTTTAATGGGAAAGTGTATGTATATGCTGTTCATTAGAGTTTGGGGGGCAATTTACCTCAGATGTCCCATAAAGAAACAAAGCAGAGCTATCTACCATGAACTTTATGTATGATTGTGTTATTGAACTATCTTGTTGCATGAAAATTCAATTTATGATTTCCACTTAATTTATTTTCCATTTAAATGCCTTTTTAATTACTCTCTAGGCAGCAAGCAAAATAAAATATAGTTTATGGCACTTTTAGTAACAAATCCATTGTTAATTTTCCTACAGAGCTGAATACACTAGCAATTTTGAAGTAGCTTTTATTCAGATATCCCTGACGTTTTCCAAAGAAAAATGTGTGCCAGCTCCACAGCCTGAGAATGAGAATGCATCTTTCTTTTAGCAATGATTAACACCCAAACACATGAAATGACCTCCCAGACAAAAGAAAAGGTGCTTGCAAGGCTTTTGAGAAACTGCAGAGCACAGGAACACAGCAATTGGTAAATTCCTCTTCTCAGGCCATTGGCATTTTCATATGGGAGTGGTACGATTTTGCTTCAAAGAAGAACCACCATAGTACACCAGACATGAATAAAAATCAGCATGAATAAATACCAGACTATTTATTTGGAGATCATACTTCCCTACCATCATTCAGCACAATGAAGTTACATGTAAGTTAAATAAATTAAATACATTTCTCATTCAGATTTTTATGCCTAACTGTTCCGCAGTCCTAGATACCATGCAATCATGTAATGAAAGACAGATGCTGCCATAAAGAACTTGCAGCTGAAACAAACTATGCACAGAAATGGGAGACGTAATAGAGATGCTGACTTATCAGATCTTATTAATTTAATGTTTGGGTCCACAGCCATCCCAGCAAAATTTTATCTGAAATGCTGCAATTAGGAGGAGAAGCACCAGGGCCCCCCTGTAGAGTCGATGGAGAAAGGTAGTCCTTGCAGAGGGGTGTCTGGAGCTCAGCTTAGCGCCGAACAAGGGAGAGGTGAACCCAGCCCTGGGTGCCTGGCCTGCACGCTGAGCACAGCTGCAGGCTTACCACCCACCGAGGCTGGCAGGGGAAGGAGTGAGCCCATGACCCCTGCCTGGCTGCTGCGCTGCATTATGGCTTTTCTACTCTTCCCAAGATGTCTGGATGAGGGAGAGCTCCATCTGTGTGCTCAGCAAAGCCTGGTGTCGCCCCTCTCCTGTGGGTCCTGTGTCCCAGGGAGGCAGGATCCTTTCTCCTTCATTTGGAGGGTGCTGCTCTGAGCATCCCTGCTGGAGGGGGGCTCTGCAGCCTGCCCTTCTCCAGCACAGCTGCACGGGAGTGTAGACAAGGTGGCAGTGGGACACCTGTGCCACCATCCACCACCAGCCATGTGTCAACTCCACCAAAGATCCTGCTGGGCACTGACCCCATGGACCTGAGCGCAGCAAAGCCCAACACACATCAATTTTCCAAGTGATTTTACTGTTTTTTTTCCCGGTCAGCATCGAACAGTTGCTGCATGCCCTTGATGCTATATTTAGTTGGTGTTCCGTATCTTTATATTTTCCTTTTTTTTGTTTTTGGTTGATGCTATGGAATGTTTTCTGAATCATAAATCTGCTTCTCAACACTCAGGCTTTGTCCCCCATGGAAAGATTTTTATCTAAAGCTCCATTATTCTGTATTTAGTAACAAGAGAACAGTGTACCCGTCATAACACCATAGCCAGCCTACAAGGTTTTGTCTTCAATAATGTTCAGAGTTACCATTTTTTGGGTGGCCTTTTTGATTAAACCAAGAAGTAACAGCTTTGCAGACAAAGAACACTGGATGTTTTCTGTAGACCAGGTAACATTCAGATATTTTGATGAAAGATGTGTCAAAATTATGGTTTATGGAAAGACAGAAATTATTCCTAGAATTTAACATATCTAGTGATTTCTTCAGGTAGAAAATACATGTTAATAAAAAGTACATTATCATCAGTGCTTTTCAAAACAACATTTGGAGAAATAGTTAATAATAAGGGGGTTTAAATCCTGAAAATAAAATTTAGCATTTCCTTTTAGGCCAAATAAAATACTTGGTTTCTAGCAAGCAAATCTCACTTTAAAAAAAAAGTCATGCAACTTGACAAATGTCTTTTAAGTATGATGTGATTAGCCCACAGACAGAAAAATGCACAGCTCTGGTCTTAGTTTGGGCATCAATAACTGATCTAACCTCAAGAGTGACTTTTGGAAATCTTGGCTTCTAAGCCCAGATGTTATAGAAGTGCTATTGGTAAGACAATATCAGAAGTATTTCAGTACAGACTACTCTGTACCTGGCACTGCAGAAACACTTCACAGAAGGCATACAATGGTTGGTAAAACTATAGAAAACTGCCACTTATTCTAACCCAAGCCTCAGAAGAAGACTTTGCAGGAGATGTCTCGGGGGTGGGGGGGTGGGGTGTCTTACCTGCCTTGCCTTTTTTTCCTGTGTTATTAACTCCATCTGTTTAACAGAGTAGGTATTACTGATTTGCTATCTCCTTTAGATCTCAGAGGAACTTGGCTGCAACTGGAAGTGGAACCAAACGGAAAAATCATCAACAACAAAAAACGGAGGAGGGGAAAAATATTAAAGCTGCTCTGCAGACATGATAATGCCAACTATGGAGATTTGACATCCTTGTTGGGGCACCTGGTGCTAGCTGGGGTGGGTGACTAGGTACCGACTAAGGGTGTGACTGGTGTATTGCACCCTGCGATTCCCTCCAGCCTGTGGAGTTCAGAGTTCTGGCCTGAGGACCGTCCTGTTTGTCAGCCAAGCTTTCCCCCAAAGAACAAGCAGTGTTGGTGACTTCTGTGACTCCTGAGTGACAAAAGCACAAGTCAAAGCCTGGCGTGCCCTGAATTCCACAAGTAGTCTTTTTTTTTTTCCTGCCTGCTTTGGGCAGGCTGCAAAGAATGGGGAAAAAAGACACTGGTATTGGTTCTGGAGGAAGTCCTACAGACCAGCACCCTGAAAGCCACCAGCAGACTGGGATCCAGCTGGTGAACTGTCCCTCGCAGTAATCAAATCCACAGAGGATCCACAGGGGAACAAATTCCTGAAGCTGAACGCAAGCTGACTTTTTGAGGGTATGTTACACACTAGGGTTAATATGACACTGCTGTAAGGTACAGATAACCAAGGTTCAAATCCCTCCACCATCTTTGATTCACACAGGGGGCTGAACCTAAATCTGCTAGATCCCAAAATGCTCTTTCTGAAATGATTGCATGCAGCTTTCTCAGTTCCTCCTTCTGGAGGTGTTCTCTTGTGAGTTGCATTCAATTCACAATTCAGTTGCATATGAAGAAAGAAGAAATGAGTCTCCAGCCCTAGGAGTTGAAATCTTACTGCAATTAGGAGTGAGGTCCGGAGGCATGCTGGGTCTGCAGTATCTTGGCTGTATACTGTTGACCACCTCAGGTGGGTAGGTCCCAATCCTCCTTGTTTGATAAGGAATCACAAGGCACTCAAAGGCTAGTCAGAGTGGATGTAAGTTTCGGAGTGAGCATAGTGGTATTTTCTGATGGAAAGCATTTTCAACTGAAAAAAAACCCAACCCTGACGAACTCCAGGTATGCTACATATGTGTATTTGATAATGTAAAAATTATGCATGATTGTTTTTATTCTAAAAAGAACAAATCAAAAGTGTGTAGCATACCACATGAAGACTGCAATTCCAATGAGTTCAACTGGAACTTCTCAATGAATTTAATTGGAAGAAACACTGAACCATCAGTGCTTCTTTTTACTTATTCTGCCACTTGTACATTGCTTATTTCTTATAATCAGAGCTACATATTTCTGCTGTAGAAAGAGAGGAACGGGGAGCTTCATTGAGACTGAGCTTTGTATTAGCAGCTCAAATAATTTCAACTTTATGAACATGTCAATCAGCTGTTATAATTCTGTTAGGTCATTTGCTCTGTTTGGGGTAACCAAGGAAAAGCGGTCATTTTAAAAACACCTCCATGAGTTAGAGGTAATCTTTAAAAGGGATTTAGACTCTCAGGCTTTCCCTCCTTTAAAAGCATAAAACAAACAAAAACAAACTCTCACAGATTACCTCAGGGTGAGCCACGAAATCTGACCAGACAGTCTTCCAAAGCACCCAAATACTGCACTGTTGGACTGGAAGTGCTGGGAGCAAATCCTTGGTGTTGAGGCTCCTGCAGGTCTACCTCAACTTGTCACCCCACCTTGGCCCCTGCCCAGGGCCTGTGCCTCTTTGGATTGGTTTTGGACCAAGCCCTCAGACCACACGGGGAACTGAGATCAGTCACAAGATCATTTTTCATTTCTGTTTTTGGGGTTGTTAGAGCTTTTACTACTTCTGAAATCTTTCCTGAGAGGGAATAAGGCCTAGGTAGGGGTAAAAAAAAGTACACCCAGGGAAACAGTAAAATGAGCTTTTTCTGCAGAATTAACTCAGTTTTAAGCAGCAGACACATTTGGCTTTGTTCTTCCAGTTAATTTGCCATGAGTGTGCAGGAACCTGGGATTTGACATGTACAGGAATAATCCTATCCGGACAGATCTGACATAATAAACCACCACATTCCTGTGGTATTGCAAAATATGTAAATCATTTCTAGAGTCTGTTTTAATTATAATCTTTCTTTCTGGTGAAATGTTGATGA
The DNA here is from genome assembly GCF_963921805.1 of Phalacrocorax carbo. NCBI lineage: Eukaryota > Metazoa > Chordata > Aves > Suliformes > Phalacrocoracidae > Phalacrocorax > Phalacrocorax carbo. The sequence continues at coordinate 135,701,277 of NC_087513.1, read as the reverse complement.
GTTATTATTCATAACATAAACTGACTTGGCAGTCCAAACATCTACACATAAAATTCAACAGTCTTCACATATTTTAGAGAACACCAAGGACAAGACTGAGAAAGCAAGGGAAAATATTGCCATCGGCACTTGTGGGTCCTGTTGCCTCCTGCTTGTCAAAAGCCTCCTGACTGAAAAGCCATTTTGTTTTCTTCCCTCCAACCAGAGATGAAAAGCCTGGCAACATGTTGGAAGGGTCTTGAAAACGGCAGCCTGAGGAAGAGCCTGATACAACAAGTAACATTAAGCATGCTCGCAATTTTACATTCCTGCTTGGCTGAGTTAGGACCCAATTTATTCTTTGGATGCACCAATGCATCCAAAGCTTAGCTGCTCTGACATTCGTCAGTTGTGCTCTATTTAAAGCCTAGTTGCAGTTATCTGTGACCAAGAACTGGCAGGCATATTGAAAGCATCCTCAATATTAGCGAAGGTTGACGTGAGCCAAATCAAAGCTGGCTGGGAAAATGGTGGCGATACCCTGACTGGGGAAGCAGGCGTTCTCCCAGGCCATATCTGAACTTGTGCTCAATGCTGTGCCTCGCAGTCCTGACTCCCCAGGCAGCCAGACCGGATCTTGTTGAAGACCACTGCTGTTCCCAGCTGCCCAGGCTTCTCCTGGACACTGGCAGAAAAAGAGGGAAGGTTCTGCATCCCAATGGGCAGCTGGGATGCAACAGCATCATTGGGAAGTGCAGCCAGGCCCTGCAGTTTCCATGTAGTCTCCCAGAGAAGACATTAGCTATTATGCCTGCCACCCGGCACTCTGGTATCTCCACCTTGTCCCAGCTTTGAAGAACATCTTACAGCTTTCTATTCCAATGGTTACTTTCAGTTTGTTTATGCTGACAATCACTTATTAGCTCCTCAACTTTTCCCTTATTTCTGTCCTGTTTTTTTGCCTCCAGTTGCTATTAATTATGCTTTTAGAGCTACTGCTTACCTCCTGTGAATGTATTTGAAATAGTGTTATGTACTTGACAAAAAGCTCTCTGACTGCCTCTATGGTGTGGGCTCTGTGGCTCAGCTTTACTGTGGCAAAAACTAAAGAAAGGGAAAAAAAGCAAAGACTACAGAAGGATCTTTGGTGTCCAAATCATCCTTGCAACGGGCAGGAAGTCTCTCTCAGTGGCATGCCACAGGCTGTTATGCAGAAAGCTTGCACAAGTTTAGAATTTAGAAAAGAGCACTGTGTGCTTCCTGTGCAGATCTGAAACTGGAGAGTCACCCTTAGCTCCTGCCCCAAGCTATGGTGGCAGCTCAGCTAGCACAGCCACTGAGAGGGGTCAGCTACCCCTCTGCAAATTCCCCCTGCTCCCACCTGCCATTCTTCAGTATGTAAATACATTTGGAGCACCTGCTGGCCCTTCTGATTGTAGATTTTTATACTGTTTGAACAATTAAGCATTTAGTCCACCAAACTGTTCCTTTTGGAAAACTGGACCTGATATGTTGTGTCTTAACGTCAATTATAGACCTGGGGTCTTCTTGTACTAGGCGTTTTTTTACCTCCAGTACTTCTAAGGCAAAATAAAATGCAGTGCTATTAGGATAAAACAACTTGAATTTTGGTTTTTTTCTTCTTTGGGTTCATTATTTTTCTACTTCAGTTCCAGTATCTGTCATGGTGGAAGCAAAGATGTCTTTTTTTCAATATCTGAAGACTGATAAATCTCTAGGGTTGGTTGGGAAGTATGCAGTTAGTGATTCTACAGAAAATATGACCAAGTGGCAGACAAGTGCACCCATGTATACAGCTCACTGACTATTTAGCTCCTAGGTTTGCAATTCAGAAGCTGAAGGAGCTGAAGTTTAGATGTAAAACTACTTGCCAAAAGCCATGAGCCTTTGAGACAAGAGGCCAGATTTTCGGGTGTTCTGCACTTTCAAGTAGAGTGACCATAACCAGATGTGAAAAAGTGCCAAATCCTCAGTGCCCTCAGCTACATTACATTCAATCATCAAGGAGCTGGTCTCGATGATCCTTGTGGGTGCCTTCCAACTCAAGGCCACTGTAGTCTCTGCTATTAAGACACATTTTTAACTCTCAGCAAGCAGCCAAGCATGACAATTGGAATATAATGCATTAAGAAAGGCTCTTTTGAAGGCACCTGCCCCCAGTGAGCACTTCCCCATTTTAGAGGGATTATGGCAATTATGATGCAGACTATTGGTTGGTAGCGGAGGTTGCAAGGCAAGAAAGAGTATTCACAAACCTTAGTCCTTCCTTTGGCCTATATGAAATGGGAGGAAAGGTGGATTTTGTTTCTTTGGGAACCCATTGGATAACAGTGAGGAAAAAGCTGGCAAACTGTGAATGTGTGGACTGGGAAACCAGGTCCCTGGCACACCTGAAGAGGCTTCCCACTACTCCCTGGAGCTGGCTGTGAATTTTGAGACTGCAGGGTTGATCCCAGTTTGCCCAGCACCCTGGTGGAGATGAAAACAGACAAACCACTGGGAAGAAAAGCAGGTAAACAAAGGACCATTTGCAAATTGAAGTGGCTCTCTTTCAAATGCATACCAAAGCTGGACAGGAGTCTCTCTGATCAGCCTTCCCCTTTGAGAGCTGTTGTGCATGGCTGCATAATCTCACTAGCTGTTGCTCCGAAAGCAACTATAAATGTTGGGTTGTTGCAAGAAAACCCACATAGGTTTCCTGTTTCTTATGGTTCAAGATAAAGGTTGCACACAGCATGAGCTCAGTTCTTTACAGCAGTTGTTTTCTAGCACAACTAGAGTGAAGGATCTACAGTTAACTAAATTTCAAGCAGCTTATAACTTCTCAGAATAATTAAAGTCATTTGACACAAATGGCCATGCCACCAGAAGCTGAAATGCAGAGATCTGTGGGAGGTTTTGATAGAGAGCACCATCCCACCTCTTAAAATAAAATAGTACAAGACATGGGTATCTGTCAGTGGGGCTTATGAACAAACACATGTTGGTTTGCAACCTCAGTAAAATTATGAACAAGGCCATGCTTCAGATCAGAGCAAAGGCTGGTAGCTAGCTGCCGGAATCAGGGGAAAAATATTGCTCACGCTGTCAACCCAGTGTATATTAAAAAAAAAAAGGGGGATCTGGAGGAAAAGTGAATGACATTGCAGCATAGTAACCTCTCCACTGTGGTGGATTGCATCCCATGCACTATCCTCTTCTGATGGCTTCTCTTTAGCTTGTTCCCCCTGGAAACAAGAGGCACCTCAGGCATGCGAGGGAGAAGCAGGCGTGAGTCAGTGTGTGTCAGCACCGCAGTGGCCGCCCTGCGTGCCGTGTGCGTGGATGTATCAGAGCAGCCGCTGAGCACGCTACCCGTGGGGGAGCAGCTGTGGCAGCGCAGAGACGGTGTGGGCTGGGGAGAGATGGGATGCATAGGCGGGGACCTGCACACACAGGCTCACCTGCATGGGGACCTGCATTGCAGCTAGCTCTGATGTTCAACTATATAACCTCGTACCCCGAGCTGAAGTCAAGGAAGTTGCACTGATGTAAATTGACCTGGAGATAAGAATCACCTCATCTGCCCTCATATAAAGTCCCACTGGGGATGCTGCTACTGTGGCTTTGAGGTTTGTGCTTGTCGGTGCTTCAGGTAGGGCACAGAGAAATGCAAGAGACCTGTCCTGGCATGTACCATTTCAGTATCTCTTTTCAGCTGACAGACCAGGCACCCTTCAAAAAAGGCAGGCAGGAGCTGGCACTGCTTCCAATAAGTGCTGTTCTGAGGAGCTGAAGGAGGCGGCTGTCGTGTCATGAGGCTACAGCACCCTGGCACCTTTCCCAAGCAAAAAGCAACAAGCAAGGCTGGGACCGGATCACTCAAAACTTGTGTCACCGGAAGCTTCTCTGCTATTTCCCACCATGAGACAGACAGAAAGGCAGTGCTGCACCTGGCAAAAAAAATACCAGTTTCCAGAGAGTGATAGCTGAACATGCCCTGAACCGCTGGTGTAAGGGAAGCTAGGGTAAGCCCCTGCATGAAGTGCTACACACCTCAGCTAAGAGGACAACAGCCCTTACTCATCTAAGTTTTCTAGCCCTGATCCTGGAGCCCCCAGACATGAGAGAAGAAGTGTCACTTGGACCCATTACCAAATGAAGCCAGCATTACTCATAGAAGCATGAATTTTTCACCTCTGCTCAGGTGGAGGGCAACCACGTTCACGAATATACCTCTGTGCAGTAGTGGTATGTAGTAGGTCTGCTGGTTGTTTTAACCTCTGCGGCACAAAGTCCTCCAGTAAGACCTAGAGTTTTCTTTTGGCTTTTGCTTCTAAATTTCACCTACAGTACCCTTCATGGGATAGTGAAAGCATGCACACAGTTCACTCTGTCTTTCTTTTATATGTTTAAAACTTTAAAACAAAGTCCAGAAACTCTTGCTCAGCTGCCCCCCAGCTTAGAGGCTGTTAAGTTTCACAGATGCCTTGCTTTATCACTATTAAATTCTCCAAGTTCTTCAAGTCGTAGTTCCCTCTCTGTCCAAAGTATCCTAGTCCTGATCACACTGAGCAACAGGGCACCTACCTGATCTCTAAGTCCATTTTAGAGTCAAACCCAAAGTGCTCCTCCTCTTTCCTCCCCTGAGAAAGCCAGGGCAGGCATGTTTGCCTTGGACATGCCTAATGCTCACCAGCAGGATCTTCACAGAATTCAAATGCTTCATTCATTTAAAACACTTATGCAGCAGCTACAGCTTCCTTTTGTAATAACTTCATGTGCTCTCCCTGTGCTCAGGGCTAACTTCTGCCTGCTTTTCCCAGATATTTCCCATTCTCCTCACCCTGGCAGATTTTGAGGAATTTCTGGTTTTATCTTGAATTTCTCTATTCTTAGTGAAAGTTCGGCTACATCTGACCCAAGTACATGTGCTTCTGCAAGGTAAGTCCAGCCTTTCATTAAAGATTACCAGAGGACTGTAATAGATGCCTACAATCTGATGCACATAAACTGCAGACTCACTCTGCTCTGCACCTGAGACATCCATGGCAGCCTTTTCTCATATGTAGTTTGCTCCTTAGCCTGAGGGAATTCCCACTCACATTTTCCAGACTCCAGGTTATTCAGGGTGGGACTGCACCTCGTCACTCCTGCTGATAAAGCAAGATCACTACAGAGGCTGAAATGCAGAGGACGTGGCTGCAGAGAGAAAGTGGAGGAACTGAAATGAGCCTACCTTATACAACATACAAGTAGCCAAACCTTTAGTTATTTAAAATACATGGGGGATGAGGCATCATCACGCTCTAATGTGCTGGCAAGGCTTACTGTTTGGTGTGAAAGTAGCAGCTCCCTGGGCAACTCATGCAGTCTGGTCCTTTTGACTCTCTGTACTTCTCTTCTGTCACAGGACACGGGTGGCTGTGCTAGCATGGCAGGTTACCTTTGCTAAATCTGTCACCAAGGCACAGGGGTGCTCCTACCATGTGAAAGGATGTGCCACCATCAAGTAAGATGGAGGATACCTGCATACTGGTCATGGGACGGGTTCCTACCACATGCTGCTCCTGGGTCAAGGCTGCAACCCAGGTAGAGACCACAGAGACCAGGCAGCAGGACTAACCCCACTTCGCCTGACCTATGTCCTGCTCTATGATAACTTTTGAGGAACCCCTGGCAAAGAGGGCAGGTGTCAGCAGGACAGACCAAAGGGGGATCTTGGCAGATCAAGCCTGACCCAAAGTGAGGTGGGTGTTACTTTTTTTTCAAAAAAACAGCTCACCTCCGGATGTAGTAGTTTAGATGGTTGATAAAAGTGGCTTTGAAGTAAGTTTTTGGTTTCAAGTTACACCTAGTGTGATAGAAGAGAGAGCTACTGTGGAAAGCAGCTATCCTCCTCCTCCCTGGTCCCTCCTGCCAGTTCTGGCGTGGGCTCCAACAGTCAGTCACAGGGTGAATCACTTCAGCTGGCTGAGCTGGCAAAAACCAGCCGTGCAAAATGGGGCGAAAGAGAAGAATAATTTTCATTAGCTCAGCTGCTACATCCTCTCATCCTCTAGCCAGACAATTACCAGGTCCAGTTCAAGGCAGAGGGAAAAGCCAAGAGGTAGAACCATTTGGAAAGGTCTCCTATTAGCTGAGGTTTAATTCAAACCCACATCCTCAGGGGCCCAGGTAAGGGAATGCAGCAGCTGAGGCTCAGGTAAACTGGTCCTTCTGCTAAACTTGCTGTGGGAAAATCATCTTTGCCAGCAGGCAGTTTAAGTGTCCATTGCTTATTTGCTCATATCTCTTCTCATAATCTTCAGCTTTCCATGTAAGCACCTTTTAAGAGGTCTTGGTTCAGGTGATGTCTCAGGGCACTCAAGTCACTGCAGCAAGAGACGTTTCTCAGTAGGCAGACAGTGGATTTTCAGACAGACGGCGTGGTTGATGTACCTGTACCGATCATTAAGGGATGCTCTGCAAAGGAGAGTGATCTGCTTGGGGTTTTTTAAACAGACATGAAGGTACGTGCCTGGCACATCTCTTAGAGGGTAGGGGCCAAACCCATCACTGGGTTACACATGAGCAGGGGTTATAGCCAGGGCTGGGGTACCTGTCCCCCTGCAGTGCTGCACAGAGGTGCAGGAGACATAGGCATAAATCCCAGGGCTGCAGCTTAGGTGGAGAAGATAGAAAAACAGTGCATCCAGAAGGAAATATGGAGCAAAATAGAGGTTTTCTCAATCGACTTTGGCTGGGGTGGCTTGCCTTCTGGGATGTCCCTGCTAAACCCAGCCAAATAGAGACACCAAAGAAAGCAGATGTATGTGGTCAATGTACCCTGTTTCCTGGCTGCACTGTTCTGCTCTCTGCAGACAAGCCCAGGTTTTTTTTTTTCCCTAGCGCCATTTTAGTAGTTGGAATTTATTTTGTACCACACCAGAATTTTCTTTGCTAAGAGTGGATTCAGCTCTATAGCGCATATAAATTGGCTTCTTAACACTGACAGGCACACTTTGTGCAAGTGTGTTTTATTTACATATATTTCAAACTTAACTGTGCCTGACAAGAGCCCTGGCACAAAGAGATTTCCCAAATGCTAAGAGTAATCCAAAGTCACTAATCACTTTGGCAAATCCTGGCTATAATGGTGCCTGATTTAAAGCCCATTAAAGTCAATGGAAAGAATTCCCTCTGACATCAGTGTTCTTCAATCACGTCCATAAAACTCCCATTCACGTCTGTACAAGTTACACAAGCATGGGGATGATAGGACAGGGTGCAGATGGATGTCAGACTACTCCTGTAAAAAGTTGCCAAATAATGGCTGCTTTTGCTTTCAAATCACAAGCTGGTCAGGCTCTCTGGGTTTGTATGCCTCTGCATTCATCCATACTCTCAAGGATGGAGGCCTGCTATTTGTTTGGCACAGCTTTCCCCCTGTACACAATGCTCTGCACATCTTCATGAAGACATATAAATATGGGTAATGAAAGCCTCCAGCTACACAAGGTTGCCTGGCTTCTGAGGAAAACTATGGGAAGGCAGGAACAAAATGACAAAAGCCTGAGGAGCCCCTTCTTCCCCAGCCCTGCCCTATCCTCATGTGTCCTAATCGCTAAAGCAGAATTTGGTTTTAAATTTAATTTTCTGTTTGGTAGGAAAATCCACTTTGTGTCTACACCCAAGCAGAAACCAGTCTTCTGCCTGGTTGTGTTCCCCTAGTCAGGTGTCTCCTCCCTTTTCCTGGGAGAATTGTTTCCCCACTTCTGCAAGACCTATTTCCTCAAGACCTACTTCCACCATGATGAATCTCCAGTAACAGGAAGCTAGAGGGACAAACTCCTAAATGGGAAAATTTGCCATAGCCTGCTCTTAAATGCATGCAAGAACATGATGTCAATTGACGCCTTCAACACGTTCATTCATATTGCACCAGAACATTCAAGCCTTCCTTACCTTTTCTGAGTTTTGTTTTCAAGCAATACCTCTCCACCAGTACCATTGAATCCTTCTGTTATTTTCCTCAGATGGCACTTTTCCATTTCTATAATTACCAGGAAGCTAGGTCCCAAGAGAAAAATGGAAAAATATAACCCAGATATTCACGCAGAGTGAGTGAACATGTCCCTTGTGTCACCCACGCTGCTCCGTATATCAGAATCAGCAAGGGAATCTACGCATCAGTTGGTTCATAGGCAGCACTACACACCTACTAGACTTCAGCTCAAAGACAGCAAAAGATCAAACCTCCCTGCCTAAAGCCAACAGAATTCAGCCTTCATAATTTAAGATGCTCTGAAGTTAACACCTAACCCTTTTATTCTAACTGCAAATAACCTCTGCGAGCAAATATGATGAAATTTAGGAAGGAACTCCCCATATTTGGCATCAAACTTGCTTCATTCCAGAAATCTTAAATCACATTAACTAATCACAGGCATACTTTTCATCTGAACATTAACTCACTTTTTTCATTAAAGGAAATAGCATCATCTTTGCTAATTCCCATGCTTGAAAAGAGAAAAGGAGAGCCAGCTGGGAATTTCAGCTTTTTGTCTGATTCATTCCTTCACCTAACTCCTCTTCTTCCTAAACAAACATCTTTCACCTTACATGTGAAAAGCAATGCATGCGTTTCTGCTCTATGGAAATTGTATTCATTGCATTAAAATAAGTCGCAGCTATGAAAATGGGCAAGGTAACTGGCAAGTAAGTGCCTGTATACAAATTGTTAAAAAGAATTGACAGAAAAACCATAAAACCGTGGCTTTGGGTTTACTGTTTATCAGCATTGTTAAGCCATTGTCCTCCAAGCTATCTGTCTATATTTACATAGACAGATACGTCTATGCTTTAATGTAAATTATTCTGAAGAAAGGGGAAACCTGCCAGAAAGAAAGAAAGAAAGACAAATGCTTGTTCACTTCTGATATCTAGTGAGTAAAGAAAGAAAGGGGTAAATCCTTTCTTGCTCATTCTCTTCTTTCTAGATACAGAACTTCAAAGAATCACCCAATTTGCAGAGATAAGTCTGTGAGGCAAGTGGGAGCCTGTAATCAAGAATACGCAAGTTGATTAGTCAAGTTTCTACTAAGCTTGGGAATGACTGAACTCTGCTGCCAAATATGGGCAGACTTTTTTCCCTGGTCTGATTTAACTGTTTGGAAATGTTATATTAAATACACCCTTGCTATTTCAAGGCAAGCCTGAAATTCGTAATGTGCCCTGAGTCTGGTCACAGGAGCAAAGAAAGATCTTGCCCACAATATATTAGTGCCTATTACCCATCCTGAAGGTTGGTTTTTTTGTGATATTGAATTCTCCCGGGCAGCTTTCTAAACAGATGTGCTACTAAAGGCAACCCTTGTGTTTCCAGGAGGAATTGATGACATGGGTCAAGAAACCATAGGACCTAGCTCTTTCGCTCAGCCACTTCCTGATGTTGACACAACTAGCATGCCAATGTAGCACACCATACAGTTTTCGGTGTTTTTCTGCACCCAAACAGTGGGGTCTGACCCTTCACTCTTCTCCTCTGGCACACAAAAGTTGTTTTCCCCTCAGCAATGGAGCCTACCTGCCAGGAGACTGGCACATGCCTGCATCTGACATTTTCAGGGAAGCCACTGCTGTGAACCTTTCCCTTTTCCCCTTTCCCTGACCCTGTCCCCCTTTCTATGCCCTCCTGATTCCCAGAACTTTCAAGAAAATCCCCTCAATTTCCCATAACCTCCATTTGTTTTCAGCCAGCAAATAACGAACAGGAAACTAATAGGCAACAGCTATTTATTGTTTCAGCTACCTCAGTGCTTTATTACTTGGCATCCCAAACAGGGAGCCTGCTTTTCTTCAGTCCTCATTTCCTTTCTGAAATGGTTCTTACAGTTCCTCCTCCCCTGCCTGAGTTCACCCTCTCCCTCTGCACCTGGGGTGGCAGCAAGTCCAGCAGTCCCACACCAGCACCCCATTCTGCCAACCCACTCCACAAAACACATCCTGCCAGCTCGGGCCCTGGTCTCGCTGCTGCCTCCACCAATGTTTCCTATCATTCCTGCATGTCCCACGCTGCTCTGCGTTCCCCTTTTGCTTTGGCGTTAGACCTGCCTGGGGAGAGCACCTGGCTGCTAATAGCAATTTGCTCTCTCTGTTTGCAGTTCAATAAATGCTGGCTGGATGTATTCCTGATATTTCTCCTGACATGCTGTCTGCAGGCACTTGGGCTAGAAACATGCCCCCACAGACACGCCAGCTGCACGAGCAAAGGAAGGCTGCAGCCAGCTCCTTCCTGCCATTGTGGAGGAGCTCTGCCAGGCCATGGCAGTAGGAGGTGCAGGGACAGATTTTTGGGTCCTGGGCCAAGGATGTTGAGCCTGCAAACTGCCCTCCTTTCCAGGAAGAGAGCAGGAGTGACACTGAAATGCCTCAGCATCACCAAACCTTGCTGTGGAGAGCAGTGCTGTTCCTGGAGGCAAGCTGCCGTGCTTCCGCGCACATGCAAACACCAGGTCGGCAGACAGCAGTGAGGAATTCAGTGGGGGACAGGATAACACATGACAGGAAAGCAAGGTTAAAAACAAAAGGAAGGGGAAGTGTTGGAGCAAGGAGTGTCCGACTTCCATAAGAATTTAACTGTTTTAGTCCCTCTAATGCTGTATTGCAGTTTCAAAACAGTGACGTACTTTTTCTCAGTGGGCGATGGCATAACAGGAGCCGACATCTATATTTAATAGTGTGTAACTAACTGTTTGTACAGCATGGAAAGGCCTTGTTCCACTATGTGCTGAACAAACATAGTGGGGAATAGTGCCTGCTCTGAAAAGTTACGTGACGGCTATAGGAGAGGGGGAAGGGAAAAACACACATGCACAAGGGCAGGTTACTGACAGAGCACACATTCCTCACCAAAAATCTCCATGCTCAGCCTTCTCAATGGCATTACCTGTGCTTCAAACAGCTGAAAGGACTGCAGTCTTATGTGTGGTCTTGTGCTCTGCCACAAGGCCAGCAGTGCGACGAAATCATCTTGAGTCCTTCATAAATTGTGATAGCTGTGATCCCTATCACCATAAAGCTGTTCTACCCAGTGAACCAGCCAGGCTGGGAGAGGCGGCAGGACAGACTGTCTCTTTCCCGTCTCTAGCGATGACAAGTGATCCTGCCCAGCTGAACCAGGGCTTTTCCACCAGGAAGCCTATGCAGTAACATGCGGCTATGTGGGACTTATTTTTGCAAGACAGATGGACCCTTCAGTTCTCATATATATTTTAATATCTCATCACTGTTTATATGAGAAACTAAGCGATTCTTTAAATTGAGATCCTTTTAATTCAGGGACAGACACTGCCAGAAGCTATAATACTTGATAAGTTGTGGGCAATAACATGATCTTGGAGTGGGGACAGTTCACTCACTCTTGAATTTTACTTGGGTCAGATTTAACTGTCTCCAACTAATACCTTTTTTATTTTTAAGGCAGGGGCTATTCTGCTGTAGGAAACACATTTTTTCAATAGTGAAGGAGGTCAGCCAGTGGAACAAATGAAAAAGGAGAATGGTGGATTCTCCCTCTGGCCTTCAAACTACAAAAGATATGCTCTGGCCAAAAGTGCTCTTAGGCTTAAAGCAGTGGAAACTGGGAACATTAGAGTGGCCTGTTATACAGGAGAAGTGAGAGAAGATTCAGCTTCTGTGACTTTCTCCTCTGCACCTGCTCTCTCTATATTATATGTCTCTTTATCTTGGTGTAGGTATCTGTCTCAAAGCTGCAGGTTGGCAGAAGCCAAGAGATGAAGCTGTGCAGCCCCATCACGAGTGACCATGAATTGCCACAGTGCCTGGGGCTATGGGGAAGGGGCTCCAGCATCCTTTTACCTCCCCAGTACATTTGTCCCTCTGATACATCTCCTGCAGCTGTAATATCTGAGGTCCTCACAGTGTGTAATAGCCCCATCTCCTTGGTCGTTCTGGGAGCAGGAAAGTGCAGTGAGAGGGCTATGAAGCAAGGGACAGACATTTCTGCCTATGCAAGCAGCTGCAGACACAAACTCACTCATTCCGGTCTTCGTGCTCCTCAGGTACCAGGCATCTGCCAGCCCCCAAACCATGTCTGACTTAAGCACAAGCAAAGGAACATGCTGTGAAGCAGGGTCTATTAGTTCAGACACAGAAGTGCACTAATGTAGCTGCATGGCTTCCAGCCCAGAGCTGGCTCCCAGCTGGCCGGCTCAGGGACTGAGTCAGCTACCCCACTTCACGTCCTGCCTGGAGTGGCACAGAGAGCTATGCGCAGCCCAGGAATCAAGCCCAGCTTTATTTCAAACCCAAGGGGTATGCTGTGCTCCTTTCTCTGTGGGACAAGGACTGCAGCCCTGCAGATGTCTGGGAGGCACCTCCAAAAACTGCCCATAACACTCTGTAACTCTTTTGTTCTGGAGACATCCCAGCTCCCCAGGAGCTGAAAAGCAAAGCTGTCCCCCGTGGAAGAACAGAGGCATGCCGGTCCCTCTCTCCACAACAACACCCCTATACAGCAACAACAGCATAATATAACTATGCCACAGCAACCAACCAATAAAATAACTGGAATGGTGAAGACAAATTGTTTATGAAAAGCTGATAAAGATGTGTCCTAGTGTCCTGGGAAATGGAACTAGAATAGGAAAAAAACCCCAGTCTTCAGGACCTGAGATCAGAGGTTTCAAACACACTTATTAGACCATGTAATCAATAAAGGGTGGGTGCATTGTGTGGTTTGCTCAAGGTTGTTTGGGACCTCTTTGCCCAGGTATGGACAGTAACTTCACCCAAGGCAAAGTGATTGTGAGCTATTCCAGCCCTAGCCCCTTCCCAGGAAAGGCACTCGATGCCTCATTAAGGGGAAGTTTCCAAAAATCCTCAACTCCTCAGTCAGGTGTGGATGATTCCAGTTGTCTGCCAGGCATTAACACCTCCCCATCCACCAGAAACATCAGGGCCTTCCCTCCATGACAGGATAGGGGGAATGGAGCAGGGAAGACCCTGCCTGCAGAGGCAGGAATGCCAGAGACGCATTTGGCAGAAAAGGAAAATCAAATTCAACTTGAAACGGGTGTTTCCGGGAGCAGCATTCACTTGCCATAGCAATAACTCAAGCCAGTAAAATGACTTGGACAATCTGGATGCACAGCTAATGGCATCTTCCTCCTCCCCTCCTTCAGGGACTTTTGTAGGGAGTGATGATGGTCCTATATGAGCTGCCATTAGGCTGCTCTGGGATTTTCAGAAGAGTTACCTTGTCAAACAGGAAACCTATACATACCAGTTTTCAGCACATTTTCATGTAACATATGTGCAGTTATTTCAGAAGACTCATGTTTAAATCTGCATTCCTCTGTGTGCAGGTTTGTCAGGCTAGTGCTCTGCTTTCAGTAGATAAAACATCCCCTGTACTAAGTGGCATGGCCACTTAGGTTGGCAAACTTGTTGGAGAATATAAAGAGGGGAGAGCAGGGGAGGAAAGGAGAGTTCTGTCTTTCTATTAGCATCAAGGACATTTTTGCTGTGGGTATTTGTCCTCTGTGGAGCCAATCTGCTCTGGACAGAGGTCCACAAGACTCCTGAGGAATCAATGAGGCATCCGGCACTGAGATGTTATGCCTCCACACCAACGACAAAAAACACAACAAACCTGCTGGCATCATACTGCCAAGGACCTGTGGAGTCCCTGAGCCAACAGAACAGAGCTCGGCACTAGAGAGGATGATGCTAAGTAATAGTATCCTGTCTTTTCCCTGCTGATTGGTGAATTACTGTCTATGTAGCTGTCTCTATATAGCTTTCATGCCCAAATCATTATGCTAGTTAGGAGGATAATTTTTAGGTTTAATTTAGTTTAGTACAAATGAGAATTTGGAAGCACAAAACGTGCACTACAGATGCAAAGCTTCTCATATGGGAGTATCTTAAAGTACCATATACACTTCTGTGCCACTTTAACTAGACTAAGCAGATTTCTAAGATCAAGAGAAAGTCTAGAATAAAATACCAGTCTAGTCACTAAAATGCCAGATTTAAAAAAAATATATGCTACCCTTCTTTAAAATTTTTTTTTGTTTAACCTTCTTTCTTTGACAATAACCTCTTCAAAGGTTTCCTGAAACCCACCTTTATTACCAGCCATCCTCCCCATTGTATGGCATCTTCAAGAGCTTAGAGTTAGAAGACCCACTAATACCTGGAGGTGGAAAATCAAAAGATCTGATGTACGGTACTTTCTGAAGATGTACTTATGAGATGTATCCACAGAGGAAAAGCCTAAAGAAGAGCTATTTACTGACAGGTGTCTGGGAAAGACTATGCAATAAATAAAATTATCTGTAATATGATTCTGTAATTATGCCATCCTTTAAAGAGACAGCCCAGAGTGACGATTCACAAAGTGATAATTACCATGAATATGTCTACTCAGGGCTTGGGGAGAGCTAAACTGGATGCTAGTTGCTCAGGGAAAAAACTGTGGGTGGCAAATGTGGGTGCCATTGTGTCTGGGCAGGCAGTAATATTTCCTTATGCACTCATATTAATCAGTTATCTGACATTTTCAATAATTCAGAAACTTTATACTTCTCAACTGCTTTATTTGGTCACCTAATGAAAGTATTGTTTAAGAAATATTCACATAAGTAAAAGCAGGATAAAAATAGTTTAAATCAGTTTGAATCAAAATGTTTCAGGATATTTTTTCTTGTAGACATTTTTTTGTTCTTCTTAAAGACAGAAATAGCAAAGTTAACCCTTGCATTCTCTGGGGAAAGAATTTAGGAATGAAAGTTCTATTGGTCTCAGAAGACGTAGTTGTTTAGGGGGGCATTAGGTGGCAAATATTTTTGGATGTCGGCCTGAGTTCTTCAAGGTTTCTTCTGGTGCAGTTTGAAAATTAAAAAGACAGTATATAGCCAGGGATAGATTTAAGAGATAACACTGCAGATCAAATAAGGCTCCAAAGTGTCAAACCTTGCAGACACAAAGAATGTGTTAGAAAAACAAATGATGGTAATGAACATTACAGTTCTACAAGCTCTACAAGTTCTACAGTTTCACACAGTTCTACAAACTGCTGTGAAAGAGACAGAACCCATCATAATCCCTGAACTCTAAGGAAAATAAATGGTTCGTATTTACATTTGATTACATGGAAAACTCAACTTTTATTTAAATAATAATCACCTGGTCAAACTTCTAAAAGGGAAAGAGGGAAAAGATACATAATTCCTGGGGTATTCCTGCTTGGCATTTGCAGGCAGTCCTGAGCTGGTTCTGCTCAGCACAGCCAGAAGCCCTGTGGCTACGGTTATGGCAATGTGGAGCCTAAATTAACACTCCCTGCAGGGAGTTGGTGTGTATAGTGCTATGGGCTGAGCATCTCACTCACCTGCCTACCCAGCTGTAGCCAGCTAAGCATGCAAACTGTGCAGATAGGAGCACAGACCTACCCTTAGATGGCTTGGGAGAGGCTCAGCTACCTACATGCATGCTACGTGTCTGTGCTCCTGCTATAGTCTTGGATGCCCAGCCAGCACAGGCCAAGGGGTCTAGAGACCCCTTTGACTTCACCCTCAGGTGAGCGCCTATGCTTGTTTCCTGAGTCCCTCTTTAGGCTCCACTGGCTGAACTTATCAGGGCTCAGGTCTGTTGCTTGAATTTAAGCGTTCAGTGCCATTAGGCAATCAAGGGTAATCAAAGATGTTTTTGGCCCTGCCAGAGGCTGATACAAAGGCAACTAATCAAGCCCCATCTCTACACTGCCTGCAGCAGGCGCTTGTACACCAGGCTCACAGCACCTACACTATACTCAAGTGAATGCAGGTGTCTGAACCTGGTGCTAAGGCTGCCAGCCTAGAAGAAAAATCTGGAGCTATTCATGTGAATAACATGTTCTAGATGAGTTCATGTGAATAAAAATTGCCTGGTCAAGTGAATAAAGCAGCAGCAGTAGCTCCAGTGGCAGTACTGTAGAGTTGCACCCACATGCATGGGAGCAGGATCCTGTTTAATAAGTGGATTAGGCTTAGTAACACCTTTGTGGGCTCAAATGGTAGTAAACAAAAAAGCACCTGAGCTGAATTACCAAAAGAGTAATTTCTTTCACCCCCCCCTCTACCTGTAGCCACTGAAGGCCCAAGTTCTTTTTCACCTATCCTTGCTGAGGCATACATTCACCTATGATTAGTCCCACTGAAATGGAGGGAGATACTAACTAATATGATTGATGGTGGCCAATGTCTGGCAGCACGAAATCAAGAGGTAGAATTGCCTCAGTCAAAACTCTTCTTTTGCCCAGGGAGTGGGTGGACATCAGGGTTTTCTTTCTGGGTTTGTGGTTTTTCTGAACACAGAGTCAAAATTTAATTATCTTATCTCTAAAATCTATCTGGTTTTAGGACTAGGTTAAAGAGTTATATGCCTGAATTAAGGACTGCAACTGCTAATCATAATGAAACATAAACAGATTTAAGACATGAAGATAAAACTAATAAATAGCTCTAAAACTTATTCCTTCATAGCAATTATTTGCTTTTGGAGTCAATAACGTTGCTTTTCTTCAGTTATTGCTGAGACACTGGGGCACCAGGCAGACAAGAGGTGCATTCAATACTTCAAGCAAATTTTGTGTGACCTCCCTGTACAGTTTTGCAACTGTCCCTTCTCACACAGCTTACTTTTCAACTCCTTCACAGTCCTTGTTCCCTCCTAACCTTTTCCGTGTGGTGAGAATATGTGCATGAGTCACTTCACTTTATCAGGGTCACATTACTACAGGGAACAATCTTGAGGTAAAAAGGGGATATAGAGGTCAACAGGCAGAAGAAGGGGTGGGCAGACTACCTCAAAGTGCACTTGCTTCTCAGGGTTAATGTTTCTTGCAAAAACTGTGTGAAATTAAATGGTTTCCCTTTCCCCTTCCCTATTCCTTCCCCAGCCCCCCAGCCATGACCTTGATAAATAACATGGTGCTAATCTCAGCTTGCATCTTCTCAAAAGTTTGCATTTAGTCTATGTCATGTATGATGCTTAGACTCCCATCCTAAAACTGTACTATGAACCACTTCAGAGAATTGATGCAACTGAAAGCTAACCTGAAATAGAAAGAGAAAAGAGAAGAAGAGAAGAGAAGAGAAGAGAAGAGAAGAGAAGAGAAGAGAAGAGAAGAGAAGAGAAGAGAAGAGAAGAGAAGAGAAGAGAAGAGAAGAGAGAAGAGAGAAAAAGGAAATATATTTTTGATGAACCAGCACCCTTGAGCATGCATTTAGTCAAGGACAAAACAGAAAGTGTCTATGTCCGAACATCACTGTGCAGTTCTACTATTAGAGCTGCAGCTAATTACTGCTAGGCCCCAGCTCATGCTCCTCAATAAAGAAAACCATTAATCCTCTGGGCTCTAAAGGTCTGCAACTGAAAACACAGCTCAGCTGGTGGCAGGGTTTCCTAATACCCACAGAGTCCCATACAACCATGAGGACATCTACTGTCCCTAATCTTGCACCTGATTCTGGTGCACTGAACAACTCTGTCCTTGGTTTGTCTCTCAACTGGATTTCCTCGTGCTGGCTTGTGCACAGACACTCTTAAAAATGAAACCCTTTCAACTTCCAAGAAAACCGATTTAGGTATAATGATCTTCCATTAATACAAGGTTTAGCCATGTCTAAATAGCTCATACCTGTTTGGCTATCAGGTATTGCGGTGAGGCTCTGGTTTTAATCACCAGGACGTCTTCCTGTTATAGTTTCATGTTTAACTTCGAACAAAGGAATTAGGATTCCTTGCGCATGTGGTCACTTCCCACTGTGTTCTTGAAACACAGATGTTTTGTCCAGCTGTATGCTCATACAGCTGCTGGCATTCATTTTCTGGAATGAGTTTTGTTCCAGTAAAACAATAATACATCAAAGTGGGCCCACCTTTCCTTATCCATTTCATAGAACTGTCCACTTTTGAAGGCTGCATTTCCCACCAGTCAGGAAAAATGCAGGTGCCTAAAGAAAAGCTTGTTTCTGCTCTACCACCAGGATGGGATGAGGGTTTCATCCTTTAGACTTCCAAGCTTCACAGAACTCCTCCTCATAGCCAGGACCTATTTCTACTGCAAAAACTGTTGGGAAGATTTACTATTAGAGGTTATATACTCTGTCATTTTTCCATTTTTTTCATTCACCAAAGTAACACTAATAACAGTAAACAAAAAAATCAGTGGATGGTTGTATTCTTGCAAATACAACCATATGACCCAATAGCGATGGAAAAGTAATACGGCCAGCTGGTAATGGCGTAGATGTGGTTAAGGCTTCCTTGCACTTGTGAAGTTAATCAGGCAGCTGAATTCTGCACCTGCACTCATCTGGGGGGGCTGGGACATGAGCAGCCCATAGCAGATCCGGTAGCAAATATTGTCTACCCTGATCAGATAGTGACTGATGCACTGTGGGGTGTTTTGTTATATAAGATGTAAAAGTAGTCAGCAGCAATGGTTGCTGATATAATTTGAATCAGTCTTAGAACACGATGATGGAGGAAAAGCCCAAAAGTTTGTATGACAATTAACACTTTACAAGGGACATTTCTATAGTTTGACTCCCTCGACTCCTGTATTGCTCCCCAGTTATTTGCTAGATCTGGCTGCAGTCTGTAGTGTTTTGTTATGGGGGTAAGTTGACCACTGCGTGCCAGCAGCAACTGATGGCTGTCCCTTGCACAAGCAGCTGAAAGAGGTGTCAAATGGGCTAACAGCTTCTCCAGCATCTGTATGACAGGGGTGGTGTGACAAGGCAAGCCCCCAGTCTTGTTCCTTTTGCATCCAGACATTGCTGAGGGAAATGCCAAAGCAAAGTCTGTTTTGCTTTGCATTCACAGATACGTTTTGTCATTAAAAG
The DNA here is from genome assembly GCF_963921805.1 of Phalacrocorax carbo. Classification (NCBI taxonomy): domain Eukaryota; kingdom Metazoa; phylum Chordata; class Aves; order Suliformes; family Phalacrocoracidae; genus Phalacrocorax; species Phalacrocorax carbo. Next base: position 135,682,399 of record NC_087513.1, on the reverse strand, counting down.
ACTCAAGGTTTCCACATCCTGGTCTTTGGCCTTGTGACATCCCAAGCTAGCACTTATATTGCCAGTGCAATGTCTCCTTCGTCTGTTTACAAGGCAGGAGACATGAGCTTTTCAAAGGTATTTTGCTTACAATGAAAATATATTTTCTGCTAGTTTTTCCATTCTGTGTGTTGAAAAACACTTACAGTTATAATGGGCACCCTGTTTAGTATGAGGCGCCCTTTAAATAAACGTGCAGTAAATGATGTTCATTTCAGTTCCTCTCACTATGTAGATAAAGTATATATTATTCAAAAAGCAAGTCAGCTTTCATTATGGTGACATGAGTAAAAACACGAGGGAACATATTACTCTACCAAACCCCAGAACCTAGGCAGCCAGCTCTGCGGAAGGTTTTTGTTTCAGATTTTAAAGGACCAAATATTTTAGCTAAACCTCCGGCTGGAGTTTGTGTATTTACATAAATTCCTTTTCTTTCCACTGCAGCCTGACCCTGTTTCCTGAGGCTTGGGTGAGGGACAGGCTTGCTTTTTCTAGCTTTTGAAAGACTTGTCTTTGCAATCCTGCTTTCTTATTAAATATGAATCAGAGACCCTTAAAGTCAGCCTACACCACTTCCACTTGATAGGAGATTCCTACTTTTCTCCATCCTTAGAAATGAGTGTTCCTTAAATTACATATTTTCATTAACAAATCACTTGCATAATACTAATGGTCCCCACTCAAATCCCTGTATATCATGTGGCTTTGAGACTGCAGGACGCTGGGGTTTTCTGGCTCTATTATTTATGTCTGTCATATGTGAGCAATAACTCCACTGATACAAATTCATCTAATGGAGGCAACTTTATGCTCAATAAATATTGTGAATGCTTGCTGAGTATCACACACAGTAGGAACCTCCCCATGTACTTCCCACCAAAGCAGAGGAGCTCTCTTCTGCGAGGCAATCGCTTTAAGCCCAGCTCAGGTTTCAACCTGTCACTCTGTACACTCAAATGAGTGCAAGCCCTGTCCTGATACAAATTGGAAATGAAAGATGTTGACAAAAATTTCAGCTATGTGAGTAATGATTTATGACTGCTTTTGCCCAGGCACCTCAACAATGTTCATGAATAAAGCATTGGGTTTTTGGTAGCAAATAAGTCATTAGAAAGAAAATTTCAACTTGATTAGAATTACTAAGAAAAGAAAAAGGAAAGGCCAGTACATTTTATGAATCAACATGCGCTTCAGTTTCCTTTCTTTAAATATCTGTGGCAATGTATAAAATGTGGGTCATGGCTTTAACTGTAGGCACCTGCCAGTGGCATGTTGCCAGTGCACAGTGCTGCTGTCAGCAGATTGTTTCTGCAGGGTTTTGGAGCATATCTTATATATTAAAATAATTTTCTCTGTGTGACTGGCAGATGTAGTTTCACTATGTAGTGATTACAGAAGAGGAAAATTTTCTTGTTATTGTCTAGCTGTCAACCTGAAGCTCCTTTTGTCATTAATAGTAAGTGTAATAGTTTGTACTATGACCACATCTGAGAGTCCCATATTTGGGTTGGAACCCATTGTGAGGTCTGAATATGAAACATATTCACATGATCCTGTAAGCTTTGTGAATTTTCCCTGTCCTGGACTGTCATCATTATATAGAGAATCTTTTATTAAATGATAATATGATAGAGCAAAGTGGGCCTGTGGCAGGTAGCATGACACTGTAAAGGTCTTGTACAGAACTCCTAAAATATCACTCTACCTCTGAAAAGAAAAACAAAATTTCCCTTGCCATAAGAAAATAAAATGAAAATCTTTGAAATTATTGATGCATTCATGTGCACCCTTGAAAATATGGCCTGTCACAGACTTAAAGCCAAGTGTGTGCTCTTCAATCCTAGCATTCTGTAGCTAGCATCTGCAAAGCCAAACACCAAAAGCCCCACCCTGCAGGAAAATGGTCCCCCCAGACGCCCTTTCATTCCAGACATACTCATTCAGACAGAGCCTTTTAATCAAATCAGCCCTTACAATCTTCCTTTCACATCACCATCCAGTCTGTCGCGCACATGCAAGCCAATTTTACACTGCAATTGTCTTCTTATTTCTGAGCATCGCCTCAGCCCCGTTTTTACTCTGAAAAGCTAAATCCCTTTTTCAGACTGCCATGAAGCTGAGAGAACTTTACATAACCTGCATGTTGAGGAGGGATCAGAAAAGGCAATTTCAGCAAAGCACAGAAGCTCCTAGAAGGAAGATTTCCTTCTACTTTGACCTCTTATTCCACCTTTCTTTAGCCCCAGTTTGCAGGTGCAAGAAGGAGTAAGTAGCTCTAAAGAGCAGTGGCAGGTGTAAGGAAGCCTAAATGCTCTGCATGTGATCCTGCACCCCACCTTGAGGTGATGCAGACAAGAATTTGAAGGGAGACCTTAAAGTTTTTGGCACCTAGAGCCATTTTGCTCTCTTTGAGTCCTGTTTACAAGAATAATGCTCAGAAGATTTTAATGTTTCTGCTTTCTACTATTAAAATCAGTGAATACTAGGATCTCTTCACAACCTTCTGACCCTTTTATGTGGTGAATGGGGTCCAAACTGGGACAGTGACTGTCATCCCCAGCTTTGTCATTTTCTCCTTTGGGAAAAAAACCTGAATGGCTTCTTTGTCTAATGTGAGCATAAAATATGGCATGGTGTTATTGTTGGTTTGCACACTGATGTGGCTAGTGACTTAATAAGAAACTGGGAACACTAATACTACCCTGTGGTATATTCCTGCCAAGATGTAGTCTGAAAAACACAGATAAGGGAAATCATATGTGATGGATATGCAAAGAAGTTTTCTTAGCAATAACAAGCACGTAAAAGCTCTCCAACTGATGCTCTAACAAGGAAATAGTTGATGAGACGTGGTAATAGCACTGAAGGAGTGAAATCAGAGAGTGCCTCGTAGGCAAAATAAATTACATGAGCAGAATAAGTGTCTGTTTTAAGCAGTTTCCAAATTATCTGGGAGTTTGAAAACCCTGACATAAATGGCTTTCCTGACATCGGCAGTGTACCTTCTGCTTAACACCACCAACGCTACTCTTCAGTTCATAACATAAAACAGCAGTCACTATGTGCAATTCTGCATAGCAGTCCCTCTGAAGCTCTAGTTACACCTGAAAATGCAAGCAGTCTTCTTTACCCTGGAGGCAAATGAAGGCCTCAGGAGCATGGAGTCTACATTCTGCATGGTTGTGATGGCAGTGGCAATGTCAACGTGCTGGCTTCAGACACTGGTGTATGAGATCAGCTGTGGGGTGCAGCGGGGCTATGCAACTGTCAGGAATCGGAGCAGGGCAGATGTGAAGGACACAGCTGTACCCTTCTGTTTCAGGGTGCTCCCTGGCCAACCATGCGCCTCGGCTGCCCAGTAACCTCAGCAGGAGTGTGCACAGTGATAAGTGGGACTGTCATACTCCAAGCCTATTATGAAACGTTGGTTTGAGTTAGCTGTACTGATCCAGGAACATTCTCAAAAAACTTCTAAGACATATCTCTTGGTTTAGTGAACAGCTCAAGCCGTATCACCTTGTATGGGATCCCAGGCTCTCCACCTTCTCAATGCTTTTCCAGTGATCACAGCCCAGACCTTGCCATGCTTGGCTACTGAGGGTTAATACAGCTATGTCACATTCAGCCAAATCAGCTGTCACATCAGCTCTCCATTTTCATGCAAACAGCCAACAATAGTTATTTTCACTTGCAGCACTCACCAGCTAAATCAAATTTTCCACTAATATTTTAACACCAAGGTCATTTCGTTGACAGTAGCTAAAGGAAGCTAGTTCTGAATCCTAAATAAACATTTTCTGTCACATGAATGGGATCCTTTTGTTTATGCAGTTCACATTTAAAGCACCGCTAAGAAGTCATCAAATCTGTGATTTCTTTTCTGGGACGGATGACCTATCTCACATTGTAAGCTGCCTCTTTCACTGCACCCCACATGAGACAACATTCATTTAAAATTTCACCTTTCTGCAACAGCACTCAATCATTTATATGTATCTGTATAATTTTTACTAATTCATTGGCTGTGACTGAAAAGTCAGATGATTTCTTACTAGTGAAATACTAATGCTCTGTTATAACAGTGCTGATTGCATTACGGATGTTGGAGCTGTGCAAGCATTGCACAAAGCAAGCATTGTGCATTTTTTGTCAACTTAAGAATGGTAAACAAAAGACCAGATTCTGCTTAAGCAGATATACACTAGTAGTCATCTTAATGTTCTGCCTGACCGCTGCTAAACTTAATGATAAGCAGACTACTAAATTAGGTGTGTGTCTCTTAATCTTTTCTGGAAGAAATGTTCCACTTGGTATAAATAATTAAATGCCCAAACAGGGATTTCAGTCCAACTAATCTGTCTCCCAAGCGAGTGCCTTCCCAAGCTAATCTCTCTTCTTGTGCAACCCAATAGTATTTAATTATTTATGCCAAGCAGAACAGTTTAGCTAGGAGAGGTTGCAATAGCATGCCTGTCTACCAGCGCTCTACAGCTCATGAGCTCCCATGCGCCCCTCAGGGTGGAAAGTCTGTACAGTCCCATCCCTACTTCTGTGTGGGGAAGGTATGAGAAGAGAGGCCGCACTGCATGTGTGGGCTTCCCCACCACTGCTGGGTCTAAGGTGGAATCGCATTGCTTTTATCCTACTGTAAGTTTCTGTGCTGGGTCCCAGAGGCAAAGCAGCCGAGGTCTGTGATTCCCACTTGTGCTCAAGCGCGAGCTGTTGGCAAGGATGGGTATATGCACGTGGAGAGGCGATAGCGTAGGTACCTTGGTGATTTCACAGATAGAAGCATAGACCCTGAGACAACTGACTTGCTTCTGTGGTTACCTGCAGCCAAGCAGCAACACAGGGGTGTAAGACATCCGTCAGACATCTGAATCCCCCTGGGGATCTGGCCCATGACTTGTAACACTGCTCGGATGCTGACTCCAGTGTATGTTTTCAGCACAGGCCCTACACCATGAGTAGCCACCCAAGCTCATTAGGGGTGTTGAATGAATTAAGTTTTGCTTGACAGGTGAAGAGAGAGGAATGTGGCCCCTTCTCAAATATCACGAATCTCATTTATCTAACCTGTCATATACAAATATTATCAGTAATATTATACTATATCAGTCTTGGTGCAATAGAACAAAAGTGAATAGAGCTGAACCAGAGGACATCAGCAGGCTATGTGAAGCCATGCAGTAGCAGCATTTTCTGCTTCCATTTAGATTACATGAACTGTTAGTTTATTTTCTAATTCTCTTTGTTCCCTTGTAGAGGAAGAGATCAAAAGACAGCAGATAAAATGAACCCAGTGCTTTAATAAATTGGTGTCTTTTTTAACATCAACGTTTTAGTGGCAGTTTACAAAAGGTCTCAGCACTGTGCTCTTCAGCACCTTGGTGTTAAAAGACAAAGAAAAAGAAAAGGGATTTTGTTGTGGGGTTTCTTTCTCTTCTTCTTTTTTCTCTTTATATTTTCTTCCCCTTTGCCTAGTTCTTGCTATCTAACCACCACTTCAGGTCTGTTGAATGCATCTAATGAAAATGTTACTAATACTTAAGGTCTCAACATGCCTTTTGTAAGAATACTGATGTTACCAAACAGAAACCTATAGGACCATTTGCAGTCCACCCTGTAAGCTCATTATATGGGGAGGGAGGGAGGGAGGGAGGAAAAGAGCTTTCTCAGGCGATGACTCCTTCCCTTCCTGCAGAGGGGAAGGGGAAGGAGTGGCTGCTCTGCATGGACCTGGCACAGCCACATGGATGCAGCCCACACCAGGGGATGGCTGGCACGGCTCCCTGCCTCATGAGCGTGATAAGAGGTGGGAAAGCCATCATGCCATTGAGCTTTACAGGCTGTTTTCAATAAACAGACCTCACAGATCAGCCAAATCTGGGTAGTGCCTTTTGGTGCCAGGCCAGGGGCTGAGGCTTGCTGTGCTCCTTGCCCCAAGGCCATGCTGATCACCGGAGAAGGCCACAAGCTCTGAGTAGTGCATCCCCTGTGTTGCATGGGCAGGATGTGCTACAACTGCCTGAATGTCCCCATCGTGTCCTGGCACCCTGCCTTGGACATCCCTCCTGCCAGCGGTTGGTGGTGTGACAGAAGTGCATGTGATATGTGGGGGTGGACCAGGTAAGGAATAACACAGTTCTCCTGCCCTGTGCTGTAAGCAAGGGCCTGTGCTAAAGACAGTCTAAGCTCAGCGAGCATCCCCCAAACCTTGCTCAAAGGCTGCGCCCAGACGTGCCTATGTTGTGTAGGTGGGGGGCAAGTTCAAATCTGCACACCTACTCAGAATACAATATAGATGCAGTCAAGGTAGATCTATATAAATAACATTTAAATAAAACAAAGCCAAGGACCCTGAGCTTGCAGTTTTCTTGCATATCCTCCCTTCATGTAGCTAAGCAAAGAGGCAACAGCTTCTGCACATCATTGTGAATAACACTCTGTAGAAGCAGCCCCCATTTTCTCTATACGTGAAACAAGAATGAGCCAATATTTGAGTAATTTTCTCTTTCCCACCTCTCTGTACTAATTTTTGGCTATGGGCAAAGACCTGAAAGTCAGTGGCATGTCTGCCTTCTTCCTTGTGCTGCCCTTCTACATCACACATGAGATGACATGTCGCTATTTACTTGCGAGGAGATACACCCATTGCAAGGCTGCTCCCTGCTCTCTGGAATACCTATAAGGCGGGAAATGCAATTAATTCTGGAAGGAATCCTTCCCACTGGCAGGCAGCCAGAGATAGCAGAGCTGTAATAGCTTTTGGGCAGCCACAGCACACAAATTACAGCCATTCACCAAGGACACTCCCTCTGAGCTTCTGCTTTCTTGAAGTAATTGCAAATAATATCACTTGGATTCAGACAGCTGGAGGGGAAACTCAGGCACCGACGAAGCATGAAACAGCCAGGCCTGAGACCTAAAATAATCCTGCGTAAAAATTCACAGCTGCCCATTGTTAAAAATAAAAACAAGACCATAAACCCCTCTGCTTTCCATCAATGAATTTCCTTTTGTTTCCCTGCCCCCACAGCCTGCCCTCCCCTTCCTACGCGTCTGCCCACACCATGCCAGACTCCCTCCCTCTGCCCCGCAGCATCCTGGGGACAGGGTGATGCTGGCGTGATGGCAAAGGGTGGCTGTCTCCCTGCTGAGCTGCCACCACTGCTGCCTCCTTGGTGGGGGACTGCGGTGTCCCACTGATGGCAGGGATGGTGGGCCCCAGTACCGGCAGCATCCGCAGCTGCTCTCATCACCTGAATTTTCAGCTCCTCTGAGCACAGGCCATTTTGGTGCCGGGCATCCTGCCCTGGGGGATGTCACCTGCTCAGGTGTGAGGCATCTGGATGCAGAGAGGTGGTGCAGAAACAGCCTGGTCGCCCAGCCAGGCACTGTGTTGTCTGTTCTCAACGGATTGGCTGGCATGCCGTTTCACAAACAACACGGGGTTTGGCAGGAGAAAAATTCCAAATTTTTGTTCACTTTCTATCTTCCTTTGCCTGAAACCTGCCAGCAGAAGAAAGATATTCAAAACATTCATATGTTTGTTTCAGTATTTTGAACTGAACTTAGTGGTTAAAATACATGATGGGAAGCAAGCAGGAAGGCGGAGATGGAACAAAATCCAGCAAGAACTAAGGTTAATAACGCAAATTCATTGATGGACTAGATTCTAATCCTTTTCTCACATTAAGTGATTGCTTACTCCATGAATTGGCCCATTAAACTAGCCATGGAGTAGGATGCAATGCCTCTTGAAAAGGAGAACACTGTAAGAAATCCATGTTATGACATAAAAACAAAGGTCATACAATGGCACACTGACAAAAGGGCCTTGCTGAGAGCAAGAGGCTGCTCCAAAGCAGGAAGGCTGGCAGTCTTATCTCTCCAGTGTCTGCCCATCTAGTAATTCATATTATAGTCAACCTAATGGTGTCCAGACCAAAGCTATAGCTTTGCTGCCTTTGCTGTTGCGGATGTGCACAGTAACCTTGCCTTGGGGTCTCTGTGATCCAAACTGATAAGAGACATCAAGAAGTAAGTGTGTGATGATACTCTTCTCTGTATAAGGAATTTAAAAACCATCTGGGCTGTCCTCAGTCTTGTGACTGAGTCCTGCCTCCTAGCTCAGCACCTTCCTTGTCAGATCATTTTTTCTATAGAAATACATCACTACATCTAATAACACCTTGCACTTCTGTAGCCTCCTCTATGCAAAGATCACAAAATAACTCCCAAAGGAAGGGAGTCACCTCACTGAACATGACCATCTGCAGTGCAGACATTTAAGCCTAAGCTAGGTCACAGACAGCAGAAAACCAGTTAATACCATCAGTGAAACACTGGGTACCAGCTATACAATGGGATTCACCTCATGCCCCAGTGACTCACAAGGCACTGGAAAGAAATCCTCATGGCATTACATCTGCTGAACTCCCCCAGCAGTCACAGGCAGGCCTGCTCACAGCGGCACTGGTGCAGTCCTGCTGGGCAAGGTCAGGAGAAGGTAAGGTGCCTGCAGGGAAAGGCTTTGCCCCTTGCTTCCCTTACTCTGCCCTGGAGCAGAAAGCAGTGGGAGCATCTTCTTTCAGAATGACAGGTTTGGTCAAACTCCCTCTTTGGCTGCTCAGGAGACCCCTGTTTTGCACCTCCCATCCTCATGCCCTCATGCCTTCTGGAAGCCAACAGGCACTGCATGTGTTCCCTGCCTCTGCCTCCGCCCCTGGGGTGCGATGATGGTACAAAGGTAAAGAAAAGAAGCAGCTGAAAGAGCCTATTTGGCATAAGCAAAAAGTCACTGAGACTGTGTAGCACCCAAGTTAGAGCAGATAACCTCTTCATTAATTTTTATCTCTACTGTTGTGGTGCAAATTCCTTATCTAGCAGGCTGTCTGAGAGATGGTGGTCTGCCTCCCTACCCACAAGAGTCGGTGCTGGCCTCCTGCTCCCCCATGCTTTGATCACCTCCCTTACCACAGAAAGCAAAGCCTTCCTTTCACTGTTTAACTCTTCCTTGGCAGATGACACACATGAGATGATGTACCTGCACACAATGCACACGCTACACATACATCATTGCGTACACATGCCCCACACAGAAGTCCAAGACCCAAGGTTTACATAGTGGCATGAAAAGTAAACAGCTCCTGGCCCAAATAGTGTATGCTGCATGCATTTCTCTGCCTCAGTTTCTTCACTATACTCAGACATCCCTGATTCAGGGCAAAGTGACTTAGAGCTCAAATTTGCCTTTACAACTCACGTTTTACATTTGCTGAGGTCAGGGACCCTGCCATAACTTCCCTCTCTAAATACAAACTTGTTTCCCCTGTCCTCCTGGCTAAAGTTTCCCAGTTTTCTGTGATCCCTCCTTCTGATTATCCAACACCTGGCTTTGTGCTACTTCTGGTAACTTTCCACTCTTTTAAACCACACTCCTCACACACAACCTGGAAAAACTGGTTTGCGTAAGCTTTAGGTAACCCTTTGTGCCAAGTCTATTTCTAACTCCATAGATGAACATTATGGTTTAAATGGCCAAGGATTGTTCCCAGCAGAGGAGTTAAAGAACATCTGGGGAGGAAAGGAGAGTGGAGAATTCAGACTCGTGTTGCATTTGACTGAAAACATCCTATAATGTCTACGTCAAGAATCTTGTAAGTTTAGAGGGGAGCTATTTGCAAGGAAGTGCACCAGGTGTATTAGCGTGTCATTACTAGTTAGAAAGCTTTTCTCTGGCTTGGGATTGAGCTGTTCCAAAAACAGGTGACTGGTGTCTGATCACATGCTTGAGCAGTGAATCACTATTAATACTGTTATTAGAGACAAATGGTGCACTTGCAGTACAGAGGCTGGAATAAGTCTGCATAAACTATGTGTGGAATGGTGCCAGCAGAGATCCAAGTCTTGCTGTGCTTTCACACTCCTGAGCCGCTTACCTTCACTATCTCTACTTAAACGCAGAGCCTGAGTCAAAAGAATCAAATGGAAATGTTACCGTATTTACCGGAGACATATTTGACTTGGCCAAACAGAGACCGTTCATTTACCACAGTTTGCATTGTTGCACAGGTGACCTGAAATCCCTGCGCGCTTGGCTATGGCAAAGCAGCCTCACACAAACCCGTCCTTCTGCTGTAGGAAGCTGAGAGCTCACAAGGAAACACAGCTAGTGGTTCACAGGATGTTGGTAAAGGGATGTCTGCATGGGATGCATGTAACCTACAAAAGGCTACAAACACACTGGAATCAAGGCAGGAAGCATCTGTGGCGGTCATGGAGGAGCCATGGAGAACTCAATACATTCAATGTTCTCTGAGTCATGAAATTTTTAAATTAAGTATATGGCCAGCTTTTCACTAAAAATATTTCTACCTCTCTTTCATTTTATTCTTCTGTCATTGATACTGCAGCTGGTCAAATCAGATCCCATGTGAAGCAAACTGTCTTCAAAACTATGGAAAAAGAAAAAAAGCAGCTTAGATCTGAAACACAGGGGAGATCTAGACATACACCCTACTAGATGCTTGAAGTTTGAGTGCTTCTAGTCTCATGAAAAGGAATGGCTGGGCATGCAGAAAGAGACTTCAGATTCATGGAGGGAGCATGATTTGGAGAAAGTCTAATAGCTATACAAGTAAACCTCTGAAGTTCTCTAAAATGTTTCAAACAGGACACAAAAATAAGTGAAGCCATCCAGTCCTTTAGCCATTTAGTTTTTTACCTTTAGACCCTTAATCTTTCTGATTTAGACCTTTTCAAAAGGTGACGCCTTCATGGGCTTGCTTTTCCTCCCCATTCTGTCCCATTTTAATCAAGCTGCGAGAACAGTCACAGCTAAGCACCAGCACAGCCCACCATCCGCTCCTGATTGTTCTGTGCAAGTTGTTACATCAGTGACCAGGCTGTAACCTTCAGTATTTGACTCTCATATTTTTAATTCAAGAAACATGCCTTGACATTTTTATTTCTTGATAGTGGTGATTTCTGTATATAGTAGTACTGCTGTTGCTCAGGGATAAGCTGTCCATCCTTCCAGTGCAATTAATGACAGGAGCCAAGCAGTCTTCACCTGGGAAAAATGGGAGATATGACCTGAAATCAAGACAAAGAAAATCGTGTTCCCCACTCAGCTCTGAGTGAAAACCATTATCTAGAAATGAACAAAGATTGCAACAAACAGTAAATCCCTGGTCACCTTTAAAAGAAATCTGGAGAAGGCAGCAGAAAATGTATTAAACAGAACAAGCCTATGCTGCGGTCAAGACGATCAAGTACCTTTTTTCTATTTCTCACTTCCATGATTCTGTAGCACATGAGATCACCTTCCTTTTTATACATGATATAAACTTCTGCTTTGACTATTGTTTCTCCAGGGCCCAAAGACTACGCGTTTCTCAGTGTTGCTCTTAAGTTAGCCCTGTGTTGAGAATGTGTCCTAGATTTGATGAAGTTCTTCCATTTGTGATTCCCTGATTATAACTATGTCAGATACTGATTTTTCCCCTTGGGTATGGTGCAATCTTCATTATATAATGAAGACATTGTTAAAACAGCAAGACTGTGCATATGGGAAAAAAAACTTAAGAGGTCAGTGAATAATCACAGATTCTATCAGAAGGCCTTTTAAGAGAAGGCAAGCTATCAAGTAAGCCTGAGAAAGCATAAGCTTTTCCTCTAAAAGAAAGGGCTTCTTTAAACAAGACTGTTAGAAATCAGCAGCAATGACACAGAAACAGCAACAGCATCGAAGAGGGATGTAGTATTGCTCTATGTCTGCAAGGGACACCTGACTTGATAAAAGCTTCACCCAAACCACAGTCTCTTTTTATTAAGACTTGCAGAACAAAAAGTACAAATCAGGGAGCCTAAAGTGATTTTGTTTTGAATATATAGCAAAAGCCACAGTATCTATGACTTGGCTGGTTTCTGAAGGATTGAGAGTTTTATACCTCAACTAAATACGTGGGAGGAAGGTAGCTGACTACATTCATTAGCTGGTATTTAGACAGGACACCTGTGCTCAGGAACTGTTAGGTAGCAGAGTCACAGAGAAAAGACACTGAGATCAGGGCATAGCAGAAGAGCCACCACTCAGATCCAGCTAAAGCTCAGCATGATCAAAATTGGTTTGGAAATAAAGGTGGTCATATACAAAATCTAGAAACGAGATTGAAATCGGTTAAATAAAACCGATGCTGAGTAACACACTGTTCCTGTAAGCTAATAATTTTGGTTTTGTTGTTGTTGTTTAGGCTTTGCAGGGGCTTGCTTTGACAATAGGACTCACCCTGATGTCGGTAAATGCAGTTTCAGTATCTGACCTATGTCAGCTGCTAAGCCAAGGTGGTGACACAAAGGGATGGGCTGCACTGCAAGAGGAGTCTTGCAACACAGCGCTCAGGACACTTTGGGATCAAGATCAAAGGCAAAGCTTTAGCTTCAAATCACAGGCTTCCCATTGACATAAAAGATGTCCCACAGAGCAGTCTTTACTTATTCAGTGCTTCGTTCATTATATAGCCTGTAATCATCCTTAGAAGTACAAGTTCCCATGCTAAGCCTTTACAAATACATCTGATTATTAAGATACAATCATTACTGTCTTTAAAACACTTCTTCAAACAGGAGACTCAGAATAATTCACAAATCAGTATTCCTGGGTCTATTTCAGAGTCCAGCTTTCACAAAGCATGGCCCTTGGACATGAAATAACACCTAGCAGCCTTTCAGTTCAGTTGTCAAACATCATCACAACTGCTAAGGGCTCTATTGACACAAGACTGAAGCGCCCAACTATTCTTTTCCACTGACTGCACACTCACTGCTAGTCAGGCAACCTCAGACAGTGGACAGGCCAGATACAGTTTGGGAACCATAGATGCTAGTCTGATGTCAGCCACAATGTCCTTAGTGCCCCATCATAGCATATTTGACTTGTGCCAGAGGAACATGCTCCTTTTTGCTCACAATCTGTGCAGCGTTACTCCAGGTGGGTAGTGGAAGAACATTTACAAACAGCAGGGTATATATGGAATATCTGAAAACAAGAGCTTGGACCAGAATAAAAACCAGAGCCACATCCTTTCCATGCAAGACATCAAACACAAAATGGAATGCGTATTTCAGGTATGATTGTTTGCCTTTATATAAGTACATTTTGAGTCTCTCAAAATGCTACAGACAGAGTAAAATTCTAGAAGTCAGATGCAATATCTGCTGTCTCAGTTCTCTATCCCATTCATGGATGTACTTACACATCTTAAAAACGTGTTTATCAAACCTAATATTTGTGATACGGGACTCTCTTAAAATGAAAGGCTTGCCATTCACATAGCTGCATCTTGCTGAGAGCTCTTTATTCCATGCTTCATTCATTATGTTGCACGCAGTAGTCATTACAGGCAATTGTCTGCTAGTGCTACCCACACCTCAGCTGTTTGTACAATATGAGTCACTCGCTGCGAGCTGCAATTCCAAGCAGAATTTCTTCATCCTGCAGTAACCACATACTTTGTTCCGGATTACCTCCTTTCTTTTTCTGAGTAGGCAGAATTAGTAAAGTGCAATTAGTGATAATGCCATTTGTCCCAAGGCTGGCAATTTTTCTTAAAGCATTTATTCTTTCCAGTACCTCACATATTACCTCAATAAAGCTGCCAGAGTACTGAATGTAGCGTGTAATAGGCACAGATTCCAGAAGAAAGATGCACCTCTCTGCTGAAAGGAACAATATTGGCCCACCAGAGTTTGATTCAACTTGTAAAAATATTTCCATGCAAATATCACACAGTTTAGTCTAATTCCACTGGTCTCTTGTAAAAATAACTTCCTACTTTATATCAGGAGGGAATAGATTATTCTACACCTTTCTCTTTCCCTCCTAGTGCTGGAGGACAATGCTGGAGGAAAACAGACAATGCCTTGTCCTTTTCCTAAAACTATCCATTTGCAAGCATTCATTCTAAATAGCTGGGTATTAGAGACAGCAGACTATCAGGCACTTCATCTTCAGTGTCTGCTGTTTTCTTTTCTACCTTCTTTCCTGCTCCAGTTTCTGGCTAGATGCCATACCTCTCCCTTTCCATTTACCCCAAATACAAACAAAGTGGATAGGTAGTTTTACTGAGCAAATAATTCCTAACACCTCAAATAAATGGGAGGGTGAACTTTCCTACTTTCCTCACGAGTAGAGCAGGGTAAAATACCTTTACATCTTTCTTGTGAAGCAGCATTTCAGGTCTTTTATGATACTCTGACTCAGACTCAAACAGCATATAGATTTATGAGGAATTAATACACATCGTGCCTCTTAGTCCTGGCATCTGCCCTCACACAGGTGGTTTTGGATAGCATTCTTTTAACCCTGTGAGGAAATTACAGAAAATTAGCAACGGCTTTATGTGACAAGCCAGATACAAACAGCTCACAGTGCTCACTTGATCTAAGGGTATCCTTAGGCTTTTTTTTTCCTTTTTTTTTTTTCTACTTTCTTCTCTGCAAAAGCAGTATTTGAAAGACAGATTCAGTCATGTGAAAAACTGAACCTGAAGAACAGCAATCTGTTCCCAGGTGGCAAAACGGACCCACCTCTCTGAGGCAGTTGGCTGGCCTGTGAATGAAACTGCACTTACCACTAAATAAGGCTGAAACCTAACCTTGAGATTTGCTCAAAACAAAGCAAACTGAGAGTACAGCTCTCAAATTCTCTACCAAAGTGACATCGTGATGGGAGAGGCAGTGCTGTATCTGCTGTTGATCTTGAAAAGCATGTTGGCTGCAGAATTGCCACAACTCCATCAATTCCTTCACATTTTCCCCCTGTCAAATCACCATGGATTTGATGCAGAACAAGCATGTTCAGCAAGGATGGATGCCTTTTACCAGTGTATCTCGTGTTCCCAGGCTGCACACTGTTCTCTTGTTTAATCCTTTAAGGGAGGGTGCAAGTGCCTCACAGTTAGAAGTAGATTCAGAGAAATAGAAGAACAAAGGAGGTTCTCTTTCCAAAAGTCACATCCAAAAGGGGAATTATAGCTGTGCAGCATACAGCTAAACCAAGTGCTCCACTGCCACTGAAAAAAACTCCTGCTATTGCTGCTGCCACCTACATGGCACCAGGGTGGCAAAGCCACTTTCCTCCCCTTAGAGCATGCTCAGCCCACTCATCACTGCCAAGATCCCCTCTTGCAGACTCCTAAAGCAGAGGCCCCTAGCCCAAGGGAAAGGTCCTGCCTGTCACCAGATCTTTGTGGCTCCCCAGAGGAGCACTGCCTCTGGGCAGTCCTGAGCTGTTGGTGAGTATCAGCAGTGGGGGGTTTGAGCACCAGGGGGGTAAATTGCCTGTTCCCCAATGCAGATGAGGTCATCCATCTGCAGCCCAGCCTATAATTAGACCAAGATTCATTTTTCTCCTTAGCTAAGGTGGTTTTTCTCCTGTAATGAAACGAAGCACAAGTTAGCTCTTTTGTTCAGAGCTCCTGAGGGGTACCAATGCCCACCTCACATCAGGTTCGTCATGTTAATCAGAACCGTAAGCCCTGCCTGTGCCTCCTTTTGCCTTTCTCACCCTGCAGTCACATTACAGTGCCCTGGCACCACTGGGCTTTGACAGCAGGATAGCCAGAGACAGCTATCACATGGCAAAACCACTTTTTTATTTTGGCAGGAAGGAGAAAGCAGACTGTAACTGTGAGAGATTTTTAATCTGGAGAGTCTCTGAAACAAAACCTGCCAGTATAATTAAAACTGGTGAGTCCCGGCCCGGCTGGGGATAGATGGGAGGGACTGCAGGAAGTTCTATGGGCTGAAGTTGTGCAGGTTGCTTCTGTGAGGAAGAATTGCTGGAGAAGTCAAATGTCCTCTGATACAATTGCACCTATTTACAAAGAACATAGTTTCAAACCTCCTTCAACCAGCCCTCAGTCATAACAAGTGCTTCCAGATTTACTGTTCCAAGACCATACCATCAGTCCTAGTCCAGGCAATGGTGGTGCTGGTGCTTGTTTTTTGTCTGTTTCTCAAGCATTGACCTTGACTGTGAACATGGGAAAAAAACAAACCCATGCGTCTTTCCCGCTTTCTGCCTCCCAGCACCAGTGAAAAAACTTTACCCACAATACAAATTCAGCATCAACCTCAAACATACTTTTAAGTTTAGGCAGCAATCTAAGTGTGTTTTGGCTACTGGCCAAGATGGGCAGAATTCCTCTGTCTCACTGCAGAGGTTTACAAAGTGGGCCCTGGTATCTGCATTAGTCACTTTGAATCCTCTTTATAGCAGCGAGGAACAAATGTTTCCGGCAAAGGATTCATCTGACCTACTATTACACTGGCCTATTATAGGCGAAATTAATCACACCCTTCTCTACCTGGTTGCAGGGGGAGCCCAGGGTGATTATCTCAGCTGCTTTACAGACATCTAAGGTTATCTGAAATGAACTTCTGCTAGGGAACCAGGCCTCAGATACAGCAGACCTCAGATACCTCTTACCTACCCTAATGCTGCTGAGGTGTCACCTTTCTGTATTTTGTTTATGCTCCCGTAATTTGCTGTGTCCCTTCAGCCTGGTCTCAATACTAAGTCTCTGGTGCTTCCATACTGCTGTTTTTGTGTCCCCCTGCAGAGAAGGCTGCATTTATCGATAGGGTGAAATGTCTGATCCTTACGTAGGCAGACTTCTTGTGCTGCTCTGGTGGCACATGAATGTTCCTGGGAACCAAGAACGGAAGGGGACAAGAAAGTGCAAATCTAGCATGGAGATTACTAAGTTATCAGGTAACACAGCACAGCTGGTAGCAAGGAAAAGAAGTCCCCTGTGTAACTAACAACTGTCCCTGTAAATAATCCCTCAGGGAAAGGCCCTCTGCACCTAGAGACTTCTCATTTTTGCCATTTACATTGGTTGGGTCAAGAAAATATATTGCCATTCCTGACATACCTTTCATTGCGTGTACCCTTAGGCCATTGCAGCTGTAATGACACTATACTACTGCTACATCTCCTGGATGTGACCACGCCCCCAGTGCATGATCTTTTTCTGAGGATCAGAGAAGGTGGAGGAAGATAAATGACACTCCTTACACAATGCTTGCAAGGAAAAGCACGTGTGGAGGTGATACCAGGGGCACAGCTAGGGCTAGGGAGCAATAGCAATTGCAGCTAGAGGCCTCTCTTCATCAGTTAATTCACTCAGAGGAAGAAAAAAGTAGTAGCAAAGGCTGAGACAGAGGACATGAGGTAATTGACATACAGAGAAGCTTTTGCTATGGAAACAAGTGCACATTTCCATAAACTCCAGACCATGAAGCTGGAAAACTTCTGCTCAGGGCATCCTTTGATATAGTTAATGCACTGTGCAAGTCCTTGCCAAGCCCAGCACCACCATCACCCACTGGTCCTTCTTTGAGGGAGCATTTCAGATTGCATTTATTCACAGAAACATTGAGAGATCCCATCAGGGTAGATTAGTAATGGTCCATCATGTGCACTGCATATATACATATCTATATCTCTATATCTGTGTTCACATATATATATCTGTGCAATTGTATATAGCAACTTCTCCCCGGGAAGAGCTGTAGTAATAGTGCAAAGGAGGGTAACATGGGCAGGAGAAAGCCCAGATTCATCCTCCAACAGCAGCTCCTTTACCAGTACTGTGTCCCAGCGTCAAACACCCATCAAACCCCTCTTCAAGCTGGTCTCTGCTCATTGCTGTAAAGCCTCCCTAGGGCTTGAGTGATGGGGGTGCTGCAAGAGCAACATGGCCCATTATGAAAGACTGGCCACAGCAACTAATGAGATCACACTCCTCAGGCACCCCTGCAAGGATTTGTCTTCAAAAACCAAGACTTTTAAGTCATCTTGCAATAAGCTGCATGGAAAGTATCTGGTATTTCCTAACAGCTTTTTCTTAGCATGCAGCTTGTGGGTTTTCACACTTTTGATCTTGCTTATTTGTTTCCATTCTACCAATAATTTTATTCTAACTCTGCTGGTTTTGAACTGCTGCTTTCTGACAAAACTTCTTCCTTGATTTCACTGCTCATCTTTCCAACTTTAATCTCTAAATTAGGTTGACGCAAGATATTTTTGTCTATTGGTGTTTATAAGAGTCAAAGGAGTCAATGTGTTGGGCTTTTTTTTCTTCCCTGAAAAATGCCAATTCAATACAACTAGATTTGGTTTTAATGGAAATCCTAATGTTCTGAGGAGCTCTACAGGACTAGAAGATGTAATCAGTAGCCATTGAGAATAAATACTGCTTGTAAATAGCATCATCCTAGGCAGCTTTCCTCCTCCCAGGAATTAAAAAGAAAGCAAGATGTGGTCCTGTCTCCATAAATACTGCTTTATTTCAGCTTATTTAGAACACTTTGTATAAGTTTCAGCATCTCTATTTCTTCATGTCTATGGAGATTACAGCAAAGCAGCTGTTAGCAGAGCTTGCCACATGTTTCCTGATGGAGTAAAATGGCTCCCTATGTGGCAGCTCAGCTTTTCATCACTGGATTTTTTTCTTCTTTAGAATGTATTTGTCTGATCACTCTGAAGGGAGAAAGAAAAATATCTGTGCCTCAATAAACTCAGTTGCACTCAGAAATCCTGTCAGCAGCAAGAGTATTGTAGAACAATGGCCAGCGGGGGGGGGGGGGGGGGTCATTGCCTTATTCTCATTCTACATACCCACTGTTTTGTGCATCAACAAGTAAGGAGACAGGGTAGAGTAGACTGGATATCTGACAAGCAGGTTATACTTGGATGAAGATGACAGGAAAAGGAAATACCATTCACCATTTATTTTATTAAATTGTCACGCCTCCTACTTGTTCATTCACCAGAAATGGTTGCAAGAGTATTCTGACATCACCGTTGTCCTTGCAACCTTAAAAAGTCTGGTTATCCAGAAACTCAGTTAGCCATGGAAAGGCAATAAGTAAATCAGTGTGGTGCATTGCTATATTCAGCCAATGTTGAAATTATATGCCGTATGACCTTTAGCGCACTTAGACACAGACAGTAGATGTGCAGTTAAAAACAGATGCTAGCACTGAATTAATAAAAACCATGTACAACAAGAATCTTGCCCATCATGGTGTAAGAAATGTGGCTTTCAGCAAATTAAAGGTTATACAGCATGACATGAATCTTATAAGGCTGTCTGCCCTTATGTCAGGGGGTGCACAACCCACTGCTTCTGAGCTGGGAAGTGGAGGAGGTGCAGGCAGTGCAGCCACCCCACAGTGCTTTGGCGGGGTCCTCAGCCCACCCAGACACACAGCAGCACTATTGCAATGTGGAAGTTCTCAGAATTTGGAAGGGCCACTGTGCAACTTGAAGGGAAAAGAAGCCAGACTGAATAGCTACATCTGTTTCTGACCTGTGTGCACAAATCTTTTATGGTGTCCCTGCCCCAGCTATATAAGCTGGCCTAAAAAAAAGCTTTAAACTTCCCTCACAGAGCTTTCTTTTAAGTCTTTAGGCCATCAAAGCTCCATCATTACTATTGCTGTAATGGCAGAGTCATTGTACATCTTCCTTTAATTAATGGGGATTGCAGGAAAAAGTGTCAAATGCCAGGTTTGAAATGCCACTATCACCAGAAATTCCTGAACTGACCATTGGTGTGGAAAGAGACAATTAATTTGAGACAGCAGGAAGCTGGTGGTAAGAGCTTGTGGAAGACTTTAAATCGTCTAGTAATTTCTGGTGTTTCCATTTTTTAAAGGTCCTGATTTTAACAATATGCAATTCCCCAATGTCTGAATTTCATTAAACTTTAAAACATCTAAATGAAATACAGTAAAGCTGAAGCAGTGAGAGATCACAACCTTTTTTAAAAAATTCCAGTCAATATTGCTGCAAGTGTACATTTGTTCTTACTACAGAACAAATGCAGCTTTACTAGCCTGGGTAATTCATGCATAGCACTGCCCTGTGCCAAAGAGACACAGGGTTTTTTTACTCCCCTGAACTAAAAGAACAAAGTACCTGATATACCGTTGGGGACAGATGTTATATTCATTTTACAGCTGAGAGAAGTGAGGTTGCCAAGTATGTTGGTGAAATAGGGAACATTCATCCTGACTCCGCACTTACTTTCTAATCGCCTCTTCCCAGTTCAAAAGGCAGCATCCAATTTATAACTCTTTTTGAAGAGGTATGACATGCTCTTTACATCTTCCACCACTGTCACAGCAGCACATAAACTGTAGCAGCAACATAGCTGTTCCACTGCAAGTATCCACCATTGCTGTCGGGGGCCTAGTGGACACCCATCACCTGACTCCTAAAATACTGAGTAACACGTTGTGGTTCTTCAGTTACTAGCCTGTGAGAGTGTTTTGTAAACGGCCATACCTGCAGGTGTGGATCCTTTAATTAGTGTTCCTTTCTCTGTTCAGCCAGGTGCTATGACTGTGTATGAACCCCATGGGAGAGAGTGTGGGACAGGCAGGGATCCCTGTGCTGAAATCCCAGCAGATGCCACCTCCCAGCTGCATTGCTTCTCTGTAGAAGCACTTTGTTGACAGCCTACAGAGGTCTGCCTGGGCTGTGCTAGCCTGCATAAAGCCCATACTGCCCCAGGCAGTATGCCCTGGTCATACCAAGGGCCGGGTTTTAAATTTGTTACTCACATGCAGGGCAGTCTGTTCTTGAGGGCAGGGTCAGGACCATTCTTGGTACAGAGGGCAAAGGGAATTAGAGGAATATTCCCACCCTCCTAATCATCTTCTTATGTCCAATTGGTTGGAAACTTGGAAAATTGGTGCAGTTACAGTAGTTTGTATCAGAGAGAAGGCAGATGCCTGCTCATACCTACCATGTATGTGATAATAGTCAGGGGAGCATACTGTATTCTGCACTTGACAGCAGTAGGGAGGGAAAAATGGTACAAAGCTCTTGCCTGACCACTTGGGGATGAACATCAGAACAGATCTCGAAGAAAATGATGGTATCTGCCTTGTGCTGATGGAGCCTTTTGGTCATTACTCTACTGCAGCCAGAGTATTTTGTGAAACAGAAGAAGGAAATATCTGTTTTCATCCCTCTGGAGTTGAAGGCAATGGGAGAACTTGACAAAGACATGAAGACATATGAAACAGAAGCATGGTTAAGATTTTCCAGTGGAACTGTTCTGAGGAATGTCTTGTCTGAGTAGTTTGCTGAATGGTCTGAGAGATGGAAATGGTTTTCCCTAGTGTTACTAAAATTTTGGCAAAAGAAGATATTTCACCCACTTTTCCTAGAAAGGAAAAAGCTAGCTCAAGATAAAGTACAAATGAGAGAAGCATCTAAAAGGAAAGTTCATGCATATGAATGTGCTTACTTATACCCTATGAAACAGTTATAGAACAGAAAAGCATTTTTTTTTTTTTTATGGTAGCAAATAGCTTATATGAAGCTGTACTCTGCTGGGTATGGAGAACTGCTGAAGGTCTAGGAAGAGTTTTAGACAAGTGAGGGACGTTGTACTGGCATAGCCTGGATCTACAGCAGGGACCTTACCTTCACTACAGGTTTCCCTCGTGCTTAATCTTTCCATAAAGACTTCCCACAGATGTTCACCTGCCTTCACATCAGTGCCAGAGCTACAGAAAGGAAGCTCCACCATTTTATTTTGAGATTAAGGTTAGGCCATGAAGCTCTTTTATTGCGTGTTGTTGTCATAAGACAGATACGTTGAGTTTTTGTAGTAAAGAGCACCCACACCCCTTTGAACACCGGAGTCCTCCAATCCTTTTCCATATCTGGACATTAACCAGCCTGCCTTTCCCATATTTTGACTCCTGTTCAGACATGCCATGTCCTTAAATGAAATTAATTCATGTCTGCATCCACATCCCATCTTGCCAGCTTTTTCAGGTTTGGCAGAGCCTTGAAGAAAATCCATCTGTGGACCAGTTTTTTCCTATTCTGAAACTGTCCAGTTACTGCACTGTTAATAGCTATGGCAATTATTTAATATATCCAGAAACCAACAGTGATGCTTTTATTTAATAATTCTACCTTACCATCTGATTAGCCTACCCTTAAAGTATTTCCTTACTAACCAGATTACAAAGAGGGTTACTTAATTTTTCCAGCTGACAGTTAGCATGTTGACACTCCCTGCTTAGTAACAGAAGTCACATGAGATGAGCAGGAGCAGGAAGCAAACACATTTCTGTGAAGAGTGAGAGCATGGCTTTGTTAGCGGCCCCGGAGCAGAGTCTCACCCCTACTGACGACTCTCCTCTGAGGTTTCTTGCATCAGTAACAGCCCTCTCAGGTTTCTCCATCTCTTTTCAGACCTGATCTGAAAAACTCTTTGCACCACAGCTAGCCAGTTACCATTTTAATCTTCTCATCCTTTCTTTGCATGCTCTCAAAAATACTAATTAAATCAGTAAAGCTTTTGGAGATATAATGTGAAAGCACAATACTAAATAAAACTGCACTGCCCTTGCTCTCATGTTAAATTAGGAAATTGTGTAAAACTGGCAGTCAAACAGAAGGGTATTCGAACTGCTCTTATCTCAAACCTAGAATAAGGACATCATTAGGGAGGTTGTTGCTGGGAAGTCAGTGCTTGTCCTCATTTTAACTAACAATACACTACAATACCAAATTTGAATATGCTGAGGGCATGAATGATCTAACAGTAAGAAGGGCACCAACTATTCTCAGTCACTTGAATGGAAATAGCAGGTGTCTGGTACTTTTCTGGCCCTAAGACAGTAATCAGTCACAGATAATTGATTACTTTCAGATCCAGAAAGTGATTTGCAAAGGATTATATTTTCAGTGTACTGTACTAGTTTAACATTAGCTGCTCAGGAGGAACCAGATTTCTGAAGCACCGACCGCACAACCAGCATTTTTGTTCATTTGAGCTATCCCCATGCCCGGTACATTTGTACATTCAAACTTCTGGGCAAATACTAATTATGCCTTCTAATTGCAACACAGCTGTTTCCATTCCCTCTATTAAACTGTATTCATCCCTTATTATTACACAAAATGTAGGGCAGGAGAATAGAAAGAGATTTCCCTATGCATCTGTCTCTTTCAGGACAAATTCCTTTCCTGAACACATACAGCCATATCTATAATCATAGATAATATAGAGTATCACAAGACTACTGACATTCATTTTGAAGACCTATCTAGCAGTGAATTACCTCCTGTTTTGTCAAAACGAGCATGACTGCACATTAAGCACAGCATGACTCACAGTCAGAGCAATATGGAAAACTGCCCTTTTGGAGGTTTATCTAGCTCCACAGAAGTGCATGGGAAGAACCTCACCAACTTTAGCAATAGTTTAAGAGCCAGAATCAGTTACCAAGAAGATAAACACTAATGCAACATACCGAAATGCAACCAGTTACTGAGTCTGGAAAGCGAGAAGGTCCTGCCGCAGTAGCACCAGTCCCAGCCCTTCTCTTGCCAACTGAACCCTAGGAGAGGTGTTTATTCAGGCCACTCCTGGAGCTGTTTCACTCTTTATCCCAGCCCAAAATCATCCCAGCAGAAAAGGTGGGCATTTCTCTGCAGGTGAATGAGTTAAATCAGCTCACTTAAGCTCACCTGTCAGCTCAGGTATCTCGATCAACCCCAGAAATGGATAGATGGTGGGGATGAAGAAGATGGGGGTGTGAAGGAGAAGTGAGACTTCCCACACTTCAGTAACGCTCAGCTCTTGAATTGGCTCAGCTACATGTGTCATGGCAGCCTCGGTTCTCAATCTAATTAGAGATAACCAAGACAGTTCTCAATTTTATCAGGAGGAAAAAAAAACCCAAACACTTAGAACCTGTGAGAAATTGTTTACAAGCATTAGTCTGATGCTAGCTCTGTCGCTTCTCATATCTTATCTACAGAAACGTATACAAGGTCATTCACATGAATATCCATGGGAAAGTATCTGTCCTAGCAAAGGGCTGTCATAAATATATTAATTTATGAGAATCAGCTAGGAAATGACCTTTTATGGAGCTGATGGTCTCTTTGTGAAAAATGCCGTTTTGTCTTTCTCAAAGTTGTTCTCATCACATTCAGGGAATAATTTGTGCTGAAATCATATGCCAAGGCATGTTCCTGGGAAGCCTTGGTTTAACTCCAGGTTCAGTCCCTGAAGGAGGAGCCGTCTGCCACCCTGGAAAAAGTGCTCCCTACCAGACAAGGCAGCTGGGTTAATCCCCTCCCTGCCTCTTTTGCCAATTAGGTTTGAAGATGCAGAGGAGGGGTCTGCAGCCTGGTCTCTCAGAGGAGTGCCCTACCTAGCAGGCACTTTCGTAGGAGGTATGGTTGCATTTCCTCATCGCTCTGTAGATGATGATTAAATCTGGCCTGTCTGTTCCAACAACAAGCTTTTCATCAGAAACAACCTGGTGAGGAAATGAACAGATTTATCTGAAATGGAATAAAATATTTTGCTTAGCCCAAAAACCAAAGAAAAGAAAAAAGGAAAAAAAAAAGTCCAACAAATTGACCTGAGATGGACTAAATTATTTTTTCCTCTCAATATTTTAGTTCAGCCGTCACACTGAAAAATCAATTATTTTTATAGCTCTACACCAGTCACTCCTATTTATAGAAATTCTAGTCATACAATCTGAGAACATATTTCCCCTTTTGTTACATCAGTTTTAACTTCCAGGGAAGCCAATGTAGATGAACACTTTGGGAAAAATAAGTCCCTGGAGTAGAGAGTCTGACACTCCCCTACCATGAATAACAAACAGCAAGTGTTAGAACAATTAGTCACACTGAACAGTTTGTGGGAAATAACCACTGATTGAAATTTCCTTGCTTAAACGTATTCAGAAATCTAACCAGCTCTAACTGCTATAATCTGTTGAAAGGACTTCCTGGGCTTTGACAGCAGACAAAAGTGTGTGCTGCTCTAATGTTCCTAGGAGGTTTTATATGGTGCAACTTCCATACTGGGGATAGGGTTATCTAGTTATACCAGTATAGTTCATTTGCTTATGAAAAAATGCATTGCACTCTACAGGTTATGCAGTTTAAAACTGATGTGTGATTGGATTTTGTTTCCTGCACAGCCTCAAAGTCAACCAAAGTCAACATATACCAGATTGCCTGTCTGTAGCAGCACCCTTCAGGCCAGTACCACATAAGCCTTGGTATTTCCAGTGAAAAATTACTGTATCCCTGGGGTTTAGAACGTCCCTGGAAGTGCATTTACCCATCTGCAACACTGTCAGATCTCAATGTTTTGTACAGCCTCCCATTAGCCTGGCTGGCCTTGTAATGATGGCAGCAGACAGAATGGGCTGCCTCTGGGGGCTGTCTCTGAAGCAGCTGGGACTGGTGGTCGGGCTGGACCAGACCAAGGGCTGCTGCCTACCAGAGACAATTTATAGGCCAAGTACCAAGTCCTGGGGTCATCACTGAAGCTGTTTCTGGGATGCAGCTTCATGTAGCAGTCATTGTATGTACAGCTATGTTCAGAGTTGTATCGCTGCAAGCCAAGTCCTCTCATAAAACCCAACATTCCCTCAGGACCACATTTATGCTAGTTTATAGCCACGTGGAAACAGGGCCTAAAAGCTTATATAGGTGATGTGTTGTAACTTGTGTTGGTTTTCCATTTGTACAAATCCATCAGAACAGGCTTAGACCCCAGTCTAAGAATGGCTTATTTTCTATTATTTTCTACTGTTCTTTTTAAACTTAAGCAAAAAATAATACCAAACCACCAACCAACCCAAACCACAAAACTCTCAGTTAAGTCAAAGAAGGGTGGATTGATGTGGCCTTTTGCAGCCATTCACATCTTTAGAAGTTACCTGCTCAGTTTACACTGGTTCATCAGCAATTGGCTGATGGGTCAGGCTCAAAGGGTCATAGTAAACGGGGTTACATCAGGCTGGCAGCCAGTCACTAGTGGGGTTCCACTGGGATCCATCTTGGGGCCGGTACTCTTTAATCTCTTTGTTAATGACTTGGATGCAGGACTTGAAACAATACTAATTAAGTTTGCTGATGACACAAAACTGGGAGGAGCTGTTGACACTCTCGAGTGCAGAGAGGCCCTGCAGAGTGAGCTGGACAGTATTCAAGGACCATTTCCTCCGAGCTCAAGATTGGTGCATATGCATATGCATATGAGGCCAGTCAGCCTCACCTCCATCCCCGGAAAGGTGATGGAGCAGTTCATCCTGGAGGTCATCTCCAGGCATGTAGAAGAAAAGAAGGTTATCAGAAGTAGTCAGCATGGATTCAACAAGGGGACATCATGCTTGACCAACCTGATAGCCTTCTATAATGGTGTGACTGGCTGGGTCAACAAAGGGAGAGCAGTGCATGTTGTCTATCTTGACTTCAGTAAGGCATTTGACACTGTCTCCCATAGCATCCTTACAGGCAAGCTAAGGAAGTGTGGGTTGGATGAGTGGACTGAGTGGATTGAGAACTGGCTCAACAACAGAACTCAGGGTCGTGATCAATGCAGCAGAGTCTGGATGGAGGCCTGTCACTAGTGGTGTTCCCCAGGGGTCTGTGCTTGGTCCAGTCCTGTTCAACACAGTCATCAATGACCTGGACGATGGGGTAGAGTGTACCCTCAGCAAGTTTGCTGCTGACACCAAGCTGGGAGGAGTGGCTGATACACCAGAAGGCTGTGCTGCCATCCAGTGACACCTGGACAGGCTGGAGAGCTGGGCCAAGGGGAACCTCATGAAATTCAACAAGAGCAAGGTGCAAGGTCCTGCCCTTGGGGAGGAACAACCCCATGCACCAGTACAGGCTGGGGGCTGACCTGCTGGAAAGCGTCTCTGCTGAAAATGACCTGGGTGTTCTGGTGGACAGCTAGCTGACCCTGAGCCAGCACTGTGCCCTTGGGGCCAAGAAGGCCAACAGTATCCTGGGCTGCATTAAAAGGAGTGCGGCCAGCAGATCGAGAGAGGTTATCCTCCCCCTCTACTCTGCCCTAGTGAGACCACATCTGGAGTACTGTGTCCAGTTTTGGGCCCTCCAGTTTAAGAAGGATGTGGAACTGCTTGAGCAAGTCCAGCGGGGAGCTACCAAGACGATCAGGGGACTGGACCATCTCCTTTATGAGGAAAGGCTGAGAGACTTGGGTTTGTTTAGCCTGGAGAAGATAAGACTGAGGGGGGATTTCATCAATACCTATAAATATTTAAAGGGTGGGTGTCAGGATGATGGGACTAAGCTCTTTTCAGTAGTGCCCAATGACAGGACAAGGGGCGATGTGCACAAGTTGGAACACAGGAAGTTCCACCTCAATATGAGAAAAAACTTCTTTCCTGTGAGGGTGCCAGAGCAGTGGCACAGGCTGCCCAGGGAGGTTGTGGATTCTCCTTCCCTGGAGACATACAAAACCCGCCTGGATGGGGTCCTGTGCCCCCTGCTCTAGGTTCTGTGCTCAAGCAGGGGGGTTGGACAAGATGATCTCCAGAGATCCCTTCCAACCCCTACCCTTCTGTGATTCTGTGACTCTCTATGATCTAGACAGGTTGCCCAGAGAGCTGGGCAATCACCAACTGTATGAAGTTTAACAAGGGCAAGTGCTGGATTTTACACCTGAGGCACAACAACTCTGGATATACATGCAGACTGGGGACTTGGGGTTTTCCTGTGCAGGGACAGGAGTTGGATTTGATGATGCTTGTGGGTCCCTTCTAACTCAGGACATTATATGATTCTATGATTCTATGATCTTCCTCAGAAGGCAGTCTTCCTCTTCTGAAATACATTTGAACCGAGATCTTCATCATGGGCAGTGCTGCATAGAGGGCAGGAAACAATCTGTAGCCATCAAATGATTTGTTTCATTACAAATATAATACTCAGAAAGCATTATGCTGGTTACGCCTCTGTCAATCATTGCCCAGAGGGTTCAATTAGCGTTAGGAGGTTACCTGCTTATGTTTCATTTTTCTCTATGCTTGGATTTTCATTCTGACTGATGAAGCCACATGCCAGTATAATTTCACCAGCATCTGTAAGAGGGTGTCTGCTGCAACCCCCACCTTACATTAGTCTCTTAGGCTTCTCCTTTGATCTTTGACTGAAGTATGCCATACCATCAAGCCAGAAAAACCATCCATTTGCCTCTTTGATCTGCATCCTCATGACCTGATGAGGAGAGTAAGTCTGCATTTTATAACATTATGGCCAAATCCCTTGGATGTGTAAGTCATTCCCATGGGGTTTTCATTCAATAAGGCCTGACTCATGGGAATTACACCTCACCTACACCAGTCCATCTCTCCCATGTCTAGAGTTGGACAAATAACTGACCAAGCCTGCAACTGTAATAATGCAGCCGTTCTGATCAAATGATCAAATGGATTGACAAAATTCAAATCAGTAGGATAAAGATCAGTCTTACATATGAAATTATTTGACAATACGCTAAAATGCAGTCATAAAATATTTAAACACAATCCTATAGTAGCCGCATGAGGGAAGGCAAGTTCAATTCAGCTTTCTAGCAGAAAAAGAATAGAAATATCATTGTTAGATAATATGTCCTTAGAAGGTTATTCCTGTCACCCTAAGAATGGAAAAACTGAACTGAACAAATAGGGTTAAAGGGCTTATGGAGCAAAGGGAGAGATCCTGGGATGCAAGTTAAATTTAATGTTTTGTGTTAGCTGTCTTAAATTCTCCCTGTAGGTTAACTTGGACAGTGTTGGTGAGTACTGAAAGAAGTTGTTGGGGTCTCTTTAAAGATAGTGTCTTGGTTTTATTCTTTATAATTTGTTTCCACCTTGTCTTATTCAGTTTTTTTTTCTTAAGATGTCAGCTTTGATGTCAGGTGACCTCAGATGGGAAGGCTCAGATTTTTAAGGCTACTTAGAATGTTTTCTATTTAGCTTTGCAACACTAAGTAGCTTTCAATGGGATATAGGAGACGAAATGTCTAAGAAATGGTGAAAATAGGACTCAGTTGTCAAAATCACTCAGGCCATGCAATGTTTTTATGATTTGTGGCTTTAAGAGCCTTTATAAATGAGACCTTGATTTTGCTTTGTGTTAGTACAACACCCATCAAAAAGGGACCTTAGTCTATGATTGTGGCTGCTATGATACAATTGAAAAAAATGCTAGCCTATATGAGGAAAGTTTTAAAATGTAAACCCTAAAGGTTCAAGCTTGTAAATAAATAAAGACTAAAACCCAATGCAGTAATATTTTTAAATCTTAATGCCTTAAATTTTATATTTCATACTTTAGATGACTGATTTATGAATTCTGAATGCTTATGTTTAGCAGTCCTGCTTTGCAATGGTCAGGTCGAGGTTCACAATGTGACTGAGGTCAAGAGGAGAGCTACACCTAACTGTGAGTTCTGATCACACCCAGACAGAAATAACCGATTCTGCTCTTCCTTGGGTTTTCATCGTTGTAAAAATTCCTGACACATCTCTCTTTCTGAGCAAATGCACAGCCTGAAAATTCAGTGATATTCTGCCTCATGCTTCCAGTTAATAACACCTTTCCAAGGGTGTCTTACAGTGCCATTTGCAGAACACCTAATGTGTTGTTTCAGCTAAGCCAGTCCCAGCTTATTCAGTCTAGCCAGTTTGCAAATCAATTCTCTGGCCACCACCTGACATTGCTGCATCTAAAAGTTGTTGTAAAAACCTCTTTGAAATGGTAACCCGAAGCTGGGGTCTTTCCATAGCTTCAAAGGCGTGATGTCCCAGTCTGAACTCCTTTGAAATATTTAATTTGAATAATAAACTGGCCAAGCACCAGCATATTCAGGTTGTTATCAGTTAGCTCTGACCAGTAGAAACTTTGAAGTGTTAATTGTTTAGTTGGACAAAGCTGCAGACTTTACTGGTTTTGCAGGAAGCAAAAATTAACCCTTTTACATCTTGCTGAAGAGATGAAATTTTAATACAGGACTCAGAAAAATCTTAGGCATTATACCCAAGACTGAAGTGTTCACAGAGATATAACAGGGAAAAAACCCAAAATCCACCCATTTTCATTCTTTATTTCCACAGAAACAATAGTTAGAACCCATGACTACATTGGAGACAACAAACTCTGCTTCTGTAGTGACCTGGACATTGAGCTTCTTGTTCAGTCTGTACAGCACAAGCAGCAAGATGAGCAGATATTTATATGATGCATGCACTGAATATGTTGCAATCTGTTCTTGGCTGCACCATTGGCTTGATGGTGACCTTGTGCCTCTTGGATGCTCTTCCTTTGCTGCAGGTTCCCTCTCTGTAAAACTGAGATGATATCATCCTCTGTGAGGTGTAAGGATGAAGAACCTCAAAAGAGGGCTTGATACTGTCATTCATGATGATTTGAAATAAAGAATTACAGGGGTACACCTGTATATGTAGCAGAGGGCTGCTTTGCTGGTGTATTTCAAGTGGGACTTGTTCTTTGAGAGGTTCCCATGTGCAGGGCATCCACACTTCCTTCATGGCCACCCCTTGTGGTTTACCCCATTACAGGCTTCAAGCTGCTCCAGTTGGGAGCAGATAGCAGAAATCAAGGCCTTTCCATAGGGAAAAGCAGGCAAACAAACAAAACCACTCATGTTCTGTTCCTTAGCACAGCCCTTGCTGTCTCTCGTCACCATACTGCTGCTGGGGTGGGGGGCATGCATGGGGCATGCATGTCTGCTGGTGCCTGGGGACAAAGAAATGTGGATCCGTGCCCTTGCCATTATGAGCCTGGCCAGCCATACTTCTGGGGCAGAACTGTTGCTAGTTTATCCCACGCTGGATACCGCTCTTGCTTTGTTTTCACTCTTCTCTGCTGACCTGCCTGAAACAGCAGTGTATGCAATAGCCTGCTCTTCGCAGTGCTTATCTCTCTCAGCTGCATTTCATCCCCTTGTCGCAGCAGAGACCCACCACCACCACCCAAGATGTAACCATGCTGAAGTTTTACCCCATTTGGTGACACTGTACAAAGCCATTATTCATCTGATCTCATCAGGAAGCAATAAACCCTGTCAGGAGTATTGCTCAGACAAAAAATTGGCTTTCCTTTTCTCTCCCTCAAAGCAGTATCATTTAGCTTCAGTGATCTGATGGCATCTTCATCCATACCAGCCTTGTTCAGGACAATTAGGAAGGTAGCGCCCCACCTTAAGTAGATCTACTAGTGTGAGTAACTAGGAGTGCTACACAGAGAGCGCGCCAACATTTTTTCTACCAGACAATCGGCCTCAAGGACTCAAAACCCTTGTGTGAACCACAGTGTAACTGGAAGTCAGGCACAGTCTGCTGATGGCTCTCACAACACTGTTACAATTTTTCTTGTTAAATGACAGATTTTTTACTTTCATTCTCAAATGATCCAGGCTTGGATTTCTTAGCATGTCCTGTCATGATGCAGTTGCCAGTTTAATGTGGTCATCCAGCCAAACTGGGAAAACTCTTATTTCTTGCAGGGAAGAGTATAGTCTCCCCAGTCCCACAGCATTTCTTCAAAGGAATGAAAAAACCATTATTTTCCTTTCTCCTCCCTCTGTAATACCATCTGACAGGATGCAGAGTTCACAATTCATTACTCAAGTGACCTCTGTATTCCCATCATCCATGGCTCTGTCTTAGGCGATTTGCAGAGCTGTGCCTGTATCTAAAAGCAGTTTCTAAATCCTTGAATGGTACTAGTGAGGATTATTGGGAACGACACTTTCCAGCAATTATCACGAATGAAAATGTACCCTTCTGCAAAGGGCTACCACAAGGCCTAGGCATTTTTAAGGACTAAAAATGCAAGAATAAACTCTCAGTTACTAATGAGGATTTAAAAACAGAAGAGATTTTGCAGCCCAGTAAAGGACCTTGGATGATCACCTATACACAGTCCAAAGTTTTTGAGTATTTCTTTGGAAAAATGCATGCTCTGGTTACTTGGGGAACCCAGAAGAGACTACTTCCGCTGTACTCCACAGACAATTTAAAACACTCACGGCTTGTGAGAGCATACATTATAGTGCAAGCAGCTGCAGAGATGTGTATCTGAAAATTGCCGTGTGTGACAACAAAGGATGAGTGAAGAAAGCCCCGAGTGTGCTGCTGGGGGAGGGAATGGAGTGGCAGCAGTTGGGAACAGGGCAGCTTGAGCCTGCCTGTGGGCAGGCAGGGGCAGAGGTAGCAGCCAGTTCCCGTTTCCAAAAGCTGGGAGCTAGGGCAAGGCAAACTGGCTGGCCCAGCGCCAGAACCACAAAAATCCTTTCCTTCCTCCTTGAATTCAAAGGAATAAACACAGCTTCACAATTCACAGTGCTGTACTATTATACCCAGTGCGTTTTTGTATTTGTATTGATATTTGTTGTATCTATCAGAATCTAATGAACTAACTTTTTCCTCACTTGTATGACCTTTTGTTACTCCTGCTCTCAAAACATTCAGTGTCTGCTATGGCCTGGCTTCAACCATCCCTCTGGGCAATGGAGAGAATTCAATCAACTGCAGTAAGATTTGGGTGCCATCATACAGTGTACAGAGAAGAATACCTGGCAAATGGTGTATGTGAGCCCAGAGCCAAAGGGAGACTCCTGCCAGGGGAGTCAGTGGCATACCTCCCTTCAACTTCAGGGGTGCAGACTCACGTCGGGGCTATGCTGGGAGAGTGAGCTATCAGTTCCCAGCCACAATGAAGTGCCATCGTGAAAGTAGTCCCACTGGTCAAAATGAGTTACTCTCTGTAGCAAGCTGTCTCCAAACTGCTGCTGCTAAACACGTGAAGTGCAGTTCCATGTCTAGCCACCTCCCAACTTCCTTCTCTGGTAGAACAGACCTGTGGGAGAGGGATTAAATCAGGTTACCTGGTGTGGAAGGAGTATGTTTCACATGGCAGTTGAAGGACTTCAGTATCCAGGTTTGCTTCTTCTAATAGGCCTTTCAGTGTGCTGGCACCCACGGGTAGCTAAGCGGTGGCTCGCTCCTGGTTGTAGTAGTCCAATCCTCTGCCACCTCAGATCTCATGGGACTGGAACTGCCGGGGAGCAGGGTCATGTTGGTCAGCTGTGTCAGCTGCATGGGACTGTGAACCAAGAAAGAGGCAGCAGTGCTGCAAATATCTGAGATATGGTAGGCCTTGAGCAGTCCCTCAGCTTGGCCTGTCCCCCAGTTTTTCACATTTGCACAGCGTAGATGCACAGCACAAGGAGCCACAACACTGGAGGTCAGGCAGCTGTATGACACAGGCTCCCTGGAGGTGCATGCGGTGTGCTTGTGGGGAGGCAGGAGCCAGGCAGGTCTGGAGGACAGAGGGTGAGGGGGGTTTAGCAGGTAATCTGGAGTTGGTCTTATGGAGTAGCAATGCAGGGCGTGGTGAGAGAAGTTTGGAGTTAGCAGACAGGGTTCGAGTCACAGTTTTAGAAGATCTCTGGTTTTGAAAGGAAAGCATAACAAGTTTTTGAGTGTTTATTGGGATCTCAAAAGGTGGCCACTACCGTGTTGTGGGGGACTTTTAGTAGAACTTGAGGAGTAGGTTTTATCTCCATACACAGACAATTCCAGTTTTTGGATTATATCTCCTCATAGTATATGAGGTGAAAGAACTGATACAAACACCCTATTACATGCAAAAACATAATGCTTCTTTAGAGTGTCTTTGCTTCATCAATAAAATGGGCTGTGATATTGGCATCTGAAGAAACTGCAAAATCACCGTGAAAGGGAAGAATGTTGTGTGAATTCACTAAAGTGAATTTCCAGGGCTCTGAAACCAGAAGTGCAATAAATTTACAAAACCCCAGCAGCAAAGGTACCCCAGCAACCCAAGAGGTACATCCCATCTGACCCCAAAAGAAACTTTTGTTACCTGAGCTCAAATCAACTTGTATAATGACATTGCAGCTTCATTGTAGCACTGTTCCTGGAAGACAGACCTCTTGTCTTTTATTACTCATCTCATGTTGTCACAAATGGTTTTGTAACAGCTTACTTGTGCTCAGGGAAAAAAATCCAAGCCTTCAGAGTGGGTTGGTCTTAAAGTACAGACTACAATGTGTGGAGATTCACAAGCCCTGCAGGCCTAACAAAGCCAAGAAATCAGAGCTCACAAACCAGCTTTGTGCTGACATGATTTATCTTCCAGGGCTGACCTGCTTGGATATGATTTTATAATGATGGGAGCCAGAGATGTGAACAGCAGACTAAAAGAAGACATTCACACTGGTGAATCTGAGACTGAGTATTTATTTTACTGTAACCCCAGCATGAATCTCTGAGATAGATCTAAAATGCATGCAGGTAGGTGATTGGTGAATCAAAGGCCCTAGATTTATCAAAAAGGACATCCCCCCGACATTAGATCTAGTAGTTAAATATTCGTAGAAGTAAAGTCTAACAGAGACATCAGATGCTGCAATGACTGGAGGTGGTGGATACTCAGACTGAAAGAGGTACCACATGCATGCCCTGAAGTAGCTCACCATGGAGTTCATGTCAACACTGACCATAAGCATCAGTAAGCAATACTGTACATGTAATTTTTAGCACAAGTGCGTTCACAGTGTTAGGAGGCTGTCTGGCTGTTTCTACAACGGAGGAGCCAGTGATAATTCAATTTTGAGTGTTATAAAAAAGAGTAAACCACTTTCACTAGGGTATTGCTATGGGAGTATTGCACATTGTCTTTTTTGAGGGAAATGAAAACAAAGGTGTTGTTCTTCAGAAAGACGTTGTTTCTCAATAACAGAGTGTTTGTTCTTTTGCTTTGTTCTGCAAATTCATTCCACAAAATTTTACTTATGTGGTAGGAATTTAATCTGATACTGACAGAAACATAGGCATCTTGAAAAGCTTAAAATAAAGGATGGTTTTAAAAGTGGGGCTTGTAGAAGGGGATTATTGTTTTTTCATTAGTGAAGGCAGATCTAAACCACTGGAACCGCAGCAGCTTGAAACCCTGGTGGATTTTCAGATCCTTGTTGTCTCTTTTCAGAAACAGAAAGAGAAAAAGAGAGAAATGAACACAGAGCTGAATTCAGAAAATATAACACTGAACCAAATATGCATTACTTTTTATTTGTAGGCATATGAAGGAATTTAATCTTAAAAAGGAAGAGGCACAACTCTAAATGCATAGGTTCTAAAAACCGTGATCATTTCCTTTGCACTGAGATGCAGATGTTTTTACCATGGCATTATGTGGGAATTCTATAGTCCACAGAGAGATGAAAGATTACCCGTGTCACAAAAAAATGCATTTCACTGGCATCCTAGAAGCTCTGTGCTACTTATAGAAATGAATGTCATAAATAGGTTTTGAGCATCAGATAAGCACTGACTGTCAAAGCAAATACATTTCAGTAGTCTTTGCTCAAGCTTATTCAGGGACCAAATTATTCATATAAGGAAATGCCTGTTTATTGCAATGCTCCTTATTGTTTCACATTGAAGTTTGGTAGTATACAGCAGAGTTATAGTCTAGCTGGTGTACATAAGGAAATGCTTTTTAAACAGTATTACAAATGCTTAAAGTGATAAATATAATCAGTTAATGACGTTATCCTTCGTCTCCACTTCTGCATCTACTTCAGCCTCTAAGGTTCAGAAAGTCAACATCGAACAAGCAGCCATGTTAAAGAACCCTCTTTATGGACGTTTAAAATATTGCTGTGATTAGTGCTTGGGGGATAATTAAGAATGAAAAGAAAACTTTAAAACACATTTAACCTGTTTGCTTCAACCCAGTGTTTACAGAAATCTTGCATCCTCAAAAAATTTGTTTTTTCAGATGTGCTTGGTTAATGTCCATGTAGCAATTTACTTGTAATTGGTCACAGAAGTCTAGTAATACAATTTCTCTGCACCAACTGGATGAAAGTACTAACTCTTGCAGAGCAAACATCCACATGGGTAAACTTCGAATCCAGCATCTGTGAATATTTATGAAGGCAAATTTGAATGTTACCATATTTAACTTGCCTGTAAAAATTATGCAAGCCTAGCTGTCAAAAAAAAAACCTTTACAAATTCAAACAAATATTTGAAAGATTTTTTTCTTTCTTTGGCTGTAGTTGGGGCAAAACTGGATCATTAGGCAGATGCCATTACATCATTATATATGCCTGCTCTGAGATCTTCACCAGACTGCAGTCAGTCCACTGGCCTTGAGCCATCTGGCTGGACAATTTGTAATTGGGCTTCAGTTTGAGTGAGTGATCCATTACAGTAAAGGATCAAACTACTTATGCTGCCACCATGGCTGGCTTAAAGAATATTTCAATGTCAAGCTAGTAAGGCTGTCACCCTGCTTAGAAAAGAACAGTGTTTTACCAAAAAGATAATGAGAGACACGTTCTACTGAAAGGTGATCTTCACTAGGGAAAAAAACTCCCTATCTTTCTTTGACACCTGGTTTGGAATTGGGAAATTCCAAAATGTTTTACTTTCCAGTGAACAGAGACCACGCTCTGTGGTATCCTAGGCATCTATTTGTGAAATGGCTCAAAGGGCAGGATTATCAGACTGGGAGGATTGTCTCAAGAAGTGGACCATACAAGGCAAGAGGGAAAGGGGATGAAAATTAATATTTGTCAAAATGTGTTTAGAGGGTGACAGAAGTCCAACAAATCTGAGAGCCCTACCGTCCATGTGAGCAGATGAGCCCAGGTACACTGGGTCCCGCTACCCTGGGTTTTCTGTTTGTGTGCAGATGAGTTCTGCATCATGTCAGTGGTCACTCTGGTGCCACCCAGGTACAACGGGCTCAATGTGCCCCCTCCGGTATGTGCAGCTATCACAGCTCCTTCCAGATGCATCAGACATGGTGAACACAGACAGGCTCAGCATCTCTTACACAGTGAGTCTCATATGCCTGGGATAAACTGGTCTCATTGTGCATGAGATGTAGGATGCCAGGGATGCTAGACATCCAAAAATATGGTGAGTTACTATTCAAAGCAATATCCAGAGTGTCAGAGTTGGTTGGCAGGAAACTGTTACAGAAATAGTAACTAAAGAGAGTTCAAAAATGAAAAATACTACATAAGACTCCACAGCTACTCAGTGAAATCTTCATTTTCCCCTCGTCAATACATTGTCACTTTGTCTCCTGGGGAGTGTGTACTATAACTAAAAAGCCTAGAAAATGATTGCAAGTCAAAGACCATTTTCATAAAGCCAGTTTGCAGAAAACAAAGAACAATAACTATAATAAGTGATTGTGATAGAAAACCCAATTTTATTTTCAAAGCCAACACTCATATCTTGTTCCATAATGCAGTTGCTATCAATTGCATATGGATAAGGAGATGGAAGAAAACACAAGTGAGGCAACCAAGTACAAAAATTTTTATGATCTTCTGATAATTTCTATTAGGTTTTCAGTTTGTTTTATAAAAGGCTGTGGAATAATTTCAAGTGGCAA
Organism: Phalacrocorax carbo; assembly: GCF_963921805.1. Classification (NCBI taxonomy): domain Eukaryota; kingdom Metazoa; phylum Chordata; class Aves; order Suliformes; family Phalacrocoracidae; genus Phalacrocorax; species Phalacrocorax carbo. Next base: position 135,645,006 of record NC_087513.1, on the reverse strand, counting down.
AAAGCTGTATCCTAAGTTAGGATTGATACTGTACAGCAAACACATACAACAGAAAGTAGATAATTGGAAGAAAAAAGTCATCTCTGAAGTCCTTGTGCCACAGTGATTGCTGCAAACACTGAATAAACAGTACCCAGGAATAGGCTGATCATATGTCAGAGCATCCCACTTTAATGATCCTTCATTGACGCTGTACTTTTTGCATTAGTCAATATTTTGTGGATAGGAGAGATGCACTTGGAAGAGGCGACTAAAAATAGTTGGAAGAAACTGATAAGTTATCATAATTTCATGTGCTATTTTAAACGAATACATTTTTATAATAATTAGATTTCCATATTTGCATGTTCTTCTCTCTCCCATTGGTTGTCTCTTGCTTACTGTTGAAGCTTGGGTCCTTCACTGAGCTCTGTGCATGGAGACCTTTGTGCCTTCCTGAGCATCCAGTAATTAATATATTCTGATTAAAATATTTCTGACTTACAAAACTAACCATAGTCAGTGATCTGCCCAAGCACCCCTCAGTGCAAAATTGGAAGAGTAACCTTACTTGCAGGTAAGAAATACGGAGAGAATTTTAAAAGATAAAAATAGGTGCCCAATGATATTTTAAAAAAAGACTGAATCCTACCTGTAAAGCAGCTTAGGTGTCTAACTTCTGTGGAAATAGCCTGCAGAAATATCTTAGCAACTCTTTGTCTTCCCTCTTCCACATCCTCCAGCTTCCAGGGAATTTGGTGTCTAAAAGCCTTAGAAAATCCCAGCTGGCTTCTATCTTGACTTTGGGCTTAAAAATATCTCTGAATGTTTCAGCCATGCCTATTCCCATTTGTACAGCAAATAGCAGAATGAGGCCTCAGTCCTCTGCTCACAGTCATTCATTGTTGTGGTGGGAGCAGAAGAGGGAGCAAAAGGAATGCTCACCCCTTATTTAAGGGAATGGGGCTTGGATGGGCTCACAGCTGCCTAATCAACAGCTGCAATTGCAATGCAGCTCCGTACGGGCTGGCTTGCGAGGCTCAAGTGGCAAGAATGGATCTTGCTCTGGCTGTATTACACCACCCAATATTTTGATATGGGTTCCTCATTAACTAGTGACTGATTAATGGCACCTAATTAAAGCAGGGGACAGCAAGAATGGAGGAATTATATACCGCACAGCATCCTGTAGAGCTGCTTGCCTTGTATGTGCTTTGGTTGGGGTGGCTAATAACACAAACCTAGGAATTAACTCTCCCAGCTGATGTTATTGTTTCTGGCAGAAAGCTCGCCTGTCACAAGGATTAATTCAATCTATAGTGTTGTTTAGTCCACAACAGATGCTCATTCAGATATCTCTGCAGAAGAAGATGGCTCCACTCAACACCAGTGCTTGCATGACACCCCAGGAGGGTCATTTCTCTATCAGCTTCTGGTCCCCAGAACCCCTTCACATCTAGTGCTCTGTTTATATGCATTTTATTCTCTCTCTCTGGGTGACATTTAGGATAGATATTTGGCAATAACATCTCGAAGAAAGCAGTACCCCTTCTGGGAAAATGCAGAAGATCATTATTCAGATGAGGAAAATGGAAAGTCAAGGAGAAACAAGCAACTTGTTCTCCTCCTGCCCTGTCTCCCCCGCAAAAGCTGCCTGCCCAGCCATCCTGTCCCTTCAGTGGAGGAAGTGGGACTGCCAGCAGCCAGTTTTTCCACCGTGGTAAATGTCACTGCTGTCCTTCGACCAGGTCCTCAGCTCTCCTCAAGAGCTGGCTGCTGGCCCACCACGCACAAAGGGCCTGCTCCATCCCTTGCCTCCTCTGCCAGCCCCAGGAAGGTTTGGCTTGGCTGAAATCCATGGAGTAAACCCAATGTGAGTGAGCAGGGAAGGAGGCCTGTTATTATCAAATGACTTAAAATGACCCTAGGCCTGCCATTTGGGGCTGCTACATTTGGTGCCTCAGCTTCAAACTCCCCTGCACGTCTGAGATGGCTGTGTACCCCGTGGCCGACAGATAGGATTTTTGTGGGCGATAGTCTGCTTGGCAAGGCCCAACTCATGAGGGAAATTACTTAAGGTCATACACTGATTCTTTGCTCTTAATAAAAATATTTCCCAGCCCAGGTGCTGGGCTGAAGCTCGGGCACCAGGGATCTGCCATGTATGCTGAGCAGCTCTCGGCACCCTTCACGTGTCCTTCTTGGCTGCTTTTGAATGGTGGGAGAAAGCTTTAGGGACTGACAGTCTCCTGCTGAGAAGCCATTGGGATAGGAAGGGGTAAAATGTCCCATGGATTTTGCTTGGAGAGGCCCTTGCAGACTGTGCTATTTAAGGAGCAGGGCTTGGTTCCCCTGGGAGACCCATCGGTCCATGCGACAGCCCTGCAATGTCCCTGGGAAACCTCCTAGGTGCATGTCCCATGGCTTGTTGCCTGCCAGATGGAACAGGGTGGAAGGATACTGCAAAAAGCAAAACCTTTCCTTCCATCACAGCAGAACATGGCTGAGCACAGAACTAGAAAAGGTGCAGAGAGCAAGGTGTGCGGTTAGGTGTATGGGAAGGCAAAGGTACTAGGAAAGACTAAACAGGATGGGATTGCTGAGGTTGGAAAGGAGTCAAGGGGGTGGTGACTGAGGCGTATAAATCCTAAATGATCTGGAGAAGGTGGGTAGGGAATAGCTGCCTCCTCATGCCTTAGCACAGAACTAAGGGCATCCTTTGAAATTAGCCGGCCGCAAGCTTAAAACAAATAGAGGAAGTCCTCTTTCACACAGTGGAAAGTAAACTGGGGAACTTATTGTTACAGGATGTTGTGAAGGCCAAAGCCCAACTGGATCCAGGGAGGGTTATTCAAGGGCTATGCCAGAGATGGCTATTAAACCTCACAGCATGTCTCAGCTCAGCAAATCCCCAAGGCACTGGCAGCCAGACGCTGCACCGGGAGAGGGGAAGCATCACCTGAGAATGACCCGCATTTCCTACTCCCTTTCCTAAGTATTTCTGGGAACATTAGGGAACTCTTTGTACCAGGCCAAGGTACAGGCATCTCTGTACCAGCGACAGAGCACGAGGTCACCTGTGCTATTGTTCTGAGCCGGTCTTGCCATTCTTTTGCATTCATTTAACAAATTAGGGGCATTGTCTTCTGAAGTGAACAGAGGCAGGTAAAGATGTTTGAGAAAACATTACCCTTGCCAAAAATACCTTTCAGGGGACTAAAATTGTTGTGAGTGATTTAGCCTGAATTCAGAAAGAACATATGTGAAAGAGTGTTTTTCACACAAATAGAAACTCCGTGAAGAGAAGAACCATGAAGTACCAGAACCACTTCTTTTGACTGTCTTCAATGAAATTAATATTTTTCCAGGAGCATCAGCATGAGATAAAATCCTGACCTTCTTAAAATTAATTGTAACAAAATAAGCACTCCGTTAGGTTAAACATAGTTTGTGGGACAGGCTTGAGATCTTTCTTTTTTGGGTTGCTGAAAGGAAAGGGAGAAGCTATAGTAAGAGCTCAAACAAGTGTGAAGCCCAGTGACTATTTTGGGGAAAAAGAGTATTTGCACAGCTTCTTTGTATATGTGTTTGTGAGCTCCCTTTTTGTTCTGGGAATTAGTCATGTGCTTATACGCCTAACCCCACATTTCTGGGATGTCTTTTATGGGAATGATGCCTGACACCAAAAGTGCTGTCACTGGGAGTCTGTCCCAGCACAACCTGGCAGAGCTGCCATGGGTGCTCTGTCGGTGGAGCCTCTCCAGGCACGGCCATGGGCACGGGGCAGGAGGAGGCCGGGCTAGCAAGGCTGCACATCTCCAGGCACCAGCAGGCAGGAGCAGAGCTGGAAATCCAGCAGCCTGGAACATGCTGCAGTAGAGCCATCTTTGCTCCCAGAAGTAGGGGTTTGCAAGGATTTCCTGAGCAAGGTGAGGCTGCAGCCTCCTCACCAGCCTCCTCCCTCCAGGTGAGAAACACTCTTCAGGAGAGGCTGTGCAGGGCCATGAAGCTCCCTCCCATGGTACAGGATTTCACTAGAAGAGGGGCTTCCTCAGCTCAGCTGCCAGGGCAGCCTTTGTTCTTTGCAACACCTGCACTGCTGCCCACAGCAAGCACCAGGCATACACATTTCCCAGGGAGGGGCAAAGGGAGGAAAACTGATTTTTATGGGGTGACAAAGGCTGCCAGATGGGCTGCCAACCCACCTGGGAGTCAGCAGCAGCAGCTGGGGGCCAGCAAGTGTCTTCTGGGGGCCTGCAGGCATACGCTGCAGAAATGAGCATCTGGGGAGAAATCCCCACCTTTGCTTTGAAACCACAGAGAGGCAACTGATCCCTTACCCTTTGGTGTGAAAGAAAAAAGGTGATAATTCAATCCTTCAGGCAAAAGATGAGTGGAAAGTAACATGCATCCACACCAGAAGAACCCCTGAAGATATTCCATTCCCATCACCAATATTATCAGTCAATGCAGAGCTGTCAGAGCTGAAAGAATCACCACAGTTTCCAACCCTAATTACCAGCTGGCTGAAACAACAACATAACCAGTGGGGGGTAAATCGCATTAGTGGTCATATCCTGAGAAGAAGAACCGGATGCAAGAAGTATCCTATGAACTATAAACTACTCATAATTGCACCCTGAAAGAGTATTTACAAACACACTGTTGTTCAAAGCTGGATGCATTGTTTCGGAGGAACAGAGGAAACCAAAACAAGAAAAGAAAATACGTTGACGAGTGGGTTTTACTGTAATGATGCCTTTGTTAAGCCTATAAAAAGGGCATCCGTTGGTTCCATCCATTATCCATTGGTGAGTAGGGGATGGTGTAAATTGGTGAAACAGCGGAATGATCCAGATTTACCTCCACTAGCAATGTCATGTCACAGGAAAAGCTGGATAAGTCACAGGTTTAGCTATCTAATCATGTGGAGCCTTTTTGGCCAAAGGGATCCTTCCATTGACTGCAGGAGGCAATAAATCAGGCCAACAATTAACGAAAAGAGCTGTAGCATCTTTGGCATTTGTTAGTCACCACCAAGCAGATGAACTTTCTCCATCCTCTTCCCCCTTGAAACCAGAGCGCGGTGCTGAGTGCTCTGGCTGTCATCCAGCAGAGCACTCTGACACGGGTAATTCAGCCGAAGCCCAGAGGGCAACTCAGGTGTTTAATGGTAAGCACATGCTTAAATGTGTTGCTGGATTAAGGCCAAAAGGGTTAGCACCTTGCAGCCTGCAGCTCTTTGGATCCCAAGGACAGTATTGCAATATACCGTGTGAAAGGCCGTTTCTCAGTCCATGGGTCACCGGTAGCCCCTGAGATACAGGGGGGTCATCTGGAAAACGTCACCTGCTGTGGCCATGCTCAGGGTTTCCTACACACACAAAATGGGAAGGCAAACAAAAGAAAACCAGAGAAGTTTAAGCTGGGTTTGTTTGTTTGTTTGTAAATAAGGAGCATGTGGCAACACAGTGTTAAATGATCCGATTTTTCTCAATGAGGGGGAGGTTTGTCCTTGGATTACAATTTTTCAGGCATTTCTGTTATCTCAATTAATTAAAATCAAACTGTAAATAATTTCCTGTTGACTGACGAGTCACATGCCAGTCAAATCTCTGGAGGATGTAGCTGTTCCTGTAAAAGAAAGAAGGAAGCCTCACCGGATTGTGAAAGCAGGCAAGAAAATTCAGAATTATTCCTTCTGCTCCCAGAATAGTAACCAAAATTAGACTCTGACCTTTCCAGAGTGATGGGTGTAATTAAGGAAATCAAAGCTACTCCTGTATCTCTGAGGCAAAAAAAAAAAAAGAGCATGTTTTGATCACATTTACTTCTTTCATGAACCATGAAAGCCAGGATGTTCAGTGTTTAGACTGATGCTCCCTCTGCAAAAGAGGAAACGCACTACTGCACATAAAAAGGAATATGGGGCAAAAAAAAAAACCCTGAATGAAATATCACCTTCAATATACCTTTGTGATGTCTTGGCTTTCGTAGTATTCAAATATAGAGGTTATTTTTGCCTCCTCCGCTGCCTCATGAATTCCCTCAGGGACTGTGATTTGAGCTTCAAACAGGGAAAAAGAAAAAATTCTTTTTTTATCATGGTATCATGGAAGCTGATAAAATGGGCAGAGACAAGAAAAGCTCCTTTTGTTCTGATCTTTCAGGCCTCAAAACATGTTTCAATTCATGCAAATATGTACTTAAACCTCTTACAAAGCAATGGTATACATTCTATTTACCTTTTTTGAAAAATGCATTTTGATTTTAATATTACATGCATTATTTTCCTTTCTGGTATAGAAAAATGTTGTTGTTTTTATTTAGGTAATGTCTGTTATTTCTGTCCTCTGTTACATCTTATTTATTGAAGCTTAAGCTGTTATGGTCTCTTACATAAATCCTTCTTAGCATGTGGATTATTGATTTTATAATCCATAATAATATTGTCTATTCTGTCATCCAGCTGCTAGCCATAAACACTAAAAATACACATGCTAAAATTTCTTGTGAGGTTATACTCAGAAAAAACCCCAAAAAATTAATATGGTCAATGAATGGCATTTCTAAATAAATATTGTGATTTATCTCCAAAAGTGTGTAAAGACAGTACACCATATTACTGGATTTATGGTCTCTTAAATTTCGGTTTTAAAACCAAAACAATTCTTCAGTCATGCAGACACCCTTAAATATTAAGCTTGCTTTCATTTTGTACTTAAAATATAATTTCAAATTATTTTCTTTTTACACTTCTGAGGAAAGCACTTCTTTGGCTCAGGATACTTTGAAGGGCTCAACCAAAACTGTAATGTGCGATAGTTAGACTAAACAGGAAGATTTTAGTGGGGATTCAGATTCTGCACCTGGTGTTTAATCTCAGCCATGGGCAAGAGATATAAGCCTGGATTTAGAGGGTGCCCTAACTTTGGGGCTAGCTTGTGATCCCACCACCTGCCCAATTTCAGATTGCTCCAGACTAGGTCTGGAAAACACCCCTAATCTGTCCATGTGGGCAGATTTTGCCATTGGAGGGGATATTGCCTCTTGGAGGGCTGATGCTGTCCCTGCAGGGTCACCTGGGGGAGGTTAGGCACCTCTCTGTTCAAGCCTGGGGCCCCTATGGGTTAACGGGGTGTTACAACCTGCACACCCAATTTTCAGTTTGGATTCTTTTGCAAATGTAGGCTAAATGTAAAGTCATCATAAAACCGAGCAGAATTCAGGTTTTGACAGTACATCTGTGCAAGACTTCAGCTTCACAGAGATGTGAAGGGTGTGTTAAACCACCTCCTAATGTCGGGTCTAGCTGTGATGCTGAGAGCACATGTCTGAGCAGGAGTCAGGCCACCAGCCAGCAACGTGCTCACTCTTCTGCTTCTGGTGCTCTTAGAGTTAAAAAACAACCCATGAGCTCAGGAGAAAAATCAAGCCATCCCAGTGACGACAGGCTAGCAGAGAGGCTGTTGTTTACTTACATCAAATCCAGGAACTGGGTCATTTGTGAAAGCCTGAAAGCCTAAGGCTGCGCCTTGCCATGCCTGGGCTTTGCAGCTTCCCTGCTCACCCTGGTAGCTGGGAGGACCTCAGGGGAAGCCCTGTAGAAGCGTGAGGACCCCTGCGCTGGCAGGTTTGGTTTGTGCCCTGTTGCCCACTGCTGGGCATGGCTCGGGGTGCGTGAGACCTCAAGTGCCGTGCAGCATCCCAAGTGCCAGCTGGGAGCTCCTGGCAGGGCACAGCTGTCCACTCAAAAAAGCAGAGCCTTGTGTCAGGAGAAGAGCAGGTGAGGGTTTCTGAGAATAGCAACTTCTCCTAGGTTTCCTTTTGGGGAGCACAGATAGCTAATTTGAAAGGTGCAGTCACGGCTTTAGCAAATACCCAGCTGAATTTCCAGTAGTAAATAAAACTGAAGAGACTACACGAGTCTGCATGAAATATATTCAGGTTTAGAAAACTTACATATCCCAGTCTTATCTGTAGCAACATGTGGCTGTTAATTATGCCTGATATACTCACAGTATTTTTTATTGGCATAGCTGTTCCAGTAAGTGCCCCATAAATCATTTGTGGTTGGGGAAAGTCCCTAAAATCTTTTCTACCCTGGAAAAGATCCAAACAAGGTACCAATTTTTTCCTGCAGATACAGAGATAATTTCTTTTGGCAAACCTGAATAACTGGTTAGGTGGGTCCTGCCCCTGGTGATCATTTCCCCTCTTCAGAGGCAATTTCCCCTCGCCTGCACAGCACCTCCAGCTCTCAGTGGTTTCCAAGCCAGTGGCCATCGTCCCACCACCCCTGAACTCCTGTAGGGCACATCGGATCTGGGATGGGGCAGCACAGGACTGGTGCAGGATCCTACACATGAGACTTACAGATTAATTATCTACAAAAGTTTCAGATTGTTATTTTTCAGATATATTGTGAAGTTCATATTTTTTCATAGGGAAGAAGGATATGGCTGCACAGCAATTGTACATGCTTGCCAACTCACACATTGTAACTTTTTAGCCCATCAATTTCAGCCATATTCAATGGGATGGAGTTTGATAGGATAATGACCTTAAATATATTCATTTTCTAAAAGTTTCAAAAAAAGGCATGGAAGATGGACCCTGTCAGTTCTTGTACTGGGAGATAAATACGCCCAACTTGTATTAAATGGCAGAGAATTAATATACAGGAGAGCTATCATGACTGCCATAAATGTCAAAAATGGTTGTTAGAAATTGCACTGCATTAGATACCTGAGACACAAAGCCTCAGGAAATGAGGCATCATTGGTCCAGCTGCTCAAGGACTTGGGCATTTGGGAAAGGGACACTGGGGAACAGGCTTAGGCAGGGTTGTTCACTGGCGTGGGTTGATTATGTCAGGAGATTGGCTCTGCTTTTGACAGATGAGGCAGAGGCAGTTGATTTAGCACTTTAATATACTATTCTGGTTAGTAAGAAAATTAATACTTGTAAAGAATGTACAGTGTTTTTGGTGGAGACTTTTATACGTCTGCATAAATACTGCCAAGGTTTTTTAATCTAAAATAAATGTATATTAGGGAGAGCATATTCCCACTTCTTACTCATAACAACATATCTATATATCCCTCTTAGACACATAACCATGTTTTCCCTGCCAAGTCCTACCCCGTTCTTGTGGATCAATTAGTATAATTTCTATACTGTCCTTTCCTCTAAAAAAAATCACAGAAGAGGAAATATATCACATAAACCCCCCATTCACCATGGTTGTATCATGATGGTTATGTTGCTATGGAAACACCTGTGTGAAGAGACTCTGATGCTCTTGGAGATTAACATTTTATCCCAGATTTTCAATTATGTCATCTGACTGGATTTGTAGGAGTGTAAACTGATACAACCACAAGGAAATTAAGTAATTTATAACAGGTAGAGATCTGAACTGGCAATTATTTGGGGGAAAAAAAAAATTCTCATGATGGGAAGCTGAATCTAAAACTGCTGTTGCCCCATGCATATTTGAAAGGGTGGGTTAAGTTCGGCTCAAATCACCCTGGAATAAATCTTGTTTGCTAATGAGTCCTAGGATTCAAGGAAGCAGCTGGGAAGCACACAATCTCTGACTTAGGCTGAGTTTAAGTGAATGGGGTACTAAATGCAGTGCTGAGTAACTGCATTTGTTTGTATTATGTATTTAGCCAACTAAATGTAGGCTGTCAGCACAGACTATGCTGGGGCACAGGTACCTGGATAGGTTGTCCTCACTGATGTCTATGCATGCTCAAACCTCACCACGCTCGGTCAAACCCCCTAGCTCCACACTGTCTTGCTTGGCATGTTTCCACATACAGCAGTTGTTCTCCCACTTGTAGGTTGGGCCCCCAAATTAGCACAGCTTCTGTGCTTTGCAGAGGAGCATTTCCCATGCCGTTGCTCACCATGGTCAGTGTACCCTCAACCTTCTCAAAGGCACTCCAGGTATGACTGGGTGGTTTTCATCCCCCTGTTTCTGCTAGTGTCATGTGCTGAATAACAGCCACTGAAGGTATATAGCAGTAATGTATCTGCAAAATATGTTACAATGTTTTGGGTAGTAGGGTTTTTTTTTTGTACCGGCAGAACAATTGCATTCAATATACAGCACAGTCTCTCAAGAAAAGATGCCCTCCACTTTGCATCATTTGAATAAACTGCATGGCCTTTATGGAAGCAGAGTTCCCTCAGCACCACATATTAAAAACAATTTATAGGTAGGAAACCATTGAGGATATAAATTAAATTGAGAAATGTGGTAGAACTATTAAGAAGGTAAAAGAGAAATGTAAACGGTAAGAGATGGGGCACAAGGCTTAGTTTTGACCACATATATGAAAGTTCTGGGGTTGGTAATAAGGCAGCATATTAGTGACATCATCAGAGACAACAACCTTCAAAACAGATGAAAATACAACAGTTCTCATATGAAGCATGCGATCAGTTCCTCTTCAGAAAGATTCAGGTACGTTATTAAAAATTAGCATAAAAAATCATACTGATACGTTCTAAGGACGTAGCTCAGTATTTTCAAAGCTGACATCCCAAAGTGAGCAACCTGAAGCAGAAATGCTCAATCTTCAATCTCCTGGCCCCATCCACCCTCTTGCCCACATATCGCAGAGCCCAGGCTGTGGGTCAGTTAGGGAGCAGGCTGTGGGCTGGACCAAGGACCAGGCTGGAGGACCAGTCTGTCTGAGTCCACTGAGCATCTCAGTCCATCCTTGCTGTGTGGGCCCAGGTTTGCTCTGGGGAGGACTGGTTGGCTTGGCAGGTCCAGCAAAATAGGGAGTTTTGTGCAAAATGCACGTAAACTTTCACGTCTTTTGAAATATCATACAATATTAGGTATATGCTTGAATATAGCTGTAGATATATAGTACTATGATCTGAGTTTGGATACACTGACATCATTGTATGATCCCATGCTTTACAGCACTCTAGCTTGTCTGTGTCTAGTAAGCCCTACTGAAATGGGTGACAGAGGTCTGCAGGCAAACCCTGAGGATTAACTCGAATCAAATAATTGCAGGGTGACTCCACCTACATCTATGAGTAAAACAGTCAGTCCTGACAGACTTAATATACAGAGCTCCTTCAGATGCCACTGGTAGTTAAGGGACACCAAATAGGATTGGTTCCAATGGTGTCACTTGAGAGAAAAAACCTTTTTACCAATTAAACTTGAAATATTGACTTTTTAAAATCAAAGGACTTAGTTTTTCTATTCTGCTTTCCCCCCAAAAAACATGCTTCTGCCACGCCTTGATGTAATTATGTCCAGATTAAGTGCATGCCATTATTTTGAACATATTTCTCTAAAAAAAGAGAACAAGGAGTGGGAGAGTAAGGAAGAATACGCAGAAATTGAAAATGAGAGAAACTGTGGCTTTGCCTTGTTCTTCTGCATTAAGCAGAAAAAAGCGACACCAGAGTTTCTTGTGAACTACGTTGCGTATCATTTGCCTGATAAGGGAGGCGATCAAAACAATATGTCCTTTGTGCCATCTGAACTGGACAGGGACTGGTAGGAACAGGGAGGAGACAAATTATTTGTTTGCGTGCCAAAGTGAATGTGGTGCCAGTGCTAAGAACTTATAATTGAAGTTGCATGAATGGGGGAAGCTCCTGTCAGATTCTGTAGACACCTTTGCTTTCGGTATAGATTTCTTGTCTGCCTGCGCACCAAATTCAGTGCTGACGTTGTGGTGACTCCCAAAGCAGACATGTAATTTCTCCACCAGACTGGTGACTTTGCAGGAACAGGGGATACTAGCAGCAGACTTCAGAAGGTTATGGCAAGTGGTTCACATTTTACTTGTTTAGCAGTGACAATAGAGTTCATTTTCCTGTCTCTTATAATCCTGTAAATTCAATTGAAATTGCTTTTATTAATAATGTAAATAAAGTAACTAATTTTCCTCATGGCCTTCGTCTTGAGTTCAGATTTACAAAAATGGATCCTTGCATTTGGGGAAAGTACCCTTCCATTCCGTGAGTCTACAAAAAGTCATGTTTTTTCTTGTGAGGAATTGACTGCAGGACTGGAGATTGGCTTTGTATTTTGGATATCATCAGTCCTATTCAGCCTGAGATTCAGATACTAAGTAGAATCTTTTGCAGATTGTTAAGATACCTGATGAATTAAATAGACATTCATAAAATGTCCAAAATTTAAATTTAATGGAATATATAATGTGTCCACAGGAGATAGTTACACTACTCAAGGTAAATTAAGGTAATGGTAACAGAAGCTGGATAGTCTGCTACTTTTACCAGGCTTAGTTTGGTTTCGAATCAATGCTATTCTTACTAAATATGGCACCTTATTCCCACCATTTCAATTATATATTTGAAAGAAACAAGGGATTCCCACTAGTCTTTGGAATGCACAAAAAAGACATAAGCAAAATTTTAGAAGGGCTGGGAAATGTTATTTTCATCCTGTCTTTTCTGTGTTGTTGTCTGCACTAGGATGAGCTGTCCTTCTCACTGACACTGTTGGATGAACTCTGCAAAAGGGCGTTTCTGTTTCAATAGTGACTGAGTGACATGGCCAAGCATGACAGTTTAGTCTCTGACAAGTTTGTATTTTCTGCTCAGCAGAGAAAAAGAAAATCCTTTCTTTTCAGCAAGGTTCTCAAAATATATGTTGTTTCCAAAATTCAGCCAGCATGATCCTGTTAAAGCCATACACAAACTAAAGAACAAGTGAAATCACCCACCTGTAAAATTTTCACCAAAACTGAAAATGGGGAAAACACTCGCCTGGTATGTGCTGGCATGAAACAGCTGCTAGAGTGCTCCCTTCTTTCTGATGCTAGCACATTTTAGTATTCCTGCCAACCACAGAGTAATCTCAAGGGCACCTTGAAAAAGCAACAAAAACTGTTTAAAAATTAGTGGTAAAAATACCCCTCTGCCAAAAAATAATTTTGAAATACAAAAAAAAAAAATGTTGCTATTGCTGGAAAGCATTTGTTTGCTTTCCTTTTTTAATTAATTTTTTAAAAGGAATTAATAGTCTAGGGATTTAAAGGGAAACAAAAATAAGGTTACGTGTGCTCACAGTATGGCGTATCTTGCTGTCTCTCAAAGGTTCCCAAACAGTTGGTCCACAGAGACTTGACAGGTCACATAGTTTTAACGCTTCCCTCTGTCTCCTACTGCTAAATCTCATTTGTAATAGCTAAAAATACACATCTTGCTTTCCTGGTATAGCTTTCCCATGTAAATGGACTTGCTGCCATTATCCCAGGACTTGATGATGTTCTGCAGGGTGGGAGGACAGGAGATGTAATTGCCAAGTGGAAGAGAGACAGTTTCTGAATGGAAGGGGAGGATTTCCCTGAGATAATGTTTCTATTCAGCTGGAAAATGATCAAGGACCCTGTGACTAAATAGTATTCAGAGTGGTTTCAGGCACCTCTGCGAATGAAATCTGGGTATCTGGCCAGGGAGTTGGGCTAGGCAGTCCTCCTGGGAGGCAAGAAAGGGCTAAGTGTCTGCGCCTGACGCATTTCATGCATCTATCAGGCAACCGCTGGTTAAAAAATTGAAGCAAGCCAGAGAATTAGGAGCCCTTACAGAGCACCTCAGGGAATGCCATTCCCTGGAAGGGATATTTAAAGTGTCTGCCCTAATCAGCTCATTCTTGTTTTTAAATATTTTGAGGACATAAGTATCTTGTTTCAGTAAAACACACCAGTGACTTTAAAAGCTGCTTCCAGTGACACAGGCTATTTTTAGCACACAATTTTCCTTTAACTTGTTATTGTTTTTAATGACCTCAGACTTTCCAAAGCACACCCCAGGCCTTTGGCAAATCTGTTTGCCTGCCCAGACATTTCTATAAGAATAATGTCCGGTTCTCTAGGAGAAGATTTAGTGCTGTCCTTTGCAAGAGTGTTGCTGGGGAAACAGTGACTCTTAGTCATATTTCACATGATGCCTAGAATTAATCTGTTAGCAATTCATACTGGATGGCTCTTTCACTTGGTGCATCTGTTAACAAAGTTCTTCAGCTAGATCATTTATCTACACATGTGTTTTGAACAAAACAGAATCACATATTAGACCTCGCTGACAATTATTTTCTGTGAAAGTGATTTTTCATTTAACATGCCCCAAAAGAGTTCCATTTGGTCAGGCCCCTAGACACAGTCAGTGGGTTAAACAGATTTATTAATATCTCCTAATGTCAGTTAATTTCTACAAAATTTAGAAACCTAGATTTCCTCGCTCAGGAGTTAGGTTGATTGTACTTTAAAGCGTTTCTTATTTTATTACCTAAGTAACATGTGTGGAGGGAAAGAAAATGTATTAGCTTACTGCTAAGGATGGAGCTGATGACAGAGATGGTGTCAATGTGAAAATGAAGTTGTATCCATGCATTCAGTGAAGGAAGGTAACTGTCATTCAAGCAAACTAGAAACCGGCAATTAAGGAAAAGTCAATCTGTGTGAACTCATCAGCACCAGACTGAAACTGTTTGTTGACTGTTTTGCTTCAGAGCTGAATTGTACAGATTTATAACTGAAGAAACTCCCCATATTTTAGTCTCACTGTGAATCTCACATCAAGATTCACTGGGTTTGAGGTCCTTTGAGAAAAGTACACACCAGTTAACTGGGTCTCTGAATCTAACCTGCAGTTTTAGACAAAACATTAGAAGCTCCAGTGTCAGGGAACACTATCTTCCCTTGAGAAAGTGAGCTACCATTATCCTGTGAGTCAAAATAGGAAATGACAATGACAGAGTTTCCAGCAAATGGGGGGCACAGCACTAACCTGGGGATGTATGAGCTGTCTGTGCCTTAGTACATGGACATAAAGGTTAGGAAGAGAGAGGAAAAAGGAATTCTGAAAAAATAAATCCATTGAGCTGGAGAACTGCATAAAAATGCAGTTTCTCTTTCAGAGAACCAAATGAAGATGGCCTCCGTAGACCTGAACTTTCTGATCACAGGGACACAGGTGGAATTACCTGTTCTTTCTGCTGCATGACTTCACTCACTAAGCCACCTTCAAGCTTTTTATAGACATCCTCTTTCACAGCCGGCAGATGTTGTTCCTATCAGGAAAGGCAAGAAAACTTGCAAAGGTTTACAGACCATACCAGCTTAAAGAAAGACATCATTCACAATCGAAGTGAGGCATCTACTCTTCCACTCAGGCACTTCACAAAAAATTAAGTACTCTTCCAAATAAGGACAGTTAGCAGAATGAATTTTGTTAGTCTTTCATCTCATCTAGATAGTTTTCATTATTAAGCAAAGGCTCATTAGCCTCTTACTACAAGCATGGTATCAATCACTTGTGCCACGGAATTGGATTAAGGACACTTAAGAACTCCTTGGCTTGCACCCAATGTTTTTAAGTGCCCTCCGAGTAGGTGCAGTTGGGAGCAGAGAAATTTTACAGCACACCCAAAGACTTCTCAGTGTTTCAGACCTATGAAAACAACATTTTCTTTACAAGAGACTGTTCTCATTTTTGCAAATGTTATTTTTAAAAGTAATATACTAAAAATAACACAGTACAGCCTAGTAGGAGACTATTCATTTTAGTTCCTTTATAAGTGTCACACTTTTCCAAATTAGAGTAATTTTTGTCAGTCCAGAGTAACTCAAAAGGTAGCTTGAGCTGGTTTGAAGACAGGTATATGAAAATGGATCTGACCTTACAGTTAAAAGCTAGAAGTCCAGAGTTTGACCAGACACAGTCAGTACTATGCATTAAAAAACTAGAAGGCCAGAATTCAACCAGATATAGTACAGCACTACAAATGTTAGAATTTTTTTACACTGACTCCTTGCAGCTAAATATGCAGATTTAAGCCTACAGAGACCAGTGGAAGTTTTTCCACTGGACATGTTCCTAAGGCTTTGAAGAATTTAGAGAGTAAGTAGAATCAGATAAAAGGATATGGATGCTGGATTAGGCAAGCAGCAGATTACAAAACAGCATTAGTATTTGCCCTTTGCAAAGGTTAAATTATGTTCCTATCTTAAATATTGCATCGCCTATTCATGATCCCATGAGGCCTATCCATTTAAAGATTTTGGATAAAAAAGGCAACAGGACCAGTACACTGTCAGAAATATTTTTTTTTTTCTTCATGGTATGCTAGAACTTCAGGGCAGATGTTATTAGAAATAAATAGCTCAGAAGGCTGTTGAAGAGTCATATGTCATAAGCAGTCCTGGAACAAAGCAGGATGCTCCATCCAACAATAAAGTAATTTCAAACTAAATGGAAGTGACATGTTTGCATTAAACTCTCCAAATTTCATGAAACTTATACTTTGCTCGGTCCCATTACAAAGACAGTGCTCAGAGCTGCTTCAGTAGCCAGTTTTCTAGAATACACAAATCTTCTAAGAGCAACTAATCCCTTCATACATTTTCTTAAGCCACTGCAAAAGCTGATGAAGCAAAAAGTTCCTGATATTGTTTGTTTCAATTTGAAACTCAGAGAAAGTTTTGGGATATCTGGAGTGGGAGGCCTCCTATCTCATATTAGACATCTACCACATGTATATATGAATTAGTCACCCTAGACTCTGTCTGTAGTCAGAAGCAAAAAATGAGTTCATCTAACCTCTCTTGAGCAAGTACTATAGGATACTTGAGTATCACTATGGAAGTATCTGTTTCTTTCCATTGATCTGTGAAGACAGTAGGGGCACCTGGCTCCTCTGTAGACACCTAGACTGCAAGAGAGTCACATTGTGTCAGATGAATCCTAAGCCAGGCTGTTCTACTCTCGCGTAAACAGCTTTGAGGCTTCAGCTCTTTCTTGACCTCACGAAAGTATCACTTTGCTGGTGATTCAGAACAAATGAATTTCCCTTTAAAGTCCAATTTTTCAGCTAGTGTGAATGAGCAAAGCCTTTCTAGATTAAAAAGAATCCCACCCACCTGTTTTTATAGGCATCTAGTCCTTTTTTACAGTTCAACTATGCTGTAAACATACAAGAATGCTTGTGAAAAAAATTAGTAAATATAAAGGAAGGGAATGTGTGGGTACAGCTAAGCATGGGCTTGTAATCTCTGGAGAACCAAGGAGAAGGAGATAGTCAGGAATAGCACTGCAAGTGTGAATTACCTGCCAGAAACAGCTGCACCTCTCATTCACAAGTACTCTTACATACCATGAAATTGTGGTGAATTCCCTGAACATGATATACCATGTTATCACTGGAAAGAAATAATATGGAATTATTCTAGATGAATCCCATAATCCCTTTGCAGGGATTCAGAGTAGGAATCTCACAGCATACAGTGGACTTTGAAAAAGAGGAACCAGAGTACAGATTTCCAGAAATGGCCATTTATGTGCTTGTAAGAAATATGACTGAAACAAGCATAACTGAATGCAAGAAATCACATGCAGATAGTAGCCTGGAAACATCTGAAAAAAAACAAAAAAAAACATGAGGGGAAGTCACATTTTGGCATTCAGCCATTGCATTGCAGAGACATTCTTTAAGTTTGCATGCAAAAGGAAAAAACAAGTAGTATTATGCAGTCAAAGTGATATCTTCAAATACCCAGTTTTGCCTATTGTTCAATACAGTTACAAACTTTTTTTTGTGGTTGCTTTAGGCTCTTGGAGCACTATAGGTATATGGTAAGTAGCCATTATAAAAAAATTATTCTATGTTACCATTACAAAACTATGTTTTAAGAGGCAGACTAATAATTTTTATTATAAATAAGTACCTCATAGATACATGAGAGAAGAATATCTGTAATTAACATTGTCCCTGCAAAATAATACAGATAGTGGAATTACAAAGCAAATCAAATTGTTCTGGCATAATGGAATAGCTGCTGAATTGTAAGGCCAAATTAGAGTAGAGAACTGAAAAGCAAGGAGAAGATAAAAATAAAATCAGCCATGTGTTTATTAAAGATCACATTTTGTAATAAAACGACTGTGTGTAAGGTGGCCGTCAGGTGCCCCCAAAGCCATCCCTCCTCCAGGCTGACCCAGCCCAGCTCCCCCAGCCTCTCCTCCTGGGGCAAGTGTTCCAGCCCCTTGCCTTGGGGGCCCTACCCTGAACTCCCTCCAGTTTGTCCATGTCTCTCCTGCATTGGGGGCCCGAAACTGGATGCAGTACTCTAGGGGTGGTCTTACAAGTGTTGCACAGAGGAAATAAATTGCTTCCTTGATCTATTGAATATACTTCTGTTGATACAACCCAGGATGCTGTTAGCCTCCATTGCTGCCAGGGCTGCCTGCTGGATCATGTTTGCCCTAAAAGCCACCAGAACACCCAGGTCCCATCCAGAAGAGCTGCTCCCTGGCCCAGCCCATACCAATGCAGGGGGTCAGTTCATGCCAAGTGCAGGGCTCTGCATTTGTCCTGGCTGAATATCATAAGGTTCCTGTTGGCCCATTCTTAGTGCTGGTCTGGGTCCCTCTGGATGGCTGCCCTTTCCCCAAGCATATTGACGGGTCCCACCAGGCTGGCTTCATCACCACAATCACTGAGGGTGCACTCTGTCATGTCCTGCAGGTCACTGATAAATATATTAAACATCATCAATAGGTCTCAGGACAGACCCCTGAGGAACTCGTAACCAGTCTCCAGGTGGAGCGTGAACCATTAACCACCATCCTCTGAGTCCAACCATGCAAACGTCTAGTAGTCTGCTCAATTACTGTTGTTATAATTACTATTCTCTTCAACAAACCACCTCCCTCTGTGATTTCAGGACCACCATTGCAGATCTGAATGACAAAACATAAGGTTTGCCACTATTTTTTACTACTAGTTACACCTCATAAAAAACACAGCTGTACTGTCAGAGGCTGAATGGTAATTTATTCTTCCTTCAGCAGCAGACCCATTCACCAACCTTATTTTGCCGAATTCTTATGGATATAGCTCACTGATGCACTCTTGCCAGAAGTAAAGCCAGTTTAAGACATTCTTGCCTTCTACATCTACTGCCTCTTCACTTCATTACAATGATGTGCTGCCCCTTGGCTGTGCTAATGCTGCTCTTGGTGGGACTGACTGAGGGGGCAGTAACAGTAGTGTGGAGATGGGACCTAGAATGAAGGTGGAACAGAAAGGTGAAAGTGTCTGAAACTGTCATTCCACAAGAGAAAAACATACCACTGAATACTACATACTAGCCTTATTCCTGCTTTACCTGAAACAACACCAGACAAACAAACACAGTCTCTATAAGGTGATTTTCAGCTCCCAGGGTTGTTTTCCAAATCTTGCCTGGTGACAGTAACAGTAAATATGAAACTCCACCCTGGATTGTTTTGTTCCCTGTAGCATCTCTCCAGTAGCCTTCAGGTCAGAATGAAATACAAGCACTGGAAAGCCCTGCAAATTTGAGCTAATTTTCACAGAAAACTCACCAAACCAAACATTATTCAAGCTCCTGAACAGGACATTGAATAATGAAGCTGGTGAACACACAAAAAAGCATGACATCGTTCCAACACTTGTATTTGTTCAACTCTCTCTGAGGGAACATTTGTGTTCTTTCAATAGTAAGGGTGCCATGGCTCTCAGGATGGACAGAAGCTGTTTTCTCGGCAACCAGCAGCCAAGGTTCACTCCTACTCTTCAGAAATGCCCTTTCAGTTCCTGATGGCAGTTATGTGCCAAAGGGGCCCAGGAGGCCTTTTCGAAGACTGTCACCCGTGTTCGAGGAACGTTAGAGCACTTTCTTTCCCTGAAATGCTTCTTTCCATTTCTTGAAACTGCTAAATCATCTCTGCCAGCAATGATTTATAGCTAGAGCTCATAAAATTATTCTAAGTCACAACTCACTCTCCATCCCATTGGACCAAACTGGACCCAGGAGGAATGATTATATACTGTGGCTATGCTTTCTGGAGAAAAGTCTAAGACAGAGAGATAATATTACACTCTTTTCTCAAGCAGTCTGTTCCCCTATATCCCTACAACATTTTTCAGCTGAAGGCCTCTTGGGACTGAAGTTTTAAGAAGCAAGGGTTGTCTACCAGAACAGCTCTTCCAGATGACTCAGAGGGATATTCTCAAATCCATATCTTTTCTTTTAATTGTATACACATTTTTCATCAAAATGTATCTTCCATTAATGTGTGTTAGTGAAATAATGATGACCTCTATTAGGGATAAAAAGACTAGGGGAGACATTGTTCGTTTGACAAATTAAGAGCCCTCAACACTTGTCCCTTTGTAGTAAGCCCACGCATTTCTGGCCGGAAGGGTTTATTCATGGCCTGAATCTAAAGTTTGTCATAAGAGAGACCCATTGCAATGTTAAAATGTGGCAATGAAAGGAGTCCCAAGTAATGGAAAGATCAGAATCAGAGACCAGTGAAGGTAAATTAGATTTTTGTTGCACACCCATTGTAAGGACCAGAACATGGGGCTTTTTACATATTGTAGAGTGAACAGAAAAAAGAGTGAGTTGGAAAGAAACAAGGGAATATCTCAGATAATTCATATTCTTTAAAGAAATAAAAAGTAAGCAACGATTTACTGCTCAATTATAGCAATAAGTATGGCTGTGGAGGATGACATCTCTGCATCACACATGTAAGTACTACAAGAAGCAACTGTGAAGAGGTAGGACAGTGGTTCCAGATATAACAATAGTTTATTAAAGTCCATCTGGTGGTAAGCCAGCAAGAGGGAGTGTCAGTATGTGCATAGAGAAAGTGATTAAAACATAAACAGAATGTGATGGAGGAGGTGAATAATCTAAAAGAATTATAGTAATGAGGAGTTTCATTAGTTAGCTTTTCTGGTAGAGCAGCTATATTTTGCTTACTGCCAGCTGCTGTATCCTTCTCCAGCCTAAACATACCCCTGATATTTAACTGTAAGTCTTGTAAAGCATAATTAGTGTTTATTAACTGGATGACACAAAGGGGAACAAATTAAAAATCTAAGGTCTCAGTGGCCAGTCCACTGACGATAGGAGGCCACTAACACCTGACAGCATGGGCTATGCTCAGGTAAGTCATGCATGGATATATAGCTCTATAGATCCTGTTCCCTGCTTCTTTCTTATAGACTGAGGTGGCATCCACCAGGTCTTCCTGAAGAAGGCCTAAATGCCCAGGCACACCTGCAATAGCACCTCACTTTTCCAAATTCTCAAACAGGGTAACATAGCATAGAAACTGCTACCTGTCACGACTGGGTAAGCTACGCCATTACCGCCCATTGGAGACAAAGGGGAATCTTCATGGGTCACCCAAACAGCCTTCAGAGATTCACATTTGCATTCATGATCACCATTTTTGCAGCTTTTGTTATCTCGCACACACCAGCCCCAATGCATGGTCTTTCTCATGTGTCCTCATTCTCATCTACACTAACCCTTATACATAAAACCCTTATACATATACATGCCCCCTCCCCCATCCCCCCAATAGTCAGTGAATGTCTTTCTTGAGCTCTCCACAGATTTCCTTTCTTTCCCCACTAGCCTTGGCCAACTGTCTCATGGCACCATTAAAAGAATAATCCACATCACCCATGCTCACATACCCAGAACTGTCTTTTTGTCCCATTAAGCCCTGCCTTAGGCTCTTATTCAGTTCCCAGCCATCATCTGCATGGAAAAAATGTTTAATTTTCCTCTTCCCTCCTGTCCCCTCCTCTCCTTTCCTTCCAAAGGTAACATTATTCTAAAAGTTATCAGAAGAATGTCAGCTATCTTCAATTAAACTAAAACCTATCATCATGGCATTATCTTGTTGCTGAAGAAGGTATCAAGGCTTAATGGAGATGGATGCTCTCATCTCTTCCCTTCGCCTGTGTTCTGCTGTTGTACATTTTGTCAAAATCCATCTCTCTTCTGGCTTTATGGTGTCCCAGTGATGCTACTTTGGCATGTTGATCATCCTGGCTGGGATCTGCACCTGCATCCTTTCTGATTTTAGAAAGACAGATGCAAGGAAAACCATTTTCATAAAGCAATGCTTACATCTGGGTCTAGGCTGCTTACAACAGCAGCAGCAAACATCTATCACCAGCACTTTAAAGCGAGTGTGCTGCCTCAGACAAAATGTTGAAAGATTGTTTAGAGCTCAATAAATCCACCACATTAACAGTAAACTACTCTTGTAATTAAAAACATTTCCAGAGATGAAAGACTATAGGAAATGGCTTCTACCAAGTTAATTTTCATTCTTTTCCATTTCGATTCAGCTGGGTGTAGCCAAAATAAAGATATAAAAAGGGGGCATAGAGGGGAAGATGACATAAGTCAAGAACAAAGTGACTGGTATTGGATCAATTCTGCAGTGACTATTTGCAACTAATCAGTATTTACTACTCATATTGCAAAACTAATCTTCCAGCTTCAGTTCCAAAGCTATAAATCTGATTTTCACTTTAAAGATTGCTGAAGACCACCGTGTAAATGTTTATCTTCACCATTAAAAAGGTAACCAATACAGCTATCCCAAGATAGAAACGCAATGAATTCAAGGCAATTGCATGAGGCAAACTTGCTGAGGTAGGCCTCAGGCAGGAGCATGGGCTGATCTTGTTGTGGTAAGTGTCTTCGCTGTGCTTTTATATCACAGTAGTTCACATATGTTAGTTATCATATTGACTAAAAAAAAAAAAATTAAAAGGTGGAGAAAAAAAGAAAGAATAATTTATAGCAGAGGAGCCCGAAGAAGGAGCTTAACTTGCTGGTGGTTTTCCGCTGCTCCTTGCCTCTGTTAATGTGTTTTCCATCCATGGGCTATCAGAGTGCATCCAGGGAGCTGCATGTACCCAGATCTACTCCAGCAGTCCCGTAGTGTTAAAATTGTTAATAATGCATCCCTTTTTCTTCCATGTTTCTGAGTGATCTATGATGTTTGGCAACCCTGTATTCATGATTCACAAAAAGATATCTGTCCAAGAAAAAGCCATCCCCCTTCTTCTTGCTTCATAACACATCTCAGATTTTTTTTTTATGATGTTCTTCTCCAAAGAGTTTTCTGTGGGGGTGGGGAGGGTGGGAAAGTCTGTCTGAATGCCTTATGTTCGCTGAGAGATCGTTACAGCATGCCAAGATTTTACAGGGGTGAAAATACTCCAGGAAGTTATTATTTATCAATTCCCAAGGAAATTAGCTCCCAGAATAAAAAAATAAGCCTTAAGTAAATGAAAGTAAACAATAAATGCCAAGGGGCATGTAATTTTCTTTTATTTTCTGTTTCTGTTACAAAAAACATCATCAGTTCTCATCCTCTGCCCCATACAAACCCAGAATTGTGTAAGTTGCTCTGAAAGACCTCAAATCTGAGCTGTAAACATGGAGCCTAACAGCTCCCACAACTGTTTCTTAAACAGTTGGAAATCATTGCTGTTTTTTATCCTAGTGTTACTGCAGTTCCACATGAACTTGGTTTTTATACATTAAAATGGCACTCACAGTTTCATTATGATGCTGAAGCAGGGAGTTTCTTATAGCGTTTTACTCAAAGCTCCTTTGATGACTAGTTTTTGGTTCATCGAGGGGGTGTCTCTCTCTTTATCTTAAGGTTCTGACTCAAGTTCATGGAGCAAACAGTTGAGGCACTTAAAAAGTCTGACACTTCATACTTGTTATTGCCTATCGAGTCAAGGCAACATCTCCACAAAAGAGTCAACAGTACTGGGCACACGCCCTCGCTGCAAGTGCAGCTCAGGTACTCCATTTCATGGTCTGATGTGCTTTCATCAGCAGTTTAAAATAATCCACCTGAATGTGAATTGCTGCACCTGCTGTGTGGTCTCCACCGGCTCTGTAGGTGTGTGCTGGGAAACTGGGAACTGTAGCACTGGAAAACACCCTGAGAAGGGTTGCTATAAGTCATCCTTCATGGTGGCAGCACAGCTGGCAGATCCAAAGCAGAGGGTTGGGACTGTTTCACCTTGCCCCACAGCATGTCCCAACCTGGCCATCCCAGCATCAAGGTCTTACGCTGATATAACTGCCTCCCTGCCTGACACTGTATGTATTTTATAGCCTCCTCTTGCCATGGACTTGGTTAAGTTAGGGAAAAACTCACTGTAGTTGCCTTCCAAGAAAGTAAATACAGGAAGGTTCTAGAAACTGTGATTTGTTTTCTAATATGTTCTCACTGAAATCCCCATATGGGAATTCAGCTAGCCAGAGATGTGCCTTTGGCCTCTTGCTAAGCTGCAGTCTGTGAGATGAGTGGGGAGGGCTGTCTTGCCTCCATGTGTGGAGAGCCCCAGCGGGGACAGCAGTCGCAGCACAGGGGACCAGTTCACCCCTTCCTGCAGGGCAGCACCCTTCAGGATGATGCTGCCCCTGGAAGGAGTTGCACATCCAAACTGAGATGCAGCAGGGGGCAGGGCTGGCTCCAGAGCCTGAGGTGCTGCTGAAATTTGCTGCTGCAGTACAGGAGACTGCCACAGACAGCATCCTGCTTTCCTCCCTTTCCCAAGACATTCAAAAATCATCCAATGGCCATTCCCTGTGATTCACTTGTTGAAACACCTTTGTTAATTCTCAGGAGAGAGAAACAAAATCACTATGGCAAGGATTGCTCAAGGGGGGAAAAAAATTGCACCCGGAGGAAGTGGAGCTGGAAGAGAGGATGAAACCCTGCCATTGTTCTATCCTTCCTGCAGACCTTTGTCCTGTCACATTTTAAAGAGTATAAAAGAGAAATGCCTGTTGTGGGAAAGGGGATGTAAGACAGTTACACTTCTCCATCTGGATCACCGACCACACATGGGTGGAGAGATGCTTCAAAACAATAGTGATAATACTTTGTTAATAAGGCTCATATCTCCTAAATATCCCTGAAGTGGATAATTTATGAAAGTATAGAAACAGGGAGCTGGAAAACTTTTCATTTGCTGTACTAGAATGAGCTGACTGGGCTATGTGATTAGCTGTATGATAGCAGCACTATCCAAAAGATAGCTTAAAGGTATTCAATGGCTTAGAAGACCAACAGTAGCCATAGGTTGCCAGATGATATGCAGAACTCAACAGCAATTAAAATGAAACAATTTTGGAAGGAAAATACAGATGCAGTAACACAAAGCAATGTTGTGACTAAATTTTCAAAAGGTACTGACAAATATCAAACTCTCTCCAAATCACACTAGATCATTTCAGACATTGTACTGCTCAGCCTGAAATTTTCCCCAATTTGTCCAAAATATATTCACAGAATTTATTTCAGTTCCTCCAGAATGTTTCTTATTTATTTTTTAGGCACTGTCAGTAAACCAGAAGAATTCATTTCTTGCACAGCTTGAGCCATAAGCATCCTGTCAGGTGCCAAGTGAGAGCTACGGGTATTCGGCATCTTATAGTACAAAGCCCTGAAGTGTTACGTTTTTGAGTGGTTCCTTTTGGAAACTTGAGAGTTTCTTCTTGTGGTCACTGCTGGGAACAGGATAAAAGGCAAACAAATGTCTACAAATAAAAAATTACCAAGTCAGCATGAGTCCTTTCAGGCTTTGGGTTGGCCTCAGCTGTAGAGTTGAGTAGTGTTGGAGGAGCTGGGCAGAGCCGTTTGTCAGAAGTGAGAGACAGGGAGGAGGCTGTGAGGTACGTGCAAAAGCTCTGGGGAGCAGAGGGATGTCAGAGAAGGAGAAAAAATAACCTCTCTGGGTAGTGGAGGGACTCAGACCACTACAGGTTTGTCATTAAACTCAGAACAAGCTTTTATACCAAATCAGTCTTGTGAGCTATGCGTTTGCTTAGTTTTGTCTTGAACTCTCCTTCTCCTCTCCTAAGGATGCAAGCTTATCAGTTAGTGAGGAGGTGGTTTCTCTGGCTGAATAAGATGCCAAAATTTCTAATTACCTCTATGTCCTGTGCTAACTCACTTGGGCATTAATATTGATAAAATTCTGGCATGAACATCACTCAAGATGATTGCTCTCCCATGTAATCAAATGCTCTCAAATTACCCACAGAGCAATGGTGTCTTAGTAAGGGGTGTATTATTTATCATTATCACCTCTTGCTTTGTCCCTCACCAGTTTTGACTAGAAAAGGCATTACTGCTACGGAGCAGGAAACAACAAGGACTTATGCAGCAGCATCGCTCATCACAGGGACATTGCACTGTGCCACGCCACAGGTCAGAGCAAGCCATGGTGGGTACAGCAGGGGGGGCAGGCAGCAGTGTGGGCAGCTCCACCTGAGAGAGGCGCCCTGGAGAGCAGGAGGCTAGCCTTGGGCCAGTCCTGTCTCTCCAAACATGGTGAGGGGGAAAATATTTTAAACCAACCAGCAAAATGAAGGCATCATAGAACTAGGAAGAGATGTGTGCCCTGCACCCTTTAAATGGGTGTCAATATTCCTTTCCTGTTATGTGCTCCTGAAAGCCAAAGCAGATTTTTTTCCTGTGTTCAGCAGATACAGCCAAGGATTCATAAGGCTGTGTGGGCGCTAGACTTTCATGGGTACATGCACATATGCGCACACCTTTCATTTTCTACATCAATACAGTATAAAACTGACAATGCAATGTGCTGCTGAAAACCACTGCATATCCTCCAGTGCATACAGCATATTCAGCCATCTTTAAACACTTCTACTCCTGTTACCTTAGTAACAGCCCAAGGGAAATCCCTGAGTAATTAATCAAGCTGCTTAGCTCTTTAAGGTTTCTTACGAGGGAAGCTGTTGTTTAGCTTTTTCCTCGTTGCTGGTAAAAATTCTATATTTAGAAAAGAAATGGCATGCAGGCTGTTTTAGGGAGCCTCCTTTGTCTGTTTTATGGGGGAAGGAGAGTGAGTGTCCATGTGTACCTTGTTAAGCCATTTATTTGGCACCTGTGTACATGCTTAGTAACTGATACTGCAAGTAATAGCTGAAGCATGAACCTAAAGGATTTAGGGGTGCAGATGGCAGGCTGGATTTCTTCAAACATTTCAACATCCTTTCTAAGAGACCATCCTGGTTTCTCCCTTCAGTGCCACACTGGGAAATCACTTCCAGGTTCACTGATGAATAACCGAGTCAGACTGAAAGAAACCACTATGATCATTTAGTCTGAGTTCCCATACAACCCCTCCTATAGCAATTCACTGTTTTGTTTTAATTTGTTTTTGGTTTTTTTTTTCTTTTCCGCAGAAGGCAGTATTCTTCCTTTGTACACTAAAGAGCACAACTGAGCCTGCTAGATTTTGGAGACCATAAAGCCTAGCTTACAGGAAGGCGTACCTGTTGATCTGTTCCTCTAAACACTAAATTCAGAGACAACTGGAGAAAACTCTATGGGATATGGACTGTCCTTCCTCTTTTTAGGATAGCAGCTAACATACCAACGTCAGCCTTTTTTCATGGTGTGGATCCCTAAGGATTTTCCTTTGGACCTGTGGCTCTGCGCAGAGTGACTGCAAACCAATTTTCTTTCCTGAGTTACCTCCCAGGGTCATGCAGAGGAGCAGTCCATGGCCATCACAACAAAAGTGTGACTAGAATAGGCCACTGACTTTTCAGTACAGCACTTTTCCTTCAAGAGGTACAGATCCAACAACAACAAACACCGCAACATCTTCATAGGAACTTGCACCTTGGATCATTTCTCCTTAGTAAGCCTCTTCCCCTGTGCTTGGCACTGGTGAGGCCACACCTTGAATATTGTGTTCAGTTTTGGGCCCCTCACTGCAAGAAGGACATTGAGTTGCTGGAGTGTGTCCAAAGAACGGCAACAAAGCTGGTGAAGGGTCTACAGAGCAAGTCTTATGAGGAGAGATTGAGGGAACTGGGGTTGTTTAGTCTGGAGAAAAGGAGGCTGAGAGGAGACCTTATTGCTCTCTACAACTACCTGAAAGGAGGTTGTAGCGAGGTGGGTGTTGGTCTCTTCTCCCAGGTCACTAGAGATAGAACAAAAGGAAATGGCTGCAAGCTGAATCAGGAGAGGTTTAGATTGGATATTAGGAAAAATTTCTTTACTGAAAGAGTGGTCAGGCACTGAAACAGGCTGCTCAGAGAGGTGGTGGAATCACCATTCCATGAGGTATTTAAAAGGTGTGTAGACGTGGCACTTCAGGGCATGGATTAGGAGATATAGTAGTGTTGGTTGACAGCTGGACTTTTCCAACCTTAATTATTCTATGATTCTATGATTTGCAGACTCTGCTGGGTGAGAGACAGATCCTACCTGAGGAGAGCCAACACCTGGAGCTTAGGGCACCAACCAGGTAAAAGGATGATAGCTAGTGAAGCCCTTGCTCATCCTAAGCAAGCTCAACACCTTGAGCTTCACCACTCCATATCCTCCCTCATTAACCTCAGTACGGTGATACCAGCTAAAGGGTCTCTCCCATGTGTCATGACAGCCTTTGAAAGCCTTGCGTTGTCTTTGTATAGGATGGAAAAATTTTTGAAGTCTCAGAAATGCTCAGAGGAGGAGCTAGTAGCTGCAGATGCCTTTAGGTGGCCTGTGCCATGCCAGAGCGATGTTGTTTAACCTCATTTTTCTTGCTTTGTGTGCTGAGCCCTGACAGTACTGGCCCCCACGCTGACCTGCATGCTCTGCTCTTCAAGTCTCAGAGATTTGCATCTGTTTCACCAGCAGACACCATTTTATTTTTGGATTAGTCAATCCTGGAGTAATAAAGCACTTTATGCCTGTTAGAGATAATTTCTAACATCAACGAAACTTAAGAAGTTTACTCAGTAAAGCAACAGACATCTGAAAAATGAGAGGCAAAAGCTACAAAGCATGAAAAATATATACCAGTAAAATGGAGTTATCAGTTACACTTAAACATTATCGTAGGTTTCTCTTAAGTGCTCAGGGTCTCAGCCGACCTGGTGGATGGGTCAGCTGCCCTCTCTCCCCCATCTGTGCAGCATTTCTAGCTCCCCATGGCCCTCTCTCAAAACTCTCTCATGGCTTTCCTCTAACAAAAATACAGCTCCTTATAATAAATAGAGCTGTGGTGACTCTCAATATTCTCCTCCCATTTTCTCAGAGATTCGGTTCTGAAATACTAATGGTGAAAGCAAAACACGGCATATTTTCCTCTCCCCTAGGACTTTTTCCACTTTTACGCTGCTATGCTGTTCCTGAACTAGCACATTTCTTCTACTCTACCCAGTCTTCTTGCTGGTTATGACTTCTGTGGCATGGCTACAACCCTGTGGAAATATTATGAGAAGGATTCATTTTATAAGCAAGATACTAATCCCTCAGGATAGAATTCAGTCCACTTAATTTTATCTGTTTCTAGTTTAGGTAGCTGGTCTCAGTCATCAGAGTGAAACAGAGACCTGGGTGAACATGGATGATGCACCTTTTTACCCTTTGCCTGTTCTCTTCTCTGACTAGTGAGGAGACCTTAGCAACTGAGGCATAAGGGGCACCTACATTTCAGGTCCTTCCAGTTGGGTGAGGTGAACCTCAGCAGTGAACCCCAGGGCCTTTAGGAGCTTTCTCTGAAACCACACGTTGCACCAGACCTGACTTTTAATTATTCCACATCTACCCCTCAAGGATTTAGTCCACTCTGTTCCGTACCAGTGGAATAGGTCTTACAGTAGCATAAAAATATATAATTAGTATTAACAATAGCACTGGGTTTGAAGTTTATGTTTCATGGTCCAGCCTAAGGACAGTTTTCTCACTGTGGGAGTCATTCTTAGAGTAGACTTTTCCTCCATGAGTCTAATACAAAGGTCAAACATCCATGAGTTTTCAGAAGACCTGCAGTCATTTTGCTGTTATCAGAAACCAGAGAAATAGATATTCTTAACTGAGTTGTGTGTTCCCACTGACATCCCATTCATACAGGGATGTATATACACATTCACAGGACTAATGCTACAGCGATGCAGAAAACTATCTCTGATTAGGAGTATCTGCTGCTGTCTGCTAAAGGTGCCTCACCTATGCCCAGACTGGGCTACAAGTTGTCTTGAAAATGAGTCTCCTTTGCCTTTTCCTTTCCCTTTTTCTTTTGCTTTAATCTATACCTCACAGAAAGTGCTCGCTTTTGCACTCTGCAAAGAAGTACTAGTGAGGTCATTACACTTCGATGACCATCCATTTACATGGCACACCTTTTGACAAAGCTATGTTTGGGTCCTGGGGGAAGGCAGTTTTTAAGCTCTAAAACCAGACAGATTGTAGCCAGGCAACGCTTTGCTGGGCAGAAGGATCACTCGATGAGGCTGACTAGGAATTCACCTGATGAGAGATTAGAAGGGAAATTAAGCATTTTGGAATGAGAGAGAGAGGAAAAAAGAAACTGAAAATGAAAAAAAAAAAAAGCCAGCAGCAAAGACCTCTCTTGCAGGACTCAGCAAGGCACAAAGGAGAAGTCAGCGGTAAAAGGAGGGAGAAATAGAGCACTGCGCAGGGCTTTGCTTTCAGGGTGAGAAAAGCCTGGCCAGCTGAGGAAACTGAAACAAGGAATTCTGTGTAGGTTTTGTCAAGATGTCCCCATCTCCTGTGTTAACTACATAAAGAAAGATCAGAGCCCTGGCAGTTTTTCAGAGTTGGTGTGTCTATCTGCTTTGGCTAGCACACTGCCCGAGAGGGGTGGCTTGTACACCAGCACTCCAGAAATCACGAGCTCTTGCAAGAGAAACAGGGATGTTAGCAGGCAAGAGGCAGATGCACCCTAACATCCTATTTCTGTGAAAGGGTCACAGGCAGGCAGACAGACAGTGTCCGGCAGTCAGGCAAGACAAGAAGCAGTGCTGCATGGGCTGCAGTGGTTAGGGAGCTAAGAAGTTACCTAATTAGGCACTCTGGATTTTCATTTAAAGCTCATTGAAAACAAATTATCTTTGTTCTTTTTCCTGTAGGGATCAGAGGATTACTTCCCATACATAAACTGTGCCTTTGACAAACAAAAGAAAAATCAATACGTAACATGACAGGTGTCTCACCAGTGGAATATGAAAACACGGTGCATCCCAGCAGAGGCTGCTTTTGCAGAAGTGGCTAGTCATCGATCTTTGCCACCCTGCTCTCAGAAATGTGATGTAGGCTCTGAGGCTTATAACAGAGGATCATGAAAGCTCTTGATTAAAATAAGAATGTTTATTTTTTCCAAGGCTGACTTCAGGGGAAAAGAGACTCTGAACATTTCAAAATGGCTGCAGC
The DNA here is from genome assembly GCF_963921805.1 of Phalacrocorax carbo. Lineage (NCBI taxonomy): Eukaryota > Metazoa > Chordata > Aves > Suliformes > Phalacrocoracidae > Phalacrocorax > Phalacrocorax carbo. The sequence goes on along the minus strand of NC_087513.1, from coordinate 135,613,941 downwards.
TTTCCTCCAGCCTCCCTCCTGCAGACCTCACCCACATGCAGCTTGCCGTGCAGTCATTCCACTCCTCATCGATTTTCCTTTTCTCTCCTGAGTGTAAATCAATATGTCTGCAGCTAGAGGTAAAATCACAGCATCTCTAATGAGGAACATGGGAGAGGCTGAGTTCCTAAATCCTAATTCAGAAACCCCTTTGAAAATAGCCTTAATTTTAAGAGAGCGCTAAAATACATTGCTGTCAGTGATTTTAGTGAACTGTGTGTCCTTATGGAAACCACAGGATTTGGGGGAACAGATCCAGAATTGATGTCCTGGGGAAGGATTAACACTGGTGCCACTCAGGCAGCTCCGCTGAATGTGCCTGCATCTGGCACGAGACACCGCACACGTACCACAGCTGTGTGACAGCGGTTCACTGGGACAGGTTCCAGGTTAAAGATTTTTCCCCTAACTAAAGACAGACATCCAAACAGGAGTCTTGGGACGGCCTCTTTGCTGTCCTTTGTAAATCACACACAGGATCTTGTGAAGCAGCTGAAAAGCATTTTGTATGAGAGGAACGCCTAGTATAACTTCTCCGTTGAAGGCTTTCCATCACTGTTAACTGAGTGGAGTTCAGAGCTGATCTTCTAGATGGTGGAGAAGCGTAGCATCCCAACTCCAAAGAGCTAGACTCACTAGTCTGTCTGTAACCAGTAATTAATTGTAGCAAAATAACAGGCCTATTCAAATAGCATCCACCCCTACCTCCCCATTTAAGACACGTAGTTAAATAACACTCCAACCTTCTTTTTCATCTTACAGCATCCTCACCTACAGGCTTGGAAAACCAGTGTGGCTGGAGTTCCTGGTGCACCTCCATCTGTACACTGACCTGAAACATCGTCCCAGGGGCACAGTCCACCAGTGCAATGCATTCACATCTACATTGTTGCTACATGTGCACTGGGACATGATGAGCTTCACTTGTTGAACGAGGTGCTGCAACAAGGTACCTTAAGGGAGAAAACTGTCTATTTCCATTCTGACTCACCTGTTGAAAAACATATCCAGAAAAACACAGAGGTTTAATCTGTGGACAGCAAAGTGTGAAGTGTTCAGAAATCTTTTTAGGAGCTTTAGAGTATGACAGAGAGCAGAGCCAGGCAAGTGGATTGCAGTGGTCAGCACATGCGATTGCATCCGGGAATTGTGTGTGTGTGTGACCTCTCAGCTATTGAACAACCACTACACAACAAGGCAGAAAGGCCACTCCAGAGGAAGAACCTAGAGGCCACTCCAGAGGAAAGGGAAGAGCTGTTACTGTGAGATGCAAAAAAAAAAAAAAATCAAAGGAGGCACAGAGAGGTGCCTTAATAGTAGTTGAAGACAATGGTAGTGAGCAAAATAAGAACTGATCTGAAGACACAATATCCAGGTGAGACTCAAGTTTCTAAAATCGGTCACCACTTTTGTATTTGATGTTTTCCGTATTCTTCAAAGAAAATTACACATTTGACTAGAGTACTCGTCAAACCTACGACCACATCTACCTTTGTTTACTTGCAAATTCACATTTTTATGACTCCCTATGTTTTTGTCTCACAGATCTGTACTTGGGAGTCACTGCTGAAGCTGCCAGTACCGATTCCCAGCCCACTCCCTCACCTGCCCTACCAGGCATCTGAGCCAGCAGCAGCCTGTTCTGCCCTTACACAAACAGGTGCAAGAAACTGTTCCCTGTCTCCCCGGTACTATTTTCCCCTTAGACAATGTCAGCGACAAGACCAAGCACCAGCCTCTAGTATTGCTGCAACACAGATGAGGAAAGGGCTGGCCTCCAGGCACCAAGGGCCACCTGTGGCTGCAGCACATGCCACCTACCCATCGCCCAACTCTTCCTAGCCACCTCCTGGTTAGGAAGCAATTCAGACACTTAAACATTAGCAGCCAGTGACACTGCAGATGTTATTTTTGTTCTGAGACATTCAAATGGCAAATACATCAGGGAATGTTCTGGGCTCTTTTGGAGCCAGAGAAGATAGGATAAGGCACCTAAAATAGCACTGTAGGCCCATGTTAGGCCCTTTCTTACTGTCATGAAATTTCCATTGTCCCTTTCTTAGAAGGAGGAATGAGTTTGTTGCAAATTTATCTGACAGGACCTTGTATGTCTTCTGTAGTAAAAGCCTGTATTAGCAAAGATGACACAGAATTTCTGAGCTGTATTCACTGAAAATGCTGATTGAGAAAAAAACAGAGGAGTGAGAGAGAGAGCCCCTTGGGGAAAATAAAAGATTTTCAGCAGCCTGTATGTTGTTTATCCTGATATTAACTGCGATGTCTTTAATACTGCCCACATTCTAAGTTTGCAGAGTGTCACTGATTTTCTCCTTGATGAGATACAATTACATCTAAATTGTCTGGTGGAAACATGTGGGTTTGTGCAGCTGGGCTTGAGAGCACGTGCAGACATGAGAGGCGGTTCGATACCATGGAATAAGGTGGATGTATCTTCTGAGTGATCAAAAGTAGAATAGCTCATCATGGTTGTACTTAAATTGCTAGCTCTAAACTCAAGAGGTAATAATCCCATTGAGATGCATGAGATAACTGTTCACTTCCCAAAGCTGTAGCTCCATGCCTCTTGCAAATTCGATAAGATGTTACTATATTCGTTTTGCTCAATTCCCATGTAATCCGCAAGAAGGGAGGTGGAGCACAGTTCCATGGCAAGGCGAGAGTCACCAGAAGCTCCTCCATGTGAAACAAGAACTTAATAGATGTCTCCTATTGTCTATCCTGGCTGTCACAAGATGTACCATGCCATGCCTCCCCTGACCCGCAGAGGCCCCGGGGTCATCCTACACCTACATAAGTAAAACCTGCCCTTGAGCTGCAGCAGGCACAGACTTGCACAGCATTGCATTGGGGCAGAGCAAGGGTTTCCCGGGGCAGGGCTTTTCAGCTGCCCACCGCTATGATGGGTTGAGACTCTAGGAAAGGCCTTTCTAGCCATTTTCTGAAGCTGGAGGACTTCTTGCCACAGAAAGGTGTCCTGGCTCTAAGCCCTCACAAGGGCATTTCCTGGGTCCCCATAGGCTGCCAAGGGATGAAATCTCATCAAACAGCAAAACCATGCATAATAACTCCATCCTGAATCCTTGAAAGGACCTGCTGGGTGTAGATCCTGTGGCAGCACTGCTGCCTCACTTCACCAATGCTCTCCACCAGTTGAAAACACAGCCACAGCTAAACCTGAGGTCACTGCTGTGGTCCTCCAGATGGGTTTGTCGTGAGTCTTTGCTGTTGCTGCTGCTGTTGGGAATTCATTTCCTCCCCCGAAGGTGACCGCAAGACATAAATTTACTGTACCTGTTAATTCACTGCTACTACAAGGGCAAACGTCCTTCTTCCTCCTCCACACCCACACGACCCAGTTCTGATCCATCTGTGTGACTGATCCTCTTCTGCCACAGCCCTATTATCTGCTCTTCCCACTATAGCTTTTCTTATTTTTTTCTACAAAGAAAAAAAGCATCTTCCTGACATGTTCAGGAAGATAACTTTCTCATGTCTGCCACCTCCCCAGCTTTTACTCTCCCCACAAAGTAAATACGCTTCTCACTCCCCCAGAAGGGCACAATAGCTGTGAAGAAGCGAGTTCTTTTTCCTTAGATTTGGCAGTCAGATACTACAAGTACTCGCGTCTGTTTTTCCCCCAGTAAGAAAACAACTATAAACTGACTAAAGCTGCCATGCTCGCTGGCTGCAGCTCATGGCTTACCTGCACCTCCACTTCTAATTGGACAGGATTTTCTCGATGAGGTTACAAAAAAAAAAAAAAATCTGCAGAAAGAAGAGGAAGTGTTTATGGCTTGAGGTTGGGGTTTTTTTAAGTCTCTATTTGTGCCAGTTTACCTGCTTTTGGTGAGAGGCTGGGGCCATGTACAGTCACAGCATTGGAGAGGGCAGCACATGGCACCACCACCACGCTCCTGGTATGTCAGCAGAAGGGGTGGCTGAGTGGAGTGGAGGCTGCAGAAGGAGCTACAGCTGCCTTCTCCCCTGCCATGAACCTACTCCTGCAAGTGGAAATGCAGGCAAACAACAGGGCAGGTTTTAAGACTTCCCTAGGGAAACCCTAAGTTAAACATGAAAGTCATGCTCTGGTACCACCTTCACTTCAGTCCTGCCAAATAACCTCATTTATGTCCATCCTCTTTCCCTCCTCACGCCTGTCTCATCTGTTTAGCGCACAAGCTCAGCGGAGGAAAGCTGTGATGCAACTGGTGTAACCACTGTGGTGCCAACCATTAATACCTGCACAAGCAAGAAATCTCCAGGGATTTCCACATCTTTGATGGTGTCCCTGTAAAATGCGAAGGAGGTGCAGGTTCTTGCCAGGAATTTGGGAGCACAGAGATGCTGAAAGATCACATCTTCCACTCCTTTCTGAAAGGCTGTGGCTGATGGAATTAACTTTTAATGACAGACATTGCACTTAAAACAGGAAAGAGGGAATAGTAGGGTGTTTTTTCCCTGCTACATTGGGAGTGGCTGTTGGTCTCGTCCTAACATGTTACAGCCTGGTTCATCAGCTGTGCTCTGGTCTGAGAGCAAGGGAGCCATCCCACGCTGTGCCCACGGGGCTGGGACATGTAATATGACCTTTAGAGACCAGCTGATTTTGACTCTTCAAAAGGGAACCCACAGGCCTGCTGTAGCACTTTAATTAACTTTTTGTGCTCAGAAATTCTCAGCTGACTTTGAAGGAAATAGGCCAGTTTACACAAGTGATTAATTTGGCCCTAAGAACATAAACAGTTATCTCAAAAACGTCAGTCTTCAGTAATTTCTCTAGACATGTCCTCCAAGTGAACCAGACAACACCAGAAACGATCTCAGCTGTTTGAATGTCAGTGTGGGTGACGAATTAATTATCAGAAATTGTATGAGCTTTTGTTAAGCATAAAAGATTATTTACAGCAAGCTATTTTAAGTTTGAGCTGTAATGGGAACAGTCTGACTCACCTGCACTGCCTCATATAAAATCAATCCAAGTATCTAACATGGTCATCACCTTTGTAGATGTTTTATGTGGAGGAGGAATACTTTTTAAAACTTGGCAACAGCAGTTATTAGCTGTGAATATGATCCTTCCAGGAGTGCTTGTGTACTGAATTTATTAAGGTTATTTTAAACTTGGATAACATCTTCAGCATCCTCCTCTGTATATTATGCCTGACTTTATCCAGGAATGTAGCTGGACTGCTCATCCTGGTCTTCAGGTCACAGTAACTCTGTACAACCAAATCAATAAATGTAAGTGGAGTTACAATAAAGCAGTATTCACATGGTGATTAACAACTTAGGGTATCAACTCACTCACTCACTTTGACAGTGTCATTTTCAAAGGCCTCAGTCAAATGACAGCCATTGGATACAAGTTGCTCTTGGGGAGATTCCGACTGGACAAGAAAGGAAAATTTTTCACACTGAGGACAGTCACCATTGGAATAATCTCCCCAGGGAAGTGGTTGACTCGGCCACATCGGACGCTTTCAAGAGTTGTCTGGGCAGGGTGCTGGGCCATATTGCCTAGACTGCGCTCTTCCTAGAAAGGTTGGACTACATGATCCCTGAGGTCCCTTCCAACCTGTGATCCTGTGATTCTGTGAAACCCTGCCAGAGCCCCCAGGCATCCTGTGCAGATCTCCAGCTCTGTCGGGTATCTGGCCGATGCTGAACTGGTGGCTGCAGAGCCTTCTCAGAGCCTCTGTGTTTTGAGCAAAAACTATTTGAGCATTGAAACCAGCCCATCGCAGTCACAGACCAGGCAGTGGCGTGCAGCAAAGCTCACCACAGCGCAGGTTTCTGTATTTACTGCTTTAAATATGCTCAGTTGTACACATCTGGTCTGCCCTGCAAGCAAATCCATATGAGTCATCACAGCAATGAGTTGCAATGAAAAGAGACTGGCCTTTATTGTAGATGGTAATTCTGCTGACTTAGGAGAGAGATACAAGAGCCCTTATGGTCCCATATTTCAAAGGAAATCTCTAAAAGGAGAAGAAGGAATTTTACAGACACACTGAGCAACTATAAAACCAATTTTTCTAAATTACCTAGAAGCATAAGTATTGCCAGCCAGAAATACATTTAACCCTTTCATGTTCTCCCCCAATTCTTTCTTTTATTAATCCCATACAAATGAAACACATGTACATAATCCTGCAAACATCTCATTTAATTTAAAACAGTATCTGTTTCCTTTTAAGGCAAAGTGAAATATGTGCTAAAGATGCAGGACTAATTTCTTCTGTTGGAAAACATCCTTTTCCCCAGGCATGCAAGCATTTTAGTTGATAAATGGTTTTTTTTTTTCCTGCTTCAGCATGGCTTTCTTGCTTAAGCCTAACCTTCCTTCTCTGTACAAAAAGCATTATACACAATGAAAACAGACGACAATTCTGTCTCTCAACTAGTTTCCCTGTCAATCATTTAAAAACACAGTTGCTTTAACGACTGTCTTGGTCACCCAGCAGCATGGCTCACCAGAACAGTGCTAGGTAATAATTTCCTGAGAGTCATTTCTGTCTGTATGAGAGTGCTCAAACCAAGCTGACATGCAGCCGGAGAAGCTAAGACATATATGATTTTATTATTATTGTTATTATTGTGTCTGTCTGAATAACGTTGCAAGAAAGATGCTGAGCATCGGGAGCATTGCAGTCATGCGAAAGGATGTCATCCCCAGTCCTAAGTGGGGTTCAGCTGCAGGGCCTCTGCATTATAGAAAGGGAAATGCAGCCACAGCAGTTTTTCTCATTAAAGCCATGGCCCTGAGAACAGCTATTTAACATAATTTATTTTGGAGAGCAAAAAGATCAATAACTCAGAAACATCTCTTTGTTACCTTTCATGTCTCCCATTCAGTTTGGGAACTTACTTATTAACCTGAAGTTATTTAAACAAAAACAAGGCAAAACAAAGGCCACAAAATTTTACCCAACTGTATTTTCAGGAATCCAGAGAGAGAACTGTCAAGGGAAGCTGATCTGTTTTGAGCTAAGGAAAGACATGTGCTATGCATGACTGCAGCCTGTCAGCGCCACGTGACTGAAATGCTCTAGTTCGAGTTTGTAACATTTAACAGTCCTCGAACACAACACACATGTTGGTGTATGCACACACAGGGCAGGCAACTGGAGCGCTCGTAATGGAGAGGAGAATATATAAGTATTCTTTCTTTATATTTCACAAACCACTCAGACAAAGGAAAAAGAAAGGGGCTTGTTATGAGGAAGGAAAGCAGAGTGAGATAGGAGGAAATTGCCAATAGAGCAGAGTTAATAGCACAAGCTGTCCTTTCTCCTCTGGCAGTGCCATCTTCCATTATTCACAGACAAGAATCAGAGCAGCCATAAAACATCATCAAGCAAGACTACTATATGCTGCACCTGATGGTGCAAATCATACCTAAACCTCTGAGCTGCCTCAGCTTTCCCAGTATAAGCCAGACCTTTCCCCTTCCTGTTTTAAAGATACCACTGGGCCATTTACAAATACATGAGTACCGCACGTTCTCATCTGCTACAGCCCCTCTTCTGCTGCCTATAATAAAGTTTATATATCCAGGCCATCTGCTCTTTAAGCAGTTGATATTTGTAGGGATAAATGCAGCAAAAAGGTGTTTGAGAAAGAGATTTCACATCATGCCCAAGTGTGCAATTTCTTTGACTGCTGGAAACTGCACACAGGCAGCTACTGGTAGAAATGCCACAAACACAAAAGGAAGAGAGAGGGCGGAGTAGAGGTAAATAAAGTTGATTCCTTGTTGCTTTGCAATGACAATGAAAAATCAAAGCAGATACCACAGGAAACTGGAGTTACTGCAGACAAGGTAGATTCCTCATAGGCACCGTGCCTGGGATGGACAGCATCTCTCCAGAAACATGGAGGTGAACCTTGATGTAGTGGTTTAAGATGATTTTGGTCCTCAGCCTTCTGGTGATTCATCACCCTCTATCAATCTGCTCCTCCTGTGGCAGGGCTGGCAAGAGGTCCACACACACTAGTGTCTCAGGCAAGATCCAGTATTAGACTGAAGCAGCTTCATCAGTGATTTGAGCTCAGGCACTGAGTCTCATGGAAGAAGACTTAGTTTTGCTGACTCTAGGACAGTGATGACCTCTGGCAGAGCGGCAAAGCAGGCAGCTGGCACGACTGTCTCTTAAACAGCCACTGCAAGATTTCCCTCAGGTGATGGGCCAACACCTAAACATACTCTCCCCAGCTCAGGCCCTGGTCTACCTTCCCCTGTTTGAAGGGAAGGGCTTCTTACCTCCGGTGCCTGAGCCCACAGGCCATTCCTGAATAAACACAGAATATTTGTTGCTCCAGTATAAAAGTATCCTGAAAAGCTGTACTGAAATTCTGTCATGTTGAGCTGATGTCTCAAAAACATCAGGTCTGGTCCAAAGCCTGTGAGGTAATAACAATAATAACAGAGAGTCTTACAGGCTTTCACTGGGTCTAGAATGAATTACATGTTGTTATATACAGATGAAGCTATTGAAAAAGGAGGGTTAGCTGCCCTGCAAGAATGCTTCTGTCCTGGTCACTTGATTTCCTGGACTTTTTCAACCAGTTTGGATCAAACAGCTTGCAAAAGATGTGAGCCAAAAGCCTTTCTCTGCACAGCTCTGGCTGTTCCGTGAGGGAAGTGGTTGACTCGGCCACATCGGACGCTTTCAAGAGTCATCTGGCCAGGGTGCTGGGCCATATTGCCTAGACTGCGTTCTTCCTAGAAAGGTTGGACTACATGATCCCTGAGGTCCCTTCCAACCTGGGATTCTGTGATTCTGTAAAACCCTGCCAGAGCCCCCAGGCATCCTGTGCAGATCTCCAGCTCTGTCAGGTATCTGGCCGATGCTGAACTGGTGGCTGCAGAGCCTTCTCAGAGCCTCTGTGTTTTGAGCAAAAATTATTTTGATTTGCCCAGTTGATAAAATAAACATTTCCTCTCACCTACCCAGTACCCACTAAAATGGAAATTGGACTGAAGCCTGGTATTATGTATAATCTACAAAAAGAAAAGCAGGCTTCTGAAATTATTACACATCCTTATTTTCAAGTGTTCTGCCTTATTTCACAGCACAATCAAATGTGCGCTGCTGCTTCAAATTTCAAGAGTAGGTTGAACATCTTAAATACACTTGCAATCTGTATTAAGTAGGAGAAAAATAGAGAAGATTGTATATTTATTTGTTTCTTCTGCTTTCAGCTAATTGCTGGTGCAGTGTGACCAATTTCAGCATCTAACATGTGACTTTGTACCAATAGGTTTTGTTATTTTACTTCAGCTGTTCTCCATATTTGGATTATACTTGTGATGCATTTGCTGGAAAAAGATATGTACGTACACAGGTGTGTATACATATGCATACATATCTGTTTATATGCATCCTGTTCTTCCAAACATATGGAGAGGAAGAAAAATTGTTTGGTTTTTTTTTTTTTGTGAGGCTGCTGTTGCAATTACAAAGAAAATAGAGGATGCAGGCCTCTCACGGGTCAGACACATCTCTGTGGCTGTCGTATGAGCACAAAAATAGCAGCCTCTGAAATACAATAGGCTTCTCAGCTATGTACAAGGCTATTTTGTGTCTGGCCAGTGCTTAGCGCTCTCTGAACTCCAGGAAACAAGCAGCTGCTTCTTCCCACAGGTTTGGACTTTTTTTTTATATCCTGATTGTCACCTTCAGGCATTTTCCTGTTAAATAATGTTGTTGATGAGCACAGGCTCTCTGCACAGCTAGCACTGTTAGGGATATTGTTCAAGGATAGGATGAGAGGCGTAGTCATGCAGTGGCTCAGCCCTCTCTACTGCTCACTTCTACTCCTTCGCCCCTTCCGTAGTACCAGCCTGAACTCCAGTGGGACCTGGTCAGCCCAAGATTGTGCCCCACACCCCAAGGGTTAATTAAAAAAAAAAAAAAAAGGCAGATTCACAAGATATAATGGATCTGCTACACCTTTTAGTACAACAAAGCACACTGCTATCACAACTGTTCTTTGGGGTGCAAATGCACCTCTTTTTAAAAACCCACCGGGGGGTGTGAGCCTGTGGGAGCTCTGAGTGTGGGTGGGTTTGTAAGCGCAGGAAAGCCCCGCATGAATGCCTGCCCAGGTCACCTCGCAGCAGCCACTGCAGGGCTGCCATGCAGCCCAGAGCGATCCAGATTGCCTCTGGCAGACCAGAGCTGCCGGCGGGTTGCTGCACTCCTACCCCACCTCATCAGAGTAAGAGCAAAAGGAAGCTAAGCAAGAGAGGTTCACCAAACACCAGTGTTTGATACAGAGTCCAGTACCAGACTTGCTGAGGTAGATCTAATTCCCCCCTGTGAAGTGTAGGCAGGCTGATGTGTACAAAGCAGTGTGAAATATGCCTGGGAGGAAAGACATTGCACCCGCTCTCACTGCCATGCATGCAGCATGGACATATAAGCAGCACAGAGGAGACCACCCGATGCATCACTTCCTTGGTGTCTGCGAGGAGGTACCACACATGTAAACTACAACGTGCAGGGCTACAACTGCCCCAGGGGCATAACTCTCCCAGTGGTGGATTCATGTGAAGCAGTTGGGTTTCTATTCAGAAAGCTCAGCTCCCGTAGCATATGATGTAGATGAGTTTCTAGTTTCACTTCTTCTGAAGTAGAAGCCCTGTTTTGGCTAGGAGATAGCTCTAACTGCAGTATGAATGATAGGGAGGGGAAAAAAGGCAATGCAAGTGTAGGGTGTAACCAGGAACAAGACCTCCCTCTCAGGTGGTGCTTCTGGAGCAGATTGGGTCACCAGTCTGCCCCTTTCCCCAGGGCTGCCCCTCATGCCGTAAGTAAATCCACATCTACCCTGGGGAAGCAGTCTGGGGACTCTGTTGTTTGCCAGTTACCAACTCCCAGAGTGGACACCTTCTCACACAGAGACTGCTCAGACCTAGGGGATAAGCAGAGTGGATGCACGGGGTGATGTGGCTGAGAGACCCTGCCTATAAGTGTCAGACCCACAGCCATCACAGCATCCTGCAGATGCTGACTTCTGCACGCGCGCACGCACACGCGCACACACATGCACACACACACGCCAATTTCTTTTAGAGAAACAAAGGCTATGAAAGCTTATAGGTTTGAAATTATTGCAGTAATAACCTATTAATAGAGATAAGCCGTTTGAGTGTTGATTTCCTCTAAATCCGTTTATCCACCACTAGTATTCAGTAAAGAGAACTGCTTATAATAGTTAAAAGGGACAGCTGTTATTTTATTGGATTGGAGGGAAAGTTCATTATATGTCACTAACTGCTTATCTCAGTTACGTGCTTTGAGGTAGTATATGGTGAGTGAGGCAACATGCCTGAATCCTAGGGAGTTCAGCAAAGACTATAGACTTAGCAACACTCTGAAAAACCCCTGAGTTTTAGATAGTATGAACAGTCAAACAAGCCAACAAAACTCATGAAAATTAAATATGAAATTTGAGCTTAATTTGAACATGGTTTTCCACCTTTCTTTACCACAAACATACAGTGTCTGCCCCAGTCCAGTGCCTGGGCTTTAAAAAGGCTACTGGCACATTAAAGAAGTTTCAGGGAAGCACTAGAAAAGTGATGCCTGGAACCGTGCCAGAGAGATTAAATTAAACTCAGTCTATTTAGTTTATCAAAGAAAAGCTTTGCAGATGATTTAAGCAGGTGCAGACTTACAGGGAATGAGAGAGGACTAGGGAGGATGGAGCCCACTTTCCCGAGCCTTGCCTGCCCCACCAGAGCTCACGCATGCCCAGAATGGTGCTGGGCCATCCCACGTACTTCTGGCCACGGGCAGCTGCTTCATGGCCTTGGGGACCAGGAGAGAAGCTGTGGGACAGGGGAGCAGCAGGCACTGTGAACCCAGGCACTAATGTGGCAAAAGGCAGCAGCTGGAGTCTGAAGCCAGAACATGTCAGACCATGGATAAAGCAAGTTTTCCAACAGGAGCAGCAACAAGCCGCTGGGGCAGCCTGCTTACTTAGAGTTGCGCTGGATTTTCTGTCCTTTTATGACCATAAATCAGGTTTGGGTTTCTTTCATTTAAGGTAGAAGCACAATCAGGAATTATGGTTCGAACAAAAAAGTGATTGAATGAAAATCTTTGGCCTCCTTCATGCAGAAAGCCAACACAGAGGGTTGTTCTGATCTGTACAGCCTGTGAGTCTAAAGCATTCCTTCATAACAGCACAGGCGGGTGCAGGCAGGACAACACACGGCATATGACCAAAAAGAAATAATTTATTCTCTGTGATACAGGATGAATAGATTTTCACACCATTCAGATCCATTTTTTTTAACCATCCACCATATGCCGGGAACTAGAGAGGAGTGTGCAGAGCGAGCCTGCATCTGCTTCCTCCTTCATGCTGTGCATGCTTTTTATAAAAGCCCATCCCTGGAAAGCGGCAGAAGGCTCCGCCAACAGCACTTCCCAGGGTCTGGGTGAACACTCCTGCAGAGGACTCGCAGTGGTGAGAGAGTCAATGCAAACATGCGAGAAAGAGCTGCAAGACCATGGCATAGGTGACGCGTCAGTGCCTCCCAGGACAGCTGGAATAGGGAAAGTTGACGAAGCTGAACATCTTCAAAAATGAGGAGAAAAAAAAAATGTTCAGCTTGCTAATTCTCCTGTGTGGGACTAAATAAGTGCAAGTCTTCACAGTGAGTTGTCTGGATCCAGACAATTCCCCTTTCTCTCACTGCTCACCAGCAGGTTTTAAGAAGAGGAGAATGAAGCAAGTTGTGGCAAAGGTCAGGTTTTATTACAGCACTGTTTACCATGCAGGCTATATTAAAATTGCAGTCTCATAAACAACACACGCAATTATCACCTTTTTCTTCGCCGGAGCATTCACCCAGCTTTACCCAGATCTCTGCTCAGGGCCGACTGGAAGCCATCGAACTATTAGGCTGCTTTTTTTATTCAGCTTTTAAAGTTCTTCAGCGTTTATCTCATGTCATTGGGCCTTATGTCCAGCAGTTTTAGAGGGCACTTGCAGTCCACGCACTTGTATGTGTCATATTTGTTTTGAGTAATGATGGCACATTACAGTGCTTATAAACATTATCTTGCTTACAAAAGTGCTTCAAATTTTACCGTCAAAGAACCTGCTAACTCGCTGTTTTTTTATAAAGCAATGATGGTATTAGTACAGCATCAGCAAAACGAGTGGCGTATCATTCATAACGTTCACGCTTAGTTCAGGTGACTAATTATAAATTACAAATACCTCAAAATCAATTTGTCACAGACTTATGAGCACCTTGTCTCCGGCGCTATAGCCCATTTCCCCTGGCACTTCCACAACATCGGTGAATGGGAAACTCATCACCCAATAAACTCTGCAATTATTCTTCAACCAGATCTAGAATTACTACTTAAGTGCGTTACTATTACTACACAATAGATAGGATTAGGTCATCAAGTTTGCTTTCTGTGCCCGGCATTGCATGTATGACAGGGTCTATTTTCTAAACAAAAGACTGTTTGTCAGTGTTACTTTGGCTCTAATGCACGCAAAGCCAACTGTATAAACACAGAAGTATTTCTGTACCACCTAGCTGCTCCCTGGTGCTCCGAAGCAGAGAGGAGGCGGGCTTCTCTCAGCTCCCAGATTGCGTCTAGTGAGGCAGCAATTTGCACTGGAGATCCCAGCCTGGCTTGTCAGTCTGGAAAGTATTCAAGGGGAGTATATCATGTCATAATTTGTTCAACTAAGTTTCTGGGCACCAAGACAGACAGATGGTTAATTCCACTTTTTTTTTTTAAAAAAAAAAAAAAAAGGAGGAGCGTGGGGGAGGGAAGTCCCTTGGCACTGGGTTTCTGGCGCAGCAGGCTGAGCCCCAGCACAGCAGTTGGGATTGTTGACCCAGTGAATATGCCCAAAGATCCTTTTCAGCTGCACAAAACCGTTCAGTTTTGCCATTAGCATATCAGAGGTGGAGCAGTGGTGGGAAATGGCGCAGGCAACAAAGCCGGCAGCTCGGCGGCTTTGTCTGACTGCAGCTTAGGGAGGCAGAAAAAAATGATAATTGGCCATTTGCCGTGCAGTGACAGACAGATGTTGACATTTTTCTCCCTTGGCTGATCAAACCCCACCCTCATCCCCAGGTCTAGAGGAATGCTGCCGGCTGCCCCATTCAGGCAGGCAGCTTTCTGCCCGCTCTCCGGAGTGACAGGCCCGGCGTTTGCATGCAAACAGGTATAGCCTGGGGAAAAAATGCAGAGGGTGCGAGTGATTGCCTCTGGCTTGTTTTTCCTTTTTTTCGTCACACTCTAAATCAGATCTCAAATAAGGTTTTAATTCCAGTTCAAAGGGGGCAGGGCATGTACATCAGTTAAATGCTGCACCCTGTATCACCTTTGCCCATGGAAAATCTATGGGAAGAGGGCAACCTGCCTCAGACAGCCTTCCTTCACTTCCTTGCCAGAAAGAGAGGCTTGGGGGCCCAATGGACTGCACAGAGATTTCCCACTCCCACACACCATAGAAATCCCAGAGGGAGAAGTTCCTGAGTTCTGTCAAGCTGGGGTCTATAAACACGCCCTGCTGCTTTCGGCTCTGCTTTCCTTTCCTTCCTCCTGGCATAGCCGTCAGAGCGGCACTGGTCGTGCTTCCTCCTGACCTGGCTGCACCCAATGCTGGGCAAGGGAGAGACAGGATCTGACAAGGCGACATATTTCTTGGTGCAGCATTAAAGCCAGCCAGAATGCTCAAAGGACAGCTCCGCATCATTTCCATTTGCTACCCAAATCACAGATGGATCCCTAAAGGCAGAGCAACTCCCAGGTCAGTGCCTGTTAGACTTTCCCAAGAGCCAAGCAATACTATTTTTCCTGACATCAAGCTTATCACTTTTCAAGCTATCAGGCTATCACTTTTCTGTATGAAGAAAGGCTGCCCACCTCCATGGTTGTTGTTCTGCAAACTCTTCTCTAAACAATAGCCCTTCGCCTCTGTGCCAGCACTGGGACAACGCATGAGGACAGCATGCTCGGTCAGGAACACTGCGTAGGAAATCTCTAGGAACGCACACAGTGTTGCAGAGTCAAGCCTGGCTGATCAGAGGTAAAGGTTGAGCCTTGCCTGGCTCCAAATCATGCATAGTGTCCAAAGAGCCTCAGGAGGGGAGAGTGCAGTGCAGATGTCAGCATCAAAGGCACAGGGTGACCAAACAGTGTGTTCTACCAACATGGAACTATTTCCCCTTCCACTTTCATTCCTCAAATTAACTTCCCACAAGCTGGGCTTTCACCCAGTTTTTGGTTATTTACAGTGACAACTCATGATTTCATAAGGTTTTGGTTCTCTTTCATGAAGCCTGTACCGAATGCATCTGTTTAGAAAATGCTTAAGGGGGCAATAAGCCTATTAAATACTGTCTAGATGCAGACTGGAGCAGAGAAAGTCAAGACTGCTTTTGAAGTCCACGGCTGAGCTTGGATTTAGAGTTTAATGTTGTCAGGTTTGATTTCCTATAAGATCAAGGGTTCCGTCCTCAGCCTGACTGATATGGAGGAAATGCAGTCTCACTCCTGCTGGCCATGTTTCCTTAGGAGTGGAGAAAACCTCGGCTTTCAGAAAGGGCCTTTAGACCATTCTGAATTTCAGAGTGAACTGACTCACCCAGCCTGGGCAAGGTGACCACAGAGAACTAATGCTGAGCTCTGCTAACTCATGCCTCAGACCAGGCTGAGCCACTTTCAGAGATGAGAAGCCTTAAGTGGCCCCAAACATCCAGGGGTAGGGGGAATCAGGACTGTCAGCACACAGTACAGCTCCTAGCTCAGCAGGTACTGGGGTCCTGGGAGGGCCTTGAGATTCAGGGTTGGGGTCCAAACACACATTTGACTTCAAAGATTTGTGCATGGTTGTCAAGTCCTTTGTTTGCAGAGATCATGCACTAAGAGAACATAAAATGAGACTTCAGTATTTTGGATAAATTATTTATTGCAAATTCATGTGGTTCCTAGTAATTAGCCTAACCAAAGTGCAGTGGATATGAAGAATCATCATTTTTCTGCCTTGTCCCAAAGGAAAGACACAACCACAACTGCCACTCATCACGGACCATAGATCTTACATGAACAGTATCTCTTTGCGTACACACCTACAATAACAGCTTGGAAATGAGCTTTTATTTGCTTCAGAGTCCTGAGAGAAGTTCATTCTGTTTTATGCTTAGTTCTTTAACTTCTTACTAGGGACCTGTAATGCAAACGTTTCCTCATGGAGGCATTATGGCATGGTAATTATTATCCACCAGGATACACGCTCTACAGTCGAGCCCCTTCTCAGCTGATCCAAACCCTGGGTTGGATCAGACTTAAAACTTCTCTCATATAAATAGTGAAAATATGTCTTGCTCTGCTCTACAGCACCAGGATTACCAGATTCTCAGCCAGAGTCACTCATTACAAGAGGCTTCAGAGCAGTTACAGCGGTCCAAATTTGGCCCTGCAGAATTTTGACTGTGGGAGGAAAGGGTTGGGAAGGAACGAGCAGTCTGACTTGAACCCCACAGAGAGATAGGAAAGCTCAGAAAGGAATGGGAAGCTTAGGAGTTAAACTGATATTCAATAGCCACTGAATCTAAATGAAAACTACTTTTCAGCTGTGATGGTGTCTATTATAAACAGTAAACACAATCTCCTTCCCCATTGACATCCCAGTAGGGGTATTTGAAGAGAACACTCATATTTTCCATTTAAACTCATAATGTTAGAGTTCAGTCTAGGTTATGTTCTGTGTTGGGATGGGAATACTTGTATTTACACAGTTTATTGATCTGGTCTTAAGTTATTGTACTTAGAAAAGTAACAAAAACAGGCTTTAAAAATAGAAGAAGAAAACTTTAATAATCACTAATTTTGAAGTGTTATCATAAAACTAAAATCAGCAATTATATTGGTCTGACACCTAAATATAAGTTAGCTAGACATTTACAGCTGCCTTCTGTTCACATTAATAAGCCAAATTTCCATTTAAGCAAACCAAACTCCCCTATACAGACTCAGACACTGCAGTATCTACTTCTTTTTTTTCTGGAAATAGCTGTGAACAAGTATGAGAATCTGGACAAAAAGGTGGTCAAGAAAACTTCCTTTTAAAAAGATCTTGCAACTGTTGAAATGCACCTTCCTTTTACACCTGTAGCAATGCAGTGCAAGAATCCCTTGCTTGATATGCTCAATAAAGAAATGCTGTGCTCTTCACATTTCAGTGTCAAGGTTGTGTTA
Organism: Phalacrocorax carbo; assembly: GCF_963921805.1. Classification (NCBI taxonomy): domain Eukaryota; kingdom Metazoa; phylum Chordata; class Aves; order Suliformes; family Phalacrocoracidae; genus Phalacrocorax; species Phalacrocorax carbo. Next base: position 135,596,629 of record NC_087513.1, on the reverse strand, counting down.
TTCATTGTATATGTGACCTTGCTGCAAAGGAATTAAAAGACATTTTAACGAGGGTAACAGAAACATTAATAGCTGGCTTGATCTGAATTCAGATTAAGAAAGGACAATGCCTGATTTTTAAATAAGCGGCTGCTAAAGAAATCCCCAGATCAGCTCCTGTGCTTGTAGGAAATCTCTTAATACTTGCTACGAGGGAGCCTGGGAAGATAATTTAAAATGTGGCTGCTTTTCCAGGCCTCACCTCAATCCTGCAGGGCTCCTCCGCTGCTGCTGTGTGCATTCCCAGACCTACCCTCCTGAGGTCTCCCCCTCCCCACCCCCCAGCATTACAGTCTCCTGCTTTTGGGGAAGAGCCTGGGGAGGGTCTCTCTCTGGCACTTCTGATAGAAATCATCTTCATTTGACAACTCCTCCAGCAACTGCTCGATTTTGTCAGAGATCTGGCTTTACAGTCTGTCCATCGTCTCGCCCCCAACCCCTGTACCATTTAGCATTTCAAGTACAATCAGCAACTGGGATGAAAAATGTACAGGGCTGTTTCTTAAGGTGACCACCTCAATATGCATTTTTCAGGCACAAAAGCCTATTTTAGCACAGGATGTGATCTGTGGCTTGAAAACCCTTGTTTGACCAAAACCCCACATTTTCATTCTTCATGGAGATGCAGCATGAGGAGTTGAAATACCTTAACAAACTCAGTGCTGGAGGGTGGAAAGTCAAGGAGCACACTAGCATGGGAGAGAGCACTTGCTACACTCGCTAATCAACACCCAAAGGCTGGTGGAAGACAGTTAAACTATCACATGTGAAATTCCTGTCTCCCTGGAGACGAGTTGCTGCTGAGGAGGTGAGCAGTCACCCTTTGAAACATTTCTGATACGTACATGGATGAGACCGAAATCTGCACAGGGAGAACTCCTGCAGCACAGGGACAAAGTGATTTCTACTGCAAGGCACAGGCATAGACAAGCTTGGGTGGTCAGGCCCTCACTAAGAAAGCCTCCTCTTGGATGGGACAATGGGGGACTTTCTATTTTCTTCCTGCTGTACTCCATGAGAGACCACAGGCACAAGAAAGATGTGATGGCTGAAGAGGAGAAACCCAGACAGCTCTTCTCAGCCCCATGTTCCTACAACTTTCAGCAGAAAAGTCTCCGGAACTGAACTGCTGAAATAGTGTGGTGATGGGAGGAGAGAGGTCTTGCTTTCCATCCAATCCAATTGTCAGCCTTTCTCTAAGAGCTTCCTGCTTTACAGACACCAGCCCTGGTCCGAACCACAACGATATCCAGTAATGGTTTTCTTATTGTGTCTGAGAAGCACTTTTCCCTTCCCATTTTCCATTGTATTTACACAGACCTGTGACATGGGAGATTTTGAAGTCCACAAAACTGAGCTGCGAAAACCAGAGTCTGCTGGAAAAAGAAATCCCTGCCAGCATAACTGCATTATTCTCCTTTTAGCCAAATGGGTGAGGAAGTGAGAACTGCACACATTTTAATGGCAGAGATCCTGCAGATGCCTCAGTGAGGATAGGAGGACACACAAGCCCTGTTTGTGCTCCTTTCTGAGATCCCAGCCAAGAAGAAAGCTGCTTCATACAACTGCTGAAGCAAAGAGCACATCCAGATTCAGTTGTCTACATGGCAGCATATGCTAGAAAATACACGCAGAGCTAAACCTCAGCTGGGAAAAAATATTTTTAAAAGTTTGTGAACAAATGCCATCCATTCCTTAATGGCGTTTGCCTGTTAGTAACTTCTGGAATAAGAAATGTTTTCATTCTCAGTCTCTGCATTTTCTTCCTCCCTTTTGAGTCAACAGGAATTGAACCTGTAAGTCCAAATAGCTTTCTATCTCCAAACAGACTGAGTCAGTATCTTGATTTTAAAGAGATATGGGAATGCTACTGACTGTTATAAGGCAAGAGATAGGGAGAATTTCCTGAAAAAAATGGGTTGTGATTCTATAATACTGTAGCTTTAGAGCTAATCTTCACTTCAAGAAAATATTGCTGCTGTATGTATCAACCGGCATGCTTCCGCGATCGAGACTGCTGTGAGAATGTTTGCCTTTAAAGATGTAAAATGCTTTGTTACTTCACAGCTCTTGCACAACACTATTGCAGGAGCAGAACGAAAGGATACCGCTCTGCCTTGGTGTTTTGTACTATTAGCTCTCCTCAGTCAGAAAAAGATAGATGCTTTCAAACAAACCAGCCTACTGCCACATGTCTATCTATGTTTGAATCTACCAGGGATATGGGAAATGCATTTACATACATGCATTGCAATGGCATCTGTGCTCTGCAGAGCAGTGCTCGTCACATATGTAACGGACAAGTGGTTGCAAACAACTGAAGCATCACCACTAATTTGTCTACATCATTCTTCAGATAGAAGGTTAATTTTGACACTGATCCAAGAGATTGTGGAGTCAGTCAGTCAGTGTCTTGCTTGTTCCACTATATAAAATGGCTCAGAGGGGGTGTGGGAGAGAGAGAGCTGGCAACCCATGCCGGAATTATGCTTATGGGACTGGTGTCCGGATCACATGGCATCCAACGCAGCCGTGCCTGGGGTTGGCATCACAGAGGTGACATTTCCACTGCCTCAGCTGGCTGAGGAAACCAGGCTGGTTAGGTTAGCCTTAAAAATGAGGGGGAATTCAGCAGCAAGGGCAACATCTGTTACGCAGCGAAAATATTCAAAGCAGCAGTTTGGAATTTGGGATAAAACAATTTTTTTTCCCTACTTCACATCTCTTCTTTTATTTACTCCTTGCCATCTATAAAGGCAAACTGCCCTGGAAAGCCAGCCACCCCTAACAAAATTAAATTATGGAATGGTGTGAGAAATCAGAAGACGTGAGGCTAAAAGCCATCAGGGCAACAAACTCGATGCTGAATAACCTTGGGGCAGGCAACGTCAGCTGGGATTACCTGGACGCTGACTCCTTGCACTTTGCTCTGCTCACTGAGCAGACCGGAGAAACAGCATAAGCCCACCCAAAACACCCCAGCTGAACTCAGAGAGTGAGAGAGGAAAACCAGCAAGGAGGCTGAGTCCTCTAGCCTCTGCCCAGACAGGGGGCTGTGCAGCAGCACTTCCATACCCCAGAGCAAAGTGGCTGGGCCAGGTGGGAAGGACTCTGTAAGAACTCCCCGTACTTCCTTGTTCATGACTGTACTCCAGAGCTGTCTTCTTTCCCCAGGAGCATGGCCCTGCTCCACTCAATCTCATTTTATCAGTGCTGAATGAAATCACAGCTGGTTTAGATCTAAGGACCTCACGATGTGTTTGGACGGCAGACAAGGTACTCAGCAAAAAAAACCTGGTGGGGAAAAGAGGAATCCAGAAGCAGCAGAAACGTTTAGGATGCCTTATTTGGTGAACAGGCTGCAACCCAGGGAGGCTTCAAAGAAGCCGAGGCTATGCCAATCACTTGGTCTGCATAGATAATGTCACCTTAGGCTGGAAAAAGAAACCTCACCCATTTCGATTTTATTCAGAAAAGGTCCAGATACCATTTGAAAGGAAAATTTCCAGGATGGAGATATTTTAGGCGCCCCGCATTGACGACCAGATTGCACTTTGAGTAATTAAATGCATTGGAAATTTAAAATTCTACATTTTTTTAATTTATTGTATCTGCTTTTCTCTCCTGCCATGAGGTTAGGCAATTAAACGAAACAGTTTATCATGGGGTTTCAATCAATTTTCCTCTCAGGTTCTCATGCATGGAGATTATGTTGAAGTGCTTAGCTTGTAAATACTGCAGGGTAATGTTTATTTGTTTAAAAATGCTTTCATAAAACCCTGGAATGCTTTGTTAACCCTAGATCACTTATGAACAAACAACCATCCTCAGACTATGCCTTCTTCCATATATATACTATGGTTTAATCCTGTACTTAAAAGTGATTTTATAAAAGAGTCTTATGATCCTTCAAATGCTTCCACTAATTTTTTTCTCACTAACCAACACACAGAGGTCATTTCTCTTCCTCTGCAGTCACATTTCCATTTCCCTCTTCCCATTTATTTTTAATACTAGCAGTTTCATCCACAGGAATATAATTGTTACAGAAACAAACCCGTATACTGTTGGAAACCAGAATCGGCTCTAAAAGGCAGTTGTGCCGGAAGAGCTTCCTGTCAGAAAATAGGTACAGCTTTAGCAGCAACCGCTACTGCACAGTGGCTTTGATGTTGTTCAGATTTATTTGCTTATTTTATTTTTTTCTTCATTTTCCTTTATTTATTCCATCATAGCATTCAGCTGTCTGAGGAAGCAGCAGGGTTATGTCCATGAGAGCTGCCACCATGGCTGGGCCTATGGGTGCTTTTATCTTGCTCTAGGGTCAATCATTAAAGGTTGGGCTAGATGATCTCTGAGGTCCCTTCCAACCTGTGATTCTGTGATTCTGTGATCCATGAGTCTGTCAGTGTGTAGGTTGGTAGGTATCTTCTGGTCATCTTCTTTGTGTCCTAACATATCCTTGTCCACTGCTGTTGGCTTCTCTTAATGCCAGAATGTTTTGTGAGCAACAGAATGAAGAGATTTGATTCCTCCATCGTGTACTTTAATAAACATGTTAGAAAATTAATAGCCCTGAGCTTTTTCCTGCCAGACGACATTGGCCAGTGGACCTAAGTAGGAAGCATGCCTGCGCACACAAAGCATGCCTGCATCAGGCTGATTCTTGGTAGGAAACCAAACCAAAGAGATATGCCACGTTTCCAAGCCCTTCAGTCAGTTGGTCTCCTCACAGAGTCAACCCTGCCCCTCTCCTGAGCAGACACCCTAGCCCTTTTTGGGTGTCCATGGAACAAAAGCATGTGGATTACTGCCTTCCCGGCCACTCTTCTGGGGCTTCCTGCAGCAGTGGCCTGTGGGAAGGAGGATGCTCCAGTTGCCCAGTGACAGCCTGTGCTGATATTACAGCAGTCCAAAGGCTGCCAACAGGCTTGTCTAAGGAGACCAATACTACCTCCCACTGATGTCTTCCTTTCAGAAGGAGGATCTGAGTAGAGGTGAGGCTGGCCCACCCTTCCTGTCTGCCATTGCCCCATGGTGCTGCTGTTCACCATCAGGGAATGAGGGCACTGGGAGCTCATCTGGGAGCAAGAGCTGGTGCCTTCATAAGCCCAGCAAGGACCCAAATGTTCTCTCAGAGGGGGGGCTCAGCAACTTGCCTCTCTCCTAGATGGCCATTGCTGGGGCTGGACAGCCACCAGCTTTAAACTGGAAAACACTGTTGAGAAGGGAACACCAAGTGAACATGAAATCACAAATTCAGGTGGCAGTTTCCTCTTTTTTTGCCTAATAAAACCACCGCTGTGAGGATCCACTGCCCATTACTTGGTGAAAGTCTTTCCTGAAATGCAGTTAATTGCAAACAGAGATGGGAAATTATGTGCTTCGGTCTTGGATTTCAGCGTCCTCCTCAGTTGACGCTGCTTAGAAAGCAGGCCCTGCTGTGGCCCACCTCCTTGCACAAACCTGCCTTCATCAGCTATGGACACAATGCGGAGGAGGCATCCCAAAAGCAAAAGAAAAAATGCTGCAGCGAATGTGCTGCTGCTGTGCAAGCATGAAGGCCAAAGGCTGCAGCATTGTCAAACGCGTGGGTGTTTCAGTGTCGCCACTGATGTTTTGGCAAAGGAAATGCATACTCTCTGCCTTACAGCTTTCTATTGGAAAGATGATTGATTTCCTCCTGAAACTGTTCTGATACCCAGTGGTGGTTACCTGAGAAAGCCTCATTCATAAACTGTGGGTGGGTAATCGGGGAGGGGGTGAGACCTGTTTTTTCCCCCGTAGAGAGAAAGCTCTTACAGTTCAGCTTTGTTCTGGACTAAACAAGAGGAACAGCGCACATGTGGTCTTCATTAGTGACGCTCCTTTGAAACGTCTCCAGGTCCTTGGGTTGTAACTTTAGCACACAAAGGGGTGGGGGAGCGAGGAAGGGAGGAAGGGAAGGAGGGAAGAATGAGGCTGCTGGAGCCATCCCTCTGAAATCCAGACGTGCACAGGCTTTTTCTTTTTTTCCTTCCCCCCTCCCCTTTCTTTCTTGTTCTTTTCTTCTTTTTCCCCCACAGGCACAGAATTGTTCTTAACCTTCTGAACTGGGAGAATATATTTTAAAAAAATCCACTGCTCTTCTGTCAAAGCAAAACCAAAATGAATAACCTCTTCTAAATTACAAGCATTAAATGACAGAGTGGAACAGTTATCATTTTATTGCTTTTTATGCATATGTGCTTGCGTATATGCTTTTGTGGTCGCATGAAGCCTGTGAGTCTCCAGCAGCCTGGAGTTTAAAAAATGCTTTTGAAGGAGTGGTTAGAGAGCAAGCAGGAGAGTGGGGACTGATCTGGCAAGCTGAAGTAATGGATGTTGATTCCTGCTCATTAGGAACCATGTCACAGAACAGCAGCCTGATCAACATGCCTTCCCTCCAACTGCCTGGTGCTTCCTCATGCTTTAAGACTGTACATCTCTTCTCCTTCCCGGGAACACTAATGAAGAAGGAAGTCATTTGGAAAAAGCCATACTAACGCTGCATATATTATTTTTCCATGATTGTGCCCATCAATTAACAGCATTTGGATTTCAGTCCCCTTAAATTCACAGCTGCACACACATGGCTTTCCATACTAGAAATCAATTAGAAATTGATGAAAGCTAAAGAATATTAGCAGGAAAATAACCAACAGCAAATACAAAGTGTGTCAATTAAACCCAGGGGCAATCTGGATCCCCTGCTGCAGCCTGCGGGAAATGAGAATATTTCACAGCACTGAGAAAATGACACCCACATTTCTGGTAGTGGAAGGCTGCTGAAGCATCCCTTTCACTCCTGATTGGTTTTGGGAACATCAATGTGTTTAGCTGGCCAGATGTAAAGCATGAAACTCACACACACACACACACACACACGAACACCCTTTCCCTTTTGTGCTGCCTTCCCAGGTAGCCTGAATTTCCCAGGTAATGGACATTCACGTCAGAGGGACAACAGCCCTGTCACACAGGCTGGAATAAAAAGGTGCTGATGCGGGAGAGGCTCAATACGCATAGGTGCAGGAGGGCAACAGCCCAGACCTGCATCAGAAACAGCCGTCATTTCACGGCCGGGCCTGAGGAGACTGCCAGATCAGTCCGTAGGAAAAGCAGTCCTCACCATAAATGCTGAAGCAGAGATATTTCTGCCCAACCAAAAACCACTGTTGATGTTTGCAGGACAGTGTACTCAGAGCTGTGGTTAGTAGTTGTAAGTGGGGAGGTTGATGTCTTGGCTTCTCCACGGTCACTCAGTCCCCAGAACGTGTTTTGCCTTTGTAATCCTTTCTGTCCATCCTTTCCATTCTACTAATGCTATAATATACAATATACCAAGGGTGTACAGTGCTGCAGTAGCACTATTGCCAAAAGCACAGTCCAGGTGCTGTTTAACAAATGAGGCGTGAATGCTGTACATACCTATGAGTTACTATACTTAACTGGGCAACGCATTTCACCTTGCCTACATAAGGATTTGCCATTTAACATCACTATGAGGCTGCATAACATCATTCAGTTTAGCATATAAAGATTTTGGGGTTTTGGGCTAAATCACATGGCGTTGAACCGGATCTTTGGCAAATGCTGCTTTGGTCCTTCTGCATCTGCCTGGCACTGTGTATGGATCGTAACATGGCCTGTCCTCTGCTCTTCCTTGAACACAGGGCAGAGGGGGTCCAGCACTTGGGCAGAACCGGGCAAGTTCTCCATCATCCTCCACAGGGCTTCTTGCTGACAGTGAAACGGTCTTGTGAAATGCCAGAATGTGCCAATAAGGGTGCAGGAGTGAATGGTACAGGCTTTTTCACACTCAAAATATATTAATCCAGAAAAAAATACTCATCTGTCCTTCACTAAGCACAAGCACTCACAATCTAGGTATTAAGTTGTGGGAGTCACCTCCTTTAGTTCCTCTTTTTGTACACGGCAATAAAATGCAGGAAGATATTGTTTTCCCTGTGACCCACAAGCTGTTATCTATAAAATGAAATCCTGAAAACTCCCTAACTTTCAGGTAGGCAGATAATCTTCTTTAAGTTACAAAAAATGCTTTGAAGAATGGGTGTAGTGTTTTGAAGCACGGTTATGACTAATCACATATTTTAAGAAATCAGTGCACAAACCGCCTCACTCTAATCTCCCAGCAGTTTCACAGCCAGGCAGCTTTCCCAGTTGATAACCAGGGAGATCAGAATCAGGCCCAAGCCAGTAATTTTTATACCACTTGCTATCCTAGTAGTGGCTAGTAAAAGGGAATATAAACCTTTTGTCTCTGTACTTCTACAGACACATTTCCTGTGTGTTTATTGCACTCCATTCACAGGTATTTCTAAAAGCCTGGGATCACTCCTGCCCCTGTAGCTCTTTAAATACTCATTCATGGGAGAAAAACAGCTCTGAACAACACAGGGCTGCCATTGCCTGCTTCTTATCTCACCTTCCCCAGCCTAATCCTCTTATAATGCCATTGGCTTCAGTAGACACATCCCTGATTAATGCCACTGTAAATAAGATCAAATCAGACTATAGACCATGTTTTTCTATGAGAAGAAATACAAATTAGTTGAAGATAGCCAACTAAAATCTTCCATTCAATAACAGAAGTAGAAATCTTTTCTATTCTAAGCCGTCAAAAAGGTTGGTTTACGTAAAGGCCAGTTACTAACAGGTAAAATGGATTAGTATCCATACACACCTGAAAGTCAGTAAACAGATTAATACAAGCTCACAAGTATGATGCTATTTTGTTTCAGACCAGGTCACTATTGGCCACAGATACAATTGCACGTTCACTTTTGAGGTGTAATCACAGACGACGCATGCAGTCCTTACTCATAAATGAGTCCCAGGTAATATGTTCCATGTAAAACAGTGCTGCACGCCAACTATGCTCTTAGAGCTCTTGCTATCTTGGTAGTCCAAGTGGCCCACTTCCAAATGCACACAGGATCCTATAAAAAAATAATCTGTGTGTTTGCCAGAGCTTCCAGACACAAAGGCAAGGAGCTTTGGTAAGCAAAGGATGAGAAAAATTTAAAATTCAGATCATGAGAAGTAATAAAGTAGTTCAGCATTTCAGTCTGTCTTTGAGAATGAAGTTGCTAACCATTCTTTTTATTCCTTTCCTGCTGCGTGTAAAATAATTCAAGCAAAACTGAAAGCATGCTCTGAAAAAAAGGTCCAATAGCAAGACCTTAAAAGTTAAAGTTCATATAGTCATCAGAAAGGTTCACAAAAAATACTGCCAGGGTTGCAAACTGCACTGGCCACCAGACAGGGTTTTTTTTTACTTTTATGGAGGATTATATCCATAGCTTGCAGAAGTACACTTTAGATTAGCACGCACTGAGTGATGAATCACATTGTATTTCAGAGAAGCACATATTTCTTGAGATATGTCCATATTTCTGTTTGTATCAGAATATCAATGATGTCATTTCTTCCCTGTGTTATTCTGAATGTTTCTGTTGCCTATAGGGACTAGAAATTGCAGATGCAGGCAGAGATTTTTTTCTGAGTTAAATAAATATTTTCAACCAGTTCAAATTTTGGTTTCAGATTTCAAGTTCAAACTGGTTCTTATGTTATCCATATGTTTGCCCGCTCTTAACAATAGAGACTTTCTATAAGCTATATAAATTTCCTTTAATAAAAAGCTCTGATCTAAATTTTTTGTAATGTGACCACTGTTTTCACATGTCAAATTGAAGGTACATTTTTTTTTCAGAAAGTAAGGGATTAGCACTTTCTAAAACTTCAGCAATTGATTGTGTCTCAAGCTGTAAATCTGAATATTATTAAGCACTCCACAAAAATTATTTCTTCCTTCTGTAATGGGGCTGTTCATAGCAGAAGCACAAAATTATTACTTTCTCCAGGCATTTTGGAGGCACTTATTTTTACTACATGGTTCATGATATGCCTAACATATATTTAGTGTTCATTAACCTGAAAAAAATACATTCTTTATTAAGCATTTGGAGACCCACTAATGGAAAAACTGCTAGAAAACAGCCTGAAATTAGTAACAATAAACTGAGTGTGTCAAATAATCATTATCTCTTACGATCCCATCCATGAAAATAGAAATAACATATCAACCCATTCATTGCTTTCTATACTTTCATCATGTTACTTATGTTGACTTTTTCTCTGTGATAAAACAACCCCAGCCTGCCTAGTGTCTCTTCATGGGATTTGCATCCAGATTGTAAATATTCTTGTGTTCTTTCTTCCTTTTCCGCATGGTCCCCAGTACCATGGTGCCACAGCCGAGAGTGAGCCACTGCTGTCTCTAAAGGTCCTACAGTATTGTCCCATTACAATTTCAGTTTCCCAAGTAGGTGTCTTGATTTTATACAGCTTTAAGGGTCTAGCTTTTTAACATGCCACTGCATTAATGGTGATAAATAGAAGCAAACCCCTAGAGAAGGAAATATCAATGTAAAAAGGCTTGATCAGAGGTGCAGAAGGGCTAGGCATGTGAAGGCACCTCTCCTCCTCCTCTCTACATCTCTAAGGGAGAAGCCAGCTGCGCATATATACAGCAGAGCCCCTATAGCTGCTCCTATAGCTGCTTCCCAGGAAGAGACACCAAATGTACAGGGGGATGGACTGGGGATGCTGATGCTCAAAGGGGCCCCATGAGGTGAGGAGGGAGGGTTTGCTATGGTCTTGGGCTTGGTTCTCACATTGAAAGGGACCCCTTATACCCCAAGCCTGGGTCTTGGCGACAGTCAGCAGAATGCAGTTTTTTGCATGAATGGCAGAGCTGAAGAGGAATATATGTATGGGAGAGAGAGCAAACATGAACATGATGAGGGACTGCACTCTTTGCCTTTACAGTGTACTGTCAACGGTGACTGCTTTTAGGCAGAAATCAAAATATTGTTTTCTAATACTACTCATAAATTAATTTGCATTTTCCCTGGTTTAAATAGTCTTTAAACATGGGAAAGACCAGTTGCTTTCCGGCTGCAAATTTATTAACCCAGACAGTAATAAAGTTGCTAACCCCCAGACCTGCAAGGTTGGTTAAAAACATGAGCCCTGCAGGTTTCACTAGGTTAGGAGAAATTAAGGATCCTATATCTGTGATAAACATCTACTTATTCACAAGAAACACATAATGCTCAGTTTTCTTGAAGATGGCAGAAGATACCATCTCTTTCCTCGCTGCGTGAAGGCCCTTTCACAGTCAGTGCTTTGCCCAAAAGCTCTCTGCATCTTCCTCTAGGTGATATTCCTGGGCCATGTTTTCCATGTGCAGTGTTGCTGCCTTCTCTCTCTAACATGTCTGCTGCTTCACTTTCTTTCTTTTCATTTACTCATGAATCATCATCAAACAACAGCCACCAAAACACCATATGCTGTGGAGATGGCATTACTTTGGATTTCGTGTTCCTGTGTTGGGGCGGAGAGCACAGTGGTTTCTGCTGCCTTATTCCATGGCAATTTTGTAAGCTGTGTGTTGACACCATCTTAAAGAATGAGGGCTGCACCTTTCCACTTGCATTTTTCACTGAGGCTTGGTGCAAACCAGCAACCAGAGTCTTGAAAATGCCTACTTCATGAGTTTTGGCATCCCTGGACAAGCAAATGGAATGGCAGGCTGTTTTCCGGTGCTACCTGAACGCCTAGCTGAACTGCAAATACCGTTTATTCTGATAACAAGCTGCAAAGTGCAAGACTATGTTGTCATAATTGGAAGATCAAAAGGTAGAGGAACTCTGGCACGTTGGCCTTCTCAAGATGCTGCTCACAGCAGTAGGCTGAATATATTGGATTACTTTTTGCCTCTTTTCTAATTACTGTTCTGTGCTGCATTACAAAGCAACAAATGAGGCATTGCGCCCTTGCTGGTCACATTTTAGTTGAGTGATTACCAACATTTGACATCATAAAAAAATAAGTATAGCAAAACCAGAAGCTACATTGGATGTTAATTATTTTTAATTAAAAAGGCTACGTTGAATGTTCCAGAATCTCCAGGTTTGTGACAGCAACTGCACATAAAGATCCTTTCCCTAAGCAAGCAACAGTAATTTTTATTTACAGTGAGTACCTTTGAGGAAAAGATGCCTTCTCTCCCATTTTCTCTCTCTTTCATTAAAGACCACCTGAAGACAAAAAGGCTAAAATATTTGAAACCTGTGTCAGTCTTCTTTTAATGAACTGTGCAGGCTCCTTTGTGGCAAGATAATTTCAATTATACAAAAGTCAAGCTTCAGTGAATTCTCAGCTCTTCTAAATGAGGTAATGGTGCAACCTTCCAGGTAGTGATTTTCTGATCCCTGAGAATTGTATTTGGATAAATAACTCAAAATAAAAGCTCCCATAAGCGTTGATAGCTGGTTCTGCAGCAGTATGTTTGGCATCCCATACGCATTACCTTTCCCCAGAATTCTAGCTAATGAGGTCACCGGCAGAAATGCTTGTCAGAATACCAAACTGTAAACAAATGCTGCTTAATATTCACAGAAGGCAGATTTTACATTTGGAGTTGATAGCATGCACACAAGAAACCCAGTTCCGGGTGTTATGCCTATGCAGTGAGAGGAAGAGAAGAGTAACGTAACCTCCACACCCAGTCAAATCAGCTCTGAACTGGACTGAATGGTTGTAACTGAGTACTTGCAAACATGGATTCTTTTTGGTGGAATTGGAATGTAATTTTTGGACAACAAATGACAAAATTGCAGGGAAAAGTTGCAAACAGATAAAGAGATAAAACGCAAGTGAAGATTCATTTGGTGATGTGAACTTCTAAGCGCAGCTGAGTAAATAACGTACGACGATTCCAAATGTTCTTCTACATGTTGTAATTAATTAAGGTTTAATACCAACCAGAAAATAAAGACACTGCTTTAATAGAACTTTAAGGGAGACAATGTAGAATGTGTTCAGATTGAGACTAAAAGGCTCAGTGTTTGGGTTACAAGATGCTTCAAAGCAAGAGGCTCAGCTCAAATTTAGAAGTGCTGAAAGTTTCCAAACATTTTCAGTGTGATTCTGGACCCTGACAGCCTGAGTCTACGAAGATCAGATGCTATGGCTGTCTTGTGAGTGCTGTTATGAAAATACATTAGCATTGACACGAGAACTGAAGTGGAAACCCTCTGTTTTCAAGGCCCTTTCGAACCTGAGTGATAAAATCCCAGTAAAAAAAAAACTAAACTGGCCCAGTAAACCTGGGTTCTTGAGACTTGTAGGGGTCTAGATTCAAGATTCTGGGATGTTTTCATATTTTAAATATCAGTTGCCCTCATGCAGTGCGCAGCAGATGGTAAACAGCCAAGACTGCAGTAGCCAAGGAATTCACTACTCCAAAACATGCCCCAGGCTATTACTGCATCCACTCTTGTGCCCAGCAACTAGGGGCAGCAGTGACTCTGCCCACAGGGCAGACATAAATTGGCAGCAAGAGCTGGAACATGTAACAGGATTGACTGCCAGAGTCACCCTTGGTGCCAGCAACCTTACAGAAAAAGTGCCTTTGTCAGAGGGAGCCTGCTGGGCTACACCTGTTGCACCAGTATAGCAAGTCACTGTTCCCAGAGGCCCAAGAGCCCGCTCATTTATGGTGAGTGAATGGAAGACAAAGCAAATTACATAGAAACCAAAAGAAGTGGGAAAGAACTGAAATGTGTTTTGTGTGCCCTCATAAGCAGTAACGAAAGGGGGACAGAGACCTTGTGTCTATAAGAGACAGAAGTACTCATGGACTCTGGGAGAAAAGCATTATGCACAACCTCCTGAAAAGGAGATGTGGGAAAAGTCAGAACACAGTAGCCATATTGCTCCCCAGTTGGAAGTAGCCCAAAGGAAATAAATGCAGCACGTATACTCAAGCAAGCAACAGTTTTCCCGCCTTGTTTTCCACTTCGAGGGAAAACTGCAGTGACCTGGTATGCACAGAGCATCCTTAATCCTTCTCTGGTCTTGTATTCAGTGGACAGACAAAGCTGCATCAGGATGAATTGGCTTCACACTGGTGAGAGCTTGTTTGCTTCTGAATATACGGTGTTCACCATTCACTTTTGAGGCACCGTGCTGGCGCACCATTTCTGTGGCTGACTCTAGTGGGAGTATATCTTCTGTGTGTATAATTACTGTTCCTTAGTTACTATCTATCTGTGATAACCAGCTAAAAAATAACCTTTTGCTCTCTAGTCAGTTTGCTGCTGAGCAGCTCCCTCCAGTTTGTTTTGCAGGTACATGTACGCTGCCAGCACAAGGGAAGGGCATTGGAGAGGCCAAACTGGAAGGCAGGGGAAAGACCATGGCTGCTTCTTTTGACTGCAGTACTGTTTCATGCCTGCTTAAAATGTTCATCAAGTAATGGCCTGTGCCTTAGGTAGTGTCCTCAGCTGTGTGGTGTATCTAATGGCCCTGAAACAATTAGATGTACTCTCCCATTGTCCCTCTTTTTTCTTTTCCTCTCCCACGCTCTCAGCTACATGGTCCCACCTTGGCCTACCTACCAGCCTTGGGACTCACTGGACCTTCCATAAACCAATCCAATTTGTTAGCTCAGCACAAACTTGCCCGGTGGATTGTGTTGGGTGGAAAGAGGGAGCTGATGAGCTGTCTCCACTCACAGGTGGTCTGGCCAGATTCAAGGCAAAGGAAGTGGCAAGATCACTCAGATGAGAGCAGGACTTGTCAGTTTTGACAGTGGGAGCTTAAGTTCAGTTCGCTGCCGCTCCTGCAAGCCTTAGATAACCCATTTAAATAACAATTAACTCCCATAAGAATCTAAAATTCAACCACTGCCTCTACTTTGAGCCAAGGAGCTGACTTACCTTGGGCTTCTACCCCTCATCAGCAGCATTCAAGTCTGAAGATAAGCAGGGACTAACCTGACTGCAGGACCAACTTTCAGCAGGCCTCTTGATCAGCGACCTCTTCATCAGGTTGCAGAAGTAGGCTTACATTTTCTTGTGTACTCTTTGACTCCTGCACTCTTTTATTCTTGGTTGCACAGTGGCAAACAGTCTTCTCTTTGCCCAGGTGGCTATAAGTCTTGTCTGGAAAGTTGTCTTGGAGTCAACTGCCTTTTAGTGGAAGACAATGACCTAGAAAGTAAAGTATCTTAATACCCACGGAAGAGTCATTGTTGCAAAAGTCTTTCCCTTCGCCGTACTACCCTCAGAAAAACTTGAGTGTCTTGAGTTCCCTGGTCTGCAGCTTGGAGGCAGCCATACATCCAAGGCCCTCAGTTCTCCCTATGGTTGGCTTTAGTCCAAGCTGGCACTGCATTGACTGATTCCATCAGATCCTAGCCTTAATGTTTCTGCACAGAGGTGCCATGCAAGACCCCTGCCCTGTCTCATTAGTCGAAATCATTACAGAATTCGTGAGGTTTTGAGACTTGAGAAGAAATGAATTAACCTACTTTTTAGTAGTTTGGTAAAATGGTTTCATTGTGTTTTGCTGGAATTCCCCTACTTGTTGAAAAGACATCCACTAATGATAAATTGCAGAGGACTACCATTAATGGAGATCTTTCTCTTCAGCAGCACAGGCTAGATGGGTTGCACCAAGCTTGCATCAGCTTTTGACAGCCACTTCCCACAAACTATGCAATGGCAAAACTTTCAAGGCAGTTAGTGGCTCAAGTTGAGCAAATCCAAAAGCTCAACTAAAACTCTGGAGTGAGAACCGGAGCTAACATCACAGCTTAAGCAGAAAGGAATTTTGTAGCAGACGGTAATGCCTCCTTCTCTGCAGGGGAGAGCTCTCCTGTGGATAGTGCTCAGACCACGGAATGAACTTCCTCAGGAACTTAACAACTGACCACAGCAAAGCATGCTTTTTTTTGACCTTGCTCTCTCTAAGGTAAACACATGACCATTAAAAAACAGAAAAAGAAAGACCTAAAAGTAAAAGCCTAACTACTGTACTAAGCCAAATCACCATACTGAAACAAAACACCTCCCCTGAAGAAGAATGGGCCCCGCATGACAGATTTCAGCCACACCAGAGGCACAAGTATAAGTACTTTGACATTATAGAGATGAAGAAGTAAGGTAGAGCTTCATGCAATACCTCTGCCTTGCAATATACCTACAGTATCAGATTTGAAGGGATGCAGTTCTGCATATATGTAAGATTCTCACACACCATAAGAATCTGGAAGTTTTAAGAAAATAAAGTCACAAAGCACACACTAAGTTCACGAGCCATTCTAATAATCCTTTGCCTTGAAAAAGGGTGCTTTGAAATAGTTACTGTCTGTGCATAAATGGAATGACCAGTATTTTTCTCTAGTGCACTCTGGAGAAAATTCATCCCCTGGATTGCCAGTATATAGGCTCTTTGAGACGCAGAATCTAATAGGAAAAACCTTATGCCTCACTAAGTTCTACCTTACTGCACTAAAAAAAACCCACCACTTGTCTCCTTTATTTGTTCATGGATGACAAAGCAATTTCTCCTTTGAAAACAGAAAAGTATTTTTGTTTGAAAAAAAAAAATTGCCAGATAAATGGATGAATGACGGCATGAGGAGACTGGGAATTTGGATACGAGCTCCTGTTCCTTGGGAAGGATTGTGTTAGACTGGGCAAGAGCAAGTAGAAAAGAAACATCCACTTTAATTTGTTATTGGAAAATACCTTTTGGGTTTTCTGTTTTGTTTCTTTTTACAGCCACAGCTGCATACGACAGCTTCTTGCTTTCTATTGAACAGGTGTTGACTTTTGCTAATGGATTTGTATAGCCATACTCTGTCAACACATCAGTATTACCCAGTGTTTCAAGAAATGGACTGACTGAGGCTTGGAGCCACATTCAGAGATATTTTAATTCAAATCTCCAACTGCTTTTTAGATGCCATATCTAAAAGCTCCCTTCCAAGACACTGGAATGCAAAGTATGTGGGAAATGTTATCTTATTGGCCTCATGTCTGCCAGTGATTGTGAAACAGCTTCATTATTCCGGGAAAAAACAACTACAATTCCAGGCAAAGAGAGATTCATGTAAACTTGTTAAACCTTTAGGGAATACAAATAATACAGAGCCTGGAGAAAAGCTTTAATGCTCCATCACATGAAGACAGGATTAGTGTGAAAGACTACCATTTGTAAATACTTCCCATAAAAACATACACTTAGAAAAACCATATATCTATTACACCTTGTTGAACCTAATTAATCTTCAGATCATTTGTTCTTAGTATGGTCTATCTTCCCTGGAGATAACAGACTATTTCCATTGTAGTGTGTCACGTACACAGGTGAGAGAGAAGAATCGGATGCTGAACCATGGTGGCCATGCTCATCTTGCACTGAAGTCCCTGGAAGCTTAGTGGAGTGGTTTCTAACCTGTGTGGTAGGTGTGTGCTATGTTGCAACCTCACCTCTTGACTCAGCCTGGTCAAAACGCTTGGAAGCTCTCATCCAGCCTGTGGGTTTTTCCAAGGAAATAAGTGTAGCCTTGCACACACTTAGAGCTAGAAGTTCAATTCTGAGTGCTTCTCAGGTCTTTATTTCAGTGACTTCTAGATGGCCCCAGAGAATGGTATAGTGGGTACATCCACTCTGCATCATGCAGTGCTCATGAAGAGATAAATTTCCCTGACAGACACTCAAACAAATATTTCTGTACAAGTATTTCCTCTTCAGGCCAGGTGTAAAGCAAATAAGCAGTGAGATTTTATTGCTCAGAGAGCTAACATGGGTCTTAAGTGAAATGAACTAGTCTCTGGGCATAATTTTAAAGTTTTCTTAATATTTACACAACCAAGTAAAAGCTATTTCCATTTCAGTAGTCTGATCTTTTCAGGACATAATTTGGGAAGTTTCCCAAGTTTGCCCTGAAAATCATGTTCAGCTCCATATCAGCTACACAATGTCAACACACAATGCATTACGTATATGCTGGTTGCTGGCCAGCTGGCATTTTAAACTACTAGTTCAGGGAAAAGCAATTTTGGTGAGGGCTGACCACAGCTGGCTTGACAGTAGACTAAATTTTCAAGACTTAACATTGCCAAGCCTCCAAAATCTTAAAGAATTACTTAACATTATTTTAAACTTTGTCTGACTCAGCAGCTTCAGAAGATAAAGTGGCGGTGAAGGCTCCCAGCATGACAAATCCTGCATGTATAATTCCAAGTATTTAACTTGCTTATTGAGTACAATTTTTTTTACTATATCTGGTTTTTGCACAATGATCCGAGTGTCATTCTTATTCTTGCCACAAAGTAAGTGTGGTAGCTGAAATAGTTCCTTGAATAGATGTGACCACCACATAATGTAAATATTGCTAAATGTTGCCTCTCAGCCTTTGGAAGACCATTAAAGGAATATAAATCTGCAGAGAATAATCTGGCAATACAGTGTAACTAAGCTTGTAGTACACTAAACATGGCTTGGAGTTGTCAGAAAGAAGCAGTAATCGAGAAATCAGAAGATACAGTGTTTTAATCACTTTTTGCACATGGATATTTTGCTCCCAAATACACCAAAGTATATGCTAGTAAGATTTTCAGTGATTTAAAATATGGCCCTGCAGGAAATAGTAGTTGAAACACAATTATAGATCACTGTTTTCCAGTAAGGATTCTAGCACCATTTCCAGCTTCAGCTTAATTTCTACTTAATTCTTTAGGAAAAAGTCCTATTTGAAATCATTTGACTGGAATATGTCAAACAAAGTTAGTGTTTATAAAGACATTATGTTGTGCTAACTTTAAAATAATATTCCTGCATTATACAAAACTTTCTGGAAGTCATAAAATGTTGGAAGAAAATCAGAATTCTATTTCTTCTACAGATTTGTTCAGAAACAGTTCAGTACAGGTCGGGATGCCTCATTTTCTAATTACCTCTCGTGAGCAATAATATTTAAAAGACTTCCAAATAATAATACTTTTCTCTCCTACATGGTTTATATCTTCAAAAGTTAATTGATCCTTTTAAACTGTGAAGGATATTTCATTAAAACCGTTGTCCTCGTCTACACACTGAGTGAGAACCAAGCATATCTTCCAGTGAATCAATAACCAAGCTGCGGCAAGAACTCAGAAATTCTAAGCTCAGAACTTGGCAGATGTCTTCTGTCCAAAAGGACAGGAGAAAAAAAGATCTAAACAATATAGCTAAAAATATATCCCAAAAACATTCAACAAGAGATATATGGTGACTAAGAAAGCAATTACAACTAAAGCATGTCAACCGGTAATGTTTAATAATTAATGATTAAAGCGTGGTATATTATTTATTTTCTCAGCACTGCATCATAAGAACTCACAAAAATCAGGACATCATGTAATTAATGATGCAAAGAGGCTTAAACATGACTTTTCCTAACTTTTGAATCCTTGACTTCTGAGCTTTTAATAATCTTACTCCAAAATCTTATCATATAACATGAGTAAGGAAGGAGAGGTAATTGGTTCAGGAAGAGAACTGCAAAGGAACCGTCAAGATTTAAAAAATATGCAGTCATTTACGTTCATTAGGATAGCCATGAAAATTTCAAAGATGAACAAAGGTTACATCAGTTCTCATGCAGATGGGCATGTCAACAGCAACTAGGTGAAGAAAAGCTCCTATCCCTCTGCTGCCTCTCCAGTCTATTCTTCCTCCAGTGGGGTAGCTATCATCCAGGAGGAATCTGGGTGATCACTGAGGAAGATTCTGCTTCCTCTCAAAGATGCAATGTGGTGCAGTCTCAGGCAGGGTAATAGAGTAGCTGGAATAACCCTAATTTTAGATCTTTTCCTAGAGTGGGTCACACCTTCATGCAGAGCTGGTGTGTCGCACACTTCCATTTCTCATTGTAAACATTTTTCTGACTACCTCAGTAGCTTCCTAGAGAAAGTAATATTGCAAAAAGAGCAAATGGTTTTTTCGGTTTTTCCAAGCTTGATTTAGCAGCAAAAAATAAGGAGAACCCACAAGCTGTGTCAGAATGAAAACTCTCTGACCACATACTTTTTGATATTCTGCACAAAGAGGGTTTAATGTTTAATACCACATGGACAGATTTGAAGATATTTGATATTACACAGGACTGATTTAGCAGTGATACAGCAATCTGTTGAATTCAGAATACAATCACAATGTAGCAATTGCAACATACAAATGGACCACAATACACGTGTGATTGCCATTTCCAGTCTCTCTATGCTCACTTTCATGGTGTTGGGCATCCCCAGTCATTGGGAAGGAATACATGGGTTGAAGCCAGTTCAAGCATTTTGCTCTCTTTGAAGTTCATTTTATTGATCGTTCAGTTTTTGTAGTCTTATGCTGAGCCATGTATACCCTTTCCCCACACTGGTCTCACTAACTCAAGAAGACATGCACATTCTTTTGATCAACTCAGGGAAAACTCAGTGTGTCAGCTGATCCTCTCAACTGATACAGCCATTTATCACTCCAGTCCCTTTTGTGCTGAGTTCAGCTGTATATGCAATAGCTGTGGACACACCCTACATTCTTCCGTGAGCTTCATGAGCACATCGCCTGTCCCCTGAGCCTTCTTCCGTTATAGGGGTTTGATCATCAGTCACGATGCCAAAGAGCTCTTCGGAGATTATCAGCAATCCCTCCATAGACTACAGCTAGCAAATGCTTGAAAAATCATAATTGCTTCAGTGCAATGAAGCCAATTCCAAAAAGAAGGCTTAGGCTTCACTTGAAAGTGATTTTTCAAGTTATTCTGGGGGATAGGGAGCAGATTGAGAGAAGTAGTGTAGAATGCAAACACCCTCCTCCCCTGTCCAAAGCATAAGCATTTTTCTTTCTAAAATGAAGTAGAGAAGAAAAGCAATTGCATGGAACCCTTTTCCTTCCCCCCCCCTTTTGCCATTTTTATCTAGTAAATGCATTTAACATAATCATGACTCAGGAAAAATATGCTTGGACTCCATAAGTGCTGTATGCCCCATTTCCTGCAGCTAGCAGGGGGTATCGGGTTTCTAGCTGTGGCTGAACAATGCCTGATGCATTTGGCTTTGGAGGGCCAAAATGGAGCACCTGGGCTCACCGTGATGCTCTCTCATTATCAGAAAGGTTGATTTATGCATCACAATATTCCCTTATTCATCACACTAAGAGCAGGATTTTACTTTGGTGTGTGCTTATACTGCAGCTTGCCCAGAGGAAAACCCTGTGAAGGTGGAATGGTACTAAACCCATGCTCTCATATTTGCTAAGTTTGAGACTGTTATAATATTTGGCTTTTTAGATCTAAAGCCAGAAGAAAACATGTAAATAAAGCATTTTGGTTTGGATCAAAATGAATTAAAAGCTTCCATTTTCTTGCCAAATAAAGCAAAAACCAGAAGGTGGATGGAACACTTTTCCATGCAATCAAAAAAAAGAGTATTGTTTTTGAAAGGCATTTGTAAGAAAGGCAAAAGAGCAGAAGGTTTAAGTTTAGAAAGCTGTTGGACAGTAGCTGAAATATTGCTCAGTAATTCAGTGATTTTTAGACTCTTTGCCCAGGGTTTAAGAGATCTAGGTCCATCTTATTCCCTGCCTGTGGAAGTTTGAATTAATATGCCTTACCTCCCAGAAAAGGATTTTAACCATCAAACCATAGGATATATGCTGGATTGCTTCCCTTCTATTGCAGTCTTTTTAGGTTTGATCATGCTTAGTCTTTTCAGCCAAAAGTGAGTGAGAATAACACCTTAGGCTACTGGCAGGACTCTTAAGGTGATGTGGCCACAGGTAGTACGAGGAAGTTCTTTTCTATCTGAAAGGCTATGCAAGGCGTGAGACACCGGACTTCTAGTTCCTGGTCAGCTGCACCTTAACCACACACATAAAGCACAACTGTAACCATAGGAGAGCAAAAGTTTGTACACACATGTTTACGCAGCTGAATAGTCCAGAGGCGTAGTTTTAAAGGCAAAAAATGGATTTGAATTCAGCTCTCACAGTTGAAGAATGAGTTGACCCAAAATATTTTGTTGGTTTAGACTCATTTTTAATATCCAGAAGTAATGATCCTTCAATTCACCTTCAATTCATAACTTTTTTCAAGAAACCATATCAAATCATTGAAAAAAGAGTAATTTCCTCCAGCTCTATGACTGACATTGTGCTGATATGCAAAATCACGGTATACAATGCATTACAGCAGAATATCCGATGGTTCAAGAAATAATGATGGAGAACAGAACCACGATGACAGCTATTTTATAAGCTTCTTCTTGACAAATATGATTGGGTAATAGAATAACGTATATATATCCTGGTTAATAATCTTCATGTCCTAGATCTCCATCTTCTATCTGGGAGAATATGGAGCCAACGGTCTTCCCCAAACCCCAGATATTGCTCTTCTTCTGCATTGTTATCAAGTTAATTAGAGAATAGGGCGATTCTACTTCAGTACTTCCATCTGTTTCTGATTTACCAGTTTAACATATTATGAAAATGCGCCAGACAGCAGCTCCATCCAATATGTTTCATGTTCACAGTATATATATGAAAGATGGTTTAGTATCAGTAATTAAGCATTTACTGGCCTTCATTTTAGTTCAATATTTCTTCTGTGGAGGGGAAAAGCTCCAGCTCCTGAACAATTTGTCACAGTGACTCTGCAGCGTGCATATGGCATAAGGAAAATCGCATTTCAGCCCCCACTGGGGTATGCCAGTAAATTGCTAAATGATAAAATCCTGATTTATATAAAACAGTCTTGTTTACGTGATTATGTTCCTAGAGGTTCCAAAAAATACCTAGATTGTGTCATGCTATATCTCGTCCAAACATTTTGTCAAAGGCAGCCCCTACCTCAAAGAGCTTATACCCCACATAGACAAGAGAAGGAGTAGACGAGGCTACAGCATGCTGGGCAGGGAGAGGCCAGGCAACAGATTACCCCAAGTAAGCAAGAAGTCTACGGCACTGCCTCAATCCCAAGTCATTGCTCTAATAACAGAAACATCCAGCTGCCTACCCAGCTAACAACATTTCCAGCTATACAGTTTTCTGCACACAGTAATAGTTCAGGTTTGAAGAAAAAAAAAAAAAAAAAAAAAGGAAATACCACAGATTAAACATATGGCCAATTGCTACATGACACACACAAAAGAATATGCTGTCTTTCATAGGGCTGGAATGAAACGACAACCCAAATCATTGCAAACAAAGGAAAAGAGACTGATGCAAAAATAGTACCCAACGGATTTCTAGAGTCAGTGGTCCCTGGGGTCAGGAGCTGTCCTGGTTTTACTGGTAGCTTTATGTTATGGGTATAATGAGGCAGAATGAGGCAAAATTGTCCACAAGATGCAGATTATTTATAAAGTCATATGGGGAAGCAGAGGAGGTGTCTTTGTATAACAAGGCAGGCTACACTGGAGAAATCAAGCCACAAACCAGAGATCTGCTTAGTAGCCTACACTCTTCTGAAACAAGAAGCACTCTTTTAAGTTACAGTATTTACCTTTTTTTTCATTTCTATCACCTCAGAGCACTGAGTATTATATGATATGTTCTAATGGGCGTCCAAAGTTTCTGGCCCATACAGGATACTAAAACGCTCACAGAATTAGATTGCATGGTATACCTTATCATCAGCTGATGAAACACAAAACCTAGTCTAAATCATCTGAGGTTGATTTTTTTTTAAGTCAAATTGCGACATGAAGGAATTTTTCTGTGTCTTCTCCCCCACCAACCACCAATTAGGGTGAATACCTTGTAAGGCCCTGAACAGCCTGGTGGGTCTGCAAACTCATACTCAAACAAAACTGGTATTTGTCAAAGTGAATACTGTAGTTTTAAAATTATACATTCCTTGTAGATAGCTTATCCATATATGGAATATTTTTATCTGACAGTGGCACACTAATAAATATTAGGATTTTTGTAGTCATCCAAATTGCAAGAGATCACATGAATAGCTATGCTTGCCGGAACCTTACTCTCGAAATAAAAACTACATTTCTTGATATAAATGGCAGTCATCTTCATAATGCAAGACCCCGATTCCTTGAAAGTAGCTGATAATCATGCCTTCCAAAATTTTCTTTTAAAACAAAATTCTTTAAAAAACATATTCAGAAAAATGTAGTCAGCATCTACAGACTGCTTTGGTTCAAAATTGGAAAACTCCTCTGAACTGAGAAGTGGAGTTTTTCACCTTTGTACATGAGCTCTCCATTCAGTTGATGTAGCCTAAGACTCCTGAAGTTGCTCTCCTTGTTCCATATTTGTCCCCCCGTAGGAAGAGCCCAATTTGCAGGGGCTCTGGATACTCCTGAAAGCTCACTGGGCTAAGTATGCTTAGCAACTTTTGAAAATCAATTTACATTTTGTCTCTAGTGAAGACAATCACATTGGCATGCACCGTGGACTTACTCACATTAAAAAACAAAAAATCCCCAAACCTCCAACATACCTACAGAAGGGCATCATGTGTCAACATTAGCTCACTGGGTCTTCTTTTTAGTGGCTTTTTCTTTTTAGTGCAAGTACATCTTTCGTTTAAACAATTCTATTTATTTTGAAGTACCTGGTGATAAAGCAAGCTAGAAAAGCAGAACTTTTAAAACTGTGGACCAACCCAGTAGAAACATACCTTGCAAATCAGTGAAATATGGCTAGAGATGGTTTTCTCCCAGCTGCAGCAGTGTCAGTGGAAGAAGTTTCAAAACCTGCTCCTAGCTGCTTACCATTGCCTCTCCACGCAATCCACCAGCCATCCCATCTGCCAGCTCTGCTGCCACCAAAGAAAGGCTCTCTCACCTGCTTCACTCAAAATGAGTCAAGTTATTTAAAGCCCTTTTATAATAGGACTTTACCTTACATAACAGGACTTAGGGTAATTTGGACTAGCATGGGCCAGGGTACCCCTCCACCATGCCAGGCAGCAGCCTCCCACTGAGGAGCAGCAAAAGAGGATCACCGACGGCAGTCCAGGGAGAGGCAGGAGCAGAGGAGGATGCTTGCCCAGAGCTAACATTCCCACTCCTTGGTTTAAAGTATTTCAACCATTTTCCCCTCCGAAGTCCTGAACAGAAGTAATGGCTGTAAGTGTTCTCTTGTCACCTTTTTGTATTGTATGGTTTTTATTTTTATTTTGCAGAACTTTTTAAAAAAAAGTTCATAAAAATCATAAATCATAAAAATCATAGAAATCAAAGTGAAATGCTTATTTTTTTTGGGTGGTGAGATACAAATCAGAAACTGTTTGTGGTCTGAATGAGTCTAAAGGCTATTTTCTTTTTCTTTTGAGTTAGCATGAATAAGCAAACTTATAGTGACCGTTCCCTTATGTTTTATGTCTTCTGTGGACTCTCTCTCGTGCTTTTGCTGAAATCATTTGTTTCCTGTAATGCACATAACACCTTTCTGAACAAAACTGTAGGATTTATCCTGGAAGCCCTGTAATTCTGAGTGCGTTACAGAAGATGGAGTCAAGCCAGGGACCCTGCTCACAGTGTGGGAATGAATGAGATTTGGTACTACAGATCCCTCAAGACAATGCACAGTCGTGATCTGCAGCTCAGTGTTGAAATGAATCAACACAAACCATTGTGATGCTTTGAATAAGCAAAATAAAACACTTCAATGAACTCCAGATTTATTTAGTTTTTCCTAACAATTTTAGAATTTCCATTCTACAAAAGGTTTTGAAATCTCTGGATTTTATCCTGTTGTGAAATTAAATTAAATATTGAGATGCCAGCAATTTCTATGGCAACTCTAAAATTAACATGGCATTTTTTTGTACTGTGTTGAAACAGACCCACGGGTATAACTGCAGATGTGCTGCGACCCATACAAGACTAATACCTTCAACTTTACCAGAAAGCCACTTGATGACTATGTAAGTATACAGCAATTCCTATGAGGGTTATTTTATTCAGTATCATCAGAGAGAGTATTTCTCATTTATATTTCTGTATCTCAATTCCCATGCACTGTAATCCCAATTGTAAATACAATCCACCTAGTTATAACAAAATGTCTTTGTAAAGCACACACAGTCTTTGTTTCAGGGCCTGATGTTAGAGGAGCATAAAGACTACATTCAGTGCACTCCAATCTGCGGCTGGAAAAATGGCTGGAAAATTACTTCCTGGCCCAAAGCCAGCACTAAGTTTGCTCAAGACGTAATGCAATATGGGACGTGCAAGGCTCTGATCCATATCTGGTTTTAACCTGAAATGGGGAAACCCCACTAATTCTGTACCTACAATTTGTTACCAGTCATTTATTGACAGCCCAGCACATAATGACCACGTTGCTGATCGAGGTCCTGAGACATCCCAGGACCATGTCTTACCCTGATCCTGATCCTCACCCATGGACCCACAGCCCATCCCAACCTCAGCCCATCCCCATCCCCAGGGAGGTGCCCGATGCTGGGGGCTGGGCTGCCCCAGCACCCCCTGGCTGCCCTCCGCCTGGCTGGGGTGGGATGGGCCCAGGCTGCCAGGTCCCGCCCTGAGACCCCATGGGGAGCCCTCAATGCTCCCAGCCCCAAGGGATTCCCCAGCTACAGTGAGGCGCTGGCACCACCATGCTTAGTCCTTTTCTGAGGCTCTTTAGATTGTAAAAAAGATGAGTGATAAAACAAGCCATTTTCACCTGTTTCTTAGAGTACCTATGAAATCGCTATCTGAAAGCTTAGCCCATTTCAACTCAGAGTAGGCCAAAGAAATGAAAAAAATATAAATTCCAAAACAAAATATATTGATTGCTTGGTTATATTTCCAAAGAGAAATGGGTAAAACAGAAGCAGAGAGGGGAATTCTCATCCTAATATATTCTCAAGTTAGAAGCATCATCTGATTTGTGGGAACTTATTTTTTTAATCAGATAGTGCAGATTACTATAACCCCTCTGCAAATAGCTGGGCCTAACCAATGGGCTGTAGGACACACTAAGGGATATCTCTTGTGGGGCTTTCTAGGACTGCTTATTTATTTACCAAAGCAGAGATCACGACCCAACTCCTTTGTTGGCTTGTTTCCTTGGTTCACACTCTAAGGTTAATGTCCTAACCATTGGGCTAGAGGGTTGATGAAGGCCAACATCTCCTCAGCTTTGGGGAATTCAGCTCTGATTTGATTAAAATATAGCCCTCTCTTGGGCCCAGTGGGTCTTCACACATCCAGAACCAAACTCATCCTGAAAAGGGACTAGCATAAGGGATGTATACAATCGGTTGGCCAAGCACAACCCCCTTCAGCAAGGGGAGACAAAGTGGCCTGGAAAAAATAACACAGTGACTTTCACCTACATGGAGGAGAAGTCCTGTAGAGCAGAGTAGGCCACCTCCACCTCCTTCCTCCTGAAAGCCCTCCAGAAGAGGGACTTGTCTTGGTCTCCGTCTTCTTGGTAGAGTGTGACATGAGCAGCTGGGCCATCAGCACAAATGAGCCAATGGCCCCAAAGAGGGGAGTGATTTGTATCTAGCACTTGAATGGGACTTAGCATAATGTCTGAGTCTCACCCTGCAAGCACTGAGCTGGAGACACAGGGCCCAATTCAATCCCCAGCATGAGAGGTGGGGTGTTGACACCCTATTTGAGTTGGGGCCACCTTTGCTCATGGCCTGAGGCTGTTCCTGCTGGGTCGCACCCAGCAGTTCCTCCAGAAGGTTGTCACTGAATCCAGGTGTGCCAGAAATGGGGAGACCTTTGCTCATGGAGCCCTCTGTGACCCTCATGCTCCCATTGTTATGCAGGGATGTCCCTTGGTGTCTTCCAGCCTGAACACCTCCCCAGCCGCAGGACAGTCTCCAGGCAGGGTCCATCCCAAACCAGAAGACCTCCAATGCCTGGGCACAAGGAGGGGACCACAGACATCCTCACCCACAGGATCCTGCAGCCCCAGGGTCTCGCTGGCAGTCACAGGGAGCTTCTGATGAGGAAGCCAGGGAAGAGGGCACAGAGACCACTACAAACAGCTGTCTCTGCAGAGAACACAGAGACCCAGGAGGATGAGATGGAGGCAGTGGCCAGTGTCTCTGAAGACAATAGTGCCCACAGCCCCTCTGTTCCCCACAGGGGCAGGAGGTTCTTGCCTAGAGTGTTGCCAGCTCTCCCAGAAGAGGAGGAGAGCAGTTCCTAGGCCATTCCCACCCCAGCGAGCAGCAGTGCTTCAGTGCTAGCAAGGATCATGGGAGCAAAGGCATGGTCTCATGCCAAAGAAATGATAGGTCAGTAAAGCCTTACACTCACACAGTCCTAAAGGGAGGGGACCAGGACCCCTCAGGCCTCACACATAGCCCATGTCCCTTCTTCCTCTGCTGCAACGTTGGCTTTCTGCAGTGGAGGGATTATTCCTGGTATCTTTCACAGGAAACCAAGTGTCCTGTCTATCACAGCACCGCAGTGACTATTTAGACTGGAAGGGACCTCAGGACATCTCTAGTCTAACCCTCTGCCCAAAGCAAAGTCTACTCTGGGGTACTCAGGGCTATTCAGGGCTTGGTCCAGTCGGGGCTTGAAACCTTCCACCAATGGGGATGGCACAGCCTCTGGGGTGACCTGCAACACTGCCTCTGCTGTCCTCATGGGGTAACAGTTTCTCCCTATACCAACCTGAATCTCTTGTTGCAGCTTGTGCTCGTTGCCTCTTGCTCTCCCACCCTGCATGGCTGCAAGGAGTCTGGCTCCATCTCTTCCATGACCTCTCATAGGTGCTGGGGGGATGTTAGGTGCCCCAAAGCCACCCCTTCTCCAGGCGTTCCCCTGTTTTCCCACAATATGCAGTGCAGGGCTATATCCTCAGCTCACCACCAGAGTAAGCATGAGAAGGATGTTTCCTACTGCCCCCACCACCCACTACCCTGCCTTCAATTCGCATTGGGTCTGAGGCTGCAGGTTCCCAACACCATAAAAGACTTCACCCTGATATTAAATGTTAGAAAGATGGAAAGATCATAGAATAAATGTCATAAATAAATCATAACCTGCTACAAAGCACGAGATATAATTGGAAGCAGAAATCAAAGGTAGGTCAAAGGACAGGGAAGAGGAAGATTCTCTGCTGCACTGAGCAAATTACATGAGAGTGAATTACCACTTAAAATAGTTTAGACAATAGAGCAAAAGACAGAACTAATGAATATCCAGGTCACTAAGACAGAGATCTGCTTTAGAATAATCTAAAATCTAAGTGCATTCATGATTGCATCACAAGGTTTCCAAGGCCGTGTTGCAGTACCTACCTTTATACAAGCATTGAAAACATTTGATGAAAACTACATGTGAGTATGTTGAGGAGGGGAACGTCTGTATCCCAGGAGGGGGATTCTGAGCCCTTCACATTTCATGTTACACCCATTATTACAATTGCAGATGAAATGGGTGTCTAAGCACTGCCCAGAAACCTGCCTGTCTGTCAGACTGCTATGCCATGCAGAGATGTGTAAGCTACCTGCAGCTACAGAAGCAACCAGCCCTGTCAATCTCGGTGGAATCCCTCAGTATCTGCACAAAACACATGAGAGTATAACCACGGGGGAAGAGACATCTCCATGTAGACAGTGCAGAAAGAAGACGGAAGGACACAGCAAAAAGTCATGCATGTGTAAGGAGTGCCTCCTTGAAACTCTTCAACTTCTAGTCTCACAACTCTATAATGGTAGTGTCCTCTCTCGCAGCAAGAGACGGTCAGGTAATGCTAGGCCGATGTGAACACTGCCACCTGTATTTTGCTCCATAATACGAGTGGTATGAGTGGCGATATGATAATCAACTGATCAACGATGACCGTGTGCTCCAGCACGAGAACCTCAGATAAGCATTTTTTCTTCCAGTCCTCCTCTTTGATCCATTTAATTCCCAGAGGCTAAGACAAACATCAGAAGCTTCTAGTTAAGAAAAAAAAAAATTACCAATGTTACTGAGAGGCACTGACACTTGCTTTTTTGAAGACTAGCTCCACATTCCCTTCCTCTATGGATGAGTCCTCTTTGGTGCCAATATCTGTATTACAAGATTTTAAACTAGCTCGTATCACTGAGAAGGAGTAAATAATGGGGAACTGGGGTCACAGACAAGAGGGAAAAATCTTTGTAGGAGGTGGAAACAAGCTCAATGGGGCTTTTGCATATAATTTCCCAAACTCAGAGCTAACTCTGACTAAGCACAACTGGGAGCTAACTTTGAAAAAAACTCAAAATGTGTCTATTTTTTCAATTGTTCACTCTTTGCACTCAAGTATGAGGCTTTTGTTAATTAACCGGCTGGGGCAGTGTAGAAGTGGTATTTCAATATATCATTTAAATCAAAAAGTTCTGGTCTGAGGCCAAGAGCTTAAGAATGCAATTTGCAAGCTCACTTACTACTATGAATATATATTTCTCCTATTCTTCTTGGTTATTGTTTCAGCTCTGATGTGGCTAACCAACCCTAGCTGAACACTAGCCAGGTTGCTGTACTGGGACCTCAAGGATAGACACGAGTTTCATCTTCTTTTTGTGTACTAGTCTTTGTCCCATCCTTGGCACCTCTGACACGCTTCTTAGATAAAATATGGATATCTGTTATCTCTTCACAGAGATTGGGCTAAATGGCCCCTAGGCTGTCCTAAGCTTCCAGACACTGCAGTGATTTAAACACACTGAATTCCTTAAATCTAGCCTGCAGCATGCTGGATTTACATGTTATTCTTCAATGATACAGGACAGATGAAAGTTAGCAGACGCCCAAGATATATATGGGTTTCTAACTACAATCATCCTCTACTTAAGTTAGCACAGGAAGGATACAGAACTAGACAAAATAATAAACACACATGCCTCTGTTTACTTCCCTGGACTTTTTTTGGATATGTCAGAATCTTTTTGTCTTTTCTATTTGAACTGTGTGTGATTTGGGGTGGTAGTTGTTCTTTGGATCCTTTTTTGAGTAGTCTTGATTACCTCCCTCTCTCTCCCCCCACTTCTCCCCCCACCCACCCCACCCCCCGCATCATTCCACAGCCATTTTCCTTCTTCCTTGGCTAACCCTACTTTGAGAGAAGCACTACCTTCAAAAAGTAATTCCATTTCCTGCAAAAAGTCCTCAAGTTTAAAATCACTTTTAGTTAAAGGATTGCAAAATGACATCTAATTCCTGTGTTCTGCCTCAGGGAGAAATTCCACTGCTCTGAGCTCCTGCTCCCTGAAAAGACGACAGACAAAACTTACCCTGGCAAGCTCTAGCTATTGCATTGCCCCATTTAGTTTCATTTGAATGAGATTTCCTCAGGTTAATGACTTTCCATTATTAGAGCTGTGTCATCATCACATTGAATTTCAGCCAACTACGGCAGCAGAAAGATGGTAGTGAAGGCACCCAGCGCTACGTTCACACTGGAGTTTGAAATCTCACATAGAAACTCTTAATTTAAATTAGAATTCATAAGCTCATCTCCTATAGTTTGTCATAGTTACTCTTAATTTATTTTGTGCTTTTTAAAAGCCCAATCTTTACCTCTGCAACAAAACAACAAGGCCATTGCCGTACCTATCTATTGCTAAACTCAAACTCAGTTATACAGATATGCTGTAGTCTAATTAAACCTGTGGGTGCCACACTCCAGTGCTGATCAGGGATGATACTGAGCTCACTAGCCCAGAATGTGATGGGATGACTCGGCCCAGGCCAAATACTTAGCTAATGGTAAGTACAGTTTGCATTTGTTTGATCTTTGATAGAGTGTTTCATATCATTTTTCAACCACACAGTGACAAGAAGGCCATTCTAAGCAAAACCAGGCACTTTTTGAAATACGAGATTCTGCAAATCTTGAAAGTATATGATTTACTTTTGCTTTAGGAGAGGAAGAATACAGCTACAGTAAACTAGTTATGGCTGGGAGGAAGAGGTCAAAGAAGTAAAAGAGATAAAGCACTCTCTTTTAATGATATTTTCCTCCAAAGTCAACAGAGCATTTTTATATCATGGTTCTAATATAACAGCAAGGAAAGGCCATAATCCAGAGTACTAGTGACTTTAAAAGGATGTGACACCATTAAGTGAATTACAGTTTCAGTGGTAGTGACCTTTATTTCTTTGGATTTATAAAATGACAAAAGTTACTCCAATTATTAATACAATAATACAGTTTTGTGTACAAATCATCATATGAAATATTGCAAAAACCTCAGTCCAGGAAGGCTAAATTTGCCTTCAAAAGCCAAACGGGTGGTTTTCAAATAGCTCTGCCGATACCCTTGCAAAAAAAAAATTGCTGGAGATAATGATGGATGTTTGTCATCTTACCCGTTGCAAATTATCCTACTGCAACACCTTGAGACCCCAGTTCAGATCATAGCACTGAAATGACAGTAAAAAAAACCAACTATCACCCAAAAAACATGCAGCTGAAATAAATAATAGCCTGGAAGGAGAAAGGGAGTCACTCAGTGATATGTGGTAATGAATTCTAACTGTACTTCTCCTCTTACAAGCTACGTTCCCTCATTTCTGCTAAACTGAAAAAGAGCCCTGGTTTTGTGATGTTTCTTCTTTTGAGTATTCTTACAAGGTTTGGTTTTACAGGTCTTGCTTAACTGTAGGTTTTCAGTATTCATGAAAAATTATTATTAACGTTTATTTATTTATTTATGCAATATGCATATTTTTCTTCTCTTTTTTCATACTATAAAGAAACCCTGATAGAACAAAAGAAAGTGCAATACTTCTGAGGACAGATGAAGAAGGGGACTGTTTTGCAAATGGCAAATAATTTAAATATTACATTTTAAACACAATAAGCAAAAATGCTATGTAAAAGTTCACTTTTACCCAGAAGCCGTATAAAAATAGATACATAATGCAGAAAAATGCATATTTTGGAGCTTTGTCAATAGCAAAATAAAAAAACCCACAACAATTACCAATATTTGTAAAGAATAAATAACCAGTGCCAGTCTCTTTTATGCTTTAGGTTATTTTACCTTGAAATTACCTTTGAAATCCATAAAAAGGGCAGAACCAGAAATGATATACTAACCATCTCCTCACTGTAGTATAACAGGCTTACTGTGGGGTTGTAATAGAATAATCCAATTTTTTGCATAAATGAAAAAAGGTGGTAAAGTGGACCTGCTTTTGTGTAGTAACCAAACCTATAATTTACAATCTGCCTGTTTGTATGTTGAGGGAATATTTAATGTCGTATATATCACAACAATTAAAACTGTTAAATCAATGAAAAAAATAAAACATTTCTCCACTTTTTCAACTATAGCATGTAAAGTGTTAAGTGCATACTGGAAGCACATCTTGTTTCCTTGTTTGCTTCAGCAGATGTGGTAGAGATAAGAAAAATAAAGCAGAAAGATTAAAGACATCTATGCTACCCTCCCAAGGTCCCCTCTACTGCTATCATTAACTGCTCTGTTAAACTGGCTAAAAATGTTTTAGGAGCTTAATGGAAATGGCTTTTCATAATTCTTCTTCTCTAAACTTCCTCTTACTCAAAGTCTAAATAATTTGGAATGAGAGGAGATCAGACGCAAGTCATAGGTTAGGGATTAGGAGATTATCAGGGCATCTGTGGGAGGGTATAATCCTCAACAGGGCCCTGCAGGGGAGATTTCTCTCTCGCCGCTCTACGTGACCACACTGGATCCCTTTGGGGTCTCTCTCCTGATTGAGCTCAGGCATTTCTGTATATCCCGTAAGATGGTTGATTTCTGTTGCAGGGCCCCAGGACAGCGTGTCCACTTGACTAATAAACAAACAAATCACAGCAATAAACAAACTACATGGGAAACAATATGAACAAAAGCAGGAAGTCCTGCTTTTTTTGTGGGTGTGAGCAATGACTATGCCTGAAATGTCAGGTTAACTTACGTGCTTTTGGACATGACAAAGTCTCATTACACTATCTATTCCTATTCTGTGCAGAATTTAAATACTATCAGCTTAGCTTTACTTTGCATATAGCTGCTTGACTGATTAAACTAATAAAATTTACCAACCACAGGCTATCAGCAATAAAGCAAAATGATGAGTCATAGCTCAAAATACCATGGTTTCAAGCTCAAATATGGGACATAGAAATCAAAGTGTGTAGAAACAACACTTTCTTATTACAGCCTCTGCACTGGCTGGTTTTTCCACAACTCAGCAATACAAACCCGCCCTAAATGAACACTGTGAATGCCCCTCCCTGACAAGAGGAGGGTACCAGGCAGGACAGGGGACAGGGATGAAACATAATCAAGGTGGCTGTGATGAGACCGGGTGGTTCAGGAAGAAACACAGAGCTGCTCGCCTGACCTTCAGCCCAGTCATGGTATATCTGGTATAAAGATCCATTAATTAGTTTTAAAATTGCTTGGATGCAGAATAAGCCCTAATGTGGAAATGTAAGGTTCCCTGGGAAGCTTACCACTCAATAACTTAAAAAGAAATTAAAAATTATTTGGAATTCTGAAGCAGAAGATTAAGGCCCTTGGCAACACACACTGGGAACAAGCCATGATGTGTCCCATCTTGACTGCTAACAGCACTATGTATTATCTTGGATCATGCAATACAGCAGAACCAGATGGGATGCGTCACTGTAAGTGCAAAGCAAAAAGCAAACAAAGGGGCTTGGAAAAGGGGGAGAAAATATGCAGGATCTGACCAGCATCCATGGTTCTGTTTTCTTGCAAAACCACCAGATATTGAAATATAAAAAAGAAAACAAAAAGATAGTTACATCTTTACTGTAGAAAGAATAAGAGGTCAGGCAGCCCACAACTATGTAGATGTATCAAAATCACCCAGGCTTCAGACTACATATTTCTTTCACCAGTGGCCCATGTCTGGAGAGATTACATTACCAAAGGTTCCAGCCTTATCATGATTATCATTATCTCTTTACTGCTTATGCATGAGAAAAGAAAACGTTTTATTCCTGTTGCAATTTTATTTACCCCAAGGTCTCACTGTGCAGAATGCACTGCAATCCCCATCCAGCACTGACAGACTCACAAAGGGTCAAATCCTCCAGAAATTCTTGGGGAACAAAACACATTGCCGGCTGTTCTTCTCTTCAGTTTTTAGTCACATACTGCCTCTTCTGCTCCCTATTTTTTTCTCTCCTGTTGTTGACCCAGGCTTGTGCCCTGCCTTCATAAAGCTGTTGCCCTCTCATGTCTGTATCTTCTAACACTCTTTATCAGCAACAAACAGAATTTTGCAAGACTCATTCAAACTGTGATAGAAGCAATATTAGTCATCATGCAGTAGTTTAGGAAATTTTCTGCACCAGAGACAATCTTTGCTGGAGAAGGGAGAATGATCCTAAATTTTTTGCCAGGGATAATTCAATACGATTACTCCATTTTCTCTGAACTGCCACATTGCCTTTAGCCTCATTGTTCAGATTAACCATATAAAAATGAACCAGTTCTCAGTGGATTAATGAAATCAACTCACTGGTTGAAATTTACAGACCCTGATCTGGTTTATTTTTTAAGATGGTGGAAGGTTTTCCAATGGCTTCTGCTGGATTCTATGCCATGCAACATCAGACATTAAAATGCAGGTGGACTGTAAACTCTAAGACAGAAATACCCTCCTTCTATGTGACTAATACAAACTGGCCATGACCTTCAGTATTCAGGTGGTTCCTGTTCCAAAACAGACCATATGAGTAAGGAGAGGCCTAGACACACAGCCTGTCATAGGATTAGTAACTTAGTCAGAAAACCCTTCAAAGGAAAGGAAGTCTTGCAAAGGCTACATATTAAATACCACATGTGCTATTGTAACTTATTTATTTTTTAAGACTAAAAATCTTCAAGCAGGATGTGCAGATTGCCCATCAGCACTGAGAAGGGTAGTTATCTGCAGTGTTCCCTCTATTACTAGCACAGGTGAAGCTGAGGTCTGTGGGTGAATCAAATTATTCTGTGACGCCTTGTGTATACAGGAAAACTGACCAGGTATAAAAAGTAAACAGATTCATTTTCTTCTTACACCCGTGAGACTATTCCATCCACCCACATAGAACAGCGTCTACTTTCAGTCATGGCTTTAGTACACAACAGCAGCAGAAGTTGTACTGCAGATCAGTTCCAGATATTTTCATCAGTGTCATCTGATCACCAGTGAACAAAAAGATTTCTACCATACTCCTGTCTACATTACACTGAAGATGAACAGAGATTTTCTCTTCCACTATATATGGTAGAAAATGCCGGCCAGCTGAACAGTTCTAGTTTCTGTACAGTTTGATTCATCTGTGAGTACTTGCTTTGGGAATTGAGACCAAATTCTTTGCATTTGGAAATAATGCTTGAATTCGGGATAGAGCCATCTGTTTCCATATAACTTCGTTCTCTTTACAGGGGCCAACAAATTACTTCTGCTTGACTTCCACAGGTCAGCTCTGAATTTACACAGGAGATAAGATGCATTATTATATGTAAACGTCTGTGCCTACAAGTCTTCATTACAGAGTAGAAACCAGCTGAAAAGTGATATTGTTTCCATCTGAAAAATTACTAATGATTACCCAAAGATAGTGCAGTGATTTCTAAGAAAATGATTATTTGACTACATTCTAGAAAACACCTCTGAACAGCATCTCCAACTACTGTTCTGAATCACATTTTAGAATAACATTGTCAGGCAGACTGTAGTGAGAATACTCCAGAATAATTGAGGTCCTGTATATGGAGCATATGTATAATGATTTACTAGGTAAATTGTTAGCATACAATAATTTCTCTGACATATGAAGGTCAAATTGCCAAACTAATCCAGTTAGTCTAAAGACCTGTTTTCTGTGGTATTGGGCCAGAGACTGGTTATTCACAGAACAGCTGGGATGGAGAGTTACCATCTTATGTATTTCCCTTCTTCTGGTGTCTTACCTGATCTATGTCCAGCTGTATTTCAAAAGATGCCTACATTTTAGGTATATGAGAGATATACACATC
This sequence comes from Phalacrocorax carbo, assembly GCF_963921805.1. Classification (NCBI taxonomy): domain Eukaryota; kingdom Metazoa; phylum Chordata; class Aves; order Suliformes; family Phalacrocoracidae; genus Phalacrocorax; species Phalacrocorax carbo. The sequence continues at coordinate 135,559,695 of NC_087513.1, read as the reverse complement.
TGATAACAGGATGGGGACAGGACATACGATTCTTGAGACAATATGTGACCCAGCCTGCACAAATTATTTGGCATTACTAACCTAAAGGGCTGTAACTGGCCATTTTTCCAGGTGACCACAGCTTTTTTTTTTACCGTATCACAATGTTTCCTAGCTGAATTAGCTTCCAAGCTTGTGACACCCTATTGCCTTGCCCGCGTCTTAGAGCATGCCTATCTGATTGCACTCAGTATCTTATTTTCTATCCTGTTGGGAAAAACGTCCTGATGTGTACTCAGATTTGTACTGATGGACTACCTGCCTATACTTTTGCTTGGTAGAAAGTTTCATCCTTAAAATTGAGCTGTAAATGTAGAGGGACAGCGATGGATTTCACCCACCACTGAAATGGATTCCCTTTATAAATATAATCTTAAATATCAGAAACAAAAATGCATTTGGAAAGGAAATGAAAAACATACTCAACTGATAGAGAAACGTAATGTGATAGGCAAGTGGAGTTAAAAAAATCTTATTGCCTCCTTCTTTTCTTCAGATAAGAGCAATTTGGGTTGCTCTGACACCAAGGGAATAGTTATTCTTAATGATAATATCGTGACAAACTATGGGTAGGCAAATATATCTGCAGCCTCAAGATAAATCACTCCAACTAAAAGCAGGACTAAGAAAGCCAGGATTTCCCTGTAACAAAAAACTCCATGACAAGCTTGGTTTTGCTATTCTGGACCTTGCCTTTGCACTGATTCATAAGATCTGTTAGTACAAATATGTTATGGCAGCAAGACATAAAATATCATCAGTGGATTGACTTTTGGTACCATTTCTGCAATTAAGTATATCCATCTATAAAAAGGCAGACACCTGGCCTGGTCAGTGGAGGGAGACAGGCACTTCTAGAAGATATTTGCTGTCCCCTAGGTTAGGTGTCCAGCAAGACAAGAAAAAACCCTCTGATGTTTTTTAAGGGCTACTTACCATCAGAGGTTTGATACTTCACCACAGAAGACAAAACTCTTTGACTGGTAGTAACGTAGGAGAGAAATCACGTAGAAGACAACTAGAAGGAACTGGAAACCAGGATGTAGCAAAGCAAGCTGTGGTCAGTGCTGGGGTACAAGGCTGCAGGGCTGAAGGCTGCAAAGACAGAAGGAGGCATACCGGGAACTATCAGTCAAACAGGTACGGGGTGGGCTCCTTTCTGTTGACCTACACCCTGCTGATTCTGCTGCATTAGAGAAAGGAAAAGACTTCATTCCAGAGATTTTCATCAGTCTGTTGTTAGTTCCCAAGTTAACCCACAAATTGGGGAAAATGAAGCATCCAAAGCATCCTTAGCCCTAGACTTTCAGTTAGGAACAGATTCCTCCCACAAGTCCTACCATGAAACTAGGCAAAGATATTGCTTAGTATTGTCCCTTTTCAAAGGCAACTGATCTTAATCAAGACACCTTACTATTACGTAAGGAAGCTCTGATAATAATGGATACACTTTACTGAATATATATTTCAGAGTGTTTCCAACACTTTTCTAATGGATGCTTTTCTCAGGCCTCTACTCTTGTTGAAGCCTTACTAAATTAGTCACCCTCCTTGGCTTGATTAAAAACATTTTTACAGTCTCATTTTAAAAACTTCTGAGATTTCTTCTTCTTCCGTGGGGAACCCCTCCTTCAGCCATAATCAAACTCACTTGCTTCAGCCGGGTTGATGGTGAGCGCGTAAAGCAAAGCTGTTGCAGCCTTTGCATGGGCCCAGTAAGAAGCCTGGGTCTCCTCTCCAAAGGCGCTTCCAAGCCAGTGCTAGGTCCAGCCACTCAGCCTAACATTTTTTCCTTTAGAAGCTTTTTGAAACCACTTTGCAAAATACCATTTTTTAAAGGCTGCGCTTCAAAACAAGAACAAAGTGAAAAGGACTACTCAAAAGTAAATGTAAGCCATAGTTCCACATTTTTGCTGAGACTAGCTATTTCCTCAGAAGTGGAACCCTGCAATTTCCTCAAGCTTCAATCCTCCTTCCTATGGGGCAAGAGTCTCGCCTGTGGAAAAACCCTTCATTAGGCTGAATTTCATCATCAGGTGAAATTTGGTCAAATGTGATTCTCCAAATACCATCCCTAAGGAAATAATTTACAAGTGAGTGAAAAAGCACAGATGGAGATGAGGCCAAATTCCTAAAAAAGTAATTTCATCCCATACATGCAATGCCCTTTTCTTTGTATCTCAGTTCATATGGATTTTTACTCTCATGCCCTTGCAGAATTAAAGTCCTGCTGCCAATCCAACTCATTAGCACTCCTGCAAGGCTCACCCCTAACACAACGATTCCCAGGGAAGTGGTAGGACAAATGTCTGGGAGAGGATGGTCTTTGTCTGCTCTCCACAACATGCTATGGCTGATCCTTCCCTGTACCCAACTCCCCTTTCTTTCTCTTGGCTGCTGAGCTGGCAGTTCCTGCATACTAGCTCTAAAGCTGAATGTTCAGTGTACTTGGAGGGGAAAAAATGAGCTTGTCTGTATCAGAGGGAAGGAAAGAATATAAATTGACTCCTATCAGTTGTACACAAAAACAACAACCCCTATACAAACCAAAAATTAACAACAGTCCCCCCCACAAACTGACTGCTGAGCGGGTTTCAAGCTGACCTAGTCAGACTCCTTGCTTTATCAATAAATTGCATTATCTCTGCCTTGGTTATTTCCACTACAGAGGGTATCTGCAAGGTTATCGAGAACCAAGTGACTTAATAAGATCACAAAGAGATACAACTGATAATTGTTTTCTGACAGGTTTATGTCCACAAGTGATGCGTCTTTTAAGGGTTTGGTATTTTTGAAGACAAGTCTAAGGAGAAACATATGCTGTGCCTTATCACATGTGGAGTCTAGGGTGGTGCGGGGGAGAGGTGGAGGGGGAGGTGGTATTGCTGTGAAGCAAGGAAACCCCTTCTTGTCACTCAGCCTTGAGAGCTTTTTAGTGCCTTGTTAAATACACTGACAAATGCCTATCTCAGTGAAGCTCCAGGAGCACTGCTTCATGTTAGGAGATTTTATTTTACAGGTTGCCCTCTAGACAAGAGAAATCTGATTTCTGAACCACACAAAAGTCTCCCTGTCCTTTGTGGGTGTATTGATCTAGCAGCACTACAGCAGCTGTGAGCTCATATGTGTGTGCTGCCGGCATAATCAGAAACATGCTACATGCAGGATGCAGCAAGCTTCAAGAGCTTAACAAGCCAGATAGGGGGCCTGTCAATTGCTTTCAGGGCTAACAGCAGGGTAAAGAAGTGGTATATATAGGGAACTATCAAAGCTATTGCAACGAAAAAGGGATGAGGAAATGACTAAAGAAAATTTAAACCCACAAGAAAATCACTGAAAGATACAAAGTACCAGCTTATTCATATCATACAGATATGTTAGCTTTACAGGACTCAACGTAAATCCAATATGCAGCCCAATTACAGTCTGAAAACCAAAAATCACATTTCAAAATATCTGGGTGATATCACTGTACTGTGTTTACCTTTGTCATATTTTCCAGCAGTCATGAAAGCCCTCCTGTGTTGAGCAAAGCTATTTATGGTATGAAAGAATCTGCTTTGTTATTCTTAATGTTTTTCAAGCATCTTCCATCATAATAGAACATCATACTTTTGGTTTGTGGATACATTTATATGTTATTTTTTATCTTGATTTCAGTACATATACATTTTCTTCTAACGGCTTTCTGGTAAATGTATGAGCTGACTTTCCAGAGTTCGCATCTTGATACAATACTTGTACCTGACATTTTCTGAAATGATGGGTTTTGTTCAGGCAATAACAGTGCACAAAAGAAAGGTAACACTGTGGTTTATAGCATGCGGACTTGGCTTTGAGGTTAGTAAGTCAGCCATTAACATACGGTCTATTCTTGCAAATGTCCACACACAGAGCGCCTTCAGGCGTGAGAGGAAGCACAACGAACCGGGAGCACTTCCTCCGCATGACTTTGCAGAATGCAACTCGGGTTTTCTTTTTCCAGACACATAGCACGGAGGTAAAGGCTCAAAACCTGCCTGTTCTGGTCAGAGTTAAAGCTGCTGGAATGAAGAAGCGTGCTTTTGTTGCTCCCTATGCTTGTTATTTGTGAATCATATAAAAAGTACAGTAACCTCAGTTCTGCTGTCTCTCATGTGAGTTTTCTAAGTGTTCAGTAAGCATGCATTGTTAGGTAGCTACCCTTACTACACTTTCATAATGCTCAGAATCAATCAGCTTTAAAAACAGCTTTTGTTTGTGTTTCTTTCGTGTAGTTAAATATAGAAACTACTTTCATAATTTAAAATTAATGAAAAGGAAGGTTGAGAGGAGAAATAAATTTAAACAGAGAGTGGGATCAAGTGGCCCTGACCACAGTGGTAATGTCCAACAATTATCTCGCTTGGTAGCTGTGCAATTACTACAGAAAGTACCTACCAGTGAAAATGCTCAGTAATGCATCACTCTTCTGTGAAGGCTGGGTCATACAAAGCATCCATTAACAGGAACACCGGATCTTATTCATCCAGAAGTGCCAAGATGAATCAGACCTAACTATGTACCTGAAATACATCACTCTACTATCTTTGCTCTGGTAATTAAGAATTTAGAAATGTACATGTATTAAGCAATTTAGAAAGATAGACATATTCACCACACAGCTAAATAAACCATTCACATATTCATGGAATAGCCTACCTTCACTCTGAAAGGTAGATATGAGTAATTTTAAAATGTATTTTCAACCCTTAGGTGTCAAAATTGTGGCTGTCAGCCACAGAGCTCTTTTGAGCTAACAGAGCCTTTGTCCAGTAAGCTGCAGCGCCCACAGAGCCAAGTCACTAAACCTTTCTGTTCTCTAGTTATTCAGCTGGAAAATGCATCCACTATTAAAGACTCATTCTTTAATGGAAAAGGCGTGGGCAAGGCAGAGGGCTCCAAGGCTCCAGGAGTCCTTGCTTGGGAACCATCATATTTACAACTAATTCAGACAGCCCTGAACATGCCAAGTGTGCCTTCGCTTCGCTTCGTTTCCATCTCAGAAGTCAGGTGTAAGAATATCACTCCTTTCAAGCAAGAGCTGGAGAAGGGTGACAAAGCCACGGGATTTCTTTGTACCTTTGATATCATAGAACTCATGACCCAGGGCAGGTAGGGTCTTCCTCCAAAGAGGAACCTATATGCCTTCATCAACTCAGTATGGAAATCAGACACTTCCTTCAGGAGGACCGCTTCATGAGACATCAAAAATGCAGGTGGACTCAACCTCATTCCAAGTTCTACTTTACTTCTGCTAATGGAAAAGTAGCATTAGCTACAGAAGAAAAAAAACTTTCTTGTTTTACATGGTCTCACTTTTGCCCATACTACAGCTAGATTCTGGTCAGAGACAATGGACGCAAAAGTATATGAAACACCAGTTCAGGGTCAGGCACGGTTGGGCTGGTGATGGGCAGATAAACTACACTGCAGTCTCTCCTCTCTCGTGAGACTGGAGCACAAGTAGCACTATGCAGAGCTAATGGAGGGGTGGCTCCAGCCCTCTCTCTTCTTCTACTTCCCTCTGATAAGCCTGAACCAATGCAATTGTAATAGCTACCTATTTACTTAACACACAGTTTCATCTGTCTCTTCTCCTTTTTCTGTTCCTGCCACTGCCTTTCATCCCTCACTACATGTTGAAATCACTAGGTCAGAGAGAAGGATTGATATTTATTTTGCGTTTATAACATCTCATACTGTGAGATGTTAAATGGCATCTGTAGGCACTTTCAAAAAACAAGTAATATAATGCCTCTTGAGCAATTACTGTGGCAGTGTTAATATGTATTTGCCCAGCTGAACAAAATGATGCTTAAGACCAAATGCAATTCCCTCTGTAACCTGAATGGTGGTAAATCAAAGTAAGAGGAGATGAATGCTTCAAATTGGCTAATCTTAGTGACTCAAAACAACTTAAGTCTGCTCAGCTTTCAGTACAATTGCTGGAAATTATTCATGTTGCTTTCTGCCTCTTCTCTAGGTTTCTTTTACTACTGAAATACCATTGATCCCAGTGCGGCCTGTAACAATGAAGGCTCAGTGGCTCTGTACTGAAACAGAGACTTCCTTCTCTGATTGGGCATTAAAACATATAACAACCTGATTAACCCTAATAACAGCACATCTTTATGTATTAGAAGTGCTATAAAGATCTGACCTAGATCTGGAACTCGGCTGTAGTATTTAGAAAGCAGTAGGCAAGCCACTTTAAATCATGAAATCACAGAGATCTTTCAAATCAGTGAAAAATGCAATGCCTTTGTCCTAGATAATAAAATAATTAGGATTGGTTTGTTTGGTTTGGTTGTGGTTTTTTTTTTAATTTGATACTATCAGGAAGAAGTTGCATTTGGGACAGCATAAACTTGTAAAATTCACAGGCTGGTCTAAATTGTGGGGTCTAACTTTGCATCTGTGAAAACAGCTGTAACAAGAGACTGTCTTTAGGTTCAAACACAGGCTCAGCACCCATGTTGCCTGATACTTCAAGCACCTAGATCTAAAACTTCACATGAGAAAACACCATGACTGGATCCATTTATGACAGTGACTACAAAGATCTAAAGAGAGTAAAAAAGATTGATGAACAAACTTCTCTATTTCATTATGACTATTCCAAGATACATAGAAGTGGAAGCAGTGAAAAAGGATTTCTCCAGTAATATTTTAAGTGCTATCTTTAGCACCTATGTCCAATAGAATAAAGTGACTGTCCACTAAACGCGCTCTAAATCTTGTTCTGCAGTGATCTATACAAACCTACTCTAAAAGTATGGTCCGTAGTGATTACCCTTTCAAATGACAGCCGTTCACAGAGAGAGGGCAAACGCAGGATATTGCTTTATTTCTGCTTTATTCCTTCCCTCAATCAGGCAAAGCCCTTCTAAAAGGAAAAGGTAAAAATATTTATTTGATTCACGAGGATTTTCCAGGAGAACAGTTTCCAGTTACTACTCTCTATTTGCAGAAATGGGACTGTCATTCAGGGGTTGCCCATGATATCAATTGAAACTCCAACAGTGACCAGGAAATAAAAGACTTCTAGGGAAAACACTGATATTCTGGGCTAGCCAGTTCCCTTGCAGACCTTGTGTTAGTTTTATATCTGGTTGTTATCTAGGCTTTTTTTGTTTAGATCTCAGCATCTTTTGTGTCACTGCACAAGCACACATGAAACTCTTCCTCCCACTGTATTTAAAGTAAAGGCTCTTGCCTTCCAGAACTTCCTCAGCATTGTAGCTCAAATATATACAAAATATCAGACAAAGCTGAAGATTGTGCTCTTAAGTCTTTGACAGTTTTTATCAAGGCCTTCCAGGTCAGCAGAATTTGGACCTTCTTTTTCTTTGCCAAATTTAGGACCTGGTCACAATGGCTTATAACCAATTATGACCTATCAGCTAGGTCATATCATTTGGTAGTGGCAGTTGATATGAATGGAATTAATCTATGTTCTACCCCTTGGGTGTTATCCCTGAAGACTTCAGTGAGAACTTGACAGTCCCATTTGTTAACAGTGCAGACATGACTTATTAATACCATTTTGGGTTATTAATTAATGAACCAGGTAAATCATGTTCAATATAGTGATGAGGTAGCCTCAAATCAAATCAGTATGGAGGTCAAGGAAGGAAGATGAATAAGCTCCAGGGTTTTGTAGCCTTTGGCTGTATATGCTTTCTCTTCTCCTTTGACATACCTGACTAGTTCATACGGCCAGCACTAGCAGGGCTGTCTCCATCAGCATGGAAATAGCATGAACCTCTCTTCACCTCAAAGAACAGATAAGAATGAACCCTGGAACAACCTGCAGAAGTAACATTGTCAGAAACCACCTTCTTCTCCTTTCCAGATAGCAAAGGATCCATTGTGTGACTGACTGCTTGGCCTTGGAGGGGATCTGACCAGAAGAAAGCTTTCGCTTTGTGCTATTTACTCAGCCTAGGGTTGACAACCTAAAAAAACATGGAGTTGAACATATCGTACTCTTCAGCCATACAAAAAAAAAAAAAAAAAAAAAAACCAAGACAGAAACTAAAAAAAATAAAGCAGTAGGAAAAAAAAAAAAAAGGGAAAAATGAAGAAGTACAGACCTTGAATTATCAGACAAATTGCAACAAAGGCTGCTAGGGTTATCACAAGTACAGCACAAGAAATCACATGGAGCTCTGAACGGGTCACCTGGTTGACAGGAGCTCCGAGCAGGGTCTGTCCTCCATCCCACTGCCACAGGAGGGGTGCAAGGGAGGCTGCTAGCTCCCAGAAAGCCTCCTGCCCAAGAGGCTGTCTACACCCTGACTCTCCTTTACGCTGCAAAATTTCTTTTGGTGGAACAGATTGTGAAGCCAAAAAGGGGACATTACAGGAGTGTGCAAAGCGGGAGCACCTTCACCAGTCCCAGGCAAAGGTAAGCCATAGTGGATAGAAGCAGGCATGTAGGCTGTTGTTGTGTCAATGTCAGTATTTGTTTTCCCTGAATGCATCATCTAATAAATATTTTCCTGGAGTCTGGCTGTTACGGAGTTCTGTCTGGGCACCTTCAGAGCACACAAGTGCAGGTGCTGAGCATGACTCACGGCTGCCGACGTGATCCCTGTCAGCACCAGGAAACCGCAGCGCAGGCCAAGGGAGGGAGGATCGCATTGCTGCATCCCGTTTGAGTGATGTCCCCAGCGAGGATGTAAACCCCAGGGAGCTCAGGACATACCTGAGACATCATTAGTTAGGACAGCCTATATGTAATGAAAGCTTGACTTTTTAGTCTCAAAGGCTTCACAGGGCTATTTGACCAGCATTAAAAATGTCCACTTTTTTGCTTGGTTTTCCCCCTTGCTTTTCTGTCTTTCTTATTCTGTCTTTGCCAACTTGTTGCGTGACTGACAGCATGCCATTTCACTTTTTTGTCTCAGTTCTTACTAGTATATGAGGATAGCCATAGTCCAAGTGGTTTTGAGAGACTAAATTCACTAACATCCTAAGCCAAAGCCCACTAAAGTCAATGGAAAAGCTCTCAATTACCTTGAAGTGCTTCAGGCCAGACCTTGCTTATTCAGCATTATAAGAAGCATTTGAAAACCCTTTAAACAGTGCCATATGTGTGCAAAGGTATCGGTTATTACAGGGCTGAGGAACAAACTTTTCAACTGATACAAGTACACATGATTAATACCTTTTCACAGTCTCATTTTTAGTAATCTTTGCTCCTTCTGAAAAAAACACCATATAATGCAAATAACGTCAATACTCACAATCATCTTCAATGCTCTATCAGACACAGAATTTATTCTGTTAACCACAGACTCTTTTTAATTTGAAAAAAAAAAATGCAGATCTGCCCAGATCTCAAAGCAATGCAGTCATGTACAATAGCTGTCATTCATTAGCAATTTATGGCCAGTCTTTGTAAACCTTTGTGGCAGGTTTCAGTTGATTGACAGCTTATGGGCCAGAACCCCACAAACGGGTTTTAAAGCTCCAACATAGACCTGATTTTCTCTAATAAGATTAGATGCCACAATTCAAGACTGCCCTATGACTAAAAAGCCATCATTTATAATGGTTTATCTACTGTTACGCTCTACAGACACTGACAAACTTTACTGAAGCTCTGGACTGAGGTCAATAATCTCTTAGATCTGTTGAGAGCCTTTATGGTCACAAGGATCAATCTGATGTCAAGGTCAATGTCTTTACTGCATCCAGCTAATTTGGTACAGAAGCTCAGCAACAAACTGACAACAGACAGAAAGCACCAGTGCTGGCAGTGATGATGATGTTTAACCCTATTTTGTTCAGGCAAGAGCAGGAAAAACCCACAGAGTAGGCAGTCCACGTTGAATAAAACAAAGAGGAGAAGGGACAAAGGTGCCATTTGGAGAGCACTTGGAAACGACTAGCGTTGAAATCCTGGGCCAATTGATATTTCTTAAATGAAATAATTTTTTGAGAAAAAAATGTACAATTGGTGGCACTAAACTCATTTAGATGCAATCAAATTTTTAACTTAATTTGCAGACCACAATGAAAAAAAATTCAGTCAAATGTTCCAGTGTTTTCTACAAAAAGGTGTCTTGTTTCTTCAGTATGAAATAACTTTGTGGCAAACTTTACCTCATTGTTACTAGAAGTCTTCAAAATCTGCTTGAAAATACTTTTAAACCTCAGAACAAAGCACTTTATGTTGAAGTGAAACGTATTATTCACAACTGCTTGATTGTCCCTCTGCATTTGCAAAATGATCAACAAATTAGAAAACAAAACAAAACTCATCTGTCATCCAGTCCTAATAAAATAATTGCTTAACACAGTTGTGCTTGAGGGTTCAGAGTCCCCAGCAGTTACAGAATATAAAAAGAGAGAAAGCTGGAAAGATAAGGTTGCAGGGGAACTCTAACCCAATAACCCAGACATTTTGCAGGCAGTAAACGCTGAAGTATTATCATAGCAATTGACATCACAAATGCTCCAAGCTAAATATATTGATTGCCAAGGTCAGCATTTCAGGCAGCAACAGCAGACACCCTCATCCATTAGCCCTGAAATATTGATTTCAGTCAGGAAAATAGAAGCCAGAAAAAGGAAAATACTTGAGCAGTAATATGGTCTTTCTCTATCTTTGTCTTCCAGACATGGGAACAGACACCCTGTTCAGAGTATGTCACCAATTATAGTATTGCTGAAGACTCACATGGATTTCCCATTCCTCAGCCTATTCAAGATGAATTTGTATTCAAAATGGCTAAAAAAAAAAGTCCACTTCGAATGTAGAAACCAGAAAACAGACAAGGACATAGCTTTGGCTTTATCTTGCTTGATAGAGCAGGCTGTATGTCAAAACTGCAAGTTTTCTTGTTAATACCATTAGCGAAGGTACAAAGAAAGTGCTTTGTAAATGAAACCTGGTAAGTGCCAAAGGCTTAATTAAATAGCAAACACTAGCTATTAAGAAAGTCTCCCAAGGCTAGAAACTTTCTTTAAAATTGCCTTCTCAGTGATTATTGCCTCAGCTTTTTAAGCTGTGTTATTTAAAATGAAAAATGGTGTGATTAAACACAATGAACTAGATTTTATAATGCTAGACAGAAGTGAAAATTTTTCCCAAACACTTAAAGAATTCACAGCATGTATTTTTTTAAGACAGAAATAATTGTCTGTGCCTTCTTTGGCTATGTGTGTGACTAAATGCTGTAACGCTGTTCAATTGTAACTCATATCACTGGGTGAAACCATGTTGTAAAAAGGCACTTTATAAGGATGACTGCAATTATTTTCTAAATCCATATCTAGAAGGCAAAGGTAAGCATGATTCTCAGAATAACTGACTCTCCAGGGGTGTGGCCATTTTTTTCTTTAATAACATTCCTTGCTCCCTGTTAGAAACACTGAACTTTGTGCTTTTTGTCTGTCACACAGCAAATTTTCAGGAGGAATGCAGCAAGGCCAGAATGGAGCTCCAGCAAACCGACTGCTATATGCATATGGGTTTAGTGGCCAAAGGCAGGTGGACAAAGTACACTACGTGCATTTGAACAAATAGCTGGCATCTGTACGAATAAAGCCATGCAGCAAGAGCTGCAGCAGTTGCAACGACAGCAAGCAGCACACAGCAGAAAAGTGATGGTTACATCCCAGGAAGCTTGGAACACATAAGAAAATACAGCAGATCTGAAAGTGAAATGGCTGCCTTTCAATTTGAGGGTATGGTAAGAAAAGGTAGCACATTGAGTGGTTATATAAAGTAACACTGAGCTTCACTTGACTACATTTGGCCCCAGTGTTTATGTCTGTCTGGGACCAGAACAATATACACAATGCATGTTTTCTTTTTACTCTAATCCAGCCACAAAATTAGTCCTGTTTCAACATGCTTGGAAACTTTCATTGTAAAGGGAGGTAATAAGTCTTACATTTATGTTGTCTCTTTCTTCCTTTAAGTTTTGATTATATTTTAGCAGACTACAGATGCACAATGCAGATATAGCTATTTCCTAGAGAAGAACACAACAGCTCAGTACAACCACAACTTGGGCAGGAGCAGAGGGAGGAAATTTTTGCCAAGAACACCAGGAAAAAGCACCATGGGAACCATTACATTTACACAGAGGAAAAACACATTGTTAACGCGAATGACCGATGCAATAAAACATTGAAACATATTCCTTTATCAGTTTATTCCCTTGGGAAAGTGGAGGAGTGAAGCCACTCACTTAGACTTGTATCAGCAGTTCTAGGGCTCCCAATCTGTCCTAAGAACAAACTCATTTAGAGAGAAGGAAGGAAGGAAAAGTAGAGGAGACATTACTAAATCCTCTTTTTTTAAGAGGACGTCAAGCTTCAACATAATGGTGGAAACAGAATAAATTGAAGATGCTGTATATAAGAATGGGCACGAGCAGCTCAGTGCCTGCTCTACCTGTGCTCCAGAGCAGCCAGGTGCAAGGCAGGAATGGTCTGTGGAGTTCCAATGCCTACATATACAGCTAGCTTAGAGAAGGGGTGGAAAAACCTCACAGCTGCACTTATTTATGTGTCAAGGTCCAATTGCAGCTGGTAGCATGCTGCAATGCCTGGTGCAGAGGTGTGGCTACAGCAGGAGAGAGAAGGGAAGCTCTGCCTTCAGGGAGAGTTACCGCACTTTGGCCTGGCCCATGAGCATAATGACCAGACTGAGGTAGCTTTCTTTCATCCTTCCTCAAGGCCAGAGCTCGTGTGCTGTCCCTGGAGACCAGTGCCCACATTATCAGAACCTGATCTAAAGAGGAGGGAAGTTAATGGGACCTTTAATTTCAACAGTCTTTAGGACAGGCTTTTCCATAGAAAAGATGTTTTTCTCTGGTCCTTAGTGTTCTCAGTCTGTCCGCTGGTCCTCAGCAGTGAGACAACTACCGATGGCTCTGGCTAAAAAACAGTTTCACCCATAGAATGGTGTTGATGCTTCAAAACTGATTTTTAAGACATAATTTGAAAATAAGGAGTGACAGATCAATAATTAAAGCAGGACGGCTACCTTACAACACTCATCCCTAACACGAGCAAACAAGAAGGAATAAAAGAAACCTGGTCAACCACTATAGCTGGCCTACATGTTGAATCCAAAAGAGAAGCCCCTCAATACATAATGCTCCAGTGATTTGTATTATTATGTAATCTCTATTAGGTATTGATTTCCAATGCAACTGGCAGGACTCAGTACAAAGGAGTCAGGACTGATGCCTGTACGTAGGGTCAGCAGTTCCTGTCTTCCCTTCTCTCCAATGTTCTTGGATGAGATAAAGCTATCCAAAGTTACTGTTGTTTCTACTTTTATGCTGTCTATCATAGGCCAAATAATCCTGTGAAAATCATCCAATCTGCTCTCACACCAGTTTTACAGCAGACATTCAAATTACTTCGTTTATACTTTCCAAATGTTTGTCTTCATAAAGCAGAGCAAAATTTCATCCACGGTACAGAAATTCAAATTACCAACAGGCAGAAAATAGCTGCCCTCTTTTACTAACTTATCTGTCAAACATCAGGTTTAGCAGTTCAGCTCAGGCAGAAAAAATCTTACAAGACACTTCACGAGTTCTTGTTTGTCTTCAGAAAAACTTTAAGAGAATTTTTAACCACTTCTGATTTCTCAGAGGGTCGGTCTAGATAAACAACATAACCATCAGCAGTATTTGCAAGTAAGACAAGTAACAAATTATTGAACATTTAATGCCTTCAAATTGGAGCAATTTCCTTCAAGAGGAGAGAGCATTTACTTCCCTGGAGCAATTGGCTTAAACAGAAAGCTCAACTTTATCAGTATTACAAATTTTTTCTACCTCTACCTGACTGCAAGGTAACTAGAATTAGTGGAGCCCATATCCTAATTTCATCAGGTAGATATTAAAGCAATATTTCAGGGACAGAAATATAAAAATTGATTAATGTTGTGCATATCACAGCAGGCTGAAAATCCCAGAAATCTTGCCTCTACTCTCCACCAGAGTCCTGGCTGGCTGAAGTCTCACAGAGGCTTATGACTGTTTTGCCCTCTTGATCTCACATCCTACTCTAAACCAAATGTTATTGAACAGCATCAAACTCATCTGTATATTAAAAAAAAAAGAAAAAATTACTTGAAACAGAATGAATGACAAATATTGGAACTGAATTAAATTAAAATCTAACACGCAGTCTACATAGCTGCAGGTTGGTCTGCTCCTGGGGTGGACTGGGAAGAACAAACATCCTTTGAGAAAGACTCCTATAGAGATTCAAGGACACTTGAGGAATACACAAGTACTGGAGGAAGGAGCTAGGGAGAAGGCACTCCTAGTAACCACAGATTTAGCTCTTCAGAAATAGAAATAAGAGACCAAATATTCTAGGCTGGGCTCCTGCCTTCTAAAAGACACATATTTTCCGTCAGTTCTTGTACAGAGCTAGATTTTTATGTTAGCACTCATGTATAATGCACATCCTCTATAAATATTAGGAAATGTCTGGGTCTTTTTGACAGTCATTATGGAAATTGACCACTCATTTCTGGTTTAGAAAAATGCTAAGCATATAATGAAAAAATAATGCATATAACTTGGGAAATAAAACAACATTTTTTCAGATATATATACCACAAATATACGAGGACTGCAAATCCAAACACGTTTACACCAGTTACAATATAGATATGGATATTTATTCCTAAACTCTCATTCCCTAGACCAGACGCTGTTGAGGCTAAAGAGACTTCATTAATATATGGGGAAAGTTTAATCCAAACTATTTAAAGACCAGCTCACATTGTGACAGCACCCAAAGAACAATCTAATCGTAACCGTGCTGTTATTCACAGAAAACAGACAGCCCTTTCCTGCCATGAAACGTGAAAAACCACTGTAGATGCAGCATGAGAAGTTCTCTCCCCTTGTGCAAAGGTGTCATCTGTCAGCCAGATCTAGGAGCAACTGAACACTGAGTACTCTGGCCTAGTACCCCTTTCACAGATAAAACAGAACAGGAATTGAAAAAAAACCCAAACAACAGAAAAGGTACTTGAAGTGCCGGAAGGCAATTCATGTCTAGCCGTAGGAATTTCTCTGTTGACCCCCTCAGACCGACCTAAATAATTTATTTCCACAAGTATAATGTCACTGCACATCTGACACATACTACGGTTGCAGGAACTAGGCCAATTCTTTCCCCATTGACCTTTTGCATCAATCCCATTAGCTTTCCAGCACATCAGGTCTCTAGTGCAGGAGACGAGTATTTGTGTATTACCATGCACCTTTGTCCACCCTCCGCCGACAAACCAGGATCTCATGGTCTCTGGGACTATTTATGCTTGCTAATCCATTCCGTATTGCCTCTCTCGTTTTACACCTAAATATGATACTCCCGTGGAAACTGGATTAGTAGGAAAACACCTTTTGAAAGGAATTCAATAATTCCAATCTTTATTCCTTAGAAAATGAGAAAGCCACAGAAAAAAAGACATAGAATATATTCTATTAGAGGTTTTATGGTACAACATTAATCTATAAATTAATGTTTCCTTGTGTCAAATTTATAAAAAATAGTATTTAATATTTTGGTAGTTATTGCACTATAGATACTTGCACAGAGTAGCGTGAAATTGTGACAGCTTGTATGGCACACTAGGAAGATATTTTAATATCAACAACACAAGCTATAGTACCTAACCCAGAATCTGTCTAAGTGGAATGACTCCCTATGATTTATTTGGCCCTTAGGCTGGACTTCAACCCCGCTGACTAGCAGTCAGATAACTACGCTGTTATTTTTGATTACTCTACTATCTTAAATTGATATTAAAAAAAAAAAACAACAAAATGTACCAAAATAGCTAGCAGTCAATACAGTATGTTAATCTCATGCTGGCAAAACGAATCAGCTCCAACGTAACCAGGTGAGTTTAAAACACCTTCATATGAGAGGGTGGTAACTTTTTTATCCATTATCATATAAATAGAGACACACACCTGGTCACAAAGCTTTATGTAGCATTTGTAATAGCGCTAGTATTGAGTTCTGGTCATTCTGCTATTCTTCCAAATGAAATCCTTTCCTTTTTACTTCCATTTTCCTTCTGCAGACATGGGCTTCCTCTGCTCTGAAGAGCCCACTTGCAAACTCTGCCCTCTCTCCAGGTTTGCTTCTGAACACCTGCAATTCGAGTTATAACAAACTGCACCTACAAATTCGCCAGGATTCTCACAGTTCCAGGAATCTCATCAGCAAGACGACAGAGGAAACGCTTTAAGAAACTGGAGAAAAAAAGCAAAATAATCCGCAGAGAAAGCAAGGCTCAGGGCTAGATGTGAAAAGGGTCTCAAGTATTGTGATAATGAATAGTACAGCACCTAGCACCCAGGTGCCTGGCCCCAGGACCAGCAGCCTCCCTCTTGAGTCAGATGTTTATTTTTTGACACAATATGAGGAACATGAGGTACCTGGGAATGTGACTCAGCTGTGAAGACTGTGTTAACAGTTTTTAATTAGATTTTATTTTTCAAAACAACTTCTTTGCATGCTGGTGCAAGGAAAAGATAAAGCTGTGGGGTTTTTTCTAACAGACTGAAAGCATATCTCACCTGGAAAGGCATGAAATCCAGTATTTCTGAACATCACAAATGAGCTAGATTTTTACACTAATTAAGTGGGAACCTCTCTTTATAAGCAAGATTATAGCACCAGTCTTGTTCTTTTTCTCTGGTGTCGCCCACTCAATCGCAGGGTTAGAAGAGGAGCTCGCAAACCTGGGTCATTCACAGCATTCACGGTTAGCACTGCACACCCCTCTGTACTTGGAGGTGTCAGCCATTGCCATGCCTCTGGCAACTTACTACGTGTCAGAGCTAGAAGCCAGTAACTAGCAACTGAAAGCCAGTGAATAAAGCTTTGCAGGGCTCTTGATTGCTGTGCTAAATGAGATGGCTGGCACAGCCTCCCCACCACAGGGCAAAATGAGAGAGGGCATTGGTGGAGGACAGAGATCATGTGGAGATTTGAAGATCATACAGTTCATGAAGCTATCAAAGAGGTGTAAGTCATCTCTAGGTCTGAGGCACGCTGAATTGCTTTGAATTAAGGACTACTTAAATAAATACTATTATCAGGAAGTAATTTTAAAATTTATTTTAAGTTTCTTTGAGAGAAAAGTGTATTTGCAAGCAGATGGTAATAAACTCCATTTTAAGCAACAGCTTAATTCATTGCTTCAGATTCTGACCTCCGAACTCATATGGGCTAGTCACTCCACAGCAGAAGTGATGTGCTGGATGGCATCTGTGGTCCAGAACAGTAAGGTGATTTGAGGCAAATCCTGCCTGGCCCAACCTGTCATGCATTTGTCCAGTCTGCAGAATGTCCCTGGTACATGTAAACCAGATTCCTCTCAGAGGAAACTGAACCAGAACTTCCTTTCCTAACTATGTAGGTTACTGCAGTCCCTCATGGGACACTGAGGTCTGAACCAAGAAATAAGCCACATCTCCACCAGGTCTTGTAGCATTTATCAAACATGCACAGACCTAGGAAAGGTGGTGTGGTTTAACCCCAGCCAGCAGCTCAGCCCCACAGCGCCACTCACTCACAGAAGAGAATCGGAAGAGTAGAAGTGAGAAAACTTGTGGGTTGAGATAAAGACAGTTTAATAGGTAAAGCAAAAGCTGTGTGGGGAAGCAAAGCAAAACAAGGAATTCATTCACCACTTCCCATGGGCAGGCAGGTGCCCAGCCATCTCCAGGAAAGCAGGGCTCCATCACATGTAACGGTTACTTGGGAAGACAAATGCCATCACTCCAAATGTCCCCACCCCCTTCCTTCTTCTTCCCCCAGCTTTATATGCTGAGCATGACGCCCCATCGTGTGGGATATCCCTTTGGTCAGTTGGGGTCAGCTGTGCCCCCTCTCAACTACTTCTGCACCCCCAGCCCACTCACCGCTGGGGTGAGAAGCAGGAAAGGCCTTGGCTCTGTGTAAGCACGGCTCAGCAGTCACTAAAACATCCCTGTGTTATCAATACTGTTTTCAGCATAAATCCAAAACACAGCCCCATACTAGCTACTATGAAGAAAATTAACTCTATCCCAGCCAAAACCAGCACAAAAGGTCTCAAACCACCAGGACCCTCCTGCAATGGCTCCCACACTGAATAAAGGACTAAGTGCTGCATGTGCTTCCTATTTGCTGATGATTTGCAGTCCTCAAGTCATCTTCGCTCTCCATCTGTGCCCAAGATTTTATGTGGCTGCCTTTACCTAACGTATCTTCTGTAGCTCTCTGCCCCACCTTGGCTGAACCCCTTCGTTTCTCCTAATGTCCTTTTTATTATTCCCCCTTTCTGTTGCTTTCTTCTACAATAATGGTAATGGCAAGTTTCAGCATCCCCAAAAATCCAGGCACAGCCTAAGCCCAAGCTCCATTGTAACTACTGTAAAGGCACTAATAGTTTCTTGAGCATACACAAGCCCATGCCAGACCCAGAAGACTTTTAAGCTCACTGTGGGCTGCAAGAGGATTGGCAAGCAATACCACAATAAATTACGTGAAAAAGCAGTGCTCCTAAACCTCTGTTACACCACCTCTCTCCTACCCACCGCAGTGGACCACTTCCATTCCTAGTTTTGTCATACAGACACATGCATCCCGTATCCTGACTCACTCCTATGGCACCACATCCCTTGCTAGCGCAAAGGTTGCTGTTCCTTTCCAGCAGTCTGCACTTAAATTTGAAGGCATCTCAGAAAGTTATTGCTTCTTACAAATCTTAGAGAGGCAGCAGGTTTTTGAGGAAAAAAGAAGTAAAGATTCTGAAATAATTTGGATCAACAACAGGTTAGAAATATGTCAGCAGCACAGATAAAAAGATAAAAAGTCTCCCAGAGAGCAATTTTTAAAAAGTAATTAATTTTATTCAGGACAGCTAATTCAGGAAAGTCAAGAAAATTCATGAGAATTTGCTCTTACAGCACAGGAGGTTAAAAGAGAAAAGACACCTGCCTTATTAAATGTTAATCTCCAGACGCATTTCACAAAATTATTAATTATACAAATACATTAATCAGGAGAGTTCTGTGTCTTCTTTGACTTCACATGACCATTCTCATGTGCCAAAAATGTAAATTTTTTCACAAATATAGAAACATCGGCAGTATACATGAGTGCTCTATTAGAGATAACAAGACCTCGGAAGTGGGGAAAAGATGGACAAATAAATGGAATAGCCAAGAGTGTTCACATCTGTCGTGCTGGCTCTCATATACACCTCCCCACCCCTTTGGCAGCAGACCTAAAAATTGAAACTTGAAGGCATCTAGCAATATCTAGTACTCAACCTAAGCTAAACAAACAACAGCAGAGAACAATTTCTTCTCCTCTTTCATCATAATAGTCTGATTTACTGAATCCTCTCAGAGAAAAGCAATAGCTAAGGTGCAGCTAGGTGGTCTTAATAAACCTGTTTTGGTTTCTTATGGTTTTGGCTAGGAAAATTGGTTAGTCCAGACTTGGGGCTTGTTTTATTTCCCATGAGAGCAAGTGAGGATGGGGACTTTTTCTCAGGTTTGTGGGAATGGCTAATTTGGGGTTTCCACCCAGTGCCGGGTCCTCTCTGCAATCCCCCAGCACTACCCTCTCTTGCTAGTGCCCGCTCCCCTCCTGCAGCCCTGGCTGGATGTCCTAGAGCTGCTGCTGTCACATCCCCTCCTGGGGCCAGCCAGGGGCTGCAGCATTGCTCATTCACACAGGCCATTCCTAATTAGCTATTACATCCTAACGAGGAGGCAATGGAAGCCTTCATTGACTCCTTCTGGATGGTGCTGATGGTGAGAGGAGGGAGGTTAAGGGTCTACCCTGGGAGGGCATGCAGAGCACCCAGGCCTTGAAGGTGTCCTTTTTGGTTACTGCTTACTTTTTATATCAAGCTAGATGGAATAATGATAATAATAATAATAATAATAATGGAATAAGAAGGGAATAAGAATAGTAAACCAGTAGATGCCTTGACATCATGGGCCAAAGTGAAGAACATTTCTTAAAAATGCTGCTGCTTTCATACTGGTCCCCATAGCTCTTTCCCCTCTAGATCTTCCCCCCGAGGTGCCCTGCATTGCTTTGTGGCACCTGGTCTCATTTCAGCAGGGCTGAGCCCAGGTTCCCGCAGGCTGCCCTCATCTGGCCCTTTACCTCTGAGTTGAGTGTGGGGCTGTTTTCAGCCCCCTCCCACCCCAGCACACCTGCAGCTTCCCTGTGTGATGCTCTGGCTTTCCCCAGCAGACGCGGCAGATGTAATCATTCCCACAAGAACTTCTTGTTTCATTTCCATAACTTCCTCCACTTGATGGAAGACAGGGATGACTGCTGCTAATGTTAACATCTCACTGGGGCCTAATGTTACAAACCTCCCCTCACTCGTAGTGATACACTTTGGCAACAGTCCTTAGATGAATAATGAAAATGTAACCAAGTAAAGGAATTAGAAGATCAAGCCCATAGTGAGTTTTATAAACACAGTAAATGCCTTAAACTTTCTGCATCGAGTCTTCGGTCATTCTTTTACCATGGAAATACTGAGATCACATGAGCAAGGGCAAACACAGGTCACAAAGATTAATACAGAGATTTATCATGTCTATAGTATACAAATGTACATTCTGGATGACCTAAAAATAATGAAACCTAAGACGAAAGTACTCACAATAAGGGAATTTTGATATTTTACACAGCTCTGCTTTGTTTTATAATGTTCCATTACCTCACAAATAATGTGGCTGTCATAACAAATAGTAACAGTGATAGATACTAAGAAAAGCTGGATGGTGTGCAAGACTGTGGATACAGCTCCAGTGTTCAGATCTGAATCGACTTTAAACTCAATATTTCTTGGATTGCTTAGCCCTGGCAAGGGCCGCTAGAGTATTTCTCAATTTACTAGTCTAATCTCTATCAAATAACATATAGTAAAATGTAACATTGCATTGACCTAAGCACAGTTCTTTAAGGCCATATATGGTTTTTATACAGATGAATCTGTGTGGTTAGGTTTCTATTTGGAAGACTCACCCAGACCTCACAAGCTTCTCAAATACCTTTAAAAGTGAAAAAGGAAGAATAAGGTGGCCCACCATTTGCTGGTTAGATGCTGTCCGTTACATCTGCAATGAGAGCAGTCTGATCTCAGACTCAGCACAGCTGCTACAGGCAGCATCAGCAGCACTATCACTTGTTAAGGGTGTTTATAGCAAGACCCTGCTTTCAGCTGATTAAAATCAGAAGATGATCAGCTAAATCAGGCTGGGAATGACTCAGTCTACTCTCCTACACAAAGCAGGGCCAGCTTTGGGGTCAGACCAGGCTGCTTAGTGCTTGGATGAGTTGGGGCTTGAAACCCTCCAAGGATGGAGACAGCACAGCTGCTCAGAGTGACCTGGTTCACTGCCTCATGGGGAAATTTTCTCCTTATACTCAACCTGAACCTCTCCCATTTCAACTTGTGCCCACTGCTTCTTGCCCTCCCACCCTGCACCACTGTGAGAAGCCCAGCTCTATCTCTTCCATGACACCTCATTGGTGTTGGGGGCTGTCAGATGCCCCAAAACCATCCCTTCCCTTCCTGACCCAGCCCAGCTCTCCCAGCCTCCCCTATTGGGCAAGTGCTCCAGTCCCACCACCTTGGAGGCCCTCCCCTGAGCTCCCTCTAGTTTGTTCATGTCTTTCCTGTGTCAGGTTCTAAAATTGGATGCAGTATCTAGATGTGGTCTGACAAGTGCTGCACAGAGGGGGAAAATTCCTTCCCTTGATCTTCAGGCCATGCCTCTGATCACACAGCTCAGGAGCTGCTGGCTGTCTTTGCTGCCAGGTCACACCACAGGATCATGTTCAGCTCACAGCCCGCCACCACCTCAGCGCTTTCCTGCAGAGCTGTTCCCCATCCCCACTGTCCCCTGACAGTGTTGTTGCAGGGGGGTCATCATCCCCAGGCACCAGGCAAGTAACTGCCTCAAAGAAAAATGCTTCAGAATTCAGGTGTATAATTTGAATTTTTTCTATGAACAAGGAACAAAGATGATTTTGTCGTAGTTTAAAAAAATCCAGCAACATTTCCTTCAAGCAACAGTCATTCCCCAGTTCTTGGGATTCAGGGTATGCATTTTGCCATCTTCTGAAAAAAACCCTAACTTTAGCCAAGCTGCCTGTGAAGAATTGCCGGCTGCAGAAGGTTGAAGGGTAGCATGATCAAAATGCCAGAATGCTTTTGGCAGAACAAGCTGTATCATGAAACCAAACTCATGGAGAGTTGAGTTCCTGCACAGCTCTGCAGAAACGCCTCACCAGTCTGCAGCACTGCACTCTAGCTAGGCAATCCCTCCTCCAACCATCGTCACCACAGTGCTGCAAATGCTGTAACCGGGACAAAACCTAATCCAAGTCGCCTCTTTTAGGAATATGCACCTGACACAAGGGTTTGGATGGCTGTAGTTCAAGTTTCCTCATTTTCATGCAAACAGGATTTGTCTTGAGTAGAAGTTCTTTGTTCCTCCTGGTTTCCATTATTTCATATGACTGAGGGCTTCTGATTCCCTGCAGCACCAGCTTTAATGGTAGTTTAGTCATAAGATGCCGTATTTTATTTGGGCTGGACAAGTGTCATTCTTGAACATAACCAGGGGCTTGCTTGCAGAGACATTGGAGAGAGGAAGCCACCACTCCAAAACCTGAGAGGAATTTGGCTGGGCAATGCCTGCTGCTGGTCCAGCCAGCTGGAACTGAGGGACACCAGCCCAGTATCAGCAGAAATAGCGCAGATCACAGAAATTAGGCCTTCGGCATCAGGAGCTCGCACATGCTTCAGGGACTTCAGTGAAGGGCTCTTAACTCATGAGGGGCAGACACATCTGGCTGGGGCTGTTGGCTTTGCTCAAGGTAAGAGCACATTAGGCTGCATATTTAGGCTCTGTGAACATTTATTTGTAATGCCGGGAAACATGTACAGCTTATCCTAGGGGTCTCTTTCTGGTATTACTTTGTGACATCCACTGTGCGTATATCCTGCTTACATTGAAATGCTTGGGTAGCCAATTCAAGCTCTCAAAAGTTAGGAAATGCCAAAATTCATGCAATTCTCCTTCACCCCTCTCATGCTTGGGGTCATGTTGTCTTTTACTGCCTACACATCAACCAAAGCATTAATTAGATCAAGCTATGCAAATTGTTTGTAAAAGCTAAAAAGCCTAGTTTGCAATTTAAAATGGGATCCAGATGCCCTCATCACTTCAAGAGAGAAAAAAAAAGAGGCATTAAGTGGTAACTGGTTTTTTGTGTTACATGGCACGCATCCAAGTCGAACTTGCGTATAAAAATAAACCTCATGAGTTCATTGTTCTGAACTTACAGCCAAATGCCCTGTTTGTCTTCTGTTGAGTCTAAATGTTTTGTGACTAGGTTGTATAAAGCATATTTTAAAAAGAAAAAACCAAACCAGTAACTAATGAAATCTAAATAATATAATGATTTATTTCTTTGTATACTTATAGCCATTGCGCAACCTTTGGATCTTCTGATAGAATTAATTTGAAAATAACCAAAATATTCATTTATTTCTCCGTTCCCATAGAAACTCTGACAACAATGATTCATTTCTAAGAATTATTAAGTCCCTGACCGTGCAATTCATACCATTCTCCTCCACAAGGCTCCAATAGCTAGCACATTGTACCACGAAGAAAGCTCACCTGAAGGACAGATTATCTATTTTTGTTTGTCAGCTTCACTTTCTTGGAAACAGACAGCCTTGCTTTTCACCACAGGTGATTTGCAAAAAACCCGTCTGCCGTGGTGAGGAAAGAATTGGATTTGCTCTGCCAAACTGGAAGCACGTGGGATGAATGCAACCCTGCTGCAAATGGGGAGGGACCCTGCAGCCTAGCCCAGCAACTGTCTCATACTCCACAAGAAGGGACAACACTCCAGCTGGGATGGAGTGAGGGGGGTAACACCCTGACAGCCTTTCTCCTGACCCAGGTCCCAGGTCAGTCCCTGCCTGACTTTTAGTACAGTGTATAGCAAAAGAGTGACTTCTCTAGACCGAGAAAAATGAGTGAAAACAGCAACTGACAGAAAAGTGTTGAGCAAAAAATGGACCCCTCGCCTCCAATCTGGACACATGCCCTGTCTATGTAATCAAGCCTCCATACGCATAACTTCTCTGGAACTTTGGCTTCCAGACATTTTCAGCCGTTAGCCTCTGTGCCAAGACCATCAACAGAAGTGACAGTTGCAGTAATTTTGACAGTACCTTGGTGTTCAAGCACTTGCTTGGTGAAGCTACCTAAGAAAATCAGCTCTGTCCCACAGCAGGACAGCTGAGGGACATCAGTTACCTCCTCAGCAACACAGTGCTTGCTAAAGGAAACACAATGAATGGCTTCTCTGGCAGGAAGAGGTGAATTGGGTGCAGCTCATGAGGGTTTTGCACCCTCAGAATTACAAAGCAAAAACAGAAAAGGATACAGCAGCTCCACTATTTGCACAGTCATTTTCTAGTGTAAGGGTGTAGTAGCATGGCTAGCTCAAGGGTGCAAAATGCACAGGTAGAACTGAAAAACTATTTTTGCTCCCAAGGTTTATCATGTAGATGCTGGCAGGTGAGAAACAGATGCAGAAAACACCCCACAGCTGCTGCCTGCCAAGTGACTATCAAGCTGCTCTGCAGCGCTGAAGTCCTGTTCTGCCAGTGACATTCATAAAGAAATACCCAGAAGTTTAAAATGGTTCCTAGGCTGCATGGGCAAGTCAGGAATTGTAAACCGGTGTAATAGAAACTAAAATGATATCTGCAAGGATTTCTCCCACCCTCAGAATCCATAAATACAGTCAGGTGTGCAGCTCTTAGTTTGCACTGTGGCCCACAAGTTCTGGTGGGATTGTCCTGTGAGTAACCGTCAGCAGGACGAGGGATGGAGGGCAAGAGACAAGGGGCACCAATATCATGTTTGTTCATCAACAAACACGATATTGAGCATGCGCCAAGCACAACAAGTTCCTAATGAGCATGTACATCTCTGCATGCACTGTTAGTCAGACTAGTAAAAAACACCCTGTAAGAAGTATCTTCAAGATCAAGAGTCGAACTGAATGGTGAGCTCTGTTACTCTTATGAATGATGCATAGAAGTGTTTTGGAGCAGCTTTTGCTCTTGCTATTATTAGGCCTTACTTATGTATCATTTAGGTGTACAAAGTAAGTTACAACAGGCAGAATTTGTTAAACACAACATAACTGCCAGCACACAGTGCCGAGACCACAGGAGCGGTGGCACTTTCAGTACAGTAAAAGCACCTGAAGAAGGCAACACCTGGGCTCTGCGCTCTGACACACAATCACACCGTCCTGCCCACTGCAGCAGATCGCACGGGTCAGGCAGAAGGAAAGCATTTTCACTCGATGACTGAATGCAGAAAGGGAAAGCCCCACGGGTTTGATCCTGATGTAGTAAGAAAAGGTAACGTCCAAGCTGGAAGTATAATTTAAAGCATGAACACTGTAATTTGAGTATCAGCAGTATAATTTAAACTCCTCGTGGACTGAAAGCATTGGTTTTGGCTATGGTTAAAACTAGGAGATGAAACGGAAGAAGATTAAATGGAGGGTGAGTTACCAACTAAGGAATGTCCAACATGGACAAGATATCTAACAAGTTTTGTGGTGTGTTGATGTGGCAGCTTCTAGCGTGCCTTAGAAATCCAAAGTGAGAGTGTGAAAATAAAGCACTTTTTGTCCAGAACGTGGGCTGCTTGGTTGTATCTACTGTGGTATATCTATTACAGTACCAAGGAACATTCCTTGTCCCTGAAACTTGATCATCTGTATTGTTAATTTATTAGAACAGTTTCTGGCAAGCCTTCGGCACATCCTAATATCACAGTCCACAGGTGTGGTTTGGGAGTTAGCACAGCCCAGACACCATTCCTGGCTGTCTGCCTACAGCCACTCTGCGCTGGGGGAGGGAGACGGTAATATTGTGGAGGTGGCTCATCCCCTGCCAGCTGCTAAGAACAGTCCTGGGAGTGCCTAGTCCAGCAGTACAGATGTAGCCCTTGCACCCTGAGAACAGTGAGCCAGCTGGGAAGAAGTGGGGCCAGATCAAGAATTTTCATTTCAGATTTTCTTCTTGCCATCACTGTTTTTTTCTTCAGGGAGCCAAATCTCTAAGGAAGAATAGGTTCCACCTCTTCAGTTTGGACTGCTGCATCTACCCTTGGAAGTCAATATATTGACCATTTGTGGCTTAATTAAGTAAAGATGTTCGACTCAATGATGCCACAGGAAAGGTTTGGACTTAACATCTGTTAGTCAGGCACAAGGAAAGTACACAATGGTCTTTTTCCGTTGGTTTTTTTTTTTTTTTTTTGCATCCAGCCTAGATCCACCTGGTCTCTGGCATGTAATACAGGACAAAATATAACACACACACACACAATTGCTGAGAGGGGTCCATCAGTAAATTGTTCATTAACACAGTGCCAGTCCTTTGTAGCATAAGACTTGGTATGGCCAGTCCATACCAGTTCAGTGCACCTCATGGAATCGACACATAGTGCTCCTTTATATGTTTCTGGTTCACGTGACTCAGCAGAAGTAGTTTGACAGGGCATGAGAAATCCAAAGCTCAGCCCACACGAGACAGAGCCACTGCCGACAGGCTTGGAAAAGTGCTCAAAGCTGGCAGGGTTTGCACTGACCAGCCAACCAAGACTGTGCATCTGCTCTCTGTTCATGGTTTACAGCTTTTTATTGCTTTTTATAGCAACAGATGCTGTTAGTGTCAGCTTCAGCCACACCAGTGTTTTCTCACCTCTGCTTGGTCAAAAAGTTCCAGGCTTTCCTTTCCAGTGTGGATCTTGCTAATGATGCCCAGGCTGTAGCCATCTCAAGAGAAGGTCAGTGCAATAATTTTGGCAGAGGAGGGAAATACACATTGCACTAAAACTATCTGAAGATGGAAACTGACAACTGGTAGGTGATGGATGTCTTATCAGAAGCATGAAACCAGTGATCTGCCAGAGGGACCAATTACCTTTCCATATAAATTATTGCCCCTCTTTCCATTTGTGCCGCAGAAGGCTGAGCTGTAGATCTCAGACTACAGGCAGGAAGGGAGACCCAGCGGCAGGCTGCGATGCTGGAATTTAGCCTGCTGCTTTACCCAAAACTGGCTAGTTCAATATATACAAGCCTGCTGACCTTTAAAACATATAATTTCTGAGATTTGGATAGAGGTCAGTAAAAAAAAAAAAAAAGGATAGGGAAGGATGTAAGGGAGAATGGGCTATTCTTACCTGATTATCACTGGGGATTTTTTTAGGGTGCATCTTTTTAAGCTCTTGTCTTCTGTTTTAGAGCTGTGTACAAGTGTTTAAGGGATAAGAAGAAACTTTAAATTATAGTAGAGATTAGGGGAGGTACATATTTTTTTTTAAATTCTGTTTAAATACAGTGGACAACAATGAAAACAGCTGGGGCCACACTAAAGGACATATCAGACTGAAATAGGGCAAGGGTAGTAGTTTCTCAAGGTTTCCTTCATTTCTGTCAAGAAACACTGTTGAATGTCCTTGAAGGAAAGACATCAGTGGCTTCAGAGCAGCAGATGGTTTGAGCTAGACGGCCAGGTGCACGAGCCATGTATCTAGGAGAGGCTGGCTGCTGCAACAGTACAGTGACATCCCCCAGCCTCACCACTCTTGCGTGCTGTAGTGCCACACGTGTGCACTCATGCACACACACACACAAATGGCAAAGGTATAGTACACTCACAATGTCTCATACTCCAGTGAACCAACCCTCGAGTAAGAAAGGATAAAAACCAACCATGCAACAAAGTTGCTGAAAGCTGTTGGGGTCATTTAACCCCCACCCCAGTGCCTGGGCATTCCTTTCAGACGCAAGGACTCAAGGCAAATGCTTAACTTGGCATATGAACAGTGAAGGGAGAGGTTTCAAATACTCACATCTGTGCTCAGGGACTAGGCATGGCTTTAGGATAAAATATAGAATAGTGAAGGAAGAGCTATTTTAAAAGTAAAGCTTGCACTGACTCATTTTCATCTGTCCATCTTGTTCTTTTCTACTTCGTCTTTTCCGATCAGTGGAGATTAGATATGTAAACAAAGTTTTTGGGCTGGACCTGACAACTAGCTTGCTAAACAGATTTGCATGAAGGCATTTTAGGCACATTGTAAATATAGAATTGCTGCAAATAAATCACAGGAAGGACTTTTAGGGTCACTTTCCTCTTGACATCCCTCCCCTTTCGCATAGGAAGACATGACATGTTTGGTCTCCTTGTAGCCAGGGCAGTATATAGAGCCCAGCGGCAGCAAGCAGCAGGGAATTTTCCATGGAAGTCCCCTCCACAAGGCACACAGTGCATTTCTGGGGCTCAGGCGGGCAGCAACGAGCAGCATCCCAGAGCGGCTGCAAGGGTTATCGGATTTTTCAGAGCATGGCAGAGGAGCATTACCACAATGGGGTCACTGTGTCACTGGTGACCACAAGAAGGAAAATACAGCAATTTAGGAAATTATCTGTACTCCAAGATAACCAAAAACACATTTTCACTTAGCGTATTCCCTGAAGTCTCTAATTGCTCCTTTCGATCTTTTTTACTAGAATAAACACTTTTATTAGTAATGTAAAGGAAACAATCTGTCTTTGGCTGTGCTTTTTTGTTTTCTTCCAAAGGCTGTCCACAGGGAGGAATTAGCCTGATCCAGAGCTAAACGGTGCCCTCATTTGCAACGGTGCAACCCCACTGACTCCAGAAGCCTTTGATTTCCCCACCTCCCCCATGCAGGAAGATTGGAATAAATTATTCAAAATGCCAGCTCCCCTCTTTCCTTTCCACTGGTGTGGGAGAAATGGGGCTTGGAGTGGACAGAGCACACCTGCTCTTCTGGAGCTGTGAGACTGAGAAAAGAAGGGAAGGGAAAGGTTAGAAAAGCACTCATGGCCAGGGTCCATATAAATTAGAATCTGGGAATTAGGAAGCATCCACTGGATGTCACAAGCTTTGTCTCCAATGGGCTTTTTTCCCCCGGATGAACAAAGACAGTAATATTGGTCAATAATTTAGCCCGGGTGTTGCAAATGACTGACAGCACGTGCCTTTGTCCACAAGAGCAAAGCAGGCCAGCATTGCTACATATCCATTAGGTGACCAGTGGAGCAGTTCACACAGCTAGGATTGCCTATTGATGGGGAGGGGATTGTATATTCAGAAACAAAGTTAGCCACACCTGAAGATCAAGTAGTCTCATTATATGCTAATTAAAACACTAAAATATCTTGTGACCTTCATGCAATATTTCCCTATTTATATCCACTACTGCACAATCTGTTGAACTCTATGTAAAATATTATTAGGACAGTTTCTGATTAATTACTAAGATGTTGTAATAAATACTTGTTAATATGCTTATATTGGGCTTTCTGTTATTAACAGTTAAACAGAAAAGTTTCTCTCTCATCCCACTGGAACTGAGGGCCAAATACAACTTCAGAAGTTCCTGTTCGTGTTCCTGTTTTGCTCCCTCATTGCTCCTAGCTTTACTAAAATAATTTTCTTAGGTGAGTGCTACTGTAAATGCTTCTATAGGTACTGCTAATGACTCATCATCATCCCTCCCAACTACCCAGCTGTACCTCTCCTGGCATCACAAAAGAACTCTAAGTCAACTGGGGAAAAAAAAAAAACCCAACACAGAAAAAATAATCAAGGTATGATCATTTCCAGTCTGCTTTGATTTAGCTTCTTTTTGCATTTATCAGAGGACTGATATATACCTCTGCCAAAGGGGAGACGTGCTATGGGTGGAACAAATGTGATCAGGCGAGGATGGGATAAGGTTTATTCAGCATCTGCTCACAACATGAAGCCAACCTCCCGGCCCCTTGGCAAGACTGCTTTCTTACATCCACAGCCGTCACAGTGACACCCAAAATCTCCTTGAGGACATGCCACTGTGGGACTGCTTCCTCCATCTGACCCTAACCGAACACAGCTAAATGTGAGGAGGTTTAAAATGCAGCATAGTCCATTCTTTCCAAGATCAGCTGAGACATTTATTATCAGCTATATGATGCCTCTATAAATGAGCATGCTGGGAGGAAGACAGCATAAGCAAGAGAGGAGAGAGATGGAGAAAGGGGTAAAGAGAGCTTGGGAGATGAGAGTTTGGAAAGGAAAGGAGATGCAGAGAGAGAGAATCATGCGGAAAAACTGCCTGTCATTTCTCTGAGAGATGGATGCTGCTCAGCGACAGCGCTGCTCCTCATGCAAGCAGGCAATGCAGTTACTGCTTGCTGAAGGAATCTGTCATCAAGCAGGCAAATATGGAAGAAACCCCACAAAACTTTCTACCTTTTTTTTATGAAAGGTTTTCGGGGAGTTTTTAAACAATCATGTCAGGCCTTGCCTGCAGGCTATTGTTGTCCACAGTGACTCTCCATCTGTCTCAGCTGCACACAGGGAAGAAACCACATTCATCATTATTGATTACTTTTGGTCTTGAAGGGCTTTGTAATGGAAAGGCCGATGTCAGTGTAAGACAATAGATATGGTGAGACCTTCCCCAGGCTTCTTTGTTTAGGCTCAGTGGGTGCCTCAGGCACTTTGTGTATATGTCTAAACCAAACATCAGTCAGAAGCCTGCCATGTCCATGGGATACAATAAGCTGGTATCTCAGCGCGTGAGAGAATTTCACAGCCAGGGTCAAGTTTACTTTGAAGACTATGTTGTGAGGGGAGAAATGCCTTGGATTTTTAATAGGAAAAAAGTCAGTGTTGTTCACTTCTAGGGTCTCAGATCATCTTAAAACTAGAGATAGGAACCAGAGCTATGTTGTAGCTGGAACTTTTACATTATGAACTCACACAGACACTGGGACTCGCCTACACTCACTGCTTGTTTGCAAACTTTCCCCATAAAATCAGTGGGCAAAACTACTCCTGTTGAGAAAACCCACAGTACTTCAGCCTATAGGAACATCCTGGGATACAGAAAGATGATATGCAAAACTGAAATGCAGTAGCAGTACCAATTTCTGTTGACATTTTTGTGTCATCTGCTATTAGAAACCAGGGAACGACCGTGGCTAGATTCCCTGCATTGTAAACTGATGGAGAATCAAGGTTAAAAGGCTTTACCTTTTGCTGTTTTCCTTCAAAACAATTACAAAAAGTCATTCCATTTTGGGAAGGCAAAGTGAGTGAAAAGTGGGAACAAATATTTAGAAACATATAGAGGGATTAAGCAAAGAGATTTCTTTGTTTTCTTTCCTTTTTGCCCCTCGTTGTTCTCTATATAAAGAAACCCAGCATTATGTAAGTCCATCTAACTTCATGGTCAGTGAAAGGTTTTAACCATTTCCTTCTTTCTGTTTCTGATTTTATTTGAAAATAAAACATGGCATTTTGCTATCTTGAAATTTCAGCTTAGACAACAGAAAGGTCCTAATGGATAACTCTCTGTGTTGAAGAGCTCAGCTCTCTCTGCAAAGAAATACAAATAATCTAATTAGAAACAGAGATCCAGCTCTTCCGCTTGTAGATTATCAGCCTGAGATCGTGTGAGCAGCTTGAGCTACTTATACATAAGCTAGAAGAAATGTGGAAACAAAAAGAAAGTTGAAGATGGTAACCGAAAGACCTACCTTAAGTCCATCTGCAGGTCAGTCAACTAAAAAGCTGATTGTGGAGTAAAACAGGCTCTCCGTCAAGAGGAAACAGGAAATAGTAGAAGTTCTATTGGGGTTTTTTGTGAGTTGCACCTTCCAAGATTAATTTCTGAACCATATCAGTTCACTGAAAAAGTCAGGTTTCTGAAGACTGCACCACTACCCCCAGCAGAATATTAATTAGGAAAACATAAGTAAACAGTGTTTTACTAACAGCAGCTCCATGATTCAAAATCTCTGCAGCTGGATTCACTAGATGTTATAAAGGCTTCCCCCGCAGACTGACCGGCAAAATTCTCACATTAGAGCGACTTGCTACATCATGGGACGTTCTAAGACCTGCACTAGCCTCTCATTCGGACAAGGGGTGTGCCCACCTCTCAGAAAACAAAGAAGGGATCTGCAAAAATGGAAAATTTTCAGGTAGTTTAGTAGCTGTTTAAGAGTGTTCATACAGGATGTTCTGTGTGACACTATCCGTGCTATGTTTGGCCAAGTGCTCCCACTCACACAAACCCCACGGTAGTGGCTAAAGCAGTATAAGGAGTAAGCCGTGGCCCTGTCTTTAAGTTTAGCCATTCCTCTCAGGGTACTCTGAAGTGCTTTGCACTACTACCACTGTGAAACTTCCTCGGAAGAGCACTGAAGCCAAGGACTTCCAGGGTAGCATTTAGACACTTGCATCCAAGAAAGAAATAATAATTTTAAAAAAATCTCCCAAAGCCCATCTTTAGTTGGAAGTCCTTAATGACAGGCATTTTTGCAACCGCCCCTACCCAAAAGCCATCTTGACTCTGCAGGGCACCTCAGCACCTTGACGTGCAAGCTGTCACCCTCACTCCAAGTATGGTGAAGCTTCCAAGAGTTTCATTAGTAAATGAAACGGTGCATGGGAACATTTCTGGCTACTGGAATTGGTTTGTCTAGACTAATAACTCTGAGGATGGCCCATGGCATGAGATATGCCCACCATCAGCCAGCTTTCTCCCAGGCATTTCCTGAGCATGGTTTGGGAGTTCGAGGGTCCGAGGGACCTTTCCCAATAGGCAGCGTGTATGCAGTCACCCAGCTGCCAGATGAAAAAAATTTGCTTCCATAGGTGTGGGCTATTCTCTGGGCCAGTTGGCTTCAGTGCCCAGGAAGACTTTCAATCCATTTAATTTATTAATGCAGATCTAGCTGAAGGCAGCCCAATCCAGCATATTATTGGGTTTAACTAACACTCAGCAGAACTGATGTCAGAGCACTGAAGGCCCATCAGCATGCAGGAAGGAGTGAGAGATCAATAAGGAAAGAAAGTAAGTAAAAAAGGATCTGCATTTAGCCTGTTGCCTAGAGTGCTCCCATGGTTTGGTGAGTGGGTTCTTGTTCCTGCTGAGGAGTTGATTGTGCGTTTTTATCTAATGACTCTTTAATGGATATATATTGCCCCAGAGCTGGAGCAGGAAAACAGCTGTAATTGTGTCACAACATTAACAAGCTCTATGAAGCTCGATTTCCATTTGAAGGGAGGAATTTTTAAGGATATTTATGAAAGACAAACATCGTGCAAGCCATTAATTGCTCCACTCAATGACCAAAGAAAGTAGTATACAATTTAAATATGCATTTGGAAAAAAAATGGATGAATCAGTACTAAATTAATTTTTAACAATGGCAAACTTCCAGGAATAATTAATTGGTTAGGCTGATATCTAAGATAACAGAGGCTAGTATATCCAAACTAGAGCTGGCTAAAATTTGAAAAATAATTTTTTAAACTATTTCCCCAAATGCTGATTCAAATCAACTGAAGTTAGTAAAAAATTAATGCTGATTCAGCCAATATTTAATCCCTTTAATATGGGGGAAACAATTTTTTGTTACAAATAAGCTCAATGGTTTTAAAGAAAAGGTAAAGCTGACCAATCTCTCCAGAAAGTGAACTAAGTTTTATGTATCAGTTTATTAATTAATTAATTAGGTTTATTCAGGTTTTAATTTTGGCATTAAAGATAATCAAACAAATAAACCCCAGGACTGTCCAAATTAAAAAAAAAAAAAAATTAGTTATTGCACATCTTTCTTTCAATCATGCTAATAGAGCTTAATGTGATTTTTGGAACATGTGTTCAAAGCTATTTTTGGGAGACATGGGAAGAATAAGACATGGGCCATGTTGGATTCTATTTCAATGTTCTCAGAAGTTTATATTTGTACTAGCTCTTATTTTTATTAACTAATTATTTTCTGTATTTTTTCAGTGTTCTACTCTTAATGTTTTTCTGGTATTATTTTCTAGGGTGTTCATCAAAACTGCAAAGGTGTTAGATTGTGCACTCAAGTGTTCACATGCAATTCCTACAGAAAACTGTGTTTATTTTTATGGCACCTGTTATTGTGATGTCACACACAAATAAATATTATATCCTCATTCTTAAAAGGCAGAGACTTTAAGTGATAGAGATCTGAGAAAAAGACAAAGACTCAGAATGGAGCTATCTGCAGACTAAGGTAATAGTAAGGGTTAAGGGAAGGCAGAATCAACCAGGTGAAAGATCTCTCAGGATAACTACAGAAGAAATAGGAGGGATCACAGGTTTCTAAATTCAAAACCACAGCTGCAGTTATAAAAGCATCTTTAAGTCAACAATATATTTGACTCTTGGTTTTTTTCCTTTTTTTAAACACAGAATTGAAATCCCTACCTTTGTCAGGACTCAGGTGTGGACATGTTCGCTTCAAAATTATGAGAGTACTTATATGACAAGATGACGCTTGGTAGATGCAAAGAATAAAAAAACCCCTTCTAATAGAGTGGCTGTGATTTTAATTCCCATTGAAACTGAATACAAGAATAAGTGAAAGAATTTCCTTTTTGCATCGCTTACCTAGAATGATGTTAACAAGCAGTAATACTAATTTGTGTGAGCTAT
The DNA here is from genome assembly GCF_963921805.1 of Phalacrocorax carbo. NCBI lineage: Eukaryota > Metazoa > Chordata > Aves > Suliformes > Phalacrocoracidae > Phalacrocorax > Phalacrocorax carbo. The sequence continues at coordinate 135,524,986 of NC_087513.1, read as the reverse complement.
TCCAACATAAAAACAGCAGGAAGCTCTAGCTGTATTCCAAGATAATTCAATAACTGTCAAGGAAGACATCAGAATTGATTTTGCTGAGTTTGCCTCATAGTAAAATTGAAGTACTTTGTCTTCACTGAGTTTTTTCCAATGGTATAGAAAAGCACATTATCTATCCCGAAGTAAAAATACATCTCTTCCAATAAAAACATGACTTCTGTTTTTTATGGAGAGTTCTGAAAATCATATACCCCTTCTCATGCTTTTCCAGCCATTTTATTGATTGCTACATAAAATTACTGAGTTATTTCAGCTGTCACTGTCTTTTGAAGGTTATGCCACTTAAAATAGTTAAACTAACCTTTAGTTTGACCTTTGTAAGCCATCAAAACATTCTTGGAAGCAGTTCTGTTTAACCATTGATGATTTTTAGGCGTATTTAAAGTAATATCTGAAAACTGAAGGCCAGTGTCTCCTCTGGGAAGATTAAATTCCACTTCCCACACAGGATTTTCTACCATTTCTAAACTTTGAAAATAAATCAGCCATTGACTGAAGGAACATTTTCTACTATTTATGAAATGAACAAGCCAAGCAAGCAAAAACCATCAGTTAGCTATCAGTTTCCTCATCCATTTGACCCCCACAAAGACAGATTCCTTACTAAGGAATTCAGATATTATATACTCTCTCAAAAGCAGCCTGGAGAAACAGTTGCAGGAGTGGATGCAGCAAAAAGCACGAGGTATCAAACCACACTGTGAAGGGGATGATCTAGTCATCAGAACAGAAGCCTTCATCCTTTAGACAAGCTCTGGAGAAAACCAGCAAAATTGAACGGGGGGCCACGATAGGGCAAGAAGAAGGGAATCCATCTGAAATGCTCAACATTTTGTTCATATAAACAAAATAATTGCATATTCAACATCAGATGTCAGGTAGTCAGGATGCATTCTTGTAAACTGAGGGGAAAAAAAAAAGAGAGTTGGTCCTGTGCACAGTGATTTAAGAGGAAGGGAGTGGTGACCCTTTGCAGAGCAGTGATCTGGAACTGTGGACGTGGTGGAAGGAGGCTGGCAAGGGTTGCAGGCTGATGTCATCGCTGCCTGACAACACTTTCCTGGCTCCCCTTGGTATTTCTCTTGGTGTTTCTTGCTGGACTGACTATATTCCATTTGTCACCATTCCCTGGATTGTGCAGCAACAAACATATGTAAAATTAATTTTCTAATATCACATGTTTAACCTTAGAGTGTACAAGCTTGGATGTCCTATTTTGCCTTATTCTAGTGCTATTGCTGATATTATGTCATTATTCCATTTCCCGTCCATATGAGTGAATTTAAAAGACTTTCAAATAACACCATTAAGCATTCTAAGCCTTGACAGGTGAACATTTTCAGAGAAGAGGCGGCTAACCAAGAGTCTTGTTCCAAAAGAAGCCTAAAGAAGAAGTGTGATTTGCGCCAGAATATCACAGCTTCACTAGACTCTGCTCTGAAATCAGAAACACAATTTTCTGGATCAGCCATAACCACATGCTTAGTGCTGGGGCAACAAGACAACTTTTCTAACACTGTGTGCTCTGTAAGGTGTGAGATGAGAAAAATAGTGATCACTCTTGGTCTCCCAAGCTATAAAGCTCTCCACAAAAATTATCTGGAATAGTAAAATTAGGATATGAACCTCAGGAAGGTTGAAGGTTTATTACACATCCCTATTTGCCTTATAGCAGAATTTCCTCTTCTCCCATCTAAGACTCCCACACCTCTTCTTACAGAAGAGAAAATATCTCCAGGTTAAACCCTACCTGCACTGAACAAGAGAAGATGCCTTAATGAGACAGATGTTATGAGAAGAGACCCATTTTTCATCTTTCCTCTCATATTGAAGGATTTAGATGATAGAGTGAAAAAATACAGATACCAGACTTTCATGCACTGTTACTTTAAATATGTTTCCTTGTACAGTCCATGCTAGCCACACCTCAGTGATTATTAACACAAAACAGTGTCTCTTCTTGCTCTCAGAAATGTTCCATAAAGTCATCTGTAGCTTCTAGTAAAGGGTTAACAAGGCCAAAACAATGACTTCTGACAATACAAGTGAAGTAAAAGAGAGTTCGTAATTTTAAAGAACAAGTTCCTTTTGTTTATTACCAATAAAAAAGATGTAAAAGGATAAAAAGATAACATTTGATCCAGTAAGATGTAATTTCCATTTATGCTTTGTTCTGTACAGGTGGGGGGAATTATGTGCATCACGGCTTGCCAGTTCAAGTATGATGCAAGAAATAAGACTGTTTCTCCATGCTGTTCCCCTGTATACACTAAGCTTGCCTGCCAATGAGTGTAAAACTGGGAATTTGCTGTCAGGACAGCTCCTGTGGGCAAGCCGACCCGCACGTGTAAAGCAGCCATGTGTACAAAGTGCATGATTTTTGGCAATTCTAGCCCTGTCCTATAGTTCAAACATAGAGACTTGGGTAACAAGTTCCTACTTCTTTGCTGCCCACTCTCTTTGTTACGCTGATTAAAGCCAGTGTTTAAATCTGGACCCTGACTGCTACAAAATGTTCTTCACATAAGTCCATCCTCCTCAATGAGGCACTTTACTTGGAGGACAATCGGGAGACTGGTGCTGTCACAGCACGTGACAGTCTTTGTTCCTTCCAGAAGTGTTGAAACATTTTAAAAGGATGAAAACACTCAATGGCTTTTAATACCCAGGTGGCCAATAACAATAGATAGCTAATTCAAAAACAGAGTTTTTTGTATTGAAAATGTTGGGCTAGTGGTTTGAAATGCGTACTTATGTGCCTAGCTATAGATGGCCCATAGTGAAACACTGGAGGCAGATAAATATAGAGGTTTTACTTCGTAAAATCATTTTCCTTCAATTTGTATTGAGATAGAGCAAAAAGGTTAGTGTTACAGTCACAGAGGCAAGTTATTTCAGATTTGGGTGGGAGTAATTGGGTTTGGCAGAAATGTTATTAGTGCTGAGTAAGGGGACTTAAAACTGCGAATTATCTTGGGTTGCAGTCCCAACGGAGTCCAGATGCTCCATTCTCCATTCTCAGGCTCCAGTGCTGCAGAGCTAACACTAAAGAGAGAAAATACAAAACAGAGATTTGTCTGTAACCAGTTAGTCTGATACCCAAGTAATAACTTCAGTAGCTCAGGTGCATCACCATTTTGGCAGAACAGCTTCTCACATACAGAAGACTTAGCGCTCAGGCCTCTGCTAGGAAGCTGGGATTTATTCTTTGTACATCAAAGGTGGAGTATCAACAAGCTGGATAGAGCTGGACCATTAAAAGGAGTTTGTAGTAGCTGGACAGCAAATAGGTTGAGCTTGTTTGTTCATTTTCATTGTGTTTTAAAAAGCAGGAGGAGCACTTTTTAGTCAACAGGTGTGGCCAAGTACAAGCTCTTCAGCTCTAGGCAGGCATTCAAAGGAGTGGTGCTCTAATGGAGCTTTCTGGCCAGTGTGCCACTGCACAACCACGGCCACTAAACTGGTAAAGGGGTTGCCGGTTAATTTAATCCCAACGGAGTGAGTAGTCATTGCTAATATCACTCATTTGCTCTGCATTCAGCTGTCACGCCAGCACAGCCCATCCCTCATGGAGCCCTGGGACCCTGGGTGAGCCATTGGCTGCTTCTGCCTCTGAATTGCTTCTGGAGCTCTCCCTCCTCTTGTCCTTCTGGACCATGGGGTGCATGCCTCTGCCACATGAAGATTTTACTATGTGACTTGTGAGCTCAGGAAGATCGGCTGGCTCAGTCTAGAACAGTCACTTATTGTGGGGTCACAACATACAATACAAGAACAGCTACCATGAAGGTGGGATGGTGATCCAGTGCATTGGCTCTTCTGAGGCAACGTGCACACTCTCATCCCATGGTTGATGGCAAGAAGCTGCCCCAGTTGCACAGAAGGATCAGTTTCATTGAGTTCCCTCAGAGAGGATGACTGCTGGAGTAGCCCACATGATATACCTACCTTACCATGAGGGAAATTCCTTTTGTGGCCCTGCCCTAAGCACATGGCAAGGGTCAGATAGGTTTGAGTCTACTACCTAAAATCATCCTCCTTACCAGAAATACAGAGCTCTGAAATCACTGTGGTGATCAATACACTACAACTTAGCAATCTAAATACATAACTATTCCAGACGAGTGAACTTGAAAATGTTTCTTGTGACCTTTCTCAAATGCCATTGTTTATCATTGCCAAATAGAATTCCAACCAGTTTAATCAGAGTTGGAGTGGTGATGGATGTGTTTGGAGGTTATTATTATTTTTCAGCTTTGTGGATCTTTTTCAGGACAAGCTGAGTGATGTTCTTCAAGACTCCTAGATGTTTGATCAATTCAGAAAGTTGTTTCCCTTCACCACATCATCCTCATCATATTAAAAAAGTTGCAAGTAGCTTTCTGTCTTATTCCAGTCCAGTGGCACACATTTCATCTTGTCATGCAAAGCACCAGAGGGAAGGAAGCAAGGCGGTAAGGGAGAAGAGTGAATTTACTCTACCTGCCTAAGCCCACAGGTAGGTTACACATGTCGTGCTCACCGGAACGTGACCCAGCACAGCACTGAGGTGAAGTAATTTAACAGGTGGTAGAACAGCAGTGATGTGAAGCAAACACTGTACCAATGATTTCAACTTCTGTTTGCATGCACAGGTGTCACAGTTAAGCCCTCCCATTTCAGGAGGCACTCCTGATCCTAAGCACCCTTCATTTACCAAAGATAATGAGCAGAAACTGTGAAATGAAAGTTAGAAGCTAATTGCTGTAACAGCTCTTCTTGTAGACAAATTGCCAATGACACCTTTTATCTGTATTCATTGGCCAAAAAGAACGACGCCAGTTCCAGCCACGGCTTCGTTCCACATATAAACAGCCACAAATGCTTCTCCTACTAGATAGGTATTTGACCCCACAAACCGGAGAGAGAACAGCTGTTTACACATAAAGTGGACACCTTCTCCCCATAACTAATTGGCACACAACCACAAAGATGCCTTTGGTATCCTGAACTCCAGATTTGAGCCCTGTGGATGTCAGTCAAAACACTCCTGAGACAGCATCGCTGTGCACTCCCAATCAGGCCATTGGGACACTTGGAATAAGCAGTTCATGACAAAGACCTTCCAGCTTCCTTCTCTACATGTGCACTGGGGAAGTCTTTTTTTTGGAAGGAGAGGTGGGTGCCCTTCTCCACACTGCAATTGCTTCTCTGAAGCCTTTACAGGTTTTTAGAGCAGGAAGGGGCTTAATGAGCCTCTCTTTTTAGACTCTGTATGCCTCTAGGCTGAGGCAAGGCACTTCAGGTTGCAGGCAGGTAAGTCACAATGCAAAGTGGTTTCAAAGGTATCTTTTTTTTTTCTTCCTTTGACTTAATTCTAAATCCCAGACTTGTTAGGCACTTAACAACCTAGAAGAAAATAAATGCTTCTCAGCTGATGCTATCAAAGGCAGACAGAGAGACAATTACTCTAGAGCACTGGGAGCAGCATTATTATTTAAAGATAGCATTAAGAGGAGCCTGCCATGTGACTTCTGTTCTGATCATGTCGATCAGTCATTACACTACCAGAAAATCCCTGGGAGCTGTTTGTGCTCTCTCTGTTAGCCAGATTACTTTTGTACAGTGTGCTGTCCTCCTGCTTTGCTACTATAATAGAAGTTGTAGTAAGTTGAACAAAAATCAGGGTAAAAATATTTAGTCCCCTTGGAGACGGAAGGGAAAGCCATGATAGTAAGCAAAAATGCGTCATGCTTATAAAAACCCTGGTAGGTCCTTCATTAGAAAAGTGAGTGTGATTCAATACCACAGCGTATGACACACTTCCCACTTAGAGTCTCATTGGGAGCCACTGGCTCCAAATGAGCTGCCGCAATTCTGCTGAGAGAAAGAAAAGACTAGAGAACAATGCTAATGAACTACTTTTAAAGGCATCTGTATTTCTTAAGAAAACAATAAGTTATGGGGGACTAAACTTTTAAACTGCATAATAAACTGTAGGCACTTTACTACTAGGTAAAAAAGATTGTTGTAGAGTTTGTGCTGGTTTCATGGCTCATGGCTCTATGATCTGTGTGAATGACAAAAGATGGAGAAATTCAGTTCTTTCCTGTAATACATATCCAAATACAAAGAAGCATCTAATCAGTGAGCAACATGTGAAGATGCCTTAGTAGAGATGGCCTTTCCTGAGAACACGGAGTGAAATCAAGCTTCCTCTATTTGAGACTAATGCTTAAAAGAAACTGTTTAATCAAGGGGTTTTTTTTGTGCAGGTTTCTTTGTATTTATGCTGAGAACAAGTCTTGAAGATCTTACTTTTAAGCGTACAAAAGAAAAAATTCATCTTGCATCAAGTTCTTTATGACTGGTCACCCTCTTAAATCATGTTGCTAGCTCTCAACATTTAGATTTGCATTGTATGTAGTACATAGTGTGGAGCAAGAGCAAAGAGCATTCTAGCTGGAGGATGTAGTACACAGAAAATTTCTCCACCTATTTCTTTTTCTTCTGTCTTCATAACGGCAGCTGTCAACCTTATGCATTTCAGAAGGACTAAGAGAAATGAAATGGTTTTTTATCCTCTTGTGAATTTTTTTTTTAAAAAGTCATTTTCCCAAACACCACATAAGTATCACTTAAACTTTTACAGATGGATAATAATGTATGTGATACTTTGGGGCCTAGTGTTTAAAAGATCTCCCACCCACTACTTTTTTATTCATAGTATCTTTTTGAAGTGAAAATTATGTTTTGCAAAGCTCCTGATCTTAACAGTGTTCTCCATGCTTCCATCAAGCCTAGAAATATCAATTTGTTTATTCACCCCTTAGACATTTTTTTCATTCATCAGAAGGAATTTGCATTTGCACAAGAAGAAATTAAATCTAAGTTTCCCCTCTTCCCCTCTAATTCAGAGAACAAAAGTAATGAAAAAAGAATAATCTTATTGATCAATGATTCATTATAGATCTTGTTTTTGCGTACTCTCAGAGTAAATTCATGAGGCACAGGAAAAGATGGGTTAAACTAAACTGTCTTGTAGCCAATGGAAAGGTCAGCTGTGCTGTGCAATGGTTACAGACCAAGAACAGCTACTGTGATTTTAAAGAAATTTGCCATGTCAAACAAATCCAGTTTTGTTCTCTGAAGCTGCAAGTTTCATTCAAAAAGCAAGTAGGGAGATTTCATACTCTTAGGTAACTGCCCAGGGCATGATTTCATATTACGCTTGTGCCATTCTATACTAACTATAGGAAAAATGGAATCCTATAAGCCATCTCTGGAGCACATGTTAAGTTGATTAAGGACTGGTTGATTCACAGGTCTTTAAAAAGTGGTGGGCAAGCAGCAAGTGCAGAATCACGATTTTCATTAATCATCTGAAAATAATTTCAAAATTGCTGATACAATATGCAGGTATCATAAAGGTCAGAAGAGCAGTCCGAGCAATTTGTCTGCCCTGTACACTATGCCCAGTCAAGCAAAACATGTTTTCAAAACAAAAGCTTGGACAGCTGGGAAGAAAGAATGGAGATCAGCCCTCCACAATGGGGAACTGCCTCAGGGCTCTACAAGACAGCTAATTGAGCAGAACAGCTCATATTTAAACGCATAAAAGATTTTTGCATGAAGAAACAGGGAAATAAGAGTGAGTGGCAGAGAGATGGTACTTTCTCTGCCTATGTCATCAGTGAGCTCATTGCTAGAACACGGTGTCCTTTGGGGGAATTCACACTACAAAAAAAAAGGAGGCTAAAAGTTTGCAAAGGGCTTAGGAGAGAATGGTTAAAGCAGAAGAATACAGCTGTTCAGTGGAGACTGGAGAAACTTTATTTAAGTTTATTCTAGAGGTTAACAAATTACTTGATTACAGCCTATATGTGTTTACAGTGAGGAACAGATATAACAAAAATAGTGCCTAATGAGACATAGTTGGAAGACAAAATTCAACAAATTCAGCCTTGAACTATAAAGTTCAGTGAAGGTAACAAACCACTAGCTAGTAGATGTATAACAGATATTCCATCACTTAAAGTTTTGAGGACAAAAGTGAATGTGGGACCCAGTTTTCCCCACATAGCCCCCTTTGGGTCATAGCATTGCTGAAATAACAGAAAATTAACCCAGAAATGGGCTTCTACTTGTCCACACCACCAAACCCAAGAGCTCACTCCCTGGCCCTGCTTTGGAGCACTCCAAGTAGCTCTCCCTGAAACAGTACACGCTCAGTGTGGCCAGTCCTCAACCACACAGACCCACACTCGTGCCTTCTGCGATATCCTCAGTAGAGAAATCAGTACGGTTTCTCTAGTGGTTATGGCAAATTTACCTCAGCTGAGAAACTGTTACACAGAACAAATAAATCCATCAGTTCTGCTCTCAAAACAGCCTAGCTTCCCTTAACTATGCTCACAGTAACTCTTTCCCCACTTTCTTATACTGCTGTACCTTTCACAGTTTTAGCTTACAGCACATAATACACCAATTCTGGCTACCTCCTTGCAACTGTTCCATCAATCATTCAGGCAATAAAAAATTCAGGGCGATTTCAAATGCTAAATAAAAATGCCTCTGTAGCAAGGAATCTGATGCTATACAAGATATTGACTGATGATATATCATGTGTAATAATACATATTATCTTAGTATTATCTATTATATGCTATATTTCACATTCATATATTTTAATGTATCTAATGTATAATATATATAGAGAGAGACTAATATATACACATAATATAATGTGTTAGATAAAATCTGCCAAGAATCCTTTCTCTGTGGCAGGAAACGTGGCTCTTCTGGTTTTTGCATGGTATCAAGAGAGCATTTCCTTTAATGACTAAAAATTTATTAATGATCTTTGAATCATCCAAAGCCTCTGCAAGTAAAAGGGTAACTTAATTGCAAGGCTTCTTAAAAGAGTTATTCTTCAAAGAACGCAAGCATAAAGGAAATATACTTAGAGGCCTGTAAATGGTCTAAATTTACAAGGAAACAATTTTTACATGCTTTCTTCTTAGCTAATTCCCAGATGCCTGATGGTCCTCCCATGAGCTCCATGAATACTGATCACCAGTCATTCACGCCTGACCCCTACGCACCGTACTGTGCCATCATTAACGTTTCTACGCAAATCATCTTGATCTCAGGTGGCCATTAATCCCAAAGTCACTGGCATGACAGATCATGAGAATTGAAACTCAAGTCTTTGAACTAGCATGGGACCCTTAATCTTCCGGCTGACACGCATTGTCCTATAATTGCTTCCTCCAAGAGATGATAGCCTATCTTGTGAGTCTATACATTTAGATATATAATTGGTGGGTTGTCAGTATGATGGGGCAAGATATTGGAATTTCTGTTACTAATTGTTTAAGGCAACAGGCAGGATAATAATTCATAACATGGTAGTGATAGTAAAAGTAATCACAAAACATATCAGCTACCTGAGGTGGCTGACTGTCAGAGCTGGTTGGAGTATTTTATTCCATTTGTGTTATGGCAGATAACACATCACGACAGAGAAACGTCTTGAATGCCTCAGCCTGCCCAACTTCTATTCATAGTAGCGCAGAGTGTCATATAATGCAGACCACATTTCTGGCCAAATAATCATAAAGCTTCCGCTTTATCAACAAAACTCAAACTCACAGGTGTAGAGATATAAAAATCCAAAAATAGCAAATATCTTCCCAGCATGCAAATAATAACTGACGTAGCTGGCATCTTTAATTTTGTAACACCTACATCTGATTTATAGGAAAGTCTCTTTTGAATGGGGAGCACTCCATCCAGTAGTGATGCCTGCAGTTTGTGATTAGTTCTGCAGCTCATGAAACAATTTAGGAAAGTTGATTTCCTATGAAATCGCATCCTTCGTTTCTTTATTCCCCTGCCACACAATAGCTCAGTTCTGCCCCTAATGTGTTTGTTGCCATCTCCTCACTACTGCCCTGAGGAAAGAGCTGAGGCAGTGCTGGCTGGGCAGCCCAGGGGCACACACTGGGTGGGCAGCTGGCCGAGCTCTAGCTGTCTCTTCTTTTGCAGTAGCACAGGTGTGTCCCACCTCCACCCAGAACAACAATTTTCATAAAAGTTGAAATATGCAGACTGTAATGACACTGAGATTGTCACTCGTCTGACAGTCTGGAGTTAAAGTGGCCAAAGATTTAGTGAGATATTAGGAAAAGAATGGGAAGGAGTTGGACAGACACTGTGATCACATAAGTCACATTTCCTTCAGAAACCATGCTAGTAGTTTCATGGGAGTGCAAAAAAGGCACAAAAATATTCCTTGACTGTAGAATTTGATATACCAAGACACCTACAGAGCTTGTTCTGCTCAATTTATCAAAACAGGGACTTAGATGTAACATGGTTACAGTGAATAAATGCTCTCACAAGAGGAAAATAAAGATTTTTTTTGATACAGTAGAATAAACTGTAACAAGAGCCAATACTTTCAAGCTGTAAAGTCAGACAAATCTGAAGAAATAGGTAGGTTAACAATGAAGATGATTAATTTCTGGCATGTAGTGAGCAAGGTCTGGGTTCAGCATCCTTCAGTGTGTTCAGATAGGGGACTAGTGACTTTACCACAGGACACCATTTGGTCAGAAGCAACATGCCGGGCTCAGTGTAAAGACTGGCTAAGTAATAACTGAGAATCCAAATCACTGAAAATGTCATTTCGGATGATCTTATGGATCTTTTGGAGTTTAAAAATCCTTGAGTAAAAAATTAAATGCCAAGTTAAAGATGTCTGAAATCAAGATATATGATGTAACTGACAACCTTCAGTTACAAGTACAAGGGCTAGTAGTACACACCATTACTGAATTATAATAGCACATCTTCCTCCCTTTCTCCCTTCTTGCTGAAGTGTCGTTTAGAGGGAGTCATAAACTGACTAATGTATTAAAAGCCTAAAGTTTTGGCCACATTAGCCATAGAAAGACTCTCACAAAGGTCAGAGTGAACATTGTAAGAATGCCCATATTAGAACATAACTTTTCTGTTGTAACAAACCATAATGCTGCAGCTCACAACAGCAATAAAACTGCAGTGCTTCTAAATCACTGCATAAAACAGAATGACATATATTTTTTTCATGATAGCAAGGCTAGGAATATTTAGTCGGAACTGACTAAAACAATTCTTTGTTTAAATAGGAAGGAAGCCTGGGAAAAAATCAAGGAAAGCTGGATACATTGCACTTGGAGGGAGAGCGTTATAAGTCACTAATGACAATGTATTATTTTGAATGAGGAGAGGAAAGGGAAAACAGTGACATAGCAAAGACATGTTTTAACAATAACACTTTGGAAGTCTTATGAATAGACTCTTGACCTTTGCTGCAAAACACTGAGGCACAAGGGCCCCAACAGACGTCTACATTCATTTCACAAAAATAAATAGTATCACGCCATTGTTTTAACCCGCCAGAGCAAACACACATGTGAGGCTTAGGGCTTCAGTGTTGTGCTTCAGGCAAACACAGTGGCGACGCCTCAGAACAAAAAAAGTAAAGCACGATGGAGGGGAGATAGTGAGTTTCACTCAGTCCTTCCTGACTTCTCACTTTAATTAACAGGTTTTCCACGTTTTTGGAGTGGTGAACGAGAGTTTTAGTTAATTCTGCAGACTTCTCTCAATAAGCCTATTCTACCCTGACATAGCACACCATGTCAGTCTAATGTGTGGTACCGCAGATAAGGTGGGGAGCTGCACAATCATAGAGTTGAATAGTACTTGCAGAAATAATGAGCTACATTTCCGTATGCAAGTAAACACCTCAGTCATCAGCACACGACTACCACTGTCCAGCCAGGCCAGCGTCAGTTAAACAGACAAGCTTCTCCTGCTCCTTCTTATGCACAGGCAGTATTAAACTGTGTAGTCTCTGGGACATTACAAACATGCAAAACCTTACAGACTAGAGCAACATGTTACGAACAGTAGCTCTTCTACATATATACAAGTAATTTCCTTGGCTGAAAAACTATCAGCTTCCAGCAATTACAGATCGCCATTGCTGTAGAAAATGGGACAAAATGTGAAATGGAAATCATTTGCATTGAACTCACAGCCTATATTCACTCACATCCGCTAGCCCACAACACACACTCTGCTATAAGTTGTACAGCCTCCAGGCTTTAGCAAAGATCTGAATTTTCAAGGTGAGAGAAGCCAAAGCAAGGTGATATTTGTGATCAGCAATACAGTCCTAGGATACTATGCCCTTTAAAATAAACAAGAGGCCACAGGGGAAGAGTTTGTGAAAAGCAGTTCATTTGTTTTAACCACAGCTCACAACCAGTACTGGAAAGCAGCAAAGCAAAAGCATCCCTCAGAGCGGCACAGAAAGCTCATTGTAAGGAGAGCACGAGTGACTCAGGGCACTGGAATGGGATATGGCACCTTTCACCTCCAGGTCACTGATTTCCATCCATTTTCAACTAGCTGGGACTAGAAGTTATTACCATCAGAGGGGCGTTCAGTGAAACGAGTCAGTTGTCTCCACGCAGCCTGGAAAGGACAGCTGCCCAGATCACACAGACCAGCCCCGCAGTTATTACCCAACATGTACTGTTCTCCCAGGCTCCAGCCATGGCCATTCAGTAATCATCCAAATGGCCTGAAGCTCTGAAGACCACCAGGCATACACTATTGCCTTCTGTTTCACACAATGACAGGCATGTTCACCCACTGAGAAACAGACAAAGGCCTTCTCATGTCCCCTTTGTTCCTCAGTTCTTTCTTCCATTAGAAAGATCTGCAAGAAATGTTGTCCACACTTTTTTGTAATTTTTTCCACTTTTGCCAAGCCCAAGCATCGAAAAGTGATTGGCCATGCCACAAAAATCATAAGTAGTAAAAAGCATATTCCATTTTATATTGTTCAGTTCTCTTTTGATTTTTGGATTTGGCTCATATTTTCAACTGCTTTTTCTTCTATTTTTTTCCTTCTTTAAGGAATGTTGAGATACTTATACTCACACAGATCCCAAAGCACAGCCTTCAAGGAATATTTCAGACATTGTGATTATTTCTTCATAAAAAATAGGAGTTTGGCAACACTGTAGGCTCGTGCTGATTTAACACACTGATACTCACATTCCATGCACAGTGCAAATGTCAGTAACTCACTCCCAATGGAGCTCAGAGGAGGTTAGTAAAATGGAGAACCAGCTATAACATGCTTGGTTCACGGCCAGAGAGATGAATATTGGGTCTTTGTCTATTGCAAGTCTCACAAAAAGGCCTGTGAAGAAATTAAGACTCTCTGGTACAAATTCAACAGAGCTGCGGACTCAGTTGCTTTTTACCCGTCCCTGCAGAGGCAGTTGGAGGCTAAATCTTTGTGCTCTGTTAGAGAGCATAAAGGTCCCTTGATCATTTCACAAAAAATATTTCACACTTTTTGTTTTGACTCTGAAAGTTAATTTCCCCCTTCGTGTCATTATCCACCCTACAAAAGGATTCATTTAAAAGATTATGGCAAAGAACACTGTGCCTTCAGAACATGAATTTCTTCTTTCTGTGGTGAATGGAGTTAAATCCAGTCGGTGGCCAGTCACAAGCAGTGCTCCCCAGGGCTCAGTATTGGGGCCAGTTCTCTTTAATATCTTTATCAATGATCTGGACGAGGGGACCGAGGGCACCCTCAGTAAGTTTGCATATGACACCAAGTTGGGCAGGTGTGTTGATCTGCTCGAGGGTAGGAAAGCTCTCCAGAGGGATCTGGACAGGCTGGATCAATGAGATGAGGCCAACTGTATGGGGTTCAGCAAGGCCAAGTGCCAGGTCCTGCACTTTGGTCACAACATCCCCACGCAGCGCTACAGGCTTGGGGCAGAGTGGCTGGAGAGCTGCCCAGCGGTGAAGGACCTGGGGGTGCTGGTAGACAGCCGCCTGAACATGAGCCAGCAGTGTGCCCAGGTGGCCAAGAAGGCCAACAGCATCCTAGCTTGTATCAGGAATAGTGCGGCCAGCAGGAGCAGGGAAGTGATCGTGCCCCTGTGCTTGGCACTGGTGAGGCCACACGTTGAGTACTGTGCTCAGTTTTGGGCCCCTCAGTACAAGACAGACATTGAGTTGCTTTTGCGTGTCCAGAGAAGGGCAACAAAGCTGGTGAAGGGTCTGGAGGACAAGTCTTATGAGGAGAGACTGAAGGAACTGTGGTTGTTTAGCCTGCAGAAGAGGAGGCTGAGGGGAGACCTTATAGCTTTCTACAACTACCTGAAAGGAGGCTGTAGTGAGGGGGATGTTGGTCTCTTCTCCCAAGTAAGAAGTGATAGGACAAGAGGAAATGGCCTCAGGTTGCAGCAGGGGAGGTTTACATTGGATATTAGGAAAAAATTTTTTCAATGGAAAGGTTGTCAAGCACTGGAACAAGCTGCCCAGGGAAGTGGTTGAGTCACTGTCACGTTCCAACCTGAGAGGAGGAGGAAGAGTGACCAAGGTTCTAATGAACCCCTCAGACTAAATTAAGGTGAAATGACACCAAACAATCAACTAAACACTGTATTTCAATGTAGAAGTAACTTGATCTTGAAAATGCACCTTGAACTTGAAAACATGGAAAAGCATTGACAGTGGGGGTTCTTATTAAAAATATTTATAAAAGAAGAAGAGGAAAAGAAAGCAGGGTGGGGGGAGGGGAGAAAGAGAGAGATAGGGAAAGATAGGGAGATATCACCACCCTTGGATCCAGTGCCGGTGACGACAGACATGACGCTCCTCCGGTGGTGGGCACACCAGTCTTTTTGTTGTAGTGTCTTTTATAGACACTACACTTGCCCCGCCTTCATTTATGCCTCCTGTGAGCTTATATGATTCTTGTTCCAGAGTTTCATGATCTTCTGCACAGGCACCATTGTAAGGGATGGTCACGAGGTGTCTTTCGGGCAGCCATAAGCCCCTTCCTCAAATAAACTTTGTATGACCTCAGCAAATTGCTATGTGAGGCCCAGCAGAACCTGGGACTGCACATCTTCCAATGTGCTCCCCTCGCTGTGTCCATCATTTTCCTATCTGCAGTTTGCTACATCCCACTTTACAACCATGTTTAAGACATTAACACTTTCAGTCCCTTACACCATCCCTGGATGTATTTAAAAGACATGTAGATGTAGTGCTTCAGGACATGGTTTAGTGGTGAACTTGGCAGTGCTAGGTTAAGGGTTGGACTTGATGATCTTAAAGGTCTTTTGCAACCCAAACAATTCTATGATTCTTGCATTTGCATAAATGCCCTGTAATTTATTAGCCCATTATGTGCTTCTTCCATGTCCTTGTGCTTCCTGTACTTCCAGGCTGCCCACTACAGCTTCCCAGAGTTGCTGGCCACTGGCCAGGACCACAGAAAGTGGCTAAATCAATCATTTCAGCATTTAAATCACACCCTTCCCCCTTCTATCAAGGAAATGGCCTGCAATTCTCATAGATGTCACATTCACGAATGAAAACCTAATCACTGCCCAGTCAAGCCGTAACAGGACAGCGCTGGACCTTTCCACACAGCAGTCAGGCATTGCAGGGCACTGCAGCAATACACCAGGGTAGCAAACCCACTCCTGCTAATCTGGTAATCCAAGATCCCATGTCAGCTCTCCTCTGACTTCAAGTCCTGCAAGCTGTTCACTGGAAGCTTTGTCTGACATCAGAGTAGGCAAAAACATTTTACCTCCCTTATAACTCCGGAGACAAGCACGAGGCTGGAACTATAAATGCTTCCTTCCCTGGAAACATTCAAAACCCGCCTGGACAAGTTCCTGCGCCCCCTGCCCTAGGTGTGCCTGCTCAAGCAGGGGGGTTGGACAAGATGATCTCTGGAGGTCCCTTCCAACCCCTACCCTTCTGTGATTCTGTGAAGGCACTTGATCCTAGGAATGGAAGTCATAGTCAAAAATCCCTAGACAAAATTAAGCACTTAAAAATTTAGTTTCATAATACATGACATTCAGCACCGAAGTGAAGAGTGAAAAGAAGGATGTGAATTTTTCTGCTACCCAGCAAGAGGTTCCAGTGCAGAAGAAAGATTCCTCACACGAAGTTGACAAATATGCTTGGATACTCGTTATTGCTTTATATGTGTGTGTCTTTAGTTTTTAAAACATGGCTCAAGGAGGAGCTGTTGCCATTTACTTTTAAGCTCCCTGTTCACTCCCAGGACAAATGGCATTCAGAAGAGCACCTGGTACTTCAGAAGGCACACCTTAGCTACCACCTTATGCACTCTGTTGGGTAACGTGAAAGAACAAAGACAATATTTAACCCTTTTGAAACTGGGCACACATGAAGGCAGGCATGTAAGATTCAAAGGCTCAGAAAGAGCGTGTATCATTAAACCTGTCACCACAACCCAGAAAGAACTGTTATGGGCTCCAGTCCCGGCTCCCAGGACCTGCGTGCGTTTGCTGATAGTGATTGGAGATAATAATGAGAACAAACATCTAAGGCATTATATGGATTTTTTTATAGATCACACTCACAGAGTTAAGTGTCTGCAGTGAAATTTAAGTCTCGTGTCTGAGCCTCAGTCAATAATAGGCCTTGTATTTGTCACTATATTACACATGAAGTATGCCTTAATGAGTGTTTATGTGCACTCCAGAGACTTGAGCAAGTATCTGAGCCAAAATTGCTAGGATCAGCAATTTTTCAGTGCAGTATCCTGTTTAAAATAATTATTTCAGGGTGATCTAAGACTCAGTATTTTTTCCCTGGCCTTTCTAATAAATGCAAAGAACTAGATTTCTAAGGGACTTAGATAATGCTAAAAAAGTTGAGGTATTGTTAATGACATTCTCCTGGAATGCAGGACACTGGTTTAACTATTTCTCCTGCCTGTCAGCTGAATTGGGGCAATCAAACCCCACTGATTTGAATAAAACAAACAAAAAAGCAAGCTAAAATAAAACCCCACTCTTGGAGTTTAGATTCTTCTTACCTAGTTTGACCTGAACTCCTTTGTCTTTTGAGGCCCACTTATTGCTTGGAATAATAGTTAGGTATTCTTTTATTACACAAGAATTGCTTGAAGCTATATTCCTGTTTCTAATAAAATAAAGCTTTAAATATAGTAGATTATTTTCTCCACCCTGTCTGACGTGAGCTATAATCTGATTTTTTTTCCCTTTCATGAACACCATCTGTTTGTGACCATTAAAATCCATTTTCTATGCCGAAGAGATGGCAATTCAGAGGGATGTGTTCAGCCACTGTCCCAACAGTACTGCCATTCCTAAGGGATCCATTACAGTCTGACACACCCAAGTATTTATGAGCCATAAACCGCCTGCCTAAAATGGCGATTCATCACTCCATGCATGGGAGACACTGACAATGACAGAGCATGTTGTAGCTGCAAAGGTGGTGGGGAGGAACTCTGTGTGTGTGTGTGTGTGTGTGTATGTGTTAAGATTTTTTTGAACCAGCAGTGTTACATAGCATCAGGGGGTTTTTTCACTCTGGCACCTCGTTTCCAAGCCATTTGCTCCAACAGTTCTCACAGCCAATGTTAAATTAACAGATGTCTTGGAACTAGACCCCGAATGAGGTAGCTACAAGGTCACCACTTCTTTGCATCATCATCTGCTCCGGACTCAGTGCTCACTTGGTGTCAAAGCAGAGGGTCCAGCTGCTTTTTTTGGTGCAATGCTCCCATCAGGGCTGGTTGAGGGACAGGGTGCCGCTCTCACACTGGCGTGACTGAGCACCCTTCTCATTGCGTCCAGGTGCAAACATGCACATGAACGAGATTCCTACAGACTTTTTTTGCCTGCTATCTCTGAAGCAGATTGTATCCCCCCCATTACAAAAGTGATGTTGTTAGAAAACTGATTAGAGAAGCAGCACTGTCTCTGAGGAAGTCAGACAAGGCAGCAAATGGGTTTTTCCAGCTGAGATTTAATACCAAAGACAGATAAATTCAAGACTTTTGCTCCATATGGCAGGTGGAGCATACCACATAGTTCCCACACCCACACGAGGAACTGCATAAGGGAACAAAGAAAAGGAAATACTGGTAAGAAAATATAAGTGCAAGGACTGTCTTGTATGAAAACTGGCTCTGAACGCTTCCAAAGCTTTGTGAACTCAACAGACTACTGTAAAATTTAGATGGAATTTATATACCAACACCCAAAAAATCACAACCACTGTAGGAGCCATTTTATTTTTATACTTGCCAGCCTAATATGCTAGCATTGCGCATGCCCAGATAAGCAACCGTCTTGGCTAAGCTGTGCTTCTCAGCACCTACCACCCTTGGGAGATTTACAAACAAGGCTCCTGCTGCTTACATCCCCCAGGGAACCCAAGCTGACAGGCACGCTCAGCAAACACCCGCACACACCGACAGCATTTTGTTAAGCAGAAAGCACTATAGTCACAATTCTGTTTCATTAAAAAAAAAAAAAAAAAAAAAGACTGGGAAAATTAAGGACAAATGGGAGAAGGAGATTTTCATTCTGGTCCCAGATTTAGTAACTGCTGTGCATTGAATAAGGCATCAAATGACAGACACACAGAGACACTTGGGACTGAAACTGCGCTGCCCACCCCCATCCCTTGCTAAGTGTTTTCACCAGTGGATTGCAAAGCCTGAAGTCCAAAAGCCTGTTCCCAAGCATTCCTCCCCTCTGATCCTTCAACTGCTTTTTCCACAGTGGGACAGCCTCAGCGGTGCTCCCAGCCTCCCAGCAGCAGCCTGGGCATTCTCCCTCAGGCCCCAGCTCCTCATTTTCCTGGCTAGTTCTCCCAGCAAAGTAGGGAGATGCTGTATAAAAAACCACCATTACCTCTGGTTACTTTGAAAATAAATGCATTATGTTATCACCTGCATCCAGTGGGACGACTTTAAGCCCCTGCTGAGTCCTGTTTTGGTCTGAGCATCCTGCAGGGTATGTGAGCTGGTAATAGGTGCCTACGCTTCATAGTGTCAGCTATCAACTAACTTTCAGGTACCTTCCCATTTAATGCACCGTTCTGACTGCCTTCTCCAAGCACCTCCCATGAAACCTGTACGTGCAGTTTAGATGCCTAATTCATATTGATAAATCCCAGGCCCCAAAACCAAGAGGATCGCCATTCTTCAACCTGGTAGTGGATCTGAGCCCATAGTTCCTTACGGCTGTGCCCCTTAAAGACAGTTAATAGGAGAATCTTCATCAGATGCTTAGTGAGGTGCCACTGAAATGGGAGCATCCTAAACAGCAAGAACAAGGAGACAAAGAAAGACAAAGCACACAGGGCTCCTTCAGTGACTAGAGGAAAAAAACATTTGCAGGCCTGCTGCAGTCAGTTTACATCTTTCAGTAAGTACCATTTTGCCACGCTCACAGGAAACGTGGATCAGAGTGCAGCTTATGCATTTTACATACATCAAACTGTGGAAAAAGCTCTTGGACGTTTTCTCCCTATTCTTGGGTTATACCTCATGGACTAATAATTATAGACCCCTGCAGCAGCTGAGTAGTTTTTTCATCTGTATCCTATGAGATCAAAAAGCTGTATGCAAGTGAACCCTAGTAAAGAAGCACAATGCATTCTTTGGCTGCTCCCAAACACTGCAAGCTCTCTGATTTTCTCTGCTGCATTAGGCAAATGAAGAGGAAATAAGACCCACCTACACAGTTTGGTTCTAGCTCTAAAATTTATGCGTTTCAGATAGTGAGAGGTTTAGGGGATTAACCCAGCTATTAGTAGGTAATGGGAAAAATATTACAGTGTGTGCTATTCTTAACAAATACTATACAAGCCCTGAGTGTAAATATATTGATAAAAGAGTCAGGAGTTAAAAAAAAAACACCTGCCACCCCACAAAACATGCAAACTATTTGCTTTCAGGGGCTTTGGCCAAAGATGTAAACAAAAGTCTGAAGGAATGCACATTAAAAATTGTGCCTTTTCTTGGCACGCTCAGTACTGAGACACGCTGAAACTCTCATACGTGGGGAAAGACGGCGGCTTGCAAAGCTTGTGGCTTTCTGGTGTTTTGGCCGGCTGACAACGACCAGGCCGAGAGGGCGTACAACGGCTGGCAGCGACGGCTGGCGAGCCCTCCTCGCCGTGGCGGCGGCGGAGGCGCCGGCCCCAGGGCAAAGTGAACCGCTGGACGCTGTCGCTCGCTGGAGTGAAGAGCATCCTTCGGGGGGTACCCCGAGCGTCCGTACCCCTCCTCGGCGACAACAGCGGGGGCTCTGGGGGCTGTCTGCTGGATTCTACATACTACCGAGAAATAAAAGGGCGGCCATTCACTGCAGAGAAAATGGCTTAATGCTCTTTTTATTGCGTGGATGTGATTTCCCTTCCATGGCAAGCTCCGCTTACCACCCTGCACGGACACGGAGCTCTGCACATGCGTGGGCACGTACCGCCATTTACGTACTTCTCCGCAGGGTGTTTCTGCATGCTAATTTAGCTGGGCGGCACTCCTCCCAAAGCGCCGCCGGGCGCGGCACCGGCATCGCCGCCGCCGCCGCCGCTGCTGGGGGAGGAGACGGCCGCTCGCCCTTCCCCTGCACCCCGCAGCCACCCTCTCCTTTCTCTCCCTCCAAGTCCCCGACGCCGGAATGACAGAGCTACGGAGCAGGTCGCATCCCCCCGCGCCAAAACACCCCGCCCTCCCCCGGGGCTCCCGCCTCCCTCCCCGGCCGCAGGGGCGGGTTCCCTTTGTCAAAGGCTCCCGGGGGCGCCCCGCCCGCCCAGCCTCCCCCGCCCCGCCTCCGTGCCCGGCTCGGGGGAGCACGACACACCCGGTGGGCCGTGGGGGGTGACAGTTAATGGCGCCACCGGGGCCCGCCCCAGCTCGGGCCCGGCCCCCGGGGCGGCACCGTCACCCCCGGCGCGGGGCGGGGCGGGGCGGGGCGGGGCGGGAGCCCGAGGCGCCGCCGCCGCGCACTTGGGCGCCACCTACTGGCCTCCGGCGGCGCCACAGCACCGCTGGTGCCCAGCAGGGCGGGGCCGGAGCGGGGCGGGGGGACCGGCCTCCCCCTCCCCCCCACCCCGGTCTCTCTCGAGGAAAAGTCGCTTCTGGAGGCATTTCCCTGCTCTGGTTTGGGGGTTTTGTTTCCCCCGTTTCCTGTTAGCTGAGCTGGGCTTTGCAGCCGCCCGCGGGCAGCGGCGGGGGGAGGGGAGCAGCGGCCTCCCGCGACAGGCGCAAGTGATCCCGAGTTTCTGTACCAGCAGCTGGTGGAGGAGCGGAAACTGCAACGGGAGTATTTTTTTCTAAAAGGAAGACAATTTGCTTCCCCCCATTTTTTGGGTAGTACATCAGCTGCACCGCTGTTCGCCTCACTGAAGAAGGAGGGCGTCAGGTAAGGACACCGAGCTGCGTTCCTCACCCATACACACTCAACTGGAATTAGCTGTGCTGAATTTTATCCAGAAGATTTGCATTACTTTAAATGAAGACAAGCTGCCCCTTCCAGGAGGATGTTGAAATGACAGGGGATCCGGTCCGAGCTTCACCTCCCAAGCTATCGGCAAAAGCTAGTTTTCATTTCCAGACATTTCCTTTGGAGTCACTGAGAAACCCTGACCAAGGAGCACCAAGATGCTATGAAACACCCCTGTTCTTGGCAAATAAAAACATCTCAAAAAGAGTCTGAGCTTCCGCTCAGAATCTTGGCTCTGCATATTCACTTCTTGCTTTGCTGTTCGTGCTGCAAAACATCCTTCTCATTCTGAGAAAGCAGGAGCTGCCATCACCTTCCTACTGGGAATAACCCTTGGGCTGAGCACTACATCCTGGTGCCACTTCGTTAGGAGACCTAGGAAGGCCTGGCAGCTCCTCCCCAGCTGAGCAAACACAGAAGCCCCCTCTTGCTAAGGGAAAATGGGAAAATAGAAGGACAGCCTTTCCCATGCTCCTCCCTCACCATATGCCTGGCTCGCGATGAAGACAAGTTACGCACATACATATGCAGCTGTGAGCAGAAGGAGGGAAGCAATTTTCTCTGCAGCCACGTATGACAAGGACACAAGTGAAACCATCCCTTAAATTACACAGACAATATGACTCAGCTACACAGTGCTGTGGATTCATCAAAAGAATCTAGCTGCTTTCTGTTTAAGTGGTATTCTCCTCTGGTTTTGCCCAGTCCAACTCTCACTTGCATGAAGAACAGCAACACCCTAGAGCTATTTATTCACGTGTTCTTGGAAAGGGGGTGGTTATTGTTGCTGGTGGCCCTCAGAAGAAACACATGTTAAGATCTAAGGAGAAATTGAAAAGAAACAGCGGCCATTTGGTACCACTGGAACAGTCATTGGACTGTTCTCCAAGCGTGACATTTTCAAGCAAGTGTTGATTTGTGGGGTCAATGAGAAGCTAACATGGGTGGGAAGAAAGCTGACATGAATAATATGCACACACTGACAGGCTTGACCAAAGTTGAAAAGTTTATAGGCCATCTCATAAAATTTCCACTGATCCCTTGTTGTAGGCCACATTGGAAAGGTCATATGAGGAGCCCATCACAAAAGGGTTCATGTCACTGGTTTCTCGTTCTGACAAAAAAAGCAAAAGAATCCATACTTATGTCAAGCCAACTATAAGCTTTGAACCCAAAATGGGAAAAGTCTTAAAAGTAACATCTTTGAAGAGAATGATGTTAAAGAGAAAACACGCATTGTGAATGCAGACACCGGTATTTGAAATATGGACAGTTCATGGCTGCTAAACTAAGCATTCACTCCATTTTCCCATTTTCCTTTTTGTGCTAATCTTGCCTCTGTGGCTGGGGCCCACGGGGTGACTCACACACCTGCAAGGACGCGTTGCAGCCATCTTCCTCCATTCCTGAAAGGCACAGCTAGTGGCACTGCTCCCAGGCAGAGACCACTACCTGCTGCCAGGATCATAGAATCATAGAATAGTTTGGGTTGGGAGGGACCTTTAAAGGTCATCTAGTCCAACCCCCCTGCAGTGAGCAGGGACATTTTCAACTAGATCATGTTGCTCAGAGCCCCGTCCAACCTGACCTTTAATATTTCTAGGGATGGGGTATCTACCGCCTCTCTGGGCAACCTGTTCCAGTGTTTAACCACCCTCATTGTGAATTTTTTTTTTCCTTATATCCAGTCTAAATCTACACCCCTTTAGTTTAAAACCATCACCCCTTGTCCTGTCACAACAGGCCTTGCTACAGAGGTTGCCCCCATCTTTCCTATAGTCCCCCTTCAAGTACTGAAAGGCTGCAATAACGTCTCCCCGCAGCCTTCTCTTCTCCAGGCTGAACAACCCCAACTCTCTCAGCCTGTCCTCATAGGAGAGGTGCTCCAGCCCTCGGATCATTTTTGTGGCCCTCCTCTGGACCCACTCCAACAGGTCCATGTCCTTCTTGTGCTGAGGGCTCCAGAGCTGGACGCAGCACTGCAGGTGGGGTCTCACCAAGCGGAGCAGAGGGGCAGAATCACCTCCCTTGACCTGAAATGAGGGAGGATGCTTGCACAGATGGGCTCCAGTCTCAGCAGGGAAGCATACAGCTGAGAGGCAGCTAGAAACTGTTTCTTAAACCCCTTCTCAGCTGTGATTTGCATTTGACCACCAGGCAGGTAGCTAGCTCCCCTCTGAGCTCCAGGGGCTCTGGGAGGGCTCCAAAAGCAAGTTAAGGGGTGTCATGGGCCTTTGGGGTTTGCCCAAGGGTGCAAGTGTGGAGTTAATGTTGACATAACCTTTATCAGCTTGAAATACTGCAGCAGGACCTGCGCAAAAACCTCTGAATAAATTGCATTGTAAATTGCCAGAGCAAGATATTTGTGTCTCATTACTGGTTCTGCCACCGGATTACTCTGACATATTTCAGTCTCTGTGCTTCTGTTTTGCCCATCTGCAGGACAATATTCTCACCTTTTATTGCATATGGATTTTTTTAACATATATTTCAAGGATCAAAGCTGTGGGCTGGATTCCCAGTGTGACAGTGTTCTTTTTTCTATTTTGTTAAGCACCTAGCATCATACCTAGTGCATGCTTTGGCTAGGGTAGAATCAGCAGGAACATCCACTTTCTTCTCTTTTTTGGCGGAATATTGGTTTCATCCATGTGAAGCTTCAGGATATGATGGATCTTAGTGTATGTTGTTATAGAGCATGTGCAGTACTGCAATATGCAGATGTTAGGAGCAGCAATTAGAAATGATTTGGAAATAGTTATAGTAGAGCTTATAAAGAAATTAATTGAAGTAGTTTGTAATTAAAAGAAAATATTAATATAGTTTTGGAAGAGACTTTTGCTTTTATTTTGAAGAAACAAGTAATAGCAAACACCAAAATAATCAGCTTTATTATATCATCTTGGTAATACTAAGGCAGTAATTAAAATCCAACTGTGTTCTTTATAACACTGACGGGAATCTTGAAATTAAGCCACAAAATATTCAGCTGTGCTTTTTTTGCCTTTTTTGCAACACAAGCCACATAATTGTTCTTAGGCATCAGTTTTTTGAAAACTGAAACTTCATTTTCCTTGAACTCTCTCTCTGTGGTAAAGGTGCATGAAGTAAAAAGGAAGTCAGATGGATGTTCTTGAACTAAAAAGGTCATTAAGCACCAAGCACATTTTCACCAGATACACATTCATGTTTTCTGGATGAGAGGTAGAAGCAACTAAAATACATGATAAGCCAGGCACTGTTGGTCAGTGAAACTTTTGTTGATTTGCATAGGGTCTGTCTAATACTGTAGCCTATAATATATGAAGATTATATACCCTGAGCCACTGTTCTGAAGATTATTTTTGTTTCCAAAAGGTTGGTTTAAACTTAAACAAAAAGCAAGGAAGTACAACAGAGATATTTGGAACCTATCTGTATTGGTTTTGCTTTTCACAATACATTTTTAGTGAACTTTTTTCCAGCAAAAAGTCAGATTGTCCTTGAGGCTTTAGTGCCATGTTCACGCCTCCAGAAGCTTCCTTTAAAAACTTGGTATGTCCCAATTTATTTTTTTTTAATATTGTATTCTTCAGAATTAAAAAAGGCCAACTAAATGAGTTATAATAAAGGGAATATTTTGTGGGTCAAAATGAAAAGCAAGATGTGTGAAGACTGTAGCAGATGTGCTCTTATGCTTAAAGTGAAGATTAACAAAACTCATTCAGCAAGTGCAGTCAGAGCAGTGAACTCAAGGAAGAATTCACCACTTCATACACATACGCCATTGTCACTGAGTCAGAAACTGGGAGTAATGACACCAACATATACATCTTAAAAATGTTTGGTATGAACGCTCTTTCCTTTCCCTTTGCCCCACAGTTCCCAAAAACGCAACTCTATTTTCAGTTTGAATATCTTCCAGTGAACCACCTCCTCTGAGTGCAATATAATAATTCATGCTGTAAGGTACTGCCATGCTGAGAGGATTGGATTAGACCCATTAAAGACCCTAGGCTGAGATGTAGCACTCTCTCCAAACCTTCCTGCTCTCTGTTTTTGCTTTTTGCTGCCGTACAGCTGTTCAGTGCATGCCCACCAAGCCCATTTTAGCTAGAGACACAGGAGGCCGATTCATTGTCCACATTCCCCAGTCGGCCACGTGCTTTCTGTATGATTCCAATCAAATCATGCTCAGACCCTCCAACACACAGAGGAATTTCTGCCATGTAGGAGTCAGGCACCTCACTGGGCTTGGAAATCTGAGCCATAGAATGTCTGTGCTTCTGGTCTTTCCCCGTGTGACTAGGTTTTGAAAGAAAAAAAACCGCAAAGCCTTCCGTGTTTCATATGGAAGCCAAAAGAAAAAAACTCATCTAAGACTGAGACACTCAGTGATGGAAATCTGAAGCAGGGTTAAAAACAAATATCTGAGAAAAAGAAGTCTATGTGGAAAACAAAAGGGCACCTTCTATAAGGCTTGGCAAGGATCCCACCCCACTGAGAACCTAGTTATTAAAATGAAGGGATAAGAGTGGACTGGCCCAAGCAAGGGCAAGTGGTGGCTGTCATCTCATATGTATGCTCAAAGCTGCTTTTCCAGCTCAGCTCCTGCATTACCAAAGCACTAATCACTAGGATTCCTGTGGAAGAAAAGAGACGTGTAGGTGAGAGTTTCTCTGCCCAGATCTACCACTTGGGTTATTTTCCTAAGGTAACTGTCTCTTATAAGAAAATAAATGTGTAAAGGAAACACAAAATTTTGAACTTTAGTAGCGTATGTGAAGCTACTGTAAGGGTTTTTCCCCTGCAAACCCACAGGGAGAAATGCTCTATCATCTCTATGCGATAGATTTCTTCTTGCATGCATAGAAGAACTCCAGTTTCTTCACTGCTTAGTGAGTTTATTCACTGGTCAGATAGGATTGATTATGCCTTAGCATTAATTGGCTTGACTTACATATATGGATTTCTTTGCTTTGAAATGTACTTTTACTATCTGCTTGACTTTCAGTCCACAATCTTATCAGGAACAGAAGAAATTGAGTTGCACACTACTGATGTTCTAATACAGGTTTTTACAAAGCCCCCAAATCTGGAAGTGGTACAAGAAGGTAAATCACAAAATCATAGAATAGTTTGGGTTGGAAGGGATCTTTGAAGGTCATCTAGTCAAACCCCTCATGCAGTGAGCAGGGACGTCTTCAACTAGATCAGGTTGCTCAATAAATAGCTTATTCTAGAAGAATGGTGACAAAATAATTCATCATTAGAGGAGCAAATAGAAATAATTGTTTACTGGCAAGCATCTTAATGGATGCCTAGAGACTTAGTTACGAGCTGCATATGCTGAGCACCAGCCACCACCAAACTAACCACAGTTCACTCACTTGGATGGGAGACACTCAGGCACCCGCATGTCTCTGCGGGTCTCGGCTCATAATAAAACTTATTCATTCTGTAATGTTAACTTCCAGATGTTGCAACTGGGTGCAAATTCCAACACATTAAACATGCCCCAGTGAATTAACCATCTCATTTAATATGAAAGGTTTTCTTGTATCAAAAAAACAAATGCAGTCATCACCATGGGTCCTTAAGCATGAGGTGCTACAGTCATACAACAGTCATTCATTAGGGGTAGTCCGACTAAGCTTGTTTAAACAAACTAGTTTAGTACATAAACTTTCTGTATATGCTTCCTTGAAAGAAGGAGAATTCCTTTCAGAACTGGCATTTTGTATGCATCTGCAGCCTGTCACATGGATATTGTCTGCTCTCTTAAGGTGTGTCAACGCTTCTAAATAAAAGAAAAAAACAGGTTGAGCAGGCTCAAGTGCTGGATTTCACACTGCTTAACTGGCAGCCTCCTCTTCTGCTCTCGTTTGCACCACGCCAACTATCTGACTCCAAGACTCATGCTCTGGAGGGGACTGACCATAAGCATTTTGGACCTGAGCCTGTCTATACTCTTGGTCACAGAGCTAAGGTTCAGAAAGCTGGTCCTGTTTTATTTAGCAACATAGGCACAGCCTTGATTAGTCTGGTTTTGTTTTTCCTGGTAGCATGAAATAGCTCAAGATGAAAGTCTCTGAGCATTTGTGGGACAAGGGAGCAAAAATGCACCATCAGTCAACTGCTATCCATAGAAAACCTACAAAGAGGTTTATCTAAAAAGCAAACACCTTGCACGTTCAGAGGCAAAAGCCTGAATGAACAATTGAATTACAGACTCAGTCATACCTTAAAGTAAGGGATTTTGCATTCCTAAGGATGCCTAGGAAAGTGAATTCCCAAATAAAAGGATCATACATTGAGAGCATTCTGCTATCGGCTGCCCAAGACCCAATCTAGGCTGTCACCTCTAGGTCATCAGCCTATATGGACATTCATCCTAGTTAGACAGTACGCTGTGGAGTTTTTTAAAGGTCATCTTTCATCCCCTGCAATCTTGTGTAAACTGCCACGACTCCAGAGCTTTGCATTCAAATTGTGAATTCAAAGTGTGAATTCAAGCATGCAAACTCCTAACTGTACAGCAGGAACTTGCAGCAACACAATCCGCCTGCTGCTTTAAGGTCAGGCTAGGAGTTCTCTGTCGTACTGTCAGAGATACCAGTCATCAGCAAACTCCCAAATGTGCCCATTCGGGTAGAAAATAAAACTCACCTCAGTGGCAGGAGACAGCATGTGACTCTTTCACAATATTTACATATATTCCAGTACCATCAAGCATTGAAACACAAAAGACTTTGGAAATGACATATGTAAGGATCTTTTCTCCATCAGCTGAATTTGTGCTGAGGTTGACAGCTCACAGTGAAGTCTGTAGCAGAAAGCAGAAGAGAAGCCCTTACCTCCTGTACCTTCCTGACATGTAACTGCATTTCCCCCCTCCCTAGTCATAGACACCCCACATCTGCCCGCTCTGATCCAGCCTTTGTACGGAGAAAAGTAGTTGCACTAGTTAAGTTTGCTATAGCTTGGTAGCAGGCATATTTAGTATGGTAGCAATACCCTAATGCAGTTCTCTGATGCCCCTCTCCAAATCCTCATTTGTGATGAAGATGTATTTATTCTCTGCTTGAAAATGTTTACTCAACAAGCAATAATAATTCCACGCTGCCAACCATCCGTGACATTTGTTGCACTTTCACAGGAACCGTAATTTCCTTTCACAAAAAGGAGGAGTTCTGGCAGCACGACTCAGCAAGGCAGATTATCTTTTCTGCAAGACAAACTGCCTGGGGAAGAAACACCCCATTTTGTGAATATATTTGAGATTTTTTTCTCTCCAAGAAATTCTCAAAGTTTTCAATAAAAAAGAATTAAGACAATCAATGATAAATTCGTAGTACAATCCTGGAATGGATGCAAGCTTTGTGTTTATGGCATTCATTAGGGATATAAAGAATCAGTCCTGAAAAAGAGACTTTGGATGCTGTCTTTCTTCCTCCCCTCCAAATGTCTTTACACCGCCATATTTAGATCCTTCACATAGGATACAGGATAGTCATGTTCAACCCTTTGCTCCAATGTGTATTTAAATTATTTAAACTTAAAGAGCTCCACCAGGAGCAGTAAAAGAAATCTGACCCACAAAAAAATCGTAGCCTTCATGGTCAAGGCAATTGCCATTGCCCTTTGCAAATTGTGTCAGAGCAAGAGCTGAACATGGGGCTTACACCAAGCAATTGTCCTATTCACTGTATCAGTGACTTTTCTGAATTGTGGCTGTGAGACACTTACTTCCACCTGGATATTCCAGCATGAGGCGAAGAAACCCTTCCTGACTAAACCTGCAAAAAATATGGCCTGTTCCCAAGAAACACTTCTTTTGAAGTATAAGCCATTTTCAATTTTCATAAGAGAAGCCCTGGATGAGCTGTACTCCCACATCTTCGAACACTTGCTGTTACACATAGCAAAGCTAAAGGGAAACCAGATTTGTCAACAACCCTTATGATATCTAATTTTTTTGTTTCCACGTTGGTTTTCTTCTTATCCCAGATGGGGCCATCTTCTCTGTTCTCCCACCATTCCTGAGAAGAGCTTAGCTCCCGGGACACTAAAACCCTTCAGCACCGGGGCGGCCCCAGCCCTGCCATTGGGCACCTCCCTGGGGCCGGGGCCGGGCCGGGGCCGGCCCAGGCCGCGGGCCCGCGGGTGGGCCCGGCTCGGCGGGGCCCGTGGCCGGGCAGGGCGGGGCTGTGGGGAGCTGGAGGCCGGCCCTGCCGCGGCGGCGCTGGGGCAGGGGCTGGCGGCCCCGGGGGGCTGATGTGGGGTCCGGGGTCCTGGGTCCTGGGCGGGGTGCGGGGGGCCCCGGGGCGCTGGGCAGGGGCAGGCAGGGACATGAGTGCTCTTAGAGCACTGATACACATTTGAAATCCTCTTTTCTGTTTTGGGCAGGCAAACATGATTAATGAATGTGCACTTCTTATTGCCTTCATTACCCAAAGACTTTAATGGAGAATTTTATTTTTAAAAATTTTAATCATTTTTATAAAACATATCCAGCTTGCCAGGAATTGCATTAAGGACTATTAAGGTAACCATACACTCATGGAAAAAAGCTATATTGAGCAGCTGGAGGTCACCTAGTGCAATCTACTCAAAGCAGGGCCAACTTCAAATTAGACAAGTTTCAAAAATCTCCAAGCATGTTGTTTCATAGACCTCTTTGGGCATCTGTTCTTGGGCTTAACCCCTCCCATGGTAACAAATTCCTCCCTACATTCGGTCAAAATATTTTTGCTGCAGCTTGTGTCCATTGTCACTTGTCCTGCTACTGTGTACCTCCAAGAGGAGTCTAGATCCATATTTTCTGTAACTATCCATTAGGTAGCTGAAGACAGCAATTAGACTAACTTACCCTTACCCCTGTCCAGGCAAAGCAATTACAATTCTCTGCTTCTCCTTGTATATCGTATGCTCCCATTTTGTCAATATCTTGCAGGTACCGAGGAACCTGAAGCTATTTCAAATGCAGTCTTATGAATGAGAAAGGAGTAATCACTTCCTTCAGCTTTTTGCTACTGTAGCCCAATATATGTTTGCTGTAAGGACGCAATGCTGCCTCATGCTCACCTTGTCTTCAGTGTCCTTTTCTGTGGCAGTTATCTCTACAGTCCATCACTGGTACAGGACTTTGTTTACCTTCATGGTGTTTCTGCTAGCCCATTTCTTTAGCTGTCAAGGTCCCTCTGAATGGCAGTCTAGCCCTACAGTGTATTAACTACTCATTCTAGTTTGGAGTCATCCATGAATGTGATGAGTATACATCCCATCCCATCAACTAATTTGTTAAAGAAGATGTTAGAAAACAATATAATCCCTAGCATCAACCTTTGAAAAATGCTGCTTTTATCAGACTGCCAATTAAGCTTCTAAACACTGATCTCCACGCTTTGAGCCAAACAATCTAACCACCTCATAGCCCAGCTGTCCAGTTTGTATCTCCTCCATGTGGATATAAGGATTTCTAACAAACAGTATCAAGAGCCTGGCTAGACTCAAGGTAGTCTACAGCCACTGCTCTCATCCACAGAACAAATTATCTCACTAGCAGCACTAATTAGGCTGGTCAGGCAAAATTTGCCCTTGGTGAATCCACATCGGCTCTTCCCACTCACCTTCGTTTCCTTCACATGACTGGAAGTGGTTTCCAGGATTTTCTCCCTAATTTTCTAATGCACTGAGGTAAGGCTCACAAGCTTGCTGTTTCCCAGATCCTCTTTCTTACCATTTTTGAAGCTGGGCATGACATTTCTCTTTTTCAAGTCATCAAAAACCTGCTATCAACATGACCTTTTAAAGATAAGAGAGGAGTCTAGCAATGACATGCACCAACTTCCTCAGCACCTTCAGATGCATCTCATCCAGGCAGCTCCCTGAACAAGCCCCTGAAGTCCAGGGTCTTTAGACTGCTATTCCCCTTCTTTAAGTCCATCAGGATCTGCTTATGGTCACTGCAGCTAAGACTGCCTTCCCATTCCATGCCAGTTCTTACATATTCAGGACAGTAGGTCAGCAAAGCATCTCATCGAATTTGTCTATGCAGCACCTGAATCAAAAACTTGTCCCACATGTACTCCAGAAATCTCATTACTTGCTTGCACTCTGCTATGGTGTCCACCCGGCAGATGTTAGAGTGGTTGAAGAACCCCCTGAGAAGCAGGGCCTATGATCAGGGGACTTCTTCCTTTTATTTAAGGAACACTTTGTTCACCCTCTCTTCTTGACTAGGCAGTGCATAGCAGACTTCTACCACTGTGTCTTGCTTTGTGACTTACCTTCTGATCCCATAAACTGTTGACAGACTTATTGTCCTTTCCATAGCAAAGCTCCATGCGTCTGATAATTTCTTTGTGTAAAGCATAACCCACCACAGCACCTTAGTAATGGGGTCTATCCTACAACATCGTGACTGACTGAAGAAGCTTTGATGTATTGTTGCAATCTGGTGAATGGTTGATTTCCCAGTGCTTTTCTTATAAGGCTTACCTGCTTCGTAGCTCTGACACAGAGCTGACCATGCAGGAAGACGGCACTTTTATGCTTCCCTCTTCTTACAGAGCAGTAATCAACTGCTTTTAGACAGGTCACTTTTTCGACAAGCAGCTTCTACAGTAGTTCAGCAAATGGGAGATGTTCTGATGAAGACTAGAATAAATTTTCTCATTCTTTAGCTAGTGGAAATGTAACTTTTCTCAGTCGCTTTAAGGTTGTGAAGTAGCATTTTAAAAGAGCATCTTAATCCACTGCTTGGCATTGCAAGTTTCACACATGGACCATCTGCCTCTTGTTTATCCTCCTCTCATGGATATTCTCTTTCATTCTCACCTCATATTAAATTTCTGGCTGAAGATATGCTGAACAGTTGGTCCAAACAGCAGAGCCACCTGATGTCTATTTTCAGAAAACAAACGAATCTATTGACAAGTCAAGGACCAGACCTTTTTTCACATGCACTTCTGAGCAGTTATTGACAACAGTGTTGCCAAAAACTCTGGACATAATGCTTTATGAGAGTAATGTCTCACTAATCTGAGAAAACACCTCATGACTTTGTCCAAAGCAAACTCTTGAGCATTACAGCTATTATTCTCTAATGAGTTTTAAGGATTGTATACAAACCCTTCCTTCTTCATAGCCGATAGATAATAACATTCTGCATGATACACAGAAAATAAAGGTAGTTTTATATCATATATGATATTGTATCTGTATGCCCAGTGTGCATACACATGCATATCTACAGCTTTCTGGTGTCTCTCTCAATACAAGTACAAACATAGTATAGAAAGAGAGGCCTTGGGAAGGTATTTGTTTATAGCTGCTTTAGAATACATCATAAATTTCTATGTAACATAAGGAAAAAATGTTCAGAAGTTCCTAATGAGGTAATATATTGAATACATAGAAGAACAGGAGACTAGAACTTAAATTTAGTCCCAGCTCTGGCACTGCTCTGACAAATGACTGCCTGCCTGCACCACAGGTTCTTCAGCTATAAAGCTGAGAATACACTGGGTAAGACTCTTGGGGACTGAGTTACTTGGTAAATCTCAGAGCTAACCTGAGCACCAGGACATGAGCCAGATAGCTGCCTTAGTTTACTAAATTAAATCGCTATTGCCACCTACTGGCTATATTGCAATATTGATATAACAAATTGGTGATTTCAAGCGTACAAAATTAACCACCTGTGTTTTGTCCGTATGAAAATAATATACAATAATAATAGAATAATTAATAGGTTTTTTTTCAGTGAGGAAATGATACTTAACAGTGTTTTCTCTTTTTACAAGGTATATCGGTAAAGCAGTTTTGTACATTTAGAAGTTCCATCATTTGGCCATATTTGGCTATGCTAGAAGGAATAATATGACTATTCATAAATTTAATTCATGTCCTGGCCTGCCTGTAACTGCCCCTTTTCTTAGACACACAAGTTGTCTGAGGCAGGAGGGCACATTTTTGGCCTGTTTACCTAAAGCAGGATAGATACCAATCGCTGGCTGTGTGTAGGTGCTAGAAATATCACCATATTTAAGCATGGCTATGGTCATGGTCTGCCTGAAGAGTGGGCATGCATCAATAAATATACTGCATCATTTCTGCTGTTAGTAATCAACGAATTTAACTGCAGTCAACGTACTTCTAATTCTCCTACATCTACATCCAGGCACCATGTTATGAAGAAAAAAAATCCGTTATATAAGCAGAGTTAATCATATCTGCAATATTTTCCCAAGATAATCCAAAGAAGGTAGAACAAGAGGTATTTCAAGGAATTTCAGTAAATGAGAAAGAAAGGCTGCTGTTAATTCTGTCTAACCCCAGCTTTGCCAGTAAAAACTCAAAGAGTATGCAGGATGAAGAAATTCACCTTCATTCACAGCAGCTCAAAATTTTATCTCCTGCCTTCTTCCAGCTGATTGTTGCTGTATCATCTAATGAACATTATTCTACCGGTTCAGCCAGTAAAGTGCTTTTTCAAAGTTTTGATGCAAATTACATGACTTAGTTTGAAAAAAAAAAAGTATAAATGTCGTTGGCCTAAATTGGTACTGAAAGAGGTTGAGAGTGCTCATCCAACCTGCATCAACTCTATGGATAAAGACAGCAACCTTTGACTGCTGAATGGTGATGTGTAGTTGCAGAAAGTAGTTTCTTGGTTCAGTTTAGCCAGACTCACAAGAGGATGTTTTCACACATCCTAAATTCGAGCCTATTACATAGTGTGAATGTTCTCATTCAGTTGTGAAGTAATTTTACCATTTGGCTTAGTCTGCAGTACACTGAAATTACTCTACTTGAGAATGAAATTATCCACAGAGGAGTTTAAGATATTGTCATTTAGGTGTATCGACTTTATATGTTCAGCTTATTTCCTTACATTTATAGATCGTTCCTGTGCAGATAAGCCCTCTTAAGTTTCACGTATGGATATGTCTTCAAATTTCATTACTGTCAAGCACAATGCAGTCAAGGAAAATTACACATTCAGCAGAAACCCATATTAGATAATTACATAAATGCTCTGTAAAAATTGGCAGCAGCAGTCAGCATTTCAAGTGGGACACATACCAACAAGCAATCTCAAACAAACAGCTACTTGACTTTCATAAACAGAAAACTGCTCGGTCCTTTCCTCCAATTATTGGGATTTACATTGAGAATTTCTGTTGAAAACAGAAACTGTAGTCTTACATTAAGAGACCTCTGAAGCCATTCTACAGATGATGCTTGGGGAACAAGCAGTTGATGCTAGCTTATTTTAGAAAGCATCTGTAAAAATGTTTATGAAGGATAAACTATCATGAGTCCCTAAACAACATTAGGTATTAGACCATCTCCTGTGAGAATCTACAGCATAGTGAAGTACTATGCTATTATGTAATTACTGTAGCCTCGCAGCTTGCCTCTTTACCAAGGGAAGTTTAGGTTCAGGAATGAACTTGGCCATAGCTCTGCTATAGCATTTAGCTTGGCAAGCACAGATGCAACAACAACCAAAATGCTTCTTTCATGATGCCAACATAGCTATTATTTTTTAGCCTGAGGGACTATACTATAGGTCCATTTTAATCTGGCTATGTGACGCTTTTGTTTTAATCTGTCCCCTGTGCGCTCCTCCCTTTTGGTAACTTTTCAGAGCTATGAAAGTTACCTGTGATAGGCAACTAAAGTTGCAGGTTTTTGGCAGCTAGGAAGAAGATTAACACAATGCACAGCATGGCAAAACAGAATAGTTAAGATACAGTGAGGACAAAGTGTTATCTTTTGTTTAAGCACAACCACCCTGCAAAGAGAGATGGTGAGGGGACAGCCATTGTTTGCTGGAATCACCATGAAAATTAATCTGTGACCAGCCATGGGATGGCGGTCTTGATTCACACAAGTACAGCTTAAACACCATACTGCAGAAAGCCTTGCATGTCCACAAAATAAGCAATTCCAGGCACTTACTCTTCATCCAAATCCGTAGCAAGTTAATCAATTCCTTTTCTCTCAGCTAGGCTTGGTGTTATTAATGCTACCAAGACCTAAAGGCTGAGAAGTTTAATGTTTCTCCACCAAGCAACAGAGATGCCTTTTCTAGAAAAATCTTATCTTATTCCAGATTTCAAATGCAGGCTAAAGACACGAGCATTCAAAGATAATTTAGTAAAATGAAATGGTATAAGGTATATGCAGTGGCATAAACAATAGTGGCACTTTTAAAAAAGTAATCAATTTTATATTCAGATTCTTTATACTCTTTAAATTCTAATTTGTACATTATTTTCTATTTCAGGTGCATTAAGTTTTTTCTCAGGCATCAGATGAAACTTCAGGGGAGCTGCTGTTGAACAGGTCCAATTAAAAGAATTTTATCAGATAGAGGAAGTAAGCTGTAGCATTAGAGATGGCAGTAGAATAAAGGAAGGTAATTTTTTTAAAATACAAAACCTTGTCACACAACAGTGGTGATAACCTTGTAGTTCCCAGTCCGCAGATCCAATTCTGATGAGTTTAATAAAGCTGGAGCTGAACTGTCTTCAGGTATGTCACAGACAACTTGAGGTCTCTATGCAAAAACAGGAGGTCAAGCAAACATGGATTGCATCAGCAAAACCACAAATAAATAATGCAGCAAAGCACCTTAAAATATTCCAAGTTTCAGCTCTACATTCTGAAACTAATCCAAGTTTACAAAGTGTTTTCCATCTTCAGACCTATTTGAATTAAAATTCACTCTGTGAAAAAAAACAGCAGACATCAGAACAAGAAATTACAACCTATAATTGTGTAGGGACAGGCCATCGCTCATGAACATACAGCACTACAGTAGATTACAGAAACAGTGAAAAATGCCTCATGATATGCTTTGAACTCATTGACTTGCAGGAACATATTTCAGACTTGCTTGATTGCTTACCAGTCCCTATCTGCTAGGGGATATGAAAGTGTGTACATTGGGGCACATAAAACTAGCTAAAGTTCTAATAGATGTAAAGTCGAAAGACTTTAGTTATTCTGTGTCTTTTCAGTCACCTGGAATTTCCCTCAGCCTTCTCTGAAGATTAAAACAAATTAAACCAAACACTTTTATTAAAATCTGAGACTATATCCAGCTTTGAGATTGCCTCAAAGGGGACTTCCAACCGAAGTTGAAACCACAAAAGACCAGAGAACAGCCAAAGGTGTTTCTCTGAGAGCTGTCGGGCATTGCATGCTGCTGGTGCTGCATTCTGATTTTCAGAAGATCTGCACCTTTGAGAAATGCTCCTACCAAGTGGATGCAGCTAATCCAATCATTGAACTGGTTTTACTTGTAGCATCCTACAGTTAGAGATTATGTTGAAAACAGCAGAAAGGCTGAATTTCCCAGTCATGTCCTGGATGTTTAATTTTTGTTAAGTTCACAAGTTCTCTGACGACCATTTACCAGATGCCTGATATAGTGCTCTGTAGGTGTTCAAGCAGAGAAATAGTGTAACATCTCTGGGTAGTTATTAAGTTCACAGCTTCATTTACTCTGCACTGACTTCTCTATGCAAACAAGCCCTATAGCTTAAGCAAGATCAAGAGGAGAGTGTGTCTAATTGACAAGTGAGCTTTTCTCTGAAGACTTTACTCCAGGAACCTGAAGCTAGCAGACAAAATATCTTCCGTTTAAAAAAGGCAGCAGTTAAGGGTGAGTAGCTGAGCCCTTGTGGGAAAACCCACTCAAATGGCTTGTTTTTTTCAAGCAAATTAACTTATAAGCATATTTGGTGGTCATGCCATAGTACTGTATAGAGCTCTAGACCTTCATCTGAACTAAGGCTTCAGTTGCACCGGAGTTGTATTAACAAACTGGCGCTGATCCCGTCACAAATACGATACATGTGTTTAAATGTCTTTTTCAGATACCTGGCTGCATTGAAATAAAAGTGTTTCTAGTATGGCTTGCTTGTCACATACAGTATGTACCCTGTTTCTACAAAAATGCAATATTCACAAATGCATGTTACTAAAACCCCGGTCTCATTGCTTTTAAACAGGGAAGCCCATATCACGAGGCAGGTGGGGCTTTCTGTGTTTTAACATCACCTAAAATACCTACCTTCCCCAAACTGAACCCATAGTCCAAATTAGAGGCTGCATTATTTCACCTGATGGGTTGCAAAGTACAAAAGCAAATGAAGATGAGTGGTGGTACACCAGTACTAGTGTACCACCACCCCGGACTAGTGACATTCAGAAAGGCTAAAAGCATGACAAGCCCAAATAAGATACCACAAGCATTTACTACCATTTCTCTGATCCCCTTAGCTAAGAGCAAAATATTTGTTTTGAAAAAGTTTTGTGCATTTAAGTTGATAGTTTGCTAGCATTTTTGTATCCATGCTGTATGTGCTTAAGAAAATTTTTCTTTCTTTTCAATATCTGTCTTGAAGGTGTGAAGTATAGCTCTGAGTAACATTTATTCTATAACTTCTTGACATGGAGACAGCTTTTATGTACCACTTAGGTGGTAATTCATCGCTGTGTATATAGTATAATATTTTTGAGTTTTGTCAAGTTTTCTTTTGAACCAGACTTTGGTAGATGTTACCTTTTCACCTGGGGAAAGCACGTGCCCCCAAAATTGAAGATATATTTAAACTTTTATGTAAAGGTAAAATAGAGGAAAAGCCATATACCGTAGTTAAGCCATAGTTAAACATTTTGTAGCTTAACTTTTCTTGTATATAACTACACTCTATTCAGAGGCTAATATCTAAGGTTGAACAGTTGGTTCTCCAGACAATCATGCAGTAGACTAATTATGGAGAATATGTGCATCCCAGTCAATGCACATCTCTTGCCTGCCTTCCAAGTTCTTAGCTGTGTAGAAAATATGTAGGTCTATTAGACATAGTATAATAACAGGAACATTTTTCCCTTCCTTGATTTTAAGATGCTGAATCAGAAACAGAGGAGGGTGTGTATACTGTTATGCTTTTTAAGTTGCTTGGCTGCACACAGAATGTATTTCCTTACTTCTCTTTCATCCACAGAGTTGTCCTTTGCAGCTGAAAATTGTTACTGTTAACTTGCAAATCCTGTTAGCATTACCATAACATTCTGCTTCCATATACTCATCCAAGCAAACAGTAACGCAGACCAGTGTCTACCACCACATCTCTCTGCTTAATCACTACAGGTGAAATGCTTTGACACTCCAAAATCATTAAGGAGAAGCTTGGAAAAATACTGGTTTTCAAAATATAAACTGTTTCCAAAATTTGTGGTAACACATGAAAAATACTCCATCACAATTCTGAACAAAATGATTACCTTAATAAATCATCTTTGCCATTTAAGGCAATCTTCTATACCTCAACTCCGGTGTTGTTATTGTAAGTCAGAAAACAAACAAGGTGAAAAAATAGGAACTGTTAGGAAAAAAACCTGGGTGTTTTTTTCCAGTTACAGTTCTTTTTTGCCTTTTCATCAACACTTTATCAAATAGTAGGGAGGTTGAACCAGAATCATTTTGGCATGTGTTTATTAGGTGTTTCTTGATGATGAGCATCTACCTGTGCATCCTACTCAGGATAGAGAGTCAAACTAAATCATTCAGTCATTACTGAATAGATATCATTTTCTCATGATCTTAGAAGGTGACGGTGTTTTAAGAGCAGAGGTCGCCACTTCAGTTCCTGTTATTCAATTGCTAATGCTTAAGAAATCTTCTCTGAAAATAAGCAAATGAGTATATGATAGTATTTGTTGGATTCACCAGCCCTCTGCAAAACTTTAAGGTGAAGGAAAAAGACTGTGGCCCTAAATTCCGTTTCCTCAGCAAAGAGCTACTCCCTGAACAAGAGTTATATATTACATTGAGATCTTTACAATGGATCTTGTGCTCAAAAGCTCCTCTAACTTTTCCAGTTATACCGCATAGTCTAAAAAAATATATTATCTCTACCTACAAATATTATCCTACACACTTCCTCAGAACACCATGCCACAGTAAAATACTACTACTACATATTTCATTTGGCATTTGTTGATGATTATAATGAAACAGCTACAAAATCATTGATAAGCAATTAAGGCTTATATCAGCTGAATAGATCAACCCTGGCAATACCTTCTTATGCAGAAACAAAAGTTGGCATCACAGTCTTCTATGATGGTAGCGCGCAGCCCAACTGCTAAATCACCACTCTGCCCCATAGCTTTTCCCCAGTTGCAAGGGAATAGCATTCATCCTATTGCCTTTTTAAATTTTTTTTTTCATGTGACAACTGGCGGGCTGCTGCCCAGACTTTGAGAGTTCAATGCCATAAACAAGTGCAAGAAGATTCCCTGATCTAATTCCCTGAAGCTCTCTAAAATACAAATGATCACTGACAAGCAAATCAAAGGCTCAATCCTTACCAAGGAACTGGAGAAGAAGGGAAAGGAGCAAAAAAGAAAGTTGCAACTAATGTGAGACAGAGGAAGTTGTCCTGATGCTTGGCACTAAGCAGCATTGGCACCAGACACAGAAACGCACATGCCATTGTATTCCATGACATCTCCTGTGTGTGTGGGGAAGGGGGAATAGCTCTGGAAATATTCAGAAAGGCTCAGTACAGCTTAGGCAGGTTAATCTTCCTTGTTATGAGTTTTGGCAGAGGTTTTCAACATATGGTCTGCAGAGCACCAATGCTCTGTGAAACACTTCAAATGGGTCAGCAAACATATCTGAGAAGAGTGAGCCTAATATTAGGAAGCTGCAGCTTATACTCAAGTCTGAACTTCCACTTGGGAAACAAACAGGTTCTTCAAGCTGGTGAAAGACTGCAAAGCGGTGCTCCACTACACTACTGGGGAGAGGCTTTTGCAGGGCATGTGGATGCAGGGTTAAGCAACTGCTTAAGAGTAACCTGATGGTCACTGTTGACTGTAAACAGAACCCAAAAAGACTATCCTCCCTCAATCAAAGCTAATATTTGTGAATATCCATTGTAGGACTCCAGGGATCAACATATGGGACTCCAGGAATCCACCTGTCTGGAGAGCAGCTCTGTGGAAAGGGACCTGGGGGTCCTGGTGGACAGGAAGCTCAACATGAGCGAACAGTGTGCTGCTGCGGCCAAGAAGGCCAACAGGATGCTGGGTTGCATCAAAAAGGGCATCTCCAGCAGGGAGAAAGAAGTCATTATCCCGCTCTACTCAGCGCTTGTCAGGCCACACCTGGAGTACTGTGTACAGTTCTGGTCCCCGCTATACAAAAAAGATGTGGATAGGCTGGAAGGGGTCCAGAGAAGGGCCACCAAGATGATCAGAGGACTGGGAAGCTGCCATATGAGGATAGGCTGGGAGAACTGCGTTTGTTCAGCCTTGAGAAAAGGAGGCTCAGAGGGGATCTCATCACTGTGTACCAGTACTTAAGTACCCTGGGTAGCTACACAGAAGACAGAGACTCCCTTTTTACACGGAGTCACGTGGAGAGGACAAGGGGGAATGGACACAAGTTGCTCTTGGGGAGATTCCAGCTGGACACGGGAGGGAAATTTTTCACACTGAGGACAGTCACCATTGGAATAATCTCCCCAGGGAAGTGGTTGACTCGGCCACATCAGACACTTTCAAGATTCGTCTGGGCAGGGTGCTGGGCCATCTTGTTTAGACTCTGCTCTTCCTAGAAAAGTTGGATTAGATGATCCCTGAGGTCCCTTCCAACCTGGGATTCTGTGATTCTGCGATTCTGTGATTTAAGTTTGTGTGTTTACAGGCCTTGTGGAAGGAGTATTAGTGAGCAAATCAATGAATGCAACAATACAGATCCATTATTGCTCATCGCCATACTGCTTCTCTACATTATTTCTCATGATCCCCCAATTAGCAGTGCTTCTTTATTTTCCCTGGGTTTTCTTGTGGCAGATACATGTATCTGAATAAGACTGTTTTAATAACTGGAGGTATATTACTATTCCAAAGTCATGTCATCACAGCCTATTGTTGCGAAGATATGTCGTAATATACAATACAAAACTATCACAGATTCTTCAACAGGGATTTAGTCCGCAATCAAGCAAGAGGAGAAGACGTTTCACTCATTTACTGCAGTCTAAACAGATGAGAACTGATGAAAAAAGTACTTGGGAGCATGTTTTGTGACTGCAAAAAGGCAGAATGTAACATTTCTTGTGCCTGATCACAAAGGATCAGTTTACTACCGATACTAATGAAAAAATTCCTTGAATTTATGTGGCAGAAATCTAAATCAGGGTATTGTACACTATTAACTTAATGCAGGCCATAAATATGACAGTCCTTACAAAGACAAGCAACTCTGCATTTGCTGTGTGGGGTCTGCAAGAACACAGAGAGAAGCCTGTGTTTTATAGAGAATTGGTCTCTTTTCCATTCATACCCTAACTTGCTCTGTGCTTACCTCAGCCCCCTGTAGCTTCATCTACCCAGTCATATCATTACAAGAAAAAAGGTACAATTTTACAACTGCTGACTTTGCAATATATGCAGGACCTCTCTGAGTGGGCTGCTCAGTGTTAGTGGATAAATGGACTCCCAATACACATGCAGACTTAAAATACAGCTTGATAAGGAAAAAAAATCCAAACTAGGAAAACCTGAATATATGATAACCCTATTCATACATCATTTTCATTTTGCCATATCAGATTATGTTGCACCTGGATGTTTGATGTCATCAAGGATGATTTAAATTAAGGTTGTGTAGCCTATCTGTTAACACAAACCCTCACATTCCCTCAGACTCTTCAGTACAAAGATGATATCTTTGACTTCTGTGAAGTGCCTGAAAGAGAGCACTAAAAAGCCATGAAAGATATGAGTATTATCTTCAGAAACAATGATGTGGTATACGAAGCGCACATTGAGTATATAAGGAAAATTTCTCTATGTTTGAGCAAAAGATAATAAAAGCAAATACAAACATGATAATTCCTTTTCTTCCATGAATTTAACCCACACAATGCACAATGAAGATACATTTCAGCTAAGCTGATGTCGTGTCCGTACCATAGGAAAAAGGTTTCAGTGTAAGAAAGTGAGAAGTGCCATTTCCAGTCATTATATTAAAACCTGACTCCAAATTCCATTAATCTATGATTCATGTTTTTGCTTGCTATTAAAAAAAAAACCACAACAAACCAAAACTCTGCTTTAATCTGGTGATTCTAATTATTAAAATCTCTGCTTTAATGTGCTTAAATCATGTTGCCTCTGGAGACTAGAAAAAAACTTTATAATCACTCTAAATATGAATTGGTCTTTTACACTTGCCATGTTTGAGAGTCCTGAAAGCTTAATCCTTACATTAAAAGACCTAGTCTGCCTCAAAAATCTCATCCCTGAGGCCAAAAAACTGTTTAAGAATTCATGGAGCATGATATGAACACTAGCATATTTAACACATTTGAAAACGTTATCAGATGGCCATAGCAGACACCATCAAAAGCAGAGTAGAACAAGCTATGTATAGTAAGTAGTACTTGAACAAACACTTTCCAATTGGGAAACAGTTGTGATTTGTAGAAAATCTGTTAACAGCCTGCTTTAAACAGATGAATAGTACTTCGGATCCCATTCCTACTGTATCCGCACACTGTTATTTCATGGTATTTACAACAACAAATTCTCACCAGCACCTTCAGAACTTGCAATGCTGGACCTTTACAAGGAAACAGAAATACCGCTGATGTTCCTCCTCAAGCAAAGAATTCAACCAGAAGAGTACCAGATCCCTCTTGATACTGAGAAATGCTACTGGCATCCCAAAAGGCAGCTTCTCAAACAAACAAGAAAAAGACAGACATGT
Organism: Phalacrocorax carbo; assembly: GCF_963921805.1. Taxonomy (NCBI): domain Eukaryota; kingdom Metazoa; phylum Chordata; class Aves; order Suliformes; family Phalacrocoracidae; genus Phalacrocorax; species Phalacrocorax carbo. Next base: position 135,481,759 of record NC_087513.1, on the reverse strand, counting down.
GAAGTAGGATAGTGGTATACTAGCAGGAATGCTTTTTGGTTTTTCGTGTGTAAACTTCAGTAGAAAGCTTTGTAAAAAAGCTTAGGTAAAGAGGAGACTTAAGTGGATGCAAATATAAACAGATGTTACGCAATGCATCTAAAAAGATATGTTAGAATATTATTTTATGGGGGAGAGTTTAAGTTAAGGACATCCTCTTTAAGAATATAACACATAACCATATTCCAAAACATACTTGGTTGGTGAGTAGGGTGAAAGCACATGAAGTGAGGGGAAAGAAATTTGCTACGCTAGTGATGAGTTAAAAATGTCTTATGGGTCTTGAACTGACACATGGAGGTTTTGGTGAAATGAAGAGCAAAAACCGCCAGAGACCACTCGATCGCTCTTGCAAACTTCCCAATTTTTCCTGCTTTTTGCCCTTTCTTTAATTTGAGTGATATTTACTTCTTCAGGAAAGGCTATTGAAAGGACATCAAAGCCTCAAGTGTCCTGATGACCCACACTAAGCAGGGACTCTATCCTGTGGACACCTCACAAGATGGGGGCTTGGGGGCTGAGGGCACCAGTCAAGTAACACAAGAGGCCATCTTGTACTTGCATGAGGCCCCCCAAAACCTGCACTGAAGCTGAATTCCTCTCATCCCACAGTTCTGGGAGAAGTGCAGCACCAGACTTAACTTGTAACAATTTAGGCTGAACTCAACAGGATTTTGGCGTTTTTTCTCTCCACCTGTGATTCTTAGGATAACTTTTCCATGAGGCATTGATGAATTCCAGAATCTCAGGCAACAGCAGTCTCCTATCCAGGATTGTAATTATCTGGGAGAAAAATGAAAGGTGTTTTCCACAGCCACAGGATGAAGCTCTTCCTATAGTTACCTACAGCTCAAACAACTGCTTCCACACAAGACCCCTGCTCAACCCCTCAGCAGGGCAGCCTGAATGACACATACTTAGGGCAGAGGCAAAGGGCAAATTGTGTATGTTACTCCTGCCTCTGAGCAGGAAATGGGGGGGAGGCAAAGGGACTGAGCACAGGACCCCTGGCAGCGGGAACATGGTGAATTCAGGAGTAGAGGAAGAAGACAGAGCCTCTCACATGACTGTCTGCTCTTAGCAAAAAGAACAGGAAGAAGTGGGCAGTGAGGAAGATCAGAGACGCTGGATATACACAGTGTCTCACAGATATTACACCATCCTTTCCACAGGCAGAAATGGGATGTTGCTGCCAGGGAGATCATGTAGTGGGACAGTGAAGGTAGGCACAGAGCAGGCTCCCAGTGAGCCGCGAAGCATGAACACATTTTGCTTTACGTCGGAGAGAGAGGAAAGCTGTAGCAGAAGTTACGTTGCCATGGAAGCACAGGAAAAAACAGAGCAAAGGACCCCTCCTATATGAGATTGGTTATTCTTTATTTCAAGGTGTTGGTCAACACAACGCAGCTCTGCTGTACTTACACAGCAGCGCAGCTGTTAGCGTTGTATTTCAGGAATATTCAGAACTTGATAAAGATCTCCTGGGGTTTTTTCCAGCCCTGTTTTCTATGATTTGGTGCAGGAGAACTTTGGCTTTCTGACTGAATTTTTTAACTGCCATCTGGGGATTTATTTATCCACTTACTGTGCCCATTCAAAGCAATTGTGGGCAATTGAGTTGAATGAACCTTGAGAACACCTGAGAGCCACAAACAGAGCTCTTCACTGGAGGAAAGTCACATTTTGACAGAGCTATGAAGGGGTTAATGGCTTTGTTCCATCAAATACAATGGGCCCACAGACAGTTGAGATATAAAGAAACTCTTTTAATAGAGAAGCAGAATGAAGGGTGGGGATTGCTTCAGCCCACTGCAGCGTGAGGACTGCAATTTTTGTTAGAGTGAAATCTAACATTGCAAATTTATTCTACACTTTGGAGCTGGGAGTGGGGGGAAGGGAAGTGGAGGAGTCCTTACTCTGCTTTCTTCTTTAGTCAACATATTTTGGGTACTTCGAGGTCCATTAACTTATTGTCCTCTTGGCTGAATTTTATTTCAAGTCTTGTCCTTTCTATGACATTTAGACATGCATTAATTTTCAACATTGATTTGGGGGGGGTTCCTGATCTTTGCATTACTGTGTATGAACCCATTTAAAGACTGGCAAGCAAACCACTACTTTAGGATGAATCCTCTAAACCTGTTTCCTCTTGTGCTGTTTCTTTCACTTTCGTACATGGCACGCATTCTAACACATAAAGAGAGATACATACATATATGTGTCCTGTAACTACTTGTGACATGGGAAATGCATTCACTAGCATACCAAAATAGTACATTATGCATATCTGTATGTTATAGCCTTTTTTTAAAAAAAGGAAGTTACTGGAATAACCGGTAATACTGGAGTTAAGCTATGTATTCTTTTATTCATAATCATAATATGCCTGATAAATGAATGCAAATATCACGAGGTGTATGCCTGTTTGTAAAATCACCATATCCTTCAATGCAATAATGCCTACGTTTCCTAGATCAGGCAGAGCTAGAGAAAAGCATTTTTCTGTTAAGTACAGAGTGACTGAGAATGAAGAGCCTGAACAGCTCAACTTCATTAACTGGCCTTTCATAAATTTTTTTAACCATTATTATAGTCAATTTATCAGTATCAATTTTCAGCAAACGACCATTTCATCTAAACTGGAAGCAGCTGTATAAATAAAAGAAAGAAAAATGACCTTTCTGAAAGCTGAATTACACATCCTTGTAGAGGACAGCATGTGCTAACACTCATGAGCTTCCTTCTGTCCTGCTTTCCATTCTTTCTGATCCTTGCATAATTTTGCTCTTACAATTGACTCTGAAATAAGCTTAACTCAGTGTAACAGTTGTTCTGCTTTATCCTTTGACAAGACGTGGTACTGAGCCACAGAATGGCAGCACCAAGGGAGTCCATGTGAACCGTGACAAAGAAGAAACAAACCCTGAACCTTTCTTCATGTCAAGCTTAAAACTTCTTTTTCTTCTCACCAATTCTATAACATTCCTCCTCATTCACGATGTGCTTGCAAATGTTAGAGGTTCATATTAATAACAAGAATATCCCAGGATGTTATGTACAACTAGAGCCCAGAGAATCTTATGTTTTACTCTGTCAGACTGCCTAACGGGGATCCCAACCTACCTCCTGTTAATTAACAAATAAAGCTGTCACTGATATCAATGGGAGCAGACCCAAAATTCATATTTGAATAGTGGAGTTCAAAACTAAACCTTTATGTATGATTTTGAACTTACGGAAATTTTTCATCATTTTAGCATTTCAGTGTTTTAGAGTTAACATAATAACAGTGTTTACGCACAAAAGAGGCATTTATAAAGAAGCTATTTACTATCTTATGCATGCACTTTAATTTTCCCTTTCTTCACAACCCAGTCCTTTCATGTATTTCCCTTTTGTCTTCCAGATTTTCCTTGCAACATGTTCTCCCGTTAAAACAGATTGAAAGAAGGTTGAAGGAGTACATGGGAGCAGGCTTTATGCTCTCTATTTCATATTAATTTCAATTTCATATAATTAATACTGTAATAGCTTATAGTTGCCCCAAATATGCCCCCTACATAGCAAGTGTAATGATTTTGAGAAAGAGGGAAATATAGAGAAGTCATACTTAAAAATCTTGTTTTCTAATTCCTCTGAGACTTTTTCTTAAGATAAGTTCTGAAGTACCCAAATTCTGAAGACTCTGAAGAGCAACCAAAAATGAAGGAAAAAGTAAACTAAACAAGCAATAGAATAGGAGTATTCTTTCACAAAACACTGACACAAACAGATACAGCAGAAATTAAATTGACAAAAGATAAGAGGCTTTTCTTTGGGGCCCTAAGGGAGTCTAATTAACTGATTTCTAGAAATGGAATAGAAGCGTCTTACTGATTTTACTGTCAGATATTTGGCTAGAAATCAAGAGCTTCAAAAGACATTAATGGGGAAAAAGGTAATGAAGCAGACAAGCTCATATAAACTCTGGGCTCCTTAATTTAAGAATTCCTGAGGACATACTGAAAGCAGACAAATGGTGGACTGCAAAAGAGAATCTGAAGTACCAAAGATGAATCGTACCAAAAATAGATTATCAGCAAAACAGCAATTTCCTTTCCATGTAGTAAGAGCTACTACCAGTCTGAAAAATAAGCAATAAAGCTCAGAAAATAGGTTACAGCGTTTGCTTTGACCTGCTGCGGCTGCTATAGGATTCAGGCCATCAGCATATCAGCATTGCATGTGGGTACATGAAATCATTAATGACATATAGGCACGCTGCCTCCTCATTTCCATTTATTTTGGCAAGGTCATGAAAGAGTTCCTGATGAGGATGCAGTATTCCAGATGATGTTACAACTGACAGAGCAGGCCACATGCTAGCCTTCATTTATTTGATATTGCTTACTGACTGAAGGTCTTTTCAAAGTTGAGTTTAGGTCAGTGTTACTCTCTATGATATTCTACTTTTTATGAGCAGTGTTGTCAGAGCCACCTGCTACAGGCAAAAAAAGGTCCATCATCTTCAGAAATTTACCATTTGTAAGCTAGAAAATGTAAGCTATTACCAAATGTGTTTAAAGAAAAATCAGAAAGGAAGAAGGTTGTTAATGGTGCTATACGCATTTCTCCTGAGACAATAAGCTTTCTAAGGAATGCTATTTATAATCTACTGTACTATACTTTTTAGATCTGGGCAGGTACAGCTCCTTTCCAAACATATATATAATGTAAATGTATACATCTAAAGTAAGTTTGGAGACAAAAATTCCAAAACTGAGATATTCAGAACTGTGATGGAGATACTCTGGCTTTCAGCAATACTCTACAAGGAAACATGGAAGCTATTTTTTCTGTAATAAAGCAGATTTTCAATTAGAGCTGTAAGCAATAAACTGTTCTTCTAATTGTAATTTTCATGAATGGTCACCAGTTTGCCTTTAGATGATCATTTTCAGCCATTCCCATACTACCTGTTTCCCCCTTACCAGATGTTTCTGCTCCCTCAGGTCACACACTGGACTGGACACATGGAACAACTGCAGAAACAGAAAACTCCAGCAGCAAATAATTTTCTGAAAGAATTCAGATGTAATCTCTTACAGTAAGATCCATTTCAGGTAGTTGCCTGCACCCTTGACTCTGCCTGCTTTTTTCTCTTTCCCATGCAGATGTCTTCACATCCCCAAATATGCCAAATCCCAATGCTGCTGTTTCTGTAGCCATACTGTAACTGATGTGATAAAAACCTCTCGCTAGGAGACAATAGTGGTAACTGCGGTTAATCTTACCCAAGCTTCCCTCCTCCACCCAGTAAATGATAGGCAATATTTAGAAGAACCAAGAAATATTTCTGGTTTCAATAGATATAGCTCCAGTTTTAACATATAATTTCTAAACTTCTAAAATAAATTTGACCATACCTGCTAGGATCCCAGCTCTCTCCCTTTCTACTTGTCATTAAATTTTTATGCTGTTTAAAATTTTTAGCCCTTAGAGCAACAGAATACAGGAATTATGTAAAATAAGATCCCTTGAGACCAACAAAGTCACAATGACTACAAAGCAAAAAGACAGAATGGTATTCAAGCACAGAACTTAATGTAAACTGCTATTGTAAATGACAGAACATTTCAGTAAATTGCTAGCTCTATATGGCAGTGTAATGACTTTAAGAGAAAAAGAAGGATAGGGAAAAAATACTTTCAGATAAAATCACTATGAATTTAGTTTCTATTTCAGGAAAATAAGGTAGATGATAAAAAGAAGTATTGCTACTGGGCTTTTTAAAGGGGGGGGGGAGATTAAAACCCAACTGACTCCTACTTCATTTATTCCACAGCAACACTTCTGGGATAAGACAATAGGCAAGTTACTTGCAAAGAAACTGGCTGGCTACTCAGCACGAGTAAATCAGTGTAGCTCCTCTGACATCACCTGACTGTTGTGAATGTGTAATTTCTCCCAGGCTGCTTCTTCAACACACTTACAGCACTTTTGGCTAACTCTGGAACTACATACCAGCTGAGGAAACAGCCTTGAGCAGTGCCAATCATAACATTTTTTAAATTGTGAAAAGTTTAAAATATCACTCAGGTCTAGCACGGAGTGAAGTCGTACGAATCACTGTATGATTTCCCCCCTCCTCATATCCTACACAGGAGACAGGTTCCTGGTGACTTGCCCAGAGGTACACCACATCTTTTAGCCAAGTAGGAACCAAAGACAGCTTCTAGCCAACTCCCTTTAACAATGGCCATTTCTTTTTTTTCCAAGGCAACAAAACTGTAGTTTCAAAATCACTTAGCCTTGAGCATTCCTGGACACACTCCTCTGCACCTGGAGCTGGAAGGATGTTTGCTATTACAAAATGCATTCTTTCCAGGCTTTAAATTTCAAGATGATGTGAATAGTGATAAAAGAGATGAATGTGTCTGTGAGTAACCGACAACTACTAACCTCATGTCTGCAAGAGATGTACATACATATATGCATACAGAGTTGAAACATATGCCATATATTCCCACATGCAAAATACTTAACAGTCCATTCTCATCCCTCTCAGGAATCTAGCCATGGTTAAGCAACAGTGTTAAGGAAAGAAGGGGACACTCACAGATTGCTGTGGGGAAACTAAATTACTTGGCATTTTTCTAGTTTAACTAGCAATGACCTTTCCAGTTATGTCCAAAATTGACAGGTCCATTTTTAGATCTGGCTTCTCCACTTCATGCCAGCAATTCTTCTCTGGATGCTAACAATAGTGTCATTAGCATCTCACGGGGCTATTGGTATCCATACCTCTGAGCGTGGCTCTGAGCAGACAGACCGCCAAGGTACCTTACAAAAATAACTAGGAAGCAGGTGATAACGTGTGTCACAGAGGTCAGTATCTGGTAGCTCCCAAATCACCACTTCTGTGTTGTCAGGTCCCATGACCTGTGAGCCGCTTTCTGTAGTGCTGAAAGCCAAAGAGCAGCGTGGAAGAAAGAGGCTGGGAGGAAACATTCACTACAATAAAGCCGTGTGCAGCTTTTAACTCAGAGCATGAATAGCAAAGGTACAGTTTCATCATAAACTTAAGCCAAAATCGACTAAATTTACATAGGAGTCATTCTGCTGACTTTAGAGCTTCGGGTGAGGAACAGTCCTTTAAAAGGTATATAGTTCAGCTCTCCGGTCTGGTGACAATCAGCTGGTCCAAGATACAAGAAATACAAACTATTCAGCTTTGTGTGTGTTTGCACAGAACTGAGTCCCAGTCTTGGTGGGTCTGCAGGCACCACCACAGTAAGAAAGATTAATAATAAAATCTCACTCATCCTAATTATTTTGTGGTGTTTCTGTTTCTTTATAATTTCACAGTAAGAGGGTACATGTTGTAAAGTGCTGTTCTCTCTAACAGACGGTCAGGTACCTATAGCTGTTAAACAGAAAAATTGTTCAGTCTTATCAGACCTCTTGAGTGTCCTACCTGAAATCAGACCGCTGCACTTAGACTGGGAACAGGCCCCAAAATACAGACTGCTCAAGAATCCTCATGCATGTACTAGCTCAGAAAGCTACTGGGAAAGGCAAATGTGAAGGGGAAGGATAGAAGTATTTCCATCCAAGAGAGACGTACAGATGTTTACAAATATTTCACACTTATTCTTCAGACCAATAATTCAAAAATATTACCAGCTGCTTTATAAACTGGGCAAAAGTTTTCATCAAAATTTTCTTTGCTGAAAACGCTAAACTGGAGCAAAGACATATTTCACAGATTGATGTGGTTGGCAGCTAAAGGATGATGCCAAGTACAGTGCTGGAAATATACACTCTATGCTTTACAGGTACTTTTTATGACGATAGCCAGACTATTTTTGCTAGAAATGTGAAACTTTGTGTTTTCTTTGTTTAAAATATTCAGCACTACTAACATCCTCTCAGAGCATTTGATTTGAAATGTGATAACATGGGGTTTTTTAATATAATTTTGCACATTCAATAAAAATCTATATTTTAAATGTTGTATTTGGAATTACTTATTGCTGGTAAATTCAGCTGATAGTTTCCCACAAGTCAGAGCACCTTTTAGGCAAGAACAGCTAGCCAAAAAAAGAAAAAAATCAAGGTCTTGTAGGTAGAAAATGAGAATGCCAAGAGATAGATGTTGCTCCTGTGCAATGCTGTAAAAGTATTTGCAAATTATTTCAAAAGTTCTGGTTTCCCAGCAAAAATCAAGCCTTGCTAATGGTTCCAAGCACCTTCTCCAGACAGTACTTAGCTCAAATGTTCTTCCTATCCTTTATCACGGCCCTAAACAAAATGCTTTTTTAGACTGTTTTGGGGTTTTTTTCTCCTTCTTTTACATCTTTGATTTTTCTGCTCCCCTTTCATAGCCTTTTACTTACAAGCTAATCTGGGCTTGCTCACTGTCCCTTAGTGTGCTGCAAATTCATGTCAGTGTTTGCTTTTGAGAATGATATTATTTCAGGTGTCTTATAAATGAGCTTAAATTTTCCTGCACTTATGTTAAAAGAAAGGCTGTGATCACATACAATCTTTAACAAAATAATATTACTGCAGAAGTAATAAGCTGAAGGCATGCAACTGCAGGTCATTCTGAGGCTCTTGGTACTTCTTGCTTCCTAAAAAAATCTATTTAGCGTTACAATTTCATGACACTTAGCATGCCTAACAGCCAACAGTAGAGAATAATTCACTCTGTACAGACAGAAAAGTTTCTTATCCAGAGAACACTTCACAAATATCCTCAGATATCATGTTGCAAAATGGTCTGAAGTCTCCTTTTAATCTATAATCATAAAGTTACAGTGTCAAAGTACTTTTCAGCAGCATATGAATTACATGTGAAAGCTTTGGTATAAATATTAACATTCCTTAGCTAATCGGTGAGAAGTGAGGAAATGTTAAAACTAAGACTTGTTCGTGCAGTCACCAAAGTGCATTGCAATGACAAGACCTGCAGTTCTCTAGTTATGAGGCCATATAACACTACAACTCAAAGAACTGTTTTTACTCTTCCACAGCCCAGCTTAAAGCCAGAAGGACCCTCTCAGATCTTCACCATCTCCTTCTACTGCAGAGGTTGCTGCAACTGTTTAGACGCTCCCTAATCAAAGTTCAGTCAGATTTATCTCATGGGTATCCTCCAAGACCACCTTTCCTAAGGTAACCCCTGTAGATCCGCTAAAGTGAACAAAAAATGCCTCCACAGCAGTATGCATGGGTGACATGAAGACTAAATGAAATACCAGATGCATGACACATTTAGAATTTGTGATGCTTTCCTACAATCTGATCAAAACACACAGAGTGCACCTACAGCCATTTATATGCAAATGAAAATAGTGCCACCAGTGATGATATTTCTTTTAGAGAAGAAAATACCTCTACTGCCATCATCCTCAAGGAATATTTTGTGTATTTGTAGTATCCAACCTCATTTGCATCTTGTTTTAGGACAAGAAAGGATGCAAACTGCATATTAAGCCAGTGAAAATCCTAAATAACTCTAGTACAAACTAGGCACAAGTGTCAGGTGCCTGTAATACTGCCATTCTGTGGGGAGATAGTAGTTATTCATCAGTTTAAGTCTGTTGAATTTTCCCAGAGAAAGTATATCTGGCCATATGTTAGAAGCCTCCCTTTACTTCTGTGGACATTGGACAGATAATGCCACAACGGCCAGATGAGACTGTCTGTTCCATTTAATAATGTGCATGATTATTGAGATGATAATGATTTGGGTCTACCAGAAATTTAGAGGCAACTGGTATGTGTAAAGAGGTGATTTGAACCAGATCCTAGAGTACAATGAAGGAAAGCAGTAGCTGAAAGTCATCTGCCCTGGTTGGGGTGTCTAAAACGCCTACGCACAAGCTAGCCTTCCTTGGTTCACTTTACAGCAAGGATATAGCCACCTTCAGAGAGCTGCACATCCCAACCTAAGATTGGTCAGTGTCATGGTTTAACCCCAGCCGGCAACTCAGCCCCACACAGCTGCTTGCTCACTGCTCCCCTCCACCACACCCCCGCCCCCACCCCAATGGGATGGGGGAGAGAATCAGGAGATTAAAAGTGAGAAAACTTGTGGGTTGATATAAAAACCAGTCTAATAGGTAAAGCAAAAGCTGTGTGGGGAAGCAAAGCAAAACAAGGAATTCATTCACTACTTCCCATGGGCAGGCAGGTGCTCAGCCATCTCCAGGAAAGCAGGGCTCCATCATGCGTAACAGTTACTTGGGAAGACAAATGCCATCACTCCCAATGTCCCTCCCTTCCTTCTTCCCCCAGGTTTATATGCTGAGCATGACGCCATACGGTGTGGGATATCCCTTTGGTCAGTTGGGGTCAGCTGTCCCGGCTGTGCCCCCTCCCAGCTCCTTTTGCACCCCCAGCCCACTCACTGGTGGGGTGGGGTGAGGGGCAGGAAAGGCCTTGGCTCTGTGTAAGCACTGCTCGGCAGTAACGAAAACATCCCTGTGTTATCAACACTGTTTTCAGCATAAATCCAAAACACAGCCCCATACTAGCTACTGTGAAGAAAATTAACTCTATCCCAGCCAAAATCAGCACAGTCAGAAAAATGTTAGGTGAGATGAATCACACTCTTACACCTGATTAGATGCTTCCATACAACTCTGTAAGAACCAAACCACCACCCGTCAGTCAGCGATAGGGGGTTATTTAACAGAATATATGTGGGAGCTCAACAGCTAATGCCTGCTGATTATCCAAGTGATTATCTGATCATTCAGCTGTTACCTCAGTCAGAAAGCTTCTCCGTACTTCAGTGATAGGTCCTCAGGAGGTCTTTTCTGACAGTTTCCTTCTTGTTTCAGCACAAGCAAATTCAAAGATCTCCAGGCTGTGAATCTTTACTTACAATCTTTCTTGTACAGTCAACCTATGCAATGATTTCCTTCAGCTATCCCATTGCTGACTTAGTAATCTTGTCTTTAACTTTGTTAAATGCATGACTATGCATAAGCTATTAGTAATTTAAGTTCAAAGCCAAAGCAATAAGAATTAAAAGCTCATTATTTATTCTTTATTTTACATTCCAACAGAAGAAAGTAATTCCTATATTTCTCTCCCCTTTTTACATAAGTGGAATTTTTCAACAACAGAAATTCAATAGGCAAATGTTTGTTACCAAAACCAAGGCTAAGGCCTTCTCCACCCATGGTGAATAATGAGAAACTACTTCAATGCTGCAAACATTCACTTCTAATTATTTTCAGGAAAATACTTTATGAATGTAAAGCTATGATTTTAGCAGAGGACACCCAGTACCAGTCACATTGACTGTGATTGACTTACTCCAACTTCTTTTCTAGGTATTAAGCCACAGCTAAATGCTGTAAATTAACACAAATCTAACAGTCAAACATGCATCCGACAGCATGTGGAGCCAGCACCAGATAAAACCGAGTATCAGATAGCAACTTTTAGTCAACTCTGTCCAGAAAAACTTCTAAATATTAAAGAAAGGTCTTCTTGTATGATGGCTTTGCAGTAGTAATGGGTGACCTCTCTACAAGTTCTTTCAATCAGTGTAACCAGTGTGCATGACAGGTTCCTTTTAGCAGCCTTTTGAGTGTGCAAGTGCCATTAACATCTCTGGGATACCAAAACAAGGCCTGACAACATACAGAAGGCAAATATTCATGAACTTTCAAGAGCTAAAAGAAATATGGGTTTATGTTTCAGAGCAATACAGAAGAAATCTAACCACTATGGAGATAGAAAAGCTATAGAGACAAAAGAGGCAAAGAAATGTCTCAAACCCCTTTTACTAAGTTGGAGAGGACAACAGGGGTGAGAAACATGGTTTGGTTTGGTTTAGTTTCCAAGAAATGTAGTCTCACAACAGGCACAATGTATTTTATGTTTTACTCTCAGGAGGCTGATCATAGAGTCAGGTCTGAAAAACCTTGTTGCAAGGCCAAGTTCCTCCCTTTGAGGCACATACTTAGTTTCCATTAAGAAGACAAACCATAATACCTCCCAGGCTAGGATCTGATCCTTTTCTATTCTTCGGTCTCCTGGTGGCTATTAATGGGTTGACTAGAACCGGAACACACTTTACTTGTCAAAGTTTCCTACTTACATGCCAGACCTGTGTGGAATTAATTCATTTGAATTATAAAGTTTCATTTCTCTTACTTGAAAAGCTTTCTGCAAATTAACCCCTAATTTGGTGAAGTAAGACACCCTTAACCAGCGTAATAACATAATATCACAGGAAATGGGCATTGCACAAAAGCAGGAATGTGTTTGAACTAGTCTCCATTAGTTTCTATATCCCCAACTCAATAATACTATGAATGTGCTCCTTCCTGTTCTGGTGCTTAAGAGAGGATAAATGGTACCTTGAGACCTGTATTTTACCACAGAGACACAGAAATATAGACATTTGTGATATTAAACATGTGCTCATGTGTTCATGATTACCATGAAATATGGTTTTCTTGTAGCTGAGGAAAGCAGCATCCCCCTCTGTTTAAAAATTATGTTCACAAGACCAGTTAAGAGCTCTGGCAAACACTGACTGTGACAGACTTGGTGTGGTCCAACAGAGCAGGGAGAAGCAAGAATTAACACAGCCATATATCCAGTTTTATATATACCACCTCACACCATTTCACAGTAGCATTCTCCTCAGGAAGCTCAGCGAGTGTAAAGCAATTCTGTCTACAGCAACAACTAACGGGACTTGGGTCAGATTCAGCCTGAAACATGTCACTCAACTGATAACACACAGTCACTGTGGCCAAATATCCACCGTCCAGCCAAGCAGAGAACGGGATACGGGTTCCTCGTTTAGCTCATCATCTGCAGTACATTTCCACAGTGCAGTGGACAGACCACCACCATGTATCCTGAAGGAAAGGTAGGAAGGGTACAAACTTGAACCTGAAATGCCTATTTGCTTGGGTTTGAATGGGGATCAAGAAGACTAATAACTTTGTAGACTTTAGAACAATCATACTCAAACACATCATTTTATTGACAAATCTTTAAAAAAATTAGATCTACTCCGCTCTCCTTGTTCAGCGACGAAAAGGAATCTAAATCTTTGTTGTAATCTGTTTTTCATATTTTCAGGCATGATTCACCTTTTACTAATGTTAGTATATTCTTACTGTAAAATACTTTGTATGCTAAGAATGACAATGATTCTGAACATGAAATCCTTGTTTTGTTTTGTTTTGTTTTAATTATAACTAGAGTACCCAAGCTTATTTTTTGTTGGAAGCTATCCCTTGAAGGCTTTTCTGGAGACCCTGCAAGAGCAGATCTTAGAACATACAGGTTGGTTTCAATTCAAAAAAGGCAGAGATAAATAACATTGTTTTAGCACTGTGAAGGGAATAAAACAATGTAAGCATCAGTCTATACAGAGTTTAGACATAATGAAATAGCATTTATGCAACCTTACTGTTATCAATTCTTGGACCAGAGAGTGAACTTTTGTGACCACATATGGGGTAATTTTCTCATGTGCTCTAGCCAGCATCGTGCCAGAAACCAATGGTAGGACCAGGTTCTACAAACACAAAATTTCCAAATTTCAGTCCATAAGCTTTAGCAAAATGCTCTACCTCCTTTTACTAAACTAGATATAGGCCTGAACATCCCTCCACCCTGAATTCAGAACAGATTCAAGGTCCATTTTTATAAGCTGCCTAGTCAGAGTTTCAGATTTTTATTTCTGTTCACAACATGGCAGCATAGTCTCTGCTCTGCTGAGGCAGGCAATTCTAATATGAAGAAATGGCTCCCACAAATCTGGGAGATAGCCTGCTGAGCTATAAAATTCGTTTCCACCCCTTGCTTCCTTCTTCCAGGCCTATAGCTCTTTCTAGAAATAATGCACACAGAGATAACCAGTAATGTAGGAGCAGGTTTACACTCATACTGTCAAAATGTGGAGCATATACTCAACATGTAATGTCCTGATTTAATAGAAAGATTATCTCTGTTTTTCAATTTTAATATTATAACTTTCATGTTATGAAATGCCTCCAATTCTACAAAGGCAACATTTGCTACACAAACTCATTTTGCAAGTGATTGCTTTGTAGTTGTGATAATCCCCTTGACAGATTTAATGGCAATTTTCAAAACTGAGGAAACAACACTGTTTACCCCTCTTACCATTAATTTGAACAGAGGATTAAAAAAGGAAAAAGTTACGTATTTAGCTTAGTACCTCTCAAATTTCAAGTGTATTTTGTTACAACTGGCACCTTTAAGAAAATGCTAAAAATACATTTTTGAGAGTAATGTGGAAGAAATTAGATTATAATAATAATAACAATTCCCTGTTTAGTAACAAAGGGAAAACAGTTTTCTACCTCTTCTCAGTCTCTGTTACAGCTCAGCTACCCCCAGCGTCTCTCCAAAATGAAGTTAATGAGAAAGATGTATCTATTTAAAGTCTATCAAAAGCATAAAAATGAAACTAGTATATTTAAGAAAATATGTACGCAGCCACCATTTTGCTCACTAAGCGGGCCACAGAGAAAAAAATGAAGCTGTAGTGGTAGTTAATTAAGGCTTTATATTTTTCTATACCATGAGATTTTTTTCTCCCATGTTGGTACAATGGAAGCAATCCAAGTGTAAGAGTACATAGTTTTCCTTACACTTCTGTTTTCCTTGCATCATTTAGTAATGATACAGAGGGAGTCCCGATTCAAAATAAAGCAAGCAAAACCTTGCATATAAATATCTCTGAGTAGGCAACTCATTAACCTCTCTGTAACTGAGACCTGACTCTCTCTTTCTCTACTTATCAATATCTCATAGGAAAAAAACAGTCAGATATTTGCAAAACAACTATAATGGCCCAATAGTGTGGCTCTGAGGACAAGAATGAGCAGATGGAGGTGGAAAATGTTCAACCCAAAACTGCTGACAGAAAAATGCACATCAAATTACTCCCCAAAAGTGCTCCAAAAGTCAGAAGCCTCCTATAAGCCTGACATGGTTATGGCCAGGGTTTGGGGTGTTCTGAAGTCCTACAGCACGAATGAAAGCAAATTGGAAAAAGAATATGGCCAGTCTCCAGTGTTTCCCTGATTTAGTGAACTGAAATCTGATTCTAAATTCCTGTCCCCTTTTGGAAAACTTTAGCTTTCTCTGTCCTTTAGGAAAAGCATCTGACTGACAGATCTTGAAGAGGAAGGAGATGTTTTACCAGGTCTGAATACCTTAGATTTCATTATGGTCTAGGAATGAACTGTGCCTAGGTGCCCTCTTTCTCTAGAGACTACTGATATGACAGATCACAAACAAGCAGGTCTGTGCTTATGTGTATCTATTAATCTATATATATTCATAGATATATGTAAATATATGTAAAGGAGTGGCTTGCATGCATGGAGGTTTGTCCTGCGGCAGGTGACAAACAAGTAGAGAGAAATCACAACGAACCAACCTGATTGTCTTCTCTGAAAAGGTGACTAACCCTGGCGGCTAGTCAAAACACAGCCTTTGCACACAGTCTCCTTACCTCCAAAGTAGTGGTCAGTAAATTGGGTAGAAAATTGGACAGATTGGGGTCTCAAGGAGCTGTGATGGGTGGTGCAAAGTCCAGCTGGCAGCCAGTAACCAGTGGCATCCCCCAGGTATACATACTGGGGTCCATACTGCTTAACACCAATGCCAGGACAAAGTGCCTTCTCAGTAAGCTTACAGATGACACTGAACTGGGATGACTGGTCATTATGCTAGAGGGCAGGGTTGCTATTCAAAGGGTCCTGAATAGGCTCGAAAAATGGGCTGAGGAGAACCACATGAAGTTCAATAAAAGCAAACCCAAATTCTTGCATCTGGGATGGAATACCACCACATAACTGTAGAGACTAGGGGAAGACTGTCTGGGAAGCAGCTTTGCATAAAAGGACCTGGGGGTCCTGGTGGGCAACAAGCTGGGAAAAGACAGTAATGTGCCCTGGCACCAAAGAGAGCCAACTGCATCCCTGACTGCATTAGGCAAGATTGTGGCCACTAGGTCAAAAGACATGATCATTTCTATCTACTCAGCACTTGTGAGACCACATCTGGAGTGGTGTGTCCACTTCTACATTCCCCAGTACAAGAAAGACACTGACTGGAGCGAATTCAGTGAAGGGCCACCAAACTGGTCAGGGGGCTGGAGCACATGACATGTGAAAAGGCTGAGAGGGAGGAGTTTATTCACCCTTAACAGGAGAAGGTTAAAAGGAGACCTTACTCATCACTTACAACTACTTGACTGAAAGGTATAGAGAAGATGGAGCCAGGCTTTCTCTCAGAGGTACACTGGAATAAGACAGGAGGCAATGGACACAGAATCACAGAATCACAGAATCACAGGATCCCAGGTTGGAAGGGACCCCAGGGATCATCTAGTCCAACCTTTCTAGGAAGAGCAGAGTCTAAACAATATGGCCCAGCACCCTGTCCAGACGAATCTTGAAAGTGTCTGACATGGCCAAGTCAGCCACTTCCCTGGGGAGATTATTCCAATGGTGACTGTCCTCACTGTGAAAAATTTCCCTCCCATGTCCAATCGGAATCTCCCCAAGAGCAACTTGTGTCCATCCCCCTTGTCCTCTCCACGTGACTCCGTGTAAAAAGGGAGTCTCCATCTTCTTTGTAGCTACGCCTTAAGTACTGGTACACGGTGATGAGATCCCCTCTGAGCCTCCTTTTCTCAAGGCTGAACAAACGCAGTTCTCTCAGCCTATCCTCATATGGCAGGCAACTTAGACATAACTTAGAACATGGGAAATTTCAAATATGTATAAAGAATACATTTTTTTCTTTTCAGTGAGGTTGGTCAAATACTGGAACAGATGTCCAGAGAAGCCATGGGATGTCCATCCTTGGAGGTATTTGACACCTGACAGGGCACAGCCCTCAGTAATCTGATCTAATCAGAGCTGCTTTGAGCCGCGGAGTAGAATAGATGACCTCTGGAAGTCCCTTCCAACCTAACTTATGATTCTATAGATTGAGCAATCGATTGGTCTATCTGTCTATCTATCTAACTATTAAGACACACACACACACACAAAATCTATATCCAAAGTCTGAGGATGGATGGAGTGAGAGGAGGTAGGTTTCTTCCAGAATGCAAGCTGGGGATTATTATTAGTACTACTAATAAGAATTATCTCTGAAGATACGCAAGAGTGAAATTCAGTTGTTCCCTAGGTTCCCATTTTAATTTGCCTTTTCTTTCTTTCTTTCCCTCAAAAAAATTTACCGTCATTGAGAGGAATCATTTATGATTCACACAGCTTATCAGTAGGGTGTTGTGGGAGGACAGATTAGTGAGTTTTATTGCTGTGTCTCTTGTAAAAGAATAAATCAAGAGAAACAATAACTTAGAGCTCTTGTAGCAATGGAAAAGCAGATAGTCTTCAGGATGACCTATCTGGTGATTCTGAAATACACAGCGAAGAAAGATACCCTTCTGAGCTGCGGAGTGCCACATAAGAGACATGTGATTTCTTTGTTAAGAGCCATTTATATGCACTGATTTTTATACCAGTTTTGTTTAAGGCATTTACTCGCTGTTCTGTGTGCCATGATATCTTTTGAGAGAAATAAATTAAAAAATTAAATCAAATGTTTTGGTGTCTGGAGGAGAATTTCCCCAAGTTACCAAAACTAATTTTCTGTTCTACTCAGGTCACTAGTAACAATGCCACTGTCCCAGCAGGAAAAAAGTGGAAGTCTTTGCAGAATCATTCTGAAAAATCACCAAGTTATGTTATGTTAGATCAGAGAAGGTGGAGAAAAGGAACAGTAACACTAAGACATCAAATTAAAGACAACCTGCAACCCAATCTCTTACTCTTTCAGTAAGGAATGCCATTAGCCAGTGTGATACAGAGAGAGACAGAGTCTGGTGTCATCATAACCATAAACCTTGGTTAAGTTGCCTACTGAAGGCAAAGGACTGCACCCTGATTATCTTTGATGTGTCTGTGATCACTACCTGCAAGTCAAAATCAATACCTTTTCTCAGAAACAAATTAGAATCTAGTACAGAATATACCTGCTGGTTTATGCTGCCATCCATACCCTGAGTGTCTAAACACCATTATCAGGCAGTACCACCCCAAGAGGGGAGTCCAGCCTATGCATAATCTATGTATCATGATAAAAGAGCTGCGTGTTTCTACAGTTATGGCTGGTTTTGGTTTTGGTTTCTGGGTTTTGGTTTGGGTGTTTTTGCTATCAGTAGATTAATCTTGGCTTGATGGTGTCACATGCCAAATTCCAGACTGGTGCAAGCAACAGTAATAGTCATAGTGGGACTTCTGCTGCTGGCCTGCCTGAAGAAGCCTTCAGATGCTGTAATTGCACCATCAAATGATAACTTAAGAGTGCCTTCATCCCTGTCTGCCAACTTGTCCCCACCTTGATTGTCTGCATCATATTTACACTCAGAACAGTTGATAGTCTGGCAGTACATACTCGCTAAATATCAAAGTTCCAAACTGAGTTTGTGCCATGTGAATTCACCAGTGGTATAATTTTGTGTTTTGCTGAACATGAGGCTTGTTAGTAGAAAGAAGGAGGATTTCACATTCTCATTTCCTGCAGAAATCCTCCTCAGCCAGAAGTACAGGTCAATCTAGTTCTCAAGGAGAAAGAAACAAAAAGAAAAAATTGTGAGAACCCAGGAGAAGAGATATTTTTTGATGAGTGATCTCTTCAGTAAATTAGTTGTTCAAGAAACCTAGCATAACATTCCTACACAGACCTGAGTCACAAAATTGATGCTCAGCCATTTAGTTCCTGTCATAGGCCAGGGCTCAGAGGCTGAAGTTTCTCAGGAATGCCCCCAACATACAGGAATGACCTAGTCACTTCTAAATCAAGAGCTGCATCCTAGGTGAGTAAAACGCACACAGTTAAGAAATTAAAAAAAAATAAATAAAGAATGCACCACATTGTGTGCAGCACGAAAGAGCACAGGTTTTGTGGTGAGATGGCTGGGATTTCTTCACTTTATATTTCCTGTCATTCTTTCTCCCATGGGGCTCTTTCATCAATTAGCAGCACACCTGTGAAATAAATGCTCAGTTAAATAAACAGAACCAGCACAAACATGCACAAAACACACAGACACTGGCGTTTATTCAGTAGTATAATCCTTCTCCAGAAACCAGTGAACACTCTGTGACACAAAGCTGTACAGTTCTCTTTCTAGAGAAGGTATTCTCTCCAGAGATCACTCTTGTTCGAGACAGGAGATGTAACTTCACTCTCTTAAACAGATTGCTGGGGAGAAGCAGGGCACTATACATTGGTTTCTGATCTCAAGAGATGCAAACACATGTTGCCTCTCTGTACATTATTAACTGCTCAGACTTACACTGAAAACAGCACTGATTTCAAGAACAGAAAATCCCACCTTGTACAGGTCAATGACAAAAACAGCCCACTTCAAACACTGAACCAAAACAGTTTTAATGCTCTAAAGTTCTTATTTGTTCCTTCCCTCTTTTGAGCAAGAAGCCAAGTCTACCCTGGGCAGACAGACGTCCTGGATCACAACTCATCTTTTTCCTTTGTAGTCCTCCTTCTCCTCGCCCCCTGTTGCTTACGAGGCCCACAGGGTCTGCACAGCTTCCCCCACCACCAGAGCTCATTATTACTCCACTGACTAATGCACTGGATCCCTCCCATCATTCAGACTCTCCTTTTTAACAAACTGCGTATCATATGATTGATATTTAAGTTTAATAAACATGTCTATTTTACTGATAATGGTATTGGAAATGGAAGACTGCTGTGAAATGTTAGACAGCTTCCTGCAGCCTCAGAATCACAGATGCAGAAGGATTTACTAGCTGCTAGTGCAATCCCCAACCATGGCATATCAGTTTCTGCTGCTTCTAGCAAGACGAAATTCAATTTCTTCAATGTGCTGATTGAAATTAAGGATAAAGAAAATAAATTCAAAATTATCGAGCAAGCTAGATGACTGATATTTCTGGAAATGAGCTGTTTTTCTTTTCAGTCTCCTGTCAGAACACTTTCATCAAGATATAATCAATGGACAAAGAATCAACTCCTACTTGTAGGATTTTTCCAGAAAATAGTGATTATATTACTTAAAAAGTAAAATGCAGCAAGATAAGACAGAGCTGGCCTTGAAAAAGACAAATATCTTTCAAAAGGATAGCACTTGGACAGTAACCAGTTTTCCATCTGTG
Source organism: Phalacrocorax carbo (assembly GCF_963921805.1). Lineage (NCBI taxonomy): Eukaryota > Metazoa > Chordata > Aves > Suliformes > Phalacrocoracidae > Phalacrocorax > Phalacrocorax carbo. Next base: position 135,461,498 of record NC_087513.1, on the reverse strand, counting down.
CTTTGCTATAGCGCTGCATCGTACTGTAGGTGACCAAGCATCACTCCAAAAGCATCAAGAGCTAGCTCTAAAGACCTCAAAATGAATGAAGCCTTTGAAAAAAATCTCTTGCATTTCTCCTTCAGAAGAGTACATATGCTGTTTATACAGAAGACTAAAGTCCTCCTCCTGTAGTGATCCAGTTTTGGTGATTAAGGCACACCACCAAGCTGCTAACAGAAGGGAGAGGCTTACATGAACGGCTGAACAAGGCACTAATGGGACTGCAGGTGTAGTCTATGAAACCTGGATCAGGCCTTTGTGCAACAGTTCCCAACCGGACGCTGGGGCCGCACTGGTGAGGTGCTAATGAAGCACACTATAGATGACACATGACAAACGGGACACGCTAACAGGCTCAGCTGTCCTGCGCAGGTTCCTTAGTGCACCATGAGGTGCAGAGCACTGACTTCTTTCAGGTGAGGCTCACATGCAGAAAAGTTGGGAAGCACTGTCATAAAGGACTGAATTACCTAGAAATGTCATATAGATATACTTCTGATTTCCCCTTCACATACTCACAGACCCTTAGTGGGAAAGGAGAATTTATTCTGCAACAAGCACAGAGAAAGTTGAAGTCAATAGACATTTCCAGTCCTCAGTTTCATCCTGAAAGCTTCCGAAATCTGTGCACTTCATCTGCTAGGAAGCTGTGCATTATTGGTATGCAGGAAATGGGACTGAAAAATACTTGTTACAATGACACTGATCCCACACTGGTATTTTAGCCATGTGGATGCTTGTATGCATTTGCTCGCTAAGGAACATCCCAGGTCCAATCCCACATGGCAGCCCCTTCCAGGAGAACTGTGATTACACAGTACAGAGCAATATGACAGCCAAATGCAATCACTGAGCAGTGGCAAAGAGTCTGCAAATTCCACCCAACCTAAATTGGATTTTTCTTTAGCAGGGGAGGATTAGCTGTTACTCATTTATATAAACCATCTGAAGTTACTATGCATGGTCAAGAATGATGATACACAAAACACATGGTGCCCAGTAACATCACACTGGGGCAGTTGTTGTAACTGCTGATACGAGGGCTATGAGTCTGGTCTTTTTTACTAGCACTGTTGAGCTCTACAGATTACATCATACAGATTATTTCTATACCTGGCATCCATTCAGCCTGCATGTATACTTATCCACCTCCACCTGTCTGCTTAGACAAATCACCAATGGGGGGCAAAAAAAGTCAGACACCATATAAATCCGTCTGCCCTGAATTACAGAAGAGTTAATGTTAAATGCTGTGCAATGGAGAAGTACTTTAGATGTTTAGATGGAACAACTTCCATCTAGAGAAGCAGGGAGTCCAGTCCACAATAGGATCAGAAAAACTGAACCCTCTTACATGTTTAAGCACAGCAGTTACCAGTGGGATACAATTTACAAAAGAAACAGCCAGCCATCTACTCAATCCCACCATCAGCCAGTATTGCCTCCTCCTGTTAGTCTACAATGTCTGGTTTTTCAAGTCTTCGGTATGTGTTGCCTCAAACACAATGGCATCAAAATCCCACAGTTTATTGCAAGGGGGTATAAGTGAAGCCACAGGGGAAGCACCTACACAGTTGAACAAATCATATTTTTTTTTTTTTCACAAAATAAGAATTCTGAAACAGGCCAGTGCTGAAAATGTAAAAAAAGAAATTCATGATACTCGAGGGATAATGATATAATTCATTTCTTGTCCAAAGAAAGGTAATCCTCAAGCTGGAGGTTAAAAGCTTTCTCAGTCTCAGCATTATCACACATGACCTCATAGAATTTGAATAGGACAGAGAGATGGCCTCTCCTTATTAAATATTGCATTGACACTGGCATTTTTTTTTTCTTATGTGGCTAGAAGTAGGAGCAGGTGTGGGTTTTGGTTATATTCAGCTTTCCTACAAGCTTTAGAGTTATGCAGCTTTCTGAGTTGCTGTGTTTGCTGTAATGTGTTCTCATAATGAACCACATACCACTCCTCTCTTTTCATGGTATGGGGAGAGCACCAGTTATTCATGAAGCCTAAGTCCTGCAAAGCTGTACTTCCAAGATTTCCTAGAATTGTAACCAGGGTGTAGAGACTGGTAACGTGCCTTGAGGTTGGCAAGAATTAAATATGAATGGAGATGTACATGTGAAAGAGAAAGCACCAGAAGAAACAGCAGGACAAGGGTTAAAAAATAACCTAATGAAGAACACTGTTCCCAGTTAATCACACTGAGGAATGTGTCAAACCCAGACAACATGCAGTGTGATAAGAACTGCAGCAGTGACTCATTAATGGAAGATACTCTGAGGAGAATGGACGACAAGAAGGCTGCAGAACATCATATATGCCATTCCCTCCTCTGTTATCACAACAGAAGGTTAATAACAAAGCACTATTCCTAAATGGACATGAGAGATCTGTCCAAAAACTAGTTCATCATTGTGAATCATGAGGAACCCCAGAGCTGTGATGAGGGCTCAGCAGCCAGTGCCCCTGGTCCTTAGTGTCACACACAATTCCAGACCACTCAGACACACTTGGTGCTTGTGAGTAAATGGAAGTTAGAGTGTGAATGAAGACAATCACTGAGAGAATGAGTGTGAGTAAAATTAATTTACTCAGAGCTTTTGCAAATAACTGGTACCTTCCCCTTCCTTTTAAATCTGACACTGGGTTTTGCTACACCAATTACCAACAAGGTTCTCTGTATAAGCATCTATAGTAACTCTGTGCAGCCAGGTCCACAAGGGTGGCCTGTCTTATAAGGATTCAAAAGAGTTCAAAAGCCTTTATGCCAGATAATAAGGTCTTCTAGAAATTAATATTAATTATAATGTTATTAACTTCCTTGTCCATTAAGGACTTTTCGCTATAACACACATTCCTCAACACTTCTTGGACAATAGCAAAGAACAGAACTTTTCCAGCTTCCTGAACCCAGACCACAAGCAACTGTAGATCAAATGAGAGAACACCTACCAAGCAGGCAGAAACACTGATTGCTTTCAAGCTTTCATCAGCTGGCTGGGTTAATTTAGAACCATGCTATGCATTCATGGGAACAAACTGCTTGTTAGTGGTGTGAACAAGGAGGTTCTGTGATATTGCATAAGTTTTAAAACACCAGCTATTATTTTAGCAGCAGTCATTTTCCAGTTATTGTGGTAAGCACGCCACCCAATGTGACTTGAAGACTGATGGGTATAAGAATGGGATATTTCAAGAGGTTGAGCTTCCAGGCAAGGAACCAGGCATCATGGAAGAGCTGTTGAAAGCCTTCTTGAGAGTTTATGTTCAGAAAATAACAAAGCTCTTCAAGAAAAAAGCTGGGAGGTCCTCTTTCTCTGAAAATGGCCATGCAAAGGTTAAACGTGGAAACTTCTTAATGAGCTCTGTGATTGTTTTCTGTTTGACACAGAGAGTAATAGAAAGCAGATGTTTCTGAATAGCCACCTCTAAGGAAAGGAGAGTAGGGATGGATGAGGGAGAAAGGCAGTTGGACATAAACATTATGGCTTCATAGTACAAATTTATTTACAGTATGTACACAGCTGAGAAGGAAAAAAAAAAAGCAGCAAAAATATTTTCCAGGAGGGACCTAAGGCATACACTTAGGTTTACATTGTGCATATTAGCAACAGATAGATGTTAAACAGATGTTTGTTGTAAAAATACCCATAATAATACATCTCCACATATAGGCTTAAGAAGAAACTGGCTCGTGTGCAAAATTTAAGGGAGAGGAATACATATTAGAGGAAAAAGTTCCAGGACAGAGTGGTTAAGACCAAAGAGGTGGGCGTCTACTCAGCAATACAAATGAAGCAATAAGATTAAGTGCCACTCTAGAAGACACAGTGGCATGGTACAAAAGTGCTGAGTGATGAAAGATGTCTGTATTACCTAAGGAAATGAATAGTTTTGAACTCCTAAAGCATTCAAAGATTTCTAGACCTGGGAGCAAGACAGCAGATCAACTTCAAGAGGACAGTCCTGATTCTGCATGAAACACAACTCAGAGATCTTTTACCTGGATCTCAGACTGGGACCAAAGCCAAGGATAACAGTTTCAAAAGCACTGACACAACAAAGAATGAAATGTGTGCACTTCTATATATGAAACTGTGTCAACTGAATGTTTATGTGAATAGTCATTACTGAAAAGCAAACTAAGTTTTATAAAATATTGCATGTTTAGATATCTTTTCATTTGACTTAATTCTGCATCGCTTCTGTTTTTGTTGAATCTCCTCTGGATTCTATTAAGATTTGTATGAGGGCAGGAGAATCCATAACATTCATGAAAAAAAAGGAGGTCAAGAGCATTGACCAAATGCTGAGGGAATTCAGAAAGTTCGGCAGAAGTATAAGAACATGACCTCCAAAACTCTCATTTGACATTTCAGTATCTTACTCGACTGGACTCCAAACTCCTGAATGATTCATGCATGGCTGCTAGGCAGTGCCTAGAGCATTTAAGCAATAAAATCTCTGTGAGGCTTTTCCTTTCCAAGTATGATTTTAATCAGAAAATGTTTGCATGCTTTTTGTCTATCTCATAATTTATAGATGGTGAAGGAATTTTTGGTTAGTTTATAGCCAGCTTTATAAGCATCAGAAGATGCCATGAGAAGGATTACAAGGTATGTTGTACTTGAAAATCACTGCATACTCATGGCCTGAGAGACATTTTTGCAGGAGTTCCTAGGAGCCCAGAGACTTTGGAGATACCATTCCTTTTCCCTTTCCTTTCCCCTTTCCCCTTTCCTTTCCTTTCCCCTTTCCCCTTTCCTTTTCTTTCTTTTCTCTTCCCCTTTCCTTTTCTTTCTTTTCTCTTCCTTTCCTTTTCTTTCTTTTCTCTTCCTTTCCTTTTCTTTCTTTTCTCTTCCTTTCCTTTTCTTTCTTTTCTCTTCCTTTCCTTTCCTTTCCTTTCCTTTCCTTTCCTTTCCTTTCCTTTCCTTTCCTTTCCTTTCCTTTCCTTTCCTTTCCTTTCCTTTCCTTTCCTTTCCTTTCCTTTCCTTTCCTTTCCTTTCCTTTCCTTTCCTTTCCTTTCCTTTCCTTTCCTTTCCTTTCCTTTCCTTTCCTTTCCTTTCCTTTCCTTTCCTTTCCTTTCCTTTCCTTTCCTTTCCTTTCCTTTCCTTTCCTTTCCTTTCCTTTCCTTTCCTTTCCTTTCCTTTCCTTTCCTTTCCTTTCTCTTCCCCTTTCCTTCCCTTTCCTTTCTCTTCCCCTTTCCTTCCCCTCTCCTCTCCTCTCCTCTCCTCTCCTCTCCTCTCCTCTCCTCTCCTCTCCTCTCCTCTCCTCTCCTCTCCTCCCCTCTCCTCTCTTCCCCTCCCTCCCCTCCCCTTTCCCATTCTGAGGCTAATCAGAAGGAGAAAGCATGCAAAATATTAATCAATAGTTTCTGTTCTGCCCACAATAAATACAACTAAAGAACTGAGCACCTATCAGAACAATGCATCAAAATTATCTCACAGGCACTGACACTTCTTGTTCTGACCAGACATTTGGGATGTCCCCAGTAATATCAGCAAAGAAACGGGAACAAATTACAAGAATCTGACTGCAGAAGTGGAAGATTAATATCACAAGGGTAGTTTCTCGAGGTATATCAGTGAATTTGAAGAACAGAGAGTCAGTGGGTGAAACAGTTGTGTCAGTGTGTGACTTCAAAGCAAAGGGCTAGAAACTAGATATCCCAGAAGAAAGCAAAACAGAAAGAATGAAACATCCCATTCCAGAGGAGGATACAGACATATAAAATGATCAGAAGCATAAAGGATACATAACCTCATTCCAAGTAAGAATCACTACTGGAAATGCCAGTTTCTGTTTTAGGGCAGGTTGATCACTAACAATAAAAGCCGTAGTGATACTGCATAGACTGACAAGAGAAGCAATGACAGCAAGAAGTCATTTGTCATCCAGAGGAAGGCACTGTATACTCCATTTTGTGACAAAGAGTGAAAACAGACCAAAATGTTCACCTAGAGGATAGCTAGAAGTAAAAAACACTTTCTACACATATATGTCACAAGAGAGTTCTTTTAGGAGGAGAGATCAGGAAGGGGATTATTTTCAGAAAAATGATATAGCCACATGTTTAAGCATTGAAAATTAAGGTCTAGGGAAGAGGAAAGAGCTTATGATAGGAGTCACATGAGCACAAGAATAGATGGCCAGATAAAAACCCGAGGGCTTGAAAGAATCCCTTTGGAAAGATTTTTTCCAAAAAGCAAGTATTTATTTATTACCATACCAGTACTGCCCATAATGCAGATACAGATGGTGTGTCTACATCTGCAGTTTAGTTCAAATCAGATTTGCACTTTTAAGTAAATCGCACGATTGACTCTGTTTAGCACGCTGAGATTCACACAGACTTCATGAAATGGACTCCATGGGTTTTAGCTGAAATGTTAAGATGCACTCCAAAAGCACACCTGATGCGACTGAACCAGTAATGAACATCTGTGCCAGAGAACCAGACTGCAGCGAAGAAAACCTTGACTAGACATTTTTGCGCATATTTTTATCCACGATCCCCTCAGATTTTTCGTTACTTCTATATTGTCCTCCTTTCATTTAATGAGTTTTCACTGAGTTCATCTTCTTGTTGTCCTGAACAAGACATCAAATATGCATATATATCCTGCAGTTCAGTCACTACTGCCAAATAACTTTATAGCGTCACTTGGAAATCCAGACGGTGGAATATAAACCCAACATGTGAAACCTCTTACTTATATGTTTAGAAAAGGGAACTATTGCCTGATGGTATAATTTTAACAGGCTCTTGTTAATGTTGTGTTAGGCCACCCACCGTCTTAAAAGCATGATTTTTAGTTATCTAAATATAATAAAATACAAAACATTTCCTACATACTAAGCTTTTACACTTTCCATTGTTTTGGCCAGAAATAAGGATTCCCTCATAGAAACCAGAATTGGGTTAGATGTACTGATCCCTTCTTAGGGGTATCTGGGATCCGTGTTGATTGTATCAATGGATTCATGCCCCTTGCTGTACAGAAGTCAGCAAGCATTGCCCCATGAACTACAGGGTGGAGTTTAACCATAGTACCAATCTGAAAAATGTTACCAAATATGAGAGTGATGCAATCAGCTACACTTTGGTGGTTATTTTATAATTTCTAGTAGAAAAGAAGGTTAAGGTTCCAACTAAATTTTCTTAGTGGCAGAGATTTGTTAATACTGGTACTTTAACGATCTGGTCTGCCAACCTTTCCTCACATGCATAGTCTCAGTGAAGCAATATTGCCAGGTCTCATAAACCATATTTGATGGTTTTCCTAAAGCCTCAAATCCTAGTTAAATGACTGCAAGAATTTCAACTTTCAACTTAATTTTGTTTCTCAAGATAGCCTGAAGCAATACTAAATGAATGATCTCTGAGACTCAACCAGCTAAACCAAAAATGAATAACAATTCATTTTATAATTGTGATTCTAACCCAATTCAGAAATTCCATTCATGACTTCTTAGTGTTTCAAAATGGTCTGTTAAAGCTGATGGAATGATTCATGGGAACAAGAAATTAAAAGTCTGCTCGTATTCCTCTGTTTATTCTACTGCACAAAAACTCCATAAAATTACTTGATCTGAAAGCACTTGGCAAAACAAATGGAAACTTCAGTAACCTAAAAAAAAGGGACATAGTTATGAGTTTTGTAATAGCAATACTTCAGTCCTTAATGCAGTAACTGATCTATTTTTCATTCCGTCCAAAGCTTAATGCAAATGTCTTGGCTGAAGAATTTCTGTTTCAACTTCATTGGTCCTTGGTGACTCCTAATTGGAGATTAGATAATCGATATTTCCAGAATAAGAAAAATTAGAATCTTAACCCAACGCCTACTTCCAATAATAAGACACAGAGAGAACCTGCAACTCACATGATATCAGAAGTGCGGTCTTTGCAGTTAGCATTGTAACTACAACAACCTGTCAGCTGAGAATACAGGACTAAATGCCTTTGTGATGAGAAACCATGAAGATTCTCAAAAAAGCAGCACACCTTTGCATGGGGAAGCAGTCTCTGGCCACTCTCAAACTCAACTTACCCTGCTGTAGAGAGCGCTTTCTGTCCAAAACTATTTAGGTGGTCATACACATAGCAGATGGTCTTTATACAAAATTATTTCAGTGGACTAAGGGGATTTCACTGTTTTGACACATATAAACCATAATTCATTCTACAAGTAACTCTAGCCGCGACATGAGAAAGTATCTGCTCTAGGAACTGAGTACTTTAACATGCAGAGAAGGCTTGATGAATGCTGCAAAGCAGCTCTGCATCCTGGCTGACGAAAATATAACTGCTCTCAAGCTAGGTATGTTCATTTAGAAAAATCCAGACAGACAAGTCTTTAGACCCTTGGCTTGCTCCTATAAATGCAGAGCCTAGCTGCCCCATTCTTCCCACTCTTGTCATCCTGGGTGCCTCATGACCACTGACAATTTCCCTGAAATGTCAGGTGATTATGAAAAGTTGTGGCTGTAATTTTTAAAAGAATTTTATGCAACTCTTATCTGAAGAGAAGGTTTCATTCTAAAAATCCTAGAAGGAAAAAAAAACCATTAACAATTTTACATCCATCTTGTAATTTATATTTTTTTAATTGGTAGAATTAGGGTAAACAGTACTTCCTATGATAGAGTTTGTAAAACACCTTATGCATTGCTGTGGTTTTTAAGCAGTACTGCAACTGAGATGTTAAATGATAACAATCATTATAGTAGAAGTAATAATCCTAACAGGGTTGTATCACTATAGATTTTCAAGAAAATCCCATGAATTGTTTCATTTAATTGAAAGTGTTTGGAGTTTTTTAAAACCAGATATAATATCAGACCTATGAATTTCAGATTTCTACAGTCTTCTTCCTCTACCACTTCTATAAAGTCACAACTATTACATGGAGGACAGTCTGTGTTTCCCCACTAAGCTAAGATTTTTGTGTTGTGACTGAGAATGCCAATACTGAGATGCTCAAAGAGTACAAATAAGGATATATCTTGAGGATCCAAGTTAACAGAAATTTACTGCCATTCTCCGTACAGTAATCTCAAAGGGCAGGAGCAAATTAGGAAAAGCTGAAGCCCAGCAGCTTTGGACCCATGGTAAATTCAGTCTGTCCCTATTTGGTTTAATCCTGACTTTTTTTCATTCTTTTGCCACCTGCTGAACTGTTACATCTTGACAATTCAAATAAAAAGCACAAACTGTTAAGGTTCAAAGCTCCAAAGCACAGAATTACAGGACAGTCAACATTTAACACTTATTAGTATGACAAGACAAATGTATACATTACATAAGCTTTTCACTTTTTAAAATGTAATATTACTGAACAAGATTTAAATTCACTGTTTTTTTTCTGTCAGAAAAAAAAATGAACTGCTAAGACAGGGGTACCACGTTATTGGGCTACCATATGGAAAGTGTTATATATAAGAGGATCAACAGTAATTGTATTATTTTTGTTACAGGCTACTGTGGCGAAGCAGTGAAAGTCTTGTGCTTTAGTATGTAGAGAAATAGTATGAGAAAAAAAATGCCTAAATCTTTTTGGCAGGAGACCTGAAACTAAAGAAAATCACATCAAAAGCCAGGAATTTATGCTTATAAAATTACTCAGTAAAAACCACACAGTGATCTCTTATTACACTCATTCATAAAGCTGTTGGAAATAGCAATCCCTGGTAGATACACGGGTTGCATAGGTTATCCATTAAAATAGGCTGGGTAGGAAACAAGGGCTAACATGGGGGGCATTATGTATTAGATACTTGGTGTTGGGTTCTTCACACGGGACTTGAAGTACTTTTCAGAGGTCAAGGTTTAAGTTGAAAATGTAACCCCTTCCTTTCTGTCAGAGGGGGTACTTGAAGCATGGGGAAGAAAGGGGCAAACCTAGCTCAGCTGTCCTATAGCCTCAGTAAGCCACCTCCCATCTCACCCTTCTGTCCCGTTGAGTACAAGCGTTACTGCCGCAGAGGAAAAAGCACAGCCAGAGTCGTGTCAGTGCCTGTTCTTCATGTCTCTCAGCACACTGTGGAGACTTAATCTCTTCCACTGCATGGGAGCTTCAGGGTTCATGAGTCTAAAGAGCGGTTCCACAGTAACTTTTATAGGGAAAGTCGCACATACGAAAAGTAGGAAAAACCTAAGCAAATGCAGATTTCCCAGCGCTTTGCAAAATACACCATGAGGAGACTGAAATGCACGAGGAGACTCAAGGTCTTAAGTGCCTGGATGTACCAAGCTGAAGAAATAACTTTTACACCCAGAATCTGGATTCAGAGATTATAGAGAAGGAAGCAGTCAGGTGAGACACACGAGTGTTCTCGTAATTAATTACTATAACTACCTTATAGCATAGCTAACATTTAAATCCTGGTGGAAAGGTAGCAGGAATATTGACAGGCATAAAAGGCCCTCAAAAATGATTTTGCTTGTTAAAAATTATCAGCTTTGGTTTGCATTTTGTTTTCCCTTTTTTTGTTTTCTTTCTGTTTGCTGTCACTACCATTCACCTGGAGCCGTGAAGAACATTTAGCACGAAAGCCAAGAGGGCAACATCTGGAAAAAATTTGGTTCTTTGTCCACCAGGAACCTGACCAGTTTCTGGCAAGAGCGGTCAGTAAGGGCCTTTGCAAACCTCTGTCAAAGCAACTGAGTTGCCACTGTAAGTAGGAAACGGTAACTTCCCACTAGCTTTTAATAATAGGAAAGCATGTGTGTTTCACTTGTGCCTTTAGAAATCACTTCATGGCCATTTTCAAAAGAACATGGTTGAAGCTGGAACCCTAGAAAATCTTAGGTTCTTGAAGACCAGAGATATCTTTCTGCAGAGATTATGAAAATGCCTCTCTATACCAGCTCAGTCCCAGTTCAGCAGGGGTTGTCACCGATAATGGTGACAATGTCAGCTAATGATGATGATGAGTAATAAAATAAGAGTGGCTTTCTCTAGTAGCTAGTCTGATCTATACATTGGGGCTCAAACCCACTTGACTGACTTGTAGAAACTGTGTGAATGACCTAAAATGGAAGCTCTCCTGTGATTACTGAGAGCGACATCTGATTATTAAATTCTTAACCATAAAGGTTGTGACAATTTTACTGTAAGATTGTTTCTGATTAAGCTAAAATGGCAGATCTGTATACTAAAATTGCCTTAAAATATCTTTTTAATTTTGGGGGCAAAATAGACATTTAGTTTAGCATATTTATTGTAAATAATTTCAGTCTTTATGACCTGTAAACCAAATGAAAATAAGTTTTTCCATTATGTTTTTATTGACCTGGCAATTTTACTGGCAGTATTGTGTGCGTGACTGAAAGCTGCCTATTAAACACAGTGATGGTACTCATTTCATGTGATTGACAAGGGAGACATGGGGGACTTATTCTGTGTTAGTAAGAAACCTAGTCAACCTCAAAGCCATATCTCCTTGTGGGTCAACTCCACCTTGCAGGGGTTTTTTATTATTATTTATACATGCAATACTCACTTTAAACACAAAAGCAATTTCCTATCTGTGATAAAAACAAGATTTATTTTCAACAAGATAGAGGTCCCTGAGTTGCAGGAGGTGCAATTTAAAATTTTGTGTTTTCTTACCTATTCTTGCAAAGCTCAAGCCTTTAATGAAATCAACTGCAAAGTGCTGCAGTGTTGTAACAAGAGCAGAAATGGGCTTGCAGAACGTGTCACATTTTCAGTCTTTTCATTTCCTCAGCATAAGGTCATTTTCACACATATCTCAATGGAGGACATGATCTGACAGCTGTAGAGATACAATACTTAATGCAGGGGGTGAGCAGGGCCCCCCCCCACAAATTCAGAGCTGTTATGTCCGTTCACCCTGTTTTGGCAAACCGCACCCCCAAAGGGGCAAAACCGTCCTGTCATGGGGCCTCACTTCAGTCCAGAGATGACAAACTGGAGTATAAAATATAGCTAAGATGCAGAACAAGGGGCAGTGCTTCATGAAACAATAATACGAATGGTGTTCAGTCTAGCAACAGGATTAATAATTGCCATGCCATTAATTCCCCATTTTGCATTCTAGATCTCAAGAAAATATATGGACAAGAGGAGCCATGAGCTCTGCTTTGGGACCAGGATTACATGGAGTAAAAAAGGGTTTTGCTGAAAGCTGAGAGAGATTCCTGTAAGACATGTTAAAAAAGAGTCTGGAAGCCATGGGCCACTCTCGTGTCAGCCTGGTATGAACCAGCCCCGGTGAGAGCTCAGGGCAAGACTGGGAGAAAGGTCCAAAAGCTCTCACTCAGGAGGCAGCCGTGCCTGCAGCACCAATAAATAGCTCCCTAATAAATCACAGGGAATGGGTGCTACCCAGGGCTGGTCCCATTCCAGCAGGCATTGCTGTCAAATACTACTTAGCAGGGACCACCAGGGCTGACAGACGATGAAGAAAATCACGCTGACATTTGGGAGCAGCCCAGAAAGGCAACGTATTCCCCTGAGCCCTGCTGCAGGACTTTTCCTCTCATTTGTACAGGTGTGAATGAGGGGTTATTCCACTGAAATTTGCTGCTATAAAATACATACAGATTCACTGGTACAAAACGGCAGTATTGACAAAAATAAAACCATATTCTCCACATAGCCAAGGAACATACAGAAGTGTGTTTGTACTAGGTAGAGACTTTCCAGTGGACTACTGCCTCTTCTGGCTGAAATGGTAAGAGTGGCACCAAAGATGTTCTTATTTTTACGTATATGTATGGCTCACAACATCCTGTTCTTATTTTGGAAGCGGTTCTTAAAGCAAAACAAAGACATTATAACAGAGCATTACTTGTGTTTATGACTTTACTGAAATTCGTCAGTAGGCAGGGTCTCCTAATGAGTGAAAAGAAGCACAATCTTTGTCAGGCAAGGAGTCCTCTAATAGAAAAAAATCTCTCAGAAACTCTCCTTTTCAGATACCTCTCTTTTAAGTTATAAAGTTCCTTCACATCTTCTCTTTTCTTTCCAAATTATCTTCTAGTGGTTTTTTCTGCTGCTTTTTTTTGTGTGTGTGTGTGTTGCTGCTCCCTGGAAAAAAGGTGTTGTAATATCAGGGCTCTGCAGCTGTGCTAGTGATTATGTGCTGCCATTTATACATCTATTGCAAAGGAATGTTTCTTCTTCATATCTTGCCTGTTAGGAAAAATATGTATGTATTTTAAAATGCATTTAGAAATACACATACTTAAATCACACATTTTCCAAACAAATGTCAAAATAACTTATTTTTGGCAATAAATTTAAGATTTTGCATAGTCATACAAATGTATATTGAAATAACTGACTTCCTATACCCCATTCTTCAGCTAGTACTCTTATTAACTCACCAGATGCTTCCTGGCCATAAGGAACCACATAAAAAAGTGGTAATGGAGAAGCATAGGTTGGACATTTTGTGAGTAATTTACTCAGTGCAGCCCAGCTCAGTTTGCTCCAATAATTTCTCAGCATTACTGATTCTTCTTCTTCACCTTCTGCCAGAGCACTACTTTTCATACTCAGAGGAAGGAAACCGCAGATTTATTTTATAAATATAGAATCCACATGTATTCTATATATAAATCTGACGCATTTCGAAGTTACATTGAGCCTGTGCATATTGTTTGTAACTGAAAAAAAACCCAAAGTCCAGGTGGAGCCTTTTTATCACCTCACAACTTCTTTTCTCTATTTCTACACACCAGAGATTAAAAGCACGTAGAGGTTAGCAGTGTAGAAGGTCAACACTGACAATAGTAGCTGGGGATAAGTTGGAGTGAGAAACCATAAACGCATTAAAATACGCTCCACCTTGGGTTTGAGTTTAGCAAGTGCTCTGCTCTGGTGGGTTCTTGGTGCACCCCAGGGGAAAGTAAAATCTCCTGATATCCACAAGCACTTCTAAAAGTGGCCTACAGCACACATGCTGTTCTCTCGTCTGTTTTTTTACTAGAAATTACACTCTTATCTGAAATTATATCCGGTAAGAAAGACTGAAGACTCTTCTCAACTCTTCTGTCTTGCAATTCTGTGTCTCCATTTCCACTGGTACTGAAAAGCCTTGTAGAAGGCATTCCCAAATTCATATTCCTCTTACACAATCACTGACTACCCAGATTAAAAAAAAAACAACCAACCAACGAACCAACAAAAAAAACCCCTACTATGCACTTAAGTCTGAACTTTAATATTAGTGTGTTTGAATGGAAAAAAGAACAAAGAGAAGGCAGAAGTCATATTGAAAGAAACTCCTGAGTTTTTTCTCTTCGTCCTCTGGAGAAACGGTCCATGCTATGGACAAGCACAAGTGATCCTCTGGCAGCTCAGTGAACATTTACAGTGGGCAAATGTGAGTTCGCCTTCCACTGCGAGGCAACAAGGAGATGGCTGCTACAGCCAGCAAGCAGATGGGCTACATCTCTTGAGCTGGCAGAAGCCGTGCTGCTCTCGGGCCAGCTGCAGACGTGACCCTTGGCAGGTAGGAAGAAGCTACAGGACTGCATGGTGGGACGCAGGAGCATGTGCCGTGCTGGCCAGTTTGAATAAACAGGAGAGGATGTCAGGTGCGAGACTAAAATTCTCTAGTGTCCCCATAAATCTGCATTTCCCACTGGCAAATCGGCGTGCTTAAACTCTAATAGAAGCCATGGTTTACACGCTGTGGCTCAGGTTGGTTATAGCAGCTGATCAAAACATTTGCACTCCCATTAGAATCAGGTATGGCAAGTGTAATTTAAGAATTTTCCCAGAGTCATAGGTAGGAAAAGTGTAGTTGGAGTCTTGACCTCTTGTGTGGTGAAAACGCATGTAACTTTTTGGATGGTTAAGGCAAAACCAAATTAAAATGGTAAGTGCAAATAATGTCCGTTTCCTGTTTCACTCTTTACCATCTTTTCAGGGATGGATCATGTCCTGATACTTGAGGCTTTCTCACCTTGGGAATCATATGGCAAAATGCTGTGTGACAGGGGATCTCGGGAAAGCTTGGTATCTCGTGGGCTAGAAGGGCTAAAAAATGCACATATTCATATGCTAGCAAATATAATTATGCTCTATGAATTCCATTGTTCTTGCTTCTTTAATTATTGTTCTAAATCAAGGACAGAGTTTCAGGTAAGCATTTTAGACTGACCTGAATAGGCACTGCTGCTTCAAATACCTCTCTTGAGTGTATGTGTTGATACTGCTCAGCAGAGGATTAAGCTGGAGTGACTAAAACAGTTGCCGTCCCAGCTTTCCCTGGACATTCCCATTCCCATGGCAAGGATGACAGACAACCAAGCTGGCCAAAGGCTTGTGCTTAAAATCCCAGCCTAATCTGCCGAGGCATGCTTGTTGACACCCACAGAACTGAATGGGGTGACCCACGGCAAGCGACGGGGTGAGAAGATCTGTTTTCTTTTCCTGCTTTTACCACAGACTTTCTGGGTGATCCTAGATAAGTCACTTATTCCTCGGCTTTCCCTTCTGCCAAAAAAGGAAAACTAGTCCCCTCAAACTCCCAGCGATGTTCCAGGACTGACCTCACATTCACAAGGGTCTGTGAGATGACTGAGTGGGTGGTGTGATTCCAATGCAAACAGGCAAGAGTGATAAAAGCTTTCCCTATTTTATTTTGTGTTAGATACCTTATCACTGCAATCAGAGCTACTCTACATATTTCATAAGAAAATAACCAGCAAAAAAATGTTGGCGGGTGGTAATAGTGGTATTTTTACTCCAGAACTTTCATTGCAGGTCAGAATTCTCTTGGCTTAAACTTTCAAATTTGTTTCACCACTACTTTCATAAATATTTCTGCTTTCTGAAGCAACCCATTGATTGTGAATATTACATTGCATATGTATTGTCAGCACTTGGGATTTTCAAGTAGGAAGTACCATTTCCTTGTGATTACTCAGGTTGTAGCCTTCTATCAAGCTGGCTTTTGTAACGGCTGCTCTTTACACTACCTGGTCTAGTTCTGGATGCGTCCAGCTAAAGATGGCCTCAGAATCCAGAGCCCAGATACTTTTAACAAGAACACTAAATCTGCCTAATATCCCCTGCTTTGTACAGGCTCTATGCTGTCTCTGCTGATTCTGGCTGCCCTCTCCGTATGCTCAATAGAGCGGAGTTGCTTTCAAGAGGAACAACTATCTAGAGCTTGAGGTTGGGAAAGTTGTTCACAGCAGGATCTGGAAATTGAGGACAGAGCCGATGCTTTTTGACACAGCATTCTTTATTGCCAAAAAGTGTTTAGCAGGTAGGCTAGTGTGAATGTTGGCATAAAAAAATTTAAAGACGACATACGCTTCTCCTACTGGGTGCTTTTAGAGTAAGAGGAAGGCATCAAGGGATACAACGCAGGCAGAACATAGCTTACCAATATTGCACTGCAAATTTTTTAATTGGCTGGCAAACGTCAGTCACATCGTAACCAAGTTTCTCCATCACTGCAAAAAGAGGTCTCAATTAATCTTGGAAAAAAAAACCACACACAACAACAACAACAACAACAAAAACAAAAACCAACCGCAACCAACCCGAACCCAAAACCTAATAGAAAACCCCGCAGCCCCGAAATGCAAGCATTATCCTAGGAGGATGTACGAGGGGGTGAGGCAGTTCATTGCCGCGGCGGGAACACCGCAGCCGAAGGACTAGCTAGCAAGAAGTAATGTCACCAATTAGCATTAGCAGCTTAAACAAAAACTTAGCCGTTGCCTTAGCAGCCTAAAGAAAGTTCGGCCGCTGGAAGTCCTGCAACTGAGAGGCGAAACCTGCAGATCTCCCAGTGCAAACGTTACTCCCCGGTGACGAAGCCCACGGCAGGGGTGCCACGGCGGGGGGGGGCGCCTGCGGGGGCAGAGCCCGCGGGACGGCGCCGGCTCTTGCAGGGAACGAGCTCACATCGCCGGGAACGAGCTCGGAGCGGCGCCCGCGCTTGGTCCGGGGAGGGGCCCGGGGGGCCGCGGGCTGCCGGGGCTTTCCGGGGGCGGGGGGGGGGGGGACGGGGCACCGCCGTGCCTCCGTGCCCACACCGGCGGGGCAGCGGCTCCCGGGCTCCAGCCTGTCCCCCTCCCCGCTGGGGCGACCCGGCGGGACGGGGGGGGCTCCGCGTCCCCCCTCGCCTTCTCCCGCGCCGCCCCGGTCCCGCTCGCCCGGCGGAGCCGCTCGCCCCGCCCGGGGGTCGCTGCCCGCCCCGTCCCGGGGCGTGTGGGACGCGCACGGCGAGCGCGGCCGGAGGCGGGCCCGCCCCGACGGCTTTATCAGCCCCAGCCCCGCCGCCCCTCGCTCTCCCTCCCACCCACCCACCCACCCACCCACCCGCCCCACCGCCGCCGGGCCAGCCGCCGCCGCCGGGCCAGCCGCCGCCCCACCGCCGGGGCCGGGGCCGGGCGATGGTGCCGGCGCCCGGGGCCGCCCTGCTCGCCGCCCTCCTCGCCGCCGGGCTGGCCGCCGCGGGCAGGTGAGCGGGGGCGGCGGGGGTGGGGGTACGAGGTGTTGGGGAGGGGGCCCGGGGACCTCTGCCCCGTTCCTGCGCGGGAACGCCCCGTGTGGGGGCCGGGGCTGGGGCCGGGGGCTCGGCCGGCGGGTGGCCGGGTGCGCTCCCTGCCGTGCCGGGGCGGGGAGGGGGGGGAAAGCCGTGCTCCCCCGCTGGTGCGGCTGTCAGCGGGTCCCTCCTCCACCCGTGTCCGTGGGGCTCGGCGGGTCGCCGGAGCCGCCGTGTAAGCGGAGGTGCGGCAGCGCCCCGGCTCCGTGGTGCTGAACGCCGCCCGCGGAACGGTCTGAAGGCTTTTCCAGGCGGGCCGTGTGCCGCTTTGCGTGGGGGAATCGCTCCAAAGCTGCGGGGCGTTTTTACTCGGGGGCGGGGGGGGGGGGGGGGGAAGGTAGCTTCGGTGCAGCAGCGAGATGCAAACGAGGAGAAGAGCTGCACCACGGATAGACAGGTGTGAGCCGCTCGAGCCTTCGGTTTGCTGGTGCAAAAAGACACTTTAAAATACCACTGTCGTGACACAGTTGTTATGTTCTGCGGAGACAGGTACACTCCGGAAAGAGAATGAGATTTTTGAGAGAGGATAAATAAAGCTGTTAACTCCAGATTAAGCCCTTCCAGTGTTCCCCCTCCCAGTTCCCCAGAAGCAAACAGAAGGCCCCAAGTGCTGCGGCAAGGGAGCAGCTGGCAAAAGGAAAATTCACAGCAACTGGGGATGAAGCCTTCAAGACGTTGCGTGGTTTATTTGTTTAGTATCAGATTTGTGAATGGGAATGTTTATGACCGGCAAGTGGGAGCGTGCTGCTCCAGCAGACGCAGGGCCATCAAGTGGTCACCTCCTCAGGAACTGGAAGTTTATGAACTCCAGACCTGCTCTTACAGAAAAAAAACCCCACATTTGCTCTCAAAGCAGAGCTGTGTTCAAATGCCCACGTTAGTAATTCCTTGTTGTTGCATATTTGCATTTCAAACACTTTGAAAGGTGTAAAACCGCAAAATAAGAGCATTATCTCCTTCCAGAAGAAAGTATGACCTGGAGTTGCTCAAGCAAAGAGGGACATGGTTGGTAAAAATGGTGTGATTTGACAGTGAGTCATGAAACCTACGGGAAACCTACAACCTCCCTAAGGCTGGTTGCGCTACAGCCTGCCTTGTCCAAGTTAATGTCAGATGATGGTGGCAGCATCTCTTTTCCACCAAGATTGTCATTGTGCCTTCTCCATTGGGAGGAAGGGGAAAGAAGAGATTTCCAAACATCTTGATGGAAGTCTTGGATGAGAAAGGATAATAATCTCTGAATACCTAGGAAGACGGAACAGGAAATACTAAAAGTCAGAATGTTTGGAAAAAATGAATTAATTATGGTGATTTTTGTCTCTTAGAAGCGTAGCTTTCATGCCTGGACTTTTTTCTGCTCTAGGCACATCCTTTAAGGAGTTTGGTGGGCACATGAAGCCTTAAAGGAACTTCTGCAAGCCCAGGCTAAACTTCATTCGGTGTTGTGGGAGGGACTTGCAGTGAAGCAGGACTGTCGCCGCTCTGAGTGCCTGAAACTCGCTGAAGGGATATCTAAAACACAGTTATTGAAAGATAATGAGTGGCACTTTTTTGTTTTTACTTAATACAATTATAGGTTAACCTTTTTTTTCCCAGGAGGAAGTCACCTTTCAAATAAACTTGGGTAAAACCAAGCAAACAAAAAACCCCAAAAAACAACCAACCACCACAACAAAACGCCCTTATGCCTTTATTTGGAAAAATGGTCAAATGTATCTCTGCATGACCTAAGCCCATAACAGACTTTTAGGAATTCCTTTCAAATTGCTAAGTTGCAAGATACCATCTTTTTTGTCCTTCGGAATATACCAGCTGAAGAAAATTTTAGGTTTGGTCCTAGTGGGTTTTCCTAGCAACAATGTCCAGAAATTTTTAAGAGGAAAATTAAAGAAAGGGACAATATCCTGTCTTTGAAGTTAACTCAAAGCTGCTAAAAATATAAATGAGACCTTCCCCCCTCACCCCCCCAGCAGCAGGCAGCTATTGTATGGGCAAGAGCTGACCGAGAGTGGCCTGTAGAGATCTTATGGGAACAGCGCACTAAATCTATTCAGCAGCTGTGTCTTGAAGGAAAAAAAAAAAAAAAAAAAAGTAAAAGCTGCTCATAAATGTTCCTTTCCAGAGAAAACTTTAGTAAAAGACAGACTATTAATAGGATCTGAAAACAAACAACTGTATTAACGCAAACCATACCTGACTTTTCTACCTACCTGGTTAAATCAGGCTTTTGAAGACTTGCTTGCTCACCCTCTGCAGCTGTTACCGTCACATAACTCAGTTCAGACAGGGCTTACGCGGCTCGTGATCGCTGGTCAGGAGAACATGACAAGTAACTTCTTTCACTGTTGGGATTTTTACTTCTTTTTATTTAGCTGTTACTGGTAAAATGGCTGCTAACAAGGATTACAGTCCAGCCCAGCTATCAGCCCAGTTATTATATTTGAAATTTTTGACTGCCCATTGGTATACAGACATTTTTAGTAACTTGGATTTGGCCTAGGTCATAATTAATTTCGAGAAACTGATGCAATGTAAAACTGTTTTCTTATTTTAGAGAATGAAACATCAAAAATGGGGGTGGGAAGAGTCTGTTGGATAAGCAAGTCCCAACATTCAGGTGTGCTTAATTCCTCCTCTTTTACCAGTTCTCGTAATATTTTCCTTTGCAGTTGTTTGTGTATTTAAACTATTGGGAATATCAGTCCTGCCCTATCAGCGAACTGGCTCTGCTGGAAGATCTACCTAGCTCCTTGATCAGTGGAGCAGGTGAACTTTCTGAACATGTTTTATTGTAAATACATTAAGTTTTCTTTTTTAATACCAAATTAATGAAATCACTGCAAGAAGTCAAAGGTACTGTGTAGTAGTTTAAGGTCTGTCCTCCCCTCACACACCCAATTTCTTTTGTCTGCTGCTCACGCCACTGTAGGAATAGGTATATAGCTACCTGGTCCTGGCCAGTATCTGAATGCTTTGCTCTGAATTGATCCAACTTCTTTTCGGATAGAGTTAAACATCTTCATATTACTCCAGAGAGGAACATCTTTTTTCAGCAGTAGCTGAGTAAATGGGACATAACTTAATTCACGTCCGTATTTGTATCATTACAGGCAACATTAGATCTTTCTCAGTTTGTGAAGAGGCTATGTACCTTAAAATTAGGTAGGAATTGCTCTCCTGGTTCTTCAGTGCTCCTCAAGACTCTTACCCCTCTTGTCGCTGTGTTCGTATTCTTGTGTCCCCCTCAGAGTATTAATGGACAGTAGCACACGAGCAAAGGGACGTAAATTGGCCTTTCTTTTAACAGGCTCTTCCCTCTGTTGTTTGGAGCTGCCTGACATGTAGCAGGAAGCAATCAGATCCACTCTCAGCTTTTGGCTTGTTCATCTGAAGCCAGGTTTTTCATTCTTCATAGCTTTGATCATCATATATAACATACACACTTCATATTTCTTCAACACGAATGTTAAGAACTGTACACAATACAACCTGATATGGCAGCAGTAATACTTTCCTGGAACTTTGACCGAAACACCTGAGAGTTCCACCTATTTCATACTGGTGCTAGTGGCTGACAGTGATCTTGGGATAGCAACTATGGCCAGCTCTTTCTTTCTGTCAGCTCGACTAAGGAGGCCCTGGCTTATTGTAGAAGTTCTTTGTATTAATCTTCAATGATTTTTGCTAAATGCCATCCTAGTGGTGTCAGCAATGTCACAGCCACATAAAATCAGTTCCTTTCTGCTGCTTGGGCACGCTGGATGACTCAATCTGCCACTTGTTACCTCTAGCACTAGTGCTGTAAGCTGCTGATTCTCGAAGGACAGAGGTCTTCACTAGAAATGCAGAGACCACCCTTGCCACTGACCTGCACAACAGTTTGACCCGCACCGTCTACCTTCTCTTGTCTTTCTTCTTCAGTCACATATTTAGGCTGCAGGTTCTTCAAGGCCAGGCATTTCTTGCACACTGAGCAGACAGTGACAATCACAGCAATCTCACTCAGGCCTCTAAGTACTCCCTGTGAAATCCTATAAGAATATCATATAGGGAGGGATCCGAAGCATCCTGTGCCTCCAGTCTGCAGTACTTCTCCTGTCCAGGCGGGTCCATGAGACATTCCCCCCGAAAGCATCTGCCTGTCTGAAATGATCTCCTCTTTATAAATTTCTTTCTTTTGCACAAAATGCTGAACTCCTGACAGCAATAGCTGAGCTGATGGCTGATGGTTCTTCACCAGTCAGAGGGACTAACCTGGCAAAACTGGTTTTCCTCACATATTTTGGGATCTGAGTGGGCTTTCAATGATCTAGTTGACCTTTCCCACTGTCAAAGGTATTGGCTTTAACTTGGTGTTTGTTGTGGAAGTCAGAACAAGTGAAAGGCCTTGTCCAGGGCAGTATCTATGAAGCTCAGCTGCGTTCAATTTATTTGCAATTTGATGAAACATTTCCCAGTTTTGTCACGTTTGTACTGAAATCTTGTAAGATATTGTATACCTCGTAAAGACACTTTCATTATATGATTTTGAAGTCAATTATTAAATAAAACATTACTGAATGAATTTGCCTTCCTGTGAAAATGAGCACCTTTTGGAAAGTAACGAGATCCTGATTCCTCCAAGTTTCAGGCTTTTTAACCTTCCAGGTGAGTCATAGTGTTATTCAGCTGCATTCAAGGGGATTTTCTGGGATGTAAGCAGAATATACATTTACTATCTAGGTGAATTCCAGGGCACTTTCTAGCATGTAAGCAGAACATATGTTCTTTAACTTGTACGCTTGCAAGTGATGTAAGCCAGCAGCATTTGGATGAACAAAATGGAAAAAGGCTATTTTATTGTCTATAAATGCAGAGGAAGTGTGCACACATACAGGAGTCATAGCTGTTCAACACGTTTTTATTCCTGTCTGAAGATGTACTCCTGTAGACGGCATCACTGCGTTCATGACAAAGGCTGGGTGACTTCAGAACAATTTCTTCCAACACCAAAGTCTTTACTTGCCACTTGCCAGGTGACATGAGAACCATCTCTTCATTCAGGGTATTTCAGATACATGAGCTTCTGCATTTCCACTGAACTCCCTTCTCTTTCCAATGATTCTACTTCTAAAGAAAACTCTGTGGTAACATCTTGCATCTTTGAAGCGTATGCATATATTTATTTTACTAGTTTGCCTTAGAGATGTTTGCAGTAACTGTTCCAATAGAGGTGCAACCCTTACAGGTAAGCACCGGAGAATATGTGCAAAGCACTGCTGTAGGGTGATAAAGCAATGCCTTTATTGTGCATCAGACTAACAAATGCAAAAGTTCCTGGCCTGTTGACTTTTTTCCATTTTGTTCCCCACTGTGGGGATGTTTGTTGCTGTGTATTGCCCCCCTCAGTATCCCAAATCCCTTACTGTGAAATTCTCGCAGATAAGGTGTTTTCTGTGTCAGAAACACCACTCTGGAGTCTTCGAAGAAAGTGCATTTTAAATTATGGCCTAGAAAAAGCAGTGGGAACAACGGGTTTTGGATAAGGAAGAGAATTTCATACAGGGGACAGGCATGTGCTAATGGAGAACTTAAGTAACAGCAAGCAGAGGGAGAAGAGAACCTGAGTCACAGCATCTGTTGCAGTGAAGAGTAGGTCTAGAAGACTTACACAATTGTGGATTTCCATCAGATTTACAGTTTTGGCAACTAACGTTGCAGGTTTTCCAGTTCTTGCAGCTGTTGAACTGCACAGTGACTTTGAACTCCCTGAGCTTATCGGCAGATTAAACTAATGTTAATTTGTATGGTCAGGGAGACCCATGCAAGCAGAATGCACAGGACTGTCTGCACTTATGCAATCAATCTGCGTGTATGCAGTGGCTACAAGCCTGCAAGTCACCAGCTTTTACGGGGCTGACTGATGTTCAGAAAGCTGCTTTTCTGTGGAATCGGTATTTCATCATCCAAAGCAATAGCACTGTCAGGTATGGCATCCCCTATCCAATAATCCAGATTCCTCATGTGGCACAAACTGGAGCAGCCCCATTGACTTCACTGATATTAAAAATGACTCATTCTAGCAGGGCACCTGGCTGTATTTTTTGCCTTTGCCACGTTTCTCATTAGAAAGGATTTATGTTGCACACTTAATTTATTGCAGGTGAAACATTCCCATCTCCCCTGTTTCTCCAAACAAATGCAACTTTGCGTTCCTGTCTAGGAACACTGTCGAATGCTCCAAGCTCTGGTGAAACGAAAATGCCTGACAGTGGATAAAACATGAGGGAAAGATACAAAGGAGTACATGGAGCAATGGATTAAAGTGTGTGTGCCTGCTGGAGCTAGTGTTTATCCTTCTTTATACAGCTCGAGAGCTCGTGGGCAGCTGGTGACTGTGAGCCAGCCTGGGGTGTGCCGCTATGGTTCTAGGTTGGATTGCTGTTATGGCTGGAAAAAGAACAACAAAGGCCACTGCGAAGGTAACAATAACTCTTTATGCTTGTTTCCTCTCCACGGCTGTGTACTTGGTACTAATAAAGGGATTTCGTATACGTCTGCCAGAAGTTACAGAAAGAAACCTTCTGAGGAGTGAAATCTCATAACTCTGTGAGAGAGTGAATAAAACGTTTGAAAGACCATCTGCTCAAAAAAGCAGAGCTTTGGGTAAATAACACTAAACAATAAGATACGTATTCAAAAATTCTTAGGTCCAGAAGGAACCATATGTTTTAAACTCCTGCACAGCCCCGGTCAGTGCCTATACTGTTACAGCCTCAAGTAAGTGCCAAAAATGCAGTGACTTCTAATGCTACATATGGAACCCTGAAATGTTCGGGTTTTTATCAGTTGGTATCCTTTCTCTTCAGAGTACACAGCCTCTGAGAAGCAGGATAGTTTAACTTTCTAAATATATAAATAAAACCCAAGCAATAAGTGCACCTGACTTGAGCTTGGGTAGCTGGCCAGTGTCTGGTCTGTGGATCATCGGCTTAATGAAGAGTCAGTTATTCTTAAGAGACTTCAAATTTGTTAAAGGTCTTCAGATCCCAAGGAGAAGGTGATGTAGAATTTCTCTCTAGATGTACTTGGGCAAAACACAACACAGTCATAAAATACATGTTCAGGAATCTTTCTCAGATATTCCACTTGTCCCAGAGAGTTTGGCATTGTATAATCTGGTGAATTTGAATAGAAGCTTAGGGTTATTCATTGCTGAAAATCAACAGACTGACGTCTAAATGGGAAAGACACGAAAAGTCTCTGCTCTGTATATATAGCATGACAGTTTAAAAACGGAAAAAACTGATTAATACCTTTATTAATATTTGCGCTTTTCTTAATAGCACTTTAGTTTTGATGCATATGAATGCCTTGAGGGACAACTGGCAAATATAACTTCAATCAGCCAGTGGAGTAAGATATTTTGTTGTAAAGCAATAGGGTGCTTTATAGTAAAATTCAGTTTTCATAAACTTATGAGTCTTCTTTGGAAGATTTCTTTAAGCCAACTATAATGTAGTTCTGCACTGTAAATCCAGATGCAGTGGTGCTCTCTGCTTCAGTGTTAATACTCAGCTAGTTTCACGCTATGTCACGCTGCATTCAGGGATAGGGGCTGTGTTGAAATATGCCTTAACCTCAAGAGCTGGTACATCTGAATGAATCTTTAAGGAAGACACCTGAATTCAGCAGTATGAATTTTAGTTAAGAATTTTACTGTATAGTGACTACCACTGTGACTTCCATATTTCCTATTGTTTGGACAGCAGCTTAATTACACAAGGTAGCGAGATGTGCATCCTGGTGCATACTTTTTCTCTGTTTTTCCAGAGCTAGTCCTGTCTTAAATGCATGTTTCGTTTCCTTTTCCTGAATAACCCTCATGTTGACAATCACATTGACTTTAGGATCCTTAAGCCATATAAAAGCCAACATATAATTCCTGACTAATGATCCAGAGGGCTGAGAGTTGGAAAATTTTTACTTTTTAATGCATCCAGGCTAAGCACAGCCCCTTCAAGTCACTGTAAACCTGATGCATTTATACATATTGGGATCTGTGGTAAGGATAGTTGCCTGATCATTTGATGGATGTGCTCTGGATGTTCCACCATGGGATGGACATGTTCCTCGGCTGTAAGTGAGGAGGTCCAAGAGTGGAAAGCTGCTGTAGGGTAATGTGTCTCTTGTGGCTGCAGGAGTGCTGTTGCCTCTTTCCCATTCCAGATGCCAAGCGCAGCAAGTGAGGGTGCTGGCTAGCTGCTTCTCACATGGGCTTCTTAGAAATAGGAAAAGGGAAGGAGTGCAAAACTAAATGTGAATCACGGCATGGCATAAAAGGCATGACGGAGAGAGCTAAATGGAGCCCCTTCTTTTCCAGGTCTTTACAAACCTGGAAAGCCACACACTCGTAATCCTTGCTAGTGGCACTTTTCTCCAGCAGAAATAAAGTGCTCATCAGCAGCTACCATGCCCGAACTAGGGGGAGAGGTATGGAGGATATTGAACTTGTGCAACAAGTTTTTAGGTGACTAAGCAGGCCAAAAGTTCTCAAATATAATATTTCTAACTTTTTCTTTTTCTCTCTCCTTTCTCTGCCTGACTCCCCCAGCTATCTGTGGACATGGCTGCAAGTATGGCGAGTGCATGGGACCAAACAAATGCAAATGTTTCCCTGGATATACAGGGAAAACCTGTAATCAAGGTTTGTGCACATGGGGATGTTACTCCAGAAAGCAGACTGTTGATGTTCTGTCTCCTTATCTTGTAGTAAGGGTCGTGTCACCTACCAAAATAGTAGAGCAAGATATTTTCTTGTTTACATAGAAAAGCTTAGAGTTTAAGGCTCTTGGATCTCCAGCATCCCAGACAAGCTCTAAGTCTCCTTCAGCACACAGAAGTTTGAACCTCTATCACGTATCTCCTGTGGGCTGATGACAAGGGCAAACTGGCATGTTTATAGTCAGAGGATTAAGGCATGGAGAGATTATATAGGAAATTAAGAAAAGCCAGAAGTCAAATCCAGAACCCATGTTATTTTCTTAACTAGTAACCCATGTTACTTTCTTAACTAACCCTCTCATGAGAAAGACACGCAATTATATGCTAGATATGTAATTTCTCAAGCCTCCTGGGCCAATGCCATCTGTTTGCATATGCTGATTGGTATTTTTTGAGAACACAGAATCTGGAGTCTTTGGGATTGCATATTCGGAAACTTTGAATGCAACACTTTCTCTCCATAAACTTGCAGTTAAACATTGGAATATTTCATCTAACACATTGGTGACAACTCAGTCTTTTTTTTCCTGTTCTGATCTATGAGACCCCCGTGTTGGATCAGATGAAAGGAGCAGGTCACTGTGCATGGAGAGGGGCATCCTATTGCAGTGCAGATGAGTGAACTGCAGGTGTGTGAAGGAAGCAGGACATAACGGCCACACCAATGAATGGTCCTCTCCTTGCTACCTTCCTAAGCACCTGCAGCCTTTGCTTGAAAATGTTGCATTGATGAACTAAACACACATTTTTCAGAGTCAAAACAATCCATTTATTACACAGTATCTGTCAAACAATATGCTATAAAGCTATACTGTTAAGCGTTTTAAAAACCTCCATCTTTTGCACTTTTGATGTTGCTTGCAGGGAAATAAGTCAATCCCTCGGTACCACTAGAGTGGAAAGTGGCACAGCAGCCGTGGTTGCGTGCAATAGATACGTAGGTATCACAACTTCAGCCTCTAAACCCAGAAGTTCAACCCCAAAAGTGATTTGGCAGCTTAAACGTTACCAAAAAGCAACAGAGACGCCCCCAGCTTTTAGGTGTTTTCTGTGCAGTAACTCCAGCTGGATTTGATATGCCCTCCGTACGCGAGCAGGTCAGTTCTGCACACTTGTAGTAGATCCAGAGCCTGAGGCTTGGTGGAGGCGCTGTACAGACCTACATGTGAAAATTGCCTGTTAGCTCCCTGCGCTCTTCTACCTTCTGAAGCGTGGCCAGGAATTTTTTAGTGAAGTGGTGGCTGGCACAGGCCAAGAATGTCCTGGAGTTATTTCAATAGTGTAGCCGTATAGGTGGTCATGTTCCAGCAGCCAGGAATGCTCAGAGCCACTTTTAATTTACAGGCAGATGTAGACTTGGTCTGTCTTTACAGCAGAATGTCCTGCTGAGCAAGCTCAACATGAGCTAACTGAAATAACAGAGATAAGGGAACTGTATTAGTCTGCCACTGAGTCTGAGCTAAACTAGCCTTATCTCCATAGGGTCTCTCTTAGAGCTGCATATGCTATCTGTGCCTTACTGTGCATTGTGCCAGATAGATGCAGCTAAGCACTTTTGAAAATGTATGGTCTAGGTGAAATAACTTTTGTTCCTCTCTAGTTTCTTTGTTATGAGAATCTTCATTATTTAGTGGAGCCACAGTAGCACAAAAATCCAGTGTGATTTGCAAGCTGATAGGTTTTCCGCTTTCAAGCAGACCCTATGTTTAAATAACAGAATGCAACCCTCTTTTTCTTCCCTGGACTGAGCTGTAACAAACACTTCTGCACATGTACAACCAGCACAAAGTTTATGCTTTGAATGGTCTGGAGATTTTTCTGTGGTCTGCAGGGCGCATAGACATGGGAACAGATGCTTCTCCCATTAGAAGTGGAGCTGCACAAGCCCAGTGCTTGGAGAGTTGCATCTTTATTGAAATTATATTATTGGTGATATGTGCCGTTAAACACATGTTGAATGGGCTGCATATGCTGGTACATTCTGTTAATGAGTTCTGTCTGTTTCCTAATGACATTTCAGACTACAAGCGGGAGACCTGTCTGTTCACAGAAGTCACAAGCACAGATGTCCCCTTGTCATAGGACCAATAACATTGTCAGCACTGCCTGTGTCAGCACTGCTCTGCCTATACTACACAAAGTAAACTTCTTAGGATTCTAGCTTTCGCCCTGTGAAGGATAGCTATTAGGAATTTAAAATTAATTTAGTTTCTGCAAAGCCTTTTAAATCCTGGATTTTGAGAAGTTTTTAGGGTGTTTTTATTCGCAGGATTTGGGGATTTTTGAGACTTGTCCTTTTATTCTTAAAGTCACATCATTTTAATCATATATTGTATTTCATTTCTGCTACTGATAACCTATGTGCCAACGTGTAGCTCAGGAAAAAAAAAAAAATATTTGTTTCACTTTATCTCAAGTTGATTTGCTGTTCTTAGTCTCATGTTTTTGCCTTTCTAGTACAGAGGTCAACCGGAGGGCTAAAATCTCCAGCTAGAATCAGAGGAATCCAGAAAAATAACTCCCAGAAAAGAGACTAACTGCAATTCTCTCTCCATCCCTCTACCTCTTCCTAATAAGCTGCCAGATGTGGCCAGAGTTTGCATTAGTTTTTCAGGTGCAGACATCTGTGTACGTTAGTTTTGCTAGCAGCCTTTCAGCCAGATGGTCTGCTAAACTCTCATCTCATCTTGCAAGGGGCTGGCTCATTTTCAATCCAGGCGATTCTACTGTGGGGAATTCAAGGCATTAGGCAATATTATCCACCTATATGTATTAATACATGTATATAAACCCAGCACTCACTTAATTTCTATGACTTCTGCAGATCTGAACGAATGTGGACTGAAACCACGTCCCTGTGAACACAGATGTATGAATACACATGGCAGCTACAAGTGCTATTGTCTCAACGGGTACATGCTTATGCCAGATGGCACATGTGCAAGTAAGTAATAGAGCTGATAGGACAGGCACATCAAAATCATCTAATCACACTTGATCCCAGCAGATTTTCTTCTTGTGATGAATGGATTTAGCTTATTCAGGATAGGATCTTTGCCTCAGCTCTCTGGTACTGTCAGCAGCTGAAAGAGGCTTTCTATTTGGCAGTATCTGGATAAAGTAAACTAGGTCATACTTGTATTTTGGTATATAGAGGAATTTTTGTCCCGGTAGAAGAAAAAATCTTTAATAGCGTTACTTCAGATGGAGGACAGCTAGTATAACCCTGGTGTATAGTCCTGCCAGTTCATCTATTGAATAACGATGAATGAATCTATCCAAGAAAAGCACCAATATAGACTACTTTTTACTGTGCTGAATTTCATGCCATTACTCCTTGCATTACCTTTGTGTGTTTTCTGACTTATTTTCTCTGAGTGTTGATATGCTTCCAACACTTGCCACCAGCTTCTTGCAAACATTTGTTCACTGAGCTAAGGCTTATCTAAACTGTATTTCTACCTGTTTTCTTTCTCTTTAAGCCAGCAATGTCACAGAAAGTATTATTCTTTCTTAGCCAACATGATTTTTCAGACCTGAGGAAGCATCTTCTTTTTCAATGACACTGTTTTGTTTGTAGAAATTACTTGGGTTTTTCTTCATCTGAGCTGTTCCATACTGGTATTTTGGCTTCGAATTTCAAAAACCCTAGGTAACATGGTGACAACCCTTCTCGAGTCCTCAGGACTGAAGCAGATGCATCAGTTGGACAAGGAAGCTAGCTGGTCTCAGCAGTGGAGCAATCTGCTTGAGAGGTCTGTCGTAAAGCAATGGACAGACCGGTGTGGGATGCAGCACATCCTTTCCCATGCATATGACAGAGAACCATAAAGGCTTTGTCCTCTAAACCCTGGAGACAGCCATTCACCAGGCAGGGTGAATCTGGCAAGTTTGCTGTCAGTTTGGGGATAACTGAAAGAACACCCAGCCTTAGCAAAACCTCGCAGAAGTGCAGGGTCTGCAGCTCTAGGGCAGGCAGCCAAGCCAGAGATCCTACTCTCTCTCTCTGAAATTGCTGCGAAAGCTGCCCATGGCCAGAGCTTTTGGAGTCTGCAGTACAGCTCAGGGTTGTGCCTCTGCATTGCTAATCATGGTGGATGTCACCAGCAGACAACAGCTGCGGGGCCCTGAGATCCCTGAGAAATGGATATGTATTCCTTCCGTTTCTTCCAAGATAATTTGTGTATCTGCTGACATCATACACTGAGCAGTTTCCACTAAGGCTCAAAACCAGTGAGTTTCACTGTCTTATGGACAGCTGAAGTTGAAAGAAGCCAGAACTACAGTCAAAAGTTTGAGCCCAGCAGCAGTATTGTTCCATCCATCCCTCACCCCTGCTCCTCTGAGCAAAACCACTTTCTACAGCCACACTTTGGAACCAAGTTGGAAAACTAGATCCAGGTTGTTGCCAACGATTTCTGCTGGATTAGCTTTAAGTCAGTCTTAGTTCAGGACTGGTTTTCTGATTTAAGAAACTCTGCATTTGTATGAAATTTGTACCAAACGCGCAGTTGCACCATCTCTTGCTTAAGCCAGCACAAAACGCTGAATTTCTCAGCAGAAGTAGTGGCCAGTGTCAAGTATATATGCAAAAATTGCCTGAGCAGCTGTGAGCCCTGGAGCTTGCATTCCACTTTGGCACATGGAAACGTTATTTCTCAGTGGAACCTTGACTAACACTGACACAGAATGAAACCAAATTTCAGGGGGAAAACCAGGTTTCCTGTAGAAGCAAAGTCTTCATTCTTCACAGTTCTAGTGAAGAAGGCAAAAAAATGCTCATCCAGCCTGTGCTTCATTAACCCAGGCCATCTGCCACCTCCCAGTTACAAAGAGCCTTTATTTTCTTAAGCAGAAACTATGGTTATGAAATGAAGTAGTAAATGATTTACTCAAGTAGACATTATTCTTGGTTAGGTCTCCTAGCCTCCCATTTCACTTGATGCTAACTTGAGGTTGTGCTCAAATGAAATGCCAGGTTATTTAACCAACTCTCATTGTTTTGTTCAGGCAAACATTCTGAGCTAACGTTGCTCCTTTTGAATAAAATTCTCCATGATGTAAGTCTCCTTAGCAAGATGAAGTCCACCTAGTCTGAATAGTTAGGCTTATCTGTGACCATGACAAGGGACTGTGGAGCTGGAAGAAGGGTATCGGAAGAATGTGGCTTAAAATAGGTTATAAATTAGTACCTAACACAAAATCACCTAAACTCTGCAGGAGTTCCTATACTAGATGTGATTAGCAGTTCATCTAAGCCAGTATTATGCCTCGTCAAAGCCAGGAATAGGAGTTTCAAACAAAAGAGAAAATGGATGATTATTGATTAGAGAAGAATAATGCTTAGTAAGTTTCTTTATTATCACTTAGGAAGTAGATGATGTGACAAAGCATTATGATTTACAGTCCATCTTTTTTTAACTCTTATCTCCTGTATGTTCTCATTCTTACACAAGTAAAATGCATTTACAAATACAGTGAATTCTTGGTCTTGAACATTTATCACTTAGCTACAATGTCTAAACAAACCAGCCTAAGAAAAGTAATTTTATCACAGATTAAAGAGATTAATAGCACACAGAACTAATACATATTGTATTTTACATTGAAATATGACTGTAGCTATATACGGACCTGCACATATCATTGTCTTTCCTATACACTCTGCTATTATACACTGTTCTGAATGTGCTAGTACCTCTGACAATAAACATGTTGCATTTTAAAATAAAAGTCATATAATTTTCTACCTAAAAGGTGACGTAGTTTCAAGTTCTTGCAGTTGGTTTCTGTTTCAAAAACACTAACTGTTCTAGGCTTTCCACTCACAAAGAATCCATACACAGTTCTGTTTCCCTGAGCACATCCAGAGTGAAGTAGTCAGAGATACTTCCTTTGCACACACCTCCATCTCTTCCAGTAAACACTTCCAAATACTACTTATCTCCCTGGCATCATAACACTAATGCTTCCTGGATATCATCAGGATTTTAGAAATATCGACCTACATATTTAATACATTTCTTATATTTTTTTAGCCTCTCATAGGTCTCTCAGACAAGATCTAGACCCCTGTATTACTCTTTAGAGGCTCATCAAACTAATCTCCAATATTTCACACTCCTAACCAACCTATGGGAAGCAAGACTTGTGTTCTGGCTAGTGCCACGTTAGATTCAGGTATCTGTTCAATAAAGGGTCAAACTAAAGGGCAGGTTTTAAGTCCATCAGGCTAAATAGTTTTTTAAATAAAATTCTATACTAGAAGCATGTTTAATTGTAAGCAATAATTACAATTCACTACTGAATAACAGTTTTCTGTATGGTAAAACTATCACAATGGAAAATATAAAAAACCTTTTTTCTGCTTTGGGCAGTTCTGTCTCTGAATCTAAAAGGTAGTAGTACGAAGTCACAGAAATGGGAGCAGAGAGAAAAAAAGGAACAAAGGCAAATAAGGAAAGAACAAAGTGAAGGAGAAGGGGAATTTAAGATTTATCTCATGGACTCCTGAATTGTATTACTAATGTGTTAATGTATAAACAGCTTAATTAATGATGAATGGAATTTTGCTGTTCTGATTAATTTTCTGCCTTCATCCAGATCTGACTTAAAGTGTGTGATCCCCGCCTACATTTTTGCTCTTTTTGTGACTTTAAATATTGTTTTTAGGTTCTATGACATGTGCCATGGTGAATTGCCAATACGGATGTGAAGAAGTCAAAGGGGAGGTACAGTGTCTTTGTCCATCTGGTGGCCTTCAGCTGGGACCAAACGGAAAGACGTGCATTGGTATGGTTAGAGAACTCACTCTCAGCTTCTTTTCCTATAGGATCCCAAAAAATTCCAGTCTGGGGAAAGGTTAATAAGTAGTTAGCTCTCCTCACTGGCTTGAATAATGCTTCTTGTTACTTGCAGTGTGATGTAAAGCTTGCATGATTTTTTAAAACTGTTTGCATAATATTGGCCATGTAATTCTTCAGGCAACTCCCATCCTCAATAAATAATTAAATGTTTTGACACAATTTGGAGCCATCAACAGATTGAGTTTCCCTCTATTGCTCTGAGGTCTACAATATTTTGCCTGCAGGAAGCTATCCTACTGACATAATGCATTATAGGATTTGGGGGTTGTGTTTGGATGGGTTTTTCTGTTGTTGTGATAACCCAGAATACAAGCTTCCAGATTTTTCTCCAGAAGCCTCAGCATCACTTTACCTGGGGGTTTCCTGTGTGATGAAAAAAAATTTACTTACAATGCTTGGTACTGTTCTGTGATACTTTTTTACACTGTCATACGACAAAGCAGTGCTACAGCATTGCAATCCAACGCTAACTTGGTACCCAGTTCAATACTGAAGCTAAATGAGCTTTTGAAAAAACGCAAGAGATGTGAAACAAACCCTCCAAAGCAGGGACCACTCCAACAACTAGAGGAGAAGGGGCAGTGACGTGTGTCAAGGAGCAGCAGGAGCAGGGCTGTGAGCCAGGAGCCATGTCTGACCCCAGCATCTGCAGGGCTGTGCCCTCATAAATCAGGTCTAGGGTCTGCCCAGGCACCTGTCCAAAACCTGGAATATTCTTGTTGCTGTTCATCACAGAGAAACCTGAAAGGGTCTGAAAGTGTTCATTTTTCAGACAAGATGCTCTTTGTTTTAAATTTAAGGGAAACACTGTTTTGTATGTACTTTATGCCATTTCATTTTAAAATAGGACCAGTAGCAGAACTTCATATGGGGAAAAAAACCAAAAGAATTTTCAGTTCCAGATTTCTTCTTTACAATAGTTTTATCTAATTCTTGAAATACAAGTTGTCCTTTTGACTCAATAAGTACATTTTCCTGTAAAATGCTAACTTGTAGCATTTGAACAATATCAATTTAAAAAAAAAAATAATCCAGAAAATGGTTTTTGTTTCCTTCTTTCTTACTTTTCCTCTTTCCCAGTCTAGCGTTCCTTTCCTAGTTTCACCTGCCTCTAAATGGGTAACACCCCTAGTCAACCCCAGAGAATGACATTTTGTGGTTTTCAATCTTTATTCCATTCAGGCAAGCATAGAATCATAGAATCATTAAGGTCGGAAAAGAACTCTTAAGATCATCGACCCAACCATCAACCCAACACCATCATGTCTCCTAAACCATGCCCTGAAGTGTCACATCTACAAGTTTTTTAAGTACCTCCAGGGATGGTGACTCCACCACCTCTCTGGGCAGCCTCTTCCAGTGCCTGACCACTCTTTCAGTAAAGAAATTTCTCCTAACATCCAGTCTAAACCTCCCCTGACGTGGCTTGAGGCCATTTCCTCTCATCCTATTGCTTGCTACTTGGGAAAAGAGACCAACACCCACCTCACTACAGCCTCCTTTCAGGTAGTTGTAGAGAACAATAAGGTCTCCCCTCAGCCTTCTCTTCTCCAGGCTAGACAACCCCAGTTCCCTCAGCTGCTCCTCGTAAGATGACTCAGTCTTCCTCATAAGGCCCGTTCTCCAGACCCTTCATCAGCTTCGTTGCCCTTCTCTGGACACACTCCAGCACCTCGATATCCTTTTTGTACTGAGAGGCCCAAAACTGCACGCAGTACTCGAGGTGCGGCCTCACCAGTGCCGAGTACAGGGGGATGATCACCCCCCTACTCCTGCTGGCCACACTATTCCTGATACAAGCCAGGATGCTGTTGGCCTTCTTGGCCACCTGGGCACACTGCCGGCTCATGTTCAGCTGGCTGTCGACCAGCACCCCCAGGTCCTTTTCCACGAGGCAGCTCTCCAGCCACTCCTCCCCAAGCCTGAAGCGTTGCATAGAAAATTGAGAGTTGCATCTGGGAAATATTTTATTTCCTAGACCTGCCCAAAGTAGAATGGAAAATAGAGAATGGAAATTTCTCCTTGAAGATATTCAAAAGCTATTTTGACATGGTCCTGGGCAACTGTCTCTAGGTGTCTCTGCTTGAGCAGGATGGTTGGACCAGATGACCTCCAGAGGTCCCTTTCAACCTCAACCATTCTGTGATTTGGTGAAAAAACTTCTTGCGACAAGTGCTATTTACTAAAATGCCTTTAGCAACATACCTAATGACATTGGTGATTTCACATATTTTTACATTCTTTCTGTCACAATCATGCAAGTCCTCCAGATCATAAAGGGCAGCTTGGACATGATACCTTACAGGCAAAGAAGAACTTTAACTTAACTGTAGCTAATCCATTTCTGATGCTGCTTACCAACACGTACTGGTTGAATGATTCCTACAGCTTAAAGAATGTTTTAGGTGTTGAGAGGTTTAACATTCATACATAAAAAATGAATTTTAGCTGCAATGGCCAAAACAATATTTTACTTAACATTTGAAACAAAAGATTAAATAAATGCATCGATCAAAAGACGCTGCTGTGTAGAAGGACAGTTACTATATGAATTGTTCTCCTTAACACACAGCTGTAACATCAAGTCCCATATGATGGTTGTATGGCCTGGGACTACTTTATCAGTTTTAGAAGCAATCAGATAAACCCATACAGATACTTGGCTCAGCTTCCAAACTATAAACACTCCAACATGAGAATGCTATTTCTTTCCTACAAACGAAATGACCTGCTTTGAATAATGAGCAATGCTTTCAGACTACTACCAGTCACAGTTAACATCTGAATTATTTAAGAGCTATTTGAAGGTGAACATTGTAGACATATGTACTTAAATACAATAGATGAGTGGTTCTCTTAAATCTCTTATTGAATTATTCAGGCAGCTCTTTTTATTCTTTTGTATTGAGTCCATTTGTATTCACTTTGCCTGCTGAAATGGATTTGGAAGAATGCTGATACATACGATAGAAGGTAAAATAGACAAAAGGGTGTATCCAGTAGTTGGAAATATCAGACCCCTTCTTTCTGCATTATGTGGTATGTCACTGTATTACTGTCACTACTTCTCCATCTGTAAAATGGAAGAGATAGTAACATCCTGCCATATACCATAATGCTTAACAGATTATACGATACACTAGTGCTCCAGTATTAGTCACAGAAACACTATAAAAAGATAAATGTTTGAAGATCTGTGGCTATTAGTCTTAGCTTAATCCTTCTAAGAAGCTGCATTATTCCTGGACCTGCAGAGCAGAACAGCATATTAATGTGTTTCACTTTTCCTCTTCTACACGTGCATAAGTGAAAGAAAAAAATAACAATTCTAGATTAAAAAAAAAATTTGATCAACTTAAACCTGTTGTTCTAAGAGTATGGTGAGTCTTTGGTGTTCATTGCAGACATAAACTTCATGCTAGGATTGAGTGCAGCAGGCTTGTCCTTTAGCTTGTGACAGACCCTGGTCCTGGCAGAGAACTGAGAACCTGGAGAGGCCTGGGAAAGCCCTGGAGGCTAGGGAAAAGAGACCATCATCAGAAATGTGCAGCGTGGGCAGAAAGGGATTTTTTTGACTGCAGGTTTGTTTAAATATTTTTCCGTCGTTGTCCACTTTCCTTCGATCACCTAAGCACTGAAGAAGAATGGTAGAAATTATGGTGAATGTGGTGTCCAGCAGCACTTCACAGCAGTTCTGAGCTGTAAAGTGCAGCAGCGCAGCACGATGAACCATGTGCAAAGTCACTGCTATGTGCTAAAACGTGATAGGGAAGGACAAATGCCAAATATCATAATTGGTGCTATTGTAAATTGACATTACAACAAAACAAATCAAATCAGTAACATTTAATAACAATGGTTGTTGAATAATGTTCTTAAGCTCCTCCCATACCAAGCCTCCTCCTTCTCTCCCCAAAACATCTGTTCTTGTCATTTACCTTGCTTGGCAGACCACTTGCAGTCTGGAAACTCTCTCCTGCTATGTCTGGACTCAGCCCACCAAGGCGAGACACAGAGATTCAGTAGAAAAAGCTGATGCTGCTCTCAGTTTCCTGTTTCTGGGGCTTTCTCTTAAACTAGTCTTTGACATTTCCTTTCTCAGGGAAATAATGGAATTGGTGGAGCTCCTCCTGACCCTGCTCCATGAACTTAGGGCAAATTGTTGTCCTCAGTGGGGAGAATCCCCACTGCCGGTTACCCTTTATTTACTGTGCCAGGTCTCAAAATCTTCCATAAGTTAGTTCACTCTTTGCTGCTTTATTCGTATTACTGCATGCAAAAGCCATCCCCAAGTGTGAAATTATAGGACTTTTTTATTCAACAACTTGTGATAGCCAAGACTAAACCATTCCTGTGCAAATCCCAACTAGTTCTTGCTTTCCTGGTTTGCCTTCTGACCAGCATCCCTTCTCCTGCTCTAGACATTGATGAATGCTCCACTGGCAAAGCTGTTTGCTCTTACAATCGCAGATGTGTCAACACATTTGGAAGCTATTACTGCAAGTGCCAGCTTGGTTATGAACTGAAATATGTCAGCAACCATTATGATTGCGTAGGTAAGATTTAGCCCACGGATTTTCCTTCGTCATTCTTTTCATTCCCACACCGTGCATCTTTCCTGTCATTGCCTGAAACCTGTTGGCCTAGTCTGGGGATACTGCCTCAGAAATGGATAAAAGATGTCACAAAGAATATTCTTGGTGCCACTTTGAACTTTTCTCTGGGTTTTCTCTGTGGCCTTACGAAAAACCTAATGACTAGCACTTGCAAATTAAATTGCCTCATTGTACTAAGTCAAGATGTGCAAGAGCTTCTGTTATATTAGCAACAGTTGACTACAAATAAGTGCTACTTCTGGTACAGGTTTAGTTAAAGACCCATTTTATGTCCTCTTGGCTTTCAACCTGTGACGAACAAGCAGTCCCACAATCTTTTTTTGTGTGTTTTTTTTTGTCGTTAATGAGGAATATGAATCAAGTGCCTTCAGGACTGTAAACACATTGCTTGGATGGACAGTACAGAACTTTTTTTAAGAAATGGAAATAGCAGGTTTAATTACTTTTCGGGTGTCTCTTGCATGCCTAAGTTTCTCCCAAACAAAAATAAATACAGGCAAACAGTTATCTTGACATGCCCAGGTGTTAAAACAGATGTCAAAACACCTTTACTCCTGTTTCAGTCCATTAGCTGAATAGTGGAAGAACAACAAAGTGTAAGTTACTGCAGCAGTATTGTTCAAGCAGTTGACTACAGGAGGGCCTGGAAGGGTTGGAACTACTACAAGAAGGGCATAAAAAAAGAGAATTAATGGGGTTTGTTTATATTTGCTTGGTATTGGGAGTTAGGGGTGAGAGGCAGATCATAAGGCAGGTTTGGGAGACTCAAGTTCACATTTCCTGTTGTATGCAAACCCTGAGAGTCTTAAAGTGGAAAAAATACTTTTTCATATAATAAGTGTGCATGGGGGAAAAACTAAAGAGGTCTCAGTAGTCAGGATTTTATCTGCAAACCTGAATCTCACTCTGAGACATACCATATTTTTGAGTCAGTCTTCCTGTTACTTGTCTTCTAGCTGACTTGTATTATGAGAGGACCTGTAAACTGCTAAAAATGAAGCAATCTGGATAAAATGCAAGTGGTGCAAAAATTCATGCAACAACTTGGCTCCCTCATGTGGGAGAAATCAGAAACATCTTTATGATGTAGCAAAATAAGTGAAAAGAACAAAATCAGTTACTCTTGATGCCTGTACATTTTGCTGTGAATTGAACGTAGTATTTTCTACTGAATTTTTCTTGATTATACTTTTGTCATACAGCATCATATGTATGCTGGAACATTAGAGGTAGATAGATGATCTCAACATCTTGGCATGCACAGCGTTACTTTCCATTGCATTTCTTCTAGAGTGAATGAAGGAGTGAGAAAGATTTGGTGAACTGTTTTTTAATTGATGTCACACGATCTCTTGGTGCCTTCTGTTTTTGTTAATAGAAGAGTCTGTACAACCTGCAGTTTGAATCCTTTTCTTAGGCAGAAAATCACTATGTTCACTTTATATTCAGTGGGATGCTCTACATTTTCCATGCATGCATATGCCAGTAGTTGTGCAGTTGGAGCTTACGTTAGTGTGAATTCTTCTGCCTGCAACGGTCTCTGGACCATCTTAGTGTAACGTTAGTGATTACAATACCTGGAAACAGACAGCCAGCCCAAACAGGCTGTCAGGAAACTTGGGTTCCAGTGCAGTTTTCACTAAAGCATTTATATTTTTCCCTAGATGTAAATGAATGTGTGACAAATACACACAGGTGTAACCTCCATGCAGAGTGCCTCAACACCGAAGGATCCTTCAAATGCAAATGTAAACAGGGCTACCGAGGAAATGGATTTGATTGTGCTGGTGAGTACCACTGGATGTCAGGAATAGCACTATATTGTTTTTCTCCAATGATAGATGATTATAAGGCATTTTATAGGAGAGATCATGCTGAACAATGCTGCAATACCAACCAAGGCGAACCTCTCCATAAAATAATGTATTTATTGTATGAGTTGTTGCACAGTTGATACAAGTATTATTAGCTCAAATTCATTTTGCCTTTGAGTCCCCAAGTCTCATAGTATCACTAGGAATCACAAGTAGAACAGAGAAGAGAATTTGGCCTGAAGGAACAGAGAAAATAGCTTTAAAATGTCTACTGTGTATTTTCCTCAAACTCCCATGGCTAGCCTGTTGGAGGGCTGCACAGCCTCCTCCAGAAGAGCTTCAGGATAACTTAACAAAAAGTGAGAGAAGAGAGGAGAGCCACGATTTCTGTGAGAAGCTGTTTTCACTTATAATTTTGCCTTTGTTTGTTGATCGAATATTAAAGAGTTCCTATAAAGATGACATTCCCCAGTTCTAACTGAATATGACTGTCCAAGGGAAAGAAGGACAAAGCTGCTCTTGTCTTTATATTTATTTAATTCCTGTATTAAATCTGACAGAGGTTTCTCCAACAATGTCATTAGAGATGTTTTCCTCAGGAGGACATTGAAGTCCTGCTCAAATTTTCTGAAAAGAAGACATTGTGAAAACATTTTAAAAACCCTTGTCTATAGCAGATGAAGTCTACATAATATATAAACCTTTTTTCCTGGGTCTTTTTCAAGTAACCCTTGATCAGATATGTATTATGATTATGCTTCATGGTCACAGATGTTCTAGGACTCTATTATTCATACTCCTACTTTCATTATAACAGTAATTGAAAACTCCAATATCACATCAATATTGATGCTGCATTTGGAATAGAGCTTTATCTGTATGATAGTTTATCAACGATTATTTTCTTTGCATTTAATATTAAATATATTCACTCAGTATGAGCACTGGTTTGAAGTCAATGGTTCCAACTCCAAAGCCATTTGTACTCTGGATCTCAGGTATGAGTTATTTTTACAATGTTTTACCTTTTTATACTCCAAGAATGTACTTGGCTACAAACATGAAGATCCATGATAGGGTCAACCCAAAGCATCTGATTTCAATCAGGTTGTTTTATAGATTAGTGCTATGCTAAAACTGTATGGGTGCATATATATGTATGTGTATGTATGCTACCCTATACTGCTGGAACTCAAAAATATCTACATAGCACTCCTCCAGGCCTAGAAGTTTATGAATTTATTCTTCATAAAATTGAATAAAATTTCTATAAAAAGGAGTGTGGCCAGCAGGTCAAGGGAGGTTATCCTCCCCCTCTACTCCACCCTAGTGTGGCCACCACTGGAGTACTGTGTCCAGTTTTGGGCCCCCCAATTTAGGAACGATGTGGAACTGCTTGAGCAAGTGCAGCGAAGAGCTACCAAGATGATCAGGGGACTGGAGCATCTCCCATCTGAGGAAAGGCTGAGAGGCTTGGGCTTGTTCAGCCTGGAGGAGAGAAGACTGAGGGGGGATTTCATCAATACCTATAAATATCTAAAGGGTGGGTGTCAGGATGATGGGACTAGGCTGTTTTCCATAGTGCCCAACGACAGGACAAGGGGCGATGGGCACAAGTTGGAACACAGGAAGTTCCACCTCAATATGAGAAAAAGCTTCTTTCCTGTGCGGGTGCCAGAGCAGTGGCACAGGCTGCCCAGGGAGGTTGTGGAGTCTCCTCTCCTGGAGACAGTGGACATGGTCCTGTGCCCCCTGCTCTAGGTGTCCCTGCTCAAGCAGTGGGGTTGGACAAGATGATCTCCAGAGGTCCCTTCCAACCCCTACCATTCTGTGATTATGTGATTCATTCAAAGTATTTTCTTATATCTATTCTGCGTTGTCATGCCTTTGGTGCCACATTGAAACATAACTTTGAATGTTACATACCTTTTTTTCAGTTATGTGAATGTAGCTTTTCAAGCCCAAAATTGGCCTAAAACATTGGATATTCCAGTGAAAGGTACAGTGAGTGATAAACCCAATGAAGAGTTTTCAACCTATTTTTATAATCTGAAGTTATTGTTAGTACCTGTAACTGTATAGTCTGGGCATGTTAAAATATGTTAAACATAAAACCAAAGCAACTTGATACATTAGAAAGGCTAAAACTCTATTTTGGAAAATAAAAATGCACAGAGGTTTCTCCAAACTTAAAATTTTTTTACATTTCTACTTCCAGTGAAAAATGTTGGCTTTTAACGAGAAAAACCTGACTGGTACTGAAAGGGTTGATCTGGGCACAGATTTCTTCAGCAGAGCTGTTCAGAAGGCTTTTCATGCTCAGATTCAATATTATGAGCCAGTTTCCTTGCTAGATCACATCCCTAGTGATATGTCACTGCAGCTTACTGCAATGGCAGGATGCAATGGGGCTTGAGACCTGACTGGATATCAAAGCAAACTGACATGACACATCTTGATATGGTTCTGTTAAAACAAAATGTACCATGGATGAAATGTTAAACAAATACATCTCTGATCAAAAGGGTCTGGGATTTTTTTTTTCCTTTTTAACATGAAGCTGAACATTTCAAAGGAAAGTGTCTATGTATAAAGTATTCATTCCTTAAGCAGAAAACTTCAACAGGAATGCTTGCTTAAATA
The DNA here is from genome assembly GCF_963921805.1 of Phalacrocorax carbo. Taxonomy (NCBI): domain Eukaryota; kingdom Metazoa; phylum Chordata; class Aves; order Suliformes; family Phalacrocoracidae; genus Phalacrocorax; species Phalacrocorax carbo. The sequence goes on along the minus strand of NC_087513.1, from coordinate 135,419,200 downwards.
CGAACAAAGGAAATATTTCAGCTTGTGGAGAGGCTATGACACATTTTTTAATGTCTAGCCCTGTAAAAAAATCAGTGCTAAAGATAGATGATTTCTATCTTCTCTCTAGTTTTTCTATTAAATTTTTTACTCTCTCCCTCTCTGCATACTTCCTCATGTCACATTTCCAATTACTGAAGCCCATTAGTTGTTTAGCAGAGGCAGGAGCTGTGCATTCATAAACTTAGTAGAACACACGAAATGGAACAGAGATTTAATGCAAAAGAGAATAGAGGAATAATGCACAGCAATGAGAGAAATCAGAGCCATAGGCAGAAGATCAATAGGCAGGGGTCTATCTAGAAAGTTGTATACAACAATAGAGAGGAAAAAAATACAGAGTCAGTGGTAGGTAAAACATGAAAGTAGCGGTGCTAAAAAGAGAGTGGTTTATCTGGTGGTAATTCCCACACATGCACTTTTTTAAAAGGGAAGAGGAGGGGGTTCTTTTAACCTTGGGAGTTTCAATAGTTGATTTTTACTGAAATCCTCAAAAAGTCTGATCAATGTAACAGGTGGGGGTAGGACATGCATTTTGCTATCGGTGAAATGTTTTTCAAACAGTGACACAAACAGCAATTAGATGTACTGTCCTACACTGAAATGCTAAGCGTTTTCCATGTCATATGGCAATTGTGGAAAAACTGTGTATTTACTGAATTCAAAGGAAGTTTTGCTGTTGGGTTTGATAGGATGAGAACACCATCATATGAATTTGGGGGCTGGAGGCTGTGGTGGCACTTCTTTTGGTGGAGCATCTGCAGCTCTTGCAGCCCATCCCAGCTCCCAACAGATTGGCCTGGGGTTGTGCTGCAGCTAAACGAAAGGCTTCTTAAGCATATCCTCAGTACTCCTCATAATTATTCCCATAGGGTGCAAACCCCGTTTTCACAGGGAACCATTAATTCTTTATAACAATTTTCCATAGCATATAACAAACTAGCTACCATGGCAGCAGTATTAGTTTTTGTAACAAATGAAAAACATTTTACTATATAGCTTAATTTTCAGAGTATGAAATGAGAGTAACTAAGCACATTGTTTATAATGAAACTTCTATGGCTACATCTCCTCATGCTACCCAGTAACCTGACAAGTGAGGTAATGTAAAATCCACCTATGGTGGGAGAAATTATTTCATTTAATTTTTATGTCAATATACTAACTTAGGAGAAACCTGCTGAAACATCAGGCTGCAAACAGTGCTGCTTGTATGGATACGATCTGTGATTGTTCAGGCACCCTGTTGCTACTCAACACTCCTATACACATCAAATGTTGGAGGCTGTTTCTGAACTGTCTCTAGCATACATTTCATTTGAGAATCCATAGACATGTAACCTCCTAAATGCTCCCTAGAAATGTCCTAGCCATTTCCACATCTGGCCTCTAGCTTGCTGCAATCTGTTGCTGTTCTCAGGTCCATGTGTTTCCTGATTTCCTATTGTGCATTGACAAACCACATTTCCCTTGCCACATGCTTCTCTGTGTATTCCAGCTTCTATTGAAGAATAGGGTCTCACAAGGTTCCATAAGCAATTAAGATTCCTGGGAGGAAAATGAACCTACTTTTCATTCACTTTTTTTGATAGGAAACTACAGAATAACAGGAAAAAGCAGTACTAACTTTAAGCCTACAACCTTCAGGCATCACTCTAAGGAGATCAACAATGGCGCTCTTGTTATTGCCTGGCTGGAGGCAGAGGCTACTATTCTTCATTATGCTTTGCTGGATATCTAATTGGCAATATAGAGTCATGACAACTCCCTTTGTCCCTTTTGTATTACTCAGATTCCTTTTTTGCTCACAGGTAACCCCTAAAACCCATATGTAATTTTGCTTTCTTATTAACTTGCCAGTCCTGAGAAAAGTTGGGTTTGACATCATAAGATTTCAAAGCTTAAACAGCAATTCTGGTCATGTCGCTGGTAAGAGTCTTACAATTTAACTCAGTATGGAGGCAAATACTGCTATCATGCTTTAATGAATACCACTTAACCTTTTGTCATACCGCATTTCCTACTGGAAGCCTTTCTGGCTGCTTTAGTCACGTATTAAGCACAGTCCAGCATGATGAGCTTGCCCTGATTTCTCAAAGCATCCATCCCTAAATAAAAAGGTAAGAATTTTAGAAAAGAAACAGGCTAGAAATACATATTACTAGATGATATTCCATGGTGCATAAAAGAGAATAGTAGTCTACAATATGTGTTTTAACCTATCTATGAAAGCTTACAGACTCTCTTAAGTCTATCTAAAAGAGGTCGAGAACTTTTGGAATGATTTCTGAAACTGTGTCCTACTGATCTAATCTTTACTCACATCTACAGGCTCCCCCTAAACATGGTAAATGATTGTCTGTATCCCTCACCCCCTCTCCAACTTTTATATACAGAAGCTACAAAAGGATTTCTAAGCCAATCTCATAGGCTTGTCTCTCACCAGGTTTTTAAATATATTGCTGGGTGTGAAGGTGGAAGCAGTGCGGTGCCTGCTGGCGTGCAGAGCAAGCTGTCTTTTGTTGCAGCCCCTTTATGTTCAGAACCCTAGCGAGCACTGGCTGCAGTCACAGGGTGTGGGAGGAAAACGGATCACTGTCTGTCCTTCACTGGTATCATCCCCAGAGTACTTCCCTTTACACAATACAGCACAGAGACAGGGGGTTGGCATCTGCTCTCTGTATTTTTTCCAACTCAACTTTCACAACTCGGTCATTAGACATCCTACACCAAGCCATTTCTGTGGTTTTATAAGCTTGCACAACAACTGATGACAGAAAAGATTTACTTTTAGCCCTCAGCCACCATTTGCCTTTGTTTTTCCACCTCTCTCTAATTCAAAGAAATAAAATACCTTTCAAAGCTGAGATATTTTCATCCTTGGGCAATAAACACAAATTGTATAAGAGCAGGAGGTGTTAATCTATGTACTTCCTGATGGGAAGTGCATAAAGAAGAGCTGGGATGAAATGCACTCCATTTCTTTTCACTTTCTAAATTCTCTATGCAGTCATGTAGATGGACAAATGCACAAATGTTTGTGAACAACACCTATGCATTTATATACGTGTCTTGGGACGAAGGGTCCTGAAAAATCACTGCCTCAGCTGTAGCACCCCAGGTTGTCAGGGGAGGTGAGCTGTTTATTCAGGCAAGTCCACAGGCAGTGGATTCAACAGAACAGACTGAGTTTAAGGTGGTCTATCCTTACACTGGATCATTCTTCCTGCAATTTATGGATAGACATAAAAAGCCTTAAACCCACACCTCCAGCTACTCTAAAGCTGAGTGCAGTTTAGAAAGATACTCGTGATATAAGATAAAATATGCTTGGTGCTTTGTCCCTCTTTGTCCCCATGAGCATGCAGATTTTCATATTGCAGCACCAGACAGGAATCTGCAAGCACGTGGGATTTTACACTTTCATCCCCCTATTTTTGTCACTCCTGTCAGTTGATTTTCTGCACAGCTTAATTTTGCACATACAAGGAGATTGGTTTTCTGACACCACAGAGGTCATTATGTTGAGCTGTAAGAATTTTTCATTTCACTAGGAAGACTTCAAAGCAGAAACTAAAAGCAGATGTTCAGGTTTGCTGAGCAGTCAGTCCTGTCCTGCCTTGAAAATCTCCATAGCCTCTTTATTAACAGCCTGAAGTTTCTGGTTACTGATTGTCAAGGGGAAATTCGTTTGGAATGAAGCCTTCCTGTTAATTTTTATTGCTGCCTTCTGAGTTTAGACCCAGAGAACCTTACATCCTTCATAACACCATCCTCCAGAGGGAAGGCTTACTTACCGGAGTATTAGTAATGAGTTTACTTGCTGGTTAGACACCAGCAAGACTACAAGTTTTATCCAAAGGAAAATAAAAACAAAATGCTCGATTTTTATTGTTTTATTGGCATCCATTACCTTCAGCTGCAGCCTCAGAAAATCTGAATGCTCCAGTGAGACCACCAAGAGAGTCTGCCTTTGTTCCTGAGATACTAAATAGCATGTAATTGTATTTGCTGTAAATAAAATGCGATGAATTCGCAGTGATAGGATTGTATTTTCCAGGAGTGAATGCAAATTGAGGGAACTTTTCCTTTTTCCTACTAGACTACAGATCTATTTTATTAACTGTTTCTATGAAAAAAGCACACAGAAAAAAGCACTACCCAAGGTTACAAGTCCAGTCCATCTGTCCCAAAATAGTACTATAACGTTATTATTACAAAGTGAGGAGCAAAACAGGAACATATTCTTGCTCAGATAATTCAATCACCAGACAGCAAAAACAGAGGGAAATAAAAATAGCTGACTTCCCCCACTATTTGCAATCCCAAAAGAATGTAGGCACTACAGCATCAATAGTGATCAAGAATCAAAGATAGGAAGCAGTATATAAGGCTGTTCTGACCCATTGGTGGAAATGGTCTCCATCTATGGCAGAGCCTGTGTTCAGCACACTGGAACTGCTCAGCTCTCATTATTTCCTAGGTACTTCATATAAAGGACTCAAACTGCAGAAGGCTGTCGGTAGCTTATGACACGGTTGTACTATCCTACTTACCCGTCCTTCTTCCTAACCCACACAGATTCAGGCTGTGGCCAACACTAGAGGGCTGAGTATATAATTGCACACCGATCAGTCATGTCATAGCAGTCATGAAATCCTGAACTGATTCAAAAGCTTCAAAGGCCATTACATGGACTTTAAACCCCAAGGACACTCTCCTCCTCAGCAGCTCTGGTACCGTGACAGGTATCCCTACCTATTGGTTAACTCTAGTGGAATACTTGTGGTGGGGTGGGATCATGTCATAAACTAGAACTCCTCAAATTTAGGTCTTCTCTAAAACTTGCATATTTGTCACATAAACCCTTCCAGACCTAGTTTTGGCACAGTGATGTTCCTCAGCTGATGTTGTGCAGCAACTGATGTTGCTGATAAAAACCAACAACTGCGATATTGCCATAATTTCTCCATTGAATTCGCTTTGTACTGTACACATAGCTTGAACGAACTGATCCAAAGTAGTCCTGGCTTTAACCCTCAGTTATGATTTGCCGATCAGTGCAAAGAACCATCAGTCTTTGTGGGATGACAGAAGAGTATGTCTGGAAGGGACTAAAAAAGACTAGTTAGTCTGTTCTTTTGCTCTGAGGAAGATCATGTCCGGCATATTAATGACAGATCATAGTCTAACAATTTTTTAAAACTTCTAGTGATACAGTTCAAATAATCTAAGTTGCTTGCTCATGTGTTTTACTACCCTATAGCAAGGATAGTAAGCAAGTTTTTAATAATATGTAACTAAGGTCTCTCCTTATTTCATGTAAACTGATAATTTTCCTGTACCCAGAGAACACGGAGAACAGCTGGCCAACATACTGCCTCAAAGGAGCCTTTTGCGCTGCTGCTGGGTCCCACCACTGGTAGAACGTCAATCCTGCCTCCCCACATCGCTAGAAATGCATCTTCAAAGGGGTTCCTATGAAAAAATGTCCCTCATACAAGCATGCAAACATAGTTTGATGATTGTAGAGACAGAAAAATTGAATTTTAAAAGAAATAAAGGGCGTGTACCTTGAAACTCAATATACACTGACAAGAAAAGCATGATTTGAGAATCAGAGCTGCCATGTAAATGTAAAAATGTCCTCTTACCAATTAATGTTTTGAAGTCTTTGCCTGGATATAGAGGATATTTGACATCATTATACTTCAGAATAGGGAAAACCCAAAATTCAGATTAATTTATTTCGTTTTACAGATTTGAACAATATCAACTGACTTTTACCCCACTTTTAAGCTTTTCACTCCTGGCAGCTGTTGCATTTCTGAACAGAATCCCAAGTTGCAAGATACTACAAGGCTGGTTATCCTTTTAGTATTTTGTAGCCAAGAGGAATCACAAAATAGTAAAAATCTCAGGAAATTTTACATTTGTGTTCTAGTCCACCTTGGAATTGCAAGAAGATAATAATTTAGCATTCTTGGATGCCTTTTTCAAGTTTCAGGGTTTACCCCTTAGAACTAAATGTCATTAGAGCTAAATGAAATGTAACAGAGCAGCTTGATGTATCCTCTCTCAAAATATGTTCCATTTCAGTGGCTTTCAGCCTGTGGTGCCAGTAAAGTTAGGCCAGAGAAGTTCACAAAAGATAGCTAAGAAGAATGCTCATTGCTAGTAGACTGGCATTTATTATGCTGGGAATCACACCTCCATGGACGATTTTTAGTAATCCACAAATTGAAGAAGGATAATGTTTTTTACCCAAGCTCCAGTGTAAAAAAAATTAATGTAAGGGGCTCTGTGGCCTCTGTTACATGGGAGTCCAAATGGGGTTATGACAGAGGGTCACTTTCCTCTTTTCACTGTAACTCAGAGGGTTGTCTGCACAACAGAGCTAAATACGTGTATGCATATTCAGTTCTGTGCATAGCTGAACTTATATCTCATAGTGGAGAATTTGGTGGTATGGGTTTCTGGACACTGTAAATGACACTGTGGTGCCATTCATAAATGTTGTCATTGCTGAATGACTCCTTAGATGAATAATATTTTTTTCTTGGTTCTAGTTATCCTTGAAAAGTCAGTGAAGGAAATCGCAAGAATCCCTGGAACAGCTAAGGATACAATTAAGAAACTTCTTGCACATAAAAACAGTGTGAAAAAGCATGAAACAATCAAGAATACGATCCCAGAAGCAGCTGTAACACCAGTTTCTAAGACCCACTTGCAGTTATTGGACTATGAAGGTGGTATTGATCTTGGTGGGGGCTACACTGAGGAAGAGAAAGAAACTGAAGCTAATGCAGAAGAGTCAGATGAAGAGGAGAAGGAAGATTTTGAGAATCAAATTGACCATGAGCAAAGCCTTAGAGGAGATGTCTTTTGTAAGTTTCTTCATTTTTAAAAAATCTGGTTTCAATGTAAAATAATATATATAAACACTAAGAAAATCAACATGAAACATTAGAGCCATTTTGTGACAATTTACTTGTAGAGAATGAAAAGCAACCTAACATACCTACTGGTGAGACTGAAGGTACCAAATCTCCCTTTTAGGGGAATCTGTCTGCAGTCAATGTGAGCAGAGACAGAGTGCTTTGTCCTGACAGCCCCTCTGCAGGCTGTGCTTTCAGAGCAGCTTAGGCATAGCACATACCTTCCCCCCATTTTCTTCACAGAAGCCCCAGCAAAACAAGATGGTGTGCTGCTTCATTATGAGTAAGACAATGATTAGCTTTGATTCATGATAGGCATACTCATCATCCTAAGAAGGGTGCATTGTTCAGAGGAAAAACATAGACTTTGGTGTCCTTGTGTTTCAAATAATACAGACCATATAATAAGCACCACTGTTGTTTCTGTCATTCCCAAAAGAAAAATAGTGATGTGAATCACAGGGGGTTGTTTTAATTCCTTTTGTTTAATGTGAGAGTTCATCTGAATGGACACACTCAAATTTAAAGCATCTGATGTTATTTGAGCAGGAGTCTTGCTTAAGTTCTGACATCAGTTATTTATCAGGAAGATTGCCAAAGGTTTCCTCAGTCTGTTTTCAGGTATTTCTTTCCAGCTATTATTATGTATGCTATGCAATTTCTTCCTGTGTTCTTTAAAGTTTTCAAATGTATTTTAATTGGCCTTCAGTACATCTGTCTCAGTCAAACATTCTTCAAGGAAGTGGCAAACATATATGAAAAATACACCCTGCTAGTAGTTTATTCATGATACTTTCTCTTTTCTGAAGTATTGAAAAATAATAAATACTATCCCCCAGTAACTAAAATTATGCAGCATATTTCATAATTATAAAAACGAACACAAATTAAGTTTAAGTTAGCATTCCAATTGTTGCTATTTGATTTTAAAAGACACATAAATATATTTTTTTAAAGGAAAGATCATTTTAAGGTCCTATAGAAAAAATGGTCTGTAATATTGCTTCTGTAAGAAAGCCAAGAAAGAATATTATTATTCACCTAAATACATTTCAGAATAGAAGCTTCTTTGCCAAAGGCACTCTTCTCCTAACATTGCCTTTTTTCGTTTTTCAGTGGTAATTGGCCTATTTCAGTTCAGGCTAAGGGTAGAGTAATATTGCTTCCCCGAATTATGCTAGCGAGCTGATAAACAGTGGAGTCAGGCCTTTGTTCACCAACCTCCTCCCTTCCCACAAATATTAACAGTGAGTACTTACAGCATATTTCAAGTTTGCTGACAATATCAAACTGGGGAGAGCGACCCATACGCTAAAGGCCAGCACTGCTATTAAGAGGGCCTTGGCCAGGCTGCGGAAATGGGCTGACAGGAACATTATCAAGTTCAACAAAAGCAAATGCAAAGGGAGAGAAAAGCTTTATGAAACGTTACAGATTTGGGATGACTGCTTAGGAAGAAGCTTTGTAGAAAAAGGGAAGTGATTCTTCCCCTCTATTTGGTACTTGTGAGGCCACATCTGAGGTGCTACGTCCAATTTTTGGCTCTACATTACAAGACAGATGTGTAGATACTGGCATGAGTCTAGCAGTGCTCCACCAAGGTCAGGGGCCTGGAGAACTTGGTATATGAGGAGGGGCTGTGAATAACTCTTTTTTTCAACCTTAAGAGGAGAAGGCTAAAGGGAGATCTTATAGCTGTCTTCAACTATCTAATGGAAGGCTATAGGGAAGGCACCAGATTCATTACCTAAGCCTCAGCCTATCTCTTTACTCAGCCTTTCACTCCTGACAAGCTTATGCCACTTCCTATCCTTCTTCTAAGGATCCCTTCATAAGTCACTTACCTATAAGAGGTAGCAGGTGCAGGAGCTGAAGCCAAATTGGGGTTGAAGTTTTCACTAGAGGGCAAGCAACCCTTGGGGTTCAGACTTACCATGCTGGTACTGCCAAATGCATTTGAGAGTCTCAGACCAAAGGATTAAATTACTTCCCTCTGTTGTCTCATGAGAATAAACAAATAGTTAAAAACAAACAGGTCTTTTGATGGCCAGTCTCATACTTTTATGACTAGAGAATTCTGTTTCGCATACATTTCCGCTAGAACACTATCCTAAAGAAGGACATAACTCTTCCCAGTCATGCTAATTAATCCAAAGCTGGCCATAATCTTTCAGGAGGTATGGAAGAAGTGAGCAGAAGACAGTTGCAATATATATGTCAACATCTGTTAAGACTAGGTTCTCAGGTACTCAAGCTTCTTCCTGAAGGTAAGTGAATGGGGAGCTTGCATGTGCCAAGAGAATGGTGTGAACTGACCAGTACTGGTGGTACCAGATACATTCAGCTAAATGTGTTTGACTGGAAAGAGCTCAAAAAGATTGACTAATTAACTGCAAAATGCTAGTGGAACCTGAAGGGACATTTACCCTCAGCAAGAGTGTGCTTCCCTGTAGTTGTGATTTCTGTAGAGACAAAAGCTTTTCTTTCCAAACAGAATTGCAAGAATATTGCTGGTCTAGCACTTTTAGGGGCATAGTACTAATAGGTTCTGTAAAGAGTTATTATAAATAATAAATTAAATATTTATAAGTAATACTGTTATTAGTTATAGATACGTTTATTCAAGATTCTGTGCCCTAAAGGACTGTGGGTTTTTCTGCTTCCTCAGTTGTGAGGCAAGGCAGCCTGTTAGAAAAAAAAGATCAACCAAGACAGTCCTCCTAAGCCTTTCTGCCTTTCTGTGATGGATGGATGGATTCAGGGATTGAGGGAGATAGCTCAGACATCGCAACATGTTTCTTCTGTAACTGGCTTGGACAGGTCAGGAAGGATTGCCAGAAATAGTGCGCCCAGTGTAGGGTCACCATCTTCTTTGGTTAAAAGCACATAGGGCTCTGGTCTCTGTGCCTGGTGTCACGAGGGCAACATGCTCTCGTGCACTGGGCTACATGAGTTGATGCAGTCGCAAAAGGTGGATCATGTAGCCTTCCGTTTGAGTACTCAGTGCTACACTATTTGGCATAGATTCATTTCAGTTTGAGTGAGGGCACACAGGTAAGATCCTTTGTCCGTAGGAAAAGCCAAGTCAAAATAACATACAAGAGATTTTTGTTGTGATGTTTGGTGAGATTCTTTTTCAAGGACTTTCTCAACCAAATCAGAACATTTGAACACCATACACCCAGTCGAGGCAGAGACTACTTGTCTCTACAAAATTGCCACTACAACTGACAGCAGTAACAACTAATATTATTGCTTGAAAATATTAAAGCACTGTGTTTTATCTGTATTTTTGCCTATACTGTTTTTGTTCCAGTCACATTTGGCTGGAATTTGCCATTATTAATATAAAAGATTTATATGCTGAACATGCCAGAGAGATTTTATTTCACTGGGGGATACTGGCAGAGGTTGGTGTGCTTCTTCATACAGGGATGCTAGTATGCCCAAGATGTAGTTTCATTAAGTATGTGAATTTATATTATTTATGGCTTTCTTTTTGATACCAACTATGTATAGGACTTAAAGCATTGTGCTATTTGCATTTTTCTTTCAGGATGGGTTGTATAGGTTAAGTGTGTCCTTTCCTTTTAAATTTTCATATGCTATACTTGATCCTTGTTATTATAAGAATTCAGTCATGATCCAGGCACCTAATTATTTGAACTTTTGGCTTTTAAAGCACTTCCATTTTTAATGATAGTGATCCTTTGGAGTACATGATTAGCTCAAATTTACAGCTCATAAATTTACAGGTCCTTGTCTATTCAGCAATGATTCCTTTACTACCACGATAAGTTCCTCCATATAATCTCCTCAAGTATTCACATAGCATCTGCCTTTGTATTATTAATATTGGTATTGTTTGTCTTCCAGGAAGAGCAGTTAATTAGGAAAAATTGATAGGTCACACTTTTCAGAGATCCTAATTATTGTTTTTAAACTTATTTTTTAATCATAGTAGTTTTACTACACAATAAATATATAAGGAGCCACAGAAAAATACTGCAGGGAAAAAATGAACTATTGTATAGAGATTGAAGTTATTAAAATAGGCCAACTATCAAGATACAGGACCTTCATGAAAACTACTACTCACAGGTTTTTTTAAAAAACACAATAGTTAAAGATAGCAAAGTGAAGCCACCAACGTTTAAGAAATGTCAAAATTAAGGTCATCTGTGAAAACGTAGATTTTTCTTCTTATATTTTTATACCTTATGATACAGTCTGTAATTACTTTAAATTACTATTTTCCATGGAATCCTTACCTTGCCCAGTGTGAAGGAAGGACCTATCCTGCTGTGAAAGGTGCAGTTTAATAAATAGGACTCTGTCCTATCGATTGCAAAAATTGGAGACATATAGAAAATGAGTAAATCTAAGTATTGGAAAGCTCCTTACTGTGTGGGAAATCCCCTTTCCGGATATGAAAGAAGGCAGAGAGAGGTGGGCCAAAGTCCTTGGTTATATAAGCAATGACTGTACAGGTGCTACACTCAAGCTAGAGGTGAACTTACAGTGCACAGCCTTAATTCCGTCATTTTCTAACGTTTCAGTGCTTTTTGTATACCATTCATATTCCAGAATGGATTACGGTTCTTGATTATGATGGATTGCCAACTGCAACTAAATTCCATATTCTGTACTTTATCAATTTATGAAACTCATTAATCATGTAGCCATCTATGTTCCTTTGATAGCACCAAGAATGATAAAGAGGTTTTGGTTTTCTGGTTTATTTGGCAATACTAAAAATGGACTGTTTCCCTAATGGGTTCTAGGCTCTGAATTCTGAACAAGAGTACTCTATCAGTTAATGAGGATGTTTGCTCGTAATCTTATTCTCTTCTGATATTTAGACCACTTGTTTGAGCGAATAATGCTCAGACCACAGCTCAGTCCACAGCTGCAGATAAAAGGCTCAAAAGATGTCAGACATCTGGCGAATGTAATTCTTTCAGAGGAGAATGTGGTAGCAGAGATGTGGCATATTCCTTTCAGTCCGACACAGTGATATACCGTACATATAGGAAGCTAGTCTTCATTTTACTACTTCTTATATTCTGCTTGATTTTTTTACGGTGCCCACTCTGGTTTTCTGGGGTTTTTTTATGGGCTTTGAACATTGGAGAACAGTGTTGGAAAGACAGCACCTCAGAATTCTGTGTGTTAGAATTACCAACATGTGAGTTACCTTCCCCAAATTTTGTGTGTTATTTTTACATTTAGACTAACTAGGCAAAACCAGGCATAGGCATTTTCCAGGGGACAAAAAAAATCAAACCACCATAACAAGAAATAAAAATATACCCCATTGCCCACACCTAGCACGATTAAATACATGGGTGCTTATATTCTGCTACATGTCTGTTTCTCCAGTATAGCTGCCTCAGCAACAGCTCAATGCGATGCCACAGATGATTTACAAGAAATACAGTCCCACTAACAGGAAAAAAAAAGAATTAAAGCTTTAAGGATAGCACATGCATTACTGCAGACAAATAGAAAATTACTTCCAAGCTATAAACCAAGCCATATTTTTAAATACAAAAATGTCATTTCGACATGCACTGTATGTATTTTTATATACGGCAGTTGGCAAAGCAGAGAGGTGAAACCAATTGCACGTAAAGGAAAATCTATTAGTGTTTTCAGTAAGCTGCTTTAGCACCTCGGTCACTTAGCAGTGCTTTTGTACAGTTTCTGAAGGGTGCCCATAAAACAGTGCTCCACAGACCCATTTGACTGAGCTTCTGCTTGTTGGGCTTGAGGTTTCAGCAGCTTTTTTTTTTTGCCTTTTTTTTCTTTTTTTTACTTTGAACCTTTTAATATTGCAGCTTGGCCCAAGCAGTGCTTTTCCAGATGTGCTCCTGAAGCTTCTTATTGCTTTTGTGTTCTCATTGCCTCTTATTTGACTTACAGACTGACTTCATTGTCTATCTACATGGTACTTTTCAGGCAGACCTCAGCTGCCTTTAGCTGTGCTCCAAGCAAGCCCGGCGCAAGCTAGCTCCAACCAAGAAGTCATGTAGTCAGAGTTGGCACAACTGGCAGACCAGTGCTAACAAACCTGTTTGACAGGCAGAGTGAACTTGTGCCTGCACTTCTAGGACAACACTGCTGTGCACTGTATGAAAGGATATGCTTGGACCTAACTAGCTCTTTTGCTATATCTTATAGTGGCAGGCTGTTATCTTTCTTTACTTAGATATCTGAAGGTCCTCGGCCAGGTGGATGGCTAGGAGGTGGCTCTCAAACCTCATCTACTTCATTATGTGCAGCGATCCCTGTAAGCCTGGTGTTTTTAAAGTGGAATTCTACTTTCATGCATAAATTTGTTTCTAAATCCCCTTCGTGGCACACTATTTAGGCACGTTTGCAGTAAAACAATGTCTCAATGCTTCTTTTCAGCACTACTTTCTCATTTCTGAGGTTAATGCTATGAAGTGTTTCCATGATCTGCAGGCATCCTCAGTAGTTTCAGAGTTGGTTATGTGAGTCCCGTTATTTTTTAGGGAAGTACTTTCAGCCAGCTAGAGCTCACTGGGGCTATTCGATGTTGCAGTGTCTCTTTCCTTGCTGCACTTCCAGATGCACAATACAATTGACAAACTGCAACTAATATGGCTCAAAGAGATTACTCCTCCTCAGAACAGGGGCAAAACCCAGATATATGTCACAGATAGCAGCACTGCATTTCTTGCAGATGCAACAGATGCAAGAACCTGTGTCAGCAACCAGGTGGCTGTTCTCAGGACCAGAATGTCACCAATTTACTTATGCTGAGCTCATCACAGACAATCATAGATGCAACTCAAATTGGTGTTAGTTAGTTAGTTACTTAGGTGCCTCTGAAGACCTGGACACTAGTTCTCTCTGTCACTAATTCCCGTCTATAAGATCAACCCATCTTACCTCATAAGAGTATCATGATGACACCAACAATTACGAATGTATGGCACCATCATATGAAGGGTTTTCTATGCAGACATTATATAGTAGCTAGTGCTGCAGATAAGTAGATGGGTAGGCACCAGCAGTACAGAAAGGGTAGACTCCGCTGTGCCTAAGTGGGTCATATGTGAGCTTTTGTTGGTGAGAGTGTGTTCTTAGGGAACACGAGACCAAGGCCTGCCTTTCTGCAAGCACCACTTGACCGCAGAAGAGCTAAAAAGAGCAATCCTGACTCCTGCCTATTATACAGGAGGCGGTAAACTTTGAATCCTGGCTATGTCTGGTGATGGTCTGATGCAAAATGTAGCCAAATTCCAAGAAGTAAGCTTTCTTGGAAACGTTTCTGTAAGCTGAAGCTTACAGTTTCTCATAATAAGCAGGTGATATCTTTCAGTAAGTGGAGAACCTGAATGTAATGCCTGACACTGAAAACAAAAATAGATCTGGATACAACCTTTGGCTGTTTTTATGTGCATGACAGTTTTTCACTTGAAGCATCTGCAGCACACAGCTACACCTGCATGTATATCCCTCAAGTGAATTCAAGTGTAATTCAATAACTCAATAAATAAATCATCCTGGCAGCTGTTGCCTTCTGTTAAATCACTCCACTCTTTCCAGAACTGATCATATTTTAATAACTCTCTTCATTTTGGCAAGAGTTTTCACAGCCTGAGCCTCTTTCACTAAGTACGAGGCCAAGTTTATGGCATGACAGTAAACTTAACACCTAATCTCTATGTGCATGTTCCTAAATGTGTATATGTAGACATATATTAATTTGGAGAAAGATATATTAATCCTTGCCTTAAGCGAGAATATTATCCAGGTGATTTAAGCAATGGTCTGGGTGAGGGGAAGGCTGCAAGGGCAACAAGAGAGGACACGCTCCTGGCAATTCATCAGAAAGCTCGTAAGATTGCATGAGCCTCCTTTCTCAGCTCAATTCAGCACCTCCAGAAGTGCCTCCGGGGCCTCTTCGTTAGTGTGTGTTTTCTCTGTGTACACAGAGCAATTTTTGACAGTTTTGAAGAAGAAAGGTTAAGTAGATGGCATAGTCTTGATGGTGCTAGGAGGCTTTGGATTGCAGTGGGTTTTAAGTATATTCTTAAAATCTAGTATGTGTTTATGACTGTATGTTGGAGTATTTCAATGGAAAGCCCTAGCTCAGTGGAACTCACGGGAACAAACTCCCCTCTCGACAAATGTGCGTGCATGTGAAAGTCATGACTTTTAAAACATTTGGCACTTGCAGCTAGGAGCATGTATGATACAATGCTGAGGAGGGAAAAGTAATTTCCATTTCCATAGCTCCTATCATCTGGCACTATTGAGGAAGTCTACGCTCTGTAAGCAATAATCCAAAGGATCCTCCCTCACTCCTCCTCTAAAATGGCACATTTAAGCTCCTCCTGTTTTCATAGGTGTGTATGTGCATATCATTGGTATCATCTGCATATGTGTTTGCAGAGGATAGAATCGTCTGCCAGTGAAAGCCAATCTTCCCCTTATCTCATGTGTGATTAGTTACTTACACAGGCTCTGCACGAAGAAGTTGAGACTATCTTTTTGTTTGTTTGTTTGCAAGTGCACTTCTCTATTAATCACTTAAAATAATACAAAAGAAGCTTAATCACAGAATTTTAAAAATACTTGGAGTATTTTAGAGTGTTACTTACAGTAAGTAGGAGTCTGCAAGCTTCTATATGTTTGTAGCTCATCAGACAGGAGAGGTTTTGCCCTGGTATCCAAGGCTGCTGCTGCAAAATAGTGCTTCTTGAGTAACTACCTCTATTAGGCCAGTACCTTAGAGAATGCACCTAACATTCATTGACTGTCCTGCTGTACCTACTCTTCCAGTTTGGCACAAGACATGTCAATCAATTTTTACAAAAGAACTCGTTCAGGGGGTTCCACCAGGACTGGCTATCAAAACATCAGGCTGTGCTTGCCAGCTGTTGCAGCGGGGGTGAGGAAGAGGTAGGGCAGTCGCTGCACCCTTCCTTCCCAACAGACAGCAGGGCTGATCAGGTCTGCAGGAGAACACGTACGCCAGCAGAGAGTACAGCTTCAGAAAAATAATTTCCTGGGGCATCTGTTAAAGCAGCACCAGCTACCACTTACCTGAATACAGAGCTGTGGTCCTTTGATCCCCCAGGGTTTATGGCTGTTACAAAGCTTTTAGGCTGCTGTTGGCAAAGCGCTGCCAAGTTGTTGAGTCGTTGTCTTTGCCGTCTGGTAGCATGCAGGTACTTCAATCATTAGTTGAAGTTTTGTAGCAAGAAAGCAGATCACCATGCCAAAGAAAGATCGTGTTCAATGTTTTATGACCTTGTGAATCTTGTAGCTCCGTTGCCCACAGCTTAGAAGGCACAGTGCTGTGGAATGCAGCAATTTAAACAAAGTTTTAAAATTCAGAGTTAATATCTAGCTGGGGTTAGGAATGTGAGTTTGGTGATGGAGTGGAAAACACATACATTGAGTTATTTAAATAAATGATGCCAACTGGTATAAAGCACTAAAGTTCCATTTTCTGTTCCCATGGTAACTCAGCAGTTGACAAGGTGTTTTCTTTAGTTCCCAAGGTGAAAGAAGCAGCTGCCTTTGGCCCTCTCCTGGCACAGAGGAAAGTTCCAGTGTCAAGACCAGAGCAAGAAGGTAGGTTATTTTTATTCTACAGTATTTATTTTTCTCTGTATTGTGTGTTTTCATGACAACCTGTATTAGTCAAGCCAGAAACAGTTTAAAAGCTTTTAACATAAAACAAAGGTTTGGTGAGCACATTAGAGACAGCATCTGGCCAAAACATTCTGCCAGTTCCAATATGAGAAGCTGGGTTTGTGTCCTTTTCAAAACATACTTTAACTCTTTGTAAGGCATGTATAGAAAGTTCCCCCACATCAAAACGTGACTTGCAATTGAATTTCACTTAATTTATTTCATAGTCATGAAAAAATAAAGTAATTTCTGTCATCTATAAAATGAAACCATTTTAGAAGAGTGATGCGTAGCACACAACAATACGCCAATGTCCTTCAGCTGTATTCTCCTGGTTTTTTCTCCTGGTCCTCTGTCAGAAGTCAATAGGAGTTTCTCCTAAACAAGACTGAATAGATATTTACCCTGAATCTTAAATGGCCTGGCTATGAATTTATGATAGTTCCCAATCTATCAGTAAGTCCCGTGGAGTAAGATGATACTACCCGTTCTTTCTCACATTAAAAATTTTTGTACAATCCATCAGGGGAACATACAAAGTCCAAGACCTGTCAATTTATGTACACAACTTAAGCTTCTGCCATGCCTTAGGAAACTGCTTCACGGACTTTCAAACAGAAAACCTCACTGCCTGTTGGGAACTATAACAGACTGCAGTGTAGCTCTGGTCAAAGCAGGGAATAAAGGCATATCTAAGGGCACTCTCCCCCTCTCTCCTGGTGGGAAACAGTTTCCCTGTGATGGACAGAATCATGAAGGTGACTATAACGACGTGCTTACAAGAGCCATGGAAAAAAGCAGAATCTAAAAAGGGGGACTGAGAGATTGTATTGAGCTAATGCATTCACAGGGCAGCAGCATCCTGGGGGAGTTACCAGCCAAGTGGGCAGGGGCTGAAATGCTGGGATTGGCTGTAGCTGAGATTATTTTTAGGATAAAGTGGGTTTCACCCAAAAACAATCCACAGAAGCTTCCAAATCTTAAAGAAAAACAAACCAAAACAAAATAGACAGGTGTGCTGGCTGACATTAAGGGTAAGATAATGGGTGTTTTCCAATTCAGAAAGCCGTAGTCTCAGAAACAATGGATTTATAGAGTAAAGCTCTCTAAATGCCATGTACTGCACTTCTCTGTCTCATGGTAAAATACATGAAAAGAACAGGAAGGATGCTTCTTATGAGGAAATTCAGATGGCTGACATATTGTTCTTAATCTGATCTGTCATGCTTGCATTGCACAGTGTTTCTTTCTTTGTGTATGTAATGTTTTTCATCTGCACAGTCACGAAGGCTGTGGTATGCTCTGGGTGACACCCTTTTTCAGTGTGCTCTAAAGGTCAACTGATTTGGGCTATTCCCAGCTCCATGCAGTATGAGTATCAAGTCCTGATACAAAAGATTCCTCTCATGGGAGGCCAGCTTCCCTCTTTCAATGGCTAGAACTGGAACTTGAGCATCTCATCTGATTGCAACTACAGCAGTGTAACAAATGGAGAGAGGAAAGCTCTAGAGTTGGCAGATGCCAGAGCATTTATGATGCTGGAATTCAAAACTAACACCTCCAACTATACCTGGTGATCAGCAGGCACTCAGTATACAGAAGTCACAGCCTATAAACTCATGTGCAGATGGGAGATCAGCAGCAGAAAGACACAACCGATTTTCCTATAAATTAAAGAAATAATTACTACATAAATTCTAATGCTATGCTTTTCTTGCAATTTAATCTAGGTCAACCCTATCTGAACTCAGATTGTAGATAAATTTAGAATGACCTATACATTCATAACTGGGTGAATAAAGAGCAAATTATTTTTATCAGTACTTCTGATATAGCACTCCTCTTATCTCTGAGTCTCCATTGGCAATTTTTTTTTCAGTTGATTGCAGCTTCAGCCGAGGGGTCTGTGACTGGAAACAAGATGCTGATGATGACTTTGACTGGAATCCTGCTGATCGAGATAGAGGTACTTAAATATCTGTCCTCTAGCTATGCTTTGATTCGATGGCTCTCCCCCTCCAAAAAAGGGGGATGGAGGGGAAAACAGAATCGAAATTAGCTTTCCTATCAGAGGATTATCTATAAAAGATAAAAGGAGGCAGAGAATGCTGGGAGTGGAAGTTGTTTGTTTGAAATATCCAGTGGCAACTGGTAATCAGCAATGTATTTCAACACAAAGGAATCAAAAGATGAGAAAAATGATTACAGTATAACTTCAGAATTGCAAGGTACAAGGCAACGGAGACCTTATTAGTTACACGTTGCGTCTCTGTAAGACTGGTAGGGCATTTAACAGCACATCTGCCATTTAGATGGATGTAGCAATGTAGTCACTCACACGGCTTACACAACACTATGATAACTGCTCAGAAATCTCAAGCTCTGCGAGGCAAACTAGTGATGGCGTTCCTCAGAATGAGCCAAGGGCAGGGGGCTATTCAAGAAAAACCGATACCTGACCTGGTACCAACTGCAGGCCTACTAAAACCTGAGAAAGAGCTCCACGAATGCAAAGTGTGACCGCTCTGCTGTGTGTATATAAACAGGTGTGGCTGAAGAAACTGGTTTTAAAGGATGTCTCCTCTCCTGTGACACAGGAAATGTTGCAGAAGTTGCTGCAGTAGGGAACGGTGGATCTTGCAGATCCTGCAGGCCACTTGCTCCAGTTCCTACACACACATTCTCTCCCTCTTCCTTCACAGTCTTTCCATCCCAGACTTTCTTCACTAATCCTTCCTCTCCTGCTCCATATATTTCCTTTTCCCCAAGTCCTTTTTCTACGATGTCACTTCCAGGAAGACCATACCCTGACCTTACCTGGTCTCCCTGAACTTACATCTGCTGATTATGACTTTATTTATGGGCCTGGATGTTTTATCCCTTTATCACTTTGTGTGTCTCTGTCATTTCATTGGTCCTCCAGGATTTGGGGAATAAGCTATCAGTTCCTTTATGAGTTTGCCTTTCAAAGAGAGTGCAAAGAAGAATGACTGTAATTGCCAGTGAAATATCAACTCATCTCCTCTGTAAACTGATCTGAATTCCAACAGTGCAAGCTTATTCCTTGCAAAGTACACTCCCTGCTGCTTTTCTCCAGCCTGATTTTCAATTTTTCAAGTAACACAGCTTCCATGTATTTTCTTAGCAAATATGCATTCAATTTGCTAATAAATAACACAAGTCTATTAAAGATGTGATTTCCTTTTTTTTATTATTATTATTACAAGGCGATGGATACTACATGGCAGTTCCAGGTTTTGTGGGGCACAAGAAGGATATGGGGCGTCTGAAACTTCTCCTCACCGACCTCAAACCAAAGAGCAGCTACTGCTTGATTTTCAGTTATCGGCTTGCTGGCGAAAGAGTGGGGAAACTTCGAGTGTTCCTGGCAAACAAAAAAAAAGCTCCTGTTTGGGAGCAGAACAAAGCAAAAGATGAAAGGTGGAGAACTGGAAAAATAGAGATATTTCAGGGGGCTGAAACAACCAACAGTGTAAGTATAACACAATTTATAAGCCAAATGCCATAATGAACGGCTTAATTTCCTAATCCTCAAGTGTTCCACCAACTGTTTTATAGGTGTTAATGGCAATTGAAGGGCTTATCTGAAATGGGAAACAGGAGAACAGATTTTAGGAGGCAGTAAAGTTATTATCTGGTTGTCATTTCAGAGCTGCATTGCCCCTGTTGGTTAGAACACTGGTGACAGTAATCCTGTATTTTTCTAAAAATGCATCAGATAATAAATTTACAGGAACAATGAAAATCTCTGTTTAATATCTCGTGCAAGAGAAGCATACATATATTAGTGGAAAAATGAAAATTATCCCTGTTTCATAGAAGAGGATGCTCTCAAACCACACTAAACAAGATAATTAGTGCAAAAGGAGGCATCGTGTATAATCAGGGGCGGGCAGTCACCCTAGGAGCAGCACATACTAGCCAACGGGAAACAGTGTGCACAGAAAACTGCCTCAGTCAGGGCTTCAGCAAGTTTCTCCATGAAATGCTAGGGCCTGGTTTTCATTTAGGTGACTGAACATTTTCAGTGCTGTGAAAAGGCTTCTCCTGTATAATTGAATACTGCAGGTATACATGAAATGCAAGCTCTTTTCAAAGTTCTTTGCACTGCTGGAATGATGTAGAAAAGCCCTTACAAAAATGATAATTGGACTATAAATGAAAAACCCAGGCATCCTATTAATAAAAATGAACCTACTCTATATCTATAGTATAGGTACTATACTATATAAATACATACTAGAGAGAGTAAATATATATATAGTATATACACCCAAAACCTAAGGATCCAAATAGATTGAAAATGAACAGTTGTCATGTCTTCGAGAAAAGGAGTGCACTAACATCACATACTGTGACAGAACTACATTATTATAATAGGATTTCACTCAATTTGCATTTTCTTTGTACAATGAAAATAAGTAATCTTATTAAAGGAATCCATTTGATATTGTAAATCTGTGCAGAGGATTATCAGTCTAGTTCAAATAATACACAGAAACTCTAAAAACTGCAAGGATTTAAGTCATTAAGTCCTGTATTGTGATAAAATATTCCTCAGATATAGCATTATAACTAATTAAGAGCTGCTAAATGGTTGGATAAACTACATTTTCACTGTTAATACATCTCTTTTCTTATGACAGGTCACTTTTGAGTCAGAACGTGGGAAAGGCAAAACTGGAGAAATTGGAGTGGACAATGTTATACTAGTTTCTGGTCTGTGCCCAGAAGATACCTGATAATGGATATTCGAGTATACTGGATTTAATCCTATTTTTAATATTTGCCTTGCTAGTAGTGTATTTTTGTATCATTTTCTTAAAAAAAAACCAACCAAACAAACAAAAAACCCACAACAAAACCATAAAAACTGTGCCTTGAACTTAATGAAGCAATGAAAACAGAAAAACTGACGTGCAAGATACAGAGTACACATTTTAATGGGTTGTTCTAATACATGCTTTAAGTGTAGCACTACTGTATTTTATAATTCAAGGTCAGGGTTTCTAAAGTATCATTTTTCTAGCTTTTTTACAAATTCTATGTGCTTTTATTCCTTAAAGTTCTTTTCAAGCGTATTCTTAAGACTTCTATTTCATTTCTTCTACTCCACAAGAACATAAAGCCGTATTTAAGAGGATGTTACTTCTGGTGACGTAATTTTAACTTCCTACTTAGTGTGTAGATATTCCATCTATTCAACAAGTAAGAGGAAAGAGAGAAGCTTTATTTCCTTCTTGATGAAGCTACGCAAGTTGTAAGTGGAGTCATGTCTTTGAGGAATATTTTAATTACTAATAAAATATGTAAAACATCCCGTTTGTCATCGGTGTCTGAGTCACACAAATAGCTGTGTAGAAATTATTCCTTTATAGTTTTATAAGCATTTACTGATCATCATTAACAGATTGTGTTACCGATACTGAAAAAAGGAACACAAAGAATGACCCATTATAAACAGTTAAGAAACTTCCTATTGTGTACTGATCTTCAGGAACAAGTTGGTGCCTGCTGGACTGCAGCCTACTTTACCCCAGAGGTGTGAAAGAACAGTTTTCATTTTCCAGGGGACAGTGGTCACACAACAAGGCTCCTTCTAACACAGCTGAAAAAAGATGTATTTGTTGTGAGTCCCTTCATGTCCCTTCAAACTTCAGCAAAAGGGATGGAGGCTATCTGCCATCCCCAGGAGCACGGAGGTGAGCAGAACCTTCTCCCACAAATTAGGAGCTGCCACCCTGACACCCCCTGCCACGCTCGCCCATACGCACGCACACGTACATGGACACACACACACACAAGTACACACACGTGTACATGTTTGAGGAGGGCCTAGAATCCAGCTTCCACCTTTTCTGAAGAGAAGTCGAATGACAGCGCTGTGGAGGACAAGACCATCTTCCGTCTTGTGATCTCTTCTGAAAGTACCTAGCAGTCTGAAACCCAAAAGGACAGAGAGGCCCACGGAAAAGCCCTGGTTCAGGTGATGCTCAGTGAAACATGCGTGCATACATTTTCCTCTTGGTTAGCTCTATGCGTCCCCTTCTAGGTTGACTGCTCACTGTTTATTATTAGTGACACTCCAGAACAATTTAATCGAATTTTATAGAGAAACACTACAGAACCTTGAAGAATTCAGCCTATACGAACCTAAGCTTTTTAACAAAATACAGCTCCAAAAGTTCAAACACCTTGAATTGCACCTATGAAGCAAGTCAAGGATGCTTGAGGCATTTCTTGTTGAAGCACAATATTCTTGCACTTTGCATACACCTGAGGAAAGGGTAAGCAAGACTGGAAATGCCTGGAAAGTTTACAATAGCTATGTAATCAGGAAATGCTTGTTCTTTGTTAGGACTGGTTTGTGTTATGGAACAGGTGCGCTGAGAACAGTACATGGACTTCAGCTTGACATACGAATTTCTTTCCGGGTGTCTTTGGAGGTGCTGAGGAAATTAAACAATAAGGACTTGAGAAAACTCAATTTTCTCTTTAATCTTGGTCAAAGACACCGGGAGTTTCGAAGTGAGGGTAAAGATCCCTTGGTAGTGGATTGGATGCTCACTGTGACCTCAGGATGCCTGAAGAACCTGGTCAGAATGAAGCAGAAAAGTGAAACAAGTATTTTTTCTGGACTCACTCCTCCTGGTCTGACTCTCTGAAGTTGAACTACCATTACTGAAGACCAAGAAAATGACAGATCATTTTAATTGAAATCAAATTCTGTGACTAGCTTCAAATAGCAATAATTTACACATAAACAGTGCCCCTAAAGCCTAAGAAGACTAAGAATTGTTACAGTCTTGAGCAGTACAGGGCAAATGATACATTTGAAATATATATGTGGAGCAAACTGAGTCTACCTAAAAAAGTGCAGCTAGGCATTCCTTGCATGTGCAATTATTTGGCATGGAAAGATAAATACTGACCGTGGAAGGCATAATGTCCAAAGACTATTTGCTCAATACACAAACAATAGAGAGTAAACTAAATGAATATGGTCTGACATGCAGCCAGATATGGCAATACTTACTTGTTGTTGGTTGAATCGTAGTCCTCCATGAATCGTGACTGCGACAATTACTTTAGGAGTAGCATTCCACCCAAAAGACAAGATTTTGCATTTCATGGAACAAGTAAGAAAATTATTTGTACAGACCAGTGCAAACTGCAACAGCTGCCGTAAGGCTTTCTGTAGCAGATGCAGAAGTTGTTTCTCATCTGTTTGCAATGGATTGCCAGATACAAGATAGCTTGCATCACAGCAGCTCATAAAAATAATTCTATCGTAAGATCTGAAGAGCAAAACTGAAACCTTTTTTGTGACTGTGTGTTGTGATCGAATTCAAAGATACCTCCTGCAGAAGCAACAAAATAAAGCCATTATGTATAGACGTTCATATAAACCACATCAGCGCATCGGCAAATTAACTGGTATGGTTTGCAACATTCATTCAAAAGATGCAACTGCTCAGGGCAAAAGCTACATGTTTCTCCTTCAGATGAAAACAGTTAAAGAGCATATTATGCCCACAGTCATTAATGCCTCAAAATGTTCCCGACAGTTTTCTGTTATTATGAAACATGAAATCCATTATCTGCTTCATTATTTTAGACAGCAGGGGAACTGCACTGGGAGTATTTGAAAATGTTACAAGTATGCTATAATCATGTGGCTTGGACTTTGATAACATAATTTGCAACTCTTAAGTCTGATAATAAACTTTGGAGGCAGTACTCTGCCTACAAGTTAATGGAAAAAAAGAGCTCCTAGCTAATTACCCAAATCTATACTACATCCTTCAAAAACTGCTCAACAGATGGGATCACTTAATCTTGAAGGTTGTATTACAAAAGGTTTCAATCACTTTTCTTCAACTGCCAAAAGAATTAAGAGACATTTCGTTAACCTTGAACACATGGAAATGCTGAAGCATGTTCCCACAAGATTGTTATCTTATAACCTGCAACTGAAAGGAACTTAAAACATCTTCCAGCTATTAGATGATATTTTTATACATGAAATAAGGATTCCCCACTGCAATTTTTAAGGATCATAAAGATGAAGATAATGGAGAGATGCTTTCAATGACTGATTGCCACTCATATTTACTTCCTAATTGCTATATTTTTTAGGACAAAGGCATACACCTGCATGTACCGGAGGTATTGAAATTCACGACAATATATTAAAAGTAAATAACAAGAAATAATTTATTTCTTGTGGATATAAATTTCTTGTGGATAATAATTTATTATTTCTTATTATATTTCTTCTTATTATATTTCTTGTGGATAATAATTTGTTTGGTCATATGTGTACTGTTACATAAAAGCTCATCACAGCAAAAGGTTTTTGATGGAAAAGAATTTCTAATTTTGATAGTTATTAACCTCTCAAATACCTGACTTTAAAGTTTGATTTCAACAAACTTAGACATTCAGTCTCATGGTCCCTGCTCCTTCCAAACCTCAGCTCTTCAGAAAGCGCATATTATAGAACAGTTGAGAGAACACTGATTGTTCATTTTTCATTTGGGGAATACTCAGTCTTCAGTAATTCAGTATAGAATTAAAGCATGACTGAATGTTTTAGAATGTTCTTTCCTTTCCTTCCACCCCGCCTTTACTTTTTTTTAGGAAATAGTCTAATACTCTGTCTGAAAATCTCTCAATTTCTTAAAATTTCTGTAACGCATTATTAACGCATTCTGTAACGCATGTAACCAATTTCTATTTCAAATACACCCCTGAGAAGAATATACAGAATTCAGAAATCATTTTAATAGCGATCCTTTTAGGTCCTCAGATTAAAGCTAATTTTAATCCCACATTTAAAGTGTTTTATTAATTCATTTTAAAATGAAAAATATTTCAAAGCTAAATATTATCTAGAATAATACAATTTATGATAAACATTAGTATATTTGATGCCAACAGAAATAAGGTCTGAGTTAAAGGAACTAGTATTTCCCTAGACTTGCCTTAAAAGAGCATTTAATTCTTTTTTTCTTTATATACTTTTTACTTCCACGCAAAGATGGTGCTTCTCCAACAAGTTGGATGGTGCACAGGAGCACTGAATATCTCCACAGACACCTTGTCAGAGCCCAGCTCCAAGCAAATCCCTCAAACGATTCCCAGGCAGAGCTTGGGAGTCAAAATGCTCCGGGAGCCACTCCCAGGAGGCAGTTTGCATGCAGCAGCCCCGTTTTTTAGAGCACAGAGGAGGAGGTGGCATGTTTCACTTCCTGCTGTTTGTTCTGTACGCAGACAATAGCAAAGCAAGCAGCTAACTCAGGCACTTTAAATCTTCTTCCAGAGCTGACTGCCCTGCTCCATTGCTTTCTGCTGGCTGTACAGGGAACATCAATGCTTAACTTTGATGCCCAAAATCTGTTTGCTGAACTGGACATCTCTGGGGTGCAGTCAGTAAATCTGATTTAGGTGGGTAAATCAGGCAATCGGAATCTGCCCCTTGATTGCAGGCTGACAGCAGTTTAACATTGTATCTCTGGTGTTTTGATTCACTGCAGTTTATTACAGTATTTTAATCTCTGTGTTATGACTCACTGCAGTATTATAGTTTTCCTGCTACAGTTGATAGCTTTATACATGACATTTTTGTGTACTGCATTAGGAGTTGCCTTCTCACCTGAAAACATGACTCAATTTACAATTATATAAGACCATAAGAAAACAGAAGTTACAAACATGATAAAATGATACAAAATCATGCTAAAAACCTTTGAGAAATACATGCCATAAAGTAATCAGAAACACTCTGAAAAACTATTCTTCCCTCAAGCACTCATTTTGTTTTAAATTAAGTAACATTCACAGCAGATTTGAAGTGCTAGAGCAGATCCTGTACTCCAGAAAGTCACATGTTCACTTACAGTGAATTACTCATTAACACCACCTTCCTGCCCAGGACGTAAACATACGGCAGTCCTAATTTTCTTTGTCTTCTTTGAAACTGTCAGAATGTTAAAACAAATAGTTGCTTTTTCTAGAGGCAAGGGGGCACATGCAGAATGGCCCAGCTATGTGCACTACTGAAAATGGTCAGTGAAAGTGAAAATAGCAAGGTAACAAAGTTTGCCTTCATTGTTCAAGATAGTGAAGCCAAAAGCTGACTGAGAAGAATCTTGTACTACTGAGTGACTGTGCAAGAAAATGGGATGGGAAAATTAATTGTGGGTGACCGCAAAGTAAAGGACTAGGAATAATCTTCATTATATCTACATAGTCGGGGATTCTGAATTAGCTTCTACCTCTAAGGAATATGATCTGAGAGTAACTGCATTTTCCTTTGAAATGCTCACCTACACTGAAAAAGAAAAAAAGCACATAATGTTTGTAAATGCCCCATGTCCGTACCGAGTTCCCATATAGCTTTCCCATATTTCCCATACTGACATTGCTGTCCACCATGTCCTGTAGTGGTGGAACACAGGATCGTTTTGTAGTTGACTTACTTGCTGGTTCTTTCAGGAGGAGAGTCAGTGGACTTATTGGTGGTCACAACAAATTCATATTTGACTAACCAACATCAAACTGGTTCGCCGCGGACATACAGCAAAAAAGAAGAGGCAGAGCCAGATGACTATCGCAGTTTCTCTCAAGTTAAGTACTCTGCGCAGTACTTAACTGGGCAAGTTACTTGACTTCATAACACTTTACTGACTCTGGCAGGATTTCTTCACATATCCTCCTGGTAATTTAATTTCAGGTCATTCTGGTGGTATGATACCCCCAGAATGTATGTGTACTCCTGCCATGGAAGAGCCAGGAAATACATGAGAAATACCTCTCATTAACACTATCCAGTTAACTTTATGTGCATCACCCTCATTCTCTAAGTTCAGTACCTTCCAGTGTTACAGAAAATGCACAGGGATCTTAGGACTGCCTCCTACCCACTGGCCCTCATCTAAGGCAGCTCATGGAGGCAGCTCACCTAAGGTATCCTTGATTTTCACTGCTAGCAGAAATGCACAGCAGAGATGACTACTGTGACTACAGCCATCTGCATCCAGCGTGCAAAACACAGGACAGGAGAGAGACATTGGCTTCTTGGTGCAACAAGATGTGAAGGCATTACCCTCATTGTAATGGACTAGCTGGTGGGTGGCAGTCGTATGAGCGCCCCACCCAGCGCCCAGGAACAAGCTGGAGCGGGTTTAACCCACAGTGGATGGGGCACATGGAAATAAACAGCATGAGCAGCCATAAGGGCAGAGGTGAGCAGTGTTATTGTCAAGCTCATCCAGCCTGGTTTTGAAGGTTGTATCTGATCACACATATCAGATGTGATAAGTGTCACACTGTAGTGTGTGTCATTAATACTCTAAATTAGTATTAAATAATACTAATTATTTAGAGTTTAGCTATTCTAAACAGCATAATTTTTATTTTAATATAAATTTTATATTTGTATAATATATAATTATATTATTTATAATATAACATATATATGTTATATAATTTATTTCTAAAAAAATATTGAATAATATTTTCCTAGTAGACTCCCACACCTCCAACTTCACCAGTTTGCTATTTGCAGTACCTGTCTCTCTGCTTGTTGCTGCTGCTCTGCTACTCCGGGAACACTCTTTCTTGAACGCTACGCCATCTGGGCTCCTTCTCCTTAGTTGGTCAGTGCCATGGTTAATCATTATTCTTGGCTTTATAGATTTTCAAGGATAATGTGATCGAATTCTTCCTAGGCAGGAAACACAATACTAAAAATTATGTTTTAAAATCAGTGCCAGAAAACGTCCATAATTCTAAGCAAATCCATTTTATACAGCCAGCTTCTGAACTGTTGCCACCTTTTCTTTTGTCTTTACAGTCACATTGTCATGGAGATTTAATACAAAACTATACTGTGGCCAATTTAGTGCTTTACGAACCTCTAACAAAATGCTGTATGCAGTATAAAACAAAAAAGATTATGGTTTTCTATAGGATTACTGCCTTTCTTTGATTTTCAGTCAGGAGGCAAGAACATTTTTTAATCATTTATCACAACTTGGGCATTCAAGTCTTTTTCTGAAGATACAGAGACACTTTCTGTTCTCAGCCATGTGTATGTATATCTTTTACTCACCTGATTCCACCACTGACACTTTGATTTATGCTGGTGTTATGGAGAGCTGACACTGACTTTGCCTCCCTGTCTAGGAGCATTTCTAGCAAGTGGCCAGTTACCAGTTCCCTTTCTGGTTTTCTGGGAGGATACAATTTCCTTGACCCCTCTCTGTAAGGAACAGCTGCTGGCATTACCTGTGTGCAAGGTTTCAGAACGTTCAAACCACAGCTCCAGTGCCTGTACGCTGGGATTTTAGAAGTAGTGCCTGTCCGTCAGTCCTTCCTGCAACAACACATTTTGCCTGAGTTATTCTGAAGAGGTAGTTGTTACAATTCCAAGAATGGACAATAAAAGGGAGAGGCTAAAGCTTATCCTTTGAAAAACAAATTGAAGAAAGAAGACTTTAAGGGAACTCATGCATATTTGTTGCAAATAACCACATTTGTGAATGGGAGTACGTCTCTGCAATGTTTCATTGCTAATGTATTTTCAACACACATCTCCAAAACTGATAAAAAAAAAGCTTTTTATTTTATTAAAAGAAACTGCATAGCACTGTTCTACGTTCAGTGACTGTGATATCTGTCATAGATATGGCTATAAGTTAATAAATAAAGTCATAATTGTGGCAGTTTTGCAGGATGTTTCCTGCTTGATGGCAAGCCAGAACTGTTCACATGCGTCCTTATGGTAATCTTGTCTTTTATGGAGACCACATGCAGAAAATGCAAACTTACAGCTCATTTAAACTCAGAAATGTTAAATTTTTATAGTATGTCCAAAATGATGTTTTGTACCAGTGTGGGACTGTATGACAAAGCAGTAAATTACATGATAAAATAGCAGGCTGTAATGACATTATGATATGGCATAATTTTAAAAACAGAATAAAAATGTAAAAAATATTATAGACTATACAATACCAAACCATTTTATTTTTATTTTGTTTTTCTTTAAATCAAACTGTTGTTTTAGGAAAAAACAACTTTTTTAGGGAAGCTTATTTGAAACTGATACTATTCTGTGCAAGCACATTGGTTGACCAACATTTTTCCAGCTAGTTCTGTGGATATTTAACACTTTACCAGCTGGAAGAGTATCTCACTTAGTTGAATAGAAGCCTATGTTTTTAGAGAAGCAGATAGTTATCGCAGCCAATACTGAAGTCTCAAGGAAGTTGTCGCTGTTACAGTAGAACTGATTTCATCCTGAAAAACCATGCAAACACAGCGATGTACATATATCTCATTACATACACATACATGTATAAATGAATATAATGGGTATATAATTTTTATCATATTTTTCTTTTGTTTTACTTCAGGGGTAATTGAGAAAGCATTACTGTTTCTGTTGTATAAAGGGGAAACTGGCTTAATGATCCTTTATTTATTAGCCCAAAGATTATTTAATGGAGATGCCTGAGCAGTCCTTTGAGTGAGGAACTTGTCTCCAGGAGGGTCATCCTCAATTCTGATCCCTGCTCAAAGGAGGACTAATCACAAGGAGCAAGTCATACTCCTTGTGCCTTCCTGCTCAGGGAGCTCTGTGCCTCTGCAGTAGGCAAGGCACTTTCAGCTGAGGATATAAGGAATTCTATATGTACCATACTCACAATCATACAGACAGAGAAAGGTTAAAGAAAACTAGCATTCAAGAGCCTTATCCTGGGAGCCCTAAAATGAAACAAAACCGTAAACTCTTGAATATTGCAATGATAGCTGCCGCTGAGTTCATGACATATGTATGCTGTAAAAATACTTAAAAATATATAAGATAGGCCGCTGGATGACATGCCACATTTGGACCCAGAAGGCTTGGACTGCGTTCCTATTCTCCCAGTTCGGGACAGTCATGACTGTTCTTCATCTCATTTCATAGAACTACGGACTCTTTGGGATAGCTTTTGTCCCACACTTTGTGGCTGTGTGAGCCACAAAGACAAGGCAAGAAGGAAGCCTCATCTCAGCTGTGGCCTCCAGCTAGCCAGGGCTCACTGTTGCACCATGTGTTCTATCACTGACAAATTCATGAACTTGGCACAAATACATTGCAAGTTAAGTATTAAACAGAACTCAGGTTCTTTGGTTATCGGTGTATAGTGCAACCACTGCAGCACTAGCAAGGAAAGGTTTGATACCACTCGATAATGAACACTGATCACTGGTTCATTAAAATAATTAATATATTGCTTATGTGATCTTTTACATCCTATACAACAATGCAAGGTGGTTTTTTTTTTTCCTTTGTGATTAGTACTGCTGATGTTGATTACGTGAAAATAGGGAAAAGAGGTGTGTCTGCAGTACATGATACGCAGAAACATATTTAGCAAGTTCAGATACGTTAAGTTCAGTTTATTGTCAGCAGAGGGCAACATAGGCCTCATTAGTGAATAAAACCAAAAACGTATTAAAAAATTCACACTGACTTTTTACTGTAATTGAGCATAAACCCCAGCATACACCTGCCCATTTGCTGTAGAGCCAAAGTTCTCCAAGTATTACTCCTTTACAAAATCATTTTGAATGCCTATGTAAAACATATATGAAAGAGGAAAGGACTGCAATAAAGGCAATGACAAATATCTTTTTTTTGAGTAAGATACATCAACTTGCAGGTATTTACTGCATAATCTGGTATGCCCCACACACTTAATTATATTCAAAAGCTGTTATCACATGAAGTATGTTTTATAATACTTTCTTTAATCCTGTGTATACCAATAGCTCCATTTGTCATCCAAAAGATTGGTCAGTTACACCAAAAGTGATGCAGTGCAATGTTGAAAATTAGACGTTTCACAATGTTTTTTCTGTTCTCCCTTAGCCTTAGGTATGATACTCGCTCACCCGACTTGGTGTGTCACACCATCTATTCCCGAGCTGTGTTTGCCCGAGGACTGTGTCACGACTAAGGCTGAAGTTTAAAATCACATACACGTCATCTACTTTTTCATCCACCTCAGGGATGAGAGGAGCCGAAGAGCTCCGAAGAAGAGTACTCCCAAAGCCCCCCTCGCAAGGCCTGCGTCCACCTCCGCTCTACCAGCACGGCGGCGCTCCTACCACCCGCACCGGGGGAAGGCCGTGCCCGGCGCAGGGGCCCCAGCGCAGCGTCCCGGTGCCCCTTTCACCCCGCGGCAGTGCCAGATGCCAGAGCGCAGCAATGCCCCAAACGCGGCGGCAGCCTCAGTGGAAGCGGTGCCTTCACACGTCCACCACGCAGCCGCCCACCCCCGCAGCCCGGTCCGCCCGCTCTGGCGATGGCGGCGGCGCGGCCCGGGGCGGAGCAGGAAGAGGGAGGGAGGCGCCATGTTGAGGCCCGCTGCGGAGGTAACGGCGCCGGCCCATCTGCCGAGGTACTGGGGATAGGAGGTGGCGGTAGTAGCGTAGTGTGTTTCGCCAGGGGCAGCGGGGGGGGAGGCGCGCAGCTCCCCGTTCATCGGTGATGCCGGGGGTGAGGTCCGGAGGGGCGGCGGGTGCGAGCTGGGCGGGGGTTCCCCGCAGCGCCACGAAATGGCGCCCTGCGGCGGGCGGGCCCCCGGCCGGCGTCAGTCCCCGGGAGACACGAACCGCCCCGCTTCTCCCTAGATCCAGTTTGCCGGTCGGCGCGGTGGTAGCCCCGGCTCTGCCCTCGGGGGCCAAAGGGGAAGGGGTGCGGCGGTGACAGCTCCCTGAGGAGTGGGGGGCCTCGGTAGGTAGCTCCGCGCGTGCTTCTTCTGCCTTGGGTCTGCCAGCCGCCTGAGGGGCGAGAGTTCGCCCCTGAGCGGTACGGCAGTGGAACAAACTTAAGCTAGATGGGTCTGAGTAGGTTTTCATGAACGATTTGGAGAAACAACACAGAGTTAGCGTAGCCCTGGCGTTACTGAGTGGCGTTTTGGAGCACGGTTACTGTGTGAACTGGCCCGCCCGTTCTGTGGGCGGGATTGCAGGCTGGCCTGCGGGCTGATCTGCCCCTAGTTTCTTGGGCCGGCTCCTGAGATGCAGGTTGCAGGGGTGTCGGTCAGCCGCTGGCACCGACTCCAGACCTCTTCCAGACAAGCTGTCGTCTGCAGCTGTCTTCTGCATCAGGCAAACGTCAGCATCTTTCAGGCAGATACACACGGCTGGGCTGCTTCTCCTTGCTGTTGGATTTGCCCTGCTGATTTGTATCATAAGCGGCTGTAATTCCCACTCACAGAAGAGGCTGACCTTGAAAATTGCAGGGTGAATATCTCTGATGGTAGTATTATGGGAATTTTTTAGGTGTTTATTATATTGGCCTTTATTCAACATTGATGTCTTGAGATAAGTCAAACGCTGGCATAAATATAGAAGGGAATTAGAGGGTTCACACTTTCCAATGTAATGCTGTTTTTAATAATTAAATCTATAAAACCCCATTTCATTTCAAGTGTATTTCACATTTTATTTCAACCAGTACATCAGGTGTCTTGATCAAGATTCTCAAATGTTTAGGTGTTGTGTACTTTCATATTTAAGTATTCATGTTTTAGCAGAAGGACTTTCAGCAGACACTAATATCTTACGAATACCCTTTGATTATATCATACACTTTTTCTGGGGGGAGGGGGCAGGAACACATGTGCTCTTCTGCATACAAAGGTTTTATTTTTAAAGGGAAAAAGTTATATAATTTTTCAGTGGAAAACTTGTAAAAGAGTGATAAAGCAATATCTCCTCTAAGGATGTCGCTGACAATGGAATGACAAATAGGAATGGTATTGAGCTGAGGCCTAACTAGAAATTGAACATTAGAGCAATAAACAGTCTGTGTTCATCTCACAAATGATCAGAAACTCACAAAAGTTCATAAAATGTGTTTTTACTACTTACGTGTCCCATTTTTAAATTAATTTGTCAGCACAATTTGCCATAAAAGGACATTGCAGGCTGAACGTTTACTTTTGCTTGTAATGTGCTAGAATTGAAGTCTTTGCTAGCTTTATATAAATAAGAATCATCTTTAAAGCGATTTTGTCAAGGAAATTTATTCAAAAGAAAAAAAAACTTGTTACTCTCCAAAATTACTCATATTTTGTTTCCAAGGTATTAAGTGAACAAGTGTACTTGAAATAGATATGTCTTAAGTACATTTTTGCTTGTTGATTTAAGCTTCTATCTGAAAGCTGGACTGTTGTGTTGGATTTCTGTGCCAGTGCAGAAGCTTACTGAGAGGAGGATATGAAATTCACCTTAGGAAAGCTTTGTTTAGATTGAGGCTGTCCAGGTTTCAAATTAGTACATCTGCAAGAGGATAGAAACAGTATTTATGGAGACTGAAAAATAAGTGGACGTGCAAGAATGTTAGATGAGATCTGTCACTTAAAAGCCAATTTTAAACTTGCAGCTCAACAAGTTCTTCAGTAGGTTTTAAAAAAAACTCACCCAATTAATTCTGCCTAGGTAAATGAAGAAATTCAAAAGGAAGTTAGAAAATAGTGGAGGACAGTTCTAATACCAAGCAGGAGCATGAGAGGTAACATCATTATCATCATTATAGGTGAACAGGAAAAGTATTGTCAGTCTTTTACTGTTAAAATAGAATGGTCAAAACTCTGGTTTCTTCAAGTGCCGGTCCTTGGAGCCATGTTGTGCATGATAGTATAACCTTTCTTTTTCAAAAAATTAAGCTCCTAATCGTCTTGTCCATGGAGGAAAGATGGGAACGCTACAGGCTTACTGCCTTAAAAGAAATGCAGAATGGCTCCCATTTTTGTACTTCTAAAAGCGTTATAGAGCATAAGCCAATCTCAGTGTAATGGGGGCTGTGAATTATGATTTCCCAGTGTTTTGAAGCCAGCGTTATGAATGCTTCTTGTGCACAGACATTGAGCTGAGAGCAGTCCAGATGTCTGATACAATTCCAGTGGTGGGGTGGGCAGGGGGGAGAGAGTGCATGCTTCATGAACTGGAACTGTTAGCGTTACTTATATAAGGCAATATAGTTAATGTACGTTGAAGAATCCAGCTTCCCCTTGGAAGATGTTGCAGCCTTGCTGAAATTATTTGGCTGCTTTGCTGTCCTAAGTGATTGGAATAATGACTATGATAATTTGCCTCCATCCAGATGAACAGTTCAGGAGACTAAACTGTATTGAATTAAAGTAGTTAGTTAATAAACTATGACACTAAGCTGCTTAAATCATAATGCTATTGCCTGGTATGTTTCCTGAGCAAGGAAGAATATTTATAGCATCTTCTTGCTGTGGCAAAATAGTAAAATATTCTTCATATTGTCTTTAAAATTTAACAATAATAAATTCTTTCTGTTTTAAAATATGTTACTCCTGGAAAAACATGAACGTTAGGAAATTAAGCAATCATTTCACAAAATGCAAGTAAAATAATTTCACACGGTGAGGTTTTGATTAGGTACTAAGGTAGATGATGTTACAGGAATGGTATTAGTGTGTTCTACTTGTCCCAGGGCAAGCTTTGCTCTTCGTGACAGAGGCACATTAGGAAGATGCCAAATATACTTCTAGCAAGCTTGGGGTTTTTGTGCAGCTGTACTCTTTAGTTTGCAAGAGTGTCTGTTAATTTATAATCACAAAAATTATTGTATGATTTGTGAAAAATTGTGTGCAGTCCCCCAGAAGGCCTGAATCCTTTGATAAACTTCACTCTAGAAGGTCACCTTAATTAGTGCAAAATATGTTGCAAACTATGTCCCTACCATAGCTAGGTAGCATCCATTCATATCTGAGTCATATGCTTAATTTTCATTCAACACTCATCTTTTCCTATGTGTATTTGTTACTTTTGGCCAAAACAGTAGTTCATGTTTTGAAAATGTACCTCATGTATCAAAAGTCTTATTACTTCTGACCTGCTGGAAGCTCCAGCTAGTACCTCATACTTGTAAGTAGTGGAAAGTGGCTGAGAGAAAAGGTATTCCTCTGCCAGCCTGGATAAGACTTTGTTATAAAAATTTGAAAAACCAGAGAGCCCCATGGAAAATTTGTGTGACCTTGTGCCCAAACTTGAAAGCATAATTTTGAATAAAGTTAGTTAATATTGAAAAATCATCTGGTTGTAGATTAGGGAAACGATGTGTTTCTTTATGTCAAATGGTTCAAATTTTAAAGCAAATAGAAGCACACGATATTTATACATAATTTCAAATGAAACTGTTAATGGCAAGTCTCTCTGAACTATATATACATTTTATTATTGCCCCATAATGTATTGTGAATCTGTATAGCTATCCTATTGTGGAAGAGGTTAGCTAATACCTCCACTTGATACTTGCAATCTGTAACTTGTCAAAACTAAATTTTGTCTTTTTTTTAAAAAACTCCTTAGAAGTATTTTATAAAAAAGGTCAACCATATCAATAGAAATAAAGATTTCAAATCAGTGGAATAATGCATTGCTTGTAATATTTTCAGGGTTTAAGGTGTTTGTCTAACTCGGATAACCAGTCAGTTCAGCAGAAAAATTTACATTGGAAAGGGAGACACAACACAGGAAAAACTAAAATATCTTCCAGGGAGAATCAGTTTAATTCTAAACTAAGTTATTAAAAGAAACCATTAGCAAGGTAACATCTCTGCTGGGATGTATGTGTCTACTGTCACATCAGCTGGAGCTCCTAGAACTCAAAACAGCTGTAGCTGTTCAAGTAATAAAGAATTATCTCAGCTGCTTTTTGCTGTAAGACAAGTCAGAAGTGTTACTTGTCTAGTGTAGCTGTAATATTTGGAGTCTTTTCCTGAGCTCCAGCTTATATACTGAGGTCAAATGAAGCCAGTGGCTAAGCAGTCTGGTAAGGGCAACAGCTTTTCCTATCTTGTTAAATCCATGCATGTTTGTTTGATCTTATTAGAAAAATGTGCTGACAACTCTACTTTTGGGTTGATCCCTGAGGCTTGATAACTTCATTATTGTTGTGGTTTAACCCCAGCTGGCAACTAAGCCCCACACAGCCGCTTGCTCATTCCCCCCTTGGTGGGATTGGGGACAGAATTTGAAGAGTAAAAGTGAGAGAACTTGTGGGTGGAGGTAAAGACTGTTTTATAGGTAAAGCAAAAACCATGCACGCAAGCAAAGCAAAACAAGAAATTAATTCACCGCTTCCATCAGCAGGCAGGTGCCCAGCCATCTCCAGGAAAGCAGGGCTCCATCGTGCGTAATGGTTACTTGGGAAGAAAACCGCCATCACTCCAAATATGTCCCCCCTTCCTCCTTCTTCCCCCAGCTTTATATGCTGAGCATGACACCATATGGTGTGGGATATCCCTTTGGTCAGTTGGGGTCATCTGTCCCAGCCGTGTCCCCTCCCAGCTCCTTGTGCACCCCCAGCCCACTCGCTGGTGGGGTGGGGTGAGGGGCAGGAAAGGCCTTGGCTCTGTGTAAGCACTGCTCGGCAGTAACGAAAACATCCCTGGGTTATGAGCACTGTTTTCAGCAGAGATCCAAAACAGTCCCATACTAGCTACTGTGAAGAAAATGAACTCTATCCCAGCCAGAACAAGCACAATTATGCAGTCTATTGATTTTTTTTTTAAAAGAAAATAAGAATTATATTTTAGTTAAAAATGGGAGTTCTAGGAGAAGCAACTCCAAATCAGGATTAAAAATCTGCCGTGTAAAAGAGGCTACTCTGGATCCTCACATGAATGTGATGTACTCTGCTCATTCTCCCCTGCAAACTCCTCCTCTTGGGAAGAAAGCTGTGGGAGAATGGTTCCAGTGAGTGAAACACAGGGTAGAGACAGTATAGCTCCAGATTAGTTAAGAGCACAGTAGTTCAAGCAGTCATGGCTGTAAAAGATGCAGAACAATGCTATTACTCTATCAGACTGCTTTCCATTACACACATACTCTTTCGCCAGCTGTTGTCCTGGAATATTTCTTGAAACAATGTTTTACAAAGTATTCTTACTTCATTTTTCTTTTCTTGCTCACTGCAGCTCTGTTCCATGCAGAAAAATAAAAGACACATTTTTCCTCTGGCACTACAGTGATAGCATGCTGCAAGTGAAGCATAGATTTGTGGAGAAGGGTTTTGCAATAGACCTGAGCTCACATACTCTGCTGCTTCTGAATCTTTGACAGAGAGGTGACTCTCTTGGTCAGGGAGGTGTCAGTGGTCATGGAGACATGGCAATAGTACTGTTGTATTGTCTCAGTTATTATTGTATTAATTTAGATTTATTCACAGAATCACAGAATGGTAGGGGTTAGAAGGGACCTCTGGAGATTATCTTGTCCAACCCCCCTGCTTGAGCAGGCACACCCAGAGCAGGGGGCACAGGAACACGTCCAGGTGGGTTTTGAATGTCTCCAGGGAAGGAGACTCCACAACCTCCCTGGGCAGCCTGTGCCACTGCTCTGGTACTCTCACAGGAAAGAGGAACTTCCTGTGTTCCAACTTGTGCCCATTGCCCCATGTCCTGTCATTGGGCACTATGGAAAACAGCCTAGTCCCATCGTCCTGACACCCTCCCTTTAGATATTTATAGGTATTGATGAAATCCCCCCTCAGTCTTCTCTTCTCCAGGCTAAACAAACCCAAGTCTCTCAGCCTTTCCTCATAAGGCAGATGCTCCAGTCCCCTGATCATCTTGGTAGGTCTCTGCTGGACTTGCTTGAGATGTTCCCTGTCCTTCCTAAATTGGGGGGCCCAAAACTGGACACAGTACTCCAGATGCAGCCTCACCCGGGCAGAGTAGTGGGGGAGGATAACCCTTCTCAACCTGCTGGCCACACTCCTTTTAATGCAGCCCAGGATACCGTTGGCCTTCTTGGCCACAAGGGCACAGTGCTGGCTCAGAGTCAGCCAGCTGCCCACCAGCACTCCCAGGTCCTTCTCAGCGTCGCTGCTTTCCAGTAGTTCAGCCCCCAGCCTGTACTGGTGCATGGGGTTGTTCCTCCCCCGGGGCAGGACCTTGCACTTGCTCTTGTTGAACTTCATGAGGTTCCCCTCGGCCCAGCTCTCCAGCCTGTCCAGGTCTCACTGGATGGCAGCACAGCCTTCTGGTGTATCAGCCACTCCTCCCAGCTTGGTGTCATCAGCAAACTTGCTGAGGGTACACTCTATCATTGTATGACTGTGTTGAACAGGACTGGACCCAGCACAGACCCCTGGGGAACACCACTAGTGAGAGGCCTCCATCCAGACTCTGCTCCATTGATCACAACTCTCTGAGTTCTGTTGTTGAGCCAGTTCTCAGTCTACCTCACTGTCCTCTTGTCCACTCATCCAGCCCACACTTCCTTAGCTTGTCTATGTAGATGCTATGGGAGACAGTGTTGAATGCCTTACTGAAGTCAAGATAGACAACATCCACTGCTCTCCCTTCGTCGACCCAGCCAGTCACGCCATCGTAGAAGGCTATCAGGTTGGTCAAGCATGATCTCCCCTTGGTGAATCCATGTTGACTATTTCTGATAACCTTCTTGTCCTCTACATACCTGGAGATGACCTCCAGGATGAACTGCTCCATCACCTTTCCAGGGATGGAGGTGAGGCTGACTGGCCTATAGTTTCCCAGGTCCTCCTTCTTGCCCTTTTTGAAGATTGGAGTGACATTTGCTTTCCTCCAGTCCTCAGGCACCTCTCCTGTCCTCCACGACCTTTGAAAGATGATGAAGACTGGCTCTGCAAGAACACCTGCCAGGTCCCTCAGCACTCGCAGGTGCATCCCATTGGGGCCCAGGTATTTGCAAGGATCCAGTTTACATAGATGATCGCAGCCCAGTCCTTCTCAACTGGTGGTAAGTCTTCCTTTCGTTCATGTGGATATTCTTCAAAGATAAATTTCTGTATAGTTCAGAATTTTTAGGGGTGGGAGACAGTCCTGCTGAGAGGCAGGAAGAGCTTTGGTTTTTGCCAAGATTAAATAAAAGCCCTGGAAAGTGGTTTCTTGGTGACATATTTGGTAACTGCTCTCCCACTGTAGATAGGATGAAGTGTTTTTTTGGGTCTGGAGG
This sequence comes from Phalacrocorax carbo, assembly GCF_963921805.1. NCBI lineage: Eukaryota > Metazoa > Chordata > Aves > Suliformes > Phalacrocoracidae > Phalacrocorax > Phalacrocorax carbo. The sequence goes on along the minus strand of NC_087513.1, from coordinate 135,379,484 downwards.
CTGGCTGTGAGAATTCTCTGATTTCCCCTTAGGCTCTGAGTTTAAAATAACATTTGATAATCTTTCTATGGAATTTAAGTTGCCCAAATCAAGAAATCTGGTGTTTCCAGGATTGCTCTATGCACCGTCTCTGCTATAGCATTAACCACATTTTTGGGAGAAAATATTACACCGTTAGGAGTATTTGGCTGCTTCTGATCTTTATCTTGCCTGTGGTCTGGATTTTCTTCTGCTCACACAGAATTCCACGTAGGACAAAAAACCATCTACATCTGAGGTTGAGAAGAGGACTGGTGTTCAGCCTTCTCTATACCCTTCCAAGATATTCATCCACACTTACTTGGATGCATTCTGAGTTTGTCTTGGTTTATCAGTGCAAGTTAGCTGTTCTAAGGCAAAATAGGCTATGGCTTTGAACAAGGTAAGGTGTATAGCAGAGACAAGGCATTTACCCCAAATGGTTTTGGAGGGGGCTGGCTTTGCAGTTAGCAGCGTCTCAGGCTGCATTTTTTGTTGTTGTTGTTTTATTTATTTGTTTTTTCCTGCTCAATCGTTTTATTGTTTAAAAAAGTTCTGACTCAACTTGGTATTATTACAGGATGGCCATATTTTAGACCTGAGGTAGCCTGATCTTTTTTTCCTTAGGAGCAAACTGACTTACAAGATTTTTGTCCATCACCATCATTTAGCCTTGTATACAGAAGTGACTCATTAGACCATGCAGTCAGTGTGAGAGCTTCTAATGATTTGGCAAGAAGCTACCTCATCAGCACAGCCTTAGAGTCTTACTGTAAATACCAGTCAATCTCTACCTTGTAACCTTCAATAGACACTTGGAATTCAAACTGATATTCTCATGCATTGTTGCTAAAGTTAAGCAGGATGGAAAGTTAAGCAGCCTTGTGTAGTTGTAGGAGGGATGAGGATGTTTTTTTGTACTGCACAAAACTTTGATACTATCATTTCTACTTCTCGCATCTCTGCAAGAGCAAAAATGCATTACGCATTTCATAACTTAAGAAGAAAAATCCTTTTTCTTGGATTTCTTACCTTGTGGAAGTAGGAAGACAGCAGAACAGTGCTGACTGAGTATGACTGAATTAATTCTACAAATATTTGTTCAGCAGCATTTGCAAAAGAGCATTAAATCAGGTAGAAAAGTGGTCAAATTCCAAATTTAAAAAATGTCAAATGAAAGAGCAATGTACACGACAATGACTGGATAAGGGGTGCACCATTTTCCTCCTGTCTGTACCTCAGCACCTTGGGACTTACAGGGTTTTTTGCCAAATTTAGGTAAATAGCTACCCTAAAAGTGTGAAGTCTCCTAAAGGTCATAGAAAATTGTTTTATCTTTTTTCGTAAGAGGCTGGAGGTTCTCGTTATGCACATTTCACAAGAATCCATGGGTTTGCTATGCTACAGCTCCCTCAAGTGGTAAAATAATTTCCCATTTGGAATTGCAGCTTGGTTTCTGTGAAATACTTGCTTTCTCTTTGGAAAGTTTTGAGGCTTCCCCCAACTTCCTCTTTGTTCTTTTTTTTTTTTTCTTTTTTTTTTTTCTTCCCCCCCTCCCCCAAATGTTGGACATCATGAACAGCTGCTTAGGACTGTGGGGTTATCAGAGAAGTAGAGCTGTGGGTTAAAGGGTTATGATTGTGGTCTTCAATCTGCAGCTGACCTACTGAACCAGCTTGGACCGGTTATTTCACCCTGTAAGCCTCACCTTTGTCATCTGAGAACTAGAGAGAATGCTAAATATTTGTAGACTACCTACAGTTGTTTTAAACTGTTATTTCTCTAATTTTTTTTAAAAATAACTCTTATTTCAATCAATGATTTTGCTTATCTGACGTAGCAGAAAACTCAAAAAATCCCTTGTCAGTGGGCAGTCGGATATCTGGCAGCTGCCTGGAGTATCACAGACTTCCACTATTCTTTCTACAAAGTAACAAAATAAAGCATACCCGTTTGTGGAGGTTTTGCCGTCATTCCACAAACAGCAAAAGCCTGATTTACAGCAGAAACATCAGCGTTCAAGGAGCAGGAGTCTGAGCATGAATGAGCTCAGGCTTGCTATACTTAGGTTCCCAGTGAACTTTGGCTAGGAAATACACTCCAGTATTACCACTGCATCAGTAATTTCTTGTTTCTCTCTATAAGAACATGGAAAACATGTTTTCTACAGTTGTCTGAGGAAATCATGTTGCGCCTTGATTAGGTAAGCAGAAGAGGTCCTTGCCATCCAGACTTAATATGAAATGCTATGAAGGATTTGCAGTATTAAAGAAAAGCTCTGCCTCATCCTTTGAAGGAAGCCAGCAGTATTAAAATGAACCATTTCATAACCTTATATGTTCGTTATAAGTTCAGAAATCTGTTTCATTTCTGATCCTGGAAAACGATGGTCTCTGTCAACCTTGGTGATAAATCCAGTCCTTGCTTGACTTACTGGGCAACAAATGCACAAACAACTTTTTTTTTTTTTACCACACTGCCTTTTAATTTGGAAGCTGAGATGAAATTCATGATTGAGTCGTTAGCATAGTATTTCAGATGTATGTATTACTTTTCATCTGGAAGGATCTTAAAATCCTTTGCAAACCAGGTACAGGCAACAAAGCCAGTACCGTTCCAAGAATGCTGTCTCCACAGAAACCTTTCTGTTATCACCAATGAGGACATGTTTATTACCTTTCCTTAGTGGTTACTCTGCTGGCTGTTTCTTGTGCTTCTGCCAGTTACCACTGAATAACCCACTCCACTGAAGTAATTAATTATGGATTTAGTTTTGTTCTTTTCATATTTTTTATGATTTTTTTTCTGTTACTTTCTACCTAGCTTTGCGTAATAAGTTTGAAGGGAGTCACTCAGTCTTACCTCTTTGCTGTATGTTGTACATGCTGAGGAAAGCGTTCTCTTAGAAGTGACTGTTTTGACTTAAACGTGAGTAGTGTGTTAGGTGGTTGAATTTCCAAAAATATTTTAAAATCGTTCATATTTTGATGTCCATATTCAGTTTTCAGTTTGTGTATTTAGCTGCTGTCATAACATTTATTAACTTGAATTTAATGTTGTGTAAACTTGAAAAAGTCAATGTGTGACTAAGAAGATATTAAAATTTCTAATAGTTTAATTTATTGCCTTTGCATATGTGTGGAAAAAGTCTTAAGGTAGAACATATAAAAGGCTGGGTTAGATTGGATTAAATGCAGTGTATATATCTGGTAGAGGGTTAATGTTTGTAGTAATGTCTTTGCATGTCCGTAGTCCTGTACGCTAAATAGTGAGAATTCATGAAGTCGTCTTGGATTTGGATAAGTATATTTTATGGTATGTGTAACATAATACAATACATACTTAGATATGTACTAGGACTGAAGAAAATTACATTTGAAGTGGAGTAAGCTGGAAGGAGCAGAACTGATTCTAAGGCATAGGGCAGTCATACTGGTTGAACATATGACTGTGTCACCAACTCTGCTCTAGATGGCATGAAAAACAGTAAATGCCAGCAGATCGTAATTTTCTAATGTCAGCTACTTAGTGTTTGGGAGACAGGGAACCACCTGCTGTAGTGATGGTTGCCCTACGTAAGAAAACAGCTCTTTCCACTCTCACAGCTTCTGCGTGTTCCTGCAGCAGAACAGATGAGCAAGGATGCAATTATACGTGCTTTTCGGTATGACAATGCATAGAGTTCAACTTAAGTATTTGAAAAATGCATCCTGTTTCTCTGATTCTGAGACTTCTTGAGTAGTAAATCAGTTTCTATAATAGCCATTACTGAGGTTTTGCAGGATTTCAAAATGTCAGACAAGAATGAGCTGTTTAAATACTGGTTAAGTGAATGCAGAGATCATTCACTGTGGAGGTCAGGTTGGTCTGTGGTTCAGGATTATAGAAACAGGTGCAGATTTATGCTCACTCTCTCTGTCCTTTTCATGTGTGGAGCTCTGAGGCCCTACCTAAAGTTGGAAATTTTTTCTGTCATGCAGAAGACAAGTTAGCTGGGCTGGTGGTCATAGAAAGAAACAGAGCATGCAGATTATCCAGGTGTATCACTTGTCCCTCTTCTCCCCCCATTCTCAGGAGATTTCGTCATTGAAACAGTGATTGTGCAAGAAATCTGCTTCTGAGTTCCTTTAAGCATGGACATGTGTAGCTAGACTTGTGTCAGTCTCTGTCAGGCAGGTGTCTGTCTAGAGTAGAATCAGGAGGTATGCAACTTCAGACAAAACACTGGTTTTGTGCACAGATTTAGAAGACTAACTCCTAAGGAAAAGGGAACAGATAACACAACACACCATTCAATTCTGCATTCTACATTTAATTCTCCTTTTCAGCAAACAGGAGGAAAATGTTAGTGGTATTAACTCTTTGTGTGTGTAAATTTGCACATAGCAATGCAGCAAGCATTTTTTCATCAAAGGGCTTGATAAAAAGAAATCAAGCCATGAGACTCCATGCTGAAATCCCCTTTTTCTTTTCATTTAATACATCAGAATATATGAAAGCATGCTTTAGTAATGCTACAGCTGTAAGTAAATAGGTACTTTTTAGGATATAGAGGGTTGTATCTTTAGCATTTAAGAATTTCCAAAAATAGTAATTATGAGTTTGTAGATGTCACTGTTTTGAAACTGTTTTGCAGGTGTCACTGTTCTTGAGCTGCCCTGCCTTGATCATCAATCTGTAATATGATCCCAGAGCTAGCAAAGGGAAGGGCAGTTGTGAGGACCTTAGTTAGAAGTTTACTAGTCCAACTTCCTTTTCTGTTAGCAGCTATAGAGAGAAACTTTCGGAAGAGATATAACATGTGATCTCTTGCATACCAAGTGAAAGGTCATGTAGAAACCAGAATGGTATTTTAGGCTTGAGATTCACTTATGTCAGGCTCGCTCACTTAAACTTGCTGCAGAGTAGCCCCAGACCTTTGCTTTTCAGCTCCCAATAAAATGTGTTCAGCTACTTCCTGTTTAGTAATTAAAGAAATCCCTAATACCAAGTTATGCTGACATAAAAAAGTTCCTCAAAAGGCCTTAAACTCTGACATCTCCACCAGGTGCCTGAAAAAGTCATTTAGATCAGTGGGTTTTGGCCAGATACCACGCCCGCATTGGATGGTTAATTTTATTCTTTTGAATTAACCAAGGCTTGAGGAAAAATTCTGAAACGAAAAATACAATTCACAGGTATCTCATCTGTCTGCTGTAGGACTTAACTTGCACGCTCATATTGTTTTAGTTAATATTTTCTTAACCTTTATAACTTCTTATGTTTTATGGGTCATTCTTAATGCACATATCTCATTTCTGCGTGTATCAATGATTCTCCTTTATACGGGCTACAACATATACAGGACAGTGGCAAAACCAAACAAATTTGTGAAAAACATAGCTGTGCAACACATTGCTCCCTACCCCAAATTAGTCTTCTAATGCCAAAACCTATATATTTGATTTTAACTGAAGGGTTTGTTATGAGAAACCAAGTGGAATCTTGCACATTTTATTAAAAACAAAACCAATGATAGCCAAACATCTCAGCGTTTATTGTAAGGATTTGTGGAAAAAATCATGGTAAGTTTGGGTCTGGTTGCAGGAATGACTGATTAAAAAAAAAATAAACAAAACAAAACCCAAAATGAACCAAGCATGCAACCTCCAAAAACCAGCAACCAAAAAAGCACCTGTAATGTGGAGTTTTTGGTCTCACTTTGCTGTTTGTATTATTCTGTATTGTTGCAACCCATACTGAGTTAATTTGTAGTCAGATGCTTGCAAACTGAAAAATGGAAAAAGAGGTTTAAATACAGGTTCCTAAAAGTTGAGACATAAGTCAGTTTCTCAGAGGAGGGTTATTTTGCATATGTGTTCTGGAAGATGACAGCAGTGATCTCCCTGGGTTTGGAGTCTTGTGGTAAATTTCCATGTCATTGCAGCTTTCAGATTAAATTAGTGCAGTGTTTACTTACAAATCTGCCGTGGGAGATTATTGGGAAGGTATTACAGAATGTATTCAGCAATATGAGATCATTATGTTATTCAAGTACCTGTTACAGCAGAAGGTCCCAGACATGGTTTTTAATAGATTTTAAATTTCTGTGATAGAAAAACAAACTGATTTTCCAAAACCAGCATTCTTATTAAATGCAATTTGTTGACACCGATACTGTAAAAACCCTACTAATACTTTTATTGTTTGTCTGTATGTGTGAGGAGGGGCAGATACGTTGCCTGTAAAGCCTCCGTTTCATTTTTTGGAAAGCGTATAATTTGATAACAGTGTCTAGATTTTAAACATCAACGGGTGAGGATCTGGTGCTTTTGGTAAAAAGTGCTGAATTTCAGAACTTGTTGCTTCTTGGAGGTCCAGTGGTACTAGGGTGTACTGATGCGCAGTCACTGCAAAGTCCACGTGTGTAACCTCATACAGCAGAGCGGCTGTGTAGTTACCTACCGTCTTGTAGTAGCTGGGAATCTCCCTGTGAACTTCTGTTGTGGTGTGCATGCATAGGAAAACAAGTATGACAAACGTTTTTATTATGCTAGTCAGCGTCTCTGTTAGTTTGTTTTTTTGGCAAGACCCTGTGCTTTTCCTTAAAAATTAGTGTCATATCCTACTTTTAAAATTGTTAACCCTACCCCAGCAGAAGTCTCTGTGGGCTCTCCCCTCTGCCAGTATTTTCCTTGCACGAGTTAGACTAGCATGCCCACTTGCACTTTTCCAGGACCCAGGTTCCTCTGCATTTTGCATTTGCTCCACTAACTTTACTGTACACCATTTCAAGAAAAAGCTGGCAAAACCAGCAATGTATACAAATTAAACAGCGTAAAATAACAGAAAATAAAAATAAAATCTTGTGAGATTATACAGAAAATGAATTAATGTCATAACTGCAATAAATATGATAAACATTTTTTTGCTTTCAGGTTTAAAAATGTCTGACCAGAAAAATATTTTACACAGAGCCCACTGCATTGAAAAGCTACTGTCTGAGAACAACTTCCAAGATATTGAGGATCATCTTAAAGAACTGGAAGATGTTGATATGACCACAGAATATCTTCAGGGAACAGACGTTGCCAAGGCTGTATACAGAGTACTCAAGAGCTGCCCTTCAGCCGAGTTGAAAAAGAAAGCAAAGCAGTTATTATCAAGATGGAAAGCGCTTTACAAGAATAACTGTGCTCAGTCAGTGCAAGTTAAAAAGTCAGTTTCTGTGTATGTGAAAGAGGAAATTGAACATCTCTGCGTGGTTCCTAGAGGGCAGGCACTGTCTGAAGGACCATGTCAGGAGGAGGCATTAGAACCTGAGAGTTCTAAAATTTTGGTCCCATCGCAAACTGTTAAAAATGTGGTATGTAACAATGCAGAAGGCAGCGTGAATCAGCCTCCTCCTTTTGAGGAACAACACATTGATAATGAAGGTTCTAAACCTCTTGTTAACGAAACAAGTGTTCAGCAGGATCCGATGACAGCTCTGAGGTGTAAATGTACGGATCTTCTTTATAAAGCTTTGTCTGGTTCTGCCAAAGACAAAGAGGAGACTGATAAATGGCTAGAGCTATCTAAAGAAATCGAAGAACATATTTTTGCTCTTCATGCTAAAAATGATAAAAAGTATAGAAATTGCATCAGAAGCAAAATCTCTAACCTGAAGAACCCTAAAAGTTGCCACTTAAAACATAACCTTTTTTCAGGGACGTTGAGTCCAAAGGCTTTTGCTGAGATGACAGTGATGGAAATGGCCAGCAATGAACTGAAACAGCTCAGGGCTCTGTACACAGAATCATCTGTTCAGGAGCATCAGCTTCCACAAGTTATTAATGGCACACGGACAAACAAAATAAGGTGTAGGCGCTGTGAAAAATTTGACTGCACGGTCACTATGATCGCCAGAGGAACTCTCTTTCTTCCAGGTTGGGTACGAAACACAAGTCCAGATGAACAAATGTTGACTTATGTTATTTGTAATGAATGCGGAGAACAGTGGTATCACAGCAGATGGATTTGTTTGTAACAGCGTCCCTCTTCAATAAGTGATTTAGAAACGTAGATATGAGAAGGTATCTCTGTTGAAACTGAATAATTTAAAATTTTGTCTTGATATTATGTAGATGCTGCCAATAAAAAGTGGAAAATTAGCTTTAAAAAATTGCTAAGTTATTCTTGGAGATGGCTTGAATAAATCTATGTGTTTTGAGTAATGTCAATATGTAAAGAAACTAAGAAAAAAGGGGGGAAATGGTAACACTGTATTCGAGAGGAATATTCACTAGTAAATCCATTTAAAATATTCCAAGTACTGCAATTTTTTCCCCAAGGTACTGAGTACTTGGAATTTCCATTATCTCCAGCAGGAGTTCTTTCACAGAACTTAAGTTTTGTTTACAGTAAACAAACTCTTTCCAAAACTGCAGTTCACATACTTGCGTGCATTGCAGAATGTTCAGCATGGATTCACTCCTTAATTAAATTAACTTTTTACAAGTAAGTGTTAGATTATTAAGTCGGTTAGAGAGGTAATGTCTAAAAGGAAAAAAGGAATGAAAAACAGTGTAAAAGGGGGACAAGGCAGCTAGCAAATGAAAGCAAAAATGAAATTCTGCTTTAGCTTTTTATAGCTATTGGGAGGAAAACAGGACTTCTACCAGTGTCTCAGTCTGCAGTTCAGATTTGCAGTGTAAGATGATGTGTCCTGCAACTGTTAAGAAATTCATGCAGGATCAGGCAGTGGTTCATTTCAGAGAATTATGTAAATACATTATTAAATCTATTTAATAAATAAAGGCATGAAGTTAATAGGAGTTAATCACTTTCTGAATGGATATCCTCTCTTGAAGTGAGGCATCTGTCCTGAACTGAGCAAATGAATGGTTTTATGTTGTGCAGGTTAGCCAGGAAAAAAATGAATAGAAGGAAATCTAACAGCTAAAGTTTTTATGCATGTTTTCGTTCAAGTCAACAGAATTCTCACTGGCTGTATACTAGAAGCATTTATTTATCGAAAAGTACCACTTCAGTCGTCGTCTTTCTCAAGTGATAGCCCTGGTTGTGTGGGTTTTTTTCTGGAGAACTTAAAATTACTTTGAAATCAGCTATCTGAATACTTTGCATGGAGTATATATCAGAAGTCAGGGAGATATTTCTTTTCTGAACTGGGAGAACCACCTCAGTCCAGGTATCTTTCAGATACCCCAGTCAGGTATCTGTCTGTTGGTCTGTAGAAGCCTGTGTTCATACTGTGTGTCCCTGGTTTGATTTCTTCCCTGGTTTTTAGTTACTGTAAATGTTTAAATGAATGGAAATGGGCCATGCATTGGGTCCTATTTTCTGAGCACATGAATGTGTCAACTCACAGACTTAAGGAAATGCTGTGAAAAATAAGCCTGCCCTGCCTGAGAGGTTAGGTTCTTGCACCAAAGCAAAAACCACGGCCTTCATAATGAGTTTCCATGTTGGAGTACAGATGAGATGGTGAAATGGGTCAACAAATTGCCAAAATCATGCTTTAGGCACAGAGGAAAGTGTTTTGTTTCACCCTATTGTACAAACAATAAACCTGCGTATTTGGCATTAATGGAGAGCTCTTTTTACAACTGCGCAGGATGCATTTTGCAGTTCAAGGCTAAAATGCATCAGCTGAGCAGAGAACACTGGTTAGTATCTGCTGGAGGAGCTAAGGGCAGTCCTGCACCCATGTAGCTGTAACGCAGCTGCGGCTGGTCAGCTTCTTGGGGTGAAGGCACTGCCCTGGAGCTCTCCAGCTATGTGGCCTGTCAGAGAAAGGAGTTAGGGGCATGAGATGAGAAAATGGTGCTGGTGAACTAAAAGACAGCCAGGACTAAAAAGAAAAGAGAAGAAAGGCCTTTGTCTGTGTATGGTGAACACAGTGTGTAACCTGATGTTACAAAGAGGCACTTATTATTATTCTACTGTGGAAAAAAAAAATAAATCTTTTCCATTCTGTGAAGTGTTAACGGTTAACTTTCAACGGTGTGATTTACAGTGGCATTACCTAGATGTTTATCATGTGAAAATGTGTGTTCTAGTGGAATTGCACTGATGTAAAACAAATATTAAAGCACTAAGCCCGACCCACAGTGTTCGACTGCGTAACCGAGCACTTAATGTCTGACCTTCCTTCCCAGCCCTTACCCGTGTGCTGGAACTGATGCTTTCAAGTAGTCCTGCTTGTTTAAGTGGAAGTACTTCTGTGCAAAGTATTGTTTTTATCTTTCAATAAAACCATAGTAAAGCAAACACTTCTGTGTTACTGGTTCACAGTAAGCACTGAGTTGTGTGCTGGCATTTTGGAGGCCATGGTCCTGCTGAGGAGAGCTCTGTGCCAGTACTGTGCTGTGTCAGAACACTGTGGAGCGGGAGACTTTATTTTAGCTGTGAACAATAATTTCTGCCTGCAGATGGTTTTGAAGCCATTCCAGTAATGTACAACTTATCCAAATTTTGTCTTGGCGAAGAGAAATGTTACAAGGCATGGATGGTGTTTTTGACAGAATATATTTCAGGGGTAAAATCTGTAGCCATAATACTGCCTACATTTGTGACATAATGTGTAACATTTTCTTTTGAACTGCCCATCATTAAACGTACAGTGCCAAGCCATATGCCCCAACATGACTGGGATTTTCTACAGATCTGGTATTTACTGAGCAGCTAAGAAAATGTAAACAGTGGATATCTTAAAATTTTTCAAATCATTGAGCAAGCCTGCCTCACTGCGGATCTGAGCGAGCCGTACCTGCAGCAACAAGACGGTCATTTGGTTCTAGCCTTTCACATCTTGCCCTTTCTTCTAAGATGTGGAAATAATAAAATCCAGTTACTAACAACTGCAGTTGCAGGATATGGTACAGAAACATCTGTCAGTAACTACAGATAGTCAACAAATGGATCATAACTGTGCCCCTTTTACAACTGTCCCTTAACTTTCTTCAGCCTGTTTCAAACAGGGAGCTGTCAGAACTCTTAGGGCAAGTCCTTGGTGCCCTTACAGTTGTAAACTCAGTGTTTTAAAGTAGTTTTTTGTGATAATACATTGTGAGCAGGCGTTCCTCCATTGCCTGCCTTCCCAATAACAACTGAACCTGAGCGCTGGCTTTGTAAAAAATCCAGTTAAAGCTAGACATTAAAAGATGAGAATATATTTGTAAATTCTGTGAAATCCAGTGATAATGAAAATAATTTCTGTTCCTATTGAAAGAGATGGAGCCCTTACCTTTATTCAGGAGTTACCTAGTCTAAGCTGCTAGCTGCTGGTTCCACACGCACACGGTTGCTAGGTTGTCAGCATTACCTAAAAGCCAGGCGCAAAATATGCTCCTGCTTGCCCATATAGTAGTCTGGGACAGGGAAGAGATCTGGGAATACTGGCAGGAAGGAGCAGAAAGTATTGGGAGGCAGGGAGAGTGAACTGGGCCTGTTTTAAGTATGCTGAGGATGCAAATCTATAGGAAATGAGGTTTTGCTGTTCCAGGACTGGTGAAAAGGCTCATCTGGGCTGGGTTTCACTTTATGCTTAGTTCACGCCGATAAACACGCTGCCTGCAATTTCACATTTAACAACCATGAATTATCGTATTACCTTCTTGATTATCTCATGCCGTTGGTTATTTTTACCTAACACAGTTCATTACCACTTTGGCCATTTTTCCATCTGTGTCTGTATCCAGTCCTCATTACTTGAAAGGTTTAGTAGAAAGCAGATCGTGTGTGGTGTCATGTGCCGCTATATATCAGGATACAGTACAGACACAAAGTGCCAAATATGAGAGACGGTCATTCAAGTAAGTTGTTGCTCTTATTTAAAAAGGTGCGGTCATAGTTTCACTAAGCAAAGTACTGCTCCAGACCGCAGTTTGTCAGTAGGTTATGTTGCCCCTACCCAGATTGTGTAACTGCGCAGGCTTAAAATGTTTGACTGGATAAGATTGTATGCCTTGGCTCAAAATGGCTCTAAAAAGTCAACCTGCAACCCCACAGCATATGCACCAGCAGGAGGGTCTAGGTTCCTGGACTACAGCAAGTATCAGAGTCCAGAAACAAGAATAAAAGGAAAGCTTTGAAAAGTGAGATTCTTTTACGTTGTTGAAGTTGTCTTTTTTCAGCTTGTTCCAGATGGGAGAAAGATCTCAACTTTTTTAAGCAGAGACAATTAATTCCGGTATGATGTTTAGCATAACCATGATGCTACTCAAAGGAGCGTGACATTAGAGCTGATCCACACAGATGTAGGACAAATGTACGCTGAGTAAGCCTAAAGTCTGTATTTGTTTTCACTGGGTTTTCCAGAGGTGCTGTAAATTCAGCTGCTGCTTGACTCCTGTGATTTAATAGTCGCAATGAGGTCTTAAATGTAGATTGCACTCAAAGCTCAAGCAGCCTGTAGCTGCAGAACTCGTATTACGTGTCTTAAGAAGATGAAAGGCAAAGATATTATTCTGAGAAGTGCTCTATTAATTGGAGTCCGTGTTGCTCCCTTAACACCAGTGACAAAACTCCTGGTGCCTGGAGATCCACTGCCGGATCGATTCCATTTTGTTCTGTTGAGGGCCTTTTGTATCTCCCTCACAACCCTCTTGCCGTAGTACTTTTCAGGGAGGTACTCGGCTGCCATATGTTGTTCATAACTCTTTCTTCCTTTCCAAGCCATAAGGAATTTTGTGCTGTTTATTGTTTATTTAAAATGTATTCCTTTCGTTCTGCTGTGCTATGTACATTTGTTACTAAAGCCAAGAACTGCAACTCCTTTAAACAAAAAAAGAACAGCTCTTTTTCTAGCAAAAAGAAAAGTTACCTGGTAACAGGCTTTGGTAAAGGAGCAAATATGCTGAATTACAGTCCTTCAGGGAATTGTCAGGGTGTAATGGCCCAGTTCACTGAGTGCCTGGAAGATAAGGAAAGAAACAAGAGCACTTTGATAATTTCTTGGATTGCTTGGGGGCTGGCTTGCTGCATTCTGGTATTAGCAGAGCCATAAAGGCAGATGACATCATATCCCCTTATTTTGTACTGCTGTAATTCAGCCAGGAGGTGACAAAGTCATGTTTTATTGAGACCTTGTCATCACTTGCCAGGATAGGACAAAGTCTCCTTGCAGCTACAGATGGTAAAAAGCATTATTCACAAGCTCTATTATGTGAGACCTTTGCTGATACGGAACTTTCTCATAGACACACACACAAAAAATTGCCCTTTATTTGCCATTGGGATGTTATTTGCGCCGTTTGCTAGCACATGACATAACAATTATTTCTTCATGAATACAACTCTGTGAATAAAATCATTGAGGTGCGAGGTCAGCTTTCAGACGAGCATGCACGTCAGGGAGCAGCAAGGGTGGGTTGCTGCGCAAGAGCAGGCGAGCCAGGAACGGAGGGTGGGTGACAAGGTGCACAGGGACAGGGACTTCCATAAAAAGGGTCACCATTCCACAGTCCCCAAACCAGAAGAGCAAGGCAGATCCGGTGACAGTAATCAGCCAAAACTCCAGTGAGCATCAGACAAGCCCAAAGGGAGGAGGCTGCGACAAGGTGGGGCTGGGTGTCGAATGGGGGTTGGGGCACGAGGTGGGGTGCAGGACCGGGGCCACCCAGCTCGGACAGAGCCTGAGCCAAAATGTGGCTCCCACTGGCGGGGGGACCCTGAGGCAGCTGCCCCCACCAGCACTGCCCCAGCCCTGCTCAGCACCACCACCGGGACGGTCAGGCAGCAGCCTCGGGCAGGGGCAGAGCCCACAGCACCCACCGACGGCACCCTGCACACTCTGCACAATTTAAAAGGGGAGCGATTTTGGTGTACGTATTTCAAACCACATCTTAGCTGGGCATTTTCTTCTGTCTGTTCCTAAGAACTGGCAGGTATACTTCATGTGACCAGCCCTATCAGTAGCATTATTTGTTCTACAGATTGTGATCATCCTACAGCAACTCTTGATTTTGTTACATACATGAGTAATAGTAACAGGGTGGACACAACAGCAAAGGGCCTTCAGTTCCTGATCCTCAAGCTCGCACCCGTGTGTTTTTACCGTAAGAGTAACTCTATTGATACTCCATTATGCCTATAAAATCATAAGCATAATAGGCCAGGGTTACAGCATGGTCCTTTTCTTTTATGTTCCCATGTAAAAGAAATAAAAATACATCTTATCTCAGAAGTTTAGGAATTTTGTTTCTAACTAGAATTTTAAAAATTTGAAGGACCTGGACAAGCTGGAGAAGTGGGCCTGTGAGAACCTCATGAGGTTCAACAAGGTGAAGTGCAAGGTCCTGCACCTGGGTCGGGGCAACCCCCGGTATCACTACAGGCTGGGGGATGAAAGGATTGAGAGCAGCCCTGCAGAGAAGGACTTGGGGGTACTGGTGAATGCCAAGCTGGGCATGAGCCAACAATGTGTGCTTGCAGCCCAGAGGGCCAACCGTATCCTGGGCTGCATCAAAAGCAGCGTGGCCAGCAGGTTGAGGGAGGTGATGCTGCCCCTCTGCTCCACTCTGGTGAGACCCCACCTGGAGTGCTGCGTCCAGCTCTGGGACCCCAACATAAGAAGGACATGGACCTGTTGGAGCGGGTCCAGAGGAGGCCACAAAAATGATCTGAGGGCTGGAGCACCTCTCCTATGAGGACAGGCTGAGAGAGTTGGGGTTGTTCAGCTGGGAGAAGGCTACAGGGAGATGTTCTTGCAGCCTTCCAGTACTTAAAGGGGGCCCACAGGAAAGATGGGGACAAACTTTTTAGCAGGACCTGTTGTGACAGGACAAGGGGTAATGGTTTTAAACTAAAGGAGAGTAGATTTAGACTGGATATAAGAAAAAAGTTTTTTACTATAAGGGTAGTGAAACACTGGCACAGGTTGCCCACAGAGGTGGCAGATGCCCCATCCCTGGAAACATTCAAGGTCAGGCTGGACGGGGCTCTGAGCAACCTGATCTAGTTGAAGGTGTCCCTGCTCACTGCAGGGGGGTTGGACTCAATAACCTCTAGGGGTCCCTTCCAACCCAAACTATTCTATGATTCTAAATTTCTTAAATGTATTCAACTGTCTGAGAACCAGTGTTGTCTCAAGAAAAAAAAGATGGTAGTTTCATCCCACAAGGTATCAAATGCAAAGTACTTATTTCTTCCACTTGTAGGGTTTTTTTATTTCTAAATCACAAAGTAATGCCATAACTGATCAGAATTTATGTCTTAGAATTATCATCGTTTAAAAAGGCCATTTTTCTACCCCTCCAGCTCTTACTTGTATTTTAGTTTAGCATTGTATGAAAGCAGATCCCAGGAAAAGAGTACTTGCAAAAATTCAGAACTGTGGTTTTGTTAAATACGAACGTGTCTAGTATCATCAGCTTTGCTTCTAGCATGGACTGCCTTTTAATAATCCAGTAGGAGACATTTCCTTTCGATGATACTGAGATCTTGTTTTCCATACCTTGGGCTGTGTTGTAAATCTGATCCAAAACAAGATGACTCTGCAAGTGGCAATTCCAGTCCGATTGCATCTCCCTTATGATCGGAGGCATGTGATGACCGCTCAAGCAAATGGCTGTATTTCAAATGCTCTTCCCTTGCTCCTGTCATCGCCTATTTCTCTTGATGATGTGGGAACCTCTTTAAACACACGTAAATAATTTCTGCTCTTTTCATTTGAATTATGTTTTGCCTTATAATTGTGACGAGTTGCAAGAGCACAAAGGACACTACCACAAGCTTCTTTAGGCTTTTTTTCCTGTGATCTTGTTTAAACAGTCAAGTTGATGTTATTCTGAATTACTACAGAAAAGAAGCGTGTGACTACTCTTTCTGAATAGCGTACTTCGGATTTTTGTTAGTTCCTTCATTGACACGTGTATATTTTTAAGCATCTCTACTTGTAAAGCAAAACTGCTTTACAACGATGAGTTTGTTTACATTGGGCCCTTGACGGGGAGCACAGTGAGACTACTGCCTTTAATCATAGAATCATTAAGGTTGGAAAAGACCTCTAGGATCATCAGATCCAACCGTCAGACCAACACCATCATGTCTCCTGAACCATGCCCTGAAGTGCCACATCTACATGTCTTTTAAACACCTCCAGGGATGGCGACTCCACCACCTCTCTGGGCAGCCTGTTCCAATGCCTGACCACTCTCAAAGAAATTTTTCCTAACATCCAATCTAAACCTCCTCTGATGCAACCTGAGGCCGTTTCCTCTTGTCCTTGTTACTTGGGAGAAGAGACCAACCCCCACCTCGCTACAACCTCCTGTCAGGTGTGCTGTAGAGAGCGATAAGGTCTCCCCTCAGCCTCCTCCTCTCCGGGCTAAACAACCCCAGCTCCCTCACCTGCTCCTCATAGGACTTGTACTCCAGTTATTAATAAATAACTCTGACCTGCAAATACTATATAAAGGCGTTTTAGACTTAAATAATTCAGCGCGTTCTGGGGCAAAGAAAGGCCTTGTCCTCTTGCAGCAGAACAGTGCTCTTTCTTTTAAGTGCCATAGGCAGCGATCACTACGGGCGGCCCTCTGCGCGCGCTCACCGTGAGGGAAGCCCCCCCCCGCTACCCACCTCGCCGACCCCAAAACGCCTTCGCAGCCCCACCCCGCCTTCCCGCCCCCGCCCCCGCCCCGTCCTCCCGCCGGGGGAGGCAGCCCGGGGTCAGCGGCGCGGCCCGGGGGGGCGGGGCCTCGGGGGCGGGGCCGGCTGCCTGGGGCTCGGCTCACGTGATGCCCCCGCCCCCTGCCCGCTCCGCCATGTTGTTTCTTCCTTCCCCAGCGCCCGGCGGCGGCGCAGCCCGGCCTCGGGTCCGGCGGCAGTCCTTCCCCCCCCACCCCTTCTCGTGGGCAGGTATCGGCCGGCGTGGCGGGATCGCCCGCTCCTCGCCCCGTCTCCTTCCCTTTATCCCCGGCGGGCGCGGTGCGGTGCGAGCGGTGGCGGCGGTTGGCTGCGGGGCCGGCGGGCCGGGAACCCCCTCCTCGCCCGCGGTCCGGGGGTGAGGGGGCCGCTCCCGACACGGCGGCCCGGGGCGGGTGGGGGCAGCGTGCTGGAGCTGGCTGGTGCTTCGGTATCTTCCTTCCTCCCTCATGACCCTCCGCCTCCCCCCTCTCCCCCCCCAATCCTCCTTCCCCCGCAGCTGCCCGAGCTCTGCGGGCTCCCGGGCGCCTCGGGGAGCCCCGGGGGGGGAGCCCTGGGGGCGGGGGCCGCGGTGGGAGAGGGCTCCGCGCCGCTCCTCGGAGCCGGTGGGGGCGGCGGGGGAGCGGGGCGTGATGGGGGATCCCGTGACTCCGGGGCAGGCGGCGGCTCTGCCGGGGAGCGGCTCCTGCCCGGGCGATTCCCGGCCGGGGCAGGGCAGGGCCGGCCCCGCGGCGCTTCGCAGGGCGGGCGCAGGGGGGTCTCCCACCCGCTCGGGGCAAACCCGGTTTCGTACCCGTCCCCTGGCCGCCTTCTCACACCGAAAAGGCAGAAAGGAAAGGGTCCTCTTACCGCCTTTTCTTGTTGCTGTCTGCTGAAGAAGGGCTCCTGTGTTCCCACGGGGACGCTGAGCGATGTGCTCGACGTTTTTAGTTCTTCGTTTTCGAGCCAGTGACTTGATGTAGCTCTCCTCTGCAACGGCCGGCTGCTTTTCTAGTCGTGTCAGATAGCTGCACAAACTTAGATGCGGTGATGGCTGGAGAACCAAAAGAATTAGGTTAAGATTGTTGAATCTCTTACGTCTGAGTGATTAATGAACAGTTTCAGTGTAAGTATGCCGAGTAACTTGAGCAAAATAATGGAACAAATAACAGAACAGTGCAAGAAAACTAATTTTTAAAAGCCTGTATCAATGGCCTCTCAAGCAAGGTCGCATATAACTAGATACATGGAGAGCACTTAATTCTACTAATTTGGGTGGGGTAGGCAAGTAAGGAACTCCTTGGCTAAATTTTGTTTTGGAATTAAAACGCTTGTCTGCAGATAGCTGTCATGCAGTCTGCCACCCTACATATTGTTTTCCTTCTTGGCCACAATAATTTACAGCTCTATTAAATAAGCATGTGGTTTTTATTTGTCTTTACTTTTAAGGTGGAGTACAACACTGAAATCATCAGTGCTTGGTTTTTTAGAGCAAGGGTGATTGTGCGTGGCTGGGAGTGTTGGATTTTTTGTGACCTTTTAGTAGTTTATAAGGTAACAAACTCTAATGTCAGACTGAAGGGAGAGCTATTTCTCAGATACACCCAAAATAAATCCAAACCTTTTTTTCCTGGCACTTTTATTTCTAGAGAAACCTAACCAAAGGATGGTATAGATGAAGCACACCTGTGTTTCAGTATCAATGTGGAATTTATAATGATCTGTTATTTTTCTGTCTCCTCTAGGTTGTATGGGGCTCTGTTTGTTGCCTTAATTTTAGTAAAGCCTTTTCCATTAAGTTAAAAGTAGGGGGTGTGTAGTTAAAAAAAAAAGGCTCTAGCAGTCTTTGTTTTGCTTTTGAGTGCTCTAACAAACCTTCGGTTTCTTTGAATTGAGAATATGTGAAAAAAAAATTGCAGAGGGTCAAATGCCTTATTTAGATTTCAAGCTGTATTTTCTTTTGTGTCAATTTAGTAATAAATCATGAGAAACAGATCTTTCAGCTCCTTAGGATTGGAATTTTACATAGATGTTTCACAATGAATAAAAACTTCCCAGCAAAAAGGCTTTTAAGAATTCCTTCAGGTTTGGATTTGGGTTTTTTTTTTCTTTTTTCATAATGTTCATTCTCCTTCGTGTTGTGTTTTTTGTTTTCATTCTATATAGAGCACACAGTATGTTGGTCTAGTACAGTGTAACCCATTTAATCCCTTCGGGATGGGCTTTGGTCACATAGTTATATTGGGAAGACTATGAATGCACAATGTAGCCTGACCAATAGAGGCTGCTATTGCTAAGAGTCGCTGGAGGAAAAGGGCAACTAATGCAAGGGAGAAGGATGAGCACATATGAGCAGAAATAATTGCTTGAGAAGTTATTGAAAGACTGGAAGCAGTAACAGAGAAGTAGTTTGCAAGGTGAGCATCAGTTAACTCATGCATTGTTAGAAACGTTGGACCAAGAGCAGCAGCACCTAAGGGTGTTTTGAAGTTGGCTGAAAATAAAATAATATTTTAAGTTGGGAGATGCACAACTGTGAGCTGCTGAGAAATGTCAACTCTTATTAAATAAGAATAAATAATACTTTGCTCATTCTACTTGAATGAGGGGCATGAGATGGAAAATGAAGGCCAGGTCTCTGCAAGATGAAACTAGCAGAGGTATAAATGCAGGTATTTCTCCTGACAGGTTTTGCCAATTGGAGCTGTGGCTAGAGGTAAGTTAGAATGAATGAAGTGATTCTGGCAGTAGGTATTGGGTTGATTTAATGGTCCAGGGGTTATGCTGACTTACGGATTTCTTCCCGTGATTGCTGCTTCTTTCATAGTCCTGAGTCATGCCAAGCAACTGTTTGAACTAAAGTACTGAACTACATAGGAATTAAAAATAACTTTATAAAGAAACACCAAAATATAACTTTCTGGTATACAAGTGAGTGACCACAGCTGTATGTCAGGTCAGTTTGGGGGGTGTTCATAATAATTTGTAGTATGAACAAACTCTGGTGATATTCTGGTGTTAGATAAAGCGTGCCTAGGCTGCTTACAACTAGAGGCAATTTTCAGATAGGCTGTCATCCAATTATTAGAGATCTATATAACAGAAAACACAAACTGCCTTCACAATGCAATGCTGAAATTGTAGGTGAAGGGAGGACTTGCAAGACGATTACGATCTCAGTAGGTCAAGCCATACGATTGAAGGGTTCCCAGAGAACTAGGCAGCTCACAAGAGGCCATCAGTAAAGGGTTGTTGCTGATCCACAGCTCTTAAGCTGGCACCCCATGGAGGGAAAGGAAGGACAGTTTGGAGGCTGATTAATGTCTGAGCTTGAAATGCATTCAAAAGTACAAGGTGCATGGCCCTTGACTTCGTATCTGTATGTTTCCCTTTGAATTGAGAGCAAAAATGTTTCAAGGTTAAACAGGCTTGTGGCCTCTTAAGCTCTAAAAAAACCCATTCTTGTGCCCCTTAATTGGCCAAGGTGTAAACCAGTACCTTCTAAATACAAGATCAAGGATTGGCTAAGCAGAGCAAAGAGAAAATTTCTTCCTGTCTTTTCAGATTTCTGGACACTTGCAGTTCTGGTGTAGGTGACAAGTGTAACTACTCTGTAGTGACTGGGGGCTGAGATGTAAAAACTCCACAAAGAGTAAGCGTTGAAAGCTGCTTTACACAGTTCTGGATTCTGCCCCTG
Organism: Phalacrocorax carbo; assembly: GCF_963921805.1. Classification (NCBI taxonomy): domain Eukaryota; kingdom Metazoa; phylum Chordata; class Aves; order Suliformes; family Phalacrocoracidae; genus Phalacrocorax; species Phalacrocorax carbo. The sequence goes on along the minus strand of NC_087513.1, from coordinate 135,359,164 downwards.
CTGCTGCAGCAGCTCCAGTACTTCTTGGGACTTTTTTCAGACATTTTACAGAGAAGGAATTCATGTAATTTTTTTTATGAACTACTGCAATTAACAAATCCCAGGAAACAACTTTTTTTTCTATGCTTGCCTAGTAAATATTGTCAAGTGCTTTGTTAGTGTTAAGGGGAAAAAAATTAGTAATGAGGGAGTAAGTTTATGTTATTGAAAGGCTGGTGTTTTTGTCAGACAAAATACTTGAAGTGTTTGTGTGACTTTTTGAACAGTGACTGTCTCATACTGTGGCTTAGCAAAATAAGATGGCAAAGAAAATTGTGAATAAGCTTCAAAGCTGCAATGCATGTGTTGTATATGTGTAAATTTGAGGCTAGGAAGTTACGAAACATGGTCAGTTTTATTGCTCTGCTAGTTATGGAACTGTTAATTCTGCTTGCCAGTAACTTCCAAGAGTGTTTTTTTTCTTAAATATCTAACAAAGATGGCCTTTTTTTTTTTTTGAGAAGGCTGAAAGCTTGTCAGGCTGTAAATAAGCGTGATTAGTTGGAACAAGCTTGAGTCTGCCTTACCTTGGATTTTCTTCCTTCTCCAAGTCAGATGTCTGCTCTTTAATGATTTTGGTTAAAGGACAGCGTACCACGTATCTTCAAGGAAACCTTTGGGTGAAGTGTCCCTTACATTTGTTTTCTCAAGAATACCGAGGGAATTCAGTGGTGCTGTTGCAGCAGAATCAGCTTTTGGTGCCTTTTATTTAAAAAGGGGGGGCAGAGGTGAGATTTCAGTTGCTATGTGGTTTTGGGTTTTTAACTTTTTTTTATGGTGTGCTGCTGTGCCTGGTATCCGTATGGTAAAAGGAAACATAAATTGGTCCGATTGCCTCGGTTTGCCTAATAGTTTAAGTGTGCTTGCTGATACCATAGCTACAATGCAATTACCATGTGGGCTAACAGTATTTTTCCATAGATGTAACTAGAGGTCAGCACCTGTCTTCAGCCTTCAGTACTCTGGTATAAGCAGGTCCTCCTTAATCTATTAAATTATATTTGTAGTAAAACCAGACAAATTCCTAAACTAAGTTTGTGTGTTGCTGGTATGGTTTTCAGGACCAAGAATCTTGCTTTTCATTGCGTGCTGCCTCAGTACCTAAGTGTTAAAAGAGGTAACTGCACTCAAATTAAAAAGGCAGCTATGAAACTGACAGTCATGGAATTAAGAAAATCTAGATGGGTAGCCTGGACAAGGCAGTGGTGTTTCTCTAAGCTTTGAGGAGCTGGGAACCCAAGATTTTCTAATGCACACTTTTTCCTTTTGAAGTTGCTTAGCATGTTGTTTTTAGTCCTGCCAGCAAATGTTCAGACTGCTAGTGGAAATGTTTGACTTGTAATTCAGCTCACTGTTTAAAAGGGAGATTCTGGGAGGCAACAATTAAATTACTATTTGTATTACTGTATGTGATCATGTCAGAAATGGTACTTAGTAGAAACAGTTCCCTTCTTTTAACAGGAATATTGAAGTCAGTGGTCTAAGAGCTTGAGTCCTTTTAAGTTGGTAGGGGCAATTCAGAGGTGGTTATGAAAATTGGCCAGAGTGGGGCTGCTTTTTATTTGCTCTGAGTCTCTTTGAAGAGAAACACGAGGGAAAAATCTTCTGTTTACAGATTCCTTCCTCTGTGTACTAGGTTGAGACTCCTCTTACTGTGCTGCACAATTAGTTTAATGGAAGAAATAACTGGAACAAAGTGTTCACTCTAATTCTGTGGTGTCTTGCAGTTCCTGCTGTTGGTTAAAACAATCACGTGCATGTTGGAAATTAAGTTTTTGTTTTGTTTTCAGATGCTGAATGATGATTTAAACTGAACTATTAAGGTAATAAATCTTCGGAAATATGATACCATATGTTGACTGTTCCTTACAAAAATATTGTAAGAAAGCACATTTAAGTTCAAAGTACGTAACAGGAGAAATAACATTAATTCTCCAGGCACCTGAAGGATTTGTCATTTTATTTGTTGGAGTGTTAAGGCTTCATAACTTAGGAAAAAAATTACAAAACTTAAGCTCTTTTAAAAATCTTACTTTATTTAAAGATGTCTAAGTGGAAAAATGCAGCAGCCTACTGTGCTAAAAACTACTATCCTGGTTCTGCACATACTCTAAATCACATATTCAGTGGGGCTGCAGATGAGTCCTTCATGTAGTGAAAAAAAAACAACCCTGTAATTGTATGAAGTCTTTGCTTCTTGATGCCTTCAGACATGCTACTTTGCTGTTTCAGATCCAGCTTGTGAGTATGTACTTAAATGACTGAACATATATCCCATTTATATGGATGAAAAACTTTACAAAACATTAACTGCTAGCGAAGCATGACAGCTTCTGCTGTGGAAGCTGAATGTGCTGAAGAGTGATGTTGCCTGCAGTGTTATGTTGAGATAATGGCTTATCAGTCCTGGGAAGACTGTTTCTGTAGCCTTTGCGTAGAAGGACCAGTTGGTTCTAGTTGAAAAGACACTTTTAATGGTTTGTGGCTGATCTAGAATTGTCTGCCCAGTGAAAATATTATTGTCATCAGTCTCCTAGGCCTTATTGTAATGGTCCATGTAGTTCAAACTGTGCAAATTAACTTCTCAGGTTCTGGATGCAAAAAAGTACTAGATACTGTTGACAGAGCTTCCTTACTTGTATTTTGTTTAAAATGTGGCTCCGTGGTGAATTTTATGATAACTACCACAGCTCTTCAAACTGTAGAAGCTAAAGACACAAGTGCATAGTACCAGTCCCAACTATGTAAGTCAGTTCTTTATTCACATTGTCTTCTAGGGAACTTGTGATTTCAGTAGGACAGGACAAAAATAATTGTAACTTCTTTCTACGCTGAAGTGGAAGAACACAGAAACATGCAGTATGCTCTGTTCTCATGAATGCACTATTTATTAAGAAGATGCTACTATCTAATGGTGTAGCTCAAATGACCTACTCGTTAACCAATAGTAGGAATTATAGAGATAAGTGAAGACACTGGGCCACTTTAAATATTTCAGCACGAACGTGGAAATCACGTGCAGGTAGGCTGGTGACTCGAATGAGGCTTTTTACATACGTAAAAAGTTACGTGTTCATATCCTGAGCCAGAGCAATTATCCCATAGCTCTGTGAAAGGAGCTGAACAATCCACTTGCAGCTCTTAAGCAGTTTTAACATTATGTGATACAAACCTGTAGAAATATTAAGGATTTATAACCGTTTTTAATTACACAGTATGAGTGACTTAAAAATTTGTTCAGAGCAAGTAATTTAATGGAAGCAGCCACTGTTCCTTATATTTTGAAATTTCTTTGTGTTGAGCCTTCAGCTGTAGATTGTGTCTAACAAAAAAACAGTCAAAGATGGAAAGTTAAAGACACAAAAATCCTGAAATTTCTCGCTTCTAACGTAGGCCTTGATTGTAAGGCAGCACAGTCATATGACTCTCACACCAGCTTGTATCAGGTATTAATTCCATAACCATACGCTGCGGGTGATGTATATGCCAGTAACACTAATGACAACTAGCGAGACCGCATTCCTTCCTGCAGAGGAGACGGACTAGGCAACTTATGACCCATTTCCATTTTAAACAGATGCTATTTTCAGAGAAGCGTGTTTTGGCTGAATTACTTTGAGATCTTTTAGTAACAGGTAGGTATAGGAACAACAGTTTTCCTCCTACAGAAACTTCAGTTTGGGCTCTTTAAAATGAAACTTTACCCCCAAGCAATTAAAACACTTTTTTTACCATATTAGATGACATTACTGTAATGAGGGCAAACCCTGGGCTGGCACAAAACACTAATGAGCTAACTACTTTCTTAAAAAAAAAAACAAAAACCTTTAAAGTCTGGTAGTAGGAAAGCTTCATTGGTGCCACTAATTCACCATCCCTGTGCTGGCAGCCAGGCTCTTTGCTAGTGCTTCCAGGCTTTTGACAGTTTTACCACAGGAATTTGACACCTGCTAACTGAACTGTCAGTGTAGGCCTGGCCTCAGTATTTGCTGTCTTGAGTGACATTTGAAGTAGCAACAGTGGATTTGCTTCTGTGGTAGTTGTAATAGTATTCTGTTCCTCGCGGCTGTTCTGCAAGGAGTAAACTGTAAAATACTGAATGTTTGTGTACAGATACCTCCTCACCTGACTTGTAAAATAAAATTACAACTTTTGCATTTGTTCTGTAGGTAACTGTTCCCTGTGAGTTGGTTTAAAACTCCTTGTCTGGTTGCAATTTTAGGTGAAGTGCAGCAGTTACTCCAGTCTAACAGATAGCATCCTGCTTCATTCCTAAAGCTTCCTCTTCACTTTTGCATGTTAAAAAATAACTTTACTAACAAAATATACACTGAAGTGACTAGATCAAGGCATGTGTTCTATAAAATTCTCTCACTCCACATTCTTCCATGGATCTTTTTCAGTGAAAGTAAATATCCGCGCTGAATGTGATGCAATAGTCTTTCTGCGCAAATGTGGAGCGTTTGGGGTTTTTAAGTGTTTTAAGTGACAGGCCAGTAATTCATGCAGTGTACTGCTTAGACTGCTGTACGGGCTGCAGTCTGTGGCAGAGGCACTTCTTAAACGCAGGGTATTCTTGAGTGGGTATTCTTACTGTGGGTACCTATGCTTCACCTGTTTAGCATAGTCGTCCTGCTTTTGTACCTGAAACTTGATGCTGGTGGACTTTAACACTTTCTAGGTGGTCGTGTATGTAACATTTTCTGCTTGCAACTCTTTCCCTTTTAATGATTTTCTTAATCTTTACAGGTCTAGGAAACCAAGAGGATCTATTCCCACAACAATGGCAGCAAAATCATCGCTCCTTAAAGTAATACTGCTAGGAGATGGTGGAGTTGGGAAGAGTTCCCTCATGAACAGATACGTCACCAACAAGTTCGATGCACAGCTGTTTCATACAATAGGTGTGGAATTCTTAAATAAAGAGCTGGAAGTTGATGGACATTTTGTTACTATGCAGATATGGGACACAGCAGGTCAGGAACGTTTTAGGAGCTTGCGGACTCCTTTCTATAGAGGTTCTGACTGTTGCCTGCTAACCTTCAGCGTGGATGACTCTCAAAGCTTCCAAAACTTAAGCAACTGGAAGAAAGAATTCATTTATTATGCAGATGTCAAGGAGCCAGAAAGTTTTCCATTTGTGATACTGGGTAACAAAGTTGATATTGATGAAAGGCAAGTGTCTACAGAAGAAGCCCAGGACTGGTGCAGGAATAATGGCAACCATCCCTATTTTGAAACCAGTGCGAAAGATGCCACTAATGTTGCAGCAGCCTTTGAAGAAGCCGTTAGAAGAGTTCTAGCCTCTGAAGATAGATCAGATCACTTTATTCAAACAGATACAGTAAACCTCCATCGGAAACCGAAACCCAGTTCATCTTGCTGTTGACTTAAATTTTTTGGCCAAATCACTTTCAACTAGCTTGCTCTACGAAAGGATGGGGAGGGTGTAGTAGATAAAATAACAAACGGGTTTCACACTAATATTAAAATTGTAATATTCTGCTGCTTTCTTGGGGGAGCAAAAGAAAAATTTCCAGTCGTGGGTGTCCTATTATTGAAGTAATGACACTTTCTGTTTAGGAAGGTGTCAAGTAAAAACATTAATATAAGAATGTAATTTGCCAACTTTATTCAGATGATAAATACTTTGAATAGAATTAAAACTTGAAAGTTCGAGAAGCACTACTTTGGAGAAACTGTTCTGGAATTCAGACACAAAGATACTTTTATATGTATATTTTTATGAAATCAGCATTCCATTTTTGTTTCACTAGAAGTCAGTTTCTTAACAATGCTAGATATTAAACTTCAGTCTCACTACATTCCTTTTGCTGTGAGTGGTACTTCATCTCTAATGTGTTTATTGTAAGTTAATATAAATTACCTTCAGGTCTTCTCTAATTGCCCTATGTTGCTATAATTTGTGTAGGTTTTTAAGTAGGAAATTAATTTCCTACGCATTTAACATCCATTTTCCTGTCACTTACTATTCTAATACTGTACTAATTCTTCCAGCAGTTTGATGCAAGATACTGATGATTTTTAAGTTAATACATGTTTTTGCCTTAAGTCCCATTCTAGCATGTTTCTGATCAGTAATGGTAGAAAATCTGAGTAACTGAAATATAACCATTTTAGATATGAAAAAGATAGGCTTTATTCAGTCAGCTTTAATAGCACTCAAAGGGATTCACATTATGACAAATTTGGAAGAGAAAATTTAGTATACAGCCTTAAAAGTTCCAAGCTTCTTATTCCTGTTAACCTGAGCTATGAATGTGTTTACCAGTAATCTCTGCACTGTGAAACTAAGGATTGGCAATACGTAGAGAACTCAGGAAGCTCTTGACTTACAGCAGATTGTGACAGCTTTCTGCCCTAATACAAGTAAATACCTACAGCTAGTGTTTGAGCTGAATTTGATCCTTATTTAATTTGCTATTTTAGGATATGGACTTACACATTTAAGATGATGTCTTTTATATTACTGTACTCGTTACACAGTGATGAACAGAAGGAGATTCTGCATTTAACGGATAGTCCTGCTGTAGCAGTGCAGACGAAATCACAGAATGTGTATTTGCTGCTCTCCATTGCAGCTAAAAGGTAGAATATTTGTATGAGAAGTTGTTGAATGTTAGCTCTGAGAGTACCCACTGTCCTTGTAATAGCAAACGTGATAGCGAACTATTGCTTCGATGTGTAATCTGACTGCTAACAGGCACGCGCGTACACACGTTGTGGACTTCAAAAGGAAGCGTGAGGCCTATAGGACAGGCCATGTTACTCGCTAAACTACACAGACTCTACTTTCTGTAAAGCAACTTTTTTTTATTCCAACAGAAAAGCCTTTCTTGAGAGTACAGTAACAGCAGGAGTTTTCTCTTAATGTATGTGTTCAGTCTGTACCAGGTGTAATTATTTGGAAGTAAAGCTTGTAAAACGAACCCTTCTTGTCACTCTTAATACACTTTTCTGAATGTATTGTATTCTTGCTTGAACCTGTCCAGGACAACTTTACTCTATCAATCTGCTGCTCCTGCTTAAAAGGGACATCTCTCTACCTTTTGTGCGTTCAAAGTCTAATTCATTCTTACAGTCCTGCATATACAGCAACAAAATTGTATTTTAAGCTTCAGTCACCCACCAGCTAAATACAGATTGAGCTGCTACTTCTGTTATGTGTAATTTGTCAATGAATGAAAAGATCTGTGAAGAAAATCTTAGCTAAATTCCTCTTCATCTTAAGCTGAGAGAGCAAAAGCTTTGAAAACTAAGATTGCTTGTGTTGGGGGCTACTAAGCTAGTGCTATGAAATTGTTGTAAAACCTTACTATTAAAAGCTTCCTTTAGCGTTCATTTTAGCAAGGGTGAGGTTGAAACAAAACAGGATGACGCTACCCTGACTAGAGTACTATAGATATGACTCAAATAAGCTTGCTAAAAAGAAACAATTAAGGATGAGAACCATGGTGGTCTTTCTTGTGCCCAAGAGTCCATCTGTGTTTTCCCATCTGTCCCCTTTCCATGTAACATCATGGTTACCAGGCCTCCACCTGAGAAGTATGTTAAATGAAGTTAAACAAAACTTAACAGAAGTCTAGTACTTGTGCCCTGGGAGATACTGTACTGCAGCTGTACACTAATCACAAAGTTGGCTAGTGAAGAGAAAGGGTGGGTTTACATGCTATAGTAAATAATACAGTATAGGAGTTATGCTGGGGTCAGGATTTGGTCTCACAAGGAGACTGTCACGTACTTGAAGAAACAGAAGGCCTGTGAAAAGCAGATGTAGATGATGGGTACAAAAAAAAAAATCTTCATAATGCTTAATAGCAAATATGCATTTCTGTACTTTTTGAAAGCTTAGTATCTGTCATTTGATATGGGGGTAAGGTAGGCACTTGTGGCTTGTGTTTCAATTCCCTGATTCATTTCAAGTGTTGATGTACCTCAATTATGAGGAGGTCCTGTTAGCAAGAGAGTTCTGTGTAGTGACAGACCATACTGTGTGATATGTATGCAAAGTTCCAGCTGTCCTTTAAAATGAGGAGCAAAAATACAGTCCTGGCCAACTGATGGGATTGAGGAAAGCTATGCATATTTGAATGGGAAGGGGCAGAAGAAACCATAGCTAGGACACAGCTACTGGCTCCTGTTACAACTCCTGCTTTCTCATACTGTAACAGAGTTCATTTGAATTCTTACTCCTAAGCCTCTGAGATTAGGTGTGAACATAATACTTGCAAAGAAGGTTTCTCCTCTGCCTTGTCCATTGACCTTCATATTGCTGGAAATGTTCATTGTCTGATGCATGCTAGAACTGCATCTTTCAGACCTAGACAGATTTGTGACTATAGTTTATCACAAGATAACTTTCACCTGTCACTTCCAGATAGCAGTCCTTCAGCTTATTGTAAAGGGTCACAAAACAAAGCATAAACATGTGTTCCTCTGTGCACAGGGAGATCACAGCTACCTAGCCAAGGTCCTTCAGAATTCTGTCATGAGAAAACATTCCTCACCACAAACTCTACAATGATTAATGAAATGAGCTAGCTCATAATTCTCCCTTTCCTGTGGCAAGTAACAGTCTGTTTTCATAATGCCTAACTGGACCTATGAGACTGCATTTCCTATTTACAATTCCTGTATTCAGAAGAAAAAGGGAAATACGCATGGGGAGACATAAGAACAGGCACCATTTAGCTAACTGCCTTCAGAGATCAGGCAAGAGGTAAAATGCTTTCATTTTGCATAGTTTCCTACTGTGTGCTGGCAGAAAAGAAGAGTTATCAAACACCTCCCAGTTCCCAGGAGTGGTGGAAACTCTTCACACCAGTCCTTTATCTTTGCCAAAACTTTTCTTACTGCCACGTATATGGTTATTTAACATCGGTATTTCCTCAGTGAGTCTTAACTTAGTGTTTTTGCAACCCTCGTGCTAATCGTGCTACTGGGGAGGAGGCAGGAAACAGCGTAACAGCTCCAACTTAATGGCTCCTTACCATGTGAATGAGAACGTTTTACCTCAAGTGTGTTTCTGTTGCTTTCATGTGTAAGGCAAAAAAAACCCAAACAACCAAACCACCCAAACCAAGAACCTCAGCTGATTTACATAAGGTTACATGGCATTATCAAAACGCTGTACAATGCAGTTTTTATGAAATAATGCTGCAAAGACAAGTACTTCCAGGCATCTTAACGTGCCACCCTGCCAATAAAAGTAGCCTTACCGTGATCATCTAGTTTTCTTCGAAATAATTTCAAGTATACTCAACAGGCACCCATGCTGCATCAGTCCACATTTTATTTAAGGTAAATATTGCAACCTTCATATTGCATTCTTCTTTGTCATGGAATATTTTACTGTGACAGTTTAGCAGTAAGTGTAAATTACAAAGAAATAACGACTGATTATACATTTAAAGCACATACACGTGTGGTCCCTTTAATTACACAGACTATGCAAAATGCACTTCCTAGAACAGAATGCCACTTCCTCTGGAAATTACTTTTCAGACATTTAAAAATAATGTCCCAGAAGATAGCTTATCCAGATTTGCTGCAAAAGGAAACGGACTACTTAAAAGACTGTGAAACCAACCGAAATATTAGGTACATATACACTGAATGACCCATTTAAAAATTACTGTTCTGGAATGATGGTAAGTTTTGCAAAAGGGTCCCTAACTGCATTTTACAACAGAATAGTAGCCGGACAGGCCAAATGCTGCCTTTCTGAAACCTCAATAAATAGAGTGTCATGGTTTAAAGGTCCTAATCTAAATATATTTTCAAAAAGACAATTTCAGCACTTGCAGAGGTAATGGAAAGAAGTGGGTTTAAATATGTAAATTTAGTTTAGTTTTTTCCATGTGTTAATTAAAGTCGGGACAGACATAGCTGTTCTGGTCTACTTTATTAATTAATTTCATTGATGCAACACTGCAACTAAACATGTATTGCATTAAACATCTGGTAAATTTGCAATTTTAAGCTTTAAAATGTTAAGTTTTTTTCTCAAAACTTCCTGAAATACTGAAGACAAAACTTCACTGATACATCCTCTTTTCTTTTTATTTAGCACTTTATAATACATACATTATGAATTACAATATTAATATAGACCTGATTTAATACCATGAAGAGCAAAGTTAGTCTTGTTAGTCTGCAGAGTAAGTTCTCTAGCCAAGGACTGTAAGTAGAAAGGTTTATAACAAAATGAACCACTTTTAGGCCAAATAGTCAAGAATTCCCTTTTGCTCATATTAAATCCCATGACTGCACATCTTTTGTGTTTCAACCTGATTTCATCACACCCTGTATAAGAGGGTTACATTTTGCATATGCATTGACACCCTCATGTCTCAGTTTGTGCCTGTTCAGACCTGACATTTTTAAACTCAGTTTTCAGAATACATAAAAGGAAACTTCTTAAGGTATGCGTTTTAACCAGAGAAGCTTGGCTGTTCTTATCCCTACCAGGAAAAAAAAAAAAACAACCAAACCAAAAAACAACCACAAAACCTTCTTCAGCATCCAATTTGTCAATCTTCAGAAAGATGAATATCAAACATGCTGAGAACTAACCGGAAGAACTACAATTCAAATGATCAGTGAAGTATGGAAAAAGCACTCACTCAGGAAATTCAGTTATTCAGCTTAAAAGGTGTTTCTTCCCAAGGAATTGTACTTTCCTTTCAAAGGCACTGGATCGAATAGGAGAATTGAGTTCATAAAATGGATTCATTGCAAACTGGGGAAAGAAGAAAAACTCATCAATGAGCACAATGTCCAGCACTGGAAAGCATTACTTCAAATGGCAACTGCTATTAGCTTTAAGCCTGTCCAGTGCCACTTAGCAGCACGGAGCTCCTCAACAGTCCCTTGCTTTCCAGGCCCTCGCATTCTCCCCATACATGCGCGCAGCCGTCCCTTAGTACCAGCTCCTCAGAGCAAATACGTCATGACACTGTTGGAATTGCTGTTTTGGAAATCGGCATCATCTGAGTGCCGGCAGGAGGCGTCTGCCAGCCACTGCTGGCATCTGCCCCCTCTAGTGGAAGTGCCACCAGGCCCGGAGAACATGGGCTACTGTTCTGGGTGTCGAACAGCCCTTCGCTTTCATTATCACCACTAATGACACAATACTGCCCCAAAACCACTGGACTAAAATGAAGGATAAATTCTGAAAGAACACAGTTTATAACAAATTAGATCTATTCCGTTTCATGGAAGAGACAGCCTTTATGCCACACATAATCAACTCTGGCTAACGTGGACCGCATGGGTGCTTCTCTGCTTACACAGGCCCCTCCACAAAAACATGCTAATACAGGCATGCCCGAGCATGTACAGCAGAATGCACTTAGAAGTACTGCAATGAGACCATAAGAAGCGGGTTCTTACCTTTATATACAAGTCATATACATCATTAAAGAAGTTCTTAATTCCGTCTTCTTGCCTTACATCATGAAGCATTATAAATCTCATATGTAAAGCAATTAAGGAAAATTTATCTTTTACAAAGAAGAGAGACATTGAACATACCTTGAGAGAAGCATTTACACCTGATTCCACATATGCTTAAAATGTTTAGCTGCACATGAAATAGCAGTGACGCCAGGAGGAAGCATTAAAACTAGTAACTGGAGCAGTGAAATTTAGAAACATTAACTTTATATTTTGAAATTCCCTTATTTGAGAACAAAGAATCACCTCTCTATTCAAGGTTACTTTTTAAAGCTAGATAATTCTGAATGTGGACAATGCTCTCAGCACCTTTGCCATATATCCCTACAGTTAAAATGACATTCAATGTTACATCCTATGTGTAACAACCGTTTCACAACAAACACTGCTAAGACTATCTGTACATAAGATCAAGCCTTGACACCACGTTTTTGAGATGGGTGTGATTGACACCAAGCATGTTTATCCCTGCTTCTCCTCTCCAGCACTATCAAAGGGATGGGAACAGAGAATCACCTAAGCTTGCTCAGACCCTCTCATATTATTCCCCTCTCATTCCTCTTTCCTCTAACTCCACGCAAGCTCCACATTTCATTAGGCCATTTTAGCTCCCCTGAAAGGAAAAAATCCATCTTTCCCATCGGTCCCAATTTCCAACAACTGCTGGGCCTCCCAAATTAGTTCATTCTGAGGCTGGTGACTCTAACAATAGTAGTGGTGAACAGAGAAATCTGTTCCAAACTCATTTTGTCTGACTTAACCCTTTCTGTCAAAAGGCTTTTTCCTATATAAATATAAGGAAAAAGAAGAGGGAAGGATATGTCCAGCTGTGACAAAAGCAGAAACAAACCACTCGTTGAACTTGTCCACAGTCTTCAGATACATGTTGTTAGAAAGCCACATGTTCTCATCCACCAGGTCAAGAGCAGCATGGGCAATGAACTGGTTGAGATGGCGATGATCATCCTAACGTATTTGCAGAAGACAGAAGATTAGTAATTCAGTGAAAGGAGAGAAATACAAACAATAATTTGCTCAAGCCGCTGAGCAACTAGTGCTCAAGTTATGTAAGGTTATATATACCTTCTTTTCTGCCACATAGGTGCCATCCTGTAATTAAATGAAACTAGTATATGTTGTCATAATACTTGGTTTCAAGGGAGGAAAAAAGGTCATAATAAAAAGTTCATCACAAAGACAGTCTTGACAGCAGCAAAACCAATAAAGCCTATATTTATAGCTCAGGAATGAATTCAAGTGTGAATCCTTTTGTTTATGAATGGGTAACCTCCCACTGCAAACGTACTCCACAGGAGAGGCTCTGATAAAAATCGTCTTTGCTGCTTTCCAGTCTCCTGTTTTTGTGACATTTACAGCAATGTAGAAATTTTTTGACCACAATGTCTCTGTCAAATTTGGCAGAAACTGAACAACAGGTTACAATGTGTAGAAGTTGAGGGATAGATGGGGAAAGCAGAGAAATACAGATGACAGATATACTGATAACATTATCACCTAAAGAGATTGCTTCTTCAGGTTATTTGCCTAGAAACATAGGAATGTTTTATTGTTTTGGGGGGTTTTCTTTTTCCCAAGAGCCTAGTGCAGAAAAGCATCCTGCAACTGTCATTAAATATATGCTTGGAGATATAAATTGCAGCTCTTCCTATAATAAACATGAATGGCCTTCACAGAGTGACCACAGCGTTTGGCCCTTACACTACAAGAGTTGCACGGAGAAAGAGCCATTTACTTCATACCCTAACTAGAACACCGGAGGACATCTGCCAAGAAGAAACTTGGGACTAAACCATCCTGTAAGCTTCTATTAGTCTGGAAACGTAAGTAGTCTTGCACTGTTTCTCAAAACATAGGGATGCTATCAATGCCACTCTCACACCTCTCAGTGCACTATGTTCTTCCCCCAAATCAAGCTTGGCTCAGGGCATTAACAGCTTTGCAAGTTCTGTTAAACCATACTGAGAAAGAGACTAAGTAGTGAAGTTTAAGGGACAAAAGCTTGTGCTGATTTACCATGTACATTATGCAATCCACTTACTTCAGGCAGCTGTGCATCTGCACTGAATTCACTCTTAAGTGGCATGTCTCAGAAACAGAAGCAAGAGTTGCCAAAACATACCAATATCTACTAAGTTCTCCTTCAGTGCACATCAAGTTGAGATTCCCTCTTAGGAGAAAATTTAGTATTTCAGCCTCAGACAAAGAAGCTTACCCAAGCCAAGTTAGTTCCATTAGCAGAATGTAGAAAATAAGATTTTCCACTATCTGACACTCCCTCACACTCATCAAGTCCAGTCCGACTAGTCTTATTTATGATTTTTTGTGTGACACTAGTTCAAAACACAGATGACATCATGCTGTTCAAATCAGTGATAGCATGTACATCCATTTTAGGACACACTCTCAGATCCACACGCTTATTCTGAAGACTATTTTTTCTTTGATGTAATGTCACAATGGATAGATTTATTCTTGTCCTACCGGAAACACTACTTATTGAGTAGTCTTACATTTCTCACATTCTCAAATGCATATTTATTAATACAAGTTTTAAACCTTTCTTACTTAAAAGCAAGCATGATTATTGGTATGATTAAAAACCAAGATTTCTCTACAGCATAAAAACTAAAGGACTGACTGAAGCTTTCAAATTTATGTTCTGTGCTTTACCTTATTACTGTATACAGATGCCTTAAAATAGAGGATAACAGTAAAAGCATTAGATAATGAACAGGTATTGTAAAAGCTCTACACACTAAGTGCAATATATTCTTCACCATACAGCAGCAAACATTTAAGGAAACCATGTTTTATGATGAACTAGTATGATCTGGTAAAGAATTTGTAAGAGGCTCAAGAACTCCAGAGTTCTACTCCCTATGACAAAGTTTCTGTAAAAAAACCACAGAAAATGGGATACTAGTAACATTTTTAACAACATGCTGGTCATGCTTCTAATGCACTATAAAATTACCAAATAAAATGCACCATAATTACATCATAGGAGTATCAGAGGGGGAAAAACACACCTTGGACTCCACTTTCCCAGGAGGCAGAAATTCCATTTCAAATATGGGATTATCATGATGACCGACTATCACAAAGTAGAAACTTCCCGACATTCTTCAATATAGCGTTCCTTACAAAAAAAAAAAAAAAGCCGCTTTACTGATGAGTCTACATCCAAACCCTTAATCCACGTAAAAACGCTCTTAAAATAAGCCAGCGTGCTTCCTACTCATATTTACCCTAGGCTAGACAGAGAGGGAAACGTTTTCTTAGGTGTCCATATTTATACTTAAATAGCGGGAAAAATATCCTTAGGAAGTGGAACATGTCCTGTAAGTGAATCTAGTTACAGCTACCTAGAAACTCTCTCTCTACCACAGACCGAGGACCGAACCCCTGACGCGCTCCCACTGCCCTGGGCGGCGGCGACCCCACGGAGTAACGCGGTGTACCCCGCCCCCGAGGGACGCCCTCCCCGGGGACCCCGCGAACGGGCAGTGGAACAGCCCCACGGAGTCCCACGGGGTGGGGTGGGGCGGGGGCGAACACACACAGACACACAGACACCTCCGCGGACACACACCCCCCACTCACACACCCTCCTCCCTCCTCCGCGCCCTGAGGCCCGCCGGGGCTCCCGGCGCCTCACCTGCGCACGGCCGGGGCCGGGGCCGGGGCCGCCGCCGCCGCCTGCGGGGAAGGGTGGGAGGCGGCGGGGGCTGGCCGGGGAGCAGGCGGGAGCAGGCGGGAAGGGGGGAAAGGGGGGAAAGGGGGGAAAGGGGGGAAAGGGGGGAAAGGGGGGAAAGGGGGGAAAGGGGGGAAAGGGGGGAAAGGGGGGAAAGGGGGGAAAGGGGGGAAAGGGGGGAAAGGGGGGAAAGGGGGGAAAGGGGGTCTCTCTGCCCGCGGGGCCGGGGCCTACCCTGCGACGCCGGCTCTCTAAAGGGTGCCGCCGGCCGCCCGGAAACGCTCCTCCCCGCCCGCCCCGACATCCGGCCCGCCCGTTATGCCTCAGCCTCCGGCCCGGCCGGCCCCGCTCTACTCGCCGCGGCAGCCCCGCCGCTGACCCGGGCGGCGACCGGAGGGCCGAGGCGCGGGACGGGGCTGCCGGGTCCTGCCGGCCTCCCTGCGGGTAGGGGGAGGCTGAGCCGGCAAGGCCCGGGCCTGCCTGAGGGGGAGGCTGCGGCGCGGCGCGGGGCGGGGATCGAGCCGGGAGTCAGTAACGTCCTTTTCTCGTGTTTTTTTTTTTTTTTTTTTTTTTTTCTGGTGTTGCAGGACAGGATGGCTTCGGTTGAAAGGGAGACGCTGTCCCAAGATGAACTTCGGAAAAGGCTCTATCAGACTTTTAAGAACCGAGGTGTACTGGACACACTTAAGGTGTGTGTTAGTTGCAGCAGGGGCTACCTGAGACTCGCCGCACTACTTAACATCAAAAGCGGTGGAAGCCATGCCAAATAAATGTGTTTCCTGCTCCCCACAGCTGTACTGTTTCTGCAACAGCCTAATTCGTATTCAGGTTTTATTTGCCAGAAACGAGGTTCTTCCCAAACAGAAGTGCTTTCTTCATTGTGGTTTAGTCTCAGAGCCTTCCTTAGGAAGGTTAAAGGCCTGTATCGGGTCTCTGAAAATTTACACGCCTGAGAAAAAAGTCAAGCAGGGAAGAGAGGAATAAATGAGAACACAGGTTTGGAAAGGACCTCTTAGGTCTCAGACTCAGTTTCTTACCTGTTACAAGTAAACACACTGTGAATTCTCTTCTTGAAATATTCCAGTTCTGCTTTAAAACTTTGGGTTGTCTCCTTGTCTGCTCATTGAGGTGAATGTCTTAGAATTCAGTTGTGTTCAAAAGTGAAACTTTGTTCTGATTTGTAGCCTGGATTTATTTATGGTTCCTCTGGCCTTTTTCCTTGTGCTGAGAGTAGCCTTCTGTTTAAGTAGCTCTTGCTTCTCTTGTTGAATTTATAGGCAGCCGTCACCTTTTCGTCAGCATTCTGTTCTACAGTGCGAAGCAAGTCAAGGTGCAGTAGTCTCGTTGCCGGTTATCCCAGTAGTCCTCTGCATCACTTTGAAGTCTTTCCCCCTTTTTTTTAAAGGAAGTAGACAGTGATTGTTGTGAGCTTTCCAAACAAAGTTTAGAGTGGTATTAATTCTTCCCTGTTTTTGTGGGGGAAGTCTGTTGAAGGACGCATATATCCCTTTTTGAGGTATATTACATTTGTAGTGCTAGTTGTTTGATTGACACATCCACATCTTGTTTTTTCCATATGCTAATTTGGAAACTGGTGTTATACTGGAAATTTGTATCAGACCTTAAGTGCTAAAATGTTGTATTTCAGGCAGTTTCAGTTTTGATAGTCTTTAAACATCATCTGATTGCATTTTTTAATGACATCTTGATCTTTGTATACTTCTATACACGTCTTTATGTCACCAGCAAATTTTTTTAGCTCCTGCTTTTTACGTCAAATTGATTACAGTTAAAAAAATACGATCTATATTTTTAAAATATCATTGATAAGCTTATGGCTAAGAATTCCCTGTTCAGGACAACTTGTTTTTCCCTTAGTGATTCTGTACCAAGCTTGCAGCGCTTGAATCTTTTTTTTTGTCTTGTTTGACTCAACTAATAAATAGTCTGTCAGGTAGCATGCCGTGTAAGTCCATTTCCTGCTTCTCTTTTCCTTGTCTCGAAGATTATACATCATATTAAAGATTTTGTAGCTTTTCTGAGCTGAAGAATTAATACAGTTGTACAGTTGGGTTTTTAATGGATCCCTGCAAATGCTCTTAATATCTTCTAATGAGAATACTCTCAACTTTCTCGTGGTCGTATGTGACTGCCTCCGCTGGTAAGAGGCGAGGTGGATCTGGAGCTACAGGTATGCTGAATGGTGAACATACCACAACTGAATTTTGCCTCCCTTCCCCATAGTAGGGGCAGGGATTTAGCCTTGCATTTTCACCTGGGCTTTTTGTCATGAGACATTTAAGAGGTTGCTGGTCTCGGTTGTTTCTGAGACAACCTCATCTCTGTCAAAACTGGACAAGTTCATAAATTTATAAGAAAAACATTTTTTTCAGTTGTCTTCATTTCTCTCCATGTGTAATTTCTGTAGAAAGCCATGCTAAGGTATCAGGCTAGTCTGATGATCTAGCTTTGTTAAGCTTTGGTAATCATTCAGTGTTTCCTCCTATTTTTGGTGACACACTGTTTCTTTAATCAACTTTGTCAATGTTGCATGCCTGTTGATGAAAGCTTAAGCCACTATTTCTATTGTGATCTTTTAGTATGCTATAAACAACTTGTATAATTATATAATGAAAATTATTATTTCTTCTTTTTACAGGAGGAAGACTTTCTGATTTTAGGTTACTTTTTTCCTCAACTGTAACTCACAGAATGCAAAAAATAAAAAATGCAATTTAATTATTATTAGTGCCTGTAGGCTTTTTTGATTAGTACCCTTTTGCTTCCCTACAAAAATAATTTATATTAAAGACATTGAATTTGCCGTTTATTTTCCCACCTGCTTTTGCGATTGCATCAGCAGCCGCTTAATGCAAGACTGAGAGAGGACTAGTGACTTTTCCAAGTATGCCTGAGATTGAGGCCACATCAAGCAGACTTTATTTAAGCCAGAGAGAAGGAGAACAGGAAAGCAGTGACCTAAAAATGAAGCTGAGGGTACCAGAGTGGAGTTTTTGTAAGTTCTTGACTGAGAACAGGACTTCTTTTCAGTCCTACGCTTGATACATCTTGAGGGGAAAGTCAAAGATCACTAGAGTGTTTTGAAGAAAGGCATGGTGTCCTAAGCACTCTTCTAAATTTTGCCAAATTTAGTCTGCCCATTTTCATTATGTAGGTTGTAATGTAACACGTACAAGTGCAATGAGAGTCCCCGATAATTTTGAAAAATAAGAACTGCCATTGACTAACATGTAAACTGAGAATATAATGTCTTTTCTGTATCAGACGCAGCTCCGAAACCAGCTAATCCATGAACTAATGCACCCAATTTTAAGTGGAGAGCTTCAGCCACAGGCTGTTCCAAATGATGACAGTTCACTTTTGATCACAGCTTCCAACAGTTTGGTGGCAGATCATCTACAGAGATGTGGCTATGAGTATTCACTTTCTGTTTTCTTTCCAGAAAGTGGATTAGAGAAGAAGAAGGTAAGTTCAGTAATTCACATCATCTAGGAGCTTTGCTTCCTGGGGGGTGTGTTGTATTCCAACAAAATTGAAAAAAAAAAAAATGTTTTGTGATAGTGAAATACAAATACAAGCAGAGCTTCTGATCGTCTCCATAAAAGAATTTTATTTTCATGAATACTTTAAACTGGTGATAAGCCAACGATGCTGTTCTGCGAAAGCATAGCACAAGCCTCTCAACCTCGTACTTGCTTCACCCATTGCCGCAGTCTGGCATGATCATTTGTTGAGGCTGTGTGGGAGACGACTTGGGGAACTGATTCTGATTAAAGCTAGCCTCTTGTTTGGACATTCAATTCTCTGAAAGTGTGGCTCATCGTGAGTTTAAGCTGTTCTAACTACAAGCTGTAGCTGAAAAGGGCAGTGCTTGCCCTTTCTTTGTTTCTCCTCTATGAGTATGTGATATGGTGAAGTTGTTTCTAACTGAAAATTAATTTTTTGATGTGGTGAGTAGTTAGTCATCATTTGGTTTAATGAGCTTATCTGATTTGTATGACAAATCAAGAAAAGAGTCACAGAAAGTAGCAAGAGCATGTATCCGGGTTGGGAAGGAAAGAAAACTCTCATTTTGCAGCTTCAGTTGGTCATAGAACTACATACTGGCTGCCTTATGTCTTAGGTAATGGAGGTAAGTAAATGTAATAGAACAGCAGGCCTCTGAAAATGGTTTTACAAGGCAATAAACAGATCTTTCTGAAATGGAAAATGTTCTACAACTGTAAAATAGTGCCTATTATGTATTTGAAATGTTTTTAAAGTAGTTAACCTTTTCTAACTTGTATTTTTTTCTACAAAGCTGTGGACTATGCAAGATCTTCTTCAATTAATGAGGATCAATCCAAAATCCAGTCTTTACAAATCATTGGTAAAGTTATTTTGATTTTGAAAATAAGCTTAAATTACAGTTGTGATGAAGCAGACTGGCTGAACCATCTTTTATTTCTTACAGACTTCGGGAGCTCAGAAGGAAAATAAAGGTACAAGACATTTATATGTGATACAGACCAGGGTAATTGTGTCAGCTTCATTTTTATTAAGATATGAGCAATAGAAATTCAGATGTCTTGAGCATATGTTGGTATGGAATAATATGGATTTAGTAAGATTTTGAAACTTGCAGTACATCAAGATGATGAATATTATATTTCAGGATTTTCCAACTCCTGTTTGTGGTGTGGATCAAGTGTTAACATTCACCTACAAAATAAATTACTTGAACATTAGAAGTATGAAAAAAATTGTAATCAGGTATTAAATATAATGCTATTTGGAAGCTTTTCACACTAACCTTGGCAAGCTCAGATTTTGGTTTGTGTTTATAATGGACTGTATTAGCGTGCATAATGTACTTCAAAAACTAGTTAAAGATTTATTTAGCTTTCCATTTATTTATGTAAGAAATAAATCTTAGTCTGCATGATGAAACCTAGCTGTATTGTTTACGCTAAAGTAGCTTGATCTTCAGAAACCCCTATTGCCTAATGACGTCATAATGAAAGTAGTAATACTCTGCTCTCTCAAATGACCTTGGAAGTCAAAGAGACAAAGAAATGGATGAAAGAAGTTGCAAAAGAACAGCTTTTGCAGGCTGTGATGGACTAGAATATGCTTATAGTAAAAATTTTAATAGTTCACTAGTATTGATTTTTATTTAAATACTTCATTCTTTCCATAAATTGAATGGGTTTTCTAGTGCAGTGAGAATGACTTCATTAATTACAGGCTCAAGAATTCAGTTTTGGTATGAAATCAGAGCTAACTAATATATTGGATCTTGGTAGGTTTTCTTACACAGATTTTAATCGGGCTTACAGACCATCATCTAAGTAAGGAAACTCGTGACACAGAAACTCAGACAACCTCAGTGCCTCCTTACAGAGAATCTCTTGGTAAGTGCAACCTCTGCAAGCAAGTCTCCCCAGATATTTTCATATTGGTAAAAGCTATGGATTAATAAAGGGTATGAATGTTATTCATTCATCACTTACTCAAATGCAGCCTGAAGTAATAATAAGTAAAGGTCATACCTATCACTAGTACCGTGTTTTTCTAACCTTTCTTAAAAGAAAGGCAAAAGTCCTGTTATGATTTTTTTTTTATCACTCGGATGTTTTCTTAGCCATGTAGTTAAGAGCTATAACATCTTAGGTGGACTGTAAATGTTATGTGCTGAAATATGTTTAGGAAAACATAATAGTAAATGCATGTCTTGCTTCTCTTTCTATGACAGTGTTTTGGTGAAAGTTAGGCATAGATTGGGAGTTCTTGAATTATAACATGCATGCTATTAGTAATACGAAAAACCCAAAGGTTGCATGCAGAAGAAAATTCTTGCCCATCCATGATAAAGAGGATGAATTACTATGTAATACCAGAAATAGTGCCTAAACAGCTAAGTGCCTCCTCCTAGGTATATGTTGTGTGGCATAGAGCCAATAAATGGCACTTCTGTGCTGCCTCTGCTTTTGTACCACACAGGTCTTTCTTTGACAAGCACTGTCACATCAAAAGCTTAGGTAAACTAAGGAACATCCTACAGAGAGACAGGTTCCTACAGGAACTTTGGTAGGATAACTGTGGTGACTGTATTTAAATTATGATGGATCTCTTGCTCTTTTTATAGCTGAGAAGCTTCAGCTGATTGATGAACAGTTTGCAGACTCTTATCCCCAGCATCAGAAATACGAATCTTTAGAAGTAAAACTTCATGAATATAGGAAAGAAATAGAGAAGCAGCTTCAAGCAGAAATGTGTCAAAAGGTATAACTCTGATCATTGAATTTGAGGGAGACATTTGTTAATTTCGACTTTGCATGTTACAAACTTTTAATACTTAAGGTAAATGGAAAGAAAAGATCTAATAGTGAGTTACAACAAACACAAAAGGCTAAGTTAATCCAATATCAATTGTTAACTTGATGATGTAGCATTCGTCTTTTTTGTTAAATGTGCACAGAATGTTAAGCTCCTTATTCTGATCTTAATTTGCAATGGAATTTTTTCATATTTTGATTGTCTTAATTCGGTAAATTTTATTTGATCTGATTATTTTTTATGGAAAAACTTTTACTGTGCTTAGTCATACTATTAATTTTCCTTCTCAGTTAAGATTTTGAAGCTTGAATTTCGTTATAATGCATAGCAACTGAGAGGTGTGAATTGCTGCTGTGTAGCTTGGCAGATAGTTGACTTAATTTTTAATACTGAAGAGAATTTGCATACTATTTCAAAACATTACACAGACACTAAAATCATAACAGACAATATTATGAATGATTTCTGGCTTTATTTTTATTTCCTATAACTGAAGACAGCTCTTTGAGAGACTTTTCCTTCATTTTGGGAATAAAATTAGGATTTGTTTGGCCACATAATGCTTTGATAATCCTTATGTCTGAAAAAATGGAGTAGAGAGAATATACAGCAGTTCATTTAAATATGCGGTTTTTTCCATAAATTTCTGTCAAGATCAACAGTTTATTTGGATAGAAAAATGTTGTTCTGATAATCAGTTAGAATTCTTAGACACACTTTTAAAGGCAGACATCTGCGTATAAACTGTTTGATGAAATCAGTTTAGTCATATTTATTCATATTTATTCAGCTGGACAAGTAGCAGGACAGAGAGTTAAAACTGCCCATGTGTTTTACCTTCACTTTTCATTTAGTCTTCATTCCCCAACAGGCACTGTCTTTGTAGTATGTAAAATGTGTTAATTTGTGTGTTGTTAAGTTTGTCTCATTTCAAGCAAAGCAGTTGCGACAAAGGAGATTGGAATCTTAACCATATATAAATCACTTCTAAATTCAATTAACTTTACATGGAATCCTTAGCAATGTGGCGTGAATTACTGTAAGACATTTCTAATCCAAATCATGTATGTACAAGTGATGCTGCACTGTCTCACCATTTCTTCAATTTTTCACAAAACTTATGCCCCCAGACCTGAATTCCTTGATCACATATTCCTACTGTGCTTCTTCCCCCCCTTTAACCTCTGTTTTCTCCAGTCTAACAATTTTTCTATCATTCTCTTTTGATTCTTTTGCTCCTTTTTTTATCTCATTTTGTTCTTGTATGCTTGCTTTCCGTTTTTTTCCAAATTTTTATTATAATTCTTTATAACCCTCTTTGTTCTTGCATATATTGCACTTCACACATTGTATGGAGGCATGTTCCCTACAATTCTTCTGTGCAGTTGCAAAATGCATACTTTCCTGTTTGAATGCATTTGCCTTTTTTTTGGCTGCACTAAGAAGTCTGTGAGTCAGGACTTGTGCTTCTGTAACCCTCTTTATGTGGAGTTACGTGTTCTGCATTTTTTTTTTTACACTTGGCACTTTTTTGTCCAGATGAATTTCTCTTGTCCTTAAGTGAGTGAGGACAGGTCTGCTTCTGCCATTTCTTGCATCACCGGTCAAAAGTGATTCTTTGGGAAAGAGGCAAGAATAGAGACAGTGTCAGAGGTGGAATTCAGGAGTCTGGCCATTCCTTAATTGCAAGCAGACTATCACTCCTGCAGTGTTTTATTTCGTAGGACTCTGTTTTGCACTTGTCTAAAGCTATTAGTTTTGTATAAGATCTGCTTTGGGATGCCAGCTAAATGCATGAAAACTATGTGAGACTTGCAAATACTATGTGCTGCTAAAATATATTTAACATACTAATTTAATTTAATTGAGCTATCATATATTTCCTAACAGGAATTTCTAAGTGAAATTTAGAATTGTCTGAGGAGGGATTGTCTTTGTTGATTTGAAGATGGCCCTATTTAACCGTCTCTTCCTCCTTTATGTAAAAGCTGGAACATTTTAAAGAAGTTGAAATAGCGAAGATTAAAATGGAGGAGAAAGTGCAGACCCAGAAAGAAATCTCTGAGCTACGTCATGAGTTAGAGAGGATGCATCAGGCAAAGTCCGAAGCCTTGATTTCTCGTGAAAAGAATGCTATTGAGAGGCTTCAAAAACAACAAGAGGTAAAGTTCCAAGTATTTTTTCCTTAATCTAGTACAGAATGATTCAGTGAGCTGATTAAACTGTTCTTTTATCTTCAGGAGGTTTATGTTCAGGTCTCACTTGGCTTATTATTGAAGACTTTGAATTTACTTTTGTTTTTGTGAATAGGGGAACACATTTAGCAACCACAAGAATAAGTATGGGTAAATATCTAAGTACAGCTGGCTGGAAAAGGAACTGCTCTGTAAGCTAGGACTGCAGGATTTAAATGTAATAAATACTTTTTAATCTGTTTTAATAACTTTGCTGAATTCAGATCACTGAGATTTTTTTAACAGAAAGTTTATATGACTTTTCACTTTTCTGTTTCCAGAACATAGCTTTTAGCAACTGAAAGAATTTATAGTATAACTAAGAAGGACTCTAAACTAAGTGGAATATATAGTCTGTGTGGTACAGATATGCCATTTCTGTATGTCTTTATGTTGAATACTATTAATAGCCGCTGTCTTTACTATAAGCCAACATCTTGCTTTGTTTCTTTGATCACTTTTTTTGCTGATGGATTACTCCTTTGCGCTGTTTACTCTTGGTGTTCTGCCAGACTAGTAATAGTTACTGTAGCACACAGTAGTTTGTAAATAGTTCTATATTGCTTTTCGTGATCTCTATTACTTTTCAGTTTTTGGAAGACTAGTTTGCTTGCTGTTCTATGCCTGTTCACCTAGCCACCACCCTGCTGTCTGTGGTAGACCTTCTTATCCAAATAATTCAGCCACCCACAGATGCTAACCACCTTTCTGCTCTGGTGTGGTGGGTTTTTTTGTTGTGGTGGTGGATTTTTTGGGGGGCTTTTTTGTTTTGATTGTTTTTTTTTCCCCTCCCTGAGACCACATGATGTTGGTTAACAAAGCAACCATCCAGATCTCTACGATCAACCTCCTTCCCGTCTTAAAATGAAACATTTTATCACTACTCTATGAAATCTTTCATGGTTATGTTCTTAGAAGCTTACAAGAAAACCATCTATTTTATGCTATCAGTTTTCTTCTGTGGGCAAGAAATTAATTCAGTAATTAAAAGGATGATCAGATCAGCATATGTGTCCGCATTATGAATGGATATTTGGTTGCTCTTGTCAGCTTCTGCACTCACTGAAAAGTATAGGCTTCATTTACCTGGGGACTCTTAACAGAAACTAGCAGCTCTACTGAGTTGAAGTATATTTGCATTAAAGGTATAAGGTCATATAATGCTTTACTAAGATATCTTTATGCCCAGGAAATACAGCTTGACAAACTGCTCTATTTTTTTGCACCGGGAACAGCAACAAAGTCTTCCAGCATCATCAAGTGCACATGATTTGCAAACTTGATATGAGCACCCACAGGGCAAAATAATAACTTATTTCTTCTTAGGCACTTATTTCTTTGGAGAGAAATAATGCCTTGTGTGCTTGAGAACAAGAAAAACTATTTTTTATTCACAAGAACATGTGTGACTGTGGGTATCAGTATGTTCCTCACTTGGAGTACTCCTTTTACAATTTGATTTCTGTAAGATAAACTGAAAAACTGAAAGACTGCTGGTTGACTCAGTTTCAGTTTTAAATCATGTTTTATCAGGGGCTTTTGGCATATGTTTTTTCAATTTTGTCTTTATGAAGAACATACAAAACTATTGTTTCCTAAAAAAAAAAATCAGATGTTTGAATGTGTTCTGTAATTTTTTTTAAGCAATTTTTCTTTTTACCTAATTCTTAGTCAGCGGCATTTCTTAAAAGGAAAGTGTTTGCAGGTAACCATCTAAAACATTTTTACTCAGAGTAAAAGGAGAAGAGGAATAAAGAAAAAATTTCTGGATATTATTTCAAATTATGGCTATATAAATAATATTTATATGGAGTAAGGCCAATTACTGAAGAAGATCCTTTAAATTAAATAGTAGATATTATATAAAGTGTGAAGTAAAACTAGAGATAAATATTTTGTGATTCAGATAGAAGCAAAGGAAGTATATGCTCAGAGACAAAGTCTACTGAAAGATATTGAAGTCATAAGGACCAGAGAGGTGGACCTGAAGCAAAGAATTGAGGCATTTGAAGCGTAAGTTGTTGAAGGGCTTATCCAATGCTATATGATGATGTTGTATTTTTTCTGGAAAGCATGTTTCAGGCTGTCACTGCTTCTATGATGTTGAAATAGGTTATGTATCCCAGAAGTTGTGTTTTGCATTTTGAGCAGTATTGTGTACTGTCTCTATTAGCAGGGATGCTCCATACAAAAAGAAGTTTTGGGTTTTTTACATTGCTGCTCATCCAACTAAAGCACTGCAGCATTACTTTGGAAGCAAGGAACCAGATGTGTGCTTTGAAGTGCTTAAATTAAAAAGAAAAAAAAAAACCAAACAAACAAACCAAAGAACACAGTATGTAATCCTGACACTCACAAGGCATGTATATGATACTTTGCTTCTTTAGTCCTCTTTGGTTTGTTTTGTTTTTAACTTTCCCTTAGTAATATCAGTTTTCTTTCGTTAAATTAAAAAAAACCACTGAGCATTTTTGGCGGTTCTCAATACTACTAATCATTACTTTGACATCTGCTTTTTATAGCAGAATAAGGTATCCCGCTAACAAAACCACGTCGGCTTCTTTATTCGACAAGCCAGCAGAGGGTGCTGATAGAGTAGCATGCTTAGCACTATCTCCTCTGAAGGCTTTCTGGTGTGGGAAGCTGAGCTAGGGTTAACCCGGGATAGCTGCACAATTGATTGGTGCTGGGTTTTAAATAGGACAGTTCAGTTTGTGTCACATATCCTTGTTCTTAATGAATTACAGTGACAGATTCTGATCATAATTTTAAATTGCCACAGTGTTCCAAGCAAGCACATTACCCTTTAATGTCTCTAACTGTTATTTTTAAAAAACCCCAAATCATAAAGTTTTGGCTTTATAACTGGTCATTGTCTGTATATTTATGGATATTTCAGCACTCAGAAACTTCAGGAAGAGAAAAATAAAGCTATTGATGATGCGCTTCGACGTCGGGAGGTTGCTGTGAAGAACATAGAGGAGACGTATGACCAAAAGCTTAAGACGGAACTGTTAAAGTAAATTTTTCTTTTGTCTCTAACAGGACACATACTACCTCCTATGAAAAGAGAATAATAAATTCTATAGGATTTCCTTTGAAAAGTGACAAAGCAAGGACTTTGAAAATGTGCAGTCATGTTTTTATCTTAATTGGCTTGAATTCACTACATTATTGCTTAGCTCTTTGCTAGTGAGATGAAATATTCTGTCAGGTTCAGAAAAAGTCTGCTATACAAGATAATTCTCTTTTGATTATAGGTTATATTATTGTTGTAGTTTTAATTCTGTGTTGTTACCTGGGAAAGAGAGGTGATGTTAGTTTTGTGTTTAGAGAATAGGATGTGAAGCAGTGTTAGTGACTTCCTTTGACCACAATTAAAAGAACTGACCATTTCACAAACACAGAAAAGGCATGAAAAGGAAATTAACGTTAAAGAGGTGTTATAGGTTTCTTGGGAAAAGGGTGAGAGGCACACTAGCCCATTGTACAGATAGATTGGCTCTTACCTCCCTATTTTAGGAGAGGGATTCTCTATTATACATCACCCTCTCTTTACTATCTGCTTGAATGTGGTTTCAAAGTGTTTGCTTAGAAATGCTCTTTGAAAGAGAAAGATGTCATCTGTGACTGCTTTTGAGGTGTTGCAGTGGATATATCCTAACTTTGCTGTTGTAATTTCTTGGAGTGCTTTGATCACTTGAAGGATTACCTGATGCCATGAACCGATCTTCCAGTTAGGCACTTAAACCAAATGGCTGAAGTATCATTGCTTTTTATTGCAAGCCAGTGAACAATAAGTATTATCTGTGTTAGTGTGTCTTTATTTAAATTACAGAGGAAAGATGTGAAGAGTAGGTTTTGATAAGAACGATGCCTCAGCTGAAACTGAGTAGATTTGAAGTTTTTTTCAGAGAACAGTGAAATGCAGCTAATTGGCCCAGTTTGGTATCTTCCTTTACCTAGTCCATAACAGCTAGTTACAAGTAATGCTTGTAAAGTGCTTTTGATTCATGAGGAGAAGCAAATCATTTTAATGATTGACCACGTAGCTGCATTTCTGAAGAGGATGTGGGAGTTACAGCGAATGCCAAGTTGACCACGAGCCAGCAGCATGCTCTGGCAAATAAGGCAAAGAGCGTGATGAGTGACATTAGTAGCAGCATGGCCTAGTAAAGGACTGTCAAGATAGTTAAGGGACTGTCAGACATGACCTCTGAGGTCATATGGTAGGGGCTGTAAACTGTGGCTCAGGAGGTTCAGCTTGGACATGGGGGAAAAAAAAAATTGTTACTGGGAGGGTAGTGCAGCATTGGCACAGGTCGTCCGGGGAGGTGATGGAATTTATATACCCTTTATATATATACCCTTATATATATATATATTTTTTTTTTTTTATATATACCCTTTATATATACCCTTGAGGCTTTCAAGAGCTGGCTAAGGGCAGCCACATCTGACCTGATCTAGAGTTGGCTGTAGTCTTGCTTTTTGAGCAGGTGGTTGAACGAGGTGATTGGCAGGGACCTTTCCAACTGTTTCAGTTGCTCTGAAATACCCAGTTTTGTTAATAAATAATTGTGTGATTATAGTTTAGTCTGGGAAATAATGGAATTTACACAAATGCACATGCATGTGCACATACACATATTTGGGAATACATAATTCTTTTTACTTCTAGATATCAGCTTGAATTAAAAGAAGAATACATAGCCAGAACCAATAAAGTTACTGAAGATGAGAAAAAAAATAAAGGTAACAGTCTCTCTGAGATTAATAAAACAGCTGTTTATCTCTAGAACTTTTACTAACAGGTATCAAAACACTTGTTACTAAACAGTCATGGTGTTCAGTAACAGTGTTATAAGTGACAGAAAAGCCATTGAAATCGATTTTGGAAACATGTCACAGGATCCTGTGACAGGTCAGCAACTCCTCACTGTTCAGAATGCAGTGGGAACTGTGAGCTGCTGCTTCGTACAGAGGCTGCAAAGCATTTTGCTTTTCCATTTTCCTGTCTCCTTCTGAAGCCCCACTAGCTTTTTTGTTCCCTAACTGAACTCTGCTACAGTCTGATGCCATACCCTTGAATGGTTGCCAGCTTCTACACTTATTGTGCACAAGATGTTTAACTGGAGCTTGAGGAGCAGAGCTGGGCCAGATAACATATTTAGACTTTAAGTTAGGGACATGTGAAAGAAGTGATATATCACATGCATATGAATTTGATTTACTTAATTCTGAAGGAGTACATGTGTGCATGTGTATATATACACACACAATGTGATTTACTTAATTTTGAAGGGAGCATGTATGACATTCAGTCATTTTTATGCTTTGATTAAATTGAATGTTGGGCTTAGCAGGTTAAATTGTTTTTTGCAGATACAGTTTTTTACTGTAATACTCTGCTAATTTTAATTCAGCATTTGTAATCCTCCTTGCAGAGAAAGCCATGCTTTTGCGTGAAGAATCCATTGCTGTTAATTCAAAAAAGGAGGAACTCAAGCAAGCTATATCACGCGCAAAAGAGCTTGAGGTAATTGTACACATGAATTTAAAGAAGCTGTGTTCTAATTAGTGCTTTTGAGGTACATTTAAAAGAAATGTGAAATAAAAACAATTGTGAAGTAGTACAGCAGTTCATAAGCTTCTAAACTGTTCTTTATCTGCAGCTGGATTTGGAGTCAGTGAAAGCCCAGGTTCTGTTGGTAAATAAACAGAATCAGTTGTTGACAGAAAAACTGAAAGAGGTATCAGACTATCCTTTGCTAAAGGAGGAGAAATTGGAGCTCCAAGTGCAGAATAAACTACTTAGGCAACAGTTGGATGAGACTCGCAGTGAGAACCAGCATCTTCGAGACAGTCAGTGTGAATGATTTAGTAATTTTCTTGTTTATGTTTCCCTACAAGTATTCATTTAGAAATAGTCATTAAAATACATTCCTTGTATTATGTTTGCTAGTAGTTTGCATTAAACCTCAGCTAATGTTTGTGTAAAATGAAAGTCCTTGACAGCATATTTTCTTTACTATGTCTATATAGTAAAAATCTTGAAGTAAGTGGTAGCTATAATAATACGAAGAATACCCCTTTCACCCTTTGAAAAAAACAGTGCATAGCTCTAACCATAGCATTAGTATGGTTAATAATGGTAAAAGAACATTCAATTATTATTTTTAAGTGCTTGTCTGACTATAGGTATAAAATGCCAATTATTTTTAATGTGCATTTGATGTTATGGGAGAGTGGAGATGTACACCCAGTTACATAAGGTAGGGATATGTATTTTTCTTCCAGAATAGGACAGTCTGGGTCTAGTTCTTAAACAACTACCGCAACAAAAATTTCGGTCCTTTTGTAAAAGGAAGAAAAAAATTCCTAAGTACTTTATTCAAACAAAGCCTTGTTATGTTCCTAAAAACGAATCAGCTTTACATTTTGAAGGGGTATCATGTAGAAACGTGCACCCTCATTACTCCATGGCTGAGTAGCTAGTATTTCTTTTTCTGGGTAGAGCTGTCCCAGCCCTCAGCGGAGCACCTGGCCTGCCAAGTGGAGCTGAGGAGAGTGGAACATTCTAGGAAGCTGGCACTGGATGAATTTGAAAGTCATAGGCAGATTTTGGAAAAGCAGCTACAAAGTGAGGTAAACTATTCTTTCTAAATAATTTGAATCCTTTCTTCTTCCTATCATCTTGTTCACTTTTGTCTATGTACCTGTGCAGGCTGTTTAGGTGTAGCTATGGGGATTGTTTGTTTTATGCCTGTTTTTATGTAACAGCTCTAAAGAAGACAAAACAAAACACCACTGAAAAACAACATCAAAAAACCCCCAATGTAACCAGAGTAAATCTTTCCAAGTCAGTAAGTTGTCAACACTGACTTTCAGTAGGAAAGTGTATGCGTGTATGGTTTGATTGGACCTGAAAAACATCTAGAAACAAGTATTCAACCATCTGAGATTCTTCTTTTTGTTTGAATTATGCTGGGTTTTGTTCTTCTCTCACCCTCTTACAGGTTGAGCGTTGTGCCCAGTTAAAGACCCAACTGTTGGACTCCGAAGCTACTGTCAGGAAGTTAAATGTGCAGGTTGAAGAACTGAAACTGCAAGTGAGACAAACGCAGGCAGGTTTGTATCTTACACCAGAGCAGTCTTTTGTGATGTTCATTTACCTAACCAGTGTAACGATTTCCAGAAGCTTGAAAAAGCGGCAGCTGCATAGAAATAATATGCTACCAGTAAGTAGGTTTCAGGTTTAAAATAAAAATCTACTTAAAAGCCCAATTTAAAAAGCAGACTTGCTACAACTACCCTTCCTTTCAGAAAACAAATATACAGGAGAAAGGGAAAACATTCCTCCCAGAATACTTGCATGTTTTTATTGTCTGTTTTTTCTCAGTATGAAGACGTTAATGTTTGGTAACATAATCATCGTTCTCCACGAGGCAAGTTGTGTTTTAATATATTTTGATTCTTGAATGTTCACCATAAGAATAATCAATTTGAAATTGTATTGCGTAGCTCACAAATTAAATCTAACTTTTAAACAGTTGTTATCAAGGCTAATAACATATGCACCTTGTATGGGCATTAGAGATGGGCACTTGTATAAAGAAATTCAGTCTGCTGAAGGAATGTAGTTCTAAAGATGCCTATCTGTTAAATTGCGACGATCAGGTATGATAAATAAAGTTCTGGGATTGAATACTGCAATGGTTATTCATTACATATAGCGTGTGTTGCACCATAGTTTGGTCAATGCAATGCTTTATATTATTCACTGGACCAATATGTACATCGTCATATATGGTACAAGTATCGGTACCATTTGGAACAGGAAATTTAATAGTGTCAAAATAGTAAATATGTATTTTAATTAAATTACTGAAAGTGCTGCATGGACTTTTATTTTTCATCAGAGTTAAGGATGTCATTGAAGAATCATTTATGTAGAATAAAAACAGGGTGGTTATTTTGCTGAGAAAGATACAGCCCTGTATGTTGGTCTTTTGGGCTTGTTGAAGCATCCAAGTGCAAGCCAGGGAGCAGACAGCCCCAAAATGTTGCATTTAACTGACAATTTTTGAGATTTTTTTTTTTTTTTTAAAAAAGAAACCCAGCCAACATTATCTATACACTATGTTGGTTTTCTCCAAATTTCTTTTTGACCTCAATAGAAGGAAACTGTTAAGAATTGAGGCCTGCCCTGTGTCCCTCACCCTTGAACAGCATGTTTGGCTATAATGTGTCCAAAGTGGTGATGGTTTTTTTTATTTATTTAAACATAATTTAAGAAATTATATTGTAGAATGCATACTTCAGGTAGTTTTACATGGAAGGATTATATTCTTAAAAAAACAATACAGTGATAATTTGCAGCTATGCAGTGACATTAAAAATACATATAAATCAACCCCTTTAAATTCCAAAAATTCAAGCCAATTTCATGTTAAAATAATTTTGATCAAATTGGAATTTAGATGTTATATTTTACTGTTTCTGTTCCGTTATGGGTCTGCCTCTCTCTTCACTGTCACTCACTTTCTCTTGCAATCATTTAGCTCTGGAAAATGAAGTGTACCGGAATCCAAAGCCTTCACTCGTCGATCGCTCTGTCCTTGACTTCACTGGTGACAGAATTGTACCTCATGACATTTATGTGGATAGCGCCTTCCTGAAGAATGAGGTTATGACCAGTGTGATGAAGGCAAATGCTGTGCCAAGAGCTGGCTATCATCAGCAGTTACAGCCACGCAGTGCTTCTCCGGATTCTGACCTGGAGTGTATGGCACAAACCCGGGCTAGAATAAAAGAACTAGAAAAAGAGGCAGAGTATCTGGAAGAAGCCTACAGGAACTACCAACACAGAGTCATGCAGGGTGCGGCTGCAAGCAAAGCACCAAGAAAGATGCAGTCCCCTTTACTTCTACAGTGTGCTATTAGTAGAGCCCCCTTGACTACGCAGCAGGAGCTCCTAGAAGATAATCCCAGCTCCCGGCATTCCCCCCTGGGCAGTCCAAGAGGTGAAAAATATATCAAAAGAACTGGGCAGGTTGATGTCTTTAAAAATCCCTTAACACCACCACACAGAGGAGCATCTTCTTCAAGACGCCTTTCTTCTACTCCTGTTTCCAAATTGGAAAGGGATCTCAGTAACAAGAAAATTTCAGATGGTAAGTCATGGTTGTTGATGTGGTGTGGTATTGGGGTTTTACTTAATGTTCCTCTTGCGCTATAGGAAGGGAAAGGTTTAGCAGTGGTAGTCTTTCACTCATGTTTGCTAAGAGGCAGGAGAAGTCAGATACAAAATATGCTAGCTGCTTGGAGGACTGCTTCTTCATGGAAACAAGTACTGGAGAAGTGCACTGAGGGAGGCTGAACACACTGCACTTAGTTCAGGTAGCTTTAAAGAGAAGACTATGCCATATTATTCACTACAGGTGTACCTTTAGGATATAGAACCATAAAATGGTTTGGGTTGGAAGGGACCTTTAGAGGTCGTCTAGTCTAACCCCCCTGCAGTGAGCAGGGACATCTTCAACTAGATCAGGTTGCTTAGAGCCCCCGTCCAACCTGACCTTGAATGTTTCTAGGAGTGGGGCACCTACCACCTCTCTGGGCAACCTGTGCCAGTGTTTCACCACCCTCATTGTGAAAATTTTTTTCCTTATATCCAGTCAAATCTACTCTCCTTTAGTTTAAAACCATCCTTGTCCTGTCACAATAGGCCTTGCTAAAGAGATTGCCCCCATCCTTCCTGTAGTCCCCCTTTAAGTACTGAAAGGCTGCAATAAGGTCTCCCTGTAGCCTTCTCTTCTCCAGGCTGAGCAAAAGTATACAGAGTTTAATTCCAAAGTTGCTATTATGTCTAACTGCTTTGCAATATTAATTGTAATTTCCTAGTGTTAATAACCCTCACTCTGTATTCCCATCTTTTCATTTAGCTATTGTAGTTAACGTGTGCAGCAGCAGACTGCTTTGCCTGGCTTTTCTTAAATTGAGTTCACCAGTCTTAAAGGTCCAGATTTGCTTTTGTTTGTTCTTTGTGCTGTGACATCTTTATCAAATATTCCTATCAGTTTGAGGGGGAGGGGATTAATGTTTGGTCATGATCGGAAAATTGTAATTTGCTATTAATTTCACAGTGTCTAACAATTACTTCTTAGTTTTTTGGTTTTTTTTAAAGGGTCAGTATTCAGAAAAATAAGCAAAATAGGAAAGAATTGAAAAACTAAAAAAAAAATGCTGTTTCAAACCTGCAGTACACGTGCTTCTTGCATCGTGCAATTCTTGTCACCCTAGCTCCAAGTGGATTTAATAGGATGACAGAAAGAGATGGTTTGTTTGGTTTTTTTTGTTACTAACTTCTGCATGAAGGTATGCTAAATATAAGAAGGGCAGCTTGGTTGGGAAAAGAGTGGGCTGTGGGAAATCTGGAAAGCAACGAGTGATGTGGAAAAGGTGAAAAGGGATCGATTAATAACTCCTTCACAGACCTCAGAATTCTGTGCAATTGAAAGAGAAGGAAGTACTTTATCATACCATGAGTAAGTTGTGGTATTTATTGCTTCTGTGGCAACAAGTACGGATGCAGGAATAAAACTTCCCTGTCAGGAGGGCCCAAGTATTGATTGAGGAGAGGTTGCGCAGATGTTGCCAGAAGTTAGATATATGTAGTCTCCTTTTAGAATCTTAGTTTAGTTTTGTTTAGCAATGGGCACTGTTAGAAACATACTACAAACACACTCTGTTACTGCAAATGTATTTAAAAACTTTAACTTCTAAAGCAATCTTTTAACTTTTCTCTGTTGCCTTGTGTATAAACTACTTCTAGACTATTCATTTAATACTGCACACACAAAAAAATCTTTAAGTAGGGTTTTGTTGTAAATTAGGAAATGGCAGAATCAAAGTTGTGTGCATAACCTTAACCATCCTTCCTGTCTTTTGTACCTGTCAGGGGTGCATTACATGACGGCTGATCTATTTTTTCCATTGGATCTGTTCTGTGCTTCATGCACAAGACTGACTTGTTCTGGAGAGGGATAAGAGTTGAATAACTTAGGAGGGTATTACTTGACATAGGTGTTACAGAAATTGAATGGTATGTAGTGTAGGAACCAGGCTGCAGCTAGATGATGTGCTCTCAAGGTGAACTGATGCGGTACTTGCCCCAATAAGCGCTGCATCTTCAGTGCTAATGTGCTCTTGTGGGATTATCTGCTTCCAGTTAGATTGCTTCCCCACTGATGGGTCGGCTCTGTT
Organism: Phalacrocorax carbo; assembly: GCF_963921805.1. Taxonomy (NCBI): domain Eukaryota; kingdom Metazoa; phylum Chordata; class Aves; order Suliformes; family Phalacrocoracidae; genus Phalacrocorax; species Phalacrocorax carbo. Next base: position 135,324,091 of record NC_087513.1, on the reverse strand, counting down.
TCAAGAGTCTGAGAAGGAGTGCTTTTATACTGGTATATATGTTACGCTTCATGCTAGAAACGGCTGAAGCACCAGATGTGTCTTTCCTAGAAAACTGTAAGTCATTGTGGAAGCTTCCATGGAGCTTTTCAGTGCTGTTGAAGATGCCAGTCTGAACAGGTCAGAATAAATTTTAGGTAGTAAAAGATATCATGCAGGTGACTCTGAGATTTGATTTTCCTTTAAGTGAGGTGTACCACAGTCTGCTCATGTAAGGACAAGCTGCCATTCAGTTGTCAGCACCTGTCTACGAAGGATGAAAGGAAGAAGTATGTCCTCCTGTAAAATACTTGCAGTTGGCAGATCTAGCAGCTGTTTTACTGCATAGTCTGCCAGTGGAAGGGTATGTGGTTTTCCCTCTTCCTTTAAATTATGTCATGTATTTGACTCTTCTTCCCAAGCCCATGCATGTTGGACATCTTTCAGGCTTTGTCCTTCTACTGAGAGGGAGTCAGCCGGTTTGTTTAAGAGCAACTAAAAGTAGGACAGGGTCCTTTTCTGTTTTCCCCTGCTTGCTGTCTCCGATCTGTGGACAGAAACACAGATCAAGAACTAGTTACTGAGGAAAAAAAATTTGGATTGCCATCTGGCCCATGCTCCCTATTACTTTTCACCTTGATCATTACTTGACCAAACTTCATACTTTCTGATGAGAAAGAACAAGGTTGGTGAGTCTTGCAGACAGGGTACTGCGAGCCAAAGACATCAGCCACTTGTCTTTTACTAGAAAATCAGTAAGTTCAATCCTGGAAAATTTCTAAATAGTAGTAGGTTGTAGTAGATTACTGTTTGAGATGTCTGGTGTGCTACTGGTGTCCTAACCTGCAGTATCTGTTATGCTGGGGAGGTGCCAGCGGTAAGTACTATGTGCTGTTCTGGGCCATTTGTTCTGCATGTGAAAATTTGACAGGTTGTTTTATAAAAGATTGGATGTGGGTGGGCTGAGGGTTCCTGCCATGAACAGGTACTGCCGATACAGTACTACAAGTACAGCATAACTGCTGGGTTCCATCCTGTTGGTGCTCAGCTTCATTAGAGGGTGTTTGTCTGTGTTGCATGGGCACAGGGGCTGTCTGGAGATAAAAATCCACAGGCAGCCTTTGTCTGAAGCATCCTGAATACTGCAGCACCATGGTGGGGTACACTTCTATACAACCACCTGAAAGAACTTCAGGTGTGGGAGTGTTAATAATGGCTTTTCCTCTATCTCGTGAGCAAAATTAGCACCAGTTATAGTAAAAGTAATTTGGTCAGTAAAGAGAAGAAAAACAACAGTACCTCCTTACAGAGTGAATAGCAAATCTTGTGGAAAATATAATTCATAGTCTAGTTACGTAAGGCCTGTGCAGCTGCAGAGGAGAGGAAAATTAAGACTGCAAAGCAAAATTTAAGCAAAGTGCTGGACTTTGCAAGTTTGATTAAAAAGCCTTTTTAATGTAGGGGATTTGGGTTTTACCTTGGTTTCCTAGGAAACTCAAGATTTCTTTAGTCATCCTGTCTGTCTGTTCTCCTTCCCTGATAACTTTACAGCTGTTGATAAGATCTTCAAAGATTTCCTATTTGCTTCATCACCCATTTTAACAAATCTGTAGAAAAGAAAACCTCCAGCTTAACTTTCCTAATGAAGAATGGCCTTTGGGAGACCTCAAGCATTATCTTTTGCTGGCTAGTAAGCACATCCCTAGCTTGAAATCTGGGTCCCAAACTGCTTTCTCTAATGCCGAGCGTGGGAGAAATTATTTGGTGTTTGGCAGAGGGGCTGCAGTTTGTGGGGAACATGGATGTATTATGGGGTCATGATAATGACAGGCTTTGTGAGGAGTAAGTTTATGATGGTGAAGGCTTGTAGAGGAGAATTGCTGTACAAAAAGGGGTGGGGGGGGGGAGAAATAACCAGTGCAAGAAAGTTCATGTTAATCCTGGTAGCTTTGGATGTTAGTTGCCCTATAGTGGTGGTGCCTGCACAGCCCAATTACATGTGTTGTGAAAACCAGCCTCAGCTGAGAAGTGGTAGGACAAATAACTGACTAATACAAACTGTATGATTTTTATCTGCAGACATCAGTGGCTTGTACCTTGCTTCTTCACAGCAGAGTGTTGACCAGGTGCTTTCTCCTATTTCAAAGCCTATTTCATCTTCCGAGTCTGTTTCTTCCTCACCATCCAGTCGTGGCCAGAAAATCAGGTAACATTGTTTACAAAGCAACATTTTTAACCTGCCTTTTTAAAGAAAAATATTTCTGAATCTAACTGATCATGGCAACAGCTGCTCTTACAATTCAAGTAAGCCGTTAATTTTATAAGTGAGAACTTTTCTAAAGATGGATAAGGATTTCCATTCTTCAACATCATGCCTCAAGAGGAACTTAGTTTTATAAAAACCAAATACACCCTCCTTCCAAACCCAAACATGTTTGGCAAATATGATTTGACATTTTCACTGCTGTTGAATTTGTGCTTCCTTATAGTGCAGAGTTGTGTGCAGTGAAATACTTAAACCTGAAGTGCATTGGAAACTTTAGATGAAGCAATGTTTTTTTCAAACAAACAAAAAGAGTCTTGTCCTATGACAAAGTAAAACTTGATTTATTTACAGAGTGTTCCGTAAAGTCATTTCACTGGTATAGTTGAGCAAGGATGAAAGGTTCTTCCAAAGATTGCCTCTGTTGGGGAGAAATGGTAGTTGTAGCAGTGTCCAAAGGTTGCCTATGTCCAAGATATATCTGACTTCTCCTGGTGTCCCACAACTTTGGACACATTCATAATTTAAAAAATTAAGACTGTATACTTTTTTGAGTAAGAAGAATGCCTGCACAGTGTTGCAGATGGGAATGTGAAGGTACTACAGTGGCAAATTAACTGACTATCACGTGGCATGTCTTATTTACAACAGTCCCATCAGACACCTTCACCCTCATATGAATTACCTGAATGCAAATGTGTTTTTAGCAGTTTGCTGTCATGGGCTCTTCTGGGATTTGAAAGGTCTGATGCCTCTAGTAGGCTTCTGTGCCATCCATATAAATGTGATCCTGATAAGGCTAACAAGAACTCTGCTGACATTGTAGACTAATTTGAGAACAAACTTGATTTCAGACGATGATGTTGGGTCTTTAGAGGGGTAAACTTCATGTTTCAATGACTTGAAACAATTTTTCATGAAAAAGGTAAAACTACAAGCTCATCACAAATTCCTGTCCAAAATAGTCTCTCATCTTTCCAATATCAGAACAGGCCTTTTGCATATGCTTGATGTTCAGAAGCTATTGAGGTTATATTTGATGCACACAAAAACCCTTAATAAAAAAAGGCTGCTAATTTCTTGAGCAGAGGTATGTCTCTTGTGTCTTTATTTTTCACATCTGTGACCTGACTGATGAGCTTCTGCTGATTGAAGCTGGGTAGTTTCTGCTGTCTGTTTGAGAATTTAAATCAAGGCAATTGTATGTTCTCACTTCATTTATTAACAAGCTCTAATGCAAACTCATTTTTTTCTCTGAAGAGCTTGTTCATGTGCCTGTGTAACTGTTCTCAGAATAGGAATCTCCAGTCTCCTTTGTATGTGGGAAGGGGATGAGTAGTAGAACTTTTTCTCCTTTCCTTTGGTGATTTTTTTTAAAGATCTGTTCTTAAGTAAATGAGTAACTTGGCAAAATTAAGCTGCATAAAAATGACTTCTCTTTCCTCTCTGTACCTCCTATTTCCATGTATGAAAATCTTCTGTTCTTAATGATCACTGGTGCCTCCACTCTCCAAAACTGAGAATCCTGAATAGGTGTCTTCAGAAAATGCTCGAGTATTTAATTTTTAATGTTTCTTTCCTAAGAAGAGACACTTCAATTGGCCTTAACCTGCTAGCCATCATTCCAGATTTGAAGGCTGAAGAAAGATGGCTTGTCCTGGGCCAGCTCTAGCAGGCATTCGTAGGGCTTTCTTATTCTGTTGTTATCAAGTCCTCGATATACATTTCATGTAGAGAGGGTATCTTTTGTGGTTAGAATTTGGGGACAGCTTTTGAAAAGAAACAGCCTTGAACAGCCTTGAAAAGAAGCTGTTGGGATTTCTAGGGACCACGAGGATAGTTCCTTTAAGTGGCTGGCTCATTCATGTTTTTTACAGTGTGTCTCAGGTTTCCTGTACTCCTGTGAGAGACCTTGTGAAGCGCAGGTTGGGTGTTAACCTTCATGTTAAGGGGATACAGGAAAATGCTCTAACACTGTGGGGGACTGTACTTCTTTGAAGGGTGCTGTAGAGTCCACGCTGCCTGAAGAGTGAACAGTATGAGCAAGTTGTGTTGCAAAGAACAGGCCATGGTCTGGGCAGGCAGCTATGGGTTGCTGTTGCTTTTTTGGGTTCCTTGTGACAAAGCAAGGGTATGAGGTCCCAATAATTTTCTTGAACTTGCTGCTTTCCCAAGACTTTCTTAAAGGAAAAACATTCTTTTGTTGAGTGTTTTTTAATTTCTTGTGCCTTGGGCTGTTTTCTGTTCCATAAAATATTTAAGAAATGTATGTGTGGGCTTTTCCAGTTATTTACTCTCATTATTAGGCAAATGCCACATCATTGATGTGTATTGTGGGATTAGTTTATGACCTGTGGATTTTAAGTGGCAATGGGAAAGTCTTTAAAAAGAAAAGAAAAGAAAATACGATGCTGTAGCACCAGTAAGCCATTACAAGTTAGACCTCTGTCAGAGGGGATGAGCAATTGCTTCTGTGATTACAGGAGCTCCTTGTTTATGTTTCAAGTTATGAGTGGTATGAAAGAAGCCAATAAACACAGACAGGAAGACTAGAGTTATAAGGCAGATTATTATCTAAACCGTTCCCTTTTTTGTTTAGGGCTGAAGAAACCAGTTGTGAGGGTTGTTACCAGTTTTAGGCTAAAAAAGTAATTTGAGACACTAACAAAATAGTTTAGATGGTGGTGGTTGGTTTCTTGGGTTTTTTTGTCTAAGCTTTAAGGGTAATTATAAGCATAACACATGCAGTTTAATCATTTGGTGTTGATTGGCACACCAGTACTGTTTTATGGAATATTGACATCAGGTACAGGCCAGGGTTTGGTTGCCAGCTTTGTTGGATGGAATGAATTTTGAAACCTGTTTGGAAGTACGTGTGTTTAGTGGTCTTGAGGCAGACCTCTTCTGTTTGTGGAATCCGAGGCAGTGTCTTGACTATGTTTCTAGCAGCGTTGCAGGACACAGTACTGAAGAAGGTGACATGCATGCCCTTGAACCCTGTATCCTTAAGAATTACTTAATACTTAACCACTCTGTGAAAGAAAGACTGAAAACATGAAGCAGACTTCCAAAATCTTGAAGTTCCATTTATTCTGTTGTATTTAATTTACAGGGTATTTTTCCCAACTGACGTTACTTAACTAGCCTTCTGACATTGCAGATTGATTTGTTTGTCCCCAGATTTACATTTTTTTATTGAACATGTCTCATTGTGGGGGTATGTTTCGTTTGTTCTCCACTTTTTCCCCACGGAAGACCTGAATTCCTTTTAAATTGTAAGCACAAACTTATTTATGTCGTGGTGAAGAGTACTAGCTGTGTAAAGTCAGCTCCTTTATGAAGTGCTGCTGCTGAATTTCATTAGTGACCTGCACTCCTTTTGCTATTCCAGTTCTGGTCAGAGTTCAGTGGCTGGATCATGTGAGAGATATTGTTCTTTTGCATTATCTTTCTGATGAGAAAAACAGGAATTTAGAATGAGGGCACTAACCCCATTTTTTGTTGCACCCAGATTTTCACCCCTGCATATATGTTTCACCAGGCATCCAATCCTAATACATTTCAAACTCGTCTGTTAAGATGACAGCAAAGTAGAAATTAGACTGTAACACGGAGCCTAAAAAGGCAAATTTCTTAATTTCAATTGATTGTCACACTTCACTGTATTTTTTTTTTCTTACTCCTTCTGATAGTATTTTGTTTTAATGTGAGGCCTTTGTCATATGTAGGCCTTAGGGAAGGGCTGCAGGGAGATGGCTGTCAGAGAGACGGAGCTGACTTTGAGTCAGAAAGTTACAGCATTTTGATTGCATGGTTTTTACATTTAGTCTGTTGCGAAGCATGTGAGCAGTCCTTGTATTTAAATTTCAGGTTGCTATTTGGTTAAAAGATTAGCATTTATATTTATTAAGTTGTTTATGTTCTTCCGTCGTCTTTCAGACTTCATAATCAACGAACAGATAAACAAGATTCCAGTGATGTCCCCAAACCGGAAAAACTAATGTATGAGGACCTTGAAGAATGCATTTCTTCTCCTGAATGTAAGTTGTAGTGCATCTTAGACAGTTTGTTTAACACCTTAGGGCTTAAAAGTTGTAAGACAATTGTCTTGAGAGTATAAGACTGTAGTTGGAGAAAAAAAATTCCAACTGATGTTGGAAATAAGAAAACCAAACTGTCTCAGATGGTGAGGGATTAATTTTCTTTGTATTTGTATCTTTAGAGGAGAAGGGTACGTAGTAATAAGTAGACTCTGAAATAGAGTTCATTCTGAAATTTGGAACATACTTTTTCTTCAGAAATCTGGTGTAACCTTGTTCTGATAAATGTGTGTAGGTTCGACACTTGTTTCAGGACGTTTTAAAATTGTGTAGGATTTTTTTTTTTTTAAAAACAGCAAAGTGTACTAGTATACAAACGAACTTGAGGCTGTGTTATATTTGCTGCATAAAGTAAAACACCAAGGACTGTTCACCATGGATAGTATCAGAGCAGTATTACGGAGTTGTAATTCTGAAGGTAAGTTTCTGCAGCCATTACATATACTCTTGTTGATTTTTTTTTTTTTTTTTTCTTTCAGTAGCTGAAGCTTAAATAGTATTATGAATTTGAAGTTATTTTAGAAGTGTGTGTAAATGTGTGAAAACACTTGCAATTATGCTGTCATTAATCAGCATCTCTGAGTAGTTTTGGAACATACGGTTCAGTTACTGAAACATGAATTTTATCCTAATTATTTTTTTTTTACTCTGAGGTCAGTGTTTTATTTATTTACATTTCTCCTCCATGTTGATTGTGGAAAGAAACTTGTCATTATGTGGTGTTTTGCACTGTGTGCTAGAAAATGTTTCCTTCTTTCTATACGCTGCAGTTGAGTCTGCAGGGTCAGTTTTCAAAAATCTTGATGCAACTGAGGTACTGCAGAAAGAGGAGGATAAGAAAAGTTAATGCAGCCATTTGTATATGGAGACAGAAAGAGATGCACAGTTACTGGCTTTATTTCCTAGATTTTCAGCATTCGAGTGACATCTTAATGTTCGGCCTGAGCAGCCTTATCTCCCATGAAACTGTGGGTTTAAAGTGAAATTGTCAACAAGACGTGAGCAGTAAGCTAAACACCTTTCCCATTTCCAAATTTTCTTAGGTCTGTTAAGCCTTGGTAGAGAGAAGTCCTTGCATGGTATAATTAAATTTATAGTTGGTGAAGAGATTATAATTATTGTATGGGAGAGTTAGAATCATTGATTTCAAAGAAAATACTTCTAAAGGGTGTGAGTGTTTTCCTTGGTCTGAGATTCGCTTATTCTTTTGTCGGTGGTTAGGTGGCATGGAAGATGGAGTGATGCCCTTGCTCTCTCTCCTGAGCCTGTGAGAATATGACTTTCAGTATTTTAAAAACCAACCAGTGAAACAAAGAAGATATTGTTTGTCTAAACAGCAAATGTGCTGATAGTGCGTATGGATAACCAGCAGGAGCCCGTGACTCAACTATGCATTTCTCTGAAGTTTTACTCAGTACATTTGTTGTTTTTTAATTTACTTAATTTAGTTTTCTTTTTATAAGTTTTAAATGCATTATTTGGATGTAAACCAAGCCTGTAGCCACTAATGGTTTCTACTCATCTCATATTTTAATTAGATTTATTTGTTTAATTTCATATCAGAGACTTCTAGGAATACGTTACATATTTCACTTTTATTTTATCACATATGAGAACAGACTGGCATTTTCTTGGCAGTTAGGCACGAGTAGCTGCTGTGCCCAAATAAGTTACCACTGTATCATTTAGTGACGTGTTGTAGTCAGTAATTTTAGGAGTTTGCATATGCCAAAGATTTCTAAATCACAGTACTGTAGTTGGGTCAGACTGCATCAAAAGATAACCTCAGTATACAGGAGAAAATTAGAACGGGTAAAAAGAGCAGAAGGTAACCCAGGTGGAACTGGGGGGGAATAAGAATGTAAAATCTAAAAAATAAATGTAGAATAAGCTATAATGAAGGAAGAAGTTGATAAGAGTAGAAGAAAGCAATAGAGTGAAGGAGGTGCCAGCAAATATGGAAACCCTTTTAATCCTACTGTGAGAGAACTCTAGCGAGGAAAGACTGGAATTTCTGTTGGCAGTAGTTGCTTTTAGTTGACGTGCTCGTCTTAAGGAAATAACGCATCTCTTGCTGCCCACCCTCGCATGAAGGAGTGAAGGTGTACAAAGAGCATTACCTTTTTTCCTTTGCAGAAGGGTTAATGTAAAGGTGCTTTGTACTGTATTGGTTTGGGTTTTTTTGTTTGTTTGTGCAGACCGTAGGAAGTTAGAGGTAATATTTAACAGGAACCTATTTATGAAGGCAATTTTTTGACTATTTAAGTATTTCATACCCTGAAACGTATCAATGCCTCATATGGAAATAATGATGTTGCTGATAACCTTATAATTTAAACCTAACTTTACCGAGAGAGCAAACCAGATTTTCTTTTGACTCTGAAGCCCATTATTGTGGTCTTATGTAAAACGTACATAGGTTTTACTTTCCGAGGCAAAGCTGGCAGGAGTTCCTGTTGCTTTTGTAAGAAACTGAAAACATTCTCGTAACTTTGCTGAACTGAGTTTTGGCAGAAATTTTCAGTGATGCTTTCTTCTGTAATTCCTTTAAAGAACTTTAATTCAAGAGACTCAGATCCTTCTGAGAGAGACGCTGACCGGTTTGGGTGTGGTGTTTTTCTTCATGCAAAGTATTTCAGTTTTATTATAACATGGAAAAAAAAAATGCTTGAAACCTTGAATATATTTGAAGGATGGGAAACTGGTATTTTCCAAGCCTTTACCCAAATCTGAAGGAGAGAAATAAGGTGTCTGTACTCTATTACACTAAATGCTTGGAAAAATGGTACGGTGTATTTCAGTTTGGTACCTAGAGAGTCAGATGTAGCTGTTGTCTCTATCTCTTTTTGCTTTCTCCCATAAAATTGAGATAATAGCAGTCTGCGTACTTTGCAAATAAATAATTAAGACGACGTTGAGTACCATAGGGACGATCGCAGAGGGAAGCATAGGAATTGCGCTTCTGTAAATTCAGAGCCACTTTGCATAGGGAGAAGACAACATGATGTAGAATATCAGAGTTAGCAGTATGCATCCTGTGCACTGAAGGAGGCAAGGATCCTAATAAAGAAGTAGTATCTGATCAAATAATTAAAGGTTGTTTTATGTGCGTGGTAAGGATGAGCTAAGCTTGGACACGTTATTTTTCTGTGACCTGTATCTTGATTGTGTAAAGAAATGAAAACATTTTGATTTTCTGTTGTATATTTATTCATTAATCTGTTTTGGCTTTGTAAACAGATGTGTTCCAATAGCTGATTTCAAAACTAACAGTTCTGTAATTAAAGAAGCAAGTACAGCCTTTGATAATTCTTAATCCTTGGGGAAATGGTCAAGTTGAAGGGAAAATGCTCAATTAGTGCTGATATTTGTGTTCTAATTCAGCCATTCCCACACTTTGTGTCCATTGCTGTGCTCCGCTATTGTAATTACAAAATAATGAAGCCATTGTTCAAATTTCTTCTCCAGATCAGGGGGACATTCCAGAGCAGTGTGAAAGTGATGCCTTGCATCCATCTGGGGACATCGTCAATGGAAACCATGTCACAGCCGCTCTGCCAGCAACAGCCACTTCGCTGCAGGACTTAAGTGAGTTCTCAGCTCGGAAACAAAAGCGAAATACCCTTTTTAAATGTGAAACGTATAAAACAAAAAGCCAAATATTTAACATTCTGTACGTATGTATGCTGGCGTGATTGAAAAATCTTTCCAAAGGCGCTAAATATGTAATAAAGAGGACGGAATGTTTTCTTCTGCTTTATGGTAGAAGGATGTCTTTTTCACCCTGGTTTTGGTTGAGTTTCTTATTAAATTAAACAGTTTTGCCACCCGTCCGCCCCCATCCAACTCCTACAGAGACAATTTTGCTATTTTCTTTTCTCTTTAGGATAATTATTAAATATTATTCCTGCTCTTGATAGAAGTAAGACTTGAAAGGTTTTGTTTCGTTTAAGTATTTTATGTCAGCAGTTTGTCCTGCAATAATTTTCAAAGGTTTTTTGCAAGTACTTTGCTTTATAAAGAGTTGTATCCAACCGTATTGCGGGGGTGGGGGGAAGAATACAGCAACATGAACTTTAGGATAACAGATTTAATGAGGAAGTCCATGGTAGGAATGAGAAGTGCATAGAGAGATTTGTCAGCTCTCTGGCCTCTACTTTGGCTCTCCTGTTTAACTAGTAGGGAGTCATGTATCAGACTAAAAATGTGTAGAGGTGGGAAGAAACATTACCAGATACCCAAGAATAACTTTGATATATGTATAAAAAAATATATCCAGCTGTTTTTCATTTACTATTAATGTTATACAGGAACCTGTTACTTATTTGTATGCTACTGTAGCAGATTACTGAACTACATACATCAAATCACAGATGTTGAAATAATTTTTCACAGCGGTGCTGGATCAAAGACAGATTGAAGAACAGAACAAAGAAGTTGAGAAAAACTTAGAAGAGAGGGAAGCAAGAGAAGAAAGGGGAGGGGGAGAACAACAGGAATCTTTGGAAAGAGAGCAAACAGAAGTGGAAAAGCTGAACAAAGAGGTGGTGATTTAGTATTTTAATTTCTGACAGTAATGCAGCTTTGTAGTGTCATGTATTTTAGGATTGCTCTGTGTGTTACTTGGTTAAAAAGATATGATTCCTTAAGTGAAAATAGTAGAGGCTCAGTTCTTTTATGTACTTGTGCTATTAACTGAAGAGTCTCGCTAGAATTTCTCCTTATGCCGAGTAGCTTTTTCACTGCAAACAGAGGCTTTTTTCTTCCATGCTTCATGTAGCTGTAGGCTGCAGTTTTACAGCCAGAACTTAGAAGGCAGCCGTCACCACACTATAGGAACAAGCTATACATTCACTGACTTTCTGGTCTGGACCGCTGCTGGTGGGACACCACCAGAACATGTTAATGCCCATCTGTTCATTAGCCTGTATAGGGGTAGGCAGGGTACTTTCTTGGAAGCAGAAGTTATAAGGACACCTTAAGGAGTTTGCTTAAGTCCCTTTGGCCTGATGTAGTATGTGTTGAAGTAGTCTTCTGGACTTCTAGGACCTGCATAAAACTTGTTTTTGGCTCCCTCCCATTTCATCTTCCTCTTCCCACCATTAAACCTTGGTTAATTTGATTGAGTTTAGTGGTACTGATCAGACACGCTCATGCTACCCTTCACACCAGCAAACTAGGCCCTTCAAGAAACTTGCGTGCTCCCGTCAGCTCCTCTCCTTCAGTTCACATGTCGATGTCGGGCACAGAAGCCTCAGGCCTCACAGCACGTCTCGGGTGTCCGGACGGGGTCAGAGTGGGATTTCCTGAATGTTACTTTTTGAATTGAAGCAATAGCTTAAGATTTCATCTTAAACTGCCTGTAATAAATCTAATGCTGTTTAGACTGGTGTGTTTTACTGAGTTTAACATGAATCCTGTAGCGCAGGTATTTAGGTAGGAGGGTATTTTGCTTGAGCTGATCGGTATTTAATTTTGATTTTGTGTCTTAAAGTGGATCCAAGACTCAAGAAAAATAGATGAAGAAAAAGAAGATGAGGGAGAAAAATTTGAAAACTGTAATTCTGGTGCTGAAGATGACTTAAAGGATCCTGCTCCAAATCCATTAGAAAAATACATGAGAATAATTCAGCAGAGCAGAGAGCAGGAACTGGCAAATAAGGTGATAATTCTCAAAACCTTGTCCCCAAAATATTATTCCCTGAATTTGTCTTACTAAAATGTGCTTAGAATGAAAACAATATTCTCGTTCATTCTTTTTTTTTTCTTCATTCAGAAGCTTTATGTCATGACCTGCAGAGAGGAATATTTGGATTTGTATTGCAGAAGTGTGTTGATTCAAAAGAAAGATGATAAACTCTTTCTTTTACACTGGGGGTTTTTGGTTTTGTTTTGGTTTCTGGTATGCTGGGGGCAGGGGGGATTAGTCTGGTTGCTTTTTAGGAACTAGGACAGTATTTAAATTTTAATGGCCTCAATTTTTAGTTTAAACTATGTTTAAATACAGTTTGAATCTACACAGGCCAGTTTGTGTTCCACTAACACAACTGACTGATAGAATTTATGCTGGCAAAGTGGAAAACTTGACCTTAAAGAACAGGTTTGTACATGGGGGAACATTCCTTTCATGACAGACTGCAGCATACTTTTGTTCCGATATTATCCGAACCTGATTTTCCAGAGAGGCATTAGCTTAGATGCAATGCAGCATCTGTAGAAACAGGGGGTTTATATTCAGTTAGATGCCTTGAAATACAGGTGCTGTTATTAAGAGTCACTTAAACCTTGACTTAAGAACCAGTTACAGAAAGTGTATTTTTCCTGTTGGCTGCCAGGATTTGAAGAAAGAAGAAACAGGAGATTTATCGCTTACAGAGGGACTTTTGTCTAGCGAAAGGGATGACAGGTAAGGCTTATATTGCTATTCATCACTTCTGTTAACCCATAGTAATAAATAGTTACGGTACGAATTACAGTTGAGAGACATCTGCCATTTTAAAAAGCAAAATAAATATAAACAAACTAGTAATCAAAAGCAAATGTGTTGGAAAAATTGAGGCTCCTTCCAATTCCTAGAGAGGGGAAGTTATGCACATTATGGCATTTGGATTTGGGAACCTCATTCGATGATGTTTCAAAAGCTGTGGCAATTAAAACCTTTTCATCTGCCACTGAGCAGCATCTCGGTTCCTCCACTGCTTGGGTAACGACCCTGCGGGAGTTTGTCTGCACTGCACCTTGCAGGTTGGCTGTTACTGGCATTGAATCTGGCTTTGATTTATCAGCAGCATCGCAGGCTCCCAACAAATTAGTTCACACACTTTTTTTCAGAGGTTTTGGCCACCTGTGCTGAGTTACCACAGCTGGGGCCTTTCCCCTGGGTCTCTCTAGGCACTGATAAATAAGGATGTGTAGTTTTTAGTTGCTTGACAGGTGAAAGGGAAAAAAACCAACCCTACATCTATCAAATCTTTCAGTTTATGTGAAGATCTAGAATTGAAACTACATATAAGCAGAAAACAGAATTGTGAAAAAAAAATTAAATGCTGTCACTAACTGTAGTAATGATTTGGTATTGTCTGTGCCTTTAAAGTGCTGTTTTACGTACCAGACCTTACCCTGGTGCTCCTGAACTGGTGTCTGTATCGTGCTCTTTTCACAGGGTAAGCACTGCAAAAGTAGTGGATAGGGAGCAGTGCTTTTTGGTCGATGAGCTGCCTTGCTCTTCACAAAGGCCCAGATCTCGCCCCTAAGGCCTCGCCTATGTCCTTTGTTTCACTGACCCAGCAGGAGGACTGCAGCATAGGTGGACGTAAACCAAAGCCAGTGATTATACGCAGTCTCTTAACTGTGCGGAACTTCAACTTTCGCCCTAAACCAACTGTTGTTTGTATTTGAGAGAAGAAACTGCCCTGGACTCATGATGCTTTCTTTCCCTCCCTCCTATCCCTCATACAGTGCCACAGGCATTTCTCACGGAGACGTGGATGAAAACTTCTGGTGAACAATGGCTACTGATTTTTTTTTTTTACAGTTATTACTACAATAAAAACGTTTTTAACGCAGCTTTCTAACTAACTGTAAGAAGTTGTAATAAATGTTCTGCACAAAGATCAAAGGCTGTATAATTATAAATTAATAAAGCTGATTTTGAGCTGTCTCATCACTTCAGTCATGGGTGGTGAGCCCTGATGTGTTACTGATCCCGGAGGAGGCCCTTGCGTGGGGTGAGAGGCAGGACACAGCAGCGCAAAGAAAGGAATCGGTGTGTTCAGGCAGGCCGGCTTTGGCGCTGAATTCCTGAAGATCTTGATGGCTTTCCAAGCGGTGCTCCCCCCGCCAGCCCCTTCCCCCCAGCTGTGACAGACTGTAAGTCAAAGTAACCGTGTCGCAGGTACCGAAAAGAATTCAGTCGTCATCAGTTTTTTAAAAGCGCCCTGTGGAGGCCCCGGCTTGTGCCAGTCCAGAGAGCAGGGTGCGGCAGGACCAAGCTGACACGGCAGCGGAAACAAGCGTTTTATAAGCAGCCTTAACTCGTGTATCACCTTGTTGGTACGAACCAGCCCGGAATGGAGAGATTCAAATAAAAATGCTATTTAACTCATCTTTATTTAAGCTTTGTATTTTGTAGGTAGATTATAGGCAAGATCATTAAACTTTATTTACAGTATAAAATACAGTATTTTTTAAATCAGTGAAGTAATTTTGGGTGGCAGCATATGTTACAACTTGCACTGCATTTGAGGCTGCTCATCTTGACCCGACTGTAGGAACGTGAAGCCAAGTTTGACAGAATTTAGGGGCAAAAAGCCAAAGTTCCGGCATGTGAATTCTTTGCACGTTAAAACACGATGTACCAAAAATGCGACAGAAATAACCTTTGCTTTCAGCAATTAAGACAAAGAGTGATTTGGGGGCCAGTCTACTTTTACGTGCTGCTTAACTTGGCGTTGCAGCAATGCCGGCATTTACAGAATTTCTAAGCGACTCTGCCTGCTGGATGTGCAGAGTGGGGTGGGTAGCGCTTGTTGCATCATGCTGGCCTGGAACAACTCAATCACGTCACACTCGAAGCGGTCGCTGACTGACCACGCGGAAGCGTACGCCTACGGGGCCTCCTGTCCCCGCGCAGCAGCAAACGGGTGCTACTGAGCAAAACGGGTCTCGCTCCAGCGACGGAGCCCTAGAGCACAGAGATGCGCTAGCAGAGCGTAGCTGTAGGTCTGTTTTCAAATAAGCGTACACAAGTGTTGTCTATTATCTACAAATATTTATTTTAACACTTGGATGTAACTACAGGAAGCCCTTGGCACTGATAGAAAATATTGATCACTGTTAGGTTACAAAAATTTATACATAGCAAAATTTAATGCTCTTTACATAAAAATATTAGACTACTTAAACAAAACTTGAGAAACTCCCAGTAATAGCTACACTGAATTAGAAAAGAATTAGGCTTTAAGACACTGCCTCCGTTATTACCCTTATGCAAACACTGGGCTAGAACATCACCTGCATTGCTGTAGAAATGTCTCCTTCATGCAACAGGTAAGAACATACACTAGGCTATTTTGTCATATTTGCTCTACATTGGTCAACTTTGCCCCTTTTTTGAAACTGTCAAATTAGACTTCAATACTTAACAAAAAAAAATCATATTGGAAGTTAATACCTCCCCCCCCATGCCTTGTCTCTCAATACTGACTTGAAGAAATTTGTGCTTCCTTTGATTTATATTCAGCAGTCAAAACTATCACACCACATGTCGGCTTCACATGGGTATGACTTGAATATTTGCTTTTTTTTTTTCCCCAAATGACTGATGTATTTCACTTCTCCCCCCAACATTTATTTATATATATATATATCATATAGAACAAACACCAAATATACCATCACTAATACTCAAGATATCACTGAATGCTTCTGAAAAAAACATTAATTAGAAGGCAGACTTCTATAGGAAATGACTTTAAAATGGCACCAGTTTGTTTGTTTTCTGAACACCACGTTTTTCTTAATGTGCTAATTAATTTGTAAAAAGGAAAACACGTAAGCACTGACTATAAATTTGCTAAGCACCAAGATAGAGAAAGGTGGACATCCTGTATTCTGTTTTTATGGCTGTAATTTTTATTGTTCGTGTAAAACTCTGCAAACTTTCTCATCCGCTCATTTGAATTAGTCAGATCAGTGTCATTTTAATAAGGTAACACTTTTCACTTACTTAAAAAGTCGGATAATGGTCTCCTGCCACTATATAAATGCTAAGACATTTATAGAAAATAAATATTAAGGCAAAGCTGACATTTATTTTCAAAGAAGGGGATCATTATCCAGATCCGGGGATCTACATTCCATTAAATAGTTAGTTAATAAAAAGATTAAAACGTGGGGCATCTGCTCAACGCTCACGGGAGCACAGGAGCGTGAGCGCTCCGTCGTAAAAAAGCGTGGCACAGGAGTCGGGCGCTGTTCCCGTGGCCCACGGCAAGAGCGGGCAGAGACGGCCCCGTTGCAGCCGCGTTAACCGCTGCAACCGTGCTGTCGCCTAAGCGCGAGCCGTCAGAAACCCTCTCCGGCCGCAGTGCCGCTTGGTACGTGACCCGAGAGCGTAGGTCACACACCGCACGCGTGCCTTTGCCTAAGGTCTGCGCAGAGAGCTACTGCGGCTGGTTTGGAGCACCTGCCACGGTTGCGTGCAGGGCGGCGTGCTGTAGAACACGGCAAATACTAAGTACCAAAAGTCTCGGAGAAGGATAATTTGGTCGCTTATTGGGAAGTGTTGCCTTTTAAAATGCCTGGAATAAAACCTCCATTCTCTGTATGAAAGGATGGAAGATTACCCGTGGGAAGATTTCCCTATGAATGTGTTCCAGGAGCTGGAATGTGAAGCTTTTGCACTTCTCGCTAATTTTGTTTGGTAGACACACATCTGTACTGCAGAGCAGCTATTTGTTGATTTGTCAGAGCGACAGAATTCTTCTGCTGAATTACTGTGGCCAACATTTATGTGTAAGAATTGAGTTGCTCTTTTGACCGAGACTGGATATCCTGAAGCTCCTGCTCTTCTTTTGCTTTGATATCTTGGTAGGCCTGCATTTTGCTGGCATCCTTTAAGTAGGCCCAGTTAGAAGACAGTATCATGAGGAAGTGGATCTGGAAGAGAAGGGTGAGCATGATGGCTAGTGAGCATGTCAAGAGGCAAAGCAAGCTGCTAGTTAGATTAATAGACACTCTTTAAAATAACGACTGGGGGGGGCGGGGGGGGGAAGTTATTCTACGTTAATAAGCATTCTGTTATTAAAACAAGCACAGAGGCCGTTTTCAGAGATCTCTAGAATCTGGCATGCCAGTACTTCAGTTGGTTATTCACAATTCGGAGGAAGTTAGTATAACAGTAATAAAATGAGCTACAGAGTCGTACGGATCAATTAAAATGCAGAATGGGGGGAAGCAGGAGAAAAGTTTTGTACGTGGCAATTTATGTCGTCTGTAAACTACGAGGTGCTCAGAAGAACTGCTCGCTACGGTTGTGGTGTTCACACGTATCCAAGCCCAGATCCTGGTAATTCTTTTCCCCCAACAAGCAGATGAGAATTCCACCCTCCCCCTGGAAAAAGCCTGGAACTGTAAACAGTTTTATTTACGTGAACAAGGCTACATTAACATATTGAAAAATTAAACAACAAAACATGAGTCCAAAGCTAAGCAAAAGCATGCAACCTCTGGGTTAAGAAGCCTTAATCGTATATTTTTATAACTACATTTTAAACTTCCATTGCCCAACCTCAGGTGAAGAGTTGTGTGTCATACGGAGCAACTGGTTCTTTTTTTTTTAATCATTATTATTATTGTGTGGATTTTTTCTAGTTTGTGCATTCGTCTCTTCCCAACTTCTTTTCACCATACTTCACGCAAAAAATCTACATCTGAAAATACCGATTCACTTTTCTTTTTAACCCCAACAGTGTAAAGAGGTCTCTGTGATTTATGCATGGTTTTGCTTCACGCGCGGTCATACTTACAGTTTTGAGATCTGGCTACTGAGAAATCAGTTACTCAAGCGCACGCCATACCAGAACAGAGGCTGTTTATACGCTGTTTCTTACTAGTTCAGGGCCCGAAAGAAAGAATGTGATTGTTTTACGCAGAGCTAACGCAAGGATGTATTTCCTTCCAGAGAGAGCATGATTTGGCAATCACTTGAAAATGAAGTAAATGAAAGAAATCGACTCCATCATCTGTGCGCTGGAAATACAAGCCAACCAATTCATAACACCTGGGCTTCCGAGTTCTGCCAGAAGAGGCTGGCACTACTTTACTCTTCCTTTTCTCTTGTACCGTACGTATTTTGCACGCTCGGGGGGGGTCGCATTTGGTGTTCAGGATGAGGAATAAGTTAGCAATTCTGACCCTGAACTGTTCCAGTATTTCTTCTAAGAGATGCCTGCTAGCAATGGAAACATCCCCATCTTCAGCAGGATGATTTATAAACACCCCTACAGTAACTGAATCCTCTCGACATGACAGCATAGCCAGATCTCATCCACATCAGAGTTCATATACAAGAAGTCATTTTATTAATCTGATGAGCTAAATGATGCTTACTGAAGCTATTTACAATTACTGTAACAAAATTCGGAAAGCTAGACTTTCAGCCTAGGGTGTCAGTGGTATTTCAAGCTACGCAATGCAGCTCTGTACTGGGCTTATACAATCTAGAATTTAGTGCAGCAATCTTCCCGACTCTTAAACTTCAAAACAGCATAGTTATATGTAGTAGCCATCATGTAGATCAGCTGGTGGAAGAGAACAAAATACAGGAGAGTAAGATACAACAAGGTGCCAGCTCAAGCCCGTTTGGGCAACTGTCGATACTTTTACAACAGACGTTATTCTGAGCTTCTTCCAGGGTGAAGATGCAAGGTAAATAGCTCGCCGTTTATCCGGAGAGGCTACAGACCTACGTACCGCCCCCCTAAGGCTATTTCGGCAACCGACAGCGAGTATTACACCCGGATTTGGCTGACAGGAGGGTCGGAGCTGGCAGCTAGGGGAAGCGCTACACATATGAAGCAAGTCATCTTGTTAACGTCCCTTTTTCCAGCTGCTCCCTGTAATTGGCATTGCGGAGTTGCACTAGTCAAACTGCCTGGGTCCAGACAGGAAAACCAAGAGGTTACAGCGGTTGATCAAATACACTACAAAATTGAAAATCAATAGTGGACGTCACACCAGAAACAGTGGGCAGAAGTAGGCCTTTCAAAGGACGTGCAAAGAATTTTATCCTAAGGATGGGCTAAGTGCGTTAAGATGACTTCTTAAAGCAAACGTTCAGGACCTGCTGACCTGGAAGGACCAAACCACAGCAGCAAACAACGGTGATTACAGCTCGCCCTCCTCAATGTCTAGTATCGCTACTTTTAAGGTACGCAAAATTTAATCTTAAAGCATCTTAAGCCTGAAAGGAACATGTTACACAATAAAACAACAAAAAATACTACCCACCAATGCTATGACAGTGGCACCAGCTCCAGCACAAGCCACAATGAACAGGTGGTAAGACATGTAGAACTAGAGGAAAAAATACGTTAAAAACATTGAGGTAATTGAGGACAGCATAAAAATGCATTTCAACTGTTCTCTAGAACAAGGATAATAAAACCATCTTCATAGCAAGGTATTTAAAGCTTTAGAAAATAAAAATTTTCTGAAAAAAATTGCATTTTTTAGATGACCTAACAGAATAATTTCAGTGTTGTGTTCAAATCAATCTCTTCATACTGCTAGTATTAGTTTTCTCCAAAAGCTTCCACCAAGTTATTTATTACACGGTGCCCGAGCGACCTGCAGGCAAAAGCTGCGCACAGGTTACGTTTCTGTACCTCGTTCGTGTTGCAGATGTTCTCTAAAATCGGGCCACAGGCTTTGCCAGGCACAGCATTCCAAGGGATAATACCTGAAATACCACAGCAAAAGAAACCACTGATTTTAGCAGTCAACACACGCTTTCTGTTCCCCTCTCGTCTTTCCCGCCCACTCGCCAGTTGTGTTCCCATTCTGGGCATCCGCGCGTTGACCAGTACAGCTTTGAGTTGGCGGGAGGAATTAAAACAACTCACTCAAGTTGCGCTTGCTCCCTATACCGAGGCTTGCCGCCAAGATACGTTCTCAGATGTGGTTTTCCCATATGGCAGCCAAATGGTTGGTTGGGTTTTTGCACTTCGGGTCCAGCCGCATACTGCCTACTCCCCCACTCAGCTCTGAAAGGGATCATCTGCATCTCAGAGGTACTTGGCACCTTTCAGGATAGCACTTAAGCTTAAGTTCTACTTGAACAAGTAACTGCTGCATGGGAGTGCGAATATGGAGCTAGGGGGAAGAACTACAGAAGGATTTTTCGCTGTTTTGGTTCCAGTAGGTAAAAAAGCGCTACGCGAACACCGCTAAAAGAAAATCCAGTCTGCCGCAGGTCACGTACTCGCAATTACTTTTCTTACACGACTGAAAATCTGAAAAGTCGACAGGATCTAGAAGGTTTAAAATAACCTAAACTTTTCGGCCGGTAACAGATGTAAAGCTTAATCAAAAGCCTTTTGAAACAGAAGAAAACCAGTTTGCCTCCTCCATATAACTCACATTTCAAACTCAGCTGGTTGGAATTAGTAACTCTAAGGGGCAGGTCACCGAAATTACCTCAGGATGGTATGGCTTCCAAAAAGATTTTATAGGACTTACTTCAAAGCCAGCTTCTTCTCTGCAATTGCAATATACCCTTGAAGCCTTTTAGCTACCGCTTCCACCCAAAAATGTGAGGACAGTTCGGTGACACGTGCCATCTGTCAAGGAGCTGCTCTGCCCCATCACTCATGGAAACCCAAGTGACCGTACCCATCAGAGCAACGGCGCCGCCCTACGCGGCGCTCGTACAGCTGCGAAACAACGGGGAGGAGCAGAGAAGCGGAGGAGCACATCTTTCCCCTGCACTCCTAGGCTTTGCTGCTGACAAAAACGTCTTCCCAGCCTCTTGCTGGCAGTTGCTAAAATAGGATGCAAACATTTAACTGATTTAGGACTTCTTGCAGCCCAGCTGGGAGAGCAAACCCAAGCTTTCTTACTTTTTCAACTCTGAATCCGTTTCCTCAGCTTTGAATGACTTAGTCCAAAGAAAGAAACATTCCTAGAAATTGCTCACTGAAATGAAGCCCAAAATAATGGTGACAAAAGCTCTTCTGCACAAAGGAAGCCGAAAAGATTAACTTCAGGAAAAACTCACCTTAAGGAATTAATTACTTGAAAAGCCTCACCCTATTTTAAGCTACTGCCCCACTCCTCCGCTACCTGCGCCCCCCTCGGATTTCTGTGTGTCATCAGAAAGCAGAATTAATTCATTAATAGTCAAGGCAGACTCTTGATCGCAGGTTTTTGGCCTTCTAACTGGAAGTAATTGTTAGAGCAAAGTTCAGGTGTTAACTTCACATTTACGTGTAAAACCAGCTTTTCGAAAGGAAAGAATATATGCATATGGAGGTTCAAAATGCAGAATCTGGTTATCTGTTTCTCGGCGCTGTTTCTAAGCAGTTTATTTTGAGGCCGATCTATTTTTAAACCTAATATTATAGTATTGGAAACTGCTACAAAATCATTTGAGGTAAATGACTTGCCAGTTCAGTTAAATTGATTGCATCTGGAAAGAGATCAGTGTAATCTGAATTAATTAGAAAAGTAATAGCACATTTAGAGATACAAGATGCTTTTGCATTTGGTTCATTTGATAAGGCTGAGACGAACCTACTGAAGACAGGCCAAGGAGCAAGGATAAAGCATTTAATCAGGAATAAAATGAGTACCGTATTGCCTGATATCCACGCAGATCTGGTCCCCTGGAACTGTCACGTTTGTCTGAAGGGATCTGATGACTTCACAAGTTGACCATATGTTATAGAACATAAAGACAGGCACAGCAGAGAAGCCAAAGACCCCAAGCCAGGCCACTCCAAGCACATAGGTGAGGAAAACAAACTGGGCAGAGAAAACACAAGCACTTCAAGTTTATCCATTGAAAAGACTACTTGAATTTTTCCTTAAAAGTGCTTCAAAATAATCTTTAAGCATGCTTTCAGAAATCAAGTAATAAAACATTTGTTTTTCAAGCACAAATAAAGTCCGTATTCTCGTCGCTTACAAACACTTTGGTAGTTTAAGTGCTACCGAGAAAGTAATTCAGACTTTTCCTTTTCCATCAGCCTGCTTGAGTGAACAGCTTGCCCTCCTGAAAGAGCTATCCATTAATTTCTCAAGACTCTCAGCTAAGCAGGGGTGCTGGCTGTAGGCTAAAACCAATAAAACTCGAATAAAAATCAATTTACGGAGTTTTTTTATAATTAACTGTACCATACTAGCACTTCTATACAACTTGCAAATCAAAACAGTAGAGTGAATCGATGTTCACAGAGCTCCCCCATACTCCCTGATGTATTGAAATCAATTTTGAATGTAACATTTGAGAATATCTCTTCTTGAAAACATACCACAGCCGTTACGGCAGATCAGAAAGATTCAGTTGATCTAACAGACATTGCCAGGAAGAAAATTAGTTACCTCACCTTAACCTTAGGAAATCACGGATTTTCCATTGACATTTGCTGGTTTGTGTTTGCTCTTTTTTAAAAAAAAAAATTATTATATGCATTTTCTTTGGTAAGATTATAAGGTTAAGGCACTCGTTGCTTTGGAAATCTCCAGCTTCCCTCTCCCATTGGACCTCTCCCCTCTTCCCTCCTCCTCTTCTAGGTTTTATGGTGAAACAGTAGCTCTGGCATCAGCTCCTAACTCCCTCCTCCTGGCAAGGCTAAGATTTGGAACCTACTTGGAAGGCAGGGGAGTGCTGCGACACCTTGTGTGTTCCCTTTTCGCTGTTATTTACCTGCAGGTGGACTGGAAAGGCTCTACTTCCAGTAAAGCACTGATGCTGCGCTATCTCACTTGAAACTTGTGTGCCAGCGAAGAACAGCAAGGATGGGAACGGCTCTGAGGGGGGGGTTGTCTCAGCCTGACCCGGAACTGACAGACTGAACTAACGCGGCAGCGGCGGAGGTTTGCATCCTCACAGGGGTTTGCCCAGACTCACTGAACAACACTGCAAACGTTGAGCAATTGTTTAGATTTTATGGTGACTGAAGCGCGCGGGGACGTGGAAGTGCTTGCAAAACTAAGGCCCATAAAAAAACCCAGCTCGCCTTTAGTTTATACACAACAGAACTGAACTGCCCTGCCGCGGAGTAGGCAGTGCTGTACGCCAGACCCGCGTGTTTCGTGCGAGAATTGAGAAGCTTCTCTTTTGGATTTTGGTAAGGAGCAAGTGGAACAGTTCAAAGGATTTCTGCAGATACACTAGACTTAAAAATGTGGTTTTGCATACGCATATGTGGAAGTCTGCGCGAGAGGAAGCACACAAAGCTTTGCGCTCCTAAAATAGCCAGGAAAACACACTCACTCTCACATTTAATGCGATAAACTGTGGGAAATGGCTATTCGGCATTACCATAGCCAACACAAATAATTTAGGAAAGTTGGAAGTGTGTCTTCTGTAATAACCTTATGCAAGATGGTAATGTAACGGAAGAAGTAGTAGAGGAGCTCTTGACCAAAAAGGCCGTACCCAGCTGCAGCCACTAGTCTGTTAAGACATCAGATCTCCTTGCAAACCTTGTTCCAACCTTGGTGTTTTAAGCAGCTCTACCACTACACACCAGTGTACAGGCATTTTTACGCCATGACTTGTCACCACTAACCACTGATGTGTCTTACCAGAGCCCCAAGCCATCACTCAGCTGCTAAATTCTCTCCTTCATTGTGTGGACAAATATAGGCAAACATGAAAACAAGTTTTTCTGTCATATTTCCATGTGTCACGCTGGTATTTGTATAAGCAGCTGGCAATCATGTGCCTGCAACTACTCAACAGCACAAGCAATTGTCAGCACTAATGAGATACAGGTATGTGTATATTTCTACTGTATTCTGGATCTTTGGAAAACATTGCTTTAGATCTGGTTTTGCTCCTCAGCGAAGATCATACTTGTTAGAAAAAGAGGGAGCGAATAGCAGCTTAACTGGAAAATGATCGGATGTCTTATTTTATTAGCTCTTGAAAAATTCAGTAAGTATCCAACGGCACAGTGGAAAATTGTTAACCCTCTTGAAAATAAACATGCGTCTTCTGTGTATTTAACCAGCTGAAAGTACATATTTTTAAAGTACAGGATATAGATTGTATATTAAAATGCAACAATCACATCAAAAGCCTCTTCTCTCTTCACCCACACTTTCCCGTGGGCGATCTGTCATACTGCTTAGCTTCCTCCATAACTACGAGCTTTGAATTCAGATTTTCAGAAATAGCTTTGAAATCCTGTCTCAGAAATACAGTTATGCTTCTGTTCTTGCAGAGTGCACCTTAGGGGGCAACGTGGGTGAGAATCTGAAGTTTTATTTTTAGTTAAACTTTGTTTAAAATTTTTTTCAAATACAGATGTATACTGAAGGGAAGATGCCTTGTAACTTTACGGCTTTAAGTGTTTCGGCTTTGCAAAAAAGACTCACTGTTATATCTGCGTGCCTTCTGCCGTCTGCAAAAGCAAGACAGCAATATTTCATTCATGTGCAAAGATGTTCTGAAGCTTCATTCATTACTGTTTGTCTGAAGGATCCAGACATCCTCAAGCAGAACTACTATGGAAGTCAGAGGAATTACAGTTTGTTACTTAAATAGCTCTGCGAACCACAGCCATTTTACAGTCTGCCATTAAGCAGCACTAGCGTGCTCCATGTTTAAAAGCACAAATCTCCTTTTGTCTCGCACTGAGTG
Organism: Phalacrocorax carbo; assembly: GCF_963921805.1. Classification (NCBI taxonomy): domain Eukaryota; kingdom Metazoa; phylum Chordata; class Aves; order Suliformes; family Phalacrocoracidae; genus Phalacrocorax; species Phalacrocorax carbo. The sequence continues at coordinate 135,299,337 of NC_087513.1, read as the reverse complement.
TTTTGAAGTTCGCAGTCTCCATCAACTTAGTTTAGACCAGTGGGTTCAGCTTTATGATGGGGGAGGCCACAGTAGCACCCCGTCAGTCCACCTGCTGAACCTGGATTTGATGAAGCATCCTCGAAGCCCAAAGAAGGACCAGCGACAGGGATTGTCTATAACCACCCATAAAGAGTTAAACAAACAGCAATACACTGTTGTTCAAAATATAATGCTGTCCAAAAATACAGGCGTCAAACCGAGCCCAACAGGTTTTAGCAAGCGAAGACGACTCTTCCCATTTCTGCTGCTACTCACCATTCCACTGATGCAGCGGCCACAGGCTGTCGTTTTGAACTCTCCATGCAGCTCCTTCACAGCACTTGTTGTATAAAAACCTTCTGCCAAAAGGATTATTCCATATAAGAAGAAAAATGATGCAATGCCATAAATTACATACTGCATTAGCTGTATTCTAAAATGGAAAAGAAAAAAGATATAATTACATTTCAGTCCTATTAAAACAAAGTCAGTCCCCCTAAATCATGAAAGGTATGAGATAAGTCCTTTTCTAGAAATACAGTTCAAGGTTCCTTAATGCATTTTAAGCAAGCAGGCTGCAGGAGAGTGCCGATACAACTCTCCTGCTTCTACAGGTAAGCAACACTGATGTGCATTAGTCTTGTATCTGCTCCAGCATCCCCTGTTTGTGCTGCAGTTCTTACACTGACTGGTATTAGTCACCATCTTGAAGCCACAATTTCATGCCTTCACTATGCAGATTTTTTTTTTTTTTTCCCCGTGACCGATCCTGACACCTAACTCGGGGAATGTCTGACAGGGACAATGTAGGGCTTTGAAATGGCAAAGGCTGGAGCTGAACTACCAGGCTCCGTGGTGATTCCTTTGGCTTAGGGAAAGGAAGCAGTGCCTGAAATGCACCATTTCCCTCTGTAAAATCCAGTTAATGTGTGTTCGCAAAAATTTGCAAGTTCAGTGATGCTTCTGATACAAAACTCAGCAAGCATGCAGTGACTTCTCCTGAGGAATGCTTTGCTCTACAGCCCAGAAGGGTACTTCCAAGTGAGCAGGTAGTTTCAGTGCCTTAAGTCACAGCAGTGTGGAGCTCCCCAAAATGTAATTAAATTAAAAAAAAAAAAAAAGAAACAAAAAACAAACCACCAACAACAATGACCAAAAAAAAAAAACCAAACCTGAAAAAATTATTTAGGAAATACTTCCATTTCAGATACTCTGGAACCATCCAGAGGAAGTAGATTGCATGGCACATGGCATATTCGCTCAGATACGATTTGAGAAGGTTCTCAATTCCTTAAAAATCTACCCTCTGCAATGACACACTCGTGGGGTTTTTTGATTCTGACTAGAATAGGTAAACGGAAAGAATAATTTCTGTGTATTATCAATCAGATTCAGTATCTGAACTTGATTGTTTTGGAAGACCAGAATGCCATATCTTTCATACGACATTTCCTCTGGTCTCCAAAAGTAATACTTAGTTATTAGCACAACTTCTCAGAACTTACGCCTTCTTAAAAGTAATTTGATTGTTGGGATGGTTCTGGATGAAGCTATTCACAGAACAGAGAGGTTAATTTTATACATCCATACTGCCAGTTTTCTAAGGATAAATATATTTTTCCTCGAATGGTTTTTAAAATACTTACCACTCTCTACTAAGTAGCTACTAGCATACATGTACATCTCCAAGGAGCATCGGTATGTTTTAGCTTAATGTAAAGAAAACTGATTGCTACCATTTATATAGTTAATATGTTATCCAGACAGATAGCACATCTCTTGTATCAAAATAGAATATTGCTCATTTAAAAGTACATGTGGGAAGTGTTATGTTTATTTTCAAAACTGATTAAAAATAACAGGATACATCTGTTGCACCTGTGCTCTAAAGCATGAAAAAAATTAAGTCAGTGTTTGAGAGAGAATAGAATTCATTTCACTGTCATTAATAGTCTAGGAAGAACTTGATTCATATGCTGACTCTGACTTGACAAGAAACATCAATAATTTTCCAAAATTTAAAACTTTTCACCTGCTATGGCTACCTTTGCAATTTCTTCTATTTTGCTCAAACAAAGACTGATACAAGCACGAGGGCGCTTTGTTAGTCGGTCACTGAAGCGTAGCCGCTTAGTTTCTTGCGAAGTTTTGTGGGTCGTTGGCCAAACAGGCCAAGCCCAGGCCCAGTCAGTATCCCACCACCAGTGAGCAGCTGTCACGAATCACAACTCAGGCAAAATTCCTCAATGCCGCTAGACAAAAGCCTTTCAAAGCCTGGTGGTCCAGCTGGAGAGGCTGCATAAGGCCCAGCGCGTTGGGAGCGCCGGCCCAGAGCCTGAGCCCCGTGCATCCCTTGGCACCGAGGGTAATGAGAGGCTCGTGCCAGCGGGGCTGGCCTTCCTCTTGTATCACAGAGGAGCCTCGGGAACACAAAAGCCCCAAATATTTCACCAGTGGTTACTTCCAAAGGCTACGGTCACAGAGACAAACATTTAAGCTCTTTCCAGTCTTTCCTCTCTTTCTTTTCTTGTTTGTACAATACTTGCCACCTTCTGAGGGGGTGATGGACCGAGCAATGCTTCCCAGTTATTTGTGTCACTAAAATAACTTTGTAACACTAAATCTACCCTCTTTCAGATAGAAACTGTTGCCCCTTGTCCTGCAACTACAGGACTTGGTAAAAAGTCTAACTCCATTTTTACTGTCCCCCCTTTATACATTTGAAGGCTGCAATGAGTTCTCCCCGGAGCCTTCTCTTTTCCTGGCTGAACAAGCCCAACTCTCTCACCCTATCCTCATAGAAAACATGCCGGCCATACTTCTTTTGATGCAGCCCAGGATATGGGTGGCTTTCTGGGCTGCAAGCACACATTGCCAGCTTGTGCCCAGCTTTTTATCCACCAGTACCCTCAAGTCCTTCTCCGCAGCGCTGCTCTCAATCCCTTCAACCGCTGGCCTGTATTTGTGCTTGGCATTGTCCCAACCCAGGTGCAGGACCTTGCACTTGGCCTTGCTGAACTTCATTAGGTTCATATTGGCACACTCCTCAAGTCTGTCAAGGTCCCTCTGGATGGCATCCCTTCCCTGCAGCGTGTCAACTGCACCACCCAGCTTGGTGTCATTGGCAAGCTTGCTGAGGGTGCAATCCATCCCACTGTCTTCATCACTGATGAAGGTATTAAATAGTACTGGTCCCAATACAAACAGATTAAACAGGATACACACTCTGGTTCTTTTGTGTGTAAACACCAAAAATCCATTGAGTGCTGGTGGACAAACAAGCAGCTAATACTCAGGGATGGAGACTGGAGTTTGAATGCATCTCTACTCATTTGGCATGAGGGTGTTACGAAGGATAATAGAAATGGGAGGCATACTTACACTTCACTCAGCAAAGCATGGTCGCTGGCAGTCGTGGAGAAGTGCTGCTCGAGGATAGACACGGTTCCTGTGAGCGCCACGTGGCCGCAGCCACAAAACAATGCTACCCCCGAGAAGCAGAGAATGGTTGCCACGAGCGAAGCATATGGCACTCCTCCTAGGCACTTAATGCAACATTCAAAGCAACCTAAGCAGAAGAGAGAAAGCAAAAGAAATGTTATGAGCAAAAAGCAAATTGTGAGGAAAAGAATATCCATCCTCCACTTGGTAAAAGCCATAGGGACTAAAAGGCATTGACACGCTAAGCAAAAATCTATAGGTGGTGCAAGACAGCATCACCCTCTAAAGCAGTGACCTACAGATCTGTTGGTATGGACTCAAAGCCCAGAAAGTAGGCTGAGTGCTCCTATCTTTACAGGATCAGGAGGAGATCGATGAAACAGCCTATGAAATGGGGGGGATCACTTGCCTGAAGTGATGCATTGCGATTCGGCTGCTCATACAGAGCTCACCATGTTTCAGCACTACCGATACTAAGGGCAGGAGCACTAGCTACACGCTGGCACCATTCAGGAAGCCAGAAAAGCAAATGCTCAAGACCATGAAGTCTTCTGGAAAAGTAAGATACTTTGCACTTTCATTGGAAGAGGAACACAAAACTTAACTGCCCTACACTCTCCCATGACTCCTGAGTATCTTTTTGTATAAAACCATATAAGGTTATAGGGATATAGATATTCTAACAACAGAAAAATTGAATGAGGGCCAAAGAGTAACAATTTTTATCAAGAGCGGTGAGATGAAGCTGTATTACACAGACAATATATTTCCAGCTTTATAAGATACACTGGATTTACAGTGATTCCCCAAATACAGTCTAGAGTAGCATAATCACAGTTTTAATGAAATGTATTGCTTAAGCGGTCTGAGTTAATAAAACACGTAACTGCTGCTCTACAAACACTGTAATAAGGAGGTTGCAGCTGAATTACCAGGTCCCTCCCAACTGCGTGGCCTGAAAATCCATCTGCTTGCAGAGCTGGGAAATGTAAATCGGAAACAAACACAGCTTTTAACTGTGCTGTAATGGTAATGGCAATCCATACCAATTCATTACTTCAGGGTGATGGCATTAAGCTGTCTCCATCAATGTGCATTTCATACAACTGCGCAAAACACAAACCATTAAGACAACGCTTAATGGAGCGACCAGGATTGCATGTCGCAGGAACAGCCCGCTGCTTCTACGGGAAGGCGCTAAATGGACAAAGCATTTGAAGGCAGGGAGACAGCTGGCAAATGAGTACATCACATCATGTCTCCCCACCCCAAAAATTCCTCACAAAAATCAGCAAGTCTCTATCCACCACACAAGGCAAGTTTATTTTTATCCCCCTCCCTGTCCCACTAATGAATGCATTGCAGAGCAAGCACTTCCGTGAAGCACTGGGGAATAATATGCATCCGATAATTGAAAGCTTTCCCATTTCATAAGTGGGAAACTCTTCTTTTAGAGAGTCACTAGCAAGTGTCCTAGTCAGGTTTAAGCAGCTATCACCACCAAAATGACTTATGAAATGCCACTTCGCTAACCGCGGACAAGATTTAATTGTGCAGACACAAGCCTGGGAAGTTTTTATAGTCAAGCCCACAGCTGGAGTCCACTCAGTGGGAACTATCTTCACGACAAAGATACTGCCAAATGAACAAACACTGCAGCTTAGTACTGACAGGGCAAACAAAATCCAAATGCACACTATCAGAGAAAATCACCTCTGGGTTTCAGTTTATCACAGAGGTCCAGAGTCAAGTTCAGACATCAGACCCTGCAGAGCACTCCTCTGCTCTGGCGAATCTGCCCGAGCGCAGCTCACAAGCCACAGCAGTCATATACGTGAGGCTGACTCGCCTCCGCAGCATCTGCTCCCGGATCAGGCACAAACCTCTGAGAGTTAATCCAAGAAATGCTTGTACCTGGCACAGGATTTGCAGTGAAGGATCATCCAAGAGTAACCATGCTCCGATCCAGCAGGCAACGCTCAATGCACATGCAGCCATAGCCCAGCAAAAACCAAATGGCCTTTTGGGCCACACTCCTAGAGGAGAAGGTGACTGAATGCTCGATCATTCCTTGGTGTGGAGGAGGTTGATCACCTCATCATGCTGATCGACCGACTGCTTCGCAGAAGGATCTCATCAAAGATAGGAAATAAAAACAGCTGGAAGCAAAGCCAAGGGGCTGACAAGGTCCAAAAGACCTTCAGAAAATGGGAGCAGCCTGCTTGACAAACTAAAAATTGGTGTAGGCCCAGGATTGATGATTAACACTCCTCAACTAGGTACTCGTCCTCCCCATACCCGACGCTGCAGAGCTGGCTTTCCAGGCCACTGGCAGAACATTCGCGCTGGAGAGTTTGTTGGATCCCTTACCCAAACACATGACAATATCTGCCACTAATCCACAGACCCTCGAACACAAGCCAACAGTGGCAAACCCCCTCCCACCTCCCAGCAACTGGCAGCTGCACACAGCATCTCTGTGGCCATACTCTCAATGTCTTCTTCTACAGCTCAAGTAAAAAGGCATCACAATATTTGGGTGGCCTTCATTTTATCAGGGAAGACCACAGCCAAGGGATGCCCTAAGGGGTGTCTAGAGCAACCACGCTATTTTAAGCAAGGCAAAGGAAACTGCCTAAATGTGGAACTGTAGCAACCACTCACCTTTGTACCAAGACTAAAGCAGGAAGCAGAGGGACTTCAGTTCACAGGGAAATAGCACACTGTCAGCTTGCAAGCACAGGAAGCATCCCAAACCGGCATGTTTCCAAGACACGGCACCCGTCCATACAGAGTCATTTTGCACCCAAATTGACAGCAGAGCTGCACAGCCTCCTGTCAAAGGGTAAAAAACTGCAGGACACAACCTCATCATGGTGCTGGGGCTGCCAGACACCCTTCAGATCCCACTGTGAACACTCTTTATGAGCAGCTTAAATCCATGCCTCGGCCTGAGCAATACAGCCCGTTTCATGATTTTGTTTTAAAGCAAGCCTAAAGCAGTACTGCCAAGAGCTACTTTCAAAAACAGCTGAAATTTGAAGCTCATCAAGCACTAAGGTATGCCACCAAGCTTCCCAAACAAGTGCTGAAGCAAATCAGAGGATTTCTGAAAAGAAAAAAAAAAGCTTTCCAGGAAACCTGCTTTCTCTGTAACCTCTAGTCAGCAGGTATCTTCACAGAGTACAACTGAAAACCCACGTTCACAGAATAACTTGCTAACACACCGATGACAACTGCAGGCTGAAGGCCTGTGAACTCAAGCTGACAACAAAAAAAGAGTAGTATTAAAGTAAGTTTAGTTCCAATTTTCTGCTAGTTTTTACTTTCCATACAGCCAACACACTGAACTTTTCAGCTGTATATCTGCTTCCAAACACAACAGCATAAACCGATTTAAATATGAAACTGTACAGCACAAACACACATCACTGCAGCTCCCCTTTCAATGGCCATTTTGTGCAAAGCATCACTAGAACCTTTTGTGCAACTCAGCAGAATAAAAACATTTTTTGTCCTCAGGCTGGCGAGCAGCAGTTGCCATGGAGGCAGGTTAATAACAGCCCAATGATTTGCCCAGAGCTGCCTGTGATCTTGGCTACAGATTTAACACACTCTCAGGAGGCCAGCTAAAACAAGGACCGAGATTATTCTCTAGGGAATGAATGCTATTAAACACACACACACAAATATTCTTGCTAAAGGACAAAAATAAAAAGAAGAGAAAAAGCAGGAACTGGCTATTCTTTTAATCTCCTGGAAACTATCAGTAACAGGAAATTGGTAAAGGATGGACGTACATATGTACACAAATTGGCAATTGGTTGCTTAATGTATGATGAACAATTATACAATCTACCCAGCAGTGCACAAGCTATTGCATATATGCAGGGGCTTAGCCATTCAATTTCCGATGTCAGATGGCAATTGTGTGGCTAAACCTTCTTTGGTACTTTAAGTATGGCTTTAAGATTTAAACTCGGAAAAGCAAGGTAATGCAGAATTAGTGGAAAGCAGTCTTTCAAAAAAAAAAAAAAGCAAAAGCAATTCTCAGACTCTAACTCATCCTACTAAGGTCAAGATGGAGTAGAACGACAAAAATCTGTGCTTTGGAAATGACAAAGACAATGCAATGGGATGTCTTGAGCATTCCCAGGGCTTGCTCTAGGAAGTTCACACATCAGCTCTTGAAGTCCAGACTTTAAAAGCTGAGACGGACACACGTTCACAAAGGTGTCCCACAAAGCAAAGCACAGAAAACATGATGTAAGGGAAGAGTGTCCACACCTCCTGGACAGAAAACCAGCCTGTCCTCTAATGTCCCAAACTCCTCATAGGTTGAACTAGTGCTTCAGTGTATCTCAGGTACGAACCATTGATCCCATAGTCAAAGTCACTATGGAACAAAAACCCAAGGAACAAAGAAAACCTGAAAGGAGGTCTGAAAAGCTCTCAGTTTCAGGAAGCTAAACCTCCAGGCTCCCATGGCCATTTTCTGAGTTAGTTCCCACTCTCTTTTCCTTAAAAGTTTCCTTTCTTCCCCTCCCATAAATCTGTCTTGCTGTTCTGAAAGATGAAGCAATGGGCACCATCCTTCCTCATCACTTACTTCCGGCAATTGCGTAATGCATTTTTAGAAATCCTGGCATGCCGGACACCTCTCCAGTCAATACATGGTAGAAATTACATGGCGTGCTCCACCGCAGAACACATCCATGGGAGCCTGGTGTTGGGAACATTACGCCCAGTTCACAAATAAACGTTAGAGGAGAACTCGATACTTAACGCTCACTGCCTGTTTCCCCAGTGCTGAAGATTACCCAATACCAAGCATGCATAATACCGCTGGTGTCCTAAAGCACCATGGATCTTTATCAGAAAATGAACTTCATGTCAATGAAAGCAAATGCCAATTTTACTTTCTGCCACCTACCGTATTTTTTAAAATCTCCATTCTGAATGGTTTATGCATGCCAAGATGTACATTTTCATACCTTACAGCATAACTGACAGCTACAGGGAAAGCAGTGAAGGATACGGGAATACACTAATACCTCAGAAGCAAAAATGGAATTTACCTCCTTCTTCCCCCTGTGAGAATAAGCCAGTACCTGGGAATAAGATAACTTTACTTCTCATATCTATCACCCACACCAGCAGCCAAGGGTCAGTGGCACCAGTACAGTAAGATAAAACATTTAATCTTACAAAGGTAAGTTTAAAGCATGTGACAAATTTCTCTCCGCACATTAATAGGGGCACTAAAATAAAAAGGCTGTGCATTAAATCACTTGGAGGTCTTTGTTGAAGCTCTATCCTTACCTATTCATGTTCATCTTCAATTTTGCTGATTTACAAAACATGACACAAAGCTAAAACCTCAATTATTAGTTACAGTAAGTGCTCGCTCACCACGTTTTTGGATTAAGTACGTTAAACAGACTAAATAAGTGATGAGCTCAAATAGAGAAAATACATTATTTTCCTCCCTCAAACCTCTTAAAGCTCTTCCACAGAAAACTTCCTTTCAAGTTCAACCTTTCCTAATTTTGCCTTTTTGTCCTCCCCAAATCAAAAGTTGTGAAATTAACTTCTATTGAAAGCGAACTCTTCATGAGAGCCAGAAAACTTCAGCCAGCACAGTATCTGTGCTGGAGATGTGACCTTTGGAGACCACCATCAGGACTGCCACCAAGGATCAGACCTAAAATCCAGCAAGATCACCACTCTCACCTTTCACAGTGGCTAGCACAAGGTGCTTCACTCAAGTGAAACGCAGGGAGAGCTAGGGTAGTCTGATCCATCTGGTCAGTCTCATCCCAACCTCTACTGTTCAAGAGCTACTCAAAGGACAAGTAGCTCCTTCCTGAAGGTTATCAATATTAATTGCAACTTCTCCAGACATTCTTGATATATGTATGAGATACGTGGTTTCAGCACTATCATGCAGATAGTTCCCTTCTTCTAAGAAGGTATTTATTCTGTTATTAGTTTTAAACCTGCCATATTTAGACTTCATTAGATGCTTCCATATTCTTTTGTAGCAGAGAACTAAAAAACCTTGCTCATGCCTCCCGTGCTGGAACCAGCGCAGACAAACCAGGAGAACTGCTTCCAGCACACTAAGAGCAAGCATCTCACAGCCTAGAAGCACCATTAGCAGACTCCTTTTTAAATCTATGAAGTACTGAGTATCTCTGTGGTACTGTAAGAGTGATGATGATAAGCTGCCCCTGAATACTTCAGCAAAAATATAGTAAGCATAAGTTTAAAATCAAGCACATTTTTTGCTAACATGATTAACAAAAAAACCCCAAAAACCAAAAACCCCACACCCAAAAAAACCCCAATAAACCCAAACACCCTTGCAGAGGTTATCAATGTTCATCAAGAGCAAAAGCTAAATATTCTTCCTTTCACTAAAGATAACATGACATTCAAATTGGAGAAAGGGCTGTTTCACTAAGGCAAGATTTGTCTCTTCTGGATGCTGTTAAATGACACAGAGGACTCTAAGAACAGACAGCACTAAACATAACCCCCTTTTTTCTTCAAATCTCAGGCCCAAACCAGCACTTCTTATAGAAAAAAAAATTGCATTCCCACTGCAGGAATCAAACCTATTTCACGCAAGCACAGATGATCTGAATGGTCTTTCACAGGCCTGATCTAATTTCTCTTCTTCAGATTTATTGAAATACACACACTCCCCCATCTACATCATTCCCAGCCTCTGCAAGGCTCATTAAGCTCACAGGTGCTCTGAAGGCATCTTTTTCAGACCCTGCAACCTATGAAATGTGAATCTCTACACCCATGCTTATTGCAAGCGCCCATCCCAGGCGCCTGCTGTGTGAGAGCAAGGGGTCAGACCTGCAGGGGAAGAACGCTGCTGCCCCATGAGACAGTGGGACAAGAGAATTGCTCTTGTCCAGCTTTATTGCTCTTGGGCAAAGGTCAGGTAGAACTTTGCTTATTTTAATTCATGTCTTCTCTGCTTTACTTTTGGCCTACAAAACAGTGGAAGACACAGCAGAAGAAAAATGCCTGATTTATATTTTGGAAAAGGCCTTTCTTCAAACAGGTTTATATGGGAATCCTTGAGGATGGATATTTTTTAGCTGTAAGCCACTTGTGCAGAAAAAAAATTAAGTTAGTGGTTTAAAAAGAGACTTTTCACGTAAGGGATAGCTCAAGTAATATAAGCTTTGGCAATATTCCTCCTAGAGACTCATTCTAGTGTTTTACTATCCAAAATAACCCTTGGGACTTTTGCACAGCCTGAGCATTTGGAAGGGCTCATTGACATGCAGAGCTCAAAGTTCAAATGCATTGCACCAGCAAGGGCAGCCTCTGGTCCAAACTGGCTGTAGCTCTCAGCTGACATATCACAGCTCACTGCTCAACGTGCCTGAAGGCGTTCCTCCTTTCAGCCCTCACCCTGACCTCCCTCCCCTCATTTCCCCTATTTTTGCCTTCTTGGAGAAATACTCAGTAGGGTCAACATGCAAGAACTGCTGCTTCAGTAAGTGCCAGCCCAGGCGATAATTTTGGACAAACTCAAGCTAAAGAGGTAAAACAGATGAAGCGACAGGCAGACTGCCAAAGATACTCAAATGCCTGAAGGTCTAGACAAGCTCACTGGGGGAAGTACAAAAGTACCTAAGCATTTCAGTACCATGGGCTACTTCAGCAGTTCTGTGAAACCTTTGGTGAGGACTTTTGGGTTTCCTTGGTTCAACCATCCTCCAGACCCACCTGTACTTGGCTGACATGATTTTTAAAGCTGACTTTAATCAAAGGTGAGTATCTTACCTGGAAGACTGGAGTTGAGACTCCTAGCTCCGTCTTTCTGGCAGCTGTAACTCACCTCACTCTCGATCAGCCTTCAGCACTCAGCAGGAGAACAAGACCTTTGCCACACTGGATTTCAGCCACCGCTACCAACTGCTTCCCCAGTTGACTCCTCCCTAGCTACAAAGAAGCAAACAGAAACACAACCTCTCTCTCCCTAGAGCTTAGGGCCAAAACCAATGTGTGTGGGGATTTCAGCCCGGCAGATCTAAGATTCAGACGGTAAATTCTCCATTTCAGAGATAAATAAAGATGCCAAGATATTCAGAGGTGCTTACACAACTATGGAACTAGAGGAGCGGTAAGAAACCTGAACAACAACTGCAGACATCCTTTGCCCTGCAACAGCTTTCACGTAGGTATTTCCCCAATTGAGTCCCCACCACACCATTTTCAAAATTTAAGCTTGCTTCAGTAAGGGAACAGGCTGTTTCAGTGAGATACTCCACATTTGCATGCCCTTATGTGCTCACAAAGCAGCTGAAATGCCTCCCAGCATCTCGGGGAAGCAAGTTAAGAAAAAAAAAAAGAAAAAAAAGATTCCCATAAAGCAAACAATGCCCACCCAGCCTGGAAGAGTGCCTACAGCTAAGCTCATGTTAAACAACCATTGCTAAGTTTCTCTTACTAAAGAAAAAGATGGTACTTTGCTTCCTGGGAAAAAAATTGTTTTAGGCATTTTGAAAGGCTCATTAAGCTTGCAGGTGTTCTGGGGATGTCTTGGCTCCAGCACCACAGCAAATATCCCACGCTGACTCTTCCCGTGTTGCTCAAGTGCCGGATTAAAGCTTAAAACAGGGAGGGGAAATCATGTCGTGTGTGGAAACCCTGAGAGAAGACGTGGATGCCACCAGGACTATCACAGAGGTGCTCTCCTAGTGAAGTCCATTCAGACTCTGACAGAGGAGACAAAGTAGAAATATCTGCATGGCAATGGCACCCCAAAAAATGCGGCATCACTGGCAGATTGGTCTTACTCAAGACCTGTTCAGAGCAGTTCCATTGCTGCCTAGTAAACCTTTTCATTTCTTTAAGTGCAGCCATTTAAAGCACCTTCCCTTGAATTGGTCTTTCTGGGCTTTGTTGGTGGGGTTTTGATTTTTGGGGTTTGTTGGTTGGTTGGTTGGGTTTTTTTACTCCCATCAGCAAGAACCCTTTCATCTTCAACTCCTCCATGACGGGCACCACATTTACCTGCATGTTATTTCAGGAAACTTCCCGCCTGCATAGGGTTCAGTTGCCTAAACAGGGTTTCTAGCACCATTTTAGGTGCCAGACTCCCAGCTGCTGTGACAGAAGGCTGTGCGTCTCCTCTGCGTCCTGGCTCATCCGTGCCAGCACATATGGACATGCCTCATCACTGTGGACAGCTGATGGGGCACAAGACCCTGATAACCAGGCACCTGGCCTGCTCCCTCCATGCCCTCCTTCCCAGGAAGGCAGCATTCATAATTCATTGCTCCTTCCTGAAGCATTTCTCCTCTGTATAAAATATCCCACATGCACTGATCTGAAGTTTGGGAATGTCTTCTGGCAGCCCTGAGTCTGTCACCCAGGTAATTTATCATAAATATGGCCAAAATGAATATTGATATTGAAGATGGAGATCATGATTTGCAACCTAAGTATTTGCACTCCCCCTCAAAAGCCATTTTGAAATACATAAACATTTGAATCCTAAAGAAAATGTGTGGGAAAATATAATGGAAAAGGGAAAGATTAGGCAACAAGCTTTGGTGAATATTTCCCTGCAGTTGCTGTTAAAGTCTCTGATGCGGAGGCAGGCATCTCCAGCAAACAAGCTGTCAAGCAGGCTTCAGTCAATCAGCTCAAAGAGAAGAGGAGGATTGCTGGGTAGAGCTAGCTGCAAATGCTACCTCTGAGCGTTTATATCCTTTGCTGTGTTAGCCCTCAGTCAGACTGGAATTTTCCAATGCAGTCAATCATGTGCTTGATTTCAGGTGCCTTTCTGAGATGCTTCAAAACTAGACTCTCTCCAAACTCTTAAAATGAAGCTTCAGGAAAACAAAATAGGATCTTTGTAAGGTCTCAAGCCAGATATCAAAAGGACAGGGCAAGTGGAATTACCAAACCATTTTTAAAGCCTCAGCTGAAATCCTCCTTTGGACTCTGACACAGGCACTCACTGCCTCTAGCAAGGGAAAAAAGCAAGCAAAACCATGGGATATTGTCCAAGAAGCATATTGTAGGAGACCAGTAAATCAGATGTGCTGTCACTGCTTTAGTATCAATTACTGCATTTGTGGCTGATCAGTTTGATAGATTGATCTGCATACAAAGCCCATGCTACGCCGTCCCATCTGTAAACAGTTTTGAAGCAATCGGACAGCACAGCTAAAAGGGAGGTGTCCCTCACCACACATTGTCCTTCAAGCATTAACAACCAAATTTAAATTTATGTCAGGTATTCACATGAAAGAACTAGACTCCTTACAGCCTTAACAAATAAAACAAGAAAAAGAGAAGAACATTTATCTTAAATTGTTAGGACTAGTGCAAAGCATTAGGTTTATGCTACTACCATTTCTGAACTCTCCAATTCCCTTTCACCCAGCCCTTTATTTACCTTGAATCCCCAAAGGACTAACATTGCCTCTCAATGCTGGCACATGATGGTACCGGTGTGGCCTTGAACTCCTGTACATCCAGTGGTACCTGCCAATTTCCATTTCTGGTCTGGTGATCACTGCCAATTTCAGGTGGTAAAAAGTCAGTGTCACCAGCAAGTTTTAGTTCAGCACTTTCAGTCATTTAACTTTAAAAATAAGAGCCAAGAAAAACACGGTGTAGTTTCAGAACTGAAACAACATAACTTTACCAAACCAAGGGAGGGTCTTGGAGGGACATGGACAGGGAAACACAAAGGTGTTAAGGAAGGCTGAGTAGCTAAAACTCCACCTAGGATTTGAATTAAACATGTAAGGAAGGACCCTGTTCCTTCCCTCTCCCCACCGCCCCCCCGCCCCCCATCTCCCTCTCTTTGTCCATGGAAAAGAGCTCTGCTCCAGAAGTAAAGGAAGACAAAGTCATGGAAAACCACATTACCTGTTTTATTTAGAAGACTCTAAATCTGCCAGAAAAAAATGTTATTGTCATGAGTAGAGGTAGGGCAAACAAACGAGTTTGCTGCGTTACTTTCTTACAAACATAGAAGTCATGGGCTTTATTTCACATAGGCTCTGCTCATGTCCGAAAATCTGAACCAAGTATGATAAAACAGACTTGTTCCGGGTTTACAGTGAAGGAGAGCAGTTCTGCTCCTCCTTGTCTTTTCAGAGCATAGATGAAGCTCAGCAACAACACCCCACGCATGGTAACACACCTGACCTGCTCACACACTCATCACATGCCCATCAGCACAGGGCTGCCAAGCCCCCTTAAAGAGGCCACTGGCAGAACAACATCAAACCACTTTTGAACCAACATGTGCCCCCCTCGGCACCGCTGCGGCTTTGTCAAGGCTGCCAGGGCGAGACATTTAAAATGCATCAGAGTCCCACTCTGCAGTGGCTAAATAGGAAAGTATCCGTCATCTCTGGCCAAAATAAACCCGATTCTGCAGCATTTGGGCAGGTGGAAGAAGTGAAGGTTATGATGCTGAAAACCCATCTACCATAGATCAGATCAGAGACAAATTTTGGGGTGCAGGGGGAGTAGGAATGCCATAAATTTCTGGCCTGTGAGGTGCTAGGAAGGTCCTGGAATTGGTCCTTCTCTCATGTGGTTTTGCAGCTGGTGCAAAGTTTGGCACAGCTACATTTACATACATCAAGAAGAAAAAAAACCTTGGCCTTGAATCCACATGTTGGATCTAGAGGTTTGAAACAAGAATGTGTTTGTCTCCTACAGCAGCAAATGAACTACAATACTGTAACAGTCTTTTCAGTTTGGGATGCAGACTTAGTATCAATGGCTCTCTAAAGGATACTTTGTGGCTCGGTACTTCTCCCCTTTCTGCCACTCACACACAAATCAGTGAGCAGGTATCAGGCAGTATATTCTTCCTAAAAGACATTATTCTACTTTCTACAGCTTCTCCTTCCTTTTAGGAAAGGCAAATTCCACATCTTACGAACAAAACCGAATTCCAAAGTGGCTGTGCACACTCAGGATGATATCATCTCCTTCTGCTTACACAGGAACAATCCTGTTTATGAGATCACAAGAGATGCCATAATAATGTAATTTGATATAAAATGGAAGATAACTGAATTTCTCACTATCACTGCATACTGTCTCCCCTCTCCATCCCAACTGTTTGTTCCCTGTTTTTTTGAAGCTGCTTACTGGACATCGGTAACAGATTCTAATATATATATTTTTATTATTATTATTTAAAATAATCAGCTGCCAAGACTTCTGGGAAGAAAAAAGATTCTTCATTTGCATTGCAGAAGCATCGAGATCAAACCCTTGGCACTAAAAGGATTTTATCCTACCAGGCCTGAACCTGCAATTGGAGATTTCTCCTGCAGCGGCTACAAATCTCCTTTGCTCAGGGCAGCAGAGCGGGCAGCTGCCTTTCGCCCTTAGCCTGAGGGGACGCTGGTGAAGTCACCACTGTCTGCTGTGGGACAAGCTTCAAACCCTGAAACATGGAGATAGCGTGTAAACTTTGTAGCATCGGTTCTGTTAGAGAAAATATTCTATGAAGTTGGGGTTTTTTAATTAGCAATTTCTGGTTTTGCAATAAATGGGCTCCCTTCATTGAGAGACGGTTCAAACTCCATAAAGAATCTCATTTCTTCCACTGTTCTGCAAAGAGCCACTTAGCAATGGCTGTTTGGTAGCCCCCACACCAGGCTTGGCACGACCTCTGAAGTTGAAGAGTGTCTTCTGGTGACTTCACTGGGACTCACCCAGGCCCACTCATGCAAAATCACGACCAGGTCAAAAGCCCTACAGGCTTCAGTGGCGTAACAACCACTGCACACATTACGTATGAATTAGAGTTTAACTCTGTACCCCAAATAGTTAGGAAACAGGTTTAAACAACTTATTTATCTCTTGCTTTTTGAGGAACTAACTACACTAATTGCCTTCCCAGGTCCAGGTTACAACACCCTCCATGGACAGCCAAGCTCATACAGCTCGAGGCCTCCAGTCTGAACCAGGTTGTCCTCGATGCTGCACAGACACAGCAGCTACAGGACCAACAACGTTTTCGTGTCACACCCCGCAGGCACACTGATGGCGACTGTGGTGTTCAATATTCATTTGGGATGAATCACCTTGCACGCCTGTAATAAAATTCCCAGTGCCCAACATCCTCACGCTCGCTGCTTTTAGCATATGGTTTTAGAGGAAACAAACAGTTACGACGTTCATCTGTCGCAGCTGACGAAGCAGTCCGCGGGAGCAGAGAGAGTGTTGTCATTTGGTTGTTTACGATCCGGCGATCTGATGATGACTACCACACTAGAAGCAAGGCTGGCCAGAAGATGGGGAAAGGTCAGAGTAACCGAAGGAGGCTCCTCCCACCCCTCTTCTCTCCCCTCTTCGGCCCCTTTGCTCCCACTGCAGTCCATTGGGCACACACAGTGCCATCTGGGGTTTTTTTTTGCCCCGTTACAGTATATTGTGACACATATGTCTAGGTTTTCTGCTTTCACGAGGTCATTCAGACCAGTACGAGTACGTTCTCCAAGTGTTTTTCAACCCCCTCCCGTTTAGAAACCAAATCCTATTCATTAAATCCTAAATCACTAAGCCTGCCAAATTATTATCCCCAGAATATCGCGTGTCCCAGATTCTCCCTGGGCTGGACCTCTCTTCCTACAGTCATACTCTTCAGGGACTTAAAGCAGTTATTGTTTTCAGGGGATCTGAAACACCAGTAAACTGCTTGAAATGGGAAAAAAAATATGCTGCACACTGAAAATCTTTAAATGGCTTGACAGCTCTGAAATCACCGTATGAGCCTAACATTAAGGGAGTACGTTTGAAAATTTTGGCTAATAACCATAACACGTATACAAAAATGATTATTTTTTTCAAATTTGCTGTAATGAAAGGTACGTCTATCTGATGCATGAAAATGTCGTAAGCTCACTGCCTAAAAAGAACTTCACTAAAAGTGAAATGAACTGCACATTAATTCACTCCTTTCTCATGTCGCACTTCAGCAGCTCCATTTACACTATGGCACACAGTTGTACAGTTGTGTTTAAGAGAAGAATTTTCTTTCTTTTTTTTTACTAGCACATACTTGTCTATTTAGAGGTAAAATTGGAAACATCACTTCATATATAATGAAAATAATAATCAAAGCTCATAGCCATTCTTGAGCACGAGGTCTTCTTTCATCAAGAGCACATTAGTAGGGAAGAGCCAATTAAAAGGAACCTTGGGTACAGCTGCTCAGGCTGGTTTTCATTATTCCTCAGCACAGCACATGCCATTTGAACACCAAATGCATTCATAGAAGGGAACTATATCCCAGAATAATGGCTTTCTTCCATCCTCCCATGCGTAATTGGTGAATTCACCACGGTCATCCCCAGTCGGGTTTTATTTTGGTTTGTTTTTTGCATTTTGCAACTTGGTAGTATTTCTCACAGTTAAATGAAAAGGGAAACTTCTTGTCTCTGTTACTGTGTATCAAGATCTACATCCTTCACTGCTGATGCAAAACGGCATTTCGTTTTTCTTATTTATTCCACCTCAGTAAATCTGCCTGGCCAGTCCTCACGTTTTGATTTAATTTAATGCCTACAAGATAAACCCTGTCATTTGTAATAATTTGTAAACCTTCATCTTTAAAATGCATCCAATCTGTCCTGCAGCCCTGTAAAGTATCTGCTAAACATTTTGCTTCAGCTTGCTCATGGTGTTCTCCTCTGATAAGGGCTGCCGATACACAGTATAAAGCTGACTTATTTCTTATCTCCAACATGGGTGTTGTTCCATTTGCAATTAAAAAAAACTGGGACAGCAGCCACTCATCTGGGCGCAGAGAAGCAAACGTCTGATAAACACTGAATCCATCAGCTGGGTAATATCACTGCCTATCTCAGGCAGGGGATTCATGAAAATAACTTTTAAAATATAAAACTGGAATTCATATACAATTTAGTGAACTTTAAAAATCTAAACAAGGTCATTTCCATTTATCAATCAGTAAATCTTCATAAAGCACATTAGCTTGTGTAAATTGTCTCAGCTACGCTGCAGCCCAAAATAGCTGGCCATCCACATTTGCCACAGGGTTAGGAAATACAAACCGGTACCCTTGCGACACCGTCGTTCAGATCTGACTGCGTTAGGTGCTCAAACTGAAAATAGATCTCACTGCTCATCCCAAGTGCTCAGGCAGGATTGCTCTCCAGCATTCCCCTCAGGCGAACAAGGAGCCCTGTACAGAGACGGCATGTAGTCCTAGCCCAACTTCCTCCAACCATTTATACTGTACAATTACATTACAGCAGTGAGGGGGTCCCTACATTAAAAAATACAACATGGAAACCTATAGTTTAGAATTCTGGCAAAGGGAAAAAAACTTTTAGGCTTAAAAGTACAATTTACTAATAGTTAAATGCAGATACTTTCCCCAGAACTTGGCAGTGCAAAGCTTGCCATGTGTGAACCTGAAAACCCAAAGTGAAATGGCTCAGGATCATCTCTTGCTCAGTCTTAGCAACAGCGACATCCCCCAAGCCCCCTGTGACACTGGTTTATCTCCTTGGACTTTGCAATCCATTTCTCAAAGGAAGAGTTAAAAGTCTCTCTGACAGTGCTTCAATCGCTTCAAGCTGTGGTGGCTGCCTCGCAATCACTGCATCTAGGACACCTCATAAAGGATGGCCATTACGCTTAGTCCAGGTGGGATCTTAGAGGAAGAAGCAAGTACTGCAAGCCTAGCAAGCATGGAAGGCATAGCAGGCAGGAGATCCAATCTGGACAGTAAACGGACATATTTTTGAAGGGGTTAGCTTCTGTTTTACACCCCTAAGCAAAGCAGCAGCATTTTCCAGGAAGTTTCTTCACACAGAGAAAAAGCTCATTTTTCTCCATGAGAGCTGCTGGCTAAAGAGCCCTTTTGAAAAATCCTGCCATTTCAGAGGTACCCGATGCCTGCTGAGCCCATCTGAAAACCCAGCTGGGCTCGACAGTCTTCGCACATTGGAAAATCTGCCCCCGGAAACCAAATACTCCTCCTACATCACTGCTTCATGGCAGTAACTTTGCAGGGGGATCTGGGGTATTTATTTTGCTTATGAAACTACAAGTAGGACCCTTTCAGCTTTCTGCATTTTAATTCGCTGTGAAACAGATTTGGAATTTAAATGAATAGAAATAAAGAGCATAATGTGAGAGACCATGTGTTACTTTCAGAAATTAGGGAGCTGGCGAGAACAAAGCCTTGAAGTGTTACATACACATACCTATGTAACAGATCCAAAGTATAAAATTATCACAGAAAAGCTAGGAAATGGTGGTAAAATTAAGAGAGGAAGTTCCCCTGCTTGCATTCTATGAAAGCGACAGATCAACCACCTTGACTTGCTAACAGATTTACCGTTCTACATGTTGTGCTTTCATCCTTGCCAAAACAAAAGGGAAACCATAAACTCATCGTAAACACACTCAGCAACACATTTCGTTTTGCACAGCTGCTAATGCATACGGATAACTTTCTTTGGTGTTTGTTGTACGAGTTCTATCAGTTTAAAAGAAACTCATCAATCAGAAGAAAAAAAATAGCTGTAATTTTTGAAGAATGATTTATGAGTTCAAGACGGTTTTATAGCCAAGGTATTTAGGACATTTTGTACATTAATTACTCGAAATCTGCAGTGAGGTGGGTTATTGTCCACATACACTAATGGCTTTCAGAGGTTAATCTCTCATCAGTGGATCTCCTTTTGTGAAATCCCTAAGGGATTATGTAGTACTATGTCTAATCACTGGACAAATTTCATTTACTTGAAACTGAAGCTAGGTTTGAATTATACAAAGCGCGTAGGAGGAATCAGATTCAAAGTAGGAAAACAAAATCTGGTACTGGACAGCGCTGGGATGTATCATTACATTCACATCTGAACTGTTTAACAATAAAAAAACAATTCTACTTGGGCAAATGTATAGCTGTGTATCAGCTGCATATGAGACGCAGATTGCTTTAACTGACACAACAGGTTCAAAAGTATACTATGATTCAGGTAAAAGGCAGTGGAAATTTTAAGAATTTTGTTACTGCTGTATCATTTAGCAAAAAAAAATATGGCTATGATTTGTACAGCAGTCTGCAACACTGAAGAGGGACATTTATTTGGCATAAATTATATGATGCAGAAACAAAACAGTCATTTGCTAGTTGAATTTACCCTCTGAAGTTCAGCACTCCAGACCAAATAAATCACCTGTAAGGCTGGGGTGGATGAAGCACCTCTCCTCCTGCGCTGCCACCTCCCTACCGCAGAACCACTACCGTGGAATTGTTCTCTCCATTAAGCAGCAATTCGTGGTGATTAACACATCCTGAAACCTAATGTTGTGAAACTCATTGCACTATTCCCCATCATCACAGCACAGGCAGATCTCTACATAAGCAAAATTTACCAGACAACACCACAGGAAAGGAACAGGAATTTAAAATTAAGAGTACCATTTGGCACCAAGCTAACTACACAAAGCTAGTGTGATATCACAATCTATTTTATGTTATTATAACCTTGGTCTCCCACACTGCATTGCAAAGCCTTGCTACACGGCTAATCTCGATGAAAACACCAGATTAGGGCTCTGAAAATGACATGCAAACACACAGGCACACGCCACCTCTGTAAACAAAATTTACCAAAATCTGTCAAATATGCAGCAATAACAAGACTTCTTTTGCAAACATTATTTCTGGTAGGGTTAGGACAGATTCAGAGCAAATACAGACACAGACAGAAAGATTGCTGCTCTATTAATTTGTTGTCAAGCCATGCAGGAAAGGACGGCTGAAAGCCCGAAGACGCAGTAACGATTGTTTAAGAGCTATTCAAAAAAGTGACAAAACTGGCCTAAACCTCTTTAAGCCCCCTGAATGAAAAGATTTAAACAGGCTATTGTTAGACCCCTGGGTACCTTTTTTCTCTTGGCTTTGTTCTGCATTTTCCTCCGCTGCAGTTTCCATGGCTGGCTTCATACCATCCACCAAAAATGCCGCCCCCCCCTCCCCCCCCAGCAAGCACTTTTTCTCTTTGCCTCCTTTCTCACTCCCTTCCGTCTCCTATTTACGGCGGTGGTGATTGAGCGGCTCTGTTCTCCCCTACAGTAGATTACAGTCCTTTCCAAAATGCCAGAAAAGTCTTGTCAGCTTCGATTTCGCTCTGCTGACTGGTCCACGAGGAGCTGTGCCAGCGAGCGCTCAGCCATACGTCACTGTGGTCCCCAGCTATAAAATAGCCATCCTGCGCCCGACCGTGCCCCAGCTCGCCGCGTCATGGGGACCAGCATCACCAGCTTGCACCCCCTTCCCCTCGCCCTCTGCTCTCTCCCTCTGTCCCCGTCTCCCAAGGCTCCCGTCAAATGTTAATCAATTCTCTCGGCGGTGAATGGATTGCCAACATTGGGAGGGGAGATGTGAGCAAGAAAGAAAGGAGCCCCCCGGCCGCCGTCTCTAAGGGGAGTGCACGCCGGCACACAATCGCAAGGCTCCCTTTCCCATGGGACCTCGTTATTATACTTTGCGTTTTGATTTATTCCGCGTGCCCTCTGCTCTTTCAAGGGGCGGGGGATGACGGCTCTGTTCTCTCTGTTTGCTTTCTTTGCCGAGTAAGTTCTGCTCACCCACAGCAAAAGACTGTGAGAAAAGCATAAAAGCCAAAGTGGGCACATGTACATACATGGAAAATTTAAATTATTTCTCTGACTAGCAAGGACGATGGGAAAAAATGCACAAAAAAATCCAAGAAAGCAGAAAGGAAGCAAGCTCAAGTGACATAAAACGCACGTGCAATACTTTAAAGGATGTATGTTTAAGAAAACACAGCTTGGGTTTTTAAAAGGATGCCTGCCTTTAGAGACCCAAAGCCATGCTTAAAACTGAGCGCAGAGTTGCTGTTAAGCACATGTTTGGTCGCTCCCCTAAATCAAGACTGACTGCAGCATGATCTAACAAGCTGCACTAACCTGGCTCTGGGAGCAACAAAACCAGGATGTGTCTACATTGCACTGCGTGAGGTCACTTTAGGTTTCCCCAGCCCACCCTCGCAGCCCAGTGACAGGGAGCCACAGACCAGGCAACACCACACAGGGGTATTATTCACCTTCCAAACCTCAAGATAACTGACATATTTAAGGCTGTACTGTACTGAGGCTAATTAACCTTGCTCGCCTCAATGGCCTCACAGCATGCCACGCTGCACAGGGCAGACGGGCCCAAAGGCACCCCTTTTTGTGCGTCGGATGATGGAGCAACGATAGAGTAATGGCCTTTGCAGTCTGGCAGGCTTTGCTGGTTCAGCCACTGCAGCCGATTCTGCAGGCTGCAAAGATGCCTAGCAGATTCAGCAAATGCTGGGGATGTTAAAACCTACACGCTGCATGTTCCATATAACAGATTCAACCAGGAGAGTGGGAAGAGGAAAGCAGTCCAAAGATTTGTAGCTGCAATTCAGCCTCTTCTGATTACAGTTACTACACCCACAATTTTGTTGTGCATTTCTATTTCTATGGATGCCTAGTGAAAAGGCACAAAAACCCTGAGACCCAAGCTTTAGAGAAAGTTCCCTTCTCTTGCAAGAAATCAGTGCACAAATCCTCTTCTCTCACCACGGACACCACAGCTGTTACTTTTCTTTGGGTATTACTGCTCAGACGTATGCTTCAAGCTTGGCTGCCAAGAGGTCTTGGACTCGTCCTAAGGTTTCAGATATCAGCATCAAAACTTGATGTCAAGCATTTGTCTAAAAGGCTTTCTTGGAGTCCAGAAAAAGCCTGCAGTTGAAACTCCCTCCTCAGCAGACCTTTTTATAAGCAGGATGAAGTTAATTTGTAGAGGAGATGAGGTATCCGCAGGAAGCAACATGAGGTAATGGGTTGGGTTCCTGAAGGTAATCAAACCAGCAGCCCCAGCAGAGACCTCAACCCAGGTGCAAGGTGTATTTCTCCAATCTCCTCCTCTAATGCCCACACAGCAGTCCATACACATACTGAAATCCCTGCCCAGCAAGACCGTGTACTGCAAATGCGCTCCCTCAAGGAAGGAGCTGAAAGGTGGAACCACAGGCAATGTTTGCTGCATTCTTTTTACCATTTCTAAAAGTTGGTCAAATCCCACAGTCAAGAAAGGAAAGAACTTCTTTACATTTGGGATAACGATTATACAAAGAAAACATTCTGCAGAGTGGGTTTTTTTCCCACTTATTGATTTAATATCAATAAGATTGAAAATCCATAGCAAACGCACCCGACTTGCTGAAATTCACACAAATTTTAGTCACTGGTCAAAACAGCTGTTTGCCTCTGACACTAAAGTTCTCTTCTTAGAACTCCTCACTGTTCAGTTGGCACTTCTGGTTGCTGTTTTTATAGTCTAGCTCTCTGTTTCTTAATGATCTTTGCATGCTTTGGAAGGCCTAGAAGTTTAAAAGGTTGAAATGTCTCTTCTGACTACCCCAGGTTACAAAAGCCCTGTTTAAAACATAATTCAAATGGTATAATATTAATGCACGTATCTCTATAAATATACAGAAAATACAAATGTAATCTGGAATTTCCTTTCTTTCAAGAGAAAATACATTAGACAGAACCTTTGGTTACAGGCTGTCCCCAGAGGAAATGCACTAAGGAAGCCCTCCACTCTGTATCACTGAGACCTGCTCCTTCAAACAGCTGCATACTTTCCTCCTGGCAAGCAGATTTTGTTAGGCAGACCCAGAGCTTCAGAGCAGATGTTTTACAAGCAGAAAACTTACAGGCTGGGAGACTATTTCCCCTGTTTTCTCCCAGGATAACCCCTTCCCCAAATGAGCAATAAAGAAGTAGAGTGCACAATACCAGAATTAATTTCACAAGCACTTGAACTCAAGACTTCAGAAGCCATCAATCCCAACTATTCCAAAATATTAATTTTACCTACTAAATCATCCTCTAAAAGCCGGAAGTGATGCATGAGAGTAAAGTTCTCCCCCCTCTCTTCTTACTCCTTTCCAGATTGCTGTAATATATGATGGGTTTTAAGTACTTATGATCTTAAATAATTTCTTAATCTTCAAACCTCTGTCCCACCATTGATAAACAGAGCAGACAAAACAAACTATATGCTATTTCCTCCAGGGCTAACATGGCTGCTGATCTCACACTTCGAGCACGAATCTCAGCCAGCAAGTTGTCTCATCCAACGCTCCCTCCCTGAATCAATACATCCTTTTCATAATACGTGATGAGACTAGGAGACATCGAGTCTATGCCTACGACAACATGGCAAAAGACAAAGCCACAAAGGCAGAAGATACAAAAAATTCTCTAAGGACTGATATTCAGCAAAAACTTGCTGTACACACCAGGCTGATTTAGATAACCAGCAATCAGGCAAGGTGGCTAGCTACATTTCAGGAGTTTGGCCCAGCAGACCAAAATAAAAATGAAAATGAGGCGAGGGG
The DNA here is from genome assembly GCF_963921805.1 of Phalacrocorax carbo. Lineage (NCBI taxonomy): Eukaryota > Metazoa > Chordata > Aves > Suliformes > Phalacrocoracidae > Phalacrocorax > Phalacrocorax carbo. Next base: position 135,274,405 of record NC_087513.1, on the reverse strand, counting down.
CTGAGCAGTAAGGGTTTCTGCTGCCAAAGCACAGATCTGAGCCTACTGCCAGACCTCAGGAGGAATAGCAGTGGACCTAAGTTTGTGAAGGCACTGCAGACCAAGTGGCATTGACTGCAAAATAGTTTTTGAAAAAGAGGTTTTAATCTACTTCATCTAGCTTTTAAAAAAAAGTTTAATCATTTTGCTCAGTCAAGTAAAATAGTACAACTGCACAAGTTAAGAAAGGTACTAAAAACCCAATTCTGTTCATGTGCCAATTCCTTTTCAACATCTATCTTTAATGTCACTGAATCTAGTTTACATTCCTGAAGGCTGAGGAGCTCTATCACAGGCTACAGCAAATTCTTCACAAGCTTTCAGGAGATGAATACATACTTGCCATTTCTACAAAGGCTTCACAGAGCTGTAATAAAGTGTTCTCACATACTTCAAGAGCAATTTGAGATTAGCCTATGAGATCCGAGACTCAGAAGTTAAAATTCAGAGACTGTCCGTCAAACAAGACTGACGTGTATTCCAAACAGCTAATTTTAAAGACAACTTGTAGAATACTTTTTGTTTTGTAGGAAATATGCAAAAATATTCAAGAGAGAACAAATACACATGCAGCCACTTGTTTGTCTCTCAACGTAATTGCTTATGTTCAGCTTTAGACCAGTTACCTAAAACTTGAGTATAAAACCCAATCTGAATGCTTATGCAAAAGCAGGCAAACTTTCCATGTGGATAAAATCAAAGCATGACAACAAGCTTTTAGCTGTGCAGCAGTCATATACCTGGCAAATACTTGGGAAAAAAAAAAAACTGCGGCCCATTCTTTCAGACATACTAAATGACTAGGAAAATTAAATCCAAATTAATGAACAAATAACAGTGAAAAAAACCTGCACTTTTACCACAGCATAAAATACAGACTACTAAAAAACATGAGTCCGCACTGCACTTAGGGATCTCAATCTCAGATTCCTGTAGAAAGGGCAAAACTAGAGGCTTAAGTGTGGATAGTGGTTATCTTTGCAACCAAAGAAAATCACCAAGTTAACTGATGCAGGTGAGTCCAGGAGGGTGAGCAGACCATAACAGTGTGAAGGTACCAGTCCTGTGACACCCCCCCCTTAATAAAGCCACATGAAGATGGCAATAACTGCTGCCAAGCTCAATGCCTGGCGGCAAGCAGGCACACAAAGTAGATGCCGTTCAGTTGTTGGGTTTTATATGATTCCCCGGCCGGCCTGCTAGCTTCCAGCTGCACCGCTGCTTTAGTCCGCTGCAGGCACTGCCACTGGCGAAAATCAAAGGCAATAAACAGGCTAAATCAAGCACATATGCAGATGGCTAACCTTTATCTGAAACATAAAGGGGCGCTAGTGGGGGAAATACCTCTCCTGCGAGAGACCTGCACCCCTCTCCTGCGAGGCTGCCTGGAGTGCCATCATGCTCTTGGCAAGACACAGAAACATGCTGACAAACTGGAGCTGAAAGAGCATGGAAATACAGGAAAAGCTAAGTAAAAATTTAAGAGAAAGTAGAAGCCTCTAAACATTCATGTGGTACAAATAAATATCCCAGGTCGACGAAGGGAGAGCAGTGGATGTTGTCTATCTTGACTTCAGTAAGGCATTTGACACTGTCTCCCATAATATCCTCAGAGGTAAGCTTAGGACGTGTGGGTTAGACGAGAGGACAGTGAGGTGGATTGAGAACTGGCTCAACAACAGAACTCAGAGGGTTGTGATCAATGGAGCAGAGTCTGGATGGAGGCTGTCATTAGTGGTGTTCCCCAGGGGTCTGTGCTGGGTCCAGTCCTGTTCAACACAGTCATCAATGACCTGGACATATGGACAGAGTGTAACCTCAGCAAGTTTGCTGTTGACACCAAGCTGGGAGGAGTGGCTGGTACACCAGAAGGCTGTGCTGCCATCCAGCGAGACCTGGACAGGCTGGAGAGCTGGGCCGAGGGGAACCTCATGAAATTCAACAAGAGCAAGTGCAAGGTCCTGCCCCTGGGGAGGAACAACCCCAGGCACCAGTACAGGCTGGGGGCTGACCTGCTGGAAAGCAGCTCCACTGAGAAGGACCTGGGAGTGCTGGTGGGCAGCTGGCTGACTCTGAGCCAGCACGGTGCCCTTGGGGCCAGAAGGCCAACGGTATCCTGGGCTGCATTAAAAGGAGTGTGGCCAGCAGATCGAGAGAAGTTATCCTCCCCCTTTACTCTGCCCTGGAGAGGCCACATCTGGAGTACTGCGTCCAGTTTTGGGCCCCCCGGTTCAAGCACGACAGAGAACTGCTCAAGTAAGGCCAGTGGAGAGCTACCAAGATGATCAGGGGACTGGAGCATCTGCCGTATGAGGAAAGGCTGAGAGACTTGGGTTTGTTCAGCCTGGAGAAGAGAAGACTGAGGGGGAATCTTATCAGTATAAATATCTAAAGGGTGGGTGTCAAGAGGAAGGGGCCAGACTCTTTTCAGTGGTGCCCAATGACAGGACAAGGGTCAATGGGCGCAAGTTGGAACACAGGAAGTTCCACCTCAATATGAGAAAAAAACCCTTTCCTGTGAGGGTGCCAGAGCAGTGGCACAGGCTGCCCAGGGAGGTTGTGGATTCTCCTTCCCTGGAGACATTCAAAGCCTGCCAGGATGCGTTCCTGTGCCCCCTGCCCTAGGTGTGCCTGCTCAAGCAAGGGGGTTGGACAAGATGATCTCCAGAGGTCTCTTCCAACCCCTACCACTCTGTGATTCTGTGATCCTGAAGGAAGAACTGATAGAATATAGTAAAAAGAGGATGCAGTTGAAAGGGATAATTCTGACTAAACTGCAGGCAAACTTCCTGACATCAAACCAGCCTCTAAAGGGAACAATGGAATGTTCTGACCAGGCAAGAGACTCTCTGGCAGAACATGATGCTTGCTGTCCTGGAAGTTCAAACCGTATTACATGTTGGCAGGTGTCACCTCATAGCCAACTCACATCCCTCAACTGCTCAAAACAAGTACAGTCATAGCCTTGCACTTACACGTTTGCAGGGTTTAGCAGAGACCACCATGGGATGACAAAAGCTATGTGAAAAAAAAAGGCAAAACATCCCAGTACCTTTCCCAGAAGTAGCTTTCATTCAGCAAGCAACATTCAGAGCACCAGCCCCAATGGTCATCTTCAGATTCTACTCCAGCTCAACAATTTTATCGTAATATGTATAGTTTCCTACAAGTGTAATGCATGGCAAGTTTCAAACGCTCTGAATTTAAAATAAGGCAGCAAAACAATGCTTTGAGTTACCCAATCTTATATACATTTTCCATTCAGCATCCTCACATACATGACTAACATACGAAGTCCTTCAAAAATGCTTCAAACACTCCTCCATCATTTTAAGTGCTAGGTTCTTGATTTTGGCACACAGCCACCTTTTTTTGCGCTGTCAGCTTCACAACAGCGAACCTTCACAACAGCTGTCATGCTTGTCTCCCCATCCCTCTGCCTCGAATCACGCACTCAGCAGCAGTAGGAACGCTGGAGTGCAGCAGGAAACCAATACGCTCAGGTTCTTTGTCTTCACTCCCTTAATTCTACACCTGAAAGACAATTCAACCTACTTAGCTTTGCTATGAATCCTCTCCTCCAGTACTGTTGCCAAAGCCTAATGCCATCTCAGAAGACTAACAAGGGTTCCTAAATACTTGGGTATACTGAAGTAGCATCCTAGATATTTATGTCGCTCTTACTAGCACTTCTAGATAAGTGCCTCTTATACTTGTAGAAGAGCTATTTCTGCCCGAGTTTTAGAAGGCAGCAAAGGTATCGTTCTAATACACTTCTGCTAATACAGCTGCTTCATCTCAAAACACGAGAGTTGAGACAGGATTGGTATTGGGAGGCTACCTGTTGATTTTTTTTTATCTATAAATAAATCTAAACTTCAATGAGTTCAGCCTTGACACAAACTTTTTCTTCTGCTCCCCAAAGTCAGATTTAATCAGACAATCCTGTGTTAACTTTACATCCAGTTCTGATTTTCAAAATTGCCCTCCCACTCTTTGCATAGACTTCAGCATCCCACCTAAAATCTCTCATCTATTCAGTGCTCGTTTTGTTCTTCAGTCTTGGCCTCAGTCCAGCCTTTTCACAAAGCAGGGAAAAAAGCAGGGAAATATCAAGAAGTACAAAACCCTACAGAGCCCCAAAAAGAAACCAGGGGCACTCACTACAAAAAAGCACCCCACACTGGAGGGACATGGGGAGAGACAGAGATGAAGACACCTCCTGAATTTCATGTGGGATTCCATGCATAAATCATAGATATAGATGTGTGTGTATACATATGCAGAAAACATGTATGTGTGTGCATACGTATGTACCTGAAGAAAACACATGCATATGATTATGTATGTATTTACAGAGTAATGCAATAGGTATTAGGTTTGAGAGCGAATGCACAACGCTAAGCACCATACCAGTGATAGAGCCTCCTCCAGCTCAAGATTTCAGGGCCAACAACCAAGTTACCCAGCATCAGACTGGAGTTTGCAGCACAGCTAAACCATTTGGGGAGAGCATAATTTCTTAGGCACCATTATCTGCTCACCTCAATATCCTGGGTTGAAAGGCTGGCCCCACCATCACCAGACTCAGCCATATGTCGCTCCAAGACCCACTCATGGATTATTGGGCAATTGTGTACCAATGTTTTGAAAAGCCCACTTAATCCGGCAGTCAAAATGTTGACATAAAAGAAAGCATCAAAATAATGATTGGCACATGGTACTGAAATTCATTGTTTAAAGTTTTAGCACTTTGTAAGTCACTGTTACTGCAGCTGTTTCCCTGATACTGAAAATTCCCATTGCAGTGTAATTAAACTCTACTTTGAGAAAGATCCTAGACCAGTTCTGCGATGGAGCCCTGGACAGCCAGTTGAATTACAAATATAGTTTCTGTTCACACATAAGACACCAGTCATGAAATCCTCACAGTTAAGAGACTAACGAAAGGGTCCCCCATTAATCATTGTATTCTTTGCAAGAGCAGATATCCTCATTAGGAAAGCGGCAGGATATTAACAAGGTCCACTTTGAGGGTGACCAATTAACTCATCGACTAAATATGTGCCAGGCAACTTCAACTGGACTAGCTTTTCTAGTCCCCTCTTTCTAGCTGCATCCATTGGGATCCCAGTCATGTACAACCTAGCGGTTCTTTCTGTGCTTTACAATGCCTTTGAGAATGCCGCTGTGGACAACAAACAACCGCAGCTGAAGTGTTTAACAGGTCTTTCACTTGCACCCATAAGAAGTTAAGTGTGCACTTGGGGAGTTCAGCACAGTTTAAAAAAAAAAACAACCACCCTGTACCTTATAAAGAGGGAATGACTTAACCTGCCAACAATGAGCATGGTTGGAGCCCCGTCTGGATCATGTCACGCCTCAATTTTTGCTGAACCTCAGCAGTGGGTGATCCTGCATGCAAAGCGAGTTCTGAGACAAAAGCACTATAGGGTGAGTTAAGGACAAAGTAGCAGCTTTCAGCCTGGATTCCCAGATAGGCTGTCAAGTAAAATCCCTTGGCAGGGCAGTATTATTCCCTAGAGTATATATTTCCAACGCTTTGTCTCCCCTAATTTTTTAAGTGTCTCGGGCTTGGAGCCTTTCAGTCATTTCGCAGGAAGAGCCATTCTGCAGCACGGCAGGTTTTGAGGCTCGGCACAAAGGAGAGCTTGCACAACAGCCAGGCCCCTGCCGCAGTCAACACAGAAGGAGAAGCTTCTCCAAAAGGAGCCAGAGAGGGATCCCGGCCTCTGAACGGGCCTCCCACCCTGCTGCCTGAAAACCACCCAGATTCTCTTTTGAGCAATCCCACCCCGACACTGCCTAGTTACATCCCCATTTCTCTGGTTCTTTCCAAACATGACATTCACTGTTTTAAACAGCTGAAAGGCATCATTTCTGTACTTCGTCATGAGTCAGAGTGAAATTCATTTAGCACCTACTTTTCTTCATCTGTTCCTTGTATCTTTCCCACCCCATTTGACTTCCACTCTCTGGGTTTCAGCACATTTGTCACCATCTCTCTTGTACTCAGAGGTTCCCAAGTGTAAACACTAAGCATTATCGTTATGTGTTTGCTCTGGAGACTCTCACGTTTGTTATTCAAAATGGCACTGGGCATTGTTGCTCTCAGTAGTACTACAGACACATCTTGTGTATCTATTACCACTACCAATTCCTGAAGTACCATCAGCTGCTTCACCTTTCTGCACCTTCTGGAGAGGCAAAGAAAGGAGCGAAGGAACCAGGGAAAGGGAGAAGGGATGGATATATTGAAAAAATATAATTAAAACATTGGAGAAAAGCACAAGGCAGAAACAACATCAAAGCCTCTGGCTAAGGTTCTTTCTTTGGTCTGTAGGAGAAACTGTGTCTCTGTACCAAAAAACTGTACTACGGCGAGTGCACACTCACCATCCTGGAGATGACCAAAGGCATGTTGCTCAACATGGGACACAGCTCCTCTCATTGCAGATCAGAGACTTGCCCACGGGTTGCAGAAGAAGATTGCAGCTTGCCATGCCCAGCCAAAATTAACCAGCCTGGTTTGCCTGTTCACAAGTTTATTAGTACAGGAAAGAAACTGAAGATGAACCACTACTTTAAAAGTATTTCTAAGCACTTAATTCCAGCTATGGTCGTCAGAAATATTTAAACCAATTGTGTGTTCAAGTGTAGCGCATACTTCTATTGCGGATAGAATATCACCAGATTGCAAATGCAATCAAAAGCCCATTTTCTTAGTTTAAATTGCCATTAGTGCACTGCAGGTTTTTAGAGCCAAACTACAACTAAATTCTCATTGCCATTTCAAACTGTTTCCAAGCAAATATCATAGCAACATTATCAGAACCTCGAGTTCATTTAATCCCAAATTCTCTACAATAAAACACTAGCACCTGTTAAAAAGAAAACAGAAAACGTAGTTCTCCTGGGTAAACCAAGCATCTCCCCACCTCCAGACCAACAGGGTCAGACTCCTGATACAAAACCCACCATTTAAAGCGCTTTTCATGACTTTAAGAAAAATAAGAAAAAAATCAAACCCTAGGTTTTCATACATATCATGCAGTATTTAAAGAGTAGCGCTTACAGATTTTTAACACATAACAAACACTGATGAATGTATTTATTTCAACCTAAAATATAATCATATAAATGACTGGTAACAGACTAAGTAGCGTTTCACAGATTCCCTTCTATTTTGTAACTGTGAAGAAAAAAACCACCCCAAGTGCAGCAGCACCCATTTCCTGAGCTGAAGGCACCTCTTTACTGAAGGAGCTCAGCACCACGGAGCCAGCAAGCACCGCTGCCCTGCAAGCACCAGCAACTTGGAGTGACGGAGGACTTGTCAGAAAATATCACTTGTTTTGGCTTAAACTGCCCTTAAAGTGAACAGAAAGTAGTCGCCCACGTTACCCAGAAAGAAACACCAGGTTACAGGGCTGCGGGACGCGTGATGGGTGGCTGGTGCTTGCAGATCTTGAGCCCCTCCACTCCTGTCCAGGCCAGCAGCAGGGCGGCCGACCAGGGAGCATCCCCGACGATGCCTGCTCCCAGCAGCAGCGGTGGGGGGTCGCAGCAGGGCCGGGGGCAGCTGGCGCCCATGGGAACCCGCGTGGCCCCGTGGCCACAGGGCTTTACGGGTGACCGGGCTCGTCAGCCCTATTCAGCCCCGTTCCCTGGGCACAATAACCAGCAGCCGCGCTCCCATAATACGGGCCTCCCCCTTCTCCCCGCTTTTATCATCCTTCATATCTCAACGATGACAGGACTGAAAGGGCTTCTGATGGGAAATGTGCTTCGAATTAGCATATTTCCCCCTGCGTACAATGGAGGCATTAAGCTGCTGCGTTTTGAAAGTCCAAACAAAAGCAGCCCAGGCTGTTTTTAGCAGCGCTGTTTGAAGTTTTCTTCCCCCTCTCTCTCCCGACTTGCAAGCATATTTAACAAATTTTCACTCTTTCTGAAAAGAAAGAAGCACAACCAATAAAATCTTTTTAAGCAAATTATATTATTTGATACATTTCAGACTTTAAAAGAAAATAAAAAGCCACTCTTTCAATGTTGCAAAGAGCAACATGGTGTCTGTGCAGTGTTTCGACTGAACTGCAGGCTCAGGGTCCGCCCCTGGTGAGCTTGTCTGGCTACCCCCAGCACTTGCACCGACCCTGTCATCAAGGATTTTGGAACTCAAATACATTCACAGTAACCCAGTATAAAGGGTCCTCTACCCACAGCTCAATTTTCCCCCTGTACCAGGGGCACACTGCTGCAAATACGTTTTCAATGGGAAACTAAACCATTGTGCTTTAAGGAGGAACAAACTAGACTCCTGTTAATCCTTTGGTTTAACTTGAGGGTTATGAACAGGAGAGCTGAACCTCAGAAGTACAACCTTTATGAAATGTCTTCAAATTAGAAAGTGAATAGCTATTTACCAGGGAAAGGAGGACACAAGGCAGGACATGGAAATGACAGGAGTTCAACACAGGGAGCAGAGGAGGGCAAAGTACTCTCGTATCAAAACATCTTTGGGCAACAAATGTGGGGAGAACAAACCTACCTCAGCTTAGTGTGTTGGTCTCTAATTGCTCATTATCACAGCTGGACCATTAGGAAGCCAGTTTGCGGCTCTCTTGGCAAAGAGGCATGTTTGCCTTCCTCCTATATTAAACAGAATTTTCTCTGAGAGGAAGACGTAAGATTACATGGTCAAAATGTTTCTCAGAGGAAGAGTTCGGTGTTTTGGGGGGTTCTTCTTCCCCCTCCCAAGATTCCCAAGTTATTTATGTAATCTTCTATATGTGGCACAGCTAAGAACAAAAATCCTTAACAACATGAGATTACAGCAGAAAAGCAGAATGCCTATGAGATCCAAGTCAGGCAGCTTGCAAGTGAGGTGGATATAAAAACTGTTCAGAAAAAAAGCCTGCAGAAAGTGTCTTGTAGGAGAAATGGCTGCTTTGTTCAGACTCTTCTCCTGTTTCAGAAATTTTTCCACAGGATCAGGATCCATCTCCACTCCTCAATTTCTTTAGCAGCAATGCTCAAAATACTCAGTGTCTGCTCTGCACGAGCACTTTGCTCTAAACCATCCACTTTTACCCTGCCACGTGCCGAGTGGCCCACGCAGCGCCGTGCTCCCTCCCACAGAGTGCCAACCCAGGGGCTATTGTAAATCTGCATTACCTGGCAGGAGAGGTGTTACACCTACTTATGTCCACCAGAGCCAAAGAGTTCCTGGCGCTGATGTGGTACGGCATCCATACGGCAACTGCGCAGCAGTGACTGAGGTCTAACAGCGACACAGCCCTTCCTCCGGCAGATGTTCTCACACCTTTCTCACCAAAAACTCCTCTGCAGTGCCAAGTAACTACAGCCCAAGGGTCCATCTGCTAATGACTCGCGCTCTCCTCTAATGCACTAGCTTAGCCAGTAACGAGCCAACTTTCCCCCTAGGAAAGCTTTTTCATCACCTCCAATGGCCACATGTTCACTTTAACAATGTGCTTGTTGCACTTGGGGACATACATGACTGGATGGCAACTTTCTGACCACATGGGGCTAAAGAATTCTGGCTGGAGAGTACTACCCACTATTTGGCAGTATTTCTCTACCACCACCTGTATATTGCCTTTAAGGGCTGGACATGCTTTTTCCATGCTCCGAGGCACTTCACAACTTGCTACCAAAACAGTGGACAAGACCTTCACGTATCACCACAGAAAGGTCTTACGTCAAAGCAAAAGGAGGAGGGACTTACGATGCCTTTCAGAGGCCTTCATTCAGCAATTAACAGATGAGTGAGAGTGATAAAGCAGTCTAGACAGGAGACAGAGGAATTCAAGGCCAAAACAGAGATCGGTTTTCTCACTCATACTAGGATAAACAGAACTTCACTTTCTCTCCTTCTAAGACGAGTCCTTTGGAAGTGTTGTTCAACCAACTGCCACAAGAGCTTGGCACAGAAAATGAAATAAAACAGATTTCAGCTCTGTTTACAAACGGATGTACTTGCACCACCACAGTTCTTATAGGTCATAAAAACGTGGTAAGAGAAACACCCACTAAAAAGATCCAGTAAACTCAGCAATGGGATTTCAGGCTTCTTGGGGATGGGATCTATCAACACGAAACTACTTTGCCTGAAGTTTCTAACTTGGGATTTAGATCAAAAAAAGAGAAGGCAGAGAAAAAGAGCCCTACACTGATTAGGAGATATTAAGTCTCACCTGTGGAATTTCCCTTCAGGATGGCTGGGTTGTGGAGAAGAAAGGAAGTGAAAGAAGTCAGAGCAGGATAAAGTAGTGCCTTTCATGTTGCTGATATCCCAAAAGGACCTGACCACAGTACTTTATCCATCAAGGAAATACTCTCAAATCCGAGTTATTTTTCAGATTCACTGGATTCAGACCAACAATGAACACACAGCACACGCCACCATCCGCTGTGGCGTTCTGGCACAGGACAGCACCCCACCAACAACGGCACCACTCTTCCTTTCCAAAAGCCTCAGAAAGAGCGCTCTGTATTCTCATGTGATGAGACGGGCTTTTACAACTCGGATCACTACAGAGTATTGAACCCTGACAGTGTTCCTGCCAAAGGTTCACTTGCTTTTTCTTAGACCTCAACAGGAACATATGACACCTAAGCTAAAATAAACCATCCTCATTACATTCATTTTGGCATCATGAGTCACTATCTTGCTGAAACAAAACTATCTTTGCACATCCACATTGAGTAAGCGCTATTAAATTTTCCAGTATCCCACCTACTGCTATTTTCTTCTGTGCAAGTGGACAGCACAGAAGTATCTCAGAATGTGCTTCATGCTTCAGCTTTCAGTGAGAAGAGAAAGCCACAGAAAATGTTCAGGACATACTATGCCTGCTCCTGCAATTTCTGGCCTTCTATATTAATCTCATGAAAAAACAAACCCCAAAACTACTGGCACTCAGAGGTTGATTTGCTATGAAGTGGGACAAGTCCCTCGCGTCTCCTTTCCTGTCCTTTTAACTCAGTCTAACAAAATTGACTTCCTGGATCATTACTATTTTTACTACTTTCTAAACATTGCCCTGACTTGGGGAATCTGGCTGAAAGTATCAAGGCAGAGGTGATTTTCGGTCTTCTCAGGGTATGGTAGAAATTTGCTAGTCTAAAATTTCTGCTTTGAATGCGAGAACCCCACTCATTCACACACATACACAGAGACACGGATGTTAAAAAAAAAAGCATCCTGGGCTCTCAAGGCTGCCCTGGGACAGAGGAACATGGACCCATAAAATAGAAGACTCCTTCAAGTCAAGGCTAGAGAGCTGGAAACACCAAACAGCGGAGATGGGCCGTCAGCCACACCACAATCAAGATCGGGAGAGCAACCCAAGTATGCACAGAGCAAGGAGGAGGAGAGGAGGAGAGGAGGAGAGGAGGAGAGGAGGAGAGGAGGAGAGGAGGAGAGGAGGAGAGGAGGAGAGGAGGAGAGGAGGAGAGGAGGAGAGGAGGAGAGGAGGAGAGGAGGAGAGGAGGAGAGGAGGAGAGGAGGAGAGGAGGAGAGGAGGAGAGGAGGAGAGGAGGAGAGGAGGAGAGGAGGAGAGGAGGTCCTTTCCCCCATTTCATCCTACACATCCTACTCCATCCTAGTTGGATTACGGTACCTGGATGGAGGCCTTCATTCACAGTACTGAAGTTTCTCACAGGGATCCTTCGTGGCCCCAGGTGTGCTGCACGAGCTGATCCCAAACAGGGGAGGAACATCCTGTGTCCTGCTACAGAGGGGCTTCCTCATAGAGATGTACCTCTGAAGAGTTGACAGCTCCAGAAACACTCAAGTGCCTGCATGCTTAAAAACATACAAACCCTTCCCTCCCCAAAAGCCATACTCCTCTTTCCTTTCTACCTAAGCTATACCTGCAATATAGCATCACCACAGATGTTGACAAAATTTCATCTCTCTTCTAAATATTTCAAAGAGAAAGGGTTTAGAGCTTCATACAAAAAAGCCCCAATTAATCCAGGATGTAGCAATCAGATATGTGAGATGCCCTGCAAAGGTCAAATGTAATTTTCCCATAGTTTTGAATCACCTGATGTAGTGTTAGGCATGCTGGCAACTATTGTTCGAGATCTTTCCTCAGGACACAAAAAACCTACTAACAATACATAGAGGGTCCCACTTTCCACCCCTATGAGTTGAAGCACTGTTATGAATATGCTTTGTAAATAACCCCTCGGCAATCCCATGGGAAAAAGAAACAGCACACCTAAAGCTGAGCAGATAGTCAGAACTGCAACAGAGAGAGAAGATGTAAAAGCAGATATTTCCTTCGTAAAATATTTGTAATTTCTACTACACAACTCACCATTTTCTTTTTGAAAAGCCTTTGCTTCTCAGTGCAAACCCTAAAATTTGAGACAAGGGGAAAGAATTTCTGTTTCTCTACAGTAAGTGTTATAGAAAGAGTTTCTGTCTCCATCTCCTCCTTTGGACTACATTTCAGCTTAAATTTAACTTTTCTTCACTATACAGAATAGCTGATGTGCATATAAGTGAATGACATTAGAGGGGAAAGTATCTTTCTGCTTGTAAACATGCCCATTACAACACAGTGTGGGAAAACAAAGTACATAAACTGAATAGACTGTCCTTTTGTGTTTCGCTGAGATACCTCACAAATGTAGGGCAGGTGTATTATCCTTCTTAATGCATAAACTAGGCCAGAAAAATTGCTTTCACAAACACCAAAATAATTTTATTGATCTTTCATGGTTTGTGCCTAGGTTTCTAGATGGACTCTAAACTACTGGGGTCAATTAGATAAAATGGATGTCTTTAAACATACCAAATTATCTGAAGAGGAAATGTTAACAAATAAAATAGGTTACCATTCATGTGTGCTACATCTTTCAGGAGCAGGAAAGCTACTTTTAAGTTATCCCCAAGGAACATTTCAGTAATATTCCTCTGAATTTTTAGCTAAGCTATTTCTTTCACATATTTTTCAAACTTTATAAAAGTTTCCTAAACTCTTCATGCTAATTAGATTCTAATCCAATTCACCAGATGTGAGCAGTCATCAGTACTCTTCACATTAAGGACTTGTGATTCAAAAAAAATACCAAAGTTGCTGCAGTTCCTCCTTGGCAAGTGAGCGCTCTGCAGCATTTTGCTCTAACAAAATTATCAGCCAGGGACTGAAGTGAGCAGCACTGGTTACATTTCCATCTCATACCAAGTTTCTCTTCTCAATAGCTTTTGTATCACTTACCATTTATTTATGTTTATGCCTAAATGCAACATCAAAAGCATGCACCGTTTTCAGCTGCAACAGCAGTATTTTATATCTTAACCAGTTTATTTGACAAAATTCCTTTTTAGAGATAATTTTATGGAGCCAGAGGCTCCAAATACAGTTTTAAAAGTGAGATGGTTAAAACTTATACTGTACATAGGAAATATCCATGCAGCAGGGACAGTAACTGGCTACTATGGCATTACATTTAAGCACTGGTACTCAAAACTTACTCATTAGTGTCTTTCTGAAATTCTGCTCCTTTTAAGAAGTGTCATTCTTTTGCCTTTAAAATAACTATGATTTGCTAATACATGATATGCCTTAAACCCCCTCTGACAAGCTCTACTGACATAGTCATATTTTTCCCACTTGCTTTCCCACATGGTTTGAATGCATGCATTGTCAGCCTCCTCTGCCTCCACCTCTCCTACATTATGTGCAGTGCCCATTTGTTTCAGATTATAAAAAGCACTAGTGGATTCTGAAGCCACCAAAAAGAAGTAACCAGCATATGGGATCTGTGGGAAATTTGATCTGGTAAGTGAACTGAATCTCAACTTCAGAAGTAACTGATGAATAGAATAAAATTTTCAAATATTATTACTACAAGATGGGTTGCATTTTCATTTTAGATTTATAGAGAACTGTGGCCACTGCCCTTGCAGAAAACTGCAAAAAAACTGTGGTATGGGTTGGGTTTTTTTTCCCCTTTAGGAATGAGGCAGATGGCCCTGGCTTCAAATATAGAAGACCCTCCTACATAAAACTGAGGTGCTGGCACATGATACGTGGGTAGAAGGATTTTTCTGGGTACTTTCCCAGGCATGTGTGCACCCAAGAGGTGAAATAGCAGGATAAGAGAGAAAAGAGGGGGAAAAAAAAAAAAAGAAAACCAAAGGTGAGAAGGAAGAGGGAAGAAGGAAACACCAAAGCAGCAGGCTTGGAAGGCACGATGACGCCATGTTCATGACAGAGGAAAATGCAAAAAGCATAGCTTTCTGAGCAGATGGGGAGTGCAAATGAACTTTTACATGGGGATTCAGATTACCACACTGATTGCTATTTCTGAATGGCTGTAGGGGACTTGAGATAGTGAGCAAAGAAACGACTTCAGATGCAGGAAGTGGAAAAGCTCTGTCAGACTCCATCCACCTCCCACGTGAGTGAGAAAGCAGCACTTCAAGTCCTGCAAGCAGGCAGGGCCGTATGAAACCCACAGTGGGTTTCACCCCGCAACTGGACCATGTCAGGAACCCAAACTGGAGCCTCTCTCATCCAAGCAGCAACTACCAGCAGATGTCTTCTTGCTCATGGTCTTCCTCCCCTGTCACGGCCGCGGGCTGGCTTTCTTTGTCTCCCTCCTGAATAACTCCTCCTGCTTTCAGCCTGTGCTTAATCCTCCAGGAAACCTCATTCTCCCGAGAAGAAGAGTGCTTCTGTACGTAATCTCCAGACAGCAGCTGTGACCCCGGCACCCAGAAAGGGGATCATTGTGCCGAACTGTGGTATCAGGGATGAACTTCCCCTCTCCCCCCGCCATTTATTTAAGGGCTGCTGGAAACACGCTGTTAGTTTATGCGCGCACACACTGCCAGCAGTGATTTTCACCAGCAGCTGTGGTGTGCTTGTCCCTTCGCCCTCGTTGCAGGCTATCCTCAGAATCTGCACAACCATCTACTTTAGTATTTTTTATTTTGCATTCTAAGGGATTGAACTTCCCACCTGCCAACAGAAGGAGCACTTGTTTTTTGCATTTGGTTCTTGAGCCTGTGGCAGTATTACTGAAAAGTCACTTTGTCCATTTTTAATATCCAGAAATATAGAACAGCTGTGCTTTCTCATACTCCTTTTGTATAAAAGTGGCTCAGGGACAATACTATATTCAAGGCTGCTAAGGCTCAGATCTGAACTGCTTTTTTTTTTTTCTAATTACACTTCATACCAGTCATCAAGACAGACTACCCTACCAGCACCAGTCGGTACAGCAAGAGGTGTTATTTTAAGGCAGAAGAATTTGAACAACATAATCCTTTGTGGCAGGCTTATCAGCCTTTTAGCACACTCAGCTTTTATTATTCTGACACAAGATAAACTTACGTAACAGCACAGAACGTACTAATTTACAGGATAACAACATGGGTGCCGAGTTCAGAACACTGTACTTTTGTTTCAGACTGTGGATATTTCCCATACTCCTAAGAAAGGCATATGCTGTGCAAACACTTTTAAAAGCATCCAAGTGGAATTCAATATATTGAAAGAAGCTAAAGTACTCTGGAGTGATTAACAAGCGCGCTTCAGCAGAATGGCACAAAAGGATAATTAAGGACTAAACCCACAGAGATACTAAGACAACTAAAATCTCTCTAATTTATTCTGCAACTGATCAGAAAAGCCCACTTGCTTATTGACGGCGTACAGGTGGATATAAAAGTGGTTCTAGATCACTGCAAGTAACTACAAACCTTCCGATCTTCCAACGCAAATCCTGACTTTTGGAGAACTGAAGCACTCCTGTTTGGAGACAGCAAGGATATGTGTGGCCATGAAGCTGAACAATGCCCCTTTCCCTGCCTCCTCCCTTCGCTAATGTTTCTCCCTCACATGCAGAAGAGCACTGATAGCCATCCACCCAGGAGCTGGTCTCTGGCAGAGTAAGAGTCAGAGTATAAATGGTATTAGACAGAGCTGTCTGAAATGACAAAAATGCCAGGGGAAAAAAATTGCTGGGACTTCTTGGTTTTCCAAAAATTAGCCTGTTTGATCTATTCTTCATCCCAGAGGACAAATACAAAACACCTCAAGACAAAGAAACGCATTTTTTCCTGTAGGTCAATAGAAATTTTCCAGACTCTGCCTACACAATCCAAGGCATCATGTCCCCACTGAAAAAACGCAACTCTGGTGAAGGGTAAATGGTTACCGTTCATCTTACTGAAATGGATCACAGCAAAACTATTTCCTTTGCTCTGGTGCTTCCCAAAGTCTCCTATTCACTCCTTGAACTATTGTTGACATCAAAGTCACAGAATCACAGAGTGGTAGGGGTTGGAAGAGACCTCTGGAGATCATCTTGTCCAACCCCCCTGCTTGAGCAGGCACACCTAGGGCAGGGGGCACAGGAACGCATCCTGGCAGGCTTTGAATGTCTCCAGGGAAGGAGAATCCACAACCTCCCTGGGCAGCCTGTGCCACCGCTATGGCACCCTCACAGGAAAGGGTTTTTTTCTCATATTGAGGTGGAACTTCCTGTGTTCCAACTTGCGCCCATTGACCCTTGTCCTGTCATTGGGCACCACTGAAAAGAGTCTGGCCCCTTCCTCTTGACACCCACCCTTTAGATATTTATACTGATAAGATTCCCCCTCAGTCTTCTCTTCTCCAGGCTGAACAAACCCAAGTCTCTCAGCCTTTCCTCATAAGGCAGATGCTCCAGTCCCCTGATCATCTTGGTAGCTCTCCACTGGCCTTACTTGAGCAGTTCTCTGTCGTGCTTGAACCGGGGGGCCCAAAACTGGACGCAGTACTCCAGATGTGGCCTCTCCAGGGCAGAGTAGAGGGGGAGGATAACGTCTCTCGATCTGCTGGCCACACTCCTTTTAATGCAGCCCAGGATACCGTTGGCCTTCTTGGCCACAAGGGCACATCGCTGGCTCAGGGTCAGCCAGCTGCCCACCAGCACTCCCAGGTCATTCTCAGTGGAGCTGCTTTCCAGTAGGTCAGCCCCCAGCCTGTACTGGTGCCTGGGGTTGTTCCTCCCCAGGGGCAGGACCTTGCACTTGCTCTTGTTGAACTTCATGAGGTTCCCCTCGGCCCAGCTCTCCAGCCTGTCCAGGTCTCGCTGGATGGCAGCACAGCCTTCTGGTGTATCAGCCACCCCTCCCAGCTTGGTGTCAACAGCAAATTTGCTGAGGTTACACTCTGTCCCTATGTCCAGGTCATTGACGAATATGTTGAACAGTCCTCAAGCAGAAAAGAAAAATAACTGAAAAGAACTCACAGTACTTTCTCAAAGGCTGAGATAGATTTCCGGAAGGGATTTTATACTGAGCTACTATTTGCCTACCTTTAAAACACACCTTCCCTTCCCTCCTTGGAGAGAATTATACTTAAAAAGAGGTACATGGACGTACACATTACTGCTAGCTTTGGCACGCATCTTTAGGATTTGTGGACCTTGAAAGACTTTGCTACCATGGGTTGGAGAAAAGCTCCCAGCTGTAACTCCTCATAGGTGAGCCCTTCCCACTCATGGCTGCTTCCCTTCTCTCTTTCAAGAGTAGCACTTGCGTATACTCTATCTGCCATGCCCGTGCTGCATACAGAGGCTGCTCTGAGTATCCAAGCATTTATGTGATGATCCTACCCTTCTACAGATGAGGTGACTCCAACCAGTCAACAGGCTGAGGATGCCAATCTGTAGTGACAAAAACACTGCAGGCAGCAACGGTGCATGATTATTCATATATTGCTATATCTGTTCACGTATCATCAGCGAGCATTAGTGCTACTTCAGGTGGTTGGCACCGGGGCTGCCTTCCTCAAGTGCTTCGCAGTGAGTAAGGAGCTCCAAGACAGATCCATAATCACTGCAGATGCTGTTTGCCTGTCTTCACCATGTCTGCATGAGTGAACATATGGCCTTCTAGCACAAGGCCAGTTTATACAGTCATTAATTAGATATCATTTCAGCCTGTTCAACACATCCGATACAAAAATCTGTCCTCTGGCAGGAATGCTCTTGTGCTGTAGAAACTTTGTGATTTGTCTCATCTGATGAGGAAGAGTTAATTTCTTTGCCTGTGACCAGATATATTTTTGCTTATTGCAAAGGCAGGTATAGCAGCGTAAACACACCTGAACTTCCCAGTGGGTCTCTTTTCACTTTCTCTGGTGAGCAAGTTGTCTCACTACAAACGGAAGAAGGGCGCTCCCCTCTCTCCCTCCAGCATGCAATACCTAAGATATTCTCCAAAAGCACCATCACAGCCCAACAAGGATTAAGATGCCAGCAATTCAGTTATTCTGCCAGGCTCAGAGAGCTACTTACCAAACTCAAGGAAAGCTCATGGAAGTAATCATCTCACATGTAAACATACCTGATTCCTCTATATACCAAAGTGAATTGTTGGAGTTTGCTTATTTTTAAATGAATAATCAGAAAGACAATTAATTAAGGCAGAAAACTGACAAAAGTCAGTATGCCAAATACATTTTTGGTAAAAGAAATTTGGGCAGATTTTGTCTCATTGCTTCATTTTCTCATACAGCAGAACCAAACAGCATAAGGCACACGCGTGGCCCCAGACTGGGCTGCTGCTCAGAAGTAGCCAGAGCACATGAGAACCTCACTGGGGTTTCCTCATCAACTCACGTGTGAAGGAGGACTTCAAGTCGCACTCTCTTCCTTCATCCCTCATAGTACCACGCAAAAGTTTGCAATATAGCACCCTTTGCATAAAAGCATAGCAAATTCATGGAGCTTGTGAGAAATTCCTAAGATCAGATGAGGTGCAAACTGCCAGTTTGTGGAGGGGGGATACGGGGGTGGTGAGAAGACCTTCCATGTGAAATGTGAAGAGCTTTTAGGAAAAAAAAAAAAGAAAAAAGCAGGTATTTTACAGAAAGGAGTGACGACTTAACAGTAACAACAAAGAAAAGGCATTTGAATGAAAGTATCCAGCTCAATTACTCTTTGATGGTACTGAATTATTCCTGAATTCCTATAAAAGAACTTTTTAACTTCTCTTAGTAGCTCTTGATTGGACACCAGTTACAGAACAAAAAGATCCCCAACAATAGTGGTCCTTCAAAACACAGTGATGGGCAGAGGCGCTTCTCTGTGGAAACAGATGGGCAATAAGATCTTTCCTTCAGAAGCTAGCTGGTTCACTGGTTTCCCCTTGAACCCTGTAACGTTTGCATATGCTTATTTTTAGCTGAGCAAATAAACTCACTTGAAAGTGGTATCAAAAGTGTATTGAACCCCCTTTTCATGTAAACCTTGTCAACTTTACTGAATTGTTTTGCTAGAGATGCAAGTCTCTTACAGAGCTGAGTAGTCACGAATTACATATAGCTACTGATTGAGAGTAAACTAATTCAAACTTTGTTGTAATACACTGTAATGTACTATTTTTTAAGACTGAATCCTGGCAGATTTTCAGTGTTAGTAGAAAAGTTGTATTTTAACATCTACGGTATATGAATAATGCGGTGCTTAGGTAGTATATTCATCCTTTCTCAATTCCTGATTTCCAATTGATTAGTATTTACTTAGCAGTCACTATTTTAATATAATTCTTCACTATCAACTTCTGAACTTGGGAATTAGTGCCAGCTGATTTTGTTGCCAGGCATAGATGTTTTCCTCATGCCTCTCTCCAGGTGAGACACCCTCAAGCACGAACAAGGCAGGACTCAGTGGTCTACATGCAAGCAAAGATTCCTTATTATTATTTATTTTTATATCCATAGACTGTATCAGGATCTCTACAAACTCAGGAGTTCAAGGTTTGTTTGCCGTCTTTGCCATCTCTATCCCTTTCTCAAAAGAAAGTTGCAAAGTTTGATGACAACAAGCTGGTAACGAAGAATCACTGAACATTGTTGATATTCACACAGAAGGCTCTAGTGAAAGATTTGTCACCTGGAGATCTCAGTCTGCCCTAACAGGCTGGAGGGAAATCACTGAACCAGCCCAACACCTGGTGATAAACTGCTATAGTAGGTCAGGGTGTCACAAGACAGGTAGGAGGACAGGACTGCAACATCAGAACATAACTTTCTTATTGGCACTTAATTGGAGGTAATACATACCACATAGAGACTTGCCAAGTTAGACAGTCTGATACTCCCCAAACCTACAGGACATATGCTTAAACAGTACTGCAGACTAGTAATGAAAATGAAGAGAGAAGATCCAGAGCATGAGAGATTTCAGTTTCCTTCTCAACATTTCTATGGTCTACATTTTGCATCTCAAACCACGTGCACCTGCCATGAGAGGAGCAGAGCCCCTAGGAGGTTGGGTTTGGGAAAAGGGGTCACCTAAGTCAGCACAAGGCCAGCACCCATTTGGATGTGAAGGACAATGACATTGAGCTCTGACACCTGTGAAAGGGCACTAGCCCCAAACTGTCATAGTCTAAGAAAAGAGAAGAAAGGCTTGCTGGAGAACAGGAATATAAAAGCAGACTCATTTTCCATCTCTAACCTTGGTGAGTTCAGCAGAAGCTATCTCAAGCAGTGATGCACACACCTTCAAACAAGTCAGAACTGTCAACAGAAAGTATTACATGATTTAGTAAGCTGCTTCTAGAAGTTTTCAGAGTAGTGGAACTTAACTGCACGTAAAAGCCTCCAACATCTAGTCTTGCCCTTTCTTCTCCACAAGGCCCTGATCTGGATTTTTGTTCTGTATTTTCTTTCATTTCCCCGATGCCCAAACAAATGCTCTGCTAGAACAGATTAAAATGTACATCATCCATTCCTGCGGTGAAAAGACTACGAAGCAAGCCCACATTTCCTTCCATTGCCAAAACCACTTAGACATTTTGGCAATGTAGGACACATTCTTTATCTTAACTGGCAGCTACTGTCTGACAGCTGTTCAGCAGCCTATCTGAAAAAAACCTGATGGCCTCAGTCCAGTTCCTGACAGACTTATTCCAGATCACAAGCTTCTAGATTATTACAGACTTCACCCAGCAAGTCCTGCATCATCTCACTGTCTTCTACCTTTGCTACAAAGCTATATACCATTTCTTCCGGAGAAAGGCAGCTAATCTAATGTCTTTGAAGACTTGGCCAGATGGGGAACCTACCAAATCCATGTCTTAGTTATTTCATAAATGAATCATCAGCATACTAAAAGAGTATTACTTATTAGTAGCATGCATTTTATGCTCCAGCTTCCAGACATCAAATCTTGTTATGTTACTGCCTTAAGAATCAAATCTCTGCCTGCTGGTAGAAGTATTCCCCCACAAAGATGGACCTGGCAACATCTTAACCTTCTCTGGGATCAAAGCAAAAGTTCACTCCCTCAAAGCTTTTCTAGACTTACCATTCTCCTTGCAACTCTCGCGAATCAAACTCTCACACAGTACTGAATCTTCATCACTCCTGTAACCAGCGATCAGCTGCGCCCTTTATCTGCTATAGTGAGAGCTCATGTTTCGTTATCCATCACAAACCGTATGTGCCTCTCAAACTGCAGTTCTTCCCCCTCTTGGATTGTGACCTACATTTGGTTTCTACACACAAACTCTTTCTAAATTGTTTCAATACTCTAATTCATCAATATTCTATCTTTGGCTGGTTGAATTAAGCAAGAGATTATCCTTCTCCCTCATTCGCCCCAAGTAGAAAAACATCTACTTGAAGCCCATTGGATTTTTATGAAGCCATTTTATGTTGTGTATAATTTACTCATAATAGCATTTATTTACAGTTTAAATGGTGCTACCAAGATTTTCTTATGCATTTTTTTTATGGGTTAGTAAGAACTTAACAGTCACCCTTAATTAGACATGTTGGGACTACACAGACCAGGCAACTGCAGGGGCAGCTAACATTAAATGAATTACTTTTCCACTTCTAGGGGTGATGGGAGGGAGGAAGAAAATCTAGGTATTGCTTTTTGAGTCACAGCTACAAAGATTTTAATCTCAGCTCAGCAGTGTGACAGCTTTAAATGACTTCTGCAACTTTGCACAGTATAGAAGATACATCTCAACATTACTTGGCTGAGTTCTTCCCAGAAAAAAAAATATTCTTCAGAAGTATCTCAAAATAAGAGATACTCTGTCTTTCAGTGAACATCGCCGAGTACTCTTCAAGTCACCTGCCACTTTAAAAAATAAGCATAAGGACACCGATATGCAGAATGTGACAGGAAACCACATTGTCTTATCTATCTCCTTCCAGCCTGGACCACTCACCTACTTGATATAGAATTTCTTTGACATTGACGGCCCAGAATTTCTATGGACCCACAGCAGGATAGCACCAACACATCCGTGTTAAAAACTAAAAAATCTGAATTAATGAATTCAGAAAGCAAGAAAAGAAACATCTGGAATAGAGAGCACAATGCTTTCTGGAAGCCATATTTATTTTCTGCTGAAACATTTAAAGTTTGTTAAAGCCAAGGAATTTTCCCTTTCTGACTCGTTGTGTTGGGAAGCATCTACAATGTGTCTTTTTGCTCATCGTGTATCTCTCTGGCAACAGGCAATCAATATACTCTCCAACAACCATAAAGTAAATCAGAAGGCTTACAGAGGATTAGAACTGGATATCCCTGCTAGTTTATGTGTTTAGTTTAGGCCATGTGAAAATTCAACACTTAAACATGTTTTGGAACAAGTACTTGGAGAAAGTCCTGGAGTTTGGCTGGGAGGAGACAGGTGTTTGAAATAGCTGCTGTTTGCTTTTCCTCAGCATTCAAGGACTAGTGCTATGAGACTGGATTCTTCTAAACTGGTCCTGGCAAAGGGGTCTATACTAGGGAAAGTAAAGCTATACAGTACTTTAAACTTACTACTTTCGTTCTCCAACACATTTTTAGACACATAAGGAAAATCAATCCCGGACATACCTCTTCACAGCTACTTACAACATGACAGCCCTCAGAGAGTTGCCAAGGAGCAATGTACACACGCTCCCCTCCATTTCCCGGCTGCAGGATAATACCCTGAATGTGCAGCAGCTTGCTGCACTGGACTCCTCACCTCTAGTTATGGCTGCAGAATTCTGATCTCTACCAAAACCATCCCCCCTGATTTCTTTGCGGTTGTCAGCAACCATGCAGAAAATACAATCATATAATAGAACGGCAAACTTGTGCAATACCATAGATATTGCACATACAATGAAAATTAATTTCACAAAATCATAGCATAATTTAGGCTGGGAGGGATTCCTGGTGGTTTCTAGTCTAATGCCCTGGACAAACAGGGTCAGTTACAGCAGATTGTTCATCGCTTTGTCTAGTTCCTTAATGAGTATCTCCAAGGATGGAGTGCCCACAGCCTCCCTGGGCAACCTCTTCCAGTGCTTAACCACCCTCACAGGGAAAAAAATATTTCCTTGGATTTCATCGGAAATCCTTGTGTTCCAGCTGGAGGACATGGTTTCTCATCCAAACACCACACACCTTCAAGGTTAGCCTGGCTTCTTCTCCAAACCCTTCCAATTAGGGCATGAAAGACTATCCATCACAAAAAAAAAAAAATATATATACTCGCTTTCTTTTCCCCCATTTAAAACATTTGAGACAAATACAAAACCGATACAGTCTTCAAAGCATTTTGCAATCACACAATTTTTATAGAAGAGCTCAAAACATTTGTAAAAAAATACACTGACAGGACGCTTCAAGAAAGATCCCCGTTAAAGACCTTTCGCACATTCGCAGATTTCAAAAGAGAACTGACTACTTGGTATTAAAGAAAAAGCAGAGAAGAGGGAGAAAATTTTCCTTTGTTAGTGCCAAAATCTTTAATTCTTTCAAAAAAAGGGAAATCACATCCTGTAGTTCTAAAAGCTGCTGCAAGAATCAACACGGTATTTTTTCTTCCAGGAAGAAGAAAGTTAGTTTCCCATCAGGCGATCACGGCTAAAACAATTCATCTGCATTGTGATTAAATGAAACTTTTAAAATGTACTCAAAAGCTACATTCATTCCTGTAAGGAAGAATGACCTCCCTCATAATGAACTCTGAGGCTGGCAGCCAGCTTACAGAGGTTTTATAATGACCAGTTTTGGCTTCCGAGTAGCTGGTAGCTTCATTTTGCGTGTAGCGTAGCAGATCTAGGGGCCTGCTGAGACATTGAAGAACTGGATTCAGAAGTCTGCAAATGGGGCTGGAAAATGTTATATTTGTGTTCAAGTAATATTGTGTAAACCTCAAATTTAGTTTTAATTTTCATTTTGTATATTCAGATAAGCAGCAGAACTGGATTATTGCAGGTAATCCTAAATGCTACATTTTAGTTTTAAATAAGTATGACATGAGAAGAAAATTCCTTACATACTAAAGAACATGAGTCGGATCAAGGGGTGGACAACACTCCTGAATGCAGTTTGCCTACTAAAATCCTAATCCATATGAAAGCCAAAAGACATCCTACCTGCACCCGAACAAAAGGTTACCTGTGAAGGAGAGCTGAGGAAAAGCTAAGGCAACAGACAACAGGACCAAAGGGTTGGGCAGAATGGAACCACTGTGCAAGGTGTACAGCGGGGTCCCTCTGCACCCCACCACCACGCACCCCTACTCCCAAGCACTGCCTCGCTGCTGGTAACACAACAAATTGAACAATGAAAGGTGCATAGCTGCTGTTCGTGGCTAACAGCTGTGGTTGGTCCATCCTGGCATAGACCAAGCAGTGGGACAACTTTTCTGTACCTGGCTGGGTTTTAGTACTTTAAGCTAGGCAGCGAGGTGCTGCAGAACACTGCTGCCGCATACAGAGTGGCAGCCAGGCTGGGTCCCAGAAGCACGATCACACTGTGTGACAAGAAGAGAACCTCAGCCCTAAGCTTCTTCAGATCTCAGGTGAGGATGTCTGCATGCCCCAGACCCAAGTGCAGAAAACTCTGGCCAAGGAAAACTTCTTGAGAGCCTGTCTTCCAAAACCTGCTGGCCACATGAAAAGAAGGCAACAGCCAGGGTGACAGCAGTGGGAGTCACTTACATACGCAGCAAGAACACATGCATCTGTGTGAGAGCACGGTCCGTGTCTGGAGCTCCACCTCTGTGCCCACCTCCTCATGGGTGTTTTAGAAGAACACAGTGGCCATCAGTACACAATGTCAGGTACCCAGTCTCAGAAACGCACGCTCATAGGAGACATGTGAACTCTCTTCTGCATCCCTCCCCGGCCTTTAGTACAACACAGCTCAGAGGGACTGCGCTTGCCCAGAGCTGCAGGTTTAAACAGAAAACCTCCTTGGTTCCCTGCACAAAGATGGGGTCCCACAAGTTTTCTGAATTTGACTGGGAAGGGAGTTTCACATTTGTAAATTCCTTTTCTGGTGTGGGATTTGGCCTGAAATTACTGTACCTTACAATAATACTGTCCCTGCTGCTACAGCACCAGTCTTTTTTTCAGATTCAATATATCGGACACATTATTGCTGCATTAAATCAAAACCGGCCATACAGAGCTCAGACATGTGTGCCTGCAAATGCAATTAAATGTTAAGAGTCCAAGAACCATCCTATAGATGGATGCACAACTGACAAAGTTGGGAAAGCAGTTTGCTAGTGAAAGATCTCTCAGAACCAAAACTCTACTCCTTTGGGTTCAAGACCCTTTTAAAAGGATATGCCCGTTTAATCTTAATTATCAAGAGGGCATTCCATTCATTCAAAAAGGATCAAAACCAAAAAAGTTTTGTTTGTATTCCAATACTCAATTACTATTTTTGTGGGACTCCTGGCTAGAGCAATATAGCCAAGCTAAGAATGTAACAGGAGTAAACTGGGATAGGGGACAAGCAGAAGAATTCATGCTGACCCCTACCGCTTTCATACATCTTTCTCCAGCACACACTATTGTCAGAGGCACGATGGTAGCACAGGAAGACATGCCCAAATTAGATTCTCTCTGGTTAGCATAGTTATTAACCACAAGCCAAGTCACAAGGAAAGAGACTTAAGAACAAGCTGTATTAATTCAAGTACATGGGCATTTCATCTGAAATGAAGGGCAAAACACCACCACTTCACTGCATCCCCCATGAAACCAAATCTACCTTGACGCCCCTCAGCCTTGCCTGCATTTTCTCTACAGCCATACCCAGCAATAGGGACCGCCAAAGCCCTTCAGGTGTGCGGTCCTTCCTTCTGCTGGCCTGTATCTGCACCTGTGTTTCTAGTAATAGAGCACAGTAATAGAGATAAGCAAAATATAGGCCATTTTCTGTCCTGTGTAATTGAAATCTACTTTCCAGCTGCAGCAGCAAGTGCGTGTTCAACACACAAGCTCCATAAAAGCCCTAAGACTTGGGCACAATGAACTCAAAGGAAGAATGGGATTCTGCACTAGCACAAAGTACAGTATGCAATTACAACAACCACAAATATTTTATGTGGAAGATTTATTGGAAAACCTCCACAGGGCCTGTAATCCCTAGCACAATTTCCTGTTCTCTTATTAAAGGAAGATAACCTTTTGGCAATTGTTTTTTATTAGGCGACAGTAATTGCTCATGATAAAGAGCTTAATTAGAGAAAGATAAAGTATTTAAATGAAGGAAATGACAGCAAAATACATTCTGTATAATTCTCAATTTTTGTAATACTTGATAAAATGAAAAAAGTCTTAAATTTAGCACAAGAAAATATTTAACAAAACACAGAATGAGGACTGGAAAATACTTTCCAGCCAGCTGCAGATAGCTGGACAACAGCGTACACATACTCAACTTTCCCTTGGGTTGTTTGTGGGTTTCTTGCTGGAAATGGAAGTAACTGTGATATACACAGACTTCTAATGAAATGTTGTAATGGAGTCCTTTGTTACCTTGTGACTGGGACACTGCATGACCACGTGCTTCATTTTACTCAGAAATGAAGCCTGAGGAATTTTAATCAAACACAAACACAACACAACACACAGCGTAGCCAAAAGTAATCTAAGACATCTTGTCTTAGACAAATGCCATCCTAAAAAGTTAGAAGTTTATATAGCCTTGAACAAAAGAACCTCCCAGCCCCACAACATGCAATAAACTGCGAGGCACAGAAAAACGATTTCAAAGCAAGAAGGCAAGGATAGGCAACAACCGCTCCATGCCTGTAGGTGCTCAGAGTTGCCACAGCAACACAAGAGAGGCTGGAGGAGGCAGGAAGCAGCAAGGAGATATCCAGGACCGCATTGCTTACATTCTCCCACCCCGCAGCTCGTACACACCACTAGGTGTTGGCAGCTCGGAGACATCCAAACTGGAGATGAAAGACCACCTGGAAACATGCAGACAGACCAAAAAAATATGCACCAAACATTAAGTGGACTTTGCACTGGCTTGACTTCTGCAAATACCAGCTCCTGTATCGATTTCTAGACACTTCTACCCACCTAGAGCAAAACATAGGCCAAGGAAACAGGGCACTAAAAAGCACACCTCAACCAGCAGTTAAGCGTGGATCCCAACTCTGCGTCAGGTTGAGCTTTTCCTACCATACCAGTTTGCATCCAGGTACTGTCAGGAGCGCACTTGCACAGAGCACCCTGGAGGGGAGTAGTTGCACCAGAGCGACATCCCAAGCTCTCCCTTAGCAAGGAAGACCAAGACGAATGCTTTGAACATAAACGTCTACCGGGCAGCCAGCAAAGCAACAGAATACAAACACATCACTGCTCACCATGTTCTAGCCTGCCCCTTAATTATATGTAGACAGTGCACGCTAATGATGTACTTTGGGTTCAATGCCTTTTCAGGTAGCAGCAACTGATGCTCCAGGGTAGCAAAACAGAGCAAAGCTGATCCAAGTTTGGAAGCAGAGCCCTAGGATTAAACAAAAACAAAGGAAACACCTAGTTCATTTGGCTGTAGGGAAAATCTTAAGAAGAAAAAATCCCTTCAAAACAAGAAAGCCGGGAACAGCAAAAGGTTAACTCCTCCCAGAACAGATGACGACATGCGTAAGAGCTCCCCACAGCTGATGACTACCTGCAGAACGGGCAAAGAGAGCGAAACCGGCCCAGCATGGGAACACACCAGGCTTCAGGGAAGTGAAGTCAAAATTATGCAGCTGAGATCTGTTTTTCATTATTTAGATCCTGAATTGGCATGGTGCAAAAGCGCAAGGACAGACCTTAGACAGTTTGGAAACTTAGGTCAGGCATGTGCATACGCCTCATCAGCAGTGTAATTTATGCAGTAGTTTATGCAATACTTCATCACAAATAGAAGCACCACCACGCTCACTATGCATCACTTATCTGGTGGACCGGAAAATTAATCTTAGGCACACCTAGAGATAAAAGAAGATGCAGATAAATATCCCTTCTTGGGTCCCACCAGGACGAGGCGCCTGCCCTGAAGTGCTCATCACCCCATATCTAAGCAGGAGGGGTGCTGCTCTCCCAGGTCTGCCACTGCAAACCCCATGGGAGCTGTCAGATGAGCAGCTGCGCTGAGAGTAACAAACATCCGAGTGCTGGTACGTGGCTTGTGTGCAGGGTCCACATCTGCCTCTGCCCAAAGGGAATAAGCATTTCATGGAAGCATTTTCTCCAGATGTAAAACTAGTCTCAAAAGCCAAAGGGAACCCGGAAATGTATCTCTTTACTTGGCCTGGCCTCACAGACTAATGCAAGACACTCATGGCAAACCTGGGCTCGTGCCAGCAGCAGTTTGAATGCAGAGCTTTTTCCTCCTTTCCACAGCAACCGGCTTGAGAGGTTTACATTTATGGTCCTAAGCATGCATGGATACAAAAACGGAACAAGGAAACTAACCTTTGGGACAGCTACGGAAGGTGGCAAAAAGAACTGGCATCTCATCTGTCCTCCAGCATGGAGTCACCAGGTCTCCACGAAAATGAACTGATAATCTAAGGCAACCTTCAAGCCTTGAGACAACATTAATTTCAAGCACACGTACAGAAACAACACTTTCAAAGGACCAAATCCAAGCCCTGCTGAAGCCCAGATGAGTCCTGTAAGGCTACTAACAGCTAATTTTGCACACCTGTGAACAACCTCAAGCTCTAGGAAGATTTCCATCTAAAACAAATAGAAGAAATCCTGCTCACCTCTGTGTGTTTACCAGTAAGGGGAGGCAGTCATATAAAGGACATATTACATATATGTCCAGCTACTTTTCATTCAGCTGCTTTCTTCTAACTAAATACATTTTGTGTTTATTGGAAACTATCCAGGAAACAGGTCACAGATAAGCACTGTTACTAGAAACCACAAGAACAAGATACTTCTGAAATACAGGATAAACATTTCAAGGGCTTGTTGCAGCACACGTGCATGCACCTATACACGTATATAGAGAAATGATTTGTTTAGGGACTAACCAGAAGTGGTAAGTAATATCTACGCAGCACTCAACTGGATGGAGCGCTTTCCGATCCCCCTCTTTCCCTCCCCTCCAGTCAAGGATCTGTTCAGAACAATTCACCGAGAGGGATCCCAGTTGAAAAAGCTCTCTCCTATTTGTAGTGCATCCGTAAGTGCTACCCTTGAATCACACTCGCTAAAATGCTTTGCCAGCTCAGAAGCATACCAGCCAGCACAGGAACATCCTCGGGCTGCATGTGGCACTCGGTACATCAGCTGGGTAACATACAGCCCAAACATGAAAAGCCAGTAGTGCAGAAATTACTTGCACCATTTCCTGTGCACGTGAAGAATTTGCAAGTTGGGCTCCTGTGAATGCACCTCCACTGACAGGAACTTTGAGACAAAGCTACAAGAAGTTGCAGAGACAGCTTCACCAGACCCCACTTGCCTAACTGGAAACAGAAGCCTATTTTTCTTAGCAACTGACATCTCACGAGACTCACTGCTTTTGAAGTACATAGAATGTCTGCGGGGAAATATGAGGTCTGTCATATGACCTTTATGTCTTTCATAATAATTTTTGGGAAAAAAAATGTGTCAGCCCTTGGCACATCAGGTATCCCTTTTCTGACTAAAATGTGATGTCTGTTTTCTTTTAACAACTGAAAATCATCATCTCTCCAAGCAACTGGTGGCATAATCATTTTTTTCAATGCCCTTGTCGCTTGTATTTTCAGTCTCTACAGAGGTAAAGCAATGGCAGTTAAGTCTGCGGAAGTATTAAACCCATTGCTATCCCCAACCCAAACCAGTTGACTTCATTTATAGTTGCACTCAGCTTGGCTCTCTTCCTCAAAAACGTTAAATCGGTATTTCAAGTTAATATTAAAGCCCACAATTTATACTGTGCTATTTGTCACAAGCACTACCAGATTTCTTTTGAAACACTGCATTTTGCAAACTGCAAGTGGCTGAATGAAGTATTTTACTTGCACACAGCCTAGTCTTAGATCAAAACTTAATGGCCATACTCCTCCACTGTTCATACACTGTGTGCTGAGCCAATGCCTATCATAAAATGGCCCACACCTAAGACAAAGGGCAAATAAAATAGCCACAAATGTAAATGGTGTTCTAACTGTGCAATTTAAGATGGGTTGTTTATGAGCCTTCAACTGAAGAAATAGGCCATGGTTTTAAATACTGAAAAAAACAAGGATCTGCTTAAGAAACATATTTTCCCTATTTTAAGGTCAGCTTTTAAACATCTGCATCTGATGAACATTTTATTTCCATGGTACAGCATACAGAACGCTAATGACAGATCCAGTTGCTATTCTAATTCACTTCAGGAGTTTAAAATATGGCCCTATTTTGATACAATAATACATAGTCATGTTTGTTAGGAAGATCGTTAGCAATGCTAAAGAAGTATTTCTGTAGCTCTAAAGCAAGCGTTGAAGCTCTTCAAAGCAGGTAAAACATGTAATATACTGGGCTGTTCATCTTTACATCAGCAAATAATATTTTCAGTAGGCTACCATAGAACTTAACCACCATCCACCCTTAGTTTAATCCTGTAGATGACAAAACTCTTGAACTCCTTGACACCTGTATCAAACTTTTCACTTTGGCCACCATGATCTATTGCCCTCATCACAGTCTTCTGGAGCAGACAGCAAGTAGAGCTGCAGTCCTGCAAGTCCTCCAGCTTACTCCGGGGAAGGCTGGGACTCCCACA
This sequence comes from Phalacrocorax carbo, assembly GCF_963921805.1. Taxonomy (NCBI): domain Eukaryota; kingdom Metazoa; phylum Chordata; class Aves; order Suliformes; family Phalacrocoracidae; genus Phalacrocorax; species Phalacrocorax carbo. The sequence goes on along the minus strand of NC_087513.1, from coordinate 135,243,283 downwards.
GACGGTGGTTACGAGAAACCTCCAGCTCAGATATTCACAGCATCACTTCAGAAGACCAAACCACCCAGGAAGCAGATGAGTAGTGGGAACACGCACTGATAAGGACTGAGAAGTTGGGCTGCCAAGAGATCACAGTGTAATCCGTACTTGCTCTTGTTCCCACTCTTTGCTAGCTGTGCCCCCCAAACCAACTGATGCTGTATTAACAGCACAGCCCTAGCTGGCACCAGCACAGGTTGCTGGGTCAAGAGTTAAACTTGCTCATAGGCAATCGGGGCTGTGAAAGGCCTTTACATTCAAGGGAGGTCTGCATGCACACATCTACGGGGACCAAAACACTGTGGCATGCCCGCACTGGACATCTGCTTGTTGAAACCATAAGGAAGACATGTTCAGCCATTTCTTCATCAAGTTAAGAGAGGAGGAGGTGAGCTATCTTTGCTTTCCTTACATTAACTTAGCACTTTTATAATGCAGCAAGTCAATACAGGACACAGAACATCACCATGTGCAAATGTGGCTCACACTGTTGAGTAATACCGCTATTTTAAACCCTCTGCTGCTAAGCAACACTGACAGTATGGTTAGAACATTTTGGAAATACCGAATGCTTCAGTTCTTCCACACACATGCACAAAAGCTGCTCCCGCACTGTATATCCATCCAGAAGCTATTCAAAGATGGGGCTTCAGTTTTTATCAGGCTGGTTTTCCATAGTGTTGCAAGGACACTGGTCATATTTGCACAGAAGGCACCCCTTAAGAGATGCACAAACCTGGCTCCTTGATTCCCGTAAAGGCTTGACATTCAGCTGCTTATGTCGAATACTCACAGCTAATGAAGAAACAAACAAACAAAATGTTTAGTCCCCTTAATTCAAAACCAGCATGGGCTGGGATCACCTCCAATTATCATGCTTACCTGGAACGGTCCAAAAAAGGGCAGTTTATGTCCCTTCTTTAGGAGCCAGAAGGGTATTTGTGACCAGCACTATGACCCAAAGAGTAATGGATGGCTGCTAACATGAAAGATTTCGAATGCTTGCAGAGCAGCAGGGACAGAAGATAGCATGGGGAAAGCACAGCATTTAAGGCCTTAGGATGCAGCCAAGATATGGGAGGACTTTGGTGAAACTGCACTTACTATGCTGAGAAACACTTATTTTAAACCCTTCTGTTTATCTACACTTGAATAGCAGAAGGCATGAAACCGAGCTTGGAGGGCTCTAGCCCAGGGGGCTGCCAGCAGTTACTCCCTTTAAACTGGTCTCACTGCCTGAAGGACTTTCACACTCCTCTACCAAGCAACTGGAGCAAAATGGCCTGGTGCCCATTAACTCTGTTTCCTCTAGGACTGACTGTTTCACAAGGCTTGTCCGCATTTCCACAGGCAGAAGCGTATCTCTGAGATATGCCTGGTTAAGAAACGTTGCCCAATTTTGACAGAACATACTGCAAACTTTTCATACGCTTATTCTTCTCATTGTTATTCTAATTTATTCAAGAGTACTTGATTTTGCCACAGACTTTAGCAAGGTTACAAATATTCATATGTCTCCAACTATTAATTTTATGGCATCTTTCACTTCATTGTATATTTACCAGTCTATTAAATTACATGGATGATTTCATCGCTAATCATTTCTACTAACACCCTTTTAGACACTTGTGACTTCAATACTGAAGATGTAGGTGGCTGGAAAGATTTGTTTGTCTTCCTTCTCCCTCCTGCAATCTAAAATTAAAATTATGTGACCAGGACAGCGTGCCTCACACATCCTATACTACTTTGACAGATACCACAGGTCTAGACCCAATTTCCACCCAAAAAGTGAATCACTGAAGAAAGGCAAGGCAAATCTGCTCTTAAAATGCGCACTACAACCTTCTGGGAAGACAGCAACATAATATATATGTAGAACCCAAATTTGGGTGTCATAAAGGTACCATTATGTAAAATGCATTGGGAAAAAATGGGAAAAATGGTGTTTATCATCCAGTTGACTGATTTTTACTGGAACAGACCCTAATTAGGTGAGACGAGAACTATATTACTGTATTATTATGCTGTAGTTGAAAAAGGTCTTCCTACCTACAGAAAATGCATTTAAGATAACGTGTCTTTGGCCCATTTTCTGTTTATTCCAAAACAAGGTCCAGCAGTCCATTCTCGATAATTAACAGAGCCTGGTAAGCCTAATCTCATGACATACATCTCCCTGATCTGCTGCACAACTATCTCAGTGATCAATTGCTGTGGAAGACAACATCGTTCAGTGGTCTTCAGTATTTAAAAGCCCTCTTCAGCGATCGAAAGGCAACTCTTTTCTCCCTTTTCATCACGACACACTGCAAAACAAGAGACTACGGCATGACTAATGAATCTCTGAATTCCCATCTGCCAACACAAGTCAGTCAGTGTTTCACCCACTCGCCCCCAACTACTTATTGCTCCAAAGCATCTGTTGAGTGCTGCACCTGATCCGCCTCAAAATGGGATGGCTGAGAACCATGGCACATGCCACACAACCAAAGTCTTCCTGGCAGGGCACCGGACACCTCTCACTTGCTTATGCTGTTAGACAAAAGGGTATTTTTGATAGCTTTCTCTTCTTTTGTTCCACTGTCAAGTTTCATTGGCTGTAAATCAAAGGAAGAGCACAAAAAAGAGTTCATTTTCATTTCCACATCCAGTATCAAGGTTTACTTTCACAACTGCTGGAGCATGAGACAGGCACAGATCATCATCTAGTATGTAAGTTAATGATTTGCTTGCGAATTTTCTGTCCTCATGAGTGATTGCCCTCCCCCCCTCAAAAAAAAACAACTAACCAAAAACAAACAAACAAGAAAAACCCCAGCCAAATGAACAGAAACAAACAAAAAAACAAAACCACAACACACCAAGAAACCCCTCCCAAAACCCCCAACTTTTTTTCTGGGGCATTTCCTGACAAATTTAAGGCAGGATGAAAAGCTGAACAATTAATTTAGATATGCTTAAAACAGTGTACCTTCAAGGTCCAAACTATTGAAAGGGGGAGACAGTGGAAGTGAAGGAGTTCACTCTCCTCTGCCTGTTTCAGTTGTCATTCAATGACCTGGTCTGCAAGCCCAGTAAGTCAAAATGATCCTCCATCTCCTCTGTTCTCTCTCCCTTTTCTTCAGTTGGTCCCACCGAATCTGAAATCAATCACCACTACAACTTTCCTGACAGGTAAAACCTACAAGCACAGATACTCAGTAAGGGCAGAATAAAAATCAACCTAAGGTAGCATGGAAGGGAATCCACAGCCATTTTGATGCAAGTTTGCTCCATCTGGTGAAATGCAGAAATGCAACAGACCTGCTGCGGGTACCATGCCCACCCTGCAGCTCTGCTGCGTGAGCATATGTATTCTTGTTCTGCTGAGAAGCAACCATATGCTGCAAGCTGTCCTGATCAGCAAAAGTATTACTGCATTAGCACCTATGAGCCTCAATTAGGGAGAAGGCTCCTGCTGTGCAAGGCATGTCAGAAAAAAAGCAGACTGCTGTAATCCTAGACTGAATTCTCTGCTATACAGACAAGTTGCAGGAGCAGAACAAAAGAAACAGATGGGAGGGAATATTCATCTACTAAAAGGATAAGGCAATAGTGAAATCAGGGCACATTTTATCAGATCTGAGACTTCAATCAGATGCTCGAGATCATGGCCAGCCTGATACTACCAAGGTAGGCACACTCTGGAAAGGAGTGTTTAGCATCCCTTTTCCAGACAGGGAACTCCTTCCACATGCACACGGCAGCACTACAATAAACCAGAAAGTGTGTGCAAAAAAATGCATGACGAAAGTCAGAGTTGTTTGAACAAGGATTCACATCCAGACCATGCCAGTGTCAGAATACCTTGTTTGTTCATACACATGAAAAAGGACAAATGCTTTAATCAGGTTTTGCACTTTTGGGAACATACTTAGGAACAACCCAGCAGCAGCAGGTTAGCTTAAAGGAGGCAAAAGTCAGCATTGTACCACCATATATTGTTACCAAATCCCACTAGTGTATGCATAGGATATTTAAATTAGGAAAGGCATTTTTTCCCCCCTCATGACTTCTTGTTCACAAGGACAGAAAGGTCAAATGTGGTTTAAATAAGTAGTGACTGCTCAATGTTTTCAGAGAGGAAGTCAGTGGGAACACACCAGTCATACTGTCCTGAAGACACAAAGGACGAGGGAAAGACAATGGCAGTCATTCATTTTTTAAAATGACGTGTTGCGGCAAGACTTTTGGGAAGTGCTTTCCTTAACAGCAGTAAATGCGACCACCCACCTATCCCCCCCTTCTTTCACTTGATTTTCCAAACAGAAGAAGCAACAAATGTTAAGTAGCATCACCAATCCTTCATTTCTCCAAGAACTATTCCTAGAGCACCTGGTTATAGAGAATGATGCCTGGCCTCTCAATTTCTCATGCATCGTAACCAAAGCTGTCACGGGAAAAGAAAATATTCTTCCTATGAAACTGGGAACAATTTGTTTCCATGGCTGCAAGGACAGTGATGAGCAGCTCTGGCAAATAGCTCAAGAATTATTAGGAGCACAAAGTGGATCAGATGATTTACATACAACATAAACAGTGCAGGAAGTGAAGAGAGCAAGCAATAGCCTTTGAAGTATGAGAATGAGAGCGCCAATCATCAGATCTACACTTCTGTCTTTCCCCTTCATCCCTTTGCAGAGTCAGGAGAAAACTGTCAGCGCAGATGGATAAACAGCACTGGAGGAGAAATGATGGCACCTCTGAGTCATAACGCTGTAATCCCAAAGTGGGCTTGCAACAGCCGACATCTGCGCGAGAACGGCAGTGATTTTAACAATTTTCCAAGTGAGGTGTAAACTTTGTTTAATCTACGCTCTGCAACATAATGTCAACTGTTACCTGAAACAGCCTGACATACGCTGTGCTAGTCTGTTTGTGGAAATTGCACATCTAAACCAACATCCACTCAAAACTCCTTTTCATCAGTGAAATGAGTGTTATTCATCCTCAGTTTTGAGGAGACTGACACAGAAGTTCGAGGCATCATGAACCCATGAGGACAACCCAAGTCAGGCTCCCAATCGTCTATCTCGAGCACAGCACTCTGCTCCCTCCCTCCACCTGTCTGTCCATAAATGCCCTAAGTTCTTAGAGGATTCCACCATAATATTGTTGTGTTTTGGCTCTTTACAACCTTGAACTAGAACAAGACACAGTGATTGTCAACCAGCTGCAACAGTTTCTGAAATAGGACATTTGCTAAAAGAAACCAAATGAAAATGAACCCAAATTCCATAATTTCTAAAGTACAAGAAATTGCACATCAGCTAAACGTTTCTACACTGTGATAGAATATTAAACTCCCTGTAAAGTTTTTCTACATGGATTCACTTCATTTCGTTTATTATTAATACTGAAGATTGCTAGAAGGTGCATTTTGATAGCAATATTGCTAACGCCATTATGACACAACCTTGAAGACACCTTGAAGACTGAGTAGCAGTGCAGCTATGCCAGGGCTAATCCACTTAAGAAAATCAAGATTAAATTCCTTGCTTGACATTTCTGAGAACAAGATGACAAAGTTTTAACAAACACATCATTGAAGGTACTCTGTACGAGACAACTCAGTTTTCACTGAGATTATATCCAGTCTCCAGTACAGATTATATCCATATAGCTTGATGTAAATACCTAACCAGAAAAATTAGGCGGAACAAATTTTCTTCTGTGTGGAGCAACAAAACATTCTGCTGTCCCCTTGAGGTTCCTCAGCACCACACTACACAACAAGAAACCTTCCCTCAGCTAATGAGAACTGCACCAGAGACAAGCTTTGAAAGAAACTAGACCTGACATCTTCCTGTTTGGGGATTTATCTTTTGCAGCCATCAAGTAGTATTGAAATAATAGCATGGGAAGATAAGCACTATGAGGGTACATCCATCCCCTGGGTAATAAACATGTCCATATGTATATACAGAGAAAAAAATATCTATAGCATGATGATTGTGGGAACATGGGAACAGGAATTTCGTGTTGCTTAAAAATATAAGTAAAGATGCCCAGCTGTGTCAGAGCAATAGCCATCTAGCCAAGTATTCTGACTCAGAGAATGACAAAAAGCAGATGCTATTTAGAAAAATCATGCAAGTCTGGCCATTTCTTGCAGCTCTTTCCCTTTATACTCCCTGAGCATTTGGAACTGCTATATTAAAGAAACTGGGGGGGGGGGGTGTACTTCAAAGTTACCACTGAAATTTTCCCTCAAGTCCTGAATCCTTTCCTACCTGTAAATTACAGCCTTCCAAAATGAACCCTTGCTGTGGTAGATGCTGCAGAGTTTGATCAACAGCAGTGCCCAGATTTCAGTGACACAGAAAAGCCTCAAAACAAGACACAGGCAGGTATCTGCAACTCATTAATAAGATTTTTCCTTTTATTATCTGTGTATTTCAAAGGGAGAAAAGTCCTCATTTAAGTTAGTTCAATTCCTATTTGTTCATTTGGGAGCACTTAAAGTTGAATTCTATTAAAAGTAACTGAAACCAAGCCAATGTGCTCTGGGGATCCTGGCAGAAGAATGTAGGTGCCGTCTTTATTTCCTTTCTAAATGGCATGAAGGCCCTTTCCAGGAAAGAATATTTTTACATTTCATTGTCCCATTTTAACCCACCATTTTTGTAACTGTTCCTCCTGAGTTCACACTCTTAGACCGGTTTCACGGCTTCCACAGTATTACAGCACTACACACCAAGAGGCTGCCACACTATATTACGCAAAGTCAAGCTCAGTCACCTGAGCTTAGCAGAGCTCTGAAGCAGCTGCTACCATCGTGCTTAGCCACAGTCATGAGCCAATAACAAAGCCCAGGCCTTTTTCTCTTGAACGCACTAGTGTAAAGTAAGACCGTTGACTGTCTCACAAAAGCGCTGCATATTCAAGTGAAATTCTCCCAGTTTCAGTCCATGAAGAAGGTTGCCCACACAGCAAGCAAGAAGTTCAAAAGCTTATCCCTGCACCAGCTTGGTTTACTGCCTAGCCAGGAAACGCTTCTGCATCCCCCTGCTCAAAGGACATCAGCATTATTCAAGTTTAGTGAGAGCAGCCATTACTCTGGCTGAAAGCAACAAAACTACAGCCTTTGAGTACACTAACTGCAGGAAAGCTTTGTGATGGAAGAAAAGCCTGGGGGAAAAAACAAGTACATAAAGGGTGTAGTTACCCTTCAATCCACAGACAAAGATTTTTCTTGGGACTGTAACTAGTCCCAAGACTAGGATCAAGGGCTGCATAAGTACGTTCTTACCTTTTTTAAGCTCGATACGGAAGCATTGTGGCATTATTACAGTGCTACCAAAGTATGATAAGCAAGCGACATGTGACATTAGCTCAACAGAAGCCTCTTCTGGTGGCAGGTGTTAGCTGAGTTTTGATGTACCTGGCAAGCCCAAGGGGGCAGTGTCTCAAACATTTAAATCTCAAACACTTAAAACACAAGCTTATAAAGCACTTCCTGCATTAGCCTGACGTAGCATACTTGCTCCAGATCAAGGGTACCCCCACACCCACCGCCAATGCCCTCCATTGCACACCTGAATAAACTCGGGCTAAAAGCTAAGCACAGGAGCAGCCAGAAGGAGCTGAAGGATCACTTGAACTTGTCAGGGAAAGCTCCCTGGTTGCTGTTAGGCCAAGGATGCCCTTGTGGCTGAAACAGGTTGGATGAAATTGAAGCATACCAGTCAAGAGGCCAGTCCCTTCAAGCTCTCTTGACAGCCAGCACTGCCAGAGCATACCTGACACTGGCTGCTGTCTCCAAAGGGCTCTTCTACAAGCTCCCTCCTGCTACCCTGCATGGTTACCTAGAGAAAGCCTTCTCAGCTACCAGGCTAAAGTTAGCTGGTAACATAGAAACGCATTCTCACTACCCACATCTCCAGATGTCAGATTAATTTAAACATATTTAACCATATTCAAAATCTATCCATTGCCAGGAAAACAAGTGCACTAATTTGTGCCTGTGTGAATTTCAACTTGCAAATCCAGAAGCGACACGTAAGTGATAAACAGGTTAGATAGTGGAAATAATCATGCATTTAGTCTTGGCTGTAATTTGTCAATACGGAGCTTTTAGCAAGCAAAAAGCATTTGCAGAGAGACCTAGGAAATGAAGCACTGCCAAAAAGATCAGCTCATAGAAGCAACACTGCCATCTCATGATTTTATTTCAAGTCTCATGATATTCAGTGCTTTTATCAGGGCTTCAGCTTCTCAACTGTTAAACTTCAGCTGTAAGTTGTTTTAAAAAAGAAAAACAAAATCAAACAAAAATAAACCAAAATTTCTAGCTTCCATGTTTTCTGAGAAAAAGCCTGAGAACGTAACCTTTAACAATTCACAAACAGGCAAAGTTGAGGAACCCAAAGCACACTATTTAAAAACAAACCATGTGCTTCTGGGTCATGACTTTCCAACAGCCCAACCTTCTACATCAGACCACCATCCTCACGAGCTAGGTAATCATAGCTGGAAACACAGCAGATGAATTCACGGACTGATTTGAGAGGGTCTGACCCTCTGTCCTACCTGCTCCAGAGCTCAGCTTTCAGGCATCTGAGGGGGGAAAAAACCTCAGAGATAACAGCCCACACCTTCCTTGCACTGCAGCTGCTGGAAGGGACCAGCACATCCTAGAACTCAGTCACATTTCTAGTTCCTAGCAAAAACTAAACACGCCTAATGGATAAACCACCCACAGATCCCCTCTCCCCCACTAACAATTTACTGGCAAACGGGCTTTACAAACAGGCCATGGTTTGATGTTCTCAAGCATGTGAAGAGCCATTTAAACATGAAGCAAGAAGTTGTTCTGCTGTTCAGAGCAATGCCTTGCTCTTCGGCTGAAAAGGACGAAGGCACAATCTAGACACCTACTCGTCTCTGATGTTTCTCACCCCAGCTCCAGCTTCTCCCTACCACGCAAACGCTCTCCATGCTCTCCGTGGCATGGAAACCCGCTGACATGCTTTCTCTCTCCCAGCAGCAACACGGAAAAGCCCTGTAACCACATCAGTTTGAAGCATCCTCTCAGCAATAAACACAAGGTTTCATACTAACAGCTCAGGGCCTCTCCTGATTTTATCCCATTTTATTTCACTCACAAAAGCTGGAAGGCTTCCAAGCAGCTTTAACTACCTGTAGGCTTGAATGATTTTGGAAGGGCAGGAGGCTAAGCCAGACCACAGATACTCCCGAACTGAAGCAAACAAGCCTTGCCAAAAAGCACGAGGCACAGCACCTCAAGTCCCCTAGCTGCCCGACCCCGACTAGCCTGAAGTTACAAGCCTGAGCCAAAGCCAGCAGGAGCTGCGCTGTGCTTTGAGGCTCAGGATGAGCTTCTCCCAGGCCATGTCTGCTCATGGAGGCAACAAAACTGTAACACTCAGGAGAGGAAGGCATGCAGCTTTGACAGGTGTACTCTTGGTGGTAGGTCTTGATTCAAAGGGCTCCCCGCAACAGCAGATGCCCTAGAAGGGCTTTTCTCATTTTTGCCCCTGCAAACTTCACTTAAAAATGAGAGATTTTCTGGACTATCAGGTTTCTGAAGGAGTAAATTTGAACAGCAGAGCTCATGATTTCTTTCCTTTGCAGAGGAGCACCAGCAGAGGCCACCATAAACCCAACTGAACAGGTTTTCAGTTGCACAGGCAGGTGCGTGGGTTCACCCACGCTGAGGGGGAAAGGGGACTGGAGATGGGATCAAGGCTTCAGCTACGTCTCAACCATGTTTGAACAAGGCATCAAAGTGAGCCTCATCACTGGCAGCCAACAGAAGCTCTTCTTATATTACTCACAGTTTTGTTTTTATTCCCTTCTTCTTCAGTTTGAAGCTCATTATTACACTCAGAGTGCACAAGGGAAAAAATTGTAAATAACATGACAGTATTTCCTACGTGTCATGCAAATTGCTAGGCATTCAGCAAGGAGAAATCCCAGTGAATCTTTACCAAGAGAGGCTGGGGTTAAGCTGTCATCCTTATATCCTTTTGCAGTTCACAATAAAGCCTCATCTACTGATTTAAAATTCTGTTTCTGCTAGTAGAAACTAATAAAGGCCAGCTATTTTTCCTCTCTGCTTTCTCCCCAGTTAAGTCATCACCTCAAACTCCTGCATGCACGAAGGTCCCATCCATATACTCACTTTGTCCTTAGGAACAGCTAATGGCTGAATAAATACACAGAAACCTGCAAGGGGCCAAATCTGTACCACCAAACAAGGCTGCTTCAATTTAACAGTTATAAATTGCCACTGGATGAACAAAAGCAGTGTGACCAGGCCAGCTCAAGCCAAGACTTGTTTCAGAGCTTGTAGACGCCACCATAAACTCCAGTCTGAAATGCAAGCTAATTTTGCACGGTCACCCAGCATACTACTGCTGTAGATGAGGAGCTGTGGGAAAGAGGTATACTGAACGTATGTATTTTTGGCTGATATTCCTGAAGACAGACAACTTGAGTTAAAGGCAGGGTGACTTCTAAAAACAGGTTTTTTAACAAGACCTAGATTTTTAGCTATCTACATACAAGGTGATCTGGTCCTTGTTATTACTAAAATATTGAAGGAATAATTTAAAATACTGCAGTAATCTTCCAGCTCTCCCTTTTCTACCTATGTGCACTTCCATGCTGTGGCTTGAGGGAGGATCAGCAGATGAGCAGTATGCCTGTAAGTTTACAGACACGATTGGTTTTACCGTGATACTTGAATACTAGTCCTCCTCTTACAGCTTTTCCATAATATTCCTCACACACACACGGAAAAAAAAAAACCTCCTTTCCTAGTAATATTTTTTATTTCTACTATACTCTTGGCTACAGATCCCAAATAAGATAAAAGCTAGGTGCTGATTATCACACATATGGACATTATTTACAAGACTTGTCTCAGCTGTAGGTGTCAAGGTGAAGAGAAGTCCCAGTGATACTTCAGAGGCAGTGTCCTAGGGGTCTCATTTGTCATGGTAGGACAGAGCTTTCCTCAGCATCCATCAACACACAGTAACCAAACAACTCTGAGCACAGGAGATCATTTCCTCCCACAATCAGAAATTTTAGCACCTGGCAATTCCCGTACTAGCACAGTCCCCATACTGGTCATACACAACACCTCTAAGTTGCTTGCTACTGTGGACCAGTAAATAGAAACTCCTAAAACTGTGTACTTTGAACAATGTCTTCTAAAATGTATTTTTTTAAAGGTGTGTGTAAAAAAGAAAAGAAAATATACAACAGTATAAAACTGTTTAAATACTAAGCATGCAGCTTTACACAATCAGTGGCAAATTCTGGAAAGACATTCTCCAGTGTATGAGCTCATCAGTCTTGAAGGAACCTTAAGAATATCTTATGCTCTTGCTTAATCCAAAAGCTTTCATTAAAAAGCCATTTTTAATTTCCTGAACAAGAAGGCTTCCAGGCAATGCCATCTAGAACTTCTGTAAGCAGAGTACACAGTTTACCTCATAAATATACTTTTAAAAGAAACCATAAAACCACAAGCCCTCTACAGCACTGCTTCTGGATCTTGGATGGTGGCATTTACCGGAACCAGCAGGACCTTTTAAACCAAAACAGTGGAAAGGCCTCTCTGCCCTTTGTACTCCATCAAAATGAGAACAGCAGCCAGGATGGCAAGGCCAGATTAAAATCCCTGACTCTGGCTCAGGCAGAGGGCTGATTCATCACAGATTCTGTGGAGATTGACCCAGGCATCAAGGGCTGCTTGGGTCTGGGCTGAGTGAACGTCAGAGTCACAAAACCCAGCTGCCGCAAAGCAAGCCCACCTTTCCAATTCACCCACAGGCAGCGCTTGGACCCGACAGGCAAGAATAAACCTGTAAATGTAGCTAACTACTGCTGCCACCTATTTCTAAATCATTCTTTACTGCCTAGTTATGTGTTATTGAGCATTATGTGTTAAAGCCACATAAATCAAGGTTAGAGTGATAAACAGGAAGAAAGCGTACATGTGCTTTCTCCCAACTGCTTATACATATTTGCTACTGAACACACCCATGGGGGTTCGCAGGTATCTATTTTTTAGACTCAGACCTCCATCTGTCATTAGATCAACAATCCATAAAGAAAAGAAGGAAGCATGACAGAAGATTTGAACATCTGAAAGGCTTCCGCAAAGAGGATGAGAGCGTATCATCCTCCCTATTCACCAGGGACAGACTGTACAGTTGGCTTAAAATGACCATAAAAAGAAATTTAGACTGGGTATTAGGAAACTGTGGGGAGGCGGTGGTTGAGGGAAGAGGAACAATGGGAAAAACAAAGACAAACCCCTGCCCCAGGTGTAAGGAACAGAACAGGTCACCTAGAGGTGCCCACAGTGCCCGTCCCTTGAGGCTTTTCAGAACAGGCAGACAAATGTGCGCTGGGAATTGCACAGAGACGGTGAGGAGCTGGGGAAGAACTAACGGAATGATAGATATCAGTGTGCCTTCTTACAGTGTCATGATTACCAGATTTAATTCACTTTCTTTTTGTTTTACCAGTGCTTTCACCAACAGCCATGTATCTATTAGATAGCTGACAGCAGATTACCACCTGGAGGAAATGCATTCACCAGAGGTGAATGGCAATCTGAGACTTTTAAAAAGGTCTGAAGAGAGGAGACGCTCTTACCTTTGAGAATTCACCCACTGCCCCCCTCTCATGACTTTGAGCTACCCCACTGACAACACCTCCTGCATTTCAAATCAATGCAAAGACCCATCCGAGGGAATATGATATGTTTTTAGGAACAGGGGTGTTGCAATTTCCTTTTTGATCCAAGGAGTGAGAGGGAATAAGGGTTTTTTTCACTGATTTCAGCTACCCAGTTATCTTTTCTTGGTTGGTGCATGGTAGAAAAGAATAATTCCTTTGGTATTTTCTTGTTCAGTCATAATGATCAATATTTTGAAAGCATAACAATTATTTCTCCAGGTCAGTAAAAGAAGGTTGATCACGCTGAGTTTTTTATTGACCCAAGGACAGTACAACTAAGCTCTTTTCTTCCTTCTTCATGCTCATATATATTAATCCTTTAAAATGAAATTTTGTAGAAGTTGCTTTTCTTTGTTTAACTATGTAGTTAAATAAATTATACCATAATGCTCTGGATAATGCATAACAGCTTTTATCCACAGATTTTTGGCATGTTGGTCTTAAAGCTGTCAAAGAAAGCAACAGAAAATTTAAAAATAATACCAGGAATTTCTGAAAAATCTTTTATAGTTCATTAGTGACCAGACCTTTCCAGTATCTCCTAAGACTTATGCAGTTCTTTCCATACATTGGTATTGGCTGCACTCCACAAATATAACTATACAACATATGTATTTGCTCTGTTTGGCCATCAGTTTTTTTGAAGCAACTCTTCCATTCAGGAAAAGTCCAGTTATGAACCTACGATACAGTGACCTTATCCACATAACAACAGTAAGTTTCAATGACAGGTTGCCTAAAACCCACTGGATATATTGTAGACTCACTTTTACAAGGAGTTAAAGCCAGTATCAATGGTTCAAAACATTCAATAGCTCTCTACAATGTCAGGAAACAGCGTCTAGGGAAACACTTCAAAAATCCATACTGCTTTTAATCCAATAACATGGAATAACGATTTCAAACATCTTACGTGAGCCTATAAAATAGGTTATGTTGCACACTTGCACTTGTCATACATGGGAAGTAGTTGTAGAGTTGGGCAATTCTCCGGTGACACACAGATCATCCACGGAGGGCAGAGGACAGAGGTGTACCCACAGCTCCCTGGTTTCGCCCCTTACTAGCTAGCTAATATGTTTAACGAGAGAATGGTAGCACTGAGAACTAAGGCACTGGCAATTGTGATATAAGGGAACACAGTCCTGTTACCATAGACCCTTCTGTGCTGGTTTTGGCTGGGGTAGAGTTCATTTTCTTCACAGCAACTAGCATGGGGCTTTGTTCTGGATCTGTGCTGAAAACAGTGCTGATAACACAGGGATGTTTCAGTGACTGCCGAGCAGTGCTTACACAGAGCCAAGGCCTTTCCTGCTCCTCACCCCACCCCACCCACGAGTGGGCTGGGGGTGCATGAGGAGCTGGGAGGGGACACGGCTGGGACAGATGACCCCAACTGACCAAAGGGATATCCCACACCGTATGGCGTCATGCTCAGCATATAAACCTGGGGGAAGAAGGAGGAAGGAGGGGGACATCTGGGGTGATCGCGTTTGCCTTCCCAAGTAACTGTTACACATGATGGAGCCCTGCTTTCCTGGAGACGGCTGAGCACCTGCCTGCTGATGGGAAGCAGGGAATTAATTCCTTGTTTTGCTTTGCTTGCATGTGTGGCTTTTGCTTTACCTATTGAACTGTCTTTATCTCAACCCACAAGCTTTCTGACTTTTACTCTGCCAATTCTGTCCCCCATCCCACCAAGAGGGAATGAGCAAGCAGTTGCGTGGGGCTTGGTTGCCAGCTGGGGTTAAACCACAACACCTTGATACACTGAGAATACTCAAATAAGTATGTGATTGAGCAGGGCTAATGTGTTCTCAACTCCCAGCCATACTTCTTGACTCTGGAACAGCACTGTAATAAGGTTTTCTTGTTTCTTTTGTGTTTCAGTTAAAAGCAAAAACAAACAAACAAAAGTCACTGATTACTCAAAGTGGCAGAAAAAAAAAATCCCTTAGTTTAAACACTATATTTTTTTAAGCTGGGGAAACTGCATAAAACAGGCTGTATTATTTATTCTGGCTTCTTAAAATGGTGATCTGATCCTTGAGCAAAGATACTAACAGGTGAACCAATTAATTTAACTAGCTAATACATAGGGAAATGACTAAAATTTCATCAACCCTTTAAAATAAATGTTTGCTATTTCAAGGTGAAAATGGAAAATTGCCTTGTGTTGACTCATGCCACTTCCATCTTTCACCTAAGGTTGCCATTATGCAGTGATCACATAATGAACCATAAATTCTCATAAAATAGCCTGACTCATTAAATAACACGTAAACAACAGGCACTCATCCTAAATATTCCATTAATGAAGTATTCAGAAGGTGTTTGCCATCAACAAAATTAGTAACAGGCTATAAGACTACACGATAAGGGTGAAGGAGAGGACAAATGTGTATTAAATGAAAGCTGAAACTTGATCTCATTGCAGAGTCTTCACCCCACAGCAGTTAATTGCAAAAAGCTATGTATGACACTACCTGGTCACAAAGAGCTGCGAAGAGTTATAAGAACACACTCCCACTGGTATGCAATATCTATTTAAAATTTGACTTGGGTCTTTTAAACCAAGAAAGTTGTGACAAATCAAGTTTCCCTGTAAAGTTTGGCAGTAGTTCGAAAGATCAGTTGTCTGATGGGACCTTCCCAAGTAACTCCGACAACAAGCATACAAAGTCTTTTTCATGCCAGGATTTCTCTCCCACAGCTACGTATCTGTATCTCCCTGGAGGGGGTACAGGAGGAACAGGGGAAGAAACAAGACTACACACACCCCACAAAAGTGTGTTATGAACTGTGCAAATTAAGCCAGAGTCATTTGGAAGGGACCTCTGGAGGTGAATGAGTCCAATATCCTGCTTATAAAAGGGCTAGTTTCAAAGTTAGACCAGGTTGCTCAGGGCCTTCCCCAGCTGAGTTTTGAAAATCTCCAAGGTCAGAGTTTCCACAACCTCTCTGAGCAACTTCCAGCACTTAACCACTCTCACTGCAGTTTTTCCTTTTTATGTCCAATAAAAAAATTTCTTATTGCAACAAGTGACAATTGCTTCCTGTCCTTTTGGTGTGCACATCTGAGAAGTATTTATCTCCACCTTCCATTATGATTTGGAGATTAGAATTGGCCCCCAATCTCAGCCTTCTTTCTTCCCCCAGCCTGTTTTGTCATATGCTCCAGTTCCCTAAATGTTTCTCCGGATTTCTGCTGGACTTCCCTCCCTGACCTCTCAATCCAAGATAAAGCAGTTAGAAAGAAGTGACAGCTCAAGGAGCCACACTTCATTATTAATCTGCTTTGACCATTTTAGTGGTTCTTACACTGACAGAACACGGAGAAAAGGACCAACAAATCCTTTTCTGAACAAGCAGTGACCATAAAGTATCCAAAAGTCATGCTCTTCATTTCTTGCAAGAGTTAGGTTGGTTGGTCAACAACTTCAGTCTTTTTGACCTCTTGCTAAGAGCCACCACCCTTGTCAAAAGTCTTCTAACATAACAGACACAAAAAAAATTATCTAATTGCACTTCAAAAACAATCACAATACATCAATACAGCATTTGGATAAAAAAACAACCTTGCTGGAAAGTAAGAGTTTACTTCTTTTAATTATGAGCTGTAACAGACACCTAGCAAATTCAGCAGGAACTTTTATGAAATATTCCAACAAATATAACATATGCATTTCATGTTAAGACAAGAGATTACAATACTAGATAAATACTCTGACCATGCAGAAAAGGTTTTCTATATTTCTATAATGTGTGTTTATATATATGTGTGTGTGCACATATGTGCATTAAGTACTTTCACTGCCTTACAGGAAGGAAAACCTGAAGAAGTCTGTTCTGACTGATTTTATAGAAGTAGTCGTCTCCTGCTAAAAAATACGATTTAACAGTCCAAGCCCCGACTCAGCTGCATACAGCAATCTGAGAAACAGCATTCTGCCTCCCTCCCAGGAAACATGACCTTCCTCATTGGTATAGCAGTCTTCCAGCTCAAAACAAAAAAGAAATTTCTCAATAAGTGCTTTGCTTCACATGAACTACCTCCCCATCAGAAGCCTACAAAAAGCATGAGGCTTCAAACTGACCTATGTCAAATAGAAAGCATGTAGTAATAATTTATGGGGTTTTTTTAAGATTAAAATACTTTTGAGTGATTTATTTAGAAAAGGCATTTAATCACTTTAAGTTAGCAGTTAGCTAACTTAAGTTAACAAAGACAGAAAATAAGCAAGATGTATAATGCTAAAGATATAGTGAATGTACTCATGTTGTTTTGAGGCAGAGGGAAAATGCCTGCACAATAGAAATAATTTTTACACTAGTAGAAAGTTTGTCAAGAGATTACTGTGCACAGTGATGCATGTCCAAAGAGGAATGCAAATACGTAGCTTCTTCCATATACTGCCTAATCAGTTTTGCACATGAGGGTACAAAGCAAGCATGTCTGTGTTTCCACTTCAAATATTCATCTTCCCAATGGCACATCCAATAAACAGTCAGGTGGCTTCCTCTTTGCTGGAACTGGATATGATTTTTTCAGAGTTATTTAAAAAGCAGAATAAAATGGAGAGAGTTTTTAGGTAAGTGTATCGATAAATGGCAGCAAGTTCTCCACCTGCACCCCAAGCAAAAAGCAGCAATACTGTGCAACAAATTCAGGTGACAAATAGCAAGTTATCATCACCCACACTTCCCATGGCTTCTCTAATACTTAGCACAGGTTTTGATTGGTCCTGGAAACACTACTTTTTTGTGCATACTATTCCGAGAACAGGTAGAGCAGCAAACTGATAATTAGAAGGAAACAGCTTGCACCAACTGGTTCTAGCAACAAAGCAGGTAGGAAATGACTGGGGGTAGGTGGAACAAAAACCTTTCTCAATAGGTCAACTGAGAACTGAAGAAGGAAAAAAAGTCCAACAACTCACTGTAAAAGACATTTTGTATCTTAAAAAAAAACCAGATCTTTTACACCTCCATAATACAAGTAACTATCAGTGTTCAAGTTCTTTGCTCAGATTTAATGAATAAATGATACTTCCCTCTTACAACAATTTAAAACCAAATGAATACGGGTTGATCATTATTAAAGAAAAAGAAAGTAGCCTGATTCTCTTAGAAACTGCAAGTAGTAAAACAGGCACAGCCTCATTTTCACTCTGAGGAGATGCAAGAGGCAAAGACACTACCAATTACAAGGTCAATAGCTGAACAGAGTCAAAGATGCGACCGTGGTGAAAAGGCACCCTCCATTTCTCCTTCTTCGGTTACTGCTTAGAAAAAAATATCAAGATCTGAGCCTGCAATGGAAAATAAGTAATTTCAGTTTATTACTATAAGTCTTGAAAATTGAGCTTTGCTGGATCTGAGCATCGCTGACACCTACACCAGATCAGTAGTTATCTTTGCCTTGTCCCCCCTCCCCAACCCAGAAAATGGCCTCACTAATCAAAAACACATTCAGTTGCAATTTTATAGGAAAAAATAATTTTGCTGCCCAGAATCAATTTCTGGTTCTCCCAGACAGTGAAAGTCCCTTTCCCTAGTTTTATCTCAAGAGTAGTGAAACAGATTACAAAAACGTTCCTCAAGCGCAGGAGAGACAAGTTGCTGGTACTCATCTGCAGAAGTTCAATTTGTCATTATTCTCAATTCCTACAACTGCCAAAGGGTATGCAATTTAAATTTCTATTTCAGTTTATTGCTTTAATTATGTGGTCCGTGCCTTCAGCTTACGTAATGATTATATACTTAGCAAGCCGATGCAAAGACTAACACACAAGTTGCAGGATGTCAGACTCCGGGCAGGTGGTGGAAAGAGGGGAAGAAACATATCAGGATACAGAGTATTCCCATAAATCATTTTCACAAAGCAGTCACAAAGAAAGCATTTATCTGAAACCGAGTAATTTAGTATTGCGCCCGTCTGCTTTCCAGTTGTAAATTAAACTCTAGCACCGAAAGGAATGTACTAAACCTGTTCCAAAATGACCAGATGTGCACACTCAAACACCATTCACACCACTCTGGTAAACAGCTGGAGCCAAGTTTTGACAAATGCAACACTGCAGTTCAGTACTGATGGACAATATCATCTGAACTATAATGAAGTGATATGCTCCAGCCAAAATCAAATAAAAAAAAAAAAGCTAGGGACATTGCAGGAACACATTCAATAGCCAGGGAACACCAATGCTAAACTGAGCATGCAAAATCAGCACTATCTTCTTACAAAAGCGCCCAGGGATTTAACAGCTAGGGAGCATCTATACAACAGAACCTTAAAAATTACTATTTACATGAAGTGACAAGTGGACTTCTGACACAAATCTCCCAGTCACCCCGCCGTTACCGTACTTTGTTCCACATTGCAGCGGAGTCTCAGAGCATACAAACTTGCTTTCCTTTTAATTAAACTAAACCAAAACAGGTGCTCCAGGAGCATGTTTAATGCACCCCAACTGTGTAAAAGCAGTCAGTCTTCAAGCTCAGACCAGAGCTAATTTGACATGACCCTCCAGTAACATGTTCAGCAAGGACACTGGGACCTTATCAACAGTTCCAGCCTACAGATCCAACCCTAATGAGCCACACTACTTGCTCATGCAGGACACAGCCACCTCAGGCTGCGTCTACCGGTTGTGCACAGCATCCCCTCCGTGCAGACCTGGTGCAGGAAGGCCACAGCTCTCATCAGGCCCAGCAAGACACATGGGTTTCACGGACTGGGCTGCAGCAAGCTGTGCTTCACGTCCAGTTTGACTAAAAATATTGCAGTATTTCCTTCAATACTTTACCTGAATAAGCTCTCCAGAAGCTCAGAAGTTGTGCTACAGCCTATTTAACACCACCCTTTTAGCATCACTTCATTGTTTTACTTCTTCCTGAAGTCTGCCCTGTCAAGCCTAAAGAGAATTTAAAGAGAGAACTACCAAAACTACTACAAATTTTTAAAAGCATGAAATAGTTAAAAGTCGAAGTGAAACAAGTCACAGTAACTTCACTCCTTTGTGGCATACCTTTTACCATCTGACTTCACATGCACAGGCACTACTCTGAACCCTGGTCAGCTATCCAAACACAGCTCGGGCCCTGTGTCGTAGGTGGGGAGGGATGTACCACAAAAGCAAATTAAAAATTAAATAAAAGACTTCCTTCAGTTTTCCTCAAATGTAAAACCACTTCCCAGCTTTGAAAACCTATGCTGAGGTTTACATCGATTTATCACCTACATAAGTATTGTGTATAGCATATACCCAAGCAGCTTATGCTTTCTGTCAGGTTTCCAAGAAAGACAAATCAGATTAGCAGCAGTCACTAGCTAAGCACCCAGAATTAGAGGCTACTGAAATGGCTTTTTCTTCTTTAAACTCTTATTTTCCTGCTCATTCAATTTATTTGCTAGCCCAGTTGCTTAAGAGTTCAGATTTGGAAAAAAAACCAACCTTAGCCGTCACCTTCATCCACAGGGCCAGGAAGTGCTCCCTGGAGCCAGCCCTGCACACCCCACCCGTGATCACAAGATTTTTGTGAACCATCCTGCCAAAAGCGGTGTACCTCCAGACTGCACTAGCCAGCCCAAGTACAAGTCATCGGGCCCAAGTACAAGCAGGCAGGAGTCCTCAGGATGCTGCCGCAGGCCGCCAGGAGATAAGGTGAGACCATGCCTGCCCCTGTCCCAGTGCCTACAGCCCACCTGGGCTGCAGAAAGGACAGAGGCAGAGACTGCACCGAGGGTGGACAAGCATAAGTTCCCCTGCTCCCCACCCCTCTGGCTTCCCTCAGACCCGTATCTTCTCATGAAGACTTATGTCAAAACAAGCGTAGATCACTGGCAGCATGTGGGAGATCACATATGGGTTTAAAATACAGCATTCATGTCATCAAGAGTGATCAGGTGCAACTATTTCTACTCACTGGCTATACATGATTCCCTTTTTAAGGCAGGTTTGGCACAGTTTTATTTAACCATGTTTTAGCCAACTAATAAATACTGAAGGTACTGGAGTGCATTAAAAGGATGTGCTCTTCATTCAAACAAAGCCTGACTTCAAACTGATTTATTTTTTAAAAATAATCATCCTCCATCTTCTAATAAATTAAGAAACTCAGATCATGTATTTTCTTAGAACAGACCTCCATTTTGTATGCATAACAAAGCCATGTGCAAATTTAGCACAAAGGCTATCTATAGCTCAGTCACCATGTTTTAAGTGGTCACTGGAGAACCAATTGAGAAATAAATTTGCAAAGCTGTAGCAGCTGACTTGCAGGGCAAACCTTTGCTGCTGAGGCCTCAGTACCCACAGAACACACACTTCCAGAGGAGAGATGGGGAGGTGACTTCAAGCCAGCTTTAGCCTGATCCCATGAACTGAGCAACCCCCAGTGGTGGTAACTTTCCAGGTGCCATCCTGGAGGGCATGTTTCGGTCTGGTTTCATCCAAAAGGAACCCAGTTTGCATGCTCCAGAACCACTCTAAAATTTGAACTAAAGCATGGTGCATGAAGATAAATGAGATTTGCTTCAGAGCCTCATCTCTGGGTCAAAAATAAAACACAAAAGCAGAAACACCCACCATCTGTTACGGCCATTTACTTGACTACAGATTTCCCTTCACTTTCTAAATTTAAAATATTTGAGCTTATTTGAGCTCTGGTACAATTTTCACATTAAATAATTTTGCCTGCAGTTCTAAAGAATTACAAGAATTCCCTTCAGCTTCACAGGTCTCAATTTTCAGGTTTGCCTTGTGACCCAGTATAGAGTATAGCAAGGCTGGGGAGCAGAGAGGGACACCTCCTCTGTACTCCCCTCTCTCCTTCCCTGTATCATTAAACGGTTAGCTTATTTGCACGCTTATTCACAATCCTGTCCTCTTAGGAACACAGTACTGGGTGCAGCCACTGCAGGACAGTTAATTTTAGGAATATATCCTCATTTAAATCAGAAATTTTGCTCTGTAGGTAGTGTGTTGTTTCAGTCTACATTAAAAGTAGTAGACAAACGTTTTTCAGCTCAGCAAAAATGGTACCTTAATGGTGATTTGTCATCAATCACACTGCTTGACCTAACTAACAAGGGGGTGCCAGGGGGGTGGGAAGAATTCTGCCTACCGTTTTGTCAATAAGTTAACCACAATCTTACCAACAGTAGGACAGCACTTTTCTTCACAGGCTACTTTTTCAGGTCGAATACCATTTTCACAGATCACTTTCAAGGGAAATAATCCTTGGAGCTGACACTTCCATTTACCCTTTGGCAAATTAAAAGGAAGGAAAGCAGCACAAACATTAACATTTAATAAAATACAGTCTTAACACGTACCTTGAAGTCTGTCAAAGCGTTACATAGCTACTACACTCAACAATCTACCTTCCTCACTGCAGTGTATCTCCAATTACACACACAGTAAAAGGAGAACGTGTTAGTGTCAAATATTCACATGATCAAGCCTGGGTTCAAAGTCCTGGTAAATGAGCATTCAAACATTCAGCTGAAAACGGAGCTGCATTCTGTACAAAAAGATCTGCTGCATCTACGTTGCCCCTAAAGGTTAAAAAAATATATATATATTTATACGTAAGTCACACTCTTGCACCCTTGAGTGTCTGATAACTTAAAAATTATGTCCAGTTCTTTTGACAAACTTGACAGCTGTTCTGGAATACATCTTTTCTCCTCTTTTCATCCCTTATTTCTTCCCCATTTTCACTCTAACAGATGCTTTTATTCTGTTTTGGGTTTTTTTGTTTCTCCTCCTCTCTTCAGTGGCAGCATCGAGGGGGGGAGGGAGGAAGCATAGGGTGCTAATGCACAAAGCAGTGCTTGTTAAAAACTGAACAAATCCAGGCAATTCGCCAAATTTAATTCCAAAGACCCCGCTTGTGATTCGATGCTAAAATGGAATATAGCATTGTTCTATCTGTCTGTAGGACACTGTGTCTTCTATGGAAGAGCGTTTAAAAACAAAAGGACAAAAAACAGCTTGACACTCCCCCCAGCCTCCTAACACACACTTCATTCCAGAAAATACCATATTCATTGGCCTTCAGAGTTGTTAGAAATAAATCAAGCAGCAAAAAAATGGGATTATCTCACAAACATCATGAAAAAAACATCATTGAAGCTCACAGTGGACATGGTAATAGCCAAAAAGTGATCAAATTCTGCTGCTTTTATCAGATCTGCTACATTAAACGTTTGTATTTAGACCTTGTTGCAGTGAAAGCTGTTCATTAAGAAGGGATATCAGAATCTGGCTTGAAATCATTGTGCCCTGTGTCCATGGAAAATGTGAAGTATTGACAAAGCTTCCCAAATTTTTCTGCACTGAACTGGAAATCCTGTATTTATTTCATAAGTAAGCATTACCTGAGGGCTAGAGGACAGGCTGCTCAGGTGAGAAGCTGCTCATACATGTAAATCAGTGGCTCGGAAGCTAAGACTGAGATTAGTGTATGAAAAGGGAGTGGAAGAATAAGAGATTACTTATGCTTAAAATCGTAATGAGTAACAGTCACATACATTCCCTCCCTCAATTTGCCAAATAGCCCAATTTGTCCCAACAGATATTAAACCATAACTCCTAATAATTTAACAGTGGAAAGGAGTACTACATTGTGAAATGGGAACAACGTGAGTTTAAATTCCATTTGATTTATGCCACATTCTATTACTAGCATTACATACCCAAAATAAAATGCATATACTGACATCCCTAAAAGTAATAATACATTAACCTATATACACAAGTTGCATGCAGAGATAAATCAGTATTTGATGGGGTCCCAAGCACAAATTTGAACTTGCTTCATATTTAGACCATCTTTCCTTTTTTAACATCATATGCCAGAAGTGCTTCTTTTCCCATGACTTTCCACTCTTCCCCCACGTACATCCTTTCCCTTTGCCCAATCCCCCTGCACATCGCCCATCCTCTCTCTTCTTCAACCCAGATCACTCAGTTGCCAGTTGAGCAAGGATTAGCAACCTTGTAAGGTTCACACCTGACATCATAAGGTTCACATCATCTGCTCACAGCAGATGTGCCTCTTCCCTTCTCCAGCTGTAGGGTGTCTGCCTTCATCTGAATGACCACTAACAGGGTACAGCTAACTTCACTTGCAGAGCGCAAGGGAAAATTCCTCTTTTAAGATGGGTAGACAAAGCAGGAAGGGACTGCACATCTCAGGGCCAGGAAAGAGCATAAGAGCTTCTCCATTCAAGAGATGGCAGGCATGCAAACTCTAGGAAATGTGCTTAGTCTTCTCAAAACCCTACACCCTGTCAGCCAGCTCTTTCTCAGTCATGTAGCAGGGGCAGAGGTCCCTCCATCACCTGGATGACCACGCAACTCAGCTTTCCCATGTAAACACAGAAAGGCTGGTTTGCATCCAGGGAATGCTGCTTATTTCTGAAGCTCCAGAGGTGGCAGAGCCACAGAGAGCTCCAAATAAAAAATCAGAACCAGCAACAGGTTTTTTCAGGGTTTTTTTCTTGCTTAATTTTGGGGGTTTGTTTGGGTTGGTTTTTTTTTTTGGGGGGGGGGGGGCTCTGAAATGATAAAAAACTAAGTCTTTCATACTTAGACAAACATACATGGAAACGCAGGGTCAGGAATAACATGCTGGGAGAGTGTTGGAAGGAATCTAAAACTGCAGAAAAATTTGACATTAGTTTCTGAAAGGCAAGGCAATATGTTTTTCCTCAGCCACAGCCTGTTTCTTCTACCACTCTTCTGCTTTAGGGGTAGACAATAGGTAATGCTAAAGGGACAGGATTTATGAGCCTTTTCAGAGGGTGGAGGGTGCAGACACACACACTAGTTGAAAATGCTAAGAACAAACATGAATCAAACCTAAGTCATGTTTTTTTCCCACAGAGGAACCTTCTTCAGCATTGCCCTCCATTTAGGAACCACAGCATTTTGAAGATAATAATTACCCATTAAGCATCCTGAATCCATAAACAAATGAAAGAGGGGTGAGCTAGAAGAATTCAACTCATTTACTTAAAGCCATAAAACCAAGAGAGATACAGATATGACGTAAAATTCACGTAAATCACATGACGTTACATTTGCCACTTCAGCATATTGCCTTAATGAACAGCTTAGCATTTTGCTAAGTCAATATGCTTGTTCCTGTAAAAAAAAGAAACAGAACAACCAGTTGGGAAGATTCTCAAGAACATTTTCATCAGACAGCATTTTCTGTAATCAAAAACATAATGCTCTCTCAATAATGTTAACATGCAAAACTGACATGAAAAAGCAAAAGTAACTCAAAGGGCTTTACAGTAACCCTACAAATTATTCAACTGCTATGAAAGACTTGTGTTCCTCAACGTTTAATACATGTAAGGTCCACTGACCCCTCTCATTACTGTTTAGGACACCGTGCTCTTGACAATTCTAGCTGTTAGGGAAGCTTGCATGTTGTCTTCTGAGTTAGTGTCACATTTAATGAAGTTTAAACATCACAACAAATGAACTATCTCGCAGCTCTTATGTTCCAAATTCCCACAGACCTGGCTGTTAAGCAATCAAGTTTTTTGTTAATTCAAGAATTAAGAGAGCTGTCGTACACAGAGTGCTCATTAGAGAGGACATAAGTTCTGTATCCTCAAGCATTTTCTAAAACACCCTATTTTGTAACAAGGCATTTATTTCCCAACCTGTCACACAAAATAACATGGTTCTACTTCAGTAACCCTACTGCATTCTTCTTAAAACAAACTTGTGTAACTTTGATAAGATGGTGCACTCAGAAGTACTTTTTATGCTGTTGACACAGCAAGGGTAGCTTGCAGACTAGGAAATCTGCTGTAATGAATGGAGTCTGAAGACAGACAGCCCTTTCACATATTGCTGACCCAATGTTTTAGACGGAGGAAAAACCCAGGAAGGCAGAGCCACCATTGCTCATAAACTATGGGGTTTTTTTTGCTTTGTTTTCTAACAGTTTCTCTGACCAAAGCACCCGGTTGCTCTTTGTACCACCATTATGACCATATAAACGAAGAACCCTAAGGAAATTTCTTATGCAGGCAGGAAAGCAAGGGTTTCACCCTAACCACTTTAATACATTAGTCTAAGAGCTGCCAGCTCTAATGATGTCTCTGTCTACAAGTTCAGAGATATATCCAGAGTTGAGCTTAAGTCTTCTCTGGCTTCCTATCCAAACCACAGTGGACATGAGCCAGATACTAAAAAGAAAGCGTTGGAAGGTTAAAGAATTTAAAGCAGCACACCAAAACGACTTACCACCTCTGCCGGTAAGCAGTGTCCAGTGAAGGACTGAACGAGCCATGCGCGGAACTGCAGTAATCAACCGAGTTTAGAGGATTTCCTAGCAGGACGCAGTGTTTGTTACTAGATCCATTTCAGGTTGATTTACTTTTAAGTGAAAAGGCATTCTTTTTGAAACAGTAGCACATCTTAAAATAAGAGAAAACTTCTTTGTCCCATACTGTTTCCCATAATTGCCCTTGACCATATAATTAGGGTGAGCTTCAGCTCTAATGAGTGACACACAAACCCACAAAACAGTCCCTGCTCCCCAATAATTACACCCTAAGCTTCTTTTCTCACAGGCACGCTCACATACCAAACTTTCTTTCGCATGAGTAGTTTAATTGACGTATACAGTTGTACAAGGTGCAATTATTCTTAAAATCTCCATCACAGACCAAATTTTTACTTATTACAATGCATTTGATTGCTAGACGGAAAACAGTGGTAACAACAGTTTCAAAAAGAAAGCATTGTGTGGCTCTGGGGAAAAAAGTTCCAAGTCAAAGCTTCTACACATTACCCTGTTGCTAGCCTGAATCGTCTGTTAGAAGTCAGTAATCATGCTTTCACATGATATTTCTCTACCTGTGCTTAAGCATCTGTATCCAGGTTGCAGTGTACCTCATTTCCATGCGACCTATCTCCTACCACAGTAGTGATCAAGCACAATTTCCAAGATAGTGCTCATAGCATGAAACATGTTTTGTAGACCTCAGTATAATTAAAAGTTTTTTTCTGGATTATCAAACAGTAATGCATATTTCTGTAATTGCTTACCTGAAAGATGAAGCTAAGGAAATATTTAATTTGGTCTTTAATGTAGTGTGCCAGCCAAACCAAAATTATTCCAAGTCATGCTTTGTAAACCACTCCAAACCCTTTTTTTCCTACTTCTAAGTCTAATACAAAATATGACTTTCCTGTCTGTTAAAGCAAGCAGGCATTTACGACAATGAAACACTGCTGAAAAGTGTCAAATTGGCTAAATTCCTCCTGCCATGCATATTTTCCTATATGTCTTTTCAACACAAGCATGCACATACAGACCCTGATCTAGCAGATTACTCACATATTCTACAGCCAAGTACACTAAGCATTGCCTCTCGAGCTCACAAAGCTGCTTGCCAGTGTGTCTATTGACAAGCACGTGTATTTGTGCATTTCTGAACTGGGACAAAATTTTGTATTAACGAGTACATGCCACTAACAGATTGCACCCTGAGACACAGTTCCTCTCTGAAACTTAGTTAGTTCAATAAGCATGCATTTGGTTTCATATTTTAGCCTGTTCTTTGTTTCAAATGGGCACTTCATACTTCCATTTGCACCCACGGCCTCTCTGCAGCTTGCCATATAATGGGGGAAGGAAGGGCCAATGCTGAGCATTATGCAGACAACTAGTCCTAGGTTTCCAGACGTGACTTACCCACTTCAGAGCAATCTTCATTACTTTTAAAACTATTTGTATTTGGAAGTTTCAGGAGAAAATAATCCACTAAACCCTCTAAAAATGATTAATGCATTTATTTTTTAAGCCCTTCTCCCCAAAACAAGGCAAAACCAAGTTAACTCTCCTGTTCTTTGCAACATTAAGGCAACATCACCTGGCTCTAGATCCTCCAGTTTTTTCTCATGGAAGTTACTGGAATGAATTGCTTCAGAACTTTAAAAAAGAAAATTACCAACTTTTTTTCTTAGATTCCTTTACAGCAACAACCAGTAAGTATCCAGTAAATCATGGTTAATCTTTAACTTTAGATACAGCACTGACACAGCTTGCTTTGCGTGAAGAGTTTAGTAAACGTTTAATAAACTCCTATTAATTGGAAGAAGTTCAGCTGAATATGAACTCTTCAAATCAAAGACGCCTGCATTAGATGTCCATAGAGGCTCTTTTACCACAATGGACCTTTTTAAAATGAAACTGGCATGCATGAAGCCTTTTGTCAAAAAAAGACCTATATCAAGGCAAACTGAAACTTCTTCAGGATAGCCCAGCTAACTCACAGTCTATGGTGGAGAATATATAAGCCATTTAGACAAGGAAGTCCAAAGCCTACAGCACTTCTACAGTCACATTAATTGCGTTTATCAGAGACTGAACAGGTGGCAGCAGTGAGATTCAAAAACACAGTTCCTTAATGTGAAGTAGCCTAACACCTATGGAAGCTGCACAGGGCGAAAAGAAATCTATGCAATTATTTCACAGCATTGCAAATTAATTGCACTTCCAATTTCTGGGGCACAGTTTTATTGGAACTTTACACCTTGTTGTAAAAATGCTGCACTAAACATGAAAGGAAATTCTCCTCTTCCTTCTAAGGGGAGTTTGAGTACTGTGTGCAGATCTACATTGACAGCTGCTTGTACCAGACCACCAAAGCCACGGTGGCAAAATGATGCTCTAACAGTAGCTACAGGCAGCTTCTCTTCCCTCGTTGTGGTAACTCCCCAACTGTTTTAGGAGAGGGCAGATGTTGTGCATGACCCAATTGAATACCCATTTTTATTTTGTTATGGCTTTGGGGAAGAAAGAGTGTTGCACGCAGAATTCAGCGTTGATTAAAAAGCACTAACATTTGGCTGAACAAAACCTAATCTAGCCCCCTGGGCCTGTCTGACCCACTAACCACTGCTTCCTAACTGCTCTGTGATGACAAAGTTTGCCTGAAAAATGCACAGCTCGCAGAGCAAAAATATATGACACTTATGTCAGTTTTGCAACATATCCTTAATGACATTACTGGGAAAATCCCCATTCTCCCACCCTCAATTTTATTGTTTTTAAATTAAACATTTGTAACAAAGACATAACAACTGATGGAGCCTCTTTAGTGACTGAACAGGGAATGCACAGAAGTATCAGACAGACATATTACATTGCTTAAACACAGACAATAAATTTATAGCAAGATCTTGTTTCACTACAGGGAAAAGATAGGGGAAGCAGCACAGAGTATTTTGAGAATTTAAAACGTACCATCCCTATGTTACAGGACAACACTTTTCCTCCAGGCACTCTATCCAAACGGGTATCATCTACCAAAAAACACGAATGATCCCTGTTTTGCTTCCACCATTTTCTTTCAGATATGCTTCTTTAAAACACAGGTCTTTCATATGTGTTGTAGGCTCAGGGTTTGCCTAGGGTTTGTGCTTTTCGATAGACCTGCAGCAGTAAACCCTATACAAAAGAGGACAACGTAAAAAGCAGCAGTAGGCAGCATAGAACATAGTTAGCTTTTTTTTTCCCTCCAAAGCAAGAGCAAAGGTACGAGTGTCATGCAAGAAGAGAGGTATGCTAGCTACACTTGAACTGCCTCTTGCAACACCATCACCAAGTTTATCCAGGTCTGGTGCTGAACTTAAGCCCCAGTTCTAAAGCATGCATAAAACACTGCATCTTCTTATGGAAATAATAAAAAAAAAAAGAGTAGATTTCCATTCATCAACACAGAAGAGGGAAAATTTGAAATAAGTACCAGCCACTAAATGCTCAGAAACCAAACAGTAAACAAAAGCCTCCAAAATAATAGCAGGTCTTGTGATTTTTTTCAGCATTCAAGGACTACAACAGACAATGGCTGGATAGGAGCGGGACCCAAGAGCAAAGATCTTGTGGTACTCTAAGAACTAGACACCTGCAGCTCTCTGAAGGATATCAATCCAGTTCCTGCACAGAGAGTAAGAAGGTGGCAGAGAGACCCTCTCTACAGAGCACGGGACATCTTACAGGTAGTGGAGGTTAATGATGTCTGGCAAAAATGTGACTGTTAAAAAGGGAGAAGGGACTGTCATATTTAGAGATTATCAATGCTTAATCATTTTACAGGACCAAAGAAAATTATGTTCAGTGACCTCTAATTTCTTGGGCTTTCAAAGATAAATTAGAAATTCTGAGGAAGAAACAGGGAAAACCAGCACAGCCTCTCTCTACAACCCATACTTTTGCTTTCCTTTGCAATCACTTGCAAGCTGAGGGCATGTCCAATACAAGTCTTCAGACTACTGACTAGTTTCATTTCACAGCAGAGACAACTCTTTCAGAGGAAAAAAAAAGGCAGCATATCACAATGTACATTTCAAACATTTTTTCCACAAAAGACATTTCAATTACTTAAGAGAGAAAGGCCTTTCTAGTATAAGTATCCTGCTTGTAAAAAAAATTCCTACTGTTTTTTGTTCTTCTGCCAACATCAACTTCTTAAACTCTGTAAAAACAAACAATGGTGAAAAAAGAATAATATTCGTTGATCACCAGAGGTCACAAGCACGGAGGGCCTTACTACATCACTGTATGGCACAGCAGACAAGGCAGTGGCATCAGGGTACCCAGGCACTGTAATGGAGAAGAATTTGGGAAACCATTTCAGCAGCGCCAGGGGATTCCCATCTGAAAAATGCCTTGGAAAACAAGGAGCACAGCTGTAACATGGTAGACTTTGAAACTAGGGCTCTGTAGTTGTGACCTGATGACAAGACAATCTGATTCAAAATGCTTCTTTTCAAAAAAAGCTTTACTGCAGTTTTTGATGAAAACCCATGTTCACAGTTTACCGTCCCCACAAAGAGGGCTTGAAGATACTCTTTTAAATGGTGTCACCTACGTATAAAGGAAAAATAGGCACAACTTCTAGCTCATGTGAAAGAAAACCATAATCAAGAGACTCTAAGCCCTCCAACTGAAACACCTTCCATGGCTTGAGATTAAAATTCTCTTGTAGTGTTGCTTTCTCCTGAATTTTCCACACATGAATAAAAAAGGCAATGCCCTTAAAGCCCAAAGGACCGGGATTTAACGCAGTAACTCCAAGCAGTCTGACTTTGTTAACTGTTTAGATGCCTGTGAGAACAACAGCATTCAGTACAGTTATACATGCAGCAAAGTTACCTTCTCACTCCCCATTTTCTGCTCCCGTAGTCCTGGCTTTCTGGAGACTGGCTAATGCAAGACCCTGGCAGCCATCAGCAAGCTCTGCAGTGGGCACCACACCCCTGACAGAGTCCCACCAAGGCTTGAGGTACGTACTAGCCAAGCCCTTGTTTTCTCTACAGAGATCAGTGGTCTCATCTAAACAGATACTACCGCAGCCGACATTACTGAGCTGATGGAGTGGCAGGGGAATGAACATCACGGAAGGGAAGGGAAAGGTTTAGCAAAGCCAAATACTGCTAGAGTTAATAATCACGCCCTAATTCAAACCAGGCTCCTCTAAAGCGGTTCAGGTTCATTTTAATTACCCTGCAGTTTTTTTCTTGGCGTAAGCCAAAGGGGTTCACATCAGAACCGCAGCAACCACTTGGGAGGCAGGAAGCTGCTGTGCTTATCCTATGAGTATCATGACCTGAATTAATTAGTATGTAGTACTGCACATTTCCTTAAATCATCTCCAGCGTGTACATTCCTGGTCTCACATCCAGGGTCACCATAGCTATGAGGGAAACAAAAGACGGTGGTGAAGCCTGCTGGTGCTGCCGCCCTGCCTCTTCCACATGCCTCCACAGGGGCACAGCTGCTGGGGCTAAGATTTGGGAAGGTATTTCCTCATGCAAACTCCTACCACACATGCTACAGGTAAGCCCACACACAGCTTCATAAAAAGAGACAGCAGAAGACAGAGCTCCCAAGCAAAGCTGGAAATGAAAAAGACTGCACGCTAGTGTGTGAGAGATGGAGTTAAAAGCCTATTTAAGGTCATGTGAACAGAAGCAAGTTTAGATTACTATATGAACTCTGAAGGGAAAGAAGCTATATTATATAGCCCAGCCAGAACACTACCAGACATCCACACCGAGCAACTTTTGCTGTAGTGCATACAGGGGCATTGTGATTACCCTCTGATGCAAAGACACTTAGTCCACTGGGTTTATTATAAATGAAGTGTATGTCAGCAGTACACACAAACACAAGGAGGACCCCTTTATCCAATGTTACTGTTAGGTCTGAAAAAAAGCTCTTTTCCATTGCATTCCATAAACAAAAAAAAAAAAACAAACGAAAAGCAGACACCAGGGGAAAAAGAAAGCTTGCCTTGTTTCACACTAAGCCCAGAAAGGCCACACAAGCACCATCCTCAAAACCCACTGTGGAAAGGATCGCAGGTGCCCAAGCCACGCCTCACACTGTCCTGCAGCCACAAAAGTCCCTGATCACGCTGGCCTCCCACACAAGGGACGCTGGCAGTGGGCACAGAGGTAAGGAGAGCTATAATCCTGCTCTCAGTCTTCATGTTTTGTATCATTAACTTCAGTGCTTAAGAGAAACACAGCTGTCTTGGCAGGTCATGCTCAGGGAGGAAAGGCGATCTCTGAGATAATAAGTGCAAAAGCTCCTTAAAAGCCATGATGACCTAAGGGAAGGATTTCAAATTAATTGCCACTGTCTCCTAGCAGGAAGCACCAGCATGGTACATCCTGAGTGCTGTGGGAAGCCTGGGATGAAGGCTGTCACCAGGCTGCTCTTCCCAGCTGTCCCCTTCAGGACAAAGCAGGTCATGCAGCAGCTGCCAAGCCTGGCTTTAAGCATCACAGCTCCAGCCATTTCTCCCACCAAAGAGTGAAGGCTCCTGCTGTAAGTCCACTCATGACTATGGAAGTCATTTGAGTAAACCAATGGCAAAAGCCTGAATGTTGCTGGGACCACACGTAGCAGCTCAGGATCAATTCAGTTTTGGGATACTGCTGTGATGTCAGTGATTAAGACTGCCACAAGGAAATACTATTAAAATGGCAAATAAATGCAAGTACAACAATGCCAAGCGTAAGGTCCTGCACCTGGGTTGGGGCAATTCCAAACACAGAAGTGGGCTGGGTGATGTAGTGGACTGAGAGGAGCCCTGAGGAGGTATTGGGGGTAGTGGTGGATGAAAAACTGAGTATGAGCAGTCAGTGTGCACTCATAGCCCAGAAAGCCAACTGTATTCTGGGCTGCATCAAAAGAAGCGTAGCCAGCAGGTCGAGGGAGGTGATTCTGCCCCTCTGCTCCGCTCTGGTGAGACCCCACCTGGAGTGCTGCGCCCAGCTCTGGAGCCCTCAGCACAGGAGAGGCACGGGCCTGTTGGAGCAGGTCCAGAGGAAGGCCACAAAAATGATCTGAGGGCTGGAGCACCTCCCCTATAAGGACAGGCTGAGAGAGTTGGGGTTGTTCAGCTGGGAGAAGAGAAGGCTCCAAGGAGCCTTCCAGTACTTAGAGGGGACCTACAAGAAAGCTGGGGAGGGGCTCCTTATTCCAAAGTGTGATAGGACAAGGGGTAACGTTTTAAACAGAAAGAAGGCAGGTTTAGATTTGATATAAGGAAGAAATTCTTCATTCTGTGGGTGGTGAGGCACTGGAACAGGTTGCCCAGAGAAGTTGTGGATGCCCTGTCCCTGGAAGAGTTCAAGGCCAGGCTGGACGGGGCTTTGAGCAACTTGATCTAGTGGAAGGTGTCCCTGCTCGTGGCAGGAGGATTGGAACTAGATGATCTTTAAGGTCCCTTCCAACCCAAACCATCCTATGATTCTATGATTTCTCTCCTGTATTTAAACTTGGATAAGGAGAAGAAGCCTCTCTCTGCAGAGATCGAATAACCGGATGCAAATGCAAAGCACAAGTGTTGGAGCAACAAAGCATATGCAATGAGAAGCTTGACATATTTTCTGAGTAAGGCAATAGAAAACACTTTATATACAAAGTCCTAACATAATGGAAGTTTCACACATGCAGAAGATGACAGACTACTGACCATGTGGGAAGTGGGCACAGCAGTCACGCTCAAACACACATTTAGAAGGAAAAAGGCGTGCTTCCCTCCTACTGATGTTACCATCCTCTTCCCTAAAAACAAAGGGTAAAGGATCAAGTATTTTAGGAAGAATTACAGCCGATGAGCACTTAGGCAGGCATGATGGCATTTTTTGAATCCATAAACCTGCCTTATAGCACAGGGAAGAGGAAGGAATGCTTCGGGAACTCATGTTTTGACTGGATAACAGCTTCTCCCTCTCTGCATCTAAGATCCTCCTCAAGAGTCCTGCACAGGGACCCATTTAGCATGCCAGAGAAGAACTAAGAAAGGTGGTATGTCTGTTCATAAGTAACTAGTAGGGTTTCTGTTGTTTCACTGGGCTTTTTTAACAGAAATCCCAGGTAT
Source organism: Phalacrocorax carbo (assembly GCF_963921805.1). NCBI lineage: Eukaryota > Metazoa > Chordata > Aves > Suliformes > Phalacrocoracidae > Phalacrocorax > Phalacrocorax carbo. The sequence goes on along the minus strand of NC_087513.1, from coordinate 135,209,037 downwards.
TGTTTCCATACTCATCCCTCAGTTATACTCTCACAACTCTGTTGCAAATAAGGAATATTCCTAATTCTCCAACCCATTTGAACAGAATTATTTCTAAGAGGGTGGGTGAACTTCAGAAAGTAGACTGCCAATCTACAGTCAGCATAATGACCAATTTGGCAAGTACCTCTACATATAAAAACCAGCAATGCTATCGAAGATCAACTAATCAAGCGTGAAACAAAATAGTTTCGTCAACTAAATGCATTTATTTTGTACGTGGAAGTAGTAGCTAGCACTGATTGTAACTACACTGGTATTTTCCTGAATTTTTTCTTTGTATGTTCTTATAAGAACAGAAAAAATATTCAGTGTGCAGTAATTAACACATTTATACATCAGGTTTTAGCAGCAGCTGGGGCGTTCCCATTAGCCTTGGCAACAACATTTAATATTCCACGTGTGCTGTGCCCTTCTGTCGCTGTGGAAACAGAATGCCAAGCCTTCAATTTCCCCTCTCGTAAAGCACTTAATTTTGCTTTAAGAGAGTGTCTCCTGACTTTCTGGGTTTTTTTAAAGCTGTTTCTCCCAGTGTCCCTGCTGTTCTCTATCTCCAGTAGAAGCACATCGCTTACGTTGAAACAGATAAAAGCTAGCAGCTCTCACAGAAAGACATCATCTACAGAAAACACACCTGCACGTGCCCTGTGCACCACTGGATGGTGTCACAGCCCAGCTCATCAGGCGTGCAAAACTGGCAAGCGCTCTTGGGCCACCATTTTAGGGAAAAAGCCTTCAATAGGGGATCAAATGCCAACAGGAATAAGGGAGACAGGAAATCATCTATACACACACACACCTCTGCCCACAAAACCTGGTAGAAAACAGCTTAGAGGGAGGGAAGGACGAGGTTCAACCATGAGGTCCAGCACTTCCTCTCTGCGAGGATGATGGAAAGAGCGTAAACCATGCTGGGGAGCTGACCATAATGGGGAAAACATTCAGCAGCTTTTACGATGACAGCCACAGGAAACATAAGAAAATCCAGAAATAAGGTTTTACAGGAAAATAAAATCAGTTTAATGAAATCTGCAGACTGTTTAAGGCTAAAATAATTTAAGTCTTGACTCACACTGCTACCTCATTTGTATTTTGTTTCAGTTCCACCCACTCCCCACACTCTTACCTTCAGTCTGCCACAGCTACTTTAAATCTGCATTTTCAAGAGGTTGTTTTTTTTTTAACTTATTCCTGGTTCTTTTCTGCCTCCCTGAGGTTTCCACTGAGGAATAAGAGGAATTCAATATGTGGTAGATCACAACAATTTCTCAAACATGGCATTGCAATCATATTAGTGGAAGATAAGACTAAAAACCCCAAAGAATTTCAGGACAAGGTTAAAGATTAAGTATTTGTTATATGCTTCTCATAGCTCAAGTTTGCATAGAAACACAGGTATTTTCAAACTGTTTAAAAACAATTTATAGTAGAAGACTAAAAATTACAGGCTATGAAAAGCAAAATTACTTAACAGGCTATTTTTCATTACACTTCATTTTTCTTTAAGTTTCCATGCATTATCTGAAATGAGGGATTTTCATTAGACAATTACCAAGCATGAGAAATTGCCACTTTAGTTTCAGCACAGAATGGGAGAAATGCCTATGCGGTGAAGGTATACTCTGCACGAGGGAAATAATTACTAACTTGGGCTACACCAGTCACGCATACCAAAGCCCCCTCTGCACTGCATTCCTTGTATTTGCTTACGTAAAGCTCTGGCTCAGTGAAGCAGTTATCAGCTTTAGTACCTAATAACTTCACTGGCTGGGAAGCAGGCAATAATAGATGATGCACTAGAGTCTGTTACATTCCCCTGACACGGTATGACAAATATCTCAGAGATTTCAGGGCTTTTGTACCAGCGCCCATCACAGAGCCTAAGCAGATGTTGCACAAAGTGTTACTGTTCATCACACCTTGAAAGCTGTGGGCTCTTGACAGATGTGCTGGAGCAGATCCCTGTCCTTGCACCAGGAGTTCTCAGCTCCAGACACTCCCACTAGCCTTCTTTCCTCCTGACTTTTTTTTTTAAATACATGCCTAAGCAGCTCAAGAAAAGCATTTAATTTCCCACAAGGGAAGTTCCATGTGGCAAACTTATTTTCAGCTGTGTGTCTAAAAAAACACAACAACTCATTTTACAGTTTTGTTTGGGAAAGCGGATGACATTTATGTCAACACAGTTCTGGTAACAAAAGTGTAAGTTTACACACAAAGAGCAATCATTTAAAACCTCCCAAAAGTTATTCCTCAAAAAAAAAAAACCAACCCAAAAACAAGATCTGAAAAAAAAACCAAAAAACAAAAAGAAACCAAAAAAACAACAAGCAAATGAAAATCTCTTTAACAGAGAAGTTAGGAAAAAGTACTGAAGATCCAGCCAGAGCTCTACACTAATTCAGAGTCGCACAGCGTTTGTCGCCACAATGCGCGCCCAGGACTTCATTCCAGCAAATCCTGACAGAGGTTCCCAACATCTAAGCAGCTTTAAAAAGATGTCTTAAGCTGACAAAAACACTCTCTTATGTTGTAAAACACTTGTGTCCCATCAGAAAGCAAAACATACATAAACCCGTGGAGTTTAAAAACAAAAATCTGTGGGAAATCTCTCTTGAATAAGGTTGAACAGCAGCTGCTCTCCCCGGGCAGGCTCAGAAAGGGTGCAGGCGGGAGACTGCAGGCAGCCTATGCTCACCTTCGCCCAGCAGCATCACTGATGCGCACTTAGCATTAGGACTGAAAAGCCTCAATGAATTTTCTAGCATGCAAGCTGATAAAAACGTAGACAAAAAGGTAAAGCAAAAACCAGACTTGGGAGAGTCCCAGTTAGCTGTGCCTTGCTGGCAGCACGAGGAAGTCAGACTCCTCCTTGGTTAGCCATCAGCGGCAGGCTCCACAGCTCCAGCTCAGCAAAACCACCAATAAGCCCAAATGTATGTTTCCAATATTAAGAAAACCAGCACACTACTCAAAACGTAATCCTCCTCTGGCTGGACTCCCATTGTTTACTCCAGTTTCTGGATCTCCCAGTCAGCTGCATTGTTAACACAAGGTGTCCTTTCTGCCTGCCAGTCTACAAACCAGCCCCTGGAAGGCAAGCCAGCTTCTTCCTTACTCCTGAGCCACTAACGGAGCAAGACTTGCCCTGTTTGCCTTCAGTGCAATCCCACTTTCTGATTCATGTATGGTTTAGATCAGGACAATTCTTGCATTTTCATTGGCATTGAAGGAATGTATACAGAGACAGAGTTTTAGGCTAAAAAAATGCAATGAATGCTCTGTGCTCTTAATAAAACATTTAAAATCCCCCACAAAATTATGAAGGCTGTATCTTATGTTGGATAGTCCACAGCAGTTCAAAACTTCAAGAAGCCCAGTCTTCTTCACGACCCAGGTCCCAGCTATCTTTGAACCACAGTCCTTTTCATCATTCTTCCCCCCAGAAAAAACACAACCCCAAACACTAAGTGCAAACACATTCCTGAAAGTTGTTTTCTGTACATATAACTTAAGGCTAAAGTTTCCAAGTGTCACATGCACTAAACTATCAAAGCATAACACACACACAAAACTGATGCACAGCAACACACTGAGTTTTGTACCACTCAACAGCTCTGCGTCAGGCACATCTTTCTATTAATGAAACATAAGTTCCATTCACATTTTGAAACTGCTGCTAGTCAAACAGGTCCAAAACCAGGGAGAACAAAAGATGTCAAATTCTCATAGTTCTTTGCATTGCTTCTAAATGTTTCCCAAGCCGCAACTCCACATGCAAGCTTTTGAGCTTAAAACCCAAGAGACAAATAATTATGGAGAGGGAGACTGCCAAAGCGCCAAGACAGAGCAGCAATAGAAAGAAACAAACAGCTGCAGCCTAAGTGGTACATACGATACTATCTATTTGTTACACTGAATGGTGAAATCTCCTCTGCTGTTCATTGTGTTTACAGGGGAGAGTGACAGGGAATTTTGACAGGCACAGCCATCCCAGCACCCCAGCTGTCAGAGGTTCACGCCTTCCGGCAGAAGAAAAGTTTGGAAAGGATCAGGAGACATGGATTCCTCCCCCGGCACTGTCATGCTGAGTTCGCTTCCTCCATACTGCAGGCTACATCACCTACAACCTGGAAGAAGGCACCCTACAAGATGTGCATGATGGACAAGAGCCACCATGGCTCTGTTTCGTCCTTTGCCCACTGTGGGTACTGACCCGGTAATCCTGCCAATGCAGGCTTCTTCATCTGTACAGAGCCTCGCAGGCTCAGCTGAGACCCACTACTTTCATACAACCATGTTTGATGTCCCACATGGAGACTAAACTATAATTCCTTACATTTCCTCACCACAACTCAAACCCAGAGGCACTTCTACCCAAACGCATTTTAAGGAATCAGCCAGGAGAACAGAAAGGATTTTTATTTCCCTGGACGGCTCAAACCAATCCAGCTGCAAGCATGCTGAGGCAAACCCTGGAGAACAAGCCACCATACCCACCACCAGACTGGTACCCTGGCGAGATGATGCCATGTGCTCCATCGGGAGTGAGCCTTGACCCCCATGCTCCAGGGTAAAAAGCACCTATGTTAAAAGTACACTATAAGCAAACACATACATCCCCCACAGCACTGTAGTGCCACAAAGGGTTCAAATTTTTTGCAGGTGGACCTGAGCAACTCGCAGGAAGGTGGCTCTCATGGCTCCATGCTAGCTCTCAGTCCCGCAGTGGGAACAGCAGGAGGAGCTGCATGGAGGAGGAAGGTGATATGCAGCCCAGGCAGGTGCTGGGGACACATTCACGGGGACCAGGTGCATGCACGTCTGAGGAGAGATGAAGGGCACACGCAGCTGGGATGCACATGCAGGAGGTCAAAAAGAAGAGAAATCCGGGAGGTTCAGTGGGAAGAACGGTCATCGTGGGGAGTCCAGTAATGTAACAACCCACAGCATCTCCCTCTGCAAACACTTCACCCCAGTGAAATTTCACTGTGTACAATGCACTCACGCTGATAGAAAGATAGCAACACATTTACGTCCAAATGCCATCAGTGGAAGTACAACATGCGCAGTGATTCTGCGACTGCCTGTACTAGCTATGTATCTCAGGGAAAGCAAAATCCTCGCTACGAGAACACGCATTCGCCCAGGGACGACACGACACTGCTGCACGAGGAATATAAAAAAGATTCTAAGTGGGCTTCACTGGGTTTATTTTCAGTTTATTTTAACCTTAACCTGCAATGGACTTTGGACTTATTTTTTAGAGTAATGACTTCAGACATTACTAAATATTGCCCAGAGAATTGCGGATGCCCCATCCCTTATAGTCTTCCAGGTCAGGCTGGAAGGGACTTTGATCAAGTGAAAAGATGTCCCAGCCCACAGCAGGGGGGGTTGGACTAGATGATCTTTAAAGGTTCCTTCCAAGCCAAACCATTTTGTGATTAGATAGCATTAATCTTGGAAAAACAAAGGCTATAGAAAAAAAAATACTGTATAAAAAAACCTGATGCTTGGAACGTGACGACTGCTGGAATACCAACACATGGAAGCACAATTAAAGAAAAGGTACCTGGCTTGAGAAAAAAAAAATTAAAGTCCTTTAAACACTGAATGTGACCTGCATATCTCAATTGGTTTAAGAAATTCTAGAAACACTCTGAAAAAGACATGTAATCAGACATTGCCACAGTTCAGCCCTCCCAAGGATGTAATCTATAATCCGGTATGTTTTTCTGAAATGTAACATTTCAAGATCTATCAGACATATCATAATGCACACACAGGACAGCAGATTTCCTGTATTACTGAACTACACGTTTAGAAAGAGAGCAAGAGGGAGAATCTGTAAATATGCTGAAAACACAAATTGTTTAGGACACGGAAATATCTGAAATGCACAACATTTTCTCCTCCGCCTCCTTCTAAGACAAGGATTACAGTGAGAAGGCAAAATTAAGTACTTTTTAATAGCCTAAGCAGGTGTTGTAGAGATAGAGGAAGGGCAGCAGTATAAAATTTTATATTTCACAGGTTTTAATAGAAGATAAACTTAATATTAGTTTCTCTTTTTTTGTAGGAACAAGGTGAAATATATTTAAGAGGTGCAAGATTTAACAGAATATGGACTACACCACTTGGCAACTGAAATCCAGCCACCCTTAATGACCGGTACTAATCAGATTTTACTATTACTGTGACACACAAAAGATTTCAGCTCCTGCCTGAACAAAGTGTACAGCTGAATAGAAAGAAAGAGGACTGATTCTCTTTCAGGGTTTGCCCCCAGCTGTTTATAAGACAAAAGCCTGGTTTAGGGAATATTTGAACCTACTTTGGACACGTTACACATAAAAGCGAGGACCGTTTCTATGGGTGGTAGAAGCCCCTACGGTGGAACTCCTGAGGTTACTGCCTACTAGGAAGGGATGGTTTGCTCTGGGATGCAGGGAAGAGCTGTGAGGATGCAGGAGCAATTACTGCTGGGGGAACTGGATGAGTGGCAGGAGAGAGCAATGGCCCTGGTGTGGCACGGCGTGATGCCCCTGGGAACTCCTGGGTTTGCAGGCTCTGCGAGGCAGCAGCTCCTGCACAAGGACTGCAGTGAGGTCGGATGCAAACCCCACACAAACACAGGCTCAATTTTGTCCTGTTTGTGCATAGTGTTCTCAGAATCTCTTTTTTAAAAAAAACAGCCAACCAAAACATAACACTCATACCCACTCTGCTCCAACCATTTTTCTTATTTGAAAGCAACAGTTTGTGGAGTATGAAGAAGAGAAGGTGTAAACTCAGGAAAACACACAGTTCCCAAGAAATGGCACTGTACCGTGCTTTTCAAACTTCTAGGAACAAAAACCTTTTGCATTTTTGTTCATTTCGTAAAACAGCCCCCCTCCCCACCTACTAGATGAGACACTACTTTTGGGAGCACGTGTGCTGTGATACAAGACGCCAACAGGTGGGTCTTCTCACACTAGATGCACAAAGCGCTGTGCTGGTTGTTAGTGACGACCCTCCAGCCAATGCAAACCCTTGCTGGTGTTGAACACAACATGCCCGACTTTCAGAAGTGCTGAGGGAGCCAAAAGCCCAATGAACACCAATGGCCACGGTGGGCTCTCAGCACTTCCAAAAAGAAAAAGAAAAAGTATTAATAATAAGCCTCAGCAGGCCAGTCCTACACAAAACTTTTGTGCGAGCAAGAAAAATTCAGACGGTCCAAATGAGAACCAAATACATCCTTGCCACTGGGTCAGGAAACTCGATACAGGGCTGGTGATCCACACAAGTCCTGGTTAGACAGTCACATCAGCCTCAGCCTACCTAACGCCAAGGCAGCAGTTATGCAATGGCATAAACAAAACATCGTATTCATGAGGGACTGGATCCCCAGCTGACAAAGGCTTCTTTTTGTGACTTCTTTTTGAAGTATTTCATCCGAAATTTGTGCTACAAGTTCCCTCTCCTGACTGACCATGCCACCATTACCCAGTCAGGCACAGCTTGATCATCCAACACTGTTTCTAAGCAAAGAAGTTGGCAGACCTTGGAGATTTGTGCCATTATCATCATTTTTAGCAAAACATTCAAAAAATATTGTCTTCTCTCCACTCCTCTTTTCCCAACTGTTATGTGCAGGACAAGACATTCTTTACGGACGTAAAACATACATTTCACACACTGTTGCAGACCCACAACTTGCAAGACTAACTTTAGTGGTTTTTCTAAGATTTTAGAACTGAAAGATTTGCTTCTCCTCAGGATGAATCATCCACAAAGATTTCAAACAACTTTTTGATTTCAAACCCCTAGCAACTTAATTTACTGAAGAAAAATCCATTTCATAGACTTAGCAGCAAAGACACTTAAGAACAATTTTACATGCATTATCTAATAAATTGTATTCCCCCCAAAATAAGATGTTGTAATCCAAAGAATACGCTTCTCTTAATAAGAGACATGAAAACATTACTTTCCCTCTTTCATCCCCATTCCAAGATGTATTTGACATCAATCCATGGCAGAAAAGTGTATGTTAAGAGGAGGATACTAAGATATACACATGGCAGAGACCATCAACTTTGCAGTTTCATTTAATATCAAAAGTTGACATAGGGAAAGCGTAGCCTCAAAAGCGAGTATCAGAATGTGCACACAAAAAATGGTGCCAACAATACAGCGGGTTGTTTCACCCTTCAGAGCTGCAGAAGCAGTTGGAATCTGTACTTTAACATGCATTGAAAGGGGTGTTGGAAACTTCAGAAAAGCGTAGTAAAAAGACTGTAATACTACAGCAATCTGATCTTCACTAAGCTCAGGAACAAATCAGTTAATAAGCGTTTAGAAATTAAGGAATTAGGTGATGCGAATTAATTTAACAAAGTAGCAACCACAGGAATTCTGTCAGCTTCCTTTGGCTTTGACTGTGTAATTAGTTCCTTTTTTTCTTCTTCTTCTTCTCCTTAATTAAAACCAGAGACAGTGCCAGCATCAGTATGTGCATAATAACACACGGGCACGCACTGATAGCTCTGCTTTAGCAGCTGCAACCTCTAAGCAATAACACGCCACTGGCAAACTGGACCAAAGATACAGCTGTATTTTTCTTTTTCTTTTTTTTTTTTTCCCCTCCTCTCTTTTTTCCAAACCTCAAAACTTTCATTACTGGTTAATTAATGTGGACCTGCTGCTGGCTGAAAGGAAAGCTCGCAGGAGCAGCCCATGCTACAAGGCCCACGCCGAAAGGATGCGAACGCGGGACGCCCGCGTTGGCTGCGGAGCGACTCGCGTGCGGGATGAGCCCTTCCCCAGGCAGGGCCTCGCTCCTGCTCACCTTCGCCCACTCGCTTCCCTCCCCGCGTCCGGGAGCAGAGGCCGCCGCTCTCCATCGACGCCCCGCGCCCTCCACCCGGCGGACCCCCGGCTACAAGAGGGACAAGGGCACCCGCCACCTCACCCCGGCGGCCCAGGGCACTCCCTCGGGCTCCCGCCGAAGCGCCTTACGCCGGGCACACGGGCGCACTCCACGCTTCCCGCCTCGAAGCGCCGCGCCCGCTCTCCTCCCCGTCCCCCGCCTCCATCCCTCCTCTCCCGCACCCTCCCTCAGCCAAAACCCGACCCGCACCCGGCGGCCCCGCGCTGGGCGCCGAGGGGCTGAGCGGGACCCCCCGCCCGGGCTTACGCCGGGGGTGGGGAGGAGCTGGGGTGACACCCGGTCGCTGCCCGACGCCGGGCGGCGGCACCGAGCCCCGCGGGGGGACCCGCGGCCGCCCCCGGCACCGAGCCCCCCGACCGCACCGCTCCCTCAGCCGTTGCGGGGCCGGGGGGAGAGGGCACGCTCCGGGCCGGCGGCGGTACGGCCGCCCCCGAGAAACTACGGCTCCGGGACTCTGTAGCGTTATAATGAATAATTACTCATTTTTAAAAGAAAGGAACACTTTGCAGCTGCCGGGGTCCCGCTGCCCCGCCGGCTCTCCCCGCCCGCCCGGAGCCCCCCACGCCCGCTCCCGCCGAGTTTCCGCGGCCCCGGCCCGGGCCCGGCGGGGCGAGGGTGGGCTGAGGGGCGGCCGCCCCCGGGGCCGCTCCGACGAGGCGCTCAAGCCTCCCCCCGCCGGGAAGCTTGACCGCGATGAGGCCGGGCCGGGGCCGCCGCGACCCCCGGGGGCTGCCCCGCACCTGCCCCCCGCTCCCGCCCTCCCCGCAGCCGCGGCTCGCTTACCCATGGCTGGCTCTCGTCGCCCGGCCGGTGGGGGGGTGGGGAGCAGAGCAGGGGGCTCGCTCTGCCGTGCCTCGCCGGGCCGGACTGGGCTGGGTTAGGCTGGGCTGGGCCGGGCCGGGCCGGGCTGGGCGGGAGGCGCGGCGGCGGGCAGCGGCAGCAGCTCACACACTGACGGGCTCCGCTCGCCTCCGGCGGCTGCGGCGCGGCGAGAGGGGCGGGGACGGCCCCGCCTGCCTGCGCCGCCCGAGGGGCCCCCGGCCTGGCCCGCCCCGGCCCCGGCCCGGCCCGCCGCGGGGCAGGGGTGGCGGAGCGCCCCCCCGCGGCGGGCAGCCGCGCCGCCCGCGCCCGCCCGCGCCCTGGTGCCGAGGGGCGGAGGGAGGGGTGTCCCTAAAACCGGGGCTTGCTTTCTTGTGTGGGCCCCTGTTTTCCTCCGGTGTTTCATCATTCGCCCTCAGAAGGCTTCCACGAGCGAGCCGCCGGGGCCGGGCGGGACCCCCGCCCCTCTCCCCGTCAGGGGAAACAGGGGTCAGGGCACCCTCGGCCTTCGGAGGCGTTTGCTTCTTAACGTGCGGCGATGGCAAGGGCACTGCGTGCCCGAGCATAACCTTATTCCATTAACACCTATCTTCATGTCCAGCAGCGTGATTCTTACCTTCACAGCCTCTTCCGAGCCAACGAGTGCCTCCTTGCAGCCTTACGTAGCGCTGCGGGAGCTGCCACTTGAATGACGCTCCGGCCACACAACCTTGCGTGACCGTGCCTGCAGCGACTTTCTCATTTCTTTAAACACTGTGAGAAGTGCCTCTCAGCTTTTGGGAAAACCAGTGAAGGGGACCCCTAAGTAACAGAGCAAGTAGTCTGGGGGTGTATGGGTGGCTTCTCCACCAGGAGCTCCAGGATCTCCACCAGACCCAAACATGTTGGAGGCAAAAATAACTGTGTCACCCAGGAGTAAGCCTTCACAGACGCAGACAATGGGTACAGAAGAGAGTGGCAAAGTCAGCTTTTCCAGTTTAGTTGCTTTTCTAAGTTGGACTTGTACCATCAGAGTTATTTGATTGCTTCGGATGGAAAGGCCAGCTCTTTAGTCAGAATAGATGTATTTACAGTGACTAATACCAATCAGATCGTTCTGATTTACATTAATTGGGCACTTGGCATTTCCCTTGCCTTCGTCATAATAATAGTATCCTAATTTTCTGTTATTTACATTTAGTATGAGGATATAGTTCTTCTCCTCCCATGATTATTAACAAATTGATCTATTAAATTCTGTAGCTATATTATTCCCCTCTAAATTAGATTGACCACTTAAGAACACATTAATAAAACACGAAGGCAAAGGAGTGACAAAAGTGTGAACACTAATTTTCAGGGAAATTAGTCCATACTTCGCAATTTCGAGCCCCTGCTCCCAAAGTAGTGCATGTCTGCGCTCACATATAAAGTTGCAATGTTAAAGCTGTGGTTTGTTTTCCATTAAAAGAAAAATCCCGGTCTCTGAGGCCAAGATCATTGGAGGCTTTCGCACTGATTAAGGAACATACACATTCTTCCAGTAAGGACTACGGGCCCAACACCATGCAAGCACTGCGGGATCAGGGAGTAAATGCCTCTTAAGAGGTAATAGGTGGATTGATTGCATAAGCTGTTTTGTAAAGATAGGAAAAAAAATTCATATCAAAGCTGATCACTAGCTAGCTGCTTCCAGTTCCCACTGGGAATTAAAAGTAGATGAGCTATGCACCTTTGAAAAATGAGATTAATTATGGAAATAGTACATGACCCTTAACTAGAGTGGCACTGAATAGGTCTGAAATATGGCGGCAGCTGAAGGCGAATGGTAAGAGCACCCTGCTGTGTGCAGCACTATGTGCTGGTGAGGGTATAAATTAATTTTATTTTTTCCAATAAATTCTTTAATTAAATTTATATTCTGTGAAGCTCTTGCAGCATACTGCTTGATTAATATTAGGATCAGCTGAAAAATATGTCCCTGATTCTGACTGCGGTTGCACTTACAGGTAACTTTGCATCGTTGAAATCTGTGGGACTAGTTGCTCAAGGGAAGTCAGGTCGTGAAGTTGGTCAACACTATCAGCGCTGTCCGGGTTGGGTTTACAGACTTGCACCAAAGAATGGGGTAGACATTCCTACGGTCGTGCAGAAGGAGTTGTCCATATTAACACATATGCAGTGAGAGGAGAGACTCGCTGTCCTTTATTAGCTTTCTGTCATCCTCAGAAATGTTGGTCATTTTTTTCTCTAAGGAATAAAGCAAAGAACAGCTGTCCAAACATTGGTTATGGCTCAGCAGTCAATGGGGATTTCCACTCACAGAGATACCAAGCCTCTGACAAGTGAAGAGAGAAGTTGACGGGGCTGATGTCAGATGTTTTGGTTCCTTAAGCAAAACTACATTGCATTACTCAAATGAGGTCAACAAGGCAGGAATACTTAGCTAGAATTTCCTCTAGGACTACTAGAAAACTAATGGATTTCATTTCAGAGCTAAGATGCCTGCAGAAACAGGTACTTCCCTCATTGGGAAAGGCTTACGACTGGATTCTGCTCCATGCTCTTAGTGTTTTATCTACCACATAACAGAAAGGAGAAAGGCTAGAGCATGCAGCATCAGCCTCAGTAGCTGATTGGCTCCTTGGGTGCTACAGCTGGTAGCCGTAAGGTAGGGCTAAAGGCCTGCTGTAAATTACACTGGAAGCCAAATTGATCCAGACAGTCTTGGCATTAAGGGATTATGAAATGCCCTGGTGCAATTGCAGATTTGATCTCTAAAAGAGAAGGTGAAGGTTAGAATTCTGCATTGATTAATGTCAGTTAATGTAATTCAAAAACAAAATCAATTCAATGTCTACACTGGGTGCTTGAAACCTTTTCTATAGCTTGGGTAACAACCTGCAAACATTTCTCTATATGTAGTGTTACCCTAATACTAGTGTGATGACACCGGGTATTTCAAGAAACACCTTCACTGCCTGTAGCCATATGCTTAGTGTATCTCCTAGCCTAGTCTGGAGCAGTGTGTTCTTCTCTGGAGATGTTTTAAAGAGGTCATCTGATTTGCAGAAGAAAATTTAACTTCAATCTCAAGATCAGTCAAGGAGAGGTAAGACGGAAAGGGACAGTCTAGTCAGTTGTGACTGAGGGCATGGTATCAGCCTGAAATACTGTATTTTACCGTATTTCATAGAATCATAGAATCATAAAATGGTTTGGGTTGGAAGGGACCTTTAGAGGTCATCTAGTCCAACCCCCCTGCAGATCAACTAGATCAGGTTGCTCAGAGCCCCATCCAACCTACCTTGAATGTTTCCAGGGATGGGGCATCTACCACCTCTCTGGGCAACCTGTTCCAGTGTTTCACCAACCTCATAGCAAAAAACTTTTCCCGTATATCCTGTATAAATCTACTCTCCTTTAGTTTAAAACCATCACCCCTTGTCCTGTCACAACAGGCCTTGCTAAAGAGATTGCCCCCATCTTTCCTGTAGTCCCCCTTTAAGTACTGAAAGGCCACAATAAGGTCCCCCCGCAGCCTTCTCTTCTCCAGGCTGAACAACCCCAACTCTCTCAGCATGTCCTCACAGGGGAGGTGCTCCAGCCCTCGGATCATTTTTGTGGCCCTCCTCTGGACCTGCTCCAACAGGTCCATGTCCTTCTTGTGCTGAGGGGTCTTTCCAGCAATCAGTGGTGAAACAGATTTCAAGAGCAAGTGAGGGCTGGTTGCATATAATTCTTCTTTTTTTTTTTTTTTTTGTTTTAATTTACCAGGCTCCATCTGTTCCCCCACTTCAGTGGAGAACATCCTAGCTCTCAAACAAATCCATTTTTTCTTTGTGGACGGAACAGTATGGTAGCTGCTGCTACCGGTTTGCTTGTCTCTGTTTTCCACTCCTACTACTCCATGTCTTTCCTCACGCTGTCTAATGAGACAGATTGCCCTAGATATGGAAACCTTCCCAGTTAAAAACAGAATCAAAGGCAGTATGTTTCCACTTAATGTTTTAGCTTTGACTAAACATGTAGTTGCATTAAAGACAGTGGTTTAATTAAAAAATGTTCTAGTGGGATGCCTGCTTTGGTGGCTTCTCAGCTCACACCATGTCCTACCGTCGGCTGTATGTGAGTCCCCCTCCCATGGCTTCCTCTGCTAATAGTGAAGCTGATTGTTAATCATAAATATTACTTCTTCCAACTACACAGGCAGTGCCAGTGGGCAGCAGTCATTGCCAGAGTCATGTCCAGAGGATTACAGTGAGTGTTCAGGGTGCTGCTCCTATGCTTGATTTTGCAAAAATCCTGCAAAACTCCAAAACCTTATAAAATCAGGGACTCATAAACCAGCCTCCTTTTGAATGATAACATGAGTGTATTTTATATTTAAGGGAATCAGAAGTGATAAAATCTGATCTTAGTTGTAGTGAGTGTTTTCTGTGGCTTTTCTTAAGGGGGCTCATCAATCCTCTCTGTCTTGAGCTTCTGTGATTCCACCTACAGTCAAGGCATGCTGGGTTTTTTCTCTCCCATGTGATCTTTTGTTCAAAGTGGCATTACAGAGGCCACGGATGTTAAAGAGAAATAAGATGACAATTGGATCACTTTATGCTGTCATCTGCGGGCAAAGAAGAGGTGACCTTTTTGTGTTTTGAACTCAGCATCTTGGTGTAGATTAAGGGGAATGACTCATGCTCTCCTGTGTCGTTTGTACCTTTTATGTGAAGCTGATCCGCTTTAGACTTCAGCTGCTGCTACCAAAACCCCTTCTTAATGCTGACTGCAGAGAGCTGTTTGCAAAGTTCATCCAGCAAAATGCTGAACAAAATTGTTCAGATCATTGGTATGGGGTAGGCTGGGGGAAAAGAGAGAAAGGAAAAGGTAAAAAAATGAGAAGTAATTTGATATAGTTTATCCAGCGTGTAGATAGTCCTCCTGGAATTTAACATTCAGGTGCAACAGTGTAAGGAATAAATATTCTTCAAAATCAAAACTGTTTCTTATTATCAAGCAGGTCATATTTCCAGCAACCGTTTCTCAATATGTAAATATGAGCAGTGATTGCTTTAGAATAGACATAATTATATATTCAACAGAATGCATAATTTTTCCCAATGAACCATAGTTAATTTTATCTGAAAATTAGTGATTACCATTTTGGTGTTAATTACGGAGTACTAGATACATCTTCAGTGTTTATAAAAGATAGACTCATCTCTGTTTCATGTACCCCAAGTCACTTGCGGAACAACCAACGTCCCTTCGTGATTTTAAAGGTACAATAAAAATAATTAGAACATGTCATTGAAAATTAAGGATTAATGTTTTGATTAGGACCTCTGGCAACTAAAGAACCAACTTTCACTTAGGTCTACATGCGGGACCATACCCTAAGCACAGCATTTTGCACTTTATTGTGTAGGTGTCCATGAAAGATCTGGCTCTGGGGAGAGACCAGAGGGAAGAGAATGGTATTAGTTTTTATTCTGGATACCCGCACTTGCTTCTGTGCCTTTGTCTCTCTGCATGCCATGTAGGTAACCCACACCTGGTAGGGAACCTTGTAGGAGATAATACGATGTCTGAAAGAGCGTGGATGGTGTCATAAATCATTATACAGGGTGGAAAGCTTGTGAGTGAAAGGGTAAACTAACGTCTCTGAAAACGGATGCCTGTTATACAGAAAAAAATGCAAGGTGGTATGACCTTTCCTTCCATGTGCAGCCCACCTCATTTCATTCTTCTTGATGGATCTGTGAAATGTGGATGAGAAATGCTGACCAACCCTTTCTTGAAGTGAGGGAGAGAAAAGTCTTACCTCCTGCTATGCAAGTCACTATAAAATGATCCTGGTGAAGGCATTCGTCCACATGCCCCATTCTAAAACATTTAGGCTCAAAAATGCGATCGAGTTTGGTCAGACTCGGGTTCAGTCTAGCAGG
Source organism: Phalacrocorax carbo (assembly GCF_963921805.1). NCBI lineage: Eukaryota > Metazoa > Chordata > Aves > Suliformes > Phalacrocoracidae > Phalacrocorax > Phalacrocorax carbo. Next base: position 135,193,317 of record NC_087513.1, on the reverse strand, counting down.
CTTGGATATAAACATTTACTAAAGTGCTTTGCTATATTGCTGCTGTGGGGTAGGATTGTGTGGGCTGGAGAGGCCAACCGAGTGTCTTTAGGCGGAGCTGACTCAAATGTATGGATTATCCAACATTTTCATTAGTACCAGTGGGGAGGTTTGAATGTGGAATAATTTACAAATGAAGAAACCAGACGGGGGCAAAATGCATACCCAAGGAACATTAGTATTCAGCTTCACAGCAACTTCTGTACTCATTGCAATATCCTGAAAATAATTGCATACATATGTACGTTAGCCCCACCCACCAGTGGTATCAATAGACTTAACCTAAGTTTTATGTTGAGTTGCAAATTAGGGGAATAGACTTTATTTTAGGAGTGTTGAACACATGGCTGCCATCCAATAACTTCAGTATGGCACCCACCCAAGAAAGTGCTCCAAGGCAGCCTAATCAGAACAGAATTCCTGGCAAAAGTACATTTTGAGACAAGGCTCGCTCTCTTTTTCCAAAGTAGAAAACTCCTTTGATGGGAGGCACAGAGAGTGTTTAAGAACATTCTCAGGTGCCTTTTTTTTGCAAACTGAAAATCAGACTCAAAAGAGTTGGGAAGGAAAATTGCAGGACTCATTTTAACACTTTTCCTGATCCAGTTGGGCAGTGGAGACTGAGTAACAGCCAGCTGATTTCATTTTAGTTCTCATTTTTTCGCCTCTGTCAAGATTGTAACTTACTACAGAGGATTTAAATTCTGTTCTGTAAACATCAGTGGTGCCTAAGACTGAAAGTGTATCATAAAGCTGAGTTAAATTCTCTCATATTGGGCTACTCCGCTTTAGTTTTCTACCAATATACATTTCAAAATGCTGGTTTGGGGTTTGCATTGGGGTTTTTAGCCTCTGCACACACTACGTTTTATTGCTTCTGTACTGTTCTTTATGCTTTGCACAGTCCAGTTCTAGCAAATGGCTATACTCAAGAGTTGTGGCTTGTGGCAAAAAATGTAATGTGCTGGAGAGAAGATGGGAGTGACTCAGTAACTCGGCAGCGGTGTCACTCGCTCGGCAGCAACATCCCGCAAACAGGCTGCAGAGGATGGGTGTCCTGCGCTGTGGGAGCTATGGTGGCTGGTGCAACCCTGCAGGTTCTTCACCGGTAGGTGACAGAAGTGGGGGTAAGACACAACGTTGTCCTCCATCAGCTCTGTGACGTGTGGTTCTGGAAGGAAGGTGTGGCTTCAGGTCTGCTGGCATCATGGAAACACACTTCGCCTCCTTCTGGCTTCACAGAAAGCCAAACACGTTAGACCTGTACGAAATATGACATTCAGAAATACAAAAGCACAAGCCACTCTGGTCAGATGAGTAAGAGCCCTCCAGGAAAGTCCAACCAGAATGAGAATGCAACTGAGGAACTTAAAAAGTAACAACGAGATGATATTAAATCTTGATTTTGGATAAACAGTTTAATATCTCATTCCCTAGACCCGTAAACATTTTAAAAAAAAATTCCAAGCAGCTATTCTAAACATAAGTATTTTCCTTCTTTTTTTTTAAGTCCAGAGACTGAATTTTTGCAAATGAATGAGCGTATGATTCAAAATACAAAAGCAGAACACACTAGTCATCCATATAGATTCATTCTCCAATTAGGAGAGATGAAAAAGTAAAAAAGTGAAAGTGTCAAGTATCTTACATTAGTAATATTTTTATCTTTCATTTATAGCATACATAAGACAGATTGGAGAGCCTGTATTTTTAAAATAAAGATCTCTTTTTTCTTTTTTTAAGACTCTCGTTACCTGATTCTTGCTATCTCGGATATCATGTTCAGCAAGTAGAAAAATAATATCATTCAAAGAGAGGAATGTAATAAAACTTTTTATTGAAAGCTGTATTAAACATAGGCTACTGACACAGGTGGATTTAGATTCTTACTTTTTGTACTTTATGTTTTTTTTTAAATTAAGTTCAGGCCAAACTTGAGTGTTTCTTAGCTGCCAGATAGCCCAGAACGTTAATTCTGGCCTCACATATTCCAAGGAAATAACTTCTTTGTGTTTAAAAGATGAAAGGGCTGCAGGCAAACCAAACATCACATGAACCTGGCAGACAAAGTGACCCAGGACCATTAAAGAAGTTACATAAACTGCGGCTTGTGAAAGTACTCCCAAAAGGCGAAGGGAGAAGCCCTTGGGCCTTCTCTGTTTGGAGTCTCCCTTGCAAAGGAGACAGAAGTGTGTGCCCAGGCCTTGAAATAGTGCGTAAGGGCTCACGCATGTGACAGCAGCCATGGGGTGATGCTGTGATGAGCTCGGAGGTGACCGCCCGGAGCCCTGGTGGTAGATGATGTGCAAGAGGAACAGGAGACAACACCGGGCAGGGGTTTTCAGAGCTGCTGCATTTCTGCAGGAGAAGAGAGGCGGCAGCAGAGGTAAATGGGCCCGACAGGCTGGCCATTAAGGCAACAAACCAAGCAGGAGCCAGGGAAAGGTACAGAGAGGGAGGCAAGGCTCTGGAGGCAAGCCCACTGAGGGAAACAGGGAGAGGACGTGATGAGCAAACCAGGAGACAGTATTTCAGAAAAGAAAACAAAACATCTTATTACAGCAGTTTTCAAGGCACCAGCTGCTGCTTCACCTGCAGTTCCATGTAGCCGCATCTGTGTAGCAACTGGGTGCAAGTTCCGGGCTTGTGTCCTCCTTTCTTTCCTATGATTCCCCCCGGCTTTGGACCCCACTATTACAGATTTTCAGGCTTAAAAATTCCAGCAGTAAAGTTAGAAACCTGTAGCCATTAGAATAATGGGAGATCCCTAAGCAGAGCAAACACTGCTATGTAGAGAATTTATTAGCAGCAGGAACAGAAGCCTGTATCAGCACTTTACTGGTGGATAAATCAGTGGGTTTGCTAATGATGTTTCGGTTCTCTTGATTGAATTGGATTTGTAAGAGAGAAATGCAGCTGCAGAATGAATTGCTTTATACGACAGGAGAATAATGGGTAGCCAATCCTGAACAGCCAGGGCTTCTGAATATAGGGATAATTTAGCTTCCGTTCCTGTTGTTATTATTTTATATGCAAATGAAATTATAAACGCCTTTCTATAATCATTTCCTGGATCACATGTATTCTAGGGTTTTTGCCTGTTGGTGTGCAAGAGAAATTTCTCCTCCTCATTTTAGCCAGGGTTTAACACTAAATCCTAGTCCTGCTGGAGCCTGTGGGAGTCTTATAGTATTATAGATATGACCCATTCAGAGGACATTGAAAGTGAACACAAAATGCTGGAACTGCCTGTGGTTGTGAGAGTGCTATTATTTATTTGGAGATAGGGCCCATTACTTTATGCTATTATCTGCATGTTACATGTGCTGGGTTTTGCATATTTGATGTTTACTTAACATGCATATCAGGTTCTTTTAACAGGAGTGTTTTGGAGATGATCTGGCTAAGTGCCCTCATCAGCCTCTTGCTAGGTTGTCCTCTGGGGTTCCAGCCAGTAAATCTCTATGCATTTTAATCTCTCAATAGGCTACCGCTCCCCCTCTGAAGGATCATGCTGAGCTGAAGCAATGCCCGCTGGAAAAGTAGAAAACGGGATGCCAGCTGGCAAAGAGGACTGAGAAGAGAGAAAAAGAGATAAAATCATTCTTAAATTGAGAAACTGCCCTAGCAACATCCTCATCTGCTGGGTGGGAGTAGATCATGGTTGCCCAGTTGGCCTTTCATATGGCTGAGCTCCTAAGTTACAGTTACGCCTTGCCATTGGCGAGATGGAGTTGACAGAGACGTACCGTTGAGGCACACTATAAATTAAATGGATGGATCGTGAAGTCCAGGCTCCGATCCAGTAACTGTTCCTCCCACTAAGGAAAAGTATTACAAAAGCTTCCCCCGGTGCTCAACAGGATCACGGTGGTTTCACTGCACCGCGACTTTAGAAAGGCTTAGATCAGTAGTTAAACCAAGTGGGGATATTTACTCGGGGTGATTGACTGGAGTCTACCTGGAGTGGGGAGAGGTGAACTAACAGTGACACCCTTCCCTTGCAGAGCAGTGAGGAAGTTTTGTCGTTTAATTAGGAAAAGAGGAGAGAGTGATCTTCTCTCAGCCACTGACAGGTCTTGGGAAGGGTCTTGGCACTTTCTGCTTTCAGCGTTTATGGTGCCTGAGTCACTGACCTTTTTCTGGTCATCTAGATTAGTCTTTCCTGTGCTTTGCTGGCTACTGAGCGTTTGGGCAACATTTCATACCCTACATGTGGGAGGTGGACAGGAGTGTAGGAGCTGCAAGATGAGAGAGCAGAATCAGGCTGCCGAAGAGCATGTGTTGGGACGGAGGGATACAAGCTAGGTAGGAGCCGTTGTGAAAATGAAGATGCGGGAGGAAGGAAAGAGCATAAGTGGACCGAAAACGACCAAGGTAGGAAAAACCCTAGAAACTAGATCACAGAATCACAGAATCACAGAATGGCAGGGGTTGGAAGGGACCTCTGGAGATCATCTTGTCCAACCCCCCTGCTTGAGCAGGCACACCTAGAGCAGGGGGCACAGGAACGCATCCAGGCGGATCCTTGATCTATAAAGTATGATGGACATTGCCATAAAAAAGCATCACAGTGCATATCCATTTAATCCCAGGTAGCTTCGTGGGGATGGCAGCAATGGGAGAGGCAGTGTAGGCGTCCTTCCTACACTCAGTATGCATTCAGATGTTATTTCAAGCCCTGCAAAGTGTGACTGCTAAGCCGTTCAATAATTTAAAGGTTGCTTCGTTAAGAAGTATAAAAAAATTATCAAGTTTTATTTCTGGAAACCAGGAAATGAAAATAATATTGGAAAATCAACAAACACAATACAATTTGTTTTGACACTTTTTCCTCACAATTTTGATTTTGGGCACCCCATTAGAAAAAAAAAATCTGCATTATACTTGAGATTCTCTTGTATGTTTTCTGGCATTATAGTGGTTTTACATCATTTCGTGCTTCTAAAGCCTGGCATGAAGGAAGTTAAACTAGCTAAACAAAATTGTTCAATTACTGGTTTTTCATACAGTATTTTAAAGTTTCAACAATATAAACTGTTGGTATGTTTTATTCCAGTAGGATGTGGTATCTTCTTGGACTGAAGTGAACAATTCTGTTACGCTGATGGGGACTATGGCGCTGCAGCCTATGCCTGGAATGGCAGTTTCCACAATGCGACACAAGCCACTAATGCAGTTAATTATCACCAATGTATTTACCACAAAAATAGCTTTAGCCATAGCCATGCTGTAGAAACAGATTTCATTTTGCTAGACTTGAATAATGCAAGTAACACTGCTAGACTAAAAGAGTGATTGAAGGGAAGAGACTACAGTAAGGCAGCTCTTCTTCCTCTTCCAAACAAGATTTAACTACCGTTGACAGGAAGAGTACAGGACATCTTCCTAGACTAGATCTGCACAGTAAAACGCACTTGTGAAGGGCAAATACTTAATCTTTTTAGAAGTACTCTGTAGAAGCACTCTTGCACTCTGGATGTACGTGTTTATGCTCTCACACTGGAGCTGTGGATGACCTGAAGAGGGATCTGCTCAACAGAACAAGTAAAGGAGGGAGCACTGAGCATTTAGTTTGTCATTTGCTGGATTTTCTTTGCTGGTAGAGGAGAACAGTTCTGGAGTTAGAGCTTTCTCTAGCACAGTGCAGCTGTTCTTTCTGGTGTGCTCCTGAAACAAATTCATCATCTGGCATTTGTGATATCATGGCCTGTTGCCATGGCACCCAGTCACGTCACACACACCACGCACTCAGCATCATGGCTTTCAGAGTAAGAGCAAGCCTCAAAATGGGCGGAGCAGCTTGCATGTTTGGAGTTCAACTGCCAGCAAAAAAAGGTAACGTAACAAAGAGCAGAGAACTGATACACGACGATAAAAACAGCCACCGTGAGTGCTGCTCAGCTGCAGGGCTTCTCAGAGGAGGTGCCGAGGAAGGACTTCATGCGTGCCCCCCGAACACCCAGGGTGGTGACACCAGAACAGGACCACAAACCAGCCGTGGCACTGCTGAGACACAGCTCTAGGGAAGGGCAGTACAAACGAAAATCTCATGTTGTGCTCAGGAAGACTCAGTATAACAAATGCTTTCTTGTCTGTAGCGCAGGGTGATCTGGCATTACTGGAAATCCTACATTCATCAACAGATATATAGAAAATTTTAAAAAAGTCATGAATATTACTGTCTTCCCAGGTCTAATAATTATGTAATGCCTATGATTTTTTTGATTGCTTTTGGTTTACAGTCCATTTCATATTTATATTCTGCAGTCACGTAAGGATGATTCTGTTTGGAGCAACTCATCAAACTTTTGTGTTTTGAGTGCATTGCAGCATAACTGGCTGAAGATTTAGCTCAACCTCACCACTCTGCATGAAAGGAGGATAGTGGGATGGGAGCCTTCAGTTATTACTCAACCACTTCATGGAACACGCTACAGACCAGAAGTGTGGCCTTTGATGAATTATTTCTTAAGTAAAAACATACTTAAAGCATTTATTGCTGTCAGAGCAGTGACTCCGTCTGCGCAGGAGGAGGATATTACAGTACCATAATTAATACACCTCCCTCCCCCCCCCCCCACCCCAAGCTACTTAATCTGTACCTGTGTTTTGATTTTTGGAGCTCTGTGACAAAGGACAAGTTAAATTTGTGGCAGTCTTGGTTTTTTATTATGCTTTGCAAGTAGGAAGCGAGCCATGTAGTCTTAACTAGCAGAAGTGGTGGTGACAGGAAATGGGATTTGTTTTGAAGTGGAGCCTAATTAGCTTCTGAAACGGATCAGACGATGTGGTTGCCGGAGGTGGCAAAAACTAGACATGATGACCCAGGAGATCTTTTCCTGTCCAATGCAAAGGATGGGAATAAGACTTGGCTACGTGAGAATCAACATTAACGAAATACAAGGCACTGACTGTTTCTTGCTGGATGCTTGTATACGGCTAGACCAAAAGGGCTGACTGGATTTTGGGTCTCTGATTCCTGCTATGGCTCACACCAGAGCGAAGGGTACGAACCTGAATTTTGCAAGTGTGCTTCTTGGCACAGTGTTTGCAAATCTGCAAACTCAGACACTAACTTTTACACAGAAAGTAGCAATGAAGAAAATAATTAGAAATCTTGGTATAAACCCTTCCATGGGCTTGCCCCAAAAGAGTATTATCTTCTATGTTCAGCAAAGAAAACAAGCACATGCTTTTTCAGATGTTTCACAATAGTGAAAGCTGGCTAACATGCCTGATGAAAGAAATGCAAAGGGATTGTTTTTATACCAAAGCAGGAAAAATCCTTGAAGGCTCTGTGTACTATGAAAACATACACGTTCTCTTCTAGCAGCGGCAACGTTGCCTTATGAATGCTTACGCGTGTGGAGTTTGCCACCTTCATGTGTCTGCTCATCCAATTGCGCAAGGGAGTGGTTCCCTGAATCCTTTTTGCTACAAATTAACTGGGTTACATTAAACAGCTTAGCAGTAGGGCTGTTCCAACTCGACCCATTTTGAGTTACAGCTAGGGCGTGACCACACAATTCAGAGCTGCTGGCAGACCCTGATGGCAGCGAACTTTGTTGGAGTTGAGCCATGGGGGTGATTTCCGTACCTAGGAAAAAGGATGCACAGAATAACCAAAAGCTGAACCTCAGGACTGATATTTCAGTCTTGATCTTCAGTATAAGCACGTGGAAAGATTCTAAAAATCGCTACAAACAGATCAGAGGTCTAGTTGGCTTCCTGTGCCATCACCCAATGGCAGCTGTCGGGAGGACAATACAAGTCCATGAATATACCAATGTTTTGTTATTCCCTCCCAGCTTCCAGTAAGGTGCAGCTTAGGGACATACCTAAGACAGCCCCTGATAGACTTTTGCCTCACGTCTTTATTGAACCCAGATTTTGATAAACTGTTGCTTTTATTTAAAACAAAGTCTAAAAAATTAAGGAGGACCACTCTGAAATCTTTTGGAAAAAATCCCTACCAATCCCTTCCACTTTTCTCACCCCTTCCTCCCCACAAAGGTACTTCTTTGGGACAGCTGTAAACAAGAGTCAGGGGGATAGCAGTTTTGTGTATTTTGGCTTTTCAAAAGGCTTTGTAGGCAAAAGATCTCAGTATAGATTAGGAAACCAGCAGTGGTATTGGCATCATTAGGCTGAAAAGTATTTTCTTTTCAATAACTATGTATGTTCTCACTTAGTCTGTTTGCTCGCTTTCTTAGAAGAAAATGATTCATGATTAAAGGGGAAAAAAATCCTTCTGTGACTGTGTAAGTAATAGAATCCATCCACAGAGAACCTCGATCACACACTCAAAGCTCACGGCGAGAAAGTCTTTCTCCACTTTTGGTCAAGCGAGACTGCTGCACTGCTCCTGCCCTGCTGAAATTGATAGTTGAGGCTGATGCGTGTGTGCTCACCTACTTCAAAGAATGGACTGAGTCCAAGCAATTCTTCCGCTACAACAGCCAGGTCTCCAAGAGACTACCCCAATAGCAATGTCACGGTCTGTCATCTACCCAGAGCTCCACTGCACATGCCCCTGCGTACCAGCTCAGCAATTCCAGCTGTGTAGGAATATATGAAGGGAAGTGAGGCCTTGAACTTCATACTCCAGCTGAAACCACCCTTCAGGAGCGGCTGAGACTCCCTCACAGGCTGCAATTCTACCTAGAAGAAAGCCTATGAGAATTTCTTTCCTTTGGATTACCCAGGCAGGACCACAGGATACAACAAAGCAGGTTAGACAGGGCAGACGATTGATGAATTAGTACGCAAACATGAAGACAGAATCTTGCCACAGCATGAACATATCATTTATCAAATAGTATATTCCCCAGTAACTTAGCATTTTAAGAAACCAAAAGGAAGACAGGGCCCTGAATGTTTCCTTTTGACAGACTGTATTTCACATTTTGGGCAATAGTCTTAGACCCTCTGTAATTCTTTCAGCCAAAATATTCAGGCCAGCATGCCAAAAATCATATTTGAAAATCCAAATTTAAGCAGCTGAATCCAAGTGTCTTGCTTTTCTCAACTTCTATTCAATGAGCTGGACCCCTATTAACACAACAATAGCTAAAGATGCAAATAGTTGAAAAATATTTCATATCATGACTGAGAGAGAAGCCTTTGCAAAGAAAAAAGACACGAGTGAACAAATCCATATGGATCATATATGCATTTATCCTTCACAAAGGCTGTTATGGAAATTTAAGTTGCTTTTTATTAAAGCTTCTTCTAAGTATGAGATGTTTGCAGCTAGCCACTGCCATCAGAGAGGATGAATACTTGCCAGTAAGGTTGATTAGAAGTTATGCTCATCAAAACTGTTTAATCTCAGTTTGCCTGTATGCACAGGGATACTAAACCATTAGCTGCTTTATGGGGAAATAATTCTAAAAGGACGAGAGTTCTTGACAATGTCACCAATGCATAAGAGTAAGCAGTTTTTCTTTCAGTAGGAAACATAGAGGTCATCGCTTCATTTCTGGCATACTGTGCCACAAGGCTTTTTAAAATTTCTTTTAAGAATGTTTTCAATACAAAAGACCTATTACTATTTTTCTCCAATCTTCGAAGAATCTTCAACCAATCAAAAACTCTTCTGCTGAAGATGAGGCTGGTTTGCATTTTTGCATGTAGCAGATAAGGAAACCAGTTTCTGAAATTAAGACTAATTGTTTGTATGACAACTTGTACTTGTGACTTCAAGGTGTAATTCCTTCTGCTGGAGCTGGGAAAAGCTCATGAGAAACAGCACCACCACCAAGTGAAGAATTCCCTTTGGGCAGGACTGTACAAGCTGTTGGCATAACTGAAAGCGATGGTGCAACATTCTGGACAAGGAAGAATCGAGTCCGCAGCATCACAGGCATAACATTGTATTGGGGGCGGGGGGGGGGAAGGTGCACATGGTGCCATGACTGAGGATTGCAGCATAATGCCTTCGTGCAAGAAAGGTGAATGTTACAGACATTCTGACTGAACAGGCATTTTTGAGTTGCAATTGCACTGCTTCCATGATCACGTTTTTATGTGAGATATATCATACAAATGTAAAATGCCACTGGAGATGGAGTAAAAGAACCACAACACAAAAATCTCTAAGTTCCACTGAACTACCAGCAAAATGGGACACCCGGCCAACCACCAGCAACAGCCCATTCCCTGAAATTCAATAGCAGTAAAGAGATTATTTGAAGCAACTCTAATTCTGCGGTAGCGTATTCCTCCCTTTCAGGCCTTAATACATAGTTCCTAGGGAACATTTCACCCAGTTCTCCCTACTTCCAACCTCATGAAGCATATTAAGCCCTCTTAGAAATAGTTAAAAGAACCAAAGGCAAGGGAATTTTTTCTATGTTTTATCTGAAGTAGGAAAGGAATTCAATGTTTGTCTTGTATGAGTTCTCTCCAAATACTTTTGGAGACCAGAATTTCTGCTTCTGCTAGCAGAACCAGCTGGATGCAGAAACAACCACCGCAAGAACTGGGAATTGCATTGAAAAATAAGAACAGCCCAGTCCTACCCATCCTTTCTTTCTCTGTACTGAACTGCAGAGGGGAGACACCATCACCACACTGGAAACATTTCAGAAAGGAACAGAGATATCTATGAACATTAATCTGGGACAGGGTTTTCCCCCAGCGTTTGCAACAGCCTTCCTATTCATTTTGTACCATACCATGCGTGTGTGGTGTTGACTGACATTCCTGTGTAAGTCCTGTCAACGCTCTTTGTGCTTCTCAATATGCTAAAACTGTCCTTGTTCTAAGTTCAACCTTCCTTAAAAAATACAGCAGCTAAAAGAAAGCTTTAGCATCTGAGAACTGGAGTGCTGAAGTATGGAGGTTTCTTTATTAAAAAAAAAAAATTACAAGGTGTTACGAAGAGACTTTATTTGGTCAACAAAAGGAAACCCAAACAAACCACCAAATTTCTGACAAAACCTGCCAAAACCAAGATTGAAGACAAATGTGGACTGTTCATAACCCTTTTTCCTCTCCTGTCTCACACAAATTTTTCAGATTAATCACACCAGTCGTAAAGTCTTGGAGACTGGGGGCTTTTAATTTCAGTGTTCAATTTACCTCCATCTCATCGCATCTAAAGTGAAGGAGGTGGAACTGAAATATAAATGCTGCTTTGAAAAAACACAGTAAATACTAGTAGAACCAAAGATATTCCAAACTGCACCTCAGGCTTGCTTTGGTGCAGCTGGCTGCTGCAGAGGGCACAGCAACTGCTGGTGTGTATTACAAACCCCACATGCTACAGCAATGCACCACACACAGTGGGCATGAACTGAAGTTAGAATTTTATGTGACCTTCCCTCTGTTGCCAGAAAAGCACATGAATATTTGTCACAATTAAAACAGCATAAAGTTCCTTTGCCCTGGCATGGAAATGCTGCTTAATGCTAACTACAGCCCTTCTGCACACAATGATATGTAGCAGCAGTGCTTCACAGAAGTCCTTTAAAGTGTTCAGGGTACCATTTTCTAAGGAGTCACCAGTATGGAGGGGCCAATTCTGCCTCTTATGCAGACCACTTGTGTGCCTCACTCTGCCTGGTCAGCTATTAGTGGTGCAAGCACAACTGACCAAAAGAGTGACAGAAGCGGAGCTGTACAGCCTGTGCAAATGGATGAGTACACACAGCAGCACATCTAGCTTGCCTGTGTTTAAGCTTTGTGTGTACAATATGCAGGTGAGCATTGGAAAGCTGCACCTAAAATAAATGTAGTCCTCAGGGCTACTTGGCTTCCACACCTCCACATGGAGCGTACAGATGTATTAGTTTGACAGACTAAGGGTACATCTTTAAAGCTTCAAACCAATTAGATGCTTTTTATTAGAATGGCAAAAATCACTATAGGCACTGGCCCCAAGAGTGCTTTGTCCTCTTAAGTTTCTTTTCTGCTAAATGGATCTCTAACAGGACCATATCAGGCCTCACCCCCACTCCTCCCACCCCCTTCAATAAAACATTTTTCTATATAAGTTTGCTTTAGAGTCGAATTCTTGCCAGACAATCCAGAGTATCACTCTGGAAGAAAAACTTCCTGCTTTATTACAAACCTTTGAAAAAGAATTCAAATGGCTGGGCTACAGTAATTTGATATGTTGTATCTTGGCCAGTGGGCTCCTGGTTCTCAAAAAAATCCAGGATTAGCAGACATAACACTTCAAGCTGTGCTGTGTTAAACAGGATCCAAATGCTACTACATTAAATAAGACAGAAAAATGGGACTACTCGATTTTGTAAATGGGAAGAGCAGCCAGTTTGTATAGTCTTTTCCTTTTGCACATCGCTTTAAGTCTTTCCAGTTCACTGGGTATAGACATTGTTATGTTTATTGCAAGCATGGTCAAGGCAGGCAGGTATCAAATGAGTGAAACTATGACTTCAGACAGGTTTGGTATTAATGTCCCTCCTATTACTATATGACAACTATTTGTAGGTAGAATGGACTGTGACCATCACTGAACGACAGTGTAAAAGGAACACAGGGCAAAGGAATGCGCTGCCCATGCCAGCCTCTGCTCCAAAGCCCAACCAAAATAAAAATTTGCAGTTTGTTCTTTCAGCAGCACAACCTGATTGAGGCACCCATCCCTACAGCTCTGTGCCAGGTCAGAGTACAGTCCAGGTACTCACAGCTTAAGGGGAATAATGGGCCAATATTTTGGCTGCTTTTTGTCACAGTTTCTATCAAAGATAAGCTGCATGGCAGCCTCCATTGCCTGAATTTTGGCAGCTTCAGCACCATACAGTTTCTTCATTTCTGCTATTCGCCTCTCCCCAGGTCTTTCCGCAGGTGGCTGCACAGAACGCTCCATCCTTTTGTGAAGGTCTTGATCAGCCTCCACGTACTGGTCCTCAGCTTCCAGCTGCTGCTGTCTCCCTAGACAAATAAACCACAAGAGATGTAAATTACTGAGCTATCAACCAATCACATTTTATTTTAACTTTTAAATATTACACATTCAAATTTGTGCTGGGTCTACAGGGCCGAGATCCACATGTTCTAGAGCACAGCCAACTTCTGCAACTTGCAAAACAAACCGCATATTACTTATCCTGCTGTGCTCATTATGCACAATTACAAATTCCTACTAAGCAGCATGATAAAGCCAGGCTGGAAGAAGTGAGGAGAAGGGAAGAAAATCCTGGAATTGAATCCTAAAACTACAGAAACCTTCTGTATTAGTAATAGCTAGTAAAAATCAGCATTGCTTCATTTCTCCCCAACATACACATGCCCTGAAAAGAAAAATAAAAAAAACTCCAAAAACCCAGAACACCACTACCACAAAGAACACCCCCCCACAAAGAAGAAAAAACCCCACAAACCACCAAAATCCAGCCAAACGCAACCCAGGAGAGTTGCTTTCCCAAGTACTGACTTAGCAGCTGAGATAAGGAAACAATGCACAGGACAATGCAACTTGGCTATGAACCATAGCCAAGAGAAAATGTAATCAGTTATTACTCTGTGAAAACGAACAGGTCTGTCATGTAAGCGTCTGCCATCAAGTGCATCCAATGAAACACAGCTGTAAGCACTGTGTTTGGATAAACTAGCCAACCTCATCCATTTCTCAAGACTTGCAAAGTATAACACTGACAGCCTTACTGCTATTGCTTTAAAGACTAAACAGAACAGCACCCAACATAGATCCCTGCGCCAGCCACATCTCTTAGAGAGGATTTAAAACAGTTCAGAGAGGTGAAACATTTGGACCAATTTGTCATCAAAAATCCTCTTCGGTAAGCCCAATGTGGAAGCAAGAACTTGATTTTTCATGCCCAAACATACCTCCACTTCCTGGGTGCTGCTCTGAAGGATAATAATGCTCTATGCAGTTAAAATAGTAAAGTGCTATACAAGATTCCCCTCTTATGGGGACATTTCTAGTAGATGAAGAAAATTATCTGGCAGTTGTTGAACTCCTTCACCTACCATTAACAAATGACGGTTCTCAAAACTGCGTCACAGAAACAGTTCACTAATACTAAGAGCACTTATTTGTTTTGTTTTGTTTTTTAATAAAAACATCAAAAAGGACAGCGTGTCCACAGGTCAGGATGCATTAGTCACATACAGGACATGCTTCTCAGTGTCTGGTGCCATGTACCTCTTCCCTCCTTCCCCTAAGACAGAGATTTAGCTTTCACAAAACATATGACATCTGCAAACCCTAACCCGATGTTAAGTATCCTGCCAAATCTGTGTCAAACATCTGCAGTTTATTTTTACACTGCAAAGTACTGTACAGAGCAGCCAACTGTCTGTCAGCCTTACTAAACTAATTATCCCCTATACCTCATTCACAGAAAATAAATATTTTAAACAGCAAAATCAGAAACTTCAATTCTGGCATCTGTTTGTATGACAGGGACACAGAAAGCTTTTGTCTCATCATTTCAAACACCATCCTCAGTTTTGTGTTGGTAGTTTGAAGGGCGGGAGTGCTTGAGGGGCTATTAGAAAGCTATTCCAGAGGGACATTTCACTTTCTCTAATTTTGCTTTAAGGGCACACCCCGAAGTGTGCTGCGCTGCCAGAATTCATGAGGAAACATACATTCAAGTCCATATGCGTTTTTGGAAGAGTCAGATTTATTTGGTGTCAGGCCACTCCAACCAGAAGGTCTGAATTAAAAGAACTAACACTGCCTCCAGAGGGCCCAGCACTATGAGGACAGGCTACAGCACTAAGGCTGGGACTACACAGGTCACTTGCATCCTGTTGAGACAAACTCACTGGGACACCAGACTGCCCGCAACTAGGTAACATGCTTTCAAGCATGAACTTGATGCAAATTACACTAAATAGTCTATGACAGAAAACAAAGATCTATGCTGGAAAACCAGTGTCTCCCACTGTAGGTTACACAGCAAAACTCTGCCAGGACAATGAATCAAACCCCTATTGGTTGATTCTCTTGTGCCACAAAGATAATTCCTTGTTCTTCTGTATCACCCATGGAAAATTTCTGTTCATTAGTGCCATCGCTGCATGCTAGAGACAGCTGCTTCCTCGCTTGCTTGCTGTAGAATGCTCTCTGATAGCTCATTGCACACAATAACACTTAAGAAAAATTAATTTATCTGGAGAGAGATAATGAATTCTTCTGTTTGGAAATTAAATGGGTCTTTAGCAGAAGCTTTTTGATGGATGAGTGGATTAGAGTTTAGTGTGCATCAGTCTCCATTTTGTAGCACAGAGTAGTTCATAAACCTGCAGAACCTAATGCTAACAATCAAAATAATAATACCAATTTAAATTCCATTCTCAAAATTACCTAACCAACGGCTGGAGTATATGTTTTCCTTTACAGTAATCAGCTGTAGTCCACTTAACTTTTCAACCTGACTTTTACTATTCCATAGCTACTGGTTAAAAAATACCCAGAGTGACTCTATTAGAGAGTCTCAGACACGTAAATCAGGTCTAGAGTCCAGGCAGAGCCTGGGGACAGAAATTTGCTGCAGGGACACAGAGTTTTTTGTACTAAAGGCTGTATTTGAACATAGAACATGGCAGCTGTTGCTGGTAGTAGCACTGTAGCTGGGTGGAATATGTTGCAGTGTCAAGTTTGCGAAGAGATACCTCGATGACAAACTCCGCTGTCAGTGACAGCACTATTTGCTGTCATGGACAATCAAGGAGAGAGAAGCCATGGAAATAAATCATAGGACCAGGTTGGAAGGGACCTTAAGGATCATCTGGTACAACCTTTCTTGGCAAAAGCACAGCCTAGTCAAGATGGTCCAGCACCCTGTCCAGCTGAATCTTGAAAATGTCCAATGTTGGGGAATCCACCACTTCCCTGGGGAGGTTATTCCAATGGCTGGTTGTTCTCACTGTGAAAAATTTTCCTCTTGTGTCCAGTCAGAATCTCCCCAGGAATAACTTGCACCTATTACCCTCATCTTTTCTATGTGACTCCTTATAAAAATGGTGTCTTTGTCTTCTTTGTAGCCTCCCTTACATGGTGATAAGGTGTCCCCTCAGCCTTGAGAAAAGAAGGCTTAACAAACCCAGTTCTCTCAGCCTTTCCCCATATGGCAGGCTTCCCAGTACATTGATCATGTCTGTGGTCCTTCTCCAGCCTGTCCACTTCTTTTTTGCATAGTGGGGACCAAAACTGAACACAGTACTCCAGGTGTGGCCTGACAAGCGCTGAGTAGAGTACAATAATGATTTCTTTACCTCTGCTGGTGATGCCCTTGTTGATGCAACTAAGCACCCTGTTGCCTTGCTTTGCCACAGCTGCACGCTGTTCACTCATATTGAACTTCTTGTCCACCAGGACCCCTGGGTCCCTTTCCACAGAGCTGGTCTCCAGCCAGATAGATCCCAGCCTGGGCTGCACTCCTGGACTGTTTTCCCAGGTGTAAGACCTTACTAACCTACTCTTCCAGCCTAGCCGGTTCTTCCTGAAGGGTGGCTCTCCCTTCTGAACTGTCCACTTCCACTTCCCCACCCAGTCTGGTATCATCAGCAAACTTCATCAGGGTACAATCCCTGGTGGACCCTGTGGTGGTACAGCCGCCCCCCCCCCCCCCCCCCCCCCCCCCCCCCCCGATCCCAGGATAAACTCTATTGTGCTGTCATCTTGGCCATAACAATTCGGGTGTGAGGCAATCTCTGTCCACACCTGGGCTATCTGCTGCCTGAATGGTACATCAGGACCACCCTGAGATCTGAGGATAAGCCCTATGTTGCTGTTATCTTGGTCATAATGACTTGGATGCCAAGGGAGACCCTTTATGCTCTCCGGGACTGCAGCGTGTTGTGTGACCCTGTATCTCCCCATCTGAGGCATCTGAGAGGCTGGGATGCCTCTCAGGGTAGTTTTTGTGAGGGTTGAAAGATCGCTCATTGACAATTTTGCAAGGTTCACTGGCCATGAGTTGATAAATTCCAGCATAATAAAGTAATTAATGAAACTCACAAAAAGGGAAATTTTAATCACAGGTTAACCTCGGGGGGTGTGTGCAATTTGACTACATATACATATATATTCACATAAACCATTGACCAACTTCAAGACTAAGATGGGACCTAGCTGCACCTAGACTTCTCTCTGGAAGGAGTTCAGAAAGCAAGGAGTTCTATTCTGAACCTCATGACTGAACGGGAGGGTCCTCCTTACCCCCTGCATCCATGATCCCCTGTGAATCATTCTAAGTTGAGTATAGCTGAATTTTCCTTTATGCACTTTTATGTAAGTAGAGTGAACCGTGCCATTCTTGAATCTTTAAGTCACTATGTTGACTGTAAAAAATTCCATCAAATTGTTGTTTTAAATTGGCTGATGCTGTTAAGATTTATACAATGTAATACTGTGATCTATCTCAAAAATATTAATAAATCTTATATTGCTAACCAAAGCCGCCTAACAAGTCTGTATTTGTAACAATTTGGCGTAGTTGGCAGGATCCACAAGGTTTTATTTGTGACAGACCCCACTTGTGACAGGTTGCCAGTTTGAAAAGGAGCTTTTTACTACCATCTTCTGGGTGCGGCCAGTCAGCCAGTTCCCCACCCACTGCACAGACCACTTCCCTAGACCGTAGCGCATCAATTTCTCTAGGAGGAGGCTGTGGGAAACCATACTGAAAGCCTTGGAGAAATCCAGGCAGACAATGCCCACTGCTTGTCCCATCAACCAAGCAAGTTACTTTGTCGTAGAAGGCGATCAGGTTTGTCAAGCACAATTTCCCCTCGGTGAATCTGTGCTGGCATTTCCAAATCATGTTCTTCATTTGACTTGTGACAGCCCCCAGGAAGATTTGTTCCATAACTGCCCCAGGGACTGAAGTAACACTGATGTGCCTATAATTTCCTGGATCCTCCTTTAAGCCCTTCTTGTAGATGGGAGTGACATTAGCCTTCTTCAAGTCTTCTGGGATGTCCCCTGATCTCCGTGACTTCTCAAAGATTATGGAGACTGGCCTTGCAACAATCAGCCAGCTCTCTCAACACCCTCGGGTGGATAACGTCAGGGCCCATCAATTTGCAGGGGTGAAGCTCCTGTAATAGTTCACATATCAACTCTTCCTTCACTGACCATGGGTCTGGTTTGCATCAACCTGGATTTTTATTCCCAACAGTGCTGGTAAAGACAGAGGTGAAGAAAGTGTTGAGAACCTGTCGTGGTTTAGCCGGCATCTCAGCCCCACACAGTCGCTCACTCACTCCCCCACCGGTAGATGGGGGAGGGAATCAGAAGGGTAACGCTCGTGGGTTGGGATAAGAACAGTTTAATAATTAAAATTAAAAGAAACAAAGACAGAAATGCAATGTAAAGGAGAACAACGAGAGGCGCAAAGCCCCGGGGGAGGGGAAGGGAGGGGGAGGGGAACGAACCGCCGAAACCAACCGCAGGCACCGCAGCCGCTCGCTGCCCGCCGACCCGACGTCGCGCCGCTCCCGAGCTGCAACCTGCCCCCCCTCCATATACTGGTCATGGTGTCACGTGGTATGGAATGAACCTGCCATTGGCCAGTCAGGGTCAGCCGCCCCCACCACGGCCCCGCCCCTCCCAGCCCCCCACATGTGGCAGAGCGCTGGAAGCTGGAAAGTCAGCCGACCTCCAATGGTGAGGAGAATTAACCCCTTCTCAGCCAAAACCAGCACAGAATCTCTGCCTTTTCACCACTGTTGGTGACTAATTCACCTCTCCTGTTTAACCGTGGGCCAATATTTTCCTTCTGATTCTGCTTGTTTTTTATGTACCTGAAGAATCCTTACTTGCAGTTTTTGACATTTCTGGCCAATTTCAATTTGAGCTGAGCTTTGGCTTTTCTAACTGCATCTCTGCACACCCTGGCAATGCCCTTGTACTTCTCAATGGGTTTTCATTTGCTTTTCCATCTCTGGTACTCTTTTGGTTTTGAGCAGACTCAGAAGCTTGCAGAGAAGCCAAGGGGGTCTCTTGCTCTGCCTACTTCCCTTACCTTTAAAGGGGATAAACTGTTTTTGTGCTTCCAGGAGAGTGTTTTTGAAAAACTCCAGCACTCACTAGCTCCTTTATCCTCCAGGGGAGCTTCCCATGAAATCCCTCCCAACTGAGCTCTTCTAAAATCTAAAACCTTTGTCTTAGTACTAACCTTCAGCACACTCAGCAGGATCCCGAACTCCACAATATTGTGATCACTGCAGCCAAGGCTATCACTAACCAAGATATTACAAAGCAGGTTTTCTTGGTTTAAGTAGCAAGTCCAGTAGTGCCTCACTCCTGGTTGGCACATCTAACATTTGTATGAGGAAACAGTCCTCTGTGCATTCCTGGAACTTGATGGATGACATGTGAGCTGCTGTATTGTTCATCCAACAAATGTCTGTGAAGTTGAAGTCACCCATAAGAAACAGGTTCTGTTGATGCAAACCTTGCTTAAGTGACCCAAATATTGCTTCGTTGGCCTTATCATCTTGGTTTGGAGGTGGGTAGCAGATGCCTACTCTATGATTCTCCATGGAGACTACCCCTCTGATCTTGACCCAGAGGCTGTTGAGAGGGCTTCCACAATTGCCATAGTTGACTTCTATACATTCAAGGTTCTCCTTACATAAGGTACATAAATGGGTATGTAAACAGATATGTAAACTACTGCTTTTTCAAAAGCAGTATTGCCAGCCAAACACAGATACAAGATACAAGATGACAGCAGAGAAAGTTATGTCTTGCTGAGAAGCCCACTAAACTTTCTTTGGTGGGGCAGGGGCTGTGACGTAGAACTGTTCTTTCCAGGAGTCTGGGTTCTTTCCATTAGCTCAAAATTTACTCTAAAAGCAATATAAAGCAATGCAACTGGAGCTATATGAGCAACTACCTCTTCATCAAAAAGATGACAACAAACATCTAACAATGGAAAAAACAAACAAAACTATAAACTGTCCATAATCCTAAACCTATAGAGGCAACCAGAATTTCTCTGAAGCAAGCAGCAAATATTCATTCATGAATTAGGTATCGACGTTTATCAAAACACTAATTCTCAGCCTGCAGCAATGAAGTCCCCAGCTCATTCTCAAAACAGAGTTTCACACTTCAAATTCATCGGTCATTGTGCTGCCAAGTTATAAATGTGAAACAAATAATTTTCACACAATTCTAAGTAGTTCCTCCTTCCACTTCACACAGACTAAAATAAACGTGCTCTTTTTTACTGCATTCTTTGACTACTGTCAAGCTTCCCCCAACCATGGAACAGTATTCTGCAAATGCTCACAAGGCAGGCAGGCAGCTGCAGTGGTGGTTGGTTCCTGCACAAAGGAAAAGCATTGCTGACATTTTCCTAACTGGTCAGTTCCATTTCTTCCCAAAGACGTTCTTCCTCTCGTGAAGCTCTTTTCAGAAGTAACTTATTCCTACTGAAGTCCAGTTCTGCTGGGAAGTCATCATTATCTGGCCAAAACCAGTTGAGACATCTTTTTCTAAACACAGTAAATAGCCTTTTTTCTTCAATATTTAAGGAATACTGAGATCTCTACTGAACTGATACTGCATCCTGGGACATCACCAGTTATTCCAGGCATTTTGAAAGAAAGTTTTGGGTTGTTGTTGTTCCCCTCCCCCCCGCCACTTTTCCCACCTTTTATGGATGACTTCTAATCTGGGGTATACTAGCTGAAAAGAAAAGTGAACAAATGTAGACAACTACCTCCATTCTCAGGGACTGCCAAAAGCAGGATAAACAGTAACCAGTATCTTAGCTAGTCACTACACTTGGGGCTTCATATGCATACAAACACCCTCTTACAAACTTTCAGCAAAATGATGTCCTAAGCCCTTCAGGACATAAGCTCTTTTCCCCTTAGGCCCTTAGAAACTCAGACGTCTTGTTTCTCTTATTTCATTAAAGGAAAATATTATCTATTTTCTGTAAGTTTGATCCACTTTGCACTTCTTTCTTTATAATATCCTTTGAGAAGCTTAAGTAGTAATAAAAAAATTCCTGTCTGGAATTCATCCTTTTCTCATTAAAAAAAAAAAGGGGGGAGGCAAAAAACCCCCATACCCAAGGTAAAAAACAACTTCAAAACAAAAACCCAAATAAATTCCCTTATTTGTAGAGAAGTCTCCATGAAGAGACTTTTCAACATTAAAAGGAGATAAAAGTAGAGAGGGTAATTATCTATGTTTGGATTTTTAACAAAGGCACTGTAAGATTCATACCCAGCACTGGGTGTTTTCTTGTGCCATTTTAGCTCTTAATATTTATACATCCAACCCGTAGCTCACTGTAGCCAGTGACTATGCAATCTGATGACGTTTCTTACACAGACAGCCTTCTCCACAGCCCTCTAGGGGCACACGCTCTGCAGCCTGCCATGCCCCTGGGCTCTGCCCCACACGATGGTAGTTCTGGCAAGAAAGTAAAGACTTGCTCCCCGTAAGTGTCAAATAGCCTTTACTGACTTTCAGTTTCTTGCTTAGTTAGTACATTATTCTTCAAGGAAATATTGCACTTTCCCCAGCCTTGATCTGTTTTTTTCTTTTCTATGATTTCAGACCAACCTATATCCCTGTTCACATATTTGCCTGCTTATTTCAAATGAGGAATGATTTTCTGTTACTGCTGCATATGCACTTTCTGAGCTTTCTCTTCTTGGCTTAAATGCTACCTGAGCTGATCTTGAGCAGCCCACACTAACAGAGTTAAAACCACTACCCATTTCTACTGATTAAAAACTCCTAGTTCTCTCTTTGAATGCCACTTCCCACAAGCCTATCTGCTGTGTTAAATATTCTGCCCACACAGGCTTCTCAATGCAAAATGTCAGCTTCTTCATCTCTCTAGAAAAACTAAGTACCTTTACCATAAACTTACATGAGTTTTTCTGAAGTGACAGCAACAGAACATTTTATTATGCCCATAATTGCATGAACCAGGGAAAACCAAAATCTTTGCCTAAAGGAATTCCAACAAAATAAGGATTTAAATCTGAGGATTTGTAAACAGGATATTCAAGGAGTTTAATTTCTGAAGAGCTCTAGATTTCCAGAGGGCTGACATCTCAAGCACTACTCTATCAAATGCAAAGCTTTGCAGAACAGGAGTTTCCATCAGTGGGAGCCTGTGAGAAACAAACAACTGTGACTTACCTCCACATCTGTAAAGATAAAATATTCCGGGCTGCTGAAAACAGCACGGTCTTGCTTACTGGAGAGTACTTTGGAACACTAAGCAACTTACAGGAATTGTGGAAACGTACTGAAAGAAGAGAGTGATGATTTTACAGTGGAACGAACAGCCTCATTCTAGCTGGAAGTTGGCTTCGGGAAAATAGACTTAAGTTTAAACTTTTCCTCAAATTTAAAACCTTGTGCTTGAAAAAACGTAACAAAAAGATTACAGATGACACAATATAACTTATTCCTTCTCATTTTTAACAGGACAAGCCTGATCTTAAGAGAAGTGGAGACAGCTAGCCCGTATCTTATTATGACCACAGTCTAATCTGTGCAGAAGAATCAAATGCTGTAGCTGGCCTGAAAACACTAATCTGGAATAAAAGTAACTTTTTGGGGGAATAATTGCCTGCAATGACAAGCTCTCAGTCATCAGAGTCACAACCACCATGAAAGAGAACTGCAAAAAATGCTGAAGGTATTAGAATTCCAAGTATCTACATTGACAAGTTTTCCATCTGCTAGTTGAGGAGGGAATGTGTTAAAAGAAATTGAATATTTCACCACATACATCTACAAGCAATGCAATACTCTCAAGAAAAAAGAAAATGTTCTGTTACAGGCTTTGAAGTAAGAACAGATGTGATTCCTTGGCAGGCCGGTGGCAGTCTGAAACCATGGTTCCATGGACTTTTTTCTTGACTCAGCTACAAAACCAGCTCATGAAGTTTCTGCTCCCCTCCTCTCTTGGCTGCATGCTCCCGCTCCCAGGCCTCCTCAAGGATGCTGCTACAACTGTCTAAGGGGCCACACAATGAATCCCAAGAAAAAAAAAAAAATCCCACCCAACTCCAACAAGTTATATTTAATCCTGGTACAGTTCACTGTCTTGGCACCACATGTGCTAAACTGAAGGGCAGCGCTGGTGCAGCAGTGAATCGATAGGAAGAAAAACTGCTTAACCTGGCTTTGACACTGAGACGTGTTCACTGATGCACCGACTGAAAGTGTATTGGTAAAAGCAGGAAACTAAGGGGAGAGAGTGCTCCTTAAGATGTGGATGCAACAGTCTGTCTAAGCAGACAGCAAAAAGATTTTGCAAATCTGAAGTACTCAGTTTGATACCTCTTCTTTCACCATAATACAGATTTTCTACACATTTCAAAGAGGAAAGCCCTGGAGAAGCAAAATTACTTATCAAGACAATAAGCAGAGAGAAACTACCTTTGAAATCAAAACAAAGAGAAATCCAGGAAGTAAGGTTAGAACGAAGGCATTCCACTTCCAGGTTTGCTACTGGGTGGTATGTATCACTCCCAAATTAATTAACCACATGCCTCACTGTAATGAGTCTGTAAAATGAATCTAATACTTTCCTACCTGACAGAGAGTTTTAAAGAATTAATTATCTCACATTATTTTGAAACCTGTGGGTTAAGTAACTGGCAGAAAGTTACACAGTTAACTGGAGAATAAGGAAGCCGATTTCTGTTTTAGAAATAGGATTAAAAACCAGTAAGGGTTTTCTTGTGGTCTCCAAAACAAACTGCCAAAGATCCTAGACGGAAACAATACAAGCCTTCATGTCCATGTTTACAGTAGCAGTAGGCTACACTGGTTACTGCCCAGCTAAACAACAAATCACCTGTCTTCTATTTTCTTCTATTACCTTCCACAATGAAACCCTTAAGAAGGGATATACTTATCTCAACCAGAAAATGAACTGAAACAATCAAACACCATAAACACGAAGCAACCAGCTAGCCCAGTGGAACCTCAAGTGAAAGGCTGCTCTAGAAATTTGAATGCTTTACATGTAATTCATGATCAGGTATAGGTGCATCTAGAATAGAAAACACACAGACGAGACCAGCATAACCAGGGGTCTGTATCACCAGAGACACCAAGGTGGCCAGGCTGCATGACAGAATTAAACTGCCAGGAAGTTGCTGACCGACCAATGATCAGAATTTAGTACAGGATCAGGCACTGGCAGCTGCCTCTAGTAAGGATCAACTCCATAGCAGTAAGATTAAATACAGACCAGCTGACTCTGCACTCCCATCCCCCAAAACAACTCCAGTCTGTCGCTGATGGCAACAATGCTGACGCCAAAGACACCAGTGCTAGAGTAAACAGAAGGATTACTTACATCTATATATAACTATATCCATATATACACATACATATATGGCACAGTCACGGGAGACTGAACAAGGAAATGTTCAAATTTCTAAGTGCTTCTTTAAAAGCAAACCAGCACATTGAAGAAACATGGGTTTCACAATTGTTTTTTACATGTGCCCTGAATAGAAATTAAGCACATGCACTTGGAAGAAAGTGTTCCATGTACAGAGCGCCAGACAGCTAAATACTGAAAGCTTGGTGCTTTCAGGCAAAAAAAAAAAAAAAAAAAAAGAGGAAGCAGCCTATACCAGTCTTCTAAATCAAACTTGCACATTAGAACTTTACATTGAAATGTCTTTCCTGACTCCAGCCACAGACCACACTGCTGAATTTGACTTTGGTTTATTGCATGACATGAGAAAGCGAATCAGTACATATGTAAGGAAATCTGCAACTTTATAAAAAACATTTGAAATTTTTTTTTGAGAGCAACTTGTAACCATGTTGTTAATTTTCTGAAAGGAAGCGTACTCCTGAAAGGAAGCATACTCAGGCTACAAACTGACCTTTCAGTTAACTGGCTGGTCCATAACTTAGTATTACCGCAGACAAGCAGAATTAAATAACAATCTCTGATCCAGATAAAATTAATTTCAGCAAGGAAATACAAATTTTTCCACGCTGTCAGTAAACTACAGCGTGCTGCCTGACCAATCATTTTCAAAGAGCCATCTGGAAAAAGGGTAAAACTAAAGGAATCAGCAAAATATATCACAACTTGTGAAAGAAAGGGCTGATGGGTAGCTTTGGAAACTTAGTTTACCTCTGACCTTCTGAGTTTCTCTTGCTCATTTCAGCATTCTAGTAAATTACATGAAATATACTTAAGTATATGAGAATAATTGCTATGCCCAATATTAAAAAGACAACAAAAAACATTGGGAAAATATGCCAGAGAAAACCTGCAGATGTGCATCTATCATACCTTCTGCAAAAAGGAAATGTTTGATGCTAGAAGTAATTCCAGAGTTGGTTGCTGGAGTAGAAGTCTGAGCACTGCCTCCTTTCAAAAAGGCAGCTGGCATCCTGCCCTTCAAAAACTTAAGTTGTAATTCTCAGCGAGTGGGAGCTCCATGCCTCCCCTCTGTCACTTCGATGGGGCAATTCACAAGTGAAGGAAGTGTTCAAGTGACTTGAAGAGAAGACTTTACATGAGGAGAACCATCAGACAACAACTAACACCAAGGGAAGAACACAAAAGCAGAGAATGCAAGTGACTACATATCACCAGCTTTACCTATTGAGAAATGGAGAAATGAAAAAAAGGCAGATACTTCTTCCTGCAATCTTCCAAAGCCAGCCAGATGCTCTGCTATCTACCATCTCAACACCTCCTCCACCAATGACGCAGTCTCCATAGTCTAGACTCTTCTACAATTTTTCAGCCTCCTTCCCACCATACCAGTGGCCAAAAATCCCAAAGCAAAGATGACTGATGAATTTTAAAGCAGGTCTTCCAGCCCTTCTTTCTGCTTAGCAACCACATCAGAAATTTCAGACCTCCTAGAACTGAAGGTGCTCTGAAGGCTTGTGCAGTGAGACAACAGCAGCATTGGCCTGTTAGTATTTGAACAACCATATCAAAATTGAGGCCCAGCATGCTCTTTGGAGACCTACACTCCTTGGCAAAGTTTCTCTGATTTCTGTGAATACAGAGCTGACTTTTAGAGCAACCACCACCACTTCAGCAACTACAAATGAAATTAAGCCCAGGAGATTCTTAGTCAGCTAAATGTGAACAATAACAATCAACAGTATAACACCCACATTACTTATTTCAGTACAAACCTAATTTCAGTGCAAATACCAATTTAAGATTTATTCTTCATCTTACATTTCCTTTATGATCTTAACGTACTGCAGATCAGTGTTTTGGCAACTTAGATGCATGTCCTTGAAAATACCAGAGGGAAGCTCTGATAACTGGATACACAGGTCTGGATAAACAGCTGGATCAATCCATACTAAGTACTACTTATGGCTGCAGCACAACTGTTTCTCAGTGCGTTATCATATCAACCTTCTATATTTTTCTGAAAGACAGGGAAGTGCTATCACCCCTGTATTACAACTCCAAATTAAAAAAAAAAAAAAAGGCACAAATTCCTAGAGCAGGAGGTGCTTTAGATTCCTTGGAATGGGCTTCTCAGGAGATCATATCACAAGGTGGCACAGGTGCTCAGCCCAGCTGCTGGAAAAGGTAACAGTGACAATATTCCCTTGTACCTTGGGGTTTAAGATGCATCATCCTTTGGGTATGAATTACTAGTTCCCTTCTTCCTTGAAGGCATGGTTGGGAGAGAAAGATTATTATTTTGGAAATCTGTTTCTAAATTCCACCTATGCTGAAAGCTTCTATGGATCTATGGCATGTCTCAAATAGCATGTCTAAGGTTATAATGGAAGTCTGTGAAGGCCACCCAAGTCTGAGACGGGTAGCCGAACAGACTCTGTCCGAGTCTCTCACTTGATTTTGAGCATGCAAAGAAATGAGTTTTGAAAAGACCCAGGCAGATGGAAGTCTCCGAACTATCAAGTTTCTGCCTCCACAGCACCCACATTTCCCTAACGACGATGGATGTGAATTCCATCTGGATGCTTCTGACAAAACTGAGGCACAACGAGAGCTTCTGAAAAGCAAATAGTGCCTCTGAAGTCTTACCATTAACCACACCCCATTAAAATTAGCAGAGGTAAATTATGTGTCTCCAAGTGAATCTGTACAAGAGGTTTGCTTTATAACAGAGACACCTAAAGCGTGTAACACTTGAGATACTTTGCTGTTATGCTCTGTTTTAGGTTCTCAGTAGATTTTGTAGATAAAAGAGCATAGAAAGCACAGAAGATAATTACACCCATTTCCACCTTGGTCCTTGGCAATGCTTTTCACAACCACTCCAGTGCTGTACACCCTGAAACTTTAAGCATTCTTGGTAAAGCAACAGTTCCTCCAGGTAGATACAAAAAATGTTTTGTTAGAAAATGCTTAATTCATAGCCCACACTCTCAGTGTCCACTTACAGGGTTGAGAATATCACACTAAAGGCGGATGAATTCAGATTTATCAGCACAGAACTGAGTCAGAGCTCTCTCTTAAGTAAAATCATTTAGAGATTCAGAAACATTGCATGTGGCACCTAGATGGAACTGGTAATTGAGGAATTTTAGGGGAAATGGTAAACTGCATAAACTGTGAAGACAGACTGCCTGAGACAAGCGATTAGCCCAGAGCAGCTTTTATGCAACTTTCCTCTAGAGCTGTGTCTGTCAGCATGGTCTCACCTGCTCTTACCTGCTCTTTTCCACAGCAGCTACAGCTGCTTTCACAGGCTCCCCTGCAGAGACAAAGAATGAAGAGAAGACTAGATGAGCCACTCAGAGCGGCTGCAGATACTAATGGCATAAGCAAGCAGGCAGACCTGCCCTCAAAAAATTACCAGCACCAGTTCTCAGTGTAGAGCGGTGTCTGCATCTTCCCACACCAAACTGCTCCCATATGAAACAATCTTCCATAACAGCCTTCTGAAAGCTATTTTTGCTCTTACAACAAGACCGGGAGGGATTCCTTGTTCCACAAGTGGCCCGTCTGCCCTGGGGTCTGCCTGGTGGTTCTTTGCCAAAGCTTTGCCAAGGGCCAGGTATGTCACAGCAATGCCCTCAAGCCTTGGAAATGGCAGACACAAAACAGGCATTGACACTCTGTTTGTCTGCCCTAAAACTGAATTACTGCGTGTATTTTGTTCATAAAGAGAAAGTTCCAATAGCTAATCCATCACAGCAAGCTACTGACTTGTTTCCACAGGATCTATCCAAGACCAGCAACTGTCAAGGAACCGCTGTCAAAAGCGGATCTAGCACACAGATGGTGATGGACAGGGCAGCTGAGAGGAGCAATGATTTGCTCCTGTCCTGCATGTTTAATTCTCACATCCTTAAGATGAGTCCAGTCAGAAGGAATTTTAGCACAGCACTGATTTACTAAAAACAGCAACAATAAAAGATTACCATGATTCCCTTATTGACTCATGAATAACTTAGGGACAATAGCTCTCTGGAAGAACGGTAACTCAAATCCCATATTTGTTCAGCAAAGATGTCGTTGACAGGATGGCTTTTGGTCATGACATGGATGACATCTACCTTAACTGTCAAATCAAAAGGTCTGGCATGAAAATTCTTGTCAGATCATATGATTCATTCTTCTACCACTTGAGGCTTTTTCTTACTTCCTGCTGAGGTACTCAAAATCCCTTACATGAACATGAATAAATTGTACCTCTCAAAAAGCCACCTGAGGTACGCACTATCTCCGCTATAATAAGTGTGCACATTAGACAGACAAATAAAAGGTGACAATTTCAAACACAGGCTTCCAAAGTTTAATACATATTTTCATATGAAGACGGCGTTCTTCCTTTCCAAATGTAAGAGGAAATAGAGGTGTCTGACATATTGGTATTCATCTAAAAGCAATGCCTAAACTACGGTTACACTGGACCACTGAGCTTCTTTTCCCACGCTCCTAGCTACAAACCTGCTGTATCTCAAATACCAGTACTCCACAGCATGCTTAGAAAAAACTGAGCCCAGTACAGCCACTAGCAGACCAGGCAGCAGCATTCCAGGCGCCAGCTCCACTAAACTGTCCAGGCTGCACACATGGGAGTGTGGTCCACAGCATCCTCAATGCCACCTAGGAGCTGAAACCTGGGCACCCCTTAGCAGCAAAACAAGCCTGGCCTTGCGTACTTGTGTACCTACAGGGGCTGCCAACACTGTCCAAGAGTCTCAGCCGGAGGCACATAACAAATAAAAAGACTTAATGTATATTTTCCAGTTCTATATATTAACCTTCACACAACTCTCCTGAGCATGCAGCAGAGGATATCCATTTCTGAATGTATCTGGTCCAGTTATACAGAAAGCACACCGTTTCTTCAGCAGCACCTCTTACTTTCTAGTGCCTCACTTCCATTAATTCCTGTAGCAGCAAGTACACCTGTACAATATAACATCCATTCATTGCAAAATGTGTTGGATTGATAGGAAAGACATAGGTCCACATCGCAAAGCTATAGATTCTTCAAAGCTCAAATTCTGTTTCTAGTATGAGATCCAAGGACGTTTTCTTGACTAACTCATATTCTAGGAACTGCCGTGTTCCCAAATTGATACTCTTAATACAAAGATAACCTTGTATCTTATGAAAAGCATGTAAAACTGTGCCCAAATGTTGCTCTCAATGCAATTCAGACCCTCTATTTTTGCAAATACAGATTAGTTTTCAATGTTAGGGTGGTGAAAATTGTGGCACTTTTCCTTATTTCACTAGTAAGGAGGCATTTCCTCAGCTGTTGATTTCCAGTACCAAACAACACAGACTCCACCCTGGACACCGTGTGTGCACTTGATGAGATTCTGCTGCTCTAGGATAAAAGGTTCAATCATCAAGAGGAGAGATGTGGTACAAAAGGAGAGCCTTGCATATTTCTCCTTCAGTTCACAAAAAAACGTGCTTCAAAACATCTCTCAGGCACCCATACATATTGCAGAGAGTGCTCTCATGTCACAGGCATTTCTCAGGTACCTAAGCAATTCAACTTCTAAAGACAGTGGTAAAAGTTCATGCAAAAACAAGGCTGACAAAGCCAAGGAAGTTGAGCAGATATTCATAAGGCATCCACATTGCTTTCACAGTTCTAGGATAGAGAAGAAGAAACAAAAAAGATGCTGGTGACCAAGAGTAAGAATTTGAACTACAGTCTGATGGAGAAAAAGACAAAGAACAGGGAGAAGCATTTACCAAAAGTGAAGGAATGAAGGAAAGCATGGTGGCAAAAAACATGCATCAAAGTCAATTTTCCAAAAGAGCACATAGGCCTTAAACAAAATCAAATGCTTCATGGATTTGGTATTATTCAAACAAGTTTCAAAACATGGAAAATTCCATTATTCTCTCTTCACAGAAGAGGCGGTAGCCGCCATCATTTTTCAGAGAAAAAGAAACCCAGAGGGAAAAAACCTACAAGTTGCAGATTTAAAACAAAAATGTTCATTCACCATTTCCTTTCAATTCTTTTAAAGGTTTTCCATCTGGCATGAAAAATTTAAGTTGTAACAATATTATTTTTATAGAATCATAGAATTATATTGGTTGGAAAAGACCTCTAGGATCATTAAGTCCAACCGTCAACCCAACACTACCATGTGTCCTAAACCATGCCCTGAAGTGCCACATCTACGTATCTTTTAAATACCTCCAGGGATGGTGACTCCACCACCTCTCTGGGCAGCCTCTTCCAGTGCCTGACCACTCTCAAAGTAAAGAAATTTTTCCTAACATCCAATCTAAACCTCCCTGATGCAGCTTGAAGCAGTTTCCTCTTGTTCTATCACTTGTTACTAGGGAGAAGAGACCAACCCCCGGCTCACTAAAACCTCCTTTCAGGTAGTTGTAGAGAGCAATAAGGTCTCCCCTCAGCCTCCTCTTCTCCAGGCTACACAACCCCAGTTCCCTCAGTCTCTCCTCACAAGACCTGCTCTCCAGACCCTTCACCAGCTTCATTGCCCTTCTCTGGACACGCTCCAGCACCTCGACGTCCTTCTTGTACTGAGGGGCCCAGAACTGAACAAAATATTCAAGGTGTGGCCTCACCAGTGCCGAGCACAGGGGCACGATCACCTCCCTGCTCCTGCTGGCCGCACTATTCCTGATACAAGCCAGGAGGCTGTTGGCCTTCTTGGCCACCTGGGCACACTGCCGGCTCATGTTCAGCCAGCTGTCGACCAGCACCCCCAGGTCCTTTTCCACTGGGCAGCTTTCCAGCCGCTCTTCCCCAAGCCTGTAGCGCTGCATGGGGTTGTTGTGACCCAAGCGCTGGACCCGGGACTTGGCTTTGTTAAACCTCATACAACTGGCCTCAGCCCATTGATGCATCCTGTCCAGGTCCCTCTGCAGAGCCTTCCTGCCCTCAAGCAGATTGACACTTCCACCCAGCTCGGCGTCATCTGCAAACTTACTGAGGGTGCACTCATTCCCCTCATCCAGATCATTGATAAAGATATTAAACAAGACTGGCCCTTGCCCTAAGCCCTGGGGAACCCTGCCCATGACTGGCTGCCAAGTGGATTTAGCTCCATTCACCACCACTGTCTGGGCTCAGCTATCCAGCCAGTTTTTTACCCATCAGAGATTACACCTGTTGAAAATCTGGAGGGTATGTGTAGTAAATACAGAGGCTTTAATGGTAAAAACCTAGTCATAGCATTAACAATTGACAGACTATTATTGTTCAGTAATGAACTGACATGATGGTACTTTGCTTTTCTTTCTTTTTAAATAAAGGACACTGTCTTATTGCCTGTTGACTACTACAGAATGGTTCTCAATGTACTTGCAATGCTGTATTCACTCAATTACAGTAGTATTTTTCTCTTATATTCAAAAAGGGAACAAAGAAAAACAGCATCAGGACAAACTACATGCTTCAAAGGCTAAATTTAAAGGTGTAATAAATATGTGCAATTAGCCAATTTACTGAATTGTTCGGCTTGTGAATCTTCCTTTCCTAGTTTTTGTCCTTTTAATTCTTTCAAATATAAAAAGGCAATTTACTGTATTCTGTCCTTTACATCTAGGATGCCCGGAGAATTCAGTACACTACCTAGGTTTGACAGGTATGGTAACCCAGAAAAATAACTTTATGCTTTTCAGCAGCCAGAGGGAAGGCTTTTAAATGCAACTAAAAACAACCCCAAGAAGCACAGTGTATTAGGTTTACGAGCTACACAAAGAACCAAAGCTATAGACTAGCCTGACAACAAAACCCCCTAAAAACCCAGAATCACTTGATAATTATCATTGCTTATGAAGAAACAACTGAACACATAAGAAATTAAAACTGTCTGTAAGGGGTCTTAACTAAATGCACGGTATATCTAGAATATGAGATAAGTCTGTAGTGCATTAAGATCTCTGAGTTCATACAGCCTCAGCAAAACTCTGCTCACAATTACTTCAGGGCATTCCAGGAACACATAACTTGACTGCAACACATGACATGAATATAAAAACTAGCAAGAATTTGACATGAATTCAAAGAGAAAAAAAAGTTTGTTTTAAAAGAGGTTGTTAACAACTGTATCACTGCTGAAGTGTTAAATCATGCTGTCATAAATAGAGACCACAATGGATCATAATCCAATTAGAATTTTATTAATTGTAGCAAGTAGAATATGAGCAAATACAGCGCTGGACGGCAGGGGAGTCTGCGCTCCGCCAACTGCCGTACTGAGCAGTTCAAACAGTCTCTCTTTATACATCTTTACTTCCATGTTCAATGAGATAGTGGAGGTACTTTTCACATGCTTCAGTAGTTGTTAGGGGGTCGTTTCCTGCTTCCTGGTGATATGGGGTTGCTTGTCTTATCTCTCTGATGGTTATCTTGCATAAGCACGCCTGGGAGGTATTCTTCGCATGCTTTACACCGAGCTTAACATAAGTCTTAATAAACAATACCTTAGTTCAGTTTCTCACAATCCCCCCTTTTTCTTTTTATCCTATTATTGTTTATTAGACACTACTTTCATTTTCGGCACTGCAGGCAAATCTTCTTCCACAATTCCGACATTTATCATAACACTCACAAGGTAATATCTCACAATTACAATCATAGTTCTTATGTGGCATAATGCATTCACAACAATCGTCATCTTCATTAATAGATACACTCTTATATTTTGCTTCAGACCTTGTAGTCAAAATAAGCAATTTAGCTGGGTCAAACCGTTCTTTAATAAAATGTAAAATACAGCGTAATATACAAGGTCCAAATATAAGTCCCAGAATTAACATAATAAGCGGTCCTGCTAAAGCAGACAACAAAGTGGTTAGCCAAGGTGAAACATTAAACCAGCTTTCATACCATAACTTGCCCGCTTCACGATCTTTTTTACGTTGTTCTAACCTTTTCCGGAGTTCAGACATGGTGTCTTGGACTACTCCCGTATGGTCAGCAAACGAACAACATTCTTCATTGAGAGCTACGCATAACCCTCCTTCCTTTAAGAACAATAGGTCTAATCCTCTCCTATTTTGCAGCACCACTTCTGATAAAGATTTTACTGAAGTGGCTAAATTTTGAATAGATTGCTCTATTTTTGCTAAATCCTCATCTACAGCCATCTGCAAATTTTGCAACTCCTGACCTTTTACCAGGGAGGCTATGCCTGTACTTGCTCCAACTCCACCCGCTATCAGCAGTGTAGCTAGGGTTACTGCCGTAATTGGCTCTCGTTTTTGTCTATTCAGGTTTCCTTCAAAGTGGCGTAGCACCTCCTCAGAGGTGTGATAGATTAGGCGAGGAACAATAATCACCTGTATGCAAAACTGAGATTCATTAAACACGTTCAAGGATAGGCAAGGCGTTATTCCGATGTCTGAACAAACCCATTTAGCTCCTGGTGTCGGGATAGCCCATTTGTCCTTTTTATTTTTGTGTTTCTCTATATTGGTGTTAGTGACTGTTCGGCTGCACAAAGGCTGATACTTTTCGGGCACTGTGCCTATACATTTTCCCTGACCCGTTACTAATTGAATAGTAATTCCTTGCGTATGATTCTTCTGGTCATCCCATTGACATTCTTGTGGGTTTAAACCATTAGACCATCGAATCATACCTGGTTTTCCAACTGCCTCAAAATATGGTGGTCTAATATTATAACATAACCAGCATTCTTCAGTTAAATTTGGTTTGCTTTCATTAAGGGCACGATAAGAGGCTTGCATTAGATTCCATAAGGGGTCCTTGGGTTCTGACAACTCTAGATCTCTGGATAAAGAGAATTCAGTCACAGCATCATTAGTTGTTTTCGAAGGAGAGCCTGAGGAAGGGGTTATGACAATTACGGGGGCCATCTTTTCTTCAGAGGAAGTGAGCGGATTCAGGACCAGATTTGGTCCTATTGGCAAAGGATCGTGGGGCATCGGTTTCTTCATAATTTGAAAAATACCCCCTCTATCTACACCTTGTTCGTAATATCTAATTCCCCAAAATTTTCCTACAAGCCAGAAGTCCTGACTAGGATCTTTTATGGTTATATTAATGCCTGTACATCCAATATCTTTATGATTACATGTACCATTATAGTAACTATCTGTGTAGCTCCAATTTCTCTTTTGACATATTTGTGGTGACCATTTGATTTCTAGATTTTGATCTCCAGATGCAGACCATTCAGAGGCCCATGTTTCGCATCCCCAGTATGCACAATAATAATGGTCTGGACGATTACAGTATGATTTACCAGGGTTCGATGCTGGGCATATATAAATTGGCTTGCAATTCTTATCCATTTCTTCATCGATTAAGTAACGCAAACTTATATTGAAACTAACTGTTCCCCCCTCCATAATTTGTGCTTGGATTGGCTTATTTGGATATTGTATGTTTGTTATTGTCCAATTCATGGGTTCATGAGGGTTTCCTTTTCCATTTGTTTGGGCTATTATCGATAATAAAACTAACGATATACCAGGAAAAAGGGTGTCTGTCAATTTTTCCAATTTAAGTACACTTTTACCAGTCTTGGGGAAGTTTGACCATAGCTGCTCTTGCGCCTCATTGTTCTGGTTCTTTTCTCCACAGTTTGTTCCTCCTCTGCCTCGCCCGTCGACTCGGTTGCTTCGAGCCACGGGGTGTACCATCTTCTTGGCAGCAAGGGAAATCTTCAGGAGAACAGCTGTTTCAGGCTTTCTGCCTGTTTATATAGGCCTCCCACTTTGCAGCTTTAACTAATGAGACTAAGCAAGACACAGCTAGTACTTCCCTTCTGCACTTTGTAGCCAAAATTTCAACCACAAAGGGGATTGATTCAATAATACTAAGGGTTTATTCCTTTGGCAAAACTTTCCACCATTCATGGGATCCTCGAATAATTTCTTGTTCCGACTCTAATTGTTTTTAATTTCCACTCAGTGAGAGTTCTTTGGGTTTTCCAACACTGTGTGCAAACTCCTATCGGAGGGTATCCATATTCACAGTGTGTCCACCATTTATCCTGGCATACCTTACACTTGCAACGAGCAAATGGATAACAATCGCAGTTCAAATGATTGCATCTAATTTGTATATCTAAAGTGCTTATTAGCTTTTCCTCTATATTCAATATTGTGTTACTACATAAGTTTAGCAATTTCCTTCAACACACTTTGTACGCTTCCATATATAATAGATTAAAAAAAGATAATTATAGCAAATATAAACAGCAATATACACTTTATACCAAAAGGTAATGCGGCAAAATAATCAACTAAAGTTCTTATCATTACGTTATCTTTTCAGAGTTATCTTGGTGTCACCTGGAGTACTGATTACTTTCCAGTGGGGTCTCGTCACTGGGCCTTTAATGCGACTGGCATGAGTCCATCCACGCTCAGCAGTCCGGACAGCTGTTTCTGTTGTAAGCAAAACAAGATAAGGTCCCTCCCAATTGGGTTTTAGGGTTTCTTCTTTCCACGTTTTAACCAATATCCAGTCCCCAGGTTTAAAATTGTGAATTTTTAAGTCCAATGGGGGTCGTTGCACAATTAGTCCATGTTCCCAAAGCTTGTTACGATGTTCTGCTAATTGTGAAACATATTCATTAATCACATGATCTCGAATTAAAACATTTGTTTGTGGACTTTCGATTCTATAGGGCATTCCATACACCAGTTCAAACGCTGATATCCCTACATCTGCTCGGGGCCTGGTTCTGAGAATTAATAGTGCCATGGGTAGGCACTTAACCCATGATAATTTGGTTTCTATCATTAATTTAGTCAAAATAGTTTTGATTTCTCCGTTCATCCTTTCAACTTTTCCCGAACTTTGTGGATGCCATGGCGTATGATATTCCCACTTAATACCTAAACTTCCTGTTAGATTTCTAACAATTTTTGACACAAAGTGTGTTCCTCTGTCCGAATCGATTACATCGGGTACTCCATATCGAGATATAATATGTTCAAGTAATACCTTAGTAACTTGGTTAGCAGTTGCTTTAGAGGTAGGAAAAGCCTCAACATAATGTGTTAAATGATCCACCATCACTAATAAATATTTGTAACGCCCTACCCTGGGTAGTTCAGTAAAATCCACTTGTATGTGTGAGAAAGGTCTGTATGCTGGGGAACGTCCTCCAAGAGGTTTTCGTCTCATGTTGTTTCGATTAACCTTTTGACAGGTCTCGCAGGCTGCAGTGACTGCCTTTGCTATGTTATATACGCTTATACAGGCAAACTGTTGATTGAAATGATCAACTAACGCCTGGGTTCCCCAGTGTGTTTTACTGTGTATTTTTGAAAAGATTTCGAGTGCTATGCCCTTCGGCAAGACTTCTCTCCCATCTGGCAATATGTACTTACCATCTTGTTCCTTAGCTCCCATTTGTTCTAGTTTTTCCTTTTCTGCAGACTCAAAACTCAAATTATTACTAACAGGTACTTGCTGCATAGTCAAAATCGTACTATAATTGCCTGCTACTCGTTTTGCTTCTGTATCAGCTGCATTATTTCCTCTAACTTGATAACTCGTGCCTCGCTGGTGTCCCTTTATATGTACAACTGCTATTTTATTTGGTATTTTCAATGCCCCCAGAACTCGCCGAATTAATTCTGGGTGTATCAGTTCTTTTCCCTGTGAGTTAACAAATCCTCTCTCCTCCCATATTTTCCCAAAGGTATGTACTACTCCGAACGCATAGCGTGAGTCTGTATATATAGTTCCATCCTTTCCCTTCAGTGACACTAAGGCTTTCCACAATGCGTACAGCTCACAGGCTTGAGCCGACCAGCTGGCACTCAGGGGGCCCGATTCTATTGTCTTAAATTCTCCTTTATCCAACTTAATGATGGCATACCCTGACAATCGTTTACCTTCCACTATTCGAGATGACCCATCTATAAAAATTATTTCTCCATGTTGTAATTCCTCTTCTTCTAGATCTGGTCGAATTCGTGTTTGTTGTTCAATCGTTTGAAGACAATCGTGTATTAACTCAGTACTTTCCCCTGGGTATAAAAATTCTGCAGGGTTAACCGCTCCGACAGTCCTTAGGGACAGTTTTGGAGATTCTATGAGTATTCCCTCATACTTTAGTAGTCGGCTATCTGTAAGCCATTTTTCTGCTTTTTGTTGAAGCACCCCCCTTATGTTATGAGGCGCATATAGGACAACTTCCCCATTGAAGGTAATACGATTCGTTTCTTCAAGTAATAAGGCAGCAGCAACAACGATTTGTAAACAACTTGGCCAACCCCTGCTCACAGGATCCAACAGCTTTGATAAGTATGCTACTGGTTTCTTTTGTCCCGCCCATTCCTGAGTTAATACTCCGAATGCTGTTCCTTCATGTATGTTAACGAATAAATGGAATGGCCGCTTTAGATCTGGGAGGCTTAAAACCGGTGCTTGACTTAACTCCCTTTTGAGGCTGGTAAACTGATCTTGATCCTGAGGGGTCCACTTGGGTATTTTGTCTTTAGACAGTTGTTCATACAAGAATTTAACTTTAAAGCTGTAATTCTCTATCCATTGTCTACAATACCCAAATAACCCTAATGCTTGTCGAATTTGCCTCTTAGTGACAGGCATAGGTAATTCCAGAATTCCCTTAATGCGCTCCGGATCCAATATCTTCTTGCCGTTAAACAAATAATGCCCCAAATATTTCACTTTTTCCTCCACAAATTGTAACTTTTCTTGTGATACCCGTAGTCCCTGTTGTGCAAGAAAGTTTAGAAGTCGAATGGTTTCTTTTCTTACATCCTTCTTATTATTCCCTGCTATGAGTAGATCATCTACATACTGTAACAGCACATTTCCCGTTTGTACCTGGTATTCTTTTAAGAGCTCTTCCAGGGCCTGTCCAAACAGGTTAGGGGACTCAGTGAACCCTTGGGGGAGCACGGTCCATCTCAATTGCTGTCTGCGGCCTGTCTCTATGTCTTCCCATTCAAAGGCAAAATAATCACGGCATTCTTCTGCCAGTGGACAGGCCCAAAAGGCATCCTTTAAATCAACCACACTATACCAGGAGTTATGGGGTCCTAGCTTGCTTAGCAGTGTGTATGGATTTGCTACTACAGGGAACCGGGTGATAGTTCTTTTGTTTATTTCCCTTAAATCATGTACGAGCCGATATTTCCCATTTGGCTTCCTTACAGGCAAAATGGGAGTGTTAAAGGGTGACATACAAGGCTCTAAGATTCCTTGTGCTAATAATCGATCAATTTCTGGTTTCAATCCTCTCCGTCCTTCTAGGGATATGGGATATTGCCTTATCCTCACAGGTATGTGGGGTTCGGAAATTTGAATTTTAATCGGTGGGATTTCCAGTTTACTTATTGTGTCCGGAGAGTACCAGACATCGGGGTTAATTTGTTTTTGATCATCTACGGTCAAAGGATAAGCAGACACCGTTAGCTCTTGATTTTTTACTTTAATTTCTAATTGCAATTCAACAATTAAATCTCGTCCTAACAGATTAAATTCTGCTTCAGGGACGAGCAAGAGTTCACCCATTCCAAATTTATTTTCAGTTTCGAATACCACATTTTTGATTTTGCTTACTTTAAAGGGTTCTCCTTTTGCCCCAATTACTTGTACCTTTTCAGGGGAAACTTTACATCCCTCAGGTATTTGCCTAATAGTCGATTTCTCAGCCCCAGTGTCTACTAAAAAGGTGAACTCTTGTTTATGGGGACCTATTTTTAATTTTATCAAGGGCTCATGATGACTCCGGTCCCCTAAGATATAGAGCCCCTGACTCTCCTATTCCGTTTTTAATATTTCCTCATCCCTGATCCTTTCTCTGCAATTCGTCTTTATATGTCCCTTCTTTCCACAGTAAAAACAACATCTCTGTTCCTTCTTTACTACCACGTTCCCTTGTTTCGTTCCAGCAGATCTGTGTTCACCAGTCCGCCCTTTGCGATCCTCTCTGACTGCTGCTACCATCATTTTTACTTGTCGCTTGCTGCTCTCTTCTTCCCGCCTTACGTAGACTTTCTGAGCTTCCCTCAATAATTCATCCAACCCTCTATTCTGCCAGTCCTCTAACTTTTCAATCTTCTTTCTGATATCTTCCCATGATTTTGCCACAAACTGAGTTTTGAGGAGCGCTTGCCCTAAAGGGTCGTCTGGATTTACCCCAGAATACAGCTGAAGGGCTTTCCTCAGTCGTTCCAGCCACTCAGTAGGGCTCTCATCTTTCTTTTGTATTTCATTAAATGCTTTATTGATATTCTGGCCACGGGGTACTGCTTCTCTAATCCCTTGAATTACTATAGTTCTCAGGTCCTGCATATGAGTTCTATGCACCGGATCCTGATTATCCCAATTAGGTCTTTGGAGTGGCCATTTAATATCTGCTTGGGGTCCCTGGGCATGCTGAGCATCCCACAGTCTCATTCCTGCTCGCCTGATCATATCTCTTTCCTCGGTAGTAAATAATTGACCAAGGATAGATTGCATCTCATCCCAAGTATAAAGATTTGGTCCCAAAAATTGATCTAATCTTTCTGCCACTCCGAGTGGGTCTTCAATTAGGTTTCCCATCTCGGTTCTTTTAAAATCTCGTAGGTCAGCCGAACTTAGGGGCACAAAAATATATCCAATCACAGGTTGGGGTCCCCCCATGGGCATTTCCCTTAAAGGATACATCTGAGCTGCCCCTTTTTGACTCCTAGTTACGCGTCTAGGAGGAGGGGGAGACCCTTGTTCCGATTCTGGTGGGGGAGTGGGTGCTCTGGGGACCTCTGAAGGGGCTGCGGGAGCAGGAGGAGAAATATAGGGAGGGGGGCTTAGAAGGGTTTCGTCTAACTCTTCCTTCTTTTTCTTTTGTTCAGTTTTTACTTCATTCAGTGGATAAAGTCTAGCTCTCGGTCTTTCTAGCCACACTTCCGCATACTGACTCTCTTCTGGGTTAAGGGGTTTTTTATTGTTAACCCAGAGGTTTAATTGTTGTCTGACCCAATCCTCTTCTGACCCATAGACTGGCCAAACGTCATCTTTAGAAATCTTCTTCCCTCCCCATATCCTAGTACAATATTTTATCATTTTCTGTTTATCTTTCCCTAGGGTTCCAGGGAAATATCTCCAATTGTCTAGGATATATGCCAGAGGGGTATTCTTAGGTACAGTGGGTACCTTTCCCATGGGAGTCGAAGGCTTGCTGCCCTTCGCCCCCATCTTCTGGAATATCCACAAGCGCGCACTCACTCGTTCCCCTTGTTCCTGGCCCAGTCCCTCGCGGGAGATGGGAAACGCAGTACTTAAGGGTCCGCACTCGCCTGGTTCAATATAGCGAACCTCTCACTCGTTATATTCCAGGAAACCCAATCCCGCCCGAACGGTAAACCCGCGAACAAATTCGCCATATACTTACGCGCCCTGCGTCTTCATCCGGACTCCCGTGCACAGAATTTTTATGGGATTTTACCGGTTTCTCCTTTGCTCATCATTCTAGAATTTAGGTTCGTCGGTAAGGTTGAGGTAAGCTGTCGGTCGCGGGGCCGCGGATTGCCGCGGGGCGCCTCCCCGGAGGACAGAAGCTCACCGTTCCTTATCCGAGTCACGGCACCAAATTGTCATAAATAGAGACCACAATGGATCATAATCCAATTAGAATTTTATTAATTGTAGCAAGTAGAATATGAGCAAATACAGCGCTGGACGGCAGGGGAGTCTGCGCTCCGCCAACTGCCGTACTGAGCAGTTCAAACAGTCTCTCTTTATACATCTTTACTTCCATGTTCAATGAGATAGTGGAGGTACTTTTCACATGCTTCAGTAGTTGTTAGGGGGTCGTTTCCTGCTTCCTGGTGATATGGGGTTGCTTGTCTTATCTCTCTGATGGTTATCTTGCATAAGCACGCCTGGGAGGTATTCTTCGCATGCTTTACACCGAGCTTAACATAAGTCTTAATAAACAATACCTTAGTTCAGTTTCTCACAATGCACCAAGGCTCAGAGTTTGCCAGTTTCAAAAGCTTTACTGTGCAAGTCAGCCAATCACTGCAAATGCCCACTGTGAAAACAGAATAAAAAAATTGCTACAGAAGTCAGGAATCTGCTTGTTCTTCAGGTCTGTGGTAGTTACTGAAAAATGGAACAAACCTGAAGTTTTCTTCTCTGGCTAGTCTGACATGACAACTTTTTTATCTTTGAAGCTCTTCTCTTTGCAATCAGCATTAATACTTGCATTTCACTGTCCAGACACAAACGCCTTTCACACCTACACCTCAGGCCTGTTTAAGACATCCACAGTTAAAGTTTGCAAGATCTTAACCTCTGACGTCTGTGATCAGGTTTACCACCAGCAGACTCTAGAGAGCAAGCATCAGAAGTGAAGAGTCTTGTCATCAGTTAGGAGTTGTTCTAGTCCATTATATTATACTTCTGCATGTTGATGAGACATGGACCATGTGTGGGAACCAGCTATATCTTACTTGGTAAATCAAGGCTCTCATTATGCATGTCCAAAATAGCTGCATTAAGGCTGCATAGTATTGCCTAATTTTGCAGGGCTTGAAAAACACCAGACTAATGAAAGTCATCCTTCACAAAGATAATTCAGACTTCGACCCTCTGTATCAGCATCCCCTTCCTTACATGTCAAATTCTCTTACTTGTCCCATTGCTGCTCTTTTCCCATGTGTCTCACACTTCAACAAGTTGCCAATAAACTTATATCAAACTCTTGCATAGCATTCATTCTCAAAGAAGAGCAAGCCACAGGTGTCTGTTCCCAAGTGCATATCAAGGTGCAGGGGTCAAATGCTGTCAACTCCACCTGGAGCCCCTTATTTGTGCCAGAGAAAGAAAACACGAGAGACAGCCTTCCCCTTAACATTCCCCAACAGCTGGCTTATACTTCAAGTGATCATCAAGGTCACTGTTGGTATTCCCCTTTGACATGCCCAAACATTCTCATTCAGTTTAGAGAAAATATAGAATACCTCAACACTACAAATATCTCTTTCAGAGATGGATGCCTACATTTCAGCCATTACTGAGCTTTACAGTGTGCAAGTTTCTCTACAAATCTGCTCTTAAGGTGGGGGGGCAGCCCAGGATATATAGTTTGGGACTGAAAGAAAAAGGCATCATACAGGAAATACTCTGAGTAATTGTGGGTTTGTTTTTTGGATCCATCTTCCTGAGCATTGATACAGAACAACAATCATTCTTCAGCACAGTATGAAAGAGATAACATGATAGTGTCATTATGGACCGCAGCTTAACGAACCCCTAAATGTTCATTTTGTTCAGAAGCATCCATGAAAACTAATAACACTGCCCCCTAAAGTAGAGCAGTACTGCCTTCAACATGGTCTCCATACCAGCTCATTTCCACACCATCAGGGAAACCATTGTTTCCCTTCCTCCAGCAGCTTATGTTTCTTCTTTGGAGAAAATTCAACAGCAAAAAGATTATATTTTCCTTTCCCCCCACCACACAAGAAAAAATTATTTCCTAACAAGATCATACTGTATTGTTAATTACAAAATTAGCATTTAGATAGCACCCTTCACCCAAGAATTCTGTGGCATTTTAATATTTCAATTAAATCAAGAACTTGTTTACTGTTTAATGCTGAGGAATTACAGGTGATTATTATTATCATCCCCACTTTATCAGGGGTACTATTAAAGAAACTGAGGCATGCAGTAGCTAAAGATCATAGAATCATTGAATCGTTAAGGTTGGAAAAGAGCCTTAAGATCATCGAGCCCAACCACTAACCTATCACTGCCAAGTCCACCACTAAACCATACCCTCAAGCACCACGTCTACCCTTCTTTTAAATACCTCCAGGGATGGTGACTCCACCACCTCTCTGGGCAGCCTCTTCCAATGTTTGACATCCCTTTCGGTGAAGAAGTTTTTCCTAATATCCAATCTAAACCTCCCTGATGCAGCTTGAAGGAGTTTCCTCTTGTTCTATCACTTGTTACTAGGGAGAAGAGACCAACCCCCGGCTCACTAAAACCTCCTTTCAGGTAGTTGTAGAGAGCAATAAGGTCTCCCCTCAGCCTCCTCTTCTCCAGGCTACACAACCCCAGTTCCCTCAGTCTCTCCTCACAAGACCTGCTCTCCAGACCCTTCACCAGCTTCATTGCCCTTCTCTGGACACGCTCCAGCACCTCGACGTCCTTCTTGTACTGAGGGGCCCAGAACTGAACAAAATATTCAAGGTGCGGCCTCACCAGTGCCGAGCACAGGGGCACGATCACCTCCCTGCTCCTGCTGGCCGCACTATTCCTGATACAAGCCAGGAGGCTGTTGGCCTTCTTGGCCACCTGGGCACACTGCCGGCTCATGTTCAGCCAGCTGTTGACCAGCACCCCCAGGTCCTTTTCCACTGGGCAGCTTTCCAGCCGCTCTTCCCCAAGCCTGTAGCGCTGCATGGGGTTGTTGTGACCCAAGTGCAGGACCCGGGACTTGGCCTTGTTAAACCTCATACAACTGGCCTCAGCCCATTGATGCATCCTGTCCAGGTCCCTCTGCAGAGCCTTCCTGCCCTCAAGCAGATTGACACTTCCACCCAGCTCGGTGTCATCTGCAAACTTACCGAGGGTACACTCATTCCCCTCATCCAGATCATCAATGAAGATAT
Organism: Phalacrocorax carbo; assembly: GCF_963921805.1. Taxonomy (NCBI): domain Eukaryota; kingdom Metazoa; phylum Chordata; class Aves; order Suliformes; family Phalacrocoracidae; genus Phalacrocorax; species Phalacrocorax carbo. Next base: position 135,149,275 of record NC_087513.1, on the reverse strand, counting down.
TGAATAGGACTGGCCCTTGCCTTAAGGCCTGGGGAACCCTGCCCGTGACTGGCTGCCAACTGGATTTTACTCCATTCACCACCACTCTCTGGGCTCAGCCATCCAGCCAGTTTTTAACCCAGCACAGAGTGCACTTGTCCAAGCTGAGAGCAGCCAGCTTCTCCAGGAGAATGCTGTGGGAGACAGTGTCAAAGGCCTTACTAAAGTCCAAGTAGACAACATCCACAGCCTTCCCCTTATCCACTAAGCAGGTCACCTTATCATAGAAGGAGACCAGGTTAGTGAGGCAGGACCTCCCTTTCATAAACCCACGCTGGCTGAGCCCAGTCCCCTGGTTGTCCCACATGTGCTGCATAATGGCATTCAAGATTGATCTGCTCCATGACCTTCCCCGGCACCAAGGTCAGGCTGACAGGCCTGCAGTTCCCCAGATCCTCCTTCCCACCCTTCTTGTAGAGGGGCGTCACATTCGCTAGTTTCCAGTTATCTGGGACCTCACCGGTTGACCAGGACCTCTGATAAATGATGGAGAGTGGCTTGGCGACATCCTCTGCCAGCTCCCTCAGTATCCTCGGGTGGATACCATCCAGCCCCATGGACTTGTGGACATCCAGGTGGAAGAGCAGGTTGGTGACGGCCACCTCTTCAACAACCGGGACTTCATTCTGCATACTATCTCCACTTCCCAGCACAGGGGCCCAACAACCCCGAGGATGACCAGTCTGACTATCAAAGACTGAGGCAAAGCAAGCATTAAGTACCTCAGTCTTCTCCTCATCTTCTATGGCAAGGTTACCTTCCGCACCCAACAAAGGAGGGAGATTTTCCCTGGCCCTCCTTTTGTCACTGATGCATTTATAAAAACATTTTTTTGTTATCTTTAATGGCGCTGGCCAGTTTAAGTTCCAGCTGGGCCTTTGCCTTTCTAATCTTTTGCCTGCATAACCTCACAACATCCTTGTAGTCCTCCTGAGTCACCTGCCCCTTCTTCCAAAGGCGGTAAGCTCTCCTTTTCTTCTTGAGTTCCAGCCAAAGCTCCCTGTTCAGCCAAGCTGGTCTTTTCCCCAGCCTGCTCGACTTATGGCACACGGGGACGGCCTGCTCCTGCGCCTTTGAGATTTCCGTCTTTAATAACATCCAGCCTTCCTGGACTCCTTTGCCCTTCAGGACTGCCTCCCAAGGGACTCTGTTAACCAGACTCCTTAACAATCCAAAGTCTGCCCTTCTGAAGTTCAGGGTAGCGGTTTTGCTGACCCCTTCCTTACTTCTACAAAAATTGAACACTCTACCATGTCATGGTTGCTGCGCCCAAGATGGCCTCCAACCACCACATCACCCACCAGGCCTTCTCTGTTCGTAAACAGCAGGTCCAGTGGGGCACCTCCCCTGGTTGGCTCGCTTACCAGCTGTGTCAGGAAGTTATCTCCCACACGCTCCAGGAACCTCCGAGACTGCTTTCTCTCTGCTGTGTTGTATTTCCAGCAGATATCTGGTAAGTTGAAGTCTCCCACGAGAACACGGGCTAGAGATTGTGAGACTTCAGCCAACTGCTTGTAGAGTACTTCATCTGTCTCCTCATCCTAGTTGGGTGGTCTATAAGACTCCCACTAGGATGTCTGCCTTATTGGCCTTCCCTCAATCCTTACCCATAAGCACTCAACCTTATGGTTACTGTCGTTGAGTTCTAGACCGTCAAAACACTATCTCATACAAGGCTATCCCTCCACCCCTCCTTCCTTTCCTGTCCCTTCTGAAAAGCTTGTAGCCATCCATTGCAGATTCTGCTTAAAATTGCACGAAGATCTGGAATACTGCTGCTGAACTGAATAGAGTTACACTTACCCAGAACTAGGCTAGTAGTACATGGCACACAGCAGAGAGCTAATTATTACAAAAGGCTTCAAGTACCACTGTGGTGGAAGGAACAAAAGTAAAATCTGTATTCTGAGTCACAAACCTCTTCCCAATTCGCCTACTCATCATAAAGAATGAAATCATATTTTTAGCAAGAGCAGCCAGTGAGGGGTCAGGAAGAGATTAAATAGCTATACCAAGGTCATATAGGATATTAGAGAGAGAATGTCTCTAAGCCCAGATTTCCCAATTTCCGGGATTCCACTTTAATCACCTGCATACCTTTAAACACCACTAACCATACAGACATAATAAATCCAAAGAAAATGCACTGTGTTGCCAGAAGTAGCTGAGCATCTTAAAGCATCCTGTACCTCACTAAAAGAACATTTCAACAGAAACCACCAAGCTGATTCTGCAAAAGCATGATGGGGATGCGTGTCAGGCAGTACCGCTGAGCTCCTTAACTCACATTCCTCTGGTATCTAGAGTGACTGTGCATCACACTGATGGGACGTTTGAAGTTAAGCTGAGGTGTTTGAGCTCACCGGATACCCTCTGATCAGATGGTATTAAATGAACTTAAATTAACATGATTTTTATCTCTCCCTCCCAATCATTGCCTTTATTATGCATTTTTAGAACATTTCCCTCCTTCAGAGAACGCTCTATTAAACGTTCATTCTGGGTATTTCCTATTGGAGTCATGTGGGAAAAATTATTTTCATCATGCTGCTTTCTTAAAACAGATAATCAATTTGCCTGCAACATCTGTATACGCAGTAAAGTGTCAATAAAAGATTATGCTGTACTTTAAGGATTTCACAGAAACAAAGCTGACCAACACCTCTGAGGACAAAGATCTGAGAAAAATCTTAAGCCTTTGGCTTATATTCCCTGCTTAAAGACTTGGGTCTAGATCAAGAAGCAAACAAAAGAGAAGCAAACAAAAGAGAAACTTGTGGTATAGTACAGATTGAAGAGTACCCTAGGGATGCAAGGGGACAAGAAAAAGGTCATGGAATTTTACTGTTGGGTTAGCCAAAGAATAACAAACAAAATGGCTGCTCCATGTTATAAAATACATTGAGGCTTACTCTAGGGTTCAGTGATGTAGTAAAGCACTTCCTTTGGTTTGCCCTCTCAGATATATAGCATGTTAACTAGATTTAACCATAAAAGTTCTGGAGTTTTTCCTTCAGCACTGAAGATGAATATTGTCTTCTGGACAAATACGTTATTCTCTTCTTTGCAGTCATAATTTTCCCTCTCTCTTAACAGAAAACCTTCAAGCATTTTCCAAGACTTATTTCTAATGAATGGTACTTAAGTGTACCCACCAGTTTTGCCTGCTTCCGTTTGGCCTGCTCATTCATGTGCAGTGCCTATTTCTGTGAATTCTTACAAAACCTGTAAAGGCTGAAGCCATCCAACATTCAATGTTACAGCCACCAAGTACCAGAACACATAAAACAAGCATGGACTTACGCAGTTCTTCCCGGTGCCTCTCTGTCTGTGCAAAAAACTGGCGAAGCTCCTCTGTGATCTCCATGTTACTCAAGTCATATTCTATCTCTCCTTCAGACTCAGAGTCCTCCTCCATTTCAGAGTCCCTGTCAGCATCCTCCCTCTCCTGGTAGGGAGATACATATGGCTGAGCTCCCCCACGGTACAGAGCTCTGCCATGTGGGCTATAGCTGGAAGAATAGCTTTGGGTATGTGGGAGGTCATTCCCATCCCAATCGGAATAGCGGCTACTTGGAGAGGCTGCAGAAGGATGCCACGGTATGTCACAAAAGGATTCCATGGCTTTCCTGTAGGCCTTCTGGTGCCTACGCATCCAGCGCATGGCTAAGTCATAATGCTTCCAGTATCTTGCGTACACTTGCCGAGAATACCATGGCTCGGTGTCTTCCTGTGGCCAAAATGGAGGGGAGAGGGAAAGAACACACACACACAAAAAAAAAAAAAAAAAAAAAGAGAGAGAAAACAAACAGTAATTGAGGGGAGAAACACTGTAAAAGCAAGCACAAACTTTGCCTCTTTATCATTAGTCATTCTTTTCCTATGATAAACCAGATAGATCTGACTGAAAGAGGACAAGTATTAACACAGTGCAAGTGCACTACACTTCATTACTCTTACAAGACACTGGTTTTGCACTAACACAACTACCAGTGATGAAGTAGCAATAGAGGAGTGGTAGTGTCCATAACGTATTTTCCAAGTGTTTGTGCTACTACAGTGGGAATCAGTTCTTTTTAGGGGATATGCTGTGTGGGTATATTCCACAATTCCTTAGCCGCTCATGTGAGTTGTAAGAACTGAATCTTTCCAAGGTGTATGTATTACAACCTACACCTGACTTCCAAATCCGCAGACAGAAAACACAAGCGATTAAAATTCCTCCATATTAAACAAAGGCATTCATTTTATCCAGTAACATATTTCCTCCATCTGCCTGCCAAAATAAGTTTCTCAGAAAAGGTCAAATGGCAATTCAGCCAAGCTCATATATCCATCATGGCCTCGATCAAAAACAAGACTGTATTTAGCCAAGTACAAGCTGCCAGTAAATCTCCCTTTTGTACTCATCAGTTTCCAACATATGAAACGGGGTAATAAAGTACCACTGATAAAGTACAATGAAAAATAGTTCTATAGAACAAAACATATGCTAACACACCTTCTCCTGTCTTCCAGCTAATCTTTGTTTTCCTGAAAAAACAGTTTCACGCTGTTCAGATTTCATCAGCAACTACAAAGCCCACAGTCCCTCTAGCCTTAAGCCTCCTTCCTACAGGCCATTTCACCTCCCTCCTCAGCCTACTCTCAAAAAGACAGGATAATAGAGGATCTTAAAAAAAGGCCATAAAGTAAACTAGAGCCTAGAACAAGTAAAATAAATACCACGTTTTTTTTCTTCCCCCCACATCTTAATTTCCATAGAAAATCTTTTATCTGGGCCAAAATGGAATGCCTTACTTTAAATTGGAAGAATTTTAATTAAGCCATGTTTTGGCAAACATTCAGAACTATGGCAAGGTTAGCTGAGGTTTTCAGAGATGAATGCGACATTTAAAGTCCTTTATTAGTTGTTTTTTAAAAAAGGGCATACAAGACAAAAATCTTTCTTTAAGCTTGTTTTCTTGATCTGCCCTGGCACCATTCCATAGCCTTAAAAGAATGATTCTCTGGAAAAAAAAAAAAAGCAAAACAAAACAGAAAAAGCAAACCTAAGAAATACTTTCCATTTAATGCTAACAATATCATGAGAGGTTAATTTCATTTACTTACATTTGTTTTCACTTTCTGGTTCTCAGGCAATAATGCAAATGCTAGAGAGTTTGGAATAATAATAATTTTAACTCTCATGTTTTCCTTCCTTCTGCAAAATTATGCCCATTATCCCATACGAGATCTATAAATGCTATCTCTTTTCAACGTCATTGGTAAGTGTTTTCAGAAACAAAATACCTCTGCCTAATAGAAAAAAGAAACCTCACTCCAAGTAACTTGCATTCCTTAAGAATTTCTGATCAAAAATTGCACCCTATCTGTGAAGGGTTGTGGGTCTCAGCTACGTGATTTAAAAATCCAGACAAATTATCTTTTCTGAAAGTAACAATTCATGGAGATGAAACTTCGTTCTGATTCTCCTCTTAGTCTAACACTACACTGCTACAAGACCACGGATTTCATAAGATTTATTCCTGAGTGGGTGCAAGAAAAGCATCTGCCTTCCATATGGAATTTCTTCATTCTTAATCATCTAACCACCTAAAAGCTAGGATGAACAATATTTTATTTACTGTTCTTGCTTTGCTTAAGAATGTCACACTGACTCCTCATCTTTCAGCAGCCAGATGAGAATGTCCTGTTGTCAAATCTGATACATTCACAGGTTACTTTTAGAACATTTTGCCTATTTTTTCCACCACTTAAAAATCCAGTTTTGAAACATCATGAAGCTTGACAAAAGCAGGTTATCTCCTACATTCTACATGTTTCCAAAGATAATGACATATTCTTTTAAAGCTCAAAATTTATCTCCAGTTCTTCTAAAATGTTTCTAAAAAGGGCCTTGATGACTTTACTGAAGGCTTTGGAATCCAGCTGGCTGATTTGTCTAGCTGACCAGCTCTGGTTGTTAATTTAGGGGAAAGGAAGACAAAAAGGCAGTTCATGTAGACAGAACTGTGGTACTGGTGCCTGCCCAACTACTTTTTGTGGCTTTTTTGTTGGAAGTGACCCCTGAAAACCCCTTTTACATTTAAATTTTAAAAATACATCTGTTAAAAAGAAACTACAGAAATGTTTAACATTGGGGTGGAAAAGGGAAAGGAACACTTTAAAGTCTAACTTAGTTCTATGTCTCTGCTTTTTCAGCTGCGGAATAAATGGAAATAAGATATTTCCTCAAGGAAACAAAAGCTATAAATCTAAGGCAAATGATCAGAGTCCTCTGTTATTTTCCTGTTATGTCTCTGGAGTCTTCCCAAGAGTAGACAAATCACTCACTGTTATATTCTGAATTCTATTTTCAAAGCCATTTAGCTACTTTCACATCTAATTTTTACATGTCTACACTGACACTTCAATAAAAGTGTTTATGTGCATTTTGTGTATAAAATGTGACTAAGTTATCACACAGAAACCCATAAAGACCGCTTACCATTTCTTGTGGAGTTTGTTCTGGTGATCAAGGTGAACTAGAAAAGAAAACAGGAGCTTTATAATTCATAAAAATATATGTATTAAGATGGTCACAAGCACTGAACAGATTTTTGTTAAACTTGAGTACTACTGCCTACAGCTATTAAATATCCCTCCTCTGTTGTGGCTAGTTGAAATCTCTTATTTATAGTTTTTGATTAGCATCAGTAGAAGCCCCATTCCTTAAAATTCTGCACTACAATAAGGTTAAAAGGGAGCCTTCTACACAATGCAGCCTAAAATACTGGGACTGTATTAGCACAAAACTAGGCTTTTTCAAAATGCATACAAATATAGTACATATGCCAGTTGTGTTCTGCCTCGTATTTAACAACACTGATTAAACAGCAACATTTTGCCCCTTAAGACAAGCTGTATTGTGTGAAAGGAGAATGGGGATGGGCCATGTTCAAAGAAAATGCAAGTCATGCAGCTACCACAAAGTCAACTTATTATCCTTTGCAGAGCCCACACCAAGCTCAAACCCACATAAACCCTTGGTCACACCAACCTATCTACAAGAAGCCCTATGTACAAGAGCAGTCACATTGCAATCAATGGGAGAACTCATGCGAGTGAAGGACTGCAGGATCAGGCACTAGGCAACCGATGTGTGCGAGTTCATTGTATTCTCTCCTCTCTGCTCGGAGAAAGAAGAAAACCCAGTGCTGAGGTCACTGTAGAACACTGCAGTGACTTGTAACACTCAAAACGCACACATACATAAAAGACTCCTGGGCTATCTCTCTTTGTTAATTTTAAACATCTCATTTCTCACACTAGCCCTCTTCAGAACTTTCATCTGCACTCTCATGACGTAAACATGTATTTTTTGCCCCTTTCCCATGTATCTGGATATCGTCTAGGTTGCCACAATAGGTTTTTAAGTACGAGAAAAAGACAACTCCATGGTAGCTGATTCTTCCATTTTCCACTTCAGGAAAAGTATGTATATTTCATTTGCACGTTTCACTCTAATTCCTACATGACAAGACTCTTTGAACTAGCTTCAGCATAAATAGAAATCAGGTTCAGAGCTTGAAGTAAATACACTTTTAAAAGTAGTAAGTGCTGAAGTCTGATACTTTATTCCAACTATATTTGTTTACCAAATATGAAAAACCTGTTTTACCAAATGCAGAAACTTTAATTACTTTCATAAATTATTTATAAAACATTAGACTACAAATATAAAACAGAGCATAACAATATTGCAAGGTGCAACACTAAATTAAAGAGTTTTATTTTCAGCTGAATTACTATTCCAAAGCAAACTACATAAAATATGAAACATTACAAGAAGCAGAAAATAAATGTGATAACTCTACTTCTATAATTTATGCTTTTAAAAAAACCATGGAAGCAACTGAACATATGAAACTCATCAACAAATGTAGAATTTAAAATAAGGAAGAGATTTTTTTGCCTATGCTGACCATTAATGATGGAAAAGTTATTTTTTTTAATAAATGTAATTAGTTCCTTTTTTCAGTTTTAAAATATTTCCCCACTGCTAATTAAATATGGATGAACCCCCTTTCATGAAAACATGCCTGTCTCCTTCTCACCTTGAGGCAAAGAAGCATTAGTGAAAATATATAAATTTGATCAAAGCAATGACAGTACTTAATTCCACTGGAGTCAAGAGAAGTCGAGACAATGTCACATGGTGAGACACAGCCACAAAATATTGTTTTTTTATAACTTGGTAATGTAATTCATACTCTGGGAGCAAAGCCCTCTAGCGGTGTGTGGACATAATACTGCCACATGGCTGCCGTACTGGATGTGACACGTACAGCTCAGAAAGACCTGCCACTGCAGGATCAAGGAGGGTTTGCCTTTATTCAGAACACCGATGAGCACAAGATTAATTAACCTGTTGCATGATATTAAGGTAAAAATATGAGATGTTACTGAAGGAAGATGATATTTCAATAAATTCAGCAGATTTCAACAAAAAAAATTACATAAAGCTTTTCTGAAAAAGCAAACTATGTTTAAATCAGAAATGCCCAAAATGACAGCTGACCACACCCTTTGCCTACTGCTGCTTTTGTCCGTGCTCCTTCAGTCTGTGAGAAGTGCCTTCTTCAGCTAGGCCAGAGGTGTCCCTAACTTAGTGTCCAGTTTCTGGCAATGGGTAGTAGGAGCTCCTCAGTAAAATATAACACCAGAGTATGCATACAGCAATTACTTTTCTAGGTACGTTTCTCCTCATTTCAGCAAGTGCCAGTTCAGATACTTTTTTCAGCTCCAAACTGGTTTTGGCATTTAAAGCCAGAATATGTAATTTCTCTGAATCCATGAATACTAAGTGCTTCCACGACAACCCAGGGTAATAAGTTTCATAATTTAAGGTGTTAAACATCAATTTGTGCTATGTATTTTGAACCCACTCTACTATATACTCTTTTAAAAAATATCTGAAGAGTTCAGTAAGAAAAGCATGACATGTAACAACATCAAGAGCGTACATCTTCCCCCAAACTTCTATTTCATTTTATACTTCTAATGCTTACTCTTGGTGCAGAATTACCACCAGAAGAGGGAGTGTCTGAAAAGTGTTTTGACACTCTGTGCTTCAGATTAATATTGTGCATTGCTGGTGTATGACGTTAACTTTAATACCAAAGCGCCCTAGTTACAGTCATGCAGAAATTTAAACCTGCGATTGCTGAGACAGTTGGCAGTACAAGTATTTCCCTTAAAAAGAAGAAAGGGTAAAAATTGCCCACGCTAAACACTGCATTGTTTGTGAATGGCTGTAAATACTAGACCTGTCTGGCACTTAGGGTAGTTATGGCTGCTCATCAACCCAACAGGAAAGTCAGTTGGGCTATGAAGACATACCTATCACTATGATGTCTTCAAACCAATGTCCTTACACCAAGAGCAGTAATTCCTGTGAATGGAACGGAAGCAAATTACACATAAGACAAAATTGTGTTCATTGCAGGGACAATCCACATTTAACCACTAGACCTGCAACAAAAGCATGCAGATTCAACTTTAGTGTATGTATTCTGGCTCTTTTGACTTCAGCAGAGCCTGAGACAGTGTAATCCTCTGCTGCTTCCAAAAAGAGGGTCTGTCTTCTCTGAGATCTAGGTCACAAACCCAAAAGCCATGTGGGCCAAAAATCAGAGGTCAAAAGTGAAGTGCTAAAAGATGTACAACTACTAGTTGCCCCAGTTAGCTTACGCTTCATATACAGCCTGTCTGTTTAGCTATGAATGAGGAAGAGGATGAAGCTTTTAGACCATTGCTTTTAAAAGCAAAATTCATTTCCTGGTCTCACAGATGCCGTGGCCAGACTCTGGTCCATGACTTCAAGGATCACGAAACCGGCAAGCAGCTCTCGCCTCTGCCAACCAGTGCAAACAACTGAATCTAAGGGCTGGCAGGGAAACAAGCCCTTATCCCTAGGCTCCCCCGGGTCCCAACCACCAGCACGGGGAAGACCCCTCTCGCCCGAGCTCCCCCACCCCCGCCTCAGGCCGGAGGCCGACATTTTGCTGAGAAAAGGAAAGAAGAAGCTCCGAGCCCGTACAGCTTATTTGCGTGCCACAAACACCACCTCTCCGCCCCGGAAAGCAAAATGCCCTCCCGCGCTGTTGGCCTTCCCGCTCACCCCACCGCTCGCCCCGGCTGCCCTTCCCTCAGCCCTCCCGCCGCGGCCCAGCGAGGGGCACCGCCGTCCTCGCACCCACCCGGGCGGCCTGCGGCTCCCGTCGGCAAGGGGAACCGGGGGAAGCCGCCTCCCGTGCTTACTCCCTCCGTTCCGGCGAGGCCGAGAGCAGCACGGCGCGGCCAGGAGAGCTTCCTCCCGCCGCTTCCGTCCGGCCCCTCCCCGGTCCCGCGGCGCCATCTTGTGGGGCTGAGGGGAGGCGCCGGCGGGGCCCTGGCGGGGTCCGGCTGTCCGAGGGCGGCCGTGGGCCCCCGGTGCGGCAGCCATCATCCTCGGGGAGGGGCGGCCCCCTGTCGCCTCCTGCCCCTCACAGGGCGAGCTCTTGCCGCCCCGTGCCCCCTCGGTACCTCCTCCAGCCCCACAACATCCACGGGAGGGACAAGTACTCCGCCAGCCGAATTGTTACTCAAAACCTGGGTGTGCTGTGGGGGGTGGCACTGTGATACTCTGATCATTATTTCTTTTGCCAATTAATTTCTAAACTTTCTGTTCAGGTTCTGTACCACTACCGAGCTAATACTCCACAGGACAGTGTGTGAGCAGCCATTCGGGGCCTGTCACAGCCGGGAGAGCAGGGATTGTTTTTTTCCCTTGTGTAGCATTTTATACCATCTATGTTAAATCTGCCTGCTATTATCCGGTGCTGTAATAGTCTGTGTTTCTTCATAGTCTGTAAAACCCTCAGCTTTACGGAATAGCACTGTGCCCTCACCAGACTGTGTCACCCCACCGTCTGTGCTGTTCTCCAGATGACTCCTGGATGGGCTGCGCAGCGCAAGCATGGCTCCCACCGTCAAAGCGAACAGTTGTTTCTCCTTTCTACTTCCCTTGCTTTGAATTAATACTTACAGTACAAGAAACTCATATTTCATTCCCATTTTTCAGCTCTCCTGGTGTGCTTACTGCCCTAGCTGCTTGCCTGCTGAAAATCCCAGCAGGCCATGTCGAGACAATTTCCCTTTGTTACTTGAATTAAAAAACTGCATTGTGATACATGATTTCACTTTTAAAAATACACGTTGAGTCTCCTTTGTACAGCAAATTTCTACATTTATTTCCCATATAGTTACTAGAGTTATTCTTTGAAATAATTTCAAATAATTTACCTGGCATGGGTATCAGATTTAATAGTTCATAACATTTTCAGCTGATTTGAGGAGACTGTGTTACTAGTATCATCAGGTTAGCTACCTTGTACTCTTGTACTGAGAACTTCAACTGATGCAGTTGTTGTTACTTCAGTTCAAGGATAGTTCAGGATTAATTCAGTTTTGTGTTCCTTCCAGAACTCTTGGGGAAATACTCTCTGGCCCTGCAGATCTGCTCTTGCTCAATTTCTCTGTTTGGTCACCTGCTCTACGAACACTTCAGATGAGAAGATCCTCTAGTGTACCTCTCAACATGCTAGTGTAAGAGCTTCTATGATGAATACAGATGCAAAAAAAACCCAAAACCAACCACCAAAAACCTAAACCCCAAACAGACCAACCATTACTTACTAGCCAAGTCTTTTGAATGTTCAAATCAGAACAGGCAGCAATAGAGCACAATAAGTCAAGGTGTGAATCAATCCCTTTTTTATTGCTGTTATATCATTTACCAGCCATATTTTTCCTTTCCAAGATAATTCTGATTCTGTTTATGGCTCCCGCAACCACAACAATGGACCAGTTCACATACCTATCACTTTGAATTGTCTAATCAATGATACTTACAGTGGATAGATCTAAAACGATTTGTATGTATGCATTGAATTTTATCACCTTTATCACCATGCACTGCATGACAGTGCAGTTGCTGGTCATCACATTGAGGTGTACATTTTTTCATCAGCGTCATTTGGATAAACACCTTTATATCTGGTCTCTTCAGATAATTAAATTACAGACAAAATTGGACATGGCTTTATTTGCTATCATCAGTATAAAATCTCAAATTCAAAGAAGCATACGCTGCTTTGCTGCAGCAGTTTACTGCTTTAGCACAAATATGGGAGGATTGCCAGAGGAGGTAGTCTAGCAATGATGACCCTGCAGTAAAACACACAAGAGTTTAATTATAAGAAGTAAATATACTGGACATTCTCAGTACGTTAAGAGCAGTAAATCACCCCTCTTAAAAGGCTAGCAACTTTTTCAGCATCTACGTATTCTTTTCCTCCAGCTGCTCTGTCACTGGTTTCCTATGGGAGTTAGGCATCTGTGTACAGCTGAGAAGTCTACATACTACAGTGGAATTTAACTGTGGTCCTGTTCAGCCCCTGCATCATGAGTGTTTTGTGATTTCCCTGTGTGTGGCCAAGAAATTTGTAGACAGGAAAGGTGTATTATGCAATTGCCAGCCTGCTTTTTCTCATGAGCGCCCAGTGCACTCAAAGGCTCTTCCAGCTTTTCTTGCTCCTTTCTGACCTGTGTATTTGTATAGACAGATCTGGGTTGCTTTTTGCTCACACATTGGTGCCTGCTTTTACATATGGCAAACTGATGGCTGAAAGTTGTGGACAGCAGAACATCTAGATTAACTTGGAGAGTCAGTAGGTTAAAAAAAGGAGTTAGGCAAATTATATGAGGAATATCTATTATTCATCAAGGTACAGTTCTGGGTTAGGAAGTCCCAGTGCACTAAGAGGTGCTGTATGCTTGCCCTCTTCGTTCCTGAGGTCTCCTTCATTGGCCACTCTCACACACAGTGTGATGGACTGGATGGACCTTCAGCTGGACTCAGTGAAGTGATTCTTGTGTTACACACATATTAAAACGAAGGTGTGCATTACTGCTGAACTGCTGTGCTCTGCATGGGAGAAAGGCAACAAGGCAAACTGCACAAAGATATGGCATGTGTGTTGGTTTTATTAAGGTTATCAGTCTTAAGCAAAGACTTCAAGCAACGCATTGCTGATGCTGCTATATAGATTTTGAAAATGAGATTGTGCTGTTCTGAGTTTTGTAATATTTCAGTTTAAAATATTACTTTTTTGGGTAGTGTTACTTCTTATGAAATGTACATTCTCTTAGTTCACTGCTTCCTACTTATTCCCTTCTACCTGCCTTACTTACGCCTATTTTTGATTGCACGGTTATTGTCTGTGTGGAAGCACATAAAAGGTTACCTACCATATGGGATCTACATAAATATCACGTAAATAAACCTCTGATTGTATGCATTTTGTGAGCAGTGAGATCACTAATATCTGCCTGCTGAAGACTGATTTCTTTCTTCATGTTTTACCTAATCACTTTCACTAGATTGCTTCTGAATCTTTCACTTCACAAAATATCTGCTGCAAGAGCTGTGTTTTCCTTGGAAGCCCATATAGATCTTTCACATATTTAAAGTCTACCTTTTATCAGAGGAGGAGGAGCAGCTTGGCAGAAAGGTTTGCTTTTAAAGGCAACCCCCTTACATGGCCCCTCACAGAACCCAACAGTGGAGAAGGTCTCATGTTAATTCTTGATTTGTAGATCCTTTTCTTCTACACCTGTGAAACATGAAAAATGTAAAGCGGGTCTAGAATGAAGTGAATACCCCTGCCATTTCTTTCCCAAAGCTAATGCTGGTGAGGAAGGGGTGGCTCCTATTGATTCCGATGTGAGATCTTCCCTACCAGGTTTGGGGAAGAAGCATCACAGAGGAGGTTTGGTTTTATCGATCACTTTTATCAATGGTGTCCCGTAATGCAGCACATCCCTCTTAAACTGCTTCCTCCCACGACTGTGTTCCTTGCAGCTTTCAGTATTGCTGTAACGGTTGAACATTAGTCTTGAACAAGGCTGAAAATAAGGATGGTGTTACCTGGCAAGAAAAAGAAATGTTAGATTAAAACAGGTATTAGAGTAGGGAAATTTCCTCATAAGAAACAGTATTTGTAGTTTCAAGTCTAGACATCTTAGCATTTGTCAGCTACTCAGATTCATTAATTAGTCAATTAATTTAATTAACTTATGCTTTAAGAAGCAAGGAGTGTAATGACGAGGTTTGTAAAAAAATTGAGAAAATGTAAATCTGCCACACACTTTACTGCTTACATAAGCTGAAAAGAGCCGTCTGGTCATCAGATATGCAAAGGTGTTAGTTTCCAGCACAGGGGGGCGATGATGGGAAGTTGGAAATTAGGCAGTAACCTCTTTTTCTTGTATCACTGTTCAAGAAGTATACATCTGTCACACCCAAATGGGTGGTTCTGTTAAACTTGTGCAAATTTGTATGTGGGCCATTATTTTGCAAAGGCTGTGTTATTGTAGTGTTGCTCTATTGAGTTAAGCATAATCCAAAATAGATCCCCTTTAGAATTGTAGACTAATTATTGACTGGCCAAAGCGTTGAAATTATTGACTCTGCTTATCCTTTGGTAAGACAAAATCACATTTAATGTTACATTATTTGTAGCAGATTTTCTACCACGATACAAATTCTATTTTTGGATTAAAACTAATCCTTCTTAGGTCTAGCTCTTGTATAATCTGAATCTACAGTTCATAAAATTCATAGGAAAAGATTGAAACCCCCTTCTGAGGTGGGGGTGTGTTTGTGTGCAGGAAACTACATGTGAAACTTGTCATACTTAACTCTAGCTTTCCGAGAAGGGAAAGGGACAGGCTACCAGAGACAGAGTTCGGGGAGAAGTAGAAACATCTTAAAGACAATTTTACTGCCAAAGAAAATATGAAGTGGAGCTGGACTTCTGGACCAAACGTCATCACTCTTATCCAAAGTTAGATGTAGTTAATACCTCTCTTCTGGGGTACGTGTGGCCTCAGTGTGAGTGAATACAAGTTAATGAATTAAAGATCAGCAGGACCTCTGAACACTTTCCCTGCTGGATAAGGGGGTAGTATTCCTTTTGCTGACTTTCCGTGCTTACTTACAGTGTGATAGTTTTCCGTACACCTGAGCTAGTCACTCTCCAGATCCCATTATAGCCACAGGCAAAGCACAGTAATGCTTTTCGGGTGCTGTTCATCTGATGTGTGCTGGTTATCTACTTTGGGGTGAAATGAATCACGCCCCAGCAGTGCTTGTTTCTTCCACTGACTTTTAAGGAAGCCTGAGGCAATTCTTACAAGGGGCCCTTATTGCAAGTGTGTATGTTTAGCCAGATAAATCCCATCGAGAAAAACTATAAATGCAAAAAGTTGATAAAGGAAAACGTGGCAACGCTAGTTATAAAAGCTAAAAGCCCACCTAAGCCAATAGATGGCAGCGTTGTAAACGGCAACGCACAACCCTCTGCCTCAAACAGCGGTGCTAGGGAGTCCAGGCTGGTTGATCTAGAGGAGTAAAATATCTGCCAAATAGCCCTGACTCTGGCTTGCTAAAATATGCTGTCTTCTCTTAGCTTTCAGGTGACACAAAGTCTTCCTTTTTCATGAAAGCTAGCAAAGGAACCTTGTGCTATCCAGATTTCCAGAGTCTGAAAAGCAAAAAAGAACTGACCACTCAGCTAATTCTTAAATTTCCATTTCTGGAGGCTTAACACTGGAACATTTGGCACAGCATCTTATGATGATTTAGATCAGAATTTAACGTGGTAATTTTATGCAGTATATGCACATGATAAAACATTATAATGGTACATTTTCATCTCACCTTTGAATTTTATTCTGTTGATCTTTAGTCATTGGATTTATTTAATATATCTTTGTTAATTTTGGCATTGTTATACGGCAACAACCTGTAAAGTTTATAATTAGGAGACACAGATGATATCGTGCTGTTTCTCATACAGAAAAAAATGGAATTGTTTCACATTCATCATCAGTTATTTTTAATTCAGAAAACTCATTAATGATGTCAGAAGTGCTTTAAATGCTTGCAGTCAGCAGGTAAGGTGGGAAGAGGCCACAGCAGGAATGAAGACTGTGAAGTCATCAGAGGTGTGGGGCCAAGTTTTGATTGCTTTGCCCAAGAAGAGACTCAGTGCCTTGTTCGGATCAGGGAAGAGTTGTGTGGCCAAACAGCTGACCACAGGAGCACGGGAGGGGACCGGGGCTCATGGTGAATCCTGTGCTTGTTCTGTCTAGGCTGAATAGCTTTCACCCCATCAACAATTCTCCTGGGTAAGTGCTAGTGTGTACAAAGTAAGTGTCTTTTTGATAAAAGCTCCTCACACCTGAATGTGGCCCCAAGAAGGTGTGTTGAATCAAAACGGCATGTGAATCAAAACTGCGTGTGTACCTGGCTTCATTATTCCCCTTTCTCTTCGGCTTTTTCTAACACTACAAAGCCTCAAGAGATTCCCAAATGCATATGGGGTGCACACATAGCTATACTGAAATAAACCCCCTAATGATTAGAATTTAGTCCACAAAACTCATGATATCTGAGTTAACACCCCAAACTAATATTTAATCCACTCAGTGTATGTTAGTATTTTAAGACTTTGCAAATTATTTATAACTAGTGATGACTGAATAACATTCAGAATTTTAATACAGGGTTGGGGTTTTTTTGGTTTTTTTTTTTGTTTGTTTGTTTGTTTTCCCTGCTTTAACAAACTTGGTGTATGAAGGATACAGTTGGCTTCCAAAAAAAATTTTTAGGTTTCTATTGTTTTCATTTGTACACTGAATTTCTTCATTGGTCTTTGAAATATCATGGGCTGCCTAAGAGGTATGGGTACACAGATTCCACCCAGGTTAATAGGCATCTGTGTGTCAAAAAAGTTTGTGCAAATCCTGTGGCTTGGGATCAAGTTTGTTCATTATTTTGCACACGTTGACTTCCGCATAACCTTAAAAATCAGCCTTCGATTGACCAGAGGTTAGTCACAGAAGTGCTGAATAACATGTTGAATTCAGTTGAAATCACTCAGCTACGAACTTTGTCAGGTCTTGTAGCTGTTTGATTTATTAGCATTGCCCTCCATCATCTTTCTTCTTTCTTCCTTTGTTCTGTTATTTTTTGTACCTACTTCTTGTGCCCACAGCTATTAATGCCATCTGCTTGTTTGTGAACCACAGCTAGCTCTTGCTTTGGATTGTTATTTCAGAATGCCTCTGATGGTGTTTCTATGACCTTTTTGAATTTCCACAATTGTAAATGGCTGTGCTCAGTATAGCAGGTGATAATAATTGTACACAGAGCTGCACCTAGGTCCTGAGACAGACCACAGCATGCTGACCCATCTTCTTGCTACAAGAGGGCTTTGAGGAGGCAAAAGGCTTTCTCTGTGTTATCTATATCCTCTGCTATAAAAGGCTTTAGTCACAGATGCTTTGAACTGAGACTAGAAGTGCACTGAGAAGCAGTGCAGAATATAGATTAGGTGTGTACTCATGTTGACCTGCCCCAAATAAGGGGAGGCTGCCTGAGCTTGCAAATGCATTGCTCAGTCTCTGTAGGACTGAGGAGGACAAGATGCCTCTTATGTGGCTCCAAGAGCTGCAGAAAGTTCTGGACACAGGGACAGGAGAGGGCAATGGCTCTTGAGCTAGGTGCACAGGTGAACTGCAAACCAGCAAAGTCAGTCTCAGCAGCTTCTTCTAAAAACCAAGGATTTAGCTGACCCATCAGCTGTGGGGCCAGCACAATGCTGAGAGGTACGGCTTTGATGGAAGAGCCGCATCTGAACTGCTCATAAGTCCCCTGTAGTCCAGCAGTTACGTGTGGCTCTCTAGTATCAGGGTTCCTGAGGTTTTCTGTGGTAGTTCCTTAGGGGTCAAATTAGATCTGTGAAACATGAAACTAACTTGGGAGTTGACTAATAGGAAGGATAGGGAAAAAAAGAGGTAGGAGAGGACATAAGCACGTGACTTTTAGGTGCTTAACTCACAAGGTGGGATCCAAAGCTGAAAGCCATGTCTGAGGTTTTCTGCTCAACCTAGAGAGAGAATTGAATACCCCAGAAAGTTACCTGAAAAACCTTTGTGGTGGTACCTGTATTTATTCTACCAACTTAAAGCTTCCAGCTGAAGTGCTTGTACTTCCTTTATAGTCAGTGAAGACCTGTGTCTCCAGGAGACGTCTGAGCTAAGCTCTCTGGAAATGGCTGATTCCGTTAACCTTAGACTAAGCCTAGATACAAGCGTAGGTACTTCTGCTATGTATTCAAAAGTAGGTGAGGAGAAGGTGGAGAAACCATAGTGTGGAGACATCTTTACCTGCAGCTGTTCTCTCAAAAACCAACACATGTCTCTCCCTTTCAGGTGGCAATGAAAAGTCATGATGAATATGCCCCTTCTGATTATAGAATAGCTTACTAAGTACATCACTTATAGAAAATGAGACATCTGCGTTTAATTCCCTTCTAATCCTCAGAGGCTTAATACTTACCCCCAGGAGAACAAACAAACCACTTACCTCTCATTGACCTTGAAAGCCCGACTCCTGTTTATAGGCCAGCATCAGCATTTTGTTTTTTATTCCAGCTTTTGTATGTATCCACAGGCATTATTTGGCAAGCCTACAGAATTGTAGTCCTTGCCAGAGATACTGCAATGCTCCAGACACAAATATTTTGGCCAAATTAGAGGAAAAAAAAACCAGACAGGCAAAGTGACTTCAGATTTATGGGAATAAATGTTTGTTGCAATAGGAATGAATAATCATGAAAAAAAAGTTAGGTAGTTTCATAAGTTTTGAATATTTTGAACATGATCGGTTTGTTTTATTTGTCTAATCATGAATTTGACCCAGTGTTGTTGTATAATTACCTCCATTCTGTTATTTCAGTGAGAATGCTTTCCTGGGTTGGAGTTTTCATAGAAACATTTGCCATTGCTCTTAGTGTAGTTCTTGTGCAGAAGCACCTGGGAACCCATCACAGTGGGGACTCCCTAAGCATGGGGGCATAAGGGAAACAACTTTCCTCAAGAAGGTTTGTGTGAAGACTGAGGGAGGTGAGTCATGTCATCCTTGCCTTCAGTATATTCTCAGCTCTAGCTCATGGGATCTGACTGTTGGTGATCTATGGGAAGTAGATTTCTGCTTCTGGGCAGGAGAGGTGAAATCTGAGTCTTGGAAATGTCGGACAGAAGCATGTGGTTATACATTGTATGGTAAATGCACAGCAAGGCCTCTGCTGTTGAGAAAGTCCAGATCCGCTGTTTGTGGGGGTACAGCTGATTTGCTTCTGTATAGGAAAACCAAGGCAGCTTGGACATATGAGATTTGTTCTACAGCAAATATGCTAGCTCTCTATCAGCCTTGTCTAGTTCTATAGTTGGCTGAGCAGGTGCTGTTGAGTTGGGCTATGCATAGGCAACAAAATCTTGGGAGCCTCCTCACATACAGCAGTACAGAATCTCCGGACAAATAGACATATCCCTCAGATTTCCTGCACTGAAGATTCCCAAAACAGAAAAAAGGCCTTGTCCAGAAGAGCCTAGCTTCATGCAAGCCCAAAGGAATGGCCTGCCTTCACCAGGTAGCTACTGATGGTTTGGGAGACACAAATTCCCACTGAGCATCAAATCCTGAAGGGTTCACTTCATTATCTGTCCTCAGTTCTGGTTCAAACTGAATAACAGTTGAATGAAAACCTCAGGATATGGCAAACATTGATACAGGGTAGTGTTGGAAACTCAAAAATCTTTTTGGTAAATGTAAATAAAACATCTTTGTACAGAACTAGTTTTGTAACATTGAAAGCAAGCATATTTTCCTTTGAGAATTCGATAATTACTGCTTCCGGGTCTCATTATCTGGGCTGCATTTGACGGAGACATTCTGGCTTGAAGTTCCAGCTAAATTCTGAAATTCCTGAAGGATGCAAAGATGTGAATTTTGAACCAAGCTGTTTAAAGAAGCTGGGTACATGCCACGCTGCTGGGTCGGCTTCTGTTGATCCTGTGTGCTTTTAAGCTTTCTGCCACTTGAATAATTCTGGTATTGTGTCCCTGGTCTTTTCAATAAACATCTTATGTGGAGGCTGGGCATCTTTCTAAAAAACAGAGCTTTAATGCCTAGAAGTGTGAAGCAGCCAGGAACAAATGTGATCCCTTGGTGTCCGTCGCATGCAATGGCTCACTCTTTCTCAGAGCTCTGATTGTGTGAGGATGCCGTTTTGGTAAGCGTTCCAGAAAAATGATAATTCTTTACTTTACCTTGCACAAGAAATCAGAACCAGAGTGTCTTCACATATACCTGTCCTCCAGTTTTCTCCTTGCTCTGGAACTTTTCTTGGTCTTGGGGTGCCCAGAATCCTCCTCCTGCAGCAATAATACATCCTCTCCTTACAGGCTCTCTGCTCTGGCATTCTGCCTCCTCTCCAGGACTCAGCTTCTGCTTCTCTCCTTAGACTGAAGTACTCTGTGTCAAATAAACCTTTTCTCAGCCTTCTTAGATGATCCAGGTCCCCACTAGATAATATCCTGCTTGTTTATTTCTCTCCTGAAATTTAGGTTTAGGAAAGCATCTGGCCAGTGTGATAATGGACATTTTGTCCCATGAAATTTCCATGTGAACAGAGGATGACAAAAATTTAATGACTAGAAGAGTTCAGCTTGTCTGTGGACTGCATCCTGACTCCTTCATTTCTGGGGGTAGCCTGGAGATGGGGAGAGAGCCTGAACTGGGCTGGATGAATTGCTCTGGGAGCTCACAGCCTCTTCCCTGCCATTCTCCCTCCTGAAGACTCAGTGGGCTTTTTCATCCTGTGACTGGGGATGACGTGTTTATTGCAGCTGACACACTCAGGACCTTCTTGCTGTGGTCTGAGATGTGCTTGTAGAGTCACTTAGGAGACCTGATGCACGTGCACAGGCCCACTGCGTGGCCAGAAGTGATGTACGTGACCATGGTAGAGGAAGGACGTTGTTATGCTGCTAAAATGATGCGTGTGTGATTTAGTGGTGAATAGCTGCTGAATGTCTGTCTCCATAACACATTATGTGACACATGCTGGCAGAAAGGTGGCATCACTGCTCAGCTGTTAGCCCTGAATCACCATCCTTGGGAATTTCAGTACAACATAATAAGGAGATAAAACAACCAATAGAGAGGGAAGACGAGCTCTGTATACGAAGTGAAATTGCAGTCTTCACAAATTAAACACAGGGAATTTGTAATATCAAGCTGTTTTTAAATGGTACATACAGAGTTTCCACAAATCATTGCATAACCATTTACAGCCAGTCACACTGAAGGAATAGACACAAGCTTTGAAAGTCCTGCTTCTTGTACCCCTGAAGAAGATGAGCATTTAGTTTGTTACTGCCATCATCCTTCATACAATTTTAGTGAAGAGCTCAGCGAAGGACTAATGACCTGACTATATCAATCATACCAGAATGGATTGGGCCAGCATTCCATAACGACCCTAGAAAGACAGTAAAATGCATACAAGGCATGGACTGCCTTTGCAAATATTCAGTGATAAATTGAGGTGGCATTCATTCCCAAATAAGTAATTATGAATTGTTCATCCATTCTCTGTTAATTTAAATGTTCTTTGTGAGTTTTATCTTCCCAGTTCGGTATCCTGTGGTTTACAACTGAGGCATCTCTCCGTTAAAAGAGAGCTTGCTATTTCCAGAGAGACTGCTATGGAATGAATAATGAAGTACTTTTTATTAAATGACTTTAAAAATCCAAATATCTCTACCAGTATTTCACGGAGGGTTTATCTTACAAGGGGATGCACATGGGGCTGAACCAGTGTGACAAGAAATCTTCCGCAGTGGAGATAATAATCTGCTTCTACAAAATGAGAGAAATGCTGGTGTGATAAATAATACTCACTTTCAAAAGCAAATGCAATATTGTTGGGTTTCCCAGGCTTGTGTATACACACAATATTACCAGACAAGCCAGCTGTTGCTTCACTTCTGTTATTTCTTATTATACTTTTTGTATGTTGTACCCAGAGACACTGGACAATACACGATACAGGCACCAGATATGCAGACCAACTAATCTGCTAGCATAGAAATGAATATCAATGCCATCCGATTGTGGGAAAGGAGACAGAGATCGTTATTTGTATTGTAAGTAGTTGGAAGGTGTTCAAATGCTGCTGTAATGGATACAATAAGACATAAGTGGATAGACCCAGAGGTGGTTCCAGAGATTTATTCCTGAGAACATAATTCCACTCTTACACATCAGTATTCTGTGATTCATTTAACAACAACAAAAAACCCCAGCTTGTGCATTTGCATTGTTGTTTTACAGGTTTATGAGGGCACTGTAAAACTCCTTAGTTGAAATTTTTGTTATATTTAGAATCCTATTCCTAGGAAGTAACAATTAATTTATGAGAATACAAACACTGAAAATCCTTCTCAGAATCCTTCTGGCTGGTTTTGCTTGTACAGAATTACCAAGGCTTATTATATTACTACTGGTTTAATGGACCAGATGAAAGCCAGGTCCTTTCCAACCTGGGCTGTTCTGTGATTCTGTGATTTGTATTAGGTTTTCAGAAGATATTTTCATGAACTAATGCAACCATCTTTCTAGTTTTTATCCTTTTTCAGAACAGTTATGACCTGTTGTTACTGTGAACAATAAGGAGGCCAAGCTGTCCTCTGCTAAGATCATGATAGTTTCGATACATTCTTTGCAGTACTGTGTTAGTCTTCAGGTAGCTATCAAAGGTAGCAAAGGTAGCCCACCTTTGCAGCCCCAGTTACTCTAAGCTTATGCCATTTACCTCAGTGGAAACACTTTCACTGGCTTGAGAAGGTGTATGAGTGAGCCAACGCTCAGGATTAAGCAGGAGACAGTAAGAGGAGAGGCATGTTTACTTGCAAGTGTGAGCATTAAGGGAGGAAAAGGCAGCAGTATGACAGCATATTTGTAGGGCAGCAGCAGGAGATGGCAACTGTTGGTGCATGTGGCACCAAGACCTACGCTGTGTGCCAAGGTCTGAGTTATTTGAGTACGGGGTGATCCTCAGAACAGTTCTATGACATGCAGTTGCTTGCTTGGACATAAATAATCTCTGATGGATCAGTCTAATGCCAGCCCTGTGGGTTGTTAACAGAGTACCGGCTGCACTACATACTTTGACTAAGTTTGTATCCAAGAGTTTCAGGGGTTGTGTAGCCTAAGGGTACCTCTGATCACTTTGTTAGCTAGAAGACAGACTGCCATTTTGACTCACTTCCATGCTATTGCCAAGGACACGTGCAGCTGCAGTGAAGATGGGGTAGTGACGGTCGTACAACACGCACTATGCTGAGCCATGATAATGCGCAGGGCTTCTACCTCTCCCTGGTCGTCAATCCAGCCTGGAGGTAGGCAGTCTTACTGCTTTCAAAGCACTTTTTGCTGCTTTCAAGGGGACCCTCACCATTGTTTCTGGAAACAGTGGGATGTGAAAGTGGCCAAGGGAAACTCATGTCTTGCTGTGTGAGGTTGTTCCGAGTGAGACAGTGCTTCTGCTAGAGCATCTCCTGTGGTCAGGAGCTGGTGTTCCCAAAGGTGAGTTTCAAAGGCAGAAGACTTCTAGGGTGCTGCTCCAGCATCCCCTTGGGTACGTTCTGCCCATTCTTCCCAGAGTTTTTATTGTGACATGCCTTTCTAGGTGCAAAGCATGTTATGTTATGTTAGCATACATATGTTATGTTAGCATACGGTAACATCATCACAGAATTCCTTAAACCTCAGAAAATATTGTTCAGGAATTCAGAGAAAGTAACCAATGAGTGTAATTGTGGTGTAGGAGCCAAAAGAAAAATAAAAAGTATGCAAGTCCCAGAAAATGCTGGTAAAACAAGAAAAAACTGCATGCAAAGCTTTCTATCATGAGGATCTAAGAAATGCATTTCTTCTCCTTTCATACATTTCCTCTCATTTTGCTCATTACTATTATCATTCCTCTAGAATTTACAGAAATCTGTAATATGCTATTTTTCATTTTGAAGTAGAGGGCTCTGTCTTTTTTTGGCATCTAAATGCTATTCAAAATTCATTGTGTTAGATTCTCTGGACATTGCTCGTAGAACATTACATTTTTCAAACTCTCAAGACACATAGGCTTCAAATTTTTCAGTTTAGACTTATCTGGGCTCATTTTATCTTCCTAGAGTAGATTTAACTGAGATCACAATGTCTTCATTATCTTGTAATGATTGTAATGATTATAGAAGTCTTTCCTTAGCACATTAATACAAGTTATAGTCTTTGACACATTTATAAGGGTTAACAACTAATGAGCTAGAGTTTTCACGTGCATACAACGGGGCTGCATTCCATCAACCTTCGTTAAACAAGAAAAATAGAAGGAGCACAATACTAGCTGTGCTGTGCTTGTGCACAGCCAGATTTTTTTCTCTTAATACTTTTTCTCTCTGCTGCTTCAGGAATTTTGATGACAGAGCTTGTAAGATCATAATATAAAGTATATTACATCGTAAAGCGTTTTAAAATCATTGTGAATACCACTTTCATTTAAAACGTTCCGGTCAGGTGAGAGTGGACAATGGCAGCAGTGCAAGGGCAAGGCAGGGGTGGTGAGGGGCAGCACGGGTGTAGGGTGGTAGTGGCAGGGGCACACAGTTCTGTTGGGGGATGTTGGTGTAGCTGGTGGGGCAACAGAAATGAAAGCAGGAAGGGATAAGCCCCAGTGATACCTGGAAAAAAGTGATTTTGGGGGTGATCTGGGTAGATTTGGAGGGAGCTGGCTAATGGGTGAGAAGATACTAAGGTCTTGGTGAGGCAAAGTGCTGGGAGCTCCTCCAGGAGGTTGCGGACCTGACTGGGATGCAGGTAGCTGGGATGGACAGGGCTGGCATGGCTTGGGCTGCAAGGATTTGTTTGGGAAAGAAAAGATAATAATTGCTACATTTAAGAGGGCTGGGAGAGAGCCTGTAATTCGGAGGGGCAGGAGTGTAGGGCTGAGTAAACGTAACCATATTTATAATGGAGGTGGAAGCAGGAGGGTAGACAAGCTAATGCAAGAAAAGAGGAGTGGGACCCTGATATAAATGTTAGATAACTTTGGAAATATAATTGTCAGCTACTTGATGCCATTGCTATAGCTGTAGAAATAATAGCATTCCAGTTTTCATGAGATCTTTTTGTGTTACACATTTTGACAACAACTGAACTTCTGCAGAGGTTTAATGTCTTTAAACTGGTTATCTCGCCACTGTCTCCATGTACTTTTCAAAATCTGACAATAACATCCAGTCCTTATGTAGGCTATTATAGGTCACAGGCAAAGCGTCCATCAAATCACATTGATAAGATAAAATTTTTGGCTCTGATGATAATTCACACAAATCATTGTATAATCCTGCAAAAGAATGGTCATAAAATATGCCAGCTGTTCACAGCTGTTTCCTTGACCATGAGCAACAGATCTTTCATAATCATGCTCCGTAACATAACAAATAAGCCAAACTGGAAACTACAAGAAATAATGACATCAGAGAAGAACAGCTGCAGAAAATTCTTTCTTTTCCAAAGCCTTATTACATTTAACCTGCTGTTCAAGTGCTTGAAAACTGTGTGATATATAGCTAATGTTTAAATACCCTCAGACTGAGCCTTTTCTAAGAAGTGCATCAGTGTGTGTTCCTATGTCAGCTTCAGGGACTTTTACAATCAGACAAAAACCCCAAGGTGATTCTGTGCCTAACTAGCTGGGGGAAAAGTTTCACAAAATATCTGTGGGAACAGCATCCAGTACGGGTAATGAGAAAAAGATATTTATGCAATTGTCATTTGATTTTCTCTATATTCTGCCTCCTGGTTTCTAAAGAGATATTACTGGGGCAGAATTGATAAAGTCTGGCTGTTTCAAAGCAAACAAACACTGGGAATTTCTCTCACAGAAGTTTTTTTTTTTCAAGTAAAGGCATTCAAGCTAAAATGGCGTGAATCCTTTTTGTGGACAAAAAACCCCACTGCAATTAGAATTTTTTAGATTATTGTGGTTCCTGGTAAGGACATACTGAGGTTTTTTTATATTTCAGTCAGGTATACTCAGGCACTGCAGCAAACACTTGCAAGATAATCTGCTCTGGAGCAGTAAGACAAAGCAGAAATCATCCCCATCAGAATATTGTGCAACACAGCCTGTTTTACTGGCATTACCTGTAGCAGTGGCTGCGGCTCATTTAGAAGTGCAAGTGGGAAGCTGAGCTGCATGAGATATCAAACGTTGGAAAACCTGGGTTATTTCCAAATGTTGCAGTGCAGAGTAATGGCTCTGACTATGCTGTGTCAAGATCTGGTTTCTAGTTTTGTTTATAATGGCTTATTATTTAAAAAAAAAAAATCTCCATTTGCTCCAGGTAAGCACATCATTGGTTCTGAAGAGCTCCAGTTTTCCACCCAAGCAGGCAATTTCCTTAATAAATATTTGATTTACTTTGGCAAACATCAGCATTTAAATGGCATTTCCTCTACATTTGTAAAAAGCACAGCAACTCAGGGCTTGTTTTTCTCCTGTGTCCCCTCCTGGACCTATCCTACTTTCTCCTCTGTTCTTGCCTTGCTTCTCTTAGTAATAGCTTCTAGCTCCTCAGAAAATCAGGCCTATTCCACAGATGTTTCTCTCTGCTTTTTAAAGAGGGAGGAGAGGCCATGGTCAGCAGAATTACATCATCCTCCTGAGCAAATTGTCTTTACTGTGAACTGTCCCATGCAGAGTGGAGGCACTTGAGAACAGAGACGCTAATGAAAACAGCATGGCTGAGTGGGACCATGGAAAACAGGCAAGATCAGGGTCTGGGAGGGAATAAGGTTTATTATTACACGGTGAATTTTAAACAGCCAAAGAAAGGCTTATTTAGCATAAGAAATATCAATAGAACAGTATTTATGAGGCAGGGTAACATATACCTGTTCAATTAGCACTCAACCGAAGGTCCTGGCTGCATGTGGAAGAGGAGTAGGTAGAGACGCTAAAACTTCAAAAATCAAAAAAGATCCTCTGAAGGCTGCAAAGCATAGTTTTTTGAAAGCCAAGGATTATTTTCTCCCCAGCTCTGCACGACAACTTTAAGAGTAGTATTAACCCTAATAAAATATTTCTCTAAATATGCAATTTGAGAATGTGAGGAGCTGTGTTTGCCCCCTGTGCATTTATTTTAATAGTGTTTAACTTCTCCTATGAGTACTGAGGTAAGTGATTCTCCTTCTTGGTGTTGAATTTGATTTTGTCTACTCCCTAAAGAGGGAGTTCAGATTTATCTTAATAACATTTTGACTTGAGGACTTCATATAGAGTCCAAAGTACTTTGTGTTCTCAAGAACTGATCTGAAATCTAAGTAAACCAAATGAAATAAAGATGTCCATGCAAATAATCTCGTGACACATTCAGCTAAGCTTTTTCTGGTTTTAATTTAATTTCTTGTAAAAGCTCTGACCATACCCACAGAACTCAGCAATTTGGGCACTGCAACAAATGCCAGTATCCCATACTCTCAAACAGTGGCTTCGGCAGAAATTCATCCTCTCCTGAACTCTCCCTTTGGGAGCAGAAATGAGGCTGGGTACAGCTCCTATGACTGGAGCAACAGAGATGGACCTTCTAGCTATATCTACACATCAATTAATTGAAACTGCCTGGGAGCGCTTCCTGGTGCTGTTACTGAATGACATGGGGAAACCTGCACCCCACTGCTGGACCATCCTCCTCCCTAATACAAGCTGCTCCATGCCAACTGCCTCTCCGTGCTAACTTTTGAAACATAACTGGAAATTTTGGGGCAGTGTTAGTTGAAATGGTTCTGAACTATACCAGGGAGCACTAACAATTTACTGGTGTAAAGAATGGAGCCTGGTAGTGTTGGGTCTGAAATGTGCCCTGGTGCTGTTTGATTTCCAAGTATAGGCATAGCCGTTCTGATTTTCAGCTATGTACCATTAAAAGCAACCATATGTTGGATTTATTTGGTTATGCTTTGCTTCTAAGCTCGGGAACTTTCTGCCCTGTTTCTTTCCCCATATACATGGCTCTTTCTCTTCTACACCCTAACCTCAGTACACTTGTTCTCTTTCTAATTTGATAACTTCCTTAGCGATTGTTGAAGTAAGAAAATCATCCTTCTACAACCCTTAAAGCATTGCCGTGACCCATGGATGGAGCTGTTCTCCTCCCTTCATTCACCAACAGTTACCTAGTTCTCAGTTTATGAGAATGCTGCAAAACTTGTATTTTCCTTTTCTTCTCTGGTGCTGGTAAAGGGGAGGCTGAAGGAGGCAGAGACAAGTCTTTTATTTATATTTTTTTATTGCTGATTAGACTCATCCAGCATGCAAGACAAGCTCCCTTTTAGGACTTTAAATAAATAATGGCACTCAATGGCCCAGCCCATCATCGTTAAACACACTTCTCATAGAGAGTCGTGAACTCCATACTGGCCTCATTAAAGCTGTGGGAATTCCATCAGTGGTTATGTTTCTGTGTAATGATTTAATTGAATTTTCTTATTGCTGGAGCTTGTCATTATGCCAGTGATTTTCATGCTGGCTCCCTAAACTTACAGAATTTTTGCTCAAGTCTAAATAATCCAAAATTGGTTTTATCAGTGTGTAGTCTGCTGGCATTTACAAGGCCTGAATGACCAAGCTCTTAATTGGAGGGCTGGGGAATTTTCTTATTTTTGTCTTTTTACTTAAAGACTTAATTTTCAACTCTGTTTTTTTTTTTTTTAATTCTTTCTTTTAAATGGAATACACAGTAGACTTTCGAACCTGTAACATAACCCCCAACATGTAAACAGAAGCTTGGACTCATTAGTATGTACTAGGTAAAGATGGATTTAATCTTGGGAAAAAAAAAAAAGCATGTGGCAAGGAACTGGGTGATACAGAAGTGTTAAGCTCTAATCTAACATTGTTCTGGGAAGGCACAAACCTATTCAAGACACAATAACTTCTACATTAACATGGGATTGTGGCTGAGAATTTAAATGCTGCAAAGCCAGAGGAATTCCCACAACAATCAGATTTCAGGCCCCTGTGGTATTGAAGATTAATTTTAGTCTGGGCAATGTTTTTTGTATGATAAACCCATTAAAAGCTTTGATGAGGAAAGGCAGCCATGAGGTGGAGGAATTGCAGGACTTGGTGGTGACTTGTGAGCAAGCAGAGATCACAGGCACAGGATACTGACACTGAGGTGTACGTATCTTGGCACAAAATATGTATCGATGAGGAGGTGATCCCCAATGGCAGGGCCGTGCATGCCTCAGCTAGGCATGGCTGAAGAGGCAAATAAGCAAGATCAAAATCTACAGCTAGAATACGGCCCACTGCGTTTTATGTCTTGGAGTACGAGCCATGCATTTCAACTGACTGTGAATAATGACCAGTTCTTCATCTTACCTCAGCTCAGCTATTGTGTACTGCTTTGGACAGCAGTGGAACTGTGCGAATGATGCAGAAATAAATAGTAAATGCCATCTTACATTTGTGACTTAATGTTCGAAGGTAGTGTTCTCTTTTTATGAGCTCTGTAATTTGAACTGTACAATTTTATAACTATAAGTGGTAGCCTTCTCTCTACAGTACACTTGCTAGTTTTTGAGGGTAAAACAGTTTGTGCTGCTACATAGGTGTGCAGCCATATTTTGTATCATCCAAAGTTTTCTTCATGACCTCTGGTTACTGTCCTTGATACAACAAGTTTTATCTATGGTGCATAGAAGACACTGAGTCCACAAATGATTATAGCTAGATTGGCTGGTTGTCTGTGCTTGACAACCAGGCATTTATGACATCTGGGCATTTGGGGTTTTTCTACTTGCTGATAAGTTTGAGGCCTAGCAGGTGGCATCCTGGGAGAGAAAATAACGTGTGGCCAAAATCCATAAAATCCCACAAAACACCTTCTGATACTGCTCCGGATGTTCTGATATTTTTGCTGTTAAAAAAAAAACCCCAGCTTCACAAGGGAAGGAAGTACTATTTCATGGGAAAATAGAAACACGAAGAAGACAAGTTCTAGAAAAGGTGCAGTGGAAAGACTTCTGGGCTGAATATAAGGAGTGACACAGGTCAGAGCATATAAGGTCACATTTTGCATACTGTTGCTCTTGAAGAAAAGGGCTGTGGGTCTCATAGTCTTCTTCTGACACACCGATGACAACCTGAAAAGTGTTTGAGACTTCATCAAATGGGCAAAATACTGCTAAAGCTGTCTTAATTTATTAATTTATTAATTATTAATTATTAATTATTAATTTCTTAATGTATTAATTTATTAGGTGGTAATCCATGTTCTGTAGTGGCTTGTGATGATATAAGCTCAGAGTATCCACTGATTCCAGTTAAATTGTTCAATATTTGCCTATACTATCAGAGTAAAATTCACCCTGATATTTTTACAGGCTATTATTTGGTGGACCAGCTTAGCTTTGATGTGACTTTCTGTACTTATGAATGGAATTTATTTGTACATTTTACAACTTTTTAATGTGCAATGCCTGTATGTTTCACTGATTTAGGCCAGCGATACTGTGAAAACCAAGTCACGAAATGAAACAATTCAGTTAGAAACTAGGGAGACAGGGCTGGAGGTACTGCAAGAGTTATGTTTGTTCTACATTCATGCTACATTTATTCATGCTTAAAAACAGAAGCAGAGGAAGTAGAGGTTCAGTTTAGCTGATTGCTTATTGCTTTACATCATTCCAGCTCTTGATGAGATTTTCACTGCAACACTATATTTTGTTGAACCTCTTTTCATCCCATTCTAGGATTAAAAGTTTTCTTGCAGTGGCAGGTGCTTTAAAGAATGCAGCCCAGAAAGACTGAAAAAACCTTTGAATTATAATTTTTCTGAATAAGATCTCAGTTTAGATATATTACTTATATGGAATATATAAATATTTATAATAAATGCAGGTTTTTGTAACATGTATGACATGATGTTTAATCTATATACTATAGATTATCTAAATATACAGCATATGTATAGTCATATTTTATGGTGTATGTATATATACACACATATATATCTTATAGCATATACGGAGACAAAGTTTCACTGTGTTGCCAGCAGTGCATCAGTTCTTAGTTTGCAGCTGGAGGCTGGAATATAGGCTACTTCACTTAACTAGCAAATTGCTCAGGGAGCTGTATCCGCTGTGATGACTCGGTATGTGAGATTGAGCAAAGACAAGCTATGCTAGATGCCCTCTAAGAAGGCAGCAAATAGCACATCCCTGGGAAAAGAGGGCAAGGGGCTGAGCTCCCTGCTGACCCTGTCTTGCTCAGGTCTTGTTCATCCCGAGTCGAGGCTCTTATCCCTGGGGCAGCATGAGAAGGGGCACCTCGGCGATGTGGTGCCTGCAGGAGTGGCTCGTCATTCTGAACTTGTGCAGACACAAACATTTCATGCAAAACTTTCGGAGGAGCACCTGCTGGGAGCCCTCCTTCTCCTCTCCTTTGGACAATTGTCTATTCAGCAATGTGCTAGCACTCCCAAGGAAACTCTGAGGATTATTTCTTCATTGTTAAGGGGCTTCCAGGCAGCAGGGGGAAGTTGGCATCTTCTTTAGTGCTTTGAATCATTCTTCAGGGCCCTTCTTTCAGACCTGGCTCTTTCCACAGGCTAAGTAGCCCTAAGCTGGGTACTCTGAATTATTTTATTATTGATGCCTGCTGTGGCCAGGCAACCAGTTTTGAGATGTTCAGCACTTGTGTTAGGCAACTAAAGTAGGCGGACTGAATAGATGCCATTGTGCCAGAGGACTGTGGGGAGAACAAGTGCCAAATTTTAGATTATATTCTACAAACAGAAAGCTTATTGCTGCTGTCTAGCTCAGCAAGCCAATTCAAAGCCAATCCCTTGAGCCAAAAGTGAACAGGCGCTACTTATTTCTAATTTTGAGTCCAAGCACAGAAAGCAAGTAATTTGTTTTGGACTTGGATTTGCAGATGGGAAAACCGACACATTGCATCTGGATGTTTACCTTACGTATTTGTAATTTTATTTATGAAAAGACATGGAATCTGAACAACCAGTTAGTGAATTGCTTGCAAAGCTTGCTTTAAACTCTATATGTATTTTATCTAAGTACCAAAGTATGGGTTTCAGCATGCTCCTTCTTCTGTTTTCATTGCTTTGATTTATTCTGTAAGAAGTTCTGTTTGCCTGTCCTGTAAAATAATGTATTTGGAAGTGTTTTTTGCATGCTTTCAGTATTAACCTATGCATGCCTGCAGGGCTGTGATCCTACTGGCGTCATGGAGACATGGTGGGTTGGCTCCTATGACTGGAGTGTTGGAATGGAAGGATACAGGCTCTTCAGTAAGGACAGGCAGAGGAGAGGAGGAGGTGGTGTCGCCCTTGTGGTGGGTTGACCCTGGCTGAAGGCCAGGTGCCCACCAAAGCCATTCTATACACTCCCCTCCTCAGCTGGACAGGGGAGAAAAAATATAACAAAAGGCTCATGGGTTGAGATAAGGACAGGGAGAGATCACCCAGCAGTTAGCATCACGGGCAAAACAGATTCAACTTGGGGAAATCAGCTTAATTTATTAACAATCAAATCAGAGTAGGGTAATGAGAAATAAAACCAAGTCTTAAAACACCTTCCCCCCACCCCTCCCTTCTTCCCAGGCTTAACTTTACTCCTGATTTTCTCTACCACCTCCCCCTCAAGCAGCACAGGGGGATGGAGAATGGGAGTTGTAGTCAGTTCATCACATGTTGCCTCTGCTGCTCCTTCCTCCTCAGGGAGGACTCCTCACGCGCTTTACCTGCTCCAGCATGTGGTTCTTCCCATGGGAGACAGACCTCCACAAACTTTTCCAGTGTGGGTCCTTCCCACAGGCTACAGTTCTTCATGAACTGCTCCAACTCTCTTCCACAGGGCCACGAGTCACCCAAACCGTTCTGTGGTTCTGTGATACCTTTTGTTTTCTGTTTTGAGCACTTATAACTGTCAATGCACATTGTGAAAATAAACTGGCTTTTTCAAAAGGATCTGCCCTTTTTCTGTCCACATGTGCTTGACTCTTCTGGGAGAGAGGACATGGACGAGGAGGGAAAGTAAGCTGGAGCACACAATAATAAACCTACTTTAAGTCCTTTTCCTTTCCTCAGCTGGACATTGGAGAACCCTTGGGAGAGGCTGCATGCTTTTAAATAAACTGGTGTTAGTTGGCCTTCCTCAGCTCTCTTTCTCTCAGTGCTGTAAAGCATCTACTATGAAATGTGGGGAATGGTGCAATGTGAGCTCAGGTTCCCATTCTGCATGGCAGCATCCAGTACAGAGGTGACAGCTCCAGACTTTCTTACCCTTTTTATCCCTGCCTTTCAATAGGAGCACTTCAGTCCTTTTTGTCCTTATCAGAACCCTTCAAGCTTTCCAGGTCCCAAAAGCTTTGTTTTGCTTCCCATGTACAAATATCTTGACTATTTAGTTTATCTTGACTTCAGTAAGGCATTTGACACTGTCTCCCATAGCATCTGCACAGACAAGCTGAGGAAGTGTGGGTTGGATGAGTGGACAGGGAGGTGGATTGAGAACTGGCTCAACATCAGAACTCAGAGGGTCGTGATCAATGGGGCGGAGTCTGGATGGAGGCCTGTCACTAGTGGTGTTTGCCAGGGGTCTGTGCTTGGTCCAGTCCTGCTCAACATACTCATCAATGACCTGGATGATGGGGTAGAGCATAGCCTCAGCAAGTTCGCTGATGGTACCAAGCTAGGAGGAGTGGCTGATACACCAGAAGGCTGTGCCGCCATCCAGCGAGACCTGGACAGGCTGGAGAGCTGGGCCAAGGGGAACCTCATGAAATTCAACAAGAGCAAGTGCAAGGTCCTGCCCCTGGGGAGGAACAACCCCATGCACCAGTACAGGCTGGGGGCTGACCTGCTGGAAAGCGGCTCCACTGAGAAGGACCTGGGAGTGCTGGTGGGCAGCTGGCTGACTCTGAGCCAGCACGGTGCCCTTGGGGCCAAGAATGCTAACAGTATCCTGGGCTGCATTAAAAGGAGTGTGGCCAGCAGGTTGAGAGAGGTTATCCTCCCCCTTTACTCTGCCCTGGTGAGGCTGCATCTGGAGTACTGTGTCCAGTTTTGGGCCCCCCAATTTAGGAAGGACAGGGAGCATCTTGAGCGTGTCCAGTGGAGAGCTACCAAGATGATCAGGGGACTGGAGCATCTGCCTTATGAGGAAAGGCTGAGAGACTTGGGTTTGTCCAGCCTGGAGAAGAGAAGACTGAGGGGGGATTTCATCAATACCTATAAATATCTAAAGGGAGGGTGTCAGGACGATGGGACTAGGCTTTTTTCAGTGGTGCCCAATGACAGGACAAGGGTCGATGGGCGCAAGTTGGAACACAGGAAGTTCCACCTCAATATGAGAAAAAACTTCTTTCCTGTGAGGGTGCCATAGCGGTGGCACAGGCTGCCCAGGGAGGTTGTGGATTCTCCTTCCCTGGAGACATTCAAAACCCACTTGGACACGTTCCTGTGCCCCCTGCTCAAGCAGTGGGGTTGGACAAGATGATCTCCAGAGGTCTCTTCCAACCCCTACCATTCTGTGATTCTGTGATTCTGTAAAATATATGTCTTTATTCTTGTGCAAATGGTTTACTTGACAGTGCTATCCAGGAGTAACTTTACCAGCATGGGCTGAGGATTTGGTAAATGGGACTCTCAGTTGAATTTGGATGCCTGAACAGAGGGCTAGTGTAAGGTGGGAAAACTCTGAAGGGCAAATCAGGCCTCTGACGTAATTAAGAAATTCTTTTCAGATGGAAAAACAGTCTAATCTTTTAAAGGGATCGCTGTAAAATGAAATCTTAACAACTTTCTTGCTTAAGTTTCTAGGTGTTTGCAATCCTTTTAAAAATAACATAGACATGAACTGCTGTAAAAGAATTTGGGTTGGAATATGGTCCATCGTGAAATCAATAGCTGGATATTGTATTGGTTTTAGTGCTTTCTATGCAATAATTTGAAGCGGAGAGAAGGATTGTCTTGTGGTTACTCTATTGCTCTGCTGCCTTTCTAATTTGCTCTTGTGGGAACATAGAATTACTTGTCCGGCGTGTCACTCAATGTATAGCAAGTAGCTTGAAATGACTTCTATTGAAAAAGCAATTACCTCTCCAGCAGCAAAAAAAAAAGCATGTAGATGTCATGGCCTTTTTTTCTAGGAAAGCTGCTTAATGACACAGGACATGTACATTAAAAAGAAGTAAGTCTGTTTTACAGCCCTGTTGTATGCTGGGCTTCTCACATTTCAGAATTCTTATTCCTGAGGTGCTTTTGTGTATGTGTGGGCGTACGTGTGTGGGTGTGTGTGAGAATCAAAGGAACATGGTGTCCTTTGCTTTAATAGTTTATTTTATGTTATTGCTTTGTGTTTTGCAGTCCCTCTAGCCAATCTGCATTTATGAACTGAAGAGAATAGGAGCCAGGGGCCTAATATTACAGTAAATTAGGTACTGAATTTCTACCCGAGTGATTTAGCTTTGAATTTAGCCTTTATTCTAAGTAGTTAATGTACAGAAGTATCATATTAGGAGCTAGGAGACTTGCCTCTTCCCTCAGCAACAAGAAGGTGGTAGTCAAGGAGTGAAGAAGAATGCTTCCCTTTTAAACTGTTTGCTCTGGTCTTGTGGGATGTTTCTCAGACCTTTATATGGCCTGCCTTGGACATTCAGGGGTCCAGTTGCTAGGGCTACTGGGATTTTTAATTTTGACTAGGGCAGGAGCAGAACAATTTCTACCCGTAGAGAGATTCATTTAGAGCAAGAGACTGACTGTATGTTACCAGTCTCAAAAAAATTGTTATTCTTTGATAATTTTATTTTCTACCATTGCTAAAAGCAAACTGGGTTAGCAGAGGGGAAATTCATAGAGTTTACCTTTTCCTGTTTCATAGTTTATGAGACACTTACTCTATGTTGGAAATATGATCAGATTACACTGCTTCTGTTCCTTTTTCAGTGAATATAGTACCAGGTTTATGGGCCTGAATTTATTCAGATTCCTAAGGGTATAGTCTTTTTTAAGGAAAATAGTGCTCTGCTGCCACTGAGAGGAATTGGACTAATCCTCTGAATAATTGCCTCCTCTTTTTATACTGTAAATATTGTAAAATTAGACACATCAAAAATGCACTACTGATTTTTCAGAGGCATTATGCATCCAGATTCAAAATTTCACAATAAATTGTCATGCATATTTCACATAAAAATTGTGACGGCTTTTTATCTTCTCACCGCTAGTCATCCATACTGCTAGAGGTCATGTCAACAGGAGGTTTAACTGTATGAGATTTTCAGGAATTGCAGTAACGTGTTTCTGCTGGGATGATTGGTAAGCTTGGTTAAAAAGGTAATGTCATGCTATGTAACTGGCGGAGGCTTCCAGGTGCATTCTTGCAAACACAGTCCCAAACTGAAAGCCGATGGCTTAGGTGAGAGCACCCCTCTTGCCTCATGTAAATGCACGTGTCCCGGCTAGCAAATCCCAGAGCTGCTCCAGAGAACTCCAGAGAACAGCTTGAGCACCTGGATGTTTGGGCTTTCCTTCTTTCCCATTGACTTACCTTGGAAAGACTTTCTGTTGTGGTATTTATTTTCCTGTTTGGAAGTCATGCTATTTTGTATTAGCCTCAGTGAAAAAATTGCATCATATGTGAGGCTGGCAACCCAAAGGAGTTTCTTCATGACACTTTTAGAGCCACAGTTACTTTGATCAAACACAGAAGACAGCAATAAAATATAACAGCTAGGCAGCTGATGTTGAAACTGCTGCTTTTTATACCAAAACATCAGTATCTCACTGTCAACTCATGTTTGCCTATCTGCTTTTGGTACCCATGCAATACCTTCAGTTACCTAAGTTTCTTCTTTTGAAGCAGGGACTACTTTGTTTCACTATGTATGTAATTGTTGCTGTGCTCATGTTAGGAAAACCAACAATTCCTAAAGGAAAAGACCATAATATTCTGTGCAACATGCTGTTTAGATTGTCATGAGATTACAAACCTATTGTCACACCTGAAAAAATAATGTGAATATATTTTACTAAAACTTTTATTAAAACCAATTATTTGACCAGAATCCCATTGACTGCAGCTGAAAAGGATTCAGGATTTATGATTGACTATTTACTCCGGGGTGAGTATGAGCCAAAATTGCAAAGAAGGCGAACTATATGCTGAGCAATTTTAGGAGGAATATGGCCAGCAGATCAGGGGAAAGCATTATACCCCTCTCCTCGGCACTGGTGAGGCTGCCACTAGGACAGTGTATCTAGTTTTAGGCCTCTTTGGTTCAAGATGGATGTGGACAAACTGAAGAAGGTCCAGTGAAGTGCTGCTAAGATGGCTGGGGAGGCTGATGGGGGGAGCTAGCAGCAGCCTGAGGCTCCTTGAAGGGCTCTTACAAAGATGATGGAGTGAAATTCTTTTTGGTGGTGTACAATGATGTAAGAACTGGCAACAGCTACAAAGCATGGCTGTAGATGTTCAGGTTGAATATTAGAAAAATCTGTTTCACCAAGAGGGCCGGGCAGCACTGAAACAGGTGCCCGGAAAGGTTTTGTGTAATACATCCTTGGAGATTTTGAAGACTGGGCTGGACAAAGCCACAGATGACCTGACTGAGTATTAGTGAAAGTCCCTTCTTCAACTAGGAGGTGCATGGGGTAACACCTAGGTGCCTTTGAGTCAACAGTTCTGTAATTCTGTGACTTTGTATCTCTATCTACGTTATACTTCTGGCAAGGGGTCGAATCCTGGAAACCCAGAACACTGTTAAGTCCTGGCACCTGGCATCCACAATGCACTATAAAGTCAGGCTGTCTGCAGATTTAATCTGTCTTGAGATGTGATTTTGGGGCCTTTGTAGGGAGGGCACCTGGAGTCCTGATATGACATTGGCCATATGATGCCTCTGAAAAGGCAGGACAGTGTGCCATGGTCTGCTTGTGTAGCAGATAAGTGCAGTACCATCTGAAAGCACAGGGCATATTCAGGATCTCTCTTTAAGGAATATCAGCTGGATGGCCCACTCACAAGGGTACAGAGGAAGTTAACTAGAGTTGCTCATTTCATACTAGAGGTATGAAACCTCTTCTGTATAACTAGATGGAGGAGGATATTTAGTGTGGAAAAGATGGTTGTGGTGTGGAGGGAGAGAGGACAGAAATCTGAGTGTCATGGAGAAGGTGAATAGGGGTTAATTGACTGCTATGTTCCACCAAAAGGACTGAGAGAATACGGCATAACACCAATGAACAGAAATCTTGAAATGATAAAATTCTGAGAATTCTTCATACCATGTGTGGTTACTAGGGTAGGGGTAGCTGGGGTCCTCTCTGCCACAGGATGTTGTGGGTGAGAAGGGTTTACATAAGTTCAAAAGGAACCAGATGGAAGAAAACAGCCATCAAGTCCTGTTGGGTGCAGCAAATCTTTGGCTCTGGAAGTCTTAAACTGCAAATTATTGGGGTACTGGAGAATATGTGGAGGAGGTATCACTATATACTTGCTATGTTCTTCTGTTCTTCCCATGGCACCTGGCGGTGGCCTCCCTTAGAGACAGGATACTGGGTTAGGTGGGCTGTCAGTCAGCTTATCTGCACTCTTATGCTGAAGGAGAACTACAGCAGTGTGTGCTGTGGCTAGGTGATTTGGCCCACTGTCTGGCCTTTAAGCTGCTCCAGGGCAGCAGTGGAGGCACAGGAAAGGATAGAGCTTTGCAAAAGGATGAAGGAACTGTAGTGTATGGACAGAAAGACAGGTTTGTTGATATTTGAATAGCAACATGCAATAAAGCAAGCTTCTAAGGTGTTTATGTGATGATGAACCATTCCTTATTTGTGAAGCCAGGAAGGGAAAAGAGAACAGGTGTCAGAACTTGAGCAATCCCTAGCTCTGCACATGTAGCGATGATGCTGTTCCAGTGGCCAGGGCATCAAGAAGATGAAACAATCCCACTCTTTTTTGCAGAGGATCAGCTGTGGAGGCTCTGCTTGGAGCGCTCAAGGCATAGACACCTGTGCTCACAATGCTTCTATAGCTTCTATAGGCTTAAACACAGCCTAGATCCAACACCTAGTGCAATATTTATGCATTCATTAAGTACCA
The DNA here is from genome assembly GCF_963921805.1 of Phalacrocorax carbo. NCBI lineage: Eukaryota > Metazoa > Chordata > Aves > Suliformes > Phalacrocoracidae > Phalacrocorax > Phalacrocorax carbo. Next base: position 135,110,052 of record NC_087513.1, on the reverse strand, counting down.
TTAGCATTGTTCATTTTCTAGTTAATTCAGCTGAGAGAAGCCAACTCATCCACAGATGTCAGTGGCCTGAGATCAGCCCCACAATTTGCAGACAGACAGCCTAAGGTCATGCCTGTATTAATGAATTCAGAAGCACTTCCCTTATCATGTTTCCAGGTGAATCCTCAGGCCCCATCCCACCTCCTGTGGTATCAGGTTTGCACAACCCCTCCCCAGTCAAACCTCTTAATCCCTCTCCTACCCTCAGTAAGTTTGCAGATGACACCAAGTTGGGCAGGAGCCTTGATCTGCTTGAGGGGAGGAAGGCCCTACAGAGGGACCTGGACAGGATGCATCAATGGGCTGAGGCCAACTGTATGACACTCAACAAGGCCAAGTGCCGGGTCCTGCACTTGGGTTACAACAACCCCATGCAACGCTACAGGCTTGGGGAGGAGTGGCTGGAGAGCTGCCTGGAGGACAAGGACCTAGGGGTGTTGGTTGACAGCCGGCTGAACAGGAGCCGGCAGTGTGCCCAGGTGGCCAAGAAGGCCAACAGCATCCTGGCCTGTATCAGGAATAGTGTGGCCAGCAGGAGCAGGGAAGTGATCGTGCCCCTGTGCTCGGCACTGGTGAGGCCACACCTTGAATATTTTGTTCAGTTTTGGGCCCCTCACTACAAGAAGGACATTGAATTGCTGGAGCATGTCCAGAAGGGCAACGAAGCTGGTGAAGGGCCTGGAGGACAAGTCTTATGAGGAGAGGTTGAGGGAAATGTGGTTGTTTAGTCTGGAGAAGAGGAGGCTGAGATAAGAGATAAGGCTGAGACCTTATCATTCTCTACAGCTACCTGAAAGGAGGTTGTAGTGAGGTGGATGTTGAACTCTTTTCCCAAGTTACTAGTGATAGAACAAGAGGAAACGGCTTCAAGCTGCATCAGGGAGGTTTAGATTGGATGTTAGGAAAAATTTCTTTACTCTGAGAGTGGTCAGGCACTGGAAGAGGCTGCCCGGAGAGGTGGTGGAGTCACCATCCCTGGAGGTATTTAAAAGATACGTAGACGTGGCACTTCAGGGCATGGTTTAGGAGACATGGTAGTGTTGGGTTGACGGTTGGACTTGATGATCCTAGGGGTCTGTTCCAACCTAAACGATTCTATGATTCTATGATTCTGTGAAAGTATGGCAAACCCTGAAGGGTAAGCTATAACCTACATAGCTATAACCTGTGAATGCAAATGAATGAGAAAGAGGAAAAAGCCTATACAAAACTCCATCTATCACTGTTCATTGGAGGAAGATAAAGACTCTCTCTGAGACAAGCTTCTGAGGACATGTACATGCCTAACGTAGCATCCATGCTGCCTGTCTGAGCCAGTGGCTGGCAGTGGACACTGCCGGAGGACAGAGTTTTCTAACAGGAGGATTAGGTCAAACTATCCAGACTGTGATAGACGTGAAGCTGGACCCTAGTGATGCGGTTCAGCCCTCAGTGGTGACCAGAGGCCTGGAATGTCAGTCTTAACTGGATGGTTGAAAAAGAGTTGAGGCCCATGACATGGGTCTCATCCATGGAGGCTTCACAGCAGTGTGCTGTGGCCCAAGTAAGGAGCAACTGTTGAATCAGGACTGGCTATTTTCCTTCCAGACATAAACAGAGGGAGACACAAAATAGTTGCGTTTTGAATCTCACATTGGGAGCTGGTCTATGCATGGCTGCCCTGCATGGCTTTCTTTTAATTTTTTATGTCATTTAAATGTTTGTGTTTTAGTTTATTACAAATCTGGACTCTTAAAGAAAAAGTAGTCTTTTATCCAGTGACCTACAAAGAGTAATTGCTGCCTTTCCAGACATTCTGTTAAAAATTAATGGTCAGAGTAGTCCAGTAGTGAAACTATTCTATTGAAAAGGAGATAAGTTTTTAAAAACATGCAACAAAGACACTTACAAAGGAACAAAGCAAGCCACCTGTTTTGAGAACTGCACTAAGAAATGTAAATTGCAGTACATAGTGCAGCCTCTCCCATAAGGCTGTTTCTGGTTTTTCCTGAGGGATGCTCAGGTCCCAGTGGCTCCCTCCCCACTCCTCAGTAAATGTCTGCCACCTGGAAAAGCGGGTGCTGTGGTTCTCAGGGTCCCTCCTGCTGCCGCCTCTGGTTGACCCAGCTCCTCTGGATCGCACTGCACTGCCTGCTGGAGAGGGCTGTTCCCTCCCTGCAGCTGCATGCTGTGCCCTGGTGAGAGGAGCAGTTCCCAAGCCTGGTATGAACTGTGTTTCTCAGCAGTGAAGGATTTATATCTTTTTATAAACCAAAAGCCAGATACCAAAGCAGCCCTCTTCAATATTTATGCTGGAGTGAGTAAACCCCAGCAGCACAGCAGGGCAGGGGAGGCTCTGTCTCCATGCACAGAGAGCTTTGTCTCTGACCCTTGGTCATGGACCATCGCTGCCGTACATAAAGGACCACTGCCAACCCTGGTCCCTCCTCCAGTGTCCCAGCAGGCTATGGCAGCATCTTCCAGCCCTCCACAGACTTGGGACCAAGTAAAGGGTGGCTTGTTTTCCTCCCTCCCGCCCTGCAGGGGAGGGAGGCAGCAGTGCTGGAAAGCAGCAACTTCGCTACCAGCATGAGCCCTGGCTTGCTCTGCATTGAACGGGTTTCCTCTGGCCCCCAGTGAAGCGCTGCATATGCTTCAGCACGCTCCCGGCACCCCTGCTTGAAAAGGAGAGCAGTCCAAGGCCATCTGTGCTTTCTCTGTGCTATTAAGGGATCAGCAGCTGGCCATGTCAGCTGTGTCTGCTCTAATAAATTAAGCAGTGCCAGGGCACATCACCGGACTTGATTACTTATATTGTTAAATTATTGAATTGCCCCTTGGCTTGCTTTTGGCCAAATAGTGCTCTCCCAAATGATTCTCAGGCACAGTTCAGAAGCTAGCTTAAGCCAGGGACTGTTCCCAAGTGCGTTATAGATGCAGCATCCTATTTTACAGGGTAAGAGAGTTTAATAATATGGATACAGGCTCTTCCATACCACTTGGTCTTAGAGTCAGGGAGCAACTTCAGGCATGCTTTGTTCAGCATTGTAGGCATAGGTTTTGGGTCCAGATCTCCTTCCTGCCATCAGAGCAGCATGAGCTGAAAAATCCAGTCCTGAAAAAGAAATCCATCTCATACAAAAAATTGCACTTTTTTTTTCCTCATTTCTGTTTGTTCCTGAAATATCTGGCCTCTTCACTTTGTTGGAATGTTTTTTTTTTTCCTCTAGCCACTCATATCATTATGCTGTTTCTAAAAGTCACACAGAGGCAATAGATTTAGCTTTTAGTCTTTTAGGGGACCTCTTCAAAGATGGAAAAGGAAGTGTTAAAGCTGCAAAACCAGTTCAAGCGTTTTCTTCCAGCTTGGTAGAAAAATCCATAAATAACAGCTTCTTGAAAAGCCTGTTCCAAACAGATTATGTATCCATACAACCACATTATGTATATATATGCATGCACACATAACATTTGATAACTTACTTTCCTTTAGAGATGAAAAACATCTTATGATCATGATGTTCTGATGAACATCTTAATGTCCTGTCCTTACAAATAGTCACAGCTCTAAGTTTTTCTTGGATTTCCTCCTGCTCTTTTTTTTTTTTTGTTAATTTATTTTTCCAATGGATTAAACATTTCTCTGCAACACAGACATTTTTTATAAACAGTAAATTTAATTTAGTCTCTGTGGAATCAACCTGAGTGTTCAAGCTTTGCTTTCTTGGTTACTGTTTCAAGTGTAATATTAACGGTGAAAACTGAAGAGTTTAACGCCCACTGTTTCTTGGACAAACTTAATATCTTCCTCTATTCCCATCCAGAGGCTATGAAGAAAGAGAAAACAGCTCTCTTTGTATCCTTATTCCCAGCTGGAGTCACAGAAGCATGCATTTTGGGGCTCTAAACACTTTGACAGGAATTTCATCCATACTTTAGTCTTACATTTAGAAAACATTCAACTTTTTGCTGACTCAACAGAGAAGACTGTATCTTCTCAAGCCACAGCAGAGCATGGCCTAGGTATTCCTGTCTAAACATCTTCTGCTCTGACCCAGGGGAAAAGCTTCATATCAACCCCAATGAAATCGTTAAATGACAAGCATGAGCTCCAGTTTGTTCCAGTTTGCTACATTCCCATAGAAGAAACATGGGCCTGAATAACAATTCTGGGATGGAAGATACCCCTTTACTATTTGCCTTCATTTCCCCTGGCTTCACTTGGCAAGAGAAAGGCTTTTAAGCCCACGTTCTTGCTCTTTGAGTTCACCAGCAGGTAACAGTAAGGTCTTTCAACAGCCTTCTGATTTTGCCAGGAAGAATTATTCCATTGCAAGCATGGAACTGAACGTCTAATTTTAGCTTTAGATCTTTAGTTATTTTCTATGATGTTATATATCTTGAGGCTGCTGTTTGAAACCTTCAGAAAGTACTCTCAGCCCTGTGGACTTGGATCTCATCTTGTAGTGCTTTGGCTCTTGGCAATGGCAATGGTAGAGGACCACAGGAAGGCAATCATGAGGACTTCTGGCAGCAATGTTGAGCCTGAGAACCAGGTTCCATGCAGCTTACAAGAGAAAAGCAAAGACATGAAATCTACTTGATAGTGCGCTGGAGAGCAAAAAATATGTAACGAGACAAGGCAGAATTTAAGATGTATATGATCAAGCAACCAGTTGTAGAATGGAGTGCTTGGGGGAAAAAACACCCCCAAACCAAGAGCTTGCTTCAAATTTTGAGTCATGCTGTGGAAAAAAGTTATGCCTCTGTTGACAAAGGAGAAGAGAGAGAAAGGAAACAGACAGAAGGCAGAGCAGATCATTAGGAAGGAGTCATGCTCAACAGAAACCAATGAAGTCAAATCACAGAGTAAATTCCAAGTGTTAAGATAGTCTGAGGGATTTCTTTGATTTAAAGCCTTTAGAAAACTGTATAATATACTTACTTATTCTCTCAAATGAAAACAGAGTGAACAGTTTTATAATTTAACAAAGGATTGGTCCCAAGTTCTCTACACCTTTCACAGTCTTCCTGCAACTAATTAATTTCATTTGGGTTCAGTGAAAGTCATCAGTCACCAAAAAAAAAAAAATAAAATTTCAATCTTCAAGCAATGAGAAAGGGAAACTTTTTATATCCTATATATAATGCCTGTTATTGCATAATTTTGTCTTCCCTTATAAATTAGAGCATAGCCCTGTCTGATAGCAGATATAAATCCATGACATCCATTTATCTTATAAGAAAAACATAATGAAAAGACTAAAGAAAAGTATCACTGAGGTTTATTGGAAGTGATTAAAAGACAAAGAAAGTTAGACTGATAGATTAAAAGCAGAGAAGCAGATAATTAGATTTTGCTGGTGCTGCATAGTGGGGCACTATGTCTGTTGCTCTCTGTCCAATCCAATCCAATTCAACCCCATCAAAGCTAATCCATCCCAGTGGACATGTTGTGGCCATGGGTAGGCAACTGATGGCCTGTGGTGGTCAAGGTCTAAAAAATATTTTTTCAGGCACTGTTTTAATGGTAAGGTCTCTGACGTCCATTCTCCCACTGTGTATAAGGTCAGGACTGAGCTTGCAGTGGCCATATGGCTCTTGCCTCTGAGCTCCTAGGTGTGGGTACCTGCCCCAGGCCCCTCCTGACTCCTATCTGGGGTGGCATGTGTGCAGCTCAGGCACAGCCAGCATGAGCATGGTTATTATAGGGAACATGAGCAATGACAAGTGTTAAGTCTTTACCTAACAGCCTTGGGGCCATGGAGGGGATTAAATACAATGTATTTTATAGAGACAGTGGGACACTGGCCATTTGTCCCCTTCCACTCCCCCAGGTTTCATCAAAAGAACTAGCCAAATGATCAAGGTGGAGTGAACTGTGAACAGAGGAATGCCCTGAAACCTCCAATAGCAGAGATACTCTCCACCACATGATGGGGAAATGACAAAGTGATTGCACAGCCCTCATCCAAGTTGGGGTTACAGCCAGAGTTGGCTCAAGACATTCAGCTCTGTGGGGAAAGCTCTGTATCTGCAAAGAGGGTTCCAGGTGGGTAACGGGAGGAGGAGAGGAAAGATGGAATATGGCGGTTTTAGATAACTAAGTACATGAAACAGACGTATGGATGTCCTGGGCTGGGTGAGAGCAGTGGAGGTTTTGGGAGGCATGGAGAAAGAATTGAAGTTTTGGAGGGAAGAGGTAGGGGCAGGAGCCTGAGGTTCCTTTCCTCCTTTTCCTGTTTCCCCCGGGGTACAGGACTGCTGCTTCACCCGGAGACCTGTCAGACAGCAGAGTATCCCCCCTGCCTCATGTGGTGACCTGCTCCTTCTCCAGTCCCTTTGAAGGCATCCCACACTGCTTACCCACGGGCGCATCTTGGTCCCCTGGGGAGGGAAAGGATGGGACCGGTCAGGGGATCCTAGAAGAGGAGCTAGGAAACCAGGGCTTTCTGCTTCTTCTGTTGCAAGAAAAGGCCACCTTCTTTATCCCCTAACCCCCCTCCCCCCCGAGCATCAACCAGAGATCTTACCTTCAACCACTCATTTCAATGCCAGTGGCTGCCAATTTGCCTTTGAAGTTGACAGCACCAGTGCAAAGGGAGTCATCACCAAGATGGCAAGATCTGCCACCTTTGTATGGTATGGGAGTTTTGGTTTTTTTTTTTCCTGTCAGCAAGAGTTTGATTGTAGTTTGATGCTCAGGTGTTGAGCAATTTATTTTGCTCTTAGAATAATGTAAGTAGTTCCAAGATTCAGAGGAACACAGAATATGTGCAACCAAAGACTTTGTGGTTATGTTTTGTGGATTGACAGAAAGAACTTTCTGGGCTGCTCTGGAGACTTAGAGTCACTTTATTGTCCAAAGTAAAATCAAAGAGCATGTTGGTATTACCAGAGAACAGAAAATTTACTGCTTTTCTCACTGTTTTACTCTTACTGTAAATTTTTACTGCTTCCCTCTTTTAGAATTTTAATATAACAAAGCCAATGACTGTTGGAGACAATGAACTAACCCAGTTAGCCTTGCATCAAAGCCAATACAAAGCATCTGATGGTATTTCCACCCCCTGCAACATAGGTTTGGAAGTCTTTGAGTTTGACTTGACAGATGGCTCAAAAATAATATCATCATTCTGTGTACAAAATCTGCCCACCTTAATGTCATTCTGATTCTTTTGAAATTCTTCAGCTTCGTTGCTAACTATAGGTAATATGCCCATTTCCAATTGCCTGTAACAGCTTTCATGACTCCAGCTTCACAAAAGATCACAATTTGGTCATTTCTCCTGAGTCTGCTTTGATTTCTGTTATGACAAAAGACCTCCTGGTAGTCAGATACATAATTAATGGTAATATGAGGCAGCTATTTCTCCTTTAATATTTCTAGACTTCTGCAGAAAGCATTGTTGGCCTCCTTTTTCCTTTTTTCCATTTGGTTCTGCTTCTGTGCTTACAGAAATAACAATATTTCATTTTTTCTTTAAAAGGATTCAAAACCTCTTTCATCTAAGATCTAAGAGCCAGATTGTTACTTGCATCAGAAACTAAATAGTGGATCAAGATGCCAATGTACTCGATGCTTTACGGACAGGCACAAAAAATGGTCCTTGACCAAAAGAGCTTACAACCCAAGTATAAAAGGAGAGGCACTAGACAAACAAATTACCAGGTCTGCACAAGGAACTGAGCAAATACCATTGGTCATCACAGTAAGTGGGGCTGCACGCCTATGTACAACAAAGAGCCTTTGTTTTCTCTGAGATTTTTTTGCTTATAAAATCTTATGCCAAGGGTATGAAAAAAAATCACAACTACAGTTTCAGAACAAGTATGCATAGACAGAAGAGTGAAATTCCAAGTATCTCTATTTTTTATTATAGTCCCTTTAAGCTGGGAGACTGCATCGCTAAGAGGAGGGAATCCTGATGCACTCAGTTTTCATTTGCACTGCAACCTTTTGTTCACCCTGTGCCTTTGATAAGACATGCAAGCTCCTAGCTAGCTAATCAGCTTTTGCAATGGGTAGTTAAATCTTTAGTTGAAACTGGCTTTTGATGGACTAGTGATTTCACTGTACAGTGTGGTACAATGTGATTAAAGCCCCTTCTATTGTCTGAGGCAGAAAGTTCTTCAAAACGATGACTTCCTTTAGCTGTCAATTAGTACTCATAGTACAACCTGCAAAATGGTGGGAAATATGATCTAACTAAACACTGAGGTAAGACAATACAAGACATAGCCTACACTCATTACTTTTGACCATTTGCAGTTTTGCAGGATGAACTACATGTCTGAAAGTTAATGTTTGTTACATATTACACTGGTAATATGTTTGAATTAGAGAGATCTAGTCATGTATTCAGAGAGACAAAAGTGGATGTCAGCTATTTTTCAGAGAAGGGTGACAGCCAGGCTACTTTCTCCAAGGTAGAATGCCAAAACCAACATCACAGCCAATCAAATCAGTTGACTGATGGTTCCATGCTTCATGTGGTTTTGATATTGCTCCCTTAAGAATGACATCTGCCCTGCCTGGGCCACTTGGCTGGTGCTGCTTTTCTCACGTACTAGCAGACCGATTGTGTCCAGTGTGCTGATTATGGTGCCTAGGTGCTTTTGGACTACGCTAGGGAATAAATGCACAAAGGCTGCAACACAGGAATGGCAAAAGGAAAGCCAATAACCTCTAATAACTAGAAAACATGGCTCCTTTAGGAAAATACACAAGAACCAAGAACAAAATGCTCTAAAGAACAGCAGATTATAATAGTTTAGTGGGTTGGTCTAAAAATAAAGTCTTGAATAAATATAAAAAGATTTGCTACACAGTTTCTAGTGACTAGAGGGAAAGAAATGATCATGTGTTTATATGGGATTAGTGGCAAATTTAGAGTGATATCTTTAATTAAACTTGCAACTGCTTGGGCATGACGAAAGGAAATAGATATGATCCTAGTATTTTTCATTGTGATTTTTATTAGCATAGCAATAGGATTGACATCTCCCAAGATTAAAAATCCTGAATAAATTACCCAAGCCTATGAGGCTGGCTTGTAGATAATGATATCTTAGCCATACTTCTTGATTTTTTTATCGTCTGAAACCATTCAGGAACACAGTTAATAGTTTTTGAGTTTCACAACAACCCAAAGAGCTTGATTTTGTTCTGAATAAAAGCTATATCCTGATGTAACAAGCTGGCTCTAGTGGCAGATATTGCAAGACTCACGATAAACTTGGGAGACTGATATCTTCCAGGATGAGCTGTACTGATGAAAATGCTGGGCTGCAAGCAGATAAAATTATAGCATTTTCCCATGCCACTCTTGTAGAAGATCTAATCTACACAGGGAGAGTGACGAAGCACTTTCCAGCTGAACGTTTCAAACAGGAAAGGGAAGCCATCATTCTCCAAACAGCTATAGCACTGGTGTTTCTCCTAACAAAGTCCCTCACAAATGTAGGCCTTATTCTGCCCGTGGTCAACAAGGTCACAACCAGGGATAAACCAGTGACAGAACAACCAACCAATGTGAGTTTGTCTCAGTGGCATATCGTCTGACATGTCACATAACATGGTGAGCTATTAATGTTGCAACACACACCAAAACAACGCAAGGTAGAATATTTGATCTGAAAAGGCAAGATTAGGTTGGTTGTCAGTATTCTCTTGGAAAGAGAGGTTGCAAAATCTGGGGCCAAGTTGTTAATGAATTGGCAGACACTTGGATTTACCAACTAGCCTAATCACATTCTAGTTTCTGAGCTTGTCTTCTGTGGTTGCTTCATCTATTCTGTCTGCCTGATGGTGGCATAAAGCAGTTCTAGGTCTAGATACAAAATAGCATCGTGTAATTCTTACAGTTTATAGGCCTGGCTTACATTAAAAGCATCAGTTTTTTAATGTGACTAGGAAGCACAGATGCTGCAGTGGCAATTTACTGAACTAATGAATCTTCACAATGGTTTAATTCTCACCAAATTATGCTGAAAGCTTCTTGCTTTATGTACTGCATTTCTGTTTTGAACATCCTTCCCCAGAGGCTAATATAGGTGAAGAGGACTTCACAGAACATGAAAATGGAGCATCTATAATAGCCATTCCTGAAGTCAGTGACTAAAAAGAAAATGCGACTATCTCGTATGAAATGGACCCAGCTGACAGAGCAGACTGAATTTTCTTTTTAAATTATAGTGAGCAGCTGCAATATTTTTGTTTAACACGACTTTTTGCAATGTAGTAGTTATGGATCTATATGTATCCAGTTATTTCCAGGAAGAAGAGAAATTGAACAACAGGCAGATTGCATGCTTTCAGTTTCAACTTGCATGCTTCTCTTTTTCTGGTTATGATCAGAGACTATAAAAGAAGTAGCTCACTGATATTTTTGGAAAATGTAAAAGAAAACCAAACTTCTTTTCAGTGCCTTTGGTTTGCATGGTGTTTTTGAAGAGCAAACAGGGAAGTTTTTATGTCTCTATAAGTCAGGGACAGCCAGCTGCGTGTTACTTGACACCACAGATCTGAAGCTTCTACCAAAGGAGTCTTCAGAAAAAACAGGGAGGCACCAATAATTTATGAATCAGGGCTAAGGAGCACTACCCAGAGTGCTTAGAAAAACACACTTATTCAGTACCTCACTGGGGAGTTTTTATTATAGGCCAAGACCACAGAGAATTCCAGTTTGATTGAACTTCTGAAACCCTGTGTCTTTCTGTATCAGAGCAAGACACTCTTTGGAGTGCTTCATTGTAGGGAAACACTTGGGGAGCTCTAAGAGAGCCAACAGTCCAATGATTTGGCTCTGTATTTAGGATGTGCAAGGCCCATCTAAATCAGGCTGAAGACATGCTGACCTGTGATGTCCACAGCAGTCACTTAAGACGTGGGTGACTGGCTGCTCCTGAGGCTGGTGCCTTTGAAAGGATTTCTTGGGAACTTTCATGCTGGACTAGAAGATTCCTTCTGAGGGTTTCAACAAGTCTGTGTGTTGACCATATTCTGCACAAAGGTTTAGCTTTGCTTACCACTCCCCAAAGAGATAGCAAGAAGCCTGTTTTGTCCCAGCTGGCTCTCTTCTTCTGGTAGCATACTATCCACATGGTAAAAGTATTCCCCAGTAGGTACAGAGCACGAAGTCTACCCTACTGAACTGAACCAGATAAGGTACGTGAAAGGACATGACACACAGATGTTCTCTGCATCCTTTAGTAGCTGGTGGCTGCAGCAGTGATTCAACTAGGGATGAACTAAATAAAGAAAGTGTATCCTTGCTCATTACTTTGAAGCAATTGAAACTCACTTTGCTAATAAATTAAATCTGATTAAGTGTTAAGTCTTGAAAGGAGGCAGCAGCAGAGAATGACAAGTAATTGTGAAAGGCTTGCGAAGAAACGTGAGGGCTTTCTCACATTTAGCTCGGCTAAGTCTCTCAACTGAGAAAGTTGAGCTAAACAGCCTAATATTCCAAGAAAACTATTCTGGGGAAAAATCTGTGGCTTTAAGGCTACAGCCTCCTTTCTGTATGCCAACTGTTCTATATAAACTATATTTTTTACTTCTCACAGTGCTCTGCGGGGATTAGTGTCCCTGTCATTAGTTACATCCTCACTGATTACTATTCTTGTCATTTTTTGAATTCAGAACATGTCTTCCTCTCCCCTCAGCAAGTCAGTCCAGGTCAGGATGAAACGCTGCAAGAGGCAACATTGCCTTGTACTTCCCGTTAAGAAATACCATGAGTGAAGGAATTTTCCCCTCTGTTCCTGCTTTTCCCACCAGATCTCTGACCCAGTTCATAAAGTGGTCCATGACCGCTTGGCTGGATGCAGCTGGGGGGTTGCATGTCAAAGAGAGCATGACATTTCATTACAGGGGTGTTTGTCCAAAGGGTCTGCAAAACTAAAGTAGGTCTCAGTTCCCTTAATCCCCTGTCTTGGGGTATCTGGCCCCTCTCAGCAGCACTGTCTCTCCTCTTTCATGTAATTCTTTTTGCCTCTTGATCTATAGTTATAATCTCAGTCAAAGACTTCTCATCATTAAATGCTGAAGGACACTACCACTCTGCCTTTTTCTCATTACCTTTGTTTTGTCCCATTTTGTTCTCTTCTATTCCTCTGCCACCTTCATTTTCTTTCTCTCCCTCCTCCTCCTGTGAGTTTCCTCTTTCCAGATGCTGCCTGACTTACCAGTGCAGTGTCTGCAGACGACAACAGTATTTGGATATCCTTTATTCACTACAGACACCTCTGCTCTGATCTCTAGACTAGTCTTCTTGCTGCCTTCTTCCCCGTTGTGCTCGGCAGGCTACAGCAGAACTCCACCTGAGAGCCAGATTCAAGTTTAACACCAATTTATTTGTTATTTTAGTCTGGCTGCAGCTCCAATGTTGTACTTGCTATTGTCATTTTTGCTACTACCATGAGCCTGAGAGATAGGAATGGGGTGTTTCCACACAACAATCCTATTAGCTTGTGAAGTTTTATATGCCCAGCATGTGTTTGTTGAACAGCCTTTCTCTCATATGTTTCATTGCTTCTCAGGAACACCTCAGATCTCCTCTGTGCTTAATGTCTGCTGCATGCTTACCCTGGGAACAGGACTACCAGAGGGTACAACAGAGAGCGGAGATGTCCAGGTGACTCTTCTCAAACTGGATGAAGTAAAAATATAAAGGATGTATATTGGAATGGCATATAGCATCACTCAGACCCTTATCAAAGCCTGCACCCCCCCCATTGCAATTAATAAAACCAATTTTAAAGATTAGGTCTAAACAAGCTCTTGATTAAACCTAATTGCACTTCTGGTCTGTTCCTTGGTAGACGTGATATATAGGAGCTCTCAGATTCCCCGAATTACATTTGGATTCAGATGTGTCTTGTTTCCCTTTGGCCTTAGCTTGTTGCTACATGAGCTATGTACCCACAAAACCCTTTCATGGGTGGGATGTAGCTAGTTAGAGCATTCTGCAGCTAAGGAACATGTAAAGAAACATGTGACCTCTCAAAATATGTAAATACACACAGATATATATGTATGTATATGTATATATGCAAATATTTGTAAGTGTGTATATTGATATATATGATGTGTCCATAGGGACTGAATGAAGCACAGGTAAATGGATGCCAACATGAAGATAGTTTCAGGCAGGTGAAGTTGGTGGCAATCAGTGATAGATGCTAAATCTTCTGTTTGTTAATACTTAATCTTTGGATGAAGTGTTCACAGAATCTCTAGGTGACTCCGGGGCCTTTTGTTCTCAGACACTCAGAAAAGGGGCCCACATATTTTTTGTGCAGAAGTGACAAGCAAGGAAGATGTCAAAGGGTTGTTAAGGAGGTGTAGCAGTCTTTATACAATTGGTAAATATTGAAACTGAGGTCCTTAGTTAGAAGGTTAAATGGAAAAAGTTGCTGAGAGCTATGATAAGAGTTTCACTTTTTAACATTCTTTTAATCATCATCTGAAAGGGCAGCTTTCTGAAACTGGGAATTTTAGTGTGGATGGTCCAGGCATGGCTGTGGTTTGTTGATTTGGAATGAAGCCAACATAAAGAATAAATTGATGTTGATATTGACGTTATTGTTAGCAACACTGATAGTAACAATAAAAAAAACATTATTGTAGTACTAAAACATGTGACATTCTCTTTGTGCTTATGTTACAGCATTTGATGGAGGAATTGTCCCTATAAAGGGCAATGAAAAAATTTTAATACCAACATGGCTTTTTAAATTAATGAGACCAAAAAGATGAAGGTACTCTTGACACAGTAGGTAAAGTAAGTGATTGCTAACAAAGAGTATAAACCACTTTAAATAGAGACCTGTTTGTAAAATATTGACAATGGTGAGCAACGTCAACCCCCAACCCTAGGTCTACTGGTTGACTGTTAACTTAGGTGGGAAGACTCTATATAACAGCAATTACAAAGCCCTCTTTAAAATGATCTGCATGTAAAAATGTGGTTAGGAGATGCTGAAGAGATAAACCTGCTTTATAATGTTAAAAAGTTTGCTTTCAGTAAAAATATGTAATTTGGAAGAAATCTACGATATTGCTAATTGCACGTTGGTTACTGGTAACTTTTTTGTGTACACTGACAATCTAGCCACGTTTCCCCTTTTTTCTGTCATTAACAAAAACAGGACAGTGGCATTAGTTTTTTTCAATTCTTCACAGCCTCTGAGATTTAAAAATAGTAGCAAAGACAAAAAAAGGATTACATAGGAATGTGCTCCTAACAAGAATTAGATTTAGTTAAAACAACTGTTGGTATTGATTTGACTTCATCTACCCAGGTTTCTGGCAAGGTAAAGAAACAACTTGATGCTTTAGCATAAGAATACCCATTTTCTTTCTTGATGTAGATGCAGCCAGATTAACCATCTTCTCCTTATGCAGAAGCACTGTTAACCTGTTACTGCAGGAAAAGTGACTGTTGTGTCAAGATAACAAGTATGCAATTTCTGAGAAAGAGTAAAGTGCATTCTTCAACTGTCTATATACTTTAGACAAGGTCTGTGAGAAACAGGATGATCTAGCCCTCACATTATCATGTCCTCCATCACAGTGAAGCAAAACTCTTTAAAAAGTAAAATGAAAGCCAATTATAATGTAAAGGATAAAATATTTTATAAAATTTATTTTAAAAATAAATGTACAGCGGTAAGAAAAGCAGACAATTTTATTATCTAGAAATTGCCTATTTTTCACCAATATATGGCATGTACCTCCTTTATACTTAAACTGCCATAATGTAATGTTAATTATGTGTGTCTTTGGCTAACAGTAAGTACAGATTTCTTTCAGTAAAGGACCAAAACCTGTATTTCAAAAACTAAGTGTCCTTTAAACAGTACTAAGTACAGTAAATGCTGTATTTCAGATCTTTTTTCTTCATGCATTTTTCTCAAAGTCCGGAGTCCAAGGCATTTTTATCTGTGGCAAGTAGGGCAGATGTTGTTTCACAAGCACCTAGATATGTCGAGTTTAAAAAACAGCAACTGGAAGGGAAAAACTTCAAAGATTTAAATTCACATTAATTCCAGGAAGAGGAATTAAGTATTACATTGTCTGTTGCTGTGGAACCCATGGAGAATCTCTAGAGATGACTGATATAAATTTCTCCATTTAGTTAGTTTGTCACTATTTCTAACCTTCTTTTTCCCTCTTGCTTGACATCCTATTTTAATTTCTCATTGTAAAGCATACAGGTTTTATTCCTCATGGTAGCAGACCAGCCTGCACTAAGTATAGCCTCACAGGACTTGGAGGAGACTCTTGAAGGTCATGGAATTTTAGTCATCCATTTGCTATTAGCAGGCAAAACTGATGGTTTTACTTTTACAAAGGAAAATGTTTTTCTTGCTATGTGTGATAAATATCCCACTGCTGGAACAGTGATCTCCTCTGTGCCCTGGGGACACAAAAGGTTTGGCTCATCTTACTTGCCAGAATGTGATATTGTTTCTTGAGACACAGGTAGGACTTGGACCTCAGTATTCCGTTATAAACTGTAAAAACCACGGCTTTAAGTGGATTGATTTCTCTACATCTTAAAACAACCTCCTGACAGAAAGATGGCTGCTTCTACAGACCCTGAAACAAGGCTACCTATTTTCTGTAACTGCCTTCATGTGTAGAAACGTTTCTGCTTTAATATGCTGCCGAGTCCTTAGCATCCATGCTCTGCTTACAGGCTTATTTTTTTAGTTGCCAAACAGCAGAAGCAGAAGGGTAAAGGCTTTCAGAACAGCGTTTTGTAATGAGTAATGCTTTTAGTGCTACACTTAAGACAGCAGTTGGATTGGTTATATAATTGCCTAACTTGTATTGTTGAGGTTTTTTCGATAGCACAAATTTTCATTAAGAAGTGGTTTAAATAGCTGTAGTGGAAAACCAGGGAAAAAGAAAGCCCACACACCCTTTTGTCTGGCCTATGGAAGAAAATAAAATTCCTGGGAGCCTTCAGAGTTGTTTGCAGTGGTGGGCTTTGGATGTAAATACCCATGTTAAGCATGCTATGCTTGTTTTGTAAAATTATTTTGTTTAGATATGGATAAAAAATAGCTTTTGAACTATAAGTCTTATCTTTTAGGAAGCAAAGAAACATACCAATATTGAATTTATTGTATGTTTTGGACTATTTTGTAATAAGATGACCTGTACACTTCTGGTGAAATCAGAGACACCTCTAGTATTAATACACTTACAAAGAAGAAAAGGGCCTCAGAGAAGGAAATTTCCACATCTTTGAAGACTGTAAAACTGAAGAGTCCGGGTAAGTACATTTTAAGGGTTACTGCTTGCTGGAAAGTCTTTGTTTTGTAAGGTGACAAATCCTTGGTAGACAGGGGGAGTAGCAATACATTTAAATAAAGGGTCATCAGCATTTTCTTGTGAAAACCTCTGTATTTATTCAGGACTGAATTTTTTTCTGTCTTTGTACTTATGCAGATGGGGTCATCCTACCTATAAAAATACAAAAACATATATGAAAATAATCAGTATCTCATAGCATGAAGTCTGCAGAGCACCAGGGGGCCATGAAGCAGGATCAGATACCTTTACACTGCAAAGACAAAATATCACGAGAGAGTCTTCAAAAATCTCTATAGGTCTCTGCACTGCAATCACCTAGCTGAAAGACAGCACCAATGACAACAGCAACAATTTTCCTGTGTACATGTCTCCAGACCTTTTTTGGTCTACTATTCTGCGCCCTGGAGGAATAGATGATACATGAGAATCATTGCTCCCAACCTTCAGTGGCAGCAAATGGGAGTTAGACCTGCAGATGTACGAACTGTTGAGAAGCAGAATACTTGTAACCAGCACTGTTTTATAACTGCTTTTAAAAGACAGATTTCATATGGTTTTGAAAGAAGAGAACATCTGGAAAACAGCTGCTGACTCTGGGTCCCAATAAGAGATGGCTTCACTGGGAATATTGTGAAACTGCAAGGGTTTATGAGAGAAAAAATTAGCTGTGGTTCTAGGGGAAAACATACTTTCCTTAAGAGGTGCCTGGCTGCATTTACCATAGCTGTACAGAGAAGAAGTGGGCTTGAAAGTGTGGAGGAGTGGCGGTCATGGCTGTGGGGAAAATGGGGTGAGGGAACAAAACACTCTAGGAAGAGTGTTTGAGGGACTTAAGAGGGGAAGGGCACAAAACCAAAATATGGGGAGTTGGTTGTGAAAGTGAGAAAGGCTGAGAAATATTTGTAGATAAAAGAAAAGAAAAAAGCTAATGGAGCCACTGAAATTAAATTGTTTGAATACAAGAGCCTTAGATCCTTTCCTGAGGGAGGCTTTTGTTGCCTACTTTAAATTGTGGTAGTGGGGCCTAGCAGTATCTACCTGCTGCATAGAACAAATGGTGAAGGACCACAGTTTCACTCACTAGGAAGTATGAGAAGAAATGGTAGGTGCAAAACAGTAAAAGAGGAGGTTTTTGGTAGGTCTGAACTGCACAGATAACATGTACCTGCAAGAATGTGGTAGCCTATCATGTATCCCTCGTCTGGCAACCACAGGCACAGAAAGGAAGAGAGATGTGCAAGAAACTGGCTTGGCTTGGCTAAGAAAAAAACATTCCTCCCTGAGGCAATGGGGATAGAAAAATACTTATGGGGCAGAGTTTGGGTGCCTTTATTCAATGCTTCAGGATCCTGGAAACATTTGAAAATGTGTGACACCCCTAAACATCCCCAGACCTGTTTCATTCTGCGACGTCGTCATTATTGCAGAATTCTGAAGTGAAAAGATCATTTGGAGAAAGAGATTAATTTGAAGCATAATTAATGGTATATTTGAAGTGGTCCCTTCAAATGTTGGCTTTGCTTGACTGTGACATGTGGAGGCCACATTAGCTGTCTGTGAAATTGTTGATGATACCGCTGGTCCAAAAAGTGGCTAGAGGTTTATGTCATTTTGGCATTGTTATCAGGGTCAAATATTCATGTAAAACTTTCAGGCATAAATGCTATTTGATGTGGACAAAAATTGCAAGTCCAGACAGAAGTGTGTGTTGAACTGCTGCTTGATGTAGGAAGTCTTTTGTGTTATATAACTACTGAAACCCAAAACTAAACAAAACCTAGAATCAAAAAGTTACACTTTTAGAGTTCTGAATGGACGTAGAAATGCATATTCCTAATTACACTTGTCCAGTTACCATAAGGCTGGAAAAAGTGTCCAGAAAGTAAAAGCAATGTATATTTATCAGTCTTGGAGATTTTTATGGACATGAGATTAGTGTGGCATGGATAAGGGGATGGCATGAATCACCAAGGATCAATGTGTGTAAAAGTGGAGTCTGTGTTTC
This sequence comes from Phalacrocorax carbo, assembly GCF_963921805.1. Classification (NCBI taxonomy): domain Eukaryota; kingdom Metazoa; phylum Chordata; class Aves; order Suliformes; family Phalacrocoracidae; genus Phalacrocorax; species Phalacrocorax carbo. The sequence continues at coordinate 135,091,696 of NC_087513.1, read as the reverse complement.
ATAAACTCAGAAAATTTTAATCCATGAAATCTAGCAAGCATCGTACAATATAGGTTTGAATTTTTAAAGGAAATTCCTCCCATTTTTTAAATGTACCGAAGTATCAGTATTAGGTAAGATCTTTGCCTGGAGTAGGTAAAAACAGAATTATTGTATTTTTTTTTTAAGGAGTGTATCTCTTACTGTAAAACAGAGAGAATGCCCTGCTGAAAACAACATATGGTTTTCTTTATATCAGGCACAAGACATGACTGATTACCTCTGAAGATAAGGGGTACACCATCAGCACTGATTGGAAATGAGAATGGAAGTCTTCTATGAAAGGAGAAGATCAAGTGCTGTGGATTTTTTTATTGAAACCCAGCTGCCATTGTTTTTGAAGCATAGGGATGATCTTTTCCTGTGAGGAGACAGAGGACTGTCTCTCTGCATAACAGAACTAAACCTACCCATGAAGTGCATGATCGTACCTTTCTGAGTATATAATTTCACTTTGGACATAAATGATGTGCATACACATATATGTACACACAGAGACCCGAACTGCATGTGGGAAGAATTAGGACCTAAAGGAAACTGAAATGAAACACATTGATATATCAGTTTACATTTACTGTAACTGTCTCCTTCCTCCTTTTGACCTTGAAAGTCATCAGCCCAATGTTTTCTGTGAATTAATGTGTATCTGTGCCTCATTCACTGGTGTTTCTAGAAAGATCTTCCTCCGTGGCTTGGCCACATTTGCGGTGGACACTGCTGGCTGGGGCCCTGGAACTGGACTTGAGGCTCAGGAAGACTTCCTGGCTCCTGCCTGCCTGGAATCTGGCTTTGATTTCTTGTGTTTCCAAAAGAGACTTGACCAGGAGACTCCTCAGCCTCATGTAGCCTTTTCTTCATGATAGTCTGAAAACCTGGAGTGGCAGAACAAATTCCTCACAGGCTGACAAAAGAATCCTTGTTTCCATCTTTCTGAGCTGCAGAAAGCTCAGAAAAACTTTTCCCCCTTTTCACCTCCTCACTAAGAGGCAGCAGCTGTGATCAGGCTTGCTGCACCTTTTGGGGCAGTGCTCACTGCTCAGCATGGGATGTGCTGTGGCAAGTGCCTGGCAGAGCCATACACCCCTCTTCTGGGAGTCAGCCCCCTTCTGCGGACCGCTCCAGTCAGGAAAAAGTTTATCAGGTTTTGAAAACCAGGTGCTGGAGGTACTTCTGATGGCTTGAATCTCAATATAAAATGCCTATCAAGGGATGGACTGCAGGTCCAATTGTTGATTAATTAAACTTCTTTAATTAAATTTAATTCATTGCACTAGGAACAGGGTCTAGGCTTCATAAGGGCTTGAGTAATATTAACCTCTTATACTAGTGTAAGACAAAGAGTATTTAAATGTGTCCTGTATTGCACATAAGACATGCAGTTTCCAAAGAGGCAATTTTAAGAAATTCCTGGGAGTAGGACAGATGAGAAGAGTTGAAGCCGAATGGTAATGTGGCATTTTAAACTCCCTGCATGAATAAGGCACTGTCCCCCCACCTCTGTAAAACAGCCTTCCCCCTGCACTCCCCAGCTCACCTCTTTTCCTGGTTTACCACTGGCTGGACTGGATGCTCTCTCCAGCATGCCTCCAGGGCACTGGCACCTGGCTACTTTCTCTTAGGCTCCTTATTCCAACAGTCACCCAGGATGAGCCAAAATGCAGATTTGCACCACCTCCCTCCTTTCCCCTCGTGCCACAACTGCTCCTTTCAGTGCCCATCTCGCTCCTTGTCCTGCTCTCACCTCCCTGGTCCCTCTCCCTCCAACTGCAAAGGGCCCAGGAAGCCTCCCCAGGTGCCTACATAGCAACCCAAAGACCTCTCCGCTGGTGTAGAAACAGAGGAAGGATCGTCTCTGGGCTCAACCTAGCCTCTCTTCTGCAAGGACTCCCCCAGGGGATGGGATGAAAGCTGTTTCCATCTGGCTGGTTTCCTAAGTCTCTCTCCCACATGGGTCCTCTGCTTCCATCAAAATAGGCCCCAGAATAAAAGCCCTCCTACCCCCTCACCACACTTCTGAGGTGTTTGTCCAGTATGGGGCCTGTGATTTAGCAAGGATGGGGTTTGGATGGCTTTTCATGTCTCACAGCTCATCTGTTGGTGTTTCTTCTGCATGGACCCTTGTTTTGATTTCACCACAGAGCTGTGGCGTCTCCTGCTGCCTGGCCAGGGGAGCTGGCCTATTCCTTTATGGCTGAGATAGTTCTTATGTTAATCTCTCAATTTCAAATATTTATACAGCATGTCTCTGGTGAATTTGTTCATGTTGTCTTGGGCAGCATCTCCAGCTCCTCTACAATGGCTGTTATGCAGAGTTTCTCTTGGGGAAGATCCCCTGATGCTGGGAAACTTCTGAGCTCCCGCTGCAGATTTTACTTCAGTTATAACATGGATTTCATCCCTCTCCTGTGCAATGGCTGTCGTGATCAGGGATACCTTTGTGAACACTTTTCATACTGAATGGTTTTATCTGATTCTTCCTTGGAGAGCATCTTTGCTGCTATATTCACTCTGACAGTCTTCCCAATACCATACCTTGGGGAATGTTAATTTTCAGTGGTCTTGGTAATGTGTGTGTGGTTTAATTCCTGGAGAATTTCCTCTTGTAGGTCCTCATCCCTCTCACTCAGGTGTGCACCCAGTGAAGAACCCAGGTTTGCATCAAGCGCCAGATGAAGCAAATCTCAAGGAAGAACTGCAAAAACCATACATGTCCTGAAAATCCTCCTCCAGACCATGCCCACCCACACAGCCAAATCCATTTAGGTTCCACTGATGGTCAATATACTCCAGAAAAATCAACAAAGCACTCTCCAAATGAGATAAGAGGAAACAGACTGTAGTTCCACTTGAGAGATGAAGTCTCAGGGAGAAAAAAATTATAATGGTACTGCTAGAAAGTATTTATGATAATTAAAAAAACAGTAGGAGTCTGAAGACATCTGACTGACTTTCTGCTGCAAGAGGAGAAAGCAGCCATAAGTGACCCAGAAGTCCTTCCTCACCTCATCAGGGTATCAGTTTCCTGATGCACAAATTCTGTAGGCAGACCCTGGAGATCTAATCCTCTGAGTCAGCTGTCACAACTAATTTATTCCCACAATTTCACTTTTAAGCCAGTGTCTCAGCAGCCAAGGAGTGCAACTTGAGCCTGGTTTGCACTGAGTGGCTGTTAAGGAGTAAATGCTGGTTTTGGTAATTCACAGAGAATCACTGCCGTGGGGGCAGAGCTGCTGGGGCACAGGCTTCTTTGGGTTTCCAGAAGGAGAAAAGAGGGTCTGGAAAGCAGGAATCAGGGCTGTGGCCATTACTAGCAGTTATTGGTGATGCTGTTTATGCAGCCTGATTAGTTCTGAAATTTTGGGCAGTGACCGTATTGACCTTTGGTATCTAAGATGTAGACCTGAGCTAAATGTTTAGGTGCCTTTGATGATCAATGGAAGAAACAGGCAAAACTAGATCAGATTAAAAGTGCAGAATATCTAAGACCTGTTGGATGAATCCTACTTTCTTTAACTGTCAGCAGTAGAGAGTCCACCTGTGGTTAGACACTAAAAAGCCCATCCTAGCTGTGAAATATCCCATGTCCCTTTATCTCTGAAAAGATAAAGTAAAAGATGCCAGAGAGTAAATGTTCTGATCCCTGGACTTTTGGTGTAGCTGTTGTGCATGAATGGTCACCCGACCAACTTTGAGTGATTACTCAAACATTTGAAAGAACAGTTTATGGAAAATGAGATGCTTTGATGAAGAATACGCTTAGGTTAGAGAGCTGACATAAACTGAACAAGCAGCCCAGCTCAGGCTCACCAAGCTGTGCCAACCCCATTTAACCCCAGGGGATTGTTAAACTTGGGGCCAGGAGAGCTGTGGCTTTTGGTTGGTAACCAAACCTACTGCAGGATGAAGTGGGGTGTCAAAACCAGGAGTCCAGTACACAGTAACAAGGTTGTTACTGGTACATGCACAGGAGAAAGATCCACTTCAGCCCTATTTTCACTAGTTTGCCACACTTAAACATCAGGCTGAAATTTTTCTTAGTTTCTCAACACTTCACCTTCTGCCATATCTCACCCCCACTTGGCTTCCTGGCCCTCCTCTTTCCCAGGTGCACTGGTTCCTTTCCCTGGTACAGAAAGTCATGGAGGGGCTGAAGAGATGGAAATCACCTCAGCTTCTCTGGTCTGTTCAGTCCTTTTGCGGTTTACACATGTGTTTGGTGAGGTTTCTCAAGCAACATGTAAGCTGACACAGACCACCCACCAAAGCCAGGTTTCTGTTGAAGTTCAGGCAGCCCACGTGCCTGCACCACCCCGCTGCTGCCCAAACCCTGCAATAGGTTGGGCATGTCCCTGCAAGCTGCCCGCTCCCCAGCACAGATAGTGTGCATAGGGTAACAAGGGGATCCCGGTTATGTATATCTCACCCACCCGCAGAGCCTGCTGCTGGACACAGCCCTGGCAGTCGTCACAGGATGGATTTCTAAGGCACCTCCATTTGAGGTTGTCCCAATTAGTGTGGGCACCATTGCCATAGCTGGCAAAATTCAGCAGGTGAGGAGAAAACAACACCAACTGCCTTAATTGACATGGGAGACAAACCCATAGGATGATTTTTCATTTAATCTTTATTCTGTCTTTTGTATTGCCCTCACTGAAGCTAATGTAAACCGCAGGCATTCTGCACATTTTTAAAATCAAGCAACTTTATTTTAGCCTATAGACACACAGGCTGGATGACATGCCTTTACATTCTGAGTCACTCTAAAACCTTTTCCATTCAATGAAAATGTTTTAGTTTACTTTTTTTTTTAAAAGGCAGTTTGCAAAACACTAAGGTATGTATAAAAACTATGCAGAAGTTAGAACCATAATATCAATGTATAAATACTTTTCCCAACATGGGTTGGGGTTTTTTGTTTTGAAAAATTATCTAGTATTTCACTGGTATTTAATAAGTCCAAGTGAAGGGACTTCTCTCCGTTTTGAGAAACAGCCTAGGTGATCAGTGTCAGGAAAATTTCTCCTCATATTTCTCATGGAATTTTTTCCACTTTCTCTATACCCCCTCTTTAAACAGTTCTGTTTTCTTCATTGTCCTCTTGGTCTTTCACATATTTTAATATAAAAGTCTAGTTTGATCTCATCTCAGTAAACACCCATCTGAAAGAAATTCAACACTCCTCAAAATATCCTCAAAATCATATCACCAATGTAGGGGAATAGACAGGGATCGGCGACCGGAAGATCACGGGCTGTGACGGAAAGATAGACTCCTCCCCATAGGAGTGGCAGGAACAGGAACCGCAAGAGCTATATAAGCGTGTGACGCAGCTAAATAAACGGACATTTTGTATCCATCATATTGATGTCTGTGCATCGCTGTCCCCAGGGTGGGTAGAGCCCTGTGTCCCGGAGATATGCGGCCCAAGATAAGTTCTCCCGTAGAAGCGTACAGCTACACTATACTATATATATATAGTATATACTTGCTGCTTCTGTACTTTCATTACTGTTCCTTCCCTCCAGAGCCCTAGCCCTTTTTGTTCTGTTCTCTGAATTCCCTCTGGCTTCCTGAACTTTTCTGGGTAATAAAATGGATACCACTGAAAGTCATGGGCCACTGGGGCGTTTTCCAACATCACACAGAAAACAGCTGCCCTGCCCCTGACGATCTCCGGAGACACAGATCTAAATTATACTGTCCATTTTCGTTGTTGCTTGTTATCACATCAGATTAAAATTCCTTAAGTGGGGACAGCTAGGATGGGCTTCCTATTTTCTCACCAAAGGTGGACTCTTTACTGCTGAAAGTTACAGCAAGTGGGATTCATCCAACAGGTCTTGGACATTTGCAGTGTACACTTTTAATCTGATCTAATTTTGCCTGTTTCCACCATTGATCTTCAAAGGCACCTGAATATTTAGCTCAAGCATATGTTTTAGATACCAAAAGTTATTACAGTTAATAAATCTGTTAACAATTTCCATGCTTTACCTTTTCCTGAGATAGCTGCGTTTTGGCTATCATTTCCCCCAGATGTCTGTTTACACGATGCATGTCTCCTTCATCTGCTGGAGCTGAACCAGTGTGGTACCTGGAGCACCAACAGTAGGAAAAATCCTCTCTGCACTGGTTCAGATACCTCCTCCTCTTCCCTTTCCTTTCTTGCATCGTTTCACAGCTCTTCTCTACCCCTGACTTGGAAAAAAATCTGTTACCCCTTTCTTCATCCACGGCGAAAAGGGGAAAGAGAACTGATTAGCTCTGCTGAAGTTTGATTCCTCTTAATTACAGAGGAGAAAAAACAGTGTTTGTTTTCTCTTAAAAGGTAGTGTCTGGTTAAAAATTGTCCCTCAACAGCCTGAGTGGATTCAGCTGACCATAGTCCTCTACATCGATGCTTGCTGTCTAATATCACACTGTGGTCAAGAGAGAAAAGTAGGCAATTCTCCTAATCCTGAAGGCAGTATCTAAAACAGATGATGAAAGGCCCCTAGTATAACTAGTGTATGATATCTGAAGTTAAGAGAGATCATCTCACCTCAGCTGCCATTAGCCATCTTACTGAGAGGTTGTATTCTAAAGGAAAACATTTTAAATAGTAACTTCCTAAGCATTTCACCAGATATAAATTAATTTTCGTTGTTTACCCTCTTGCTCATTGTTTGCATTTCTCTCAGGCTAAATAAGCAGTTTCATGTTGCCTGCAGTAAATCTCTCTTTGCAGCTGTGGTGCATGCTAGCACCGCGCTGTAATGGAACCATCCAGAAGATGTTGCTGCTTTTCCTCCCTGCCCATAAGGTTCGTTTCCTTTGCCATCTCTCTGAACCTTATGCAGACCAAATCACAGTGCTGTCTGCTTTGGATTCACCATCCATGGTTCCTACAAGAAAGATATTTTGAGGCAAAGTTCAATCAAAATGTAACACTCAGAACTTCTTATGGAAATTGTCAGAACAATATAGGGTTCTTGCCTGCAGGACAGAGCCTAAATGCCCATGTTATATCAGAGCCTTTCAGACAAGTGCTTCTCCTGCATAGCTATGCTTGCTGAAAAGGGCAACAGAGTCACCAGAGGAAAGGAATAAGCTGAACCAAATTCTGTCCTGGTGGAGTATGAAGAAGCCCCACTGATTTTATATGTTTTTAGCAGGGTTTAGCTGAATGCTGCTGGCAGAAACACATTCCCCAGGGTGGCTGAGTAAAATCAGGTTGAACACTCACTTCTTTAGCTGAAGAGACAGTAGGAATAAACTGGTATTGATGGCAGAGAAAAGAAAATGCAGGCAAACATGGATTATACTTTTGCCTTAAAATTTGAAGCCAGGCACTTCTCATTTGCCTTTTCTATTACTTGGAGTCCCCTATAATTGATCTGCTGTCAAAAAAAATTCAATTTGTTGTTGCCAGGCATGAAGAGAATCTACAGGGAGCTACTAAAGTAGCACCTGTGCTCCTGGAAAAGAGTGGAGCCAGCGAGAAATACATTTTCCAGCTCAGCCACTGGCTTCTTGAGTATCCATGGGGAAATGGAGCTGAAGATGGGTTAAGTGGGGATAAAATATATTCGCAAAGCACTTGAGAGCTGTGTAAATGCTAATTGTAGGCTGCTGCATGGCCTGTGGCTTAGGTGGCTGCCTCCTGCTTTCAGCCTGCCACCACCAGATGAGTGGGCATCTTGTCTCTACTCAGGGACCAGCTGCATAGCCTCTTGCCTCCGGATGTTTTTTTCTGCCTTGAGTGTTGTGACTGGAAAAGTAGAAAACTTCTGTGCCTTTTGGGCAGCGGAGCTTACCTGCTGCCAGCAGCCCATGGTGTGCGTTACCTTACTGGCCCAGCAGACGATCCTCTCCTCTAGAGGAGCCAGGGCAGTTGTTTTAACTGAAAGCAGACCAGAGAAAGCAGGCTTCTCAGGGTCTGCAGGTGGGTGTATTGCTCCTGGCTCTGTCTGTAAATGGCCGTAAACACGGTAGGACACCTCTGTTTTCTAGAAGGGTTACTGTAGCTTAGAGGGGTGAGACTGGGAAGTCACATGTCAGATTCCACTCACTGTAGTATGGACCCAGATATGGACTGTCAAATGCTGAGGTCTGTTTTACTCTGCTGTGTCCTTGTGTACTCCTTGTGTATGATCCCGTCCAGCCTCAATGAGGTGGTCATCCCCTTGGCTTTCTAGGGCTAGCTGGGTGAAACAGACACTTGTATGTGCTTCTCTCTCAAAGACACGTGGAAAACTCATAGCCCACGACAAGCCTCAGAGCTGACACTTAACTTTTGAGAACTGAAGGCCTCTCCTCCTTTTTTTCAGCATTTTGGAAGAATTTGTATGTTTGTCCAGACTGGCATATATTTGGTAGCTCCACAGAGATCTTTAGCACACGTGCAGGATGACTGTGCTCTGCAAAGCAACAAAGCTAAACGTGCAGTAAACTTCAGACAGCTTCTGGGCATTATGTGTGAGCTGTTGGAGCTTAAATCCCCATGTCCTGAAAGCACAAGCCTACTGTGCATGCACAGACCATCTATAGGATAGAGCAGACACATCCCCAGAGCCTTAGATTTGTTGCATGTGCTCTGCAAAAGGCATATTAGTAATTTTCAAGCAAATATTTGCAGTATTTAACTATGATGGTCTGGAGTACAGGCAGGGCAAAGATTGTAGGCAGAGATAGCATGCTGTACTAGATTAGCTGTCAGAGCAGAACAAGCTGTCTGGGGCATGAGTCCTTCTTGAGGTCGTCTGCAGTAGAAGCAACTGCTCTAGATACAGGCTGACAACTGTTCTGTTGATGAGGTATTTACCACAACAGCTGTTCTGTTAATTAGATATTTACCAATTAGATTATTTCAAAGAAAATAGTTGGCACCCTGAAACTATGGGAAATGTCTATGTGTATGTGTTGGGTTCCTCTCTCAGGAAGTTGTAACCAGACCTGCAGGTGTTAGCCTGAGCTATTGTTCTGAAGGTATTGTCCTCAGATAAGGGTGCATTGGAGCATATGCTGAAATGTTTCTTGAATCCAGGGGCTCGGAATAGTGGAAAATGAAATTATACGAAAAAGGAAATGAAAAGAAAAATGAAATGGAAAGAGGGAAGGGAAAGTAAGAAGGGAAGGGAAAGTAAGAAGGCAAGAGAAAGGGAAAAGGGAAGGGAAAGGGAAAGGGAAAAGGGAGGGGAAGGGAAGGGATGCAGCCTTTACTTCTGTGACAGTGAAATACCTGTATTGCATAGGAGGACTGAGGACAGATGTTTATCTTTTCAATACCTTCACACTCATAAATTAAGCATACTTATTTCTAGAAACTACTGGATGGCATTTAACATTGGGAACAATAGTGTATATTACCCGGAATACAGGGACTCTTGCATTATGGTGCAGATTCCTGGACAAATACTGTGGATATTCATCCCAAACTAATATTTAGCTACAGGAGTGTGAAAATAACTAATTAGACATGTGACTCTCTCTTTTAGCTCATGCCCATCACAAGTTTAGAGAGGACTGATGTCATGTAAGTGTCTAAACACTTCTGAGTTTTCTTCTTATTTTTAGAAGCCTTTCTTTATATTTCTTTTTGGTGCTTTTGTTATCAGCTATTGTTTACCAGCTCTAGGTACAAACTCTCTTTAAAAATAATCTGTTTACAAAATCACATCTTGATAGTTCTATGTTCTTATCAGGAGGAGAAGGGTACTGTGTATTTTCTGTACTTTATCAGCAGAACCATAAATCAGCAAAGCTGTTACTAATGCTGAATAAATATACTGACAGTGCTGGTGTGCATTTCGGTTTGAAATCAGACTTTAAAGTATTCAGCTGATGCTTTTATTATTGAGACCTCAGCTGAATAGAAATCCTTATGAAAATTTTTATATAGAGGATTCTAGACTTGAGTTCACTGACATAGTGGCATGATCCTCTAATGCCTCTAACTGTATAGACACAGTCAGCAAACACATTGCCTATCATCTCATGGAAACCAAGCATGTACCTAATTTTCATTGTTAATTACTATTGCTAAGTTAGGTGGGATATATAGGAGGGGAGCCAGAATTCATGTATGTTAATTTTATTATCAGCTTTTATTCTCTACTCCTGTCATTTAGAGATAGCCTATCACATGGTGCACCTTGTTTCATGAAGAAAAGGTAAGGAAGGAAGGAATTAATAAAGTATCATTTCCCATTACACAGGTAACCTTTACCTTCAGGGATGCCACTGGTATCTGAGTTTCCTGCCAGGGTTAAGGTCTCTCTAACCTTCTTTAAAGGGTGCTGTGACAGTAGGTGTCCTTTTATCCACTGATCAATTGGAAACAGTCTTTTTAGGAAACTCCTTATATTAGGTTCATTTATTTAGGCTGTTCGAATAATTGCCTAAACAAAGACATGGATTATCTAGATTATGTTTCATTGCATGCTTGTGTCTCATGTCCTTATAAACAAATCTGCTTTGACAGGAGAGAAGTCAGGAGGCTATTTTTAACACATCTGAGCAATTGACTCCCCATGGTAGCTTAGAGGTTATATTTATTTATTTATCTTTTGAGCAGCCAGGCTGCATCTAAATGGTGAGAACTGGGAGTGCTTCTCCATTTATGTACAGATACATATGCAGGTCATATCCTAGCTTCACCTCAGAATGATACTCAAATGTATCCCTTCCTTCTTTTCCTCTTAAGTTTATTTTGTAAGAGAAAGGCCTTTTCTCTGTCTGTACCCTCACAATAGCTTCTGAGAGAAGGCCCTAATCTACTGGCAAGGAATAAATATCAGTATTGAATAACAATGCTTGTAATTATGTATTAGCATGATTTATTTTACTCTGTTGTGGTGGTTGTTTTTATTTAAAAAAATTGAAAAATTGTTAAAGTCAAGTTGTTTATTTTATAGTTTTCAGTCTAATTCTCCATCATGTAAGAATGACACTGAGTTTATCCCAGCTAGCATTTTGCATAAGCCGTGGAGGTTAAGATCCTGAGGATCTTCTACAATTAACAGAATGATGTTGTTTACTCTCTCCACGGACCAATGCTGCTGGTTTTTTGGATAGAAGAGAGAGGTCCAGAATGTCTAAGGATAAAAGAGGTCTAATACCAAGGCAGTTGCTTTTACCTGGAAGCTTCTGTAGGTTTACAATGTCATATACTTGCATGAAATGAAGAACAAAGCTTGTAGAACAAGGTATTTATGATAAAGGATTTGCAAAACTTATAAACAATTATCAAAATGAATATAAATAGGAAATGTGTATATGCGTGCAAGCAGCTATTCTCCAGCCATGTAAATAGCTATTGAAGGAATGTAAACACAAGTAGAAGTGATATTTCAGTCATGGTTTTGGCTCACCTGTGTTGAATGAATAAGCATTTCAGTTGGATGGAAATACCATAATTCATACTTACTGTGTGCCCAGACTTGCACGTCTGCTTGCCTTGCCTCGCCTTGCCTTTTATTGAAGCTGGTAAAGATAATAATTTTAGCCTGTGGAAAATCTTGACACTTTCAGTTTTGTCTTAATTCATGATCAAACAAAAAAAAGAAACCTTACCAACTTCCCACAGACTGAGAAAAATTATTCAGAACCATTTAGTTGTTTCATTCAGATAACATCAAGATATTATAATATAAAATATGTTATATAATTATAGAATAATAGAATGGTAGCTTGCATATTTTACATAGCTAAGCAAAGTGAAGCAACACAAAGCAAAGTTGATTTTAATATTTGAAACAATATGCTCTAACATCAAAAAGTAATGGAAAATTGAAATGGTTCAAATTAATTTTCATGCTTTTCACCATCAGATTTTTTTTAATTGACATATTTCTTCCTCCATTGATTTTAGTCCAGTTAAATTGTCTTTTTTAATGTAAATTTTGACCAGTGCTCTCTCTGAAAACAAACTTGTTATTGACTAGTGGGGTGAATTGCTGTGAAAGTCATATGAGAAACATTCAGTAATTTTTTTGGTATTCTTTTATTATTGGCCATATGTAAAGGGTATTTTAAATAATCTCTGTAGACTTATTCCCCTGTACTAAGACTCCATGCTTCTGTTCAGGAATTTTCTAAATAGAAACCTGTATGGCTGAGCTATGGTTAATGACATGCAAGAAACAAGTCTACTGGACAGCACACGTGCAGCATGTCCATCTTTGCAGCAAAGCTGTACTGCACCCAACTTGTGTACAATAAATGTGATGTTTCCTGAAAATTGCTTGGAGGCAGTTATCACATCAGACATCCATGAAGCAAATGAGATGCCTTCATGTAGGTGCCTAGGATCATTTCACATGGTCCAGCGTGGACAAGACATTCAGAAAGGCTGGTGGGTGTAGCATAGGACACATGGGAGATCTCTGTCCATCTGGAGATGCATCTGGAGGATGTATGGGATACTCCAGGGTATCTAAAATGGCTCTAGACACCTACAGTTGATGGCAGGAAACATTCCCGTCAGGAACATCAGGCTTATAAATATATACATGTGTATATACATATATATAGGTTTTAACTATGTATAGGTTTTAAAACCTACTTTGACAAAATTTCTGGGCAAAAAGAAGGGATAATATCTGGGGAAAGGAAGACATATGGTTTTAAAGGATATAGTTTTAGATGCTCTGGAAATTATATGAGTTGTTTTATCTGTGTTTTTTTTCTCCAGATGACAAAGATCTCAGCAGGAATAGCAACTTTTTCTGGTTTCCTAAGATGTAAGATGGCAGAAGGCCTCCACTCTGGGAACTCTCAAGATACCTCCATACTTTAAAGCGAGATACTCTGGAACCGTCTGATGGTTTCAGCACTGCCTAAACGTAAACTGTGTTTGGGCTTGGCTTCAAATTTGGCTTCAAATTGAGATCTGGATCAAAACCCCAAGTCCTTGTGCTTTGTGCTACACCTGCTTCTAGTGATGACGGTTCATAGCATACCAGACAAACTATCGGGTTAAAGCATTGTGTTGCTTGTTGTCTCCATAATATCACTTATTTCAAACTCTCAATTCATTCTGGGTCCTCTAAATCTGTGTTATTGTTTCCAGCCGATGCAAGTGCCTCAGATGGCTGTTGCAGTAGAATATGTAGGGTATTGCCCAAGTCTGCTGCCAGTCAGCGTCTGAGGAAATTGGCATTAGAATGTCTTACCATGAACGACACTAAAGTCTCACAGCAGTTTGTTATTGGAAGAGTTCGGTACTGAATCAAGGCAGTAACAGATAAGGTCTGTGATACGTGAGCAACTGAGAAAAATCTGATAGCGCTTGTCAATTTCTGTAGTGTTGAGCTTCTGTGCTCACACCATTATTTTGAGTTAATGCCTTCACTGTCTGCTAAGGTACAGTGGTATAAAGGTGCCATCACACATTGTCAGAAAATACCCATGTACATTATTATACATTTGGCTCTCCAAATGCTTTTAGCCGGGAATAATATAAAAAAAGCAAGTAGCTAAAGGTTTCATAGAGCTTGGCAGGCTCATGGGTAGAAGGAATACTGTAGAAGTCCAAAATTCAAAAGGATTTCTCTAAAGGTTGCCAAAAGAGAAAGTTTTAAAACATCTTTACTTGCTAAACAGGAGCTTTGCTATAAAAGCCATGATGAGACCTTTTCAGCTGCCAAAGCTGCTTCAAGGTGTTGGAGCCTTTTCGGTCACAGCGTACCTATACTACGCTTATGTGTCATCTGCAGAAACTGGAAAGTGAAGTGGGGAAAGGCTTTGGATCCAAATTAATTCCTGATGTGAATGGCTGTATCAAAGAGAAATTTGGTTTTGGAAATTTGGCAACCAAAAATTCAAATATTAAATTAATTTTAATTTACAGGTTAGCTGTCATTGAGACAGTGGTTCTCATCTTGCCTTTTCATTTTAAAGTCCTGGGATTGCAGCAGCTGAGTGCGTAGGAGGAAGTACTGCTCTGGGGCTGTTCCTTGTCTGGATTGCTGGCAGCTTTGGAGATGCGCAGGTGGATTGCATATATCTTTCACTTGTTATGGGAATTCCATATGCAGTAATTTGTAGAGAGTGACTTCTGAAGAGCTGGAGTGGTTTCAGTGAACTCCTGCTGAAGAATGGATAATGCTTACCATTTCTGCCTGGTTTCCCAGTAGCTCACTAAGAGCACTGTTGGAGGCTCTATGGCAAGTTACCCAGCAGCTGCAGAAGCATTAATGATTTGGATTTTAAGTGGGTGTTTTAGTGCTTGCATATATCCGGCTGAAAAACTGCTGCCCTTATAGTACCATGGAAGCTCTAGGCTCAGAGTTTCTGAATTCAGCATCTTGGGAGATTTGTAGAGGTCTTTGGACTTCCAGGCTCTCCAGTGTATGGTGGGAGATTCCTGGACTGCCCATATCTCCACAGGAATAGCTTCTTGGATGAATGCTCTGACTCATTTGAGAGAAAAAACAAAACCCAAAACATTTTACTTTCTTTTCCTTCTGATTCTTTTCCCCCCAAGATTGCCGTTCAGCTGGAAATTTCAAGATTGATTTCTAAGTTTTCTTCCAGTAAATAACTTGAGAAGTGAGCTGCAAAAGTTGGCTGTTACTGGTAACTGAGCTATAATGTTGCCAGACCTAGAGCTTTCAGCAGTTTCTGTTGCTTGCTTTAGGCTGCTCAAAGTTGCAAGGCATCTATCAGTGGGTAGGTGAAGTGGTGAACTGTGTAATTCATGAATTTAGAAAGTTACAGAAGAGACCTCTACTGAATGGCAGATGTTTTTCTTACACCAGCAGAAGCATCTGTGAAATACTCCTACTGGCTCTAGTGTATGTTCTCTCAGCTTATGGGTTTTGCACACCCTTATGCCTAAAGAGGTCCTCTGAGCTCATTTATTTCTCTGGATTTGAGGATGGGTTGCCCAACACAGTCTGTAGCTCTGCTGACTGTTTCTTGTGTGCCTTTGGACAGATAGTTTAAAGCCAGGAAATGCAAAATATCTTTTGTTTCACTGAGAGCACTCAGCATCTCAAGATAAGATAATAGAACTGCAGCAGAAGCAAACTTGGCTGAGGCAACCTGAGATCCGTAGTGACGATTTCTGAGAACCCCCTGGAGGTTGAGGAAGCTCTGACAGATGGACAAATATGATGTCTATCTTCAAAAAAGCTGCTGTTGTTGGCAATAAGCAGTAAACAGAATGTTATCATGCCTTTAGGAAGATCTCTGACACTGTCATATCATATTCTCTTAATAGTATCATAAAGAAACCGAGGAAATCTGAATTAGCTGAAGCTACTGTAAAGTGAAAGCAGAACTGCAGAGCGCGCCGTATTGAGAGAAAGCCTGTCCGTCATTCATTGTCGCACCAGGGGACCGGGCAGATTAAAGTTTTTCAGTGGTTTGATACTGTTCAGTGTTTTCATTGATGACTTGAATGAAAGACTAAGGGTACACTTTGCAGGTACAGAAGTCACACTGAAGGATAGAATTAGAAATCCAAGCTGCCTTAACAAACCAGGGAAAAGTCCCAGAAAATACATGATGAAGCTGAATTTAAAAATATAAATGCTTCTAAAACTTAAAGGATTTGTTCTATATTTTGGTAGGAATATTTGTTTGAAAAAATGCAAGATGGTGCAAGATTTTGGACTGAATAAAAGCAAGATGGGAAAAACTGATGTTGGAAATGACCTCGGGATCTAGTGACTTATGTACTGAGCATTAGTCAGCAGTGCTCTGCAGTTGTGAACAAGATGCACACCATAGTGAGATATATAATAAAGAAGAATATAGTCTGAGACACTAAAAATTACAGAAATCATAGGGTTCAGGGTATTTAGAAATTAGAAATTCAAATTTTTACAAAGTTTTTAGACAACTTCCAACAAAATAAAAACCATCTCATTTTCAGAGCACATCAGCTCAGAACATTCATTCGGGAGTTCCTGTGAAGCCTCTCATGTTAGTATGGTCACTCATGGGCATATGCTTTTGCAAGAGGAAGAACTGTAGTGACTTTATAACTGCATAGTTTTTAATCTTTCAGTCAAGTGCCCATGCGAGGGAATCAAACCTCACTTTGTGCACAGGGCTTTCTCAGTGCAAATACATAACAGCAAACACCAGGGAAATCTGTGGCCCCACCGATGGCAGATGTAGTTGATCGCTGCAAGTGTGACCTGCCCAGATGCAGAACAGCTTTTCAAAGTGTGACACTGAGGTTTTGGAGGTTGCAGTGCTTGGAGCAAGTTGGACAGCGTGCTTTGAGAGAAATGCAAACTATGTGCTTGCAACACCAGCGAATATTTGAAGGCAAGGGACACAATTTATTCTTGAGGTTACCCTATCGGCTTCGAGGTTCAGTGTGGTGTGTTCTGGCACAGAGGAAAGGATGGGCATAAACAGAATACTTCACTGGGGTAGGGACACTGTGCCGATTGTTTACTCTTTCCTTGTAGAGCCTCTTTGGGAGCATCAGTGGGTTTTTCCATGGTAATAAAAAGATTAAATTCTCTCTCTTTTGATTCTCTAGTATATTGCAATATTTTGTGTGTGACAGGCTTTTCAATATCTTGTCTTTGGTTACTCAAACACAAGGAGTCTGGGGAATAAGAGGATTATTATCAGAAAGATTACACTATGCTTACCTTCTTTTTTTTTCACTTGAATATGCTAGATGCACTTTTAGAAGCACATTTTGTAAATTTATTCCAAAGCACTTTCCACTTACCTTCCTATGAATATATGGCATTTTTAGATTAACCATATACTAATACATAAATAAATGATTTAAAAGATTATGAAAAATTATTGAAAAGAAAGGGAAAGATATGTAAACAATTAAGTGAAAAGCATGGAAAACATTAAACTCTGTTAACTTCCCAGCAACCTCTGGGAAGTAAAGACAATAGAGGCACTATCTTAAGCTACTGCTGTTCTTCCGGTGTCATTAAGACACTAGGTCTCCACCTCATAGAAAAATAGAGATTCCTGCATTTTATTTGTATTGTACGTTCTTTGCAAGAGTTTTTATGTCTTCTTCAGTTTGTAATTCAGTGAGATAACTATACAATTTGAGGTCTTCTGAGGTTCTGAGTATTTGAACTCAAGAAACGCAATATATCTAAAGGCCATGTTAAGTGACTGAATGCCCATAGAGATTCTCTACACTGTTAGAAGGATAAATTTCCTATCCCTGTTAATCACTCCTATCTTCCAGCACAGTTTCCATCTACTGCTTCTTAAACTTCACAATAGATTGATGTTTGATAGTATCGGTATTTCACTATTCTTTTCCATGGGAAATTCTTTTCTTCTAAGTGATTCCTTCTGAAATGAAACTGCAGCCAGAACATTCCCACCCTGTGTGAACCCACTATGGTTAGAGTTTTTGCTGTTTTCTCAACATGAAATTATTTGTTCCAGTGGGTTTGGGTGCTTTAGGCTATCTATACCTGTGTACATTGCAGATCTTGTTACTTTAAAAAAGCATTTCTGAACATTGCAGAAAATATTCTATTATGTCTTTAAGCTTTATTATCAGTATCTCATGCTGTTAAAGACTGATTACTTTTGGATGCAGTATGGTAATATTTTTTTGCTTATATGCCTAGCTTGAAACCACTGGAAAACGCAATACAAATCTTTCTAAATTTGTAATGAAAAAGAAAGGTTATACTTTTGCTGAATTGTTGTATGTTTTTAAACCCTTATTTAGCATCTCTGCCAAGTCATCTATACTAGAAGTCAACTGTAATTCCAAAAAGAAAGTTGTTTTTCCAAAGTTGTCACAAACATTTATATTTATGAAGGGAAATATGCAAAGACCAAAGTTTTCCACAGAGTGAGAATTAAATCTATACATTTCAAACCTTTTGTGTGATTGTATTGACATTCTGTTTCACATTAAGAGGAGGATTAAAAATATTTGTTTTGGAAAATTGCCTCCAACGACCTTATTTTTGTGAAAGCAAAGGCATTGTTGGGCTTGAATCAGCATCCTGTACTGGTTGAAGAGTAGAAGTAATATTACATGACTCATTCAAGATGAATTGCCGTGGTTTTAGATAGCAACTCTTGGTTGTTATTGTTAAGAAACTACACTTGCATCCTTCACGCTTTGAAAGTAATTGCTTACTTTAAGTAGCTATTAATGCTAATTACATTGCAGGAGCTAATGTGACAGGCTATTTGTTATCCTTGAAGGTACGAAGTAGAAAGTTCAATACGTCGGCTGGTAGCATTTTTCTGAAGTAGTTGACAAAGCCACCAATTCCCTATTTGTCTTCATAATTCTGCAGCTGACTTAGATAGCAATTTATTTCTTAGTATTTTGGCCTGACCTTTGGTGGATGAAGTCTGTTCAAGTGTCAGGTAATGAACAGTGGATAGAGCATTTTCATAGAAAGCCTGTATTATGCAACTCCTTTATCATGTTTGATTTTCAGTAAGTTTTGTTTTGCTTTATTCTCACTTATATAAGCACAGTAGCTCTCAAGTGCTGTAGGAAAAGACCCAGAATCTGTAGTTCTGTTCCTGGAACTGAAAACAACATTCCATAAGAGGATTAGGCAGATTCCACAATTTTCCTATTTTCAGCAAGGCTTTTATACAGAAAAAATGCTTAGAGTGTGAAGGTTTACAATGACTTATCTGTTTGCCACAAACCTTGTACATTCTGTGGAATGAAATAGCGCTTCTTTTTTTGCCTTCATCTTCAAGGCTAACTTGCTAAGTGTAGTTATGCATATATTTGCATATATAGTTTAAAGCCAGTCACAGTGTCTTTTAGCAGGACTGACTTGGAAATTGGCGTTTCAGAGCATGTGGGTATCTTTATTGCCCTGAACTCCAGAGGCCGACATGTGCTCTACACTTAACATGAACAGATGGCACTTCTGGAGGCAAGGTTCTCATACAAATATGCCAGACATAGGAGAGAGAATTAAGAATATTATATTAGTAATGCCAGTGTGAATAATATCTGTGACTCTACAAAGTACTGCTAGGAAATAATCAGTATATGAAAAAGCTAGGGTAGTCCATAAAAGTGCATGCAATCCAAGTTAAACGACTTCTCCAGTTCTCTAAATATCAGAGAGATGCAAAGCCTTATTAAGGAGATTAAAGGCCTTGTGGGAAATAAACATGGCTCTAAAGCCTGGATGCATTCCTTCGTGGCAGATAATGTGATTATCAATAGCAAAGTTTCAAAGCCCCCTGATAACAGAGGTATATGACTCTGAACTCCAGATCATCTGAAATACACCATGGAAAAAAAGAGATTTGAAGAATAAATTTCCACAATGATGCTATTTGCATCTGCATAAACATGTTTATTTTTCATATTTATTCAATAGAGTATGTATATATTTACACATATTTATAGAAAAACCCTGATCTTAAAATGCTTCTTTGTTAATATAGCTTGGGAAGAATAATGCAGTTTTGACCTCTTAAGTTTAAACAACCAACACAGGGAGGTTGAGCTGGAAAAAATACGTGTAGTTCATCTGATCTAAAACAAAGTAAATGACGTAAAACTGCCGACTGCTTGCTGCAACCTATGTCATATCGTTACTGTAATAACAGTTGATTGAGTGCAGTTGATCCATTGAAGTTTGAAACAGTGCGTTTGCTTCTGCAATTGTACAAAGACTTTTCTTGGCTGAAAAATCAATTGGCTGTAGAATTGGTTACTGGTTTTGTTGCACATGTAAAGCGTTTTATCTTCCCCCAAAAATCTTACAGCACCTCATTTCATTGCATGGTGAGCATAATTCTATGCTCCTTTTACCCTTCTGTGCTGTCCAGCTGACTCAGGTGAAATGTGTGAAATGGGAAAATGTCAGTATCATGAAAGATCCTTTACTTGTATTATATACCCTTTAAAACATTATATCTCTAAAAAGTACCCTCTATACACCAAGTCTACACAGACTGAAAAATAAATAAAGCTCAGACACTTTGAGTGCGCCTGAAACATGCCTTGAGCTGAGAAATGCAAAGGCAGCTCTTCACGTTAACTCCCTGAAACCAAGCAGAACCACTGAACCTCGTGGCCTATGAAATGTCTGTACCAAAATCAAAGCTGGTGTATCGGTGCTGTCTACCACATGTGGTGAACTGTGAAAATGCTCAGTAAGAGGTACACACTGTATCCCAGCAATTAAAAAGTAAAAGCTCCAGTAGCCCTGGATTTGTGGTGCAAAGCTAAGGGATTTGCCACTGTCTGGCATACTGCAAAGGGAGTTGGTGTGCAGTGTCTGTCAATGCTGAACATGGGAAACTGTTCCAACAAGTGTGCGATGAGAACTATTGAAGAAGGGGTTGAAAGTCCAGCTGCTATTGTTTTTTATGTATTAATTTGTCTTGTATCATTTACTATTGTTTCATGTCATGACATATTCTATTAAGTTATTTTAGGATATAGGCTGTGACTGCATCTGGCACCATATGTCATGTTATATCACATCAGGAGGCAGCATAATGTAAATGCTTGGTTTGAGCTTTTCCTCTTTTTTCAGCAAATTGAAGTTAGTGCCATTCAGGTGAATGAAGTGAAGAGGGTGAGAAATGAACAAGCCACCTTGGGCTTACTGAAAGGGTAGAAAACTCAACAGCCTTTGAGGGCTGGTTGCCCCTCAGGGTACCCTTGCCACACCACAGCGCTTTCAACATGTCTCTGTGGAGCCCTTGGCTTTGTCCCAGTACGGATGCAACTCTGCCTCTCTCCCAAGCTCAAGCCTGGTTTCGTTTTCCTGGGGCCTGTCTTGTTCTGGATAAGAAAGGCCAGGTTGAGTTTTGAACTTTGGAGGCTGAAAACGTAACACGATGCCTTCCTCTGCCCCACTGCTGGGTCCTACAATACATTTGGATTGGTTCAGCTCTTTTTGGCACCCATGTCTAGGGGCTTGAGCTTGCTCAGAAGCCTGGGGCATAAAGGGGCAGGCAGCCATCTAACACCCAGCTCCTGTTAGGGAACTGCAAAGGGGTGAATTTGGGCTTATGCTCCCTGATACCAGGGTATTATCCCTGATTTTGTCCACAGATGACCTAATGACTAATACAGGTACAAAGTGGAAAGTAGATTTGGGACTCCACTTCTGCACCTTCACAGGTCAGGCTCCCTCTTGCCTGAATACTCTGTTGTCCCTGACTTTTGCATTCCTGTCTGCACAGCTGCCTACTTGCAGGGGCTGCATGAGCAAATACGTGCTCCCTTTTCACTTCTTTTCTTGAGAAATTATATTCAGACCCAATGAGTAACAACTATCCTTCCGGTCCTAGCTGAGAGAGAAAACTGGCATATTCCTACTGTCTTTCTGCACCTTCCTTTTGCCCAGAGGCCTGGTCTTTTTTTAACCTGCAGCAAACCTTTGGAAGGCTCCAGCTCTTAATGTTTACCAAAGACCAAATGAGCAATCTGAGAAATGAGGCACCGGGGCTGGCATTGCCGCTTCTTAGCTGTTCATGGTGAACTCAGTGGTGCAGCCTCCTGCCTTTTTCCCCTTCTGCAGCCCTGATGTGTCAGACCTTGCTGAAGTGAGAACTGTCAGACTGTTGTCCTGGCTGATGAGTTTTTGTTCATGCAAAACAGCTGAAGGAGAGACAGCCCCTGAGCAAGTGGTTTGCTTTATTAATTCTCTGATAAAACATGCTCTGGGTTTCAGTGGCAGTTAAATGCGTCTAGCAAGACTCCTCAACTCATGCACTTTTCAGTGTATGGTGTCTCCTTGTAGGTCTCCGGACATCAAGCACAAGGTATGTCACTGCCTTTATCATCCATGCCGCATGTGAGGCGTTTTGCTTGCAGACGATGATGTGGATCTGCTAATGGCTCCCCAGATACAAGCAAAAGACCTTTTGTTTCCAAGCTGCTAGCAGTCACAACTCTCAGCGCTGACATTTTCATTCCCGTGTATTCAGGGGCTATGAATAAAGTAGGCTGGAAATCAGAAGCAATGACAGCCTATAACAGCCTTCCAGTAAGAATGATGGGAGCGAGCTAATTACTTTTTAGATGGACCAGAGCAGGAAAAGGATTGGATGGTGTGGATGCCTGTGATGGCTGAGGGTTTTGTCACTGTGGCCCATGTGTTTCCTTCCAGTGCTGTGTTTTCCGCTTGGAGGAGAAAACAGATTCCCTTCCGTTCCCATTTTTCAAACTATTAGTAGCTTCCGAGCACTCAGTGCAAGTTTAAGTTGTTGGATGCTAATGTCCTCTCATCCTTAATCCTCGCCTAAGTGTGCTGATGCTTCATAGTTAGGTTAATCTGCCCAGTTAGGCTCAGATGCCACTTCCGTTTATACTGGCTAAGTCACTCTCAAGAGCTAATGGACCACTAATGCTGTCCTACAATTCCCTCTGTGAGTCCAGAAAGACAAGCAAGTTCCCAAACCATCCTCAGTGAAAAAATCAGAGTAGCTCAGTGTAATGTAGCATCAAGAACCACAGGAGAAGTCTGAAGATCTAAAAAGATAACATGAATAAGCAGAGACTACTGGTGAAGGCCTGTTAAATTGATTGTGACTTTGTAGCGTGATTAAAATTGCTTGGACAAGGGTAATCCATCTGTGCTGATGCAAGATAACTATTCCTGTGAGTTAATGGTGTGTTAAAGAGCATGCAACATTTTTGTCTTCTAAGAACATAGGAACATTTCGTTCAGACAAAAGGGCTGTCTCGTCCTGTACTCTGACAGCAACCAGCAATGGTTATGTAGGATAAGGACAAAAAAGGGACCCTGGGCTTGCCCCAGGGGCAAACTGCTAGTTGTATCGTAGGAAGCGTGGACTTTTCTGATGAAGAAATATCTCTGGGTGAGCCAAGGAGAGAAACAGCTGAGCTGAGTTCCAGAAACAAAATCGAGACTTTATTCAAGTTAATGGAAAATGTGGATTTCTGTGGGGCTGGGTTTGAAATGGAAACAAAATTTCCCCTTTGAATTTTTCACAGCAGACATGTCTGTTTCTATTAAAACTCTCAGAATCTAAAGCTACTTATTTTTATCCTTCTAGGCTATGTTCTCCTATTAAGAAAATTACAAGTGCCAGTGGTGCCAGGACTCTAAAGATCTATAGGCTCAGGCCGTCTGTATATAGAAACAGCCTCCCTTTATCGGAGTCTAAGAGTGCAAGTGTCATTCAGTTAGCTGATGAACTGATGTTGTATCTCTGAGACAAATGTTGAAATATGGCTTCATGTGTATGCACTTAAACCTGAAGGCAGCAAGGGTTCAATGATGCCTGCTTGTATATGAATGCCCAAGTATTGGGGCACTGTATGAACCCTGGCTCTCAGGAAGAACTAAGGAAGCAGGGTCTCTGGTGGGCATGGACCATTTTTGTGAGACCAGGAGGAGGTGGTGAGTCTGCTGCAGCAACTAGTGTGGAGACATGGAGAAACAGTGTTGGAACCTACCAGGCTCTGCTTCCCTTGTTTTAACTGTTTTTTATTGGGGGTGGCAGATACAGAAATCCTACCAGGTGTTTCAAGGCACAACTTGAGACAAAACCGAAAACCAGTCATTCTTGTGCTTTGCTTTACTTTTTGTTTTGCCATGGCAGCTGTGCCAAACCTGGTGCCTGAGAGTCAGCTTGCCTGGGAATGTCTCCTACTATTTTCAGGATCCAGACTGTGAAGGGTTTCCACTAAACTCTCTAGCAAAGGTTGAGGTGCATTGTTTAACATAAGCGATGTTATATTCAGTGGTGTCATGAACTGCCTTCCATCTTATAATTTTGCCAGGATTAACATTTTTAATGAAGTTGGTGGCTTCAATTTCTTCTGAAATGGATGTTTATCTACACCACCTAACTCTAGCCCGAGATCAGAATCAGGCTTTTGGCCTGATTCTGCAGGGTCCGAAACATATATTTAAGGTTAAAATATGCATCAGTCTTTACATATCAAACCCCCCTACAGTAGAGCAGTGATGGGCTGCATTCACAGTGCATGGGACAGCTTATTTAATTTACGTTAGCATTATGGGGAGGCTGCCCAGTTGTACCACGCTGTACCTTTTGCAGACAGTAAAAGTGTAAGTTACTGGTAAGGATGAAAAACAAACGAGCACGTCTGAAAAATTATATATCTAATTCAGCTGACAAATGAAAGCATTATGCAGCTCTGCACCACAA
Organism: Phalacrocorax carbo; assembly: GCF_963921805.1. NCBI lineage: Eukaryota > Metazoa > Chordata > Aves > Suliformes > Phalacrocoracidae > Phalacrocorax > Phalacrocorax carbo. The sequence goes on along the minus strand of NC_087513.1, from coordinate 135,067,564 downwards.
CACATGCTGATATGAAGGAACGAAAAATGTATGTTCAGTAATTCATATTAGCATCTTCATGCCCAATACCTCTAAGATCAACATTGCAGCAGGCTGAAATACGAACAGAGACAGTTTCATTCTTATACCTTTGAATACAAAGTTTGTCTTTCACCATCTGTATGTCAAGACCAAATTAACTGCTTATGTGAAAAAGAGTGATTCAGAAACAATTACTATTTTTTGCTGTTTCCCTATCTAGATTAAGGATACTTGGGCCTATCAGAGAAGGCGGCAGTTCTTTTATCTAGCTGTGAGAAAGGACTTTGGATGTTTTTTTTTCCTTTGGGCATATCAGAACTATTGGTGATTAATGAGGGTCATGCTTTCAGACAATGTCTTTAATAATGTCACATGTCAGAGAGGTCTTAAAGTAACTCCATGTTGAAAGGAAGAAGTGGATAATGGTTCATTACAGGTTGTTGCACGAGTGTTCTTGGGGAAGGGAGCAGGTAATGATCTTCCAGCACAAAGGCAGTCACCAAACTCTCATTATCATTTCCAGAGTTTTCACACGCTGCTCATGGTGTCTGTCACTAGCATAAACAAGTAACAAGCTTGGGGTACCTCATAAACTGGAATAGATAATGTGATAATTTCCTGCTGTCGTAGACTGAGAAATTAGTTTTCTGCCATTCCTTAAATAGCAAAACAAAACAAAACACAAATACGTTTTGAACAATAAAAACATGAATGCCTTGTGTTGGAAAAAAAGAGTATTTTACATTGCTTTGTCTTTTATGGCTTCCATAAATAAATGTTAATCGTTACTACAAATAATAGGCAACATTGTAGTCTAAATACTTATTTGTGTTTAAAATTGGGACTCCAAAATGCAACTGCTTGATGCACTCTGAGTCTTTTTGAAACCAGGGAATGTTTCTGGATAAAGAGCATCACATTAGCCTCACGTAATAACAGTTCAAATCCTAGAATTGCCTAAACCTGCACTTGGGAGCTTGAGAGAGATCTTGAAACACTTGTGTGTCCAGGATATCACCGAAAGTGGTAGGCAAGTGAGATGGAGTTTCAAAATTGCAGCTGGGGAGGAAAAGCAGTACGGAAACAAATGTCTATTTCTGAGAACCACCCTTCAGGTTAAATGCACAGCAGCTGCCTCTGGTTTGAAGAAGTCTAAGGAGCTGGGTTTTATACTCTGAAGCAAAAGTTCTTTTACAGCTTTTAGTTAAAACTTGTGAAGAATCTTGGGCCACATGCAGCCCCAAGATAGTCAAATATACACAGAACTCTGACTTCAGTGGGAATTTTATGCTTGTTCCTCAGGAAAGACTTAGAGTTGCTACATAATATGCCTTCTGACATTTTAGGCTTTTCTCTCCTGTAGAAGTAAGACGATTCGCACAACAGAGAGCATTCCCAGCCCCGGCATGCCCTGGTGACCACTGCCTGCCAGGTTCGTCCACTGATTGCCAGGGAGCAATCCACTTTCATGGAATAGGTAGATTTAATTTTCCAAAATAAAACCTTACAGGTTCAGATGTGAGTAGAAATGAAGAGGCATTTATTATTGATGCCTTTTATTAAATATTTATGGGGAGCCATAACTTTGCCTGGTATTTTAAGTATAATATCTAGAGATTTATTTCTCTTTCTCTGCTTTTGGGTTACTAACACAGGTATACTTTCATGGGCTTTGAATTAGCTATCTTGGCTCCACGCTAACATCAACCATATTTCTCCAGAGAACGTTTTGGGATGTGATTCAGCTGGACGTTTAGGTTCTTTTGTAGCATGTTATGTTGTTTGATGAGAGCTAATGAGCCTCTGGATATTACACATTTTTCCAGCTGGGCTAGGTCAAGGCTTTCTGAAGATACAGTTCCCCACATCTTCCTTTGCCAAAAAATCTTGATGATAATACCAAGTAACAAAAACCAGGGCAACAGAGAGTTTCAGATTCTTGCAAGCAGTCTCTTTTTTTCCCACTGTCCATTAATCTATCTGGCGAGTAGAGTCTGCGGAGTCTGGGAGATACTCAGCTATCCAGATATCTGCTTTAGGGTGAGCTGAACCACTCTTGACACTCCAGTTGCCTTGTTTGGGTCTCCATGGACCAAAATGGGAGCGTAGACACCTGGCTCATATTTAGAAACTCTACGCTGTCAGCCAAATCTCACCCAAAGTGTTCAATGCTACCTTTCAGCACTGGATTTGGTTGCCCACACAGAGATGTCAGGTGCCATTTGAAATGCCCCTGGGGAATCCACCTGACACCTAGGTGCCACTCCAGAAAGGTGTATGGCTCTCAGAGGTCCTATTCCATATCACCCAGCCTTTGCTTTTGTGGCACCAGGTACCTGCATTCAGATACCTGATTTCTGCTGTTAAATCCCATGGTGATTATGTTGCTCTAGGAAAATAGCTCCTTGAGATAGATGCTGTTCTTCAATCACTCAAGAAAGAATAAATATGTACCCTATATTTGGCAGCGTTTTCATAATAAATACCTTATTACTGATTTTTCACAGTTTTTATTCTGGCTTATTTTCAATAATGTATTCACTTTGAACAGGTTCCTGCTTTTTTCTGGGTGTTTTCCTTTGCTTTGTCTACATTGTGGCTATTTGTTTTGTAACTAATAACAGGAATATACTTCTAAAATTAGACATAAGCTATCTTGATTTTATTTTATTTTTTATAACTATTTATTTTTGAAATGTGTTTGGGTTTTGTGCCAATGTTATTATAGCTGTTTGCTTAGCATGATGCTTCTCATTCCACTAATAACTGCTCTCCTGCAAGATGGGCTAATTTTGCATAAATGAGTGTATAATTACAGACTCCTTTCAAAAATAGTGAAAACCCCTTCACTTTCAAAAAATGTATTAAATGGTGTTGATTGCTTACATTTTATGCATAAAATTGAATTGAGCTATACACATTTATTCCTTCAGGTCAGCAGAACGGACAGAAAGGTATGTTATTCAGTGATATAAGGTAACATCACAGTTAATTTCAGACCTTGTACAGAACTGCTTGAAAGTTTTTTGGGTAAGGATAATGTTACTTATTTCCCAGGAAATTTTCCTAAGGACATGGAGGTGAATTTTTATTATGGCTGAATTTTATCTAGTGTCTCATGATTGGAGAGAATTTCATGTATTACCTCAAGATCTGAGAACTATCCTCCTAGTTACGATTTTCATACACGCGATTATCTTCTCTAGATCTAAATGATCATTTAGGTGACTGATACAAGTTATCTTGATGGGTTTGTATTTGTTGGACTATTTTTGTTAAAATGTAAAACAAGCCACTGCCGCTGTGATGATCAGCTTTATGCATTACCTGTTGATTCACTCAATCTAAAGCTCATATTGAAGTTGCAGGTTTTTTTCATGGGATCCGAGAAGGCATTTTGAGGAACACCAGAGCTGACAGACTGCCTGGTACATAGATGTGAGGCTGTTAACTTCAGTCACAAGAGGATTAGTTCCCAAATCCAGAAGCCACAATATCTGCTTGTGTTTGTGGGTTTGCCTCTGCTTACACGAGTGGAGAAGATGTGCTATAGTCATATTCAGCTTTCTTGCAATGCCATTGACCATGAAAGGCTGAATTTCAAGTCATGTGTTTTCTTCAAAGTTTGTATAAGAAACTTCTTCAGGAACAACTGCTCCTATACATTGGATTCAAACTCATGTCCTTTAGAAAGAACTCCAAGTTTTGAACAGAAGATATCTCATCATTAAAAACTATTGCTACTTCTTTAATGATCTAATTAGTTTTACCTGCCAGGATCAGCTTCATTGGTTTCAGTTAAAAAGAAAAAGAAAAGACCTGTCAAGTGACCTACTTCTTAACATATTCGGTAAGATCAAGGTTGGAGCAGCAAAGTGGTTTAATGAACACAATCCCTGTTTGCTAAAAGTAAAGTCATTACTGATTTCTTATTGATCTGAAAAAGAAAGGACAAACTAGGTTAGAGGATATTTCATGTTTTTTCATTAAAAATCAATGAAACCAAGACTGACCTGCTTTCTCCCTCTTGTGTTTACACTTGAAACAGATTAGATCATTAGGGGAACAGTAATCGTCTAATTATTTAGACCATTCTTAATTCAAACTGTAGAAGTGGATAAACTTGCCTAACTATAAATAATGAAATGCCTTTATCTACATAACAGGATCTGGGGAAATGGTGTGCTGGGAGTCAGACTACGGCCACAGAACAGTATTATTAATTTATGCCGTCACTTCACAAGTACCATGTAACATTAGGTTGAATGGGAACATCAGAATTAAGAAGAAAAAAGCTTTCAGATCAGGCTTTAGTAATAAGTGAAGTCTCCCCTCTTTGAAGAGGGATAATGTTGTGTGATGTATGTCACAACTTGTGAACTGATTGTCTAGAGGCCATCAAGGCCTGTAAAGCAAATAGAACATATTGCTTAGCCAGATATTGCGCTATGGAATATTATGGTGATGGCTGTGTCTATACAGTTAAATAAAAGTGGTAGAAGGAGTGACCCTGAGCATTGGATCCCTATGTGACTGTTACCTGTCACCCTAGCTCTGCATTGGACCACTCCAGCTGGTTCTTTCTAAGACGAAATTTATGTAGGTGTTGGCAGCATGGCTGTGAGCTAGCCATTGCCACTTGGTCTTGGTGCCAGGGATTGCTCCTCAACCCTTTTTTAGTTGGCAGTAGGAACATGACTAGTGAGACTGGCTTGGAGCCCAGTCCTACTAACCCTTTCTCAGACACGCCATGTTCTTGCTGCACTGTCACAACAGCATCAATAAAGTGCTTTTCTCAGCAGCAATGACTTTTGTGAATGCAGAGTTTTTTGGTTAGGCTTATAGACCTGTTAAGGAGATCAGCTCAACCACTGTTGGGATCTTTTTGACCTTTCTGTCTTTGACCTAGAGGATGTTGGCCTCAGTGATCTCAGTACAATACTATATAATAGAGAAATGCATGTTACTCTGTGTTGGTGATTTTCTAGCCTTTAAACGCATTGTTTTCCATTTTCACCTTTAGCTTTTGCGTGAAAGTCCCCTAGCTCAGTACTACCATTAGCCTTAGCCGGGAGACTTGTCCTACGTCAAAGGGCTCTGAAGGGCTGAGGGACATGGCCCATTATTGTATTCCTTTCTGAAGTACAGAAACAGGTTTTATTTTTTCTAATTCATGCCTGCAACTTAAAACAAGCTTAGAACAATAATGACTCAAGCTTTCTTCTTTAGGCAGACAATCAATATGGCTTTGAATGACTGTTGTGCAGCTGAAATCTAATCTATTTTTGCTGATGTATGCTGTCATGTTTTCCACCATTTACATTCACATGTGTGAAGTACCATCTTCTGTTAGGCTAGCCCCTTAGGTTTTATATGTCACTTTATATGTCCCTAATGGTTTTAGACATTTTGTTAAGTCTGGTCTATGTCCATTTCAGTTCAGCTGCAAAATCTCCAAGTAATCTTTTAATAAAAATAATATTTCTTCATATAACTTCTTCAGAAGCCTATTCAATAATTTGATTACAAAGCCTTCACACCGTTTTTGTAACATTGCCACAGCCTAGATTAGACCAACAACTTGGTAATTATAAGGCTGAAGGTTTTGGGTCATGTATTATTGGATCAGTTTGATAATTCAGCTTTGCAGAAGCACAACAAAGTGGTCAATGAAAGAGAACTTCCTTGTTCTATAATGAATATTTACACCAAAATGCAAGTGACAAACCATAGCCTATTGAAGTCTCCTTATTATTACTATTATTATTATAAGCTCCATGAACTTCTTATGTACGTGACTGCAATGTAAGATACAAAATGGGCTAGGCAGATGTCCTGCTCTGCATTTTTTAAATGTGAGATGTAGTTAGGTTACTTTCCTAGCAATCTTCTGGGAAATCAGTGCATCTTAAAGCCAGATGGTTAGCATAGTTTGTCAGGTATCTTGAGTTTCTGCGTAAATAAATGCAAAAAGCGCCTTCACAAAACAAAGCCTAGGATTCAAAACACACAGGCTGTAGTTTCTATGGTAGGACAGATAGTTATATAGCTATGGATGCTATGAATATCATGCTGGTGCAATCATACTGCTTAACTCATGGTGTATTTGTCTGGTGCAGGTGTTTGGTAACAGAGGGCTGTTTTCTACATGAAGTACTAGCAATGAAGCTGTCTCACTCCTTGCATGGAAGCACTGAAGAACTGGCAAGGAATTTGTAAAAAAAGCAGGAAGAATTATTTGCAAAAGAAAAGGAACAATTGGTAGCAAACAACATGAGAGAGACTGCTAGTAATCTACTCAGTAGTACAATAAAATGTATGAATGGTACAATAATTGACACTGGAGAAAAACCTTTTCTGCAACTGCTCTTCTAGACATGTCTTGCGAATTGCAAAGGATGTTATGTTTATGCTTGGAAAGAAAGACTTCTGGTCTTTTGGAAAGGTATTTTGAAATTTTTAATTGCTGTTCTCCATCGTGCCATTCTCCAGACTGCTGTTTGCACCAGCCTGACAAAAACCTAGTTCAAGGCAGCAGCCTTATTCTCAAAGTGTACTTGATTTTACATTTAAAGTTCACATGCTAAGTTCCTTCTGAGACTTCAAGTCTTAAAATTAACTCCTTGTGAAAGTATTTTAAGAATTCTGGGCATATTTTATTGGCACAATAAAATGACTTTATTTCGACTTCAAAAAAAGCATCTGGATGTCACTCTTAGTCATATGGTTTAGTTTCAGGAAGTTCTGCGAGGAGCAGGGATTTGGACTTGATGATCCTTATGGGTCCCTTCTAACTCTAGATATTCTATGATTCTGTGAAATGAATATTACAATACAGTTCGCTCTGTGACCATACATTGTTATTTTTCTGTGATTTAAATAGCTACTCCTCTTGGGAATTCGTAGGGGTCTTAAATATGTACACAAAAATTAATCATATTGAATTAAGTACAAAGTAGTAATCTGATTCCCACAGAAGACTGAAAATTCCCTCCTCAGTGTTTAATTCCTATTTGATGCCCCAAATGTGAAGCTATAGGGTCACATACTGGAATCTATGGTGAAAAGTTTGGTTGCCCTCCTCATGTGAGGAGGTAACGTAAGTCAAGTGTAAAGTTAAAAAAAAAAAAAAAAAGAACAAAAGAAAGAGCCTCACCTTTTTAACACTTTTGAGAGAAAATGCACTAGAATTCATTCACATGTTGGCCCTTGTATGGTGCTCTGTCATCCTGCTATTCTTTATGGTCTTTACTCTAGGAAGCACAGTGTGTGAAGCAGTTCACCATGTTCACTAAAGTCTGATGATGTAGCATGTGCCATGAAGATAGACCTGTTGGGAATACTACCGAAGTAGAAACATCCAATGCTTGGGGGTGAACTGTAGCAGGGAAGAGATTTCCCTCCCTTCCTGCCTTCAACAATATGGGGGATGAGAAATATCCCAGGGAATGCTGTGTCTGGTTAACAGTTTTTCAGTTGTATAAAACTATTTTCAGCTATCTAACACTGAACTCTAAAGCAACTTGCTCGTCCCTTCCTCCAACCCTTTACCTGAAAAAAAAGATAACCAACTCATAACCTTTTAACCCTAAAAAATAGCCTGTCCGTAACACTCTGTCCTCCTGCCCTCTCTGTAAAGCAGTGTCAGGAATATACAAGCTCACACGGCAGCTAGAAACTATATCCTATATGCAAGTAGGGAAAGGCTGGTAGGGTGATTTGGAGGACAAAGCCAGGGAGCAGAGGCACTGAAAAATATGATCATGAGCAGAGAGGAGAGCAGGGTAGTGGGAGGCTGCATCTGCACAGGGGATTGTTCTGGCTGCCCCAGCAGGAGCTGCTGAGGACACTGGCTGGAGCCAGGTCTTTAGCCTGGGAAAACAGACTAGCCAGGTTTATAGTGCTCTTATGGCAAATTTATTCCTGTATCTTTAGAGCAGTTTGCTCATGATGTCCAAAACAGCTTGGTAAAATCTCCATTTTCTGTTCTCACCTTTAGATGTCCCTAGCCCTGGAGGACAATTTATCTTTATTCCCTGAATAGTCGTTCCCATCTCGTCCCTTGATGGCTTTACGTCCAAGTGATCCCTGAGTGGTGAATCCTGTGTGTTGACCTGGACAGGTGGAATGGTTTGCCTCCCATGATGATTTCTGAAATGCCACAAATGGTACAATGCCACAAACCCAAGGTGACTGTACGAGTGATGCTGCCTGTTTGGACAGAGCACTAATGCTGCCATAGAAGAAGTCACCAGAGAAATAAATCAATCTTCCTTTGTATTTATTTAGTTTTAAGAAATGTTCAGTGCACAGCACTTAAAATGAACATCGTGGAGGCAGAAGGTGGGAACAAAATAGATGGGCACAGAACAGAATAAAAATAAAGTACCAATCTTGTGTTGAGCTTGGTTCTTACCTACACGACAATGAAAACCACAGCATGCGCAGGTGCCAGGTGCTCCAGAACTAGACAATTTATTTCAGACCCACAAAAGTCCTTTGGCTTACCCCAACAGGCTGCATTTGTCATCGTTCATCCACAGGAAGGGTGGTATCCAATTCCTCTGATTTTTAGGGTCCTTTGGCCTCCCACTTATCTTGCCAGGAAAATAGTGTGGGCTGACTGGAGATGAGGTTTATAACCCATTTCTAAATCATAAGCTAATTCTCTGTTGTCAAGCAGTGATACCAGCCAACTGCTAAATCATTAGAAGAATGTTTACAAAAGCATTTGAGCAATATTTGATTTTTATATTTACATATCATAGAACATGGAGTAGCAATTAATAAAATCATAGATAAGTTATTATTTCAGCTTACAGTATGATCAAAAACAGTTTATATGCTTCTTGTTTGTTGTCTTATGGCTGTGTGATCCTTGTGGCTAACCAGTGCCAGTGACCAGGTAACATCCCCTTGTCAAGCCATGCCGTCCCACTATCTGGGAGGTTTCCTACATTTTCACTGCCATTATGGCCCCTTTATGAGCTCGATTTGTTCATTATCTGCCAGCATTAGCATTCATTATATTAAAACTTCATTTTGCCTTTGCATAAACAACAGTAGATGTATATATCATTTTTATTACTGATGTTAGTTGAAAATCTGCAAAAGCCCTGAAGTCACTTATGTCAGTTTTGGCTTTCATTGTCTCATTGAAGTATTGTGGTTGCCTTTTCATTCTCACTCTGGGAAAAACTACTCCTTCAAATGGTGGCTCTCAACAACAAAATCTGTGCAAGAGTTCTACACATTTTAATTTCTACTTTTAAAGTCTGGGGGGTTGAAATCGGTTTTTGACATGAGTCAGACTCTCATTTAGACAACTATGCTTTGAATCAGTCTTTTTCCGGGGAAAGATTTGTGCTCTAAAATGGAATACTATTGTTTTGGGGTCCAATAATGCTGGAATATCATTTTTATGGCCATTGAAACTTTTCTTGTGAACTTCTGTGGCTGTTATCCACTGAGAAGGTAGTTGCGCATGACCAGATTGTAAACCGGGATGGTAAGGCACCCAGAAAGCCTACTATGAAACCTAATTTAGTGATGTTTTAGTATTACTAATCTTTGTGATTGTAACAGCACATGATGCATTTCCTGAAAAATTAAGATATGGGACAAGACAGCCTCTCTAGGCAGCATTTAGCAGTTATAGGCTGTGTTTCCTAGTGTACACTCAGAATATGTACTTTATAAATTATGATCTCCAACTCTTAATTAACTGCATAACATTGACCATAATTTTTTATTTGATTTATGAAGATGGAACAGGTATTATCCAAACTTCTCTTAAGTGAATCATCTAAGCCAAATCTTTTAGGTGGTTTAATTTTTACCAGATAAACTGTATTAGACTATTTTTACATTTCCTTTGTAGGTGTAATGATTTTTTTTCTTAATATGAAGCTGACTCCATCAGCACAGAAGTTAATTACATTTTTGATAAATAATTTTTGCCAAATACCTGCTCCAAAACCATGGGATTAACAGTCTGAACATGTGGTTTGTGAAAGGAGGTGCAAGTACCTTTATAGTCAGGAAAATCCTCACTAGCTCAGCGGCAAACAGGATCTTATACCACAAATAAATGACTGGAGTGATCTTTTCTAGCAACTGTTGGTACTTTGTCAGCCATTGCACACACTTCTGAGTCTCCATTAACTTTGCATGGGGAAATGCAAAGTTTGAATGGGAATTGTTTAGCAATGCCAGTCACTGAAAATCATAAGTGGAGGTAGGTAGGCATGTGCTGAAGCCAGTTCCATTATTTGTTGCAACTTGAGTGGCGTGTCTGTGTCAGACATAAGTCTCTCTCATGTTCCCAGACTGCACGTGCCACTGAATAGATGAGTGAAGGAGCAATAACTTCAGAGTTCACACCATTGGTTGCACAAGGCAGCACTTCTTTTCTAGACTCTTCAAAATCTTGTTTTTTAATGCATACTGCCAACAATAAGTGAATATTCTTTTATTTTTTCTTTCAGCAATTGTCTCTTGTGCCTCTACAGAATTTGTACACAGAGGAATTCATTTTATAGGTCATGCAGTCAGTAGACAAGCAAGCATGTCCCATCCTTTTTAATTCTCCATGGTCAACCCAAACATAGCAAGATTTACAAACCAGTCTTTTGTGTTTCATTGTCAGCCACTGATGCTGTTATTAAAAACACATCCAGTGGTTTTCAAACCCAAAATTGGGAATTTCATGCAGTTTGAAGTGTTGATTGTAATGCATGACCTCTTTGTTACCTAACCCTTTACTTGGCCAGGTTAGGTTTTCATTTGTGGTTTGGTTTCTGCCTCCCTTTATTTTCTTGTGTTTATTTAGAAAAGATGAAGATCAAGCAGTTTAGATCTTAATTATTACATTAATACAGATTTTTTTTTAACAAACTTATGCAAGAAACAGCTTCACCCAAGGCTTTTGATAGTCTCGGGGAGTTCTGTCTATGAACATTTCTACCTGTGTTCAGAGGCATAGATTTGGATGAAGGCCTTACAGCACCATGTGCATTAGGGCTTAGATGTGTTTTCCTGTGCCAGTGTTTGGTAGGCACATGAAATAACAGGAAAGAGGTAATGTATAGTCCTTGTCTGGGGAATGCATGGTAGCGGATGTAGCTGAAAGGTGAGTTTAAAGGTAAGTGTCCTTCACTGACCACCAAGGTTGGGGCCTAACTTTTTCTTCATCTTTTTCACTTTCTTTTTCCAAATTTGTCCTCCTTTTGGACCTTGTTTGCTCCGCCCTTGCACTCCCTTCCCATTAGTCTTTCTTGAGATATCAGAAAGCTTTGATTGCTCACAGGGCACAATGTCCTGACAAGCAAAGGCACTGACTGCATACAACTGCATGATGCTCCAATACTGGAGAGAGATTCAGTTATGCAGATGTGCTCCTTGAACTTGTAGAGCAGAGGTGTCTGATGGTAAGTGGGTGGGAAGAAGACAGTGCAGGTGGAGGGAGAGGAGCATCTCCAACAAAGGATGAAACTTGCTGGAGGCAGTTTTAGGAAACAGCTGAAGAATGAAGAGTGTTTCTAGTAGTTCTCCAGAAGGAGATGGGAACCTCCAGCTCAGCTGTGACCCTAGTTAAGGAGATTATGGAGGCTACCTGTCTTCTCTTCCTTTGTGTCAGTCCCTTTGTGTCAGTCCTGGGCACTTGGCTGTAGGTTTACACTGCTGTGGTTTCAAACCTACTTCTTCACTGGGGAAAGCTTCCACACCTGGTCTGGGCCCAGCATGTGAAGGGCAGGATGTCTCCAGATTGCAATGCACCCTGGGTGTGAATTGATGACAGCAGGATGAGAGGAAGCTGCACTGAATGCTGATCTGACTCACGTACTGCCCAGCTCGTATTAAAGACCTGAAAGTCAGAAGTTTGAATGACCTTTCATCTTCACAGTGTGCTTGTAAAGTGTGAGCCTTTCCATCAGTGAGCACTGATGAGAATTGTGCTGTCTCTTTTCCCTTCAGGTGTGCACCCACTGCAAAGCTGAGATAAAATCCAGACTGTTAGAGTAACTTTGGTGACAATGACAGCCATGAGTTAATCACAGATGCAACCAAAACAAATGAGTGAAACTTGCCATTTTTTAAGACAAGCTTTTTTTATTTTCCTTCACTTTTTGTTATATATATATTTCTCCAGAACGCTGTTTGTCAAGTTTGCCTTGTTAAAATACTTCCAGATCTGGAACACTGATGCTAACCACACATCCATATAAATTTTAAAGCACTTAGATGAGTGGATGAGGAAGAGTGAGTGCACTTTTAATTTCAGTACACGTGGCACTCAGCTGTAATATTAGGCAGGGAAGAGAACTATTGGAAGTATACCTTTCTTTTAGTACAAGTATGCTAATTGCTTCTCAGTCTGGGGCAACTCTAAGCACTATTTTAGCAGAATTTCTTATCAACATTTCTTCAACATTTTAATTCAGCTGCATTTGTTTAATCTCCAGGTCTTTTAAATTGGTGAAACACTCCTTAACGAGTGCTTTTCTGGCTCAGAAGATCCCTATTGGAATTGTTTTAAGGATGCAGACCTGGCAAGCAGAAAGGCAGGAGGCTGGATCCCTGCCCCCCACCCCCCCCAGGGGCTTTGGGGCTGCAGTGTCCTGAACCTGCCAGGAGCAACCACTCAACACAGCCAAGCCCGCTGCTTACTTCTCTTTCTCTCTTTCTGCTAAGGTAAATTATCTCCATATATTTTTGTGTTCAACACTCCCTTACCCTGAATTTCTTGCTGTTGTAAACAAAGTCCAAGGAAGCTGCTAGCCCTTGTGGCAGCGTTAACACTTAGACTCTTGACATTGTGGCAAAGCACCTAGTTTTACACTGTTCGGAGAGATATCTGGCCCCTCTAAGAACTACTATTCAAACAGAAGGAATACAGCATTGCTTCTCCTCTGACGTACAGCCACAGGTAAAGGAAGTGATCCGGTTCATAACCTGCTAAGCCCAGGTACTTTTTCAGTAATATAAAATAATGGTAGTGTTAGAATATGGATATATTCACATTAAACGTGTGGTTATAGTCTGTTTTCTTTACTTCTCTTGCTTACAGTGAGAACTGCTATTTCATTGTACCATGTTGATACACTTTGCCTGAAATACCTTGGCTAGTGATCAGTCATCCCACTGAAAGGGGGCTGCATGCATTATATTCATCTAGGAAGCTTCCTACCCTATACATATGATTAAGGGTTGTGGTGCCAGGCCTTTGGGAGGAAAGTCTGGAGACAAGGTGTGAATACATTTAATAAAGAAGACAAGCTACCAGAAATGTTTTTCATCCTGCATAGTACATGAGATTTGTTCTAGAGTGTGTAGCGAAGGGCACCATCTCCCAGCTTCTTTAGTATTTTCCCTGTGTATTGCTTTATATTACATTGCAATAGATTGCATTATTTCTCATTCCTTTAGGAAATGACATGTTGGATTTCATTTGGCATGGTCTGCTGAAAGCTGTATCTGATGGGCGACAGATCTCACATTCACAAAAGGCCTCTAGGTTTTAAAAGTTGAGTATTGTATTCAGGTTTGGAAGACAGATTGCTCTTAGTATAATTCCAAAGCCATCAAGATGAGTCACCTCTTTCTTTTAAATTCCTTGTTTATGTACTGTATCTTCCTGCTGTCACATCGATGTTTATATTCCTGCCACGTTTTGAAAGGGCTTTAAGGAGATTCCTTGCCATAGTCAGGCAGCCCGAGTTCTCTGCTACCTGGCACCCTGCTTCCAAAGGCAGTCTCTGGGCATCGCATAACGCGCTTATTGAAACACATTCTCTGCAGCTGCTTGTGTATTTCTTTACAAATAACTCTATGTTGTTAAATAAAACCAGGGTTTTTTAATCATTCTTTCTGATTTCCCAGAAAACATTAGGCAGAATCAGATGTAGATATTATAAAGAAGGAAGTGAAACACCACAGAACTAATTAACATTCAAACATTTATGGCTAGTGTAACGAATGACATTATAGAGATGCTCGCTAAATGCGCAGGAATGCTTGCTAAATTACTTTATATGCAAAGAAACAAAATAGAGGCATTATCTTGAGAATCCTTACCATAAAGATGCATTGTTTGGATGAATTGTGTGGAACAAACATAACCTCTGACATTTGCATTGCTAGTGTGATTTTCAGAGGGATATTTCAGTTCTTTTGTTTTCTCTCTTATTTCTTTAGCAGCCATTCCTTAGGCTGTGTCTTGATCTAATGGATAATATAAATCCCATGATTCTTCAAAAGCAGGAAGTGATGATTTGCAGCCTGTAACCATTTTTGCTATATCAGTATTCAAAAGACCATATTTGTCTGTGCACAGTAGAGCAACTCCTGCTAACCAGATGGTCTGAATCCACCTGCTATTCAGAGCTCACTCTCTTGTTTTAACTTCTCTGGCCCCCTTTTTTCTCTCACAGAGCAAAATCCAATCAGAACTTCCACCTTGACTCCAGGCAGATCACAAAGCAGCAGTTTATAGGACAAAAAAATATTACAGCTAGATTTTGATTATCCATCTATTTTCAGGTTAGCTTAAACTAATTTTTAAAGAAAACAGAATCTTAGCTTTGACTTCCTAAGGAAATAAAGCCTATAAGGTTACTTGCTGTACCCACACGTATGCACATGCTTGTGTGCCTATCAGTGCCCCAGTAAATCTTTAACATTTTTTGTCAATCTCAATCTCAACAAAAATCGGAAATTGCAAATATACTACATACCTTCAAATTTCACGCAGTTCTGTAGTCTGTAGAAGGAGGGGAACAGACCCTGTTGGTGCTCGTATAGGGAGAAAGATTGCTCAGCTTTTGTTAGACGGTAAAGAATCACATAATGCCTCCCTTGTACAGTACAAATTGTAAGAAACCAGGCAACTGATCCAAACTCTACTGTTCCTGCTGCTTACAAATTTATTTTTTCTCAACCTTTTTTTCCCCTAGTAATGAAAATCAGTGGCTAAGTGGAAATGATTTAAGTATCTTATTCTGCAGTCTTTTTTTTTTATTGAACATTTAGGCTAGATTCGACAACAGACTCCAAGATGCCTTTCTACAGTTCATCCCAAAGCAAATCATCTAGGGGATAATGAGCATTTTGCTGCAGCTCCTGGTTTCCACATGAATGGCATAAATATGGTCTCCTCCAGCCATTCCCTCTTGCTCTTTTTGTTGCACGTATAAGACAAGTTTTCATGTTTCTAAACAGGTGCTTCTTACTGAGTGTCATTTTTTACTGATCTTCACAACATTTTCTTTGTTCAGCCTAGGCAGAAGGCAAATTCATTGATATGTTCTGAGAAATGCCTTCTTCTAAGATGTCTGCCACCTCTTCTTCTGCTTGGAGACTTTGGATCTCCCTTCACCTAGCATAAAAGGAAAAAGGTGGCATTTTTGAAAAGAGTAGGTATCCATGCATATCTGGAAGTCACTGTGTTATTTATCAATCTCCATTGAAAAAAATACTTCACATTATCAGGCATAACAGCCAAAAATGCATTCGAACATACAGCCAGGTGACCTCAGAAAGCTCTGCACTCTTAGGGAAAGGGCAGGTAACCCCAGTGGTAAGAGTCTGCCTTATGTTTGGGAGCGGTAAAGCCTGTGGCAAGCAAGAGAGAAGTACTTGGGAAATAATCCCTCTGTGAAAGGCAAATGAATTAGTGGATTTGTATGATTAAATCCTACCCCTGCTGTATAAAAAAGAAGGAAGTCTTGAGAGACTGCAGAAAGTATTAAAATAAGAGTGAGAAAACTTCACTGCTTGAGAACAGACTGAGCTGCCACTACTGTGGTGCTCTGGGAGCCAGTCCTGCCCAGTGGTGACCCCTCCCAAATGCCTCCATTTCTTGTCTTTCTTTCTCTCTTTAATGTTTGCATCTTAGCTGGAAAGGAGTAGGAATACAGTTGGAAAGTAGCAACATCCCCTGCTCTGCACCCAAAAAGAAGGGATGTAACTTTTCTCCTATTATTTTTTGTTCCTCTCTCTTTTTTTTTTTTTTGTGATTAGTGATGTTTTTGCTTTGATTAAATAATGGTGAAAGCAGCCAACAGTTCTGGGGACAAGTACACAAGTAGCGTATGTATCTCTTTGAGACATTCCCAACATTCAAGCAAATCCAGAACAAATTAGACAACTCTGTCTAATTCTGTGCCTTTGAATTAATATAGTGTGGACTAGGGGTCTTCCCACACAAGGCTTGGCATCCTCAGTTATAAGTCCTTCTCCCTCAGTCTACCTTTTCTAAAATGGAAGAACATCTACCCCTGGATGCAGGCAGCCCCCATTGCTTTCAATAAGAACTGCCTGGCTACTTCTTTGGGAAACATCTGGCCACTAATGAGAACGTAGGAATATCATAGTATCAACAGATTTTTCCTGTTCTCCTAACTAAAAGACTCAGTAGCCAAAATGTTCAAAGTCCTCCAATTTGTTAAACATCTCACCAAGCCATTTTCTCAGAATATGAACTAACATCTCTCAAAAATAATCTTGTCTGTCTTTGTGAGCTGTTGCAAAGAGCGAATGAAGGTAGTTCAGTTACCCTGAGCAGAAAAGCACTTGCCATTATGCCCAAATTTGATTAGATGGAAAATCCAGACAGCAAATTGACATACATTTTATTTTAGCATATGAGTTTATCAAAGAAGAAACAGTCTGTGTGTGCTGGAAGAATGCAAAAGACCATTTGCCATGTCTGACTATCTATATAAGCACAGCCAGTTTAGCTGCTATGCTCAAGCAGTACCATCTGGCAGATCAGCTATGAGGCATGTGTTTATATCACAATAAAGATCTGATGATAGCTTCTGCTTAATCTTAAACAAAATTGGGTGATAAAATGGTGATTTGGCGTCTCATTTACATCCAATTTCTACAAGACCTTGATTTGGGGACTCTGTTCTGGGACACCCCAATTTCCATCTATTTCCCCAAGAAAAAAAAAAAGGAGAGAGAACCCATCACAACAGTTTCCATCTTCCTCATCATCCCTCAGAACAAGTAGGTGCCTTGGACATTCTCCATTTTGAGTAGCGGCTTCCAAACCTACATTTCCTTTTTGTGCCTAGAGCAAAGAGGAGCTGATGGGAGTAGTGGGACCAGCCTTCCCTGTGATTTCTGGCACTGCCTGGGATGTGGTGGGTGCTCAACTTCAGACGTATAACACCAAGGTTTCAAAGGCATCCTTTGATTTTTAGACCTAAGATTATTTGCCCACGAGTCACATAGTCTGAGTTTAATTTAATTTGTTAATGAATATGTATTTACAAAAATGTCAAGATATTTTCCTTTTCTTCTCCTTTTGCCTCCAGGAGAAAGCTCATTTATTTCATAAGAAGCTGAAAAATTTTCCCCCTAAGGTTTTTCCCTAGCAGAGAGCTGGACTTGTACAATGTGCTAAAATCATCACTAGGATCATAAGATGTAAAAAAAGACTAGACTTGCATGCTGCAATTACTTATGCCTGGTGAAACATCTTGTTAGGGCCATAAACCTACACAAATTAATTACCCCTAAGCTTCTAGGCTGCTTCCACAGCTGGCTCTAGAATTAGGTTGCTGCAAAGGACAAAGGCAAAGCTGCATCTGCTCATATACAGAGAAATGGCTCCAGTGTGGCTGGAAGGATGGGGCGTGCATTAGGGCACCGGCACATGAAATAGGTAAGATCCTAAACAGACTCCTCTGTTTAGGATCATTAGGTCTTTCTGTACCTCAGTTTGATGCCTATGTAACTGAGATAAGAGAGCTTCCATGCCTTATTATTCAGTAAAGTACTCTGAAGTATCTTGAAGAAGGATGAAAAGCTAATGTTTTCTGAGGGTATGATCTTAAAAAAACCATCAAGTCTTTAAGTAAATCTTTTTGGCTACACTGACACTGTTCAGTGACAATGTCTTCAAGGTGACAATGCATCACATGAAAAGACAGTTTAGGGTATGTGAGGAAGCCACCCGTTTCGTGGTGTGCCAGGCAAAGCACCCTTTTTTCTGGTCCCTTTGCTCCCCTCTGGTCTTTGCCTTGGGGCAGTCCATCTGGCTGCTGTAGACGCAGATGGTGTGACCCTTCCCCCTGAAAGCCGTGGGCCACTGCAGCTGTGCCCAGGGTCACCGTGGGCAGGCCTCTAGTGCTCCCAGTAGAATCACCAGTAGCTTCCATGCTGGAGATCACTCTCACGGGGCTGTCAAATAGCACCCGTTGGCATCCTTTTCCATGATAATGCTGAACACACAGGCTAATCATCTCTGTGTTTCTACAGCTGCATCTGTTTACCTGTAAGTAACATGGTTCCTGCTCATTCTAGCAGGCAGCTTCCTTCTCAATCCTTTTGAAGAGGCTGTATATTTCAGTTGTAATTCTTTGTACAAAGTATATTGGAACAAGCTAAACTTTAAGAGAATTTTATTGACCTGCATTAAATTCTTTTATAATTAAATCTGGCACACTCCAGCTACAGGTTCTGGGTCATCTATTAACATCATAGCAAGGAGCTACTGAGACCTCTAGCCCTTTAAAATTGCAAGAACATTTTGCAGGACTATTTTCTGTGTTGATTGAGTTGTATCTACCTTGGGAAAATTCTCTGAAACCTTGAAAAGAAACAATTTCTTGTCACCTCAATGTGACACTATAAAAGGACTATTAGGAAATAATTTCATTAAAAAGGAGAAGTTTTACTCAAACTTTAAGAAGTGCCAAATCCCTATTGACAAGACCTTTCACTTACCACAAATGAGATAAATGAAAACATCAATGTCGTATTAAGTAAGCAACTAAACTGAAAGAGTGAGTTTGAAGAGCCAAAGGACCCATTGGGAAAAGCAGAGCATCTCTTCAATGGGCTGAAGAAATGAAGAACATTCTTCAAATGGCTTCTTTATCAGGATGTGAAAAGGTCAAGCCTTTATGCTGCTATAATTTATGGATATCTCCTGTTTGTAGGACAAAGTGAAGTAGGAAAACTTAATCATATTTCTGCTGAAGGAAGAAAAGACTCAGATTTTATGTGTAAAAACTCAAATTAATTATAACTTGATTGCCTTCTGTATTACTACCGAGTATGAATAAGCAGGCAGAGGTGCACAGCGTAACTTTGGAAGCATGCTTGCCAAAGACAATAGCAGCAGGAGCTCAAAAAGCACATTTAAATTAGGACATGGCCCTGTATTTCTTAGCATCCCACAAAATGGAAAGTATAAAGTCCAAATTCTTAAGCTCTTCCCTCCTGTGAGGCATTTGAAGTAATTGCAATCTGGTCTCTTCAGCTTTTCTTTCCATTTTGGCTATCATACCCATAGTATCATAATGATTAATGAAGACATCATCATGCACTAAAAATGTTACATTTGACAAGTGCTCCAATTAATGCATCAGATGTTATGCTCAGTTCAAATTCCCTGAACCTATGAAGTTCACTTCAAAGCAAAGTCCTTCTTCTGGGCAATGCTCCCAGCTTTCATAGCACTCTCATGATTACTTTAATGGAGAGGGGAAATAATGATGACCCCTGACCCCAGCTGCAATTTCTGAGGCTTTATCATTAAGCCACTTCTGGAATCAAGAAAATATATTTCTGGATTTATTTTTGTGCAACAATGGTGAGTTCTGGTGGGTGATCAATCTAACCCTAAACTCATTTCCCTATCTGATATCCCAAAGAATGAATGACTCTGCTGGACTGTCTAAAGAGCAGTGAGAATTGGCTTGGAGAACCAAGTCACTGTTGTGCTGTAGTACAAGCTGACACATTTTCCCTGTTGGCACCAAGTTTTAAATTATGACTTAGCTAATATTTTTGCAATTTTTAAAGCTTTTTTTTTTTTTCTTTTGTATACTTGTACTAGAAACGTGTGGTGGATTTGGCCTTGGCTGGCTGCCAGATGCCCATCCAGCTGCTGTCTCACTGCCCCCCACTCCCCCAACAGGACAGAGGAAGGAAATAAGATGAAAAAGCTCATGGGGTAAGATAAAGATAGGGAGATCACTTACGAATTACTGTCACAGGCGTAACAGACTCAGCTTGGGAAGATTAATTTCATTTGTTGCCAGCTAAAAATGGATAGTAGGTAGGATAGTGAGAAACAAAAACAAAACTAAAAACCGCTCCTCCTACTTCTTCCTGTGCTCAACTTCGCTCCTTCATTTCTGACTTTTCTACCTCTTCTCCCTGAGTGGCACAGTGGAAAGGGGGTTGTCATCAGTTCATAGCACTTTGTCTCTGCTGCTTCTTCCTCTTTGTGCTGTTCCCCTGCTCCAGTGTGGGGTATTACCCATGGGATACAGTCCTTCATGAACTGCTCCAATGTGGGTCCTTCCCACAGGCTGCAGTTCTTCAAGATCTGCTCGAGGGTGGGTCGTTCCATGGGATGCAGTCCTTCAGGAACAGACTGCTCCAGAGTGGGTCCCCCATGGGTTGCAGGCCTTGCCAGAAAACCTGCTCCAGCGTGGGGTCTCCACAGGCTGCAGCTTCCTTCGGGGCAGGTCCACCTGCTCTGATGTGGGGTCCTCCATGGGCTGCAGGGGGACAGCCTGCCTCACCATGGTCATCTCCGTGGGCCTCAGAGGACTCTTTGCTCTGGTGCCTGGAGCACCTACTTCCCCTCCTTCTTCACTGACCTTGGCATCTGCAGGGGTGTTTCTCCCCCATTTTTTTCTCACTCCTCATTGTTCCAGCTGCTGTGCAACATTTTTTACCCTTTTCTAAATACGTTATCACAGAGGCACCACCAGCATTGCTAATTGTCTCAGTTGTGTCCTGTGGTGGGTCCATTTTGCAGCTGGCTGGAACTAGCTGTGTCCAACATGGGTGCAGCTCCTGGTCTTTTCTCACAGAGGCCACCCCTGCACCCCCCTTGCTGCCAACACCTTGCCATGTAGACCCAATACAATATGTCAAGTTCATCTGAGAATCTTATTGGATACTTAAGATATGCTGTACTGTAAAGGTTATGCTGTATGCTGTCCATACGAGCTTCTCCTTAATGTCAGTAGAACATATCACTAATTTTCCCTTCACTTATTTCTTATTTGTATAGCATTTTATTATTAAGAACCATATTATTGTCTCTCAGCAAGCTGTCACTTGTGGTTTGGAAGGGAACTGAACCCATGCTGAATTATGTTCACATAAGAAGTAATGTTGGGGAGCTGGTATATGCTTCCTGCTGAAAGATACCTACAGATGATACTGGTGATAGGTGTAAGCAAATTAGATGGGTGACTTGTGGCATTTTCTCCTGCAGGTGCTTGCAGTTAGCTGTGCTTTCTCAGTTGTGTCTGGCTGTAGCTCAGAAGAATGTATTTGGTTTCTGATGGGTTTTGAGAATGTTTAATTCTGGGGTTCATAGATGTTATGTGGCTCGTCAGGTCTGTGTTAGTTAGCAGCTGCTGAAAGGGGTTTATATTGACAGCATGAGTTTTCCCAGACCCAAACAGGCCTTTGTAGAGGAGTGTGAAATGTGTGCCCAAATTTCTAGGCTTTTCCAATGCTTGCTGAATGGAAGACCCTCTGTGAGTTTGCTTATTCCCTCTGTTCAACTCACTGCTCTGAAGAAGGGGGGACGTTTTTGCTTCTCATCTCATTCAGAGTTGGCTTTAATAGATGAGACTTAGGGATAAAAGGAATCAGTTTGCTTTATTCTGTCAAAGTGAAGGTTAAGAGAAGCGTTTGCAATTTTGAAAACAAAACACAGGGCAATGAAATGAATTATTAACAGTGCCCTTGTATTTTGACTTACAATCTTTCCACTCCGCTCTCATTTCCCTTTCAAGATATCATTTATCAGCTGGACTGAGGGTAAACTTTCCTTGCATCATTTCCATCTGTGTGAGCCTCTGAAAACCTTTTGCTTTAGTCTTTGACCTTTATTTGTTTCCCTCATTCCCTTCTTCTGCTTTCTCTTCTGTCCCTACTCCCCCATCTCCTTTTTCAATCAATAGGAATACAGGTGTATTTTTGGTTTAATAAAAACGGGGAACTGGGGAATACGTGTCTTGCTGCCTAAACTCAGCTGACCTGCCTAGCTCATTCTGAACGTACATGCTAAACCAGGTGAATGTCGCTGATCTAGTTTTCCCAGTGTTATCTCAAGCTAATGCAACGTGGGGTTTGCCAGTTCCACCATACCAGCCTCACTGTAATTTAGTGCAATGGGTTTTCACTCACCCAGCTCATCAGACTCACTCCTATTCAGCCCAGAAAGCATGCTAAATCATGTGCTAATGCATCAAGGCTTTGCTTTGTCTAACTGCACTAATCTTATGCACTACAAACCTTTGTGAATAATATAAATAAGAAAACAAATAACTATACAAAGAAATCTGTGCATTGAGCCCAAGAGCTCTACCTCCTCCCATAGTTTCATTTAGCGTATGCAACAACACAGAATATTTTGTCAGGAGTTTGATTTCAAACCCTTCTTTTACCGTTCTAAAAGTACTAGGCAAGCATTTATTCATCACACATTCAAAGCCTACTATTTTTCTGATCTTAATTTACGTCCACTGCGTAGAATGTATGACTAGAGCAGTTATTTATATTCCAATTATGATCAAAGAGGCACAGCAGAGTCTTTTCTATCTACTGTCTCTAACATAGTCGTATAGTTTGTCACTAAAACCAGCATTTCAGCAGCTATCAGACAAGCTGCATCGTATTCTTATGGGTTTACTACTAGAAGTGAAAGACCTGTGGAAAAAGAACTGCATATGCAGAGGACGGGACTGGAAGTGATGATTTTAATTTTTTATTGCTCTGCTTGAATAGAAATTGGATTCATGTCTACTTTTTGGGTGTTTCCAGCAGCTCTAAAGTAATGAGCAGGGGTGGAGGTCAAGATGTTGCTATTGCTCCTTTTTCTGATGTGGAGCTCAAATTCATCCTACCAGCATCTCTGTGTCTGAGGTAGCAAACATCATGAGGCTGAGCCTGTCTCTGCCTCTGGGACCAATGGCAGTGCACAGCTTGTGCTCATGGGCTAAACTCTCCTCCCCTCCAATACACGTGGGCCTCATCAATATGGTTTCCTGGGTACAATGTGGGTATGAGCTCTGAGGGGTCCTTGCTCTCCTGTGAAGGGTGCTTGGGTGCCTGGTATGGGAGGGAGCTAGCTGGCACAGATTAGACCTTTGTCAGCACATAAGCATGCTAACAATTAAATGGGATGAGTACTTGAGGCCGTGCTATGGATATAGCCCTTGGGGTTTGCAACAGCCTCAGGATTTTTCATAGATATTGGCAGAGGAACAAAGACAGGGAGTGCAAACTGACCAAAAGGAGTAGCCTGGATAACATGGAGACAACAGCACATGCTGGGTAAGCAGCACTGAATGAGTAACCTACCCCTCCCGTGACCACAGATTAAAGCTTACTGAAAAGCTTTCCTTGCCCACCCCAGTTCACTTTGACTGTTCTCTTAGTGGAGAGGACAATAAGAGGTACAAGGGCTGCAGGAAACCTCAGCACCTCATGAGTCTGCTGGTGGAGCTGGGATGTGACAGTGTGGTCTCACCGTGATGGTGCAAAGGATAGTGAAGAGGCTGGCCATGAGAAGGCAAGGTTACTCTTTGCTGCTCAGTCAGCCTTTCTCATTCCGCATCTCCGAGTGGCGCTGGGCTGCCAGCCGGGTTCGTTTGCCCTGGGGAAGTAGCTCATTTAGTGCAGAGAGATCTACACAGCCCTTTCTATAGCAGGGCTGTGTAAGTGAATGTTTGGTTTTCTTTGTTTGGAAATATGAATTTGTGTCCCCAGCTACCTCAGTGGTTAGCTTCCTCTATAATTAACAAGTGTTTATGCTTTCCCCATGGGGTACAAGTACAAGTCAATCTTGACTTCATCTCCAGTATATGCAGTATATTTTTGCCAAGGCTCAAATGCTTTCTAATGTAGTACACTCCATCTCATTCCTAAAATCAATGTTTCAAAACACAATTAACAGTGCTGTAATAGATCTCAAAATATCACAAAAGGACTGTGAGCTAGAGGGCTCCAAGATACCACTAACAGTCTCAATAAGGGAATGTTAGCTCTACTGCTGGAGAAAGAAGTTGAATTTTCCCTTTTTCACTCAGCGAGTTCCAAACATGATATGCTAGAGAAATAATTTATGTAATTACAACTGTCATTACGTATGCTGCTTTTCCACATTGTGGAAAGAAAATATATTTACTGTAAAGATACAAAATAGCTTTTCTTTCCCTTCTAAAAGGACTATTTTTCTGTTTTACTTGAATGCAACTAACTTTAAATGTTTCAGAATTTTTAACTTTATTTTCTCAAATGTTTATGACCTTTAGTAGGGAAAAATCCATGCAAAAATAGATGTTACTGATTGCAGAAAGAGTGTCTGTCATCTGTCTAAAAGACGTGGTAGTACATTTAATCTGATGACATTATAGACTGTTTGCTTTTCACTCTCTTCCATAAGGCCTACATCACAGGTCTGGCAGTAAGGCTAATAAAAAAATACTAGGATCCACACAGTGAAATACCTGTCCAGGCCCACTCACTGGGTACTAAAAGGGGAACTGGAATCCTCAGTTCTCAATAGTAGAAATATGCATTCTCTGTTGATGAAACAAGCCTGTCTTTGATGATGACGATGATCTTTTCAACACCTAAATCCAGCATTGCTGGTAGCAGGCTGCCTTGGCTTTAAAAAAAAGGAAGAAAAACAAGGCACTTCTTAACTCCTTTTTCCTTCTGCAGAAGCTGCAGGATATGCAGAGCTTTGTTTCCAAATTTAGGCATCTGGATATGGCTATAAAGGCACAAATCTGGCATCTGTTTGAAAAATAAATTGTGGTGAGAAAGCTTTGTGCATATTTTTGATAGATTTGATAAGCAATCCGGCCAATGTAATAATCCTCCAAAATAATCCTGGCAATTCACTGAAGAGGCCAAGAGTTTGAATCATTATTGATTTTTTCCTTTAAATAACATTCATAAAAATATTTTTAATTTGCTGCGAGCAATGAAATGGAATCACCTCGTTGCAAAGGCAGAAACCTCTCACTGCTATAGCTGGGGTTTTGCTAAAGGCAAAAGAACTGCAACAATCCCTGGTTTCAGTGAGCTGTTAGAAAAACTTGTGATCATTGTAGTCAGGTACATTAATGCCAGGAAGTTCATAAATTTTGTCACCTTCACTGCATCTATATTTCAAACACAAGCTTCTAGCCTGGCTCTGAAGAAACGTGAAGTTGACTAATTCAGGAAGTTACGCATGTGCATGCAAATATTTGCAAATGCAATTTAGGAACACTGCATTTAATTTGTTCATATGGGAAGGAAAGACCACATATGTTAATAGCTTACAGTTCTAAAGCTGATCTTTTAATAACTTACCTATGGAACTAAATATGTCTTTGTGCCTATGTTAGAGAAGTTTCTATCTTATAGTCTTGTTCAGTGCATATTTAAAGGGGTTCTGATCCTGCTAAGAAGTCCTTCTAAGGCTTAAGTTAAGTGACAGTGTGTGCCACTGCAATCCAAAAGAATCACTATAACTTGACACAGATCTTGCTTGCATCAGCGCTGCCTGTAAACCTTTGCTAGGAAAATTCAGTCAGCCATAGGAAAAGCTAGTAAGGAATTCACAAGTCGCGTACCAGTCAGTCACAACAAGTAGTGATGCAAATAAAGCATACTCACTGCCAGCAGAAGTGCCACTGTCAGGTCCCCTTCTGACCATTAGGCCTTTTTTTCTTCCTGAATGTTTTAAACTGTTTTGCAGCTCCTCAAGCGCCTGAACCTTTGCGATGCCCAGGGGCGTCCCTTTGCAACTCTGCAGGCCTTAACCTGTGATACTGCTGGCTGCCTTTCACTTGCAGCTGCGCGAGATGTCACCTGGGCATGCCGAAGCTGCTTCGGCAGCGCTTTTCTGCTGCTGATTTTGTACTGAAGTTCTAGTTGTCTTGCACTTGCACATCCTGAAGTGCTGTCATGTCTCTTCTCTCAGCTTTCTTATGGAAAGTGATTGCCACCAGGATAAGCATCTCTTTCTCCTTTTATTTTTTGTTTTTCCCGGAAAGTAACTTTAATCACTGGAGTCTATTATGCGCCATCAGCTACTGACCCTGCAAAGAAATCCTTATGCATTTAAGCCTGTCTCAACATTTTTTACAATACACAAATTGAACCAATTTTCTTTCACAGTCCACAATTAACTGGTGGAGTCCTTTGTCTGAAAGTAAATATAGAAGACAGATAAAAAATAACGCTGCCCATGAGGCACTTGGTGTGAAAACAAGAGTTTTAAAAGAGAGAAGCTCACGAGCATGAAGCAACGATTGTCAGTGTAGGCTTAGGCAGGGGTTTCCTTTGTGAATTTTTTCTCTTACTGTTCATGATGAAGTTTCTCTGAAGACTTTGCACCTGGCTAGTACAAGAGACAAAACATCAAACTAGGACATTCATTTCACAGGGAACCCGGCTCTTTATGTGGACATAGGGACTTCATTCATTGCATTCACTGTAATTGCAGGGGTGAATGTTCTAATAAACAGATGAAGTTGCCCTTGTCTCTTGGGTCCAAATAATATTGAAGCATTTTTACAAAGAGGGTTAACTTTGCCAGAACTCAAGAGAAACCTTGTTCATACTAGGAATTAAAAGAAGCCGTTAAGAAACCTTTGTAAGAAATGGTCTTAAAATCTCTCTTCTAAAATACAGAAGGATTTTTATCCTGGGCCTCACACTGCAAGTAGAAGTGTTTATAGTATGAGGAGGATTATAAAGGTAGAATAAGATATTAAAGCAGGGGGGAAGGAGGGATACAATCCTTTCTTCTCACCTGTTTTGTCTAGATTGGGTCCTACAATGCTGAAACTTCTTACAGATTCCCTCTGCATCAAATGAAAGCTAGGTGGCAAGTAGCTCAGCTTATTTATGACCTGGGTGCCTACCCCCTCCTTTAAGTGATTAAGTCCTCCATGTGAAAGTTGTCCTGAAGGCCTACTGTGAAGTGTGGAGCGCTTTCAATTACCCATGACTTCAGCAGGACTTGACGATACCGAACATCTCACAGGGGCAATTTCTGTTGCTGCACCAGTTCTCAAAATTACAGAGTGCAGAAAGTGCTGACAGAGACCCGTGAGGTTCTGACAGCTGGGTCAGTTATGTACCAACACCTGAGCATGCAATAGCTTAGGCCCACTTGTTTTTACTAAATAACATGACAGAAATGGATAAAAAGCACTGCCTCTACAAAGTGGCCCATTTATGTTTCAAGGGAGAGTTGCCTAGCTTTGGGGTAATATATGTTTATGTGGGGCTTTGCATATCAACAAATGTAAAGCAGTTGTAAGAGTGATATCCTGTAATGCTGGTGGGAATCCAGAATAGGAGGTATAAACAAACAAAAATCTGTTTCTGCTTGAAATATGGAGCCTAGATGCGCAAAATGCGAACTGTGATTGAATCTTTTTGAAAAGACAAGTTAGAATTCTGCAAATTACTAGAGTGAAAATAACTCAGCCAATTATTTCTAAGGAAGCTAGATCTTTAGTGGTTACAATAGTTAATAAAAGGTAATTTGGCACCATCACATTATGAAGCTTTAGCAGTAATATGGGCTTTCCAGTAATAAAGCACAGCCGATAATAAGCATTGGTGTTACAGCTGCTGTCTTCCGTTTCTATCCAATTCATCTGTCTCAGTGCCTGAAGCTGTTCAGCAAGACCAACGGAAACAACATTAGCCTCTTTATTATTTATAACTCATTTTTTTCCCTGATAACACTGCAATACCATAAACACCGTTTCCATGGAAACTCAAACAAGACAAAATAACCATGGGTATTGTGTTTATACCTCTAGGAATATAGGTATCTAAAGCTTCAACCTGTCCCTGCATGACAAAGGAATGCAGAAGTGATTGATATTTTTAATTACTGGGTAATACTGGCTGAGTTGGGGAATTTCTTGAATTGCAGTGTGGTGTGCTGCAATCATATTATCCAATTACATCTCGTGCTTCTCACAGACTTTATTTCCTTTGAAAGCTGTTCTTCTAAAATGCAATTAGGAGGAGTTCCTTGTTTCTATAGACTTTGGTGATGCTAAATGGTGCATTACATTTGTGTGATATGGATATGGATAGCTTTTAAGGACTGGGAAACCAAAAATGTCTTTGTGGGTTTTGTAATGCAGATGGATAAATCTGAGGTTGTATGAGAATTACAAAAAAATTAAGCGATCTGAACTGTAAAGGTCATCCACAGGTTACCTAAGGCGTAACTGAAAGGGAAAATATTTCCTTTGAGTTAACAGCTGGCTGGAAGAGTGAAGACCCTCATAGAAGAGTCAAAGGCAATTTACCCCCTGCTGAACTACTTAACCAAACCATGCGCTCAATAATTCTATAATAGAACACAACAATATAAAAATGGGCCAAAAGAATAGCTTTAGTAACGCAGTACTATAAAACATAACAAGTTCTTCTCTTATTTCATGCAGAATGTTACACAGCTCTAAGACTGTCTTTTTCCAGTTATGTGAGAACAAAATCTCTGCAGAACTGGGTGATCCACTCAAATCACTCATATGAAAGGAAATGGACACAGGTTGCTCTTGGGGAGATTCCGATTGGACATGGGAGGGAAATTTTTCACATTGAGGACAGTCACCATTGGAATAATCTCCCCAGGGAAGTGGTTGACTCGGCCACATCGGACACTTTCAAGAGTCGTCTGGGCAGGGTGCTGGGCCATATTGCCTAGACTGTGCTCTTCCTAGAAAGGTTGGACTAGATGATCCCTGAGGTCCCTTCCAACCTGTGATTCTGTGATTCTGTGAAAGGGTGCTTTTCTCTCATTTCTCCTAAAAAGGGACTCAGTGCTCTTTAACAGGTAAAAAAAACAAGCTTTGGTTCAGAAAGCAGAGCATGAAGAAGGACATTTCTCTTACTTGGTGGATTAGGCGCTCACCTGGAAGGTGTTAAGTGCTGCTGCGCTAGACCTTTAATTATTTCTGTAAGGTGGAAGTTTATTAAAAAGGGAAGCTCAGAGCAAGTCCTCTTCCCTATCAATAACAAGCCTGGTGTTCTGGGCACTGCTCTGTGAAATGCAGCCAAATCCACTCCTGCAGAGATGAATTATAGGGAAGTTCCCTGGTGAAGGGGTGAATCAGAGCTGAGGCAATTTGGAGGAATTCTGGGACATAGCTAAGGAAGTAAGGCAGCAGCTTTGTGAATCTAGTCCAGCCTTTCCTTCATTTACTTAACATGTGCTTAAAACCAAAACATTTGCTTTTGGGGTTTAATGGAACACATCATCAGATTTGAACAGAATTTTTAACACTGCCTGTTTTGGCAAGAATCTGGATTTGTTTTCATCTGAGCCAAATCTATTTTGCAATTTTTTGCTTTGCCTGCAGATCAGTTATTGACAAATCTTATCTGCAGAATAATGCCATGAATATTTCTGCTTCTCAGCCAGAATGGCAGCTGCTTTGTGCTCAAGGAAACTGGAATAGCTCTTCCTTCTTTGAGACAGAAAGCTGTCTTTTCTTGCATGTCAGGAAAGCTACTTCTTAAGTTTAAACGTCTCTTTTGCAGGACAGCACAGGAGAACTTTATTAGGTTAGTGGATGGGCTAGTAAAACGTTTTTCTGTCCAGAACAACAAGTTCCAATAAAAACGTTGCTCTATTCTAATGCCACACAGCATTATGTTGGCACAGAATTGAAATGTATTCTTTGTTCACCACAACCATATAGCTGTCCTGGTTTCAGCTGGGATAGAGTTAATTTTCTTTGTAGGAGCTAGTATGGGGCTACGTTTTGGATTTATGCTGAAAATGTTGTTGATAATGTGGAGATGTTTTAGTTGTTGCTAAGTAGTGCTTACACTAGTCAAAGACTTTTTCAGCTCCCCAAGCTCTGCCGGGTGCACAAGGAGTTGGGAGGGGACACAGCTGGGACAGCTGACCCCAACTGACCAAAGGGATATCCCACACCGTATGGCGTCATGCTCAGCATATAAAGCTGGGGGAAGAAGAAGGAAGGGGGGACATTTGGAGTGATGGCATTTGTCTTCCCAAGTAACTGTTATATGTGATGGAGCCCTGCTTTCCTGGAGATGGCTGAGCACCTGCCTGCCCATGGGAAGTGGTGAATGAATTCTTTGGGTTTTTTTGCTTGTGTGCATGGCTTTTGCTTTACCTATTAAACGGTCTTTATCTCAACCTATGAGTTTCCTCACTTTTACTGTTCTGATTCTCTCCCCCATTCCACCAGGGGAGAGTGAACAAGTGGCTGTGTGGGGCTTGGTTGCTGACTGGTGCTAAACCATGACAATAGCTGAATAGGGGTATAACCGTCTGAACAGCTCTTGCTTCATGCAGTTGCACATTGCTGCCTTCATTTTAGATCCTTATTTCCTTTTGTTTTATGCAACATGCTTCCCATTCTGTTGTGTCTTTTGGAAGCAAGTCTTTCTGGAACTGATGTTGGGATCCAGTTGCCTAAACAGGGGAGCTTAGCATTGTTTTGGATGCTCTGGGAGATCTGAGACATCCTCATTGGATTGGCAGATACAGGACTTAGTATTCCTAGACAGGGGAAACCTGTGCCCTTCTAGAATAGCAATCAAGTCTGTAGTGTTTGCATGGTGCTACACCTGTCTGCAGTGTGATGTCTCTCACTAACAGAGAGGTACAGGGTGTTTGCTCAAAGAAGAAAAGTAGTAATGAATCTATGGACTGTAACATCCTGTGATAAGATAAAAAAAATCTATTTATTGTAGGTAAAGACTGCAGTACCACTTCAAAGTCTTGGGAAGGACTCCTGGGAATACACGTGTAATTCCCACACTGGGGCTTCTCTAAACTAGTAAGCAAATGTGCCCAGAGTGTTCTCCAGCACTGGGGCCAACTGGCATGCAAAAATTTCTCTCCACACTGCTGAAGCCTTTCAGCTACTTCCAAAAGGTAGCTATACTCAAACTGTTCATTGATAGTATGTGCAGTTTTGTGCTGTCTCCCTAGCTGTGCCCATGAATGGTTTGGCAGACTGCTAGCTG
The DNA here is from genome assembly GCF_963921805.1 of Phalacrocorax carbo. Taxonomy (NCBI): domain Eukaryota; kingdom Metazoa; phylum Chordata; class Aves; order Suliformes; family Phalacrocoracidae; genus Phalacrocorax; species Phalacrocorax carbo. The sequence continues at coordinate 135,036,514 of NC_087513.1, read as the reverse complement.
GGGCAGTCCAAAATGATGCCAGGGACTGTTCTGATAATTGAGATGATTAGGTTCAGCTCCCTGGAAGTACTCCCTACAGCTGAGTTGCTTACTGGTATAGGTGTAGCCTACCACTTAACCAGCGCATACCTGTGTTTGATCAGAAAATAATTCAGGAGTAAAGGGACCTCTGGAGTCCACGTGGTCCAATCCCCTGCTCAAAGCAGAGTCTCCTTTGAGATTAGAGCAGCATGCTTGAGGATTTCTGCGTCTGACTTCTGAAACTCTGAGGACAGAGATTTCACAGCCTGTCTGGGCAACCTGCCCCAGTGCTTGACCATTCACTGTGAACATTTTTGTCCTTGTATCCGAGCAGATCCAGGCCACATCTCACTGATATGCATCCTACTGATTCTTCAGGATACTGCTCTCCAGGCAACTTATTCTTGGGAATTATTGCCTAGAGTTTGGTGTGAGTTACTGCAGCTTCACATTATCTTCTGTTAAGTGACACAAAGGAACGGCCTGTGTGTGCACTCTCAGCCCAGCCCAGCAGCGAGGTAAGACCCAAAAAACTTAAAGACCCCTGAAAGTGCATCACACAGTGGTGAACAAAGCCAAGAGCTGGGGACTCCTAGGGCCCTTCTGCTTCCTTTCCATGACCCATTTTTGTGTGGTTTTTTTTTTTCTCTTGTAGTCCTTTGCATTGCATCTCTTTGGCAATTTTTGGCTTCTTGGGCATGGGGAAAGAGATTTGCTATGGCTTAGGGGAAAGGAGGTATTTCTGAAACAAATAAACTGACCAAGTAATGAAGCAGAGTGGATGTGGGTCTGCAACAGTGTCAGAGGGAGAGGTGTCTGTAGCTAGCATTTGCTGTTAGCTGACAAGCTGTGACAGGTTTTTCCAGCAAGCCTTGAATTTGATGTTTTTTCTAATTCTCACTTTTAATTACATGTGCTTTAATGTAATCTAGCTACCACATCATCAGCTGGGTACCTCCAAGAAGGTGTATTCCATTACATTCTGTTAAAACATGCCATTCCTAGCTATTATTTCCTTAGCAAATGTTAGCGGGGCTTTGGTTATTGTTTCCTTTAGAGAAGGGAATTTCATAAATATCAGGCTGTGCTATATAACAGATTGTATTGTTTTCAGGAAGCCAGGGCAGAGGATTTCAGTCACTAATTCATTTAATTACATTGGAAAACTGACTAGCAATGGAGATTTCAGCCCAGCCTCTTGGTTTCAGCTGTAACAAGCTCCTCTAATCCCTCCCACTCCACACACGACATCCAGGGCCCTGCGAGCGAGCGGCGGGTGGAGGCCGTGCCAAGGTGGGGGCTGGAGGTTGGGCTGGGGGCTGGGGCGTGAGGCCGGGCACAGGGCCGGGGCCGCTGGGATCAGGCAGGTGCTGAAACGCAGCACCCAGTGGCAGGCCCCCACGCCCGCGGTGCCATCGGGGCATGAAGGACTGCTTTCTGTATGCCACCTTCTTTGATGGTCTCATTCTCTGCCTTAGGTCTCCTCACAAGTACACGTAGTGCCGAGCTACCTCTGAAGAAACAGCTGCGTCTATAGAAACTAAAATGAAGCAAAAGAAAAACTCTTATGTGAAACCTGTGCGTTAGTGAAACACCGGCTTGCCTTCTCTTCCTGATGCATCGTCCTCCCACTCCCTCAGTTTGTTTATCTTTTAATATAAGTGATTATTTCTTCAGATTCATGCTAATGCAGTTTGAAATATCTCTGTGGAAAGGAATTAAATTATTTCCTATCTATTGAGAAGTTCTAAGACTAGTTCTGTTTTTTGTTTTCTTTTTGACTGCATAGCAAAGCTTTATGTTACAAGATTAAATCATACTGGAGATTATGATATCTCCTTGTGTTAGCCTTTCTTATTCAGATTAAATAAAATACTATGTGACTAGGGATTGCTTTGTTTTCCAGAAATAGCTTTTCATTTTTACTGTGTACCCTCTAACTTCTGATATTTCAATACTTTAGTATTTAGATATGTTGAATATTGTCATGTTTTCTATGGGAGGGTGAAGATGAGGGTGGGAAAGTAAAAATCTTAAAGGCATATTTTGAGATATTCAAAGAAGTTATAATCACAGAGAAGAGAAAGTAGAAATTATTTCCCATAGCATTGCTTAATCCTGGAAATTTTATGGACTGCTGGGACAGTTACGACTCATCACTTTGATGTGAATATGTGGTGGGTTCACCCTGGCTGAAGGCCAGGTGCCCACCAAAGCTGCTCTATCACTCCCCTCCTCATCTGGACAGGGGAGAGAAAATATAATGAAAGGTCAAGCTAGGAGGAACACTGTTGAAATAAATCAACTGACATGCCTCTTTGGGCAACAGATAGTATACCCGGAGAACTCCTTGCCAAGCAATACTGTCAGTTGGAACAGCTTGCATGGGTTCAAAGGGAGCTGAGGATTAATAAATGTATAGCTATCATACACAGCTCAGGAAATACCTGGGCTGAAAGTAGTTGGAGGCTGGTAGATTAGCTGGAATTATATGTCCTTGACCTGTTCCTACTCTCCCACAGGCATATGTTTTGACTGCTGTAGAAGACAAGGTACAAAGTTAGGTAAGTCTTGGGCCAGTTTGATAGAGGCTTATTATCTTCTTAGTTATGGATCTTGTGAAATGTTCATAGCTGTTTTTCTCAGACATAATTTTATGGCAGTGTGAATGAACAGGACTACTTTGGGTACAGTACCTCGAGATTATTAAAAACACAGTTCTGTTAGTTTCTGAATGTGATTGAAAAGGATATTTTAGTTATTCCTGACTAAATTTTGTGTCACCTGTCTTTTGCCTCTGCTGCTGCTTTTCTGAGCCCTGAAATGAATTTTTGAGATGCTTTCTCTGTGGAAAAGAAATGAGCTATATATTCAAGTCAGCATTGTGGTTGGGGAAAAGCTATCCTGAGGTTATTGTTTTTCCGTAATTGCCTCTCTCCTGGTTATTTTTGCACAGCTTCCCTCCCAGCTCCCCCGTATTCAGGATCCTTGAGGTGGGTAAAGGTCCCTTAAATTCTGTGTGCAGAGTGCACTCCTCTTTATCCCATCCCACCCCACTGTGGATACCCTGAGTCCAGGAGGGCTCATCCCAGCTGCCTTGCATTGCCTTGCATACATTATCACTGTTGGCCTGTGTGCTTAGTGTGAGATGGGTGAAAGAGGCTGAGTAGTGCTGGCATTACCTGTTGTACACCTCTAGGTAGTTAGTATGCATGATGAATGGGAAGTCTTCCTGTTTCAGTGACCCCTAATGCACCTAGGGTAGAAACATGTCTCATATGAGCTGTGTAAAAGGCAGTGATTTTTTTACCTGGGGTCTGTGGATCCCTGGAAATGCATGAAAACTTGCAGAGGAACATGTAAATTCACAGCACAGGGAGTAATGCCATTTTCAGAATATGTGTAGGGCTACAGCTTCCAGGCAGGTTGAAAATCACTGGATAGTCTCTGTTTGGAAGGGTTTCGCTCAGCACAGTCAGGCAGGTACATTTGTAGGATCCTTTTGCAGGACATTCTGTATCAGTCCTTCATCCTGTCTTACCCTCTGAGTACTGCTTTTCAGGCAAATGTGAAGAGGACCAGAAGAAGTGTGTACAGTAAAGAACAAGTGGAAGTGGAAATCTTTGTTAAAAATGGAAATGTACATCTTGTTGATCTACACTCCTTCAGGGTATGTTTAATGATGTCTGGTTATTCGAACTTCAAGAGCAGTATTTGGAATAAATCATGTTTTATATACATTATCATGACATCTCTCCTCCCTTCTCTGCTTCCCCTGTTGAGGCTGTATGCACTTTGCTTAATAATAGAAATTCTGATAGGTTTTCTAGGAGAACAAAGCCACTGAGAGCACAGTTCATTCATAGCTATAACTGCTCTCTACGTGCAGTGCTTTTTGCTAATTTTTTGAAGCAGCAGTCAGTTATAGAGTCCTCAGATTTTTTTCCTCTTGTTGAAGGGCCACTGGAAGGCAGCGCATTAAGCATCCCCTCCAACAATAAAGATATCTGAGATGCTCCATCAGAAGGGCTCTGTATCCAATTGTTTGCAAGCTCCTTGCAGATATGATGCTAAGGAGTAAATGGAAAACATACTTCAGTCATTCTCTGCACTGATAGTAATTTAATAAAAATAAAAAGCTATTGATTTTTTTGGTAACTGTGTTAAAAGGCCACTGTAATCTTGGCTTCTCTCTGCTGTTGGCAGAGCATTCACCAGCAAGTAGATTTTTTACTTTTCCCAGGGCACCATTTATTAAATGCTGTCTTAATGTGTACAGATGATTAGTTCAGCTGAAGCGGGGGAAGATTTATAATACCTTCCTGTTATTTAACTTCCCTTAGTCAATTCAGATGTTAGCAGCATTTGCAGAGATTTATCTCCTGTACTTTGAGACTTTGTTTCTTCTGTTTCTTAAGCCAGATGCGTCTCTAAGCTTATTGAGCCAGGACTTTGTGGACAGGAGCTACTTTTGACAGATATAAAAAATAGGATCCTATTTGCTGACTCTTATTGAAATAACCAGTCTGTGATACTAACACCTATCTCAAGTGACAGAGGAATGTCACTTAAGCTGTATTGTAAACCTTAGCTAGAATAAGGAGTTAAATCAATAAACATGAACTCATGTTAAATTATTTTATCTGTCTGAAAGTGTGGATCTACTCTAAACTAGCTGTTTAGAGATATGCCTTCTCAAAAACCATTCATACCACCTATTTCCCTTGGAAGTTTCTATTTATCTACATTGACCAAAGCTAGAGTCTAAGCAATTTTTTAAGTGAGTGGTGAATTTCAGATGACAAGAAATGGGTTATATGCATTCATTCCATTTTACATGCACTTACGTCTCTCCAAAGCAATGTTTCCTGTGAAGCTGAAGCATAAGAATTTGAAATCCATTTGTCAAGTATGACTAATATAGATACAGTCCAAGAACTTAACTCCTAACATATATGCAAGGGCACATAGTCACTTATAATTTTTTAAACATTTAGAGCTATGGATCAGAATTTGAGTCCATCTCTATTTCCATCCAAAAGGTATTTTCCAAAGCTAAAATTAGAGAGGGAGTCAGCTGGCAGATTAAGATACCTAAATTTAAAATTAACTGTCCTCATATAGGTGATCTAGGTATTTAAACTCCCATTATAGATAATGGAAGTTTAGCTGGTACAATCAGTGGAACGCAATTCAGTAACTGTGTGCTTCAGAGTGGGCTAAATTGTTTTCCAGGCTCCATTGACCGGGTCTGCATGACTGTAATGTCAGCCTACACACCTAACTCTCTTGTAAATACATATGGTGTGAATCTGTTCTGTATCTAGCACCTGTCACATCCACATGGAGCTGGCAGAAAACATAGGACATGCAACATTCTGTAAAGGCAGTTGGAGAAGAGGTGGATGTGCCAGGGTACCACAAATAGGAACAGCTACCTATGGTTAAGAAGCTGAGTCAAACCCCTACGTTGCAACTCCTGAATTTAACAGTTGCAGTCTGGGGTTGAATCCAACCCCTACTTATTTTGGAGGAATGGGAATTTTCAATGGGGATGCGATTAAGTTGCATAAATATAGCTGTGCACTGATGTGTGAGATTGGTATCTTATCCATATGACATCCTTCTTGGTTTTCCTCTGCAGAAAATGCAGGTCTCCTAGCCACACCCAGATAAGTGTTTTGGGTAATTGAATCTTAGAACTACAGCATGGTTTGGGTTGGAAGAGACCTTTAAAGATGATCTAGTTCCAACCCCACCCTGCTGTGGGCAGGGACATCTTCCACTAGATTGTATTGCTTGAAGCCCCATCCAACAAGACCTTGAGCACTTCCAGAGAAGGGGTTTCTCTGGGCAACCTATTCCAGTGTGCCACCAACTTCATAATAAGGAATTTCTTACATCTAATCGAAATCTACCCTCTTTCAGTTTAAAATTGTTACCCTTTGTCCTATCGCTACAGGCCCTGTTAAAAATTCTCTATCTTTTTAAAGTTTTGAAATGCAGCAATAAGGTCTGCTGGGAGCATTCTCCAGGCTAAACAACTCCAAATCTCTCAGCCTTTCTTCAAAGGAGAGGTGTTCCAGCCCCCTGATCATTGTTGTGGCCCTCCTCTGGACCCTCTCCAACAGCTCCATGTCTTCCTTGTGCTGGGGACCCCAGAGCTCGATGCAGCACTCCAGGTGGGGTCTCACCAGGGTGGAGTAGAGGGGCAGCATCACCTTCCTCAACCTGCTGGTCACACTTCTTTTGATGCAGCCCAGGATACCGTTGGCTTTCTGGGTTGCATGCACACATTGCCGGCTAATGTCCAGTTTTTCATCTACCAATATCCCCAAGTCCTTCTCTGTAGGGCTGCTCTCAATCCATTCACCCACCAGTCTGTATTGATACTGGTGATTGCCCCAACCCAGGTGCAGGACTTCACACTTGGCCTTGTTGAAGTTCATGAAGTTCACATTGGCCCACTTCTTAAACTTTTCAAGGTCACTCTGGATGGCATCCCTTCCCTCTAGTATATCACTCTGCTTGGTGTCATCTACAAGCTTGCTGAGGGTACAGTGTTTTGAATAATTATCTTATTGCACCACCTCAAATAATTATAGGATTGTACAATTATTTAGGTTGGAAAAGACCTTTAAGATCATCAGGTCCAACCATTAACCTAACACTGCCAAGTCAACCACTAAACCATGTCCACAAGTACCGCATCTACATGCCTTTTGAATACCTCCGGGCAGGCTGACTCAACCACTTCCCTGGGCAACCTGTTCCAATGCATGACTAACCTTTTGGTGAAAACACTTTTCCTAATATCCAATATAAACCTCCCCTGGTGCAACCTGAGGCCATTTCCTCTTGTCCTATCACTTGCTACTTGGGAGAAGAGACTGATACCCACCTCACTACAACCTGCTTTCAGGTAGCAGTAGAGAGCGATAAGGTCTTCCCTCAGCCTCCTCTTCTGCAGGCTAAACAACCACAGTTCCTTCAGTCTCTCCTCATAAGACTTGTCCTCCAGACCCTTCACCAGCTTTGTTGCCCTTCTCTGGACACGCAAAAGCAACTCAATGTCTGTCTTGTACTGAGGGGCCCAAAACTGAGCACAGTACTCAACGTGTGGCCTCACCAGTGCCAAGCACAGGGGCACGATCACTTCCCTGCTCCTGCTGGCCGCACTATTCCTGATACAAGCCAGGATGCTGTTGGCCTTCTTGGCCACCTGGGCACACTGCCGGCTCCTGTTCAGCCGGCTGTCAACCAACACCCCTAGGTCCTTTTCCTCCAGGCAGCTCTCCAGCCACTCCTCCCCAAGCCTGTAGCGCTGCATGGGATGACCCAAGTGCAGGACCCGGCACTTGGCCTTGTTGAGTGTCATACAGTTGGCCTCAGCCCATTGATGCATCCTGTCCAGGTCCCTCTGTAGAGCCTTCCTACCCTCAAGGAGATCAAGACTCCTGCCCAACCTGGTGTCTTCTGCAAACTTACCGAGGGTGCCCTCGATCCCCTTGTCCAGATCATTGATGAAGATATTGAACAGAGCTGGCCCCAATACTGAGCCCTGGGGAACACCAATTGTGTCTGGCTGCCAGCTGGATTTAATTCCATTTACCACCACTCTTTGGGCCCGGCCATCCAGCCGTTTCTTTTACCCAATGAAGTGTATGCCTGTCCAAGCCATGAGCAGTGAGTTTCTCCAGGAGAATGCTGTGGGAAATGTTGTCAAAGGCTGTACTGAAGTCTAACTAGATGTCATGGTTTAGCCCCACCTGGCAACTAAGCACGACACAGCTGCTCGCTCACTCCTGCCCTGTGAATACTGACAGTAGACAACACCCACAGCCTTTCCCTCATCGTTTAACTAGGTCACCTTGTCATAGAAGGAGATGGGGTTAGTCAGGCATGACCTGCCTTTCATAAACCCATGTTGGCTGGGCCTGATGACCTCGTTGTTCTGTACGTGCCTTGTGATGTCATTTGAGATGATCTACTCCATAACCTTCCCCAGCACCGCGGTCAGACTGACAGGCCTGTAGTTCTCCACATCCTCTTTCTAGCCCTTTTTGTAGGTTGGTGTCACATTTGCTAACCTCCCCCACTAGCCAGGACTGCTGATAGAGGATTGAAAGTGGCATCACAAGCACTTCTTCCAGCTCCCTCAGTACCCTTGTGTGGAGCTCATTCAGCCCCATAGACTTGTGTGTTATCTATTTCTTGTATATTTCTAATACAATGTAACCTGCTAACTTCCTTCTGCAGCTCATCCACCTGCTGCCTAAATGACTCCACCAGAGCACACCTTGCACAGGTGGAGCTTAGACCCTCCTTCACTTAGGATTGTGGGGTACAGACTTTATAGCCCTCCACCTGGATAGCAGCTTCCCTGATTGGAAACTGTACTGGTTTTGTTTGGGATGGAGTTAAATTTCTTCATAGTAGCTAGTATGGTGCTCTGTTTTGAGTTTGTGATGAGAACAGTATTGATAACACAGGGATGTTTCCATTCCTGCTGAGCAGTGCTTACACAGCGCCAAGGCCTTTTCTGCTTCTCACACTGCCCTGCCAGTGATTAGGCTGGGAGTACACAAGGAGTTGGGAGGGGACACAGCTGGGACAGCTGACCCCAACTGACCAAAGGGATATCCCACACCGTATGGCGTCATGCTCAGCATATAAAGCTGGGGGAAGAAGAAGGAAGGGGGGAACATTTGGAGTTTGCCTTCCCAAGTAACTGTTATATGTGATGGAGCCCTGCTTTCCTGGAGATGGCTGAGCACCTGCCTGCTCATGGGGAGCAGTGAATAAATTCCTTGTTTTGCGCTGCTTGTGTAGATGGCTTTTGCTCTACTTGTTAAACTGTCTTTATCTCAACCCACAAGTTTTCTCACTTTTACTCTTTGGATTCTCTCCCCCATCCCACTGGGCAGTGAGTGAACAGCTGTGTGGTGCTTAGTAGCTAGCCTGGGTTTAACCATGACACAAACTCTGTCTGGGTGGCAGCCCCCACTCATCCCAGATTAGCCTGTTGAGGTAGATGGTTCCTGGTTGCTTCAGAGCACAGCCCTTGCCTGGTCTCTGCCATCATGCTTTTGACAATCTCAAAGCACTGCCTGGTAAGCCCTTCTAATTCCCCAGAGACCTCAAGCTGCCTTAGGGAATCTTAAATGTCATGACAACATTCATGCAACTGAATGACAACCTGGCTTGACACTAATTTCAGTGGGAAGAAAAATATTCCTATCAAGAAAGACGTTGTATTTTAAGAACCACTAGTTCGTTTGATTTTACTGGCAATGATCTCCATTCTGACGTTTTCTGAACCATCACTTTAACACTAGGAATATTTGTTACCAAAGCAACACAGTAGGCAGACTTACAATAACATGATGCACTTTGCCCATCCTTGAGAGGTGGATTTTAGCTGTACAACTCCAGTGGCAGAGGTAAAGACATCTGGAGTAAAGCTGTGGCCTCCAAATTCCCGCCTATTTTAGTGGGGCCAGAATTTCAGGTTTTTCTGCAAGGGAAGTGGACAAAATAGTTTGTTATTTGTGCCAGCTGAGATCCTGGCTTGGGGTGTAGTAAAATAATGCAGATACGATAAAAAATGCAAAAGTGGTAGTAATGCTAGACCCCATCTCATGATTAAAAAGGATAGCAATCCTACTACAAATGAAGAAGAAAGGAAGACAAGAACAGTATTTAGCTGGATTTCTCAACACAAAGTTAGAATTCGGAATAGTGACAAGTCTCAGCACTGCTCTGCACAGTCCTTGCAGAGGCCGGGTATGTAGTCACTTTTACTGCTTAAAAAGTAAAGAATTATCTCTGGTTGTAGTAGCTGATTCACAGTTGACATTTCTGTCTGTCTTCTGGCCTGTGTGTAAGAAAGTGCATATACCAACTTGTTGGGGAACTGCATTGTTCACTGAGGCATAATGAAGTCTCTCAACTGTAACTGAAAATGTGCCAGTAAATCCTGCACAGTAGCTATAAAATTGCTTCATATTGATATTGAAGCCAGCAGCAAATGGCAAAGGTCACACCTACAGCGTCACATGAGAGGTATGAATCCAGAGCTTCCAAACTGTGTATAATTCTGTGCCGCCAGTGCCCTCAGAGGTCAGTTGCGGACACATCTCACCACTCAACTCTCCAGAGAGTTTCAAGCAAAGGGAGAGGCACATCTAGCAGCATTCATGTTAGGTACTCAGTTCATCTCAAGGGCAATGCTGTTCTGAGCAACGTCACTCATAGGTTTGGTTCAGCTAAATACACCAGTGTCAGGGAAGAGCCACACAATAACATCTGCCTTACACTCAGACCCACTGTATGTTGATGATTTTGTGTATACATCCTGACCAATTAATGATAGCACCACGCAGTCCTCCAGATGGGAATCACAGAGTCACAAAATCACAGAATCACAGAATGGTTGAGGTTGGAAGGGACCTCTGGAGGTCATCTTGACCAACTGCCCTGCTCAAGCAGAGCTATTGAGAGCCAGTTGCCCAGGACCATGCCCAGATGGCTTCTGAATATCTCCAAGGTGGGAGACTCCACAACTTTTCTGGGCAACCTGCACTACTCCTCGGCTACCCTCACAGTAAAAAAGTGTTTCCTGAGGTTCAGAGTGAACCTCCTGTGTTTCAGTTTGTGCCTGCTGCCTCTGGTCCTGGCGCTGGGCACCTCTTTTCTGCCAAGCTGCTTTCCAGTTGGGTGATCCCCAGCATATATACTGGTGCATCGGGTTGTTCTTCCTCAGGAGAAGGGCTTTGCACTTTCCCTTGTTGAACTTCATGAGGTGCCCTGAATTCCACCATCTCATGGTCACTGCAGCCAAGTCTGCCTTTGACCTTCACATTCCCAACAACCCACTTGTTGTTGGTGAGTATGAGGCCCAACGTGTACCTCTCTTCATTGGTTCCTCTATCACTTGGAGGAGGAATTTATCATCAATACACTGCAGGAACATCCTGGATTGCTTTTGTCCTTCCATGTTGTCCCTTTAGCAGATTTTGGGGTGGTTGAAGTGACCCATGAGGGCCAGGGCCTGTGTACATGAGTCTGAATGAATGACATGTAGTAGGCTAGTAATTTATGACCGCAGAGGGTGTCCTTCCTGACCATACGCTAGGAAGTCATACAGGCTTTTAAGGAACATGACACTGATTTAAGTTGCCTCATTGTGGTCAGGAAGCATCTGGTCATCTCTAGATGGAAGTTTGCACCACTGTCTTGCAGTCCAGCTGTGGCACAACTGTGTGGTACCAAAAAGTCTGCTGTGACAATTCCTGTGACAAGTTATGCAAAACCCTATTATGTGTATTGTTAGTCCTGAACTGACACCACCAGTAAGGGCCATAATATATACCTCATTCTAGAAATGTGGCATGTCCAATATTATAAGGTCATAAAAAATCACATCCAGTGTTCTCTGAGAGAAGCCATGACTACTGTAATCATGAGGAGTATCTTTCCAGCTTGCATTGGGGAAATCAGTGATCACACTGTGTAATTTATGCATGATGACACAGGACATGCTTACTATGCATATTATGTCTCTGTGTTTCAGAAGCTGGGCATTTTCCTCCATAAACTTGTGAATGCCCTTTCCCAACCATGTTATTGATATCAGTGGAACAAAAGAATACATAGGTTTCTATCACAGTGCACATATCCTATGCTGACTACTGCATCCCCAATGAGTAGTTCAGGTACAGCCCTGTTCCAGCCAGTTATGCATGGATTTTCTCACAGTTTCACCCCTCTTCTACCAGTGAGGCAGCTGTTATGACACACAGAGGGGAGTCCAAGAGCTAACTGCAATGGGTGTTGCTAGAGATGCCCCACTAGAATCAGACTGACACAGTCACAAAGGTCCAAAGAGATGAATATAATGTGATCTGACAGTAAAATTGTATGAATGCTATCCCTCAGATCATGTGGTCTCAGCATTTCTGGGGAAAAACACAAACACCGTGTGAATTTTGTATCAGATTTTAAAATAGTGTAATATTTGGCAAATATAGCCATTCATTATCAGATCATACTCTGGCCCTGCTATTATCAAACACATACATCATGACAGGTATCTTTTTCTTCCTGTTGTGTTGCCCATTTTCATAAAGAAAAAACAGTAAAGGCTTTCATAACCTAATACAGCAATCGTCAAATTACGAATTTCCTACTCTGTTCTGTCAAAAGCCTACCACTTCTTGTAAAGAACTCTCCTGTTTTCACCCCTAAAAGCACATAAAAAGGTAGTAAGTGGTTAGAACCTTTCCTACAGCATTTTAAATGGAAAGTGAAGCTTTCTTTTAATTCTTCTATGTCTGCTGGCTCTTTACTTTATTGAGGTAGAGTATAATTTTTATCAATGATGACATATAACCCAGTTTTCTAGGAATACTTCGGATTTGCTATGTAATATCAGTGTCCCTGAATAACTGATAGGAAGAAATGGTATGCCAGCCTTTTTTTTTTTTTTTTTAAACCTTGCTATTGTGGTAGAAGCTGTCAAACTGAGGAATATACCTTCCATGTAACCGTGAAAAGAAAACCTTCTCAATTACTGTTCAAATTCACTGCCTTCCTTTGCTTTAACCTAATTTCCTTAGTACTCCAGTCTTTTTCTGGTGTGCAGTGTATTTTTCTAGCACATTCCTAGCTAGGAGACTTTTGGCTCACCCTGGCCTTCTTTCTTGTTCAGTGCTTTTCTCAACAATTTTCCTTTGATTGCAGCCAGTAATCCGCCAACAGCACCCTGCTTTGGTCAGTTCCCCTAGTGCTTTCATTGCGTATACCTATTACATTGCCAAAGGACTTCTAGAATAAAAAAGTTACATTATTGTTCAGGCTTCTTTCAAGTTCTACTTAATAGTTTCTAGTTGTCACTAGGATAGTTTGCCTCTGCAGTACTTATGACCCAAAAGTAAATGCTGTAGTTTGATAATCAGTCACCAAAAGCATAACAAAAACATGTAATAAAAATGTTTGCTTTGTCTAAAGGATCTCATTTTTTATTTTAAAAAATTATTATTCTCTGGTGAACACCAGTTTTTTCACTGTTAATGAAACTACTTCTGTTCATTTCATACCTTTCCTCTCAGGGTGAGTAGGCAGCAGTATAGACACATCTCATGAAATTCAGCTTACCTAACTTTAGAACTCAGAAATGTAGTTAACTAAATCTAAGGTAGCCCTCCACAGCTCCCATCAAAGTCTTTGGTGAGAAATAGGCATTTCTGGGCATGACTCATCTGACTTATTTTAGACTTCTCCTTCGGGATGAGATGAATCACACCTAAGTGGCTTTTTCTCTGCATTGATTATAAAAGACGCTTAAGGTGACTGGCTTAGTCAAATCCCATCTCTCCTGTCCACTTTGAGCTTCATGGGTGATTGGCATGATTACAATTCAGCAATAACTCAAGATCTGAACTTGGCATTTGACCGCTGGCATCCAAAATGAAAGAGCAAAGTTTTGCTTTCTCCTTTTGTTTCTGAATACACAGCTGAGACAATCAGATCTAATATGGGCAATTATATCTTTAACTGTAAATTATAAGCTCTTTTAGGTGCATTAGGCAGCTATACATCCTTCAGAAATCAGAGGGAACTGCAAAAATTAGCTTTGATGATCAAATCATGTATTTTTACGTCTAAATGTTAGAGTTGTTAAGTGCACTAAATGCTTTCCCTTGAAAAGGATAACAGAAGCTTTGTTAGATGCAGTGAAACAAAACACAGGACTGTTTTGAGGGTGCTTGATAGGGATGATAGGAAAAAGGTCATTTCCTGCTAGCCCCCAGGTGGGGTGTGCACCCATGGAGATGTTACTGGGAAAGTCAGCTACATAAAGTTCTGAACCAATCTTGTTTTTTCCAGTGCAATTTAATGGCTGTTTGATCTTCAGGAAAGCAAGCAGACAGAAAATGCCTGTAGTCCACCTGCTGCTTTTAAGCAGCAAAAGGCATGAGTGAATTATATTTTCTGTAGTACAGACACCCAGCCAGTGCCTTTAGTAAACTTTTACCTGCCTTTGGAGTTGAAAGAAAACTTGTAATCTGCATTTCTGTGAAGTAAATGATTTCTGTGCAATGATGGAGTATTTTTTTTTTTTTAAGGGCAAACCATAGATGGAGGGAATGCCTTCCAAATCACATGTGAGTATCATTAGTTCAGAGACTCTTGTGACAGTCTTCTCGAAGCACAAAGACCATATCAGAGAACTTCACAGTATAGAGGACATATCAGTGATTGGTATATCCTGTAAATGTTTCTCTAAATGTTTGAAGAATCTTGCTGGATCAAAGCAGTACCAAGTCTAGAGGGTTTATTACAAAATCTTCTAGCCCTAGGCACCTACATATGGGTCAGTTTATTAAAAGAAACTAATCTCTACACATAGACAGTGTGTAGATGTGCCAAATTCATCCAGAAAAGAATCTGTGCCAGTCAAAGTGCCTGCAGTTGTCCCACATGGGGATAAGTCCCTGTTCTGGCGCTGCCATGTTCAGTGGCTAGTGTATGAATCAGCAACAATTCATGGGGGCCTAAGTTCTCCCTCAGCTGGTCAAGTATGTGTCTTCTGCAGATAGCCCTACTGGGAAAATTAAGACACCTAAGACTCATCCCCTCAGGACTACTAGTCTTGCCTCCACTTCCTTCTCCACACAAATTTTCACTAATTTCTTCAAAGAGAAGACTCAGGAAAGATGCTACAGCTACTCTTTCTTGTCTTTGATTTCTCTCTTCCTACTACTACTTCCTTCTTTCTTCCTGTCACAAATATAAACCTCCCATTTGCTTTTCTCCATTTTGCTTCCATGTTATCTCCCAGTGTCTTCAATTGCCTTTCTTGCACGCTATCTGACTGGTTGCTGAGAGTACTTCCCCATTTTCCACACTTAAGAATCCCATCCACAACCCTCACCTACTTGTTTAACCCTTTTCCAGACCGTCGTTTCTCTCCATTCCTAAGCTAATTTTTACTCTAAACTCTCTTCTGACTTCATCCCATCTCCAGTCTATCCTCTATCCCTGACATATCTCTAAAACATCTTTCACCAAGGCCTTTGGTGACTGCAGCTGCATCTCAGATCCAGAACAGTGGGCTTATATTTTTCAAATTATCAGGCACCTGCAGCATGTTTAACCAGGCTTTTCTACCTGAATTCTTGCCCTTCCCCAGGGACTCTGTCCTCTCTGGGCTTCTCTCCTGACTCTTTAATCATGTCTTTTGGGAGACAATTCCTTTAACTTCCTCCAGGTTTTCAATAGCTGTTTTATCTCCCTGTCTGCATGCGTCGTCTTTAGATAATTTTGTCAGAAAACAAACTCAGCTCCAGTCTCTAAGAAGACACAGACAAAGAAACAGATCTTCTCTTGTCCTAACTAAAATCCTGGTTTCTTTCTTTGGTACTCTCTTCTGAATGTTCAGTGATCCACTCTACTTACCTGTGACTAAGGGCAAACTAATTTTCTCTGGGCCACTAGGCAGATGTGTGTCCTGTTTGTTCAGTCTTTAGTCAGTGGGGTTATGGCCGATGACTGGAGTGCTGCAGCACTCTGACAATTTAAATAGCAAATAGCCATACGGTTGAACTAGATGGAAATAAATCAATATTGAAATGAATGTCACATTACCTTAAAAAAACACTTACATAAAGAATATTTATTGGCATTGAAAAATCCGCATTTGAGTCAATTATTCCATCTAGCTGAGCGAACATCTTTAACACTTCAGAAAACAAGCTTAAAAAGAATAGTTTTGGTGACGCTGGATGAAAACATTTTATGCAAATATTGACAAACAGTATTGGATGACATGCATGCTAGGTTTTGAATATAATTTGGCAACCAAACCAGTGCTAATAATTTGTATTCTTTTGGTTTTGCTAATCTCCTGAAGAATGAGGTGATCTCTAGATACAAACTGGAGATATATCATAGGAATATGATATGGAATATCATATCATAGGAATATCATAGGAATAGGATCCCTGGGTCCCCCAGGGATCGATATTGGGCCCAATGTTATTCAACATCTTTATAAGCGATCTGGATAATGGCATCAAGTGTAGCCTGATGAAGTTTGCTGACGACACCAAGTTGAGTGGGGAAGTAGACACTCCAGAAGTGCTCTGCAGGAAGATCTGGATAGGCTGGAGGAGTGGGCCAACAAGAACCTTATGAAGTTCAACAAGGAAAAGTGTAAGATCATGCACCTGGGAAAACATAATCCGGGAGCGCAGCACAGACTGGGATCCACCTGGCTGGAGGGCAGCTCTGTGGAAAGGGACCTGGGGGTCCTCGTGGACAGAAAGCTCAACATGAGCGAACAGTGTGCTGCTGCGGCCAAGAAGGCCAACAGGATGCTGGGTTGCATCAAAAAGGGCATCACCAGCAGAGAGAAAGAAGTCATTATCCCACTCTACTCAGCGCTTGTCAGGCCACCCCTGGAGTACTGTGTCCAGTTCTGGTCCCCGCTGTACAAAAAGGATGTGGACAGGCTGGAAGGGGTCCCGAGAAGGGCCACCAAGATGATCAGAGGACTGGGAAGCTGCCATATGAGGATAGGCTGGGAGAACTGGGTTTGTTCAGCCTTGAGAAAAGGAGGCTTAGAGGGGATCTCATCACCATGTGCCAGTACTTGAAGGGTCTCTACAAAGAAGATGGAGACTCCCTTTTTACATGGAGTCACATGGAGAGGACAAGCGGGAACGGACACAAGTTGCTCTTGGGGAGATTCTGATTGGACATGGGAGGGAAATTTTTCACACTGAGGACAGTCACCATTGGAATAATCTCCCCAGGGAAGTGGTTGACTCGGCCACATTGGACACGTTCAAGAGTCATCTGGACAGGGTGCTGTGCCATCTTGTCTAGACTCTGCTCTTCCTAGAAAGGTTGGACTAGATGATCCCTGAGGTCCCTTCCAACCTGTGATCCTGTGATTCTGTGAAACTGTGAATATGGAATCAAGGTGATGCAACACACATCTGATTGCTCTTTTATAATTACTATGATAATGAAGTGATAACTACTCCCTTCCAAACTTAATTTTACCATTAAATTTGAAAGTGGTGTATTAATAAATAGTAAGGGCTTGTAAGGGAAGTGTGTTGGTCAAACTAAATTTCTATCTAGTTTTTCACTGCAAAATCAGTAATGTATAAACATTTGCACATGCTCAAGTAATTGTGAAGGTATAAAACAGCATATAGGCTTACACTGATTGTGTTGGGTAAACCAGGGCTTTATCTGTCTCTGCTGATCCTTCCACTTTTCAATTACTTGTTACTTCATGAAAATGTTCCCAGCTGGGCTCCTGTGTTTTCTTAAAAAGTTAGAAATGAACCTCCAGGTTTATGCTCATATTCACTGATGCAGGGAAGTACTGGAAGAAGAACTGCATTATTCCAGCATACTCTTCTGAGAGGCTCTATTATTCACCGTGTAAGAATAGCTTCTCTTTAATGTCTTATCCGTAGAAAAAAGACACATTTATCTTCATTGCCACCTTTTGATTTCCAGTGTATGTTGGAAATAGTTTTTGGGTGAAGGAATGCTATCTGGTTTGATGTTAAGGAAGAAAAATCTCCACTATCTCATATTTAGTAAAATACACATTTTTTTTTTTACAGGTGGTCTGTCGGTTTCACAGTTCTTGTTATGTAACATGAGGGAACAATTTGTTACTTGACTTTCTATAACTCATGGCTTTTGTCTTCAAAGGGATGGATTCCCTTATGTCTGGGACACTTTTAATTGGATAGTGTAACTCAGTGTACTAACATAGAAAAGCAAACAACTTTCTTGTTGATGGTTTGAAATTAGAATCTTAGAACCACAGAATCATTTAGGTTGGAAAAGACCTTTAAGATCATCAGGTCCAACCATTAACCTAACACTGCCAAGTCAACCACTAAACCATGTCCACAAGTACCGCATCTACATGCCTTTTGAATACCTCCGGGCAGGCTGACTCAACCACTTCCCTGGGCAACCTGTTCCAATGCATGACTAACCTTTTGGTGAAAACACTTTTCCTAATATCCAATATAAACCTCCCCTGGTGCAACCTGAGGCCATTTCCTCTTGTCCTATCACTTGCTACTTGGGAGAAGAGACTGATACCCACCTCACTACAACCTGCTTTCAGGTAGCAGTAGAGAGCGATAAGGTCTCCCCTCAGCCTCCTCTTCTGCAGGCTAAACAACCACAGTTCCTTCAGTCTCTCCTCATAAGACTTGGCCTCCAGACCCTTCACCAGCTTTATTGCCCTTCTCTGGACACGCAAAAGCAACTCAATGTCTGTCTTGTACTGAGGGGCCCAAAACTGAGCACAGTACTCAACGTGTGGCCTCACCAGTGCCAAGCACAGGGGCACGATCACTTCCCTGCTCCTGCTGGCCGCACTATTCCTGATACAAGCCAGGAGGCTGTTGGCCTTCTTGGCCACCTGGGCGCACTGCCGGCTCCTGTTCAGCCGGCTGTCAACCAACACCCCTAGGTCCTTTTCCTCCAGGCAGCTCTCCAGCCACTCCTCCCCAAGCCTGTAGCGCTGCATGGGATGACCCAAGTGCAGGACCCGGCACTTGGCCTTGTTGAGTGTCATACAGTTGGCCTCAGCCCATTGATGCATCCTGTCCAGGTCCCTCTGTAGAGCCTTCCTACCCTCAAGGAGATCAAGACTCCTGCCCAACTTGGTGTCTTCTGCAAACTTACCGAGGGTGCCCTTGATCCCCTTGTCCAGATCATTGATGAAGATATTGAACAGAGCTGGCCCCAATACTGAGCCCTGGGGAACACCAATTGTGTCTGGCTGCCAGCTGGATTTAATTCCATTTACCACCACTCTTTGGGCCCGGCCATCCAGCCGTTCCTTTTACCCAATGAAGTGTATGCCTGTCCAAGCCATGAGCAGTGAGTTTCTCCAGGAGAATGCTGTGGGAAATGTTGTCAAGGCTTTATTGACGTCTAGGTAGACAACACCCACAGCTTTTCCCTCACCCATTATGTGGGTCCCCTTGCCATAGGAGATGGGGTTAGTCAGGCATGACCTGCCTTTCATAAACCCATGTTGGCTGGGCCTGATGACCTGGTTTTCCTATTATGTTGTTTATTCATTAGAAATGTAATAAGTCCATTTGGTAGCTAGTACTTCATCTGAATGTTAAATGCTGGATACAAAAGAAAATAGCACTTATGCTTAATCACATGGTTCGAACTAGTTTTAATATCATACTATTTTTAATATCCCTCAGTGGTATGTACTATTTTTGCCCTTTGAGCCACTGGATATCCTTGTTTCTGATTCAAAGCATGTGGAAACCTTTATCTGGAGCAATATAGTAACTGAGTTTTTTAAAAAATTTATCACCCTTTATTAAATTTATGTCCGTCTTTAATTAACTTGATGTCTTAATTCACTACTGTATTCAGGAAAATGTCAGTTCTCTTTGTTAAAACTGCTGGGGCAAAACTCTCAGGGCCAAAACTTCAGGTAGAGTAAATTATGTGGTTTGAAGGAATTATGCAGATACTTACCATTTTAAGCTCTGCTTTTTGGCTTCCATCTTATAGAGTCATTGGTTTCTGTGGACTTTCTGGCATTCACCTTAATCAAGAGCTGGCGAGGAATGAAACATCTCAGATCATCTTTTATCTCTGCTTATAAGGCTTTCCACTGTGTAGTTTAATGTCTGTAGTAAATATAATCTCTAGTCTAATAATGTCAAATGATTCAATTAATACATGTTGATAAAAAGGTAGGCAAAACTCATAAAATTGTACACATCTGTGGCAAGACCTTTAGCTGATATAATGCACACTGTCCCCACTAATGTTAACCAATTGTAGAGCCTCTGAAAATCTGAATGCTAATATTACATTTATGTAGAAATTAAAAATAAATCTGCTACAAATATCAATTTTGAGCATCATGCTGTTCTGAAGTTGCTATGCTTTTCAGTGGTTTTGTGTTCCAATTAGTTTGTTAGAGTGATTAATGTAACAGTTTAAATCTGTAACGCACAGAGGAAATATCCTTTCAGCATTTTGCTCTTGACTTATACCACCCTTTATTTCTCAAGGTCCTAAAAGTAGAACAATTGTCTTGTGAAATCAGGCAAAATCATGGCAGAATCATCAGACCTCACATGTGGCTTTTTTTTTTTTTTTTTTTTTTTTTATCTGGTAGTGATATTTGGAAGAGCTGGTAGCCATAGCAACCAAATAGGTTTTAAAGGCTGCAAACAGTTCAACAGTCTGTTGAACTGACAAAATGGCATGCTGCAGACAAAACGGCAAAACGAATTTTATGTCTTTTGGGGCTGCTACATGAAGGGATAGGCTCTCTTTGTTTGAGACACTTTTGACCTTGAATATGGAATTTTTTTTTCCTTGATATGGGTATAAAAGAAAGTGTCTCTAAATATTAGAATAAATGCTGCTGCAAATGGCATTGTAGATGGCATTGTAAGTACTAGTTTTGTATTGCTGCAATCTCTGCCATGGATGTGTTTGAGCTGCCAGGGAGAATATGTCCAAACCGGGTGCTGGGAGGTGCTATGGGGCCAGCACAAGGACAGGTTTTTGCCCCACCTGGCAGTAGCACTGCAAGCAGGGTGCGCTGGGGTCTGTCCTTGTGTTGTGCTGGTGAGCTCAGTACATGCTGGAGCACCTTTGACCACGGGGCAAGGCAGCTTGGGTGCTGTCACAGAGCCAGCCAGGATAGCAGGCAGTGCAGCAGCCTTGAGGTCCTCAGTGGCCGGGGTGCGGGACCAGAGACCCGTGAGAGCGCTGCTGACATGGCTCCTGAAAGGCTCAGTTAGAGATACCCAACACGCCTTGTACTCTTTGGTTGTCTGTTACTGGAGAAGCTGAGTACAATTTTTTTTTCTTTCTTCTACAATGCATTCAACTGTGTTATGAATGTAGGTGAACAATTAAAAACCTGCCTCCTTGAGTGAGCATGATCCTGGGATTTTCTGGTCTGCAAATCTTTGTGATTGCTTTTTTTACTTGATTGTCAGTATTTCAGGGAAGGTCATAAGTCTAGCTATACTTTTTTCTAATTCTTTGTCCCAACTAGTATTTTTTTTTTTTCCTGATCTCCTAACTAAATTAGGTATTTTCACCATATTTCTATTTTTCCTTCTGGAGGATTAACTCCTTCTTTCTGATTCTGGTTTATCAGTAAAGGCTGATAAACAGGGGAGGGTTTAAGTGCTGAGCCTACTTAGTTTCCAGAGAACCTGTGGTAAAAGTATTGTTGCAATCAGAACATTTTAAATAAAATTCTGTTGTGTCTATTGTTTTCATCCCCATAGGGAAACGCACTCTCTCTCTTTTATTTTATATCGCAGGCTAAGGATCAGATCCCCTTCTAGCCTGCAGAAACTGAAAGGGAGGTGGAGGTGCAATGAAATTAATATTATACATACATCATCAATTAATCCTCTTGGGCTTTTCTTAAGTCAAATCTTCCCCTGTGCACATTTTTACTTGGAAGCATTCATGGAGAGTCAGGTTTAGATTGACCTCTGAAACATACTTGAGCATAAGAGAGTGAGTGTCCTACCAGATTCTTGTTTATATGTAATAAGTAGACAAGACCTGGTCTGGTTGAGCACTTGACAGTCTAGGTTCCCAGCAGGTATTCTGAACTCAGCCCTCCTTCAGCTTTTTGGGGATGCAGTAGACCCAAGTTCATGTTGGACACTACCCAACAGACTGGCTGGAAAGTGCCCAGGCCATGTGACTGGCATGCTTACATATATTCCTGAAGCTGTTGTTTGTGTTTCCTGGCAGGTGGGAAAATCCAGAGCTAGGATTTTCTAATAACTATTCCCTATAAGTGGGAATTATCTGGGGCAAGAAGCAAAAGCCGAGTGTATTCTAGCATTTTGGAATAAAGATAAGCACTACAGTAAAGCAACTGAAACAGTTATCTAGGCAAAGAATTGGACTGCTTAATACCACCTTTTTATCATTTATTTTCTTGAAAGCAAGAAGGAAGGACTGGAGAAAAGAAGCAAGGATGAATGTAATTTAAACATCACTACAAAATTCTGATCTAAGATGGTAAGTTAGAGAAGGCATCTGTAAGCACTTTAAGTTAGAGGAATATATAGTCCTAATTCAAATATGTCTCCTTCACTTCTTAGATTTAACAGTTTATTTAAATAGGAGATTGAAATAATCTGTGAGTTTATCTTTGTGTATGCATAGCTCTGTATTTGGCATTGGCCAAATAGTAGAAAACTGTGGGTAGGTAACCCGGTCACTAAAATATAGGATGAAAGCATTTAAAACATATCTATAATATTACAGAAATAGTAAAAAAATGCTTTTTCCTTGTTCAACCCCATCATATATTCGTGTGTGTATATATATACACACACACATATAGCTGCAGGTAGTTTTGCTTGAGTCTGGGGTCATGTTCCCCAAGCCAAGTGACTCTGTGTCGATAAAACCTCCAGAGGTCTGTGCCAGGACCCTTCCTTCCCTCCTGTGTAGCCCACTGTCTGTGCTGCCCCGGGGGTGTGTCTCTACTCCAAACTCCAGACATGAGTGTACTCATAGTCTTGGTGCTCAGCTGAAAAAAATTTGAGCTGGACCGTAAACTTGAGACCCACACTAACAACATGACATAGTAGCAAATGCAATCCATGTGAATATGTTCCTGTTGCATTCACACCACCACAATTCTTTTGTACTTTTCTACTCCTTTAGCTTCAACTCTGTCTGCAATTGCTTTATAGCAGCCTTTTCCCATGCAGCCTGCTCCTTACAGAATACCCTGGTGTCCTGATTGTGCAGATGAAATTAAGGCTGTTCTCAGAAGATAGATCAATTGCCTGTCACCTATTCATAATTAGTTCCTGAGGTCACAACAACCACCTGCAAGCATACGGATAGTGCTAGTAGGCATAAACAAGATGTGGGTTGTTACAGTCACTGACAGAGCAATACATCTCTCTGGTCTAGTGTCAGCAGATGGATCATTCATTACAATTTGAAGAATCTCCTGAAAAATTGTGTGGAGCAAACTGAGGGTATAGCAAAGCGAATGGATGCAGCGGTACCAGATGGACATATGTATTTCTCAGAACTCCTTTTTTTTTATTATATATAACAAAACAGATGGCTATAGTTACCTTGCCTTTAGTACATTAGCAACACTTTGCTTCTGACCTATTCTTACTTTCCTGTCAGTACCAACTGGCAGTAGAAATCACCTCACTTGACTTTAAACCCATAACAGTCATGTATGAAGCTTAAGCTGGCTGAAGATTAGGCTTGGCTCTTAAGTGCATCTGCAGAGGAAGCTTAATCTTGCCTTTTCCAGATAGCTATCTTAAAAAGGGATGGATTGCTATCCTGAATCATCTATTTCTCTTTACTGAATATATAGGGAATCTAAACATTCGCTTAAGGTGATATAACTAATTTTTAGATGGCTGATTATAGAGAAGAGGAATCCTGTCTTAAAGACCTGTGTGAAGCCTTCCATTCATTACTGTTTTCATATATAGCTTGCAGTTAGCAAAGGCAGAGCTTAACAGTTCTAGGTCTTTTAAAAAGGATGGAGATATCTTTTTTATTTTGGGGATCATAACTGTTTAACAGCCCTGTCCCAGACTCTTAAGTGTATCTCTTTTGCACCAAGAGGTGCTGGTCCATTACAATCCTGGTAAAAAAGGTGCTCGGACTCCATAAAGTATAATTTAAAATGCTGTTTATTAGCACTAACACTGCAAGAAGAGAATAGTATAGATAATCTTGTATTAGATGCTGGGAGCCCCTGTTTGTTCAGCACTGAAGGGGCCTCTGATCCATGTGCAGCATGATGTGCAGACCTTGTCCATGGAAGAGGTTGTCTCATTTTGATCATTTGAGCTGTTATAGAATTTTCTTACAAGAAAACAACTCTATTCATAATTTCTACTGTCAGACTTGGTAAATTCTTGCTGTACTTTTAGATAAACACAAGGTCAGGCTGGTGGCATAATCCCTGGTACCAAGTGGAAGGTGCCTGCAGGCTGTGTTAAAGCAAGCTGGCTGAGTTTATCCTGCGGCCAAGAGATTTGTGCAGTACAAGACTGCCTGAAGGCTACGCTGGACTTGCAGAGCAGAACAGCACAGCACAGCAGAGGCCTGGACCTGCTCAGGACCTGTTACGTGGATCACTAACTCCTCAATGTACAATGATCTTCCAGTCGTGACCACTCTAATATCTGCAGAGCACCTTCTGTGGAGCTCATGCAAACAGTATCTGTATCTGTTTTGTGTGGAAGCTTTGTAAAGTTCGTTACCTGCACACATATCTTATTTCAGGGCATTTCTGCTAAAACTCCTTGTTCCTCTACTGTATGTCCTGGTCTCTTTACTGAACAGCTGCTCTTCTGCAACAACCTGGTGCACACTAAACTTCTGAGGCATTAGTAAAGCCCCACACGGTGGCTTTGTGAAGGAAGCTTAAAACATTGCAATATTGAATTGACAGCTGGGACTGATGCACAGAGCAGAGATCCAGGCTGGTTGTTTTAGCCCAGCACAGGAAAGGTATGTTTTAACATAACCTTTATGTCAGACTTACTGACAGAAAATTAGTTCTGCACTGAGCTGTGTATGCCTGTTTTTATGAGAGTCTCAGCACGACTTTTTGAGTCAAACTGACATCTCTTCTGGGAAGGCAGGTTCCATTTAAGATGCTTTTGTGTCTCACAGACTCCAAATTACAGACACGCACCCTTAAAGGTTGAGAATGAATGGCCCTGGGACTTTTGAAATGCTATTTTCCCACCTAACTAATTCAATGAGTAAATAGTTTTGCTCCCAGTGAAAGATCAGATAGTATTATCGTACATGACAACATTTGTACCTTGGAGACAATCATTATGGCAGATGTTGAACAAACATACAGATATTCCCTGCTCTGAAGAGTACTGCTATGGTATTTAGTTAGGAGACATAAATTTTCTGAAAGGACAAGCCTCTTCTCTTACAGAGGCTTATCATCTGAAGATCTGCTTTTTGAAAGAGCGACTTGAAGAAGGGCCTCGGGAGGTTTCTAATTGTAGACAGAGATGTTTCTGCTCACCGCAGAGCAAATAAGAAGGCCGCATCAGTGCCTTTGGAGGGCTCTTGTGAGACTGATGATGGGGCAAGGCCCAGAAGCACTGCAGCTGGGGGCCTTCACCTGTTACCTAGAGTCCTGTCAAGGAGAAGACAGTGCTGTACCTATCTTTTCCAGACAATGTGGCATCCCCTTGCAAAGTGTGATGTCTGGGATGCCAGCAAGGACATCAATTTGGCCCCTGGTAAAAGTGAAAAAATCACCTGAATGTAAGTGTTGCCTTCAGACCTTGGGGTTCTGCTATTGCATCTATTTGCAGTGGGAGCAGGCTTGAGAGGACACCAGGCAGCTTTCTGTAGGTGACTTGAGGGATTGCTAAACTTATGAAGAAGATATTTAACATAGATCAAACAGATTGAATTAAAGCTG
This sequence comes from Phalacrocorax carbo, assembly GCF_963921805.1. NCBI lineage: Eukaryota > Metazoa > Chordata > Aves > Suliformes > Phalacrocoracidae > Phalacrocorax > Phalacrocorax carbo. Next base: position 135,010,968 of record NC_087513.1, on the reverse strand, counting down.
AAAGGTCTCAGCAGAAGTGGGAGAGGCCTGGACAGTGTCATCTTATGAAATCAGAAGGTCCAGGGTACAGTGCAGATGTGCATGCATGCATGGAAGACTGTAAACCACTCACGTTGCGGTCTGTATAGTCACAGCACTTGCCTTTTGATTTCAAATGACCTGCCTGTAAAACCCTGTTCAAGCTGAAGGTTCAGGGCCAGAGCCAAGGGAACCCATGCCCTTATGTGGTGGTTTAACCCCAGCTGTCCACTTAGCACCAGACAGCTGCTCGCTCACAGATGTACCTTCTCCAGCATGGACTTATCCTTGGGCCACAATCCCTTCAGAGGTATACCTGCTGTGGCACAGACACAAGCATGGCCACAGATACTCTGAGATGTACCTGCTCTAATGTGGGCTTATTCATGGCCAGAAATGCTTCAGGGTGTCCTGCTCCCGTGTGGACTCGTGAACAGGTCACAGTCCCTTTGACTTGAGTTCACACTGGAGTTCCAGCCTGTCCAGGACAGCAGCACAGGAACAGCAGCGGGGCCCTGGCCACCTGCCAGCCCAGGGGTGTCACCATTGCTGTTGTCACAATGTTCCCAGGCACAGCACAGTAAGGTGATAAGCGTACAGCAGTACGGCAAGCAGCAAAAGAAAAAAAGCAGCCACTAACAAGTACTAGATATAGACTAATGAGCACTAATATACAGTAAGGCAAGCAAGTCCCATGGCAAATACAGGAACCTGCCAATTAATAACTAAAGAGCAATAAATTTGAGCCAGCAATTCCTATCAAACCTGTCATTATCTCAAATCCTTTCAGCCCCACTTTGGGTGCCAAAAAGGACTGTGGTGGTTTAACCCCAGCCAGCAACTAAGCCCCACACAGCCACTCTCTCACTCCCCTGTTGTGGAATGGAGGAGAGAATCAGAAGAGGAAAAGCGAGAAAGCTCGTGGGTTGAGATGAAGACTGTTTAATAGGCAAAGCAAAAGCCATGCACACAAGCAAACAAAACAAGGAATTAATTCACTACTTCCCATGGGCAGGCAGGTGCTCAGCCATCTCCAGGAAAGCAGGGCTCCATCACATATAACAGTTACTTGGGAAGACAAATGCCATCACTCAGAACTCCCCCTCCTTCCTTCTTCCCCCAGCTTTATATGCTGAGCATGACGCCATACGGTGTGGGATATCCCTTTGGTCAGTTGGGGTCAGCTGTCTGTCCTGGTTTCAGCTGGGATAGAGTTAAGTTTCTTTGTAGTAGCTAGTATGGGGCTGTGTTTTGGATTTTTGCTGGAAACAGCGGTGATAATGTGGAGATGTTTTGGCTGTTGCGCAGTAGCGCTTACACTGGTCAAGGACTTTTTCAGCTCCCCGTGCTCTGCCGGGTGCACAAGAAGCTGGGAGGGGACACAGCCGGGACAGCTGACCCCAACTGGCCAACGGGATATCCCACACCATATGGCGTCATGCTCAGTATATAAAGCTGGGGAAGAAGAAGGAAGGGGGGACATTTGGAGTGATGGCATTTGTCTTCCCAAGTAACCGCTACGCGTGATGGAGCCCTGCTTTCCTGGAGATGGCTGGGCACCTGCCTGCCCATGGGAAGGGGTGAATGAATTCCTTGTTTTGCTTTGCTTCTGTGTGCAGCTTTTGCTTTACCTATAAAACTGTCTTTATCTCAAACCATGAGTTGCCTCACTTTTACTCTTCCGATTCTCTCCCCCGTCCCACCAGGGGGGAGTGAGCGAGCGGCTGCGTGGTGCTGGGTTGCTGACTGGGGCTAAACCACGACACTGTCCCAGCTGTGTCCCCTCCCAGCTCCTTGTGCACCCCCAGCCCACTCGCTGGTGGGGTGGGGTGAGGAGCAGGGAAGGCCTTGGCTCTGTGTAAGCACTGCTCGGCAGGCATGGAAACGTCCCTGTGTTATCAACACTGTTTCCAGCACAAATCCAAAACACAGCCCCATACTAGCTGCTATAAAGAAAATTAACTCAATTCCAACCAAAACCAGCACACCTTATATGCAATTAAGTCATATTATGGGTCTTACAAGTCAATTTATGGGAAATAGATCAGGCTTTCCCTTCTCATATCAGGCAGTTTTAATGGAAAAAGAAGACTAGGTTTTAAATGATACCATTCATTTACTTGGAAGAACACCTTGGTGCATCCAGCATGGCAAATGCATTTGCACAAAAGGATTTTCATTTGTTATTGGCTTAAGGCTAATTTCTCTCCTCCTAGGATCTCCCCTGCCAAGGCTTGTTAGTCATTAGAGAGCTGAGGTGAACACAGGTGTAGCCTGCCAATGCTGCTGAGTTGTGGGAGTGCAGTAGCCTATGCAAGGAAATAACCTGTGCAACTACTGTTTAGCAGGTCTGTAGCTGAGGTCTGTGGCCTTTGTCTCAAAGACCTGGACATCACCTGCCCTTATAACTTCTAATCTGGTAAGTATTTTTTTCCTGTCCTTGGCTTCAGATCCTTGATTGTACCCTGGTAATTTATTTTGGCTTGAAATATGATGCTGGAATATGTGTACCTGTCTCTTATAAGGTTAACCAGAAAGCAAGCATGATTTTAGGGTTGCTCAAAGACAGCTTGGCAATGGTATGTAGGGAAACATTAGAGAGAACTCTTAAGTTTTTGTTTCAGTTAAGACAATTCTTTTTACTTTCAGCCATTCCTACCTTGAGATCTGGTGGGCTAATAAAGCTCATCTCCCAAAAGTCACCTATTAATTTCTAACTTTATTGCTTGGCAGAATCTCAGATATATTCACTCCTCTCTATGCTTTATCCCTGCACTTTGTCATTTCCTCCTCCTTTTCTCTATACATTTATTAAACTGAGATTTTTTTCTGTATAGTCCCCTTTTTCCTAGCCTTAGTGTCCAGACAATACAACCTCCTTTTCAAACTGGGGTGATGAGCTTTCTTGACACACTGATTCTATCTGATGGGGCAGTCAAGAATTTTTTGTTGTTTATGGAAGTTTAAAAACTTGCCCAAGGTTCCTTGTCAAGTGTTCAAGTGTTTCCAGTCTCTCAAGCTTTCTTTTACAAGATCAAGGTCCTGCAATTTTGTATCTGGCTGTTTTCCATACAAGTCACCTTCAAAAGTCTTCTTTTGTCTGTATTCATTTTGATTAAGAAAAAATAATTTTCAGCTCTAAATTGAGTACATGCTCAGATTGCTGAAGTAAATATATTACAACGCATAACCAGAAGGCAAAGCCTTTAAATCACCCCCATTTGCTGTGATTTCCTTTCCTTTTTTTTTTTTTTTTTTTTCCTTGGAACTTGTATCTAACCCATTTAGCCTATCATTCATTCAGACATTGTGAATGGCAGGGCAGAAGTCAACAGTTTGAGTTAGCTGTAGTTTGAGTCTAACTTTAAAATATTGATTCAGTTTACAAAGTATTGATTCAGCCTTGATCTGGTCATCATAGAGCATTAGACAGAGCCCTTGACTTTATCACACTCAGCTATATACTTGGTCTAGATTAACACTAAGTGCTGCTCTGGGAAAACTGCTAAATACAAACTTAGTCTGAGAAAAGGGCCAGTTAAATAATTTAATACCTAACAGATGGACTTCCTTAAATACAGAAGTCTTTGTTATTCTATGGACAATGCCTTTCAGAATTGAGGAAGGGTCTGTGGAAAGGAAACATTGGGGTTTCTTTGGCTATAGGACTCTGAGAACAACAGCGTTTGTGTGTAAGTAATGTGAAATTGGACTTTTTTTTTTTAAGCTGAATTTTCCAAAACTTCAAAGAGGCGATCAGAGGCTGTGACTGAGATTTTGGACAGAAAAATTATAGTGATTAGAAGTGACATATTTGTTTAGCCTTATAACATAAGCAGAAAAAGGCTGTTAAGTCCTTGGAATAATTCAAATGGAATGAGGAAAAATGTTTTACAAAACCAAGAATGAATTTGCTAGTCCAAGCTCTAGCATTTATTATGGAAAATTCTTGGTACTTATGTACCATACAAATTTACAAGGGTACTTACAAATACATGCACTCAGGTACAAGGCATAACAGTAACAGTTGCAAGCTAATGAAGATCAAGCTAGGTCTGACACCAGAAGCTAGGGAAAAGCATTTAGAATAAATCTTAATAAAAATAAACAACACCATTGTCACCTGTGTTAGGATTTAATAAAATAAACATAGATTTGTATAATAGTCCTTTACCTTGGATACTAAAAAATTATTCGGACAAGAGACTGTTTGACTGATTCTGTGACAACAGTAAAATTGTGCTATCAAAAGGAGCTTTCTCCTGCCAGACCTGGTGCACTGAAGTCCAAGTTGCAACTATTTTCAGATGTGTATGTGTTGCTAAGTTTGTGGATGGCTATTTTTGACACAGCTTTTCATTATTTGAAACTGTTTATTAATGATACACAGTGCCTACATAAAAAATTTTTATTGCTTTCAAATACCTGCATATTGAACAAACTCAATTACATAAACATCTTGGGACTAGACTCTTTCCAGTGGTGCCCAACGACAGGACAAGGGGCGATGGGCACAAGTTGGAACACAGGAAGTTCCACTTAAACATAAGAAAGAACCTCTTTCCCGTGAGGGTGCCAGAGCAGTGGCACAGGCTGCCCAGGGAGGCTGTGGAGTCCCTTCCCTGGAGACATTCAAAACCTGCCTGGACACGTTCCTGTGCCCCCTGCTCTGGGTGTCCCTGCTCAAGCAGGGGGGTTGGACAAGATGATCTCCAGAGGTCCCTTCCAACCCCTGCCATTCTGTGATTCTGTGATTCTTTCTACCTTACAAAGAATTTGGTAGGAAAATGCTGGAGTTAGCTAAAATGACCATTTTTTTCCAATAGCATACTTATCTCTCTGCACATTTCTTAGATAATCACAGACTTTCAGAAATTACATGGTTATCAAGGATATTTGGGAAAAGACAGCTACCACATTTCCCCAGCTAGCTCACATTGCATTGTGTACCTGAGTGTCTTTAAAACATTAACTGTGTCTGCGCTGATAATACTTTCATGCCCACAGGAGTAACTTTCTATCAGGTACAGCAATACCATGGTTTTCATATTCCTGTACCTCAGTCTATGCAAATCTGATAGCTTGATCCGGTCCTTGCTTGTGTAGGTTTGATTTCACACATCTGGATCTACCCGTACTGAATTATATAAAATCTTTTCCTTGAAGAGTAATAAATGACTTTTTACCTCAGTGTGGTGAAAGAATAAAATTTTGTCTCCTTCCTCCCACTTATTCCTGTGGCTTATTTGGAAAGTCAAAACTCATAGACAACTTATTTCAACTGTTTCAGACCTTTTCTACAAGACATACTATTAATTTACGTTACTGTTTTTTTTTTTTTTCCACATTCTATTTATTATAAAGGGCTGGCCTCAGTATGAACCTTGAGAGATTGCCACCCAGGAGCATTAAGGAGATTTAAAAGCCTTAATGTTCAATGCTTTAAAAACTATTTTATGATATGGCAATTAAAGGTGACATGCTGCAACTCTCTTAATCCTGAGTGGCTGCCTAAAGTAACAGGATCCCATGGAGTACATTGCAGGTACAGCTCAGCAGAAAATTGGCAGTATGTCCTATTTCTCCTTTGCTCTTTCCTCATTCTCTGAAAAATGCCACTTTCAAAAGATAAAGAAAACAGTACAGGTTACTGCTGGGTTGAAAGATGCCATTTTGTTGGAGGAGGGAAAGTTGTAGCAGTTTTAGAAAAAAACAATGGTCATCCAAAATGGGAAGTTTCTGCTGCAGGAGGTGCAACTCCTGGGCACTGAGGGCTCTCCCTTCACAGATGTTTTCCAGAGAAAGGTGTTGAAAGCTACACCTCAGGCAGTACTGCTAGAGGTGTTGTGATTAGTCTTAATGTTCAGGTGTCCTTTCTGACCTGTATTTATATTCCACTTGAGCTGCTTGTACCTATGGGTGCTGCGTACTCAGTCTGGGAGGGTTGATGGCAATTACAGCATTTAGGGGACAAGAGAAAATGGAATAAATAGCTCTGGCACACTTGCTACCTTGTTCTCCACACCTTTGAGAATTGCTTAATGTTTCTCCTGTACTACAACCCACAGCTCTGATTAAATGGATTAAAATTATGAAGGAAAATGTACTCTGGGCAAACCTGCATGCCAAATCCACCTTTAGTGGAAAGAGATGTAATTCTCAGAAGTCAGAAGAGTTGCACCCTCATACATTAGATGTATATTTGATGAGCTTGCATTCTCCTTCTGTTTAATCAAATGGGTGGATTAAAAACAGTCTTTAGATGTAGGGAAAGGGAGAATACAGAAGTGGCTCCTGTTAGCGCTCACCTGGGAAATATTAGCCCCTCTAAAGGTACCACTCAGACATGGGCCTTCTTGGCTTCCCTGTGGCCAATGGAAGTGGCACAAACCAGACACCATTGCAGATCTGAAATTCTCCATATATTTACTCATATCCATTGCCTGAATTAAACTATAGCAATTGTCCTTAAGACCATACATATATATACAGTTAGGAGGTGAGCAGCTGACAAAGTTAACAGACTTAAGGAGAGACAAATGATCTTCCTATTTCTAAAGTTCTTTCATATACTGTCTGCTAACCTCTAAATATTAAAGATTTATCACAGTTATAAATTCCAGCTCTCTTTAATCACCGTCCAGAAATACTGTAGCTATTGCAAAGTGGCCTTAGCTGAGCCCTAAACAAGCAGCTCTTTCAGAGGTGCTCTTTGTAGGCAATATGCCTGGCTGGTTTTATTTTACTGAAGTGCATATTTTGTATTCATTTTATGTATCTCTTATCTTTGCCGTGCCTCACACTGAAAGGCTTTTTAAGAGAACATTCTAAAAATACCCTCTATATGAGGTGAACCAACACACCTCACTGCGAATTGCAGCGTATGTATGTATCTTTGGTTTATCTCATGCACCGGATAACGCAGGAGTATGGCTTTGTTCTCTTCAAAAACAGAATGCCCTTCCAGAAAGCACTTCATTGATAGGAAAATCTGTTCATATTTTTTGAAATGTAAGGAGGCCCAAAATATTATATTTTCTGTGCTGCTGGCATCTCTCCTGTTGTTTGGGAGAACAGCTGATAATCAGCACGCCTATCTTGCACCTTATCTGTGGCTCCATTGGAATGTCTTGCAAGGCAAGAGCAGAAATCTTGAGTTTTGCAGTTGGAGAACAGACATTCACTTGCAGATTGAGATAAAAGTGACAGATGTGAATAATAAAAAAGTCCACATCACATCTAGCCTTTTTCCTCAAGCCAGAGATTCCCTGTCAGACACGCTGCCTCAGACATTGATCTCATAGTATCACACAGCTGAAGCAAAGATTGCATTTGGTTACTGCTCAAATGGGAGACTTCAGGGGTAAAAACCCACACTGGTGTAGAAGCAGAGTCACCAGGTGTCACGCTTCCCGAATCAGCTGTAGTCTGGGAAGCATTCAAGGGAACAAAGATGCAACAGGGTCAATTCCATTTGCAGCTCAGTAAGAAACCTGTGGTCCTAGGCAGAGGTCTGCATTAAAACATAATGTTTAGTAAAACCTGTTTAAGAGGTGATCCTTCCAGTTTCTGATTTCTGCGGCATTTTTTCACTCCCCCAGTTATGCCGGTGAAATCATTAGTGGGGCTTATATAAATTACATCAAGCAGTGGTGCACAGCTGGGAGTGAGAGGGCAAGGCAGGAACAGCTTAAAGAAATTTTGCAAAGCTATTTCCCCCTCAGGGACTTGGTGCTTGCTTATGGGTATAGCCTTTATTACATTTTGCAAGAAGTAGCGAGATCTAATGGGTATAGTATTGATTGCAGTGTACTTTCTTCCCTTCTCCACAGAGAAGGGTAGAAGAATTTGGTAACAGAGAAGGGGCTCTGTAGTATCATGGGGAGGTGGCAAATTTTAATGAAAATTTTGTCTTTATAGAAATTATTTCCTGCTCTTATGAAAGCATCTAAAAAAGTTACACTGAAGACTACAACATTTTACGGGAATGGTGAGATTTCGTTTCCAAATATTTAATTAATTTCCTGAATTTAGATGTCTCTGTGTAGGTGTCCACGTTGGAGCTAGGGACTTGACTTACTTCTTCACACAAAGGAACCCTTTGCCAGTTGAGGTACCCTAGGTTACCTCTCCTTGCCTCCTGCTGCTGGTCTAAATGGCTCTGGGGGTCCTTTTGTCATGCCCAAACAGCCCTGTACACATCTTTGATACACTACAGCACACTTATACGCAATTTTAAGGCAAAGCTTTTGGATAAGGTGATTGGAGCACTTGTCTGGTACACAGGAGTGCTGGGTTCAATGTTGTCATGAGTCTTTGGAGAAGGGAAATAAAATTCAGGCCAAAATAGCCCAAGAACTGAGAAAGGGCCATGTCATTGCTTCACTACCCCAGGCAGATCCTGCTGATGAGCTGCTCAGCATGGAGTCGCTTTACGCTCACCAGTGAGAAAATGTCAAGAGCAAAGGTGTGAAGCCTTATGATCAGTGTCTTTTCCTGGAAGGCATTTAAATGCAGCTCCAATTCTTAGTCTGAAAATTCTTTCAGCAATTTATTCATTAATTGTTTATAGTAAAAATAAACACACAGGCACACAACCCATGCACTCCTAAAAGCGGTGCATGTTATTTATGTGAATGTGTTCTTTTCTTCACTCTATGGACTGGTGAATTCCCGATCTGTTCATGTAAAGTAACAAAAAAAAAACAAAACCAAACCAAAACAAAACCAAAAACAGGAGCAAGAGAGGGTGAGTGGAGTGTGTGTATGACTTCTACAGTCCTTTCCTGCCATTCTCAAAGCCCCATGCTTAGTGACAGAAAGGTGGGTGATTTGGATGTAAATACTCTGAGGCTAAGAGGAAGCTCCACCAAATTCCTACTCTCTGGGCAATTGCTTCATCAGTAGAGCTGCAACAAGAATAAGAAATCATGAACATTGTCTTCAGGGGTAATATTTCAAACATCTCGATATTGCCATAGTTTCTAGTTTTAGCTGAGATCAGAAAAAAATCTTTTCTTGGTAGAATGTAAGTGCAATGAGTTGAATGAAAGCACACAAAAGAGTTTTCTGTGAGGGAATTATACTCTACAAGTTTTTCTGCAAAGGACTGTTTCAAATATCTTGAGCAGGCTGTCTGTTTAGTTTTGTAGTAATTAATCTGTTCTTAGTCCCCAAAGAGTGTAAGATTCTGGCCAACGATTTTACTAAAATGCAGTGCAGCAGACAGCTCAGCACTGAAGCAGCGCCTCTTTTGCAACAAATCTGGATTTCTCTCTTAACAGCAGGACAGCTGAGAAAACTCTAAACTTTATGTATCATGAATGTGAAGCCAAAGAGTAATTTTAGCATCAGTTTTCAAAATTTTACTATTTGCACAATTAATCCCTAACCTAATGTTACTAGAATGCTGACCATAATAATTACACAGCTGTACTGCAGGTGAATCAATTAGGTGTAGTATTTCATTTACCAGAAGGTACTCTCACTTCAGAGTAGGGTTGCACCCTACCTGTAAGAAAAGAAGATGTGTTAATATTACTAGTTTCATCAGCCTAACGGTGGTTGAAAGCCTCTTTTTAAGGTTTCCTTGAACAGGTCTGTGAATGGCTGATGCAATTGAAGACTAAAATTTGTGTGAATGTGAGTGATCTACACGTACAAAGCTAACTAGCTATCACTAGAATAGAGTATTGAGTATTTTCTGTTCTCATGTTGGGACAAACCAAAGCTAGACTTCCATGCTTCACTGCAAACTGTAATGTCATAACCTTGAAAATATGCAAGGACTCAGCAAATCAATCAACAGAATTATTTTCTCCTTTCAATATAGCTCTCTCTCCTCCTCGACGACAGCAGAGAAGGGACAGTTTGGATTAGTGTTTAATCAGTAGGTTCTCTGACTTGGTCTTGAAACGTCAACTCTTAATCTCTCTTACCTTGAAAAATGAAGATATTGGGATTTGATGTAATAGCTTTGTCTGAGAGGTATAGTCCTTCTGTCAATATTCACCCCACAGAGAGGCTTGCTCATAACCCAGAGTGCCATGCATTTCCACTGCCTTGGCAGCAGGCTCCATTTCATGTAACTCGATGGCAAATTCAGGAGTTTTCTCTGAGCATTTTCTTCAGCTTTAAACACATTAAATTGCAGCCATTTAATTTAAACCTGGGTTTCAAAAGAAGGATAGCAATAAAAGACTAGTTGGGGCAGTGGGTATATTTAGAAAAATTACATGAAGTTGTTATTAATAGTGTCTGTGCTAAAAGTTATCAAATATTAAAGGTGAATTAAATGCCATATTTTTAGGTTCTATTAAAAACAAAACAAAACAAAACAAAACAGAAACCCAAGCATTTTCCTCTTTGCCCCAGCATATCTTAATATAGAGGGGGCAAGTTAAGCACTTGGTTTCATGGAGAAGGTGGTCAGGTATGAAAGGAGAGATCTGCCTATCTCTAATGACTTTTCTGTGAGCTCTGTGGTGAAAGACATGAAAAACGAGTAGGTTGGTATGGTACATGATTATTTTTCACATCAACAGAGAAAGTAGTGGTTTCATGCATTTTGAATCCAAATACTAGTGCCACTGGCTGCTTTATAACTTGCTCATATCACAGTAATTCCTAAGCTAATTTTTTAAAGGCTCATCTGCAGTCTTAGCTGGTCGGTCATTCCGTCACAGTGAACTTTTCAGAATGGAAAAATGGCAGCAAATACAGATCACTGATTTTCATTTGGTAACTTGGATCAGAGCTGGACTGTAGTGACTATGTCTTGCTAAGGAGGACTTAGGAACCAATCCTGTTTTCCACAAGTTCAAGCTATACTAAACCTTTGTCCCCAACTGTATGAGTTATAATTATCTGAAGTGTTTTTAAGTATAACAGTAGTTAAAAGAGTGAGCACCCAAGTCACTGAAGTCAAGGAAAGATTCGCAGATTATGTCCAGAGTGTAAGTGGCTTTGTAGGCACCTAGCACAGCCATGGTCCCTCAGACATCCATGCTGGAAGACTGCCAGAATTCCCTGCTGCTGCCTCCTGTCCTCTGCATTTTGCTTTCCTCCCAGGGAATCACAGTAAGGGATTAGAGATGAAGATAAGGTGCACAGCATTTTGTCCAGTTAGACCTTCTGCATGAGAAGTGCCTTCAAATGTCTTCGCATGAATGATTTTGACAGACTTTGTGAACCACTGTAGACCAGCACTGAAGGCCAAGTTTGAACAAACAACATGAAATTAGTGTAGGTAATGCAAATGAGATTATTTTGCACAATACTTAATAGCAAACAATATCACCTGCATCTTATTTTCTATAGTATTACAAAAATGTTTTTCAAAGTTGAGTCTTTGTGATGTTTTTCTCATTCCCTTTACACTCAGGTAGACAGTTTTAAAATTATTTCAGATCAGACAGCTTTGTATTTTTCCTCACGTGCTGATAGATCCCACACCTAGTTAATCTGGAGGTGATTAAGCCTAGATAAAAATGTGAAATAGTTAAAAAGCACATCTCTACTTACGCTTAACACGTTAGGTAGAGTGCAAATAACACATGCCTTCTTGTGTATTTGTTTATGTTTCTATGTTAACCTGGGGTATCAGAAATTACCTGGTTTTAGGCAGAACTTTTCTGTACTCAAATTCTTCAAAGTAATCATTACTTTTCCCTGCCTCTCTCTTTCTGGTAAGTGTCATGCAAGCTTCAGGTATCAATGACATGGTAGTGAAGGGAGAAGATGTGGATTCAACAACAGGTAGGACCTACTGCCACCAGCAGAGCCCAAAGTGACCTCAGACAGACCATGAAGGACATCTCCTGGAGGACGGAGGATAGGGTGTAGTAGAAACATGTCTTCCTGCTGCATGAGGTGTCCAAAGACTGGAGTTAATTTGATCTGGGAGTGTCGTGCAAGTGAACAAATTAGTAAGTAATTTTTGCCTCCTGTAATTTCAGTTTGTGCGCAGATGTGGTTTGTGAACATCTAGTGCCAGTTCTCATGGCACTCAAGAAAAGCAGCTTTACCTTTAGAGTGAGTCTGGAATCACTAAGGTAGTGATTCAGTTATGAAGTATGGAGTAAACTTCTTAAAGTAAACTCCAGATTGAATGAATGTAGCCTTTCATGCAAAACAAAGATGCATAATTTCTTACAAGATGGCAGCCTTGAAAAATAAAATTCTTTTGGTGTTACATCCTTATATCCTACTAGGGGGAGAAATTCTATGATTACTAATGATGTGATGTGGGAAATGATGTGAGGCTGGAAGGGCATCTCGAGATTGTCTTGTCCAATCCTTTGCTCAAGCAGGGTCAGCTACAGCAAATTACTCAGGACTGCACCCAGTCAGGTTTAGAGTATCTCCAAAGATGGAGACTCCATCACCTTTCTGGGAAATCTATTTCAGTGTTTGACTACCTTCACCGTAAAAAAGTGTTTTCTTGTGTTCAGATGCAATTTCATGTGTGTTCAGTTTGTGCCCATCGCCTCTTGTCCTGTCACTGAGCACCACTGAGAGGAATCTGGCTTCCTCTTCTTCAATCCCTCCTACCAGCTGTTTATATACTTTTATAAGATCCCCCTAAAACTTTTCTTTTCCAGGCTGAGAAGTCCCAGCTCTGTTAGCTCTATTAGCCTCTTCTACTATGCCCTATACTCTAGTCCCTTCAACACTTACACGGCCCTTTGCTGGAATCACTCCAGTAGCTCCATGTCTTGTACTGGGAAGCCCAGGACTGGACCCAGCACTCCAGATGGGTCTAAGTAGAGCAGAAGGATCCTCTCCCTCAACCTCCTGACTATGCTCTGCCTAACGCAGCCCAGGAGGCTGTTGAACTTCTTTGCTGTGATGGCACATTCCTGGATCATGGTAGCCTGTTGTCCCCCAGGACCCCCAGGTCCTTCCCTGCAGTGCTGCTTCCTAGCCTGATGTACTCAGCTAGTACTGATGTCTGGGGTTATTCTTTACCAGATGCAGGACCTCGCGTTTCCCTTTGTTGAATTTCATGACGTTCCTCTCAGTCCAATTCTCCAGCCTGTCTAGGCCCCTCTGAATGGCAGCACACCCAACTGATACATTAACCGCTTGTCCCAGTTCTGTATCATCTGCAAACTTGCTGAGGGTGCACGCTGTCCAAACATTCAGGTCATTAATGAAGATGTTAGACAATATTAGCCCTGCTACTGATCCCTGGGATACTCTATCTAAAACAGTGTGTACAAGGCACTAAGCACACTGAGGAGGAACTCTGTTCCACCATGCATTTTCCTCAAGTCTATAATGCAGTTTTGGTTGTAGTAAAATAAAGCTTAACCATAACTTCCCTAAAATCAGATATGTTTCCCATATATTTATAGCTGACCTAATGTTATTGAATCCCAGCTAATTTTATGTTTACTTTTTTTTTTTCTGACCCAGGTATAATTGTCAGGTGTTGTCGCGGTTTAACCCCAGCCGGCAACAGAGCACCACACAGCCACTCACTTACTCTCCCCTGTTGGGATGGGGGATTAAGAATGGAAGGGTAAGAGTAAGAAAACTCATGGGTTGAGATAAAGACAGTTTAATATGCAAAGCAAAAGCCATGCATGCAAGGAAACAAAACAAGGAATTTATTCACTGCTTCCCATGGGCAGGCTGATGCTCAGCAATCTCCAGGAAAGCAGGGCTCCATCACATGTAACAGTTACTTGGGAAGACAAAACACCAGAGCTCAGAATGTCCCCCCCTTCCTTCTTTTTCCCCCAGCTTCATATGCTGAGCATGACGCCATACGGTGTGGGATATCCCTTTGGTCAGTTGGGGTCAGCTGTCCCAGCCGTGTCCCCTCCCAGCTCCTTGTGCACCCCCAGCCCACTCGCTGGTGGGGTGGGGTGAGGAGCAGGGAAGGCCTTGGCTCTGTGTAAGCACTGCTCGGCAGTAACAAAAACATCCCTGGGTTATCAACATTGTTTCCAGCACAAATTCAAAACAGAGCACCATACTAGCTACTATGAAGAAAATTAACTCCCTCCCAAGAAAAACCAGCACAGGTGTGAAGATGGAAAATTAATTTTACACAGTATATTGGAAGGAACGCTTTCTTTGTATGAATGACGGAATGCCCCCCTTACAAGATTCGTAGGGTGAAGTGATACCTTTTTCTGGACTGACTGAAAACAATATAGAGAAGGCATACAGATCTGAAATGGAAGACGGGTGGGGGAATAGTTAGTATTGATCTTCAAATGTAAATGCAGACTGATAACAATTGTTCTGACTGTAACTGCACAATATCAACCAGTTAAGGAAAAGTAAGCTGTGATGCAGAGGAGCAAGGGGAAAGAAATGAAGTTGTTAGAGTTCAGATCACATACACTGAGCCAATAATTTCCATATATCACGTGTGAGATGCTTCTGCCAAGTGAGAAAGTATCATTGATTTTACCCACACAGAGTAATGGCAAAAATGACAGGAAGCACCATAAATCTCTACTGAACACTGTAAGTGAGCTCTGTTCATCACCTTTTTTGTCCACTCTCCATCAAGTGAGGTGGGGCAAGAGTCTTCAAAAGAGAAAAAAGTGGTGCAAGAGTACTAAAAGAGACATTGCTAGGAAAAGGTGAAAGGGCATTGGGTAGTTTGCCTACAAGAGAGGGTGTGATGCCCTACAGAAGTGCAAACAAGTTGCAGGTGCTGAACAAGTGAATAGTGGATTTCATGGTGAAAGCTGACAGCAATTTTTTTCTTTCTGCCACTCTCTGCTTCACGGTGGCTTCATATGAGCAGTGAGAGAGAGTCAGAAATGCCACCTGCAAGCTCAATCAGGATCACATTGACCCTTAATCTCAAGGGAGCAAAAGCTGGGGAATATTTGCTGCCTTCTGATAGCCAGCTTGGGTATGCAATGCTGTGGCCAAGTAGTGATAGAGCTGAGGAGACAGCTGGCCTTTGGAGAGTCTGGCGTTCTTGTTGTCTGTGAAAGAAGCTTCCCTCACTATGGCAGTGATTGCTCTACAATCACTCAATGACTCAAAACTCTGGGATAAAATGTACTGCAAAGGGAGCAGAAGCTTGCACATTTGCTTTGATGATTGATAAGAGGGTGAAAAGAAAAGTGAGAGAGAAGTACCCCAGACTAATCTACTGGCCCTCAAAGGATCATCTACGGGTTAACAGTGGAGAAGATTTTGGTGTATTATTTCTCCTGTGCTGTGTCTCCTTTGAACATTTTTGCAGCATGTTCTCTGTCTTTATAGTGCTTTTCACCCTCATGGCTTCTCTATTGCGTAGGACTGGAGCTGGGACATGACACACTGCATGTCTTAAAGAGTTGGTTTCCATGTGGATCCCCCAGTGCTGGTGTGGTCTTACCCCACAGCTGTTCTCAGATGCAGGATACTTCCTGGGTCTGCTTGCTCAGGGAAAGAGAGTGACTTTTTTCACCACAAGTGGATTTACTCACTCTTCCCAAGATTCCTCCTCTGGATTGCTGATCTTTGCTGACTTTCACTGATTTTATGATGGTGAAAGCTCTGGGGAATGTTTCTTCAGCTATTCTTTTGCTTCAAATAATCTGATACAATCTTCTTATATAAGAAAGTGAAGATGCTGCTTCCTGTTTGGGTTCCTCATAAACTTGTTTGGATACTCATTTAAATGTCGCTGCAATTTATATTACACATACCTACTCAATGCTTAAAGACCAAAGATAATCCTTTCATTCAGTCAAATGGTCTCATGCAGGGAAAAGGTAGCAACATCATGCAGGGGAGGGAGGACAAGAAAGGACAAAAATAATTTCAGTGCTTAGGACAGGAACCTTAGGGTTAGACATCTTTAAGACGGAGCAGGTACTTCTGTGAAGGTTGGAAGAGAACGGGCAGAGGGAGAAGATACTGACAAGTACACAGAATGGGCACAGTAATACTTGTGACAGCAGCCAGGAGACAAAGGACAGCTGAAAAGACAGAGGGCTGAGAAAATTAAGCATACAAAACTCTATGACAGAAGAAATACATTTACCCATCCCCAAAATTCCACCTTATAGGTTATTCATTCTTTCTGTAAATATGGTGCAGTCAGCATGCATTGCTTCAGTGGTCATATATATCCTTTAGTGTCAATCTCAGACAATCAGGCAACAAAAGCCCAAGACATACAAATACTGAAGATCCTGTGAGAAGGAAGGTCATCCTGCCCCATTTTCACAGCTCTCCTCACAAGGGAGACCTTGAGCAGGTGGGAAAATGATGCCAAGTGGGGTATACAATGGCAAAAAATACTCACTGGCAACATGAGGACATCAGATGAGGTGTCTAAAAGTGTACACTTGTGCTAGAGAAAGGGCTGAAGCCTGCACACCCTGCCAGAGGTTAGCTGAGCATGGTGCAGTCAGAATGACAGCTCCCAAGCACCGGCAGGGGCTCTCAAAGGCACAGACACAAATTCTTTGGGCATCTTTCACACCCAAATTGGAGGCAAGTGTCTTGAGCAACCTCTCTGTGTAGATGCTGGTGTACCTCTCTCCCAAACCCAAGTCTGAGAACAGCCTGATATACATGAGAATATCAGAGGCAGTCCCCAAGATGCTGTCTGGCAGGTAGTAACGACTGCACCCAGGGGACCCTTCCTGGTGGCTCTGGGCATCCACCATAGGACCACATCAGCTGAGCAGCTCCTCTGCTTGCCATAGAACACCACAAAAAGTGTGGACAAGTGACAGTACAGCACACCAACTAACGTTCCTACTGCTGCTGGTACTGATGGAGCTGAACGAGCAGATGAAACAACTTAAAATATGAGGGGTTAGAGAGCCCAGAGTAAATACTCCCCAAAATACTACTATTTTAAGGCTGATATAGGGGGTTTTACTCACATAAGTATTCTCATGTATTAAAATGGGATTGCTCACATGAATACATCAGATCTTATGCAATGTTTGGGGTTTTTTTTCCATTTATAAAGTTTTAATGTGACTATTATTGCCTTTCTTACAAAGTGAAACAGATTTTTACTGTTTTATTCCATTTTTTACCTCTTTTTAGTTAGGTTTTATAAATACTGCTTTACATAGATAATGTTTTTTATATTCTTTTGCCTCTCTTACTGTATCATTGTTAATTTCTGCATTTGATTCAAACTGATGAGAATGTTTTTATTGCAATTAATTTTACTGACTATATTGGAATGAGTCGCAAATATCTCTCATGTACAATTTCCTCTTATGTCAGTAAATTCTCATTCCTTTTGATCACTTTGCACAACTGCTTGTTTTCTCAAATCCAGTGTATTTTCTTTCTTGCTTTTATCTTTTTCTTTTGTAGATATTGCTGACCTTCATCCAAATTCTGTTCTCATAATCAGGTAATAAAACCACAAGCTTTAAGCTTCTTTCTGGCTTTATCTTTTCTCACATATGATAGATGAGCTCCCTGTAAGCTATAGCCACCAGTATCTCTGTTCAGGTCCATGTACTGGAGGTAATGGGGAGCCTTGCTGTGGCTAAGGGAACTGAGATACAAGGGGACGAGGGAAGCTGGAAAGAACTGCAGTAAGAGAGTTCAGCAAACTTTTTTCATTGGACAATAATTGTGACCTGTTTTCTCTCGTCTATTTAAGAATCACCTGGAAGGGGGCTTTGCCACAGTGCTTGCTCAAGCTCTGAATTGCCTTTGAATTAATTGCTATGACTCTTAGACTTATTATTAATGTATGCTGTGTCACTCATAATCCAAATCGCATGTGTTATATCTGCTCCTTAGTTCAAAGGCTCATTAAAACCACAGAAGGCTTTCAAGATGGGTGTGTTTCCAGGGTGTCTACATCTTTGTGTAAACCTCTGTTTGCAAATTCATGTCCAGAGAATGTAAGTAGCCCAGTTGTCCTGGTTTCAGCTGGGATAGAGTTAAATTTCTTTGTAGTAGCTAGTATGGGACAAAGGCTGTGGACTAAATGATACCCGTGTATTTTATCAAAGGATGGGAAGGAGGGGGTGGAGGTTAATGAGGTTGTATTGGATAGTGTGGAACCTGGGCATGATGTAAATGGTATGGAATAAGGGGTGGATACTGTCCTGGTTTCAGCTGGGATAGAGTTAAATTTCTTTGTAGTAGCTAGTATGGGGCTGTGTTTTGGATTTTTGCTGGAAACAGCGGTGATAATGTGGAGATGTTTTGGCTGTTGCGCAGTAGTGCTTACACTGGTCAAGGACTTTTTCAGCTCCCCGTGCTCTGCCGGGTGCACAAGAAGCTGGGAGGGGACACAGCCGGGACAGCTGACCCCAACTGACCAAAGGGATATCCCACACCATATGACGTCATGCTCAATATATAAACTGGGGGAAGAAGGAGGAAGGGGGGGACATTGGGAGTGATGGCATTTGTCTTCCCAAGTAACCGCTACGCATGATGGAGCCCTGCTTTCCTGGAGATGGCTGGGCACCTGCCTGCCCATGGGAAGCAGTGAATGAATTCCTTGTTTTGCTTTGCTTCTGTGTGCAGCTTTTGCTTTACCTATTAAACTGTCTTTATCTCAAACCATGAGCTGCCTCACTTGTACTCTTCCGATTCTCTCCCCCGTCCCACCAGGGGGGAGTGAGCGAGCGGCTGCGGGGTGTTTGGCTGCTGACTGGGGGTAAACCACGACACCTGTCTTCAAAAATTTTTACTCACAATCTGCCACACAACACACTTCCAAAAGCATATAAAAAAGTGAACAAATTATTGAGTGAACAATAACAGATATTATTCTGCAATATTTGCCCATGTTTAAAGTGTTGGTAGAAGTATGATACACGATACACAGAATTTTAAGTACAAATAATGCAAACATTGCCTAATAAAGACTCCAGACAGCACAGTGCAATATGAATATTGTATCTGACTCTGCTGAATCCCAGTGTTTAAGTCATCATGATTAAGTAATGAATGGCTTTCAGGAAATTAATTGAAGGTCTCAGATACTTTTCTGCTGGACAGTTATCACCACCGCACAAATGAAATCATTATCCTATTGCTTTACAAGCTCAGGAGAGAGATAATGAACAGGATAGGTAAAGTAGCTGAAGCACACCTTGCCTTTAAAAAAAGGTGTCAGCTAATTAACAGGATGCTATTGTGGTAACCTTTATTCCCACTGCCCTTGCATGGCTTCTTCAGGGTGAAAAATAGGACTCCTAAGGTCTCTGAAACTTTCTTTTAAATAAAATTACAGATACAAAAGCTCCACGCAGGCTCCTGTAATTCCTACATGAAGCTGCTGGTTTTACTGTCAGAATTTTCTACAAACTATTTTCTAAAAGCTTTACTAATGACTGGAAAATAACTCCTTACTTAAAAGCAACCTGACCCTTGAAAAACAATGAGATGGTTAAACAAAAGCAAAATAACAATACGCAAGAATGCAGCATTAATTAAATAACTTATGTGGGGGAAAGGCATCTGAAGATATTTTTCATCAGCTCAGAACCATTTAAGAAAAGTATATTCTACTGAAAAGAGTTCAGCTATCTTCAGTACCTAAAGCCAAAGATATATGTTATAAAACTGAAAGGTCAGGAGATGCCTTAAGATATCACCTATTGTATCAGCCCCTTGGAAGGCAGGATCAAGATGTATCATTCTTGACCATTGATTGTCTATCCTGTTCTTGAAACTATCTGATTATGGAGATAGTGTTTATCCATCCAGCAGTACACCCCAGTGTTTAATTAGCCTTGGTTTTCTCATTTTTCTTCATGTCTGCCTGGACTCTTCTATGCATCAATTTAAGCTGTGTCTTGTCTTACTATGTATTTGGGAAGTAGTTTATTTCCTTCTTTACACCAAATTTTCATATACTTTTGTATTTTTCTCATACACTTTGTTCAACAGTCTCTTCCTAGGGCCAAGAAACCTGAGTTTGTTCAGTTCTTCCTTGAAGGTCATGTTTTCTGGACTCCTGAAGGCTTTTGCTGCTTTCATATGGATTTTGCCCTTAAAACCTTACTAAATTTGGTTTATATGATAAACACTGCTTCCTTTTTCACCCCCCAAAACCTTGCACATTTGATTTTCTTGATGAGACTTATCCTTGACAAACTCATTACCTCAGTCATAACCCATGTACTTATTCTTTACAGGGCAAGAGATCAACTCTTCAGCTTTCTCCTCTCTAAAGTATAAACCAGATGTGAAGATTCTCATTAAATCATAATGATCGAGACTTTTTACATCCGTATTATTATGGCAGTCTTCAAGGAACTGAGAAAATGAGAAAAAGGCATGGGATGAGGGGTTTAAACATTCTGAGAGCTGTCAATAAACTAGTTAACTCAAGTATACAGTGTGCCTGTCATTCAAACCTGTAAGAATCCCTGAAGTCTCATCTGCCTCTGATGAGCTTGTCTTAGAAGAGATCGTGGTTGTACCATGAGAGGCAAAGGATCTGAGCATCTGTGTCAAGCAAAGGTCAAACAGAACTTGCTTTTGGCTGGCCACGGCAAGGCAAAAAGTTATTGCTGTCCCAATGGCCCTTTGCTCAGCACGGCGTTGATGAATCATCAGATAACCAGCAGAGATCAGCAGCAGTGTGGAACCATGTAACCAGATATTGATAAAGCATGCCAAGTAACAGAACAAAGAAACAGATTGATGTTATTCATAATAGCTTATAAATTACGTGGAAATTCATAATACAAGTAAAACAGGAATTATCAAAGCATCCTGATCATTTAAGTTTCATGTAGTAGCTTCCCCTTCAAAGATTGTTTTCCCTTTGGGAAGCTGTCCTCATGGGTTATTGTAAAACCACCTCCCTTGTCTTTCATAGCATTTCTGCTTCCACACATTTTCATAGCCTTCTCCCCAGATGTCTCTCCTGAGAATGTGAGTAGGAAAAATGGAGCAACAATAAAGCCAGCAGGACATCTTTCTTCCCCATGAAAAAAAAGTATAACAACAGATGTATAAGATTCCTCTCACTTCCCTGCCAAATAAAACTAACAAACACAAAGTTGCACGACGGACTGCTCTCTTCAGTTCCTTTTAAGAAAATCAAATGCACAAAACATTAGTAATAAAGTCCTGCTTTGTCATTATAATACATTCTCAAAAACGTGCTATCCTTGCTAAGAATCATATAGAATAAAAGTAATATGTCAATAAACAGCTCTTACGGGTTTTGGCACAATTTCATCCTTGAGAATTGTCCTTCAGGGAGCCCCAAGCAGACATTCATGCAAAGAATAGGACTGCTGGAGATGGAATATCACATCTGTTGCAGAGTTTATACCCTGTGTAGCACTACTGGCAAGGAGGCACAAAGAGGGAAATACGCAGTGCAAATGTGGAAGTTTCATGTGGAATTTAGGGGGAGAGGCAATTCAGGTATTACTTCAGGCCTCCTGTGGATGCATGCACTCCTGCAAAGCAGGAACATCAAGCTCTGGGATTTGCCTATGCAAGTAAAAGCCCGGCTTGATGTAGAAATAAGGATTTTGCTGCAGTGGTGAAATGATGCCCCTGTAATCCTCATCTCCCCCTTCATCAGACCACCACTAGATTAATTCTCAAGTCTTTTGCTGCCAGGTTAACAAATTGCCTCATTAGTTCCTGTGAGTCTGCATTCTTCCACTCAGTGTGTGAAACAAACAAGCAAAGGCAAAAGCAAAGAGAAAAGTCACAGCAGGCTGGAATTCCCACACTAAGTATTTGTCAGGCAACACACAGGTATGGTATAAGGAATCCCAACAACAACAACAAAAACGTCTTGGTCAAAACAGTTATAATTGATTTATGCCAGTCACAGAAAGGAATACCTGGTCTGATTAGTTATTAGAATAATATATTGATCAGTCTTACAATCACATTTTCCTGGAGCCCATACACTCAAACTTTACCTACAGACACTCTATGCATATGTGCTACTGCTAAGTTGCCATTAAAATATTTTCTTCATTTTCATAATTGTCTTACGGTATTATGTTTGTGCTAAGTCCAGTTTTATATGAAAAAGTACTGTTGTAAACCATATATAGTATAGAAATGTATATTAAATTATAAACAGTAGCTACAATTGTGCCTGTGTTTTCAAGGTGAAAAAAATTAACCTTTTCCTTTATAGAAATATTTAAATGCTATGTATTTATTGACTACCTACTAATCTTATCAATTCTAGATGACCAAACTTTGTTTTGAGAAGGCAAGTCTGCACATCCATTTTAAAGCTAGAAACTCAGAAAGGCTTCATAAAGTCTTGTAACCTAGGCTTGCGGGAGCTAGTTCTGAGTCAAATGTTTTATAGAGCCCATCTCGTTATTGCCCATGGTGTGCCAAGTTTACAGCTTAGCTTGAAGAGTTGTATTCTCTGCAAAAAACTGTGCACAAAAGCTCTGTTCATTTTTTGTTTGATTTTCTCTGTTCTGCCAAACATGAATGTGTAAAGTCCATAGCTAAGTGCCTGAATAATTTGTTTTCATTAGCACAGTATGCAGCTCCCATGCACATCTGGGAAGTATTTTGACACTCTGGAAACAGACCGATTTTTAGAGCCTAAACGTGGCTTTTTTTTTGAGGTGACAGACTTGGACAGTAAGTCTGAAAATTAAAATGGGTGAAATAAGATGCCTGGATTTTAAAAATTACTTTGTAGTGATCTTAGAAAGTAGGTGGAAGGCAGAATTTCAGAAGGACACTACTAACAGTGCACAAATTATATAGGAATGAATGAGTAGATACTTCCACTGGGAAAGAGGTTGAATAAATTACAGAAAGTATCAGACAATATAAAAAAAAATAAGATGTGTAACAAGTTGTACCATGGGATTTCTGTGGATGGAAATTCCAGACCTAAACGGGCAGAGCAGAACATGACAACCATGTGAATCACAGCCCATGTAACCAGTGGTGCCAGTGACTACGGAGAGCCAGCAACCATAGGATGCTACCTACCACAGAGTCATCCAGGTGGGAAGGGACTTTGGAAGGTCTCTACCCCAAAGTAGAGCCACCTCTAGGGTCAGACGAAATTGCTCAGGGCTTTGACCAGTTGAGTCTTTAAAACTGCCGAAGACAGAGATGGCACAGCCTGTCAGGGCAACTTGCTCCACATTTCAAAGATAATTGAGCATGGCCTTGCAATGACACTGAGCAGCTTCCTTACCACTCACGGGTGTATCCCACCAGGTCCCATTGGCTTGTGTATGTCCAATGTTCCTTAACAATATCCTCTTCTACCAAGGGTACGTTTTCCTTGCTCCAGACTTTCCCACTGGTCCCTCAGGAGGCTGGGATTCATTCCTAAAGGCCAGTGTTACCAGGAAAGACTGAGGCAAATAAAACATTGCGAACCTCGGTCTTTCTGCATTCCTTGACAGCAGGGTTGCTGCCCCATTCAGCAGCAGGCAAATATTTTCCCTCGTATCCCTTTTTCTGCTTAGGCACCTGTAGAAGCCCTTCTTGTTGCCTTTTGCATCCCTCACCAGATTCACCTCCAGATGGGCTTTGGCTTTCCTAATCCCATCCCTTGGATGCTTGGACAGTATCTCTATACTTCTTCTGGTTCACCTGTCCCTCTTTCCACCTCCTGTACATACCCTGTTTATGTTTGATTTTAGTCAGGAACAGCTTCTTCATCCATGAAGGCCTCCTGCTGCCTTTGCTTCATATTCAGCTTGTTGGGATGGACCACTCTTGAGCTTGGAGTTGATCCTTGAGAATTAACTCCTTTTCTCTCCAGGGCTGTATCCCATGGGATTCTTCCAAGCACATTTCTGAACCAGGGTTGTAAGCCTGCTTTTTGCCTTGTTTCCTCCTCTCAGGATCCTGAACTCTACCATTTCATGGTCACTGCAGCCAAGGCTGCTCCTGACCTTCACATTCCTGGCTGTTTTGGGGTTTTTTTGTTTCTAAGTATGAGGTCCAGTAGTGTATCTTAACTTGTTCACTTCTTGATCACCTATGTTGGGATGTTGTCATCAATGCACTCCAGAAATCTCCTGGATTGCTTGTGCCACACTATGATACCTTCAGCAGATATCAGTGTCTGCAAACATGAGGTTTCTTCCAGTTACCTGGAGGACTCCAATTGTGTAAGCTATCCCACCACATGCCAATAAGACTGTAGCCCTGCAACTGCACACAGACCTCCATTTCCTTCTTCTGTTCCCCATGCTGCAGGCAGTAGTGTACAGCACTTCAGAGAGGCACTCAGATGTGCTGATTTCATGGAAAGCGTATGAGATCTTTCCCCATATACCTGGGAGATCTTGTCAGTAGACTGAGGCAAAGAAAGCACGTGAATAATATCACATCTTTGTAACTTTTACGGTCCATTTCAGATTCAGAAAAGTTTTATCACCATGATGCACTGGCTAAGTATTCAAACATCAGTAGATATACTCTATAGAGCACATTGTCCTGCCCATAGAAAAGCAGCTCCTGATTTAGTCTTGGACAATGTACAGGGACTGGTTTAAGACATAATTATCAGCTACCTATAACAGTGTAGTCAGATTCAATATCCTGGTAAGCAAAAAAAACCAACCCCAAACTGACATGATAGTAAAGCTGCCCAAAAGTGAGATGATGATTAACTAAAAAGTGTCTAAAAGCATAAAAATATTGCAGACAGCATGGAGTCTGTTTGAAGGCTCAGACTAATTTTTTGTGTCAGAGTTAATGTGCATCACAAATTAATGTTTTAGGTTCAGAGTAAATGTATCATAAATCAGAAAGGACTTGAAGGGGGTCTTCAAAAAAGAAAAAAGGCCATGCTAAAAGAAGAGAAAGAAGGAGGGTCTTAAAAGTAAGAGACATCTTTAGAAGTCTGCTCAAATGAGGAAAGTAGAAATAAACATAAACTCTGGGAAGTTAAAAGTTAATTAATAGCAATGCAAGCCAAAAAAGATTTTGAAGGGAAAATTGCTAAAAGCATTTAAACTAGCCATAAAAAGATAACTTTAAAAAACACATCGGAAGCAGGAATCCTGCCAGAGAGTCCATGGGGCTGATAGCTGGCGTAAGCATAGAAGAATTACTCAAGGACAATAAGGCCAGAGAAAATAAAAAGCCATGATTTCTCTGCATCAGTGCTTGTTATACAAAAAGTTAGTAATATTCCTAAATTGGTTATAATCTTTAGTGGGACAGGAGTTTGAAGAACTCGCTCAAAATTATGGCATCAATGGAATATACTTTAGAATAAACTGTCAAAAATGTTAATAGTATACTTGGACAAGGCTAAGTTTACTCAGGGGTTTGAAAGGAGTTCAGACAGAGAATTGCTGGATTGCAATGAATAGCAGCAGATTACCTCTAGTCAAAAGAACCTCAGTTCCAGACAAACATGAAGGGACAAAAATGGTACTATTTTGTTTAAAATGAGCCTAAGGATGTTCTAGAGAACTGCATATTAGAAAGGAAGGTATCTGCCAGATTGGTAAAAACAATAGCAAATAATAAAATGAATGGACACAGAAATGAACATTAACATAATGATGAGGAGTCTATTAGAATTTTGTAGAAGAGATTTCTGAAACGCTCATGAGGTGCAACAAAAAAGAGGGTCTGGCTTATCTAGTGTACATGAATACTGAAAAAACTTTGGCAAGCACTGTCAGTAGAGGCTCTTAAAGAAATGTAACAGTCAGAGAGTGAAAAAGGAAGGTGCTGTCATGAATTAATAACTACTTAAAAGCAGAAAACAGCAAAAAGAAATAAATGGATAGTTTTCAGAGCAGAAAGAAAGGCTGAGCATGAGGTCCCACTCTGACCTGTGCCACTCAACATTTTTATAAATGATCGGGGAAATGGCATGAATGAAGAGGTGACAAAATCTGATGACAGTATAAAATTATTCAACATAATAAAAATTATTGCTGCCTATGAAGACCTGCTAAAGGATCTTGCAATACTGAGATTTGCGAAGATGCAATGGTAGATGATAGGACTGTGCAAAGAGGCTGACAAGAATAGCAGTTAGTCCCATTAGTGGTTTCTTCATGTTACTTTTTCACCTAGTTAAATTATCTTGATCTAAAATGAAAGATGAATCACACTGGGGCATTTTGTGGATGAAAACTCTGGCACAACATTACTAATCTTTTCTGTGTTTCCTGCCTGTGTTTTGTTGACACTTTGACTCAGTGGAGCAGTATGGAAATCAACCAAGAAAAGGATATTTTAATGGTTTCCAGTATCAACAATTAGAGTCCAAATCAATTTGTTTGGACCTAAAAAAAGTCCCATATGATTGCTGTAAACAACAGAAAACCTTGCTTAAGAATTAGTTTGATCTATTGGCAAATTATTTAAAGAGGAAGAGCAAGTTTTTGTCACTTCATATTTGGCAGATTCCACCTTGCCTTACATTGTTCTGAATCTCCTTTTTGAGGATAAAGACACTGTAGGGATATGTTTGAGCACTATTGCCTTTCATATTCATTATGTAATAAATTTCATCTGTGTGCATCCTCAACAGAGTTTGCATTTTAAATGTCAGATGGATCCACAAGGAACTGGAATAGTAACTCAAAATACATTGAAATGTATTAATGCAAAAATATCTGAACGCCGTAAAACTGTTAAAGTGCTTCTATGATGATGATTCTTTTGGGACATCTGCTCCCAAAGTAGGTGGAGGGGTCCTGCTTTTGATAGTTATCTGGGTTGGATTTTACTTCTTTTTTCTCGAAAGCATCAGTTTGCAAGCTTTTGCCTGTGAATTTTCTCCTCTGTAGCCAGATGGGAAGAATTTTCTTGCCTTTCTCAAAACTCACTGGGCCTGAAATATAATACCTGTGGGTTGGAGTATCATTCAGCTCCCTTGGGTCAGTATACATGCTACTTTACTAAGCATAAATGTTAGCATCTTTAGGCAGGAAAGTGTCTATCTGGAGAGGCAGGGAGGTCAGCTGTCAAAACCTCACTCTTATAAAACCTTTGCCACCAGTGATATCATGAAAATGCCTTTGCTTTCCAGATGAGAGAAACATACCGGAAAATGTAGAGTTGATTTTCACTGAAAATGAATAAAAAAAGCATAAACATTTCTTTTTCATAATGTATAGACAAACGTGTATCATTTTCTCAAACAGCAATAAAAGTGGTTTAGCACATCCACACCAGAGTGAGTTTCACTAGGGAAGTTTAATAATGTTATGGTATCAGCAAGACATAAACAGTATTCAGTGTAGTAGAGACCTTTGGTCAAAATAAAAGAAAAACAGAATACTTTTTTCCCAAGTTTAATAACCAGTATCATGGTTACTAGGTCTCCTCCTATATGAAGGGAGAGCCATCTCTGTGAAGAGGCCAGCAATCTTCAAATGCTTTTAGGCAGCTGGTGGTGTAGAGCTGGTGAGGCATTCAGCAAGAACCACGGCCTTGGTATGTTCTGCCCTCGTGATGAATCCGTACCGGTGCTGCGAAGTAGAGGCCTGCACTAGAGAACTTGGAACAACTTTGCATCTGGAATGTGGCAAGGTTAAAAACCACTGTTCCTCGAGAAGCTGATAAAGCAAAATTGAAAATTAATTATATTCCTTTGTCTCTGTCTGAATGGTACTTACCCTGTTCATACCCAAAGCTGTGCTGACTCTCATAGACACAGTTAATCTTTATGCAGGGCATGAGGACTTTGGGGAGGCAGATTTGCAATGTTCTGGCCTCTGAGATGGAAACAATTATACCTATTTCTTTCATTAATGGGAAAAATTCATTACCTCTCCATCACAGGAAAGCAAACTTTTTATGATATTAAGCTTTCAATTGCAATGAAATTATATTTCAGCCAATCGTGGTGTTACCAGTGGTATGGATTTGTAATTTATTGTCTCTTCCAGTGTAAGACCTATGAGGTGTCAGATTGGGTACCAGGTTAAAACCAAACAGAAATAGTAAGGCTAACCAGGTATGAATTCTGAGAATAAACAGAATTTTCCAGGTCAGAAAACAGGAATGAATTCTTCAGAAAGAAGAAAATTATTTTGTCAGACATTGTTCCTTTACAGTCTTAATTAAACCAGTTAATTTACCCAGCATTCAGACAGAGTTGTGAAAACCTTGGTTAAACAGAGACCACTAGAATGGGAATTTTTACTCGATGAAATAAAAGTTCAATTTTTTTGTTTTTTCCTTAAAGTTGCGATATCTTTAGCCATTTGCTTCAGTAAGAAGAATATATAAACATGTACCTCCACCGTGCATTTGGGAACTCAGAGTGCATAAAATTGTGCAAATCAGCTTTTCTGACAGAAGTCAGATATCGAGAAGCTCATTTCTTCAGTGAGTATGTGTAAATAATGGTGTTAATACTGAAATTACTCACTTCCAAAATGTAGAATGGTGTTTTCTTTTCAAAGGGAAACTCTCCAGCCTCCTTTCAATCACCATTCCCATTAGATATTCCTCTGATCAGATATTCCTCTGATCCATGTGGCCCAGAAAGAAACATATGTAAAGATAAGGAAAAATAATTTTCTTTAGATCAGCAGGCCATTGCCTTATACATCCAGGTGTTAGTATAGATTTTTTTAGGTTCATGGGTGTGGGGCTTGTGTGTTTCTACTTGAAATTATCATTATAAGAGAGGAACTAATGGTGCCTCATTGGTAAAGGTCAGTGAGCACTCAGCAGCTCTGTAAATATCTACCTTTTACCTTTGATTTTTTTTTAAAGCCTCCATTCCAATCTACTAGTAGCCTTAGCTGGGTTAAAACTAGGTAGATTTTGTGCTGGAATGATGCTGCAGAAACTTTCCATCCATCTGAATGCAAGGTGTAATCTCAAACGTTTGCACGTACAAATTAGCCCTGGCAATATCTTTTTGCAACTTTTATCAGCTCTACTCTCAAACAGCCATGGAGCTGCTGACCGTATCTAGGAAACTAGTGCAAAAACTGTGCTCGTGAGCCCCTGAAAAGGGTGGTGTGAGGACCCTGAGTGTCAGGAGGGACTCCAACCATTCCCATGAGATGTCAGTGGGAAAAACAGACTACTACTGCAGAAATTAGAAAAAACAGGTCTTTTAGTTAGTGTAGACTTTTAAATGTCAGTAATGTTTTGAGCTAGTGCTCTGGAAAACTGGCAGCCCTGTAGCATCTTGACTTGTGCTAAGGTACCAGTCCTGTACATGATAGCAGGAGCTGATCTGTGCTTAGTGGCAGTTTCTGGAGTACTTTTGTTAGCACCTTGGAAGCACAGACAAAAGTTGTCACCTGACAGCTGTTACATTTAAAAAAAAAAACCAACCCTGTAAAGAGAGAAGCTCCACATTGACGGTGCAGGTTCACACCATGGACAGCCTATATTTTGTGGTCAGGCCATTTGGTGCCAAGCAGTTTAAACTGTAGGAATTGGTGTGCCTTTGCCTTTTCATCAATGGAAAGGAACCTGCCTTTACCCTTGTGTTGTCCTAGACTTTGAGCTGTCAGGAGTTGGGGCAGTCTCTGTGGGATTTGTATGTACATGACTCAGCCCATGGATGAATGCCCTGCAACAGTCAGAACAGTTACTAAAAGGAACAGCAGAGGGCTAAATACCTGCTTCTTGTCACACAGAACACAATCTGGCTTTGCTGAGTCAGTACCTTTTAGAAGTGTTGAACACCGGACTAGGATCCCTGCTTTACTTGCTGTATTTTGCTCCTATTTCTTATAACCCAGTTGTGGTGACTTGAGGATTTTAGGAATGTCCCAAGTCTAAACTCACCTCACCATCAAATACCCCTACCCAGATCCATTAAGTGGCATAATTATTTAACAGCAGAGTATATAAACATGGTGGGACTGATAAAGGTATCTTTGAGAAGCTGGACAGTTTGAGAAGGATTTCCTCAGACAGTGTGGCCTCTCATCCTCTTGTCTTGTATTTTCTCAGGGGGTAAGCTCTGCACACACCTAAGTAAACTCAGATTGGTTCCAAAAGGGAATCAGAAAGGTTTTATATTTTATACAGAGTCTAATCCTTGATACCTGGAAGAATTTCTAAGTATCCCAAACATGCCCAAAAGGAAAAGAAGCAATGTGAATTTATCTGCTGTCAGAACACCAGAAAATAAGGGAGAGAATCAATGCCTACATTTTCCTACCTCTGACTCCCTAATCTATTGAAAAGGTTAGTGATATAACCTGAAGCATCACTTTAGAAAGAAGGCATAGCTGCAGATTAAAATCAGGATATTGTTATGATGAAGCTGACAACAGCAAGAAATCTAAAAAGACACTCTTTGGGAAAACAATTTTGAAGATTAATTGGTAAAAAGATAGTGTTATTTCAGAAGCTCCCACCAAAAACACCAACCTTCTAGAAGATGTTAAAAATAGAAACGTATGAGTTTTGAGGTTAACATTTCCAGCTGAGGGAATACCTAAAGAGAAAAAATTTGAAACTTGTTGCCTGAAAGATTTTCAGTTATTTGTGCAGATTAAAAAAGGAATTGAGATTCTGTGTGAGGCTACGGGCTCTGCTGCTCAGAGAGCCTGTTTGTAATGAGGCTTCTGAATGCTCTGTTTGTAATTCTGAGGAAATTATCTTCAGTATGAAAGCAGGATATTCAGGATTGTTCTGAACTGGTGAATAAGACTGAATTAGGGAATTGGTTGGGAGGAAAAAACACTTCAGTTTGAGGGTCCAGTTTTCTCTAGACTTCTAACTATTCAGAGCTTGAAAAACGTTACCTTTTCCTTAAGTGGAATATAAAAATGAGAAAGAGGTCATTGTTTCACTCCCCAAGTCAAACTGAGCAGGCAACAGTTGAAATGATCTTATAAATTGTGCTATGTCATACCAGCACTTCAAAGAGATACACCACTTTTGTGCGTGTCAAGTATTAGGACAGGTTGCAATCAAGACCTGGTGTTCTCACGCTGGTACTTCTGAATTTGCATACCATGTGTCTAGGTGGCCAGTGAGATCACCGCTGTCACGGGACACAGGGGTCATTAAGCATGATTTAGATTTATGCTGGATTTATTCTTCCACTTCCACTCATACTGTGTTATACTTTGCTAGGCACATGTTTTACGGAAGTCCCTGTCACTTGTAAGTAATGTCAGATACCTTTTCTCAGTTTACTTGCATGAAGACCCTGTGGGACTTGGTATTATTCAGTAAAAGTAAGGGTGGCAGAATCTGTCTCTTATTTTGAGGATACTGTGTCCTTTTTCTTCTTCTTTTTTTTTTTTAATGGAAAATGCACTAGAATAACCAGGGAAATGAGTCTGATAATGATCAGCCTGGTGAGTGACTGAGACATCAGCTCACTAATTAGACCTCCTTACACTTGTTTGTGTTTTGTTCCTGTGCTCACAGTTCTTCGAAGTGTTTGGTATGTTCCGTAGAATGGAAGAATGAAATGGTGCATAGTGTCTATGACTACCATTATGGGTAATTAAATAACACTCTGAGTCCTGTAGCAGTAATTATCTTCTTTTCCTGATAATTAAGGGCCCATTGGAGTCAGTGTCATTACTCCTACTGATTTCTATAGGAACCAAGCAGGCCCCTTGTTTTCTCCTCTATTAACTGGAGGCTACCTTTCCCACCCTGTCCCAGCTGCAGGCAGATACAGCAGTGTGTGGGAAGCACTGAAGAGAAACAATAGGGCCAAGAAACTGGTTGTGACTCCCTGATTCAGAGCCAATAAGGCAATTCGTCTGGC
The DNA here is from genome assembly GCF_963921805.1 of Phalacrocorax carbo. Classification (NCBI taxonomy): domain Eukaryota; kingdom Metazoa; phylum Chordata; class Aves; order Suliformes; family Phalacrocoracidae; genus Phalacrocorax; species Phalacrocorax carbo. The sequence goes on along the minus strand of NC_087513.1, from coordinate 134,979,329 downwards.
AGAATGGCCTAGGTACAACCCTATTTTATAACACAGGAAGAAGTAGTCTTACTAAATTTACAGTGTGATTAGCAGAAGTATAACTCAGCTCCCCTTTCTTCATCCACATGCTGCCTACAGGATTCCTGGGGCTTTTCACTGGTATTTTAGGCTTGTGGAAGGAGATAAACCTTCCTACAGGTTCCTGCTAACATAGTAGTTTTCTGTGCAGAGACCTGCATCACAGGTCTCTGGCTTCTCTGAGCCCACAGTGCATCAGCTGTATGTACAAGAGATAGAGAAATGTCAGCAAATTTATGAATCCAGCCAAAGAAGGCTTAGCCACAATCTTTTTTTCAATGTTTCATCTTATCTTTGTTATAAAATCGATAGATTCATAGGGGGTTTTTTAAATTAGTTTTCATGGACAGTGGTAAGAGTGGCCAATTGTGTCCTCATTGGATAACAAGAAACATATTAAGCTATTCATCCAGAGTACAGTTATGCCAGATGGTGAATACATCACAATACTCTAAGAAAAGCTAGGCTTATCCTTCCTCATTCTTGTGCCTCACTTTGGTGCTGCTTTAGCTTCTCCTTTTTGAGCTTCTCAGAGCTGTCAGCAGATCACTGTTTAAATAGCAACACCTGAAGTCTGGCGCATTGAGCCACCATCAACAGCTGCCCCAAAACTTGCCTTTTCCTCACGGTGGGCACCCCAAGCTTTGTCTTTCTGTCGATCCCACAGTCTCTCTGACCCAGTGCCTCCCTCTGATGCAGCAGTTGTAGTCTTCTAGTAATCAGATCCTTCACCTCACACTGCTGTCCTGCTTCCTAAGCTTGCTATCCTCCTGGCTCCATTCACTTTGCATCTGCCCTTGTCTTCAGCTCTTGATTGCCTTTGCTGCTTCTGTTGCTCGTGCTGAGGTGCTGCCATGTGGAAAAAAAAGACATGCCTTGTGGCTGTCTCTCCCCCTTGTCCCTGGCTGGCACAGTGAAGTTACAAGGTACAACTGAGGCTGCCAAGATGGTTTTCCAGGGATGTGTGGGTACCTGATGCCATGTCAGAAGGTGTGGCATGAAACGTCTGACCCTGGCTCCCATTTTCCACCATCTCTAATATCCAGAGGTTTCTAGCAGCAGAAGAGTGACAGCTGCGCTTCCTCTCGCTTTCCTGTGATCATAAGCTCTTGTCAGATATGCCCAGGGTTTCCAAGCCTTGTTCCTGCACCTGGAGGGGTGGGAGGCTGGGTTCAGGAGGGAACCACTGCAAAATTCCTACCTATGTGCTTGCTGTGGTGGTGAGGACAACAAAGGATTTAGTTGCTATAGCTGCACAAAATAAAAAGGAACAAACCCCAAACCCCTACTGGCCAGAAAAATGTCACAGAAATCACTTTATTTATCATGGCAAAAAGACAGAATCCTACTGTGAACACACTAATGAAAAAGCTATGGCAAACGCTGGGTCTGGCAATGAGGTGCAGTCATTGTCATACTTGTCTGCTGAACTAGTGCCATCTCTGCTCCCAGGTATGTCACTTACTTTCACCCCGTGAACACTGTTGGCTTTTGAAAGATATCAGGTGTGTGGGTTTCTCCTCCAGATGCTTGTTAGAACCACAGAATAACTTAGGATGGAAGGGACCTCTCTAGAGGTCCTGCTCAAAGCAAAGCCTATGCTGAAGTCAGGTACAGGTTAGATGATGTTGCTCAAGGCCTTCAGCAGTCAAGTTCTGAATATCTTCAAGGAAGAGGTCTCACAGACTTCATGGAACACTCTGTTCTAGAATTTGACTACCCTTCCTGTTAGAAGATTTTTTCCTAACATCTAATCAGAATTTCCCTTTTTGCAACAGATGTCTCTTGCCTCTCATCTTTTTCACTACGCATTTATAAGAAGAGTGTGGCTCTGTCTTTTCTCTAGCCTCCCATTAGCTGGTTGCAGACAGTAATAAGATCCCCACTTTGGCCTTCTCCTCTGAAGGCTGAAGAAAGACAGTTCTCTGAAAACGTCCTACATGTTTCTACAGACAACAGCATAAAGAAATATGGGGTTTTGGAAAGATGGTAGAAGGGAGAAAGGTCATTGATAGGTTGTCTCATATTAGATGGAATATATGCTTAAGAAATATTTGTTCAGGAGCTAAAAATGTCAATACACATGGAGCTCAGGATTAATTTTATGTTTGTCAAAGGTCTGAGAAAGAGAGAAGGGTTCTTATTTTAAGCACACTTAGCTGTGTAGCCCTACTTGAAATACATATTTTCATGTCCCCTAGTATGTCCTCATGTCATCCAGTTGCAAAGACAAGGGAGGGTTTATAAAATACTTTGATAGTATTCTGCTCTCAGAAACTTTTCTCCTAACAGAAGCATCCAAATCACCTCCTCTTCTTTTCTCTTCTCAGAAATCCTTCACAGCCATCTTTCTTCTTCAGAAGAGTTTGGATATGTATGCAGTGTAGTATCTGATGTTAGCCACTGTGTTAAACAGAAGATTTTACCTCCTTGACATGTGTTACAAAACTATCACTCCTCACAATCGCAGTGTTTTATATAGCAATATTGCATTGCAAGCAGATACCTATTTTGATCTTCAGGCACAAGTTAGAATATTTTTACCTCTAGATATTTAAAAATATACCACACAAGTGAATGTCTATGTTTTGAATTGTTCCCCTACAGGCATCATTCTACATATTTAAAACCTGACCTCATTTTTCTGTTTCTTATCCTTTTTGATTCCTTCTCCCTCCATTTCATTAATGATTGCAATGTTTTCTATTATAATATATCCTGTAACACGCTGTCGACTCTTTCATCTAGTTATGGAAGATTTCAAACAATTGAGCAGCATTTCTTCCACACAACTGGAATATGGGTCTGCCTTATTCTCATCCATATTGACACCTGTCACTCTTTCTACTCTTTGCCTATAGTCCTTCATCCAGTTCATTTTTCTTCAAACCCGCCATTCCATGAAAACCAAACTATAATAATTTTCACTCTTCAGAACAGTTATCACCCTGTATTCTTAGACAGAGAAACAGTTTGAATTGTGTCATTACAGGAACCAATACAGATAAACAATTGCATATTAGTAGAAATGAGGTCATAAAAGTATAAGGAAACAATACCAGTTAATTAGGAATTAAAGTTAAAGCTCTAAATTGCCTCTCCAGACTGATGTAACTATATCATATTTGAAATGTCAGTACAACAATTAGAGACATCATCTTCAAAGAACTTGCTGATATATCTATTTTAAATTATGTTAATGAGTTCAGCCATTTTTCCCTTTCATCCTCCATACTTTTGAGAATGTACATGTGATTTTATCAGTAATAGGATGAATACACTTTCAACTTGAGATGCTGTAACAAAAGCAGCTTCATCAAAGAAGGGCCATCAAATGATATCTGGACAAAATGGTGAATGTCTGAATTTCTTTGTGCCTGGTTATTTCTTTTCCCTTATTTCAAACTACCTACCTTGTTGTTTATTTAAAAATCCTACTAGAAGAGTTTTTCTGGTAAACAGACAGGAACAGCCATATGGGATTAGACAAAAGATGACTTAGGGCTAAGTCTTTACTATCTTTTAAGGTAAGCTTTAAAGCCACCTTACTGTCAGTGTGTTGCTCCACGTGGACTCTTTCATGCTCAGTCACAGGCACCTTGCATGCCTTGCCTACCTTTGCATGTGGGCAAATGGCTAGCATGCCTCTGTGCCCTGCGCTACCTGCCCAATTAGAACAGGCTGTGGGATCTAAAGAGGCGTAAAGTAACTGGTTGTAAGGGACTAGAAACTTGTCTCAACATTGTTGACAGAATGGCTTGACTACCAAGGCTTCACCACAATGGCAACTAAGGAAGTTCTACCCAACAGGAACATATATATATCTATACCATATCTTGTTGTCTCAGAGCACACAGGCCCAGCCCTCTGCACATGTGCCTGGCCCCAGGGTCATCTTACAACATATGGGAGGGGGCTTGGACCCCTTGGAACCCTCTGGAACCGTTGAGCACCCTCTAGTGACGATACTGAGCATGCGCCCCACTGCCGGGCGGGAGGTGCGGCCATGCAAACCGGCTCATTGACTCTGCAACGGGACAATGTGGTAAAAGGCAGAACCAGCAGAGACCAGTTGGAACGTTCCCCCACCGGACTGAAGATACATCGGACTGATGGGATGCTGCAGATCTGTGGTGGTAGTTATTGTAGCTTTCTCTCTCTTTTTCCTTTTTTCCTCTTTCTCTCCTTTTCTCTTGCGTACTTGTTGGCGGCCAAATAAAGTGGCTTGGCACTTGACTCTGTTTTGAGTCTTAATTCTGTTCCCAAGAATACAATAAACCTGGTCACGATAACACATCCAATTGAACATCACTCAGAAGTTAAGCCCAGCCGCCCCTAGCCACCCAGAATTATCTGAGAAAGCAAGGGGGCTCAACTTCTGCCAAATTGTGCAACCCAACAGTGGATCGTGACACTGGTATACCGTCTTTTACAGAGCTTGGTATCAGATGCTTCAAAGGAAGCTTTATGACTACTAGTGGTGGAAAGTTTTTAAAGCTATTAGAGTCACAGAAACAGAATAATTTAGGTTGGAGGAGACCTCAGGAGGTCATCTAATCCAATTCATTGCTCAAAGGATGTCTGATTAGATCAGGTTGCTCAGGGATGTCTCTAGTCAAGTCTTGAATACCTCCAAGGATGGAGATCCCACAACCTCTCTGAACACTTGTTCCAGTATTTGACCACTTTTACGGTAAAAATATTTTTCCTTATATCTAATTGGAATTTCCCATGTTCCAAGTTGTGCCTACTGCCTTTTTTCCTAATGCTGTGCACCTCTGAGCTCCATCTTCCCTGTATCTTCTGGTCAGGTAGCTGTAGGCAGCAATACAGGTCTCCCCTGATTGTTTTCATCTCTAGGATGAACAAAGTCAGTTCTCTCAGCCTGTCCTCATATGTCATGTGCTCTGGTCCCTGGTCAGCTTGGTGGCCCTTTGCTGGATGTGCTCCAGTATGTCCATGTCTTTCTTGCACTGGGAGTCCGGAACTGGACATAGCACTTCAGCGGTGTCTCACCAGTGCTCTGCAGAGGGGAATAATCATGTCCCTCAATGTGCTGGCCACAATCTTGGCTAATACATTCAAGGATGCAATTGGCTTTCTTTGCTGCTAGGGAACTCTGCTGTTTCATGTCCAGCTTGTTATCTACTGGGACCCTCAGGTTGTTTTTCTAGAGCTGTCTCCCAGACAGTCTCCTCCCAGCCTGTATTGTTGCATGGGGTTATTCTATCCCAGATCTTGCATACATTTTTTTTAACTTCATGAGGTTCCTGTCTGCCCATTTCTCTAGCCTGTCCTGGTCTCTCTGTGTAGCAACCCTTCCCTCTAGCATATTGGCTGTTCTTCCTGATTTAGTTTTGCCTGCAGTCTTGTTAAGAATGCACTCTGTCCTGCCATAGGGATTGGTAATGAAGACATTAAACAGCATGGACTCCAGCGTCCACCCGCAAAGTATACTGCTGGTTACTAGCTGCCAGCTGGACTTTGCACCACTGGTGACAACAGTTTGTTCCATCACCTTCCCAGGGACTGAACTGAGGCTGACGAGCCTTTAGGTAGTTATCTGCATCCCCCTGCTTGCCCTTCTTGAAGAGTGATGAAGACTGGCTACAAAGTTTACTGCTCTATAGCTCCTGGTGGTTAATAATTGTTCTATACCTTAAACCATAAGATCTTATAATCCTCATAGATCTTTCATAGTGTATACAGACTTCCAATAAACAACAACAACAACAAAGTCCTGTAGATTTCTTGGCTCCAAAACCAATTTGGGTCAGGAAATTGCTCAGGGAAACTATACACGCAAATAGTTTAAACTGTTTACCTCAATTGTTGCTTCTGGATATCAGCCAGCACTGATTTTTAGACATTACGCTTCTCACCAGCACATCTTTGTGAGGTCCCTACAGAACACCTGACAATCTTCTTTATTCTTGCCAAATGAAATAATTTTCTGCCATCTGCAAATTTGCTTGCCTCACCATCTCAATGATTTTGTGCATATTAAAGATATGGGGTTCTACTGTATATTGGTCCTATCATGTTCCTTGAGGTGTTTTAGAAGACTTTTTTTGTAAATGACTCTTTCTAATTATTGTTTTGACAAGATTAACTGATAGTGAAATAAAGCTCTGTGGTCTGTAATTCTCCAGATCTCTACTACCTTTATAAAACCTAGAACAGTTGCTACCCTGCAGGCCTCCAATATAGCTGCTCATTTTAACCAGAGATTGCATATTTTATTAGCTGTTAAATCCCTTCTGTCTTCAACACCTGCAGAGTTTTTGGATAGGTACCAGCCAGCCCTAGTGAGTTGCTGTTCAATTTGCCAGTTTGTTCCAGCTACTCTTCTTGCACTTCTGTTCATCTTAGGTCTCTGTTCATGGCCTATCTTTACTCCTTGAAATTTCTGATCCTGGATTAATGAGTGTATAATTTTGTTGTGAAATGGCAGGAAGGGGTTATTAAAAAAATTTTTTTAGTTTATTTCCATTGTTGTTTCTTTTTAGTTTTTGCTCATCTTGTCTTGGGATTTACTAATTCACTCATGACCTCCTGTTTCTGTAATAGCTAGAGAATTTAACCAGGTTTGTGTTACATCTGGAAATTATTCTCCATATTCCCTCTTTGCTCTTCTGTCTTCTTTCCTGCACATTGCCAGTGGTGGCTTGCTATTTTCCCAATTGACTTCTCTTGGGTCAGATTTCTTTCTTCTGAATGAAGCCAAATGTACTTCAGTAGATTTTAAACTTTGCTACTTAGCTAATTTCCTTGGCTATTGGCTTTTTTTTTTATTCATCATGTATTTATTTTAGTCATCATATCATTTTCACAGAATCACAGAATCCCAGGTTGGAAGGGACCTCAGGGATCCACGAGGATAAACTTTTAAGCTATTTCCATTATGACAAGAAGAATTCAACTTTAAATCATGTTCTGGGGAAACCCCAAATAATCATTAGCTGTCTAGAAACCATGTTGCTTGGTCCAATAAAGATGCTTCTGTTAATTAAGGATCAGTATGCACTTCATCAATGGAAACTGAAGAGGAAATATCAGGAGATAAGGAAATGAGAGATTTTCCAGCATTGTTTAAAGGAGTAACCCTGAGGTCAGCTTTAACAACTCCTACAGACAGCAAAAAATTCAAAGCACTTGACAATGGCCTTTAAGGTGAAGGATGAATACTGAGGGAGAAAAAAACCAGCCACCCAAACCACACACATATAAAACCAGTTTCTGGATTTATAGATTGCCACAGGGTACTGAAGGTGGTTATCTTGTTCAATTTCTGTATATCTTTCTATGTGAACTTGTTCATCTAGATTGGGAATCAGTAATGCTATACTACTGTATAGTAGCTCTACAGTGTAAAATATTAGATAACTTTCCTAAAGATTACTGATGACCTTTTTTTATAATTACCCAGAAATCCACGTACGTTTGTGGTTTTTAAGAGTAAAGCAGCCTTGTATTTATAACTAGAAGGGAATACTTTCTCTATCTCAACCCTGGCCTAAGAGATCTATTTTTCTAGCTTTGTTATTCCTGGCAACAACATAAACCCACAAGGCCTTCTTTCTTCATAACCTACAGGTTTCTCTACCCTACAGCAATTCTGAGTGCTTAACAAGCTGGTTTCTGAGCCAGATGTAGGTAGATGTAAGAAAGAGATATATTTACAACAAAATAAAATTGCCAATGGAAGTCTGAAAACTGAACAAGCTATCACTTTCTTCTCTCTATTTTTGTCATAATATGATGAATCATAAATGAAGTCACACTTTATTCTCTTGGAAATGCCTTTGTAGCTACAAATCCAAATGGTTATAACATGAAGACATTTTGTTCCTCCTACTAGCCTTTAATTCATTTTGCACCTCTGCCACTGGGTCTCAGCTGAAAAATAAAGCTTGGTGGAGAAAGCCACTGACTTTTTTGACATTTCTAAGATAGAAACAAAAATATAACTTATTGAATGGATAAACAGGAGTGAAAGACCTTTTGGTCATTTTGCTTTCAGAATTCTGAAATGCTGAAGCTTTGCAGTACGCAGCTTCATTAACTAACTGCTTTGAACGTGCCCAGAAACACAGTTTGCACCTTGGGAGTTTCCCTGACTGTTTTTGGGAGCTCACTGATCCCAGAATACCTGCCCTACTCTGTTTCTGGTAAATACTGGCCTGTATGATGCCTGCAAGATGATTCCATGCAAAAGTAGTTGAAAAGCTAAATCATTTCACAGTCAGTCGGAGAGTAGCTGCTGTTCAGGAAGGCTGAATGTTCCAATACTCATTATGTTGCATCCTCAACCCTCCTCACATCCTTGAGAGATGCCATCTGTGCTCATGAGAAAATGGAGATTGCATTTGTAGCCAACCACTACATCCGTGCTATACAAAGTGGGAATCTGCTTTGCATCCCTTCTCCCTTGGATTAATCTCTTCCTTCTGGAAAATGGTATTTCCTAATGTTCTGGGTTTTGTTTTTTGCTGAATCTAGAACATGTAGAAATTGAGGTACTGTCATGAAGGGAATCCAGGTAATGGGTTTTTTTGTTTCCAAATAAATTTAAAAAATTTCCTGCAAAACTCTTTTCATTGATTTTCTTGCTGATATTTCAAGAAGGCTACTGGCCACAAGAGTGAGTTGGCTTTGATAGATCTTCTCACTGGAAAGATGTTTCAAGAAATATATGTATGAAATTACAGTCTTCCTGCTTCTACATTCCTAAGTAAAAAATTACCGTAATAATTTTAAATTGTAGTAGTTTATAAACAAATATTAAAAATAACAAATTTAAAGAGAATCTTCATGGGCTGTTTTTCTTCCAAATTATTGGCTGGTGGAAATTACATATTCTTAGCATTTGTTCCAATCAAGAAACAACTGAAGTTTCCTTCAAGGTATCCTATTTCTTCTCTGTTACTGGTGGAATCACACAGCACTCCTTTCACAGCCTCTGCAGTCTGATATGTGCATGAGAGAGCAAGCAGAACAGTTTCTATGCTTCAGGTGAAATGATTGGGGCAGCTGAAATGAATGATTCCTGTTGTGAACTCAAGTGAGCAGAAAATACAACAGCAGCAAGAATCCTTCAAACTAATACAAGTGCTCAAACTGTAACATTTAAAGGCCCTTATTTCCTTATTCTAATTATGTGGCCGCTGCCTTAATACCATTTTTGTGCATTTAATGGTCTAGGTCTATGAAAAGCTAAAAGGTACCTAAGCACAATCTATTAACTTGTCTTAAATGCTTAAATGCTTAAATGTTTTAGCACAACTGCATGGTGTTTTCATGCAATGTAAGTTCACTGGAGACCTGAAGCAACTGCTCTGTAACTGAAGAAAAAACAGCCAGCTGTGATTTTTGTGGGAAAAGGAAAAAAGGTGGAGGGCTGAACCTACCTATTAGTATATACATGCAGATGTTGCATCCATCTACAAGTGTTGGTTAAATAAACATCTGATTCTCCAGTGAAGATTTCCAGACTATAAATCCTCTCCAGCAGACACGTACTACTAGTTTAATAATTTATACATCATTTTTATATCCCAATAAAGTATTTCAAAGCAGTTTGGCTTTGTGTATATGACTCAGAAAGGGCTATACACATCCCAGTTTCAAGTAGAAAATGTAGGCTGTCATGTCGTTCAGTGAGGACAATCAATAAAGTAGGACAGTAGTTTAATATAATACTTAATGTTGCCCAGCTTTAGTTTTGAAAAGGACCTTCTCAAAGCTCCTGTTAAAAAGAACTATTTCTATTTTAATTTTAATATTTTGTTACTGGAGATAGGCAATGTCAAGCTCCCTCCTCTCCAAACACTTTGTCCCCATGTCATTTAATTGCAGGCACCTCTACCATGAACATGTTCCAATGATTTGTCTTCTGAGTGACCAAAATTAGCAGGCTAGTTCACCCTATCTTTTAAGATGCTGTGACCAAACCTCCTAAGAAATAAGGTATCAAATCTCAGTTTGTGCAGTCTGTCAGAAGCAATTCCCCAGACTCTCATATACTTCTTGTAAATGGATTCTTTTACTGATTCATTATTCCCTGAATGTAAAGCATTTCCTGCAAAGGGTAAAAAGCAGAGATACTAATGCCTCTCAAACTAGAGGGAATTTTGTGCCATATAATCTGTTTACTCATTCACCCTAACTGATTCTTAAACCTAAAATTTAAAACTTGCATAGAAATGATGAGTAGGAGTTGATCTGATGAACTTTATATGATGCACAGAGTTTGAGAGCATTACAGAATCACAGATTCACAGAATCACAGGTTGGAAGGGACCTCAGGGATCATCTAGTCCAACCGTTCTAGGAAGAGCACAGTCTAGACAAGATGGCACAGCACCCTGTCCAGACGACTCTTGAAGGTGTCCAACGTGGCCAAGTCAACCACTTCCCTGGGGAGATTATTCCAATGGTGACTGTCCTCAGTGTGAAAAATTTCCCTCCCGTGTCCAATTAGAATCTCCCCAAGAGCAACTTGTGTCCATTCCCGCTTGTCCTCTCCATGTGACTCCATGTAAAAAGGGAGTCTCCATCTTCTTTGTAGAGACCCTTCAAGTACTGGCACATGGTGATGAGATCCCCTCTAAGCCTCCTTTTCTCAAGGCTGAACAAACCCAGTTCTCCCAGCCTATCCTCATATGGCAGCTTCCCAGTCCTCTGATCATCTTGGTGGCTCTTCTCTGGACCCCTTCCAGCCTGTCCACATCTTTTTTGTATAGCGGGGACCAGAACTGTACACAGTACTCCAGGTGTGGACTGACAAGCGCTGAGTAGAGCGGGATAATGACTTCTTTCCCTCTGCTGGTGATGCCCTTTTTGATGCAACCCAGCATCCTGTTGGCCTTCTTGGCTGCAGCAGCACACTGTTCGCTCATGTTGAGCTTTCTGTCCACGAGGACCCCCAGGTCCCTTTCCACAGAGCTGCTCTCCAGCCAGGTGGATCCCAGTCTGTGCTGCGCTCCCGGATTATGCTTTCCCGGGTGCATGATCTTACACTTTTCCTTGTTGACCTTCATAAGGTTCTTGCTGGCCCACTCCTCCAGCCTATCCAGATCTTCCTGCAGAGCAGCTCTCCCTTCTGGAGTGTCTACTTCCCCACTCAACTTGGTGTCATCAGCAAACTTCATCAGGCTACACTTGATGCCAGTATCCAGATCACTTATAAAGATGTTGAATAACATTGGGCCCAATATCGATCCCTGGGGGACCCCACTTGTGACAGGTTGCCAGTTTGAGAAAGAGCTATTTACCACCACCCTTTGGGTGAGGCCTGTCAGCCAGTTCCCCACCCACTGCACAGACCACCTGTCTAGGCCATAACACATCAGTTTCTCCAGGAGGATACTATGGGAGACCGTATCAAAGGCCTTGGAGAAGGTAAACAATGTCCACCGCCTGTCCCACGTCAACCAGGCAAGTCACTTTGTCATAGAAGGCCACCAGGTTTGTCAAGCATGATCTGCCCTTAGTGAAGCCATGTTGGCTTTTCCAATCATGTACTTCATTTGACTTGTGATGGCCCCCAGGAGGATTCGTTCCATAACTTTCCCAGGGATTGAAGTAAGGCTGATGGGCCTGTAGTTACCTGTATCCTCCCTCGAGCCCTTCTTGTAGATAGGGGTAACATTTGCCTTCCTGCAGTCCTCTGGGACATCCCCTGTTCTCCATGACTTCTCGAAGATTAGGGAGAGTGGCCTTGCAATGATGTCAGCCAGCTCTCTCAGCACCCTCGGGTGGATGGCGTCAGGGCCCATTGATTTGTGGGGGTCAAGCTCCTGTAGTAGTTCATGTACTAACTCTTCCTTCACTGATGGTGGGTAAGTGTTTGGTTCAATTGGCAATTTTGTTCCCAAAGCCTGGGACCCCACAGTGCTGGTAAAGACCGAGGTGAAGAAGGTGTTGAGGACAATGAATTAGAAATGTTTCTGTTGCTTTACCAATGTCATAGATCTTTACATCTTTTTAGTCCTGATGTTTTGAACTTAGAAGTTGCAGTAGCTTTTACAATTAGAATATTATGGAAAACACCATTTCAAGATGGGATTTACTTGAACCCACACTGCTTTGCATCCTGGTGATCTATTACATGAGAGTCTAACAGTCAGAATGGACCAATGCAATACTTTCTCTACAAACTTGTCTAAGAGAAAAAACTAGTAATTTCATGCTTTTCAGACATCTTCAGTAATCCTGCTGCTTTCCAGAGATGTGATATGGATGAGAAAAAGAAATCTGTAAATAAAATATCTCAGTATTGATGCTTTTGAATCATATTTTGCACATCTGACCCTTAGCCTGCCTTCTCTTTGCAGTGATGTAACTTAAATAATACTCAATATAAACCTTGTTTAGGTTTATGCTGAATTCTGACTAACACCAAGAAAATTTGAAAGAGGAAAAAAGAGCAAGTCTTAAGAAAACCAGGAGTAAACAACTATGGGCCCAGCTGGCATTGCTTGCTCAAACTCCTTTTCAGAGAAACTGCTGCTAGCCAAAGGGAATCTGACACAGTTGCTAGTTATTTGCTTTTTCAACACAATGGATCAACTTGGACATACAAAATTAAGCCAAATGCACCGATAAATCCGCACTGAGCCGTTCTACCCATTCAGATTCTGACTGTCTTCTTGTTTAGTGGAAATCTTCACAGAGAACGTGCTATTAAAAATCAAGCCAAAATTAATGCTGATAAATATGTGATCAGAGAAAGACAGAATCCCCAGATAAAAGATTAATAATGGCTGAACGGTCTTAACATATTTCCTTTGATTCATGGGAGCATGGTTATAGCACAGGGAAATGCCATTGCTTTCAGATTAAACAAATGGCTCTGTATTGACTATTGAAAGCAACAGATGTTCTGCAAGCCAGTACTTCCACAAAGGGACAGTCTTGGAACTATTTTGTAAACAACCCAGCTTAAATTTTAATACATGCACTTTGAGGATGGCTGTGTGACAGAAGATTGTACAGATGGGTCCAGGAAGCTGTGCAATGCAAAGGGCATCTACCTGAATTTGGAAAGCCTCAAGCAGCCTGGTTTGTTGTTTGGAAAAGAAAGTCTGAGTACACTAGCCTAAGCTTGTCTATTTTCTGTGTGTGTGTGTCTTTCTTTGTATATACATATGAGAAAATGAGATTTTTTTTCTTAAAAATGTTTGAAAACTGTTATTATTGATCAGTACAGATACATATATATAATTTTCTGAAAGTGTTTTTTTCCCATTTGACTGTTTTCTTTCATTAAGTGATGAGCTTGTGAATGGATGCTTAATGAAAACATGTTTGAAAAGCAGCCGGAAAACTCCAGTGGTACTGTGAAGCCACTGAATTGGTGTCCTCGGGGTCTGTCCCTCAGGTGTAATTCCCTCAGTGTACAGCTTACAAAGATACATCAGAGCACCATGAGGTCCTTACCAAGTGAGCATTTTCTGATGGTTCATAGTGAGAATGGCAAGAGAGAGGTGCCATTTCAGGCAAACCTGCTCTGAAGGACAGGTGTCCAGCACGCAGCAGACACACGTACATCTTAGGGGTCTAATTCTTGCCAACTCTGCCTGCTTACTGTCAGAGGGCAGCAAGGGCTGGCCACTCCCCAAGGGACTGGCACTGCTGTGGCATCACTGCAGCAAAGATGGATGGCCTGGGGCTGGTTTGAAATGGGACTCCTGAGCCCATGAAAGGTGGTGGTGGTGGTGATGGTGATGGGGAGCCGGTGCTCAGCGCCTGTTGGTGCCCTCAGCACCCTGACACTTGATGTATCACTGTTTGACCTTGGAAATCAGTGCTCTGTAGTGGAATGATCTTCAGCTTACACAAAACAGTATCACTGGACATATTTCTAATTTTTTTCTCTAGGAATTTGCCCTGGTTTTAACTGTAAACATGGCAGGACATAATTCTGTGATGAAATGTCAACAACATTTTATCCTTCCTCCCCTCTCTTACCTGTGCAGAATGGAAAAGCCCCAAATGATGCTGTAGCAAGACCATATTACCTCTAAATCCACTGTGAGGGGAAACAGACCCACAGGCTGCTGGGTTAGTGAGGCACACTGAGGGGTCCTCTTGGCTCCCACTGCAGCTAGTGGTGTGCCACATGGTGGGAGGTCTCCTGTTATAAGGACCGTTTCTAGCTGTTGATCTATGAGGTGTTTTCCCAGTACCTGTTGAACGGTTCACCTGGAAAATCAAGACAAATCTGTACTTTTTCATTTTACACATTGGCTCTGATAGCCCCAGGAGATCTGGCAGCTTTGTTTTTTAAGGATCTTTGTGACTACCTGTCATCCGCACCATAAGTCATTGTCTTAACCAACATCTTCCACCTGGCATACAGTATCAAGAAGAAAAGTGCTTAAACCTTTTAAAATGCCCCTTTCCAAAAAATATAGCAGTGAAGAAAGAATAAATCTCCTCTGGAGAAGGCAACTCTCTGCTCTGTGGGTCTTTCTAGATTTTCTTTCAGTTTTTCATTTGCAAGGGCAAAGACTGCAGAAGGACTGAATGTTTTGAAGTTTTGCACAGCCTATGCACCTCTCTTATGAAACAGAAAAAATTACTGACGTTACATACTTCTGAAGTCAGTGAACTTCTGATTTGCTTATTTCAGCAGGTAGCATCATGGATCATGGACAGTCGCATTTCCAGGCAGCATCCTGCTCTCCTGGTATGCATATGATGCAAAGGTCTAGATTTAGCAGGACTCTTTTGCATGTGTTTTAAACAGGAGAAATAGTCTGTTAATTGAGACTATACAAAAGTTATGGTTATCTGTCCTTGAAGATGGAGGTAATGATTTCTTTATTGAAATGGACACTGAATAAGTAGGTGTTAAGAATGTACTTAAGTGCCTTTAAAGTTCTTCTCAGAGCTGCAACCTTTGAGAATTAATGTTGCTGACTTAGGAGCCCACGAAAAGGCAAAAGCTTATTTATCTGTCACTTGTGAGGTAGGTAGATGAAAAATACCAGGCTCTTTTGGGTAGATCCCAGTCAAAGGAAGGAACTATTTAATCTCTCCTAGTAAAAGTAATATGTGTGAAAATGGATTACTGCCTATTTTGACTGATTTGAAAAATGAAGTATGTTGAGGTGAATCTGGTTATGGTCATACATAATAATGTCTGAATGCCAGTGAAGTAGTGTACAGGCAAAAAAAGAGAAAGTTAGGCTAACTCCCAAATCTACATTACAATGCACATTTTCCGTTTCTAGAGAAACATTGTTTGAGATATATTTGTGTGTATCAAGAAAGGTATTGCTCTGGTCCTTAGGTAGCACATGCAGTAGTGTCATATTACCTCCAGGGACAGCTCTAACAATTGCTGTGCTAGAGCCTTTCTCCTTCAAAGATAGTAATTTGCATTGGATTCAGATAAGGTTGCATCCTGAATGCAAATATGAGCATAATTAATACAAGGAAGGGACATGCATATTACTGCACTATTATGGTTATACTGTAAAATCCATTACATTTATAGGAAGCTCCTGACAGAAATAGCTCACCTTTTTAAATAGCACTAATGAAAAAAAGGAGGACAAAAAGTCATTGATAAACTGCCACCACCCCAATGTCCTTGCAATATATTAGCCTGAAATAGCACATTGATGATGTATAAATCTATGGAATTACAATGGGGAAACATGAAGGGTACAAAAGCATGCATTTCCAAGGGCATTTCCATTATGCAACGCACTACTGTGAGTCAATACACTTAATATATTATGTCACTGATAATTAAAAGGGGAGGCTTACTAAGGATTTTTGACTTTATTCATTTACCAAGGTATCAATGGGAAATCAGCATATTAAGGGTTCTGAGACCCAGAATTATCTGTCTTACTTTGGGGTTTCTCAATAACCAGAGCAAAGTTTCAGTTTTCTTTGACAGGAGCAGTGGCAACTCTCCCAGCCGCTGTTGAAGTCAGTGGCAAAATTCCCGCAGATGCTGGAGAGAGCTTTCATAGAATGACATTGAGGCTGATGTCGTAACCTATGCCTCTCCTCTCCTAAGGACAAATGACCGTAATTCTGGGCCAGGAATCTTGGCACTCATGAAGAAGACACTGCCAGCCATTGCCCTAAATCTTTCCCACTGGCCTCAAGAAGAGACAACATGCCCATGTGTACTCCTGGTACCACAATGCCTTGTAGTGCCTGTTGGCATTAGCTTCACCTGGCCTAGGGACGCTTGCTGGATCTGCTCTGTGCTCATTGGTCCATGTGAGCCCAGAACTTAATTCTGTTGGCAAGAACTTTGGACCAGGATGTATCTATGGAAGGCACCGCTGTCATCAGAGCTGCTTTTGATGGGCTGGTCCGTCTTAGTGACTTCTCTACTGTGCATGGGCCTGAGGTCCTGGAATAAGCATAAATGCTCTCTATTTGGCTGTGGTGGCAGCCAACCCCATGCACTAAATGAAGAACAAACAGACTGTGGAGGCACTACTATCAGCTGAATGGAAGGCCATGGTGGCAGAGTGACGTGGCATTTTGGCCTGAGCCACTGAAGAGGTATGTATAAGTAAGAAATTAATTGCTGGCTCTAGTAGGTGCCATGTACTTCATTAATAACAGTTAATATTATTAACATAAAATATAGTAATACTAATATAACAACTGTAGTCTTGAACAAATTTATTCAATTTTAAAATTAAATTAATTTTAGTTTAAAATAAAATCCTACAGAAGCTGGTAGGCCTTTATGCAACTGGTTTAAGGCATTCTGTAAGAACAAGAGCTCACAACTGTAGCCTCAAGAGCATGTTTGATTTAATGGTTTCTAAGTATTATTTGCTTTCTCTCTGGCAGATATAATTAGTGGCTCCCTAAGAGCCTCAGAGTCTGATTTGCCTTAATTTACCATTAAATCATAAACTGATTATTTTTTAGCTGTGTCACATATCTATAATTCTGATCAAGAACAAACTGCATGGGGTGAGCATGCACTAGCAGGTAAATGCTGGGACTGACTTTGTTTATTATTTCTGCCTCTGTGGTTTTTTTGCAACAGAAAGCTTATCGTGGCACATCTTGATGTTTTGGACAGTATCCCAGTGGAATTTAACTGGACTAGTTTCATAACTGAAGTGGACACTGTTTGGTCCAGTCAGATCCATGTGTGCATCAAATGTGAAGTATGAAGATTCACCATTTCAGTATGTGCCCAAGCTTAAAATTTCTGGGAACCGAGACAATGAAGTCTCCAGCCTATTCTGTGTTTTGCAGCAGCTTGTATTCACAACTCTGCCGGTCTATGTAAGGGAACTTCTCTGAATACCATCAACTGCTTAAACGTCATTTGCTTTTCTAGCCGTTTCCTTTGGACTGGCCTTTTCAATATTTGTTTGGGTTTTTGCCTTTTTTTTTTTTTTTTTAATCTCCTTTGTGTGCTACAAGGCATTCTAGGTGTTCTGGTAAAAAGACAGGCAAGTGCCTGTCAACAGGAATAAAAGAACCTAGTTATTCTTTGACACACAAAACAGGCAGCTTTCTGAGCATTTTATTAGTGATGCTCACAAACAAATGAAGAGCAATCAAGCCAGACTGACAATCTAAAACTCACAGAATGGCGAGCCATCACTATGCAAGAGCAAACTACGCAAAATGCAAGCTGAAAAAGAAAGGGCTAATGCTACTGATACACACAAGAGCTAATTTAAGAAGGCCCCAAATCATCCCTTTTCAGTGACAGTGACATTGTCTTGTTAGTGTGATGGTACCTAAGGTCTTTTTCTTTGAAGCC
Organism: Phalacrocorax carbo; assembly: GCF_963921805.1. Lineage (NCBI taxonomy): Eukaryota > Metazoa > Chordata > Aves > Suliformes > Phalacrocoracidae > Phalacrocorax > Phalacrocorax carbo. The sequence goes on along the minus strand of NC_087513.1, from coordinate 134,961,496 downwards.
ACAGTTATAATTTTATCATAACTTTTCTCTGCCGTAGCTGCAGTTAATTTTCAATTCAGTATTTCAATTTACCATGTTACATTTTACGCAATCAAGTAAAGTATTGTAATACTTACTGATAGTGTTGTATCCCACTCCATTCCATGTTGCATTTCAAGTTCAAGATGGGTCGATTATATTGTGGCAAAAGTCACTATTGTAAGATGCCTTTTGGTAGACCACCAACCATCATGGAAAGCATTTATGCATGATATTTCTGAGCAATGTACACACCAAACAAGGTGTGTATGTCCTTGAATTAAATAAGCATGGCAATCTGTGGATGTTTGTGAGGAGGCAGAAGAGGAGGTCTGGAAGTGGAACAGTGACTTCAAAAAGTGGGTTTGGGGGAAGTCTTGTAAGTCTTGTCATTTATTGGAGCAGAAGGCGAGTCAAAACATGGTAGTAGAGGAGCTATTGAGGGAGGAAAGGCACCTGGAGAAGACACTGTTGTCATGGCACATGACCAAGGAAAGGCACGAACAGCCACCTCTTGCAAGGGCCAGGCTTTTAAATGCTCGCTTTCTTGATCCACAGGAGACTCGATACATCTTGCTTCCTTCAACAAATGAAAGAGGGACCTGGCAAGGTGAAAGGGGGAGAAGAGTAGGGTCTGTTGATTTCTTATAGACCAGAGGAACTGAAGACTATCTTTGCAAAGGAGCAGTGTAAGAGCTCAGCAGGGCTAAGCACTCTGGCCCTCAGGGTGTCATATCTCTACTACAGTTATGCACAGATGCTCTCCCTGTCACTCAGGCTGGAAAAGCCGGACAGCAGGCCTGGCATATGTACAAACGCCTGTGCTCAGTTTATTTAAATATCTACTTAGAGGATTTTGTCTACTGAAGGCTGCAAAGTTGCTCTGTGCTACCACCGTGTTTTGGAGTGGAAGAAAAATTATCTTGTTGAGATCCCAGCATTCTTGTGAGCTGGCTCTGCCCTGGGGAGTCCTGCAGATGGCCATTATCATCTGTGAGGGGATAAACCAGCTCCCCAGCACAGACCTGACACTGGCTCTGTCTGCTCCCTGGTTGCCGAGTCCTTCACGGGGGCAGGTTCAGTTTGGTTTGGCTGCTGTGAGGTGTTGCAGCTCATTTAAACCAACAGACTGCATGTACAGGGGGCTGTAAGTAGCATTTCTTTCCTTTTCAGCTCTCCAGTCAGTCTGAAATAGAGGGGTCTTTATGATCTACACTTCTGTGCATACAGCTATGCTTGCAAACGCATTCATACGTTTAGTGGACAGAAAATACAGTATATCAGTCATTCTTCTTGCTGGTCTACATTTAAGACTGAGTGAAAGAAAAATATGTGTTACTGGCACAGTGTGGGGGAAAAAAGTAGGCTGCAATGACTAAAATACTACTTTCTCAAGGAAAGTAGCTAGCATAGGAAATATTTCATAACCCAGAAGAACCTCAGAGATCTCAGTTTATCCCTCATCTCTCAAAATATTGTGCATGTAAATCATCTGCTTAAGATATGTGTGATTCAGCTTGTGCTTGAACTTGTTCCTTACCTTGTCAGTTACAACATGGACAGAATCCAGAGAAATAAATATATTCCAGAGTGGATATTTCACAAGTAATGCAAACTCTGATGCGCTTAAATTTGACACAGGACATCATTTCTACTAAAAATACTGTTTATAAGAATACGCACAGAGAGAACACATTCTATATATTTGATCAGACACTGGTTCCTGAATGACTGAGCCTTCTCTGATTTCATTTTATATAGCAAATGATGTTTTACACAAGTCTACCAAATAGGTAGACTGGGGTTTTCTTTTGCAAAAATCTGGTTTCAATCATCACACTTTTTCAAAACAGGACTTTATAAAACTTTGTACAAGTCTGCAAAAGCCCTCCTCAATAGAGATTTACAGAGCAAGACATTGCATGTGCTCTGTTGCCAACACAAGAAACTTCCACATGGTCAGAAAGCTGGTGACTGTGTTGAGAATGTAGTGGCGACAACATGCTTTAATAAGCATCTACTATAACTTATTGCCAATGCTTATAAAGTGAGTATTTCGGATCAAAATGGAAAACACCAAACAAACAAACAAACAAAAAAAGAGTCTCTCTGTCCCAAAAAAAGTATTGCACAGCCAGAGCTTTTTTCATAGTTGCAATGGTGAGTGTTGGCTGCTTGTCACAGCTAGTGACAAAATGGCAAAGAGAGTACACATCACATTGAAAGATGGCGAAACAGAGGCACTGAGAGCTGAGACTTTTTCCAGGCCCTTGGAAGATCTGAGGACAGCACCTGTTGAAAAGCTACATAAAACAGCTGTGTACCAAAACATGCCCTGTTATGCAAGACCAAAATCAGCAGGATTTTATTCTGTTCTATGGAAGGTGGTTATATTTTTCAACTGATTTGAAGCCTCATGGTCAGAAAATATAGAGTTATTATATGGTATAAGTGTAATCAAAATAAAGCTTGAGATGCCGTATTTCTCTTTAGATCATTCTCTCTCCTGCACTTAAAATACTGCAGGCTTGAGAAATGTCAGATTACAACAGCATAAGTCTTGGAGTCTTCCCTAACCAAGCACCCCCTTGGGTGTAAGCAGGATTCTTCACATGAGCTATTTATAAGAATATGATCTGTGGCAGAACATCAGCCCCAGATACTACAGTACGTATTTCTTAGCAAATAATTTGAGAAAATCCGTTGTTATTGTAGGATTCTGGGAGAACAACTAAGTAAAAAGTGTGCATTCCTGCGTGAGAGAAAAACATACATTAATATTTGGCTGTTTGTCAGCAATATGCAAAAAGGTACCAAAATTATGAACGAGAACAAAGGTGATCTTTCATTTGTACAAATTGACTTTAATTCATTGAATTAATTTCTATATCCCATTGTTTCTGGCAATAATGAATACAGAACTGTGCCAAACATATACTATGAATCCATTACAAAAAACATTGGCAGCTTCACATTCAATAATTCACAGCAACATGCTGAACCCTAAGAATGCTCCTTCTGTGATGCTGTAGTGCAAATTAGAAAGATAAATTGGAATTTAACCATGCTGGATAAACGAGCCCATTACCAAGGGTTTAGTTCACTGTCATTTTGAGATGACAGTTAGACAAAGATCTGTACTTTACTTGATATTACGAATAAGTCATCGTTCCAGAATTTTTCAAACAGATATGTCTTTGGGATTAATAATTTACTCATTCTCAGTATCTTAGCATGTCTAGGCAACATTTTTCAGGCTGTGCTATCAGCAGAAACACAATCAAGCGGGATGTTTGTGCCATGGTAGGGGTCCATTGCAAGGTCATGGATAGCTATAAATACTCCCTTCCAGATACTGTGCTTGTATTGCTGCCTTTCTTAGCTCCTTTCTTTATCATCCTGGAAGGGTTATTTGGACTGAATTCACATCCTACATTCAACAAATCACATAAGGATGGTTTTGAAAATGAGTGTCACTGTGCCATTGTCACCATGTTATGTAGCATAGATATTTGGAAAATTCTTCTTATATCCCTCTTTTCCAAAATGTCAGCAACTGCTAAGCAGATTGTCTATGACCAGTCATGAAGGGTCTATGCTTCATAGGAATCCCCTATGACAGGTTTATATGTTATCTGGGATTAAAAGAAATGTCTGAATTTCTCCTCTGGAGGGAGCCTAAGTCCTGAGTCATGTGTTGGTTTCATTTTTCCTTCAGTGTCTCCAATGAATTCCCCAATTCCCAGGATAGTTTCTGGAATCAAAAAGGAAAAAATGCTCTTATACTGTCTTGAGGCAGCGTTGGCTGACTGAAGTATGTCAGATATTCAAATTCCAAGCCAGCTCTCAGTATACCCACACACTATCTGTCTGTACCATGGACATACACAGACCTAAAGTCATGACAGCTGACGGGTGAGCAAGTACTTCTCACAGGTCCAGAAAATTGTGTTGCAAACCAGGAAAACCTCTGCCAGGAGCCCAAGTTCTTCAAATGGAAGCGATTATAACAAATGCAGCCATATAACTTGTGGGTTTCCTCCAGGCAATCACTGTAAAATCGCTGAGTCCTTATCACAGTAAAAAGGCCCTCATCGTTTATGTAGCTTAATATAGTCTCTCAGAGATTCTGGATGTTGCAGTTGAGCTCGGCCTTTTAATCATTGGTACTGAAAATTTTACAAGGAAGCATTACCATTTTAACTATTGAGTCCTCCCATCTCTTTTTGATTGTTTCTCAGAACACTTACTACATGTCCTTCCACCCTGAACTACCTTTCTGAACCCCAACAGGCAGCCAGAACTACACCTGAGCTGCAGGCATTGTGACTGACCCTTGAACCCATGCATTATTCCACAGCTGTAACAGAGCGCATGCTTGAAATTCATGTCCAATGTGCTTTCCTGACTCCCTGTAAACAAATCAATCATCTGCTTGCCTTTTCCGCGAAATTACAGTCACCATTGAAATAAAAGGGATCTGCATACATTAGATCTTTTTTGTAGCTTGGCTTTATTACCCTGACAAGAACATACCATTCCGGGCTGTCATTTCTTACACATTCAGCTGTAGATGGGTTTCCTAAAGGTCAAGTTATCTCACCCCAAAGAATATCAGTATGGATTGAAGAGCGTATAATAGTGTAGCTCTCCAGTGAGACAGCAAGGCTGACTGAAGCAGAATTCAGAGTTCATTTTCTTCTGGTTTCAAAAATACGCCAAATCAGAAACCTGCAAACAGTGACATTGTGTAAGTCACTAATCTTTATAGAATGTTATGCACTGGAATTAGGTACTGGGTGAGGTGCCAAGTTCAGGAGGGCAATACAATTGTCAGTGTTCAGCAGAAACCATGGATGGTCCCTTGTCTCATTTTCCTTTGTGAATATCTACATATGCTCAGGAGTACCTAAAAAAAAGAAGTTATTCTGCAGCAATCAGGATTCTTCAATGCTCTGTATTCACTGAGCCTCTGTCTGTCCCTGCTTTTTGCAGAATTGCAAGGATACAGGGTTTTGCTGCTCCTCTGCCATTGAAATCCTTACACAAGGACATAGTGAAGCTGAAGACGTGTTCAGCCATGATTAACCAGAAAGATGTTTTTTCTAAACCTTCAGTGAGTGCTACCTGCGGGGTAGCATCCTAGAGGCACTACAAGAAGGAGCAGAGCATTCTTCAAAGATGCTTGAAACATGGACTTGATCTTACTTTACTCCACACATGAAAGGTAAGTGAAACCTCTGTACACCAACCACTACTACCTCTGTGATCTGAAAGCTGTTCTTGAGAGACTGAGATACATTAATCAAAGAAACATTTAGAGACAGAGATTCTCATAGATCAGCTCCATTCTATGCCCAAGCTCTAGATGAGAAGGTTTGTGTACTTGAAACTTTTTCTCTGCACCACAAATACTCCTAACCATGCAACTCCCATCAGTGGAAACGGCCAGCTGCTGAAAGAGGTCTTTGTGAAGTTCTCAGGTGGGAGCAGAAAATCACAGAATCATAGAATCACAGAATCATAGGATGTCCTGAGTTGGAAGGGACCCACAAGGATCATCAACTCCAACTCCTGTCCCTGCACAGGACAGTCCCAAAATTCACACCGTGTCTCTGAGGGCGTTGTCCAAGTGCTTCTTGAACAGCATCAGACTTGGTGCCGTGACTGCCTCCCTGGGGAGTCTGTGCCAGTGCTCCACCACCTTCTGGGTGAAGAACCTTTTCCTAATGTCCAACATAAATCTCCCCAGCACATCTTCCTGCCATTCCCTCGAGTCCTAAAGAAAAGCCACGCTAAAGAAGAAAAGTATGTAAAGAAACATTTTGTGCCAGCATTTGGACCCCCTACTACTTTTTTTTTTTTTTGGTGGTGTTCTGATAATATCAGAGAGAACTCTTGCAGGTAATAGAGTTACACAGCTCTCTGTCATTCTCTGCTCTGTCTCTGGCCTAAGATCATATTAGAAGAATGGACTGGAGGAAGAGGTTATTGGACTGCAGACTTTTGTGGTTGCTGTCACCTGTGAAGAAACCCATATAAATATGTCAGGCAGCCAAGTAGATGGAATTCACACATGTTAGTGTTGTGCACTTGTTTGGGATGCCCAAGAGTTCAGGAAGCATATTTTCTCACCTTCCACTAAGGGTAAGGTGCATCAAACAATCTTGTATTTTACAGGGGAAGCCTCTGAGATCTGTGTTGATCATCTTACATACAGTAAGATGTAGAGACAAATTCAAAGCTTCTCAGAATCCCAAAAGAACCTGGTATAAAAAAAGAACATGGAGCTGCCTGCTTATTCTTGCATATAAGACAATAAAGCCCTCAAGGATGATTTATTGAAGATGATTTTAGGTATTAATTCTAAGGAGTAATGACTACCTGCTGCTTCTTAGGCAGTTGACCATAACGAGTCTTTTCACATTAAGATGTTTGAAATTATGAATCTGACTTGTTTATATTGGCTCACTCCCCCATAATTCTATCAAACCACAAATATATGATTTCTATATATGTTGTGTAACATGCAATTTTTACCCATTACACATTTTTTCTTCTTGCGTTTTTATTCCACACAGCAACTGAAACCTGTGGAACAAATAGAAAATTCATGCCGACTCTCTTCTTTCAGGAGTGTAGCAGTGATTCAGTGGTGGATTAGAAGACCAAAAATGGAAGATTATGTCCCTTGAGCCAGGGATAACAAGTTGTCACTGTATGTGGTGCAACAGCAATTGTGCTAGAAAGCAAAATCCCAGATAGTTATCAAAGCAGGAAAGGCTGCTTATAAAGGGCAACACTGCAATGTTTTGAAGTAGCGTAGCAGAACATTTGTGTTTTAAGAAAAGAGCAAAACCAAGTAATTTAGTTATTATTGTGTTACAGTAAGAAAGATGAAAGGAGCTGGGATCACACAAACACAAACTCCCATTTTATCAAAGGTTACATAGAAACCTTGTCTAGAGGAAAACCTGTCTGAGTAGCAGCTGGTGTCTAGACTGTCTCTACCCTCCCATTCTTTCCAGTTGAATGTTGTAACCTTATTGATATATTTGCTCCTAAGCTTGATTTATTTAGAAGAGATGAAAAGGGAGTGTTGGCAAGTTTAGCTTGGTACAGATGAGTAAGGCCCAGAGGTCAGTAGGCCTGAATGTAAGCATGTGGTAGCATGCGTTTTTTCTCAGCTAAGGCTGATAAAACCACCGACTATGGTTAGTTTCCAACTTTTGGCACTTCTCACTGCATTTATATACCTAAAATAGAGTTTATAACAACTTTACTTAAATGCCTGATAGCTGCCAGGCTCGATGATATTTTGCAAATTTCTATTTGCAAACAAGCAGAGAATATGGTTTTATTTGTGTAGCATTTGGGGAATAACTGGTTTCATATAGATTTAATGAGAAGCTGCATATTTGTCCACACACAAGAAATTTGATATTTGTTATTCATCATCCTTTAGCTTAAAATACAGGAATAAGAATAATACCTGAAGAAATTAGTTACCTGTCATTTGCCCAGAGCAGTCAATCAATCATGTTAAAACACCCATTTAAAAAGATTGAGTTCTAAATTCTGTGGAAATCTAATTTGAATAAGCAAGTCTTTAACACAGATTTGAAGGGGTATGCCTTTTTTTCATGCTTTTTGTATTTCTGAAAGGCATTTCTACTCCATGAATGTATTACCCTCCTCAGATGAAACACTGCTCAAGAACAAGAGAATGGAGAACCGAGACATCTGCAGTACATTGAGAAAAAGCTGCCCCTGTCCTTCAGGGTGATTCAAAAGGATACTTGCCCTATGGGATTGACTATACAAATGGCTAAGGGCTGTCTGGGAGGTAATGAGTACCTCAATGCTTATTAAGGCATATGAGCCTCAGCATCCTTTATCCTAATGCTGTTAGATTTGAATGCATCCTTAAAGGGAGGACGGGTACTTCTACCCTCTCTTTAAAGAATTTACAAAGGAAAATTGGACTCTGTGAGAAGCTGGGAGTATTTAGCACCCTTCAGAGTCAGCTTACCTGCCATTTTGTTTTTCTGATTGTCACTTCAGCCTGAAAACAAGTCTGTGCACTTCCATGTAGAGATCATTTCATAGATTTAGAATTCTATAAAGAAAATTGCAGAGGGGCCAGGAACTTCAGACATCAGTAGAATCACAGCAGCAGGCCTGTATAACTCATGGCATGGTGCAGAAGGGGCGCAGTCACACACAATCCAATTTCTTTGGAAAGATGATGGAACACAGGTTTTATCATACACGTGCTGATCTACTTCTCAAATGCAAAGATGGAGCTCCATAATTTATAGTTTAGCATTCTTTTAAGGTTTATTTTTTATTCTCTCTCTCTCTGCACAATTGTGCAGACATGCTGTCTGAATAATCACAACAGTGGACCTTGTGTTTGGAAGAGACATCTAGATTATGCTGTGGTCACACACTGTGAGCATTTCAGCTATTTTCATTTTCAGTCACCACACGGAGAACCTATTTCCCAAACTCAAAAACCTTAGATAGGCATTATTTGTTTTCACTCGCACCAAGGATGGGCAAATCTGTTCAGACAAAAGTAAGATCTGGAAGAAGCCTTTATCAAAAAACCTCAGTCAGCTCTGCATATAGCCAGCTGGGAGGCAGGATTTCACCTGATCCTTCTGCTAAAGTTGCCCAGGGGCACCTCGTAAATCAGAGGCAGAAGAGAGCTGTGGGTCCTGGATGGATCCTGCATGTTTTAGCCGCAGGCTGGGACTAGAAATCTGAAGAAGGAAATACTGCAAGATAAGTGCTCTCAAAAAAATGCTGATGCTCTCAGAAAATGAAGTCATTAGGAACATCAAACAAAATCTGCTCTGTGACATTGTCTGTGGGATTTCTTAGAACAAAGCCTTTTGAACGCATATACAATAGAGGAATTATATAGCTAATGAGTAGAGGAATTTGTCTTATGATGAACTGAGGATCGCTTCCATGGCTTTCTTAGTAGCCTAGAACAAATTATCTGGAGCTTAATTTTCTTTCAGTAGAGCTGTTCCTCTCCTACAGCCACAATAATCTCTCTTCCTGGCTATAAGTAACATGAAGAGGTTTAATGTGTATCTCTTCAGTGATAAATAAATCCACCTTCTCTGTAGGATCATGTAGCCTCCTGATATGAGGCTTTTGTTTGAAAAGGAGGATGTTGTTCATGGAACAAATGCTTCTCAGAAATAACACTGTAGAGTAAAAGCTGACCTTGAAAGCAGCAAGGATATTTACAGTTTCCAGTGATGAAGCAATACATGACAGGTGAAGGGAATGCCTGGAAAAATGGCAGGATGATGTGAGATGGTTCATACATTATCTTTACAGAGCAGTTGTTTTGGGTCAGCAGCTCAGTTAAGCTTTGGGGAGCAGGGAGGTGTGGGAGGGTTCAAAAGCCCCTTAAAACATTCACTGTGCCTGAAAAGAATCCATTTTCTATTTGCCTGTGGCTGGTGACCAGCTGAAAATGAAATTGCTTGGGAAAGGAAGCATTAGGTTAACCTCCTAGACCATCCACCTGCTGGTGCAGTATAGTTCTTAAAAATAAACAAGTTTCTGCTTTTTGACATGAGATAATTTTGGAGCTTGGATGATTTTGCTTTTCAAGGAATTATTACCTGTGGGAAAAAACCCCAACCTCCTGGCACAGCCAAAGTCATGCTGACTATTTTATAACTATTTAGGCTGCTGTACTGTTAAAGACCATGTAATTCTCCACAGCTCTGCACTCAGTGTACCACTCTTCTGGCTGCTGGTACCATGTGGTATGGGCACGTGTGTAATGACCCCAGACAGAGACTAGTTTTTGGGCTGATGCAGCCAGAACACAAGCCCCCTTGCTCACCCTTGGATATGGCACACACATCAGTCCAGTATGAAGAAGATATCAAGCCTTCCCTGACCTCCTTCCCTGCTTCTTCTAGCCCTCAGGGGCCACCATCAATACAGACCTGATGCACAGTGATCTGAGCAGCAGGAAAGCCACTTGCCTTCTACTATCTTCCCCTTTCAGGCACCATGTTTACCTGAATAATGCAGCTGCATCATACACTTCCCTACTACTGATTTCCACTGCAGACATGGAGAGGCAGGGGAACCCATCTCATCTATGTTGCAGTAGTACAGCTTCAGTTTGCCTGGGAAGGCAGCCATGGTGCTTCAGTGTGTCCAAGAAAGCCTTGAAGGATTACAGAGGCAGAAAGAGCCCCTGCCAAGGGCCTTGTGCCCCAGTTTTCCACTGCCTTGGTGTCCTAGCCCTTGAAGTACCAGGTGAATACAAAACAACATGTATCCCACAGAGCAGGGAGCACTTTTACTTCTTTGAGACACATGATGATTTGCAATGCAATGGAGAAGCAGGACTTCATATCTTTCTGAAAAGCTTAAGCCAGCTGTGATTGCAAGTCTCTTCTAAACTTGCTACAGTTTGATGGGGACTGGTGACTTTCTGTGCTTGCATCCCTGCCAGGCAGACCCCCGATGGGCTCCGAGCTGATCCAGGAGGAACACGCACCGTGAGCTCAGCTGTCATTTGACTCCACATCCTATTACCATTTCCAGCATTATCTGCTATCTGCCTTCCCCGGTGCCTCGTGTATTAAAGAAGATAACTCAGTGCTGCTGGAATAAATATAGCACACAGCTCTCCTGTCAGGGTGCTTACTTCATTAGTCAAAGAAAAAAATGTTTCTCATAGTTTTTCTCCTTGTAATTTTCCAGAAAGTTTTTCTGCTGGAGGCCTTGTATATGTAGTCAGCCAGAGGATATATTGTCTAAAACAATATTTGAGCTCTCTGTAAGTAACCCTTTCAGCAGCATTACTTATTTCAGAGGAAGAAAGGAATGATATTGGGACAACTGAGATCTGAAAGGTGCATGGCTCTTACCCACAGAGTTCATCCAGGTGGAGATTCATATTGGGTTTTGGACTAAGACACCCAACAGTGAAGTTTTAGAGGCTGTAGTGAGCTTTTGCAGTCAGACAACAACCTCAGTTACCGGTAAATGTGTCCATTTGTTGCCAGAACAGCAAGCTGCTGAAAGAGAAGTGATGATTCTCTGTGATTTCTGATGTCTCTGCTCCCCATTCATCACGTGCCCAGACTGCAGGCCACATGTGCCTGCAGTGCAACACTTGGGCCCCTACCCCTCCCTTTTCTACCCTCAAGGGAGTGTGGATAAAAGGCTCTTTTTAACAGCTTGGAGGCTGGTTTTGCAGCTGAAGGCTGCCGTGGGTATATACCATGAAGAAAGTCTTTGCAAGTGCAGTTTATTTCAAATATTTCAAATTTTAACAAGGTTCAAAGGGACGCTATGTCTAGGTCATATAGTCTCCCTTTGTTTCTATATTTAGATAAAGTAAGCCTGGAATATTTATTTTGTTCTTTTCTTTCACATTATTTGTCTTCCAGTTTCCTTTTCCACTACAAATACAGACACTGTCTACTCTCTTTTTCCCAGAAGACTCTATGGATAACTGAAGAACTCACACACTGAAGCACAAAATCAGTGAGAAGTGAGAAAGAGGACATAGATTTTTAGCCAGGCTGCTTAAAACTCTTTCCTTTGTCTGTTTTTGTTGACTCTTAATTGACTCAAACACCTGCCAGACACTGAAGGTTTGAGAACACTCCACAAACTTGTTCCTCAGTCCTCTAAGAAGATATTAAAAAATTGGAGAAAGGGGCAGACTGTATCTCAGAAATAAGAAATTAATTGCAAAGAGAAACCTTTATTCAAGTTTTGCACGTCTTCATGCAAAATCAAATGGAGAGAAGGCATGCAAAGTCTTTTATTTTTGTGCTTTTGTGCGTATATACAATACTGAATGACAGGAAGGAAGATATTGGATGTCAGGAAGCTTGTTAAACAAATCTTAGTATGGAATGAATCCTGCTTTTTACAAAATCATTATGATTAACCTTACTGCTCCAGAAAAGTGGAAGGTGTTTTCTATGCAAAAGATACTATGGTATATTTAAAGTGGCAACTCCTACATTTAATCAGAATTTGCAAGGGGTCACCTCGTAGAAAAATATTAACTAAGAAACAAAACTGGGTTGTTTGATTTATCCTGCCAGAGGTGGTTAAACTGTAGTTTATGATCAGTGGCCTACATATCATGCTTAAATAGTTGCACTCTCCTTCACATAATAAGTGTCAGGGTCACCTTTCTTCCTCCTGTTTTGAAAGGGGCTGTCTCTGTTTGGATGGCTGAGTCCTGAGCCAAACCCAGGGAATTTTCTTGATGCTAATGGAGGAGGGCAGGAGATGGCATGTGAATCCAATTTCGAGGATAATGAGTCTGCTTTCCACTTTCCAGAGCTTGCAGGTTGTTCGCAAATAGAGCTGTAACAGCACATTTTTCTCATCCTCTGCCCTTTCCAGGGGTCATTTGACCTGGTACACACTTGTCAAATGGTACAGATTGCAAGAGAGCTGAGACAAATCCAGGGTGTTGGAAGAGGTTATCAAGTGGATTTTTCTCTCATAGTAGATAATGCTACCAGAGGAATTGTTTGGGACTTCAGACAGAAAAAGCATATGACCATAAGAGTCAGAGCAGCAAGCTGGATCTGAAATGGTGGTGACTGTAGGTGCTGTCAGAGAATCAGTAAGAGGAACATGGAGAAATATTTTGAAAATCAAATACGTATTCCTTTTCTCACTCTCCATGAAGCTTTGATATCAGGAATCTACAGAGAGAATTTTCCAGCAAAACTGAGTCAGGGGTGTCCTCTACGTGCGTGGATATTTACTCTTGCATCTGCAATCTGCACCCCAACAACCTTTTCTTCTCCCTGTGGTCCCTTCAGTTGGTTTTAAAAGTCAGAATAAATGGTCTGAGGGTGGCAATACAGCTGCTATGAGCTATAATTTGGCCTCACGTGAATACATGGCTTCTGCAGTGACATGCTGCTAAATTCCAGACAGGAGAGAAAATTGAAAAAAAAAAGAAAAGGAAAAGTTTCAGTATAGCTGGGGTCTTATTCCTTGTCGAGCATTCCACAGTCAGTGTCACAGAATATTTATCATGGGCATTTCTGAGCTAAATTCTGTATTCATATTTGGTTCGTTACTAGTTTAAGTTCTGTCACAACTCTGTCCCCCATGTGAAAATCATGTCCTCTCTTTATGCAGTTTATAATATCTTTTTCAGAGATTAATACAGCTATCTGCCAGGTATCCATGGATGTAACAGCTGTACTACAATAACTTGTTATGTGAAAAGATAGAGATTCACATAACATACTTCTGACACACAATTGGCTCCATGGATTACCTACCCTAAGATGTCCCAGCACATGCCTGTGCTAAGTAATTAGCTATACCTTTTATTCAACTATAGCTGACTGAAGTTTGATAGTGTGTATCAGGGACTGCTGGTAAAAGGAAAACATGTAGATTAAGGTGATGCTGATGCTTGAAAATATTTATAAACAGTGATGGTTAAAAAAGAATTGTACAAAATCCCTGAGTTAGGCAGGCAACTCCTCTGAAAATTCAAGAAACTTTGACATCTCCCTCCTTGACTTCCAGCTTAGATACCAAAAGTGGCAGAAAGTAAAAAACGAACTACCAAACTAAGCTTAGTTTTATGGGGGGAACCCTTGCTAACCAAGATATGTCCTCATGATCATCACTGTTGAAGACTGGATACATGTGCATCTGACCAGTTCTGGGCTTGGACCTCTCACTTCATAGGGGGAAGTGTCTGTCTCCATGGGGGGTGTGGTGTGTGATTTAGGAGTACCTGCTAGGTTTACTAGCATTAGACTGAAGGATGAAGGAGACATGTCTCCTCTCCTCATGGGGTAATCCACAGTGCTCTGGACACTTTTGCTAAGGTTAGCCCTGTGATAACCATACCTGTGTAAATCGACATCCCAGGGAGAGGCATAGATGTCTGTGCTTTAAAGCAGGACTAGGAATGATGTGGAGCCGAGGAGCATCTTCACACCTGTGGCTCCTGCAGGCAGTGCTGAGCTTAGTCTGTAGCAGAGCCAGGAATGATAGCGACAAAGCAGTTGGGATGAATTCTAGAGAATTTCAGTAAAAATATCAAATAGGAAATGGATCTTTTGAGAAAGAGCTGCTAGAATAAGGTTTTACATTGTCTAACAAATGGTCTGTCTCCTCTCATGCTACATAGATGGGCTCTAAAGGCAGTGTAAATTTTTCTCCTTTGCCTCACAATTATTTATATTAACACTGAGATCATATTGCAGTCACGCTCCTGAATCTCCCATCCAAATCCTTGTTTAATATCACAGGCAGGATTTCTGCCAGTGTTTTCTCAAGAGAGCAGCTCTATTTCATGAAACAATTAAATTTAAATTTGTTTGGTGGCCTGAAAGTCCTCAACTGCATTTCAGACTTATAAACACAGTGGGAAGAAAATGATTCCTCAGAAATTAAAATAGAGTCAAGTTGGGGATAAATATCCTAATTGTGATCTCAGACACAAATCCTGTGTCAGGAGCAGAGAGCAGCTAGGAGAGGTCATGATCCAGACTGACAAGGGATGAAATTGGCAGAGCTGGTTTACAGGATCTAGCACAAGCATGTTAAGCACAGCCAGTGAAAGAAATAAAAGGAGATGCTGGGCTGAAGTGACAAAACCAGACAACAAAATCTGATTTGCTAAAAAAACCCAGAAGCGGTAGAGTTCCTTCTTAGGGAGAAAGGTCACCAAGACACAGAGTCTTGTGCTCAGTTACTCACACTGTAGCAAAAAATGTGTAGCAGCAAATGATAAAATCAATAGTATGTAAGGATTAACCAAAATAATTTTTTAACAGCAGTAAGGAAAAGCTACATCCTTTCATTCTGATTGATATGAACTCTAGAAAATTGTGGGGACTGTTTAGGGTTTTTAATGCTAGTGGTACTGTAACAGTTTTACAACAAGGCTCACTTCTGGGCCCACTGTCCTGTTTTCCTATTACAGTTACATCAATGTACAAAAGTAGTTGTACAAGATCAGAGCTATGCTTGATCACAATAGGAGGCAAGCCTTGTGGAAGCTGTGCTAGCAGATTTTAACAAGTGGATAACAAGGTACTTTAATGTGTCTGAGATATGGATATGAGTGGCCAGCTCAACAGGAGGATGAATTCTGAGAAGAGCACCCAGCTACACAAATGGCATGGGTAAATCACCCTCAGAGAAGACCAACCTGGCCTGGAACTCTTTCTCTGATGGAGAAAGGTACCTGAGCATGTTGTGCATTTTTGCTTGCAACTGGTTCCACTGACACTAGGCTTCCCAGTTCATCACCTTCAGGGTTTTATACTTCTCAGCGTTGCAACACCAGCCAGCTAAATTTGGAGTTAAACTGGTTTTGAACTTCAGCTTTCAGGAGATACTTTGTCAATGTCTTGCTAGTTTTTGTTTTGCCCTTTTCAATGCTTTTTGGACAGAAAGCACGCATCTTTGAGGTGATACTGTTGATAGCTCTGGTCTCTTCCTGCACTGTGTCCTATGAGTAGCTTCCACTTGCTAGTAACGCTTTATTCACCCCTTTGATACATTTCCTACCAAGCTTCCTCCCCGCCTTGATCCAAAAGAGCACTGCATTTTCTGGCCTTGAAACATGGTCTTCAGCAACAACTGTTTTTTCTTACGCAGGTTCACTGGTCTATTTTGCCTGTTCAATGGAAATTATGACCAGGTGCAATGGAAAGCAAAATTTTGCTCTTTGTTTTTGTCACATTTTGGCCCATGCAAAGGACAGAAGAGTGAGATAGGTTTGCTGTCACTGCAGCTCCACTGTTAAGCTTCTGCTGCTCTTCAGTTGCGTCTGTGGAGAGATGATGCCACAACAAGGTCAGCTGTGAAGGTCTCTTGCCAATGCAGTGGTGTTTTCCTGAATGCAGTCCCTGCACAGATGGAAAACAGAGTGAGAGTGACCAGACCTGACTGGGAATTCTATAAATTCTTTTTTGTGTGTTTTGTTTTTTTTTTAACTAGTGGAACTTTTTTTAGATGTAAATGTTCTTACTAAAAACCCAGTTGTGAAATGATAGCCAGATGTAGGATAGCTGTTTTGAACACTCGCACATGGTGTTAATGAGTCTGGCCTTTGCGTCCAATGCAGTTTCATGTCAGTAGGCAGAGTGTTGAAAATGTTTCTCCAGTATGCTGCACCTTCAACACCACATATGAAAACAAGAATCTTTGAGCTTCTCCCTCCCAGTTCATGAAATTTGTTTAAGCATAGCTGGAAACATCATGAGGAAGAGTTTTTTATTTGTTTTGCTCTACTTAAAAGCCCTGAGATTTATGTGTGTGGTGGTGGTCTGACCTTGGCAGCTAAGCCCCCAACCAGTCCTTTGCTCTCCCCCTCAGAGGATGGGGGAGAGAAGTGGAAGGGCAAAAGTGAGAACAATTAATGGTTCAAGATCAAGACAGTTTAATAAGTGAAGCAAAGCTGCATGCACAAGCAAAGCAAAATCAGGAATTTATTCTCTATTTCCCATCGGCAGCTGGATGTTTAGCCTCTTACTGGAAAGCAGGCCCTCAGCATGAATAATGGTTACTTGGGAAGGCAGATGACGTGGCTCCAAATGTACCCCCCCCCCCCTTATTCCTCCTTTCCCTAAAATTCATTGCTGAGCATGGTATCATATAGTATGGGATATCCCTTCAGTCTGCTTGGGTCAGCTGTCCTGGCTGTGTCCCCTCCCAACTGCTTTCCACCCCTAGCCTGCTTGTTCTGGGGTCAGAGTGGGGAAAAGAAAAGGCTTTGATTCTGTGCAAGCACTGCTCAGCAATAGTTAAACCAATGTGTTATTAACACTGTTTTTGTCACCAGTCTAAAACATAATACCATACAGGCTGCTATGGAGAAAATTAACTCCATCCCTGCCGAACCCAGTACTATCTCCACCTCTTATTCAATACCATCTACATCATGCTCAAGTGCCCCAATATCCAATACATCCTGCCTATCCATTACTAACCCTTTCATCTTTTCAGATATATATATACAGATATTATTCCCTTGGTTGATGTGCCATCCTGTAAAATGAAATCATAGAATCATTTAGGTTGGAAAAAACCTTTAAGATCATCAAGTCCAACCATTAACCTAACACTGCCAGTCCACCACTAAACCATGTCCCTAAGCACCACAGCTAGATGTCTTTTAAATTCCTCCAGGAACAGCAGCTCAACCACTTCCCTGGCTAAACAACTACAGTTCCCTTAGCTGCTCCTCATAAGACTTGTTCTCCAGGCCCTTCACCAGCTTCATTGCCCTTCTCTGGACATGCTACAGCAACTCAGTGTCCTTCTTGTACTGAGGGGCCCAAAACTGCACACAGTACTCGAGGTGCGGCCTCACCAGTGCCGAGCACAGGGGCATGATCACTTCCCTGCTCCTGCTGGCCACACTAGTCCTGATACAAGCCAGGATGCTGTTGGCCTTCTTGGCCACCTGGGCACACTGCCGGCTCATGTTCAGGCGGCTGTCTACCAGCACCCCTAGGTCCTTGTCCTCCAGGCAGCTCTCCAGCCACTCCTCCCCAGGCCTGTAGCGTTGCATGGGGTGACCCAAGTGCAGGACCCAGCACTTGACCTTGTTGAGTGTCATACAGTTGGCCTCAGCCCATTGATGCATCCTGTCCAGGTCCCTCTGTAGAGCCTTCCTACCCTCAAGGAGATCAAGACTCCTGCTCAACTTGGTGTCTTCTGCAAACTTACTGAGGGTGCCCTTGATCCCCTTGTCCAGATCATTGATGAAGATATTAAACAGAACTGGCCCCAGTACTGAGCCCTGGGGAACACTGCTTGTGAGTGGTCAGCAACTGGATTTAGCCCTATTCACCACAACTCTTTGGACCCAGCCACCCAGCCAGTGTTTTACCCAGCAAAGGGTACGCCCATCCAAGCCATGAGCAGCCAATTTTTCCAGAAGATTCTTCTGGAATATTCAGTGGGAAATGGTGTCAAAATGTCCATAAAATGTTCAGAAAAAGTTCATTGAGTTAATTTGGTATCTGACTTGGGCTCCACCTGTTACAGTGGTCTCTGGGGACAGGAGAGGTGATATTTTGTGGGGGGTTATTGGGCACCAAAGCCAACTCAGGCTGGGTCACTGCTGTACTTGACCAGCTTCTTTCAAGGCTCACCTTCCATTGGTTTGGGTGGTTCCTGCTATAGGGCTTCCTATAACATACAACTCAAATAATGTGTTACCACAATTAATGGTATATCAAAGGATAAGTTTGCTAGATATTTCACAGGGCAGGAATGTCTGGGGCCCAAGGGCACCACCAGCCTTGCCTGTCCCTGCCCACTGCCCCTGGGCTCCCTGCACCCTGCCCATGGGCCAGGGTCCCATATCAGTCCCTTGGATTCCCCCCACCCCACCCGTGGGAGTGCCTCCTGCCTCCCTTTCTAATTTTTCAGTTTTTGTTTGTTTTCTACTTTCTACATCCAAATTTCTTGCCCAAGCACAGACCTTAGAGATGAATCTTTCAAAACAGCAACCAAAAATAAAACTATATTTCACAGTGAAATTGGAAGTGTTTACTTTCATGAATACATTGACTAAAAGGCCAAGTTTCAGGAAAGGAAAAAAATGAAAGGAACACAAAAGAGTCAGAAATAGTTTGTAGGCAGAAATATGGTATATAATTTAAGCGTGAATGGGAAAGTAGTTGTTCCAATGGAATACTGTGTGTGAATATTAATAGACGATGATGCCTAAGAAATAACTTGCAAACAATTGCTTTCTCCAACAACTTTGGTTTTGTTAAAATCACTTTTTTTGAGCTTTCATGTCTTCTAGACAGATTTTTGTTGCCCTGTTTGGGCTCAACAGTAGCAACATATTAAAATATTCCTTCTGCTAAATCTTTGAGACCTAACATTTACACTCAGCAAATTCCCATTAGTACTAATGTTTTAAGTACTTGGCATTTTGTTAGTGCGGTGAGTTTGCTCCCCCATGTTGCATGTGCAGTTTGTTTCATGCTTGCTTTGCGAAGTCACAGTGTGAAGGGTCAGGCTACATCAGGTCCAATTCCCAGTCAGAGATGAGTGTTGCTGTATTTTCTGGTGGCCTGATACCAGAAAGAAAAATGGCCTCTCATTCATGGTTTTAAACAGCTACCTTCAGACTGTTTAGAATGAGGTACTCGCCCTCACAGCATGGGTATATAAGTGTTGGGACAGGATTATATTAGAAATTACATTTTTTTTGGTACTGTTCACTAAAGTCTCTGTTTACTGTGATTATTGTTGTACACACTCTGCTCTTGGAGAACAAAGGTCCAAACTGCTAAGCCACCAGTTCAATCAACAGGCAAGAAGAAATCTTCCTCCTAATGTTGGCAGGAAAGTCTAATATAGAATTGGCTTCAAACCTATACAGAAGTTAACCATCCAAACAGTTCTTTCAAATGAGAGGTTGGCCTATTGGTAGGGCAGCTGAGGGAGGAAACTATACTACCATAAGCAAGTACGGTTTTTTTTCTCAGCCAAAGCTTAAGCAAACATCGTATTTTCAGATAAATTTAGAATGTGATCAACAGTCACATGTATTTCTCTGTGTACGTTCTATTTCACTTTTGAATGAACCATTAAAGAAGGAATTGAACAAAGATATGACAATCTTTTCCTACTGCTACCAAATAAATCTGAAGCAGATGATGTAATAAAATTGACAAAACAGCATGAAGGAAGAAGAAAGAGAGCTCTGATGCTGGCAACCTGAAGCCAGGAAATACTCCAAATTTTAAAGCTGACGTAACTTGACAGCTCTGATGAAATCATAGGAGTATGTATGCACATTCAGCAAAAAAATATAGTGATGAACTTTATCTGTCTTGACAGGCTGCCGCTTGAATGGACACTTGATTAATATTATCTGTATTCACAGTGCTACTTGGCATGAGCAAATGAATTTCAAAATGTTGAGCTAAATGCTTTCATAATTCACTGTTTCAGGAAGGATACAGTGCCAATGTGACTGGAAAATTAGTCCTACAGTAAACACAATCCATCACTTTTCTAACATTTTGGCTCATTGGGGTATACAAGTAGGCTTGTACGTTACAATTATTACTAGAGCACGTAATTTATATAAAAGCAGTTTAAATGCCTATTCAAGTTTAAAAAAATGTTTTACTTGTTCATTGAGGAGGGTCTTTATCTGAATAAATGTTATCCTGTTTTGTGAACTCTAGGCTATCATTTATTCATACTTTTACTTACCATTGATTACAATTCCTAAATAAATTAATTCTCTCTTTAACAGTGAATCTAGAGGAAAGAGGATCTAGCAAAAGATCTGTCCTATCAGCAAGCAGTAATTTTGCAAAAAGCAAGCTTATGGGAGTAAATTCTGGGACACTTATTTTAATGAAGTTTTCCTTGTGCTATGCCTAACGTTAATACGAGTACTGTTTTGTTCCTGTTTCTAGGGATCCATTTAGTGTAGCAGTGAACGTTCAGTTACACTTTCCCTCTCCTGTAAGTTTTGCTTGGCTCCTTCTGGAAGCTGTCAGCGCTGTTTGTGGTCACAACCAGCATCATAATATGGGAAATACTGCACTTTTGCCTCAAAAGAAAGGAAGTCCATCTAGGGTGTTTCTGTATTCTGGCAATACTTGGATGCAGGATGGCAGTCCTTTGGCACAATTGCAGCTGAGTGTGATTTGGAAAGAGCTGCACCGAGACTTCTCCAGTCTGCTAGAAATTCTGTCTGCAAAGGGCTTAGAAATGGAGTATATCATCATTGCCTACTTTTTTTTTTTTTTTCCTTCTGGCCCAGGAACACCGATACAGGTGAAAGTATGAAACAATTGGTGAGAGAAACCAAAACCTGAAGATGATGTTCCTACAAGGAAGCATTTTCATGTTACTCTTGAGATTTTTACCTTGCAAGTCATGGGGTATTTATGCACCAGTGTCTAGTACTTTTTGAGAGTCCTTGGGGGTACCTGAGACATTCATAAGGCTAAAGATAAGTCATGGATCCTACAGGAGACCCTTTTAGATAGAAAGCTGTAGGTCAAGTGGGAAGCTAGGGAGACTGAACTGGCACCAGATGTCCTATGTCTGTTTGGAAGATTCCTGTCTAAATTGCCTCTCAGGGGAGTGTCCTGTGGTTGAAAGGACAGGGCAGAGAGGAAAGAAGGGAGGTTCATGTATATGTATTCATAGAATGTATTTTGTAGGTTAGAGAAGATGGCCCGTATCTCTATCATAGGTGCTAGTATGAAAACTCATCATTTTTACATGGCATTTTATGAGTGTGCCTTTCAGCATATGAGCTGTTCTTATCACATTTGCTCTGAAAATTTGCTCCTTGCACTACTTGAGTCATGGTCTGGAGCAGAGGAAGCTTGAGCACACCAAGCCATGGATACTTTGTGAGTAAGCGCTTGTTAAGATGTATGTTGGCCTTAAAAACTGAAAGGTGTTCTTTTGCACTACAGAAGGACTGCTGGAAGTGGAGATTGCTCATAGAGAGGTTCCCTGAAAGCAAGTAAACTGTGTTACAAAAACTGATGAAGTGACTTACTCACCCTTTATTCATAAAAATACATTTAAACACTTTTTCTCTACTGTTCCTTCTAATCCTCACACCAGCACAGAGTCAGTGGCAGACTGGTTATGCTGAGGTTCTCTGTTTGATAGAACCAAAAGAAGGAACTGTTCATTGCAGAACAGTTCATGGACAATGAACATGTATTCTTATTTGTTCACTTCTTATATTTGTATTGTATTTTCATATCGTGTAAGAAAATTCAATTGTGTTCATTTCATTTTTCTTCTGGGAACAGAAAAAGTTGTTGCAGCTTTTGTTTGGACATGTGCTAATTTTCGTTCTTAATCTAGGGCAAGGTGGTTTGGAAATGGTCTTAATAGACTGCTCTGGGAACTGTTCCCAACTAATGAACACCCTTAAGTAGCCAGATCTAGTTCAAGGATGATGGCTTTGGCAATTCTGTGTAGAGGAACATGCTGGTTTTCCTTTGCAGTATAATTAGTCTGTGCATGAGGCATACCTACTTTATTTTAAATGTAAGCCATATGCTTGGTTTATGAAAACCAAACATCTGCCATAGAGTTGCAAAAAGATGTACCTTAAAATACCTTCTTCTGATATGCTACTACTTATCTTGAGGTAAATTAACAAAAACTAGTATTGATATTTTAACACTGAATTTATGGTTGTTTGTCATTTAACTCATACCTTTTCTCAAGAGCTGTACTTTTGACATGCATAAGTCATTCGCTCTAAAAATGTCTCTTATATTTCTGAATACTCCCAGAATGAGTAGATCTCATGTATTTCTCTGCTTAATTGTACTGTGATTGATTCCTCCTGGCCACTGCTTAGAGGTGTTCACTCCTGAAAGATTTAAGACCAGTTTATCTCCTGCCGATTTCTAACAGAGTAAGAGCCACCGATTGATGGAAGGACCATTTAAAACTCCCCACGTATGTTGATACTGCCTTAATTTTTCTTTTTGCAGTGGTATTTTACAAGCAAAGTACTAAAATATGCCAATAGAGTAGATCAATGTGAAGGTCAGACCAATTTTTCTGCTGTAACAAAAAGCTTAATTCCCTAAATGGTGATACCTTTTACTAATGAGAAGCACTATTATCCTTTGTCTTTTGTAACAGCGTATTAAACTTGCTTGAAGTTTTTACTTTCTCTCTCCTACTTACTGTGGCAAGAAAATACAATAAATACATTTTATAATTAAATTGCCTAGTTACTTCATGGAAAACTCAACTGTACTGCTTCAGCTTCTGTTAAAATCAGCAACCCACTGAAAGAACTTGGCATAGTATTTTCATGATTCTGTTTTGAAATGGAAACCCTGAAAACAAACTAAAACATGCATGATGGCTTTTTGTCACTGAACAGCCTTTAGCCAATAACTGATTGCTTCCACAAAGTAACAGTTAGCAATAGGGGAAAGCTTGCTCCCTCAAGACCCTAGAAGTGAGGGAGCCAGGTTTTCATGCATTTCCTCTAAAACATTGTACCCTCCAGTTATAGGTGTATTTAAAGACATAGCTGTTAAACACAGCAGTGATTTCTTCTGAAGCTCAGAGATATATTTCTTGGGATTAATTACTTTTACAAATCATCTGCTGCCCGAACAGAGGTTGGATAGCTGCATAGGTTGATGTTAATTCAATTTCTGTCTATATAGTCTCTTTTTTTTTTTGTTTGGTTTTGTCTGTTTTTGGGGAGGGGGGGACCTGGTGAGAAAAGTAGATGCCTTTACATAAGGCTGTGAAAAATAACCATGAAATTACTACAGTGAAGTATTCATCTTGTCCAGCCGAAATCTGTGTGGAACATATTCCATCAGCAAATTAAGATCGTTAAATCACAAGTATGTTGCAGGGATTTCATTAAGTAGGTTTTGAAAATTAATTTCAAATACATTTTCAATGAAAAAAGTATATAGTTTTGTATGCTGTTTATTAATAGTAAACTTGAAATACACACCACATTAGCATAATCTTATATGTATATATGCCATTGTTAAAGAGTTTCAACTTTTAGAAAATAAGTTTGGTACTTTGGGCTAAGAGCATTCTGAGTTTCATTCTGAGGAAAAATTTGACTCTTATTTCAGTATGATTTTAATTGCAAGATTTGTTTCAGGAGAGAAACATGTAAATACAGTTCTGTAGCAGATGGGGTTGTTTCCTAGAATGAGAAATATTCTGCAACGTTAGAGTTCTAATCTGTTTGTGTTCACATACTTGGCAGTCTTCAACAAAGGCATTAGCTAGCACTGTTAAACTCAGGAAACCGGTGTTTCTTCCTAATACAATGTTTTAAGGTTTTTAAAAAAAGAGACAGAAACTAAGATGGAACTCAAAACCAAGTTGTTAATTTTTCTCTCTTGATACCTCCTTTGAGCGCATAAATTAAAATATGGTTTTATTTTGTCTTATCCATTTGTCAAGAAAAAAGTAAAGTTTAAATTCGTGCCCCTGATTTTGAAAAAGCAGCTAGCAACTACTGCATGAGGGAGTAACCTTTTCATCTAAACAGCTTTTCAGTGCTTATGTATGTTTGCAGAAAATAACATTTTTTCCCTAGCATCTGTCTGTAATGCCATCTGCTACTATGCTTCAGGCAGCTTTGATTGTGTAAACTTAGCTTTTCAAACAGTTTGCCAAATGTAGTGGTTTTGAAAATGTATCCTCATTCACCCCCTACTAAGACATTTGATGATGTTATGCAGACCCAGTGCAGAATGAACCAACCTTGCCTACAGTGAAAACTTCTTGTTTCCTCACTTCTGCTTGTGCCTTCACATGTGCCACAGACACCAGGACGAGCCCTAGGGGCAGGTAACAGTGTTCTGTCTGTCACTACAGATTTGTATTAAACACACATCTATAATAATTTTTAATTCTGTTATTGGGTTTGACACCTGCGTCCACAGTTTCTTAACACCTTTTCCTTATTACATTATTTTCTCACAAGTACTGAAAGACAAGTTAGTCCCATAATAATGAGTGCCTCTACTACCAACAACCGCACATCCTTCTATGTTCCATTGATCTGAAGAAAAACATAAAGTCTTGCCATTTTCTGGACTGCTTGCGTAACCATTTCTTAGGCTGTACTTGTACGGTTATATATATATTCCTCTGCTGACAAACCTTAAACTTTATGTCATATAACTTATTCCCTGCCTGTGCCCATTGCTGCTTGCAATGTGTATGGAGACAGTCTATCTGTACCCATGCATGCAGAATTGGTGCTTGTGGGGTGTATCCCCAATTCCTGAGCGATACGCATAGCTGAGACTTTCTGGGAATTTTTCTGTAGGGTCCTGTAGGACATATTCTTGAAATTCTCATTTTTTTTCTTTCTTTAACAGCCTCCACCTGTGAGCACCCATCTGAGAAGCTGCTTTGGTGCTTGTCGTTGCTTTTGCCAACATGAGCTTCCTGCACTGTATTTTGATATGCTTGTAGCAAGGTGAAATAACCAAGAAGAGAAGATCCTCAGAGACTAAGCCAGAAGAGTCAGGTAAAGGGTCAACCGTGTAAGTATCATGCTACTGAAATACTTTGAGGGCTTTACTGAGGCGAAGTTTGAAGGGACAGGTAGTATTTTTTTCCCAGCTGACAGAGTTTGCACAAACACCCAGGTTTTTGAACACAACAGCCTTTCTTGAGCTCTGAAGGAGGAGCAGCATCACACTTCAAGATAAGAGCAAACTGGGAACAATTGAGTTTAAGATAATTATGTTAATCCATATAAAATTTGAGAGAAAATGATGATTGGCACCTTTGGAGCAGAGACGGATGTTAGCAACGGAAGGAAATAAAGATTTTTAGTCATTGTGGCATGGAGGGAAAGGCGGGTAATTATCACTGGTGGAAGTGAGAGTTTACCAGAGGTGAGGGTAGGGGTAAATAGTAGTGTGCCCAAGCAATCTTTTTGTGTCTGTGATTTTGAGTATCCATTGGAATGCTGATCCGAGCTTCCAATTTCATCCTTTGGGACTCAACTGACAAACACCCTTGAAACTCAGGACTGAACAGGCCCAGAGGTGGGATGGCTGTTTTGGGAAGCACCTCCCCCCGTTAATATCCAGGTGATTCTGTCCTTTGCTGACCACATGAGTTCATCCTTGTGAGTGCCCCACCCCTGTTATTAGGACTAAGAAAGATGTGTTAGACCACAGAGGGCAAGTGAAGCATCCCACTTGGTTTTCTTGAGATGTCTTGTGCTGTGATCAATACTGATCTCCGTCTGAGACCCAGTGTTTCTGGCTGAAGAGGATTGCAGACCCTGGGAGAGGCTAACACTGTTTTGTCCTGTCTGTAAACTTCTCTCAGGGGAATCGGATGCCTCTGAGGAAACTGTGCAAGGAGCTTGCCTCATCCTTCCAGAGCCAGAATACATTAATTAAATAGTCTGAGACTGCACCTACACACCATAATAGCTTTGAATCACGAGAGGCTAGGGAAATTGAGGACACCACATAAACATGTGGCCAGTGGCCATGAGTTGCCATTTTAGTGAGTGCTGTTGGCTGGGTGGACACTGAACATGGCCTGTACTTGTACTCTGCAGTTCAGTTCCACATGCACATCAAGATGGGTGGCAGCTGAAGTGTCTACATACCTGGAAGTGAAACAGATCCAGCATGCCCAGCTTTCACCAGTTCTTGCAAATGAGCACAGAGTTTTTAACCTGTATGGGAAGAACCTGAATGTGGACTTTTTGCAATGTAGATTAATTCTTAATCTGAAAACTAGCAAGATATCTTTCTACCCTGTACCTTCATAGCCAGTGTGGAAGACATGTGTGCCTTCTTTACTCACAGCATGCATCAAGTCTGTGGATGGACTGTGGTAGGTATTATGCAAATACATGAAGAGTATTTGCACTACAAGAGCTTCTCAAGAATGGTGTAAATCACAAGACAGCTTGTTATGGCAAGCACAGCGTATTAGAGACTTTCTTCTGCTTCATCATATGATAAAGAAAAAAAAAGAATGTAATATATTCCCATTTCAGAGAGAGCCTGGTTTATACATTTTTAATTGCTACTATGAAAAATGAGGGAGAAGATGTGAAAGTGAACAAAGCTGTAGGAGTTGGTGGAATCAATACATAGATCAGAGAGTAGAAAAGCTCATTAAATTCTGATAAGTGAACATGATTTTAAATGTAGATGTTTTGAAGCTTGTTAACATACTAAGTTTCACTTTTTGAGAGAGAAGCAAAATAAATAAATGTATATTAATGTAAAATCTATTGGAAGTCTGTAATATGTTCTATGGAACAAGTAAGTTATCAGAAATTTGCCATTTGAAAGTAGAATTCATGTTAGCGCCAGGAATTAAGGAAGTTGAGGTTAGTGTTTCCTCAGACCAGCTGCTCTTGGGACCTATAGAACTGGGTGTCTTGGAGCATGGCTCTGCATACAGAGGAAAAGGCACAAGAAATTCTCATCAAATTAAGCTGGATGTGTTCTTTGGAGATGACTGTGCAGCTTGAGGCAGTGAGCGAAAGGAATGGTAATCTCACATAGCTGTAGAATTAAATTCCTTTCAAGCATGCTGATAGTGTTATCACTCTGATTAGTGATAGGTGGACCTATGTGCTGCTTTCCAGCCTGGAGGATCTTAAACCTGCCCTAAACTGAGAATGTAAAATGAAGTAGTATGGAGTAACTAGGTGTTAATACTCTAATTTTAGTAAGCCCATCCAACAGGCTGTTAAAGTACTACAGCTGGTAGAGTCTTTACAGTAGTCTGAAGAAGCAATATACAAGTACTCAGTCCCTCTAAGGGTCTATGGAGAAAGAAGATGCTACCATATATGCAGAATATTAGTAACACGTCTATATGAGTATGATAAACATGGACAAAACCCACCCACATCCAAATACATATATGAAGAGCATTCTGGAGCCTACAGCTTATGGCAGAGAAGACATGGTAGCAGCAATTCATTTCCTGGAACAAAGTCATAAAATCATAGAATGTCTGGGTACTCAGTAGAAAACACAAATGCACGCTTGACTATAATAATAGCTGGTAAGAGAAGGTGTGAGAGACCTTGGTTGGGAAGGAGGACACTGGTTCATCTCATTGGTTCTAAGGGTAGAGCACTACTTGGCTTTCTTGCTAGAGAAGCAGGAGCTTAGAAGGACTTACAAGAGTAAGCAAAGCCCTAATAGCCCTAGTACCTCCATGGAAACCTGTCTCCTGAGAACTCCAGTTTCTCTGAGATTTGTGCTTAGCATCAGCACACTTAATTCACTGAATGAATAGTCCTCTTCTGTTTTGGTGGGGTGTGGTTTTTTTGTGGGTTTTTTTTTTGGTCAGTTGTTTTTTGGTGTTGTGGGATTTTTTGTTGTGTTTTTTTTTTGTTGTTGTTTTGAGAAGCTTAGCTTCTAGGGTTAAAAGAGAACAGACACAGAACAGACACATCAGTGGGATAATCCACCTTCTGGTTGGTCTTGCCAGACTGCCACAAAACATCATGAATTTTGTTGGAGGCAGAAACAGCAGACGGTGCTGTGCACAGAGCTTGTATTTGGACCTCTGGTCCTTCTATGATGGATGTGAGCTGGGCTTTATTTCTCATTCCCAGAGGCATTTACCATCTCAGTTGCAAATTTGGAGTTTTTTTAAATGGAAAAACCAAAACATTTTCTTCTCAAAGTTACTGGTTTCTTTCTTCTGCACTCAGACTGCCCCTATTCCTACACTTTTTATTAGCCTGTTACTGTTTTAAAGAATAACATCTCTTCCTCATGACAACTTAGAAGATAGCCAAGGAGTGAGAAGGCTTTCAGATTAATGCAGGCTGGTGGGGGTGTTGTGTCAATAAGGACATTAGGAAGAACAGATGTGATCCCTTTTGTACTTAATGATTGTTGACACTTGCAGAAAACTGTCCTTGTCATTGGTGATCAGGTCACCCCTTCCAGTGCTGAGTTCCTATAAGTGTTACTGGGATGTAGCTCATCACACTAGAGCAAATAACTTGTACAGACAAATATTTTAAAGCCCATTGTCAAGGTTTCTCTATATCATTCTTTTTTTTTTTCTGTAGAAGGATTCTCATTTCCAATTTATATAAAAAATTTTAAATTCTTGGTGGATTTGGCTGGAGTTGGTAATTTCCTAAACTAGCATCACATTTACTGACGTTAATTAACCAGGGTTTTCTTCGTCACTGGTAATGATAATTTAGAATGAAATGTCTCATTGTTTTTCAGAGTGAAACATTTTTCATACTGTCCTCTGTTGCAGGTTATAGGATTTAATAGTATTCAGTTGTCACCAGATTGAATTCTCCCACTTACCTTTATTTAAAATAGGCTCTCTTTCTCTGACATGGAATAACTTAAATTATTTCCCTTGATATCAAACCCAGATTAGTCGGATGCGAGAATAAAGAAGAGACCTTCTGGCTAACTGCAAGTACCCTGCATCCTGCTGTTCAACATTTACCAGGAACATTAAATATATGTCAAGTGAGTGAGTGCTTGCTCATTGCCTAATTTTAGTCTAGGTAAAAGTGGCAATTGACGCAACCCACCGCATTAAATGAAACTAGCCGCATATCTCTGTGGTCAGCATTGTCTGTATCATATTTTAAAACTGTCTGCTATATAAAGGAGTCTAAAACATTTTCTGGATTTAAAGGTCATCTCCTGATGGCCTCTATTGGAGACATGACATATCGTAGATATGTATGTGCTCAGCACAAATCAACAGGAAGCAGAGAGGTAAAATTATCTTCTAGCTATGGATCTGTAAGGCTGCTGCTTTTGTCTTCAGCACAAATGAGAGAATACTGAGGATTATGTCATTTATACTAGTCAAGGATGGCCTCAGAGTTTGGGATAACTGCAATATAAGTTGTCTTTCCCATTTTCTTCTACATGTGGCTCTTTGGATTCAGGTAGAGTGGACTCATTTATGGCTTAAATATGAACTAATCAAATGGGCAAAAAACCAAAATTTAAACACTGGATAATTCTGTTGTGCAGCATTAAGCTCTGTAGCTACTATAGCTGCTATATTTTATGTAAAATGTTAGGTAAAAACTTAAGGTTGACTAAATCAAATCAGGTCCAAGCTTCCTAGCCCATAAACTGTTTCAAATGTCAGTTAAAAGCAGGTATCCAGGGGAGCGAGCAAGAAAATGGGTGCATGTACCACTTTGCCCCTTATTCTCCTGCCATGATTGTGTGGACCTCCAGTATATTGCCCTCAGCTAACCCTTTACTATGCTAAAGAGACCTAACTTACAAACTCATTCTTCATGTAGAAGCCGTTGCTCATTTCTGATTGCCCCTCTTGCCCTTCTTCAGCTCCTCTGTAGGTATATAACTTTTGAAATGCAAGGACCAAGACTGCATCAAGCAAACCACGCATTTACATAAAGGCATAATAATGTTCTTCTATTTTTTTCTATTTCTTTCCTAATTAATTCTAACACTGACTTGCTGGTTTGCTAGGTAGTGAGCTGAAGTTCTAATGGAATTGCCTAGGATAAATTCAAGATTTTCCTCCTGTGTTGTAACAGACATCCCAGACCCCATCATTTTAAGCACACAGTTGTGATAGGTGGGTTTTCTTCCACATGCATCCCTTGTATATAGAATTTAATATACCAAATTTTGTCTGCTTTTTTATTTACCATCACTTGACTTTATAAGGTTCCTCTGCCAATCTTGACAGCTAATGCCTATCTTTGGAGATGCTGTGCAGTCTTTGTAAACTCTATTATTGCAGCTGCTTAGTCTGTTCTTGATGTATGCCCACATTCACAGTCAGGCAGTAATATCTAGGTAGCAGAGAGCTCTGCAGAAAAGGCATTTAATGGTGAAGACAAGCATGTGGCAGAGCAGCGCTGCACTTCCTATCTTTGGCTGTGGGCACCATTGCTAGCTGTATGATCACCTGTCAGTTCCTCTGCCTCTGATGGTGGAAGCTCAGTTGAGCTGAGAGAAAAGGATTATGAGGTCCAGTGAACTTTTTTGTCCCACCGTGGTCAGGAGATACTGGCTGTAGCAGGGAAAGTGACTCTACATGTTTACAGGTGTCTGGAGTTCCTTCTGTTATTTGCTTGTTTTCATCCTCTGGCTAGACTCAGGAACAGTATAAACCTTTGTTACGGGCTGAGCGAATGAAAAGACCATTGGTTTCAATACACCTAGAATCAATATTCCCTCAAACAGTAAGTGTTTGTCCTGCAACAGATTTTAATATCCATTCCCGTAGCTATCACAGGGAAGATAAGGCAGGAACATAAACTTCCAAATGGCAAATCAACATGCTCACATGTTTCAGCCTTAAGTATTCATGAATATTTTTCCCCGTTTCTTTGAAGAGTTTTGACATTTACTTAAGTAATTACTGTCACCTCTAAATGGGTACCCATATTTTGTCCTTTTGTAAATCCTTCTCCGGTATTATTTATGTCTTTGTTTCATCTTAGCTCTTCGAGCCAGGCTTTATCGTGTCTGCCAGGTGTACTGTGCACACACATTCTGAATTAATCTCCTCAGTCTGTCAGAGTGTAAGGAAGTTCATTTATTCAAAGGAGGCGGGAGGAGTGGGGGGAATTCAGCCTGAGATACCCTGGTCTTGGTTGTCTTTGTGAGTTACACTGGGTAAAACGCTGCTTTCTGTGTGAATAGTTTCAGCACAAGCAAAGACAATGTCAGACACAAGTAGCCTCAAGTCAAATCCTTTGCCATCAACATGCCTCAAAATAAGCTGATTAATTCTTCAAAATCTTTTATTCCAAGAGCTTTGCTGTACAGCACACACTTCCATCATGTAAAATCTCATAGCAACGTCCTTTCCTATCACAAGTGAGATGGCAGCCCTGGTTCTGCAGCAAGGAGCTTTGCTCTGCAACCCATCTGATACTTGCATAAGTAAATTCTTCCTGAGAGGAGTTTAGTGTTGGTTTTCCACAGCTAGGCAAGCAGATTTACAGGTACAAAATGACCTGAACAGTGGTGCAGTTGCATGAGCCTTCTCCTTTGTGGGGATGGGAGGTCTGACCATGAGCTGGAAGGCTGACTGACTGGGAAAGTTTGGGGTGTCACGTGGAAGTTGAGCATCTCACTAATGAACTGGGAACTTAGCCCTGGCGCATTGGTGTTAGTCAGTCAGTATTCACATTTAAATGGTCAGGAGTTCAGAATAAAGTTGGCAAGGAGTTGAAAGAAAACTGGAAGGTCTTCTCCTCCAAGACCAGCTCATCCAGGCTCAGTGTGACGCCTCCAGGTGACTTGGAAGAACCTGGTGCTTAAGTTAGAACAAAGAGCACCTCTGAGTTACTATTTTCCACTTGAAAATGGGAGGCAAAGAAGAACCAGGAGGGAACTAATTTTAAGTGTAGGCTGAATAAACTGAAGTTACTGTTTAAGTTTCAAAACTGTCCAAGAAATATATAAAATATATTTTTTGCTGCTCACACAAATTGGTGAAGACAGTCCTGAGCAGATTTCACCAGTGCACAGTAGAGGCTGTGTAAGAATTCTTAGATCCTGCTGAGAATGGAGGTCTGTCGAAATGCTTTGAAGGCAGCTAATGAATACAGTCGGGAAGAAGCAACTGGGAGATGCTAGGAAAACCCTAGAGACTGCTGAGAAGAATCATGCTGGATATCCATTACCACAGGCTCCATCTTTGACATATATTTTGGACAAAGCATGGAGAGAGAAGAAAACACAAGAAGAGAACTCAAAAGACTAGGAAAGTTATTTCTTATTCTATATAATGACAAAGATCATTTCAGTTTAAGTTCAGTTTAAGCTGCTACAAAGTTTACCACTTCTGTCTTCAGCTGATGTAAGTTAAGTGGCTGCTATGCCAATAGATGTCCCTAAAGGTATATTGATGTTATCCATGATATCTTTCTTGAGTTTGATTGCAGTGTAACTTCCAGGCCAGTATTTTAGGGGAATTTCAACTGGGGAAACAAAAAAAAAAGTTTTAATTTTTTTTTTTTTAAATTAATCTCTAAGACATGTAAAGAAGGACATTATATGTCAGGCATCATTGTCAGATTCTCAGTTGATAAAATGAACGGCAACCATGGAAAAATAAATGAGTGAACTTCTGACAAGTCATATTTCCCATTTTTGAAAGGCTGTGAACACATGATATTCTTAAAAGTCACACAGAATGGCCCACAAAGGAATGTATCTAACCTTTTAATGTCTGCCTGTAGCCTTTTAATGTTTGCTTTCTAGCAAACAACTTTGTCAGTTCTTACACTTTGAAACACCTAGCCTGCTTGCTGGACAAGATGCCCCGGTAAGGTTTATTCCATGTTGGTGCTTTGAGCTTTGTCTTTCTGCTTGTATGTCCATAGATCCGGGCAGACAGCGTTGCATGCCCTGAGCCACCCGAGTGACCACCCTCAAGGAGCGGGAGCAAGAGGTTTTTGTGTGTTGGTGTTTGTGTGCCAGCCTGTGTGAGAGAAGGGCAGCCTGGCTTCAGCCGCCTGCCAGGCGGGAAGGGGGGAAGAAGGCAAGCTAGCATGGTCACAGGAGCAATCCTCCTGTTTCCCCTCTTTGTTGAACTGACTGTAAAAACGGCCGCAGGCCTGTGGAGGAAGAGGGAGGATTTATTGCTCTTTATGCATGGTATACACAGGAAAGAAGTTGTATCAGGAGCAAGCAACAGGAATCAGCCTGGAGGAGAGAATGTAGGCCAGTTTTGTTTCTCCTCTGGAAATTGCAATGAGGAAGACCTTTTTAAAATCTTCCTGGTATTCTTGTATTACCTGTGGTGGATCTTTTAATCTCGTTTTCCATGTTGTACTTGCCATTGTTCTCTTTTGCTCATTGTTTGCTATTGTGAATATTGCACTCGCATTTAAAAATACAGAAAAAGAACAGCTTGATTTCTTCTGTGTTATGGTGGCTGAGGGGTCTGTGTAGGTGTACGTAAATGCCTTTATTTGTCCTATTTGCCTACTGTGTGCCTTCAAGTAGGTCTTGAGTAACACCTGAAGAAAATAAACTTATAGCAGTATTTATTGAAAGAGCTTTTGGTCCTTAACTTGTAATTTGAGATAAACCCTCTCATAATCTTTTTTGTTTTCCCTTTTTGTGGATGTGCGTGATTAATTTTTTTCTGCCAGAAGCATTTATGGAAAATGAAATTGAAATTTACTTGGTCAAACATTCACTTAAAGCAAATTTAAATTCTTCCTCCATAAGCAATTTTCTCATCAGATAATTATCAGACTTGGCACCTCTGTTCCCTGAAACCTTATGATCTGTTGACTTATAAACTGGTCCCTGTGGCTCAGCCATGCTCTGAGCTCTGGGTTTATTTACCAAACAGACCAAACACTGCTGCAGAGCTCATATCAGATACTCTGCAGTAGGTTAACAGATTTTGTGTGCAAGAAGAGAGAGAAGGGGGCTTTTAAAATTTTATTTTACTGTTCTATGTTTAGGACATGCAACTGCTGCCATCTTCAAAGGATCAAGACAATTTGTGGGTTAATAGACCAGACATGATTGCACTAAAACAATTTCAATCCGAGCTTATGGAAGTAAGCCATAGTGGCAGGCTAATGAACCAAAAGATCATAAGGTTGCAGTGAACTGAGGATGCAAGTTTGATGTTTCTGTGCTGAGAAAATTGGCCAGCTTCCAGAGAAATGGATATTATAGCTGTTACACCCTCATTACTTTTATTATGTATGAGCTTTCCATTGCTGTAGGCCCCAAGTTTTCAGGGCTTGTAAACAGAAATGGCTTTAAAACTCTGCTGTGTCAGTTTGGGACTGGGCCATGACTGAGAAGTGAAAAAAATTGTGTACCACTCCCTCTCCTCAGTTTTGTATGTAATGCATGGGCATGGAAGAGCCTTCCTTTAGAGGGTGCAGTGTCTCTGTTGGCTCTTTCTTTGGTCTGTGTGTAAGAAGCCCTCAGAAACTTGCCAGAGCAGCCACAGAGGTGCCTCTCATTGTTTTTGCATAATAACTAAGTGGTGCTCCTGGGCACCCAGCTGGGCCTGTGCATTTTCTTCACAATGCTTTTCTTCAACAAAGGGCAAGAAATGTGACCTTTGTAAGCGAATACAAATAAAGTGATTATACTCTTTGCTACAGTGTGAGAAAGGTAACTTGCTGGGGCTGATTCCCATGGTCAGTCTATGTCTTCAGATCATTCTGGCCACACCAAACAACTGCAAGCCTGTCCAGTTAAGCATGGCTGACAGCTGCTTTGTGCTTGTGGAGGAGCGTAAACCCAGTGGAGATTGCTAGCGACTGTAGCACATCGTAGCTGTGAAAGAAGTGCGATCTCACAGCCCAA
This sequence comes from Phalacrocorax carbo, assembly GCF_963921805.1. Lineage (NCBI taxonomy): Eukaryota > Metazoa > Chordata > Aves > Suliformes > Phalacrocoracidae > Phalacrocorax > Phalacrocorax carbo. Next base: position 134,926,613 of record NC_087513.1, on the reverse strand, counting down.
TTCCACCCCTAGCTGTGTAATGCCTATCTGCTAGTTGCGAGGATGCTCTCTTCAGCCCTTTGACTAAATCTGTGCGGATCCCTGGATGTACACGTGCTTGTGGTGACTGAGTGTGAATGCCAGGAAAGTTTGTTTCTCCTTGGTTCATTTGATGCTACTTAGAGGCAGGGCTATTAGAGCTATGTGTTATTACAACACAATGTAGCATGTAGCTGCAATTGCTATAGCTTTGTTCTTTGGATGACAGTTCATTAATTACTACTTTTAGTTATTTAAAGCCACACCTTCTTCTGGCTCATGCACTTAGAAACCTGAGTGGCTACTGCACTTGCCTGATATAGGGCTACACATATTGCTTCTGTTACTGTTGATATGCATTTCAAGCTGTTGCCAAAATAAAATGGATTTTAAAGTGCTGATGTTTTTTCAAGGAAAAATATAAATATTTTGGCCAAAAAACATTTTCATGCTAAATCCTTCTAGCTTCTCAAATTGAAAGCAATTCCATTATATTGAGTACTGTGTTCAGTTTTGGGCCCCTCACTAGAAGAAGGACATCAAGGTGCTGGATCGTGTCCAAAGAAGGGTGATGGAAGTTGGTGAAGGGTCTAGAGAACAAGTCTTATGAGGAGCGGCTGAGGGAGCTGGGGTTGTTTAGCCTGGAGAAGAGGAGGCTGAGGGGAGACCTTATCGCTCTCTACAGCTGCCTGAAAGGAGGTTGTAGCATGGTGGGGGTTGGTCTCTTCTCCCTAGTAACAAGCGATAGGATGAGAGGAAATGGCCTCAAGCTGCATCAGGGGAAGTTTAGGCTGGACATTAGGAAAAAATTCTTCACTGAAAGGGTTGTCAAACATTGGAACAGGCTGCCCAGGGAGGTGGTTGTGTCTCCATCCCTGGAGGTATTTAAAAGAAGGGTAGATGTGGTGCTTGAGGATATGGTTTAGTGGTGGGCTTGGCGTGATAGGTTAGCGGTTGGACTCAATGATCTTAAGGGTCTTTTCCAAGCTTAACGATTCTATGATTCTATGGAGGCTGTAGTTCGCTTACCTTAAATTTCCATTCTTCTGTAGATGCTTCTTCTGGTTAAACTACACATAACCAGAAGCAAGAGTCACCTTTATGGAGAGAGAAGGGCCTTTTTCATCATGGGTGTCGATGGACTGAAGAAGGAGTTTAGCTAGTGAAAGTAGTCAGTGGGGAACAACTAGGAGAGAACTGAAGTACATCTTCTCTGAACTAGAAGAACAGTATTTCCAAATGAGTTCAGTATTCCTATTATTTCTCTATTAAGTGGAAAACATACATTTTTGTCAAAACCCCATTGGATACTGGAAACAGAATCATCAGCAATTATCAATGCCACACACCTGTGCAGATTGATAACACTTATCACCTTTTTAAACTCCAGACCCACAACACAACTTGTTACTCTCTTCTTCTCACCAGTCCCTCCATCCACTCACCTTTCGAGACCTCTGTCATCATTATAATGTAATATTTGAGGAATTCCCTTCTCAGGAAAAATAATGGGATTGTATAGGGCACACATACACAAACATGGAAGATATGAATTTACACTCAGAGATTTAGTTATATATTCAAGCTTCTTCCCTAAACTTTTTTAAAAATGAATTATCACTTTCAGACTGCTCACTGCAAAGATTTATAAAATAAATGTAGTGTAATCAAATGAGTTCTCTGAGTGTTTATAAGATTCTCTCACAGTTGTGTTTGAATAAATAAAAAACCTTAAAAATAAGCATTTCAGGCACCAGTAATCATTATTTTCATAACTATGAGACTAATAAATCAAGAAAAGTTCAGTGAGTATAGTTTTCTGTCTTAAAACTGTCAAGCATTTAATATAAAATAAACCACATCAAGTGCATGCATTATAAATTAGCTATCATTTCCTAATTTTAAACTTCTAAGTGTTTCCAATAAACAGAGCTTGCCCTAGAAGCTAATTATCTCTTCTTCAGCCACCTGAGTTGCTAACAGAAATGTTGAATTTTGCATGAGTGGCAGCCATTCAGTAAGGAACCACCCACACCTTAAACATTGTCCAGGTCCTCTGAGTGCTGGGCTCAGGCACACCAACAGTATGTTTGCAGCTGTAGGTAATGCATGGAAAATGTTGTGGCATCTAAATCAGTGCCACAATAATTCAAGAATAACTCTACTTTGTTCCAAAATACTGATTTGAGAAAAGCACACTGAGCGATGGTTGAGGCAACTGCTTAGCGTGTGGTGGGTTCACCCTGGCTGGGTGCCAGATGCCCACCAAAGCTGCTCTATCACTCCCCTCCCCATCTGGTCAGGGGAGAGAAAATATAATTAAAGACTCATGGGGTGAGATAAGGACAGGGAGAGACTGCCCAATAATTACTGTCATGGGCAAAACAGACTCAACTGGGGGAAATTAATTTACTACCAATCAAATCAGAATAGAATCATAGGATGTCCTGAGTTGGAAGGGACCCACAATGAACATCGACTCCAGCTCCTGTCCCTGCACAGGACAATCCCAAAATTTACACCATATCTCTGAGGGCGTTGTCCAAGTTCTTCTTGAATATTGTCAGGCTTGGAGCCGTGACTGCCTCCCTGGGGAGCCTGTTCCAGTGCTCTACTACCGTCTGTGAGAAGAACCTTTTCCTAATATCCAAACTAATCCTCCCCGGTACATCTTTCTGCCATTGCCTCGGATCCTATCATGGTCACCAGAGAGAAGAGACCAGCACCTGCCCCTCTTCCTCCCCTTGTGAGGAAGCTGCAGGTCACGATGAGGTCTCCCCTCAGTCTCCTTTTCTCCAGGCTGAACAAACCAAGTGACTTTAGCTGCTCCTTATATGGCTTCCCCTCTAAAATCTTCACCAACTTTGTGGCCCTCCTCTGGACACTCTCTAGTAGCTTTATATCCTTAATGTACTGTGGTGCCCAAAACTGCACACAATACTCAAGGTGAGGCTGCATCAGCGCAGATCAGAGCGGGACAATCACCTCTCTCAACCAGCTGCAATGCAGTGCTTGATGCACCCCAGGACTACATTGGCCCTCTTGGCTGCCAGGGCACACTCTTGGCTCATGTTTGACTTGCTGTTGACCAGAACCCCCAGGTTCCTTTCCATGGGGCTGCTCTCCAGCCTCTCGTTCCCCATTCTGTATGTACATCCAGGGTTGCGGTGCCCCAGGTGTAAAATCTGGCACTTGCCCTTGTTAAACTTCATACAGTTGGTGATTGCTGAGCTCTCCAGCCTGGCCAGACCCTCTTCAGGGCCTCTCTGTCCTTGAGAGTGTCAACAGCTCCTCCCAGTTTTGTGTCATCAGCAAACTTAATTAGTATTCCTTCCAGTCCTGCATCCAAGTCATTTACAAAGACATAAAAGAGTACCGGCCCCAAGATGGATCCCTGTGGAACCCCACCAGTGACTGGCCACCAGCCTGATGTAACCTCATTTACTATGACCCTTTGAGCCTGACCCATCAGCCAATTGCTCACCTACTGCTTTACATGTTTACCCAGCTGTGCGCTGGGCATTTTGTCCAGGACGATACTGTGAGAGACAGTATTGAAAGGTTGACTGAAATCTAAAAAGATCACTTTGACTGGCTTCCCTCGGTCAGCTAGGGGGGCAACCTTGTCACAGAAGGAAGTCAAGGTTGTTTAGGCAAGACTTTCCCCTCGTGAACCCGTGCTGGCTGGGACCAATGACTGCGTTGTCTTTCAGGTGTTTTTCAATAACTCCCAGAATAATCTTCTCCATAATTTTGCCAGGCACAGAAGTGGGACTGACGGATCTGCAGTTACTGGGGTCATCCCTGTTGCCCTTCTTAAAGATTAGGAAAATATTTGCCAGCTTCCAGGCAACTGGGACCTCCCCAGATTCCCAGGAGCATTGGAAAATCATTGAGAGAGGTCCCACTATGACATCAGCCAGCATTTTAAGTACCCTTGGATGAATCCCATCAGGCCCCATCGACTTACAGGGATCCAGCCGGAGCAGCAAGTCCTGCACAAGTTCAGGGTTTATTAGCAGTTTATCATTCCCACAGTCATGGTTCTCTAGCCCAGGGCTCTGGGGGTCCCTGAGCCCACCATTAGTGTTGAAGACTGAGGTGAAGAAAGCATTAAATGTCTCTGCCTTGTCTATGTCCCTGCTTGAGAGGTGACCATTCTTGTGAAGCAAGGGGCCAGTGTCATTTCTGGCCTGCCTTTTGCCATTAGTGTATTTTAAAAAGCCCTTCTAATTGTGCCTCACCGTACTGGCCAGCTTCAGCCCTAATTGAGCTTTGGCCACATGTATTTCCTCCCTGCAGTGGCAAACAGCATCCCCCATAGTCCTCCTGTGTTGCCTGACCTTGCTTCCACTGGCCATATACTTTCTTTTTTCTCCTTATTTCTAGAAGAATATCTCTGGTCAGCCAAGCTGGCCTTTTGCCTTGCCTCCTTGACTTTCTACACTTTGGGATTGCCTGCTCCTGTGCATTTAGGACGTGGTACTTAAAAATTAGGATAATGAGTAGAAGAATGAGAAATAAAAACTAAATCTTAAAACACCTTCCCCCCACCCCTGCCTTCTTCTCAGGCTCAACTTCACTCCTGAATTCTCTACCTCCTCCCCCTGAGTGGTGCAGGGGGGCGGGGAATGGGGGTTGCTGTCAGTTAATCACATGTTGTCTCTGCTGCTCCTTCCTCCTCACACTCTTCCCCTGCTCCAGCGTGGGGTCCCTCCCATGGGAGACAGTCCTCCATGAACTTCTCCTGAAGTTCATGATCTCCTTCTATGACAGGGTGACCCACCTAGTGGATGAGGAAAATGCTGTGGATGTTGTCTACCTTGACTTAAGCAAAGCCTTTGATACTGTCTCCCACAGTATCCTTCTAGAGAAGCTGGTAGCTCATGGCTTGGATGGGTGTACTCTTTGATGGGTAAAAAACTGTCTGGGTGGCCGAGCCCAGACAGTTGTGGTGAATGGAGCTAAATCCAGTTGGCAGCTGGTCACGAGCAGGGTTCTCCAGGGCTCAGTGTTTGGGTGTCTTGTTTAATATCTTTATCAATGATCTGGATGAGGAGATCAAGTGTAACCTCAGTAAGCTTGGAGATGAAACCAAGTTTGGCAGCAGTGTTGATCTCTTTGAGGGTAGGAAGGCTCTGCAGAGGGACCTGGACAGGCTGGATGGATGGGCTGAGGCCAATTGTATGAGGTTTTACAAGGCCAAGTGCCGGGTCCTGTACTTGGGTCACAACAACACCACGCAGCACTACAGGGTTGGGGAAGTGTGGCTGGAGAGCTGCCTGGTGGAGAAGGATCTGGGGGTGTTGGTTGACAGCCAGCTGGGCAGGAGCCGGCAGTGTGCCCAGGTGGCCAAGAAGGCCAACAGCAGGGAAGTGATCGTGCCCCTGTACTCACCCCTGGTGAGGCTACGCTTTGAATACTGTGTTCATTTTTGGACCCTTCACTACAAGAAGGACATTGAGTTGCTGGAGCATGTCCAAAGAAGGGCAACGAAGCTGGTGAAGGGTCTGGAGAGCAGGTGTTATGAGGAGCAGGTGAGGGAACTGGGGTTGTTTAGCCTGGAGAAGAGGAGGCTGAGGGGAGACCTTATCGCTCTCTACAGCTGCCTGAAAGGAGGTTGTAGTAAGGTGGGTGTTGGTCTCTTCTCCCAGGTTACTACTGACAGGATGAGAGGAAATGGATTCAAGCTGCATCAGGGGAGGTTTAGATTGGATATTTGGAAAAATTTTTTCACTGGAAGAGTGGTCAGGCACTGGAACAGGCTGCCCAGAGAGGTGGTTGTGTCACCATCCCTGGAGGTATTTAAAAGATCTGTAGATGTGGCACTTCAGGGCATGGTTTAGGAGACATAGTGATTGACTGTTGGATATGATGATCCTAGAAGTCTTTTCCAACCTTAATGATTCTATGATTCTATGATTCTCCAGTGTAAGTCCTTCCCATGGGCTACAGTTCTTCCCAAACTGCTCCAGTGTGGGTCCTTTCCACATGCTGCAGGTGGATATCTGTTCCACCATGAACCTCTATGGGTTTAAGGGGGACAGCCTGCTTCACTATGGTCTTCACTATGGGCTGCAGGGGAGCTTCTGCTCCAGCGCCTGGAGCACCTTCTCCCCCTCCTTCTTCACTGACCTTGGCATTTGCAGAGTTGTTTCTCTGTCACATATTCTCACTCCTCTCTCCAACTGCTGTTCTGCAGCAGGAATTTTTGTTCCTCCTTAAATATGTTATCCCAGAGGCGCTACCACTGTGACTGATGAGCTTGACCTTGGCAAGCAGCCCGTTTGTCTTGGAGCTCTCTGGCATTGATTCTACTGGACATAGAGGAGGCTTCTAGCAGCTTCTCACAGAAGCCACCCCTGTAGCTGCCCCACTACCCAAACCTTTCCATGCAAACCCAATACATAGCGTTTGAGAAAAATCAGAAGCAAACCAGTTGCAGTGGCTTTATGAGTTATCCTCTCTCAGCCCAGCTTGACTGTGTGGGTGGATTTGGCCTTTCTCAGTTTGAAGACAAATATCTTGGCTTAGACCAGGGCCATTGAAATACAGCTTCTGTCCTTCCTGTTACCTCACATTGTATTTTGCTCACGTTTAACTTCACTGTTAGGGTCAGTAGGGGCTCAGCCCCAAATTTTGAGGCATCTACAGCATTTGCATTTGGTCATGTAGACTTAGGTGTCTGAACCTGAGCTGAACTTCACTCCTACTGCTTTGAAAGGCTGTAAAATTAAAGCCTGCTAACAAATACAAGTTATTAGTCTATGCTGCATTTTGTCATAAAGCATCAGTAATATGAGAAATTTAAAGCTGAAAAAGAAATGTGTAGATGTATCATAGTTACGTTGGAGGCAGATCTACTTAGAGTAATGAGATAAACTTTTACATTTCAGGGCTTAGCCAATTCTTTTTGATCAGTTCCTGAAAGGCATTACAAGATGTGGTTGCTTAAAATAGGAGGGGACTGGATCAATCCTCAGTTCTATTGATTAAGACCCAGGGCCTGAAAGATGATTCCCTCCATGAAGAAGTCATATCTGTAATTGTCCACGACAGACTGTTTTTGTAGTGTTCTCTGAAACATGTGGCACTCATCGCTCTTGGAAGTAGGGTATTGAAGTTGATGCATCACAGTTCTGAGACTCTTGGCCACCCCTGTACACTGTATTCAACCAGCCATTTCTGCTACACAGTCTTGATTATCCCCTAACCTTTAGGTACCATAAACAAGACAAAGAAAACATCTTTTTTCTCTGAAATGCTGATGCATAAAGCTGAGTTTGGTGGTGGGGCTGAGGGACCTCATTCTCACTCATGACCTTTTTCTCTCTGATGCTTTAACACAAGCAGCTGTCTGCATCACTGGTGCACCATTCTGCCCTTTGCTTATTTTTGCTCATCTGTTTTTCCTGCAGATGCTTTTCCCCTTTCTTTTTGTGGGGCTGTAAAGCATGAATATTTAGTACTGATGCCCAAGAGACATGCTAACAAAGTCCTAGTTTACAGATGAGTTCACTTAAAGTTAACATAGCCTTCATGAGCTCTAATGGCTGTGTGCCACAAACTTACGATATTTGCAAGGACAGTCTCAGAGGATCTTCCTATTTCAGTTTAAGATCCTTTTCTTCTTGGAGTCGGTAAGTAGCCAATTGAACTTTTGGTTATTGAAGATGTGGACAAATACTGAGTACATTTTAAACTCATTTGAAGAAATGTAGATGGTGTTGAAAAATAATAGTTTTACTTCTGCACTGTAGAACTTAGTATTTCATGAGATGACTATGCCATCAAAATAAAGCATAACTGAAGGCAGTGACTGGCAGTCGGCAGACTCCTCTGATGTGCACAGCAACTATGGGAAGGTTGACTTTTCAGCTTGGGACAAAGGACTCATTTCCCCCTTGCACAAAAGCAGAATAGAAAGAAAACCAAGGCATTAAATTGTGGTTGGGGATTGATCCTAACTTGGTGGGGGGCAGGCAGGAAAGACAATACAAAAAAGACATCTTCTCGACATCCCTACATCCCTGCCATGTTCTGAGACAAGTGCTGTCACTTTCCAGATGAATGGACGGAGAGACAGACTTTTTCTGAGTGCCACATTTACTCTTCTTAATGCTTCTGAACTAATAATACTGCTAAGGACAAAACAATATTTGATTTTTACCTCATATTTCAGCAGAGTAGGGTTTAGGGTTTTTTGTTGTTTTTGTTTGGTTTTTCTTTTCTGTTATTATTCCTAGTTGTAGAAGTCACACAATCACAGAGTCACAGGATGGCTGAGGTTGGAAAGGACCTCTGGAGGTCATGTGGTTCAAACCCTCTCCTCAAGCATGGACATCTACAGCTGATTGTCCAAGACCATGTCCAGATGACTTTTGAATATCTCCAAGGATGGAGGCATTCACTCACTCTTACCCTCACTCACAGTTCCCTCTTTCTTAATTCAGTTCTCACATTCAGAAGAAAATACGCATGCAGCTGTATATGGATTTACAAGGGTGTGTGCACACCTGTATGCTTTCCCATTCTTTTCAGGGGTCCATACAAGAGAGGAAGGTCTGTATCTCCTTCAAGACCCTAGAACTTTTTATCTCAGGGGATGACTTAGTTCTATTTGATTTACCTTTAAAATCAACAATATTTAATGGTCTGATACCAATCTGTCTAGTGTCCCTTGAGTCCAGTGACAGATGAATGAAGCTGCAATCTCTCTAAGACATTAAAAGCAGTAGACTTGTCAGTGTGTCATTATTAATTGTATTAATTAATTGTCAATATACCATGAAAAATTTATGAAATATTTTACATATAAGTAAGAAGGCAGCTTTTTTTCCCACAGCACATTATACTTAGAGCAAGAGCCTGACTTTGGAGTTGACTAATAGCCCCTCCTCCCTCGTTTTTTTTTTTTTTCTTTATGAAGGTGTTTTCTGTAGATGTCCCAATTTTTCATAGAAAAAAATTGGAACAAAAAAGGTTGGTGTTTCAGTGAAGGAACAATTGCAATTCTGAATCTAGATTTTTGATCTGTTGACAGGGGAAATCCTGCAGGCTGAATAGTATAGGCAGTGTTTCCAGATCTGCAGCAAGCTCCTCCACCTTGTCACGGAACAGTACCAAAGTAGGAAAGTCTGAGCCTGTTGAGTGTTACAAGGCAGTTACTTGGTACAGGGGAAATCAAGACTATAGGGACAATATGGAGATATCCTCCTTAGGTTTTTCATTCCTTTTCCTGCTGTCCTCTTCAGAACTGCTCATATTCAAATAACGTAAAGCAGCTGAGATGAGTATGGTGGAAGAATGGCATACACTGAGCTAACCAGGGCAGTAACCTCAGCAGTACATTTCCCATTCCTGCAGCTTCAGTTCTGGCAGTATTCAGCACTGAGTTATCTCCATCAGAAGCAGGAAAATCATGCCAACCTCTCCTCAACTTGGTGACAGAGTTTCTAAAAGAAATCAAAGACCTTAAGAGTCCCTCCAGGCACATCACTACAGTTTTATTTATCTTGACAATATTTAAACTTTTGATTTGTATGGATTTATGATTTCGAAAGATGACAAAGGGAGTTAGTGTCACGCTGAAGCAAAATATTAAAACGTACAGCTGCAAGTTTGAGACATAATGCCTTGACTTAGATACAGGTTGCACTTACAGAACTTCTGAAGCCTCTTTAAATGTCATTGTGTTCTATGTGATATCCTTTACAGCCTGTGACTTCCTGCCTTAAACGATTTCATTTTATTATGCTGTGAAGCATTTACTGACAAAAAAGCCTTCAGAATTACTTTCGGCAGTAGCCTGCATGAGAAATTCTTGATGCTACAATTCATTGGAAACTTTTATTATTAACTTTTTATCTCAATTTCTGTTTGCATTGCTTTTTGGTGAGTTTTAGAGTAGGCGTAGTTATAGTAACCGTAGTGTAATTAAAAAGGAATGGACAGAGAGCCAAAAAGAATAATTTATGAGGGGCCATGAAAATTGCAGAGGTACAAACAAAGAAAATAGAGAGGAAAATAATATTTTTTTTCTTTTGTCCAGCTACTGTTTCTGTTCAGTCTTCAGCACTTAACCTTGTAGAACTGAAAATACCATAAGCACCTGCAGACCTGTAAGGATTCCTTAATTCCTTTAATATATCTGCAGTATAGTATATCTCAACACAACACTCAGTAGAAATACAGGTTTCCTGAACATTGAATGTGACGAGATGCCTGGGATGTTTGCAATTAATTCTCTAAGTTTGGGATTTTAAAGAAAACCTGAAGTATCTGGTGAGGATAATTGAAGTTAATTGTCCGAGCAAGTTTTAGGTAAGCAATATTTTTCCTTAAAGTATGAGGAGAATGTACAGAAAAAACCTATAATTTGGCCAAATACTTCCAGACAATTTAAATTTGCTTTGAAAGTTTTTAGTTATTCAAACTCAGTGAAATAAAGGAGCAGAAAAAAAGCTATACCATCCCATATACCCAAGAAAAAATATACTGGACTTAGAAAAATATGGGGGTTTTGTGTGACACAAATACTTCCCAAATGAGGGAAAGGAATTGAAAAGGAGGCACAGAGTAGAACATTTTGAGCAGCAAGCTTGAGATCAGTTGCCTATTTCAGCAGGCTTGTCCTTTCAACTGTTACTCAGCAGACCCCATTTGATGGTAACATGAAAGAAATATTTTTGCTGCTTGCAATTTGCAGGTTCATTTTTGACTTTTGCGTCACAGTCTTCTGGGTGAGCAGCCTGCGTGTGTTTGGCGTGATGCAGGGGCATGTAGGGCTGCAGAAGCATACGACCAGCTGCTGCTGCTGATGCGTGCTGGACCTGTCCTCGCATGCCGTGTCAGGAGACTGGCAGGCTGCTGTGTTGCTTTCAGGAACAGGCACTCTGCATTCATGTGTTTGCCTTACCCAGTACAAAAACGCCTCTTGGCAAAATATCTCTGACTTCCTTATGGCCCTCTTCTTCTCAGCTGCTGGTGGTAGTAAGTGCAGATCATTGATCCTCTCTGTTGTTCCACGTGTAGCCAGTAAACCTGGATAGAAACATGATCACCCTGCCTAGGACCAGTCAGTATTCCAGTCAGAACTCCTGGGTCCAGAAAATACACCAATGTCTTTTTGGTGTTGTCAGCCTCAGAAAATAACAGCGGGGTGAAAGACCAGTTCTCAGGGGCCAGCTTTCTTCCTGCAGTGGATATCTACCTAAAATTCTTCACACTTTGGTTTCCACAACTGAGAATGTGTCCTCTTTAGTTTGGCCTTTCATTCTCTCTTCTATAAATAATTCCAGCAACTGTACGATGGCATTATACATATTTAACTTTTATGTCTTTTAGGATACACAACCCTCTGACCATGTTACAGAATTGCACAGAAATGATAGGGAAAGGGGATTTGGTTCGTTTGAGTCAAATAAAGTATTTTTTGGTTTAGAAACTATTCTGGGTTTCCAAGGTTACTCCAAGTCTAATAGAAGTGATAAAAGTGACTTTTGAGTGCTAGGCTTTGTTTTCATCATTTCTTTTCCATCTTTTAAAAATGGCTGATAAAATGGTCTACGTGAAAGTACTTGCTTGAGTGTTGGCACTGTTCATTGGGATGAAAGCTGGCACTTTTACTTGAGAGTCAAAAACACACATTATTCTTGATTGCACCATGGTAAGAAGGATGGGATCAAATCTGGTTCAAGAATGCCAGCACTACCCAGAAACATCTGCCTTTTGCCTTCAATGATGCTTGAGTAGCTGACAGAGAGGTAATGACTTGAAAAGTGCGAAGTCTAATTAGAGTCATGTTTGCAGTACAAATGCTTCAGGATAATTCAGTATGTGAGAAAATGCTGCTCTTGAAGAACATTATTTTTTCAGTCCTTTAAAGAAAACCTAATCAAAACCCCAAACTGGCACAATTTTTCCTTCCTGTAGTACACAAGAGTGTGGGAACTAAAGGGACATTGGGAAGGCACAAGTAATCCATCTAAAGCTTCCCAGCATGGAATTTCACAATAACAGTGGCTCAATACAGAAGGAAGGAGAGCTCTTTGAAGGCTGAAATATCAACGTACAGCAGCTGGGTTATATCTATGGGATCTTCATGTTCCTGCAAATGTAAATGGCCATGTAAATGTAAAATTGGGCTGTTTTTTTGTTTTTAAGTGAGCCTGGATATCTTCTGTGTAGTGACAGAAGGCTGTCTGTCTTTGTGCACAAGCAGTGCTTTGTATCAGAAGGAAAAAAAGTACAGACATTTGCTGTGCCACTCTGATGCAAACTGAGGGTCAGACTGCTACATGAGTAACTCTGAGAGCAGGAAGTCTACTGTAGTTTTGAGCTGCCTGTCTTCAGAGACAAGGAATTAGCTTGACAGGCAAGCAGTAAACAGTGTGCAGACACTTCCCTTTGTTCCTGCTTCATATAGCAGAGGAAGTGAATTGGAGATATTTGAGATCCATGGATCTTCAGCTGCACAGATAATTTGGCACCATGGAGGGATACCGCATACCTAGAGAGACACCAAGTAGCCTCCTCCATGGGTGAGGAGATGAGTTATTACTGGCAGAAGCACCGTAGTTTAAAACCTCATCTGCAAACGCTGTAGGGAAAAACAGGACTCATCAAGCAGTTGTCTGAAAGTAATGCCTAGCACACTAGCACTTTCTGCTTTTTAATTTTAAGAGCTCTCACTCCAATCACTCTTCATAGTGAATGGGCCTTAAAACTCCTCTTTCCTGTTTCACCAGCCATACAGCTTCATTTTGCCGCAGTAATTAGCAAAATGCAATTAGAAATAGAAATGTAACCCACATTCCACTCGTGGTTTTCTATCAGCAGTGGGATACTTTTCTTTGGGACAATGGAAGGATAAATTACCTGTTCTAGTGGCTTTGGGTGCTCAGCTCTTGCATGGTCATCTTGGGTACTAGTAGAGATACAAAATTTAGGACAAAAACCTACCGAGTTAAAACAGCTTGAAGAGGAAAATGGTCCCATGGAGACAAGCTTCTGGAGGAGATGTTCTTCTGGGGCAATTGGCATGGCAGCAGCACTCTGCCACGATCTGACCTCTATGCGTGGTCTTCTCTGAAGTGACTATTTTTTTCTATATAATGTAATTCATCCCATCTGTACTGTGGGAATTTGTTGCCAAATCCTAAAACAAGCACTAAATATTCAGCATTAGAATTTCCCTTGAAACACTGTTCACCTCATTCTACCGTATCCCAAGGCAGCTAGCAGCACTTTGTAAGCTTTAACAGTTCAGCAAGGTTGGAAAATGTCAGGACAATGTGAAATTGCTTTGGCTCTGAAGGTCTATGCCTTGAATTGCAGTAAAGGCAACATGGGCATTGCAGTAAAGGCATAAATACATAAATGTCACCAAAAGACGACTCCAGCATTGCCCCTAACAGAAACATGTGCTGTAGGACAGTGAGCAGGTCTGTGGCCTCAGCTCTGAATGAGTTTTAAAGTGTATAACAAAGTAAAAGCCCTTTCTAAGAGCTGTACAGAGCTCTCAGTTGTGCGCTGCAACTAAGCTGGCACATGATAAAACAAAGCACTTAGTTTCCACCACCCACTTGGGAGAAACATCCACAATTGGACTTTCACAAAACCCCTGAGATAATAGAAGGCAACTTTTTGAAGTACGATGCCAACAGTGTTCAAATGGCATGAGAGCCTGAAAGCTCAGCCTGAGGTTGGAAACTGATAATGCAGAACAAGAGGGATAGTTAGTGTCACAGCAAATTGTGGGGAAGGTGAAACAAGTGAGAGTGCTGTGGGTCAGGTAGAGGCATATCCGCCTACTTATCAGAGTTTATTTTTCATAGCAGCTTGCTGTTTAAGTCTTTATCTCAGATAAAGGCTAATGCTGTCCTTAAATTATCTTTGCTTGAGTAAAAGGATTGTGTGTTTTGCATGCAGAAAGGTTAGGGATTTTTTGGGTTGGGGTTTTTTTCCCCCCCTACAGATAATAGTATCCTTTTATCTATATCACAATTAATGACAACTCCTAAAATATGCAAAATCAGGGAGCCATGAGGCTGTATCAAGTTCTGGTCAGCCTACAAAGCTTGTATAATATATTTACCATACTGCAAGTTGAGGATTCTCTGAGTTAGGTGATTAAAGTGAATCTTTCTGTCTGAAACAGTGTTTTTATCTGGCAATGTATAACATAAATGTTAAGTATGTTATAGTATAACATTAGAATGCTCCAAAACATCCTGGTACTTGCACTCAGTAGTCTAATGAAGTGAAATCTGCTAGAGAATCCTGCACTGATTCTGAAACTGCCTGTCTCTAGCGTAATGAAAATTGGGCTGAGCTGTTTTGTTGATTGCACCTTGTTAAAATTTTCATGTGATACTGAAAAATATGTATAGAATATACATATTTGTAAATCCATAACATGAAAAAACTTAACAGTTACAGGAGTAGCAATGAAATGAATCAAGAATTTTTTTTAAAAAATGAATTAGAAACCGTTCCCTTATTCAAAATCACAGTCCATTTCTTTCTAGCACGTACAGAAGCAGGTATGGGCTCTTATGCACTTCTTGCATATGTGGGGTATGTGTGCTCTGGCTTCCGCATAAGACAGAAAGAAGACACTCACCTTTCTGTTAGTGAGACACCAATTTAAGAAAGGGAAGTAGGAGCTGGTAAGGGTAAGACAATAAGTAGTTATTTAGAGGAGGATCACTGCTACGCTCAGCTGACTGCAGTGGGGAAGGTGGAGGTCTGTTCGGGAACACAGAACTTGTAAGAAACGTACACTGATTATGAAAACCTCTGATTTCTTATTGCTCATCTTTGTTCTCCATCGGAGTGCAGGGATTTGCATAATGTGTGGTTGTCAGCTAGAAGTGAAGGATAGGTGCAGGCAGATAGCTTACTAACTCATCCAGATGGAAGCGAGAGTGCCTTTTGTAAGTCAGATGGCAACAGTATGCTGTAAGCCGATTTCAGGAAAGGCGGTAAACTCCCACTCACAGAAATATTCACTTCCCCTGGCACAAGCTAAAACCCATTACAGAAATGTATTCCTCCAAATGCCCTGCTGGTCGAGAAGCTAATCAGCTCTTGTCCAGCCACATCTGGGAGATGATCTGAGCAATATCTGAAGCTGCCGCTGAGGAAATTCACTCCAAGTACTTTATGGTGCAGAAGGCTGAAGCTAGAGTGTGATTAACAGGGAATAAAGGGGAAACTGCTTCTCCAAATTGTACATTTTAATAAGGCCAGTATGACTGCATGGTTCTAGTGATGCAGTATTTCTCAAAACAATCTGGGTCCCAGGTTTGAGGAACCCACCAAGCTTATGAAATAAAGTGGTTGCTGGATTATTGTCTCAATCCCCAATCATGATAGGGAGAGGGAGCTTTAAATAGCAGCGTGGCATTTAATGAAAAGTGGTACCAAGTTCTTCCCTCTTTAGGCGTATGGGGTGGTTAGTAATATTTTTTAGTTCTTCCACTACACAGATATATGAGAGACTTGCCTCAGAAATAGCCACAAGGGAAACAAATACGGACTATGCCCTGGGAGCATAATTCTCGGTATGTAAAGGTGGAATGTGAGTGGAATGAGGCTCAGGCAGGTAAGCAGCTCTGCTGTCTGTAAGAACTGACTAACAGCATGGGCAATCTGGCTGGCATAGGCCAGGTCAAATAAACTATGGGAAAATTAATCACAACGGTGCAGGAAGAATGCATTACAAAGAACGAGTAAGAAAAGAGCTTTACAACTTGTTAGGTTAAAATTCTACTTAGGGGAACTAAATCTTGCTTTATTCATGGAGACATTACTCATATCTTCAGTGTTCGACATAGCAAATTCCAGGTATGGTCTGAGTATACTCAATGACTAGTAATGAAGATGACAAACAAAGCCTTACATTGTTTCAAAAAAGATATTAATATATAGAACATACCTGTATAGTAATTCAAGTCTAGGAACGCACTCCTTATTTGCCAATATTTAAAATACCAGCGTTGGAAACAGACTTAGTATGCTTGTCTTTAACACTGTCATATCTAGTTTGCTCATAAATGGGAAAACCAAGTATTAGTGCTACTACAGTTCAGATAATATGACATAAAGTGTAACCCATGGTAACTCAAGTATTCATTACCACAATTTTATTCCAAGAAGCTTGCTTTTAATAATGGATGAAAAGTATGTGTTGCTGCCACAGTTCATTGTTTAATTAGTTTTCTGATCAAACACATTAATGAAGGAAGACCTAATAAATCATGCAAGAGCAGAATGGAGTACTTAGTTGATACGTGTTGCATTGATTCATGGTAATATGAAACCACAGCAATCTTGAAACAGTGGTTACATGCGACCATGCACAATTGCAAGGGCACCTTCAAACACATTTCTTAAAAAAAAAAAAGAAAAAAGAAAAAAGAAGCAACATGAAATTCTCTTAAAAATCAGAGTGCCTGGGACATCTCCTGAATTGCTCTGAGTTCCAGGCTGCAGCTGGATTTAAAGTATTTTGAAGTCTAAGTGGAAACTGGACCTCTGTGGTTTGGCAGGAGTGCTGCAGGATGCTCTGTTGTGGTTGGTGCAGGGTGGCGGGAAAGGGACTACACAGGGCATAATGTGGTGGCATCCGTCTCAGTAGTCAGGAGTTTTGAGGCGAGATTAGTTGTCAGTTATGATGATGGCAGACAATACACCTCTTCTTGCTCCCAGAGAGCATATTTTGAACCATCATTTTACCAGCCCCTAACATTAATACTATTCACTGCATTATTCTAAGGGTCTTCTGGCTGTTTTACGTTACTGGCAAAAAAACATGGTTTGAAGCCAAAGGGTAAAGCAAAGGTGAGCAAGAGTGACATAAGAGAAATATGGAAGAGTGGAAAAATTTTGTGCAGGAGGTCAAAAATGAGGCTGTCACCACTTAGGTATGCTCCTGTTTGAGGTTAGAAGGTATGTGACTGTGCTTGTATGGGATGTGTGAAGAGTAGGATACCCAGACCTCTTGAGCCTAGAGAGGTATATTCAGCTTTCCATTTTAACTTAGCTTCAATTTTTAATCTGTAAGCTGCTGATACCTATTCAAGACCTAAATTTATTCTGGTGCTGTGCCCTCCCCTCACTCCTTGCAGGGACTGATTGTACTCCAAATCCTCTCAACCTGTCCCCTCACCTGCCGCAACATACAAAGCTTGAGGCACCTGGCTGCACAAGCTGCCTTGCTGCTGCAGCAGTTTGGCCTGTTAACTTGGCCTTATATCTAAGGAAGGTTTCTAGGGCCATCTCTTTCCCACTTAGCTCTGGGCATTTGTGGGTATGTGATGTTCAGCTGATGAGCCATATTTGCAAGCTCTGAAGCACCAGAAGAACAAGCTAAGGATTTCCAGTAAGCAGGTGTAAAGCACCTGAGTTACTCCAATGTTTTGGAAAATCCCAGTGGCCCCTGACTGCATCTTTATGTGCTGAAATATCCTGAAAAGTCTTGTCCTACATTGCTTCGTCCATGTCCCACTGCTGGTGTGCATTACAGCAAGGTCTTCCTCAGCCTACCCTCACCAGCAAGGTAACAGTTTGCCTTGACTTGTCTTTGCAGTATCTCCCTAAGGGCTTGCTGAAGCAGGTGCTTGCTTTTCCTTTCCTTGTACAGCCTCAGAGGAGATTACCCCACAAACGGCTATGATTAATGCATACGCGACCAGCTTCCTCTCTGAAAATCATTCCTTTTGATTTCCAACAAACAACAGAAAAAGGAGGGAACAAGTTGTTCATCGGCCAGAGGTACTGAGGGAGCTGACCTGGTTTCCCTCAGACACAGCCATAACTGTGAAGGAGAGTATATGAGTTCGGTTGGCTGAGCCATCACAAGCACTTTATTCATGCATTGCAAACTCTGCTACCTTCCAGCTCAGAGAAAAGGGAGGTTACTTTTTCCTTTCTGCAGAACACCTTCCTACACAACTGAAAGGAACTTCTCTGCAGTTGGTCCTTTTAAGCTGATTTCCCATGAGAAGAAACTGATTGTTTGCAAGATTCTTGGATGAGGCAAGAAACCCAAATTAGATTTAGGATCCTGTTGTTGGAGTACCTTCAAAAGGGGAAGCTCATAGTCATTACCAAATATAAGATAATTTGAGATGTTTAAAAATGTTCATGGGTGGTAGGGGAAATTCAGAAAAATTATAAGAAAAAATGGTGCTGGACTGTGTATATTTGATTGGATATATTTTTAACGGCAGGACACAGCAGCTCAAATTACCTTCTGACCGACAGTGATAGCAAACATTCTCCTTTGAAAAGTGAAGATGAACTCATGTAGCCTGACATTATGAAACCAAGGGCCAAAACCCCAGGGTATGCTGCGAAGAAAGTGGAAGAGATGCCATAAGCAGACAATTTTTTAGTTTTGTGTTAAAGTTTGTATTAATTAATTTTGGTAGAATTTTTTTTTTAGAAAGCATTTTGTAGTTAAAGCTTGGAAACAGTGGCAGTCCTGTCCTCTGACTGCCAGGTCAATCAGCTTCTCTGTGCTCTTGCCTTCTTCAGCTACTAGAGACCTCTCTGTTGCAAGTTATTGGCTATTGTGGATGGGGTTCAGAAATAATTTTCTTGCTTTGTGTTGTTACTGCATATTGAGTCATTGTTCAGATTTAATGGAGATAAAATGCATCATCTTCCTCTGAAAGGAACAGAGAGATAAACAAGAGTAATAATGAGATGCAGAAATAGGGTGAAGGAATTTTATGGTAGGTTATTTTGACAACAACTTTGGTTTAAGTAACAAAAATTGAACCAAGTAAGACTAAAGTGTGCAACCTGTATGCCCAGACTACCTAGAATGGGAATAACAAATATCCACGTATGTTCAGATACAGAATTCAGGAGGCAATCTCTTCTCCCATCATGTTCACCTAAAGAGACTTGAGATAATCTGTGTCTAAGGGTGTCAGCTCCTGCTCCTGCAGTTGCAGGCTGAAAAGCAGGCCTGACCAAAGGCTCCTCTGGATCTCTCTGAGGGACGAGTTTCAAGCAAACCTTGTTCATTCTTCTGTTTATGGCAACATTTTTACCTGAACAGAATTCCCATCAACTTGCAGAGAGGCAGGGTTTCTCTTCAAGTGTTTGACCTCCAAAACTTCAGATTCTTTTTTTCTGAAATGGTGGAGTGATTTTAAAAACATTTCCTTTAAATAAGGAGAACAATAATTGCAACTGAAGAATAAAGAAAGATTCAGCTTGATTAAGAACTTTAGGGGACCTTTAATCAGAAATCCCAAAACAGACTTTTAAAAATAGTTGAATTGAACTAAGCAAGTGAGAAGCAGAGGCATCTTTTTCCATTCTACAACAAATCCTCTAATGTGAGAAGAAAGCCCTCCACCTTTTACTTCATGGCTACAAAAATAAGTGGATTGAAGTGTTTCATGAGAAGTGATGTGAAAAGACAGCTGTCCATGGAAATAGTTTTCCACTGCTTTCTTTAATTCTATTAATGGTTTCCCTAGCTTCATTAACCAAAAGGTTGTTTCCCACTTCTTTTCTGGTGAAAAGGTGAGTCTCTCAAGGACCTTTTTCTGTCTCCAACCAGAAAAATCAGGTGCCAGTTTTATCCTTGATCAATTCACCAGTTCATACATCCTGTGGGAAGAAACTGAAGATAACACTGTCTGCAAAAACAGTTGGTTCAATGTGAAGTTTAATGGAACCTGAAAACATCACTGGGCTATGTTAAAAACAAACAACAGCACTTGCCAGAATTACAAGGTCTGAACAAAAGACAAATATGGCCAATGAGAAGGGGTTCCAGGTCACTTGTCTTCCAGTCCATATGGGACACATCTAAAGAGGTGAAGGGTCTCACCTGCCCACCTACCTGCGGTGAGGGGAACAGCTTCCCATGCCTTCATCTCCACAGGTCTTGAGGTGAGCTCTGCGAGAGATGAATGGAAACAATGCTACACACTGAAGAGGGAACACCTGCTCTCTTTGCATAGTGGAAGATGCTTACCACACCATATAAATGAAAGTCCAAAGGATTGTTTGAACAGCATTCCCAAAGACACAGAACAGGCATGTTTCATGTGTGCACGGTTCTCAGGTCACTTAGAAAAATTATATATCATGTTATTTGAGATCTGTCACATCTGCCAGATATCTGAGTTCTGATTTGGCTAATAGTTTTTTATTCTTCACCTATTTCAATAAACTTGGGAGTCACAGGCATCAAAAGGCTTTTGTGCCCTGAGACAGCTTCTTGCTAGATTATAAATGGTGACATCTGATACACATTGCTTGGGTGAAAGACAATAGATCACTCCTGCAAGCTTTGGCTGTCTGTTTCTAGCTGTCTAACTGGAGCAACAAAGAGTCAATACACTGCAGTCTTGTTTAATAACTTCATAAATGATCTGGATGAGGGGATCAACTGCATCCTCGGTAAGTTTGCAGGCACCACCAGCCAGGGTGGGAGTCTTGATCTCTTTGAGGGTAGGAAGGCTCTGCAGAGGGACCTGGACAGGCTGGATGGATGGGCTGAGGCCAATTGTATGAGGTTTTACAAGGCCAAGTGCCGGGTCCTGTACTTGGGTCACAACAACACCACGCAGCACTACAGGGTTGGGGAAGAGAGGCTGCAAAGCTGCCCAGTGGAGAAGGATCTGGGGGTGTTGGTTGACAGCCAGCTGAACAGGAGCCGGCAGTGTGCCCAGGTGGCCAAGAAGGCCAACAGCATCCTGGCTTGTATCAGGAATAGTGTGGCCAGCAGGAGCAGGGAGGTGATCGTGCCCCTGTACTCACCCCTGGTGAGGCTACGCTTTGAATATTGTGTTCATTTTTGGGCCCTTCACTACAAGAAGGACATTGAGATGCTGGAGCGTGTCCAAAGAAGGGCAAAGCTGGTGAAGGGTCTGGAGAGCAGGTGTTATGAGGAGCAGCTGAGGGAACTGGGGTTGTTTAGCCTGGAGAAGAGGAGGCTGAGGGGAGACCTTATCGCTCTCTACAGCTGCCTGAAAGGAGGTTGTAGCGAGGTGGGTGTTGGTCTCTTCTCCCAGGTTACTACTGACAGGATGAGAGGAAATGGATTCAAGCTGCATCAGGGGAGGTTTAGATTGGATATTTGGAAAAATTTTTTCACTGGAAGAGTGGTCAGGCACTGGAACAGGCTGCCCAGAGAGGTGGTTGTGTCACCATCCCTGGAGGTATTTAAAAGATCTGTAGGTGTGGCACTTCAGGGCATGGTTTAGGAGACATGGTAGTGTTGGGTTGAGGGTTGGACTTGATCCTAGAAGTCTTTTCCAACCTTAATGATTCTATGATTCTATGATTCTATGAAACTGTCTTTAAAAGCACAGTTTATGCTACAACATGTGTGTTGCTTTAGGGCATCTCAAGAACAATGTACATAAAGCACCATGTGATCATTTTGAGCTGCAATTGTACGAATTAATTCAACATGTTATAAGGCTGATGCCCACAGGGTGAGAGAGACTGACGGAAGTCACACTTCTTTTTTTCACTGACGCTCCCTCCAATTCCTGCGCAAGGCTTCAAAGGCTACTCTATCTAAAGCTTATTCAAGCCCTTGCTCAGTGGCCTCAAAGGCAAGTGATGTGCTGCTGTTCATAGCAGAGATCAGGCAGGGCTGCACTGTCACACTGATATCTAGGGGTGGGCCTGGGTGCATGGAGGGCTCCAAGGGCAGAGCAAATGGAGCTGCCTATTAAGATGAACAAAGAGGGATTGCAGTGGTGCTGTTGTAAAAGTGAGAATGAAATTGCTGACATATTAATGGCACAACATCCCCAGAGTTACTGTGTGTTTTAAGCAAGGCATCCCTGTGCGCTGCATGAAGTGATATTGCTGTGAATAGGGAAAGGGGTAAGCCAAAGACCAGCCACGCACACCAAGTATTTCTTACTGATTTTACCGCAGTATCTGTGTGGATGAGGTACAAGATTTTATGTATAGTCCTCTGGGAAGATTGCACATTTGGCTATAGTTCTAACCACTACTACCAGCTTCTTTCTTCAGGATGTACAATCTCTAGGATTTGATGTGGTTTTACTGCCTTTGCTCAAATTGGGTTTTGGTTTGCTGTGTATTAGGACCAAGTATGGTGATTACACAACTACCTGCCAACTTTCACTCTCATTCCTTCATTTAAAACTCTTCCATTCATGTCAACCTCAGCTCCCAGAGGCTACCTACATCCTCTCTCTCAGACTCGGTGCTTTGCAGAAAACAGGCAGTATTTTGTTGGATGCTTTTCAGTGACTGAACCTCCCCAAACTTTCCTAGTAATATAAACCCATATGTCATATAGGAATCTTAATTTCCCCACTTTTTTCCTCCAAGTTTTCTGTGACCTGAGGGTTTATTTTTCTGAGACTTTTCCCAGCCTAATGGAGTTGTCCTTGGCTTATTGTCAGTGGGAAGGTGGCAGTGTTGGTTGACTGTGCAGCTTCCCAGCACTTCTCCTTCCACCATGTGTTGTAATTGGGGTCTGAAGCCCATTGCTGACCTGATTCATGCAAATGGTTCATCAGCCATAGACTTAAAAATCAAGGACTGAATGTTTGTTAGGATGTTGGGTTTCTACCTGGAATGGAAATACCAAACACTGATTCACCATCTTTTTCCTAAAACAAAAACCACACTATTGAAAACAGTTTAGTGAAAAACCTTAAAATGTAGAGTTCCACCATAAGTATGAGCAAAACCCACCTGAACTATACAAACTTGTCAGATTTTAAACACTAATTTAAAATGCCACAACACTGATACATACAAAACACATCAGCATAGCAAGTCAGGAATAAACATTATACAGACACTTGTGACAAATATTTATGGGACTATATGTTCTGGCTGCATTTGCTTTTAGGTATAACAAAATGACCTTAGAAGAATTTGGCCAGAGATAATTTTGTTCTGCTATTGCTAATTGAAAAACCTCGGATGAAAGAGTTTTCTGGCCAAACACACACACATACACAAGCTCATAGGTCACATATACAAATATGTATAGTGATGACACTATATATCGTTACAGTGTCATCAAAAGCCATGGGGAAAAAAGTAAACATTTACATTCTATCTTGACAAGACTGAAATCTTTTGTTTTGATGACATCAGAAGGCAGGTATTTGATCAGTGCATCGTATTGCAACAGTTACATTTAGCAGAATATATATTAGGGGTGTGGTGATACCTGCACTGTCAGAGGAGAGACAGGCCTGAGCATTTTGGGACCTTTCCATTGATGCTTGGTATGAAAAGAGGACTACAACTGCTGGATCATCCTCCCCCACAATTTTCCCAGGAACCTGACTTATAAGTTTAGCATTCAGTATGTTGAACACAGTAGACCTTGAGTTATATTAGTATTTGAGGTATTCAGAATGAATTGCTTCAGTCTTCTTAGAAAGCATTTAAGAGTACATTCTGCTGGCTATACTAACATATCAGGTCTTCTATTTCAAGATGTATTTTGCAGTTGCAACAAGTTTTCTCCTGGAATGGACTTTAATCAGAAGTCTTACAGCATTTTACATCTTACAGCAGTAAAGTTTAGGTGATATTTCCTGGAAAAAAAAGTCCTTTTATCATGAAGTGATTGCATGGGTTGTGGCTAATCTTACTGTAGGTCTCCCTCTTTTTGAGCTAACTTTTCTCAATTTTGATGTAAAATTCTGAAATGATAAGTGAAATTAACGTTTTGGTTCTTAAACTATTGTAATGGATGAAGCACATCTTGTTCATACTATAAAGTATATGATTCAATACTTTATTAATATAGGTAGGTTTTGTCAAGATTAGGTAAAAAAGTTTAAGCATATCCCAATCAAAGCTAATTTTAAAAAGCCTGCAGATTTATTTCTTTTCATATACATGCAAGTACTTCACTGCAGTCTGACATTTTTAATAAGGGTCATGGCTGGAAGCTTCCTGAATAATGCTTCAAATTATGCTGCCAACAGCAAATTTAAATGTTGTTTGCATATGGCACATTAACATTTGTTTGCACTTTTTTGCATTCTTGAATCACACTGCAGACACTATGGCAAGCTGTCATGTTGTAGGAATTAAAATAAATGTCATGGGCAACAAACTTATGCCGTGTCTTACTAAGGTATCTTTAGGGTAATTTGCAATAAAGCTTAAAATCATTTAAAAGCTGACTCTGAATGCCTTCCATTGTGCATTGGTTTATGACAGGACACAGAGGCACGAGAAAGGGTTTTCAATGCCATTTCTTCTTCCAGCAGATCATAATAGACAGATCTTTTTCTATTTCATGCTGAAATTCTTAAACTCATCCCTCCTAGCTTTCACCACCTTTGCTAAATAGCATCAATACTTACTGTGTTAGCTGATGAAGAGTCAGTTATCTAGTTAATCTGAAGAGATGGAAGGATGAATCACTTGGTCTGGTCACCTGCTTTTGCTTGGTCTTGGAGAAGAGACAGGGTGGTCCTTGCTGCTGCTTGCAGCCATCTAGGGCATAGCAGAGTCAGTGGACCATGGAGTGTAGAAACAGTTCAGCCCTGGAAGCAGAAGTCATGTTCAAACACCATGTCCTCCTAGACTAACAGCCCAGGGAAGGTTGCATTAACTGGGGGTCAGATTATGCAAAAGCAGGTGTATTACTTCCAGGTAAACTGCTAAATCTGTGTGGATTCATTATGTGGACTTCCTAGACCAGGTTATTGGCCTTTCCTCTGCAGGTTCTTGTCTGCAGTGCACTTTGCTATAGCTTGCGAGCTGATGCATAGCAGCTGGCTGCTCAGAAATTGTTTTGCTAATAACAGATTTGGAGGTCCTTACCAAAAAATGAGCTGTTTCAATTCAGAGGGATTGGTTGGAAAAAGCCAGGAACCATTGCAACTGTTCCTCAGCACCCAGAGATTTTCATGGCAATATGGGACTCCAGGAAATGAATTTTGTCCTGTGTCTGGCCCTTCTGCACCACCTGGTACATAACATTGGCTCAAAAACAAGTGGATGTGAATGGACCAAGAATTAATCTAAGGCTGATCAGAAGAACTCGATTCATTAGGAAAGAAGTGAGGTTCTGGAGCAGCCTTGCAGGTGGGACATGCAGGTATGCAACAGAGGCTATGGAGGTTTACTCTGTTAGTACCTATATTATGTACTTTCTTAAAAAGCACATGACTAGGCAGCAGAGTAGAAGGCTGCTTAGTTGTCCCATGCTGGCTGGCAAAGTTGTTGCAGAGGAGAAGATTCCTTCTACCCTGAGTGCTGCAGGGCTGACTTTGTCAGGAGAAGCTTTTGGAGCCAAGATGTGGCAGGTGGGGTTAGAGGAAGAGGCAGAGCAGGCAGGGATCCTGCAGTACAGCGATGGACTACCAAACAGTAGCAGGTGGCTGCTTTCTGCAAGAAACAGACTCACAGACTGGCCTCAAAGATGGTGAAAGAAATAGATTCGGATGCCAGAGTTTTGTGGGAGCCCAGAAGCCACCAAATACTGCTGGCTGGGAAAACAGGATTGGAAGGAAGGACATGCCTTCTCACTATGGTTTGGCTGTAGGCTTGTTTTCAAACTTTGGTGGTTTGAATTTTATGCCCTGAAGAGCTATTTGATCATAAACTGTAGAGCCTGGAAGCCTTGTGATATGGTCACTTTCAGAACAAGGAAGTTTTTCTACTCCATGTCCCTGGCCATTTCAGCATCAAAGGGAAAAAAGCCCATGCTAGTTTTAAAATGGAGACCAATGAGTTTAATAAGAGCCCTGTAAGACACAGTTGCTGTATTCTGGCAGCAGGTGGACTTCATGATCTTGGGGGTCCATTTGGCTATGTCCATGGTAGGGCATGGTGTCCATTAAGTAAGGGCATGGTGCAGGTAAGCAGACCCCAATCCCGTTGAATTGTTAGCACGTTCTCTGGTCCAGTTTCAGTGGTCAACAAGCGCTCTTCATCAAAGCCCAAAGGTGGCTTAGGGAATGGCATGGGCCATGGATCATTCCTAATAGATGATATGGATAAGGCTGTTCTGTTTCTGTGGGATGGAAAGCTCAGATGTAGGGATGCAAGCTGTTCTGTGACTCAGCCTAGGAGAGGCCTTGGTTCATTATGTTTGCTGGGGTAGATGTGCACTGCTAGTGCTGCTTAATAGACAAGTATCTACTTCAGAGAAGAGTAAGCCAGAGCGCTTATCTATATGGCATGGAGGCAGTGTTTTCTAGGAATTTCCTGGTAACAAGTAATATGTACAGATAGCTGTTTTCTCCTGTATACAGTAGAAGTGAAATTCCAGACCACTGAAGTGAAGGGGGTAAAATTGACTTCTGTGACCAGCGGTTGATCCTAAGCTTCTGTATTCTTAAAGGCTTTTCCCTGAACAAATAGTTTCAGTAGATTCCTGGCTCTGGTCTCCTGCTCAAGCCTGCTGACCTGTATTTCAGGCTTGACTATCTCAAGCATCTGCTTTCTTCCTGTGTAAAATTTTTCTTGTCCTGAGTACAGGAAATGAAGTTTACTGTTAAATTGTGTAGAGAATGGCATAAGTTTCCAACAAAACAATTAGAAGTAACTGGGAATTAGTCTTGTTTCTCTGTAGCAGGATTTATAAAATTTCAGTGTGCTTTATGTTGTAGCCTAGCACACAGTGCATCGGGCCCTCAGTGATGACGTGTTGGTTTGGGGTGTGATTATACACGTTCTTCTCTTGCTCTTTGGGGCCATTGTAGAAAAAGATATGTTTTATATTGTGACTGAAAAGTAGCATGGCTCTTCTTCAGGGTGCAGCTTCCAATCCCCCCTATGAACACTCATGTCTCTGTGAGGACATTGCCACAGGAAAAAGAGTCAGATCATCCCAGGAAGGCCCTGCTGGTTTCACCAACAAGATAAGGGGAGGTAGCACAAGACGGGGTTTTGGAGGAGTCCACAAAGATACCTTGAGGGCTGAACTAACTGATGGTGAACCGGAAGCTCCTGAGGCTGCTGTTGGGTGCTAAGGCAGTACGACAGAGACATCTGGAGTCAGATCCTGCTGCAGGACAAATTTCGCCAGTGTTCAGATTTAGATCAGGAAAAATAGTGACATTCTCTGTAAAGATTAATTTTGCACAGCTAAGTTAATAGCTGAAAAGAGAACCATATGAAGAGAATCAGAGAGAATCAGGATAGAGGGTAGTTTGTATTAAAGGATCCTTCTTTCTTCTCACCTAAAGATTCCTAAAACTTGGACTTCCCTGTTGCACTTTGCTTCTGATTGCTGCTACTTGCATCTGTGGCCATCAGATAAATGCAGTATTAGTCACTGTGTGTTGGAAGTGAGTTGTTAAAGCTTTGCACAAACGTTTTTCCAAGTTACCTCTCCTAATTTTGAAGTGCTTTTCATTTTATTTTGTATTAAGTAGGCAATGTTTGTTCTAGCATTTGTATGTTTGTATATTTTGCTTTAAACAACTACCTGTTGTTTAAACTGATTGTCTATGCCTTCTCTTTACTTGAGGCACACACAAGTTGAAGACCTATCTGTTTTTTAAGTTAATTTTAACTAAAAGTCACCTCTGCAGGGTGGGATCAGCTGACTTGAAAATAAAATACCTGGACATGACGAGACACTCTGAAAGTTTTATTTCAATGCTAGAGATGTTTTTTATTAATACAGATCATGAGATCTCTAGGTATAGGAAAGCAAACAACTCCTTACTTACTGTTGTATATAAAAGGAATAGCACAATCGGTTATGTCCCTAAAAAACATTAGAATTGCTGTTGAAAATAAGGATATCATTAAAAATGTGCCATTTCATCAGTTTCTCAGTTAGCCAGAGCAAAGACATAACTGCCAAAGAGTTTGCCACACCATCTGTGGTTCTTTAGTTTAAGAAAATCTCAGTACTTGTGTTATTTGATTCTTTGATAAGACTGCCACTTTTCAGTTCTCTAAGGAAATGTGCTATCCAGGCTCTTTATTTCAAAAATTGGTCATCCCAGTTCAGGTAGAAGCAATGCAGTAAGACAGAAAATGTAGCTCCTGGATAAAAGCACACACCTTCAGCATGCTTTGGCAGAATGGTGCTACACCTGCAGTGAGTACAACCCCACGTGGTTCAGCAGAGCCATAGATCTGGGAGAAGCTGGGTGCACTTACATGGTTGCATTGGACTGGAGCCTTCAGATGCTCTCCTGTACTGGTCTGCCAGCTGCTGGGGACTGACAGCAGATACGGGGGCATTAGGCAGTAGCAGTATGTGGGTATTTTGTGGGAGTCTGCTACACAAGCTGGACTCAGGAGCTGAGAGAGCTCAGGCATTGGGCAGCGTGCTCAGTCAGTAGGGAAGCGCTCATTGAGTAAACGTCTATGCTCACTTTAGGAGCAGGCTCTGTTAATAGTGCTGAGTCCAAAAGTCGAGTCTAAAAGTCAAATTGAAAAGCAGAGTAGTTCCACAATCTGTACAAAAGCCCCCCGACAGCTTCCAGAAGAGTTTCTGTGAACCAGCAGTGCAGGGAGGCAGATAACGAAGGGATAATTTTCCCTGTTATATGTGTTCTTTAGTGAAAACAGATGGCCACGTACCACTTCATGAGGATTATAAAGCAGCAATTAATCTTTCGTCAGACACGGATCAATGCCTCCTTCACTCGGTGCGTCACGGGAGGACAGGGACTCACCAAGCTCGGTCCCCGCTTACCAGAAGGTGGTGCTGGCTGGTCACCCTGCCTTGCCATCAGTTATTTAAAGGATTATTCCAGTGTAACTTGTTGCCCTGGGATGCAGAAGTGCAGCACTGTATTTTTTCAAATCACTGTAAAGCAGCTGCTACACAGTATTATTTGGATATAATTCTAGTGACTGGAGAAAGAAAGCAGTACTTGCAACTAGGAAATTATATTAAGCAAGAATGCCCACTTTTGTGTTATGAGTGAGAAAAAAAACACACGTGTTTGCAGGCAATTGTCAATAATTTCTGGGGAAGAGTCGATGGTGTTGGAATTTAGCTGCTTAAATTAGAAATACAAATGATAGATGTAGCACAAGCTGGGCACTCTCCTGATGTTGCTATGATGCTAAGGACAAGTCATTTCATGCTTCCTTGCTCTTGCAAAACGCATGAGCAAATTGTTTCTGAAAGGTAAGTTATTGGGGTGGTCATATGAGTGCCAGAAAGCATTTATTTGCAGTTAATGTATGGTAAAGAATTTCTCTTCTTACTCTAATATGAACCTGGAGGTAGAGACTTGACAGCACAGAGCTGAGTTTGGTTTTTTGGCAGTAGTCAGACAGTACAATGGGCCTTGGATCATTTTTCTTAGTATAAGTCTTAAATTCACCACACTGATGCTGTACAGACTGTGTTTCCACTGAACATCCTTCCCACAAGAATGAAAGTGTTCTTTAGAGAGTAGTAGAAAGTGGAAAACCTTGATTCTGACAGTAAGTGGAGAAAATCCATGAGACAACAGAGCATGTCACTGGTCAGCAAATGAGATTTTTTTAAATTTCCTGGAGAAACATGTCTTTATAGAACTGAGACTAATAATTTTCAGCTTCAGAACTGAAATTGTTCCCATTACTAGCACAAAGAGATATTTTTGATATTAATTAGCAAAATCATGAGGTGATTTGGACAACAAGCAGTAGACTCTTTAAGCAAAGAGACCTCAGCAGAATAAACAAGAAAATACCACAGCAAGAAAAATTATAAATCCATTGAAATTCAGGATAACATTTTTATTTAATTCACGGAGAAGTATGCCATCCATAATTTTCCACTTGTTTGCATGTGTTGTCTAATAAACTTTTGTTTGTGTGTGTGAAACTTCCATTATTAGAAAACTAAGGAGGCCTGTGGTGTTTATGATCTTTTCTAGCTTGGTGTTACATTTTAATTAATGTGTATTTAATTTGATAAATTAACAAACTTATAATTAAATGCTTATTTACTCCAGATAAACAAACAAAAAACCCTCACATGCCCTAGTCATTCTTGACTCCACATTTTGAAAATATCATAATCTTGGAACCATGTTTCTGGAAATGTTATTTTTCCATTTTCGGATTGGTATTAACTTTGTAAGAGCAGGTGACAAACAAGCATTGACTGCTTATGAAAAAAACATAAAAATCTAATGAGATATAAAAAAAAAACAACTAAAAAAGGATCAAGAAAAATCTGTTTTCCTGAAAAAAAAAAAAGGTCAAAATACAAACCATTTCTACTAAGTAAACATCAGGCAAGAAACATACAGGTCTTTGTCAGTTTTCATCCACCTTATCAAAAGTTTTTCACTGGAATTGAAAATTCTCCTCCATGGACAGGCAGCACTTCTTATGCATGATGACTCCTTTCCTAGAATTTGGGTAGCTGCTCAAGAGCATAAGAATGGTTACGATTACAAAAACCAAAAAAACCACCAGTTATACAGAAGTGTCTTCAGTTAAGTTAGTTTTGTTTCGCCAGCCCATAAACATCATTGCTGTTGTTATCCAAGCCTAGTATAACAGTCTCAATAATTCTAGCCCGTTTCAGAAATCTGTTGTGCTTGTTTCCTGACAACACACAGAACACTGTTCTGTGCATTTCTTTCCAAAACACACCTACATTTTGCAGTGAAACATCCCTCCTTGATTCACCTCTTTCAAAAGGCTGAACAAACACTGGAAACACACCGTGCAGATATTATCACAGTCCCACTAAAAGTCATTGCAGGTAGTAATGTGGACAGTTATTTCTGACTGACTGAGTTGTTGATCTTTTCAGTTCAAGAAAACAATATTAAGTTCTTCTGCCCTCTTTCCCTATCTTGTCTTGTTTAATTGGCAGGCCAGCATTGCTTACCATTTACTGCAGATTGCAGCTTCCTGTCAGAAGACATTCTGAATTCAGAGCATGGTCTTACATTGCTTTGCTGCTAAGGTTAATTAACACTTCTTTTTGCTGATACCAAGAACAGAAATGTGAAGGAAAAAAGAAACTGGCATAAATGGAAACCTGCCAATTATACTCTGCAAACTTGAGTTTAGCTATTGTTTAGTGACAGTAATAAAAAACCCAAGTTTGTCACCTCCATTTCGTAGAACCCATTTTCCACATTTCAAGTCAGTATGCATTTGTAAAGCAAAAACTGTATGATTTTTGTCTTTTAACTCTCTTTTTAAGTAGGACAGATGAATTTGCCTACTCTTGAGGCACTCTTAGTTCTTAAATATTTTCCCTTTTATCTCTGTCCTGTTAACTCTTCCCCAAAATACTTCCAGTGCATGCCAGCTTCCTTCTTCCTTATTCTACCTCTGTAGAAGTCCTTATCTTCCCATAATGATTTCTCACCCTTTTTATGCTAATTACTTCTAAGTTTCAGTTCCTGCAGTTCCACTAAGTTTTGGGACAGAAAAAAAACCCCAACCCAAACACCACCCTCGGATAAGTCCAGAAGATCTACATCTACATCAAGAACCATTTAAAGAGCTGGTTTCAGTGAAAGTCATCCACAACATCCCGCCAGAAGGACAAATTTCCTCCCCCACAGCTTCCTTATGAAAAAAGAGGCAATGCTTTTGAAGCCTTTCCTTGAACTCCTCCCACTCATGGAGACAGGGGTAGGTTATAATATAACAGTTAGAATAGTTGTAACTGTCCAAGTGAAGGAGGATAGCTTTAAGTTTTACCCTGAACTGAAA
The DNA here is from genome assembly GCF_963921805.1 of Phalacrocorax carbo. Taxonomy (NCBI): domain Eukaryota; kingdom Metazoa; phylum Chordata; class Aves; order Suliformes; family Phalacrocoracidae; genus Phalacrocorax; species Phalacrocorax carbo. The sequence continues at coordinate 134,894,942 of NC_087513.1, read as the reverse complement.
TGAGGAGTGGAAATCACAGAAAGGACACTGAGGTCACCACTCCTTCTCCCCACTACACTTGTTCCACACTGTACAGATCTTTTTTTCTCATGACTTCCTCAGTGTAAAATGGCTTTAAATAGATTCAAATCCGTTTGCTCCTTATGAACTGAATTGTTCTGGTTCTCTCATTCTATGTTTATTCATTGGAAAAGGTGTTACAAAATCATTCCTCTTCTCTGTACCTGCAGCAGCTCTCACATGGGTGTAGGACCAGGTTCCTGAGAGAAAAGTCATGATAATTTCATGTAAGGGACATGTTCAAGAAGCACGCATTTAAGTGTAGCCATAAATGGGGGAGCACTGATCAAAGGGTGCCCTCATGGTAGCTACACTGCACAGGATTCACTGTGAGCTTCTGGCAGATTGTGGAAACTTCATGTTAGTGTAAGTTCATTTGAAATATAAGAGCACTTCAGAAATCCCAGAAGGAAAACATATTGCCAGAAAATGGGCAAATGCCAAGAAATGCATCTATGGAAATCAGATTTCAGTGGGAGGAACTGGGACCCAAACTCAAGATGTTTGTAGCAGCTGTGGAAAACCAGTATGTTTTCTTCAGTATGGACCTCAGACTAATAGAGGAAGGCTACTGGCAAGAATTTTCTGTTTAATTACTTCACCCTCGTTGCAGACAGGCCTTTGTTGGTGATATTCCAGAATACCCCAGGGTACCCTTTCCTTGGACAACCCAGATTGTAGGAGAGAAAGAGTAATTTCATTTAGGACTTAATGCTGTCTCTAGCATAGGAAGTGGGGAATTATCTACTTCTTTAATGGTTAGAGTGAACCTAATGTATTTTTTTTTTAACTAGACAAAGCTACTGCATCAAAATGGGATCTACTAGAGCAGAGTATGATAGGTTAATTGGTCCATTATTGTAGGATGATACAATGCAATTATCACTTCTGATTCTGATATAATGTGGAAGTGTAGGTTCACACTATATTACAACCTATTGTAAAATCTCATGACTGGTATGAAATTAACCATGTTCAACATTGTAATTAGGAAAAAAAGTCTTAGCAGCAGTAGTGTTGGCATACCTCCAGTTCCTTAAAAATACCAAAACTGTTCTTCACAAATTCAGTATTCTGCAAATTAAAAATAAGTACATTCAAATTGATTCTGTCTCTTTGGGACGAGACTATAATTCTGCAAAAGGTGCAATATTAATGGTAGACTACTTTGAAGAGCTACTTCAAGAATACCCATCAAATTAAGAAGCTGAAAGTTCCAGGATAACCTAATATTTCAATTTTTTACTTATTTTTATGAGGCAAAGGAAGCCTTATTAAAGAAATCTGTATGCACTGAGAATATCGTCAAAGACTCAAAGGGCAGGAAGTCCAACAACTCTCCCAAAGAATAAGGAGGGAGAAAGTTTTCACCTTCCATCATCCCTAACTGACATTTATCTTGCCTACACCCAAATGTAGTGATGAAGCCTTCAAGGCAAACCGTAGCAGTGTTTACCTGCAGATCTCTTTTAAGAATGGAGGCTATTGCCTGGGCTTCATCTAGGACAAACATGTTGCTTAACTGACTTGGTTTAAACTGAGTCCCAAAAGTGCTGAATGTCTAGAAATTTCAGTAAAGGTAATGGTGACTTGTGCTTTTACACTGAAACTCAGGACATTATGCTTCTCAAGGTGGGAGGTAAGATGACAAGTTGCAGTTCCTAACCCAACTAATCTTTAACACACAAAGATGTTATCCAGCTAGAAATAATTCTCATACACTTCATGCTTTCACTGCAAATTTGAAAATCTCCATAGCTGAATATTTACTTTCCATGGTGTTCTTAATACTTACATTACAGTGATTATTGAAAAGGACCAGGAATGCTCTAAGGAAACCTTTTTGGTTGCTGGATGGCAGCTGTGCATATTTTTGTGTTCCTAAATTCCGGGCTCCAATCTAGTTGACCATTTATGTTGGTGAAATTATTAGTTATGGTTTTTGGATTTGTGGAGGAAAGTTATGCAGCTAAAATGAAACGTGTATTATCTCTATTGGCTGTAATGACATTTAACACTTTGAAAAGGGGAAACTAGGAGAGGTGTTCCTGGAGTGCTTTCTGTCTGGTGTTTGTAGAGCTGAGTAGTGTTTGAAACTCAGCAGGACGGGTCTCTCCTCAGGCGTTCCTGTTAATCAAGCAATTGATGCTTCTGGGAAAAGCAAGTCACTGGTCACTGGAGCTGCTCCTTGGAGTTCTGGTCTTTAAAGCTTTTGTTTTCTGAATACATCTCACACTGTTTGTAAACCAGGAGGTTTAAAGATATGAACATTGAGAGGTGCATTCAGAAAAACAATTATCCAGAAATGTGCTGATCCAAACACCACTTCCACAGATTGTTTGATTCATACTACCCTCTTGATAGAGTTTTGATAAATTTTCTACCTCCATGTGCAGTAGTGTTCATTACTGTTTCTCCAGACACAGGAATCTGAAGATGCAGTTACATTAGTATCTACATGCATGGATTATGAAAGATGCCTGTCCTTTTGATGGGAAGGCCAGCACACAAGCATACACAAAATTTTGAGTTATTAAGAATTCAGGATGAAAGCAGGAGAAGATAGAATATGGACTGTAGAAACCATGATGGATACTTTCCACTTCAAACAATAGCAAAAAATAGGGTCCTGAAGAACCTGAGCCACCTGAACAAACAGGGCAATTGCAACATAAATTGGCATCGTTTGAGCATGTGAATAGGACCAGATGACTTCCAGAGATCTCTTACAAAGTAAATTACTCTTTGACCCTATAGGTGTATTTTTATAACATAAAAAGCATAGAAAATTGCACTGCACAAGGTTTCAGGAGGCCATTTAGTCCTTATTCTCCCAGTCCACTGTCACCTTTTCCTTTTCTCAGGACTAAAGTATTAGGAATGTTCTCTCTGACTGGTCATTTTTACAGCCTCCCAGAAATCTGTTCCAGTGTCCAACTATTCTTACTATTAGGAATTTTTTCTTGATGTCAAATCTAAATCTTCCTTGATGTAATTTAAGCCCATTATATTTTGCCCTAAACCTAGTGCTGACAAAGACTGTTTAATTAATCTTTCATTTCACAGCTACCTTTTCTATAGTTGAAGATGGCTGTACATTACCTTGGGCTCCTTTTCCCTATCCTAAGAAACCCAGATTTCTTCAGTCTACAGGACATCTAGAGCTCTGATCCTTGTTTCTTTTGAACCTTCCTAATTAGTCAGTAGATGTCAGGAAAACAAAGCCCCAGGCTAGACCCAGTCCTAGAGGTGAGCCCTTCCCCGTGCTGAGCAGAATGGAGATTATTTGAACTGTTTTAGCAAAGATGCTCCTCTTTGTAGATCATGATACAATTTTACCATTTTAAAAACAGCAAAATATCACTGACTCAACTTCAGCTGTAACATTTTTAAGTGTTATCCTCACTTTGAGAGTTCACAAACATTTTTCAATTATCACATTGCTATTATTATGTCCTTTGGTGAGACACAGCTCTTTGCAGCAGCAAACAGAAATTATAGGAGACCATTGGCTGCAATGCTGTGGTACTGAGGAGGGCTGTATTTCAAAAAAAAATATAAGCATGGACTTTCCTTTATGCCTTCCTGTCCTAGAGAAATATATAATCTTTTCTGAAAGGGGAGCAATGGATACTGATAGCCAAGTAATAATAACTTAGCATGTATTTTCAGTTAATTATTGCAAGTGCTAGATGTTGTTTTGTCACTGTTATCAGAAAGAACGGCAGGCTACATTAAATTTCCTACTCACTGCAAAGGATTAAAAAAAATGCACTCTTCCTGTACCTGGCTGATTTCCTTATTAGCTACAGTACTTTTTATGTTGTAATTTTTATTCTGTGTTCCCTGCAACCAAATGCAATTATTAACAGTCACATTCTGAGGGACATCTAGAAATAACAAGGAGGCCTTGAAATGCTGCCTTCCCTACGAATAAAACACTGTCACTTAAATGAATGCTTCTAGGAATGCCTCAAGAGTACTATGCACAGGATGGATCACTTCAGATTAGTTAAAATAATGATGCCTCATAGAAACCTTTTTTAGCTCTTTCTACCTCAAACTGTGGTAAAAAAGCAGTGAAATATTGGTCTCCAAATCCATTAGCAGTCATTGGATGCTTTCTTCCAGGAGGACAACTGAGACCATGGGGAATTGCGAGTCCAGTCTGCAAGAAATCTATGGCAGGATGGAGCATGTCTAATGAATCCTGGTCTGAAAGATGCAGAACCGTTGTTCAGTTAAAGAACAGAAGGACAAAAGGTGGCTACCAAGCTAAATGAGGCATTCCATGCAATATTACATTTAGGTACCTGCTGTTCCTAAGGTATACAGATAAAGGAAGCTGTGTTAAGGAGAGTAGGAAAGCCATCAAATGGTGGGAGTGCTGATATTGTGCACCTCCTGCTGAACTGTGAGACAAAAGCGAAGCCTCCCATTTGTCTTATGAGTTGTCTATAACAGGGATCCTCAGAGTCCTCAACTTTTCATGGACGACTGGGCATTCTTTGTCTCAAACTTTTAATTGAAAACACTTTTTTTTTGACCATGTCACAGACACCAGTGGGCTGTCATTCACACAACAATAGTTATGGAGTCATTCATGCAGAGACACGTAGATCACAAAGCTATTGCTGTTTGCTGTGGGTATAAAAAGCAAACTAAAATTTTAGCCTGAACAAGTGTGTCACAGTGTTGGCATTTTCCAGTAGCTATACCAACAGTGTGGATAAGATAACTTCTAGGACTTAGCATCAAATAAGAAAATTCTTAATGTTTACAGCTATAGTTCAGTTTACGTTATGGAGATATATTTTCTTTGTACACAGGAATAAATTTGCTGACCATTTCAAGCTGTTTGATCCAAAACCTGGTGCAGACATTTTTCTTCTCTCTTTTTTTGCCTGTTGATTGTTGGCTGTTTCAATCCTGTCATATGATCAGATGTAGTAATTCATTCATTCTTCCTGCAATATTAAGCATCCAGCCACTAGAGCCCTTCAGAGTCCAGCTAAAAGGAAGACCAGAAGATACCTGACTCTGAGATATATGCATGGGCAGAATGAGGCAGAGGTTGCTACTGGGGAGAGTACTGTGAGCTGCAACGGGGGGACAGGAGAGAAAAGACAGGGCAGCAGAGAGCCCAGGAGCCAGAAGGTGAAACAGCTCACCTGATGCAAGGAAGACCTTAGAAGGGACATTGCAGGAGACCAGTCTGCAAGCAGGGAATGGTCTGAAATGTCCCAGCAAGCCAATCATTTTCTCCCTCATGATTTCACTGCTTGATTTCACTTATTGACAGAGAGCAGCATTTGGTCTCAAAGTTAGTGTTTTGAAGCTGAGAGTCTGACAAAGCTGTAAGCTGAGTAAATACGTGGATTTATCTAGTAGTGCTCATGGCATAGCAGAAAATAAAAACAAAAAAGCAATATATGTGGTCTTCTAATTTTGAGAAATGTTCAATATTCTTTGAGACACAAAAACATTATACATAAGCTCTATCATACTATTTTTAAACATACATGTATGTGTATGTCTTGAAACATGGATTAAAAACTTCATTTGTTCTCAGTGTGGAAATTCCATTAACATTTTCCATTAAACACAAGATGTGGCTACCAATTTTTCTATCTTACATGAAGTCAGATGTTTATAGTTCATTTTTTTCCTGCTGCATCTGCATTTCCTACTACATTTTAATGAAAACCAGGTGTAAAGGACCTGAGGTTCACTTCATTGTTCTACAGATATGATAAGGAGCCAAAAAAAAAATATTGGTTTGATGGATGGAACAGTTCTTGACAAGCTGTACCATTAGTGATTACACAGCCCTCCCCTTTTTAAAAGTACTGCAAGTGTCACGGAGATGTCTAGCTGGAAATGGACAGACTGTACCTGAAATTTCAGAAGTTTTCTTGCTGCTTTGTTTTAGATTAATGAGGGTTAATCTTTAGGAGTGAAAATGAGGTTTTATCAGTTAGGAAAAATACTGTTGTCCTTAATAATCAGCCATCTAAAACTTCTTTAATTAGCTCCAATGGTTCATGAGGGATCTTAACACCTCCGCCTCTGAAGGTGGCATTAACCCTCCGCCTCCAATTCTCAGAGACATTTTATTAGATTATGTACAACTGAACAAAGAAAAACTTGCAAGAACCTCCAAAATACTTGCAGTAAATGTTATCTCATATAAAAAAAAAGTACGAATAAAAATTTGATTAAGCTCATTTGATTTTTATAACTCTGCAGAAGATTCAACAAATCTGGCATCTACTTGTTGGAATATGTAAATTTTCACCTCGTTTGTATAATTTCCATGGAAACTTAGACCCGCATTTCATCATTGGTCTGGGTGACTGAGTCAAGCAATCAACTCAGGTGACCATTGTGCTTCAGGTGTCCCCAGTGACTCAGGTGTCTTCCTGACACTGGTGAGAGAGGAAGTCAAACAGAAATTTCTGTAGCTGGACTGTCAGTCAGTCAAGGCTACATGTAACATTTTGATATGGAGATAAAGGGAAGGTGTTTTATCACTTCCACCCAGTGAAGAAAAACAGGTTATTGCTGCTGTGGCTAAGTTTAAAGTGACAAGTGGGTTCATAAAAATCCAGAAGGTGTCTGCAGAGTGAAATAAAACCTCTAAAGTGGAAAAGTTTCCTTTACTTTCTCTTTAGCCATAGGGGCTAAGTTTTAATATGGATTCGCATGGAATCAAGTGAGGCTGAAGGCTGGGGACATTTCGGGGTCCTGAAAACTCTGTGTAGATGACAGCGTTTCAGTGCTTCAGCGCTGGTTTTCTCAGTGTTCCCAGGCAACTGCCCTGAAACAAGAATTCTGTCGGAGAAATATCGCGCTGATGACCTGGAAGCACTGCTATTGAGTCAGATTGTGTTCATCAGACTTAGTGATGAGATAATCTGAATAATACTTATAGATCTTTACGTAGAACCATACAGCATCCCACATATAAATGATACTACCTTGCTTATCCAAATAGGATTGCTCCCTTCTAGATTGAACACCAACTTCATTTTAAGCTATTTTTCTTGTAGAAAAAGTTTAGGTTGTCTTCATGGGGAGTCATCCTAAAAAGTCTCTTGTAGGTCTGTGTTGGGAAAAGGAGCATTTCTTATTGCCAGTATTTGCCACTTGTTGAAATCATGTAATGACTCAGACAGGGTCCTGAATTTTGTAATGTGGCAGGAAGCCCTACAAGAAGTTTACAGCCACAGAGGAATTGGGTGATCTTTCCTGTCAAGGATATTTTAGGGAGCAGTGCTTTTTGTGTGACTGAACCAGTGTTTAGCATATCACTAAATGGGAAGTTGCTTTGAGGACATATGTTAAAAAATGAGAGAAAATAAATAATGTGGAAGAGACTAGACTGCTCTGTGAATTTGTTGTGAAGGATCAGAGACATCATGAATAACGTTCCGTCACAAGAAAGGAAATTAAATGGAAGAAGACTGTGCTGTAACGAAAATACAGGACAAAAAGATTGATGCTTTCTAAATGGAAAAGACTAGCATTTTTATTCAGAGAGATATAATTTTTACATTTCTAAAAAGTTGCTTCAAAAGCAATTATAATAAAAAAGGAAGCAAAGGTCTGAACTCTCCCTTTCCTTCTCTGCATATTTATTCAGCTTTTCCCAATGAACATGAGTTCTAATTGAAGTCAGAACACAGACTTGTTTTGATTGCATTAGGAGGCAAATCAAGTCTTAAATAGTCACAATTCCTCTTGATATCAATATGAGTTCTATATGAAGACATATAGAAATCAGTGATGCAGATTGGGGAAGAGAACTTAGATGTGAAAAACAAAACTAAGTAAATAAAAAGTTTAAAACATATTCCTTGCAGTGTTTCTGTAAAAAAAAAGAAAGAAAGCAACATTGATATAGGCCAACATTCATGAGCTGAATATGGAATACGTAAGTGAATTTAACTGTGTAAAGCTTCCCTTGTGAACTGAGGGTAGTTTCCATTTCCAGCATCGAAATAAGGTAGCAATGTGACAGAAGGATGTGGTCAGAGTATACATTAAAAATCTTTTAAATTCTTTGCATTGCTTATTTACAAAAAGTACTATCGGTGATATACTATAAACCTTCAAATACTAAAACCAGATTATATGAATAATTCATAGAAACATCTTCTGTTATACTCCAAAGGGACCAGTTAGGTCCACTAGATAAATAAATCTAAGTTTTTAAAAGTCTGCAAGCACCTCACCTACCTGCTAGGAGGACTTGGTACAGTATATCACACTTCAGTTTGGCCTGAAGCACATTTGATTATCCTCCTGGGTTAAGCGCAATAGGGAAGATGATTTGTTAATAATGCACTGATTACCATTTGTCTTAACTTGGTGATTTATTTTTTTCATATTCCAGTACTTTGTGTTATCCCACAACTAATATCAGAGGATATCCCCACATGAAAAGATTCCAAATAATCATACTGACACAAGGAAGACACAAGGGAGACACACGGAAGACCTCAGCATCCTAGCAAAATTTTCTTAAAAGAGAAAGAAGGAATAGATTCAAAATCGTGAAACACTTTCTCAGTAAAGATTGTGGAATTCCAGTCCCATAGCTCCGAGACAGCAGTTGTCTGTAGAAGACATACACCTTTGGTTGAGCTTTCTGCATCTTGGAGCACATGAGGATTCACATGATGCAGCTGGGATTCACTGTTTGTAACGCTTAGGTGGGAGAGGGTAAGGCAGGCTGACACTAACTTGAGCTGTCTGAAGGTTTTCTAGAAGGCTGCCTTCAGGTGCCCAAAGGGTTTGCATGCATCTGAATTGCAATTCTGATATTAAATACTGGGAAAATTGACATATCCATCGTCATCTCTTTCAAGATCTGTTTAAGGAGACACTTTGTAAGAACTACACATTTGCTGTGGCGGTGGCTTTTCCTCTGCAATTATAGTAAAAATATGCTTTTTCTTGACCCTGCTCCTAACCAATTTTTGGTTGGCAACCAAGAGAACAGAGCTAGAAGTGCTGATGAATTGTTGAAATATAAAATTTGGCAGCCAGATGAGAGATCTGCCTTGGCTTGCACAAACAGAGAGAGGTTAGAGGTTGTAAGACTGTTCCTACCTTTTCCTGGGTGATAACTTGCTGCTTTCTGAGTCTCAGTGAAAGCTTCACAGGCTTCAAAGTTCTTCTGCATCCTGTTTTGCCAGATAAAATTTGCCCTGTACTAGAACTTTTATTCATGTTATAGGGAGGATTTTTCTTTAAAAAAAAAAAAAGTAAATCATCCAGGCTGGGTAACTTTTAAAATGACGCTGTCTTCTCACTGTCGCTAACAAAACTGTAATTTATGGGATTTGTTTTGTTTTATTCTAAAAATGTTTTCCCATGATTTTTAAGTCCTTTATAATTCATATGACTGAGATGTTCAATGTTAGACAGAAAATTGCATGTTTTAGCTGGGAAGACCTCAAGCTTAAGAGAAAGGGACAAAATCTGAGGATGCTGGTAGTCCAGAGTCCCTGTGTCTCTAACTGGACCACGGAAATGGTCTAAGGGTATCACTAAGGGTCTGTAGCTATGCTTTGGGTGCTGATTGCTCCTGGATCTATATTTGCTTAAATAAACTTGAAGGCTGTCTTTCTATATTGGTGTCAGTCTCTAGCTTGCTATCAGGATTAATTCCATAACACCACAGCTTTAACTAGTGGCTGGTTAATATATTTCTTTCAAAAAATCAGTACTGTTCTTGTGGTTTTTTTAATACAGATATCAACAGCTGCAAGACAATCTTAGTATTTTAAGATTGTGTTGTTAGGAAGGCTTTGATTTTTTTGTGTGTCCTGTTGTATACTAATGATTATTGAAGCAAAGACTCCAGTTTTGCCAAAATATATTTGTTTATGAATAGTAGATTCTGGGACGTTGTTAGGATGCACCACCACCCAGATGATTTCAGAAGAGGCAGTAACTACCTAACTATAAAATATTACTGCGGAGATGACAGAAACCTTGGCATAAGCAGCCTTTACTGAATTTATGTAAAAACAAAGCAGGCTTTTTTTTTTTTTTATAAGAGCTTTGAACAAAATAGCAAAATAAGAGCTTTGAAACAAACCTGTTCAACAAGCTGAATACTTATAATGTCTGAAAGCTCCAGTGAAACTCCAATTGACTTTAATTTGGCTCGTACTTTGGCAGGAAAGGAGAAAATCCTGGGAGAATGCCCTTTGTTTATTCCCTAGCGTGTAAACAATTGAGAGATAGGTGTAAACAGATCCACCTTCTCCGTAGGAGCCTTATTCTCCTCTCAGTACATACTGTGTAATGAATGTGTAACCCACATTGGTGTCGATAGTAATTACGTACATACACTGGGAGGGCATGGAAATTTTAAAATGGTAACTCTTCATAAAATCTTATTATAACTGTTCTATAGGCCACCATTCAACGCAGTGAGTTAATAAGCATTAGTCAAATTCCTGTCAGGGCAGTAGCAATAATATAGGTAAAATGTTTAATAGAAACTTGTTGTTTAATTACTTTCCAAAGATATGTTTTGTAATAATTTTTTTATTTTATATTATCTCTCTATCACTCCATGTTGGTTTTGTCAGTGAATACCACCAGATGTGAGAAGATCATTTAAACATTGGATTAATAAAACTTTCACACAAAAATCAATGTGAGAGAACACAAACCTGCACGGTTAAGCATTCCAGTCAGGAAATCTATGGGCAATCTTCATTTTACCCCATAATGAATAATGCATTATGTTATAGCCTTTAATTATATGATCGTATACCACTTCTTGAATAATACAAATTTCTTCAACAAGTTTTAAATACTGGTTTATGCAATTTTTCTAGTGCTATCTATTATTCAGTGTATGCTAGGAAGAATCCAAGAAAGTCTTTTATTTAAAATCACATAGCATGCTAATGTTGCTCAATAAATTTACAAATAAATCACCCGTTCTGGGACACCTTTCATCTTTGGATCTCAGACAGCCTTTCAGGTGACTAAGACATAACTCAGCAGCATTTTAATTCCTCTAGGTCCCAAGAACCTGACCCTGGCACAGCATGTATTAATGTCATAGGCAGACAGATGCTCTGAAGTTAAGAAACAATCATATCTGTAGTACTGCTAATGACTTAGAGGATACCTTGCAGATACCTCTGTTCACAGAGAAAACTGATTATGAATGTGCATACCAATAACACGTAGCCTGTGAACCTGGAGTCAACACGTCTTCGGGTCTTTCTTATGCTTTTGAAGTTTAATAGACTCCTTATCACAGGAATACCCAAATAGTGCCTGCTGCCAGGTGGCTGCAAAGTTAGCAGTGAGTCACTGGAGTGCAGAAACTGAGATCCCTCCCTCTCTACACTGCACGACAGAAAAGGAAGAGGTTGTCAGATGAGATAGAAAATGCACTTTCCCTCCCAGTAGCTTGAACCATGGAAAAGATAGGGGGAAAGCATTCATGCACCCCCACAGTCACACGTTTGCTCTTGATACTTGTCTCCAGCAAACACTAGAGAAAAAAATGGAAGTGAGAGACACTTTTGTGGTGTGGAAAACCACAAAACAAACTTCAGAGCACACATCAGTATTTGTTTTGTAATGTTGATACCTTATTGCATACTCCACACTATAGTGACAGCAACCATGCTAGAAACCATGCTAAAGCACACAGAGGACAAGGAGCTGATCCGAGGCAGCCAGCATGGCTTCACCAAGGGCAAGTCCTGCCTGACCATCCTAGTGGCCTTCTATGATGGAGTGACTACATCAGTGGACAAGGGAAGAGCTACAGATGCCATCTTCACGGACTTCTGTAAGGCCTTTGACACGGTCCTCCACAGCATTCTTCTCTGTAAACTGGAGAGATCTGGATTTGGTGGGTGGAATTGGTAGGATGGTTGTATCCAGAGGTAGTGGCAAATGGCTCGATGTCCAGATGGAGACTGGTGATGAGTGGTGTCCCTCATGGGTCCATACTGGGACCGGTACTATTTAATAACTCCATCAGTGACAGACAGTGGGATTGAGTGCACCCTCAGCAAGTCTGCAGATGACACAAAGCTGAGCGTTGCAGTTGACATGCCAGAAGCATGGGATGTCAACCAAAGAGACCTGGACAAGCTGGAGAGGTGGGCCTGTGAGAACCTCATGAGGTTCAACAAGGTGAAGTGCAAGGTCCTGCACCTGGGTCGGGGTAAGCCCCGATATCAATACAACATGGGGGATGAAGGGATTGAGAGCAGCCCTGCAGAGAAGGACTTGGGGGTACTGGTGAATGACAAGCTGGGCATGAGCCAACAGTGTGCACTTGCAGCCCATAAAAAAACATGGTCAGAAGGTTAAGGGACGTGATTCTGCCCCTCTACTCTGCTCTGGTGAGACCCCACCTGTAGTGCTGCATCCAGCTTTGAAGCCCTCAACATAAGAAGGACATGGACCTGTTGGAGCGGGTCCAGAGTAGGCCACAAAAATGATCCGAGGGCTGGAGCACCTCTCCTATGAGGACAGGCTGAGAGAGTTGGAGTTCAGCCTGGAGAAGAGAAGGCTCCAGGGAGACATTATTGCATTCTTTCAGTACTTAAAGGGGGACTATAGGAAAGATGGGAGCAACCTCATTAGCAAAGCCTGTTGTGACAGGAAAAGGGGTAATGGTTTTACATTAAAGGAGGCTAGATTTAGACTGGATAGAAGGAAAAATTTTTTACAATGAGGGTGGTGAAACACTGGAGCAGGTTACCCAGAGACATTCAAGGTCAGGCTGGATGGGGCTCCAAGCAACCTGATCTAGTTGAAGATGTCCCTGCTCACTACAGGGAGGCTGGACTAGATGACGTCTAAAGGTGCCTTCCAACCCAAAGCATTCTATGATTCTATGAGTCTATGTTGTTCTGTGACTGTGTTGGTTTTGGCTGGGATGGAGTTAATTTCCTTCACAGTAGCTGGTATGGGGCTGTGTTTGGATTTGTGCTGGAAACAGTGTTGATAACCCAGGGATGGTTTTGTTATTGCTGAGCAGTGCTTACACAGAGCCAAGGCCTTTCCTGCCCCTCACCCCACCAGCGAGTGGGCTGGGGTTGCTCAAGGAGCTGGGAGGGGACACAGCTGGGACAGCTGACCCCAACTGACCAAAGGGATATCCCACACCGTATGGCGTCATGCTCAGCATATAAAGCTGGGGAAGAAGAAGGAAGGGGGCGGGGATGTTCAGAGTGATGGTATTTGTCTTCCCAAGTAACTGTAACGTGTGACAGCACCCTGCTTTCCTGGAGATGGCTGAGCACCTGCCTGCCCATGGGAGGGAGTGAATGAATTTCCTGTTTTGCTTTGCGTGCCTGTGCAGCTTTTGCTTTACCTATTAAACTGTCTTTATCTCAACCCACGAGTTTTCTTACTCTTACCCTTCCAATTATCTCCCGATCCCACCAGGGGAGAGTGAGCAAGCGGCTGTGTGGTGCTTGGTTGCTGGCTGGGGCTAAACCACAAAAACACCTGACAATTATACCTGTGTTACAAAAAAAAGTAAATACAAAATTAGTTGGAATTCAATAATATTAGGTCAGCTATAAATATAGGGGAAACATAGCGAGTGAATGAATGACAGTGACTAGAGAACTTTGTATTGCAAATGCCACAGGTAAGTGTCCAAATATCACCTGGGAATAAGTATTTTCCCCATTTTATTCTGATGGTTTTTTTTTTTCCACATATGTTAACAGTACTGAAAATGAGTATGTTTCTGCATTTTGGATTTGCTAGGGAATGGCTAATCCTGGTAAGGCAGAACAAGCACAAGCAGGACACACATAATTATCTAAATCATCTATGTTTTGTAGTATGATTGTTTTCATCACGCTCTTCACCAAGCATATAAAATTAAAAGATCATCTTAAAGAATCTCTTGTAATCCATTTATAAATAAATTAAGCTTTACAGCTTTTCTTCAGTCTGATACATGATTACACCACTTTGGATCTCAGCATCCTTATGGCTAGATCAGATGCCATATTGTAAAGTCTATTTAAAAATGTTATTTTGAATCAGCTTGATAAGCATTAAATGAGGTAAAAAATTGTTTTGTTGCAAGCCAGGAAGAATGCATACTTGATTAAATATCAAAGACCAAAATTTACAAAATAATACCATCAGAAGAGAAGCAAGTTCAGCTTACAGGCATTAAGGGAAGACATGATTAAACTGATTACCATGCACAGCATTACTCATTGTTACTACACAATTCTGCTGTCTGCTGAAGTCTCTAATCTACAGTAGAAGTAAGATATTTTGTTCATCTGGTTACTATATAACATCTGGAATAAAATAATTACTGCAAATGAAATCAAGAAGTGTGACAGAATTTTCATGTGTGTATATATATATTGGAAGCAAGTGTTCACTAGATAAATCATCTTATTATAACAGAAGTCTTTGTTAGTCATCCTATCAGACACACATTAGATAAATCTTTTGTATTGTTCTTTGTTGCCACTATTTCTGTCAGAACTTTAAAAATTTGAAATACTGAAGCTGAATGAATATTTGTCAGGCATTGAGTTCGGCTACCGAATTCTAAGAAATGAATGGCCTGTTGATTTCCTACAGGAAACGCGTCTCTCGTAGCTGTGGTTAGCTCAGATACACAAAGGCGGTGGGCAGGAGCATGTGTTTACAATAAATCTGTTGAGTACGTGTTCATATACAGCAAAGTCAAAAATAATGTAGTTCACATCATTGTTTTTTCTTTTCAGTGGCCCCACTTAGTAATCTCAATTTGCATCTGACGTATTTTGTAGAAATTGGAACTGATGACGTTTCCATTCAACTGAGATTAAAACAAGAGTTGTACGATATTTTGCTGTAGTGGTGATGAATTAGGGGTAGTGATTCAAAGTCCAGACACATACAAAGGAACAAGAACTTTTATTGCAAATCACTCAACTGTACTTTGGATATAAGTATGCAGAAGTATACAGGGTTATTTGCTGTTTACCCTCTTCCTGGACTTTACATGAAGGTGGGCAATGGACAGATCCTGTAAATTCATACAACCACCTCTGCCTCCTGGCTGTCACAAACTGAAGCAGCACAGTGCAAAGGAGAGAAATGCAGTGCTGGAACAGGTCTGGGACCAGTTCTGGCTACTGGGGTCCCTTCCACTAAGCCAGCAAGTATTTCCAAATAAGGATGTTCTGATTTCACAAGAGACAACTTAAAGAGCAAGGCAACACATTAAAGTTTAGGACTGATTTTTCATCATTAGTAGAGGCTGCCTTTGGTGGAAAGATTGTCTTTGGATACTTTCTTGAAATCCGTGATATATATGTGTTGTCTTAAGGAATTTAAGTCATATATAAAACCAAAGAGCTAGGTTCAAATTTGTATCTAAATTGCCAGAAGACAATATGAAAGGAGGGTTATGAACAATTTTGTGATGTTTCTAAGTACTATTTTTTCTCCTGGTTGGATATCTACCAGCCCCTCCCAGTATGATCTTCCTTGACTGAAGGTCAAGGTCTGAATAAGTTGCTCATTTTAACTTCTCTTCCTCCTCCTGCTCCCAAAGGAGATCTAGACAGGTTGAAGTATATACAGTGTTATATTCATATTTTCCCTTATTTCCAACATTATCCTACTCCAAATGCCAGGTGTTGTCATTTTATTTGTATGAAATGCCCCCCTATTCTGTAATGGCTTCACTGGTACCACAGGAGGAGTAAAGTGTTAAAAATCAGCTAAACAGGCCTTGTGTAATATGTAATAGAGAAGAGAGGCTCGGGCAACTAATAAGAAAAAAGAAGGGAGGATGTGAAAATATTTTGAATATATGCAAAATGGAGCTGTATTGGCAAATGCTTTGTTATACCTGTTAATGTCAGATTTTAAAATGTTTGAAATACCTCATTTGATTTCATATTGGTCAGCTGAACAACTAGTTACTGCCTTGTCCTAACATAACTAAGGTTATCACTGTCATTCACTGAAAGACCACTCTTATTACACGGGTCTCAACATTAAGGAGAAATAGGATTTGTCTACATTTTTTGATCCTTCACACAATTTATTACTGTACAGTTCAAAAAAAACAGGCCAGTTGCTTTCTTATCCTTAGCTTATCATGCAGTCGTGTTAGATTACCTTCAGGTTTTTGTTTTAGCTTTTTACCTTCACTATAATTGGACCTTTTACATAGAATGTACTCTTTATTAATTTATATTTGGCAGTATATTGAAACACACTTGGCATTGTTAACAAACATCCAACAATTATGATAATCTGACATAATATTTTGAAAGTTATATTGAATTTTCTCTTCTTACAGACACTAATTGCATATTTGAAGTGAAGGATTTTGTTTCCTCAGAAGTGTGCTTCTGGATCACTTATTTATCATAATCTGAGAAAGTGGTATGACCTTATTTCTTCCTTTTCTTAGGTTTCCAGAAATGCACACAGAGTACAAACGAATATAAATCATGTGCCATCAACTAACTGTTATAAAACCATTTACATGGAAATAGGGTGACTGTCTCCTGTTTTCTGCCCAGCAGTTAGTGCTTAAGAAACTCACCTGGAATACTGAAATGACTGGATTAGTTGGTACTTGACATAATATATCATATTTAGTACGATTATTAAGCTTTGGTGTATGCCTAGGGAACTGCAGGGATGCGTTATTTAGCCTCTTCACCAGAAGAACAGCATTGCCCTCTCACCTTTCTTCACCTCCCCGCGCCGTTTCATGACGAGCCTCTCCGTCCCATCCTGGGTGGGGGTCCTTGACTCCCATTCATTTGCCACACTTCTGCTGCTGTCAGAAATGTGTTGTGGGAGATAACAGATGAGTGACACTGGAAAGAACCACATCTGTGCAACCTGATGTACACAGCTCATCCAGACACTGCTGCACATCGATGGCTGTACTCCTCGCAGCTCTGGCTTCTGCCCAGGAAGGGGACAGCGGGAAGCACATGTACATCCACGTGCACTGCTTCCAGATGGTTCCCCCTGACATGCAGAGCTGTGAATCATCCTTCACCATTGGGTGTGCACTTTATAGACACTATTTAATTGTGGATGAATGACAACTTAGAGGCTTACAGAATTCAAAACAAGAAAGGCTGTGTTGCAAGAATGGCTGAAAGCAGGAACCGCAGGAACGTTTTCATGCATGTGTTAATTCAAGGAAAAGGGGTGAAGGATACACTGAAATCTGACACACACACACACACACACACACACACACACCCGAAATACAGATGGGAGCTTGACCTGGAACACTGGAACCCTCTGATTAGAGAAAATGGTTGCTTTGAGCCCTCAGAGTTTCAAGAAGAGAGCTGTTTGAGCAAACGTTGCTGTTCCTTAAGTTAGTATCAGTAACACACTATGTTTAACCCTCAATAATTAAGTTTTGTTTGGCACTTCCATGTAACCACCATCCTGAGTAACATGTCACTGAAGCCTCTAGGCATTTGGAGGTTTAAGGAATGATGGAGTAGATAGTAAAAATTGTCATTATTACATCTCTCACCACGTTTTTACAACCCCCACCCCAATTAAGGGCAGGTTATTTTGAAGAATTTCCTGCAACTTCTATTTAGCTTAGGGATATAGTTATTTAGTATTTCAAATAGCCATGAAGAGGATAAAATGGCCACTAGCAGCTAAATCTTGGAAAGCAGACTTTCAAGTAGGTTTTCTCTAGCAAGAAAACTCAGAGAATTGTTCAGTTACTTTCTTCCACCCAAAAAGGTAATGAACATTTATAGGTCTTTAAAAGCATGCCATGTCACAAAATCCATGTGAACAGCCTCATCGGAAAGATACCTGCTGTATTCAGTGATTTCTGCATTAGGAACTCTGCAAGTAGTCCTGAGATTCCCCACACTTTTAAGCAGGTGGCAGTGTAGGTTAAAGAGACATAGATTTTTCCTGCAGCCGGTAGAAATTGTCGCTTTCCAATTTCTCTGTATTTTAACCCAAGGTAACAATATATAGCAGTGTTATTGGGTTCCTCTCTAGATGGGGACAGGCACAAATTCTGGAAAGTACGCCTTTGTTGACTCAAAACTATTCCATTATTTCCAGATGCAGCTTTGTGAGCTTTATTTCTCAGAACAAGACGCTGCAGTGAGAGACGTAACACAACCTTTCTTCTTTCATATGTTAGCAGGAGGACCTATCTTCTGAAGAGGTTAAAGGATGTTACAGTGCAGTGATTCAGCATCAGTCCTCAATGTCTACTGTTCAACATTGGTAGTTTTAATAAAAACAAATTCTGTGGCCTTTCTTTTGCTGGATGTTGCTTTATCCTACTGACAGACTCAGGAGGCTAGTCAATAAAGGTTTTAACTTACATTTGCATATTTGAACTGCTTTTTCCAGTTATTTATTTGTACATAAGATGGTGCATTATCTAGCATTTGCACTTACGAATAGCTAGTAAGATAGACTTTTTTCAGGCACATCCTACAGTATTAAACAAACAAAATGCAACAACTGAATGAATGGTAAGTGGCTTTGATGTCTGGCTAACGTGGGAACAGAACAACTACGTTTCAGAAGCAATTTTTGAAGATGACTACAAAAGTGGTAAGAGTATCTGTGATGAAGACGTAGGGCTTTTACTTGGCGATATGAGAAATGTGTGTGTGTGTGCATGTACTTTCATGGAAGTGAAGCAGTGTACAGGTGGACTGGTTGTGTGGCAGGACAATACAGCTGGACCTAAAACTGAAGAGTAATTTGTTTATTTGGGGAGCGCAGGATGGGTAAAAAGGATACCTTCTTTGCAGGAACTGTTTTCCAGATTGTTGAAACAGATTTGATTCTGATTTACACAAAATTTAGGATTTTCCAGTGGGAACGAACTGAACTGTTAGGGAAGCACCAGGGTGTTGCAGAGTACACAGAACCAGAGAGTAACTGGTAGTGGGAGGGAAGGAGGGAAACCCGTGGTGGTAGCAGAGGAAAAAACATTTCATATTCCCTGAACATTGTGAGATGAGATTTCCGGAACATTGTGAGATGAGATTCCCCCACTGCTCGTTTAAAACCATGTTACCAAAACACTTTAGGTGTGATGGTGTGTTGAGCAGAGTTTTTGTCAGTCACCATATGTGCTTCAGAGGGGCAAGTTATTCCCTTCCTTCTCTTGAACACTGTGACAGCTCAGTGACAGCTTGGGTTTAACGTGAGGACCTGTAACTGAGCAATTAAAGTTGTGGGAAGTGTTGGGGGAAGGACACAGGACTGGGGCTTTGAGGAGCAGCACAGCTGGGCCTCACCCCTGCTCTGTTGCTGGCCATCTGTGGGGTTTTGGGAATTTGCATCCCCTCTTTCAACTCCCCATGTATAAAAACAGTGTCTCCTTCCAGCATGCCGGGCTCTGCAGATGGAAATATCCCCTAGTCAGCTGCCTGTCATTATCTTCTTCTCTATGACATGCAGAAGAGAAATAAAAACAAGGAATGATTGGAAACTAGACAGTCTCCCCCATTTGGCTCCTCCACAAACTCCCCACAGACCACTCTTTCCTCCTCCTCACACCCACTCGGGTCTTCATGGAGTAGCTCCCAAGAGAAGGGCCAGCTCCCGTCGCGGGGGCCACCTTTCTCGGCGCTCGCCCCTCGGCCACGGGGCAGCAGGGGCTCCCTCCTCCCCGCCACGGGAGGGGAGGTCTTCCCACCCCACGCCTCGCCACGGGCACCTGCGGGAAGGCGACGCTTCCTCCCCGCGGGGCGCGACATGGCGCCCTCCCGCCCGCCGCCGGGGAAGGCTGGCGAAGGGCCCGCTGGCGGCGGCCGGCGTGGGCAGCGCCTCCCGCGGCGCGTGGGCGCACACCCACTCGCCTCCCACAGCCACGGGCGCCATCCCACGGGAGGAGACACGGCACGCACACTCCGCGCAGCCACTCCCCCCACTCACGAAGGTCCCAACACAGTCAGACACCCCCTCCCACGCAACCCCCCGCAACGCACCGCCCCCCGCTCAGAAACACGCCACACCCCACCCCAGCAAGCACACCCACGCATCCCCACTCGCAGAAACACACCGCGCGCCTCCCACGCAGAAACACTTCCCCCCCTCCACCCCCCCCCCCGGCCGCGAACACACCCCACAGAGACACCCCCTCGCACATCTCCCCCTCACAACCGCCCCGCGCCCCGCGCGCGGCCCCTCCCGCCCGCCCCGCCGCCGCCAGGCGCATGCGCAGCGGCCGTGGCGGAGCTGTCCGAGCGCTGAATGTATAGCGCGGTGCGCTCCCGCCCGCCTCATTCCAGCACAGGCGCTGGGGTTCCCCGCGGCCCCCGCCCGCGCCAGCCCGCCCGCCCTCCCCCCTCCCTCCCTCCCTCCCTCCTCCCTCCCTCCCGGCAGCGCCGACGCCTCCCTGCCCAAAGAGGGGAAAAGCAGACCGACCCAGTAGCCCCACCACCGTTCATAAATGCTCATTTTCAACGCGAAAGGGGAATAAAACAGACCGGCAACAGAACTGCTCTCAGCACTGTTCCCTTTTGCGGCATGCTCCTCGGGTAGTTGGGTTTCCTCTTCTTTTCCTTTCCTTTTTTTCTTTCTTTTTCTTTTCTGCCCCCCGCCCTCCCCCCCCCCCCAAAAAAAAAAGCAAAAAAAAAAAAGCAAGGCGGGGGAACGACCAGGTCTGATGCTTTGTCTCTTTTGCGCTGGCTGCTGGAGATGAGCCTAGGCTTGACCTGACCATGATTCCAAGGACTGGCACTTCTTTTTTACCCCCAGTTTGTAGAGACCCAGACCTTCTCTCCCTGATTGTCAAGAAAATTAAACTATTGCTGAATTTGGGAATCTAGGCAGCACCAGCGTACTTTTTCTCCCTCATCTCTCTGGAATCGTTTCTGGGATATTTTCCAAATCATCACAGAAAGCAGGAGGAATGAACCGGCAGCTAGTGAAAATTTTGACAACCTTGTTTGCATTTTTCTTAGAGACAAACCACTTCAGGTAGGTGATACGATTCTATGTGATGATTTTTGTCAAAAGGTTGTGGAAATCATAACTATAAAGATACTACGTCACATTAACCTAGTTTGTTTGCCATATTTGAGAGTATTTCATGTTCATTCTATATAGGCTATCCCTTTTACACTCAGAGACTCGTTGCTTGGTAACAAACACAAAAAATAATAATCTCAAGTTTGGGTGATCTATTTTCCATTTCTCTGATTCAAAGACATGTTTTTTCTTCAGTGAGTATCAATACAGCTAAAAATATTCTCTTCAATTTTTCTTCCAAAATGCAAATTCTCTGCTCCCACCGGAGGTTGTTTAGGAAGTTGCTTTGGTTCCCTCCTCTTCAGCCTTTGGAAAGGATTGAACCAGTTTTGCCAGGGACGTAGTTATCTGCGATTAGAGAACCAGTCCTCTGATTTTGGGAAAACCCTGGTTCAGACCAGAAGTGTGCTCACTTGAAGTACTAGTACATATGATTGTTATTTCTAATGTTTGGGTTTTTTTAACGTTTCATGCGCTTTTGTTTCAGCTATTGACTTTTTGCAGTACAAAGCAAACAGGTCAGTCTTATTAACCAAAACACGATTTTAGCTGAGATTCATGTTAATACTGTACACTGCTGTTTATATTTACCTGTACACATATAAAGTGTTTTTATATGAGCAATAAGGTATGCATACAGTGACAGAGTGAAATAGTGTTTATAGTGTGAGTCTGCGATCACAACGCAACTCATAACTAGTGGGCTCTGAATGAAAACAGAAGGAATTTGTACAGGAACATCCCAAATAAGTGCACTGA
This sequence comes from Phalacrocorax carbo, assembly GCF_963921805.1. Classification (NCBI taxonomy): domain Eukaryota; kingdom Metazoa; phylum Chordata; class Aves; order Suliformes; family Phalacrocoracidae; genus Phalacrocorax; species Phalacrocorax carbo. Next base: position 134,873,078 of record NC_087513.1, on the reverse strand, counting down.
ATTAATTTCCAGTTTTTATTATCTTAACGGAATGTTTTGAGTATTTCAGTGGGGAATATCATCTACTATGTATTAAAAATTAAAGATATTTTGTAATGGTACCATGTCATTGACAAAAGCAAAAAAACAGCAACTGCCCCCTGTAAATGGAACCTGAAAAAACTGCGGGGAATCACACCACAAGAATTTACTATCACCTTGTCTTTCAACAATTTTGATGCTTTTGTAAGCGCATAAAGGATTTGATAGTTGCTTCTCATTTCAGATGTTCACATGTATATCTAATTTTTTTACGCTTGCTTATAAATGCACAAAAAAACCCCCACGAAACACTCTTGAAACTGAGTGGCTCCCTTTGGGCAAATATTTAAACTGAGAGTGGTTAAGAAGATACAGTCATAGAATTACTTTTAATAAAGCTCAAAGATTGTGTTGAGACATAGATATAATGAAATTGCTTATTTAAGAATGTAGATAATGCTTTATGAGAAAATCTGTGCCTCTACACACCAAATATGACCATTTCATTCTAGTGTCTTTTTCCCTAGGGAACAACCATGGGGAACTCCTATATTCTCTTTCTCTGCAATATTTAATGTGCTTGCAACATATAATATATACACAGTGCTTTGCATGCATAATACGGCATCAGAAGTTTGCTCTTAAATCCTGAAAACAGAGATGTGCTCTAGGAGCTTGCATATAAATACCAATGGTGATAATACTGATAAATTTCATTACTTGATGTTCATTGGTAAAAGAACCCCTAAGATCAGATGTGACTGACTCTGGAACCATTTTTGCCATGTTGGGGGAGAATCCGGACATTCACTACCATGATTTAAATCTTTGTTGGGTAACATCTGTAAAAAACATTTTTTTGCACCTATATCCTTCCCAACAGTAACAAAACCAAGATTTTTCAGTATTGCTTGGTGAGTGTTGCCAGCTATTGTCTGGAAGTTTGAGACCACATTAAAACAGTGTTAACATATAGTTTTAACAGCATACATGTAATCAAAACAATTACATAAATTAGGATATCAAAGTCCCTGTAAGATTGCTCTACACATTAAGATGAAGAGTAAATTGAATCTTCTAAAGTCTTAAAGCTGTAATAAATTTCTTTTTAAAGCTGCAGTTTTTTTCTGAATAGCAAATTTTGTCCATGCATTTCTAGAATAAAGTTTTCAGATTAAAAATAGACTATATTTTTCTGTAAAAATATTGCTACATTCACTGAATTGAGACAGTTTTATTTAGTGCTACAATTTCTCCATGACTTGAATACAATACAAGCTAAATATTAGCTAATGATGGCTAATAATTTATTTAGGACGACTTTCTGTAAAGAACATGATTCAAGATCTGGAAAATCCCCCTCACAGACCCTGTCTCCTTCAGACTTTTTGGACAAATTGATGGGAAGGACATCGGGTTATGATGCTAGGATCAGACCAAATTTTAAAGGTAAGGGTTTTTTTAAGATTTCTGAATAATTAATTAATTACATTTTGGGCAAATTATAGGTTTGAGGGGTTTACCTCTGGGTTCTGATTCTCTTTTCAATATCTTCAGTTTTCCAGTGTGATAGTGTCATGGAGATCAGTTGATCCATGGAAAGGACTAGGAGTAGTGTAGGTAATAAGGGTCCAGAGCTTGAAAACCCTCTTTACACATGACAATAATGTTTAGCTGTCAGCGGTTGCTTCTGAAGACCTTACTGATTGCACAAAAAGGATTCAAGGTTCCACACAAAAAGCAAGTGAGATGACTTGTTCCTGAAATTTTTAAGCCATGAACACAATATCTTTAACGCTTCCGTGCTGAGCTGTCTTCTTTATAGTAGTGTCTGAAGAAAGGTCTATGCTTTTGTTCAACTTGAAGAAAATAAGGCCTTCCTCCCCAAAGTAGGGAGACAGGACTTAAGGTATGCACACAGCATATTTTATTTTGTGAATGCTGACTGAATGATAAGAACCAATACCTCGGGATCCCTACAAAATATAAAAAAACATATTCTGTTTTTCACTTCCACTATGTCCCATTTTCTTCCAAAATTTGGACTGAATTGTGGAGAGTCACCACCACCATTCCAGCAAAAAGAAGGCTGTGGACCGGAGGTTTCCTTTGCAACCATTACTATTCACAGCAAGTTTTCCTTGCTGTAGTCCTGTAAATCCCTATGGAAGTGAGCACAGAATGTCTTGTCTTGTCTTGTGGCTTTGAATGAAAGGAGTTGGGAGAGGAGTTAACAAATCTGGTGCCAATGTACCTTTGCACTCCTATCTATTGGCTTTGGTCACAAAAATGCATGTTGTCCTGTACTGAGCCTTGTTAGCAGTGCCGTGAAAGTTGATAACGACTGGAAAAAAATAACTTCTTAACCAGTGATTGAACTTTTAGGAAAGAAGAAGCTTGCATGTCAATGAGAAAAGTGTTTAATTAAACTTAGATCAAAGATCAGTTTCTTCTCTCTGTACCACATGTGCAAATTACAAGGTTTGGAACAAAGTGCCTTTTTTGACTGCTTCCTATGCCTGAATGAGGAAGAATCTAGTATGGCTTTCAGATCCAAAGGTTTGAAAGCTGACAAGTTAAAAAAACTCTAGTCAGGGAAGTCTTAAGTTTTAATTTCAGAATGGTTTTCAAAGTGCTTATTGAGTTCCTGAACTGGAGTCCACATTAGGTTGTAGTAATACTGCATTAGGCTCTCACATTCATTTTGTGGGTCTGCATGAGTATCAGTGAAGTTTTAGAGAATGCAAATGAAGGCAGAAATTACCCAAACTGAGCAAGGTAGCAATCATTAAGGACTTATTCCTGCCCTTTGTATGGGAGGGAGACTAAAAGAAGACTTGTGCTTCATCTCTTGTAGCTCAGATAAAAGAAGGAATAGTAGCAGTCCCTGTACATAGGACAACTTAAAGACAGCTCTTCATTGCTCCCCAGTACGAGTCTAAAACCAGATTCACAGCTTTGCTTGCCTGATGTTCAAGCAGGTAGAGCAGGTATGGTATGCATGGCATTATATGGTGCACTCTGAGGTGTTTGACGGACACTGCTCCCCTCCAAATCCCATGGTTTGTTTGTGTTCCCAGACTGAAGCTGCTGCCTGATGACACCTAAGAACTCTTAGTGGTAAAGAATCTGCTATTTCTTATTTTTTATTTTAGTATAAGTCACTTTCCAGAGCAGGATGGTACTTTGCAGCCGTTTGAACTGATAAACAGATCTTCAACATTTTTTCATAACTTTGCACCTCTAAGCTCTCCTGGAGCTCTCATCTTCTGGTGAGGGGTATGAAAGGTTTTCTTGTTCCTTGCTATGTTCCTTTGAAGGAAACCTCAGAGTCCAGAACTACAGAGTTAAGTCATGTAGTTTTGAACTTCACATCACCAGTCAAAACCTTGTCAGCTGATAACCATTTTTATTAGTCAATATGATGCACATCCATGTTCTAGTTGCCCAAGTCTTGTTAGCTTTATTAAAAAAAATATTGATTGTTCTGTGTTGCATATTTTTTCCTTTTAAAGAGTAAGAAGTACATCTGCAAAGAGGTCAAAATAAATTTATCTTGCATGGAGTTAAATATTGTGAAGATATCTTTTGTACTGAGTCTTTATTTTGACCTTAATACAAATTGGTTCAGTTTCTAACATCCATTAATCTGTTTAAGATCTTTTTTTGGATATGGGCTTTTGAACAATACTGATATTCTAAATCATATAAATGGATGGATGTATGAAATGTTGAATGCTTACCTAGTTTATAACACTTTTTGTATTTTAAGGCAAGAACTCTTAAGCATTAAAGAGGTCTGCAGCAACAATGGTTTAAACTAGGGATCTGCTATCTGGCTTTACATGTAGTCTGGGGTTAATATTTGTATCTTGTGTTTCACAAAGATGTTGTGGATCAAGATAGTTGTGCCACTACTCATGCATTTCTCTAGTTTTTTCTGCTTTAGACCACTTGCAGAGCTTTGTCCTACTCCACTGTAGGCATTTTAATGTGTCAGAAAAGTCTGATTTTATGGAAAGGTGACTGAGCAGAACCCATTTATCTTATACCACTGATTAGACAATAATTAAATATACTTTTATGACTAGTCTGAACTCCTGGAAAACAACATCTATTTGATTAATTCCTGGAATAAAGGCTAGGCGTCCTAAAGAAAGAGGAAAATGCTACTTACTGCAACAAGGTGTTTTATCCAGATAAAGCACTTAATCATTAGTTACTGCTTGTCTCTACCTTGCTTTTGTCAATTAGAAAATTCAGGAAGACAGTGGGACAGCAACAGGTGAATATATAAGTATTTAGACATCAACAACAGGGCTTTGGGGTTTCTTTTACAACAGTACTGTATACTGAAAGATCCTTTCTTTTTTGTATCCCTCTGTCTTACACAATCATTTGAAAGCAGAGGAGCAGATTTCTGTTTCTACTTGACACTCCAAGTGATCGGATATGAAATGACTGGCACTGAGAGGGACTGTCCCCATGTTGAACAGCCAGAAAGAAGTGCCACAGTGACATGTCTCAAAATTGCCTTTCTTTAATCACTGTCTGTCAGATACTTAATGCATACTTTTTTATCTTACACTTATCTTTTATTGAATTTGAATAGGCTAATCATTTGTGTAAGGACACAGAGGGGAATACTTTTAAATGTAAATATGAAGACTGCAATCTAATACTAATTGAAGTCCCTGAGAGTCTTTCTGTTGACAGCAAACATATGCTCATGGTCCTATGAGTTGACTTGCTGTTTCCTCTTCAATTGTAATATCAGTTGAGCATGGTTTCTGTAAAATAATAAAAAGTGAAACCTGCATGATATACTTTTTACCTAGGTAATATTGATGTTATATTTTTTAATGGTAAAACCCACCACCTTTTTAATCGTAAAATCCAACAGAAACAAGTCGGAGTGGTATCTTGTACTTTCTCCACTGCTCACTTTCCTTTCCTCAGCAAACCCAGAAATAACAGAGTGGGGCATCTGTGTTATAAAACTAGCCAGGAATGCGCTTTCTTACTGGTAGAAACCAGGGATGGTGAAGTGGTATCTTAGATTAGTGTATATTCAGCTCAGGTACCCTCAAGAGCACTGTGAGCAATGCCATAATACAAGGGATCAATCTACAATTTAATCACAATGTGAGACATGGGGCTAATGGAAAGTCAGCTTGAATTTAAAATTTCCTAGCAGGTGTTGACCTTCAGAGGTTACTAAATTATTTCCACTTTTTAACTCCTTCATCTTCTAAAACCACTTAAAATCTAAACATAAGATAGAAATTACCAGATAGAGAAAACTGTTTATCTATAGGCACTACTATGTACTTAACGCCAAATACTTATATACAAATAAGTGGTAGACTGGGTGGAGAGAAGGGGAGTTTTTCACCAAGAGCTCTGGAAGTGTGTTATCTTTTGGTATGGAAAATGTTTACAATGAAGACGATAGCGATTTTGTCTACGGAATTTCATTGTATGTTTTAGGTGCATTCTTTCCCATTAAGTCATTATTTGTTAAAGAATATCTTGATTTTTAAGGAGGTACACGGAAGCGTGCAGAAGCAGTGCCCGTTAATGTTACCCTCACCACTGGATGGTGCAATGCAGTGTGGATTAACTTGCTCAGAAGCTGCTGTTTCTGAACTCGGAGAAGTGTTGTTAGAGGGATGCAGTTTAGGGGTGTAGTCACTGTCGTAAAAGATTAGTCTGTGATTACAGTGGTGTAATGTCATTTTCATGCCGAGTCAGTGGGTTTATATCTGAATAATAAATACATGGACTAAGTAATTTACTGAAAATTAGCTAGACAACTGTTACAGGAAATGGCTTATGCACTTTAATACTTTAACTCCTTGGCAACAAGGGTCAGTTTTCCCCATATGTTCAAGCCCATTGCTTACTTATTTGGCCCCTGAGTCAACCAGTAATGAAATGCTTAAAAAAACATGAATGGAAACCTCTGAATGATATTCAAAGGTGAAATTAATGTCATCAGGCTTAATAAATAAAAGCAGCTTCTATGTACATGCTAAGAAGAGGCACTGTGCAGAAGTCAAACTTAATCTAGACAAGACACTTCACAATAAATACCTGTTGGAAAAACAACCTGTGAATACATATAAAACTTGAAAAGCACATCTAAGATAGGCTGCAGGCTGCAGTGATTTATTCTCCAGTGGTTAACAACCTTCCCAAAGCCAGACTTCAGTTGCTAACAACAACTGGCCATGAAGTCAGATGCAGTGAGTATCCTGTACTGGGCTATTTTCCACACAGTTTGAGCCTCAAAGGGCCATGGCCAATGGAGACTCAAATCCCATTCAGGCATGACAGCATGTAGCCAGGAAGTGCACGCTATTAGTCCACTCCCACTGTAGGGCATGGGCTGAAGGTTCATTGTAGGAGGAGGTAGGCTGTGTGGCCAGTGTTTGGATGTGACCAGGCCATTGTTCTCTCTAAATATATCTTACTTGAGATGTGCAAGCATCCATTATTAGAAAGGTATGTTTCTGGTTTATTTTCTGCCTTGAAACCCATCTACAAACTTTATCCTGCTTTCAGATGAAGCTGTGTACACACATCTCACTGCACAGTTACATGCTGCATGAGGATCCTTACCCGCAGGATATCGGGTTTGTTTAGTTTTGTTTCATTTTTCTTCAACTACAAAAATGTAGGTAAGGAAATGATGTTCAGCCCCTGCCCTAAGTATGCACATTTTCATGCAGAAAGCTTTCTACTGCAATTATGCAAGGATCCTTTAAATTGTTCTTCTTTTAAATTTGCTCGTAAAGAGGGGCTATGGAACTTGTCCTTCTGTCCATCTTTCTTTAATTTCAGGCTCTTTCCCAGAACATGAGAAGGCTGGGGGAGTTGTATGGCCGTTTAACTAATGCCTAGGCTTCCAGACCAATGGGGCCAGACAACAAGCTCAAGCAGCCCCCTGATTATCTATGCTGCTTAGCTGTTTGCTCATTCCCTGGATCTCTTTCCGGTCTTCCATCAGCCAGCTCCCTCCAAAGCAAGTCAGAAAGGCTGCGAGCATGCAGCAGTGTAAGCACAAGCCAACAAGTGCCATGTGGCATCCCTGGTGTTCTTTTATATTTAAAAGGTCAGCCACAGTGATCCATATCATATTGGTGTGTTGCCTTTATTCAGAACCAGTGATTTAATTAAGAGATATCAATGGATTTGGCTCTTGTCATGGAATATTGGCCTGCTGCTGCATAAACCGCCAAGGGAATTTATGAAAAACAAATGCCAAAACAGAGCCAAAGATTTTCGATATCAAAGCAGGAGACACTATTTTTCTGATTGTGTTCTAATTTAATTGGATTGTTTTCATTACATCCAGTGTCATGTTTAGATTTAAATTTTCTATACAGTTGAAGCCAATGCCTTGGGGTCATTCATTAAGTGCCTTGTTGTGTTTTGGCTGTCTTAGAAAACACGCAGTTGATATATAGACTATGTAAAAACAAGTACACTTAATTGACTATAAATATACACACTTATAAACTGCAAATCTATTTCACGCGGTGATATAGTAACTAGGAATATGTATACATAAAGCAGAAATGTGCAGTTTTATTAGACAGACTCATTATCTTTTTTTTTCCTCCCTCTGGAAATATGAATAGAAATCTCTGATTAAGTCATCAGAAGATGTATATTTGATGGTTCAGCTTCCAAATATGCATTTCACAGTCTTTCACAGAAATGAGTGATTTTAACAGTGTGCAGAGTAGAGCCCCCAAAATGATGCAGAGAGGGTGGTACAGGGTCTGACATAGTTCTAAGATGAAGATTACACAATGTCTGGCATAAGTAGTGAGATGCAAATGTCATAAACACCAAGTCCATGGTTAAAATTCAGATTTGACATAAATATAAAGGCTGTGATTCTGGAAAGCATGCAAGGTCTGAACAGTGCAGCTCATGAGAGAGAAGTGCCTTTCACCAAGCATTCGGTTACTTGTAAGGAATAGATTAGAGCAGCCTAGTGGCTTATCTGAACTGTGCTAGCTAGCAGCAGTCCTCAGGTATTGCAAGGGCATGAAGACACACTGATTACTCCTTATGCCTCAGCTATGGCAGCAACTGGGAATAATGGAAGCATAAAGGCTTCATGAGGCAATAGAAGAAGGAAGCTTTTAAAGCACGACTTAGAATATAAGTTCACAAAAAACCAAAGAAAACCCCCTGGAAATCCCCTGTCCACCTGCTCTGTAAAGCTGGCAGTGCATTACTGCTTTATTCTAAAGCTCCTCAGATTCTCTCAGTTCTGCTTCTGAGTGTGCCCAGAACTGCCCCAGGCTGCCTTGCTTAGCACCAACCTTACCCCCCAGCCAAATCCAGGCTCTCTGATGAGGCACCGCTCCACCTCCATCTCCCTGTAGGCACCAGGAATCTCAGAGCTTGCCTTCTACTCCACAGGAAAGGGGTTCCTTTCAGGGTGGATCTGTGATCACTTTAAAAAAAAAAACAAAACAAACCACAAACACAAAACACTGTCTACAGGTGGCCTGCCTTCTTCTAGAGTATATAGATTTTTGGTCCAGTTTCCCCTCAGCTTAAAGGGTTCATTATCTGATCCAAAGGACTATAAATGATCCTAGAAAGGACTCTTTCTGCATGAAATCTCTCAATATCTCATTACAGGCTGCAAAGCTGGCTGTGTGTTAGAAGGAAAGTCTGAAATTCTTGAATACTTTTTTAAAGGAAAGTTATATGTGTTGACTTGGTGGAAAATGCTCTGAGCTGTGGATGCAGAGTGAGGTACCTCAACTTTGCTGAGAAGCACGGTTTCAAGAGGGCACCCAAAGAGCCTGTTGAAGACCATTTGCTCTCTGCAAATGGTCTTCCCCTGTGTAGAAGCATCATGCTCTGCCCATGGACTGTATTAGGCCCTTAGGGTTCCTCCATGAGGGCCTGGGTGTTAGGCACTGAAGCATCAGACACTGCAACATCTACCTCTCATGGGGCTGAGATTTTTTTGGCTATAGCAAACAGTGGGCTGTCCAGGGAAGCACAGTAGTGGCATGATGCTCTCCTCCAAAAGCTGATAACCCCTGTTTCTATGTCTCCAAAGCCCAGGACAGCATGGAAGCAACTGGGCACATCTGTGACTAGCTGAATTGTGGGCATGTCCCATTAAAGAATAGTAACCACTATTCAATTGATACACACAGCATGAACAAACTCATTTTTCCTCTGTCTGGGAACATGTCTATATGTTATCTCCCTTGCTTTTGTACTTGGGGAAATATAGATGAGAAAAGGTTAAATGCTTTCCTTAAACCAGCATAGTTAGTCAGGGAAAACCTAGGACTAAATTTTACCAGATCAATACTCAATATGTTAGGCTGCCTCTAATGACTACATTCCCAATGTGTGCTGTCTTTATGTCTTTGTCTTAGGCTATAACACTGTCTTATCAGGACTGCTCTTTCTTCTTGTGCTGTTTACTGTGTCTAATAAAGAGTTAGTCCTAAATAATAAATAAAATAACAATAACACTTCAGCTGGAATGCTGCTATAAACTCTCACACTGCAATTTAAAGCAGTTGTTGAAGAGATGTATGCAGATTACTTGCATTGGCCCAAACCAGAAGCGTATGTAAAAGTTTCTTTTTTACCAGATGTGAAAGTAGTGTATTACCTATGCATAAACACATGTACGTATTCTCCCCATGCCAAATGAAAATGTAGATGTGGCCACTCCACATAAGAGTTTCAGACTGCAGCAGTTTTCCTTTCCAGACAGTGATATCCCATCAGATGGAGCGGTCTGAGGTGTTAAAAGCCTTTGGTCAGTCTCGTTATAGGAGTCATCTTAAAAATAAGCATCTGGGACAATTTTGCTGCTCTTTGGCTCTATTCTCCTGAGAATAATTTTGCAGTTTTTGGCTCCATACCCCTGAGAATTTTGGTTTTGTCACATTTCTGAGGTGTGTTTTGAGTGGGGTAAAGCACACACAATCTGTTAAAAACAGATTTTAACTCTTTTTTTTAATAATAAAAAAATTGCTTATCAAAGTTATAAATAATGAGGGGCAGATCCAATTTAGGCCAATAAGCTCCTCAATGTGTATGTGTCTCATTTGTATGACTTTGTAGAAGACTCCTACTCAGCATGGCTATTGGTGGTAAAAACTAGAAGACAACCATACGCCCTGACCCTGCAATATGCTTTATGCCAAGAGAGCTCTGAGCCTATGTGGAAGTTGTGTGGTGCTCCTCTCAGCAATGCAGTGAGCATCCTGCATCAAAGACATGATAATTTCCTTTCAACAGGTGGTTTTGTATTGACAAAAAAGTACGCCAGTCAGTTTATAAGATGCTTATTTTCTAGGCTGGTGAAGCGTTCTCACTCCCCCTCCCATTATTCCAGCCATTTTATACATAGGAAGAACAGCTGACTGAAAAAAAATGCTGGTGAAAGACACCCAAGAAGTGCCTTAAGGACGACTTTGCGTTAAAAGACAGATCTTTTTTGGTATTCATGATGTGAGAGATCACATAGCAATTTCCTAAAGGGAGAGGGAATGTGTGAAAGGGAGGGGATAGGAGACTAAGCTATACATGCAACAGATAAGCTGATGGGACCATTGAAGCTGAAAGTCAGGAGGAAGGAATTAATTTCAAAGTAATATTCTGCTCAGATTGTATGGAAATCAGTTGAACTATAAGGAGGTAAAAAATGGGAAGTTCCCAATAGCTGAAAGGTTTGAAAATAGAAGAAAAATTTTATTTATTAGTGCTAGATGTGGCAAGCATATGGGTCTGTGTGTCTCTGACCAGTTGCAGATTGCCGTTTGTACCGGCTCCCCACCATTTCTATTGCTATATGGCCCTATGCCTATGACATCCCATTTCTCTAAACCCCATTGTTCATCCGTGTCCCATGTATCATTTAGTGTATAATTCCCTAGCGGCATAAATCAGTGTCTGCTCATTAACTTTAGTCACCCAAACTGCTCTTTTTCTTCAAGTCCTGCACATGTCTTCTGACAGTAAAGCAAGGAACACTATGGAGACATTAAAGGAAAACCTGGCAGAACTGTGAAATAAAGTGAATGTCCAAACTCAGAGGAACCAAAAAAAAAAAAATAAAAAGGAATTAAAATCAATTTGGAGACCTCTCTGGCCACAGAGAGAGGTATTGACCAAGACCTGTATTTGAGATTGTACCTATTGACTCTTATAACTGAGCTTCCATTAACTTCTACAGCACAAGATCAGAATCACAGAGAAGGAACAACGCAAGAAATATTTAGAGGGAAAGGAACAAAGTACCTTTTTTATTTTTTTAAATAAATGTTTTGTGTGAGTATGCCAAGCAGAATGAACCAGTTCTTTCTGACTGAAAACAGAAGCCTAGAGTGGTTGACAACATTTCAATATTATTATTTAATTAATAGGGTTTTTTTCATTAAGTAGATTTTCCCTCCTGCCTTCTCTTCTCGGTGAACACTTTTTATCTTGTGGTTCCATGCAGTCTCTCAGATGAGTTGGCTACACTGACTTCGTAAAACATTATTAAAAATAAGATTACCCAGGAGGAGTTTGACTGACCCTATGCTGGAGTGCAGATTTCATGACTAGAGATGTAATACCATGTTTTATTTAACCACATTCAGGAGTGTCCCAGGCCTCTGCACACATTATGCAGTTCACATGCCGATCAGCAGCGAAGAGCTCTGTCTTCATTAATGCAAAGCAACTGAGCAGTTTCTCAGAATCAGGTGCAAGGAGCATCTCTTCTACCTGCTCCCAGTGTGGCTGAGAGCCTCTGCCTTTCCATTTGCTCATTTCAGTGAGCACTGTTTTGTGATAAGAAACGAAATAAGTGCCTGCACCTTTTCATGTCATAAGAAAAGCAAACAATCCAATTTCCCCAAATACTACCCACTGCTCTATTTCATTGGAGGAAGGAAGACTTCAGAAAGAGATATCGTGCAGTGAGTTGCTTGTCATGACTTGGAATGGAAATATTTGAAAGAATAGTAGGGAGCTCGGTGAAAAAAATAGTTTGATGGACACATGGAGAATTAAAACCTTTATCTGGATATTTTCAAAGTTGGCAGAAGTAAGTTTGTTTGTTTGTAAGTTTGCACTGTAGGCTTCTAATTCCAGTGTGAAGTTTCCAGATGTAAGATTTCTGATTAACTGTGTTTTAGATTTATTTCCTCAGACTCATTTGCACATGGAAGGCTTTAGCTCTGGGACTGGCCACACTCAGCCACAAGCATGACCGAGGCTTGTGTGGAAATATCTGAGTTAGCTTTCAAGTAATTTGCTCAGGGGTGCTCTGCGCCACTCCGAGATGATACAGAGCTCAGCACAAGCTATAATGCCTGAGGTTAATGGCCTCCAGTGATTTCCAGCCTGCCATAACTACATCGGTAGCAGCCCTCAAACTACCTTCGTGAAAGCCAGCTCCAGTGCATTTATACAATCCGTTGTGACTGCTATGGCTATATATTCTTTGCAGACTAGCTCAGGTTAGCTGGGTAAATCAGGAACACGTCAACTGTTTAACGGGCTTTTCATTTCTGAGCTCCTGGTTTGTGGAGTGAAATAAAATAGTGCCTGAAAATTGTTCCTGTGCAGTGTCTATGAGATAACCTATGTGGAAATATCCCACTGCACCCCAGAGCTGACAGTAATATATGTTTCTCTTATCAGCCTCAGCAGAAAGAGGCAGGGAAGAATGAACACGTCTTATGGACTATCCTGTAATGCCAAATGCAGAACTGAAGATGTTTTGTAGTGTGAGACTTACCTTCCTCTTCCAGAGCGGGATCTGTGGACAAAGGCATTCACTGAATGTGAAGCATGCCAATCCAACAATTTTCACAAGTGCTTTAAGGCACAAAAACTCTGCATCTTAGCAGGGATTCTCCTTCTGTGAAACGTTGATAGGATTTTACTGGCATGACTCCCGTTACATTCAGCAGTAGTCCCACAGCCGAAAACTCACATACCACTTCAAAAATTGATTACTCACTGTTTGACCTCAGACTATGTCAATGTATATATATAGATGGCTTTAGCTGTACTTACTCTAGAGACATTTTCTTTCTGTGACTCATTCTGTAATCACCTGGATCTGACAATCACTAGAGTATTTGTCTTGTGAGGCCTCAGTGGTATTTTGCTGAGGAAGAGCTTTCAATTTTGGAATGTCATATGCCCTTTTTATATCCAGGTCATGTCATAAGGCCGTATGTTTGCTCAGATGTTTTCTCAAGCTAACCAAGTGAAGGGAAGCAGCTTAAATCTTGATGTAAGAGAAGAGTTCTCTTGATGCCATTTTGTTTATTTATATTTTGTGTGTTCCTGCATGTGCACTTCTGGAAATAGGCAGCTGGAACTAGGGAAAAACTGTACTTTCCTCTATCTGTAATGCTTTCCTGCTGATTCCATTCAGCATTGCCTCTCTCTCTCTTGCATGTTTTGGGTAGGGCATGTTGTGTCTCCTCCGGTCTGTAAATTCTATTGTCATAAGTGGCATTGCTCACATATATTCCTCAGATATTCGGTAGTATTTAGGCTCAGTGATATTAGTGAGAATGAGAGTCCCCAAAAGGGTTTAGACACTTAAAGAGCTCTGCAGGTCTTGATCTGACTCTGTAAGTGCTTTCATGGCTCTTAGCCTTATTCTGCTGATAGTAAATATATATTGATATCACAGAATATGATTCTGAGTCTCAGATGCAATGGTAAGCACCCCAAACCATTGCCACATTCCCACCAGGAGATATGGCATTCTCAGCGAGATACATTATTATATATGACAGATGAACTTTCTGAGGTTGTTGGTTTTAGCTTGATGAAGCAGAACAATTATTTTGTCTTCATTTGATTTTTTCCAGCAACTTGCATCAGTGCAAAGTACCATACAATTACTGCATTTCAGAGGTTCCTGAGATATCTGCCCATGTGGGGGTTTTTTTTAGGCATTTGGAGGTGGGTTATTTTTGTTTGTGTAGTAGGCAGAATTGCCATCAATGAATAATAAAAGTGTTATAAGCATAATATTTTCTGTGATACGTTGCATTGGGGTGAATACTTCTAAAGAAGAAGGAATTCTGTGTTTACTGGGCATGATTACACTTAGGGAGTCAGGGTGATGCACTCCATCGAAATCCCGTAGAAAGACAACCTCATAAGTGAAAGGCATCGCTCCCCAAGAAGAAATGTCACCTTGATTTGTAAGCCTTAGAATAACTATGTTGTTCTGGTGTCATTAATTTTGCCTCCTGTGACTGATACATTTCCCTTGCTGTTAAAATTCTAATGAGGTGATGATGTTTAAATGGAGGAAAACATTGGTTTTGCCCAAAGGCAGAGCGATTGGGAAAGAAGAAGCCTTACCTAGGTACTTGAAATAAAGACTACCTGTGGTCTACCTCCTGCTTTCTTGCTACAACCCTAAGCAAACTTGCTAAATCATGTGAATCTTCTCATCAGAAGTTGGACTATGCATTATACAGATCCTTCAAAACAAATGTGCAAGCTGCACTGCTTCTGGAGTAGCTGCAGGATCCCAGTGGCTCAGAGGAACTTTTCTAGTGCATCAAAGCTGCCTTTCTCTCCCTGGCTCAATACACACGGTCCCTGGCCACAGGGCTGGATGCGCTGCCTTTGATAGCCCTTCTCCCGTCCTTACCCTGCCTGCCTCACTCTGAGCAGGGAGGAAGCTAGGAGGATAAACAACTTGCTCCTGCCTAATGACCATGGCCAGCTGAGGTGTCCCAGAAGTAGTTCAGCCTTGCTGTCTGACTTACAGGGATGTGCCTGCAGGGCCATGAAGAGATGCATTGGCAAGCTCTTGAAGTGGTAATTCAGATACCTTTAGTACTGCAGCTGCAAAAACAGAGCCCTCCATGGAGGTTCACTCTGGTTTAGGTCTCATGAGGTCTGTGCTGGATGTTGAACGGTTGTTCAGTTTGGTTGAGGAAAAATGCTTGCTGAAACCCCAGCTGCCTCCAGAACTGGCAATTAAAAAACCATCTCCAGCAAGCTCTGCTATCCTCCCCTACTGTCCTGGGATCTGTTACCAGTGCTCAGGTCAGTATGTGGATCGTTGTCCTGCCCTCACCCACATTTTGACTCTCTCCCTCATTTAAGCTCAGATGTGATATCCCTGCTCCCCAGATGAGGGGATGCCCAGGCACTGGTGGGATCACTGCCGCCTCACTTTGCCCCTTGCTCCTGTTCCTGGATCCCTGCTCTATCCCTATACTCAGACAGGATTGATTTTAGTCTTTTCAAACAGTCCTGATGCTTATCCTGCTCCCTGTGGTAAAGAGAGAAGGGCAGTTCAGTTCACCTTTCTCCCCTATATACAGGAAGAAATAAACCATCAAGATGGTTTATAAACCATGAGGATGGGAAAAGACTCCTTCCATTGACACATAGGCCAAAGTCAGAAGGTGGACCAAAAATATTATGTATAGAAAAAGACACAAGATTCTTCACAGATCTGTAAATATCTTGTGAATATTTTCACTTGCATTCCATGAGATGGTTCTGCCTCATTATCTCTCATTTTTGTTTCCACATCTCTCTGCTTTGCCCACAATTCTGAGTATGTGTACTGTATTTTAGTTTTCCTTACAAAAATCCCTTCATAAATACACATATCAAAGAAAATTGACAAATGCACAGGTATAATTTTAAATCTCTTGTATGATTATAACATTCCCACTAAGGACATTTTAGCTATATGGCTGAAATTAATATGAAGAAAAAAAGACTGCCAGGTGCAGCCTGGAAACCATACACCAAAAAGACAGAGTTGGGATGGATGTGAGAATACAGATATTATTAGCTGCAGTTAGGATGATCTCCAGGGCAAGAGTACATGTAAATCTTCTCAAGATCCTACTGAATGAAGGAAGCTTTCAGGCTGTGTGCTATCAGTACTGAAGAATATTCCGCAAAATCTGTGGTTAGCAGCTGGACAGGGCTCAGCGTACTTCTTTCAGCACTCACCACTCAACATGGGGACTCCCCCACATGTTGGGATGGACTCACCACCTCTGGCAGCTGACAAGGAAAGGATTCACTCTCTAGCCAGGTGGTGGCAAGGACACAGCCACCTTTGGTACAGGAGCTATGAGGCAACATGCCACAGCAAATTCAGGCAATATTGAGTATTGCCAGGGTTTCTTGTGGGTAGGTGAGCAGATGAGTGCTGAGGACTTTCTTAAGTGCTAAGTGCCCCAAATTCATGGGAGGTACATGAGACATTATAATGTCAGGGATTTTCAGAAAGGCAGTGTATTGGAGAGTCCCATTGTCTGGCAGCAGCCCCAGCCCCCGGGAAGCAGGGAGAAGGGAGCTGCAGGGAAGAGAAGCGATATCTTAGCTGTTTGTCACAATACCAGACGTCTACTTTCTGGTGGATTTGAGCATTAGATACCTGTTTTGGCTTTGGGCTTTTTTGCCTGAGTCCTTTCAGGAAACATATATTTTCCTTATGACTTGAAAATCACTTTGATTATCCTGAATGTGCCTGAAAGGCACCTGGACTGTTACACTGTTGCATTGGAGGTGACAAAAGAAAAACCAGGGGGAAGAAGTGATTTAATTAAAAGTAAACTTTGCTTAATTTTTTAGAGGTAATGTCAACTCGTTTTAGATTTTAGGAAGTAAAGTCAAATTAAATGTTTCCATTGCCTTTGAAGAGTTCTAGATTATGTTCTCAAGCCTTGGATAAACTTCATAGAAGTTTACTGCTTTCATTTTAAATGAACTATTAGATGAGAAGAATCTTTTAGGATGGAGTGTGTGAAATGTTCCATTGGAAAAAGTGATGTTGCGTGCCCTCTTTAAAGTGCACTTCCTTAAGATGTACAACACGTATACACCGCCTCCCCACTGGAATAATATCAACAGTAGAAAAAAAAATCAATTAAAAAAAAGAATAAAAGTATTGCAAACTTCAGTGCTCAGTTATTTTTTTTCTTATCTGCTTCATTTGGATAGTGTTTCCTATGCACATTTTAAAACCCCATCACTAGCAGATTGTCTTTAAGAGAAAGTTGGACTTATAGCTTAGAATCTGTAAGTTATAAGACCTAATGTCAGTTTTTAAGATCATATTATAAGTATCTTCTGTTCTCATTTGGTTGAAAATCTCGCATTACACTTTTGTTGTTTATAAACAAATATAAATGATCAGAAAAAAACTGAGTTGGTGATATGTAACCAATAAAGCTCTTTCCAGAAAACTCTGTTTTTTTCTGGCAGTACTTAGGTTTATTGAGTTCTTATACTGTTCCACATCTACAAGCAGAAGGCAAGCCAAAGACATTATACGACTGAGTAGTGAAATGGAGGGAGATATTTGCTTTATTGTAAGATACAGGGGTCCAGCATGTATCTATTTAATGTACACCTGAACTGCAGTCTGTGATGTGGTAGCTATTTCCTAACATAGGTAAGCTTATTCTCCTGACATAGGTAAGCATATTTACTAGGTTCTGCTGACGCTCAGGAATTGAAAGCTGTGGTGCTCACATACAGTGGGTTTTGCAAGACAACACCATGAGATTAAAGAAAAATTGACAAAGAGCATGGGAAGATGCCAAGGCACTCAATGCCTCCATCACCTCAGTCTTTACTGATAAGACTGGTCTTCAGGAATCCCATGCCCCTGAGACCTGTGGGAAAGTCCAGATCAAGGAAAACTCAGTGGAGAAGAATCAGGCTATAGAGTATTTAGGCAAACTGGACACAGCCAAGTTCATAGAACCACATAGGAAGTACCCACAAGTGGTGAGGGAGCTGGCTGATGGCATTGTGAGGCCATTCTTAATTATCTTTGAAAGGTCAATGTGACTGGAGGAGGTTCCTCATCGCAAGAAAAAAAATGTCACTCCTATCATCAAGAAGGACAAGGAGGAGGATCCAGGAGCTACAGGCTGGCCAGCCTTACCTCGAAGGCTGGAGCAAATCCTGCTTGAAGCCATTTCCAAATATAATGGACGGAAAGATGACTGGGGGTAGTCAGCATGGATTTATGAAGGGGAAATCATTCCTGACCTTGCTAATAGCCTTCTACGATGACATGACTGGCTTTATGGATGAGGGGAGAGTAGTGGATGTTGTTTATCTCAACTTTAGCAAGGCTTTTGGTACTGTCTCTCACATCATACTCATAGACAAACTGTTGGACCAGACTAGCTAAATGGACAGTGAGGAACATGGAAAACTGGCTGAATTGCCATGCTCAAAGGGTTGTGATCAGCAGCACAAAGCCCAGCTATAGGCCTGTCACTACTGGTGTACTGTAGGGGTCGATACTGTGCCAATACTGTTTAACACCTTCGTTAATTACCTGGATGATAGGACAGAGTGCACCTAAACAAGTTTGCAGGAGATACAAGACTGGGAGAAATGGTTGATGCCCCAGAGGGTTGTGCTGCCATTCAGATGGACCTGAATAGGCTGCAGAAATGGGCCAACAGGAGCTTCATGATGTTCAGCAAGAGGAAATGCCGTCCTGCACCTGGGGAGGAACAATCTAGGAGATGCCCGGCTGGAATGCAGCTTTGCAGAAAAGGCCATGGGGGTCCTGGTGGACATCGAGTTGAACATGAGCCAGCAATATGTTCTTGCAATAAAGAAGGCCAATAGCCTTCTGGGCTGCATTAGGCAGAGCATTGCCAGCAAGTTGAGGGAGGACACGTTCACTCTGCTTAGCACTGGTGAGACACATCTGGAGTCCTGGGTCCACTCAGGACCTGGAACTCTGGGCTCCCCAGTACAAGAGAGACATGGATTTACTGGTATGGGCCCAGCAAAGGGTCATGAAGGTGATTAAAGGACTGGAGGATCTGTCATACAAGAGGTTGAGATTGCTGAGGCTATTCAGCCTGGAGAAGAGAAGGTACAGGGAGATCTTACCCATGTGCATGAATAACTGATAGGAACTCCAGTAAAGAAGATGGACCCTGATTCTTCTCAGTGGTGCCCAGTTGCGGGACAAGAGGCAGTGGGCAAAAACTGAAACACAGGACATTCTGTTACTGTGAGGGTGGCTCAGCGCTGGCACAGGTTGCCCAGAGAAGCTCTGGAGTCTTCATCCCTGGGGATATTCAAAACCTGATGGGGCACAGGCCTGAGCAACCTGCTGTAGCTGATCCTGCTCTGGGACTAGGTGGACTAGGGGGACTGGGTGATGTCCAGAGGTTCTTTACAACTTCAGTGATTCAGTGATTCTGTTTGTTTAGATGTAGAGATACATGTTGAGCAAGATGACCAGCTAGTAGAAATATCATCAGGTAAAAAGGAAAAAAGTTATACTATGGAGGGAGAATGGCAGACTATTTGGCTTGTTTTAGCTTGGTGTTGAAAGTGAAAACACATTTACAACATAAAAAGGAAGCATTTTTTGAAAACTATTGTTGCAAAAACTGAGTTGAACAACACACTTTGTTGGAATTTAACAGCTTCAAAACATATTACTGTTGTGGGTTTTCCTTCCAAAACCAACATGTTTGTTTCCTTGAAGGTGGGTGAGTTGCATTCAGGAAGCTGATAGCATCCTGGGTTTCACTGGGCACATTACTTTATCTTCCCATTTTTCAGAAAAGAAAGTAATAATATTTCCACCTTTTGTAAAGCAATTTCACATTATTTTTTAAGAAAAGAAAATTTATGTGATTAAAATAATAATAGGAAAAGAGGGAAAGAAAGTACTTGATACTCAATGCTTGTATCAACTTTTGTGTCACTGAAATTCAGGCATTTAACATTAATCCTTTTTGATTCAGTTGAGAACCCCTGTTTATTTCATCATGCCCAAAAGAACTAGGAGGCTAATAGACAACTAATGAAATATTAAGTCCCCATTCATTCTGTTACACATCAGTGACCACTGAATAACAGGAAAGGAGGTGGAAGGGAAGAGATTACAAATATTTGTTTAATAAAATCTGTGTCAAGCCAGAACAGATATTACTAAAATATCTGTTTATGGCAAGGCAGACATCTCCAGACCAGGTACACAAAGAGCTGCCTGTCTAAGTGCATTTTCAGTGGCCTGGAGTCAATGTGAAAAGTGGCCCTTCCTGGGAATTTCAGTGGCAAGACTTTGCCTACAGCATAGAATAGGCGTGGAGAGATAATATTTTCATTTTAAGTCTGAGAAGGAAGGGAGAGAGGAGTGGTTGCATATTCTAAAGCATATTCCGCGCTGGTACTGTGGATAAAGAAAAAGCTGTTATCCTCATACCCTCACTCAACTCTTCTCTTAAATCCTTAAGTGCAAGGCTGTAGTTCTGTGTATTTATATAACAACTTCCAATGAAACAAGGTTAATTAAATTAGTGTTGGTGATGGTTTTCTTTGGATCGATATTTACATGCTCTGTTTGGGAAAACTCACTTTCTACTTGCTTTCAGCCGCATCTGTACCAGAATGTACGGAGGCTGAGGGATCTGTACTTTTGTTTCAATGTGTATTGCAACATTTTTATTGCATTCCACAGGTCCTCCAGTAAACGTTACTTGCAATATTTTTATCAACAGTTTTGGATCAGTCACAGAAACCACAATGGTAAGTGCTATGATGCCATTGGCAAGAGAACAACAATACTTAATATATGTCATGAACACAACCTGTCAATTTTTCTATTTATTGTTCAACTTGCAGGTCCTCCTGTAAATGTTACCTGCAACATATTTATCAACAGCTTTGGTTCAATAGCAGAAACTACAATGGTGAGTGGGACTGGTCATTGAAGCCATCTTGTGAAGGAGTGGGATGTGATGTAGAATAGAGATGCTCAGAACGTGGGGACATTTACTAAGTTATTAAACTACTAAAAACCTACTAGCTGAATTAAAAAAAAATAAAATAACTATATAAAGAGATATATAAATTATGAAACTCAACTACCAATTCTAAACATACATATGCAATGACTGCACCATGGCCTGTAGTGACTCTGATGGCAGCAACTATAGGTGTGTGCAAAACAGCTTTCTCAGGTTTTATTAGCACTAAAGAGGCAGAAGAATGGCTGGAGCTCAGCTGTGGGGCTCCCTGCCAAGTACTCCATATTTTGAGTGGGTCTTACACCACATGCTGTATTGCCTTTTGCGGCAGACTGTGCTGAAAGAGCTACCAGAACAGTCTTGTTTAGCTAAATCTTTGTGAATTGCAGCCACAGCAGTAACTGAAAAGAATGCATAACTTGGGTCACATGACTAAAACATATAGCTATAAGAAGACTTGGGTATTTTGAAGGTTAAATTGGTATTAGGAAATGATGGGATCCCCGCTGATCAAAATGTGAGTTTTGACTGAATCCAAAGAACGCTACTAGTCAGAAAAACAAGACCAAAATGAAAATGCCGAAGTTTTAATTTTGATATATCTAAAAATAAATAGTACAATTTTTCATTTTAAGATGAGAGATTTCTTTTAAAAATTGGCAAAATTTAGGATTAACAAAATCAAGCTAAAAAAATGGAAATGAAAATTTTAGTCCAACTTTTTTCTTTTTGTTTGCCTAGAAGTGAATTTTTTTTTTCAATATTTTCTAAGAAAAATGAAAATAAAAAAAAATTTTTTTGGAGTCTGTTTAAAAAGATGCTGAGCTTTTAAATCTTTTTCAAACAACGAACAAAAATGATCAGTTATTTATTCAAGCATACATGCACCTAACTACTGGGGCTTGTCCAGAGAGATATTTTTGATTACTTTCTTACAATAATGTGATAAACCCATAATAATTATCGGGTGCTCATATACAAGAAGTGGGTTAAACACGTTCTAGAAAGGGTCTAATGACAAATCCCAGCTTGACTTTGAACTCTTCAAGTCACAGCTGCCACAAAATAAACTAAGAATGGGTGCTTTCCCTTTCACTGACATTTTTTCAGGAGTTATTTGCATTTCTTCAGGACACTGTGGACAGCTGTGGACACTTTTGAAGCAATTGCAATGTAGTTTCATAACTCTGTTTTCCAGGGGCTTGTACACAGCATCCAGGTCCTTCTGTATTTGCTGAAGACAAAGGCAATAAAGGTGTTTAGCATCCTGTAGGACTGAGTTCTTGGTAACTAGAAATGAGCTTGCTACCCACAAAAAGACTTAAGGTATACCAAAGAATTATTTTTTTTGTAAAATGGGATAGATACTGCCTTGCAATCCTCGCATTATGAAGGAAGAGCAGATATTTAGCACAACTTAATTATTTAATATTCAAACACTTTATCTAAATTCCATTGTAATTTATGCCAACAGTTTAGAAAGTGGTGCCTAAGGAACACAGATCTGCTCCTGAACATATTTATTTGAAAAGCACCCTGTTATTTAATGCTTTCTAGAGATAAAGGACAAGTTATTGCTAAGTAGGTTGCTTTCTTAAATAGTGTGGGAATGACTGTGATGACAAGCTATGACATACAAAGCTATAAAATAAATAGAAAACTTAATACTTTAGAGTATGTAATATCTGAAATATTTTAAAAACACCTTAAAAGAAAACTAAAATAAATTTTTAAATGACAGGGGAACACATATCTTGATGTAACGTAATTATCAACAGACTTAATTTTCAGTTTTCTTATGTTCACAGGATTCTGAAAAGATAGCTATGAATTTAGCCTTTTTTACCCAGCCATGTCTGTTGATTCTACTGTGTAGAGGCATCAGCATAGCATTAAGTAGCAAAAATCCTGCACGTCACTGGCTTTACAAGATGGCATTCAATGAAAATATTTGCACGACCTAATGCTGATTGCATTAATTAGACTCCTTCATTGCTTTGATTAAATCCCCTCATTGCATTTTACCTTCTATCAAATATGTTAATGTGCACCTTTCCAATGTTCATTAACACATTCTGCTGAAAACAGCCAAACATTCAAGTAGATGAAAACAAAGACTATTGGCTTTCTTATTTTGCTTTGTTCATAATATCTGCTGAAAGTGTGGAAAGATTTCTCTTAGATGCTGTTCAATGGTTTGATATTGATTTTCTTAATGCTGTCACTTCTTTAAGGCTAGTGTGACTAGTTTTAGGATGTTTTAAAACTGCTCTGTGAGGTGGACATCAATTACTGTTCCATCTACTTTGCCTTTCTGAAACAATGTAATCATGTGGTAAAAACGTTGGTGTCATGTGATAAGAGTTTTGTTTGACTCCTAGGATTCATTTTATCCTGTAAAATGGTCTTGATGGTTTTGACATAAAATTAAAAGATTCATTTAAAACCCTGGACTGTAAATTCACTAGAGACACTGCTTTCTCAGAGGACAGGAATGCTTAGTGAAACCATGTGTATATACTGAAGGGACATTATCAGAATATAATTTGGACGATCTACAGTAGCTCATTGTAAACTTGGGAGATGAAAATTTGTTTAGAGAAGCTTTCGTTAGGAGAAATTGATATGGCAAACAGGATTACAGTCCGAGACGTACTAAATTGAGTAAGGCAGGTTCTCAGTAACATCAGCAGGAGTAGCTTCTGCTTTCTGATTAGGATGATACCAAGATGAAATTCAACCCTGTGTGAAAAGCCAGCACAACTCTTATGTCCAGTATATTCTAAAAGCTAAAACCCTTCATTCAGAAATAAATCAGAATTTTGTGCTGGCTCTCTCGAAATGGGTGAATTCCGTAGAGTCTTCATGAGTTTTGCTCCCAAAAACCTAGGGAAACAAAATGCATACATATTAGCCTCTCTGCGCTATAGTGTTCGTATAGGACAGTATCACAAATGATTATTTTTCTCCAAAAGAAATGTTTTTCTTCCATTTTAGAATGATGCATATTATACCAAAATAAAAATAGTAAAAAAAAAAGGGCCAGATCAGAGTCAAGATGCAATTGCTGGAAATTTTCTTCATTGACTCGCTTGTCTTTCATTTAAGCCCTAAAATGCAAAGAAAGAGAAAAAGACATTCCTGAGTAACTTCACTGAATCAAGCAGTTATGCCAGTAAGCTCTGTATCTATTTTTGGAAGCATTCACACATGCAGTATTCAGCAGAAAATTCACCGTACAGCATGACTGCGGATGAGTATCACAGATGAGTAATCTACATCAGGCTGGGCAGAGTCCCAAAGTGTTCAGATGTTCAGTGTTGCTAATGACCAGGATTTTTTAGCTATCAGCTGTAGGAGAAGCTAAGAGCAGTTTGTACATTGATGAGCTAATTGTTAATTACAGAAATGACTAACTGTGAGGACATTATTATTGTCGTTATGCCCTATAATCAACGACTGACACTATGCAGCAGGTTCTCTGTTGGGGTAAATCCATCCAACTCCAATTGAATTTTGAGCACTTATGTTAGCAGAAAAATTTGCTGTTCCTTTAAAAAATTTAAGAGTAATAAAGCTTGGCTGTGTCTGGCTGTATCATATTAGCTTCTCACTAGAAAAAAACATAATTACAAATCATCTTGTTAGTTCCTGATTAATTCACTGCATTGTTGCATTTAACTGCATAAAGGACTCTCACTGAAGCCATTGAGGACACCTTGCGTGCTTAGGTGCATAAGTAAACAAGTGCTTTTCTGTCACATGGCCTTAAAATAGATGATTAAACCACCACTTTTCAGTTAGCATTCATATTTAGGATTTGGAGAGAGAGAGTCGTCTCTTTGGCAAGCTCCTTCTATGCATGGAAGGACAGCTAAATCTGGTGTTTGCCTCAGACATCTGATTCATTACCTGTGTGATCAATGCTGTTGGAGGGGAAGATGGGAGGAAGGCCAAGATCTAAGATGACCATCAGTTCAGAGACAGAAAATAGCACCAAAAATGGGGCAGAGCTCCCCAGCAACCCCTTGCCGCAGCAGTGCCTGAGGCCGAAGGGACCCAGAGCTTTGCTGAAGTTCTGGGCAGTGAACCTGGTAGCCATGGGTTTGCTGAAAGGCCATTTCTCTCTAGATTTCCATAGAAGAAGCTAAATATATCTGTGGATGGACCCCCTGAATCTTCAGCTAAGTCTACTAAATAATCAGATGAATATTCCTTTAGTATGTTAGTATTACCCTGATCTTATGGCTTGAGAACAGAGGAAAACCGTTTATCTGAGTTGCCTTGAGCTACCACTGGCATCTGTGTTGCAAATGAGATTGAATCTTCAGGTCCACACTCCTTGTTCAGAGCAGTGGTGCTGTCAGGAAGGATTTGTGGAGCAGGTGTACTCATGGTCGTGTAGGAGTGCTTTACTACAGTCCGCCCACTTCTGCCCTCAGGAACTTGCAAGATACACACTGTAGTCTGCCCGAGCTCCATGTTGTGATACCATTCTCAGAAGAATTATGCTTCAGAAGATAGTTACAATGTTAGGAAAAGTAAATTCAAAATTCCACACACGATTAGGTCTGACTGTGTAAACACACATCCCTCTCAGCTGCTTATACTGCAAGCATAGCAGAAAAAAGTAATGATGGTTTTGTGATGTGCATGTTATATTATACTTCCATTTTTATTTAATATTAAAATACCCATACATACACATATATATGCAAAGCCTATCAGACATAAACAAAGGTTTCAGTGCTGTTTTGCTTCTAAAAACAAAGCGTGCAGGGAGAAAGCAATTCTAAGTGTATCAGTGTGATGGCTCTGATATATTTATGAAGGTACATATTGAAAAAGGTAGTGTAATCCAACTGGCATTATTTATGCTTTTGGTATAATATATATCATCATATGCAAGCTTTTCTATGAATAAGGATTTTTCAGACCGTTGTTTGTTATCTAAATCACCAACTACTGAAGTTTATGAAAGCACATTTATTTTTAGATACTTCAGAACAATTTACTGATTTGACTGATTTATGATTTCTGTGTCATGGGGGGAGAAATCCCTCTGCTTTCCATAGACTTCACTGTATATCTTATTTCAAAGAAAAATCAAAGGCAGTTGCACAACTAGTTGTAGCAATTTTATTCTATCAGCAGTTGTTGATGACAACTCCTGCCTTCTTTTCTGCAGAATGAAAATCGAGTGCTTTCCTGGCTTTATAACTAAAACTGTCCCATATAAACTTACAAGACAGTTAGTTTCTAAGACCAAGAAAAAAGGAAAAGTATGCTTAGGGTTACTGCATCCTCACAAGATGTGACAACATTTCATAAGCTCAGAACTGCAAATAACTATTTGATCTTTACCTGTATGAAACACCACCATCATAAAATGTACAGTGGCTTGTGGGAAAAAAAATCATACAGGCTTTTGTAAGTATCTTTAATAAATGTGCTGTTCTTGAGACATCTCTCAAGTCTGTCTTGCTCTGATTAGTAGACATTCCTGTTTTAACTTGCATCTACCCAACAGCAAAATGAAAATGATAGAGAAAGCAAGAAAAATTGCATTCTTAGTGAGACTGTAAAGCACCACCCTGTAGGGTTCAAAAACTGCCTCAGTTTGGTTGTCAGAAATATTCATCACCAACCCACTGAATGAAGGGTGGGAAATGCTGAAGCTTGGAGGGACATGTTCACAGAGTCTGCATATTGGGCAAGCTGCTTTCTGCAGCTCTAATCAGAGTGAGAATATTTATTTACATTTCAAGGATGATAAGTTCTTGAGACTATGCAGTTCAGTGGCCCGACTAAACCCAGGTTAACTCATACATTTTCCAAGTCAAAAGCACAATGCTGCTGTTTTAAGGTACTTCTGTTACCATGAAGCAAATCTTAAATATGAGGGGTTTGTACAGTTGGAAGAATTATTTGCTAACGTATTCCTTCAGATAATATAATTGATGTAAATGTTATTAAATATTTTCCTTTTAGAGGAAGAGTAGCTGTATTTCTAAGACAGTGTTCACAAGCAAGTTAAATGTAGTAATTTCAGGTAAATATGCTGTAATATGACGGAAAGCTGGAGGAGATGAAACTCTTATTTGCTGACTTCAGAAATTCAGGATAAGGAGAATAAGCGTTAACATCTTTCTGTTCCCTCCAGAGAGTTTAGACCCTAAAAGCTGTTTTCACACTCCCCTTTAATAGCCAGTTCTTGACACAGTGTTAATGTTGGTACTAAACGAACCTCTAAATAATTGCTGCCTTTCCCAGTTGTGACTAGCAGACCACTGAGCAGAAGAATGCAATTAGAAAATTTTTAATGGGATGCAGAGAGGGAGGAGTGAATGAAGGAACATACAGAGAAAAGCATACAGTAGCTAGAAAGAGGATGCAAACAGTAAATAAGAAGTGTTGATTTAATTTCTTCTATACAAATTCGGCTTTACTGGAATTAGCAACTATTGATAAGTACATTAGAAACAATTGATTTACATATTGGAAGCAATTTATTTATATTAGTAGTTTTATACAATCTTTGTTGAAATTGTATATATCTAGCTGCAATGCTTTTTGACTTTCTAAGTACCTCTGAGTAAATCCGTAACATTTGAAAGAGGGTTATATTTAATTTTGGATGTTACAGTTAATATTTTTTCCATCACTGAAGTAATTTTGATTTGGAAAATGTACCAGTTGTGTTTGTTTGGTTCAATACAGCATTTAGACTGCTTTATTTTCAAATGATAACTCTTATATTCAAAGGATAACATAAATGTTTGCTGTAATGCTGGTACTGTAGTAAGTCTAAGAGCATAAAGAAAGCTAACGTGGGTTTCCAGTTTTGGTAAGTGGCTTAGTAACCTTTTCACATGGCATTTCTGTAGGACTACAGAGTGAACATTTTTTTGAGACAGCAGTGGAACGACTCACGTCTGGCTTACAGCGAATATCCCGATGATTCCTTGGATTTGGATCCTTCTATGTTGGACTCTATTTGGAAGCCAGATTTATTCTTTGCCAATGAGAAGGGAGCAAACTTCCATGATGTCACAACAGACAACAAGTTGCTGAGGATTTCTAAAACGGGAAAAGTCTTGTACAGTATCAGGTAAGCCAGTTAACTTTTTCTTTTTTCTCTTCATTCCCTTCTTTCCCCTCATCCCTGTTTTTCTGGATGTAACTAGGCTTACAGAACATAATGTGCATACTTTAATTTTTGTTGTCCCATGTGTACAACTGAAATGAGACTTAATCATAGCAGGGTAAAAAGAAATTTTGCCAACGTTCCCTTGCTAAGCTTTTACTTTTCACAAAATAGCCTATAAGTGGCACAGCAGTACTTCTTAGCCTTGTTGGAGACTTCAGGCTCTCTAATACTTTAATGGTACGCCTCACTAATTCCCATTAGTGTTAGTTCAAGTCACTCCTCTCACAAAGAGAGGAAATCAACTCTTCAGTAGTTTGTGGGTTGCAATTTAAAAGTAAAGGGGAATAGTGTTTTGAATGACTGTTCAACACCTAAAGTAAAAACATGCTTGAAATACAACAAACTTGACATGTAAGTCACTGGGTAATCAGATGTATCTATTCGAATTTTAAAATAACTGGAACTACGGAAAGCATTTTTTAATACTAAGTGCATTGAAGTGTGTGTCATGTGACTGGATCTAGGCTGAATTAATAAACACTGACAAAACATGATTTGATATGACCTGATGAAATGGGACATATGCAGAGAATCAGAATTGCATCGCACAGGCATAAACAGCAGCAAATAATCTACAGTATTTATTTGACACTCAGCTTACTGTGCACCATTAATTGCTTAATATAGGTAGTCAAAAATGCGTAACACTGTATTATCGCTCTTACAATTGTTTAAAAAAAGTAATTATTGTGTTTTATTTGTGCCTGGGAATGCTTCTCAGCTTTTGCCTTTCTTGCATTGTAGAAAGTAAACATGATAGTATTTGTTTAACAGGTTGTTTAGTGAATTTATTAATCTGTAAGCAAGATTAGTTCAGAAGGCAGTTGTTTCTAACTGGGCATTCTGTTTGTGGCCTGCATTTCCAGTAAGGAATTCTTATTGATCTAGGATCAGGACGTCTGTGTTTTTTAGGATGCTAAATAAATAAGTAATAACATGGAACTTCCTCCATTTATTTAACTCTAGTGGAGATTCCTTGATAAGACCTCAATAATATTTGGATGGATTAAGCAATGTAGAATGTAAACGTTTACTGAGAAAGGTTTCATATTGGTGTACCTGAACAGTTTGAGAAAAATAATAGGATACAAGGAAGAAATTAGTATTAGTAGAGTGATAAACATGCTGTCACTTACAAATACTTCTTTTTTCACCCTGGGAAAGAAACGAATGCGTCTGTTTGAATGACATCAGGCACCATCTTATTGGAGGAAACAGTGCAGTTGTGTGCTGTTCTGAATGCAGATGGATAATATTCCTGATGTTTGTCCATCTGGGAAAAGTAATATTTTGAGCTTTCATATCACATTTGTAAAATTCCCAAACCTAAGTGCAAATTAATCTGAAGCAAAGTAAGCAGTATTCCAACGGAGTACTAAGCAAAGCTCATTGTTTCTCATATGAATCGCACCGCAGTAAGAAAGGCTTACCTGGCACCTCTAGCACGGCACGTTATTTTGAATGATACTTTACAGTGAAGAAATTTTTCCAGAGTATGGAAATTTGAAGTCAGAAGTAGTGAAAAAAACTTGTCTTTATTCTCGACATACTGAGCTAGATGCCTCTGTGTGTTACTGGTCGCTTTTAGTTGGGCTATGCAGAAAAAAACAGGAACATTTTAGTGATTTGTTTCGGTACATTGAAAATGTTATAATGCTGCCATTTTCACTACTGCACCACTAACACTTAGCCTGGCATCACGATATTTAACAATTAGCATTTAGGGTTCTGTAAATGTTTAAAGCACTTTACAAAGATGTCTGAGAAGTAGCAGTGTGGGCTGTTTTGTCATATTTCCAAATTTAATAAAATCAAGGACAAGTTAATCTCACATAAATATAAATTTCTTTCTGCATAAAATGGGTTTAGAACTGTTCCCGGTAATTAATGGGTAAGAAGCAAGGTGTGTGTATTATATGACAGTGGTATTCTTCTTCCCTGTGTAGTGCACCAAAACCATGGAAATATGCTAAGCAGGAGGCACAACTGGCTTATGCTGTTAAGTGCTCTCAGAGGCCAATCCTGCCCTTTCTGAAAAGAATTTGGAAAGTCACCTGGGACTAGATCTCTTGGTCCATATTTTACTAAAAGACACTTGTTGTAGGATCTTGGTTCTCAGATAAGTCATGGCAGGGTCAGTGAGGCTTTGACACATGCATTAGCCCCACCACAGTGCTTAGCTCTGGGAGTTATCTCACCTCTTGTGGTAAGCCTGAGGCTCTTTGTCCTTCTTTCAGGAAGCGATAAGCCATTCTGCGTTTACTGGTGATGGTAGGCATGACATAGATTTCCATTACAGTTTACTTTACAATAATTAGTTATGATGCTCATGTTTGCAGACTCCTAGATCTATATTTAATTCCCTGGGAGTTGGTATATAGAAAATAAAGCCAGTTGTTGATGGTTGATGTACCCACCTATGAATCATATAAGTTTGGCAGTCTAAACCTATATTTAGATATTTGCTGTATGCTCAAATGACTACCTTGGTATTTGTTTTGATCTCAGATACACGCTACATATGCTATATAGAACCTGAGGCTCGATAACTGGATAACTGGTCTAAACCTTTGGGTGCTGCAGAGAGAACTAGAACCTTGGGGTGGGGGGAGCTCAGCACTACTCAGTACCACAGATATATGCTATTGCCACTGGCGATGTATCAACAGCTTTTAGAGGTACATGTATTTTGAGAAGTCAGCAGTTACAGCAAAGTTATATTCAGCGAACAACTACGCTTTAGTCAAGATAAGTCTCAGTTGCACTCTTTGAGCTGCAAAACAGTTAAATAGCTGCAACTTTTATTTTAAAGCCCTCTGCAGAAAGCAGTCACCAAGAAGGGTTTATTATAGCACTGTTCAATAAAATTAGCTTAAGATGTGTATATTTTGTAAGCTGAAAAAATGAGAGTTAAAATCAGAAGCCACATAACGTCACCCCCCCAGATGCCTGTGACTCATCCACTCCCAACCCTTGAATGATCTCTTCATGAACTGGATTTTGTAGGGGTCTATGCGCTTGGAAGGAGTGGCAGTGCTATGTGATGATACCAAGAAACCTGTTCCTGTCAGTCATGTTCTCTATGACATGTGGATTTTGCATTGTATACTCTGCTACACTAATTTTATGTTCCAGAGGTGAGGACTGTATCTTCTCTGGCCCGTTGTGGACACCTGGGACATCAGGAAAATGTTAAATAACCTCACAGGAGGCCTTGTATTCTCTCTGAGCCACCCATTTGTGCTACCTGAGTCCCACAAACACAGTTTGGGCTGCCAGCCAGCTCAGAATATTAGCATCTGCCAAATAGCTTATTTTAGCAAAGTGATATGAAGTGGAATGGTTTTATTTAAGG
The DNA here is from genome assembly GCF_963921805.1 of Phalacrocorax carbo. Classification (NCBI taxonomy): domain Eukaryota; kingdom Metazoa; phylum Chordata; class Aves; order Suliformes; family Phalacrocoracidae; genus Phalacrocorax; species Phalacrocorax carbo. The sequence goes on along the minus strand of NC_087513.1, from coordinate 134,841,688 downwards.
TTTGGGGGTTTTTTTGGTGTTTTTTTTTTCTTTTCCCCATTAATTGCCTCCCTCTCCTTTTAATATTTTCAGTACAACTTAGCTGTATGAGCTTGATACAGAAGGTGATGTAACTCAACTTTAATATTGATCTATGGCATTGAACCTAGAATATACTGGTCAGAAAGGTAAAGGGCCTGTAACTACCTGCTGCTCCAGAAAACACTCGCAATTGCCCTATAAAGTTGTTGAGCTGTACTCTGAAATGTAGTGCCAGTGCATTGAGCCAGAAGGAGACACAAAGCAGATTATTTAATATTTTTTAAATATACAAGGATTTTAGGAGGTGTTGCATAATTTGACAAGACAGCCTCTTGGAATCCTAGGGGGGAGATTTCTGCAAGCTCACAAATTATATTACTCCCCCCATTTTTGCTATTCCTGTTCAAAAAGCAGTGAAATACCCAGAATGAATTTCCTTAAGTCTTTCAAAATACCTGTTTTTCTGTCTTCATTTGTCTGCATAGTGCAAGAAGCATCACAGTTATGTAGACAATTAGTTCTTCATGGTTTCAACTCTTGACCTAGATTTAACTGTTAGATGTTATTATGGATGAAGGCAGAGTGTCTACTATAGAGCAGTACTGTGCTGTTAGGGCACTATGAAACAGAAAATTCAAGCTATTAGATTGCTTTCTATTTGTGCAGCTGTTCTGGGAGTGATTACTAGCCCCTCCGTTCGGCAACAAGTAGCTGACAGGATGAGTTGGCACATGCAAAAGCCCTTGCCTGCTTATGCAACCAAAGAGAAATATCTGTGAAAACAGCACATTTATTTGCAATGCTACCCCCTGTGCCAGCTGCCTTACTCAGGAGTTTCCTAAATCAACTCTTCCCAATGTGGCCATAGTGCTGAGTGACAGAGCACTGAGTCTACTTCCCCATGCACCCCCACCAACCCACACACCATTTTGAATTATGAGTTACGATTACCATGTCCCTCACGTAAATCATCAGAATAATATATAGCATTTTATAATCCAGTTTTTCTGAGTGAAACTTCTGTGTTTTGCAGTCTCCTCTGTACCTGTGTTCTTTGACCTGTGGGAATGAAATATAAAGCAGATTAAGGAAATACGTAGGTAACACTGCTAGTCCCTCTGCAACAGATTATTCATAGGGAAAAGAGTCCATTATCCTTCTGAAATATTTTGATTTCAAATAAGATCAGATCTTAGATCTTTAGTGTGGCTATTACAGAATATGTTGCTATGTTACAGTGAAGTCAGGCATGCATTTTCTAAAATAATTTTGGAGTAAATACCTTATCACCTATATGATAATGAAGCTCCATTTACCTTTGATGACATCGTTGTGTGTAAATCGTCCATGGCATAGCACAGACTAGCCTAACAGTGGTAGGAAATGTTATGTTCTACAGCCCTGTGTGCATTCTGTGCTTTAATTTGATGGCTTCAATTTTATTTTACAATCTAATGTTGGGATTTAAGAGGATTTGGACTTTACTAGCAGCATTGTCTTTCCATGTGACAGATTAGCAGAGGGGGGAGTAGAGAGACTTCTTTCATGATCGACACGGCTGTTTACTATGTAGGAACCCCTCTCTCCAACCTCACACAATCATATTTATTACCTCAGCTCCAACCAGAATAATACTGATATTAACAAGGAGGGGATTTTCCCTTGGAAGTTAATCTTAATCAGCACAGGAACATTTTCATAGAAAATTGTTTAGTTCTTCCATTGGCAAAACCGTGCACTGTCCCATGCTCACTACCCTGATTTTCCAAAAGCATAAAACGTCTTTGTATACCTTAAAGTAACTTTTCCATGGTAAAGAAAAAAAAAAAAGCATTGAAGAATAATCAGTACGGTGCAGAAACACTAACTGAAATAGAGCACATATCTAAAGAAGTTTTGGGTTTGACAACTATTATATACTATAGGCAGAACACTTATAGACATTATATAAATAGTGCTAGAATCACTAGACTTTATTAAACTGCACAATGTTACTGGGACACAGTGACTTCCCAAATTGTGGCTGTGTGTTATGTGAATCCAGTGAGTTTGACAAATTTGTCTTCCCAGGGGCATGATTACAATAATAACAATGGTTTCAGAAGCTAAAAAATTGCAGCCTCTCGTGGGATAAGCAGCCGTTCTCATTATGGCTGAACCCAATGTCCTTGGATTATCATTAGCTGCCCACTTTTCACCCATCCTTTTTCTTTCCTTCTTGCCTTTACTCCTGCCTCTCCTTCCACCCCCACCCTCCTTCCTTTTGGGGTCTTTTAATTAAATGGCCTGAGAATCTTCACATCTTTTGTGGTAGTTTCCTAATACTGTTAACTGCACCCTCCCATCACCCACTCTTGTCTTTCTCACTCCCTCACAATTTAAAAATCCAGAGTGAGGATCTAGCCTTGGGTTTCCAATACCCTTATTCTTCTGTTGTATCTAAAGTACTTGTTTTGCATAACAAATAATAAAAACTACTAAATAAATAATAAAGCCTAATACAGGTACTTCGTTATGCAACTAGCACAGCTATTGTCAAAACCCTATTGATCATCCTGCTTAAGGAAAGAATAATTTACATTTTAATGACACAAAATTAGTTGCTTTTTCACTTCATGAGGCATCTATGGCAAAGCTGTGATAGGGACATTATACCTGAATGTGTACTGCCTTGCTTCTTCCTCTAATGCCATGCATGTCTCCAGCTGACACACAAGACCACTGGAGGTGAGGTAAATACAAACACAACAGAAGAGCTACTTAGGCTGAAGGACAATGCTGCCAGCAGAACAAATGGCTCTGAACTGGTCATAAGTAAGCCTAAAGTGGAACGTATAAAGTTTCTATCCGTATACACCTTGAAATCCTAGAACAATATTCCAGCAGAAATGGTGGGGGGTGTGTTGGAACTAGGTATCACTAAATGAACCTTGATCATTTTTGAAAAGGATTAGATGATGTGACTGTGTGTGACAGCAGATGACAAGATCTGATGGCCCAGGATGTCTTTTCTACAGCCCTATATTCCTGTGTCTCAAATAAAAAGGAAGGCTTTGTTGTAAGTAAAAAAGTGGGAAATGCTGTTGGAGACCAATTTGTAAGCATAAAGTTGTTCTTGCCTGACAGGATCAAAAGATATCGGTGGGTGGTTACTTCTAGATGTCCAAGCCAGTGGGATAGTTGCATAGCTGAGACACATGCCTGCGTACCCGCTCTCCTTAGGGGTAATGGCAATGCCTGTCCTTGATTGTTAGTGGCTCCATTTACCCATTGGACTTGCACTGGAGCAGTTAAAGGTAAGGTGTAAAATGATGTAGGTGTGGGACCCCTTTCTAAATGGTACAAAGTACAAACCCCCATGCTTTGCTGGAACATGCTTCCAGGGACGAAGGTCTTTTGCCAATTGCATTGCAATACATGGCTTAGAACATCAATGTCAGTATGCCAGGAGTAAAGAAACATAATACTAAACACACACTGCAGGAAAATTAAGATAGAAAACGACAGAGGAGAAAGCACAGATGAAATAATGTTCTTCATGGAAAGGAAACAGGTGGTTACCTAATGTAACTGTTACATGGAATCATACTTGAATTTAATTTCATAGATTTGCTTGAGCAATAATTGGAAAATAATTTGCTGGCAGTTCATGTGCTGGCATTGTGTATCTATAGACAATGATTGCATTACAATGAGAAGTGGGATGCCTGTAATGAGAAATCCACCACCCGCTCTGTGCCAGCTGCTGTGTCGTTAAGCTGCACATGAAGCAAAGCAAAGCACTGGAGGGAGCGAGAACACGCTTATAAACAGCAGTACGTGAAACTCCAACCTACACCTCGCATTTTACCATAGCAGAGGAGGCTCCACATCTCCTCTAAGCTTGACTTTGGCCTGTTCCCATCTGACAGAAATGAAGCTGCAGAACATGACTAATATTAGAGAGGAATTCCAGGACTCCTCAAAAATAAGGGAAAAAGCAGACAGTTTGACTGTTCCATTTAACAGGACAAAGCCTGGAGACTGTGAAAATTATCAGAATTGACATTCGAAATGATGAGTCAGGTCCCTGAAAAAATAATGAGGTGGACTACAGAATGAAAAGCCCTTCAAAAAAAGAATATCACTGGGAAATTTTTTTTTTTTGGCCTTCTGATACATGAACAGTGTGTGTGTGTCCTTTCAGGCACAAATCATCCAAGAGAGAGGGCTGGGAGGAATATAAGGAGATTTTAGATTCTCCTCCCTGTTTCAGTGCCACTAGTCTGAATGGCATTTACTCCTGTCTCATGCAATGCTGTCATGGTTGCTGTGCAACTCCATCTCCCCTGCCAGTTTAATGGGGAACTTTGTCTGCTTGTGCTTAGGTAATATTTTAATGTTATTTCAGCAGCTATAAGGATCAGGAATTTAATCTTCCAAAGAAAAATATATCGCTAAGAATATTTTTACCTTTATTGTCAGCTTGGACCTTTAAGAAAAATACCAGCTATGTTGCTATTTATGATAGCATCTTTAGAATTAGCAATACTTAAAAAAACCCACAACTCCCACTTGTCTCACCAAACCCAACACTGCAGGCTTTGCCAGGTCTAAGACTTTTAATAAAAATGGCACATGGCCAGTGTTAGGAGTGACCATGGATCTACTACTTGTATTCTCGTATTTGCACCATAAAATCCTAGGTTGTGAAGTCTCCTGTCCCAACAGCTGAGCTGCAGATGGGTGTAGCTTGAAAGAAAGAAGGGATAAGAATAGAAACAAAATGTTATTTTTGATACCATGCCTGCTCATGGTGAGGCATTTGTTGCTATTCATGCTTATGAGGAGACAATCATGCTTTTTTTTTTGAGATGGAAGAGACATGTACCCTTTTAAATTTTAAATTTCCAACAATACTTCTATACTTAACAGGAGGAGGCTGTTATTCTGTAGCCCACTCATAAACCACCCCACCTGCAAGGATAATTAATGTAAATTATATTCCCCTTGTCATCAGACACCTCTTATTGTGATCCACAGGGCCTTTCTCTTGTGGGATCAATGTCCTCCTCCGGGGTGAGAGTTGTCACTCAGATCAAGGGACGTTTTGGGTGAGTGCCTAAGGCATGGTAGCTGCTTATAAGGAAGTGGGTTAGAATACAGTTTAACGTTTGCTGCAGATTAGGCAATACGTCAAATCCCAGTTAAAATTAGGTATACTCTTAAATTTATCAAAAAGGATTCTTGGATTATGTAATGTGTAAACCCAGTTCTGTAAAGGTTTAATACTAGAAGTTCTTCAGTTTTGTGCTGCAGACCATTCACAAGCAATCTGTACATGTAGCATGATGAGAGGTTTTTGTAGGGTGAGATTATCAGAGAAGTGGCATGTTGGTGATAAGTATCAGCATTCAAAACCTCTAAGAGAAGGAAAGAGATTGGAGATTATCTTGAGAACAATCTGTTTATGAACATTTTATTCCTATTGAATTTTTTTATGTTAAAGGACCTTACCCTTCACTGATGGTGGCTGCTTTAGGGATTAGGCGTCAATGAGTGGGCTGGCCTCAAGGCTTAACACCCTGAAGAAAGGTGGGGGTGGGATTTGGCAGGAACCAGGGTAAAAGAGAGGGCAACAGGAAAAGGAGGGGAAAAGTGTAGGAGGACAGACTAGGATGCAGAAGAGAGAGGCTGGGCTCTGGGTCATGTAGGTGTCTCTGGAAGAGATGTCGTGTAGATGGGCAAACATAGGAGGAGATGGGGAAAGTATGTTCAGGGCCACAGAAAGGACAGGACAAGGGCAGGAATGTGTGAAGGATTGACTAGGAAGCACAGTGTGTCAGCCCCATTGCTGCGTTCAGGACTTGATTGCACTGCATGTAAATACCTCTGAGCTCCCTCAGCTGCACATGTGTCACCAGTCACCCCCTCCACTGGCTTTTCCTTGGAGGACGATGGCTGGCTACAGCTGCTACAGTTAGGGCAGCAGTAGTGCCTGTGCTGGGCTCTGCTGCTGGCCCACCTGAGGGCATGTCTGCTTCCATCTGGAGAAAACACAAACATTGCAAAACAACGTGTTCAGGTGTTAAAGACCACCAGCATGAGCGTTTCTGATTAATATCATGTTGCCAGGTGGTTGTTTTTTTTAACCATGAGATGACTTATTCTGGCTTCTGTAACAAAGGAGGCCTCCCTGCCTGCAGAAGTGCGAAATATGGACTTCTGAACGATGCTATAAAGGGATTTCTGGGGTGACCAGAAATGGAAGATGTTGAGCTAGGGTGGGAAGAGAGACAGACCCACAGTCCAAGTCTAAATGATTTCTCAAGATATTCTGGTGAAACCTGGGGATGAAAGAGGAGAGGTTGACTGAAATGTTGAGTGAAGCAATCACAGCAGTGCCCACTGTACTTTGAAAGCATTTAAAATATCAGCAGATGCTGCTCAAAAGGACTTACCTAGTGTATGAGGGAAGAGGGTCCAAAGTTTGACTGGCCGTGTTGCCCTGGAGTACTTGGGTTACAGCCCTGCCTCTGCCACAGTGTTTCTCAGTAATATTATTGATTTATTTTTTAATTATTTTTGTCACAGTGCCACCTAATTGCTCATTCTTTGTTTTCTGGCTCTGAGTCTGCATTTTGTTTTGGTCTTACTATTCCAGGGCTCAATTTTTCCTTGACTGTGGGATGGGTGAGGGAGTGGGGAGGGAGACAAGAGAGCAACTTTCCTCCCTCCTCCAGGGTGGCTTGCTGCCCCTGATGTACCTGAAGTGCTGGCATGCTGGAGATGTGACTCTCTCCTATAATGTAGCCTAAAATATAATGTGTCCAACCCCAGAGCTCTCACTGAGCGAGCTGTGCAACCTCAGCCTGGTTAACAGGAGCTAAAGGGTGCTCAGGTAACTGAAGACAAATTTGAGTACTTGGTCAGCTGCTTCTCCTTTCAGCTTTACACAGATTGTCGTAAGACTCTTCCCATCAGTGTTTTATGGTGCTACGTCACCAAATCTGTTGTTTATGCATCTCAAATGCCTTGGTGGCAGGGTGCCTGAAAATTAAAATAATTGTTCTATAGCAGTTTATTCTGTTTTATTAATGATTAAATTATTCATCAGTGTAATTGCCAGTTAAACTTGTACTTTGCACCAAATCTCCAGGGGCTCTTCTTGAATTTGCCAAGTGTGAGACATCCACTTTCCTGAAACATTTTCTGTCAATGACACTGTTATTATAGGCAATGTGGGTAGCTGTATCTGCCTAACACTTTCAGTTTCTGATCCTGTTTTCTTATTAATGTAAATATATAAGTACTGACATGGCACCTGGGTTTGGAAACACTTGCGGGATCATACCTTTACTGAAAAAGAGACAACTGCTATAAATCAGCCCACCACCATGGGCTTCACCAGAGCTATTTCAGACTCCAGCAGCTGAACATTTAGCGTGTAGTAATCTTGTTGAAAATCAATGGAGCTGTGGGCGATACCAGGCAATAAGCTTTGGGTTCAACACTTGCATTACCCCTAGCAAAAGTGATTACGGAGACAAAGATGTTAACTATGAATGGCTACTCTGCTGAGATGAGGTAGTAAAGGTAAAGTTATAAGGGCATGTAGAAATTATTTTCCATTTTTCAGGGTAAGCAGAGAAAAATTCAGTTGTCATGAAAGACACCATTGGTTAGGAAGAGAAAGAAGAGATGTCAACCTTTGTGTGAACCAACATAATGACCATTTTCTCAGCTCACCTCCAGGAAAAAAAAAAAAAGATATTTCTACCTAACATCAGTGGCGATAGATCAGTTTATCCCTGGCACACCTGAAAGCTTCAACTGGATGTATTTGTGTTCTCATAAGTTTGATATTAGACTAATAAAAAAGACACCCCCCTGCCCATGTAAGTAGTCAAACCCTCAGATTTTTTGAGGGTTTTGAGGAGTAGAAAAGGATGAAGGGGGAAGGAAGGAAGCACAGTCAGCAGAAAATCTAAGGGGTGGGGTAGGCCATGCCTACTTCAATGAATACAAATGACGTATTTAGAAAGGCTGCATTTGTGTAAAGACATGTTTGAAATGAACTTAAAACATCTAGGCCATATTCAGAAGATGACTGAAATGAAGAGAGTTTGATATATCAACATTTCATTAAAAAAGGCAGAAGCAGCCTTTTGTTAATACTGGCGATGAGCTATTTAAATTGCTAAATCTTTAATCCAGGAAATTACCTAGTAAAAATGAGGCTAGTTAACATTTGCAGGGTACTTAAAATATTTAAATTAGTAAAGGGCAGATTTTCAATGACATTTATATGTCTACTAAATATACTTTTTTATCTAGATGACTGATTTTTTTTTTAATGCTTATGCTATTTGCTCCCAAAGGTTAAATGGGAGTTTATTTACTATGGCAGTGTTGAGAGGACTACTGGGGGCTTTTCTTCATCTCAGTGCTCTTCACTCCCACAGACAAATAATCTTTAATTTTGCGATATTATTGTCTTGTACACTGAAGACCGTGTCAAGCGGAAAATAATGTGACTTTCTCTAGGTAGCCGACAAATAGGCAAAAGCAGAGATGTTGAATGGGATTTTTGATCAGGCTGAGACCATTGTGATCTCAATTACCTAAATATCATCATCTTGTCATAGGGACTTGGTGTCAGGATAATAAGACTAGAAGGCCCAGTCAGGCCATTCCAAAAAATTCACATGATGAAGAAACAGACTGAAAGAGCTTGAATCAGCTGCATGTAGTCAGATGCATAAAATTACTATAGGAGACAGAGCTTAGTGAAGTATTTCTTCATACAGATTGCAATTGTCTGTGGAACAACATACTTTCAAGGTTAGCGGTTGGCCCATGGTTTCCCTGGCATAATTAAAAACTTATTCTCATTGCACTGTGTTAATGTTTCAGTGTACCTTCAGATCAGTCATTCTAGTTCTCGTCCTTGATGGTAAATGGTCGCAGAGGTTTTTGTTTATTTGCTTTCTTTGTGTCAAAGTGGTTTTTGTGATGAAGGTAATCTGTAATAAAAATGTACTCTTTTCATATGGGTTAACCCAAAAGCTTAACAATTCTTCTGTTTTTCAAAGCAGTCAGTTGTTTGTAATTATGGAATTCCAGCATCTTGGTTTATTAAAATGGTTTCTTCTCCCCACACAAACAAGAAAAGAAATAAAGCAAAGGAGAAGTCTTGAAACAGATTTCAATCAAATGTGAAAAAGTAAACTGAACTAAAAAAATACAAGAAAGAAAGAAACATTAAGGATATTTCCTTCCAAGTAAAATTATGTTTTATCTGGGACAATAACAACTTAAAAATTAAAAGAGAAATTTAGTTTGTATGATAATGTTCCTTTAGTCTTACTTTCTTCCGTCTGCACTCTTTATCTTTTAATGCTATGTGATTCTAGCTTTTACTGTATGTTTTTTTTTTTCTTTTAATGGCTAAGCAGTAAGAATGAAGGGCTGGAAATACACAAATACACAGCAAAAGCACTCTCTGTTGAAAAAAAACCTGAGTTTCTTGTTTGTTCCTTTGTTTTTCCAAAACAAAGATTAAAAATGTGTCCCATGATCAGTCATTTCAGCTTTTGCATTATTTGGGTTCAGTATTATACATAAAACATTCACTGGTACATTAGTGGAGAGCATTTCTTGCTATCTTAATGTTGTCTTCTCTTTTCCTGTTCTGCTCACCCAACGCAGCCAGCGAATGCCTGGTTTGCTTACCCTCTCTGTCTTCACAGCTCTCATGTCCTTAAAAGCTCAGAGAAGAGTGAGTCCAGCCTCTGAGGTGCTAATATTTGGTCTTGATCCTTTAAACTCTAAATATGGGTCTTTGGATAAAACCTGTAGATTTCTAACAATAGCTTCTTTTTTTTTTTTTCCCTCCAATTTTAGGCTTACCTTAACCTTATCCTGTCCCATGGACTTGAAGAATTTTCCTATGGATGTACAGACATGTACAATGCAGCTAGAGAGCTGTGAGTGTCCAATTGCTTTATCTAGTGAAGAACAAGATTTTACCGTAACATTTGGTGGTTAGATAGTGTCTTCATTATTGTATTTGTGTGATGAGACTCAATATTCCTATTTTGTAAGGGAAAATCACAGAGGAACAGTGCTTTAACTGTCCAGCACCGTACCATGAGGGTCCCCTGTCTCTGTGATGTTCCTGCTCCCTTCCCTTTTCCCCTCTTAGGGCACATCACCTCACCCATCAGGGCTGCATCACTTCCAGGGATAGCCACAGTGATGCCGTGCAGGAGAAATTAAATCTCAGGAAAGTAAGAGCAATTACTACACAGACAGGGATTAGCAATGTCTGATCAAGACATGCTATGGTCTTTTGAAAAATGGAAGCAACATACCTGATGAAGCAGAGGTCCTGTAGGTATGCTTATGCTAGTAAGCTGATTACGGCCAAGGCATGTACTTAGGTACCGCCACACACTCATCTGTACCACGTAGCTGTCAGAACACAGCTTTTTTAAGTGTGTCAGCACACAGCTTGTTTAATTTGCCCAGAAATATGTAGCCATTGCAGTCAAAAAGAGACTTCAGTGAACTGAAGGCTCTCTTTCCCCTCTGCACCTCTTAGTGGTAGGTTGACAGGTTTACAAAAGCTGCAGTTTTATTTTTGGTAAGGGCCTAGCATTCTGCAGTCTAGAAATCTGTGTTTTCTTGGTGCCCACCAATTACATCATCAAAGAATGATGAAAATAAAGCAAAATGCAGAATGACACATAAGCACAGAGAAATGTCATTTCAGTTGTAAACAGTATCTTTGATGGGCCAGCAAAATTATTTTTCAGTGGCAAACCAGGGCAGTATTTCAGAACATAAGGGTGTTACTTGTTGCTCTTAGTACAGTAATAGTGCAGTAAGAGTAACTGGTAACTAGCAGCAATAGTGCTGTTGTTAATCAGTCTAAAAATATAACTGAGGTAACATGTATTGCCATAAAAGACATGCTTCTCAGACATAATAGTATTTGATTTGTTGTTTTCTAGTCAGTTACCATCTAACGAACTCTGATTTCTTTATTGTAGTTGGCTACACTATGAATGACCTGATATTTGAGTGGCTAAGTGATGGACCTGTGCAAGTTGCAGAGGGTTTAACCCTGCCACAGTTTATTCTGAAAGAAGATAAAGAACTTGGTTATTGCACAAAACATTACAACACTGGTGAGCATTATTCTATTTTTTCTATTGATTGCTCTAATGGTAACTATTGCCAATTTGTAAAGGAAAAGATGGGTAAAATGAAAAAAAAAATTGAAATTAGAATTTGATTCAGCCACACTTATTTTTAAATGTGAGAAAATGACATTTTCCCATTTTATTTTTGTTTGAAAGATTTTCTTTCCAAATTTCTGTTAATTTCATCAAAGATATTCTAATAAAGATACTCTACTAACCTTAAAAATCACTAAGGAATTTAACATCTTAAAAAACTGAATGAAAAATCTAGTTGTTTTTATTTCCTTAAAATGAAACTTTTTTATCAAACTGAATCTTTTCTTAAATATTGACTCAGCACTTTTAAAGTACTGGTTTTCCTGAACCCCATTCATTTCTCCAGCACATCAAAGTGCCAGTGAGGAAAAAGATCAAATTTTCACCAGCTTTTTTGTGTGGTCTAATTTATGAAATGTAGTATTTGAAAAAACAATGCTTTCATTGCTGATCTGAATAGTGTACAGACGTGAAATGTTGGGAAATTAAATGTTTGCTTAATACTGTACTCTTTTTCCTATATTTGCTATTTTGACATTTCAAATGCTGTGTTTTCTCTCTTTGGCTTCACAGAGCAGAGAGAACTCTGTCAAAATTTGCATTTAGCTGCTTGGAGTTTATTTAATAGGGACAACATTTAGAAAATGGTTTGCTGGGTGCATGCTGGAATTAGATATAATACCTCTCATCTAAAATAGCTTTTTCATCATTTCAGCCTAAAAGCCAATCTGGTTGTATCATTCTGTGAAATAATATAGCATGAGAGGTTCTGCCTCTGCCAAAAATGTCACATTCATTGCTTATGAGAAGAAAATGATGGTTTTTAATTTGTACAAATACAACTTCTCATTTCGGGGCCCAAAGTGCCAAGGAAGGAAAACTTTGTGATTCCATGGTCCAAGACCCATGGGAGGGGGAACTGCTGGGGCTTCTCATCTTTTCTCACACTTGAAGGGAATAACCGAGAGGAAATTCCAATGGACAGAGCTTACCCGTTTGTAATTTGGCTGATACAAAGTTTAGCCATTTCCCAGCACTTAACTCAAACTCTGAATAAGTCAGTTCATCTGCTTTTCTAATTACTGTCAGATTACCCATTTTTGCAGGATCAAACACTGAAAGTAAGAGAGGGGGGAGAGCATAAGTAACAGTTTCCTTGTATACCTACGAAGACTCCCCATAAAGGATAAAAATGCAAATTAGTAGCTCCCATTACATGTAGTTAAAAAAATATAAACATCTAATTACCAAAAGTTAAAAGTGTGTGGCCTAGCCAGGGGAACTGAAAAGCAGTGTTCAAGGAAAAGAAAACTTTGCCTACAGGCACCACATTGCTGTCTTCTCTGTAGCATGCTCCTTCAGGTTTGCTGTGAAATTCAGATGTGGATAAAAGCTGTATTATTCTGACTTCTCCTCCTACCCACACTGCAAGGCACTCTGTCCGGGTGGCACTGCAGGAGAGCATGCAACAGATTGGGCTACTCTAATGCCATTGCTGGCACACGTGGCCACCTCACACCTTTCGAGTTCCCTTCTGTACAGGCAGACTGGTCAGGATCAGTTGCTATCCATGTCTCAGAGTATGCCTTCAGGGTCACAGGTCAGGCAACTCAGCAGGTCAGGCCACTCATATATGAGCTTCTGTCCTGCCAAAAGGTACTATTCAGTTATTATCCCCTCCTCTCTTTGCCAAACAGTCTCTGCACTGTCCTTTACATGAACTCTCACACCCTGCCATTCAGCTTTCCAGACTCATTAAAAAAAATGCATCCATCAGAAAAAGGAGCAAAAAATCTAATTTCACCTGAAAGGATGAAGCATCTTCGTGCATTTGCCCAACCAAGACCAAAGGGCTCCTTTGAAACCATTACCATGACATCTCAGGAACAGACATTTTTATACTTGGACTTTTATACTGCCTGGAGTGAGAGCCTTCCCAGTGCCTAAACCACAGTCAGGATACACAGTAATTTGGAGAGCAACAGAGAGTGGTTGGGTGGGTAGCTGATGAACTGGTGCAGCTCAGGACTTTGCATCCTCAACTGCCCAACTAGCTCCCCTGTCAGGCAATCCTAAACTTCTGTCCTCCTCTACCCCTGTGGAGCAGCTATTTGTTGGTTGAAGAATCACTCACCTCCCACAAAAGATGATTGTGGGTTTCCTGCAGTTAGACTTCTGGCAAAATTCAAAGTAGCCTTTGAGTTGATTCTACTGTGAGAAACAATCCACAAGACGCAGGCAAATAACATGACCAGAATGAGAAGGGGTGTGATCTACCATAGGACTGTAAGACTAAACAGATTTTTCTGTTTAAGTATGCTTGCTTAATCACATATAATTAAAAGAACAAAATACTGTCCCTTTTTAATACTGAACATTATATTTGACTGAAGTAAAATCTTATTAAAATTTGAGAAAAGAAACGTTACTTTATATTTTTCAGAGGTGAAACAAGCGTGCTAATATTTGTTTTCTCAGTTAACATGACTCAGGGGTCCCATGCGCCTCCCAAGGTAATGTGCGACAAATGACTGACTGGCATTTGTGTATCAGGACCTGCTCACAGTGTTAGGTTAGGAAACAGGCCACCCATCTTACATATTCAGAAAACACGATAAAAATGTTCAAAAAGCATTTATGAAAGTAATTTCGTGTTCTAGGAAAGTTTACATGCATTGAAGTCAAGTTTCATTTGGAGCGTCAGATGGGATACTATTTAATCCAGATGTACATTCCTAGCCTGCTGATTGTCATTTTGTCCTGGGTTTCTTTCTGGATCAACATGGATGCTGCTCCAGCTAGAGTCGCACTGGGTATCACTACAGTTTTGACAATGACCACGCAAAGTTCAGGATCAAGAGCTTCCCTCCCAAAAGTAAGGAAATAATTTTGTACCACTGATTTGTTATGAAGAAGAAATACTTGTACTAATTTTAAAGTTTCTGAAAGTTCTGTGTAAATATGCATCTGATAAGAACACTGGTGAAAGTGGTAGGGGTGTGGTGTTAAACTGTTGCAATAGCCTTGCATTTGGATTAAGGCAGGTTTCTGCTGGTTTGTAGGATGGATGGAGTGTTCAGCAGTATGGATTTTTACTGAGTTTTTGCCAGTTTTGACACTTAGTTTTCAGCATTTAGAAGCCAGATTTTTCTGAAGTATTTAGGTACCTGACTGGCTTTCTGAAAGCACTTTCATGAAAATTGGACATTCTGTCTGACTGGGGACTTTATAAACTCTGTCTGATCTTTTCTGGACTGTCAGAGTCTCAAATATCTTGATGTTTCTAGATATGGCACTTAGTTCAATGGATATATAAATATGCATAAATATATATGTGTGTGTGTAAATAAAATACGTATACACCTAGAAGGTTTCTCTGGAGAATCTTTTCAGTGAGGAATTGCTGATATCTTTGCTTCACAGCAGAATTTGTCCATGTTCTCATACAAACGTTTTCTGCAGGCCTTCATCCTGTCTAGGCAAAAAAATATCCTCTCAATCGAATTTTGTGGTCTGTTTAATCCAGGCCAGATGCTGTAGATGGGTTTACAGATTACAGACTGGATTCTTTGTTTAGTCAGGCTGACAGCTCTTTTTAGCATGGGCACAGCCTGAATGCTTCTGCTGATAGCACTCCCAGCAGAATTTCATGTGCATGCTCAGGCTTTGTACAATTTTCTGGAAGAGAGCTCAGAGGTAGATCAGTTTACAATAGTCTAAGGAGTCATGAGACATACTCCTTGAAGAGTCCTCTTTACAGCAGTCTTGCATCACAGGGACCGGGATCATAAAACTGCTCTAGCAGCAATGAAAACATGAATTTTGACTGCTTGTACAGATCATGATCTATTCCAAACAGCATGTTGTATTTTATTCTACTTTATACTCAGTATCATATTTAGTCTCATTCCAAATACTGTAATTTGTTCAAGTGGAGTATATGTAGGGCAACGTCAAAAACTGCACAGATTGTGTTACGCTTCTGTTGGTAATGAGAAAGCATCACTTAAAAATCTGGTGACTACAACAGTTGGTTCAGCTTCACTTGTTCACTTGGAGATATGTATGATTTTCCATGCAAATTGAAAGCCTTTCATATATTAACTCAGAATTTCAAAGGGATAATTTCTTAAACATTTGTTCAGACAATTCAGTCAATATTACTAAGTGAACACTCTAAAAAGAAAGTCAACAAAGAGATAATCTTGGCAAGGAGCATACAGACTCTGTAGACAGCAAGTTTGGAGTCACCAAAGACTGTCTAGATGGTACAACAAGATTCCATGCTAATATATTCCAAGTTTCTTCCAAATTAACTGGCTTGAGAATTAGAGGTGGTACAAACACTGTAATGGACATTTCCACCTACATTTCCAACTGGGCAAACATACCTGCCAAGAAGCTCTGCAGCTTTGGGGTGCCCCAAACACATACATTTTAGAAAGACTTTTCATCATATGCTTTTGATCCAGCTGAAATATTTTTCCCCTGTATTCTGCCTCGTTTGAGTAGAAAAATATTTGCTGGATAATTTTCTGGCCTTCTGCTGAGTGGGGGAAATGAGAAGATCCAGAATATGTTGACTGTAGCTATTTGATTATCAGAGAGGTTCTTCTCCAACCTCAGGATTAAATAGATTTATCTCAGCAGCTGTCAGAGAACGGTGATGCTCTGGCTGTACTCCATCCTCTCCTAGTGTTTTCTGCTGTGTTCTTTTGCCAGAAGATAGGCACTAAAGAAAAGTACCTCACCAGAGAGCCCAGCACTCTGATTTTAGTCAGGCTACATCCGGTTGTTTCAAATCCACTGTGTAATTCAGCTGAATGGTACTTTACCACTTTGGTCTCTATATAAGTGAGTTAATAGTCATGGGGGCTTTTGGATGTGTGCCAGTTGACTTAAAAATGTGATTCTAAAGTAAATGCTAGCATACCTGCCAGCTGACTCATACCTCGGATGAATCAGGTGCCTGAAGAAACAAGGGACTAACCCAAACCAAAGCACTTCAAAACAGGCTTTGTGTGCACATGTAGCTTGATAGCTGTGTATAGCCATGCAAGTCTCATATCACTGGTATGTGACTCCTTACACAAAGAAGCAGCAAGCTTTTCTTGCTGTTGCAGTTGCAGGTGCCTAGCTATTTTAAAGCCTCATTGATAACTTAACACTAAAATTGTATTTCTTAATAAAATCTGTCCAGCTGAAATGCATTTAGAAATAAAAACATGAAAAGAATTGAATCAAATCAGTGTTAAATCTGAAGTCCCAAAATGGCTTTTAAAAAGTAATGTTTTTCTAAGTCCTGTCTACATATTGCCAAGACACAGGAAGTTAGGCTGTCAATAAAACATCCATTTAAAAATTGCTCCAAGCATGAATGTCTAACAGAATAAGACATGACAGGAGGGCTATTTTTGCAAGAGTACTGAAAAAACAGATGCAACTTTGCTTTGTGAAAGCAGCCTAGATTTGAATATAAGAGTTATATTTTTTCCCCCATCCTTCTCTGTGTCCTGTTCTTATTAACACACATTTATACAACTTAACTTTACCTTTAATTTACCCGCTGTCTCATACCAAGAGTTTCTTCACATTTTCTCTATTTTTGTAGTGCTTTACCACAAAAAACCAACAAAGCTTCAAAACTCACCAACTTTAAAGGGAGTAATTCCTTTACCTAAAAAAGGCAAAGAAGAATTGTGATGAGAAGATTCCTAGTTAGTTTTTTTTGTCAGTTTCCAAGTTGCTATCTAGATGATGGAAGTTATACTGTTTAGAATTAACTACTTACATATTGTTCTCAACCCTGGTATGACATGACAGGGTTCTGTTTGCTTAAAACTTCTCTTTTCCATATTAAGAACTCATATTAATTTTGATACACAGATTTCATAATGATAGATCACAGCAACATAGACGTTAGGCATTCAGTTATTGAAAATTTAATATAAGATTGAGACTGCTGAACAAAGAAGGGAAGGGAAAGGAAGGGAAGGGAAGGGAAGGGAAGGGAAGGGAAGGGAAGGGAAGGGAAGGGAAGGGAAGGGAAGGGAAGGGAAGGGAAGGGAAGAAATTAAATTAATTCCAGCTGAGACTCATGTTTGCTGCACATAAGACAACCATCTAGAAAGCCTCTTCCAAATGAAATATAAATATATTTCTTTGGCAATTTTTGTGGTATTTCTGTGGAATTATCTTCATAGTATTTTGAAATTCTGAGTAAGAATATAGGGTCGAATTCCAAAATCAGCAACATAGTAATAGAGAAATCTATATGCATGTCTTTCTTTATTCCTGTACAAAGTTGATTTCTTTGTTACAAAAAGTAGAAATAAACCATGAGAGAGTTTACGTCCCAACAAACCTGTTCTAGGAAGGGAGGCCTGCAGTGCCTGTTTCAGAAAGCAGAAAGGGTCTCTTCCTCTACACTTTTAGCATAAGCTGAGCAATACCACGTCCTGCTTCCTGGATGGACGTGAAATAATGATTTTATGTATAGGGAGTACCTGCAAAGAAATATTCACCATGGTGTCAACCTCTTTTATAGTGATGAAATTATTTTGGGTTTGTTACAGAATACTAGTGAGGGGTCCTGTGACCAGCGTTACCCTTACTGGCTGTGACAGGGGGTGGTAAGGAACTTGTTCAGAAAGTTGGGGTTGCATACCCTCCCTCTAGTTTGGCTAACCCATTGCTGGGATGGCCAGGAATGGTGAACCAAAATAGCAGGGTTCCTATGATCTGTTCCTCTTCCCACAGGTTCATGTGTATAAGTCTTAGCCACATATGCTCCATATCCAGATTCCTCTGGTTGTGTTGTTGTTTTCCACTTGGAAACTTTGGCTAGATAAATGTTTATGCTTCCAGCTACACCAGTAGCTCTGTAGATTGGCCAGCTGAGCAGAAATCCTGGTTGCCAGCTGGGTGATCTGTGTGACCACACATCCTCAGTGAAACCCTCAGGAAACCCTGAGTTTTCTATGCGAGTCCCGTGCATGAGCCTGTGAACTCCCTTGTGCCTCAAGTTTGCTGGACTTCATCTATGCAGAGAAACTCTATGGCACACAAATCAGGAATCTGATGTAACTTACTGTACATCTGTGCAATACTCAATACTCAGCACATGCTTAGATCCAAAGCCTGCTGGAAGTATCAGACCCATGGCACAAAAATGGAAGTATATATTAATCAAAATATGGACTAAGGAATGTCTGGGCATCATAAGGGACACAGAGACATAGAATATGCCTCTGCATATTTTATGGTCCCAGCTGTGTATAAGCTGGGGGAGTAAAATGACGGATGTCAAGGTATGATAACGCAGAATTGTTGAGAAGTGTTAGAAAATAGTTTTTTCTTCAGAGAATTGAATTACTATTCTCTTGCTATTCTGTTTATTTTTAAATACCTTCTCTTTTGTTGAATCAACAGAATCAAAAGTTTTAAAGCATTTTCAAAAGAGGCATTTGAAAGAGTAATGAGTTCTCTACTGTGCTAGTAATTGGGTATTTTTCAGATTGCCTTCTTCTTAAAACACTTATATAAACCAAACCTTAACAACAGCAGTCCAAGAAAATGAATTACTTTTAATGCCATAAAGCAAAACATTTGAGGATACTTTAAGTCAAGTAAGTGATAGCAACTGTATTTTACACAGTTGCATAGCATTTATATTGTGTTACTTTAATGCACAATGTTTAATGAACACATGTTCCTTCCCCAGGGAGCAATCTGTGCAGAAAAAAAGTCTCATTCAAAGCTCACTGAAACGTCTGGGAGTCCCTCTATTCACTTCATTTTGCTTTGGATCACTAAATGCATTACCAAATGCAATAAAAGCATTGTATTCTAATAGGTGCAGAGACTTGCAAAACCAAAGTCAATGAAGTCAATCCCCTTTGGCAGTAAATGACTGCTTTTATGTGGCATCTACTATACCCAGCATATCTGGAGAGTTTTCAAGATTTTTGGGCTTCTGGCAGACCAGTCTGAGACAGTAACCTCTCCTTTTTTGAGTGCCAAAAGTTATCAAGGAAAGAAAGCTTCAAGAATACAGCACGTTTTTTATTTTGAAATAAGGTTAAAATGATGCCATAATAAAATTTTTTTAAAAAGGAAGAAATGAGGAGAAATAGCAATAAAGAAAAAGGAATAGATGCTGTTCTCAGAGCTTATATTATTGTGTATTTGTTTGTTTTCATAGGAAGTAAAGCACCTAAGGTGCTTTACTTTCTTACACTTTCATGTAACAAAACAAAGAGGTGATATATTTTGGTGCAGCACTATGGTAAAAAAGCAATAATGAAGTGACGTGGAAGGGAGGCAATTTTCTGACAAATTACTTTTACTCTAGTCTCTGGATCTGAAGAGGAAATACAGGAGTAATTAAATGATCATGAGATATGTTAACTGGAGCTTACTTGGCTTAAATGGGTCTCTGAGCACCTGACAAGCTGCTTAACTAATTAGACCATCCCTATTTTTATTAGGTGTTTGTAAATTCCTGTTGTAGACCCGATGGTCCTAAACTAGTACCATGATATTTAATATGCTGTCCCTATGTCACATACTTATTGATTCTGATGGGGGAACTGCAAACAAATTTCCACTTTAAAAAAATTTGTTCAGGGGCATTAAGTGGATTTAAAAAGAAACATCCTAGTGGTTGTCAGTTTTCTTGACCATAGTAAAAATGGTCATGCTCTTTAAACCCTTGTGAATTCAGGCTGCGCTGTCAGGTAACCACAGGGATCTACTCTTCAGTCATGTGTCTACAGAGAAATGCTTTAGCAGTCACTTGTTTTGTTCATTTCCAATGTTCTTATATAACTGTATTTTCCCTCCCCATTATAGTTTTAACATATAACATATATTCCTTCTTTTACCTAAATTAAGAGTATCATGAAACCTGCTTTAGCTTTTTTTTTTTTTTAGGTTTGGAAAATCTAGATACAACTAAATCTTGTATTCAGACAGTGTTTTCAATACCTATTGTTATATTCCATAAAGTATTTGAATTTGGACACAGAGATTTGTCCTACACTATGTAACAAAGAGACTCACATAGACTGAAGCTCTTTTAAAAAAAGAAAAAGTTCCAAAATAAAACGAGGGTCAAGAGTAAGTGAGCATGTGTCTGGTTGCTGTGACTTATTGAAACAATTACTTCAGTACAGTATCTTCAATATCTCAATTAAAGCTATGTTGGATGCGCTTTGGCACAGTTATATATGCTGTGATCGTGCATCCATTATAGGAAGAAATATTTTTCTTCCATTCAACAATCACTTCCAGTTCTGCAAAACCAAAGATTTGGGTCTGCTACACAGGTAAGAAGACAAAAACCAGCAGGATCCATATTTCTTGTGAGAAAAGCAGGAGGAAGAATGCAGATGTTAAACAGAGCACCTGAATTTGTTGCTAGAAATTACCAAATTGTTTGATTTTGCTTGGCCGCAGAGATGAGGTGTCCTGGTCAATCTTTGGGTCTTAAAGTGTTTATGTACAAATTCTAGGGAAATTCTTGCTGCCTTTCATTCTTGCAAAGCTGACTGATGGGATACTGGATAAAGACTGATACATTTGGTCTACAGAGGATTCTACTCTATGAAAGTAAAAAAACAAAAGCCTCAGTAAATCAGTCACTTTTTCCACTGTACTAATGTAAACTTTAAAGTTTACTTTTCTGTGTAGTGAAGACAGTGTTATTTACTGTACTACAAAAACAGTAGCTGCTGCCATGCATGACAGCTAAAAATATGCGATAAGATGTGTCTGAATACCTCTGGGATGTAGTTTGTGTACTCATGGCACTTCCTCAGCAGGTTTTATAATGCAGCAGGGAGGGCTGGCATTCAGCGGAGCCTATTTCAAGCATCAGAGAGGAGCTGAAGTTATTGTGCACACCAGTCTGCTGGTTGTTTCATAACCCTGGCACGGTACTGGGGCTCTCCAGCTTTGTTGTCGCACCCTCCAGGACCTTCTGGCGGCTTTTAGTGGCTCTCTGAGGAACACTCCGTGCCACTCTTTCACACACATAAGCACTGCAAACCCACTCTGAAGCAACAACATAGGCTCTTGTGGCTCATTCATTTCAAATAATTGCAAGCCTTGACTCTATTAGATCATCTAGGAGTATTACTTATGAATAACCCCTGTTAATATTTCATTTGAAATAATGTTGATGGGACCCCCTGGAGTCTGGGAAAAAGACTTTCATTTGCAGCGTACCTTAAGGCTGCCACGTTCCAGTCTCAACATCAGTGCACACTGCAGATGGCTGCTAGGGCAGCTGGGCCATTGACATCTTACTCCCCAAAAGCTATGTTTGAGTTACAGTGCAACCATATGAACTCTATTGCTTAAATGGCAAGTCTATTTTCCTTTGGGAAATGTTCTTTGTGGAGAAAAAAATGTTTTTTGAGATTGATGCTTAGATGTATTAACCGCTTCCTCTCCTCTCCCTCTCCCCTCCCCCTCTCCCCCCAAAGAAAGCAGAGAGAAGCAATTTACTTTTCTTCATGGATGCATCAAAAAGCTTCCGCAGGAGGAGGAAGTAAACAACTCAGTGTCTTGTTTTTATATATAATATCTGCAATATGACATGACTATGGCTTTAATTTGCCGGTATTTGGCACCACTATTCTTCGCTGTAGTAACATGAGCTTTGGAAATGAAACACTTCTAAACTAGGCAATGTCAAGAAAACAATATTTTTTTATTTGAAGGCATGGAATTATAGTCATGCACTCTAGAATGCATCATTATTCTTAATAGTAGATCCTTAATAGTAAAGTTAAAAACCCTGATGAAGTAGTCGCTTTTCCTCCTTATTTCTTCTCCCTAGAAGCTTGGAGTTAATTGAGATATCTTGCCTCAAAGAGAAGGGAGCATAAGAGCAAAAAGCTTTGATCCTCAGTAGCTCGCATGTGGTGTTAGGCCTCCCTGCCTGTGTGAAGTAGACATAGCGCGCTGTCTTTCCTTATTCTACCAAAGATTAAGGCTCTGGAGAATTCAGCCAGGACTTCCAGTATGTCTGAAGGGAAAATTAAGTGACTCAATAGCAGCAGAAAATACGTTACAAAAAAGGGATAACACATAACAAATGTTCCTCGGTACATGTCTTCATAGAAAAGATAGTACAGTTACGTTCTAAAAAAATTATCAATAATGACACTATGTTGTAGTTTAGCCCCAGTCAGCAATCAAGCACCACACAGCTGCTCACTCACCTTCCTACAGTGGGATGGGGGAGAGAATCAGAGGAGTAAAAGTGAGGAAACTCATGGGTTGAGATAAAGACAATTTATTGAGTAAAGCAAAAGCCTTGTGTGTAAGAAAAGCAAACCAAGGAATTCATTCACTGCTTCCCATGGGCAGGCAGGTGTTTAGCCATCTCCAGGAAAGCAGGGCTCCATCACGCGTAATGGTTACTTGGGAAGACAAATGCCATCACTCCAAACGTCCCCCCCCTTCCTTCTTCTTCCCCCAGCTTTGTATGCTGAGTGTGACACCAAAAGGGAACATCCCTTTGGTCAGTTGGGGTCAGCTGTCCCAGCTGTGTCCCCTCCCAGCTCCTTGTGCACCCAGCACATGGGAAGCTAGAAAAGTCCTTGACTAGAGTAGGTACTACTTAGCAACAACTAAAACATCCCCATATTATCAATGCTGTTTCCTGCACAAATCCAAAACACAGCCCCATACAAGCTACTGTGAAGAAAATAAACTCTCTCCCAGCTGAAACCAGGACACACTATTACAATGAGGACATATCAATATCTGTCACATAAGTGAGAAGCTATTTCTATTAAAAGATGGTCTACTGAGAAACTAAAAATTGAAGTATTTCATCAATATAAATGATTGTATTTTTTACCTCTTTTCTGCAGAAGGGCATTTTCCTTTGTGTGTGCAATGGCAATCAAAACACTTTATTGATAGGTTTGCACGAAAATATGATGAACAGAGCTACTTTAAAAATTTATATGAGGCCAGGAGACACTGATACCCATCCCTTTATAGGGTGTGGTCCACTTAGAAGCACCTCTTAATTTTCCGGGGAACCATGTAGATGGTCACAGACAGCAGTGAGAGTACTACCTTCCTGCACTGCATCATTCTGTGCTTGAGCGTGCTCTGCTTATCAAAAACTGACTTAAAAGCAGTTTAAATTTGCATGGAACTGACAAAGAAAAAATGAAAAGTTAAGAAAGTGAAGCAGCCCAGATGTCAGGATTGTAACAAAACCTCTTAGACTGTGTGTTCTTTTGCTTTTTCTTATTCAAACAATCAAACTATTCCCCTGCTTTTTCAAGGAAGCCATAATTGTTTGACAGGATCTATTTTATGAGTTTGTTGGCTGCATTTTGCTGTCTCCTGAACCTTCCAGCAGAAACAGAATCTGCTCGTGGTGAAAACAAAATCCTGTCACTGGGAATGACTTGAATTAAAGCATTCAGATGCTCAGGCTTTTACCATTGCTGTTACTTCTTACCAGGGCTCCACAAGGTCAAGGCTGACAGGGTTATGCCACAAAGATAACAGCACAGACCAACTCGGTTGTACATATATCTATCTCTGGATATGAAACAAAAAATAACCCTGTTTTTATGTATCTCAAAATGGCTAAAAAACTACTCTAGGAAGCAACGTAGTCTTTTTCTATGTCGTGTTTTCCCTGTCTGTCCCATCTAGTGAGTGGGAAGGATAAGAGGTAATTATTCTCTTAATTGGTTAATTATTCTCTCTGAAGGTAGTTCATTTGTCATTCTTTAGTAATGCTGTAGCGTTGATTTTAATTGGGTAACATTGTCTTTTTGGTAAATAAGAAATGAGTATTTTATGTTTTTTTAATAATTTTTCCAGTGCTCTGTTAGAATGGGGACAAAAACTCAATTGCTCAGACTAGAAGTGCTGTGTGCCAACCACACCACTGCGTATAGAGGTGACATCTTATCTTTTTCTACCTTGATTGGAAGAGGAGACACGTTTTGCAACAAGTCAGAAAAGCGTGTACTACACATGCTTCCAGGCAAGGCTTGTAGCTTGGCAAATTATTTCATGGTGAATTGTTTAAAGGTAAAACTCTCTCGGTGAGTGCAGCTATGAGTTGATTAGCTTTTTGCATTAATGAAGTTTCAGTAAAAGCTTTTCCCAAGTTGAAAGGCATATCTAATTAAAAGATTGGATTGCCTGAATATGGGGACTGTACTTCATGGCAAGTTCATCTGGCCAGTTTCATTCACGATTTCCATGATTAGGCTGACTTCCTCCAGATGTACTTCCCTCTGAGTTAAGGAAAGGTAGCCTCAATAGCAGCTCTTGACCACAGCAGTGTTCAAAAATATCTTACCCAGCTCCTCTGTCTTCCATCTGTGAAACAGTCTTTTAAAATAAATCCTTGCCAGCGCTAGCCATTGTCCTTAATATGATTTTTTTTTTTTTGTAATTCATACTGTTTTGAGATGGTCTTCGGAACAACAATTTAAAATCACCCTAAAGAGAGAACAAAAATGAATTTTCAGCTATAATGTTTTCAGTACATATTGTATTAGATCTGTGCTCCAGCAGTGATATACATTTTAGATGGAGTCAGGCATTTTCTCTGAGGAATGGCTTTTTATTAAAAAAAAAAGTCCCTTTGTTGAAGCTAGGCAAAGGGTACTTTAGAATAATGTTCTCATTTATTGGAAAAAATTCCAAAACCATTGCTGTTGACTTCCAACCACTGTCTGATTTCTGAAAAACATTTTTTTTTATTTTTGAAACTGTTTTGTTACTTGAAAATTAAAAGTTATCAATCTAAAAATATCTGAAAAGTTTGATGCGAAAATGCAAATTATGGAAATGGTTCAACTGACATGATTTTAAAAAAAATTGAATTTGAGATTTGTGACTTTTTTACATTTTCTTTTTTATTCTAATTTAGAAGACATTTATGAAATGTCAAAAATCCCCAGGGAAGGGAAAAGCCACATCCCACTCATATCTAACATTTAATGAGATACTGGTAGGCACTTTTCAACTTTAAATCATATTAGGAGTTCACAGAAAAATTGCTCTAATTAAAACCTTACTACAGTCACAAGATTCAGGCACAGAAGTACTCTGAGAAGAGAGTAAAATCAGACTGCCTTACAATGAGCTTCAGCCATGTTCACTGTAGCCAGCATATGAAGCTTCAAGTCATTGGAGCATAGTTTAATGTGTTGTTTCTCTTCTGATGGGGATTAGTGACTTCTAGAAATCATAGATTTTATTCCCCCTTCCCCCCCCACCCCCAAGTCCATAAGGGACAATGTGGCCTTCAAGGATAATACTTTTTTTTGCACCCAATTGCTGTTACAGTTATGTTCTATAAATACTGTGTATTTTGCTTAAGCATGTCTTGAAAGCGTGCAGTCTTGCTTTGAAAATGAAGTTTAGAAGTTTATGTCAGCAACTACCTAAACACACTCTAAAAGGTAAATGTTTTTTAGAGACTGGGGGTTCTCTGGCCGGTGTTCCTTGCTATGCATTTCTCTTCTGAATTACAAATGCTTTCCGGACCCAGTGTCTTTTCTCATTCAAGAAATCCTATAATGAAATTGAGCAACCTTTCAATCACTTTTTTTCGGTAAACTAAACAGATTAAGCTTCTTTTGCCTTTCACTCGTATGATGACTTCTTCAGCCTTCAATCTTCTATCTTCCTCACTGTGCCAATATCATGTTATTAAATATAGCAACTACAACCACGCTACCGTAGAAACTCAATATAGCTTTCTTCTTCCTCCTCCTCCTCCTCCTCCTCCTCTGTTCTGTTTATAAACTCAGTAGTTATATTCACCTTTTCCCCACAGCTTTGCACAGCTGATGCTCGTTGCCAGTCCCTTTCAGTACCACTGGTGGCGGCAGTACAGCCACCCTGCCTACAGATGTGTCCCGCTCCTTGGCTCCAGCGGCGTGGCTTGGTACTGGGCTCTTTTCACAAGCATTTGGTCTGGAAGTGCCCAGTACTCCTAATTATAATTTACTGTATACCTTATTATATCTTTGTGTATACTGCTACCATTCTTTGTTTCTTCTGATATTTTTTCTTCATTTTTTACAGGACTTTTTGTTTCTGTTCATCAGTGCTCATTTTCTTCCTGTCTTACCTGGCTTTTAAGTATTTCCTTTTTAGCTTTTTCTCAATAGTAATAGATATTTCTGCTTCTCCTGTAATACTGTAAGGGGCATTTAAAAACCAAATTCATCCTGTTGATGGTTGCGGAATTACAGTTATTAAAATCTTTAACTTTTGCATTGTTGTAAAATACTTAGTACTGGTAAATGAGATAAGAGGAAACTTGCAGAAGAAGCTGTAGCTGAAGACATATCAGAGTATAAATAAGGACAAAAAGGAGGACTCCAAAAGTTTCTGTGACTTTTCTTGTCATTTGTGGAATAAGAAGCTATACTGAGAACTAAACTGAAATAAAAATGGAAAATTGATTAAATTGAGTAGCAACTTGTATGGAGCATCAGACTGTGTTGTGAAAAATGGCAGTTTATGTCCATTCAGACAGTGAAAAAGTGATAGAGTCTAGGGCAGCTGGGAGAGGCATGACTGCATGAGAACCTTCCAGGTCCCCAGCTAGACGAGTAATTGACAGTTTGCGTGCATGGTTGAGAAGAAGTAAGAATTGATAAGAAAACAAGTCCGTGTAGCATCAATCAGCAACAATGTGGTTTAAGACAAAAAACATAGAAGAAGTTTATGAGTTTCACTAGTTGTGAGACAACAGAGTTACAGTGGCAACATTAGCCTGAGAAGAGAAAAATCTCTTCATAAGCAAAGCCAGATAGGCAATCATTTCTAGTATCAAGTAAAGTGAATAAAGACAATGTTATAAATAGTAAATATTGAAAAATGTAGATTTGCTTTTGGATTTAAGGAACTCTAATAATGTAAAGATCTACTTTTCATCCATGCAAGATAAAACATGCACACACACAAAAAAACCCCAAAACCTGCTAACATATGGGGGTAGGGGGAAAAGACATGAGGAAATAAATAACAAGACTCTTAACAGTGATTGCTTAAAATCAATGAGTGATGTACATGCACTGAAAACATTCATATGTAGCTGTATGTGAAGAATATGAATAAAGGATTATTTTTAACCTGTGGTTTGTAATAACAGATTAAGGAGCAAGTAAAATAGCCCATAATGGAAAGAAATTTTGTCCCAGTTGCCTCTTTATTTCTCAAGTTTTCTGGAGAAATCCAGAGCAATTCTTTCCACTTAGACTAATGATGGCTACTTTATTATATGCTTGTGTATTTCACAACCAATTTTAAACCAGAAAGTAAATATTGGACTTGTAAACCTGCAGTGAGATCCAACTGTCAAGACTGAGGTAGCTGAAAGTTGTTTTAGACTGCCTTTCTAGTCAACAGAGAGAAGGAGACACCTCCACCGCCAAATTCTTCTGATTCTCAGACAGCTACACGAGACAGGTCAGATGGACTGCTTGTTTCAAGCGCTGACAAGGGAAGCCAGGGTGACCAGCCTGAAAGTCAGATGTCTGAACTGGTGTGAGGTAAATCCAGTCCCAAACACGCAATGTGAAAAATAGTAAAATGTGCATCCTAATACAGAAATATTCCAAATATTAAGCTCTATTTTTTTCTTCCAGACAAGTGGCTATGTAAGAATCTTCTTACCTATGTCTACAATTTGTGTGTGATTAAGATCAAACCTGTAGTATTTAGGAAAAAAAAAGGTTTTTTTCCTCCTCATTCTTTTTCACGTGCAGTGCTGACACGGATTAGAGCAAATGAATTGTGGATGAGGTGGTATCCAAACCCTTGTTTCATTACACTCTCTTACACATCTGTTAATCTTTCAGACAAGTAGGTTACTCTAAGGCCCTGTATAGAGGCAGCGGGGCAGCTCACAGGGCATAACTCAGTCTCCAGTTCCAGTTTTACAGGCAGAGAACCGCATGATCACAAAGACTCAGTTTGACTCTTGGAGCTGTAAATTAGAAAAGAAAATTGAATACATACAAAGTAGAAATAATTGAAACAGTAGATATGTTACTTCACAGTGGATTAAAAAAAATCAATTCGCAGCATAAACTGGTACACGGTTTTATGCATTCTAGGAGGAAATCAGAGAAAAAGGCTTATATTAGCTAGTCATTTCTTCCATGCAAGCATTTCTAGATAAAAATATGTAAAAGTTATTTAAGTGTTTCAAGAATGGATTGTCATCAACTAATCTTATCAAATCCTCCTGCGTATGAAATGGTCTCATTGCATACTGACTGGAGCCAATATTGGTTTTCTTACATAATTTTGAATTATAAACCCATGGCATTTTTCCATTTATACATAGGTCTGCCACACATAGAACATTTATATAATGTTCCTTACTTTGTGAGAGCTCTGGGTGGTGTGCATTTTCTAACAATATATCATAATCTATCTATCTATCTATCTATCTATCTATCTATCTATCTATCTATCTATCTATCTATCTATCTATCTGGATTTTTTAGGCCTTTGTAGATGTCATTGTGATTCTGCATGTTTGAAGGAAGGAGAGGCAAATGCAAAGCACATGCCAGACTCAGGAGGTATCTCTCTGGCGGTGCAGAAGACCAATGCTTGAGTCTAGTGTATACTGTCAAAGCTTCTTACTCACTGGGGTCATATTTTATTTGCTTTTTTTGTGTGTGTAAATGCATTTAGAGTTCAGTTCATGAACAAAGTTACAAGTTTGTCTCAGAATCTAATATAAAGTACTTAATTGAGTCCTTTGCTTTAGTGTGGCCAACAGACTACGTGGGGAGATTCTAAAACCCTACATAAAATAAAAAGCTGAGATTTCCTGGATAAATTCGCTAGCATTGTCAGATTTGTGGATCTCTCATATGCATGGAGCAAGCACACACCATGAAACAGATCTGCTTTTCAGAAAGGAGGCTGAATCCTCAGTTCCTTTAAACTGATACATCCTCTGGCTAATTTGCCTACTGGAGAACTTGTTTGAGTACATATATTTTCTGATGGGAGATTTTTTTTTTTACTTTTATCAACATTCTGTACATAAGTATCTTCTTTTAATGGAAAACTTAGGGACCTTTTCTTCAGATGATTCAAAATTAGAACATCCAAGAAAACCTTGAAGTGTTTCCATTTGGATACACTATTGCAATTGCTTCATAAAAGCTGGGAATCACTTGTGTCATACTCCTCTTTTTTCTGTGTCCTTCCCTGACATTTCAGATGCTTTACTGCCTTCTATAATGCACTACTGGCTTCTTCCAAGAGAGTGTATCACAGGACATGTAGCCTTAGCTGAGAGAAAAACCAATAGAGATCCCAGGAAAGCAAAGAGCTAAACCATCCCCTAGGACATACGTCGTAGCCTTTTCCTATTGAATGATTTTTGTTTGTTCCAAATTGGAAAGGTGACACATGTATGCTGTTGTGTGTGCTCTTGCTAGTTCCAGTGCTCCATTAGAAGGAAGCCACTATTAACATTTCAACACTGTTCACAGAATCCCTTATGTGATTTATCATCTCCCTATGTTGTCTCTTGATCATTTCTGCAATCTAGGATCCTAAAACAGGAACTTTTGCTGATTAAGGGAAACACTTCTGTGAAACCACAACAAATTCCCAGTCTGGCCATCTTGTGGAAATGTCTTTTATTCTACTAGACAACCTTCAGCCCAAGAGTTTATATCAAAAACTAGCAGTGGTCTGTACATTGCACCTAACTTTTCATACGCAATTATTTAAATTTTCAGATGTCATTGTTTATACATGTGTTTGGTGGCAAAAGCAGAATATTTATAATTAAGCCTCTCAAAAATGGATTAAAGTGCAAGAATTCTGTGATGAGATTAAACCAGAAGTGAAATTCCATTTTACCTAACAAATAAACACACAGTTTGCCAGCTGCAGAGAGTATTCCCCTCCTCTGAGAATTCTATTAAGGCTATTGTACATGTTCAACACTTCTGCTTACCACTACATCACAGAAAGCCTTAACTATTTCAGCACTGCTACTGATGCCCAGTAATAACAGACAGCTATAACAGTAGATAAGAGCAACGTAACTGGGATTTGAGTGTTAGAATGGAATTTGAAGAAAGTAATTATCTTGCATCCTTTTTGCCTTTAACTGTCATTCCTGATGCTATGAACTTGGCCAAAAATCTGCAAACTGGTGGTTTCATAAAAAAACAAAGCTGCACTGGAAAAAAAAAAAAACGCACAAAGCAATCCGTCATCGTACTGTTCGTGTCACCTTTAGAAATGAACTTGAAGTGAACATATTTATACAAATATTTTCAAACAGCCACATATCCTCCCTGCTCCTACTTCTCTTCCCTCCCACATAAGCACAGTCCATCTGGAGTTGCCAGGATCCTGTGAGTAAGGTGGTTTTTACAGGGCTCCCAGCTGTGACCAGGCACAGAAGTGTGATCGCTTTGGACAGGGCCTCTTTTTGTGGGGTTTTCATGCTGTGTTGGCAGGCCTGGGAGATGTGCATCAGAGGTGAGGTATGGGAGGCACCTCCATTAGTGCTCTCTGAGTGAGGCACATGAATATGTCAGAATATACTGGAGCACGTGTTTCTTGAGATTTGCTCCTTACAGTCTGTCATTCACGTTTGTCTCAGTGAAGCATCGCTGAGCTTACCTGGCATTTCTGGCTCTTAGAGAAGAAGCAAGGAAGGTTCTGACATCAACTACTCTATCCTCCAGCAGTGCACAGAGGTCCAAGTGATGCTCTGGACTCATACGCATGTAGCTGGGTGCCCAAGTTGTCTGTCAAAGAATATGTATTTTGACCCTGTTGGGGGACCTTTTTTTAAAGCAGAATCTTATTTTTTTATTTGAAAATACTGATTGATTAGTCAAATTCAGGAAAGTTTCCTAGGGACAGGATGATATTTTATGATCCCAGGATAACTTGGAGACTGAAGCTCTAGTCTCAACTGGGAAATTGAGATCTCTGATCCTGCTTAAAAGCAGGTCTGATTTTAACTCTAAGTAAGGGTAAACTAAACCTTAACTCCACCGAAAAAATATAAATGACTGAAACAGATGAGCTGAATTATGCCCCAGAGATGTCTGTTCCTCTCCCCTTCTTGTAGAAAGAACAAGTCAAATGAAATGCTGTGAAGATGCAGCAGTGAGATGAAATGACCCCCCTACCATCATACATACCTGCAGCTAGCGGGCTAACTCCTCTTTTACTATTTTAGTTTATGAGTTTCTCCCTCCACACTGCCTTTTGACAAATAAAGGCAGACCACCATTGGCTTTAAAATAATAGAGCAACAAACAAACAAACAAACAAACAAACAAAAAAAAACAACAACAAAAAACCAATCCAAAAAAAACCTCCAAGTATTTCCAAAGCAGAACTTTTATTTTCAGACTGTTAGACCTGTATGGCTCATACTGCAGGAAATGTGTTCTGGAAAGCAGCAAATCCCAAAAAGTTTTAGAAATTATAGGGGGCAAGCAATTACACAAGGACTACAGACAGATGCTGTGCAAAAGGGGCTAACTTGGTCTATGGGTGTGTCAGCTGTGAATGGGAATGGAAAGATGGTTTTACCTCTTTATATACCATTTTATGGCTGACACTGGGGTATTGCCTTTTTTATATGAACAGGCAAGATAGGACTCATGGCTATTTTATAAAACTAAAAATTGTTATTCTTTGTGTAATGGTCATGGAGATGGTTTTACTCTCATCTGGTTTTTGCTTATATTACTAGCTTCTCCTTGCATTTTCTTTCTTCACATTCTGTGCTTTGCCATTGTCCTGCTATCTTATATGATAAAGGTCTGTGTGTCCTGATAGACTAGTCCAGGTAGCTGCAGTCTATAAACATGCACGCCACTTACACAGAGAATGACAGCATAGGCACTGACAAAAATTATGTTTTTCAGAGTTTCTTCCCCTTTTTGTTTGCCTTAAGATGTGATCCAGAGCTGAAATCCAGGGAGCTAAACTGCTTTACAGGAATTTCACTTCTCTTTTATCTTGTTTGTGTTTGATTAACTGAAAATAAGCTCCCAATCAAAACTAACAAAATATCTGTGAGCTTAGCTGTCTCCAGTGTGCCAGCAACGCTGCTGAGGGTAAACTCAGCTGCACTAGCTTGACACTGGATTTCTTGGACACTGTCAAGGGCAGCATAGTAAGAACCAGTGGCAAACTGCATTAAACTCCCAAGTGCTGTGCTTAAGCCAGACTTGCTTTATGGTCCTCTGTGGTATATGTGAACTCTGGACAATGGCAGGGCAAGTTATGTGAGTGAATCAGGTAGACTATGCCCAGCCAGCGTCCCACTCTACCTACTCCATCAGTTCTTGTGGTGATACCATGTGGTTGGCATCAAGCAGACAATTTGCTTATAGGTCCCAAAAAAATCTGTGTCGCATGAGAGAAGGACTGATGCATTAGGTCAGATGCCTGAACTCATGCTGCCTTTTGAATGGGAAGGGGCTGTGCTATACAGATACCAGGATAGTACAACCAGTACTGTAGACACACACACCTTGCAATATAGGCATAGCAGCCTCTAGATTATAGGAAAAAACTTTCACCATCAACTTTCTGTGAAAACTGCTTGAGAATGTAATGTTTTGTGGTGACAGCAAGCAAACAGACATGGCAAAGTTATATTGATAAATCAGATAAGGGGTAGTTTACTTTTCCGAAAAGACATCCTCATACCACCTGGACATATTCTAAACTTTATAGTGATATCTGGGAAAAAAAATGCTAATGGTTTGTGTTATTTAGGTGCCACCACACTTTACTGGCAGCTTAATCCTTTAAATGCCTAAGCTGCCTATGCTGTTTCAGCATCAGTCTCACCCCTGACCTGATGAGAAGTGACGAACCCTAGGTCATGCGGCTGCCTTGGAAGGTAGTCCTCAGAGCTGGTATGTCTCATCAGCCTAGTATGTGCTGTAGGCATTTTCCTAGAGGGGCAAGACATGGTCATGTCCTAGTGCCAGTGGTGCTTCGGGGTCAAAAAAGACTTGGAATCAGCTTCTTGCTCTGCCTAGAGCTAAAGACAGAAAGCTTCTTCTTGAAATGTGTTTAATTAAAAGTCAATTGTTATTTGTATAGCAGAGAAAAACATCTCTCTTTCCCTGTCTTCCCTTTCTGCTTTCCCTGGCACTGTTCCCGTCTCCTAGAGCAGGCAGTAGTTGGGAGGTAAGGCACTCAGCTAGTACCTATTTTATTCTGATTCTTGTCGAACACAGCTTCGTACCTGCTGAATACTTGCCTTGCACCCGTGGTGCTCAACCTTTGCCTGCCCCTGGTCAAAAATGTAAAAAAGTACAGTGCCCTACTTGGCTGTCAGTCTGGACAACAGCAAAGCCCCTCAGTAGCTGTGGCAACACCACTGCTGACTGTGGGGGAGGCTGGAGACTACTCAACAGCTGGCAGTTGGCAGATTCTCTCTGTGATGATGTGCCGACAGAAGAAGTAGGTTTCAGTCCCTAAATCCAAGGCATGGCGGTTGTGTTCACAGCAAGCGCAGACAGTTATCTAAGTTATCTAAGCCTTTTTGCTTTTCTCTGCACCTCATTCCTGAATAGCTTAGACATACTTCAACTTGGTTCATGAAGATCTTGCATGGTTGGCTTTGGCCAGGAAATGGAAGGACATAGGAAGGCAGGACAGGATACTCCTCAGCCTCAAGTCACCTAGGAAATTGACAGTGAACCCCTGGGTTCACCCAAAGATCTAGGTATCAGCCAACAAATGAACAGTACCTACTCCTACGGTAACAAATCTCTAAAATTTCGGGTGCTAACGGCCTGCTTGCTCTGCCCATACTTCTTTCTGTAGCAAGGCAAAAAGTTCAATAGAGGCATGAACCCATATTCACTGTAGCATAATTTCAATGAAGCCAGTGCAAGATCAACTTATCCCTTAATGTTTTGTCCTGCAATCTATTTGTGGACCACTTTTCTTGTTGTCACTTCATCCTTTCAAAGGAAGAGAATCTCAAATTGCTGAGGCAGTTTTCATTGATACTGTTAGGACAGATGGGATTGGCTTGCCCTGGTGTGAGGAGCCCTGAACTTCACTAGGAAAATGGCTGATCAGCTCTGGATGTACTTTAGACCCATATTAGACTCTGCATCACAGAAGGTTACTTGTGAACTCCAAACCCATTCAAGTGAAATACCATGGTCACAGCTGACATGTAGTAGGTGAGCCAGTGCTGCTCTCTGCTCTGCTCTGGCAAGCCTGCTATTGCACGAACATCTTAAAAAACAAAAGGTATTGTTGCTGATAGCGTGTTGTGACATCATAAGGTTACAGACACCCTGTCCCCCAGGGAACAGCTGGTGGCAGCCTCAGTTCTGCAACAACAGGTTTGTGAAGTAATCTGTGATACCCCTTGATGAAGTGTGGGTTAGTCCTGCCCAGTGAGATGAAGCCCCCGTAGGCTATGTTTGGGGAGTCCCTGACAGACATCCCTTGGCATCCTCTGGGTCTGTGTAGAGGCAGGAGAAGATGTCTGGATCACTCCGTGCTGTCTCCTGTGTGCTAGGACTCAATCCTGCCTGAAAAGACCCAAAACTGGGATGAGGTCCCTTGCACTTACTTCAGAGCCAGCCAACAGGGCCCAGATGGAGAAATTTGCTGGTAGATCAAGTGACACAGTTCTCTGCAGGCATTAATTCATTTCACTGTGCTGATTATCTGCGTGTGTGTGTGTGTGTATGTGCTCTGCAGTTGGTGACCATAATATCTGTATATTCACAGCCATAGTTTAATTAATCCTCTTATGGATAGAACCTACCATGGCATTAAGAGAGCAAATATTTTTAGCCTGTATAAGGAGTCAGTCCTGCCCATTCACATGAAATACTTTTGAAGACAACTTATCCACTGCAGGTAGCTAGGATGACAAACGAAACTGAAGTTTAGATTATAGTAATTAAAGCTTACTGAGCAAATGAAGCCCTGTGTGAAGGGACAAGAATAATTGGTGACTTCACCTTTTAGAGAAAAAGAACAAGTATTTTGCTACATGCCGGTTCTTCTCCTTGCCCTCAGGGCAGAGGTCATAATGCTTTTGATTGTGGCTTTTATAAAGGTGTGAAAATAAGCCATGTTAACTGCTGAGTTCCCACAGCCGAGACTAACGGAAGCGAATAACAAGGACCGGAGAAGAAAATACCCTGAGAGAGGCAGGATTTTACATAAGCTTTATGAGCAACATCACTTTCCTCCTTTGGTTTGTCAGACAGAATTTTACCTCCTCAGACCATTAGGACAATAGCACACATGAATTTTTTATAAGCGCACAAGCCCTAATAAAAACTGAAAAGTGAAAGTGAGTTGCCCTTCGCCTGTTCTCAGAGAAATGACAAACTCAAACTGAATGTCTGCTGCTGATTTGCCTCTGTGTTCATGACTTAAGTATAGAAAAGATGTGTAAGGGCACCTGAGTATTCCTTCCTGACTATAAATAATGCTTTTAGTAATACTTCATCCCTTTTCTTATACATTTAGAACCAAATTAAATCTTTACCCTGAAGTTCATATTTTGCTTCCTACAACTCAGCCAGCTTCCACTTTGCGGAAGAAAGAGCTCAAAGGTTGCATGTGTGTGAGTCCAGGGGGACCACCTTGTGGGGTGGGTGGTGGGAGTGACAGCCTTTCAAATGGCCAGGGGAGCACTGAGCCATGGTAGCTACTGTACTGAAACTCTGTTGAAGGAAGAGTATTCAGAAACTTATATAATTGACATTTTTTTAACCCTTTCCATTGCAAGGGACTTCCTCTGAAGCCTTTTATGATCATTTCCTTATTCAGGGCAAATGCACAGCTTTTGGTGAGAACGTTATTTTCTGAATGTATATTATTTCCTTGGAATAGAAATTAAATCAAATATTGGGGTGGGGGAGGGGCAGAACCAGTGCTTTTGTAAGAAAAGGATATCAATAATGGAATTTAACCCCCCTCAATGTATCAAGGTAGTGCCTGTTAATGTTTTTGATATATTGAATATTTACTTTTTACTATTATTATTTGATGGAAGAAAATTAATTTTATGCATGCCTGATCAGGATAAAGTAATTTTTGCCTAAAATCCATGTGCTGCAAATTATCAGGCTAAGCAGTTTGAAGGAGGACAAAACACAATTTCCAATATGAGAGCAGACAGGACAAGGCAGAGGGAACCATTTTCCTTTGGAACTGATGATACATTTCCAGGTGAAAGTAAAAGGTAGCTTATCCTGACTCACGTGTAGAAATATACACAGCACGTACAGAGCAGCCAGTCTTAAAGAGCCTTTTGAAGACCTCCTTGGCTCGTCTTTGCCATGCCATCCACTATCTAGCCACATAACATTTCCACCTCTCCCCATCCTTGCTCCAGCAGAGATGGGAATTGTGGAAAGAGGAAGAGTCAGAGAAAAGGTGCAACTGCATCTAGAGGTCTTTTTTGTCTCACTGAAGGTGCCTTTCCAGCTTCCTTCTTGACAACATTCAGTTTCATCTTAGAAGCTTCTCTGGATTTCCCTTGCCCCTGCATCTTGCCACCCTGTGCCCATCCCTTTACAGCAGCCCCTCACCAAAGCTAGAGTAGGAAGGATGTAGGATCATTGGCTCTGTTGCCATCAGAGGGTTGGACTGACACTGAGAGAAACCAAGACTGGGGAAAGACAGGCTCCTGTACCTCAGTACACCTTTCCATCTGCTTCTTGCATGTCCTTGGGACCTCCTCCCTGCCTTTACCTTCACGAGCACAGATCAGCTGAGAGCTGAACTGGTGAGACCATCTCTGAGACAGGGACCAGAGCCCTTCTAGGTCAGACCTACAGGATATTGGGGGTGAGAATAGAGAATCACCACAGGGAAAGGGAGAAAGGTTCAACAGGCTCCTTTATTGTACTTCTGCTGGTTGGTTGGGTTGTGATGTTTCCTGTCAACATTATGCTCATAAAGGGTCTCTCGTTCCCAAATCAATCTGCTTTTCTCATGAACATCACTTGCTCTAATAAGAGAAAATTCATCTCCTCAAACCCAGGTTCTTTTGAGTATGTAGCCCATCATGGCTGCAGCAGCTCCTTTGTTGTTATTTATTTGCATTCTGATGAATTGCAGCAGATTTCAAGTCTCAGATGCCAAAATCAGTGCTAGGGAACTCAGCCACATGGCTATGTCCTTCCCTAGTCTAGGCTGGATTCCTGCTGGATGGTCCTGGAATAATATCCTGGAGTGGCTCCGACCAAGGGCCTGCCATCATTATCTTCTGCAGGTTTTGATTAAAAAGCTGTGCAGCCAAGGCATGCCTTCAGCAGGCTGCATGGTCTGTCTAATAACTTTTTCTCAGAAGGAAAAAAATTCATGTTTCAGTACACATTTTGAACATCCTTTGTGAGATGGAGATTTTAATTGTGGTGAATATCAGCTGAGTATTAAAATACATGAAAAAGACTTTGAAAGGGTGAGGGATACACTAATGGAAATTAAAACAATATGCACCTCTAGTTAGTACTGAGTGAAACATCGAACATCTGCTGTAGGTTATTATAGAAGGAGAAGCCAAATGAGAATGGCAAATGTGTACTCTCAGCTGCAGGGGCTGGAAGGAGACAGCATGTAAATTCTGTTTGGAGGAATCCCTGCTTACTCTGCATTGCTCCTTGGAAAGCCAGGAGCTTTTGTGCTGGACTCTTCAACTCCTGGACAGAGCCTGTGGACAGCAGGGTTTCAACAAATGCGCTGGAGAGACTGGGAAAGGGACCTGGTTGTGGGGAGCAGAGGAAAAGGCAGCAGAGGTAGTTAGTTATGTGTGCAGGGATCAGACAGGGAAGGCAAGATGGATCCCAGATTGATTCAATTTGCTCCCCATTGTGGCAATTAATTAGTGGTTTGGGAGAGAAGAAAGGCCCTGTAGAGGTGCTTCAGCACAGGTAGGCAGTGGGGAAAAGATGCTTCCTAAGGAATGGCTCTGACCCTAGCAGTCTGTAAGCTGGGCACTGAGAAGTACTTACAGTCTTTCCCTATCACAGTTAATTTCTTTTTCTGCAGGTCATTCAAGACTCAGGGTAATATGTTGTTCAGATCCTACCACTGATGAAGGGCATCTTTTCATTGTGAGGTACCCTGGAAATAGAGTAGGTACAGATACTTCTAGGGTTGAGGAATACCAGGATTTCTTGGACTAAGTCTTTTCAGATTCAGGGTCTACACCCAACTTCTCTGAGGTTGTAGGGCATGGCTCAGGTCCAGAAGCAAGCAGATTAGGAGGGTGTCCATAATCAATACAGGCAATGTCAGACCTCATATGTATGTGGCACACAGCTGAGTGAGGGCATCTCATGACAATGGGCTCACTGCACCCACTGTATAAAATACGCTGCATCTCTCTGCCACAAAGCTATCCTTATGGCTGGGACAGTCCTGTGCAGCTCTGCACATTGCAGGCCATGTAGTTGTGCTCAACTCAGTAAACTCTGTACTCTTCAGTTTTC
Organism: Phalacrocorax carbo; assembly: GCF_963921805.1. Taxonomy (NCBI): domain Eukaryota; kingdom Metazoa; phylum Chordata; class Aves; order Suliformes; family Phalacrocoracidae; genus Phalacrocorax; species Phalacrocorax carbo. The sequence goes on along the minus strand of NC_087513.1, from coordinate 134,802,921 downwards.
CAGGCTTCAAAAGAGAGATGACGAGGTTTCCCCAGGACAGTCACAACACAGATTTCAAGCATGGGGCTTCCTCATTTGCCCTTCTCCTTATGTTTTCACATTGCAGACTCTAGTACATGCACTCCCATAGAAAGTATGTAACTATGGAGATAAAAGTAATGGGAGATACCTTCAGCCCCTGAAGGTGCAGCAGGCAAAGGCAGAGTGTTAAACCACCTGTAAAATCCCCTTCTAGCCCAGGTCTGCATGGCGTAGCAAGTGCAAGCACTTACAAAATGTCACAATTTCACACTAGCGAGTTTCAGGAACCTGCATTTTCCCTTGGGGCATGTGATTTTAAAATACTTGAAATATATTTGTATTGTGTTTATCCTCTCCATTTTCACATCAGGGAAACCTGTCAGCTATTTGCTATGGGGATAGGTAGGAGGGATGGGGGGAGCGCGCTGGCAATACTAGAAAATCACCTGCCATCTTCATCAGCTTGATGCACAATAACACGCCAAGCCAAGCGCAGCTCAATGGTGCTTACTCTCATGACAAGACAGAGCTTTAATGTAAGCACCTGAAGATATGTGTATATAGAGATAGCGGTGGCTGCATCATCTCAGCCTTCAGCTTTTCCCTTTCAGGCAATGTCAAACTAGTCAGGCAAACTGTGGAGCAATTTTGTCACTTGGGAATGGGCAAACTGGCTTCTGTGTACCTCAGATCTGACCCAGACCTTTTTCTGAGGGACTGTTCATTGCAGCTGGCAATGCTTTAGAAATATAGACACAATTCTTAGCAGGATTGTGATGGAAGACTAGAAAATTCCTCCCTTGCCTGTTCATAAGGGGCCATATGGAGAAAACAAGGAGCAATGTGTAAAAGTTGCACTGAAAGAGGTTTCATCTCCGTGTGAGAAAGAATTTTTTTACAGTGAGAATAATCATTGACTGGAACAACCTCCTCAGGGACGTGGTAGATTTTCCATCACTGGAGGTTTTCAAGACATGATTGGTCAGGGTGGTAGACAATCTCATCTAGGCTCCTTTTCCCATGAAAGGTTGGACTAGTTCATCTTCGGAGGTCCCATCCAACCTGGCCTGTCCTATGATTCTAGTATTTTCTTTCTACAGTATGAATCTTTGTTGATTCAATAGCTTTGGGGATTTGATATCTTTGAATTTTTGCCCTGTTTTCAAACTTCATTGAAATTTCTTGATTTCTTCAAGTTTCTGAGAAGTGAGAGAGGCACGTGCTGTGCTCACAGAAGTTACATGCTGCATGGACCAGCAGAAGGGATATGTACAGCAATACAGGGTTCTTTTCCTTAGAAATCAGGTTAAAAATTGAAAAATCAAAATACAAAAAAACTTGTTACACGTACTTTTGCTTCAGAAACTGGGACATTAAAAGTTGAAGCATATACAGTGAACTTCTTTGCCTCCATTCACGTTCAAACATGTTGCTAGTCAATAGTGTGGTCATTAGACTGGCCTCAAATGAATGTGTCAGTCTGAAACCTTATAACATGCACAAGAGAACTGAGAGAATTACTTTATACCTGTTTTCTTGATTAGACATCAGTTTTCCTATCAATGTGGAAGCCAAAAATCAAATTAGCTAACACAATGCTCTGTGTGGCTGACTCTTCCAAGGAACTTAACATCCAGTATCATTTAAGCTAATTATGATTAAATAGCTGACACAGAGATAGCTTTTGTCAGTTAATGTTGAATGTTGTTGGCTAGTCAGTTGTGTCAGGATAGTCAAGTCATTAAATTGTGATAAACCAGGTCCCATTTTCAGGAAGTATGCATAACAAACATGGATGCCACCAAATGATGGACCTGGCAGTCTATCTTCTTCTGCCAGGGCAGGGTTAATGAGAGAGAACTGGAAACTTGCTTGTCATTGTAATGTTTATTTGAAATGGATAAAAGATATCATACGTAACTCTGACCAATTTTAGCCTTCTGGAATTTGACTAATGTTTTGTGATCCTTGCACATACACCCTTCCATGGTTCTGGCTATCTGCAGGATACATAAAAGTCATGGCAGAGAAAGTAAATGAGTAAAGGTAATATCCAGCAAAATTAGATCACATTATCACATGCAGGTTTTTACATTGTTTTATTTTAAATTCAGGATCAGAGCAGGGTAAAAAATGTCATGATTTAAGCACGGATTTCAGCTAGACATTTTTCTGAGAACAAAAAGCAATGAATCAGACATCAGACATTAGACAAAGAGTAAATAAGCTGTTCCTCTTGCCCTTCTCAACGTATGAGTAACAAGTATTGGCCTGTTGCTCTTATTTTTCTATGGAGATTATGGAGTTGTCATACTTATTCTCTTCCCACAACTCACCCACATTGAATACATGGGTCATGCAAAAATACAAAATGTAATAGACTTCTCACAAAGCCATTTGCAAATTACGTGCCAATGACACCACCATTGATCTTTTATTTCAGCATGTGTTCGTGTAAAAAACCTGAACAGGCTTGCTGTGAATCTTAGTGTGATTACCCTTTTGTTAAAGAAACTGAAAGAATAGCTTTATTTTGCCTATGAACTTTGGTATTGCAAAGGTACTTTTACATGAGTGTTAGAAATTCATAAAATCATTTTTTAACACTACTGCATGGACACTAATTTTTATTGTCCCCATAATAATGTGAAGATTGCTTCTTGAGAAGAATCCTTCCAAAATATGAGTGATCTAAATGTAGGAACAGAACAAATTCGAAACAGCAGTTATCTGCTACACTTTCCTGAAGAAAAGAAATTAGGGTTTGAGTTTGTCCTGTTCAATGGAGGAACCAAAGGGGAGGAATTTTCTAGTCTTCCATCACAATCCTGCTAAGAATTGTGTCTATATTTCTAAAGCATTGCCAGCTGCAATGAACAGTCCCTCAGAAAAAGGTCTGGGTCAGATCTGAGGTACACAGAAGCCAGTTTGCCCATTCCCAAGTGACAAAATTGCTCCACAGTTTGCCTGACTAGTTTGACATTGCCTGAAAGGGAAAAGCTGAAGGCTGAGATGATGCAGCCACCGCTATCTCTATATACACATATCTTCAGGTGCTTACATTAAAGCTCTGTCTTGTCATGAGAGTAAGCACCATTGAGCTGCGCTTGGCTTGGCGTGTTATTGTGCATCAAGCTGATGAAGATGGCAGGTGATTTTCTAGTATTGCCAGCGCGCTCCCCCCATCCCTCCTACCTATCCCCATAGCAAATAGCTGACAGGTTTCCCTGATGTGAAAATGGAGAGGATAAACACAATACAAATATATTTCAAGTATTTTAAAATCACATGCCCCAAGGGAAAATGCAGGTTCCTGAAACTCGCTAGTGTGAAATTGTGACATTTTGTAAGTGCTTGCACTTGCTACGCCATGCAGACCTGGGCTAGAAGGGGATTTTACAGGTGGTTTAACACTCTGCCTTTGCCTGCTGCACCTCCAGGGGCTGAAAAGTTTATAGGATCATGGCTGATAAGCACCTGGTCCTTCAGCTCTGAGCGACAAAGGGTGAACTGTGTGTTCTCAGTCAGTAGCTGCTTGTGAGAACTGGATCCTGTTAGCGCTCCTTCTTGGTTTTGATGTAAGCCGGGGAGACAAGGTGTGCTTCTGCTCAGACCATGCTCCCTGACTGCTCTTTATACGCAGACAGCCCAACCTGGGTGCCAGTGCCCCAGTCTGTGGTGCTGACCTGTGCTTCCAGTGTATTAGAGCTAAGCCTTGGACTTCATTTCAGAAGACAGCCGAAGAGCTTTGAGGATGGGCATGGGAAATTTATTGAGCTCAGGCAAGTTTGGGAATAGCCAGACTGTCCAGACACACATGGACAGTTCCTGTGTCCCCAAGACAGGATGTCTTCTATGTCCCCATCCCTCTGGGTCTCAGTGCAACAAGTATAAAGTGGACCAAAGCTTTCTTGTAGCCCTGGAGGTCATTATCCATAAATGCAGTGTATAGATCCTTTGTATGGGAAGGAACCAGCTGGGGGCTGAGAAAGGTTAAACAGATTCTCTTCACCTCTGGTCCTGGTAAAACACAAGATGTGATTAGGAGTTTTAGCATGTAGTGCTACGGGCCAAATATAGATTAAAGGGGATCCAAGCTCTTCATAGCTCCTTTGGCAGAGGAATTTAGTTTTACAAGGAAAATATAAAGGTTTGAAGTTGTATACGCATATGCAACTGTGAAATAACATTCTCAGAATGATATTACGTATTGAAAGAAGGTAAAATAATGATGTAAGGAAAACTGCAGTTAATTCCACTTGTCAGAAGTCACCTTGCTGTCTCTGTTAGAGTCTGTCCTGTCAGATGCTGATTATTCCTCCTTTGTCCAAATTTAGCCACATGTTTCATTCTGGAGCATGTGAACTGTGGAGCTGAAGTCCTGCAGTGCAGCTGGGCACTGACTCAAGGTTTTGGTGAATGTTTATGTGGAGACTGTGTATTGCTGGAGTCTTTAGTTGATTCCCATCTGCTGTAGATAAGGGGGCTTCCCAGGAATGCTTCATGTGGCAGGTTACCATAGCATCAGGCTTCCTCAGATGCCAACGTAGCGTTTGGTTGTTTCACTCGTCTTAGCAGGACCAAAGAAGTGATGTGCATATTATGTTACATTTCTCAATGTAGTCAACTGAGGTCTTGTATGAAACCGTCAGTACCCACAAATCATGGATATCGTGCCATTACCTAAGGGTAGAAATGGAGAGAGGAGGTTCTGCCATTACTCGTGAATGAAGATGAGCCTAGAAATGACAGTGACATTGATCAAAAGTGAAGTTCAGTGAGCTGTTTGCCAGAAAATGTAAGGTCAGGTAAAAAAGGTACATTAGACTCTTAAAAGTTGTGGTTAGGGCATCATTTCACACATGTATTTTGTGTCAGGCTCACAGGAGCAAAGGGGAAAATCTTTGCTGTGCAGGAGCTCAGTAAAAAACTAAAAAGAGGGTTCCTACCTAGCAGTAGAAGTTTCTGTGACGATAAGGTCACTGGAAAACAGAACTGAGGATTGAAAATAGCCCTATTTTGGGACTTCTTGTATTCTACCCTAGATTCATGACCGACAACTACATTTAGAAAGATGATGTTCATATTCTTAACAAATTGCTGATATTCTGCTTTTGCGATACAGTTGAACTGCCCAATAAAAGCAAAGACTTCACATGGTATAAGTGTTCATCACTACTCCTTGTATGTTTCACATTAGGGGATCAAAATCATATCAACCTGACTACCATTTTTTTTCTTCTCTGTTTCATTCTGATTTCAATAGAGTGCATCTCAAAACCCACCAAAACCAATTAATTATAGCATATGATGTTTTGGATGTCCTTGTTTTGAACATCTTAATACCTAAATCTGTGCAGCTAATGGATCATAATTTGAAGATGGGATTTACTAAAATGGCATGGAAGACTAGGATATAATTCCCAGAACTACAAAACTACTCTCAGGTTGTTCTTTCCAAGTGTTTGTTCTGGATTACTGGGGGAAAAAAAAGCGTTCCATAACAACAACAAAAAAAGACTAAAAGTGGAAAAGACTATGCTTCCTGTAAGCAGAGAACCATTTACTCATTGGTTGCAGACAGAGAAAGCAAGGGCAGATGCAGAGGGACAGTCAGAAATTTCCCAAAAGAACCTTTCTGTCTTGTCTCATTCCTACATGTGAAGAAGGGCCAGAGGCAACTCAGGAAGAGCAGGTGCATTACCAGAAGCCCCACAAAAGTTTGGGGAACCTGCCTGACCTGTTTCCATTGTAGAGTATTTGCTGTCCTGTAGATCCTGTGAAGTCTGATGTTTCTGGTTAGACCTAAAGTGGGAAGGATGTCTTGAAGCTTTATAATTTTGCATTAGTAACTTTTCGCCATCCTGTCATTAATTACTATGTATTTATTACCTTTGTGACTTTCCTCATCAGGTTTGATAAGTTAAAACAAGATCATATATATATTAAAGTCCAAAATAAAGTACTCAGTGGACTTGAAATTCTCCAGGATCACTATTTGAAAGCTCTGTAGCTTTCATACTTCTGCTAGAAAACTACTCTTGCACAAAAAGTGTTGATTTTTCACAGATCTTTCTACAGAAAAATAATATTGTCAGTAATAATATTTATTCTTAATTTTGCATAATAATTTGCATGATCATAGAATCACAGAATATCTCAAGTTGGAAGGGACCCATATGGATTATTGAATCCAACTCTGTTCTCCTTGCAGGACTATCAAAAACTAAACCATATGACTAAGAGCATCATCCAGATGCTCCTTGAACTCTGACAGGCTTGGTGTCATGACCACTTCCCTGGGGTGCCTGTTCCAGGGACTGACCATCATATCAGTGAAGAATCCATTCCTAATGTCCAATCTGAACTTCCCCGATGCAGCTTCATACCATTTCCTCATGTCCTATTAGTGGTCACCACAGAGAGGAGATCAGCACCTCCCTCTCTGCTGCCTCTCTTGAGGAAGCTGTAGACTGTGATGAAGTCACCCCTCAGCTTTCTGTTCTCCAAGCTGAAAAAACCAAGTGACCTCAACCACTCCTTGTAAGTCATGCTCTTGAGGCCTTTTACCATCTTGGTCACCCTCCTCTGGACACAATCTAATAGTCTGTTGTCCTTACACTGAGGTGCCCAAAACTGCACACAGTACTTGAGATGGGACTGCACCAGTGCAGTGCAGAGTGGGACAATCACCTCCCTAGACTGGCTGGCTATGCTGTGCTTGATGCACCCCAGGACAATGTTGGCCCTTTTGGCTGCCAGGACACATTGGTAACTCATGTTCAACTTGCCATCAACCCAAACCCCAAGATTTCTTTCCACAGGGCTGCTCTCCATCCTATCAACCTCCAGTTTGCATGTATAACCAGGATTACCCTGTCCCAGGAGCAGGATCTGACACTTGATCTTTTAAAATTTGGTGTGGTTGGTGATTGCCCAGCTCTGTAGTCTACCCAGATCTCTGTAAGGCCCCTCTATCCTTGAGGGAGTCCACAGTTCCTCCTATTTCAGTATCATTGGAAAACTTACTTAACGTACATTTGATTCTTACATCCAGATATTTTATAAAAACTGGCCCTAAAATTGAGCCCTGGGAACTCCACTAGTGACTGCCCATCAGCCTGATGTAACCCTATTTACTGTAACTCTTTGAGCCTGGCTTCTCAGCCAATTGCTCACCAAACATATTAGGGACTTGTCTAGCTGTATGCTGGACAATTTGTCCAGAAGGATACGATAAGAGACAGTATCAAAAGCTTTGCTAAAATAAAAAAAAATCCACACCCACTGGCTTCCCTGATGAAGCAAGCTTTCCAAATCCAGGTCGATTTTTAATGTAGTATAGTAGGTAGAGCTTTGCACTTTGTTTTTTACATATTGAAATGTCTTCAGAATCCAAACCCATAGCAGGGGGAAGGAATGTGATAGTAGCAGTGACAGCCCAATGATATCTACCAGGGAGCAGCATAAGACAAGCTGCTCCATGACGGAGAGCACAGACTGGGCCAGGCCACTGACCCACAGGACCTGGGCAGGGCTGGGATGGTGACAGTGATGTGATCCACTGACAGTCCTAGATGAGATGAGGTGATGAGCAAGGGCTGGGGTGCAACCAGGAGGAGAGGCAGGACTGGAGACAAGGAACAGAGATCCCAGATCCAATCAGGGTTGATCCAGGAAGCCCAGGCAGCCAGTCAGGACAGCTGGAGGCCAGGCAGGTGGTAGGGCTAGCTATAACACAGGTCCAAGGTCCATTCAGGAGACCTGGCTGGGCACAGCCGATGTATGACACAGCCCAAACTAGGATACTCCTGGACCCACAGACAGAGAATGTTTTGCTGGGGGCTCAAGTGAGACTGGTCAGGGCAACCAAGCTTTATTGGAGCCCCCAGGGACCTGACAGTATCTTCATGTTCCCTACCATGTCTTCTAGTGTCCTTGTTTAACAAGAGGCTTTCCATAACACTCTTGAAAAAAATAGGCCAACATTCAGATGCAACTGAACTTTAGAAGACAACGCTTTATTCGAACTTTTCTGCAGTAAACATTATTTCTGCAACAATTAAGGTGAAGTAACAAGGGTATACTAACAGCAGGATAAGCCTTTTCCTCCTTAGAGTCTCTCAGAAAGGCTTGTCACAGTTTGGTGCTATGGTCTCTCTAGCTGACTAAACAAAGCCTCCCTAGTGTGGGTTCTGAAAATTAAAAAATTTCTAAGATAATTCACTGAAAAGGTAATGGATACAATGCCAATTGCAGTATGGCTATATTTACTACAATTACACCAAGAAGAATTATTATTTAGATGAGAAATATGAAGCATGTATGACTGCAGAGTCATGACATACTGTGCATATCATGGCCCCAGCAGCTGAATAATATTGACATTTGTCTGCCCATATCTATCTCTTTCCCTTTGCTTGGGCTCCTGTTTAACTGTATATCAGGTCTGTCTTTCAGCATCCAGAATGAATCATTAGAACAGAAAAATACTGATGTAGTTTTGCTTTCTATAGCAAAATACTCCATATCTAGGAATAAACTGTACAAAAATGAATGCAACATCTGAGGAAGTATTGTATTTCAAAATGTTATATATAAGTGTATATGTGGGAGTTGGCTTTGAAATTTAGGCTACTCCAGCAGAACAAAAAAGTCTGAGTAATGCTATTTGCATTCATGCTATTTAATTTTAAGGTTTTGCCTTTCTTTGTTATCACTGCTTTTACATTGCAGGGAAATTAGTACTAAGGGACTGACTTGCATTTGGTGTGCAAAATTGATTAGATTCTACCCCTGGAACCATTTAATTTAGTTGTGCTGAGGGCCTGAAATACGTTGCTATTAAAGCAGGAGAAAATTCTCAAGGCCTCGTGTCCTAAGTTAATAACAAGTCCTGTCAAACTAAAGCATGTCTGACCCTTTTATTTTAGCCAAATACTCCAGCTTTCAGTTTCAGCAAACATTTGCCATTTGAACAACATTATTTTGGTTCTTAGGAGTTTTTAAGCAAAAATTAGAGAACAGCAAGGTTCCTTTCAAAAGGCAAAATCAATGGAATAAATGACATCAGCAAGTGCAACTGCAGTCTGGGGCATATGACTGTATTAAACATTTTTGCAATGAAAAGTCACCGGCCTGGAACAGCTCGGCTTTCTAAGCTGATAACATTTTAGTGAGAAAATAACTTTAATAATCCCTCTGAACATCATATGCATGCACAAATTATTAGATTAGGCTGTCCTAGTTATTTGGTTATTACAAGGCTTCTGCAGGAATCACACCCAAGCCACAGGAAAACACCGATTTAAAAACCCCAAAGCCTAAACATAGCATAATTACTGGAGGGAAATCAGTGATTAAACAATAATATTTAAAATAAATGGCAGTATTGAAAGGCTTTTCCAAACTGTGTTTTAATCATGTTTGTCTCTGTTAAGCCTTTAATTTAGACAAAGCAGTATAAAACATGGGAACTGCTCTTCCAGTTAGGAGACTCTTTGCAGCAAGAAAGAGGAGAGAATGAGTCAGGGAACCCTACGTCTTTGTAGTTTCTGAATTGAACCCCAAGTTAATGTCATTGAATTCTTCGCCCCTATATTTCTAGCTTCCCCTTCCTCCCCCCTTCAAATGCCTGACCTCCCTTTTTGGATCGATTTGGATAGCAGGTGTTCTTTATCTTAGCTCCCTCTTCTGTGGACAGAAATTGATACTTCCATAAAGACAATCCATCCCTATGGCCAATCAACATGTAAAGAAGATGGGGTGAAGTCTACCCTGGAGCTACCTCTGTGTTCAGATGGTGAGCTGAATCCTCCCCCTATCATTCACACAGCTGAGGACTGTTCCTCTGACAGCAGCGGTACCATTATTTCATATTGGACAGAGAGCGAATAACTTACGAACCGGATAAGGTGCTTCTTCATTCCATTCTGTGACTGACAATATACCAGAGGCATCTAAGGTAGAGCTCCTTTTCTCCTCTTCCTTGCTACAAAATTAGTGGATCTTGGTTTCCTCTGTGTGCAGCAGAAGGGCTCGCATGTTAACTTTAAAGTCCCTTCTCTTCCAGGCCCTGCCCGTGGCCTGATATAGATATTGTGGGATGTAGAAGAGATGCACTGATATCCTCTCAGGCTTGGGTAGGCATTTAAGGTGTATTTTCTTCTTTCTTGGTGAGTGCCAGTACCACAAAACTTCCAATGGAAAGGTTAGCATGATTTTGTTTTAATATTCCTGCAGCTACCAAGGCATTTTTTTAAAGCACCAGAGGCTGTCAATGTGTGCTTCATGGACTCTGAATAACCTCCTGTGGACAGTCCCTGTATGTTCTCACTGTAGCTCTTGAAACATGTTTGGAGCCAGGTTGGAGCTAGATACCTCCCTGCACATGGAAGGAGATATTCTGGGCATGAGCAGAACTCAGCTGCCCAGAAAACGTTGAAGTTTAACAATGAAGGACCTACTGAACTTAATTTATTTCCGGAGTTAAGCAGCAGCTGAACAGGGGCGGAAGTGTTCGGACTTAAGCATCCAGATCATTTATGTGTCTATCATCCCAATATCCCTTTGGATATTGGACAGAGAGGAAAGATTAATTAAACACTCCCCTCCAGCTAATTTTTATTCCTTGGGTGGAAAAGAGTAAATACTTAGGAGAACTGTGTTGTTAAAAAAGGCCAAGAGAGGAACATTGCTTGAGCTGAGTTGAAAGAAAGAACATAGTATGATATAGCAAATGGCTTCATAGGCCATTGGACCTCATGCAGGCATGAGAACGTACCTGGCCGGTAAAAGGCAGCAAAAAATTTTAGCAATGGAAAATCAGTGCCAGTGCCCCTGCTGCATTGCAACACCAGTGCCAACAGGAACACTGACTTGCAGCCGCCCTGAAGACATATTAAGAGTACTCTAAAAATAACAGTGCTCAGGTAAGTGTGCAAAGAGCTCCCCAAGAGCTCAGCAGACCCTCTGTGGAGACCATCCTGCTCAGGAAAGGCTGCTGTCAAGCATGGTGGGCAGCTCTGAAGATATTCACTAAGGATAAGAGGACTTTGGCTGAGGAGTCTGTGGTCACCCCTTCCTCTGGTGAAAGCATATTAATATCAACTTGATGGCAACGACGGATTTTGATGGGATGTGCATGAAAGGATTATGGTGAGCACATTTGTTTGAGAACCAGGTCCTGCTTCTGGCTTTTTCTTTGCTCTTCTGCAGTTAGTTGGCAGCTAGAGGTGTTAAACAGATGTGGGTTTGTTAAAAAACAGGAGACTATGGAGGTTCTTTTCCTTTGCTCCTCTCCCACGCTAGCGCCACTTAATGTAATGTTTGTGCCTATGACATGTCCTGTGGGACTAGGGCTGAATGGCTGTGCCTCCCTTCCTCCCTGCTGCCCCCACATTTCAGACTGGGGCTGTGGCTGTGGCTGCTCTCACACACAAGAAGCATGTTAAAGAAGAAGCCTTTAAATTTTAATTTCCATACTTTAAAGTGATTTTGTGTAGGAGTTTTCTGCACTTAAGCTTCCTGATGTGCAATCAATCAAAGTCATGGCTGCTGGAATAACATTAGGTTCAAGGTATCCTTTAGGCAGAGTAAGTGTTGCAAACTTGACAAATATGTTTACAAAATAAACATTGTATTGACAACTTAAGCAAAATCTCTCTTGCAGCTGCATATGGTGGGAAAAAAAATCCCACTTGATTATGAGTACAACCTACACTGAAAAAAACCAAATATTTTTTAAATTTCTCTTCACTGCTTCTTATTATGTCCAAGAACAAGTTGACTGCAGCAGTCAGGAAGGAGTGGGTACTATTACTGCACACTTTTTCCCCTCTCCCTCTCCTGTTCTCTTCCTGATCTGTCTGACAGTGATACAAATATGCATGTTTTGCAAAATCCCATTTGCAGTGTGGTGGTGATGCAGAGTCTCCCCAGGGAAGTTCCTGTGGGTTTAGGCAGTTCTGTGGAACAGCCAGCAATGTGGATTCCTTTCACAGGCAGGAGGGAAGGTTGATCTGGACAAAACGTGAATGTGGTAGCCAAAAGATTAAGATTTTGTTCACAGCTCTGCCACTGGCTCCTCCTGTAGCCCTGAGCAATATACTTGTCATATGCATACCTTAATTTCCCTGGTTGTAAAATGGAGCTAGTAACATCTCCATGCATTGCACATACTCTTTGAGAAGCAGGTAGCTTAGCTTCTTTAAGACTTCATTAAGATCTTTCAGGGGAAAGAAGCAGAGAAATACTAAGACCTTTTTTGGTAGTTTTGAGTATCATTAGATGCAACCTACTCTCTGCTAACCTGTACTTTTCCATGCAGAATAGTCCTTTGGTTTTTGTTTGTTTGGTTTTTTTAATTTGTTTGTTTTCTTTTCATCTCCAACATAATGACAAATGAGTAAATGTCAGTTCATGTGAGAAACATTTAACAGGTTCACCAGCCAGGCAAGCACTTCCCCACAGCTCTAATTAATAATGATAGAGCAAGTGTTACTGAAATTTCTGACATCTATTAATAACTTATCAGACATAAAGGTAGCTCTTAAATATAACATGAAGTGTGCCTCTTTGTATGTCTAGCCATGTGTCACTCTCCTCAGCAACTTGCTAGTGGGGTCACAGTTTTTAAGAGGTAGGGACTTTTCAAAAGATATATTTATTAATGCTGAACATGAATACTGGGTAACAGGGCAGCACAATCTGGGCTTCTCTACAGGACTACCAGACTCTTTTGATCTAATAAGAGTAAAAACTGTGTATTATGTGCTAATTCTGCTGACTCATAATGGAAATGGAGCTTGTAATAACCACGTGGATATAAAGGATGTAGGTGTGCATTCCTGCGTTTAAGCTAATGCCAGTAACTGACTGATGTTGCAAGAATATGTAGCACTGGAAAGAAAGCTGATGCTGAGCTATTACTCCCCTAGACTTATCAGTAAGGCAAATGCTTACAAAATGACTTGAAGATGACACACGTTCATTCCCAAATATGCAAATAGAATTACTGGCTTAGGCAGTTCATTAAAATCTCCTAAAAGAGATTTGACCCTGATCTTCATGATTTAAAATTCTGACCAGTGTGTTTTCTGAGCTTCTTTATAATGTTCAGAGTCAGGAAAAAAACCAAGAGACAGAGAGAAAGGGAGTCAACATGACTCACTTCAGAGCTTTGTTCTTCTCTAGCTACTTATGGAATTGACAGGGGAAAAGTTATATAGGTTGTTATTTATATATAGGTTGTTGTCTTCTCTTGCGTAGGCTTGCTCAGCTTTGCAGCTTCTTTTAAGTTACACGACTCATTCGAGCAGGTCAGAATTGCCTGAAAAACAGGAAAGCTGTTCCCTCTCTCTCCCACCTTTGACATGTGGTCTGCCCAACTGGGAGAACTCGGGCTCGTGCAGCGCCCGCACCAGGTGTCCCCACTGTCAGATGGAAAGCAGAAAAGGGGCTCCAGGGCATCCAGGTCTGTGACTCTGCGAGAGGAACAATCCCTGTGCGCTATATGGCTGCTCCCTTCCGGGGATATTGCAGGGCAGCCATAGATTGTGCTCTTGGTGAACAAGTTAGCTTTTGCTTCTTGGTCTGAAGCCCTGGGAGTAGTGAGAGGAGTATCAGAGGAAACACCCACTGACTCTGTGTCTGACACATGAAAGGCTGGGCAGTCAGCTGAAAGGCACAGTCTTCGTTTTGTGAAATGGTGCCCGTGTCAAGACCCTGTATCAGCCAGAGCTTCGAGGTGGATGTGCCTGTATCTTCTTCACACAATGAGATGCCGCAAGAGATTAAAAAAAATTTTTTGAACTTAAAAATTACCTGCGATTCGTCAGAACATGAGTAGAAAAAGAAAAGCTGATTTTTTTTTAATAAATTCAAAGCAACTAGATAAGGCTGAGCAGAAATGTAAAGGCTCTCCTCCTACCTACTGTGTCCTCAATTCCAGCCATCCCAATGATTCTGAGTAGCAAAAATCTCAGTTTGGTCTCCTCTGGGTCTTAGGAAATTATTCTGTCTGTCATCTCTGAGGTGTGTCTGGCTTCTCAGTACAGTTTCTCCAGATCCCATATCATTAAGTCTTTTGAACATTCTCCATTTGAGCAGGCTTAGCAGTTCCCCGAGGATGCAGCAGTCACCTCTCCTTATAGGTGTTTCAACCTCACCTATTCACTGTTTTACAGACACAGCATGTTACAGAGAGTAGCAGCACACACACACACAAAAAAAGAAATAAAGGGATCTATACCATTAATTATAATGCCATTTTTGCAGGAAGGATATAACCCAATACCTCGTGTGCAAGTGCCTATAACATTGCAAATAGAAATAAGAGAACTAGAGGTGATTTATTCCCTACTTCCTGCACAGATGAGCAATCGTCACTGTAAATATTCACTCAGCAGTGGTGATATGCTCAGTAGATATGGAATTGTTAGCTCACTCAAAGATTTCTCCAGCCTTTTTGTAAGGTGAACATTCATCTGTCAGTATCATTAAGTCATCCTGCAAGCAGCCAGAAAGCTTTTGCTTACTACGGGGCAATAGACTTCAACAAGTCTTGAGCACGTGGCATCAGACTGACATGACAACTATTCCCCTCGCTTGTGCTGCAGTGCTTTGAACCTCCAGGGACAGCAGCACCCTTTCTGAGAGATGTCTGCATGATCCTGCATAGAGCTAATCTGTACTCTAGACTGCCTCGGTCACTGGTGCTGAGAGTGTTGTAGGCACCTTTAGTGCTTGGTGGTGTGCAGTTGTGATTTCCTGTTCCTTGGAAAGTCTCTGGATGCTTTAACTATAGCTGCAGATAGTACGGAACAAATGCACCCACTCTGGCATTAGAAAATGGATGAGGATCAAAAAGCAGTTTATAGGAGTAAACACTGGACTTTAGACTAAGGAATCCAATAACCCTCAGAAAAAGATTCTGTTGTTATGAAAGTCCGGTACTTTGGCTCAAAGATTAAGCTGAGGAGGGAATACAGATGTGCCCCAAACACAAGAATGCATGGCTAAAAGGCTTCTGCACAAACATCCTTCAGTGAGAAGCAATCATGTTCTTAGCTATTGCTTTTTTTATATATTTGCACTAGATTCCTAGCTGTTGTGGCTGAAAACGACTTCACTCAGCCTTGCTGTGTGATGGCATGGTTTTGAACAAAGCTCTTAGCGTGAGAGTCCTGGAGACAATTTAACATTACAATATGATTCAGAAAGTACTTGGATTTACAGCTCAGGTCAAAATAGAATTCTGTGAAAAACTCAATACCTGCAAACAGAACCTTAGTACAAGACTGTGCTTGGAAGCAAAGCCTCAGAATTTAAAGGCCAAGTTTTTTACTATAAATCGACAGATTACTTTGTCTCTTGAATTGCCGAGGAGAGAATTGCATTCTGAGTTATGATGTTAGCAGCAGACCATCAGTAAGCTAGTACAAAAAATCAGAGTCCAGAGCAGAAAATGAGCATGAAAGGTGACACTGTCTCTTCTGTGCTTGAGTAGCCTGGTGAGTCCTTGCAGGTGTTCCTGGTGGTTCAGCACAAAAGGGAGCCTACAATGATGGGTTCCTGTGCTGATTTTCCCTGTTTTTTTGTTCTATGGTTGGTCTTCCCCAAGTGGATGGAAAACATAATTCAGTTAACAAATATTAATTGGTCAGACACTTCTGGCTGGAAAGGACAGATAGATCTTGATTAGGAAGTACTACCTGCATTTAGAAAAGGAAACAAAAAGGTCATTAAATTTCAAAGAATGTAAACATGAGTAACAGGGAAGGAGGTACTTGCCAGTAGCTTCAAACCTGCTGTGTGGCTCTGCTTCTATCACAAAACCTGGTGCAATATGAGCCCTCAGTCCCAGCCTTTTCCTTCCAAAGTGGTGGTGCAGGTTGCCTGTCTGGAGCTGGTTAGTGGGACCTACAAAGCAGGTCAGGTGGGGTCCTTGGTTGGAGGGGTCCACGGGAAAGGAAGAAGTGCTCAGCTTTTTGCACCATCCTGAGCAAGGTCATCTTCTGCCAAACAGTGGTCTGGGCGTGCGACCTGTGCTTCACCAAACACAGTGTTGATTCCAGGTCCTGAGCCTAAGGGCTTGAGCTAATGTGGGTGTGAGACAGGTACATTTACGTTAATGTGACAGCTCTCATTCCTTGAGAATATAGAAACTGATCCTGTTAAAGTTTTTTAAAAATAAAATCTTTGTATGAATCTTGTTAAACGCTGCTGTTTGTTCCCCTTTGTTGGAATTCCATTTTCTTTCCTTTAACCTGCCTTCTTTATTCCATTTTCTTTCTTTCTGCTTATTAATATTCAGACCATCAATTTCTTTCCACGTTCATTTTCACCTTTGCCATATTCTATTATTCCCATTGTACATCCTCTTCCAGTTCTGCATTTCCTTAAGTGCTTTACCGTACATGAAATATGACTCACTCACACTTACAATTGGAATTGGACCGTGTTATGCCTCCTGAGCCTATGTTTTCTTTGATGTCAGCTTCAGGATCTTTTTTTAGGGACACTTTTATTTTTCATTTAAAATGCTCTTTTTTTCCCAAAGATAGAAAGAGAATAATTTGAAGGACTGCATATACATATCTGTCCATTGCACCATTATTGTTAGTTACATACTGCCTAAATTATCCAGAAATAAAGTATTTTTTCTCCCTCTTCCAGTTTAATCAGATGAAAGTAGCAATTCAGAATACAGAGCCAGAAGAATCATAGTGGCTCAAGTAACTGATCAAGTAATAATCAAGACAGAAGCATATGTAGATACTGAGTAATGTAATGAACCATGCCATCCTCAGTTGTTTTAGTCCGATGTTATCTTTACTATTGGTAAGGTGATTTTCTCTGACCAAAGGATTAATTTAATTTGTCCATCTTTAATCTAGAGAGACTGGGAGTCATAAAAATAAACAAGTGCATTTTTCTACCAAATTACATTGCTGGAGGTCCTAAGAAAACCAGAATTTAGGAGTATAATCTTAGAGAAGATTCAGAAAAATCAACTCTCTAGTCACAAACAGCAGAGACCAAGAGTTAAAGAAAAAAAGGCATGTTGCCCTAGGCATTCTTTTTCTAATTTTAGGGTTTTGTTGTTTGGTTCAGTGAATTGGATCACTTCTAATGGTTCACTTAGTTGTGACTACACTACAAAATACAGCACAGAGAGGATGTTGTAGAATGTTATGCAGTCACCTGAGCATTAACACAATTTTCATGCTATCAATGGAAAAATCATACCTGAAAATGTATGTGTAGGTGCAAATGTTCTTGGTATTGATCATGTCAGCTACACCGCCGGCTGCCAGTTCTGTGTTTCTTACCTGCTTTACATGAAAGGGAGACATTTTTTCCTATTGCTACAAAAATAAAATCCTGACTTGTTATTTGATAACAGTCATGCACTGAGTCAGTTAACTCTTCAAAGGTCAAAGAATAACACAATTTGGTGCAATTCTTCCTAACTGGGTGGCAGAGGTAATAACTGTGTCTGGCGTGGCTGCAGCTGAACTGAATGAAGATTACTTTTCACCTAAGTGGCTGAGGCACTTTTGGAAAGGGTTTTCTGAGCCTGAGTTAATGCTCAGTTTGAAAAAAAAACCCAAACAAAAAACATTTCCGAAAACCATGATCACAGCAGAAAAGGTGGCATTTTAGAAGTGGGCACTCTGGCTGTTCTCATATACATACCTCACTGACTACTTATTTCAAATGAATCTTAAATATAAATGCTCCTTTGGTAAGTATCAGCATTTTACTCTGTTAATTAATTTGATGACATTGTTTCAAAATCCTGCCAGTGGTTCTTGCGAGCAATCATGCAATCATGGTGTTGTGGCTCCTCTTTAATCTTCCTCCATTTTTTTCTCCTTGGTGATTGTTTTTATCTTCACTCTCGTCCGCTGAAGATTTTACCACTTAGAGTCCAAGTAGCCAAGCGAGCATTTAATGACATTAAAGAAATTTTATCTGTTGATTTCACGAAGAAGGAAGAGCCAGAAACTTCCGTTGTAAATGAGACCTGAGACGGACGTTGTCATCTAGCCACAAAGGCTGCCTGTCCGCGTACTTGCCTGTGTCTTAATGCAGCTGCATATAATTCTCAATTTGCACTGATCTCAGCTGGATATGAGGGTATTTCTGAGTGATAAATGTCTTTCAATTACTTAACAATAAGAAGCTGCTTCCTTGGAGCAGGGACATCAATCCTTATGTCACCTTTATAAACTGATCACCAAGGCTCCACCAATCTTTTGATTATTTTCTTTGGTCCATACACAAGAAATGTCAGAAATATTGGTATTATTTATTTTGTTTCTGCCAACATGGGCTTGCTTTTCTGCCTTTCTTTATTCACAAGCCAAACCCAAAGGATTAACTCTTGGGACACTAAGATGCTGCAGTAACCTTTTGGGAGTCTGGATGCACAGAGTCCCCATTTTTTTGTGGGGACAAGAGGATTGTTTTTCCCTTTAACAGTGGAAAGCTTTATCAGAAATCTGGTTGTTTTTGAAGAACAAAAGAAAAGGACTTAGTCAAATGGTTCTGAGCTCTTATTCAAGGCTGATTTCTTGAAGACAGAAGAAGACAAAACATACAAAACAGGACCGAGAAAAAGAGCAGCGATGTGCAGAATATTAGTGGCGAGAAGCTGGTGCTTGGTGCTTGGTATTGCAGGTCTCTGTCTGAGACAGCTCAGGCACAGACTGTGGGTCTTACTGCCTTGTCTGAGATCTGACAAAACTGTGCCACCTCCGGCTGTGACATTGGGTTGGGGCGGGGTTGGATGCCTCTTGGTCCGCAACACTACTGCAGAGCACATTTTTGTCGGCCAGTGAAGCCAGACTTTTTTACCAAGAGGGCAGAGAGAGGCAACCAGGCTGGAGACTGACAAACCCCACAATTTCCTATTTCCATGTAGTGTTGAGGATGTGGTTGAACTGGTGGGAGTGGTGGTGTCCCCTGACCTGTTCTTGTCCAGTGTTTTTCAGGATCAGGACAATGAGAAAAGTCAGTGGTGCCCTGGCGGATGCCAAGGTCCTAATTAATGATGAACAGAGGAATCTGCATTTTTTCCCCCCCTCTCTCTCTTTCACAGTTTTGATTGTCCCCAAAATCTGTTTCTTCAGGCAGCTGAAAAGAGACAGAGAGAAATAACTAGTCCCTTTATTATTTGGTCCATCCATGTGCCCAGACTTCACACACCCTGGTCCAGATCTGCTCATTCCTAGTTCCACTCTGCCCTTTTTCACAGGGCATGGACAAAACACAGTTCTTGGGGAGGGTCACCAGCATCTCCTGTTTCCAAATAATTCAGCATTTCCCATCTGTACCATCTTATTAACCATTTCTGAGTGGTCTAGGCTGGACCTGAACTTCTGGCCTAGATGTAAGAGACATTTCCACTTTATTGTCATCTTAGTGAAAAGGGATACAACACACAGTTGACCACCTGTTTGCAAAAGTGGGCTTTTGACCCCAGCTACAATTTCAGTTACTGTTACTTCATTCCAAGTAGAAGAGGTCAGCCCACCCCCGCATTATCAATGCATGATAAAATCACCCAGTTTGCTTCCAAACTGAGAACCAACACCATTATCTGTCCAAAGCACAAGCCTTTGTTTTCTCAGCTGTAACATTCTTGGTTAGAAAAATTGCCTTAAGCTATTGCTCAGATGTATTTTTTTTCTTTGTCTGAAAAATAGTCACACTATTTTCAATGAAGTAAAGGGCTTTTGAAGTGGAAATGGTACATCCTGTCTAAATTTCATGTGCAGAAAGACTGAATTGTCAGGAATGGGAAATACAAAGCAACTACACCATATGATTGCACAAAGTGACACATGATGAACATGCCAATACTTCATATGCCCTTGGGAAGGAAAAACAAGCAGTCTTGGCTTCTCCAATCTGATAAGTGATTCTGTATTTGTGGGATTACGTTTTTCAAAGGTGGAAATATGCTTTTTGAGAACAAGGAGCATAAAGTATGAATAGAAACAGCCTGTGCTAAAAAGAAATACTTTATTGCTTCACTAGAATGGCTTTCCTTTACCTGGAACACAAATTTACTTTTTTTATATGAGTCAGGTAGAATATAGTTACATAATTTGAAGAAATACCGGTCTCCATTGTGCAGTTACTGCTCTGCGCTCCCTTTGTCACATCCTGCAGGATGTACTATAACACAGTCCTGCATCATCTGAATCGGTGCTAGCCACATGTTGCAGAGGTTCACAAAGTGTTGGATAATACCTGCAGTTTCTTGGGGGCCAGCTCCACTCTGAAGGAGTGGAACATCTTGCTCCAGGGTCCTGTGTCTGAGCATCTTTGTAAATACCTTAACCCCCTCATCATCTTCAAAGACTTGAAGAAAACTTTTCTTCATCTTTGAAGGAAAAACAAACCATAAATGGTTTCAATACTTTTCCTGGCTTGAATGCAGTAGGCATTTAGTTCTGCATCAGCAGTGGGTAGGAGGTTTAGCATCACATGAGTTGGCAGAAACAACGATAGAAATAGAGCAAAAAATTTTAGATGAATAGTTTATTCACTGAAAAAGGCAATTTTGGGTGACTGGAACAACTTGGTAGTCCCTGCTGAGTTAGGTGGATACTTTCAGATGGAATCTGAATAATGGAGGGAGGATTAGAAAGTTTGTTTCAGCATTTTTAAATTAAATATTTCTTGCTTGTTTCTTGTTTCGTTTTGAAAATTGCCCACATTTCATTTAAACATGGAAGATGAAGTAGGTATTTCTGAAAAAAAAAAAAAGAAAGAAAAAATTGTTGAGAAAAATATTTTGCTCAATTAAACAAAATAAGGGGGGGGGTTTAGTAAAATAACTGGGAAAAGAGTTTCACATTCACCAAATATTGACATTTTTTCACTCATCCAACACGCAAACAAAATTAGTTATGTCATCATCTCAGAACAGGTATTTTACTCTGAGGGTAGTATCTTGGGTCCTGAGTGGCACATTTGGGACTTGATTTTAACCCCATTTCACCTCAGAAGGAAAGAAGGTCACCAGCCAGGCTGGTTGTCTTCCCAAGCCACCTAGCAATGCACAAAGTGAGCTGACGAAGGACACCCACAACTTCCACAGGACGCATTCACTGATGAACCATCTGCTGTCAACAGCTGCCCAATACTATGAGCGCTCATTTTCCAGTAACAGAACAGTAGCTCTGACAGCTTCACCTGTTTTATTGCAAAGTAAGTTATGGAAGGAATATGGACATTAAATTCTTGAAGACACAAACATTTACCACAGTCTAGAAGACGAAAGCTTTCATTATCACTCCCTCCCCTGCAGAAGCAGCCACCTTCAAGAACAGGTCCCAAAGCCAGCTGTGATGGACAGTTGCTTTACTTCCTGAACACTTCATGGAGATTTCCTCACCAGGTGATCAATACCATTAATTTTAAACTTGGTGCAATCTAAACCACTTTCTGTTTTATGCTGTACTATCCACTAAGCTAAAAAGTCTTGTTGGCCTGACAGTGCACAGTGACTGTGACCCTTTAAAATTGCACAGTGTGAAGGATAATTAACCAGAAAGTGTTGTAACACCAGAGTAGTATAAAATGACTAAGTGCTTAGGACTGGGAAAGTAATTTACATTTTCTGATATGAATTTGTTTTAGAATGCTGATATTTTGTGGGGGTGAAATACTTGGGTGAAAGGAAAGATACAAAGTAAAAGTAAGACAAAAAGAAAATACTTTCCTTGTAATAGCAGCTGACAGCATGTTCTTCATTCAGAGACTTCTCTGCTTGGAAAATGTGATGAAACCAGGACTGGCGTTTTCAGCTTCAGCTATATAAAGCTGATACGCAGGAAAGAGCTATCAATTTCTTTATGAACTCAAGATTTAAAAAAAAGAAACAAACCAACTCAGTAAGTTTTATGATAACAGAGTTCCATGTAAGTGCTTTGGTTTTAAAAAAATAAAGTGAAATTTAATGCAACATCAATGTCTTGTACTGGAAGGCAGTTTTACATAACTTTTGTTTCAGTTTTGATTTAAAATGTTACTTTGTTCTATTTCCAGCTTTCCAATCTGAAAAATTCTCTGAAACCTTTTTCCCCAATAGATTCTTTTAATGCATAGGAGCAATTAATTTCAAATTGTAACATTTTCCAGTAGCTGAAAATGTTCTTCTTTGAAAAGTTCTTGCCTAGGATGTGGTATTGTGCAAAAGCAGAGGTTTGGGGCTTCATATCACGAGTCAAAAATATTTTTTTATGAGGTCCTATAAACCAAAATAAGTTAATATATATTTTTTAACACAGGCTGAGCACCTTGCACTGCATATTGAGGGTGTTTTCATAATGCAGAACTCTGGGAGAGAATGGATGTGTCCTTATTTCCATTTTACACCTGTTCAGCTGAATCAGAGAGTTAAAACAGTTGTCTGGAGACTCATGAGGCTGCCGCTGCAGCAGAAATAGAGCTCACATTTGGGTTGATACACAAATGTCAACAGATGACAACTGCTCAACTGCAGGACCCATGACCATGTTTTCCCCTGGCTTCTCGCCACAAAAGCTTGCCTTACTCTGGTGGTGACACATGGCAATATACCGAAAGGTACCCAGAAGCTGTGAGAGGGCCGTAGTGCTAAAACAGAGCTCAAAAAGTAGAAGGTTTAATCTTTGCAAGACCTTTATGAACAGTGCGATCCTCCTTAGGCTTTCATTTCCAGGAACTTCACTGGGGTCATTGATGCTACAGCCGTGCATAAACTGGTCTTTTTAGATAGTTGTCATGGCCAAATAACAAATGAGTAAACTTATGAAGGGAAAGGAGTTGCTTTGTCACATTTACCGTGCTCAGCCTTATCATACTTCGCTCTTGGTGCAGACAGCTCTCACCCTGAAAAATTTCCCTCATTAGCTGGCCCTAAAACATTTACAGAGCATCTGAATAATTGATGTAATTTATGGTTTTATTGGTGCGGCCATTAAATCCCCTCCCCGCAGACAACCTTAGAGGGGAAGCTCTGCAACATTCAGCAAAAAGTGGAGTGGCTATTTAAAGAAAGAAAAGGGCAAGAAATTCTTAACGTGCTTTCTGAACATGATAATATTGAACAAGACAGAATTTGCAAACACCCACTTCTGAGAGTGCTGCAGAGTAAATGGATCCAGCATGCTGTTGCGTTTACAAGCTTTTCAGATAAAGTTTTGCAAGGTCTACCTTTGAAAAAACACCAATCACTACTACTACTTGATAGCTTGATAATGTTTGCTCTGAGTTTGTAGTGTTACTGCACACCTTACATTCTGTCCTGCAAGTAAAATTACGGGAAAGGTGGCAAATGCTCAGGTAAAAGTGTCTATTACATAGGTTTATGTGGATAACTTATTTTATTCTGCTCTATTCTGTTTAGGATTACACCAGGACACTAGCTAATAGAGAGGCTTTATCTAGTCAATGTACACCTATATCAAGCAGACATATATACCTGAAATAGCCATCCAAAACTCCAGTCTTGGTCAAAAATGAGAGGCTGGCATTTTTAGGGTACAGTTTGCTTGCCTATAGTATAGATATCTACCTTCTGCTTAGATACATTTTGTCCTAAAAGTGCTTATTTCTTACCATTAGTTTAAAAAAACATGCATGTACATAACACGGCGAGACAAAACCTTCTAAAAGAAAAAAATCAGGGTCTATAATGTGCTACATGTACGCAGTAGTGACTCTGGAGCATGAGGCATGGACATGGTAGTTAAGGAAGCTGGAGATACAGTATTGTTTGACAAGGCCTTACAAAAGCAGGTGATGTAAGCCTTTTAGTGGAGTTTTCAAGATATACTATGATCTGGGAAAAAATAGCTGGTAATGTTTTTCAGTTTGGTGGAAGAACCTCCCAAAGCAATGGATCTGCCTATGATATCACTATGTACTAGGTTTTGCAGACCCCAGCTCCTATGACTGTGTCACTCAGCAATATTTTTAATTAAAAATTAGATGTGAAAGGTTCCTTGTACAGCGCAAAGGAGAAATAAGCACCTAAGAATGAGATGCACAGTAGAGCCTGCTGAGTGGAGAGTTTCCTGTGGAGTTAAGTGGGGAATGGCTGAGGAGCTCTTAGAAAAAGACATTTCATTGGAACCACAATAAGAAGTTACAGCATCTGGAAGGCAAACGGTTATAGCACTCACCTGGATTGTATAGATCAAATTCACATCCTTTCTGTGCTCATCTCACTGAGGAAATTGTTCAAGCACCATGAAATATTCTGTGATAGGGCCTTCTCAATCCCTGCATGTGTTTGAGACACAGAGACAGACCTCATATTACACTGTTTAAGATTTGCATCTAGGAGGGGGAGACTCTGTTCCCAGTCCCCAAGCCAATGGATTTTAAGTTTTCATACAAAGCAGAACAGCTTCAGCAAGGCTGGTTGAGAGAGGTACACTTCAGATCAGTCTACAGTCTGGTAGATGTGACCATTTCCTAGTTGAAGGAAGACATAGGTTAAAGTCAGCTAAACCAGACAGAGACCCTAAAATCCACTGCATCTTTGCACTGTGCACGCTTTAGATACCAACGTGCTAGTCCAAAATCTGGACACTCACTTTAGGACTTCTTTGGAAACTTGTACCAGGAAAGGCCCTCCTAGGTAGCTAGAAAAAAGTCTGACTTCAGAAAATTGCATGGGATTTTAGGCTTTTAGCAGCTTAATTTTGTAAATACCGTGGATACATAGATAAAAGAACATGAAGTGATTTGAAAACACAGGGATCAGAAGAACTTCTCCATTTATTTATTTTTAATGTGCTGTTTTCACATTTAAAGCTGTGCCATGGTAAGGCAATGGATAAACAATAAAACAAGCTACTTACCGGCAAAGTATATTGTGATCTTGTGATTCCAGCCCATCAGGCTGGGGTTAAAATAATCCATCTGGCTCAGCAGTTGTGTAGATGCCATTTATGGTGGCACTGTGTAAGTGGCAGGAAGGCTAACTCAGGGCTTCCTTTATTATTTTGCCCTCCCTGCTTTAAGCCCACTAGGACAGGATTTGCACAGTCAGAAATGCTGATTCTTGTGGCTTCAGCTCTGCATTGTGCTGTCTCTGGCAGGACAGTCCAGCTGTCTATGCACATCTAATATCTCTCCAAGGGGCATTTGTAAAGAAAAACAAACTGCCTGTTCAAGGAAGGTAACAAATAATCTAAACTCAGCTGCATTTTATAGAAATTACAGTGACTTGATTTTTTCCCATGCCTCAGCCTGTGGCACGGAGTGTCTGGGACATTGTTGAGTTTTCATTGGGTTTTACAGCTGCTCGGTAAAGATGTAACTCGTAAGATATTTTTATGTGTGGGAGAGAGAAATGCATACCTGTTCTCTATCTAATTGAAAGGCACAGATTCATAGTGTCACCGTAGCCTGCTAACTCCTCCTTTTCCATCTCAGCCTGCGCACATTGTATTGTGGGCATTGCAGCGGGCATGGCAGTGTGGAGCTGGAGTGTAGCCTCATCTACAGAAACGTATGTTCCCATGATGCAGGCTGGATAATGGTATTTGGCCTCTCTCAAATATCCTGCTCAGTGTTCAGGATCTGCAGCATGGAGCTCTGTATCCTTTCTGCCGTGATTTAAATGCCACTTCCTCTGCTCGTATTGCTTGCTGGAGCACATAGTGCAGTCATTTCCATTTGACGGTAACAAAAAAATGATCTACAGGGTTTCAAAAGTGATGCTATTCAAGCACATGGTAAACAGGAGCAAAATCTACTGAACTAGGTGTGCTTCCCTTCATCATGAAACAGTAGCCATGACCATAACAACAAGGTCGTTTTGAATAGTGTGTGCAAAGGGTAGAGGTAGAGTTTTCCAAGGTGGAGATTGGGTCTCCTAAACATTAGAGTGTTAAATACACAACACATCCTTTCCTCTTCTTTTTTCAGACCCCTGTATGTTTTGACTGCATTGAAATGTTTGGCCTGCAGGGTATTATTCAGATGTTAAATGCCTTTGGTTACAATTTTTCAGAGTTTAGGTATGCCCCATTTTGCTTATCTTGATTCAGTCATATGGTGGTGCCATTTGAGGTGACCTTGGATACCTGAGACATCACCAGAGGACTGGTTAATATAATAGTGGACATTTGTGCTCTGCTGGATTAGTAAAAGGAGGCTAGGTACCTAATGTGGCAGTACATGATTCTTTTATTTAGACAGCTGAGTAAAGCCCCATGTGCCTATGCTGAGACAGTGGTTCTAAGCTCCTCTTTACAGAGATGAAGGTGAAGAAACACAGTTTGTGTGTTATTCATCACATCCCAAAGAATACAACTAAAACAGTTCAGATGCATTGCATCCTAGAAATGCCCGTTATTCATTCCTTGATTTATTTATATCAAAGGAGTTTAGACAACCAGCTCACATGTATGTCGTAGACAGTAGAAGTCAGATGATTTTAATTCCACCCTGGATGTAATGCTTGATAAGCAAAAGAGACAACCTGCTGTTGCCTAATCAAAAGATCTTTGCTTAAAAACTGAAAGACTACAAAGAAAGGCAGAGACCAAATACAGCTATGGAGGACAATGTGCCTTTGATATGCATAGTGCGTAGCTCTTTAACTGGCTACTGTTTAGCCCCCTGTGTGGGTAATATGATAAAAATCTTGTGACATTGCAGTGCTGTAATACATCAAATTTTATTGTGGACCAGTCAATTCAAATCAGAATAGGCTTTTACTAGAACAGAGGCATTTGGTATTTGGGTATTTGTAGTAGATAATATCCATTAAGACTTATTTTTCTTATAGAGTTGTTGGATAAAGGTCATGCAACTAGGATCAAATATTTAATAACACATATTAATAAAATCGTATCAACTACTAGGATACAGTACTCGGAGTTTACATTGAGGTTATGGATACCAAATACAGCTATTTGATCAATATGGTAATTGGTTCATAAAAGAAGAAAGAGATTATAAACTTTCTAGAGTTGTCTTTCAATAGGTATTATATCACGCCCTGTATTCGTATTCTCTCTGATAAGCTGTGACTGTGACTATAAAAACTCTTGTATTTTGTTAGACTAATCCTGATTCTTTTCCTAAAGGCAGTAGCTTGTAATTTGTGTATTCTTTGTGAACACGCATTTCCATTAATAGTTGGATTATTTATTTGTTATAAACCAATAAACTAACAAACCAAAACACAAAACAAGAAAAAAACAGCTCAATGAACAACTGGAACTCATGCTGTGCAAAAATGTATTTGTTTTTTTCACGTCAATATCTTCAGCTCATTAAGAATTTTGAAATATAACATGCTGTGTCTTATTTCTTTGTAGGTCTCCTATGTAAAAGCTATCGACATCTGGATGGCCGTGTGCCTTCTCTTTGTCTTTGCTGCATTACTGGAATATGCAGCAGTCAACTTTGTTTCACGGCAGCACAAGGAGTTTCTGAGGCTTCGAAGAAGACAAAGAAGACAAAACAAGGTACAGCTGCTCTTTACTTGGGGTGACTGCACACTGACGTGCGGTTGATTCCTCACCTCAGTTTTTCTTGCCCTTGGAGGACAGTCTTATTCTAAAGTTTCCTTTTGAGTGATTTACTCCTTGGTAAAGACCTGAAAACTGGCTGCTGGCTTTATCTGCAGTTTATGAAGTTACTGATAAATGTCAATAGGTTGGTCACTGATTCCAAGAATTTTATCCTCTTCTTGCAATTGCCGAGGCAGCTGTACATTTACCTGTGAAATTAGATTTTCTTCTAATCCCCAAATATTGTGCTGTTATGTGGCACGCACCAGTGGCTAAGGAACAGCTGGAAGCAATGACATAGATAGAGTACCAATATTATTTCTCTGACATCATCCAGATGTGCTGACATCAGCACATGCTTGAGAAATATCTTTTCTAGTGCTACCCTAGCTAGTCATGCTACAATGGGAGATCCCTTAGCCCATTGCAGAGTGATCAGCAGTTCTGTCCTTGCTTCTAAACCACCAGCGGCTGGTGTCTTTCCCAGCTGAAACCAGGAAACATATCCACTTTAAAAAAGAGAAGGATTAGGACAATTTCCTCCCTACATTCTACTCCTCTGCAGTTTGTTACTGATACTAAGTTTAGATTTTTAGCAAAGGGACTATTTGTATCATTATCACATCATTTTATACCAGTGACTGAAATGTAGAGGAGAAGCTTGTTTTTAACCTACATGCCAGTCTAGAAATATTTTTAGGAAGTCTGTCCACCTTTCCTGATTTTTGTTTTGGTAAATGGAAAGACAAGAATAATCATTAAATTGAACTTTATTCCAGTTATGATCATTCCCACAACTATAAAGGTTTCATCCTTCCTGTATCTGTGTCACTGGTTTTCAGTATCAATAGAAACATTTAGGTTTATGCGTTTGCAAAGTGAAGTAAATATTTGCTTGAGCTGCACGAGTGCTTCAAGCCACAAATAATGGTTTTCTTCACAAGAGGGATGACAACAATGGCACAGGGCATTTGTGTTTTGACAGGTCTGTCTAATAAATGTTCTGTAGCTAATGTAATATTTGATGGATGCTCTGGGAAGCAATCCAGTGCTGTTCTCTGGTTTAATATTACTGTCAGGTGAATTGAGGTTCCCGTTAAGATTAGATTACAGGAGAGGGCAGAAATGCTTGCCTGTCTGCAGGCACACGTGCCAGATGCACCGCCACTGGAAGCCTTTGTTTCCAAACGCAGCATGACAGCAGCAGAAGCTGCTGTTTGGGGTCTGTAATTTCAGGTTTGGATACAGTGTCTTCTTTAGAGATCAACAAGTAGGCAAGAAGCCACCTTTGTTAGGTAATGGTACCCAGTGGCATCGCTCAAAAATTAGGAGGTTTTGGTCCATGGAAGTGGTCATTCATCTGCTGTGGGAATGATTATTCTGGTGACTATTAAAAGAAAGTTATTTAAAACCAAATCACCAGAAGACCTGTGTTTATCCTAAGCCAGTCAGTACTTTGCAAAATGGGTAATGCCCCAATTAAATACAAGGAAATATTCTGCTGGAGTAAGAGACACCTATCCATTTGCACAGGCTTGCTTTCACTCTTCCTATGAATCCACTTGCAAGAATTTCAAGAAAGGGAATAATGTTACTAAGGCCATCTTTTTAGGAGGTGTTTTCTGCATCTCTTGACTTGAGTTTGTCTCTCACAATCTTCTCAGTTTATTTTGCTTTGAAAGTGATTCATGTTGTTTTGCATGATGGTCTTCTCTAACTGAGCCATTCTTCTCTTTGCGTGTTGTGTATGTGTGTCATCGTGTTTCCACTGTGATATTCTCATTCTTGCTGCTGCTATCTATGCTGACACTCTGGGGACAGGCACAGACTATGACTGTTGGGAATGAAAGCGTCGAGTCCGTGCGGCGCGTGAATGGCTTGAGAAGCAAAGAGTCATCAGCTTACGGGACAGTGAATCAGATCGGCAATTCAAGTTTGAGGGTAAAACTGTAGAGAGAAAGAGAAAGCAAGAGAGAATTTTAGTATGTGCAATGATGTCATAAATCAGCAAAATGGATGATTTTGATGGCATCACCAGTAGTCTCTTGTATTCTCTTTGCTAAATGTCCGCACAAAATATACAATACTGTCCCCAGCATGAACAGCAGTTTCATGTTGTACATTCTTGTGGCCCATCCTTATGCTCGCTTTTTTCTGTGTTTTTCCCGTTCCAAACCTCCCAGGGAAAGTGCATGTGTATTCAGTAGCCTGCTCCTGTATAAATACGGGGTGAATGGGGGGGACAGGAGCATAGGAAATGCCTTACGACAGAAAATCCCACTGTCATTTTTCAGATGTGTGCATTCCAGCAAAACTTGGTATGTATAATGAAATGCATTTTTATTGGTATCATATTTAATCTTGAACCATCAACCTGCAGTGTTCCTCCTTGTGGTGTCCTGGGCTCTGCTTGGTGGAGTATGAATATCTGTGAATGAAAAAATATATTTTGTTGGTTTCTTTTTATTTCCTTGGTGAAGAGCCATGGAGCTGAAATATTTTACACAGGATAACATGTAGCAGATCTGAAGCAATATGATAGCAGCTGATAGATCCAGATTACAGGTGAGTTGTGGAGGTAATAAAATCAGTGATGGAGAGAGAAATTAGCTTAGTGTGCAGCTCACTGCTTGGTACTGGTGGCTGAGAAATGAAATTTATTCATTTAAATAAAATGGGACCAGGATGTAAAGCTCTTAGGACCTGATTTCCCAGAACAAAAACATTGCCTGAGCAGCTTTTGAGCTGTAATGGGCCTCTGACTTTGATCAAGCTCTGTAAAGTTACATGATTATAAGATGCAGATGATTTCAGCAGATTTTGTACACTGTAAAGGGAATCAGTAGCTTTCAAAATCAAAGCAAAAATCACAGTTCACCTTACACAGCAAAATTAGGATAGAGGTTTTGCAGTGCAATAAATTGTTCACTTTCAGAGCTACGGTATCAAGCGGTAGAAGAGAGCCTTAATTGCTGAATACTTTCCACTGTTGAAATAATAATATTTACACGTATACAAAACTGAATGTAAAAGGAAAAATGTCAAGGTCTCTCTAGAAGATAGGACCAATATTACTATGCTGTCACTGGAAAGCTGATGCCATACAACTACAAAAACAGTCCAGGTAGTCAGTGTTGCATGTCTTATCAGTGACATAGTGCTAGTAGCCCAGCTAAGGTCCATGTAAGGCTTGGTTACCCTCTCTCTAAGGAACACTTGCAGAAACCTCTCTTCTACTTTTGAATATTGCATATTTCATATGCAGCCAGGACAGTACGCAGTGAGGCCAGGTTGCAGCAGTATTTTTGCTGCAAAGCCCTAAGAGCCGGAGTTGCACTGGTGTTGATTTCCCCAGAGAACTCCCACCACAGAAGCGACATGCACTTGAGAGGTGAACAGAGGAGACATACCAAGATGGAGGTTTCTGGACCAATGATATCATAGCTGCGGCTCAGTACTTTTCTGCTCAAGAGAAGGACGTTTGTGTGCAGAGGAGAACTGAGCAACATAGCCTGTGGTGCCACAAGAAGCCTCACCAGCAGGGATCTTGACTTGCTGAGGCATTGCTCTCTGAACTAGGGTTTATGGTGAATGTGAACCTAAAAGTCACAGGCAAGTGATTGTGACACAGGCAGGAGGAGATAGTGTAAAAAAGGGCTGATTGACTATTTATACTGCATCATCCAGTGCTAATCTGGGGAGAGAAAAAATAGGCACCAAACCATGCCTGATCAGGATTCTTGGGTTTAGCAGCTAGACCTACAAATCAAGAGAAATACTGTTCTCAGTTTTGTAAGCCTGTATCTCTGTCACTGCTTTCTTTATTGGTTCTGCTGGGTCTTGTTCTTAGTGCTGCAACCCTCAGAGCATTATATGAAAGCACAAGGCACCTTAAGAGACCATCAGATCTCTTAAGCTAAAGATCAGACTGGTTAATGTTTCTCTAGGAAAGTCTGGGTTGGGTTGTTGACGGTCCAGAAATTGTATTTACAGCTGAACCATTGACCTGTCATTGCATAAGAACAGATTGCACTTGCAGGACCTGTTGCCATCTTCCATACAGAATAAAACCCCATATCCTCAGGTAATGAGTGCTTCAACCTGTGTGCCTTCACCATGCTGTTTCTGTTGGAGGAAGCATTCAATCCTTGTCCTAAAGATTTGTGTAGTCTTCCTGCTTACAGTGAAATACACCCAACAGTAGCAATACTTCACTGCTGAGAGAAATGATTGGCTATTTATTACATATCATGATACTACTTTTTGCGTAGAGAGAGTACAGGTTGCAGAAGCTGAGAGTCTGATGGTACTGAAAATGTAGTACAATTTCGTTATATTAAAATATAGATTTTGCAGAATGCCAAATCACCTGAAAGAAAGGAACATCTTTTTCAAATATTATTTGTAATAGTCAAAGAAGATTTGCTTATTTTTTGAAATTATATGTTTCCAGGGAAGCAGAACTGTGTTTACACAGGTTCAGTCATCCCTTTTTGAAAACAGTAATTATTATGTTATATGATCAGTGTTCAAAATGACTCACAGTACACTAGTATTCATACCATCATCTCAAAGATGACTTCCTAAATTATATGTGTGGTGATTACCACTGTGACCAAGAATAGGGGTTAAGTTTGGGACCGTTGGTGTTAAAAGCAATATTTTATAGCTCGAACAAAAAAAATACGCAGCTGGAGGCTGTGACAGACTTTAATCCCATGTGCAGGGAACACAGAGCAATACAAATAACAATGCTGCAGCCAGGGGGGTTCACATGCATGCAGATTAGCAAAGGGAGGCACAAATGGTGTTTTCAAATGAAAGAGCTGGGACTGAGACTAAGTGATTACAACAGCAAAGGATAACTCCGCTACGCAAAGATGGCAGCACCTGGATGAGTGCTTCAGAGAACGGCTGGTCTCTGGATGGAGCTGCAGGTGGCAAGGCAGGTACCCCAAGTGCCCAAACAGAGTCACTGCGGCTGTCAGGATGATACAATATTTCCATCTTTAAAAATAAGAGGGACACATTGGGTAACAGTGATTTTCAAATTGCTGTCTCTGCCATTTTAATCATACTGAAATCCCTCCGTCAGACCCCCCAAACAGATTTGTAAGATTTTATAGCCTTGCCCGCTGAAAAAAAATCAGTGCCTTCAGCCTGACTTTGCCTTTAAAACACTAGGTACTGCTGTCCCCAGTGGAAATTTTTGCTCGCTAGCATCCATGTGCACCGCAGTCGGCGGGATGACGTGCACGCTTTGCGTTATGTAAGGTGCTACATCATGTGAATAATGGAAGTGCTCAGGGAAAGCCCTTTTTGCTGAGCTATTTTTGGTACTCACCGGGCAAGCTCAGGCACACGAGTTTCATTGTGAAAAACAGGAATCCGAGTCTGAATGGCTTTCTTTCTCACACACATCTTGCTTACTTAATGGATTAAAGTGCACGTAGCTTCTGCTGTAGATAAACACCCTCAAGATATTGCAGTTACTTTTCTTTCTCCAGGGCAATTGCATTAGCACTTTAATGTAACTTCACAGAAAAAATCCAGCAGAAGATAAATACACAAAAATTATCATTTAGCGCGGTTACAGTCCCACATACAACTGCACAGAACCAGTTAAATAATAGACACAATGCATTTCAACATGTTGCCGTGTCACCTTGTGACTTCACCTGAATGCCCTTGTCTGTCATTTTATTGTGAGCATGAATAGGCTGGGAATGGCCCTAGTTAACATCAGTCCAAGTATCTTTATTGTTTGTTAAATGGACTTACTACAGTGACTTTAAACATTTAAACAAAAACATAATTTCGAATTTGAAAAACATCTGGATTTAAATCCTTAGTCTAGCTCTAGGCACAAGTCTAATGAGAGACAGGAGTCCCCAGGGAGAGAGTAACTTGTAGGAAAAGAATCAGTTCAGCCGTGGGCGCGGTATCCAAGCAATGGATCCAAAATCTAGTAACAGCAGTCTGTCTAGGTGGACAGACTAAGCTTACTAGAAATGCAGATTTTCCAATGAAAAGCAAACACAAAGAAACAGTGGAAGAGAGAAATTGGTTTTTATAAAGGACTGCTTATATGTCATGAAAAGTGAAATGGAAGCTTTTCCCTCCCTTATTGGAGGAGGGAAGGTAAAAAGTCTCAAAACAAGTATCTGTGTTTCATGAGTTTTACAGCCTCAAACATAATAAGATGGGGTGGATTTTTCACCCCAGACCAAGAAACAGAAGAGAAAAAAGATAATTACATTTCAGGGGTGAAAACTCTGAAAACCAAATAAAAATCTGGGTACATTAAACATTCTGTAATCAAAGGCGGACTAATCTATGAAACACGTAATAACAGTTCCTGAGAAAAACCTCCAAATATCAAGCCCCAAATATCTAAGCATTAATTAAAGCTGGTAGACTACAAGTGTGCAAGCTGAAGTAATGGAATCCAGGTACTGGAGTAAAGGCAAAGCCAGGAGAACAAAATCAGGACAAAATTCATACTTCTGAAGAAAATTAAATGCAGGACAGGGAAAAAATGCCTAGTCTAGAAGTGGTGGAAACCAGAGAAGTGGAGAACTGGTAAGGCTGCAGAACAGTGAACCTTTATATCCGCTGCAATGATCAGAGCGGTACAACATGGAGTACTCAGTGGGAGCAGGGGACAGATAATCAAACTGTAGGGACCAAGCACGGCACCAAAGTAGCAAGTAGGACATGGTACAGTACCATGACTCCTGTTGGCCAGCTTGCAAATCCTTTAGCAAATTACTGCTTAGCATCAAATTAGATACGAACAGGATATAAGCATTGTAAAACTAATTTTAAAGGGACTACGGAACTAATATTACAATATTTCAAATCTGGAATGACAAAAGGACCACATCCTGCACCACCTGGGACAGGTAGGAGTGGAAAAGCCAGGAGTACTCAATAAAGTTGTTTTTGTTTGCTTGGTAGTGTTACATTGCTTTAGAAACTCCAGCACCTCTCTTGTACCTACCCTGCACGCAATGGCTGAAAAGATCAGCTCTGAACTGACAGAGCCTTGGGGACTGAAGTTTGCACTTCACTCGAGCGAGTTTGTCCTGGTAGTTACTCATGAACAGCAGGAAACACGCCAGAAATGAACTCTGCAGTTTTCGAGCTCATGAAAGGTACTCTCCAGCTGGGTGCAAATGTCTCATTTTTTATTATACCTAGGGGAGAGTGCGAACTGAAAATAGGCAGAGGAAGCTAGAAAGAGCCAGGAAGCAGTGTTCTTATTTTTGATGCTTTAAAGCAACAAGAAGGAGCTTTTCAAGAACCACCTGCCACAGGCACAAGCTTTTGTTTTCCAGATTATTTTAGAAAATGGTGATTCTTTCATTGAACATGTTCTGACCCATCTTATTTCATAGAAAAAAAAAAGTGGAATAGGTGCTTCATGATAAAAAAATTAAGAAAGGGGGCTTCAGGAGGAGTATGTTTAACTTAAATTGCCCTTATCCAAGACTCCAGAAAGAGAGTGAAAAGCCATTGCAGTCCCAAGATTTAGGCCTAGGCTGCACAAGGGGTCGAGGAAACAACCTTGCCCCAAAGTTGGCCCCTTTGTTCTTTCCCTGTAGGTAGCTTATCTTTACTCTTTCCTTCTCCAGTCAGGACCCACTAAAGCCCTGGTCTCAGGCTTTCTCACTGCAGTGATGGTCAGGTCCTCTTTTCAATGAGGGGTGAAGACACCTGGGAGGAGAACAGTTTCTGATCCCACATTGCCAGGGGTCCATCACGACGCCTCTTATCAGTTCCGAGTTCTCTCCCAAGCTTCATTTTCAGCATGAGTATTTCAGCATAAATAAATATAAATTAGTATTTCTGCAAGAGAATGAAAGGGTCGCACAGTTAGAGCCAAGCATAATGCAGGCTGAGAATACCAGCACTGATGTATCCATGTATTTCTACCCTGACGTGCAACTGTGCTCACCCTGTGCATCTCCAGAGCATAGTACACTAGTTGTATCAAATTACATGGTAAATTGGTGAGATGGGCAAGTGTTCAGTAGGATCCATGAAATGCATATTTACATCTGACCCAATTAATCCCGTTCTCCACAGGGGATAGAAGCTGCTATTTGAATGTAATTAATTGTGAAGCATTCTGTAATGATGTTGTCCAAATGACATTGTGCAAAACCAAATTGTATTAACTAGGCTGTTGAAGCCTCATGCTGTCTCAAGGTCTGAAAAACTTCACAGGTTCCAGTAAAATCCAGCTTTTATAGTACTTTAAAACAAGTGGTGTTGAAGCCATTTGTTTATTTTTTTATCCAGAAGGAAACCAACGTTGTTTAGTCACTTCCGTTAACATAAGAATGTTAACAGCCATTTCTTGTGGCGAACTGATCAGTCAGAGCCTGATTCTGACATATTTAGTTTGATTTAATGATCAGACATGTTTATTTCACTTGATCCACTGCTAGAGCAAGATGCTATTTACTGTAAATATGGATATCTGTACTTGGGTATTTCTATTGCCGCCTGGGATTTTTTTTTGGTGGCTTTTTTTTTTTTTTAATAACACTAATCTATCTTGCACAAAAGAAGCAATTGACCACTGGGAGTAGATGGATAAGTGGGGAAGGAAATTTTCTTTGCTCCAACATGAGGAGGGGTCTAGATATTGTTACACGGGAAGGAATAAAACACCTTGAAGCTCCACATATTCTGAGTGGTTTTTGCTGAGTCTTCCAAGAATCCTCACAAAGACACATTTCAAGCTGGGAGCATCTGAAAGCTCTTTGCCAAGCCCAGCCACACGTCACTAAAAATTTGCCCACTTCTGCTCCTGTGACTTGACTCTCCCCATGGCATCTCAGAGCTTGCACAGCCCTGGCTCTTTCCACACAACACTTCTTTACTACAGCAGGACTAATGTAAAGAAGGACTTACTATTGGAAAGCTTAGTTTTCCAGTGGCTGATTGAATATATCTGGCATGATGAGTGTGCCAGAGTATTTTTAGCTCTTGGATAAACAGATTGGAAAGGTCAGAAAAGTCTACTGTGGTTGCCTACACACATGGAGTAACAGAAGGCCAGATTCCTACCTGTGAATTTCTGCATCGAGCCTGTAACTTCTCTCTGGGCAATAGCAAACCTCATTGAATCATTTAACTTCTAACTTGTGTATGCAATTTCTCACACAGATACTGCGCACGCATTGGTACACACAGACATATAAGTGCAAGTTATTTTACCAAGGTGCCAAGGTTTTCAATCTCTGTGATATCATGACAAGACTCCTAGGAGACACGATGCCTTTGTTTTTGTGCCTCACCTCACTCTCTTCAAGTGGTTCTCCATGTAGTTTTCTGAGATATCTCTTTCTGCTAGCCATGTGGAAGTGCTCTGCCTGTGACTGACTCATTCATTTTTCTGTTAAGCCTTCCCAACCCTGCTGGTGGTAGAGACTTGCCTTCAGGTGCTCTGTAATCTTCATCTGTCAAAAGAATAACTAATTAAGAAGGAAGATCACAAACCCTGCTCATTAGAGATTATCTGAGTTGCCCAAGTGTGAGACCTTGCATGCCATCCTAGGAAAGCAAGTTGTGCGTTTCCTCTTCAGGATGTAAAGTCTTACAGGTACCTGCATGCAGCAAGCCTGATACTCTCTAGCACAAATTTTCCAATAAATTAATGAATCTGTTGTCTCTTAGCTTATGCCAGCTTTCTCTTTCACTTCCAGGGAGGACTCACTTTTCTGATATGGTTTGTTTCTGTTGTCAAATTGGCAGGAAAAAGCTGTACAACAGATATTTATGAAAAAAATAAAAAAGAAACCAAAGGGTTTTACCACATTAATGCTCTTCAGGTTTTGCAAAGCACAGCGTAGAACTAGATACTGAGTCTTATTTGACCCATCGCAGCATTTTCATCTTGTAGGCTTTTTTCTGTGCTGAACATGGCAGGCAAGGGAAATTATAGCGGGTCTGATGCCACTACAGGCTGGTGAGATAGAGGGAACTTGTGCATCACAGGATGCTCTGTTAAAGCCTTTGGTATCTTCTGCCTGAAAGATGTACAAGGTCCTAATACCTTTTTTTTTCTCCATTACATACCTGGTTAGATGAATTAGGATGTATTTATCTGGTCCCATGTGTTTCATTGCACGTGCAGCATCGGGGCTTATACTGCATAAGTACTCTGTCCTAACTTTGAAAGGCTGGTGACCCTGCCACTGTCATGGGACTTCCCATGCAAAATTTGGGGGACATTCTTGTGTTTGCAGATATTTACACCAATGACTGGGTACTCAAGTCTTCTGAAAATGACTCTTGCTCAGTAATTTTCCAGCCCTACCAATAAACTATGTAGGTATTTCCTATAATCTCCCAGTGGCTCTTGCGGAAGACAGTTACCTTTCTTGCAAGTTTGCAAGTTCTTGCCCCATCCTTTACAGAGGAGCAGTGGCAAATTATGCAGCTATTCAATTGCAGCTTCCTTATTAGACCATAATGTCAGCTATTCTTCCATCAGACGAGCCTCTCCTTGGGTATTTGTGCACGTCTCTGTGTGTGTGTGTCTAAGATGAAAAAGCAGAGAAGGCGTAACATATTTTAGATATTATTCTCCCTACATTAGCTCTACACTGTGTTTCCCACATAGGTCACTGGATTTCTTTTGTGCCTGTCTACCTAGTAATTGCCGTTTCCCCCAGGCTCTCATATGCTGGCATGTCCTGCCATGCCTGGGCTTCAGCTTTTCTGAATTTGTTAATTCTAGCTTTCTCTCTGAGCCTGTTATGTTTGGGTATCGTGCTTCTCACTCCAGGTAGCCTCACCAATATTTCTGGTAATTATTTCCCTAGCAAAACTAAAGAGGATTAGTTGTTTCATGATTTATCCGTTGCCTTTAAAATTATTGCTCTATATAGCTTTTTTTAATTACTTTTCAACCCTTTCCTACCAAGCATGAGCTTAGTTGCTCTTCCTACCTAGTTTGCAAATCTGTTTTTTGGCTTTTCAGCCTAGTCAATGTGTTCTTTATATAGCATTTGTTTTTGGCTTAACCTTTCTACCTAGTTATAGTCAAATTCCTTATCATAGACCCCATAAACCTGGACTCCTATCATAAATAATAGATCTTTATTGCAGATTTAAAAAAAAATGCTTGTAAAAAGTTGTTTTAGTAATGCCTACAGAAAAGTATAATATTGGATTTAGGTTCTTGTTTTCAGGTTTACAACCTGGGCAAAATGAACTTGTCACCTGTTTAAGCTAAACATGCTGCATTATATTCAGAAGGCAAAGGGACTTGGTAGGAACATTTCTTCTGGTCATTAACCAGACTTATAGGTTAAATAGCCAGTGCAGCTTTGAAATTC
This sequence comes from Phalacrocorax carbo, assembly GCF_963921805.1. Classification (NCBI taxonomy): domain Eukaryota; kingdom Metazoa; phylum Chordata; class Aves; order Suliformes; family Phalacrocoracidae; genus Phalacrocorax; species Phalacrocorax carbo. The sequence continues at coordinate 134,764,004 of NC_087513.1, read as the reverse complement.
ACAGGGCATCTGTTCAGTAACCAACCACATCTCTTTGCTGTGGGAAGCTCCATCTGGCGAAGATAAACTCCAGGAAGGCTGTCCTGTGCTAGGTCAGGGCTCTGCCTGGTGCAGGAAGCTGTCTGTGACAGCAGTCCGTCCTCGATGCATCCTCCTGGGCTCCGGGACTTTGCAGCTCAAGGACTGTCTAAGCCAGAGGCGGTATTTTTGTGATGAGTAGCCTTTACTATTTATAGATAGAGCAGTCAGTTCCATGTGATGATTTATGAATTATTAAAACACTTTTCTTAATCTTTCTATGAATTGTTCATATTAGCTTCTCAGCATCTGTGGGACTCGGAGTACACATGGCCACTGGAGCTGCCAGGAGTGTACGTTGGGAGTGAAAAAGGTATTGGAAGTGGAGGAAGACCTTGTGCAAGGTTAATAAAGAAATAAAAAAACCCAAAGCTATATATTCAATGAAAGCAAACAGGATGAGTAATGGTTTTGCAAAGTGTAATGCATATTCACAAGCTTCAGTTGGTATTTGTCATGAACAAAGTAATACTGAATTCAGTGACTGTGCCTGCAAGGAGCGGAGGGTTGAAAGAGAATGGAGGAAAGCTAGTTACGCTGGTCTCCTTTTCTGACCTGAGGTATTTATTTTTGTACAATTAGATGAACAAGAGCAGGACCAAATGTAGCATTTCTAAGGACTTAGCATAAGCCAACTTCATCCCACCATTTCAGATTTTTCAGGTGGTGGCTGGGGATCCTTTAGTCCATGCAAGCAAGGAAAAAAAAAAAGACAATGGAGGAGAGCAAGATTATTTGCTCCCAAAGTTTTAAAAAAAAGTAATATGGAGCACCAAGTCAGTGCTGCTGTTCCAAACCGTCACCTTTCACGTCAGCTTCAGATCTTAAATAAAAGCAATTGATTAGCTAGCTGATGCAGTTCTTTTTTTTAAAATGTTTCTGAGCACTGCCATTTTGTTCCTTATTTTGGATATGTCCTAGATTTGTGTGTCATGAACTTTGGTGGAGTCAGTTCTGTATTTTTCGCTAATGGGTTGGTCTTTTATTATTCTGCCCTTATTGTTACCTGTGCTGCATGTTCATGCAGTGGATATATAAACTGTACTTTTCCACAGGGACAAAACAGGCATGTCAGGAAAGAGGAATAAAAAGTCCAGAGAGGGTAGCTTTTTGCAGGCACAGAAAATGGCTTGCTCCCTAGCTGTAAATACTTTTTTTTTCCAAGTTTGCACAAAGATTGTTTTTCCCCAAATACACAGCAACTCTTTTAAGATGCTCCGGTGCTGTATGCTCCTGTTCTTCTATTACTTCTAGATACTGGGGGTGCCTGTTTGTGTTGGCTGTCTCTTATTTGCTCTTTGATCCTTGTTCACTTTCCCTTGTGGCTTATCTTGTGTTATTTTGTTGTAAAAATAATCTATTTGAATTTTGCTTTCTGACATGTGAAGACTGATGATTTTGTTACTCTTCTCTGTTCTGTTACTGCTTTTTCCTTTGTTTGGTGAGTTATCATTTGGGTATTTTCGTAGCTGGGGTTGAATAACAGGCTTATATCATCACAATGAATTTTTTTCATCAGACGCTCTGTTTGAACCTAACAGCTGTTATATATTCCTGAATATTTTTTGAACCTCATGTAAGGCTAATGGATGGTTTTATCGCATGTAGCTTCCTAAACAGTGTTCTCAGAGTCTCATTTTTTTTCTGTCACTGATATATGTTCCTTGCTGCCTAATGTGGCTGTCATGAGTCTGTCAAATGTTTACCTGCAGTGAGGTTTTATTCATCAGAGGGAAGACAGAAAAGTATTTTGGGGGGTGTACCACACCCTATCTCTTGTGTGAGCTGTGGGCTGCCTTAGCCCAAGGCAGACACCTGCACTCCCAAAGGGCTGTACCCTTTGGGTACAGGAGTGCCCCTGGGGTAATTGGCATCCCATGGTGGGGTGTGAATTTTGACCTTTCTTTTCCCACAAGTCCTCCGCTCTTGCCTTCCATATCAAAGTGAAGATGTCTTAGGAATTGGTATCAAATTCATGTGAATCTGGGGATCTTTTCTGCCGGCAGTTTTCAAAGCTTCAAAGCAAAGAGGCTTAGACTTCAGCCTCTTTGCATGTTTAAAGCATTACAACACAGAGAAATCTGTTTGGCCTGGATGGTTATTGATTCCTATTCTGTTCTTCGAACTACAAACACAGAATCGTGGGATGGCAGGGAACAGGAACGGAAGAGCCCTTGAGAGCCAGCTGGCAGAGCTGGCATCAGGCAGTACACTGGGAGATTTACAGTTGCTGAAAATATTAATCAGTGCTCTTAAACAGTTTCTTCTGTAATGTGCCTAATATATCAGGAGTGAGTTTAAGAGAGATTTGTGAGGGCTTGTTCCTCAGGGAGACTGTGAGTTGAGTTATATCTCTTTGAGGATGTGTTGACCCACAGTTGAGTATTTCTGATTTACACACTATAATTCTCCTTGACTTGCAAGTACTCCTGAAACAAAGGTCAGTAAAAAAGTCTCTGAACAATTATTTACCATTCTGAACAGGAATAGCAATAGCTTTTTCTATCCTAAGGCTCTTTGGTCCCCCTTCTTTCTGCAGCAGCACAGGTTACAGCTGCAGATATGCTGCTGGAAAACAGCTACACAAATTTGTATTTTGTAACTCATGCCAATCTCCTACTGAGCCGTCTGCTTTCTGAGTCTGTGCTCTCATCCTTTCTTAGCACTGAGAACTGCCCTTCACCCTATAGCCCATTTTAGAGGTTACTCCTAATTTTAACTTCTGTCTGGACTGAGGAAATAAATTTTCAACACATAAATTGGGAGCCAGGATTAATCCAATACTTATTTTGACAGTGATATGAAACCCATAAATGCATAATGCAGTCTAAAAACAACCTGCCTGAGCAATTAGCTCAGTAATCAGACATTTAAAAAACAGTGGCAGAAGAGCAGAGTTATGGATTAAGATGCATGATGATTTTCTTTCTTTAATAGAAAAGCATGCAGAATTTTAATTACGATCAGGAGATTTTACGTTTGCTGCAAGTACTCATGTGGGTTGCTAATGCAACAACTGTGGTTTGACAAGGAAGGACCTCACAAGGCAAGACTTGAAAACTGGCAGATAGGAATACAGTGACTATTTCATTTTGGGCCCTGCAAGAGAACACACATCTGAAATGAATATGTGACAAGTGGGGAGTATTGGATTTCTGTGTGAGGAGTTGACAAGTCAGACAAACAGCAGCCGTATATTATCTCTGATGGTGAAAAGATCACATCGTTTATAACCTTTGAAGCAACAGGAAAACTGAATGCAACATCATCTTATAATGATCTAAGAGAGAACTGTCTCTTTTTTTTTCTCCCTGGTTATATATAGCTGTTAGAGAGGGCCCTGCTGAGTAGAAAATGGAGCATATGATCAAGGGCAGTCCAGTGAGTCAATTTACTGACTAATACTGTAGATTATCATGTCAAATATATAGCACCAGCACTATGAACAATAATGAAGGCTAGTTTATTTCTTTCCTGTAAATTGAAATGAAGATGTGATTGGAATTGTCACACCTTGGATATATGAGCCAGATTCTCTTAATCATCCAAAACAAATTGCCTTATTCTTTATATTGACGTTTGTTTTAGGAGCCATTCCAAGATTGACAAGCTGAAACCATCTATTTAAATGTGTCAAACATGGTTAAAATATCCTCTAGGCTGCTGTCCCCTCAGGTGATGGTTCAATGGTCTTGCACTTTGAAATACCTGCTCCCCTCAGACCCAAAGAAGGGATAACTCAGCCTTTCATCCCGTGGGGAGAAAACATTTGGTGCATCGTCATGCAGAGACACTGTAAATGAGCTCTGGGATCATCAGTAAACCATCCAGCCATGAAGCCGACAGGGCAAGGGACTCATAGAAACCCCAGATGGCCATCGACAGGAGCCTTTACTTGCCTGGTCTTCTGTCTTCCCGTGCTTCAGAGTGTGAGTGAGCAAACACGAGGAGGGGCATATTGCCAGTGTTGTGCAGACTCCATGGGTTTTCTTCCATTATTTTTGTATTCTTTCCAAATTACATATCCATGTGTTTTGTAGGTTTGTTTATGATGTTGATCAGTAAGATGGTATTATCTTCTGTGATATCAAATTGAACACCACTTGAAGAGAAGGTACAATATGAAGTTAGCAATATGGTAAAACTTCCACTCCATACAGAAGGGGTTCATTTTAATTTAGCGATACAGTACTAGGGTTCTTGTATTTTGCTGGTGTCCAAGCTCCAGGTGAAAGTCTGATCACATTTTGTCTGTCAAAATTCTAGCATGAGCAAAAACTTAGGGAAATAATATGTGAATTGCAAGTCATTGCCATTCCTTCAGGGGAAAAAAAAGAGTACATAATCAGTGTTATTGATTTCTAAACTCCTTTCTCTAAGAAGAGAGCTGAGAGTAATTTGAGAGGCATTTATTAACTGCTTGCTAAAGATAAGTCACAAAGCCCAAATATTGCTTATCTGTTAAGTATAATTTCCTGAAGGTAGTGTGTAAACTAATATAGAAATTAGCACAGTGTTATAAATTTAGCACATATAAGGAAAAGCAGATGGTACTGCTGTGATTGGACATGTCACTGGAGCATTTCAGAGCATGCCAAAACTTTAATCTATTACTATTTGCATATACTACCATGTCACTCAGTTTTCAGTAGACTAGAACAACATGTACTGTGCACAAAAAGCAACTCTTTTTGCTGAGCTTTAAACTTCGAATAAAAACAAAATCCCACTTGCTGGTTTTGCAGCACTTACTGTGTTCATTTTCCAAAGCCTCCAAATGGCTCATGTTGCACGTTCTGGGCAGTCAGAACAAAGGCATAGACTGCTCCACGGGCCAATGCCCTCAGCGATCTTCAACTTTCTGTGCCAGGAATGAGGCGTGCTGTATGTCGTGTATGGTAGTGCAGATGAGCAGCAATAAATTTCAGAATGCTTTGTGGTACTGGAAACTCTTTGAGCAATTAAGAGCTCTGTGGATATCCAAATGTAGAAGGTTTTCATTTTAAAAAGTAAACTATTTCTTGATTATTCTTAAAAGGTAGAATAACACCTCTCATTTCAAAGGTGGACTTTGCAAGGTGGAGCTCTACTTTTATGATTTGTCTTTTCTTTGGAGGAAGACAATTTACCCATAAAGAGGAGAAAGGGACAAGGGCAGATAGGGGTCGAGGAAGGAACTTAATTTTCTAGGCAGAAGGCGGAGGTCACATACTTGGAAATCAGTGAGGATAAAAGCATCAAAGAGGAGATAGGCAAGAGCAGAACTGGGAATTAGTGAGGCAAAATGTGTGGTAGAAAAAAGTAAAAAAGGAGTCAAGAAGAGAAGAGACAGGTGCAGAAGGAAAGAGACATGGAAGCAAAAGGACCAAGAGTGATTACTGAATACCATTTCCTTAATCAACTTGCCTGTGTTTCACATTACTGATTTTAAGACCCATTCATGTTTCCAGCTCATGGGACAAACAAATCAGATTAATGCCTACTCGTTATAAAGGCACAGCGTGTGTGCTATCCTATCGTGCAGCATTTAGGATGCCCCCAAATCCATCATCTTGTCTGATTCTGGTAGAGTGCTCCTGCCTGGTACTCATGAGGCTATTCGATGTCCAGTGAAGTAGAAACCTGTGTTGCTGGGTCTCCCTTTGTGTTGGAGGACTCCTGCATCTCTTAATTCTCTGGCTTACTGGCATATTTTGAGAACATGATCCTTCCCCTGGTGTTATCCCCTCACAAAAGTAGGACTGCAAGGTCAGGTGGTCATAGGCCCTCAGAGTGAGTCCTGACCTCTTCAGTATACCCAAGAGCAGGCTTCTCCAGAGCTCCAGCACTGCAAACACTGATCTAGAATTACTCCAGGACACATAAAAGATGAAACATATGATGGGCACATTTCAGGAAGGCTGCTGGCATAGCAGCCCTTTATTTTGTTGTTATTCTTGCACTCTCTCCTCTAGATAAATTAATTGGACATTTCTTCTCCCATTTTCCTTTATATTCCTGAGCAAAACCTGAGTTCAGATGAGAGTCTGAGGTCCATTCCCCAGAAGACCTCTTCCACTGCTGTAGCCATGCTTCCACATTTCATCTGCCTGTACCTCTCAGTACTGACTTTTCTTACATACTGTTAAACCCATTGTTTCAGGTTATTCTTTAATCAATTTTGCCAAATAATAAAAGTTCATCACCAGGCGATCTGTTGCTTAGCTACTGGCCTGGGCAGCTGATCTCCTGGAGAGTTGCCAGCACCCCACCACAGAGCCTGCTCGTGGGCAGAGAAGATTGGGAAGGTTTAATGACCCTTGCTCATGCCTTCTGTATCCCTGCACCTCAGAACTGCATTTCTATCTGAAGGGGAAAAGCTAGCAGACAATTTAGCATTTTAGGAAGTTATTCAAAATGGAGTTTGCAGTTTGATAAATGCTCTGGAGGGAGATCCTAACCTTAAGCTGGAATACAAAAATTTTCGCTAGGTGGACTTCCCACCAACAAGTGCCTTTAGGGAATACAAAAGGCATTAGGTGATGAAATTAAGCAGATGCTTAATTAATTAATTAATTAATTAAATTAAACAGATGCCCACATGTATGTACACATACATGTGTGGGTGCATACAGATTGTGTGGGTGTGTATATTTATGTATGTGTGCATGTTCATGTGTGTGTAATACAGTAAGAGAAAAACTATCAAACCCATTTTAAATGAAATCTTATTCCATTTCTGGTGTATGCATACTTCCAATGACCTTGTAGGATTTCTGAGTGCCATTGAATTTTACCTCATGATGAATATTTATTTTGCTGTGAAAAAATAATGTCAGAGTTTTATAGAGCAACCCTCATAGAAGCAAATCAAAATGAAAATACAGAAGTAGAAGTCTATTTGTGTAGGAAATTTCTAATATATTCAAACAGTCAAGATGTTTCTAAGATGCAACAATTTAATTTTTGAAACAAGTTTGAAGTGCAGATAGCTGGCAAATACTTTGTTTAATTCAATCATACTTCAGAGCTATGTAAAAACATCTAGAGAAATCCAGATTGAGATCTTGACTAACAACAAGAACTAAATGGTATGCAAAGCCAGAAAGGATAATTTGTGTAACAGAAGATAAGAAAAGAAAACCGACTGCAAAACATTATTTATTGGAAGTCTGGTATTAAGAACTGATAATTGGAAAAGGAAGGCATTTATTTATCAGTTGGCTTGTCTCCTCAGGAAAAAAAAAGCACACACACACACACAACTTATAAAATTTGCGTGTGTACATTTTATGATTATTCAGATATTCTTGACTATTTTTAGGTACAAAATTTAAATTATTAGCATAATTTGCAATATTTAATTCACTTTGTGCAGTATTTGCATAAATTAAATGCATGAAGTCTGCCTGAGAAAGCTCTGGTAATCTCCCTCTGCGCTGGTCGGGGCTTGTTCTGGGTATTTGTTGTAGCGAATGACTTGAAGGAGAGAATCCAACAACAGAGAGAAAAAAAGCCTCTTCCTTCCCCTTGTCTTTCCCCTACCTGCTTCCCCTTCCCCTTCCATGCACTGAGCAGGAGACAGCCAGTGCTCAGCGAGGGGCACAGATGCCACAGGTCCCAGTGCTTCATCCCCAGCCCTGGCCCAGGACACGAGGGACGGCATCCACTGTCCCTGGCCTGCCGTGAGCTGGGCTGCGGATCGGCCCCGAGAACTGGTATAGCTGAGGGAATCAAAACACGGGTCTGAAAAAATCCCCTGCAATGCATTGTTCTAGAGAGTAATCTGCATCAATTAAATAGTGAGTGCTGTTTATGGGCCCTATATGCACATATACACATTTTTCTTTTTCTTTTTTTTTTTTTTAATTTTGACTGTTTAACAAATGAGGTACTCTGAGATGCCACGGTCAGGGCACAGGGGTGCTCTAATAAACTGATCTAAGATCATTACAGCTGAGGCAGAGACCAGTAAGAAATTTCCCAAAGGTGCAATAAAAACTATCTTCCCCAAAATATTTAAATCTGCTTGGAGAGAAGCAGCAGAGAACCTGATGGGAAAAATCATGGAGGGGTGGGCACTCAGATGTCCTCATCTGCAGCTGGGAGCTGGGAGCTCGGCTTCCCCATGTGCTATGGTGGCAGGTTCCCCAAGCCTGTCACACAGCCGGGGCAGTGTGTACCCTTGTCCCAGATGTGACTTGCCAGGCGGTGTTGGCCCTGCAGCAGATTTCAGGACAGGAGAGCGCTGAAGTCTGAGGCTGGTGCTTGAATGTTGCCAACAGGCGGCAGGTGAGAGAGTCTGCTTGTGCCCCATCTCATCTCTCCTGAGGCAGATGTTTTGCAGAGAGCAAGAGAAAGAGGGAAATGTGAATTTTAGGTATGTTTCCTTTGGAGTTTTAGGTTTTTGACGTTCTAAAATTTTAGCAAATATAGTCTTGCTTTACATTATTTTGCTCTGATGCGTCCATTAACCACTATTCCATGTTCTGGCTGAAAGTGTCATATATTTAAACATTAGCTTTGCAGTTTGCTCAGCCTTGCATGCAGACAGCATGAGCAGAAATTAGTTGCCCTGTATCTGACAGATTTCTGGTCAGAGCAGATTATCCTTCAAATCTAGGTCATTAACTTGTAATTGTCTGATGTAGAACAGACTAATGTGCCATTCTCCCTATAAACTGGCCAACCTCTGCTTTCATCAGAGAGACTGGCAGAAGAGCAGTCAAGTTATCCAAGAGTATCAAGTCTCCAGACTTCACTGTCCTGAGAGGATTTAATATCCAGAGAGATGATGTCTATAGGACACACACAGATACTGGGTCTAGATATTTTAAGGCACTACTTTCACTTAAAACAAAGGGGAACCAAGGCACTGTGTCAGGAATAGATCTGCTGTTACTTAGGAGCTATAACTCTATCACAACATTTATGATGCTGTGCAACACAGCAGTTCATCTGGCTCTCCCTCCCTCCCCTAGAATTAAAATATTAATTATATTATATATAAAACATGAAGTTGAATAATAAATTTACATTAACTGTGTTTGCAAAATTGAGAGAAGGAAGCCTTGCTTTACTAAAGAAAAAGGAAAGTCTTTTTTTTTTTCTGTAGCAAACCAATCACCCTTACTGACTGTATAACCTTCATTATTAAAGTAATCCTTGAAAAATTTAGATTCCACTTAAAGATATTTCAAGCCAGGAAAATATTTTGCTCCACAACATGTTTAAATTATGTTACTCTTAAAGTTGGATAATGTTCAATTCCTACTCGAAGTGGGCAAAGCCACATTAACTACCATTTCATTATTGTATTAACAACAGTTCACTTGCTGTTCTTAGAGAATGGGTAAGTAAATCACTCATGCTTCAGAGATTCTTCTGCTGTTTACTGGCGATAGGAGGTATTATTAAACACAGTTTTCTAAAACAAGCCTAAATTTGTTCATTGGAAACCCTTACTGAAGATAACAATGGCCAATTTCTCTTCCATAAATTAAAATGTCAGTGCTATTTATAATACAAGGTCTGTTTTACTTAGATTTTATAAGGCATGAGTGTCCAAATGAGAGAAAAAACAAACCTCAGTGAGCAGGAAAATCGGTGTTAAGAGAGGCAGAAAAGAGGTAAACACCACTTTCACACACGGAATGGTGGGCCCTGTCCACGAGCAACATCATTCAGTAGGATCGTTCAGAAACTGCTTATGTTTTTAATGAAAGACCATGGTGATTATTTAGAAAAAACAATACTTAGGGGAAATTCTGGGATGTGTTTGATCTATACTTTGGGCAGGATTGAGGTGAGAAACTGACAATTTTACATCACCTTCTGCTCCTCTGAAGCCTGCATTAAGGAGGAGTGGGAACGGCATCTGGCACAGGTGGGTTGAGATGCAGGGCTCTTCAGGGTGGAACAAATCAGAGAAGTCTGTAGTGACTCTTTATTACCAAATGCCACCAGAGCTTGCTCCGACTTCACTTTTTCCTCCCATCTAAGGAACTGGTAAGCATAGGTTTGCTACATAAGAGTAACCCCTTTCTGCATCAGCAGAGTTTAGCCTCAAGGTAGAACTAGGTGAAGACAAAAAAATTACACTCAAAGTACTAAAAACTAGTGGAAACACAGGACATTTCAACATTAGCTCCAGCTCCCAGCATATTATTCATAGGTGGAAGACCTGAATTCCCATAGGACATGCTATATTTAGTGAGAAGGAATGGCCTCTGTTCCAGGATGCTTTCTCCAGCAGTGGTCTGGCATGGATTTTAAGACAAATTGTATTTAAAAGCTCCAAGACAAACCTAGAAGGACTTTTCTGTCTTCTGAAAATAACCAACCAACAGTGCACTTCTGTATGAACTAGGCTGCATTTCCAATAGCTGCATATGAACCTATGAATCTGTGCCGTTGTGCTATTTTCATGCTCTGAAATGCTCTTTCGCAATGATTTACACAGATAAATAAAAGATAACTTCCTTTTTAAGAATAAGTTCTTCCCTTCTCCCTCGTAGAGTCATTGTATTTTATCCTATTTCCTGCCTTGAAAAAAAAAATACAGCCCCCCCATAACCTTCTCCCATTCCTACCATTTATTAACATTCACCATGATTTTATGAACTCTGTGGTATCCACCCCCCAAATACTTTTCTAAGCTTTTCTAAGCTGAAGATGTCTCATCTACTTTGCTTGTCCTCGTGAAGAAAAAGTTTTTTAGCATCCTTGCTGCTCCCCTTCATACTTCACCTAATTCTGCTTTACTGAGTTTGGGTGACAAGAAATGCTCCTGACGTTCAAAAACTGATCACGCTGTGAGTGGATAAAGTGGCAGTATGATGTTTTCTGTTTCATTTGCCCATTGCCTGATGGCTGCTTAGCAGAGGACTAATGTCAAAAGCACCTATGTGGGAATTCCCCAAACTCCTACCCAGGAAAGAACCAATTTTGAGCCCATTAGCTTCTATGTGCAATTAGGGTTATCTTTTGCAATGTGCTTTACCTTGCACTTATCAGTCCTGAACTTCACTAACTGCCTTTTTCTTACTGAGTCACTCAGCATTTAGGAATCCTTCTGGAAAGCCTGGCTTAGATTTGTCCGGTTTGAATAGCCTGTTTCACCTGCATTCCTTCCCTTGGAAGCCTTCATCCCATTTCATTTATAAATCTCTCCCTTGTTACTGGGTCTTGCGCAGATTGTTGGGGATGCCCTCCAGTGAATCCCTCAGTTATAAAATTGATCTTTTACTCCTAAACTCCATTACTGCCTTTTAAACAGTTAATCTATGAAAGAACCTTCCACATCATCTCCTGACATTTAGTTTTGTGAGAGCCTTCTGTGGGGAACCAAAGAGGATTTGAAAGTCCAGGCATGATTCTCAGCTGAACTCCCTTCATTCACATACTTAATGACTCCTGAGAACTGAAATCATGTAAGCACGACCGTCTTTGCAAAGCTACACCATGAATTATGTAAAGTACTGAGAGATGGGAGGTGTCTCAAAATCGTAAAGATGATTTAGGAATGAAATCTCCAAAGCTATTTTGGTGTCTCATTCCTATTGATTCCATTTTGCATTCAAGTCTGAATTTATTGTAGTTTTCTAACTTCGTGCTTATGAATGTGAAAAGGAAAATTTCCCTGATGTTCTCTACCCTATACCTAAAATTAATCTCCTATGTCCTTGAAATTTAATTAAACCAGATAGTGTTTTAAATCGTTTGCCCACCATATGTTGGAAAAAGAGTAGCAAAATTAAATGAATAAATCACATCAGAGAGTAAATTAAATACACTGTTTGAAGCCAGCCTCTCTCTCATTTTCCTCATTGTTAAAACTGAGTCAATGTTGACAATAAGCATTTAAAAGTGGTCAGGACAAAGTGCTTCAGAATGCGTTGTACAGAAATCTGGGCATACAAGGCCGTGAATGGGCTAGATTTTCTAAAGGTTTTTTCCCAATCCTGATTGCTTTGGTGTGAAGCTGGTAGTATGAATTACATTCTAGATCTGATGGAGTAGAAATAAAAGATTTACAAAGATGGAAGGTGAAGAAAGAAAACTATGTCAGAAATATAACCCCCCTGATTTACCTGTTGCCTACTGTAAAGTTAAGTCAAGAGAAGCTTATTTCCTTACTTTGTAAAGCACAGACAATGATTAAATTCATAAAGGGAAATTAAAAATTGAGACAAAATTGTTATTTCTTGTTTGATGAAAATTGTTTATAGCCAACACCTAAGCATGTTCAGTATGACACCGTAAGATAATACACATAAACCTATATAGTTGAAAAAGCATTTGTAGAAAGCATTGCCCATATCTCAGGAAATGAAATTAGTTTTCAAAGGATAATTTTTCTAAAATACTCAGGAATGTGAACATGTGAGAGGAAACCAGCAAAAGAACACTTTCATCTTGCTTTTTTTTTTTTCTCTTTCTTATCCTAGCTGTGACCCTTTTCCCCATGTCTTTATCAAGGACAGATTGAATTACGACTACATATTAGGCAAGACTAACTTCACATCCCTTTAGAAGGATAAAGTGAACTATTTCAATGGCAGTGGATTCTGCCACTCCAGTTGATGTCCAGTGGCTTCCAGCTGCTCTTTGATTTTGGTTTTAAAATCTGTGAAAACATAAATAGCCTGGGATTTAAGCAAGTGAGATCATGTCTGGTTTAAAATGAATGCAAGTTTTATGTGTAATCTGACTGAAATAATGGTAGAAATATTTGCCAAGTCATTTGCACTATTTTACCAGTGACTAAGCTGGTGAACAGCACAGATTGAAGACTGTCTTTGGATGAGTCTCCATGGTAGGGTATGTCAGATGGTGTGAACTGAATATGACCTTGAGAATGAAGAGTGACTCTACAACCACGTCAGAGGGTACCCTAGGCTGATTGCCCAGTAGTTCACCAAGCCTGTAGGTTACAGGAAGATATATCCACTACATTAAGGGAAGGTGCTTGGGGTCAGTTATTGATCTCACATATTGAAACTTGAAAAAAAAACCAAGGTGTTCTCTTTGCCAAAGGATCTAAATTCTGTTTTCTTTCTCCATGGCTATTCCCCAAATTTCTTTATAAGTAACAGAATGTTGGAAGACAGGAAATGTCAAACTGTAGCTTTGCCATATGATTATGGTGGTTTAGAGACAGGGTTTTTTAACTACATCTGTACTGCTAAAGTAAATCACGTCAGGGATTTTATTGTTCCTGAGGCCAGCTATCACCACATGGCTCATGACCACAGTGCATAGCGTTAGTCCCCAGTGGAGCAGGTTCATCTCGGAGGAAAGCTTGTTGGCATGATCCACACCGGAGTGAGCTAACCCACAAACAGTGTGGACAATAAAGCACCAGTACTTGGGTTATCCCCAGCACCCTTCAGCAGTAGGGAGGAAGCCTTTCTGTCCCTAGTGTGTCATTTTGGGTGGAACCAGTTTAAGAGCTCAGGGGGACAATAGGACACACACCTGACTGCAGCCTCCTGGGAAAAATACCCTCCTAGCAGAGATGTGTGGGTCTCAATCTCTGCAGGGTTTTATTGTTAATTTTCAACACCATTGGCCAATTTCATTGGAGAGGGCAGAGACCTCAGCACCCCAAGATCTTTCAGGTGATGTCTGGTCAGGTGGGAGAGCTCTGATGGGGTGAGGCCTTGCTGTGAGACTGCAGATGCTGGTAGCGCTCAGAGGGCAGGCAGGTGCCGGACTGCAAAGCCCCTTTGGCTCCTGGGGGTTTTACTGCTGAATATGACATGGTGGCTATGGAGCTGCAACACCTCCAGGGATAGAGGTGGGACTGCAAGGACTGTAGCTTTCCTTGCTTCCAGTGGCATTTAGATCGCAACAGCTACAGCTTAGGTGTCTCTAGTGTTAAGTTTTTGTAAGAGTTAATATCGAACGTAGAAACAAGTGGCAGGGTAGAAACACAGCACCATTCTCTTAATTAAGTATTTAGCCTTTGAAAAAAGTTTTCCTATTAAAGTTTAAGAAAAAGCTATGTAAACACACACATTTTTGTAACCAGCAAGCAGCTCCATGGTGGGAGAACAGGTAACAAACTGATCCAGATATTTATCAGGGAGAAGGAGATTCTGGTCTGCTCAAGCAGAGAAGGAAACAGAGCATGTGTTCCTCATACCCCAGGTGAATGCTGCACTTCTTGTATCCAGAGTAAATCAGCATCTACTGCAGTCCTAAATAAAAAACAGCATGGGGACTGGGCACACTTCCCTCTTGATTTTGTGAGAAAGAAGTGGCACAGCCACAGTCTGGGGGGGAAAAATCATGGCTCTAAATTCCATTGGGAAACAAGTAGCTCCTTAGGAGTTGCTAAAGGTTGGGTAAATTTTAAACATCCCTGTCCATAATCTCAGATGTCTTCCCACTTGAGTTACAACAGTGTTATCTCAAAAGCAGGGCTGTTACATTGAAGACGAATTGCTCAACCCCATGCAACAAATCTGTGACCGAGCAGGGCACAGTGGAAGCTGGGTCTCTCCAAGTCCTGTGCTGAGTTAGTACAATTTTTTTCCTCCCACAGATCCCTCATGAGTATCAGGAATTAGTTTTCTAAAAAATGAATGAAGTACATATGGCAACACAGCTGCTGAAAATCTGTTACCCTTTTTAATCACCTCTCATGTCCTGGACATGCATTTTATCCTTCAAACTCAGTAAAAGGGAAAGTGCTGTGAGGCAGGCAGCTCCCTGTATTATTGGGGGACTTTGTGGTGTTATGGAACAGTCATGGAAGAGAGGCCTTGCCTATAAGACTATCCAGAACTTAGGTCTCAGTGGGTTCATCTTTGAAATACTTTACATATTTATAATCACTAGGACAAGCAGAATTTCATAGTTTTTACAGAGGGACTGAAAACTGTAAATAAATAAAATTGAAAAAGGAGAGGACCGTGCTTCTTTTTCTTAGTGATGGTGAGCTTTGGAAATGAAAGGGATATAAACCCTAGATAAGTGCTCAAACAGCCTTGCAATACCACATTTTTCTACCTACTCGTGGGTACACTGTAGAATAGTCCTCAGGCTGAAGTGACAGGGACTCTAAAGCACTTTTACTGCCTATCCTCCTTCCATAAACACTCAATGTCATAAGCAGTCAGAGTGACTATTTCTCTTGTGGTAGCCTTGGACCACACTACTGGTTATTCACGTTTGCATGTCAGCTCCAAGGAAAGAAAAGCAAGTCTGGTGATATATTCAGTTCCAATGCTGGGGCTGTGGGGAGAGGAAAACGCAATTATTGAAAGGGGTGCTTCTGTGAAGGAGCAGTGATTTACATCCCAAATAGGCGTAAATTATCCTCCCTTCCCACCCTCAAGTTCAGCAAATGTACTCCTTATTCAATATCTTGCTGCTGTGATGTTTTTTCTTGCAGTCTCTGCAAGATCATAAGGCTGTGGTTTAGTGAGAGATATGAAGGAGTATTCCCTGTGAGGGAGTGGGCCCCTTTTGAGCCCAATAAGCAGTCATTTTAAGTCAACAATGAAGTATTTGGTCAGCTGAATAGAAGGTCTTTAACTAGGGCAAGCTGCTGGACCTACAGGTCATCCCTGCTGGAATGAAAAAGAATAGAGTTGCTTGTTTGTTAGTTTTGAATCCCTCATGGAGGGCTGCCAGTGACTGTTAAGTTGTGTATTATTGTGCTATCAGACAGGAGAAACAGCAGTGAGAATTTACCAGCACAGTCACAAGCCTTTCATCACACAGTTACATGGTATATAAAGTTCAGTGGTAGTTACTCACCTTTCCAAAAACAAATATTACCCACTCAGACAAGAGAGAGAATGGATTTCTGCAAGATGAGCTCATGCTATTGCATCTAACTCCTTATTACCACTAAATCCAAGTGCCCAGTACACTTTAATGTACTGATTATCAAAGTGCTCTTGTGAGAAAGGAGGGACCGTCATCTATCCTTGTTTCATAGATCGGAGATGGCTGCGGTTAGACTGAGCCATGGAAACACAGGCAAGGAGCTTGGACCCCCGGATCTCTGGGTCATTCAATTCAACCTGGCCAGAGCAGACTCCCTGCTGCCAACATGACCGTGTTTCCTCCCCGCAGCAAGCCCAAGGAGAGTGATGAGAAACCTGAGTCAGATCTCTTCCCTATGGGTTTGGGATACAGCCTGCTGCTCAGGGCAGCTGATTTAGCCATAGCTAGAGAAATTAAAGCTCTGATTCACAAACACTGTCAGTCACCTGATTTCCATGTGGTTTTATGTGACTTTTAATTGCTTGCTTGTCTTTGAAATCTGGACTTTGTATCATAGCTTACCTAGCTGATTTTCTTAGGTGTTTTGGAGAGGTGCACCTCAACTACTCAAGTATATGGCATGCTTGACAGACAACTGACTGTGTCTCTTACTTGTCTTCTTTATCCCTTAGGAAGATGAAGTTGCTCGTGAGAGTCGATTCAATTTCAGTGGCTATGGCATGGGTCACTGTCTCCAAGTCAAAGATGGCACAGCAGTCAAGGCAACTGCACCCAATCCACCTCCGGCACCACCAAAGGATTCAGATTCCATCAAAAAGAAGTTTGTTGACCGGGCAAAAAGGATTGATACAATATCACGCGCTGCATTCCCACTCGCTTTCCTCATTTTCAACATCTTTTACTGGATTACATACAAAATTATACGGCATGAGGACATTCACAAGAAATAGGCAACTCTAGTTTGCCAGGACTTCTTAGCCAAAGTTATCCACATGTAAATAAACAGTGAAATGTCTTTCTGTCATTTGGACTAAGGTTTTCTTCCCCCTCGCCAAGGACACTGAAGAAAAAATGAACAAAGAGGAAAAGAAATATAGACGGAAAAGTGGTTGCATGAAAAAATATGCCATGAGACCAGTCAATAAAGGCTCCCCTTATGTACTCTGTGTTGTTCTTCCAGATTCAGCATTGATCAGACATCTGTTAATGGGGCCAAATTTTACCCAACTTTATCACCAAGATATTATCTTTTAAAACAAAAAAAGAAACAAACAGTTCCCCTAAAATATCTACCAAGAGACTGTGGTGGCTACAGTACAGTGAGTTATAGGAGGACCAAACTTTTTCAGGATAATGTTGCCTTTCTATTTGAAACAAGTCTACTGAGCTACATTCCATGACCATGTCTGTAGTTAGTGGTTTCACCAAGGAGTCCTTTTGTGGGTTGTAAATTATTTCTACTGACAGGGGAGAGGAAAAGAAAAAAAAAAATTTATACTTTACTATCCTTGTGGGTGTGCATTTTAATATTATCTTGCTTTACTAGAATTGTAATTTTGGAGTTGAACTTGTGTGTCGTGTGATTTATTTGATAGTTGACACTCCAAAACCAGTGAAACTTCCCAGTTTATTTTTGTTGGAAGACAGTGCACTTACTTAATTTTATTTCTGCTGATTTTACATGCAACTTGAGGTGCCAAACTGTATTTTACCTATTGTGCTACCCTGTACCACACTACTTAGTAAGAACTTGTTTCCTCAAGAGTGTAGCTCAGTTTAGCATTGAGTTTCTATTACTGCTCTCATTGTAGCTGCAATCAATAGCTCTGTAGGTAAACACAACTTGTTTACAGACCTCTGATTTATATCTTTACTCAAAGTGGCTATCATTTTAAATATCATTAATTAACCTAAGAATTTTAAAACTGTACTGTGATTTTCAGAACCTGTTACCTTTTGGTGCCAGATCTGCGTTATTCAAATCCTTGCTATATGTTTTAAAGTAGAAAATTAAAAAAAAAAAAAAGATGGTATTTTTGCTTACACAGAAGATGACAACCTGTAACATAAGATGAATCAAACATTAAAATTTTACACGTGCTGTAAAAGGGTTTATTAAAAAAAAGGTATTTGTTCAATTTCAATAAAGCTAAATGTGGTACTAACATTCCTTCACTCTTTTCTTCATTTGCAGCAGAGGGCTGTTCTCGCCAGGGCCCAGCTTTTCCACTGCTCTGTCAGCAGAAAGAGGGTGAAAAGCAACCTTCTGCTGACCTGGCTTAGCAGGCCAAATTTTGCTATCTATTCTGCTCCAAAGGGGCTTTTGCAGCCCCTGGGAGTATGTCAAGGACTGTGTCAGAAACGTGGCTAGGGTATGACAGGAGCATTTGCAGGACTTTCGCACTTGCAGAGCCAGGCCTGGGGGAGGAGGCACGCCGCTCCCTGCTCACAGCATCCGTGCACACCTCAGCTTCGCATGTGCTGTGCCCGGCTTGGGGGTAGCCTAAACTTTCTCCTGACTTTCTTACAGCTTCGTCACTTTGTTGAGCTGAAGGACGTGCTAAGATAGCCTACGTCAGGTGCCTTATGTAAATGTCATGACGACTGATCGTTTAAAAACAAATCAAACTGCATCCACTTCACTGCCCGTGCCTTGAGAGGCCGAAATACAGACCCTGTAGCTGCACAGCATAGACATTTTTTTCCTCCTTCCCCTGTGAGATGTGGTACAGAGACTTACTGTACCTGCAACGTTTCTCACTCCGCTTTGTCTCCTGGACCAGCTTCCGCTGGGGGGCTGTGGATGCATGTACCACAGCCTGGCCAAGCCTGTATTTGCGTGTCTGTGTCCATGCCCGTACCCCTGTCCCTCCCCACACAGCTGCCTGTAACTACCAGGCTTTGTTCCTCTCCCAGGATGGGAAGGGCATGTAGAGATCTTGACCAGGCTGATTCCCAAACAGTTATGTAAATTAATGATGAAAAGCCAGTTGTGCATTCTATCTCCCCATATTATCCCATTTTATCTCCTCAGCTCTGTAGGCTCTCCTGTCAGTTACACCTGTGACAGAAGTGGCAACAGCCATCTTCTCTTTGAGGCCATGGATCCAGTGTGACCAACAACCCTGAAAGGGGAACCAGAAGTGAAAACTCAAGACAACTGTCCAAATTATTTGCTTTGCAAAATAACCTTTTGACTGAAATTTACCTATCATATACTTCTAATTTTTATAGTGTAGAATTTGCTTTTATTCCTTTCTACAGTGGAACAGTAGTTGATTTCTGGATAATGGAGCGGAGGTAAACGTCAGTGCAATCCTAGTGCCGTGAGCTCTGGCAGGGTGAGGATACCCGGCTGTAAACTCTGTTTGCATGGGAAGTTAGGAGCCTTCATTGGTACGTAAACATTCAGAGCTCACTTTTACCAGCCCCTTGTGCCAGTAACTCTGCTTTAAATGAAGGTGTAATGCCAGGATTAATGTTAATCCTCAGAGCACAGATGTGTTGCCAATGAGTGTCAGAGCCTATTGCTCACAGCTCCCCTGTATGACCACAGCCCATCGCAACAGGAACGCAAAACTATTCTCAGCTGATGGATGTTGATATGTCCCTTTTTGAGGTGAAGCTGGTCTGCCTCCAGCATCCACAACCCAAACTCACCTGTGCGCTTCGCAGTGCTTGGCTGTTAGCATTGACTTAATAGTTTGCCAAAAGGTATTCTGCTGATCAGATTTGCAGTATGCTGACAGCATGCATGGTAAGCTTGCTCCACTGTTACCTTGTATATAAACTTAGGGAGTGATCTGTGCACAAAAATCCTTACAGGTCTCTTTGTTTTTGAAGACAGACAGAATTTATAGGTATTTATGGCTATTAGTTGTGAATCTTGAAATTATTGCACTGCATTTTGGACATAAATGGTGCATGTAAATGGACAAGACCCACCAAACACGGAATTAGGAATGGCCATGTGATACAGCAGGGTTCTTGGCATGCTGGTCAGTGGCCCATGAAGCACCTCACACAGAGATGGTTTGATACCATACAGAAATCAAAGAACCTTTCCTCAAAGAACGTGGCTGGCACTAGGAGGATGTATACTAGCTGAGAAACTGCCTGCAGATAAAAAGTCAAATAACAAGGGTAGCAGAACTTACAGAAGGACATGACTTTCCTGAACAAATGCTCAGTAGTATTATCAGAGAAATAAGACTCAAATACTGGCCACCTCTTACTCAGAGAAGCAGCAGAATTAAATAGTGAAGCAGTTTCATTTCAAGACACTATTGCAAAAGAAAAAAAGAATGGCTTAGAAAACAAGTCCTGGACAAATAGCCTTCATGAAGCAGGAGACACAGCAGGATGGAAGGAAAGAGAATGGGGATTAATTCTGAAGAGCTTCCAGATGTATTGGAAAACCTGCAGGTTACAATTCTAGCTAGTAAGATAAAATGAAGCCCTAGGACATCTAAACTACTTGCATTTAGCTATAAAACAATTATAATGACTTGTAATTTATCAAGAAAACTTAAAAAGCTTTAAGCACGTCTTTAAAGGATGCAACATCAGGTCAGGTCATCGGCATCCTGTTGTTACAGGCTGGACCTGAGTGGTTCAGTATTTGAGTAAAAAGGTTTAGCCATCTCTCACCGGAGAGATGCTGTCGTGTGCTATGATAAAGCCTAATTGATAAAAAAGATCTTTAAGAAAACCCTTGTTGCAATAGGAGGAAAGTGGGAAAAAAAAGTGCAATACGAGACGTCTCTTTTTGTTCCTCTTTCCTGTTTCTTTTTCTCCATATTTTTTCAGGCCACAGAGCCATCACTTGTGATGTGCTGAATCATAGGTGACAGATGTAGCAACAGAGGCTTTTGAGGTCTCCAACATAACTTAGTGTCCATTCATAACTGCTGGGGGACAACTCCAGGATACATGATGCTCCTGGGGTCAGAGTTTTCTTTGTCCTACAGAGGTGAGGAGTAAGGGCCAACACCATCCATCTGCAAGCAATGAGAGTTTCTCACCCTGCTTCCCTTCTGCCCCAGCATGAGATGCTGAGGGCCATAGGAAAGACCTGATGGAAAAATAACGTTCATCCTCTGCAGGCTGAACTGCCACAGCCTTTCAGCTTTGTGCAAACCTGTCGTTGACATTAGCGGCACAGAGCTGCTGACCAAAGGTGAGGCACCAGCCAAAACTTACACTGGTACACAGTTTACCTTATTTAAAGCATTGCGGAGGAATCTGGAACTAATATTTGAAATTGCAGGCTTGTCATTTCCTGAAAAGGGCTCTCACTGGCTCAGCAACAGGCTCCTCCATCACCTGGAAGTCACATTTCATGAACTTATTCAAAAGATCCAATTGACATTTCTGTATTTAGAAATATATTTATAAATACAGAAAGAAATATATTTGATGTGTGGGCATAAAAAGTATATGCACAGTTTTCTAATCCTTATTCCTTTAAAATGAGGGCACAGCAGGGAACAAAGAAACAAAAGCTGTAGGATGAGATTTGCATTACACAAAGTAGTATGAAAAAAATTTTAATGAATCTATTCATTTTCATTATCTATAATATAGTATCAGTGAAAAACAAGTTTCTGCCAGACTTTCAAAGTAATTTATTCTAATGCTTCTTGACATAGAAGTTCATGTCTTACAATATTTTGGAAAACTAGAAAACCAAACCTGAGGCTGCCTAGAGGAACTCCTGCCTAGGAGAATAATCTGAGCAAAGTCACGGTTTCTCTATAAATGCTCCTTACAGATTTTACTTTAAAAATTAATCTTCTCTGGTTTGACAGGAAGAGGAAAATAAATTTATGCCATTTGAAGATATTTTTCCTACTTTTGCATTGGAAGTGTGAAATGCCATCACATTTAGGGCTAAGCTGCAGAACAAGAGCAGTTTCACCAGTTCCAGACAAACTCATCTAGCCAATTTACTTCCAATTCCAGTGCAGTGCTCACTGAAATCAGAAGGAAAAAGGAAAAAAAAAAAAGTGCTTCATTGACTTCAATAGCTTTTAGATCAGTCCCTAATGAAGGATAAGTTTCCAATGCTAAGCAGCAGAAATAATCTGGGAGGGAAAATATTCAGAGTGGATTAGCTCTCTTCAGTATCCTCTAAGGAGGAATAGAAACTTGAGTCAAAATAAGCATCTCAGATAATAATTAGGAAAACTGATTTTGTGAAATGCATACACTCAGTTCTTTAAGTTCCCACTGAAACAAACATGCTAAATTAATATCTTTGCTATGGAGAAACCCTGTGAGGCAATATTAATAAAAAAGCAGTGAATTCTGGGGATCCTGGCAGCATTTCGCCTGTGCTAAAAACTATTATTTTAATGGGACAAATTATATAAAATGCTCTCCAGTCGTCTGAACAGCTGCATAACTGATTCAAAACCAGCTTTTTCAGCTTCCTATATGACCTGAATCTGACTTTCAGCAGAGTGGGTTGCTATCGCTGGGGCTGGCAGACAGAGTGTGCCATGCCAGGGAGATGGCAGCTGGGTGCATCGCTCATCTTTTCATTGCCCGGGAAAAACAGCAAGACTCCTGAGGGTGCACGGGGGGAATATATTTCTCAACAGGGCTTATTGAAAATGCATTTACACAGATGGGCTGAAGGATTCACAGATTTCCACCTTCCCTTTGCTTTGGCAAGGTGAAAGAGTGCTACCCTTGACATCGCAGAAGCAGGATCAGGCCTGTGGCCGGGTATGTCTGAAGATCTTTATCCCTTGGCTGCTGGAGAATTCCATTCTCTCAGCTCCAAGTCCTCTTTGCCCACCACACAGGGTCCCCGGAGCACAGCAATCTGGACATGCCTTTGAAAAACAGCTTTGATGGTCACTGCACAATGCCCCAAAGTTCCCAAGTGGAAAGACAAGAGCAGAGAAAGGAGGATGCTCCACCGGTGTGTTGTGTAGGAGAAGGAGCATGTTTGCAAGGGTGCCTTTCCTGGCCCTCCTGAGAACCCAAACAT
Organism: Phalacrocorax carbo; assembly: GCF_963921805.1. Lineage (NCBI taxonomy): Eukaryota > Metazoa > Chordata > Aves > Suliformes > Phalacrocoracidae > Phalacrocorax > Phalacrocorax carbo. Next base: position 134,741,203 of record NC_087513.1, on the reverse strand, counting down.
GGGACATACTGTCCAGAAAGCCCTCTGAGGCTCCCAGGTCAGGTCTGCAGCACATCCTGAAGCTGAGCGCGTTGTGGGTGCTGAACCTGGGTCCAGTGCTGTTCAGAGACCTCTTTACCAGTATATTCAGCCTATCCCACCCTTGAGATGTTCAATGGGGTTGCAGCTGTGGCTGCAGAAATAGTTTGAGAAACACTGCAGTACTCAAAAAACATCTTCCCTCTTTTCCTTTTAGTCCAAAAAGAGAAAAGAGCTATACCAATGCAAGGAACAGAAACTAAATCCAATGTATTACTGGTATTTGCAGCAGTGCTAAAGACCCTTGTGCGAGGATGTGTCCCCACAGTAGCCTGGGCATTGCCTGTTTTTTCCTGACCAGGTGCCAGAAGAGCACAGTGAGGGGTTTGAGGAGCACAAGGGCTGGTGCAAGAAGGGAGGGAGCTCAAGGGTGCTGGCAGCAGGGAGATGTGGGAATGAGCCAGCCAATGCAGATACAATCTTGGGCTGCTCTGCAAGCCTGGCCTGAGGTGAGAGCCCACTGTGGCCAGCACTGGGGTCTTGAGCAGGACCAGCCAAGGGGAATGGGGAAAGAGGACCCCCAGGGATGGGAAGCGGCCCAGTAACGGCCACAGAGAAGGACAGTGTTGGGGCCAAAACCAGAGACCAGCCCAGATCAGACTAACAGGAAGGGGAAGAACTAATCAAAGAAGAGTCAAGTCTAAAATATGTATTTACAGAATATCTTCCGTCTCGCTCGCTGAGTGCAATCCCCATAATAAAAGTGAAGACCCTACTGCAAAACACTTGATAGGGCATGTGCCTCAAACAGGAAGAAATCGTAATGCTGCCACGTGGAACTGGAGCCTTTAGCAGGGCTTCCCCGTGAGAAAATGAGAACACTAGTCATTTATTTCACACTGGAGACACTAGCTCCTCCTCTCTCTGCATTGTCAGGCAAAGAAGTTATGAAGAGGCATGAAAGCCTGGAAATGAAGCCTGACACTATGTGGTTAAAAATGTCCTCTTAGCCATTGCTTGGAGTGTGAAGGGGAGATGCGTACAGCTGCTTTTGTGGGAGACCAACAAGAACAGCATGGACGAATGTCTATGATGAGCTAATTAACCTTTAGTAAAGCATTTTTCCTGTAATAAACTAATGAACTCTGTCCTCTGGCAGAGGTGTGGGACGTCATCAGTGTGGCTCCTAACAGGAGTTGCCAAAGATGCCCTTCAGAGGAGGGGTGAAGGGCACGGCTGCTACTGAGCCATTAGCTTAAAAAACAAGAGCTGAAAGAGCTGCCTGCTGCAGGAAAATTGGGTTCCCCTTCAATGCGTATTGCATTCATTGTAATAGGGCCCTGAAAGCATGTTCTCTGCTTGGAAGAATATCAGAATTTTCCACTAACCCATGAAAGGACCAAAGCAAAAACAAAAAAAGCATCTTTTTCTTGACTTTTATTTTTTCTTACAGTAGCTCAAACAAAACCCAAGAGAAACTTTTATGCTGACCTTGGATGTAATCTGGGCCATTACAAGTTGATGGTGAAAGCTTCAATATGGGCAAAATCTCAGCCTGTCTCTCAGCTGTCTGCTCTTATGGCACAGGTCCTTTTCACTTTGGAGCCCAGTGACTTTGTTTCCTTGAACTACTGTAATGAGAGGTTTCATCCCTGACCCTTCTGATGTTGCAAGTGCAGTAGCGAGCATAAAAACGACGAATTTGCTGAACATCATTCAGGATTTCAATCAAATTTTCCTCTCATCAGAATTTGTGTGTATAGTAGTGCTTCAGAGGCCCTTTCCAAGGGACACTGGTAAAGGCTAAAGAGCATTTTAACGTTTCTTCTTTTTTATTAACATTAGCTCAGTTTTTATTTCGCGGAAAAGAAGTGTCCTATTAATACTCACAGTCACATTTTATATTAGACATCCTAAATGTGACCTGTTCTATTTTTAAAGGAACTAATTCCCACACATTTGCTGACTTATTCCAGCCATCACGAAGCCTCAAAGCTTAAGGCCCATTCCTGACATGCAGGGAGTTTTCCCTGGTTTTGAACAGCTGTGTTGTTATTCTAGCTGTAGCTTTCTGTATTAGTATCAGTGGGCAGGACTGATTTTATGACACTAAGGAAATAGAGGAGGATATTTTAGTATAAAGGAAATTTGCATATTTGCTGCTATAACAGCAGAGAAAATTTCACTGGAAATTAATGGTTTCTGCAAATTGAAAAGCTTGGATTGCATTTGTGCACACACATGCAGATACACACACACACCCTTCACTTTGCTTCCCTTAATCTTATTACAGTATTTCTTTGGCTGATGTCCCTGAAAATTTCACCTGCTACCCAGTGCTTGCTGGTGTCGTAGCACAGAATAGTATCTAGCTTATTTATCTCTGACCTAGTTGTGGAAAAGGTCCAAAAGTTATCTTCAGCTTGATTAATCTAAGTCTGATCTGCTAATATGCTGCCATGGATTAAATATGTATATCATCTGAAATAGCTGAGGCGCGGCTCAGACATCCTGCAAATGGCAGCACTCAGATGCACCTGCAGTGAGTTTTGCTAAGCAGGCACTCTGCCCGGTGCTCTCTGATAAGGTTTCTGGGTCACATCTAAAGACTTTAGCAGAAAATGTGATTGCTGGTACTACAGAGGTACATCTTTTCTGCAAATTAAAATCCAAGCTGATATTAATAAATCAGAAGAGAAACATGAACTAAGAGGCCTGGAAAGGGCTCTTCAACCTCTCCCTGTGCCTGGTGCTGGCGGAAGAGCCACAATGATGCAGAAGGACACCAAAAGCCCCACCTGCAGGTGGGGAGGGTCCCTACGGCACCAGTGCCTGGGAGAGCAACCTCAATCCCCCAGGCCTCCCGCTGGGCACAGGGGGCCCTGCCTTGCAGTAACAGACAGGTTGGGCAGCACCTAGATTAAGCTATGAGCAATGTTGGTCCTTAGAGAAGTCCAAGATGAGGCTACTTTACAAGTGATTTTCTCTCCTCATCACAGCTTGGTCGAATTGTCTTTTTGAGGTTGCCCGAGCCCTAATGTTCACACTGGTGTTTTCAGGCTGTGGTTAAATTGCCACGTGGTTACACACCAGTGTCTTTTGCGGCTGCCTCATGCATATCTTGTCTCTGGACACCGCAACCTGGTGGGTTTGCTAGCTGCCTTCCCAGCTTCACTAGCTATTCTCCCTTCAGGCTGGATGGAAGAAGTGAGCCAGGTCCTCTGTAAAATAACACAGCTGGAGGAAAAACACACCTGCCAACATTGAACCACACACACATTGAACCTCTCCAGTTCAGCCACGCAGGCTTGGGAGGTTCCTTACGAGCTGGTGCAAGGGCAAGAGAGTGAATTTGTTTGCAGTGTTATGTGTGCAAACATAGTGTAACTGGAAAGCAGAGAGAAGCAGGTTTTGCAGAGACCTCATAAAGAGCAGAGACTTCAGGAAAGTGTTAATGACAAAAGGAGACCTGAAAACAAGCAGTGGAGAAAGGATCTCCTCTTGCTTCTCCCAGTGGTGCTCTGAGGAAGACAAGCAGGACGCCACCAAGGATATTGTCACCAATTTCTCTTTTTAATGGAAATCACCTGGCAGATTCCCAGTATCAGCTACTCACTCAGAGGGGCATTTCTATTATTAGGACAGTCAGCTGGGAGAATGGCCAGAGTTTATATTAGCTCCATTACCATCTAGCTTAATGGGTACTGGAGAGCATCTCTGATTTTTGGAAGTATAACTGCATCTGTTGGACACTATTGCAACGATCCTGTGTTTTAAGAAGGCCAGCACTGCCCCCTCAGAAAAAAAAAAAAATAAAAAGGAAAGAAAAAAAACAAATAAAAAGGAAAATTCTAGGCTGAAATAATGGAAAATCAAGGTGGGAATGACTTTAAGAGATTGCATAATCTACTTCAACCCCAAAGAGGCTGGGCTTGAGAGGGGACACTGGCTGTATCTCAGTGAGTGTGCAGGCTGGAAGGCATCTGTGGGGAGGATTTTGGGGAACTGTAAGACGCTGTATGTTTGTCTTTGCCTCAGTAAGTGCCTGTTTCCTGGCCACGGCTCATAGTGAACACCCAGGTCACGCAGCCGCGGGAGCTTCCCCTGCACCTTCCCTGGCACCTCCTCTTACTTCTGCTCCATCACACTCTTCAGTCAAGAGGCTCTTCCCACTGCCCTGCCCTGGGATGGCCATCCCGTGAAAGATAAGCAGCTAGGACCTGGAGAGGAATTAAAAGGCAAGCATCAACTGACAAACGGATAGAAAACTTTTTGTTGTGCACAGTATTTTCTCCTTTATACATCCTTATGAGGAAAATTCATTTTTTCCCCAGAAAAATTTGCAGCTTCATTAGCAAATTTTCCCATTTCATGGGGTTTTATGAATGCAATTATTAAATTTTAAATCAACGAAGTCATTCAGCAAAGGAACAGTTTGCTACAGAAAGAACCAATCAACTTTTCAGTGTTGAATGCACAGGCATTTACCCAAGCTATAGAGCATGCTCAGCTGAAGATTTCGAGAGACCCTGTTGCTCCTGCTAATTCCAAGACAACTGTTATTTCCTAAACTACTGTGTGCCTGTTCCAGGGTGGTGGCTTACTGGGAGATTTTTTTCCTTTTTTAATTATACCTTTCCAACTCTGTTCACTGGGCTTCAAGGACATGGAATCTTTTTTATTATTATGATTATTTTCATGCATCATTGGAGCACCTAAACAGTCTCCTACAGATTCAGAAAATCAGGCTGCCTGTAGTAAATGAATCCTTCAAAAACAGTGATATTATTAGCTCTTCTGTGTCATTGAACAGGCGAGCTAAATGCTAAAACTAGAAATTTCATTAAAGATTAAAGAAATATCATTTCACGTTTCACCTGATCCATTAATATCAAATATGAATTCTATCTTTCATGACACAACTGAAGTGCAGTGTAAGATTTCAGACATACTACTATTTAATCTCTCTTTCAGAGAAAGAAAAAAATGTTCAAAATCCTTGAAGAGCTGTGTCTCAGCCTGACAATATGTTTTGTCTGACTATTTCAAGTTACTAAAGAACATCTTGGCCTTGTGATTTTTCAATAGCTCCCTTTCTTCATACACCACTTGAAATATGTTAACAGACATAATTTTCAGGAAATGCCAAGCACTTATTCTCTGAACGTAAGGCCTCCGAAGACTTCTCTGAAGGGATACCCAAGAAGTGAGGCACTCAAAATCATTAAGTGCTTTTGGAAATCTCAGCCTTAAATATTATGGTCAAACTACTTATTTTACCTGAAGTTTTTCCCCATCATTGATTTGTAACTCCCTCCTTCATTTTTTTCTCCCAAAGAGTAGTTTCTGAGCAGACCTCTGGCCTTTTCCCCACAGGCCAAAACCACTGGGGACATGACGGGTTGCACCTTGCATTTCTGCAGTGGGAGAATTTTAAAGGACTGTAGAAGTTGCCTTAACAGGAAAAAGGAAAACTGGAAAAGATGCCTGACAGACATTTTTCTAGGAAGAGCATCCTAGGAAAACAGCAAGTCCAGAAGGTTGTTCCATCATGTTAACACTACCTACATATCTCAGAGCCAGGATATTAAAAAAGGACACCCAAGTCTTCCCAGACAACACATCTCTTCACCATTGTTCCTGTACCATTTTCGGAAGAGGCTTTTGGAAGACCATCAATATCCAAAAAATTAATTCTCACACACAGCGGGGTGTAGATCTTGGTTATGTCTTCTGGCTGGTGCTGTGCATATGTATCTGTTTGTCACATCAGTTCCAGCATCCTTTAATAGGATCCATGAGGTGCTCTACCATGATTCTCCACATTCACCATTTTCTGCACTTTCCCAGTGTTTTGGGCCCCTGCATTTTCCAACAGCATGTACTGGCGTCAGCGTAGGGCAGGCTGTGGGACTTTGTGCAGGGAGCTGTATGAGCTTCCCCCCGAGGGAAAGGGAAACCTCCTGACAGCACCACCACACTTGTGAAACGACTGAGGTTTCCACAGTGCCTGTTTGGGGAACAACGCAGCAGGGACTGCTCCAGTCAGCCCTTCCGTGCAGATATCTTTATCCTGGCTATGGTCAAACTGAACAGATTTCAAGCCCATGTGCCTGTGCGACACTTTGACTCCCTATTTTAAGGAAAGAACAGCAGTAATGAATAAGGAGCAAAAAGGGTAAAAGCAAGTATTTTTCTTAAGCTACAACCCCAGGGCAGCCTTACGGAGACTGAGTTTCTGGAGTGCCAGAAAGGACTTTCAGTCTCCGCTGCACTTCAGGGAGGGGGTTGCCAACCCATGGCTAGGAGGGTCTGCCTAGTCTTCCCCAGCTCCCCCTCACTGCCCCAGCCCATGGATGCACGCTAGGTAATGGCAACATCCTCCTCTTTTGCTCCCTGGACCAGGGCAGGGCTAAGCTCACAGGAGCTGCTTCTTATTTCAGTTTTGGTTTCCTTCACAAGGTGGGTGCAGAGATGGCTTGACCACAGGTGATCCCCCGTGCTCCCCCTCCCCGAGCCCATGCAGCCCCCAGGGGCAGAGACAAGCTGTCCCTAAGGCCAGCTGCCTTGGCCATGCGGCTCACAGATGCCGGGGCAGTTCAGGCAGCGCTGCCAAACCCACAGTGACAAGTCATTGGGTCTCTACAAACATTAATGTGAAGTTTACTGTGTGTGCTGAAGTGCCACATGGGCTGCAAGCTGTTTCCTCTTGGCCGCGAGCTCGAAGAGAGATGACATGAGCTGCCTGGTGAGCAGAGATGTCTTCCCCTGCTGCCGACCAAGTGGGGCAATAGATTGGTTTTGCTGAGATGCATCAACTTTATCTCAGTTACTCACAGGAATGTCTTTCCTGTAGATACTATGTAAGGCAAGGGTTTACAGAAGGAAAGGGTCTCAAATGACCAGCCTTGAAAAAAAAAACCAACCAGATCCCAGCTTCCTGACTTTGCAAGGAGCACAGGGTTTGTCAGTCAATCCTGAATAAATACAAACCTTCCTTTAGCAGCAAATAATCTCCGCAGCCTGACATTTGCTCCCAGTCTAATTCTGCTGGCCGACCTTCAAATCCTTGTCCAAAGATTCCTGATCTTTTCATTGCCCTGCCAGAAAGATTGCTGAGATTGGCAAAGGTAGGGCGAGCTGAGCAGACAGAGGAAAGCAAATGCAGCTGGACTCCTCACCAGCCCCGATTTACTTCTCAACCTGTTAATTGCTCAGCAGTGCAAACAAGTAGAAAACAAACAGCTTCTATCGGAGGGAGGACTGCGAGCATGCCTAAATTATTTGGGAAAGAGAAGCCCTTCGGAGACTCCCATTTTCCTGATGGAAAGCAAGATGAAGATTTGTAATGAAAGGAAAGCATCCCTCCGTGGTTTCTGCACTGAGGCTGCCGTCATTCAAAAACATGAATTTGAGGTTATCCTGAAATTGTTTCACAATCCCTCACATAATCTTTCAAATCCTCCTACAAACATAATGTTATCCTTCAGAAACGTATCAGCAAAAGATTTTTATTTGATCTGTGCTGATACCTTTTAGGAGTAATAAATTCAACCTTCAAGAGTACTATGGCATTCATTAAAGACAACTGAGATAATGCTTTGGTAGTCCAAAAAGGTTACATTAAAAACTTTTTGTTTAAAACTGTTGAACCTGCTGGTCTGGTGAAGTCATCTCATAGGAAACCCTATGGGTGGGAGCAACTTGGTCAAGGTGCACCCTCTAAGGACTTGGTTGATTTCCAGGTGTATAAAGTCTCAGTGGGTCACCACCTTCTTGGGCAAGATGTGTGAATCATTTGAATAATTACAATTTAAACAGTGATCCTCATTTAAGGCCTCTTCTTGTGCCAGGGCCTGGGATTCTGTCCTTCTCTGCTTCATGGGTTTGAGGCTGACAGAGGTGCTTCCAGGAGTGACCCTCCCCTGAGAGCCTCCTGAGAAGACTCCTCCTGTCCTTCTGCTGGAGTTTATATTGGGGTGTACAGGAAAAGTAAAACAGCCTCTGGGGGCAATAAATATGCAGTCAGGAAGGTATAGATTTGTGTATAAGGCATTTATATGCAGACATTCATTTCAGCTAATCTGACCTCCTTTTCATTCAAACAGCATCACCCTGGTCAATATTTTGATGAGATACCGTGTTGGAAAGAACCCAGAAACTCACTGACACTTGCTGTCCTCTGGGGAATGGCTAGAAGGACAGACACTCTGAAACGTTGTTGGACTTCTTTGGAGCCACTATCAAAGACCACATTTCCATCATCGATCTAGGAGACTGAATTCTTTCCTTTACCACTTGAATCCATATAATCCTCCATGGATCTGGCCAAATTCAACTTTGGTAATTACATTTTCCAGAAGTAGAGTAGGCTTAAATCAATAATTAAACAAAATTAGTTAGCACTTTTGATTTAAATTGTATTTTTGAATGTAGACTTACTGAAAGCTGACATAATTTATAGACATCTCCTTCAAGCATGTTCAGCCTAAACTATAATTTAAATGAACTGGGAAAAAAATTACTTCTATAAGTTGAATCAATATGTCATAAATTGACATACTGCATTAAGCAGGGCAAATAAAATTGGATAGAGCAATTATACATCCTAGACTACAAGGTGACTGCTGCGTTCTCTGAACCTCAACATTTGCAGCTTAATGAATGCTGAGGAGCTGAACAGGTCTGGGTAACTCAGTGGTCTGCCTTTATTTTCTGAAATGAAAAAGCATCCTTACTTTGTATCCCTGCAGTCTAAACCTGGGCTACTCTGAGGGACTTCAGTTAAAAATGCAACACAGTTTCTCTCCAGAGGAGTAGACTTTTTGTGGGTTAGGATGTTTTTCCTGTTTCCAAAGGAATATTTTAAACATTTTTTTTTTTAATTCAGAGAGAGTAACTTCATAATGTTTAGCTCTAATGAGCTTGATAAAGTAATGGCATAGGCTCCTCAAATTTTTCACATAGTTGTATCTTACTGAAATCTGGCATTTAGCTGTGCCTGAAGAAATTAAATCATAACTTGTCTAATTGATTAACAGCATTCACATTTGATTTGTCATATTCATAGTCAGGGACAGGTAAATGGTATATGCCACTCTTAAATCATGCTGTTTATTATACCTGTGATGAAACCTGAGGTATGCACTGCAGTGCACATATGAGCTAACCTTAATTTAGTTGACAGGTATAATAATAACAATGCACTGAAACCTATGCCCTGGTATCTTCAAGCTGTCCAGGTCATCTGAGACCCTGGCTGCCTGGGAAACGGCATGGAGATGAAGTTCGTGTTGTTATATCTTCACCGCCGTTGTTACTGTGATTGAGCTTGTACTGTTATTGAATTGCTTGAACTTGCTATTATTATTGAATTAGTGGGGTTAAGCCTGCTTGGATATACCATCATATACAGCAATTACATCTGTGGCTGCAATGTAGACATAACCTTTGTGGGCTCAGGGGTAGTAATCTGTGATGATTTTTCCTCTGCATGATTTGCACATTGTTGTCTTCTTGGTCTTGTGAGTGCCTTTCCAGACTTGTCACTCTGAGCAAGCCCGGGCCCCAGGCTCTGCACACCGTGGGATTTCCACATTTCTTTTCTGTCATTTTACTAGGCAGCAACAAAATCTCACAAGGGCCTGGTGTTAAATGATGACTCTGAAGTCCACCTGCCACAGAGGGTGCCTGCACCCTGAAAAGTGGGAGGGAGAAATCCTGATGAGGGTCCATTAAAATAGAAATCTGCAGGTAGGAAACTGTTTCTGCAAAGACGCTGTTGTGTTCGGTGCAGCACAGTCCGGCTGGAAAAGGGCAATGTTATTTTAGAGGGATGCAGCAGAAGGTGAGGAAAGAGGTAGCTGGAGGTATCTGAAAGCTGAACTGGGGTGGGCGTGAGCAAATTCTCATTAACTGTGTACACCCTACGAGCTAGGATAGCAACCACAAGGAAGATTTCAGCCCACACCTAGCCTCCAAGTCCTGCTCGGTGTTTAGATATCATGTTCTGAAGGGGATTTAAAAAAGATATTTAAAAGAAAGTTATTAGAGACTGCTGTATAATATGCACTTTGGATCACAGAGATAACCTAAATGCTGGTATTTTCTAACTTTTGAGTGATTGAATTATCACCCTCATAACACCCTCTTAATATAGTTAGTGAATGCAATTAGATTGCAGAGGCTGGCTTAAAATATCATCACAACTGCATCACAAGTAGGAACGCTCAGCTTAATGGTCCCTAATTGCATATCTTTCTCTATGTCAGCCAGGCGTGCTTTAATTCAGATTCTCCCCATACTACACAATGTTGACCCAATCAGTTTTCTGAGAGGTAGATCTGGTGATCTGCTACTGACAACGAAAGTAGCAATTTTAATATGTTATTGGTTTCAACAATAGGAAAACGTCACACAAAAGAGAAGAAGAGCACAAAACAAAATGCAGTTGAGGGAAGAAGAGAAGTAGAAGCCAGACTCCACTTGCTGACTGTCATTGTGTGCTTACTTTCCATCTTAGGGCTGCTTGATCAAGTACTTGGTTAAGCAGATGGGACAGAAGAAAAAAGTCAAGAAAGTTGGAAGTCAAAATGTCTACAAGGCAGAAGTGAAATGAGGTCCACCAGTGAGAGCTACCTTCTCCCACCAAGACACATTTGAACTTGATGTGCATGAAGCATTCCAGGCTAAGAAGATGAGCCAGTTTCCATGTCTCATCAGCTCCATCACAACATCTGCTAAAACTGAGGTGAACATTATTTGCAAGCACCATCTATGATGAAGACACTTGTCACTAGCAGCTGGGTGCATTACGTACAGGACACAGAATGACCAGGGACCGGAGCAGAATGGGAACCAACCCAAGCACTAGCAGACTCCCCATTCACTTCTATGCCTATAGAGGGTACTATCTCCTTTATAGAGGATGCTTAAATAAGCAGTTACATTTTCTCGCTCAGCTCTGCAACCTGTCCATAAGCAAGTAGATGAGTGATCTGGAGGATCCAAGTCACAGCAGAAGAAACTTCCCTAGCTCATCTGCTGGGTATTTTTTATGCAGTAGCTTTGTGTCCTAAGAAAGCGGTGCTTATGAACCATCACTTTTGAGCTCTCTGGCTAACTGCAACCTAATGTAAGGTACATGGTTAAAATAGCCTACAAGAGAGATGAAAACCAAGATCTTGGGGGGGGAAGAAAAAAATTAATCCCTTCATTAATCCCTTCATCTCCCTGACAGAAAGACAGGCAGATTTCAGGTGTTACACATTCTTTTCAATAACCGCTGGCTGGATGACCAGCACATTTGTCGAACTGGTCTGTACCTTGCTCTCATGTGGGGGTGTCACAGGAGCTGGACAAGGCAACTGGGATGACTGTAAAGTAGGGAAGGTTTAGGAGTGTAAGGCTTTATTTCTCCTACTACCAGTGGAATAATTGATTTTTCGTCTCATAGACTACTGAAGGCTCCTACTAACTGCACCACTTTGAGAATAAATAAAAAAAAATGAGTCCACCTGAATTCCTGTTCAACAAAGAAGCAAGCACTTGAAGGAAGCCTGTGTTGTTCTCCCTAAGCCTTTGACCACCTGAGATCCTAAGTAAAGAGTCAGCCAGTGCTACAGCCTCTTGGGTTCAAGACTTGCACAGAAAACTAAAGGACTCCCAGAAAAGGCTGTCCATAGTACACTAGTGCGAGCAGCAGCCTTACTGCAGGGACGGGAAGGGCATGTGATATCCCAGCTCATCATTTCTCTAGAGCCAGCAAGAGAGCTGCTTTTCAGTGGGCTTAGACCCAATACCTTAGCCATTCATAACTCTTCCTCTTCCCAGGTGAACTACACCAAGATAGAGAAAAGATGAAAAAGTGAAGAAGAGCAACTTAAGGGAGACTGACATTATATGGAGATGTTGCATCACCTTCAAACTATGCATTATTTACCCAAGGTGTTTGTAGTTAAGGTTGCATTTCAAAGAAAAGCAAACACATTTAGGAATGAAAATACACAGCTGGCACTAGTAAATAGCCTTAAGTCTACCCTGCAGTGACACCTTGAGGGGAAAACATTAAAAATAAATAACCAGAACATGCATTTCAAATCAGCGCTAAAGAAACAGGAACTGCAAGACTACCTGGACAGGCAGCTGCCTGGTTTCCTGGAGTAACTCATGGCAAAGTGGGGCTTTATAGCACCACTCCTGCCAAACAGCTTTCTGTTAAACCATACCACCTCTCAACTCCTCCTTTACACATCCCATACCTCTACAGTCTAACTTTCTTTCCCTTTTAATTCTTCTCCAGAGGAGATACAGGAAGTATCTTGTGATTTTCAAAAAAATGTTTTGGATCAACACTTGGTTTTGACCTTATTATTTCTGCATTTGAAAATTATCGTCCAGTAAAACTGTTATTTTTCAGAGGAGGCAACCTCTTATTCCTTGTGTCGATAGAATAAATTGCTCAGCCTCCTGGAGAGAAATGGAAGGCCCCAAGGTGACCTGGAGGTGACATCCCCATGGGAGTCTGGTGTGGCAGATTTGGCTGTGGGGTCAGCCTCGTGGTTGCAGCTGCAGCGGGCTAATCAGCTCTCACCCCTCTCTGCCTCACCAGCCTTTTCTTTTGCAAGTTCATCTGATGCACACTAAAGGCTGGTCGTATGTACAAACGTTTACAGAGGCTTTTCTCTAGCCATGACCCAAGAATGGCACTAGAGATGTGCTCCTTGAAATGGCCCCTGCTTAGGGCTGCATGGCCTCATCTCTGCTAAGCACAGAGGCAGACATTTGGGAAAATGTCCTCTGCAGAGCTGTTTTAGCAAACTATAGTGACCAACCACCCCTGGTGTCTGAGGGACAGTCAGTTAGGAGGAAAAGCAGCTGCACATGACTGTTGCTCCTTCCAAAGGGCATTCATATGGAAATTAATACTGCCATAAGGCTTCCACAGGTGTGAGATGTACCTCTGTGCTGTGCAAATAGCAGTCGTCCTCAAAAATCTTTATAACTCCTCCGGCAGGGCTTTGGTTCAGTGTTTCAGAGACCAGGTAACGCAGCAGGGTTTGTGTACCTCACAGCCTTCATGTTTTGCAAGTAAACATGGTTGTTTCGAGTTCAGCAGGGGGGAAGGAGAAGAGGCAGCTCCTTCATAATGTTGCTGCCATGTACAAAGCAAGAGATAAGACTGTGTACTTTTTCTAGGGAGATAAAGGGTGCACATACAAAAAAAAAATCATACATTGGTTGTTACGCGCTCTGGCATACTAATGTGAATTAATTTTAATTTCTAATCAGTATGTTTAATTTGTAAAGCCTTAGAAAATGCAATTGATGTCATTTGGGAAGGGCACATACTAAGAAAATGAAACTTTTAAAGTACAAAATTAATTTTAACCCTGCCTGTGGAGCTGTTCTTAACCTTCATAATTAAACTATCTCAAATGTCAAAAAAATATTTTAAAGTACAATTAAAGTGAAGGATTGTGATTCAATCAAATAATACAGTTAGTACATTGTTTATTGTTGCATGTATGAAACTCCACAAATTAAATTACATCCAAGACAGATGGTTTCACTGCAGCGGTCGTATGTGTCCTGTATATGCTGGTACTAGGGGAACAGGAAATATTTTTTTTACTCACTGCAACATTAGTCTCAATTACCTTGAAAGGAATCTACCAAAAAAAAAAAAGTAAATCTATTCTTGGTTTGTACATACAAAACATAACAAATGACTCTGTAAGGGGTTAATCAATATTTATAGACCATTATGGGATTCAGCGGGTCAACATGTTGCTGACAGCCCTCTCAAGAAAATCCCACAGATGTGAAACATAAACAACAGACACCATTCCTGCCTTTCACATGTCAATATCCTCCACTGATCAGCTAATCAACCTACTGTAAAAACAGGGCATTTAATCTCATCCCAAATTAACCATTCCTTGGCACCAGTGAGGCACAGGCTTCCTCCATCAGAGGAAGCTCACATACAACCAAGTTTATTAGCCATGAATGTGACTATGCCATTTCCAAGCTGCCTTGGGAAACAACTACATCACTTCACCTTGGTGTGTTGCCTGGACCCAACCTGCCAAACCCAAGCTCAGCACACAAGGGGCCAGCGAGGTTCTGCCAGCACACGGTCCCTATAGCTGGGCAAAGCAGCATGAGCACAATTCACCCTGATCCAGCTTGCCTCGGAGGCAGATAGAGTTATTAAACCTGGACGGATATGTCTACTTGGATGGAAATTAGTGGTACAAAACTCAGTGTAAGTGTGATGGAAGGGTGAGGTTTACAAACATCTCCAAGAAAGTAAATTTTACCTGTTCACAACCATTTCCTCATACGTTTTGTTCACCAATTCTCTCATACCACATACTCACAAGCACCAAGATGTCTGTGCTCAGATCTGACTTAGATCACTTGTGTATGATACCAAGGACAAGAGGGGGTTCCTCTTGAGGGCCACACAAAACAACATTTTGGACAGACCTCTCATATCCACTAGGAACCACCAGCTCTTATGGAGCAGTCCCTAGTCTGAGTATTGTGTTGACTTCAGGTCTCTAATTCTTAGGCCAGGTTGCTGCTTGTTGCCTGTTTTTACTTGTTCAGAAAAGATGTCTGTCTTCCTCAAGTGCTAATGGGAAAAGGCATATGTGCTGTGTTATATGTGATATGTTGCGGTGTGGGTGCAACCATCCTATTTTTAGGATGCAGGGTCTGCTGGAGAGTTGTCTGGGCTGGGATCTTAGAATCATAGCATCATAGAATTGTTTAGGTCAGAAAAGACCTTTAAGATCATCAAGTTCAACCATTAACTTAGCACTGCCAAGTCCACCACTAAACCTAAGTGCCACATCTACATGTCTTATAAATACCTCCAGAGATGGCAACACAACCACTTCCTGATCAGCCTGTTCCAGGACTTCATGTCCCTTTTGGTGAAGAAATTTTTCCTAATAGCCAATGTAAACCCCCACCTAGTGCAACCTGAGACCATTTTGTCTTGTCCCATTGCTTGTTACTTGGGAGAAGAGACCAACACCCTCCTTGCTACGACCTTCTTTGAAGTAGTTGTAGAGGGCAATAAGGTCTCACCCCACGCTCCTTTTCTGCAGGCTAAATAACCCCAGTTCTCTCAGCCACTCCTCACAGGACATGTGCTTTAGGCCTTTCCCCAGCTTTGTTGCCCTTCTCTGGACATGTTTCAGCAACTCAATGTCTGTCTTGTACTGAGGGGCCCAAAACTGAACACTATTCGAGGTGTGGCCTCACCAGTGCCGAGTACAGGGGCACGATCACCTCCCTGCTCCTGCTGGCCGCGCTATTCCTGATACAAGCCAGGATGCTGTTGGCCTTCTTGGCCACCTGGGCACACTTCGGGCTCATGTTCAGCCAGCTGCTGACCAGCACCCCCAGGTCCTTCTCCACTGCACAGTTTTCCTGCCTCTCTTCCCCAAGCCTGTAGTGTTGTACCAAGCCTGGGGTTGTTGTGACCCAAGTGCAGGACCCAGCACTTGGCCTTGTTAAACCAGTTTACTTCAGTCCATTGATGCATCCTGTCCAGATCCTTCTGTAGAGCCTTCCTACCCTCAAGCAGATCAAGACTCCTGCCCAACTTGGTGTCATCTGCAAACTTACTGAGGGTGCACACTTTCTTCTCATAGTGTGTGTCTTCTTTGCTTGGTATAACAACACTTGAATCCATTTTACTACTGGAAAAGTGGGAGTGCCTATGCATTTAATGTTTTGTTCTTCTTGTTATTCTGGTGCTTCATCACACACGCTCGCTTCCCTTAGTACTTTGTTCCTACCAACCTTGATGTTTCTGTTACAAATCTTCCCAGCCTTTGGGCTCTCCCAGGTTCTGGGCAGCCTCCCTACCTGAGGTGAGGTACAGGCACAGAGGTGGCTGGCACAGCTGTATACCTGGCTCCAATTTTGCGCAAATGATCCAAGCAACACTTTCTGCTGGTAATGGCAGCAAGTGATACACCTTTGCTTGTGTTACCTCTACGTGCTCTTTGGTGGATGATGCAGAGAAGAACTTTGTATTGGAAAGAATCTGAGGGTGTTCATAGGTATTTTGTACACCACGAGCCTTAGCGATGGGGGTCTCTGAGAGCAAATGCTCTGCCCCCTCTGAACGGTGCAGCCCATGAGCTTTGGTTGCCGTGACTGATCAGAGTGATGGGCTCCATCCCTGCCGGGAGAAGTTGGCCCTGGGAACCACACAGCTACCTTTGCTCCTGCGAACCCACGCAGCCAGCTGGACACGCGCTGCCTCTGCACACGACCAGGGTGGGCCCATTTGTTCATTTTTACGTCTTGCCTCAGGTTAGTTCTCAGTGACTCATCTTGGATTAAGTGCCAACAAAGATCTTCACCATGTGGAAGGTGGTTGAATGAAGACCAGAACATGTTTTGGTTTGGAGAGAGGAAAGATATGTTTCTTTATCACCATATATTTCTACCCAATCAGCTTTTACGCACATGCATGGTACCCTATAAACTCCATAAATCTTTAACATCTGCAGTGCCTACAGCAATGCAACACAGCCTTAAAGAACTGATGATTTTCATTTTACTACTCAGGTCTATATTATTAGATGAATCGAGCTCCAGTGTTCAGTAGCTATAATTTACAGTTTTTCTTTAAGTAAAGACTGCTGGGTAGATCTTTTAAAAAGGGGTGAAAAACAGCTTTGAATTGTACAAATTGCAACAAACAGCTAGCTGTATGTATGCCAGTATGTGCCACGGGGAAGATGGATATTATAAATGTCCTGGGATTCCATTTCATCGTCTTATAGTAGCTTTTTCCCCACCACTGCATCCTCTTCAGTAATGGTGTTAAATAATGCATATGTAATTTTGTTGTTTTACGCTGTGTTTTGCTTCTAACACCAGACTGGGACTGTGTTTCCCTCCCTTCCCTGAAATTCATGGTCGAGGATACAGAAATTCTATCAGTTGTTCCTGAAGCATTTGAAGAATTACAAAATATTGTCTGAAGCACACACCACCTTTTTGTCCGTGTCTCTTGACTGAATCAGATGGTCAGACATTGTCGTGCCATCTGTAGTACGCCCTGCAGGTGGATGTGCCATGCCAAGAGATTTTGTTTGACAGCCTTTATTCATCAGATGGGTTTGTAGGCAGCTCGTTACCAAATGATGAACTTTCCTGTTTCTGGTTAATTATCAACTTCAAAGTCTGTTGGGTGAGATCAGCTCCCTTATAAATGACTATAGGTTCCTGTAAAAAGGACTTTTTGTTTCCCTCGGTCTTCTTTTTACTGCACCATTTAAAAGTAGACCAGCATTTCAGAAACTTGAATCACAATCATCTTTCAGTGTTCTATATAGATAACTTAACTGAAAAAAAAGAGATTAAAAAAAAAAGATTTGCCCAAAATAGATAAATAGATGTACAGTGTACCGGTCAACTTTGATAAATTCTTTGTTTCTGCTCTAGCACATTCACACTATTAAGATGAAAGGCCAAACCCTCTCCTGTAACTCCACAGACATCAGAGAAGTTGCAGAGAGAAAACTTTGGCCAGAATCATCTATAAATTAACTTTTCTCTCTTTTCTATGTGAATATAATTATATAAATATAAAAATTAGTTTGAAAAATTCATGTATTTCTCTGCTAAAAGTTGTGCTCTTTATTTTAGGAGTTTATAGCTTTCAGGCCAGGCACCGTTTTCTTCTGTGGCTGGAGATCATCTATTGCATTTTGGGCACTAGTTTATTTTCGGAAGCTATTAGTTTCATTTACGATCTTTACCATTCAGAGCTCCATTTCATACAAAGGTGGGTGGATGAACAATTCCTTTTCTTAACATCTTTCTGTGGGTCAACAGAAGAGAAATAGGTGCAGAGAAATAGCAAATTGCATCAAGAACAGTGGTGCATCAAGAAAGTGAGCGAGCAAAGAGTCAGATGCCATTAGACACAGTTCTCAAAAACACTTCTCATGCCAAGCCAGAACCAGGGATGGCATTTTACACCTGGTGAGGCACTGGATTTGCTGGCATCGCAGCAGTCATATAGTACACGTGAAATTTGTATTCCAGGTTGGGTCAGAGCAAGCATCAGTAAAGTGTCCCAGAAAGCTGTGTAAGGGAGGAAAAATTATATCATCCGTCTCGCTCATTGCACAGACCTGATGGAATCGGATGCCCCACACTGTCCTCTCTTAGCAGCGTAATACTGTCATCCCATGCTGACAGTGTTAGATGGTACCAACCACCAGCAAGCGCAGAGGAGTGCTGCCACAGCACCCTTCCCAGGGGTAGAAGCACCAGGTGCTTTGCCTGCTCTCTAGGGGCCATGGTCTCACTCCTCACACTGCAGGGCACACTTTGCCAGGTGAGTAGCTTTGAGCATTGGGTTGCACAGTCCCTCCTCACTCAGGGCTGACAGCAACACAGTACACCCATAGGTACCAGTCCCACAGGGAGGCTTAGCACCCTGCAGGAGCATCCAGACAGCCCCTGTGCTGCACAAATGCCGCTCCCCATGAATGCAGGTCAACCCACAAGGCTGATCCCTGGAGGAGATGCTCCTAGTTGGCATGAGGGTACCATCAAATGGGGAAATTCAGTGAAAAGATGCAGTGCTTGATAGTGCAGTAGCATACTGTCATGGTTTTAGCTGGGGCAGAGTTAATTCTCTTCACTGCAGCTGGCACAGTGCTGTGCTCTGGACTTAGTAGGAAAACAATGTTGATAACACACAGATGTTTTGGCTGTTGCTGGGTAGCGCTTGTGCTAGTCAAGGGCTTTTCCAGCTTCCCATGCTCTGCTGGGTGCACAAGGAGCCGGGAGGGGAGGGGGCACAGCTAAGAGAGTGGATTCAAACTGGCCAGAGGGATATTCTATATCATGTAACGTCATGCCCAGTGTGTTACCTGGGAGGGGCTGGCCGGGGGAGGGAGGCAGCAATCATGGCTTGGGCACTGGCAGCATCAGTCGGCGGGTGGTGAGCAGTTGTATCATTTGTGGGTTTGGTTTTTTTCCCCTTTTTCCCTTTTCCTTTTTATTATATTATCATTAATGTTATTATCATCATAATCAATATTATTATCATTATTATTTTATTTTAATTATTAATCTGTTCTTATCTCAACCCACAAGTTTTTTGTGTGTGTTTTTTTTCTTCTTTTTTGTTTTTGCTTTTGCTCTTCTGATTCTCTCCCCCATCCCAGAGGGATGGGGGGAGTAAGCAAGCCGCTGCATGGTGTTTAGTTGGATGACTGGGACTGAACCACGACAGTCCTTTTTGGGCCCAACGTGGGTCATGAAGGGTTTGAGATAATAAAAAACCATGACACCTGCAAGCGTGGGGCTCCTGGTATGAAATCATAACAGGGAAAACAAGGCAATTCCTTTCCACAGAATGGGTTCCGCCTTTGCATTGCCTCTGCAAGCAGAATGACGCAACACGGGAGATAACATGTCTTTGCAAAACACAAAAATAACTAAAGAATACACAAACAGAAACTCCAGAAAATATTTTCTTTGGGAAATGCATCTCATCAAAATTAAATGATGCTTCGCAACTGTATAGTGCTCTAATTAGGAGATAACAAATTTATGTGCTCTCAGAAAGCATCAGTTTTATAGCAGACTTCTCTAATCACGCTGATAAACTAGCTGTCTTTAAATACCGTTCTAGCCGCGAGTTTATTGCACGCAACGCAGCCGTGTAAGCCATTACGTGCAATTCCTGCTTTAATCACTAGGTGGCATTTGGAGGTGTTGGAAGAGTTCCAGTTCGGATGGCAAATGAAATGGAGTGTTACTTCTAGGCATTTATTACCTGGGCACGTGCAGCGGGCTGGGAAGTTTTTTTGTTTTAAATGCAGGTCTGGAAGTTCTTACCAGGAAAAAAACAACCGTGCTTTACAACAATGTTGAGAACCAGTAGAGAAAAAACATTGGGGAAATAAAACGCTATGAGGGAAATAAACATTTTCCTACGCACGAATGCACCAAGTCCCTCCCTCATCTCTCATATGGAAGCCCCTTGATTTTTTGCTGAGTGGCAAAGTACTAATAAAGACAAAAAAGTATGTAGCTCACATCAGTTACTTCCCCATGCAGTCATCTGTAGACATATGACTGTTGAGATGTCCCTTTCCCTAATATTTGCAAAAAACCTGAAGCAAATAAATGAACTACTAGGTGTAGGCAAAGTAAGTAACAGTGTATTTATTCACCTGAACAAATACTAGACTTCATTAGTATGCTTTAAGAGAGCAGCCTCTCAGCTGGTTTCCATCAGAAACTTTATCTTCATAAAGCATGTTACAAAGGAGCATATTTTACATCTGAGGAGGAGGCCATTTCTCAGAAAAAGTCCTGCTCACAAGCCTTTTATTGAGCCATTTATTTCCTCTGCCCCCTTCAGCATTGGACCCCTTTTCCCAAAGGCTCATAAACATGCAGCCAGGGCCATGAACACTAACCGTTGCGTTAGTGAAGTTGTAGAATTAAGGTGATTTGCTACCTTCTGCTTTACATCCCTCATGCTGGTTTATTTCTCTGGTGAAAAGCAAGAACTGAAACATGAATTCCAGCTAAAGGTGAGATGGCTGCATGAGACTAATGCATTAACCTACTCACCGCAAATGATTCCTCACCTGCATCCTAATCATCACACACACACTGCCAATCTTCAGCCACGATGTCAGAAATAGTCCTTTCCCGATGTGTTTGCTCTTCGGTCTGCCGCCTGCATCCACCCACCGCCAGCAGAGTGCTTCAGAAATGGATCCATTTCCATTCTGGGAACAGAAAGTCAGACGGTGCCGCTTCGCATTCAAACTGGAAATGGAGATGTTTATTTTTCAACATTGCAAAGTGATATCTAACCACCCACCTCATAAAAAATTATTTTGCTTCAGGTTTGAATCACAGAGTCCCTTAGCTGGGTCGCTCCCAGCCCAGCAGCAGCTGAAAAATGACTGTGCCAAGGCTACCCAGGCTTGTGCGTCCCAATCCTGTGTGTGCAAACAGATGAATACACAGCTTTTACTCTGAGCCATCAGTAAAGTACTCCCAAACTGGAATATGCCTGTTAAATTTGGCAAACTTTTTTTGGTAGCTATCACTGCATGGAAGAAGCCAAGACTGATGGAGAAAACCAAGGATTTTTATGAATTGGGTTGTGTTGAGAGAGAGGAAAATTAATCAAAATAACTCACAGCACAAACCTGATGCTCTGTTACCAAGCTCACAGCGCTTCCAGAGATATAAATAAACCAGCAGTGTAGTACCCTGCCACTGTCACTTTAGCAGTACATGCAGCTATTTATATGCATGGGAGCACTATTTCTGCCACTGCATTACCCAAAGCATTACCTCCGCTGTGACGTTGCAGCCGCAGCAAAAGCCACCTCCCTGTGGGCTGGGGACACAGGGCACTCGAGGCTAGCGCAGCCCATGGCAGCTGCTGGCAGCGGGTAGAGCATCCCCAGTGCCACCGAGTCTAAAACCCCAGGGAAAGGAGGATGCAAAAAGGCTTGGGCTAACAAAACTCCAGTTCAACAAGCACCAGGCAGACCCCTCTACCCCAGTTTCTGCTATTATCACTCCATAATGACTTTTATCTCCTTCACCTTTTAGGCTAGGACTGGAGGGGTGCAGAGGAGTGACCGAGTGCTCAGCAGTTGGCGCCCCTGGCCCTGTGACACCCTCCAGCCCAAGCCCAGCAGAGAGGCACTCCAGAAGCACCACTTGCTCAGGGTTGAGATCTCAGCTGGACAGCATTGCACTAGGTTTTTTTGGAGCCATCATGCCTGCTCCTCTGGTGACTTTCAAAACACTTAGTGGGCAAAACAAACATGAACCCCAACGAGAGGTGACCCTGAGGTCTGCCAGTCACTGCAAGTGCTTTTGGTGTTCTGTTTCATGCCACGCAAGAGTGAAACACCTTCAACAACACAGACCATGTCAATACTAACCAAAACAGGGCCATGGCTGCTCCCTCTTGCTTCTGCCTCAATAAGCCTTTTTCTCCCAGACTTGTGGAGCCAGGTACGCTGTCCCCCAGGACTGGCCCAGTCTCCCCACCCCGTGCCCTGGGACCACAGGTGAGGACCACCCGCTGGCCTCGGCCAAAACTGTGCTGGGAAGTGCTCATGCACGCTCAACCCTGGAGAAGCACCATCCCCATGGCCGGGGATCCCGGGGACTGTTCCCCTCCAGCCTTGCCTGCCGGGGAGCGACTGCAAGGTGGCTCCCAGCACTGACCTCCTCCTCCCTGGCAGAGCACGGGCTCCGCAGGGGGAGCGCAGCGAGACTGTCGTGCTGGCAAGGCAGGACGTGGAAAGCGGTTTCGTGGTCATGTAAAACTTCCTGCCTGCACTGCTGATAAACGCAGCCACAAAAGGTCGTCTTAAAAATTCTTTCTATCATTTTAAGACAGTCACCGTACAAACAACCTCACTTACAGCACCATCTGCTATTTTGCGTATCCACAAAGACCAACTGCAGACAGATGTGCTTTCAGTGAATGAGATCTTAGTCTACCATTGATTATTAATCAGTAGATACACTGCAGGCTAAAGTCAAGTAATTGTGACAGGGAGATTTAAATACAATTTTATTTATTCCAAGAGTATTTGAAGGGCTATATTTGCCAACTTCAAAAAATATACTGACATCACTTTTTCTTTTGGAAATAATATTTCATTCTTCAGGTATCAAGTGAACTGCACTATTCTTTCTTCAGTGATACAGTCTTGATTTTAAGACAACACAAATTCAACTCTGGTTTTTTTTTTTCCTTCAGAAAACACAAATCTGCAAATGGTTTTGTAATTGCAGTATGTTATAAATGGAGAAGCTCAGCACAGTTTACCGAGGTAAGATTTGCTCTGATTCAGAATAGATTGATAACGGATTCCAACATGAAGGTGAGGTAAATCAATGCATATCACCTGCAATAAAGATAAGACTTGTAAACTGATGAGATAAACCTTGTTTAAATGTATAAGAAAGAGCTGAGGAATTTATACACTTTTTTTTTAGTAAGTCATATAAGGTAACAATGTCGTTTAGCATCAACAGATGCCTTTGAAGCATTTTATCAGGATCAGCTATCTTGTAGAAGCTTCTTAAGATAAATAGCAGGTTCTGTACTAACATCACTATCTACACAAGACCACAGACGCATATAAAGAATGCCTTAAAGCAAGCAAGCTCATTCCCAAATTACAGTCTCACAAATCACCTCAGAGTACCCCACAGCTAGCTCACTGGTGGCCTAATGCTTGAGTTCTTCACCTTGCAAACTCATAAGAGAAATAGCTTAACTACATTGATTATTTCAGTATAACTTTTACTTAATAATACGTGTGACAAGGAAGTTGTGTGATTTTTGAGTAGGAGGGTAATGTCCAGAAAGCTCCTTATTTTTGGGTTGGCACGCTCAAAGCAATTTGATAATTCCTTCTGGAGATGTTTAGCTGAGTATCAGTAAGGACTATTTAGCTTTTGAATTACTCTTTGTGTCTCAAAAACTTTATGTTAGAATTTGGAAACATGAATGCCTAAGCGCATCTTTATTCCTTTGTTATGATATTGAAAGAACTTGAACCTAAAAGGGAAAGAAAAAAAGACATAGAGTATTTCTATAGTAACTTGAAAAAGGAATGGCGTTTCCTTGCCCTGAAATTATATGTAACCTTAATGATTTCTCGTAGTTCACAACTGAAATCTGCTTTTCTTTTCCAGCACACCTTTGGTATTCAAAGCACATGTAGTTTAGTATTTGTTCATTCAATCCTCAAAATGTGCAGTTTGCCATGAAGATTTACAACCTGAAATAGCATTATCAATGACTACAACAAGCTGTATTGTTACTTTGTTGAATACAGGCATTTTATTGACCAGTTTTATTACAAACTATTTCAAATAAAATTGAAGCATGACATCTGTTGCCAGCGTAAATAAAAAATAAGTAAGCACAGAGATTCAAATAAACAGTGACTAACTGCAAAATAAATGCAAGTCTAAATTTATTGCTGTGTTTATAATTCATTTGTTCTCTGCCTTTAACTTCGGAAATTCAGCCGAGTTGTATCTACTAAAAATTTACACTAAGTCCTGATAAAAGCCTGGGCAAAGGGGTAGAATATTTGTGAATCTGGGCCTGTGAAAGCCACTCAGCCACCCAGCTGAGATGAAAAGCAGGTTCTGAATCATGACAGTGATGTCCAGACCTTGGAAGCTCTCAGAAAGCCTTGCCATTGTCTTGGACAAGGCAAGGATTTAACCCAAGGACCGTACAGGGTCTAAAATGGAGTTCAGGGTGGGGAAAGGGGGGGCAGTGGAGAACAGGAGGCATTGCGCTGTATCCCAAGAGGTTTAAAAATTGGCAGAGAGGAAGGACAGTTATAGCTCTACACAGATGAATTGCCACCTCCCAGCCATATGAAAACAAAACGCTGGCGTGTCAAAGATTTTGTGATTTTTAAAAACAATGATTCTTAGTTTTCGGGTGTACAGCAAAAATTAAATACCGCAGCTGCAACACTAGCATGGGATGTAGGTGGGATGGGTTGAACAACCCATGTTAAGAGGGCATTAGAAATAGTACTGGGCAAGATGATGGGCCACGAAGGGCACATGGCAACGTGAGGAGTTCTCCCCAGATTAGCTGTATCACTGGGTAGGTTTATACGTGTATAAGCTGCCTAACACGCCACAAATTCCAGTAATTTAAAAAAAACAATGCACTTCAGATGGTGTTAAAGTAATCATTATTATACTCAGGCTATCCGCAGTCACTTAAAACATTCAAATCCTGGATAATTGATACCGTTAATGTGCTACTGTTAAGACATGCTACTTATTTAGAGAAGGTTAGTGTGGATTTTTAAAGTATCCAATTCACTCCAAGTGTTTGCAACAGACACTAAAAAAGAGTACTTAGTGTAGAAGGACTCCATTTCAAAATTACAAGAGTCCTCTGCTCTTCATCCTCTTTTTGACTACAACAGGTCAATTTATCAAGAAAATACACTAGTCTGCACAAATTCCTATCTCTTTGGTGGGAAAATAGAGTAGGGATTTAGTCTTTCCCCAAGCCTTTCCAGTAATTTCCTTTTCTTTTTTTTTTTTTTTTCTTCCAGAGAAGATTATACAGTTTATGTTATTTCAGTGGATTATCTAATTACAACTTCAGAAGACAATATATTAATGTTTGGGAAAAATGCGATAAGAAGGGTTCATTTATTGGTAATCTTTGATGATTTCTGCCAAGTTTATTTCATTGTGCAATCCTAAAAAAAAAGGAACAGTTTTTAAATTAGCAATTTCTTTCTGAAGTAAGACACCCCAGTAATAAAGTATTATGTTTTTTTACAGGCTCTGGGTGAAACGTACCAATCATCAAGCTATAATACGTACATTCAGAGCACATTTTTTAAAAACCTGAGCTACTTTGAAAAGAACGAGACTGATACATTTCCATAAAATCACTAAAAGCTGTCCTCTAACTAAAATCAAATGTTTATTGAGAAAGTGGTATACACTGCTGAGGTACTTTGCATTGGAATAGTTCACTGAGCTTTGCAGTGAGATGAAAACACTAAGATATTACTTCAGGAATATAATTTTTTTTTCATTTCTGCATTTGTGCAGGCACCCCTCTGGCCAAGTGGCAGGTAAAGTATGCTGCAGTGCACGTGACTAGAAACCACATGGAGTAAACTGAAATTATAAATTCTTGAGAGCGTTAGTTGAATAATCACAACTGAAATACTGTGTTTGAGTAACTAAATACAAGTCATGTTCCTTGAAAAAGTTAAGGGCATCATTGGGAAAAAATAATCCCAGTGAAGCCATCGGCATTAGGTGAATGGTGATTATCCCCCACTGGAACCTATAATTTCGGCTGTTCCTGCTGAGGTGGCAATTACTGTTATTCATAGGATGGTGGTTGTATTCATCTTCCTGTCTTTAATTCACAGACAGCCTTTGGATGGGGCAGTGAAAGACAATCCCACTCTTATATACAACATGACTGCTATGTTGACTCCCCAGCATGGCTAAGAATTTGTAATCTAATGAATGTCACCGCAAATGTCATCGCAAATAAATTAATTCTTACCCACGCTGCGTATCTGAAGAAAGTTCATGGGACCTCCAAGTCCAACATCTGCTTTTGAGGATTATTTTAGACTATGCTGACAAAAAAAAAACCAAAAAGCTGACAAAGAGCGAAGAGTGCTGCACTGGTCCAACTGTCTCGTATCATTTCTTCTTAAGTTGTGTTGAAAAATGTACATACCTACAACATTACATGATTTGCTCTGATTTCTATGATGTAACTATCTTGTGCAATTGATCTGGGGGAATTAAAGAAGCTGGTACACATTAGCCACATTTGGAGACACCTGGATGATTCGATCATTAAGAAATTTCATAATACTTTGGAAAAAGAAAGGAGAAAGATTCTGCCAAAACCCCCAGAAATTCAGTCCTCTCTGGATTTCAACAAAGCTTGTGTATTAAAAATTCATATACAAATATAGATTAAAAATTGTAGTAGTACACTAACACATCTAATGAGTGCTGAATTTTCTTTAATAAGGTTGAAAAGAGGCAAATTTAAAGCAAAGATTTAAAATATTGTAGGCAGCCCTAAAATCCACTGTCAATAAGCAGAGCTGAATTAAGAAAGAGCCTTAATTGCAGAAAAAAAAAATCCAACAGCTTATTATCATAAACACTCCTCAGCTGGGGCCAGGGGTGGGGTGTCAGGGGTGCAGACGGGAAATGTTTTTTCTATGTTACAAAATTAATTGCTCGGATACCCCAGGCACTTGCAAGCTTCATCAAGGTGCGTTTGCACCAGGAACCTGACTTTTTATCTGCAGACTATCTATTTTAACAGAGTTATATCCCTTGGAAAAGAAAATATACCTGTTTCCTACATGATAAAGCAAGGCAAAGTTAAATTTTGCATTTTAGAAGTGATTATCTTTTTGGTCTTTAGCATTTGATCACTGGAGCGAGAGGAGGAGGGAAAGCATGAAGGCTCTCAAAATACACGGTCAGCAGAGCCTGTGCAGAGGGAATAGCACAGACTGTACAGAAACAGCAGACTCCCACCAACCATGAATTTTAGAAGTTTTTTTCAGCTTTTGCTTTTCCCCTCATGCTTGAGAACACTTCAAAGGCAGGATTACAAAAGAAGCCATCACATGTTCGGTTCAAAACTGTAACTGGGGCTCTGGGGGGAGGAGAGGGCAGGTACAGAGGCAGCACACTCTGTTTTGAAGGACTCAGTACAAAGCACTTACCTTTATACCTCTCTGCGCAGGTAAGGATCACAGCCGGGCAAATGATTCACCACCTCTCCGCTTAGACAATAAGGAAGAGGATTAGTTAACCTGAGACTGCTTTGCCAACCTGTGGATCTGACCTAAATACCACAGTTAAGCAACAGGGTTTTGTGAATGTAGGACTGCAGGCAGGAACTGGACTGATACAAACCTCACACTTTGGCAGTCTTTGCTCTAACGAAGTGATTTATGAACATGTAGCTGCTGTCTGGCTCCTATAAATCATGAATTTCTCAACAGATTCAAGGGGTAAGGTTGTCTCGTACCAGAAACCTGAGGTCACAGAAAAGACCAAAGTAGTAGCACCTCCTTAAAGCAATAATTATTATGACTAAACAGCAGCATTAAACCTCCCACTCTTTTGCCTTTCCCCTGGGAGGATTTGGTAGGTAGGGCTTTTCTCTTGGCTAGAAACTCCTACTACATACTGATCAAGATGATCATCTTGTTCTTACCCAGTGGCATGCCTAGAGTGCAGAGAAGAGTACTCACACAACAAAAGTGGTTGTAGTTGACAAAGTACAAGAAAATGCCTAAACCCATGCCTTTATATCTAGCCAAGATTTTAAATTCTTGCACCGGCACCTATCTTCCACTTGTTTAAGACTTCATCTCTCCCAAGGAAGTAAGGAAGGGAGGAGAAGAAAGCTGCCACTATTTGGATACTCTTTTTCCTGACCCTATCATTTTTGTTAATAGTCTCTAATGAATAACTCACTCATGGATAAACATGCTAGCATTATTACTTTGTCTTAGCAGAGTCAGCATGACTCAGAAGTGAGCAGTCATAAGACTGTCACAGTTCCCAAACTATCAAAAGCTGTGGGAAAACAAAAATCAGCAGCTGAGAGAGAAGGCTTAATTCTCACTACCACGAAAAACCCATCAGCCTGTTGGGTGATCTGGAATATATACATACACACTCACGCAGAAACTTAAAGAGGAAATATTGCTACCCAACAGAGACTACTCTAGAGCAGACAGGTTTCTCCTGCCTGAGAACAACAGAGAAAAATCACTGTAATAAGTAAATTCATTTATTATACCAACTTGGCTGGAAGAACAGAGTTCTTTGACACACAATCTTTCTTCTTAGGGCCTTAAATCATGCCAACTTTAAAAGTGCTAAGATGGACATAAGTGCATTTAGGCATGACAGCTCATCCTTCCTATGCCAGGCTTCCCTTTTGCATCCCAGCCTTTTGAAATGAGTGGTAATAGAGCCATTGCAAGCTACACATCTACACGCTGATCACTGCCATGGCCACAGGGCTGGAACCATTGCTATAGATACCTGCCAGAAACCACTGACATCTGCTGGTTTTCAGAAATCAAAACTATGGCTTTTTGACCCTTTGGGGTCAAGACAAGTTGGCTCTGGGCATAACTTTACTACCTTGTCAAAAGTTTATACGTGATAAAGGTCCCTTCTGTGCGAGTTTGTGTGAAGGGGTTCTACAGCTCTGGATAAAAGAATGGTTACCAGCAAGCAGCAGCCTGCGGAGGTGATGATTACATGCTGAGGAGCATGTGAAAGTCTCCCAGGAACTGGTAGGCTCTGGAGACCTGTTGTCCTGTTAAACCCACCAGAACTGATAAATTCAGAACACCAAGAGCCTGCTGGCTGCATACAAAGCCTCTACCCACATTAGTATCAACCATGGGTTGCATTAGCTTGGATCACATACAAGCAGGTAGCGGTTGCTATATGCAGACAAAAGTCCTACAGGATTACACACACCTGATGAAGTAATGGATTCTCTAAGGGACTTTCTGAACTACCTACGTAGGAGCCGGAAGTCCCAGGGGTTGGGATTGGCCTCCCAGTTCTTGCTCCTACAGAGTAATAATGATTCTGTGAGTAAGTGTGTTGTGTGAATAGTTATATGCTATTAGTAACAGCTTTAGTAACAAAAAGCCTTCTGTTGGCTGTGCTCCATATCTCTCCCAACTTTATCCGCTATCCTGGAGACGAGAATGTACAGAATCAAGCACCCGACTATGTTCTCAGTTATTTCTTAGCAATACTAAACCCTAGTAACTGGGACTGCTGCTGCCACTAACTGATTTTATTTCTCAAATGACTTGCTCAAAAAAGTACATGCGGAACTCACTCTATGCAAGAACTCACTTCCAAGACTGTCTTGGAGGTCCAGAAAGTGGGACTCCAACTGTTCAGGACAGAAACACAGCCAGCCAACATAACCAGTTTTCCTAGTCTGTGCAGTTTGGACTCTCCATTTCAACACCAGCATGGGCTGAGATTAATCATCACTATAGACCACATAGACTGAAGGTTAGCACCTTTGGTTGCTTTTACTTCTGAAAGGCAAGTTTAGGAAGGCAAATATCTCTAAACAAAATTCCTGCTGCTGCCACTTGAAGATAAGATTCTAGAGAGCCTGAACCTTTGTTCAAACCTGCTCCATTTTCCCATGATTCCTGGCCAAAAAAAACCCACACCAGCAGAAACCTTCCAAGTATTTCCAGCAGACCTTTAGATTTTGGCACGGAAAAATATCTCCCATGCATATGCAATACACCTACCAATTGCATCACTACCACTGAAAGTTGTGCCATGTCATTATGCATTACTAGTCTGTTGGAGAACTGCTCCCAGGAATCTTAGAGCTGTTAGGAAAGCTTTTAATGATCTCATCTGATGACATGCAAACTCGGCATTCATGCCTCTGGAAAGACTCTTTGGTAGGAACTTGTTGTATGTGTTATTATCCTACTTTATTAATTTCACTTGTACACTTCTGCGGTTTCACTGTTTGCTTCTTCTAAGTAACAACGCCATGGAATTCGAAACCAGCAACTTCTGCCCTTCACAGCTTCTCTTCGTTTGTCCCACTCTAGTAGTTCCATAAAGGGATGCAAACTGAAGTGGAAGTTGCTCTTTAAAGACAGACAGACATATCACGGTTAGTTAGAACATGACTCTGGGCTGCTACAGTAGTGCTAATAAAAATCAACTGCTGGACTGTTTACACCGGTTTGCATAAACTCCTGAGCTGAACGGCAGCTTTGTTGCTCTCAAAGTTTCTGCTCAGCTGGTTTACCAAGGTCCTGCCCTTAGCTGCAAGCCACAGCATTACACTTGTAGATTTTGTTGTTTGTTTGTTTTATGTAAGTGTTTATAATCAGGAACTGTCTTCTGGAAATTCCAGTGACAACCGACTGCCGAGCCCTGACATCAAGCTCTTAAGCTCTGACTATGGGCTGAACAGAACTGCGGCTTAACAAAGTTTTTTTTAACAATTCTTTCTCATCCACTAAACACCGAGTTTCAAATACCTGTAACAATTTGTTAAGGCATTCTTGATACCTTGATGCAAAAATTCCCAAAAGAGGATACATTTAATATTTTTAATACCTCAAAAGTGAGACTAATTCACTAAACTGGGTTGAACTTATAAAGCACAGTGTTCTCTCATTTACTGGTTGTCTAGCTAGTGTTTTGTGTTCACTCCTGTTGCCAATATGAGAAGATGCCTCCGACTGAAAGCCACCGCCACTCTAATGCTTCTGGAGGACACACATACAGAAGTTTAATTCTGTATCTTTTTTTCCATCAGAAAGATCTTCTGAAATGCCGGTGTTCCTTTGAGTCAATAAATATCTTCCATTCTTCCTGCCAAACTTTTGTCAGAGTGCATACTGCAGATGTTAACTATTAAAACTTTGTTTACATGAAAACTGAAAAGCAAAAGTTTGACAACTTCAGAAAAATGACAAAACACACTAGGAATGTTTTGCTCGCATAAAACAGAGACAAAAGGAAGCAAATTATTGTGATTTGGGGTTTTCTAAGCTTTCTGCCCTCACAAAGCTGAAAAATGATGGAAAAAATTATTAAAAAGTAACTACCTCAGCAAATAGTACCTGCAACATCACTGGCAGTTCTCTTCCTGTATACATAGGCGATATCTTGTTCAAACCAGAAAAGGAGGAATAATAGGCAAAGGGTTCCCCATTATTTAAAAATCCTGAGACAGGCCAAAACCACTGAGAGCTAGTATCAGCAGACAATCATTTATGACTCAGCGAATGTGCACACAAGTCTTCTGACACTGAAGCTAGGTTAACATCCAACGAAGGACAGTTTCCGCCACAACTTAGCAATAAGATTAGCCCTGCTGCTACATTCTGAGTGGAAATGGACATCTCAAACCTGAAGGTGTTTCATTACAGAGTGAATCTTCATGAGTTCTTGAAATTTTGTAAGAGGCCTGATCTGGTTCTCCAGCTCCAGTAAATACTCCAAAATCTCTCAGGTCTGAGGGTGGACTTTAGAAGACAGGGCTGCAAGGTCCAGTCAGAGTTTTCTTCCTCCGGTGGTACCATTAAAAGTCATTTAAAAGGCTTGATGTGTCATGAAGATAAGCTGCCTCTTCTTTGAATTTGTCAAACCTCACACTCAAATTATCAATTAAAATTGGTTGCTTAAGACAGCTGCGGAAATTACCTAAGAGTTCTAAAAAAACAGTTGAAGTTTTACCTGTGTAAACAGATGTCTTTCAAGTTTAATAGGACTAGTTTAAGCAGTACATGCTTGTTAATCTTTTTAAATATAGTTCATTTATAGTTCAAGAAATTATTTTGGAATAGGACTTATTAGAAAATACCTTAAAAATAATATTTTTGAAATCTGTAACAAAAATAATGACTGCTATCTAATAATACTAAATTCTTGCCAAACCAGCTACAAGTCATCAACCAAAATACCAATATTTATCTGTAGAAATAACTGGGCTACAGAATAAAAAGTAATACAAATAACCATGAAACTAAATATTTAATAGTATAACTTTAATGAAAGTTTATTGAAAATAAATTTAGTGAGTAGTTTCTATGACTTGCTCAGTCTCCACACAATCATATCGGTATTAAGCTGGGCTTCTGTTATTTTCAAAGCAATTTCCTGGTAAAGGGCACCGTTCATTGTCCGATTCATACTTAGCGCACACTCTTCCCGTTCATTCCGAAGCAACTTTCTGAACTGCTGAACTCCTTCCTCACTGTCCAGTAAAGCTGCCACAGGAGCATCACTGATTTTCTTGGCAGGGTCATTCCCCCAGGTCAAACTGTTTTCAGCTTTACTTTCTTTTGAGAAGAACGAACTTCTTGAGGTAAGCATTTCTTTTTCCAAAGCCAGTGCTAACTTCTCAGTAAGTACACCTTTGCTTCCACGTCTCAGGAGTTTTACATCACAGTTTGGTGGAAGAACCCTAGTAAGGCTATGGAGGCACTGGAACAAGACAGTCAGATTTCTGTAAAATAAGATTATTATTGTTATTATTAAAGCTACCTTATATCTTCAAAATTCTATAGTGGAAAATAAAACAAAGCTACTTTAAATCAAACAGGGAAAAGCTTACGCTGATTTTGGTTAAGTATTGGGTACTGTACATACAAGAGTAAGCAACAGCTTTCTAATGGTGTGCACACTAGCCACTGTATGTCAAGAGAACCGACAATAAGCAATCTTCAGCAACAAATATTCTATGCTAAAATACATGTCCATGATTAGGGTTACATGTGCATCACTTGTTTCTTTAAAGAAGCAATTTATTGTACATGAAGGTCACACGCAATAACACAAAGGAAATGTGGTGTTTGGCCTACATTTAGGGGCAGAAAAAAAGTCACTTATATTCATAGACTGTCACTAGCAATAGGTATGTACAGCAGGGCTCTTAGGTGTCCCACAGCTTGTCTTTTTCAAATGGTCACTGCAAAGGGAACACTGCACTTAAAAATCAGACATTCCAAATTATTAAGAAACCATGATAAAATAGTGTTGGTAATCATCAGGGAAACTACTGTCCTGGATACTAGTGTAGCATATGACACAGTGTCAAATTCCTCATTCTAAGAGGAATGTAGAATTTGTCCAAAGTGTTATTCACAGATAAACTCCTCAGAAAATGTCTTTTGATAGGGGTGGGCTGGGTGGGGGCAGGGAATCTCAGGGGAAAAAAAACCCCAAACAAACAAAAAACCCAACAAAACCCCCCAAAAAACACCAAACCACCCACAGCCCACCCACCAAAAAAACCCAAAACCCTAACCCAGAAAACCCCACAAGCATCCTTAAGCATCTAGTTTGCTCACACAGATCAGAAAGGCATTTTTCTTTAAAAACTACATTGAAACAGAAGTACATCTTAACATTGCACTACTTGTAACAGATATGGTTTATTTTGGTTCTGAATGGCTGTGAAAAATAATAGTCTGTAGCTCCCGCCTATCACAGAGGTATCCTAGCTGGATAAAAAACCAACATAATAATCAGCATAAACTTGCGGCTCACTAACTTAATACAAAATTGGATCAAAAGTGAACAGTATCAAGTAGCCTAGCTTTTCAAGAGGAATCAAAAGTCTTGAGGCTTAAAACTTTGCCGATTGATTTCTTAACCATTTCAGCCTCTCCTCTTACATGAAAGACAGAAATCAAGTCCCAATTTGAGTAAAAGATTGAACCTCATTATGAATTAGAGACTCTTAAGATATATACCTTTTCTTTCTTTTACTTTTTAAGCTTTAACTCTTCAGGACAGGCAACATTTGTCAATGCTGGAGAAGTTCTTTTTATGTTGTGAGCCTTATTCACCTAAATCATAAATTATGGCATTATTACTAACTTTTTTAGCATAGTTTAGGAAATTTTAGACATGTTTGTCCGAGAATCTACATAAGTAGTCATGGAGACTCTTCAGATTGATTCCTTTTCAAAATCATGGTAGCTAGGAAATAAATATATCAGAAACGTACAAAGTTAGACAAAATTTATGTTGCAGTACTAAACTACAAAATGGCATTGTAATACATTTAAATTTAGTATAACTTGAGTTTGTTGTTGCTTGTTTGGCAGCTTTTAATGTTTGCTTTTAACACCCCCTAAGGATTTTTTTTTTAAAAATTAACACATTAAAGAAAAACTATATATTATACTAAGAATAGTGTAAGAAAAATGAATATAGAATTATGATGCAGTGAAATGAACAAAAGAAAGTACCAAGGAGATATTAATGGAGACTAGACTTGTTTTTAATTCAATGTTCCAGCCTAGACAAAATTAAACAACGCAGTTCGGGTTCTGCCATAGCTCCAATCTGAAAGTAATTCTGTTGTTGCTGATGGTTATTAGATCATCATATTGGAAGCCTATCGATTATGATTTTGGCTGTGGTTTGTGGTATAAAAAATAGCATAAAGTATGTATGCAAGATGAATATAATCTACGCTTTTTGAACAATTTTACCTGCAAAAGAGTGTTAGAACTCCTTCAAATGGACTTTTCAGGGTCCAGTTAAAAACTGTACCATACATATTTCCTGCTTTATGACAGAATATATTGTCATGGCATTCCTTAAATGGTGTGCACTCCATTTCTCCCAGTAACCACGAATTTACTGGAGTCAATGTGTAGTCAGAAGACACAATCTGGAAGGAGAATCTGACAGATACACCAAGAATAGCAAGTATATCCTCCATGGAACCTGCAAGAAAATACAGTAAAAAGATTTTTGATCTAAATAGTTTGATTGTGTTGCATGCATTAAATGTACTTAGTTTTTTGGTTCACACTCCAAGTTTTATGTGAAGTGTTTGCACCTGCATTCAGGTGTTCTTTGGAAATTTTCTCACCTAAATTCTTTTACCTACACTTCTTTCAAGCAAAATAGCTGATTAACAGAGCACTACCTATATAATGAAAGCTCTAAAGATAAATGCCACTTTGAGAAAAGAAGGCTATTAATAACCTCCTGTGATAGTAAGATGATGTGAGCTTTAGCCAATGATACAGCATTAAAGGAAGGAAGAAATTAAAATTCATTGCAAACGACCAAATGGATATTTCTCACCATGAGCAATAAGCCCAGATCAAAAATCAGTTCAGTCAGGAACATTTCAGAATCACAGAATGGCAGGGGTTGGAAGGGACCTCTGGAGATTATCTTGTCCAACCCCCCTGCTTGAGCAGGCACACCCAGAGCAGGGGGCACAGGAACGTGTCCAGGCGGGTGTTGAATGTCTCCAGGGAAGGAGAATCCACAGCCTCCCTGGGCAGCCTGTGCCACTGCTCTGGCACCCTCACAGGAAAGGAGTTCCAGCTTGTGCCCGGTGCCCCTTGTCCTGTCACTGGGCACTACTGAAGAGTCTGGTCCCGTCCTCTTGACACCCACCCTTTAGATATTTATAAGCATATAATATTTATTAAAAGGAAAATAAGTGAACTGAACAGATGTGTAGATGAGGAAAAGCTTCAATTCCTTTGGTATCATTTAAGAGGTAATACTATGTCAGGAAAAGAAAATGTATCTAATCAACAGTACCTTTTTATAGAAAAAAGCAAGCTTCAGCATTGTGTACTGAGACTTACATTCAAAATTAACCTTTGCAGATACATTTCAGCACCAATGCTAGCACAAAACCTTACAGCAACTCACTTAACATTTTTTCCATTTTGAAAAAAGTTCCATCCTGTATTTCACTCAGCTTTTAACTCCCAACAGGTCTATGTAGTTCATGTTCAGAGAGACAGATGTGATTACACCTTGAAAACTTAGCTTAGCATCACCTAAACAGAAGAATCAGCCATATATTTATGAATCCAATTATATCAATCCATTTACCTGTACAGTAACTGTTATCCTTTAGCATCTTTACTGAATATTTTCCATCTGAAATATCTTCCAGACTTAAAAAAATTCTCCCACAGTGTACAGTAATCTTTTTGCTCTCCTGTAAACTATCCTTCTGATGTTTTTGTTTCTTCGCATGTAGAAGAACTACACAACATACACGATGAAATGCCAATAATGGTGCGAGGCTGGTAACAGCAATGACTGTCTTTGCTCCATCCATCTGAACCCTTAAACACCTCTTAGGAAACTCTTTTTTCAGATCATTCTTGCTACGCAAGTCCAACTTCAACTTTTTCGGAGGAGGCTCAATTTCACACGAGGAGACAGCCAATGCTGAGAAGGCTTTGTTCAGCTTAATGATTTTATTTTGACACTCAATAGTTGGAGAAATCGAAGAGAAGTCTCGATCCATCACTAAAGATAAACTGACATCACTCAGTGACCTGTGAAAAATCCATATAAGATGGCTGCACTCCCAGTTTGTATTTTGCCTTCTGACAAATAACCAGAACTTTGCAGATATATACAGACATTTAAGACTACCATAAACTCCAATATCATTCCAGGATAAGTCAGACTGTGCAAAGAGTACAAGTCCTTCAAAAGACTATTTCATCTAAGCTTAGTACAAAGATTTTCAAAACGTGGACTGAATTTTCTAAGAGCTTCTAGGAGTTAGATGCCTCATTTCAACCGAAATAATTTGGATGTCTAATTCACCCAGAAAATGTGAAATATTCCACATAACCCGTGAATATACGCTATGACATTTATAATTTATTTTTAAAGGCTTTTCTTTTACTAAAAACCAGATACAGAAAGCATCAATTCTGCCCTCTTTGAGGACTAAAAGCTCTTCTGATATTCTATACGGTTTTAAAGATATTCAAAGAAAATTGAATGCAGAGAGTAAAATAAAAAGTTTAAAATACTATTACCTCAAACATGCAATTATTTCCAAAATATTTAAAGTACTTAATTTATTCAACACAGGGTTCGTTCAATGAAATCCTAATATTACTGTTTCAGATACTCACAATGAATATTTTATTCTGTCAATCAATTCAGTCTCAAGATGTCACTGGCATCTGAAAGTCTTAAGAATGTCTAATTTTCTTTACAGAGAAGTATCACCACATCATAATGCAATCTAAAACATCACTGCAATCTTGCATTAGTAGAAAGCACAAAAATAATCAATGAAGACTTACAAGTGTTGGGAGTGGAGAGAAAGCAAGCCCTTTTCCCCCAAAACACAGGCCTTTGTATACAGTACTGAACTGGAGCCCAGAAGACCTATCTGCTGCTAGCCTACCAGGTAACCTTTGACAAATGACTTCATCTTCACACATCTTTTCTCAACTGTTAAAATGGGGGAGAGGGCAATATTGCTGCTGGTTTTTAAAGAATGGTTCCAAATCTTCTGAGGATTTCTGAAGCTATACAGAAATTAAGTATTTTGTTTTCGAAAACAAAGTCATCATCAAAAAAGATAAAAGAATAAACACTGGAAAGGCAAAAAAATCTCTTGCCTCGGTGGCTCTTAACAGAGGCTGTCAAGATGATGAGGTCAACTTTCTTATAAAGTTGTAGCAATCTGGCAGTTGAGAAATAATATACCCGCAGCTCCAGCAGAATGGCCAAAGGGCGTAACAGGTCAGCTCCCTCACAACCACTTGAATGATTTTCAGTGGCATCAATAGTCTTTAAGCTTACCCTAACACAGCCTCAGTTACACTGCTTGTGGGAATATAGGTCAAAAGGTACGTTCTGACTCCACCAAAGTTTACATTGTAACAATGCATATCATAAATTTATGTTTCATGCAATCATGGTTTTTTTAAAAACTGTGTTCCAAATTAATTCCCTCCCTGTAAGGGCGAAATGACATAAGTAGTGTATACAACTAGAACTAAGCAATTAAAATGAACAGAATAAACAAATCATTTTGAAGGTTTAAGTATTATACAGCTGATTGTACCACATAAATTACCCAATATATAAGCTTAGCAAATGTTTCATTTGATTGTATACTGGGCTGAAGCATAGTTCAATTAAAAAGCTCAGTATTTATTAAGGTGATCAGAAAATTTAGGTTTTCTTTTGCACTTTAAGCAAATCACTCTTAAGGGACAGCAAGATGCTAACAGTAAGGCATCAGGAACTGTGTAGCTAGGACAGAGCTTTATCTACACCACATATTGATGTCAGCACAGCTATGTCCGCATGGACTATAAAGAACCATAACTTTTGTCAAAGAAAACTCTGTTGTAAAAAGCCTCCAGTAATGATGTGGTTATACTGACAACTGATTTTTGGCTATACAATGTATTTTTTTTGCACAGGACTAGAGAGAGACAAACAGTGGCAACAATACTGACAAAAACACACACTTGAAACACTTTATATACAGATATTCAAAATGAGAAAAGATCAAAGCTCAAAAGTCCACTCTTGCTACTGCAGAGCTTAACCTGCAAATTCAGTTTCTAAAAAAACTACTCAGTGAAATTGTTTGGTAAATTTATATACTTACAAGTAAAATGATTCAGTTAGTTTTACTCCAACTACCAAGCTGTCACCCACAACACGCTGCCACAATTTCTCTTTGAAGTGCTCTGGGACTTTAGACGCCAATGATGTCTCTTTACTAAGAGAATGAGGAGGATTTTCTACATCATCCCAGAGAGACACAAGACCTTCCTTACAGAAAAATGGGGTTTTAGATAAGTTAAGTGGAGATATTGGTCCTTTTTATACTGTGTTACTTCGTGTTTTACCACAAATGATTGCTGGAAGTGCTTTTAAGATACGTAAAATAAAAATCTATATTAACTAGTTTAATCTCTACAACAGACTCAAAATATAGAATTGCATTTTCTTAAAACACATGACATGAAAAGCACAACTTGTCCCCTCCTTGTAAGCATCACGTGTATAAATCTTGAACTGTCATACAATTAATTGTCCAAAGAATATTTAAGGTACTAGAATTTATTTTATATTGCTGCATTGATTGCTCGAAATTTTGTTGTCTAAACCTGGAAAGGGACCCAACATTAACTGAAAGGGAGATCAACTCCATTTCAAGTAAGTTAGGAGGCTTCTTCTGAGCAACATATTAAGATAACATTTTCCCAACCTCCACCACCTTTTCAGCCCACAGTTCACTCTACACCCATTATAAAATCAGTCTTGCTTACACAGATCTATGACAGCTCATTTTTTGTAACATGTTAGATCACAGACAGATATTCAATATCTAGGCAGCTGTGCCAATTAAGACTGTACAGTCCCCCTATTTTTTGTCACTAACTCTTTCTTAGAGGTTACTTCTCCACACAACTCAGTTGTCAGGAGGTATTGCGCTAATCAATTTCAGTAAAGACAACTGAATTTACTCGTATCTACATACATGGACAGGTTTAGGTAACGAACAGACTTAAAAAGCAGATTAATGAGTTTTCATAGTGGCAATCCCATCCCTACTGGTGAAAGTATGAAGTGGTTGAGGGAAGCACCCCCTACAAATGGCTTGGCAGAATTCAGAAGCGATCTGTACTCTCTTCTGCATTTTACCTCTGTTGCGCTTGGTAGAATATGGGTTCTTTCTTCAACAAGATCTATTAATGCTCTGCAGGATTCAACAATAACCTTCTTTTTGAGTCTTAAATGCTGCTGTAGCTCTCGAACAGAGGTGCAACCAGCCTGTAAAAGATAAAAATTATTATTAGACTTATGCTTAGGTCTACTCTAAAAAAGTATTGATACTGAAGCTACCAAAACATCTTTTCAGCTTTCCATTTTCATGCAAGTATCACAAGTCAAGATCCTGGTGTTCCTCAAGTAATGCTTCTAAAAATGTTTGTCAGGCTACTCTGCTGCCAAAATGTAAATCTAAGAATCCTGGCCTCTCAATATTAAGCCTGGAGTTTAAGATAAACATCTAAGGTAAATTTTCTCAAAGTATGTAGGTATTTAAGCCTCCATTATTATTCCTGCTTCACTTTTCCATTGATATCTGTTTCAATTTCTTCTCAAGACTTGTACTGATTATTGGTCAAGTAAATATATTGAAGAGTTGACAGTTTTTACAGACAGTTGACAGTTTTACAGACAGATATATATGCAGACTGTATCTCAGTTTACAAAAAAATAAAAAGCGTGCCAGCACCAGCTTCTTAGATTTTAAGAAAGCTCCTCAAAAGCTATTCTCTGGAAAGCAAGAACCTGAGAAGTCCAATGCTGCCAAGGAGAGCACAAAGCTCACTACTGGAATGCAAAAACAAACTTCCCCACCCCCCAAAAAAATCAGGATCAATCATAACCAGCTGACAAGCCTGAATAAAAAGCACTTCATGTAAACAAAGCGATGCCCTCTGCTCAAGCTGCAATGGCAGAGGGCATTTACAGCAAGTACCACTCATCATAAGTTCTGTAAAAAATTTGACACCTACCAAGCATCGTAAATACCAGATTTCAAGCAATAATCCAGTGCCAGACTTGAGTCAGGAGACGAAAAGGAAGAATTAAGAACAAAGATGATTCTACAATACCTTCCTAATCAAGGTCATCAGAATACCAAATCATTACTTACTTCCATTGGTGAGCAACTCCTGAATGAACAACTGAGAAACAGAAAGCAAATGGGGAAGCACAGACTGAGAAGCAGTCAAAATGGCCAAATATTCACTGATGTATGCTTGCTGACCAATCTGACTTTTGCAAGCCCTTTCTCCTCATAAAGCAACGCAAGAGAGAGACCAGAAATTTACCCCATGGCAAACACAAGACTGGGTAGTGCCCCCCATCAACTCTCTCTGGAACAAGAGACACACACATCCTTTCTGCCCTATACCAAGATGTACTGCAAAACAAGCATCAGCAGAAGTCACAATCTTTGCACCGTGAAACTAAGAAAACAAAACTACATCACCTTAAAATAGAAAGTAAACATCAACATAAAAACAAGGCAGTCCAGAGCCAAACACAACAGAGCTGTGGGTAAATCCAGCATGAATAGCAGAACAGATGAATCACTGTCAAAAGCAAAGCCAATTAAGGCAGAGGCTTAGCAGTAAGTAGAACAGCCAAGTGCTCTGACACATTGAAATTGAAGTTGCAGTATTCATAAATAAATAAATTAATACCCATACATACAGAGCTAAAACTACTGATCCAAGAACTGTGTCAATTTTACAAAGGCAAGAATATGAAAACGAAGATTCACAATTTAAAAGACTAAAAAACATCAGGAAAAACAAAGGTAAAATGGGAGAAGTAGAAAAAAAAGCCACAAGGAAACATAATTCAAAGATCAATAGGCTAGAGCTGCTCACATGGTAAATAACTGGTTCCATGTTTTTCAAGTGACTAAAATCCCTTATGAAAAAATATCAAAAAGTAAACAGGCAAATCCACAGCAACAGACGAAAAACTAAATACTGAAAACTTACACTAAGAATCATAATAAACATCAAATGTACGGAACATTTCTTAAATAATTTTCTACCCATCACCAAATCAGCATTATCAGAATGAGAGCAGAACAGTTAGATGTTGCAGCAACTCAATAAATCAGCAGTAAAGATTAAAGAATACCTGCCACAACACAGGCAAACTAAGTCAAAGGAAACAAATTAATCATTTGTTAAAAGAATTTGGCATTATAATCCTTATAAAACTGTTAAATACTTGGGGGGAGAACAGGACATTGGACATAAAATGACACTTCTGACTTATGGTATTTCTGCCAAACAGTCAACTAAAACCATGACAAACCCTGTAACCTCAGCTGTTGTAATGTAACTGCAGCATTCTGCCAAAGGAGGCAGATACCACTGGGGTATCAGAAGATACCAAAACAAGTGTTAAAGAAAAAACACCTTCAGAGGATAAAAGACTGGATTCAGGCTCAAAAGAACAGTTCAAAAACGCACAGACTGATATATTTTTCAATTTCACTACCTGCAAAGTGTAACTTCTATGGATTACTGTGTGTAACTTAAATGCAGCCCACTTATATGCAGGGGACCATAATTCAGTCCTGCTGAAGTTTTCACATGACTAAGAACAGCTACGCAGATGTGAAACAAGAGGTACACAACAGAGGTATGAAAAAGGGCTGCATCTGCTATTTCATTTTGCCCTAATATACAAGATTCCATAATGACTGATGAGACATGATTTGATTACAGATTTCTAGATGACCTGAATTTTGATGACAAATATCAAGGGGCACCACTCCCTGGCTAAATAACATTTGTAAATTCCCAAGCTAAGCAGGATCTGTGAATTATTGCATCAAAACAATCATCGGATGACAAAAACCAGCAAGAGTACTTCACTCTTCAGGGAAGCATACAGAACAATGGAGATCTCAACAAGGATGCAAAAGTATGGTTCAAAATATCTGCACCTACTTCCAAATTCATCAAAAAAATGTGCAAAATGAAGAACTAAAAGTGCAGGGTTGGAAGGGACCTCAAGAGGTTGGATATTAATCACAGTTCTACTTTCTTGTGCCTTCCAGGAAGGAATAAAACCTGTTGTCCAGTGTTCTCCAAACAGCTTTTATCTTTTAGAATATGTATAATATCTCTTTAGACATCTCTTTTGTAATTAGAAAGGCTTTTTCAGTCTTTCCCTAACGTGTCATACTCCTCCCTTACTCCCAGTACTAAACTTTTGCCAGTTAATATGCTTCATTTTTAAAAACTGCCGCAATATCCTACTTCAGTTTTCACTAATCCTCAAATGATGATGGTAATTACCTCCTGTCTCACTTAAAGCACTCTTAGCAAACTAACAACAGCCTCACATCATTGAATCAATGAGATTTATGCTATCTCCTAAAGTTTTGTTTTTTAATAATCTTCCTATTTTGTCAATTATTGCCTGTTTGGTATAGGCCAATGCATAAAACTGCAAAAGAACATCTTGAAGAGGATGCTGGGTGTTTACTAACAGGATGAAAGGTAGAAAGACAGGCAATTATATATTCCTATTGATTACTTGGACTCTGGCAAGTTCTCCCCAGCTTGTTTTATAAATGATGCTAATTAAAAGGACACACAGAGCTTCACCTACTGTATTTTGCAAAATTATCCTTATAAAACTGCTAATAGCAGGAGCAAAAACATCAGCAGGTGGTGAAATAACCATGGT
The DNA here is from genome assembly GCF_963921805.1 of Phalacrocorax carbo. Classification (NCBI taxonomy): domain Eukaryota; kingdom Metazoa; phylum Chordata; class Aves; order Suliformes; family Phalacrocoracidae; genus Phalacrocorax; species Phalacrocorax carbo. The sequence continues at coordinate 134,697,988 of NC_087513.1, read as the reverse complement.
CACTAATTTGGACAAAAGTAAGAGCCAACTTGACTGAAGTTTGTGGACAAAGAAACAGACCGTAACACACTATTTTCAGGATTAATTGCCACTCATCGGCACTCATTGCGAACATGGCATTACACCATCTCAAAGTATGTAATGTGGAGCAAAAGAAGTAAACGTTCTAATTTTATTAAACTGATATTTAAACATCTATGAGTAAAATTACTGTTATGAAGCTTTGACAGGATAGCTTCCGCATTATTTCAAAATTTTAATTAAAATTAAATTAGACCCTTCCAATTACCCAAATGCATTTTTAACAACTGTGAGTACTGAAACACAGACTACCACTGATTCAAGAACAGATAATTAACAATGTTGTCTTCTCCCTGAACCACTTCTCCAATACAAAGAGTATCATTAACCTCACCTTTTAGATAATGTAATGATACAGAAAAGTAATTTGGACAAAATATGGAGGCAGACCTACAGAGTACAAACCTGTAATCTTATTTTAAGGGCTTGGACAGTAAGCAAACCATTCTCTTGCAATCCTTCTGCTGCAGGAACATCATGTTTGTAATTAATATCACTCTAAAAAAGCAAAACAAAAGCCCGCATTAATTAAAAAGCTGAAAAGAAGGTACAAGCTAATATACAGCATTATAAAAATCTGGGGGAAAACACAGAAAACCAGCAGAAACACAGTACGCATTTTAAAAGAAATATCTTCTGAAAGCAATTACAGTTTGATAGCATATAATGGAAAGACCCAACTATGAGAAGATAATTAACAAGCACTATGGCCTTAATTAAGAGTTCTTAGCCAAAAGGTAAGCAATGTAGTAAACCCTTTACATATGTGAAGCGTTTTCAATTGCATTAGTTTAATTTCCCAAAATATGTTGATGCTATCAAGGACGTAGAACAAACTTTTCAAATATCTTACAACAGGGTGGGGAATATCATATTCAAACTTCAGAGCATTTCACAGCTCACATCCAATTTCACTTTGCACCAATACTTTAACGATTTGTTGAGGTTTTCTTAACTTAGTAGGCACAGACTAAGTAGCTGAGAAAAGGCAAACTGAACTTACTGCATAGTTGACCTCTCCAAGATCGGTTATTTTGAATGTACTTAACACGTCTGTATTGGGTTCATCCTTAAAAATCAGTAACAGTTGATCACTTCCAGAGCCAATAAAATCATCCACTAGAACAGACTTTACTTTTTGCCATTTGGAAGCCACCTACAGTAGAAGAGGTTTTAAAATACATATATTTGAACAAATCCTGTACTTGAGATTTCATTTTGGTGAAGCTTGCTTTTTATCAAGAGGCAGCCAATTCAGGTGTGTGGAATACAGTATCTGAAGACATTTCAAGCTCTCACTCTTACTCCATCATTCAGAGCCTATGTAACTCTGGGAAAAACTAGCCATTCCTCTTTAGAGATTACTTTCCAGAATACAGGCAGCAGAGAAGATGACATTTCAGTGTACTCAAACAGCTGAGTAGCTAAATGTTGTATCATTTATTTAGAACCAGTAATACTTGAAGATCAGTTAAAGACCTTATACCTTTGACATTCAGGAAGATCTTTGTTGCACTGCATACTTAAACATGCTTGAGAGGTAAAGACAAATTTTTACAATAATGCTGACGACTAAATAGGACAAACTCACTTCCTGAGTTATGTAAGTCTTCTTGACAGGGTATTACAAAATCCTAGCAGTTAACTTTGCCTCTCCTGACTTTAGGCAACAAAAGCAAGGCCGCCTCTTGTAATTCTCATGAAACAATACTTTTTGTTACTAGGAAGTGAGACTGAAAAGGTTTTTAAACTCCAGTGAGAAGTTAATGCTTTGGAACGATATCAGTTTACTTTCATTTTAACACAAATTATGTAGGCACGCTCATAACTATCTTCTAACTTAAAGTTCTCATACTATAGAAGTTTTCAATTAGTATCAGAAGGTTGGCTCAGATCCATAAAACGTATTATGAAATAACAGAATCCAGGGTTTATTTTCAGATATATAAGCAGGCAATGAAAGCAAAACAATTTCACACTTTAGACAGGTTATTTTAATAGAAGCAGCAATAACAACAACAACAAAAAAGTATAGAACTTAAACATGCAGCTTTTCAGTTGCAGAAACTTCCAATAAGACAATATATACAAAAAAAAGATACAGTAGAAAAAAGGAGCTGTTTAAAGCCACAAATACCTGTAAGCTGTCCCTCCTCTGTACAACACAGATATTTCCGGAGGCAAAAGACACCATAAATAGCAAATCATTGCTACTGGTTACAGCTGGTTTTACTGAACATGGATTCTCATACGGAAGCTCACAAACACCTTTAGGGAGACCATCCTGGAACCAAATAAGCTGATTCTTGTGGGTTACAGCAACAAGGGATATTCGGAGCTGTTTTTTCACTATCTCATTCTTGCAAACATAGACAGAAGACACCACTCTGCTGTAAGCACGAGGCATAAAGCATGTGCCAGTGAGCATTTTTTGTGTTTCAATTGCATATCCAAAGAATTCACTACCCCAGATGGCTCTGTCTGAAGTGGAAAACTCATCCTCATCTTCATTCTCTGGCAGGCAAGCTCTTCTTATCCCTAAGACAACAGTACCTTCATCCTCAATTTCGCCTGTCCACACAACAGAAGAGAGCTCAACAGGAGCACTTAGAACCATGCCGGTGTCACAAGAGATGTAGAACAGCTTGTTGGCGTGCCTCCACAAGACTGAAGGGCCAGCAAATAACCTGATGTCTTCTTTCAGCTCATAATCCAATTTAAAATGAAAGGACTGCTCAAATTGATTTGAACTGTGAAGCAACAATAAAAGGTATTTGACAACATTGTTTTGTTTTTTCTTTTTAACCAAAATGCAGGGAAGAATAATCCCTGTTCTGGAATCCGTTGTGCAGCTACAACAAATTATTTCAGTTTTGAAGTGACTGGCACGCATGCTGAATACTCCAGAAGACTTCTGAACAAACAGCTTAGTGTCTCTGTTGAACGCCATTCTTCTGACACATAAATTCGTTGTTTTATCAGCTGCTCCCTCCACATGCTTTGCTTTTGACAGCTGAAATATAAGGACTTCGCCATTGTAGGACAAGAATTGCTCTTGCTCACCTGGAAGCATCTTTATTTTTATGTATATTCCTCTACAAGAAAACTGTATGTGCCTCCATTTTTGTCAGGATTATGTCTCTGTGGAAGTTTTAACCTATCTGGATGTTTTCCATCTACAAAAGTGAACAACAAAAAATTAAATCATTTTGGGACCAGCTGAACTGATCTCTAAGAAAAACTATACATTGCAAAGCAATGACATAGGCTATAAATTGAAAATATGAGGCCAGTATGTGCTTTAATCTCACAGATTAAAATGAAATTAAACACCATTAATACAAACTGAAAAAAACCATACACGCACTGTTTGTGCAACTGAATTGAAGGCGTCGGTTTCACAAATACACTGGAGTGGACTGAAACAGTGCTTTGGATTCCCAAGTTTAAGAGCCTTCACTCAGGTATAGGCTTTATTAATAAATAAAATTCATTCTTAGATCTGTAAAACCTTTTTAAGGAGAGGACTGCCTGAAGAAGAGTCCAAATATTTTGCCGCCCGGACAAGCCCGCGGGGACCCAGAGCGAACCGCAGCCGCCTCACCAAGTTTCACTCAATTTTCGGGGTACGAAGCGACACCCCGCGCCTGGCCCAGGCGCCCCGGCGGGGGGCTGAGGGGGACCGGGCAGCTAGGCACCGCCGCTACCGCCCCCGCGCTCCCCATGGCCCCGGCCAGGCCCCACCGCCCCCATCCCTCCCCGAGAGCCATTAACAACCGGCCCACGGAGAACCCGCGACCGCAGGTTCCGCGTCGGCAAAGCCTTACCCGGCTCCCGAGGGCGCCCCGCTCCCGCCCCAGCTCCGCCGTACGGCTGCCGAGGGGGGGGGGAGGGAGGGAGGGAGGGAGGGAGGGAGGAAGCGAAAGGAGCGCGCGCCCGCTCCAAAACTCCCGCCACAGGGGGAAGGATGACGGAAGGGGAAGCAGGGTCGGGGACCACGCCCCGAGAGGGGGCGGGGCCGGGAGACGGGGTGGGGCTTCTGGGTTCGCTCAGAAGCCCTGGAGAGGCGGGGCGCCGGGCAGGGAGGCGGGGCGCCGGGCAGGGAGGCGGGGCGCCCCGCCTCCTGCTGGGGTCACGCAACGCCTCCATTCCCGTTTCCCTCAGTCCCTCGCGGGCCCAGCTGCAGCCGCGCGGCCGTTGCGGGCGGCGCCGCCGGACCATGGCTGAGGTGGGTCCCTGCCCTTATGCTCCCTCCCGGCCGGCCTCCCCTCCCTAGCCATCCCCTCTCACAGGCAGCGACTCGGGGCCGGGCGGTGGGGACGGGAGGACCGGGCCTCTCGTACAGGTGAGGGGCTGGGGCTGTGTCGGGCCCCGGCCTTTCCCTTCCTTTCACGCCCCTCCCGTTTCTTGTTTCCCCTCAGCAACGGCAGGATAAGACCGCGCTGGTAAGCGAGACTAGGCGGCGTTTCGAGGCGGAGTATCTGCCAGGTGAGCACCTCGGTGGTGGCTGGGGGCGGTGGGCCCAGCTCCGTGGACGTAGTCCCTAGGGCTTGCCCGGTGTCGCTTTTTCCCCGTGGGCTTCCTGCATCCGCGGTTTCCCGGGTGAGTGGGTGTTTCTGCCTTTACTTCGGGTGGCCGAAGCTACCGGGTAGGGGTGGTGCTCAAAGCACGATGTTTTCTCTGTTGGCTCTTGCTGTTCTCTTCTCTCTTGGGCAGTAAGGCATCTTGGGCAAAGGTCTGTGTCCTTTTGACTCACAGTTACGTTTGGCTGGCTGTAGTGTGGGGTCTGGGATGCTGCTGTGCTTGCTGCTTTTTGGGCATAAAACATGGAAGAAAAAAAAATTAATTCTGGCCTCAACTAGTTTGTCAAGGAAAAGAGTTGTTTTTCTAGAGTAACTTGACCTTTAAATTCATGCTGGCCTTAATTAAAATTATGGTGCGTGTTCAGCTCAGTTCTTAAGTGTAGATGCTTTTAAACTTGCAAATAAAGGCCAGGAGATGCTGGGGGTGCCTAGGGGGAAGGGAATACCAGGATAAGCCTAGAGGGGTTTCCTTTCAAGGTTGATTTGCATTGCTTATGATGGAAGAATATATAGTAGTAGAGTATGCTAACAACTGCAGTAAGCAGTATGTTTTATTATGACTGCCTAAAGGCTTTCTATTAAAAACATGCTTCTATTCAATTTTTAATGCAAATACAGTAAGAGCCCGGTAGTAGGAGTTGCGTGTGCCTCCTTTAATATGAGCCTCGACCCTGCAAACACATGCCTTGCTTTGATGTTCCTGACCAGAATTAGTGAGGTTACCTAGTTATCACTTTCACGTAAGGCTTGCATGCTTCTGTGACTTCTTAGTGATTGGCTATCGCACTTTTCATGCAAACTTTGAGGGTCTTGAGAGTGATACAGCTTTGTTTCGTAAGGTTGCCCTGCTCACTTTTACAAGGAAACTACTTTGGCCTTGGTTAGAGATGACCTGTATTTCTGGCGAGATGCCAAAATTATTGCAATAGTGTCTTACCGTTTGATGTTTCTATGTGAATACAACTCAGACTCAGGAGAGTAGAGGATCATCTTAAATTTTAAATTCTTTTGGCTGTTAATGTTTTCAGTTAATGTGATATTTACTTATCATAGGTGATTAATCTTGCTTTGTATTCTGTTATCCCAACTTAAAGTCATAGAAAATTACTCTGGAAAACCTAGAACTGCTCTGGGACAGTTGCTGCTGAAAGGGAGTATTACCTTTTCAGTTGAACTATCCCTTAGAATCTACAAATTCCACAGGTTTCTCTAGTTGTAATGAAATCTCTGTTTGGCTGGTTCTTACAGCCATTAAAATAATTGAATGCTGTTGCAAGGTAACCTGTAATCCTATATGCAGTATTTTGAACACATTTTCTCAGGAAGCCCACTTTTGGGTCGTGATTTAGGGCTCTTAGCCCTTTCAAGAAATAGGATTAGCATTTTTTGGAGTTGAATTCTTAAATCCTGTCGAATTTGGGAATGCCACAAGCAAATGAATGCTGTTATGTCCATTTCAAGTGTGAAAAACACAGGTGTTTAGTTTTATTGTTGTCCATCAGCCTTTACTGTTTATGTTCTAAAATGTATTCTTTTATGCTTCTTAATTGAAAAGAGGTGTGGAGGTGTATGTATGCAGGCACCCCTGATCATGTGACTTTCTGTGTTCTAAAGGTACAAATGATTGCTTCATATCCAGCAATTTTAGTCTGCTTTCAAAACTAAAAGGTGCTGTCAAGGCACACTGATACTTTCTGTGACCACACTAAACTTCCACAGAATTGTGGGCCTCTACAGAATGAACCTAATTCCATTTAGAGATGAGCTTCAAGTGTTAAAATTTGAGCAAAATTTTCAGGTAGTTCTGTTTCTGGGGGGTGCAGCCTCCACTGTTTTATTTTCCCTCTCAGTAAAACAGTGTTCCTGATCATTCTAGAAACATGGTTTTGTATTACGAAAGGGTTCTTCCATGTAATAGAACTCATAGTTACATGGTTTCTCCCCCATGCAGTGGGAATTGTTAATGCTTACAAATGTTGTGATGGTCTTGCAGTAATGTTTATTTTTGTTGTGCAATGAAAACTTAGAGGGCCTTTGAAATCCTGGTTTTTTTGGTTAAAATTATCTATTGGCAGTATACAATTTTAGATTAAAACAGAAAATACACAAGTATGTTAATATTATATTTTTCTGAACCAGCTATTAACTGTGGCATGTAACACATGTTGGAATATTTCACACAAAAGTTACAACCAAGTAATATATTAGTCTTGACAGCTTTCAAGGTAGGATGGGAAAAGTTTTGTTCAGCAATTGAAAGCACCAGAAATCTGTTTTCTGAATTATACAGTTGTTTCATTTATGCAACTAAATCAAAGAATAGTTTTGATAGTAAGATACAGTTTGGAAAATACAGCGCCAGAGAACCTTACTGGCTCATTTCCCTGAAGCTTGCAAGAGGACTTCCTTGCTGAAGTTGTTGAGCAAATGTGGCTATTGAGGGGCTTCTAGAAGGAGAAAGCTTGGCCGTTGTGCGAGCTTATCTGCAAAACAGTATTTAATGCAACGGAGATCTTGTGTCTGTGTGTTTTTTCTCTTCAGTTTTCTATTTCTGTTTCTATTTTCTAGCTGTATTTGAAAGACATCTTCAGCTCTCGTGAGGAATGCATATCCCTAGTAACTAAACCCTTTCCATTTCAGTATTGGAAATATGCTTTTAAAAAGTTGCTGTTAGTCCAGTAGACTAGCAAATGCTGTCTGATGTGGTAGGCTGACAGCACTTTATCTTTGCAGTTTGGGACCTAATTCCTGGTTTGTCTCTTTGGATTCTTTGTGAGAGTTAGTGATGTAAATGATTTGGGTGGTGTGACAGGAACAATGAAAACAAAAGATTATTTTCTAGTACTGACTGGTACTAACAATGTTTTCTAGCAAACAGTCTTGTCTTTTTATTCAGTCCATTTTCATTCCTTTGAGGATTTCTAAAATTAGCTTTTATTTCTCGGCTGTTACTTTTCATTTTAATGTTACAGTGGAAATAATTTATAATCAAATCTTAGTAGATTTTTTTCATGCAACAAGCCTTTTCCACACGTCCTTTTGCATATTTACCATTTCTTATTGCCTGTATTCCCTGCCCCATTTGCATCCTCTTCCTTCTGCTTTAGGCAAAGCTGAACTTTCAGAAAAAAGATTTTGCAAGAGAGCTTTCACACTCCAATTTAAAACATTAAAGAAAGTCATGATGAAATTTAAGTCAGTAGCAAAATGTGTTTTGTTAATTATATTGGCCAACTGCAAATAAAGTTTTAGACATATGGGGCATCCTCAAAAAAACCATAGCAATATGACTATTGTAGAAAACTCTCTTAAGTTAATGTTTTCAATACCTGCTTATGTCTGTTTATGCTCTGGAAAAATCTATTTTCCCTGATCTTGACTTTCAGGCTGAGAAATGCTGGAAGGATAAGATAGGAAACATATGGATAGGGTAAACCCCATGCTTTTGTAGAAAGCTATGTGATATTGATGCTTGAGCTTTCTGCTGAAAGTAGTTTTTATTGTCACTGAGAGCATTCAGTCTTGCTAGAAGTTTAAATTTATCACATCTTATGGAGGCAGATATTTTAAATGTTTATTGTCCCTTGATTTTGTTGAAATAACTCCCTATTGGGTAGAAATAGTTTTTCCTTAATCCTTGTCCCTGTGTGCCTACTGACCTTCTTAAATTGTTTTCAGTCTTGCTGATATTCTTATCTAACAACTGAAGGCGCACCTACACCTGCATGGCTGTAGTACTTAGCTTATGTTAGGCATCAACAGCCAATTAAAATGGGTTTCCCCTTTCTAGCCGAGGTCAGAGGAGTAATTATGACCAGTTCAGACCAAAGACTTCTTGGCTGAAATAGCTGAAGGCAGTAGTTAAAGGGAGAGACTTTGTGTAATGGAACACTTGACATACTTTGCGAAGTTCCTTTTTCCAATTTTTTTATACAATAAAGTGTTGTGGGTTTTTTTTCCTCTGCTATTCAAAGGTATGTTGTTGGTATCCCTGCTTAGGTTTGTGTATGACTTGTTCTGTAATACTTTTCTAGATAAGAACAACTCCTTTCAGGAAGAACTCTTACAGGTTGTGAATTCTGAACTTTTGTGGATTATTTTAGTGTTGGACTGCAGCAGTGCTGCCTGTTTTCCAGTCCTGTAGTCTTTCTTCTATATTCTTGTTGAATGTTTTCAAATTTCTGTTTTTCCTAAAGCATGAATGCCAGAAGAAAACAGAGCACTGCAGCATTGGTCTTCTGGTAATGTAGATGGCATTGAAAAAAAAAAAAGTGAAGTGAAGGGATGTTAAAATTTGGGCATCAAAGAATTTGATGAATTCTACCTGTCAGTGTGTTGCAATGAAACTTGTGTTCATTTAGTTTTGCATGATTCTGGAGTCTCTTTCAGAGCAGTTGTCTTGTGTCATTCAGGGTCTTCTATGTTGGAAGATGGTAATTAAGTCAGAGTTTCGCTGTAAGTTTCTCAGCTTGAAGACAATTATTAATAGGGCAGAACGTGGTCACAGAAAGAACAGAGCTCCTCACTTAGGCAAGAAAAAAGGAAGGTAAGTAATAGGAAGAAGCTGCTGTTCAAACGGAACTTCTTCTGTCTTCTCCTCGTCTTCTCACTTGACCCCAAAGGTTCAATGAGGAAATGAAAATAACTATAAGTAGCTATTTTAAAAATAAGGTTAAATAAAATGGTGAATTTTGAAATGATTAAAGTTCTGTCTAAGACCTGGTCAGTCTTCTTGCTCACTCAAATTTTCCTGAAGGCCTTTTATCTAAGGGAATGAAAAGAGCTCATTTTGGCTTCTTCTCCTTGCTGTTGTCACTGTTATTCCCTCATACTTAGAATTTGGTTTTAATGCTGTCTGGTAAATATCAAATTTGCTAAGCAGGTTATGCCTTCTCTTGTTCTGGATCTGAGTCTTGATTAGTTTCTATGCAGCTTACTGGTTCAACAGAGAAGTCTTGCAGCATCCCAGTTTTGCCTCTTCCGCTGGCTGTGGAACTGTTCTGGGATGCAGTAAGGTTTGACTCTTTTGGGCTGAGGGACAGTTGTCTTAACCACAAAATGTTTCACAAAAGTCTGGCACTGGTGTTACATTTGTGGTTTTCACTAGCTCTTTCTGAACAGAAATAGCTGTGAATGCTGTTCCTTGTGTTATTCTTGAGGCAAGGGGGGCGTGTTCCAAATACCTTATGAAATTCTGTTTGTTTTGGACTTAATTATAGAGATGTCTGTGTCCCTGAGTAGAGGGTGACTAAACTTAGAGTCTGGACATCTTAGTGGCAGTTCTGCATGTGTGAATGAACAGGTGCTTAATCTTCTAGTAAGAAAAGCATCAGTATATGTTTACAGATATCCTAAGTGGAGCCTTCCTAATGGGCTTGGAGATTGTCCGAGGTAAGATCCTTCAGTTTATAGTTTCACCTGAATTTCCATTTGGGTGCCCCTCAACTTCTGTTTCCTTTTGACCTAAAAATTGTTCAGGATGTGTTTAAATTATGTGTTGAGAGTACCAAAGGTCTAATTTCAACTAATTCTATTTTGACTCCAGGAATTTCTAATAATCCAGTAACTGCAGTCAAGTGTTCCATGAGTGATTTAAAATTAGAAACATTCAGATTATTTCACAGCATAGTTTGAAAACAAGTTTCCAGATGTCTGTAGAATTATGGGAAATGCACAAATTTGAGGAGGAATTCCTCCTCTGAATTGACGTACTTTCAATGACTGGATTACCAGAAGGACTCCAGCAGTTTTGTATCACTCTGCTTTGTATGTGTGAGATAAAACACCTTTCTTTTGGGTTCACGATCTCATTCTAAATTTTATTTATTTTGTAGGAAGAATTGCATAAATCAGGTAAAGTTAAGACAGTAATCAGTACTGCTGTTGCTCTATCAGCCTTGTTAACTTACTTGATTGTAATACCGGCATTTTGCAAAGCAAAATTTGAGCAGTTGTTCCTGTTTTACTGTGTGTTGTAGTATATATGTAAATTCAGGTTATATGCGTCCTCTTGTTAAGAATTTAGTTGCTGGAGAGAAGAAAAATAATTTAATATTTTTTCAACTGTCCCTATCTGAATCCAGGTGGCTTTTCATTTTGATATTGAAAGTTTGGATAAAACATTTTCTCCATTCCTCTTTAATTTTCTCAAAATAGTCATAAAGTTAAATTTCTGGGTTTTAAATATTATCTAAGTTCAGAGTTTGGGAAAACTTTTTAGTGGCCCAGAAACGTGTGTTCTGAGGCATGTTCAACGTGATGATATCTGAATGTTTGTATATTATTGCTTGATACAGCATGCATTATTCTGTCATTCTGACAGTTTCTGCTCTCAAATAGATACTGAGAGCAAGCAGAGCCTCAGAAAGCAGTGTGAAACGTTTCCTGTTAATTTTTACCTGGTGGTGTGTTGTTTTTCTCTTTAATGACACAGTACTCAAATCCCTTATATAAATAGGATATATATGGGACTGATCTCAGAAGAATACTTGGCTGATTGATTAGCTGCAGTGACTCTTAACTAGAAGCTAGCGTGTGCTAGAGGTTGTTAAACCAAGTTGAAGTAAGGTAGCTCATGCACTGGAGACGTGTAATACTGATGTTGAAGTAAAACTTTGCTCTTGCAAAACCCTAGTTTGCTGTGGCTATGAGTAGCTATAAATGGAGTGATGAGTCAATACACCATATTGAATAGACCATAGCATAGAATAGCTAATACACCATGTGTAAGAGAAGCCAGTGCTTCTCCTAACTTCAGCTGACTGTGGATGTGCGAGCTTAGTTACTTACTGTAAGTCACCGCATCCCTGAAGGGCATTTGGCTTGGAATGCGTGTTACACAAAGAGAGGCTGTGGAATCTTTCTAACCTTTTGAGTATCTGTGACTGAAAAAGGTACTTAGCGACCTCTTTGAACTTGGAAGTTAGCCTTGCTGTGGGCAGGAGTTAGGACTGAGGTGACCTGCAAAAATCCTCTCCAATGTTAGTTTTTTATGATTCTAACTTGAAACTAGGTACTATTAGTGTTTCTCAGACAAAACTGTCAAATCATAAATCATTGGGGGAATAATTAAATTTCAGACAAGCAGTTGAGACTTTACAAAATCTAATACCCAAAATCTTTGCAACTTGTTCCCTCTGTGGTTGACCTAGAGCCACAGAGAAGTTAAACAGCATTTCAGTCTTGTGCTGAGTGTTCACTTTACTGGGCTTAGTCAGAATATAGGGAATAAGCTGTCTGATGCAAACATGGAAATGATGAGAAAAGGAAACGAGAGAGAGTTTTAGTGGACTAAAGGCTTTTGGGCAGAGAGGAGCAAGTAGGAGACTTAGATTAAGGAAAGTGAGATTTGACTGTAGGCTTGACTAAGGAACAAGGTAAGGTAGTGGGATGGGATCAAGGTAAGGAGAAATTTGAAACCTAATGAAGAAGGAACTGAGTCGATAATGTATGTGAGAAGCAGTCGGATGTGAAGAGATGCATTGGGGGAGTGCAATTATAATAACTCTTAGTGGATTGGTGCATTTAAAATGGGTATATTCTTACAGTTATATCAACTAATTTGTGACAGAAAACAGTATAAATCGAAAGGCAAGTAAAATAGGTCATATCTTTGCATGTAGGCCAGTAAAACTAAAAATATTAGCAGAATTTAATGGTGTCTTTTTCTTAGTGTCTGATTGAAATATGTATGCCTAAAGCATCCAGTCACAGTTTTAAATAGTTATTTTAATTATGATGGCCCTGAAAGTAGTTATTTAGAGCTTATTGCTTTTGACAGAGGAATAGTCTTTCCAGTATGTGAAAATTAACATCTGTTTTATTAACAGCTGGTCTTAACTTTTTTCATGCTAATAACAAAAAATAATGTGAGTAGTTTAAGAGCTTATGGTTTTTTTAGTAGTTAGAGAGATGTGTATTAGCATCTGTTGCTTTCAGAAGCCAGTTTCTGTCATGGGCTCTTACTACATTGCAGTAATGCAGATTTCCAGACAGAGGAGCATTGATCTGAAGACTGAGCCTTTGTGCAAGCACAATAAAATGTGCTAAAATAAAAAAGTAGGTCTGCTTAGGCATTTGTGTTTTACAAGCTTTCCTGTTTATAAAATAATAATAATAAAAAAGTAAGTAGCAGCAGCAACTCCTGTTTCATCTGAAGTACTTCCTAAAGCACGTTAACCCGTTATCCTGTTGCTAATCCATTTCAAGAAGAGTTTGAGACTTGGGGGTTTTGTACGGCTTGAGTTGCTTGTAGTTTGTGTTCAGTAAGGTAACGATTTGTAATAACTGTAGAATGTGTAATCTTCTTAAAGAAAACAATTTTGTTTAATTCAATGATGTGTAGTTCATGGTCAAAAGTAGTAATTTTAACGTTTGTTCCCTGACATTTCATTGACATGCTGATGCCTGTAAGCTTGAGAACTCAAGCTTGAACTAGGGATGCTTAATACATACCTTCATCAGTATGCAGATTCTTAGACTATATACTAATTTATGTTAATTATAGAAACCTGTTTTAGAAGAATTATACCTGCCTTACACACACCTTCTTGTTTTTCTAATGTTTTTTCTTTGTGTAAGAATCACAGAAAATATTCTTTTAGTGAGAGTAACCTTGTAGTGTTCCTAAATATCATCACAGTAGATAAGTGCTTTTAATCATTTTCTTATGCTATGCTTTGTCTGCTTAAGTTAGAGACTGCAAAAGAAATCCTATGTACCTAGTAAATGCTTATATTGAAACTTGACATGTCTCATTTTCATGTTTTCATAGCTAATGCTATATTCTTACAATCAATTTATTTGCTAGATAAATCAGTTAAATACGATTCTAGAGATGTGGAAAGACTTCAGCAAGATGATAAATGGGTTGAAAATTATCTCATTTGGCGTCATGATATTGTGGATGATACATTAAAGATGATTGATGAAAGCTTTCAGTGGAGGAAAGAATATACAGTTAATGGTAAGCTATGCTATATAATGATTTTGATCATGTATGTTGCTTTCCTATTGCAATACAACTGATTTCTATATGTAGTTTCATTAAGTACCTTTTAAAGGTTTTGTGAGTACCACAGAGAGCTGAGCAAGAACTTTCCTACTCTGATTAAAAAAAAAAAAATTAGAACTATTCCTTTTTATGTTTACCAGTACTGTCTCACTGTTTTGTTGTGGCTCCATTTGTCTATTGAAAGCTTGTTTAACAGGAAGGAAGGTAGCTGTCTCTTGTTTGGTCTTTGTGCATTTGTTAGAGTGGAGTCCTTAAAAAAGCAAGCATCAACAAAAAACAGGGCTCTGTTTGTAATAGCAGCACTGGTCTGACACTGTAGGTAGAGTAGATCTGTTTGTGCTGTGACAATCTTTGGAAGATGAGCTTTATCTACAGGACTTCACAATCTGAATTAAAGGATAGAGCGAGAGGGGCTGCAGATATAAGCAAAGATAAACATCTGCAGCATTTTTTCTTACATCAATTTCTTATTCTTATTTCTTCCTAAATAGATCCTACTCTACAACATGAGAGGAAGAAGGTAGCAAAGATTTCAAATGAGTTCAGTATTTGCATTAGTTTAGTAAAGGCCTTGGAAAGTTATTTAGAGAGACATTTTTGTATTTTGTTAGACTTCTGCATTTTTCATTACTTCTATTAAGTTACAGTGTGATTATTGATATGATTACTGAAATAATCTTTCATTTGGCTTTGCAGACTTGACAGAATCTGTCCTTCCAAAGTGGTTATTTGAAAATGGTTCTCTCTTTCTGCATGGATATGATAAAGAAGGCTATAAATTATGTAAGTTCCACAGAATATAATATCTTCCATCATTAATAATTATCTTTTGTTCCCAGCATTATAGTATACATTTTGAAAAATAAACGTTTTAAAAAGAGAAGTAGGTACATATTGGCAGCTGTTTTTACTAAAAATGATGAGAAGTTGGTAATTTGATTTGAGTATCTCTGAATCACAGAAGTGGAATGAGGAAACTTTATCAGCAATTTTCAAAAAATCTTTTGAAAGATTGGAAAGAATCTTTTTTGAATTAGGATAAAACTTTATCCTAATTATAATGCAGTTTTTAACTTTCCTGCTGAAATGCATTGTTTCTGTATCTACTGCAGTGAGTGTATGACTAGTATAAATGTTCATTATTACAGTGCATTGTCATTGATTTTCTAGCAGCCCACATTGTTTACTTGCAGTCGTTCACAGGAGGTCTGCAATAGTTTGCTTGTTTTATTTCTTTTTATTCTGATATCATTGGAATGTTCTGTAACAGCTGAGAATTGTTGGAGAATGAACTTTCAAGTCAGGTAAATAATGCTTTCTGATTTTATTGTCACTGAAACATAACTAACATCTCAATTTTCTATACCTGAAGTGTTCCTTCTGTGAATGTTAATTGGGTCAGAATATCTGACTTGGTATGCAAAATCAGATTGTATCATAGTTAAGAGTTCCTGGTTAGTCAACATTTGAGAAGTGTGTTTCTTGGGCCGCATGCTCCATTCTCATTTTGTTATGTAAAATAGACATTTTAAAGTATAAAGTCGTTCTTCAAAAATTATTGATTACTTTCACAAGAGTCCTGTTTTTTGCATAGGGGTATCTCTTTGAAATTCTAAATTTACAGCATCTAGTTCATATGCTATGTTTAAAAAAAAAAAAGGTTGTTTCTTTACATGAGCCATGA
Organism: Phalacrocorax carbo; assembly: GCF_963921805.1. NCBI lineage: Eukaryota > Metazoa > Chordata > Aves > Suliformes > Phalacrocoracidae > Phalacrocorax > Phalacrocorax carbo. Next base: position 134,682,627 of record NC_087513.1, on the reverse strand, counting down.
AATATTATTTATTTGCAATTGGAAGTAAAAGATATGGAGAAGAAATCTGTTTTTGAGTAAGACTTCCCAGGTTTCAGAGAGAAAAATATTAGAGTATATTTAAAATTATTTTCAGGGGTTGTCTAGTTTTGGTATTGTAGAAAATTTTGTCTAGTTTTGGTATTGTACCAAAAATGAAGGCTGCTCTTTAAATTGCTGCCCTGAAGAGTTCTTCTATCACTTCTTTGTATATTCAGTAATTTGGTTTCAGATGTTTTTATAAAGTCTGTAACTTTGAAATATGCTACTTTTGATGGAAAAACTTGTCTCTGCATAGCTCATTTCTTATTCCAGAAGGGTATGATTGGGCTTTCATCTATATAATGTTGCTCATGGTCTGGATTTTTAAATTTTATTTTAGAAAGGTTCATTGCTTTTTTTTATATAATTCATAATGTGTGTATAAATGGTTTTTCAAAACACACCAGCTACAGTGCTGTAGAAAACTTAAGCAGGAGAAACAGATTTTACAACCACAACAATACTTACAATATTATGTTCTGCATGTATTCTGAGGACCACGTGATTTAATTTGAATTTATGAAATAATAACCTAGATAAGGAGTAGTCTTTAAAGACATGAAAAGTATTTTTCTATTCCACTGTTTCTTCTGTGCTGTAGTTTTTTCTTTCCAATTTTTGAAAAGTTCTGGTATAAAAAATGTGGGCAGGAAAGAGGGGTTCTGTGGAAAGGTATGCAGTTGTTTTCTGGCTGTTCAGTGGCCTCAAAATCAGAAGTGTAGACTACAGACGCAGAGATGTTAATATATTTCAGTGCATACTGCATAGTTATTAGCATAATGTTTTTTGTTATTTTGGATCTGTTGTTTCAACTTTGGTGCGTGTTTTTCTCCTCACAAGTTTGGTTCAGAGTGAAACATCATACAAGAGATCCTAAACAGCAACTTGAGAAAAAGAAACTGGTAGCTTTTTGGTTAGAACATTATGCCAAGAGAGATCATGGAAAGCCTTTAACAGTGGTGTTTGACATGGCTGAAACTGGAATCAGTCACATAGTAAGTATTTTTATTGTGCTTTTCTGATTGCTTTCTGGGTTATTGAACCTGTGTCCCCACAAAAATGGGAGTCCATGTGCAGTCCCTGACACCTAAATAACTTAATTGCTCACGTCAGTGATAGGTAGGGCTTCTTCCCATGACATGAGCAGTTTCAAAAATCTTTTGTTACATATTAAACTTTGTCTTGTACAGCCCACTTGAAAACTTGCTTTGGTGACTGAGCCAAAGTGACTATATACAGTAGTTGCTAACCAGCTTGGTTTTTCAGTCGTCATGGATAAGAGTAGTAGAACTTAGCTTTTAATCACCCAAAAGGCAATAGGCTGAGACATCTTTTATTGTGAGTACAGTTGCTGCTGTTTCTTCAACAGCTCTGTTCTCATTGTCATAATCTTTTTTGGATGAATCGGTCAGTCAAGAGTGAAGGATGGAAAAATGCAGTAATTCTTAAGCATTAAAACCCTTAGAAGCAGTGGCTGAGATCTTTGAAAATAATGATCTGTTCTGACAAGTCAGCACCTTTAGTTGACATTCTGAACCTGGTTCTGGTTCTCCATCCTCCATGCTGTCCAACATCCTGTTTAATGTCCAAACATCTAACAGGATGCTGTTCCTGTACATTTAAATTATGTTTATTTCTTAAGTCCCTGCATGTATCTCTCTCAACCCATTGAATTTTGTTGGGAAGAAAAGTTAGCTGGATGCAAAAGAGCAGTTTATCAAGCAGGCATTTCTTTCTGTATTCACCTTAACCAAATATATTCCAAGTCTGTCTTTTCTCTTACTAATAAAACATGTTTTTACAATGTTGAGATTAATATGGTGAAGAAATCTGCATGGTCGTTGACGTGTACAGGTAAGAAAAAATGAGGGTGTATGAATTTGAACAGATGTGATAGGCTTACAGTTCAGAAGTCTATCAGACTCAAGTTTACACTTCTTTAGAAATAGTATCTTAACCCCCTTTGCAGTTCCTTGTCCAAGCTGTCAATTTTACTCAAGACTCCTTCGTCCAAGCTTGACTTTACACCTTTACACAAACAAGAGATTCCAACTTTTTATTCAGAAGAGGAGACATTTCTCTTGGGAAAAGTTTTTATACGTTTCTAGATATTCTTTAGGACTACAAAATCAAGGAGGTGCAGCATAGCTCAGTTGTTTCTGTAAAAGTGATGATTATTCAAAAAGTTGCAATTAGATAAGAAAATTCTAATGATTTTAAAAGTAGTATTTTACCTTTGCCTTTTACGTAATTGTAGAACTGAATCATTACAGAAGCCAAGAGGATTACACAAGTTTTGGAAACTATTCCAGAAAACTACTTTCCATTTTTACAATAATTTACAAAATTAGAAGTTTCATAAATTTTTAAAACATTCCAGAATTAAGTACTTGAAAATCCATGTTCTAGGTATTTGAAAACAAGTATTAAAAAAAAGAGAGAGAAAAAGAATTCCATACCAATTAGTCACATGTCAAGGCAGTAGTCTGCTTTGGGAATTACTTAGTGATTTATTGTAGTTATACATAGAATTGGGTTAAGTCCCTGCCTGAATTAAACTTCAGTTTAATTTAAGTTTAGATGCTCATTGGAATTTAGCAAATTGTTCATGTATGTTACATGAAACTTAAATGTATTTGAGAACTGTTCCTGAACTTATGGTCTTAACAGTTAAGTCCTGTACCTATATGGAAAAGTGGAAGACTTAACGTGATTTGTGGGGTTTTGAATTTTCAGAAGCTTTTTTTATTGTCTTTTTGGCCATAATATTTCATAAACTGATACTGAAAACATTGCTGTGAAATGTTAAAATTTCCCTCAAACTCCTCCCCATGGAAACTACTGGTTAGAAAACCAGTATTCAAGTATCTTTCATTTTAATTAAAGCTTTCACAAAGCACATAAGTATCTGCTTTTACATGACTTCTGGAATTTCATAGTGTTTGAGGATACTCCATTATTTGCTTTTGCTTCAGTGATTTTTGCACAGTCTGAACCTGTTGTAACTTGGCATCCATACACCTGCGTTTCTTTGAAGGATGCTAAACTACTGAGTTTGTAGATAAGTAGTATCAACATTATAGCATGTAGAGTAGGGTTTCTCCTGGTCTGTCTGAATCAGCGCATTATGGTATTTTTCATTATGATGTAAAAGTGCTATATTATCTATTTCAGGAGGTAAACAATTGCCTTAGTATATTTTCATTGGGAACAGTTTTTCTGAGATTATGCATTTCAACCTACAAAAATACAAAGATACAAAGAAATAAGTTTGATTCACTTGTTTAAGTACTTTAGTAAACTTGGGATAGGGATCTTTTGCTGATGTCCATTGGTATTCATGTGTCATTTGTATCAACGCTTGGATGAGGACCAAAAGACAAACTGCTCCTTGTGGAGTTATTTGTAAATATATTGCAGTTGAAGACAATATTGTCAACTGCGTGCTGTGGGTTTTATTTTCTGCGGTTCTTTTTTACTTCCCTTGCTTTGAGGTAGAATTTTTGATTCCAATACTTCTCCCTTGTCAGCACTCATATGTACACTGACTGGTTACACACTGTCATCTGGACTTTTTGTATATTTTCTAGAAATTTTTTAATACACATTTTGTTCCTAAGATTGTTTCTTAGTTGGATTCAAGTGTGTCTTATTAAAATCTCCTGGTTCAAAAGCTGCTCTTGTCATAGACTGGAAGTTGTGGTTAATATCTGGATCACTAGATTTACTTAGTTCTAAGTGCACCGGGTGTGATCTTCGTTTTATGTTGTCATCTTTACAGCGAATCTTTAAATTTACCAGATCTGTCTGGGTTTTTTGGTTGTTTGTTTGTTTGGGGTTTTTTTTTTGGGGTGGGGTGGGGTGGGGTTGGGGTTTTTTATGATCCATTTTAGGTATGAGTCTGGGCATCAGCTTGTGTACAGCTTTACCTACAGTTGCTCTTAATACAGTCTGAATGATACACTACTACTATCACCAGTAGAACTCGATCTGGTTAATGGCATAGAATGAAGCTGCAGCTTACCTGTTGGGTTGAGGTCCTCTTCTGAAATCTGAAAATTAAAATGTCGTTATTTAACTTGTGTATATTTAGGAGTGAATGTACGTTGTAGTATTTCCCTTTGGGTCTGGTTTTCTACCTATTAGTATCTTTATAAAGAAAGCATAAATGTAAACCCATAGTTTACTGCAGGCATCTTTAAGATTTGATTTGTAGAAGCTTGTTTAGAAGATGGGAACAATATCACCACCTACATTTTTACTGATCCTCAACTTAGGCAACTTAAATCAGGGTGGGTTTTTTTGTTTGATTTTTTTGGGGGGGAGGTGACATTTGTGTGATTTTAATATAGATAGATGAAAATCTGCAGAGTTCTCTGTCATTCTCTTTAGCTGCATTCAGTAGTGAAAAATACATTTTTAGCACCCACTTTCAAGAGCAGAAAGAATCCGTTTTAGATTGCAAGTTCTTGCCTATCATTAGATATTTATAGATTCACTCTAATAATTGAAAATCCTATAGACTCTTCATAGGTTAGGAAGAATATTATATTTCTGTAGAATACTGAAATTTTCCTTACAAAAGCCATACTGTCCTGTTGTTCTTACAGGAATAGATAAAACTTGTATCTTGTTAGTTCTATTTTCTTGTTGTTGTTGGTATGGAAGGAATGCATTTAAATATAAGCAAAAAAAAAAAAAAAAAGCTTGCTTTCTGGCTTTTCCAGGAAAGATGGTTAATGTTACATTAGGACCCTGCAGCTGTGCAGTACATGGCCACAAGCTTTTGAAAAGATATTTTGACAAATAAATACAGTGTAATTCAGTTTTGCAAGACAGTATTGCTGCTCTTACCTGTGCCTTGAGAGCTCTATATTGATACTGGAGACATGGTTCTATATAACAAGAATAAAGGATTGCAGTAGTTTCCTTCATGTGAAAAAGCAACTTGATTTGGGTTTTGTGGAGTATATTCTGAAGCAACTTCTTTCCAGTGTCTTTGAGATTACATCTCTGGGAGTCTCAGAAAGTGCTGTCCATAAGTGTCTCATTGTACAGACTTGCTCTGTAGTTTGTGGATTTATCACAGAGCAGGATTATTTTTTAATGTCTGTTTTTAGCCATGTGGAGTAATTGATAAAATTTATCCTGAAGGAACTTCTTTCTGAAAGAATTTCTGAGATCTCTGCCAAAGCATACTTCATTTGTTTGTTCCATTGCTATGGACATCTACTATGTCAGCTTTTATGATCGGTATGCAGCCAGGTAATTCTGATAGCTCATGCCTTGTCACACCAGTTCAGGTAACTAGAATAGATGCAGTTATTGAATGGTCTGCTGAAATCTGTACTTCTAATTCCAGACTTTCATCAAAATAATGGATCCATCCTCCTGGTATCTGATAGTGCTGCTTTTGGATAGGCAGTGGAATAAAGAGCAGCATCCTTGTTAACGCTCAGGAGATTCTAATCATTGCTCGAAAATCCATTGCTGAGTTTATGCTGTTAAATGAAAGATACTGCATTTGGTACAAGCAACAGACAACAGTTGGGATAAATGTTTCTATCAAAGGCTACCTTCTGTCTCCTACCTAAAAATATCAAGCTTTCAGTTCAGTTAGTTTCTAATTACTGAAGCTACTAATAAAGCTTTCAGGTTGTGGGTAATGCTCTTATACAGGGTGCTGGGTTTTTCTCCTGTCTGTCCGCAAATGTTGTAATAGCGTGTTTGCATCATATTAGAAGCCTGTTCCCCATAGCAATTTACTGTTACGACAGGCTTGGATCCTTCATTGGCAATGTATCTTCTACTATTTCTAAAAGTCTCCTTTGTAGTACTTTATTGTGGAAAGGCATCTCTGATTTTATTATCTATACCTGTTTCATAAAACATCTTCTTTGCCCTTTACTGGGCAGTCAGTTCTATTATACCTGGATTTTATAATGGAGGCTTAGCTGTGCTATTTTTGTGTGACCGCTCATTGGATGGAAGCATCCTGAAAATGGGTGGTATACAAGCAGTTCCTTTGAGTGCTGCCTCTGCATGCAATTTCTTTGCATACTATGAACTAATACTAAAACCAAAATTTCTCTTAAAAGTGAAACTTTTTTTTTTCTCTGGAAAATGCTGAGTGCAATAGTATATTGAACAATATGCAAGCTAAGTTATTACAGGGAGATTTCAGTATGTTTAGTGCTCTCCCTTGTAAGGCTTTAAGTTAATCTGTCAAACTTCTTTAGAGGTAAATGTTTATTTTTCCTGTATCTTTCCTATACAGTTTAAATCCTGTGGATACTCTGCAGTAGCTTAGATACCTAACTTATTGCATTGATAATAGGTCTGTTGACTTCTTTCTTAGATCATAAAGTGAAGTTTGACCACAATCCTGCAGCAATTTAATGAAGTGAAAAGCATTGCGCTGAGTTTGGATGTTAGTAGGATGTGTAAAATTTGAATATAGATGATTACAGTAAAAGTATCTTATGCCATTCAGTATATACCTTCGCTTAACTAAGCCTCTGTTTTTAATGTTTTGATTTACATTGTGTTTACTCTGTGCTTTTATTTTAGGACTTGGATTTTGTTCGGTTTATTGTCAACTGTTTTACAGATTATTACCCAAACTTCCTCAGTAAGTATTGTATATTACACCTTAAGCACTGTAGACTTGTGTAATAAGAGCATTTCATAATGTTGCAGATGATGGCAAGTCTTCTTGTATGTGCTTTATGTGGTAACTACATGGGACACGTGGACATTACGGATTCAGAATACTTTTGTGCTCTTAAGTTAACATAGCTTTGTATTGTAAATAAACTTCACATTCATCAAAAATCAGCTGGGTTTTCAGGAAATAAATCTAAGACGTGTTTTTAAAGATTAAAATTTATATAAGCATCTGGTAGAACTGAATTGGCTTGTTTTTTCTTTTGCTCCTTGTTACCTATGTAGAAGCTTTGCAAATTTGCATGAGTTTGTGTTCTTTAAGAGTCTTCAGGGAACAAAGAATGAATGGCTATAGAAAATTTTAGGGAGCAGTGGTTTACTCTGAACAGATTAAGGCATGTTTGTGTGCACACTTAGAAAAACCTGAGTATTTGCCTGCTTTTTTTTTTTTGTGGATGGGCAAACACTGAATAGTTTTTGCCAGCTCATCTTACATGAGTTATAAATTTTAGGTGAAAATATGTCTGCGAATATTTAAATTCTGTACAGCAACTGCTTAAACTCTGAATATTAGATTTCAGCTTGGTGATCAAAGTTCAAAACCTTGCCCAAGTATCAAACATAAAGGCAAGTGCAACATCATGTTTTTGGTTTTTTGACATTCAAGAGAAAAATTTTGGGACACTTCTGAGTCAAAGTACTAACTTCTTAGGCTTCTCTGCTAAAACAAAGCAAGCTTGTAAAAATGTAGATTTACAAAGACTCTTGCTATTTTCCTCTTTGGGAATAAGAGGTGCTTCTTTTCCATTCAGTAGTTGCTTTTCTAGGTCAAGTTGAGATCTTGCCTTTCTCCACCTTATTTGGGGTGATTACTTATTAGTAATGGTATGTCAGAAAAGTAGTATCCCAGAGAAGTATATAAACAGTGTATAACTTAAAACTTTATTAACTGTTTCCTACGCAAACAGCTAATCTCTTCATCCAGCAACAGAAATAGGTTTATACATGTTAAAAACAAAATTTACTTCTACAAAGAAGTGAACATAGAGGTTTCTAAAAAATTCGCTTTTTATATGACCATTCTTTCTGTCCTTCCTCTTAAACAGAGAAATATGTAACACTTGGTATTAAAATTATTTCCTTTTCTTTTTGTCTTTTCAGCAAAGATAGTCATCTTTGAAATGCCATGGATAATGAATGGTGAGTTGTTTGGTTTTTGTTGGGAGTTTTTTGTTTGTTTTTAGATCATGATAACTTTTTAAAATTAGCATAAATAGGAGGCATTTTTTGTGCTCTCTGTAGGTGCAGCTAAATGGTAGAATTTGTTAAACATGCATCTTTAAATCTGTCAATACTTTTTGGTTTTTCTTCTAGTGTTGTACTTGAATCATGCTTTAAATGGAGTCCGTATTCATCCTGTTTATCTTTAAAGCTTGGGAGACCTTGATAAATAGTTTATTCCTTGAATGTTTCCAACTGTAGTAATTTTAAAGTTCATGGTTTAGGACTACTGTTATCAGTAAATGATGGACACTTATAACCAGCCAAAAAATAAAACACATAATTTAAGATAGATGCCTGACACAGGACACTGATATTGTTACATATGTTGTGATGTGTGTACTTCAATAATTATCTTTAATTATAATGTACAGGTTAAACATGCTATTCCTGTATTTTTACCATATGAATAAATATTTTTATGCTGCCTTTATATTTTTCTATATATTCATGTTTTACCATCACTGAAATAACTACGGTGTTTGAAAATACTCTGTAGATCTAAACAAGTGACCTTTAAAGCAGCAACACATTTCAGCTAGGGAGAATGTGTACGTGCCTTTCCCAACCTCCCTCACTCAGATTTGGAAATACAATTGCTTTTACCCCCGAGTACTTCCTGGGCTAAATTCCAAGATGACGAAGTTGTCATTTGTTAAATCAAAGATACTCTTTTCATGGAAGTCTGTGGTCTGTCTGCATTCATCTATGGAAAAGTGCATGTCCATAAAATATTTTCTGTGTAAATAATATTCTTTTCCTTGCACTGTTCATCCCCAGTACAACGGATACTTTCAGAGCAGGTCCCGCCATATCTTACAGGATGTAGTTCACTTGTGTTCCATAAGGTCTACCAATACACTGAAAAAAAAAAAAAGAAAAAAAAACAAACAAACAAAAAAAAAACAACCCACCAAACCCCTTCCTGACAACTTACGTATACTTTTTTTTTTAAAGCTGCTTTTAAAATTGTGAAAGGTTGGCTTGGCCCAGATGCAATAAGCATGTTAAAGTTCACGAACAAGAGTGATGTGCAGGAATACATCAGTGGAGAGTATCTGCCACCTCACATGGGTGGAACTGTAAGTATATTAACATTTCATGGTCCTTTTGTGATAGATTGAGATACGCCTGTATAAATTACCTATGTAGGACACAGAGTTGGCACTTCATGGGTGTGAAATTTCTTGAAATTGTTCTGCCAATGATAATTTGTAAATCCCATTAATATAAAATGGATTAACTTCATGAGGATTTGATATCTGGCAGTCTTAAGTACAGAAATAATTTTTCTGAATCATTCATCCACTTTCAAGTCATTGGAAATCACTTAGTTTTTCAGACCTTTAAAAAAAATTATATTTTGAGTGTCATTCTACTATTCCCCCTCCCCATCTGATGAGTTAGAGATTATGCGTTCATTTATGAAACAAGTTCTGTGAACAGAAAAGAGCTTTCATGGCCCTCTGAGATTTTTTTTTTTTTTCCCTCCTGCTCCAAAGCTATGATTCAGTAAAGACAATCATATGGCAATTATTTTCTGTTTGTTGGCTTTAGGGCTACGTTTAAAGACATGGCTGTAGAAGATTCCTTTTTTAAAGAGTATATTAGAGCTCCAAAGAGTATGCTATAATTCAGTATCGCTTTGACAGAACCCAGATCCTATTCTAGTGCAATTTAAATAGCAAAACAGCACAAGCATCTTGTACAACAGGTTTCATTTTTCACAAAGCTAGTAAATTAGTTTGCAAAATCTTTATAATAGAATTTGCAGAAAGAGGATGTTTTTCCTTTTAAAGTTTCTGTAGACCATTTATGGTAATGGAATAAGCCCACTATAGAGGAGTTATTTTTACTTGTTCTTTTCCACTTTTTCTTCTGAAGTGGTTTTGGACTTACAGCAGTAACAATATGGAGAAAAGAAAGACTCTGCTTCAGCAACAGTAGGAGAGGCCATGTTCCTTTAATTATAAACTCAAGGTAGAGTTCTGGTAGCCAGAACATATGAAACTTCTTTTGGGAGCATGAAGATTGAGGTACCTTGGTTTTTATTTGACTGAAAGTAGCAGCCTTTAAAAAGTGCTTTCGCATGACAATGTTGGAGAGAAGATGATACTGTCTTTTTCCATAGAAGATTGCTGCCCTAACTCCCCAGTCTCATATAAGAACTTTCTCATATTAGAGAAAGCTGAAATTGCTGAACTTCAGGATGGGGCATTGACTGAAGGGCTGATGATGGCTGAAGTAGCTTCAGAAAGAATTTGAATGGGGTGTAGTAGTGCTTCTGGGCCTAGCTCCCACAGCATTGTCCTATTGTTGCAATAGAGGGGAAGAAAAAAAAGTTCTTTTCCTCCTTAGAGCTGAGTATATCCTGTCTACTTTTTAAACCATCTTATCTGATAGCTAATTACATCTCTAAAGAAAGAAGCTTGTGGCTTTGCTAAATATCCTCATTCCAAAGATTTCTTCAGTGCATACAGTGAACTTTTCTTGATGGGGTTAACCTTGGCTTCTCTTCAGGCAACTAGAGTCTGAAGATAGAATATATTCACCAGTATGAGTGTTGTCAGGCCTGTTTTTTAAGGCATTATCTGACTTGCGCAAATTCATTCCCATCACTTTCCACTCAAGCGTTTGGTTTTTCGGGTTTGTTTTGCCTCCTTCCAACTCTTTTTCTGTCATCTTTGATTTCCACACACTGAGGAACATATCATATTTGCAGCTAGCATAATGCAGTTAAAGAGCACAGCGTATCTGTTCAGCCTTTTTTTTCAACACAGTAGCCATAAGTAGACTCTCATCCTCTTTCTGCTGTGTGTCCACTATTGGGACACATCTTGAAAGAGCCAGGTCTTGCCAGATGCAAACAACCTGTGGAGCAGGTCATTTGGCTCAGTACTTTGGGGAAATACAGAGAACGTAACTGCAGTGGAATCTAGGTATCCAAGAAAAGTGTTACAGGCTAGTTTTGGAATTAACAAAAATCCATTTTGGAAATAAAATTAATAACGTTGAACTTGGAGTCAATTATTACTTTGCTTAATCAAGAGAACAGTTCTGTGTCTCCATTGGAAGTCTTCAAGCTTCAATATCTCAGTCAAGTTATCTTTAAATATATTTTGGTTTTATTGTGTCTCAGGGTCTCTCAAAGGTGAATCTGAGGCTTTCCTTAGCATGAATATCGTTTGATCAAGGATTTTCTGTCAGCCAGCTGAGAAAAGAGGAAAATAACCTGCTTGGTTTTAGACAAATAATGGACAAAGGTTTCTCCAGAGTATCAAAAGTATTAAAACTAATTATGGAAAACAGAAGCTTGGATTTTGCAGGACTGTGGAATATAAATGAAAGTTCCATTCAAGCCCTCATGAGTATCTGTTGGCTGTGGCTGTTGCCATACTGCTAATCAAGAGGATTATGGATTGCATACCATGTACTTGGCCATGAGTGGTTCTTGTCTACACTGCACAGATGCCCGTCTCTTTATAGTAGGTTTGTCTTGGAGAACTTGCTAGAATTGACCAAAGCAGATGTAGGAGCAACCTAATGATAAGCCATCTGGAAAATTAGTGTTAGGTGCTCAAAAGCCACTTGCTAATCATTTTCTTTAATAAACGTATACTAAATCAGTGTTTTCCTGGATTCCAAATCTGCTGTATCCCATGTTCTACCAGTTCCAGCTGTTGATATCAGTGGTGGAACAGGGCAGTTCTTAAGACATACGTGTTTCTGGCAGGCCAGGGAGATCCCTTGCCTCTTCAGTAATATTTTGTGCAAGATTGATGTAGATACAATGTACACACTGATGAAAGACATGTACATACAGTAGGGTTTTAGTCTGTATATTTGTCCAGCTTTCCTTTGTCAGAGATGGACAGTTAATCCTTGTTAAATCCAAGACTTCCTCCACTGGTGCCAGTGTTGTTCAATATGTGTACTACATTCCCTGGGTGTCTGAATTGATAGCCTATAGCTTATTTTCCTGGAAGGACCTTTCATAGGTCAGTGGCCTGAAGTTAAGACATCACCTAGGCATTTTGCATGTGATTTCATGGCCAATGTGTACGTGTAATCTTAGAAAATATCACTACTGTGATAAAGTTCTCTACCACAATTGCCAAACACAGTAGTGTAAAGTTTCTACATCTGCTATAAAAGAAAGCAATTAGAATTAATAAATTATTAGGATTATTCAATGCTATGTATCAAGCATTGAATAAATCTGTCTTACTCACCTGTCTGAGTTTTTACCCTGCTAGTAGATAACCCCGTGTCACTGAAACTTTGAACTGTTCCCACGTGTCCTATGACTGGATCCCAGGGAGAAGAGGTCAGCATTGCCTTCCTCAGGAAGCTGTAAGAAGCAATGAGGTCTCCCTCAGCACTCCTTTTTTCCCAACTAGACAAGCCCAGAGTCCTTAGCTGCTCCTCACAGGGCATGTTTCCAGCCCTTTCCCCAGATTTGTTGCCCTCCTCTGGGCACGTTCAAGTAGCTTAACGTCCTTCTTAAATGGTGGGGCCCAGAACTGCACGCAGTACTCAAGGTGAGGCTGTGCCAACACTGGACACAGTGGGATGATCACCTCTTTTGACCGGCTGGTTATGCTGTGTCTGATGATCTCCAGGACACAGTTTGCCCTCTTGGCTGCCAGGGCACACTGCTGAATCATATTGAGCCTGCTGTCAGCCAGCACCCCCAGATCCCTTTCTGCAGGGCTGTTCTCCAGCCACTCCTGTCCCAGTTTATACTTGTGCCTGGCATTACTCCATCCCAGGTGCAGAATCCGGCATTTTGACTGGTTAAATTTCATCCCATTGATCATTGCCCAATGCTCCAATCTATCTAAATCCCTCTGCAAGGCCTCTTGTCCCTCAAGAGAGTCAATAGCACCTCCCAGTTTGGTACCATCAGCTACCTTGCTAATGGTGCATTCAACTCCTGCATGTATTACATGAGGTAATAAAGCTATTTTGAGAATGTTACGAGTATTTCTAATTAACAAAAACTGGGTTTTGTGGATCCTCCAATTAAAAAAAGGTACCTTTACTGTAGAAGCATTGAGAACTTAAGACTGCTATTTCTGTGTTACTTGGGTGTCTTGAATATGGTCTTTAAATTGATCTGGCATTCCAAAGACTGAGTTGCAGGATATGTTAAAGGTCCACACACTAAGTTAAAACTTGAGGGATTGCTTGGGGTTGTTTTGTAGTTTTGGTTTGGCTTTTAAGCTGTGGCTATTATGAAACTAAAATACAAAGAAGAACTGAAATCTTCCATTACTTTTGGGACATTCTTTAGAAATAGCTGTCATAAGTTTTAAATCACATTTCCTAGAACTAAGATCAAAACTTCAGCATTAAGACTCTGAATGCTGATACGCAGTAGGCCAGATTCTACAGTTCTGCTGTGACTATAAGTAATAACAGTAGTTACGATTTAGTGGCTTCATTAGGTAACTGTATTTATTTGTCTATTAATGATGATAAAATAAAAACACAGGTGTCTGACTTAAAATGGATAAATGAAACATGTAAGTCATGGGAAACAAAAATTAATTGATAGTATTTCCATTTTAAAAAATACTAGAAAAGGCACTTTTCATCGTCCTAAATAACTGGTCTGTTAAAAATCTCCTTATGTTTTAGGATTCTTTCAAGTACAGTTATCCTCCATTGGTTGATGATGATTTTCAGACTCCTTTATGTGAAAATGGACCCATTACTAGTGAAGATGAGCATGAAAGTAAAGAAGAGATAGATGCGGACAGCAAAGAGACTGGGGAGCTGAGTGAAGAACAAAACCTTAATCAGAAAAAGGTATCTAACTCTGAAGGTTGAGGCAAGTGGGACAGGAGGGGTATAATTTTTGTTCCCTGTCAGGCTTTTACTTTGTGTGTTGATTTTTGGGGTTTATTGTCTGGTGTCCCGTCCTGCCCCACCCCACCCCCCTTCCAGTTTGACAAAAGAACCCAGTAAAACTGAAAATTATACTTGCAGTTTCAACCTTGCTTCTTAGCCTGTTAAGACCAGTTTCATGTTCCTGAATGAGTAAAATGTGTACTAAATATTTAATGTATCTGGATTATAGTGAATGTAAGGTGTCACTTAAAAGGTTTTTGTGTTTTGCTTTCAAAGGTTACGTCTTTCTAGTCGGTTTATTTTTAATCTTGGGATATCTAGTAGTGTACGTCTTAAAATACACCTAGTTTTCTCAGGTGCTTAAGTACGTACATGAGAAAATACTGACAGTTCTATTTATAATATTAATTTATAATATTATTACATTAATATTAACTTATACTTTCCTGGATGTTAATTTGTTTTCTTAAATTATTGATAAACTCTTAATGTATAAAAGTTTTCATTTAGTCTCGGGATAAATTGTACCCCTAATCCATCAATCCTGTTCTACAGTATAATCTTCCTGCAGTGGTGTTTATCCAGAAAGATAAAAGCATTGTTTTACAGAAGTCTATATGAAGTTATATATAGTAATATGCAATGATAGTCAGTGAGGATATAGCTCTTGAAAACAGTAGGAAAATCTGAAATTCATTGCTTTAGTGCCATAATTAATTTTGGAATATGAATTGCAAAACTTCTGTTAAATGGAGTAGAATACTTTAATATCACACTTTCAGTTTCATTTACTGTTTTAAGTTTTTGTCAGAATAATTTGAAACACACAGCTTACTTTAAGGAGTCCAGCTGTTCTTTGCAACTTGGCCAGCTATTAAAAAAACCGTAATTTCACTGACCTTAAAGTCAAAAGAAAACATTACATAACCATGGTGACTTCCTGACCATTGGACTCAGCAGCTTGTTCTGGTTGTAGCCCATCTTCCAAGCGCTGATTCTTAAATATGGAAATGAGGAGAATTCCGCTTCAGTGTGAGATGCCTGTGGTCCTTAGTAGCCTCAGTGTGTGTTTGGTTTTAATTTGCTTGGCTGACTTCAGCTTTCTACTTAAGGTTTCGCTTTTTGGGTTTTTTGTTTGTTTGGTTTTTCCCAGTCTTCATGATTTGGTTCATGGTATTTTCTCACGTATACAGTGTAATCCAGCTGCTAATCAATCTTTTCAGTAAACTAAGATCAACATTTATGCTTATCATGTATCAATTAATATTAAGGCATCCTTAAGGCCTTACCTTTTACACACTTTTAAAACCAGACTGTGTGTCATCATTGGTGGTACTGTTTCTGTAAAAAGTAGATTGTTGTTTTGCTTCAACTCACCATTCTTCTGTTCACATATTTAAGAATAATACTTGCTATTTCTTCTGCAGCAAGTACACCATTGTTTGCCACTTCAATGTTATGTTCTTTTCCAAAATGTGTTTTTCGGAAATGCCTCCCTTATTATCTCAGAATGGTTGGCATTTTTTATTTCTAAATTAATTATTTTTAACCTGGTGGTGTCTAAATATAAACATTCAATTTTTTTAATACAGCCAGCTTCCAAACTAACAGATTTCAAGTGATCTGTGAGATACAGTCTTCATTATTTACTGCACTACCTCTCTTTATATGCAGACTCTGATCATCACTAGGAATTCATCTTATTTATTTTATATATGTAAGCCTCATCTTATCCCATAGAAGGGCCTATTTCTTTCCACAGAGTGGAGTGAGCCATGAGTGATAAACTTGGTTAGTAAGTGCCTGTCCTGTAGATGCTTCCACCTTTGATGTGTGCTGTAATAACATTTTCTCTGGTAATTTTATTTAGATTTATGTAGAATAAAGGCCAACACATAAGTAGTGTAGTGTATTTACACACTAACATTTTACTATAACTGTAATTATTAAAAAAAAATCAAATTCCTGTGTGGTTTCTTTTTATAAAACCTGTTTTCTATATAATCTTATATTCATTTCATTGCCATACTTCAAATTTACATAAACCAAATTCTCTTCCTGTCTTCTCTCTGTATTTTAAGTGAAATAAAAACAAGCAAACTGTTCAGCTAGCTGATCGTCAGTCATGATGTCACTAATTCTTTCAGTCTTCTCTGTCTCCCTCCACCCACCCGGTTTTGCACTTAATTCCAGAGTTCTTGCATTCTTTCTAATAAGATGTCCAGGGCTGCTGACATGTATTTTCTTAATGCAATAGCAGAAAACCTTCAGAACCTAAGATATCTGGAGTTTTGGATGCACCAATTCAATCAGCATTATTTCTTTTTAAGTTTTCCAGTACTTCAGAGTTCCATCTAAAAGCAGTGAAGATATGTTTAGTAACTCTATAATACAATAAAGTGTGGAATTGTTGTTGTGTTTTCTGTTGGGGTGTTGTGTTGGGGTGTCTATTTTAATTGACAAGTTTTGCAGTGGAAGAGTAATATCAGTGCTTTACAGTCTTAAATATTTGAAGTACTATAACTGAATGTGTCTGGAGTTTTCAAAAATAACCAACTTGGGCATCAGGAAAATACATGGTGAAAAAAACAAAGCAGAAGTTTGGTTACATGCCTGTTTAATACACTATGTAACTGCTATAACAAGTCGTTTTATTCAGGGAACTTCAAGCAGGGAATTCATTCAGGGAATGAATACATTTTAAGCTTGGTCTGTAACATATAAATTGTTGAAACAAGCCTCCTCATATTCTTTGAAATACCTGCATGATGCTGTAATGTGTAACCCAGGTTTCTAGTTAATCACTGTAACTATCGTTTTTACTTAGATGAATTCTGTAGAACAAATTTCCAAATCAGAGGAAACTGACAAAACAGAGATCAAACCAAAAAATGCAAAGAAAGCATTAACCACTTTTAAAGGACCTTTATTACACATCAGGTAATAATATTCTTTAATTTTGTTGTTTTTACAGTGTGCCTTGGACACTTGAGTAGTGAACTAATTGGTTTTCAAAATAAACTATTTTTTCAGACTATTAGAGGATAATATGTTAAAACCATCCTTCTAAGAATGATTTTTTACAAAGCTCAAAGAATTTTTCTGCTTTTATGTTTTTCGTTAATCTTTTGGTGTTACCATTGGCATGCTTTCTGTACGAATTAGTAGGTGTACATTTCATACAATCATAGAAGCGTTTCATGGTTTCATTTATATTGAGAAACTGTCAGTGGTTTTAAACTTGTGTTTATCTTAATGAGAGCAGTGGTTTGACATTGATTGCATTGGCTTAAGAAAAACCAATGTGTTTTACTAAGACAGCTTTCACTGTTAAATCTTGCTTGAATTCTCTTAAGACAGTGTAGATGTCTACACTAGTAGTTTGCACCAATTAAACTTAATGAATGGGTCCAAATTATTTTGTGTGGGAAGTGCTCTGCATAAATGGGCATATCTGCTCAGAAGATTTTTGTCATCCAAGATGCTTACATCTTTTAGTTAATCTGCTTTTTTATCATTAAACTAGGAAAAAAGTCAATTAGCCAATATCACTTCTTCTTTTCACTGCCTTTCAGGTTAAGATGCTTATTTAGAAATTGATTCAGATGTTAACTTTTATTTTCGCTTCCAGTTTGCTATTACATGAATGAAGAAAATACCTAATTTATAGGTAATTCCTTAGCTAATTTTGTAAGTGCTGTACTGAATTAGTTTTGGAATGACATTGAATAATGACATGCTCATTAGCATCAAAACATATTTTGTATGTGTCAAATTTTCTTGGTTTTGAAATGAAAGTTACCTTTTATAATCCTTTGTGTGAAAACCTCCTCTGCATAGACTTAGTTTCTTGTATGGCAGGACAAAGGTATAGACTGAAGAACTGTGATTTTAAAATAATGTTTAAAATGTTCTGTCCCTGTGACAGAAGCAACTGTGTTCTTCCATACACTTCTTTTTTTATAAAAAAAAAAAACCAAAACAACCCACCACCACACAAGAAAACTAACAAACCAAAACCACAACAACCAAACAACCAGAAAAACCCCAAACAAACAAAACCACCCCTCACCCTCCAAACTGTACCTTTTTTTCCTCTTAAAATATTTCCAGCTCTACCATTGGAATAGAACTGTTGGAGTTCACGTAAATTACATGAAAGAGCAAACTTAGTCAACTATAGAGGTGCTAATACTCAGAGTCTTGCTGTCATGGAAAATAAAATATTGGTGTCTCCATTTTCTTTGCCGTTTAGTGTTCTTTGTTTTATTTTTTGGTTTTTTTTTTTTCTGTGAGTATTGTGTTCTGGTTTTTGATGTGGTTTTTTGTTGTTGTTTAAGTAAACTCTTGAGAGTATGCACATTCGTTGCTCTTCATTGATAATTAACTCTGTAGAAGCCAGAACTAGTTTTTATTTCCCTGGAATCTTTCTCAGGACACTGAACTAAAATATATTGAACTGATGATATATAGTGCCATTTATAACTAGTCACAGGTACCTATCTCAGAGACTGTAAGCTCTGCCAGTATGATTAGCTTGTGTCCTCGCTGATACCAGCATTGCCCTGTGAAGGGAACAGCCTACAACCTGACCGGGAAGCTGAGGCAGAGCAGCTCTGGCACCATGAAATCGCCAAGAACCAGCAGCCTTTCTGTGCCCCTCTAACTGCTGCTGCAGAAGACTCAGTGAGGCATTCTTGGACTGCGCACAGGGATATTCCTTACTTATCCCTATACCTAACCTTAGAATTTGTTGGCTCTGGTGTATGGCCGAAGCTGGTTACTTGTACTCTTCCGTTTGCTGTGTTAGTAGTCACGCTCACAAGTCATCTGTCTCTTCCTGGTTCAGACAGTGATTGCATTTGCCTTGTATACCTTACTGTGAAAGATTGGTCTTTATTGGTCTTCCTCCTCAATAAATGAATATATTTGGTAAGACAAAAAGCAGGAATTTACTTGCACTGTCTGGCAGAAGACTAGCTCCTGTTGTGGTGTATTTTGAGATGAGAATTTGTAGTACAAGCTACAGTGGCTACCCCCCACACATCAGATTAAAGTAAGTGTTTCTGTTAAAATTAAAAAGCTTAGGCATTTGTTTAAAATAAAGCACCCCACTCTCCCAACAACTACACACCATCCACCACCAACAGTATGGAACTGGTTGGTTGACTCCACAGACAACATGCATGCAGCAGTGGCCCTCAAGCCCCATTTCTCTTCCCCTCTCCTTAATAGCTACAGTTTGTGGAACAAGAAAGATCAGGCTTTGGCAGAACATTCCTTTCTTTGAGGTCTTTTTGTGGCTTGTTTCAATGCTAGTTAATGCTTCATCTTGCAGCTGCTGTAACACACAGCTGCAATAGCACAGTACTAAGATAACCAAAATACTTTGTAACTACAATCCTTCCTTTCCCCGGTGGTGTTGGTTGCTTAAGTTGAGAATTTGGGAACAGGAAAAAAACTGGGGAGATGGGGATACAGTTACCCTATTAATCTGTTTTAAATCCGTCAGTTTCTTGCTTTCTGCCTTACTCGGGCAGACCTCCTTCTTCCTCACTAAAAAAGGAAAAATACGTTTTACCATGTGAACTGTCTAATACATTAAAAAACATAGCACCCCCCACACGCAGTCACCATTGGATTCCTCTTCTAGCATGGGTGTTCAGGCTTGCCCTACAGCACCCAGGGTTTTTCTTCTCAGCTGATACACTGGTTTGTTTAAGTGAGAGTAGAAAGAAGGATTGGTACTGTAAAAAGGAGGTCTTTTGAGGAGGAGGTCAAACTAACATGAAATTGGCATTCTTAAAAGCAGAGAAGGAAAAAAAAATGCTTTTTTTGAAAAAGGCTTTCTGTCAAAAGAACATGTAGTTCTGTAGTACTGCGTAGTGAGGCAGATCTTTGTGTACTCCTAACGTGATATACTGAAAGAAAATGGTTTTTTACTTGTTACTTGAGTTTTCTCTCAACTTGTAGTATATGAGCATGCCCTACTTCTTGCCTAGTTCATTTGAATGCTTATTCCAAAATGAGTTGTTAGTTTGATATGGTTTAAAAGACTTCATGCATGTCTCTCCTAATTGCACAAGAATATTAAAAGCAAGCAATGACTTTATTTATGCATGTGTCACTAGATGTGAAGAGTGACTCATAAGTACAAGTGAATTTAGCTGTAGTGGTTGAAATGATTGCCACTCGCACATAGCTGCCTGCTCCTCTTACGTGTGCACTATACCCATTACAAGGATAGATGTATGAGGTGTAAATTACTGCCTGTCTGTGACACCACCTTAAAGTCTTTAGTATTAGCATAAATTAAAATTAATGATGGTTTCCCGTAACATACTACTCTAAGATGCAGTGGCTAAAATGACTGTATATATCTGTTGGCTATTCCTGCTGTTGCAGATGGTCAAGCTCTTCCAGATGGAAGAAGTCAGGGGCAGTAATCAGCTGAGGCAGCTAGGTCCACTTGTGGTCATGAGTCAACCCTGAGCTTCACTACAAAATTTCTGCATTTTGTTTTCACGGCTTTTTTGATGGAAAACTGTAGCTGCAGGGTTAAAAGTATTCTATTTTGTAGGTGCGGTCATTTTTCTTCTATGATATGTTGTAAAGATAGTTTGGATAAACTAATTATTTTTAAATTTCTTATTAGCCCAGCAGAAGAATTATATTTTGGCTCCAAAGAAACTGGAGAGAAGAAATGTTTAATAGTTCTCACCAATGTCACGAAAAACATAGTGGCTTTTAAGGTAAGTATTTTATGCATGGCCTGGTTTACTTTACTAAATATGTAATATTTTCTTGTTTTGGTTAAGGAGGAAGGAATACTATTAAACCTGCTTTTCAGTCTAAATTTTTTATTCTGTTGTGATGTTTGAAGCAGACCAAATAAGTCTTCGGCTGAATTTGTGGCTATTATGTACCACCCCAAAGGGGATAATCAGTAATACAAATCTTTGGTGCACTGACTGAAAAAGAGCTACAGGGATAGTTAGTTCTTTAGTGAGAGTCTAGTATTTCCCGAAAAAGACAGGCTTGAGCGTTGAAAAGTGATCTCTTTAGAATTTTTCTCCTTTTTAAATCTTGGCTGGGAGTAAGTTAGTAATACTCCGAAATGGTGCAGCTCCATCTCTAAATGTCACCATGAAAAGAATGAATGCAGTTATGTTTGCTTCAGAAATACTGAGTTGACTTGCCTTTTGGTTTGGTTTTCCACCAAGTTCCTCATCTTTTGTCTTCTCTGCACACACAAATAACCAAAGTTTCCATACTTTTATATTAAGAATTTTAATAGATAGTCCATTTGATTTTCTTGGCTCTTTCTTTGCAATATATAAGCAAGAAAAATAGTGTATGCCAGAAAAGAAAGGATAGAAGTGATTGAGAGAGAGGAAGAAGTGAAATATCAGTGTCTGATTACTCCTACAAAATAAAGTATTTTAAAGACTGTATGTATTGCCATGTCTTAATATTTAAGTGTTTGGGAATTTTAGTTATTATAGAATGAGGGAGGTTATGAAACAATCATAGTTTGTGCATGTTTTACTATATGCTCACTTGGTATTTTCTGTTTATAGGTGAGAACAACTGCTCCTGAAAAATACAGAGTTAAACCCAGTAACAGCAGCTGTGAACCTGGCACATCATTGGATATAATAGTCTCTCTTCATGGTGGTAAGTACAATCTTAAAATCGAATTTTTAAAAAGTCTGGAGAAGTTTTATTAAAAGGCTGACTGCTCTAGATACTAACCTTTGTATGTACTTACTGGGGTGTAAGGCCAGCTGACACCCATGTCTACTTGGCTGTTGTATGAGAGTGTTAACATTTATAAAAAAACATGGAGCTCAGGTAGCGTTTGAATAATGCCCATACTGATTTATTGCTCCACTTAGGCATAAGGAGCTGTTGTCTGCAGTCCATTCTGTTTCTTGTATTAAAAAAAAAAAAAAAGGCGCAGTAGCAGCTGTCTCACTTGTGCTCTGTTAGAGCGGGAGTTTATCTGCATAAAGTCAATTTCTTAAGTTGTTGCAGGTCCAGGTGAATTTGCTGGAGAATGCATTCTTTACCTGTTGTCCTCTCGGTTGTCCTTGAATTGTTCAGGTGAATCTAGATCTGCTAAAATGAAACTGTAGAATTTTGGGAAAATTCTCATCAAAATTGTTGAGCTTAAGAGAATGATTTCATTGTTTTCATTTCCAGTAAGTCAAGTGTCTGATGTCCTGCAATGAACAAGGTCTCATTTTAAAGTACTTTTGTTCAAAAATGCTTCTCTACACTTTGTAATCTTGTGATTTTATCCAAGCACACTTTCACCTTTTTTTCTTCTTTGAGGGCAGGTTTTGCAGCTTCTCTGCAGGATCGTTTCCTTATAATGGCAGCAGAAATGGACCAGTCTTCTGGAGCAGGTGTACCGGAACTGGCTCAGTTTTGGAAAGAAGTGCCTAGGACCAAAGTGATGGAACATAGGTGAGCATATGGTTTTCTGTTGACAGGAGGGTTTTTTAGCCATTATCATTTACCTGATTTATAGCACTTGCATTTCATAATCAGTGAAGGATTCTCCAAACCCAATTGTGTGCTTACTGACTAAAGTATATTGCTGAGGCTTCCACTCTTGTTTTAACTGATTAGAGGTGTTTTTAATGCATTAAATGTCACGGTATTCTGCACGTGCTTTTCTTTGATTTTTGTTGTTGTTCTTGTGCTGATTCAGAGTTAAGTGGAAAGAACGTGAATGGCTGTGACAATACACGTGGACAGTAGATTTTTTTTTTTTTTTCAATAAGAACGTGCCACTTGAGTTTTCTAAAAAGAAACAAGCAAGAAACAAAAAGAAACAAGAAGACACCAAATGTAAATTTGTTTCCTAGAAAATATTAAAAGATGCTTCCTTTCGGCTATGGAAAATCATAATTTTATAGAAAACTTCTGTAAAACCTATCACATGTTCCTATATGTGTGTTTTCATATTTAATGGTGAAAAAAATACCACTAGGAAAATACGTTTCCACACACACTTTATTAAATATACCTGTTACTCTTTCTCATCTCTTCATGTCTAGTTTTATCATTGTACATTTCTAGGAAAAGTTCGTTGTAGTTCTTTCATCTAGGAGTCTTTTTTTTTCTTTTGGAGCTGCCTTTAGCCCCACATGGCCAAAATTAACATGGAAAAAGTATTTTTGAGACTTGATGCTTAAGCCATGCTCTATCTTGGCTTCAGATGCTTATCCCTTGCTTCCTTGTTAAACCAAATCTCCATCATATGACAGACTTTAAGCTTCCTTGCATAAATGTTGCAATTTTTTTTAAGACAGACCCTGAAACAATAGGGAGAGATAATTTGATTACATTAAAATCATCACGAGCAGTGTGTGCCATGTCTGTACATTACTGATCAATACAAAACTGGCCTTTTTTATTAAACCTAGATCAAAAGTAGTGGAGAATATAATTATCGTCTCTTTAATATTATATGTGCAAGAGCTTTATCTGAGGAATCTACTTAGATTTTATTACATGTATTTGTCCCTTTTTTTTGTTTGTTTTGCCTTGTCAGGGAGGTTTTAGCATTTCTCTTTCCTTAAAATAGAAAAACACCACAGCCTGAATTTAACCATTTCTTTAGCAAATAAATTCATTCCCACACTAATTGACCTGCATGTTATCAGAGGAGCTTGTGCTGCATTTTATAAATTGCATAGTTTCCACTATCTTCAGTTGTCATTTGAAATTCTGTTCCTGTGTATTCAACTGTGGAAGAGGTGGACTCCACGAAAAATGTTGTTGCTAAGGTTTAAAATGTAAAGAAAACCATTATTTTCTCTGTTGTTCAAAGATTGTTGCATTTCTGGTGTAAGTATTTGACTGGAAAATCCAGTGGATCCTGCGCTATGAATTTAAAATTATTACGATATGTTTTAACTGAGCATGCAGATAATTTTGATCTTGCTTTCTATATCAGAAGCTGTCAAAATGTAATCGGTGGACTGAGGAAGCCTTCTTAGGCTGTCATTGCAATAGTCCCTGCTTATTGCAGGAGGTTGGACTAGATGACCTTTAAAGGTCCTTTCCAGCTCAGATGAGTCTATGATTCTGTGATTCTAATAGTAATTAAGAAAATTAATCAATGAGAACAGATGATAAAGTACATATAATAACTGTTAGATGGGCTGTTTACTATTAATTATACAAAGTTACATTAAATATATGCCTTTTGGTGTGTGCTTCTTTCCCCTGTCACAGGCTCAGGTGTCATGTCATAGAAAGTAGTAAGCCTTCTTCTCTGACATTAAAAGAGAACACATGTAATATTCCAGCAAAGACCAATGAAGATTTACACATACAGGTAACCGTGTATTCCTTTGTGCTGAATATTGAACAAAATCATAAAATATGATAGAGGTAAAAAGAATTTGTACTAAACCTCTTTGGTACTTTGTAAATTATACTATTGGAAAAGATCAGCAGTTCAAAGTAACTAAATCAGTGATAGTGATTTAATTATTTTGTTGAATGGTAATGGTTTAATAAAATACTACTTCCAATGGAGCTTGCTCATTCCTCTTCTGTATATTGCAGATCTGGGGCATCAGTGAGCCTCAGCGGTATCTTTTGCTTCCTAGTGTAAAGATGTCACCTGCTTAATATAGGCAATATAGGTTATCCATAACTCTTAAGATTCAAGGCTTCTTTAGTGGAACAGATTCCTGAAGTGTATGGTGATAGAAAAGGGATCACCGAGAGATCACTAAGAGAAATCTTCCCTTTTTGTTTTTCTTTTTTTTTTTTCAGTTGTGCTTATAGTTATTGGCTAAATAGCTCTAAATTAACAAGTACTTTCATGTACAGTAATTCTAATTCAATGAAACTGTTTCTATTTCCAGCTAACTCAGTTACTGCAGATGAATAAAAGACTTCAGGAGCAGATCGATAACTGCCTCTGGTTCCAGCAGTTGTCAGTTGTTTTATCATTACTATCAGTTACTGTTGTTGCCTTCTGCTTCTACCTGGTGTATCCCCAGAGAAGCTAAAAAGAATGGCTTTGCACTGGCTGTGCTGCCTGTGGTGACTGGGTGGAGTGGAAGAGATTGCAGTGCTGCGCTCAGATTCTGGAATTGCCAAAATGAGGTTTGTGAGCACACAACAATGAACGATGATGCAATTTCTAGAAAAACGAAAACGAAGAAATGGATGACCAGCAAAGGAAATTACTGAAAGTTGACACTTAAAACAGTGCATGAAGAAGATACAACTCAATAAATACTACTGAACTGGAAGGAGGAAACCAAATACAGCAACATAATTTAAAACTGTTAAGGTTTTTTCCCTCTGATCAACTACTTTAAATACGATATTTTGTTTCTTTTCATCATACTCATTCTTATATCTGAACTACTCTCATAGAAGGTGCAAGCAGGCAACTTAAGTGCATTCTAAAGGTTACCTTGTTCAATCAGGAAAATTTACAGATATTATGTAGTACAGGCAGATTTTTTTGTATAGTCTAGGTACATGCACATATAAAGGAAGATATTTGTTAGTAATTATTTTGGTAATTCAGGCTCATTGCTTTAATTGGTTAAATTCCTTATTTTTGTGCTTTTTCTGAATGCAAAGTTATTGAAAATATTTCCTACCAAATAGCGTACATACAGACGTATTGACCAGGACTATAACCCTTGTGTGATCCAAAGATAGTAATGAAATAATCACCATGAGACACCATTCCTATTCTTTCCTTTTTTTTTCTTCTTTATTTTTTCTTTTTCCTGTTTTTTTTTTAAACCAACTTGTAGTCAAATTGCAGGAGTGCGAGAGTTGACTTTTGATTACCTATTACTGGTTCATAAAAAGGCTAATAAACAGTCAGTGTAAACGTTTATTCTGAGATGTGCAATATGCTTAAGTTACAGATGAATTTATGAAAAAGGCGAGTCAAGTCAGGAAGATTGTTGAAGGCAACATAAAAGTGTTACATCTGCCATTTCTCAGAAACTTGTAGAAATGGCGTACAAAGCTAGTGAGAACTTATGCTAACAAGGATTCTTTGTTACTCCTTGCTGTAAATATGTATATTAAAATGATAAACACTTGAAAGGAGACTGATGGTATCTTTCATCCATCTAAAATTTTCACTCTTGATGAGGTCTAAAAATCTAAAATAATTTCTGTACTAGAATTAATTTTTGCTACAAATTAGCTTTGTAACAGATCCTTTAGTTTTGTCTGACTTCAATAGGTAAGAAGAGATTATTGACAAAAAAGAAAGGTCATACTCTGCTTCTGTCTTTTTGCTTACAGTATCTCTCCAGTGTGTTGTAGATGTAGTATCATTTCCAGGAAATAGAAGAGGGCAGTTTAAGAAATGCAATAGTAAACTGATTAACTAATAGAGCAGAATATTGTTCAATATGACTATTGAAAAAATTAAAATGTAAAAGGCAAGTCTACAGAACGGTTTGGTGCACAGTCTTCGGGCCTTAATTTATACAACGTTTTGCTACATCTGCATTTTCTTGATTTTTCACTAGTCTCGTTTCTCTTCAGTCTCTTCTCAGAATTTTGTTTTCTTAATGAGTTGGTGACTTATATTGCTCGTTACTTCCTATGAAGCTGTTATTTAGGCTATTTTCATGTGCATGCAACTCAAATGCTTTGCTTCCAACAAAATGAGTTGTTGTCTTGTTGAGAAAGGTAACGAAGTAATTTGTAACCTTAAGATAATAATAACCATGCTATTAAAATGCCAATTCCTTAATTTGAGTGGATTGAATAGCACTTTACTGTAAAATTACAAGAAATATATTCTTAGAGTCTTTGCCAATATGAGTATTTTAATGTTTGGGTGCTTTCATATATTTTCAGTATTTTATTACTATGTTGGTATTTTCTTTGTATGATGAATCAGATGAACCTCTTTTCTATTTTAATATGTTTTAGAAAAATACAGTTACAAAATAAATATGAGGAAATACGTAGTCTTGAGTGTATAGTCTTTTAAAATTAGCTACATTTCCTGAGGTTTTGGTTCTCTTGTTAGTCTGCAGTTACTTAATGGGAAGGAGGGGTCAATACAGTAATGGCCATAGTCTGTTGCGTAATAGAGGTTGTGATGATACTTGTCAGACGAACGTAAAATGTTCTCAGGCAGAGTGCCTAACGTAATAAGACAACATGTAGGATTGGCATGTAAACACTGCCGTGACACAGATAATGCAGATCCACACAATACAAATATGTACCTATCTCTTGGTAAAACTTATTTAAACATCTCACAGTAAATGGGAAAATACATATAAGCAAAAGAAGAAATGGCAAAGTGGCAGCGTTTTTTCTTAAATAGAAATTTCCAGAAGTCTACTCTGTATTTTTCTTCTGGGAGAGTTTCATTATTTCTATCGTCACAAAACATGGTGACCCATCAGTTCTTCCCCAGTCGTCAGTTGTTAGTAGTTTCAGGTTTTGTTTGCCCACCCTTGGAAACAGGTGCCAGCCAGTCCATTTTGGAAGGTTTTGTGTCGAACACCCGCGGAAGTTACAGAGTGCACGGCAGTACCATGACTTGGTGTGATACCCAAAACCTAGAGAACAGGCAAAAGATTGTTTTCCATTTTCTTTTTTTTTTTTTTTTTCCACAGTACAGGAAACACAGTTTATAAATCTGGGCATTTTAGAACTTAGATAATTCACAAAATAGGATTTGTTTACATGAACTATCAAGAGATAAGGTTTGATTTTCCTTTCAGTGTAGATTAGCAGTAAATCTTGACTTTTACAGACAATTAAGAGACAGCAATGACTGTAATCCCAAAATTTCCTAGAAAGCAATTTTTGTGCCCTATTCTTAAGTTCAGTTTTTTACTTTATTAAGGAAAAGATTAGATTTAAGACTTCACAGACAATACTTCGTGCATCATCTCTTCTCTACTTCCCGAGTCTTGCTGTGGGATTGCTCCGTAACTGATTTGTCTCTAATGTCTGCATTCAAATTCTCTCAAACATTCGTTCCTGCTTCCAGATGTTAGTCTGTATGGCACTTGGCAGCTGTATGGGGTTTTGTAGAGAGCATTTTAAGTCACTGTGCTGTCTTGGGGATCCTCGTACTTTCTGTGTAGTTGGACGGGCAGCATAAGGGTATAAATGCTCTTCTGTTCACAGAGGACAGTGTTAGCTCTTTCTTTTTTTATAGCTTTTTTGTGAAAGTGGCCATTCAGTCAGAATGATAGAACGAATTCGAAAATTGACCAAACACCACCGTTCTGCAGGGTGCGTAGCAGGTGGCTGTAAGAATTCACCGGTGTAGATATTGTAGTAGTTCCATGGGGTATTGTGTCTGAGACACAAAGATGTCTGTATTTACACTGTATGTGTTAGTTTAGGAAGAGAGAATCAATTCTAATTACCCAGGAAGAGCAGGCTGAGTGCTCTTTTCTGAGGATAAAGAAGACACCTTTAGTCAGTGTCTGAAGCGCGTGGCTTATTGTTCCCTGTTTCCTGGAAGATGGCTGTCTGAGGGATTAGGGACTTGGCATTATGGCAGTTGCTACATTTCCACAATGTATCTGTTAACACAGGTAAGTGATTTTAAGTTGATTCAAATTAACAGTGCGTTTCAGTATGCCTGTCTTTTGGGCTCACTTCAGCATCAGCAGCTCCTGGCTGTGTCCTGCAGCTGTGAGAAGCGTAACCTCCCATTTTCAGTTTTCTCAGTCATTTCAGTCCCTTGCTTTTCCTTCTTTTATAGCGAATGTCTACAAGACCCAACTTGAAAGATAAAGTGCAAAAATTCCGCCTTTCCAGAAGCGTGGCAGTGGTGAGAGGTTCTCCTTCTTTGTAGAGGAGGTGAGTGAGGTCCCCGTGCTGGTCTTGGCTGAGGCTGATTTAGGTAGTTTCCTAGATCTGTGCAGTTACTGCTTTGCTGCTTCGGAGTAGAAGTACTGAAATCCCCAAGTTGCATGAGCAAAGAGTAAGCAGCTAACAGATTTTTGCCAGTCGGTATCAGCCCCTGGTTTATTTGCAAGACTGGGGCATCAACCTACCTACTTGGCATGCTCTGAGTCACTTCTGTTTTCCTGAGGGCTGAAAGAAGCGCTGGGCTAACAGCTGAAGGGCGCTCAGTTACTGCTGTATGGTTGCAGCCAACAGCGCTTGGTTTTTCAGCTTGAAGTAGGCAATTCATTCCGATGGTATTGCTGAAGTTAATACCTAAGTCCGAACACAAAGCCCTTTCGGAGAAAAGAAAACTATTTATCGGTTGCCAGTCGCTGTAGTCTTCACCATAGTCCAACACATAACGACAGCCCCCCCAAAGGGCTGCTACGTTCTTCCTCACTCCAGTTTAGGGTCTCTTGATCTGTCAGTAATACCTTCTCCATTCTATTTTAATTCTCTTACTATCTTTTGTGCTATATTAACACTCTGTTGGAGTTGGTTGAAATTTGGGGAAACCTGAATATGAAAAAAATATTTGTAACTTCTGTTTATTTATCTTGCGTTTTCTTTGGTCAGCAGTAGAATGTATTCGTTACTTCACTGTCACTTGGAGCTTTTTCACAAAATATTTTTGGAGATTTTGCTTCCTGTTAAAAATATCTTGTTAGAAGGATGGTAAATTATGTGTTTCATTCATCTCGATTAGCCCATGAGATCTGCCAACACTTGATGGTGATTCAGCTGGCAAGAAGCAGTGATTTCCCTGAAAGTATTCAAGGATTTTATATTTTTTTCCATTTTTCAGAAACATTAAGTCACTGTGCCTCTTTTTTCTTTAGTCTTGATCAGACCTTGCTCCTGAAGTAAATAAATCTACACAAACTTACTTGACTGAGGAACAAAACACTTGGCTATTGGAACTTAAGAGTAGAAACAGTTGAATATGTGCTCTCTGTTACAGACCCAGCTACAAATAACAGGTTGCATCTACTCATGTTATTCCAGTACATGTGTGCATACTGTGAAGTAGCCACACGGTAAAATAGCGTTGCTGCTTGATGAGAAAATAAGTGATGAAGATTCACCCCACGTATCAGTTTTATCTAGAAAGTCAGGAGTGCAGGGAGGAGCAGTGCTGCATAATGAGGTGCTCTTCCCGCAGCAGCTAAGTGTTCTCTCTAGAGCAAGTGTTCCACTAATTTTGGGCCCAGAAGAGGGAACAAAAGCAATCTTGATAGGTTTTGGTTCCGAGCCAGTGTGGTTTCCTTAGATTTGCAAAGAAGTGCTTTGGACGTGAGACCTCAAAAGTCTCCAGCATCAGTCCCACCATGACCACCATCCCATTTTGTGTTTATCATGAAACCTGAATTAAGATATCCTTTGGATAATGATGATGTAGTCTAACAAATCCTGTGTGGGGTTTAATTATTCAAAATTACAATTTTCGTGTATTTCCTCAGCCCTGTATCTGTTAAAATTGTTGCCGGTTTCATTTTTGACAGCTTGGAGCTCTGTCTGAACACCTGCTCTTCAAGCCCCAGGGAAAATGTCAGAAATGAGGAACATCATTTAAATAAATATAGATGACAACGGTAGTGTGAAAAAGAAGCATAAACAGAATTTGTTAAGCTTTTATTTTCTAGAACGCTACAATTGATAAATTGCTGAAAGGAAAAGCCAATCTGGGCAAACACCACAGATGCTTCATTAATCTGGTACAACTAACACTTACAGATTGATGCTTAACCTACTGGCATCTGAATTACTATAATCCCCATGCCCTGGCAGGCGTTTTCTTGTATGCGAGTAGCATTTGCCGTATTTTCCTTTTTCTTATCATTTTTCTGGAATTCAAACTTGCAGCTGATGGTGATGACTCACAAAAACATTTTGTAGTGCTTTCTAAAGGAAAGCAATATTTTCTTCTTGAGTTCACAGTTTGATGGGCTTTGTTCTGCGGAAAGGATGTTTAAACACGGCTTCTAAGTCCGGTCTGGAATTCGGTGGGAAACCTGAAAAGGAATGCTCATTCATGCTAATCCATTGCAATTTTTAAATACAATCCCAAACACTTAGGTGCTGATGTATGTGTAATCTCAGATATTGCTGTCTCAGCGGACATTGTAATTGACACAATGCTTCTTCCTGCCCCTCACATTGGATGCACGTTGGAGTTTGGAGCAGGTATTAAGTCATTTATTTCCTGCTCATTCAGAAAATACACTCTCACATTCCTGTGCTGGCTGTCGTGTTCTTGTATATGGATGGGGAATATAGGGAACCGGTACAGCCACTCTGATCTGAGAGTCTTCAGAGGGAGCATCTGTTTACTCCAGCAAGTTTCCAAACTGAGGAGAAATTGCAAAAGCATCAGAGGAAGAGGATCTAATTCTTTTCAGTACTTCGGGCATGTGCAACTGCTGGAAACCTTGAGAAGTATTAAACGATAAATAAAAGGTGAGGTAGCCAAGGAAGGAGCTGTATCTCGGTTTTGTCTGCTCTAAGCTCCCATTGGAAGAACAGGGTAAGCAAGTAGATTTTGTGCTCTGTCCATTTTCAGTGAGATTTACCTTCCATTCACCATTTCACTTTGGAAATACATATGAAGTTCTTTAGTCGCCTAGATGCCATCTCATAGCCGTCTGGCCCAATGGATGACAAAGCTTGCAGATATCGAACATTAAAACACAGGAGTACACCTCCTTGTTAAAATTCTCCTTAGAATTATTTACTGTAATTGAAAATACAATGTTTCTGTTGATCCCTGGGAAACTCAAGAATGTGTGGAAAAGCTACCCCATGTTTGCGGGTGATTCACAGGTGAGAAGGAACTTGCTCATTCTGTAATGTCTCCTCAGCTTTGTCTTCAGTACTAACCTGTAGTATGTGAGCACTTCACTGTCTTTTCATATATTTATCGTAAAAGAAGTCCTTTAAAATACGTTGGTCCTATTGCCATTAAACACAGGGAAAATGAAGGTCCAAAATAATCACATTTGTGACTCCAGCTATAATGACTGTGATCAGTTTAAAATGAAGAGAAGCCAAAAAAGCGAGATGAAATTATGCATCAAAACAATTTGCCAGCTTTTAGACCAGGCAGATTTACTTATTTTGATCTACTCAAGGATCAAAATAGAGCTGGGACACATTCATAGAGAAGATAGAAGCTCTCCTCTCTGATTAAAAAAAAAAAAAAAAAAAAGAACATTTATAATTGAGAAGTAGTTTCTCTCCTTGAACATCATTTTGGATGAGTCGGAGAAAACAACAAGAGCCGGTGCTGTGCGACACATGATGTGGTGTCTTCTGATGTGCTTCTGCGCTCTACCAGAGTGAGCTACGATTGCACGGAGCTGAGAAACTGCAGTACGTGGCAGGACACAGACTGCATTTCAGGTGATAGTCGAGTGTTTTGACATACGTTGTGGTGATTGACTTCTTTATACAAATGAAAGCAAAATCTTTCAATGATCACTTCTCATGGTGTTGAAACAAGGATATTTGCTGTAGTATTGCTCAGATGACAAGAGCGGTGGGGAGTTGCATACAATTAAAAAGCACTTTATTTTTTTGTGACGTGCTCTACTTATACTATATAGAACTTTCCAAATTAGTTTTTTTGCCGTTTGATTGTAATATAATATGTATTAAATTTTTTTTTTTTGTAGAGTATTTCCAAAGTATTTTAAGAAACAGAGTTCAGGATTTCAGGAACACTTTAAAAGGTTGAATTTTGTGTCAACATTACAAAGGAATGTTAACACCAGAAAAGTTTTTCAAAGCAAATAAATAGTTCCTGCTAACACTCCAACATGCATGACTGGTGTAGAGGGCTAATAAAGTCAGTTAATTAAGGTGTTAGGATTTTGAGAACTCTTACAGTTACAAAAGAAGGAGAGGTTTTAAGATGTCGATACACATATTACCAACTTTGCTGCAAAAATGCATCTTCCAGAGTCTATTATGAACAATAAGTGGGATGACGAAAAAAACAACGGGAGGGATTAAAATAGACAAAGCAGCAATTCCAGCCCTGTAAGAGGCAGAATCTTTGGGACCCACTTCTGAAATTCAGGGAGCCATACATCTGCTTACCAAAGCATCTGTTTCTTCGGTAGAGTTTTCTAGACCTGAGTCACACTTCAGCAAAACAGGAATTGCTAATGAAGCGTTCTTGTCTTTTGCATTAGGTTACTGCTTATGAATCATCAGGAATGGGAGAGATGCACAGATAAACCTCTGAGGAAAATGAAGTTCTAACTTGATTTGTATTACCAGACCGTTTAGGATAGGTGTTTCACGTATGCCTACAACGCATCCTCCTTCCTGAGGACAGACTACAGGGAGCTGTCTGGAGGAGTGAAACCCTTCTGTCCTTGCTTCGCTCAGCACGCTCTGAAAAGGTGCAGGAGGGAGATGTCGGGGCACTCAGACTTGAATACCTCCCCTGTGACAGTACTGTAAGTTCTTTCTCCTAAAGGAAGCACTGATATTAAGTGAAATTATGTAGTTATCTCAAATCTCAAATGAAACATGACTCCATTTCCTATTTGTTATCACTTCCAGCAGCACAACAGCCATTCTAGATGCTTGCAATTGTATGTTCTCTGATGATAAAGCCCTGCAAGTCTTCCAACCTCATCCACTTTGATCTGTGCTTCATTTTTTTGTTGCCGCAGCTATTTCTCAGCTTGAGGTAGCAGCTGCTTCACCCACACACACTATTTTCCCCCAGACCAGAACATGGAGAGAGCTGATATCCAGGCACTCACCAAAAAACACAGCAAAGCCAGGTGCTTTTCAGACTGGTACCAGAGGCAGTCTGGCAGCACAGGAAATTTTTCTCCAAGCCAATGTTGTGTTGTCCATCTTGTATTTTGTATAATTATTGTATGTCCATCAGTTCTAATTGTACCAGCACTACTGGTTGCTCAAGTGAGAGACAGACTGAAGGAAAGGACCTGACTCGCAAGCCAGTGACTCAGGGGATGAACCTGTTGGTTTAATCTGTCTCACCTAAAACCTCTTCCTATTCTGTTTATATTGTAATAAAACAATGAAGACTGAAAAACCTGAAGACAGGGGTTCTTGGTATAGTGGCTGTACAGAGAAGACATACGTAGATTTGTGTCAAAGCTCTGGGTGATTTGGTATTCAGTCATGACATGCAAGTTAAGCACAGTGCAAGAGAGACCCCTACTTTTCTTCGAGCCTTTTTCTAAGGTATTTTTCTAAGTACTGTTTTGCCTGCATGAGTGAAATTTGCATTTGAAAGACACCCATCAGCAGATGGGCTGTTTTGGCCCCTGCTTATCAAGGACCGTGCCCAGGTAGTATGTGCCACGTGTTGTCCTCGTGCAGGACTGAGGCAGATGCCTGCAAATTTGCACAAGTGAGGCACAGGAGTGACAGAAACCTTCTTATGCTTGCTGTGTGATAGCAAACGGTAGTTTTGCTGTCCTCTTGGAGCAAATGAAACACCCTTGAGGAAGCAGCAGTCACAAAAAAATGTGGCAGTGGCTTAGAACCGTGCTGTGAAAATGTTGTCTTGACTAGCAAAGTCACCCATAAGTCAGTACCTATGTAATGATGGGCAGGTGTACCTGTGAATGCCCTTGCAGGTAAATTTGGTGGCTCTCAAAGCAAAATACGTGTTAGGGTTTACAACCGTGTTCATAAATGCAAGCATCTTTCTTGCCAGCCTGTATGGGCCAGAGGGCAGGAGACCTGGTTATGCTGCGCTGAAAACACAGCCTGGCTTCACCAGAGGGATAGCTGCTCTCGTATTGTCTCCCAAACAGATTTCAGTCTGGAAGTGCAATGATGCTCCAAACAGGGCTCTGTCATGCCAGAAAAAAAATGGCCTTCGTATGTTTATAACACTGGACGATTTTTAGGCTAACAGTGAATTGATCCTCAGGAGAAGTAAAAGGAGAAATAGGGAAATATTTAGTGATCAGATTTCCAGTTTTGTCAGTATGTCCCTGACATCAGCAAAGAGACTGACTAGATACAAAACCTGTTTGTAGAAGAGTACAATTTTGGTTGCAATGTATCAGCTAAAGAAAAATAAGTCACACAAAAACTGTAAGGACTGCAAATTGGATTTGGGCAGGAGCCTTCTACCTACCTCTGCTGAAAAGAAAACAGCAGTAACAACTACCAGAGCTAGTTGTGCCTATACTGATGCTACTCACATCCAGTTACTGATATGAATAGGGTATTTCAATTTTAAAATAAAGTACAAAAAAACCTCACTTGTTGAAAAGATATACATGACTGAAACTGATGCTCCTCTTTACTTACTTGGTACCAAAAAGCAATGTCAAACATCATCTCTGAACTGATGACCAAAACAGTAGGCAAATGGTATTTCAAGTTCTTTATTCTATATTTTAATATTAGATCAAATACTTCTAAATTAAAATTTGTAGAGTAAAATTTCTAAATGGGTGTATTTCTCCTCCAGGAAATGTACAGAGTTCTGCAACAGGAAAATGAGTTACAAACTCTCTATCCAGTGATGTAGCCCTTCAGATTAGGGATCTGTATCTTCTTTGAGGCTAGGGATATATTGTGCTGTTACTTATGACAGGGTTTCCTTCCAGAACATATCTGAAATCTCATAGCACACTCTGCCAGAAGCTGTGGGAGAAACTGATAGACAATTCCCAATATAGTTTGCCACATAGTGCTGTAGGATAACGGAGTAAATATATTACTGAGTTAGAGAAAATATTTTATTTGTATAAGTTAGTATGTTGCTGGAATTTAGACCTGAGGGGCCCTGGGTAAAGGTGGTACTGCAGGAGTTTTGGAGGGGTGGAAGACAATTTTAGGTTATTGAATTCAAAGGACTTACTTAAATTGTCTGGAAGCTGAAACAAAAATAATAAGTGTGTCTACCACATGGCTCTCAATCCAGGGACACTTGGTGATGCTGAAGTGAAGGGCTGGCACCCACACTGCAGGCTGCCAGGAAGGACGGGGGAGAATGGCACTGGGTGCGTCTTTGCTGGCCCTGTCTGTAGCTCAGGAGGCGGAAGGCAGTGCGGAACAAGGAGCCCAGCAGAACCCAGGCAGAGGTTTGCCTGCAATCTTTTGTCTAATGGCTCTGTGTCGGACTTACATAAAGTGTACTGTAATTGCTAATTATGATAATCTTCAGACACTGAGGGTGATCAAACATATCAGCCTAAAAATACAAGGCTGACATTACAAGGAAGTGATTTACCCTGCTTTGGTAAGCTGGCGCCTGTTGGAAGAAGGGAGCGGTTCCAGACCATTACGTCGCACCTAACATTGCTGCTGCAGTGAAAAGCAGCAATTTTCCCAAATTCATGCTGAAACGAATCTGAACTGTCCTATCAGATCTACTTTGCAACCTGATTATATAGGAAAAACAACAACAAAAAAGACTTAAGTCTTAATAGATATATCAAAAAAGACAGGATTAATCTCTGTCAATATCATATCTTAGAAACATTATATGTAGATATTGCATATAATAACCATTTTATTACCACAAAAAAGAAAATATTTTTGTAGATGATTAAGTTTTCTAACAGTGAAGTAGAACCTCCTGGTTTTAGAGCTCCTCAGCTCCCCTTCCTGAACGGCTGGTAAATGACTGGGACTACACTTGCACGTACACTAGTAACATAACGATGTCTAGTGGTCTGTCAGCACAAATGAGAGAGTTCTTGGCTGTGTATAAGCACTATTCATAATTTATAACAATTGTGATGCTGCTGAGTGCAGACCTGCTTATTCTTCAGTGTGAGACTGATAACTCTGGTATGATGGAGGAACTGTTGTGTCTCCCATTGCTCAGCGCTCTGACTGCAGACTCCGACATGTTTGAAGAACAGGGAAAATCTCTCAAAGGCATGACAGCCAGTAATATTAACTTGGTTGATCTAAATTAGGCAGATGGGATACCCAGTGTCACTGGCAAAAATGACTCCGTTCCTTTACAGAAAATGCTTTAAACCCAGACCTGAGTAGTACTCTTGCAATATCCACCAGGAGACTCTATGTGCCGATCCAGTGAGTTTCACAGGTGTTTTGAATACTGCTCTCTGCTGTATCAACAAAGTCTGTGTGAAGGCATTTCATTTCAGAGAGATTTGTAAAAATGACAAGCTGGGGAAGAGAGTGCTCCTTTGCAACGTGTGTTGACTGTCAAAGAAAAAAAGCCCTTGAAAGTCTAGAAACTAAGAAAACCTGTGCTAAAGTTTCTGATGGAGAGTGAACACATTGAAGGCTGCAAGCTGCTTGAAGATGAAGAGTGGATAAGCAAGGTGGCTTTCCTCACAGATATTTGTTTTTTCCTTTGTGAGCTTAGTATGAGTCTCCAGGGCAAAGATTGCCTTTTGCTGTGCTGCGTAAGGTATTTTCTTCTCCTGTGTAAAACATGCAGACTTCCACATAGGAATACAAGCCACTTTCTTTTTTTACAACAGGTAATAGCAGGAGGTGTAAACTGTAGGAAATGAAACTACTTCACTCTTAAAGTCAGGTAGACCCAACCCTGAGGCCTTTGAGGTAGAAAAGAAGAGTTTCTGTTCACTGCCTCAGATGCTGATGCTGACAAACACAGGGTGCTGGGATGGAGGGACCATCCGTCTGACCTGGTGTGGACATCCCTGAGAGCTTGGGTTACAACATCAGAAGTAAGAGCAGGTTTTACCGAGTGGAAATCTGGCCCACCGGCTTTGGTCTCTGGTCTGAGGAGACCAGATTAAAGTCCATGCTCTGCTCCAGAAGGCCTGCAGGTCTCCTTGCCTTTCTGTGCATCTGCTTGGAGGGGAGACTAGTGATTCTCTGAACCAGGAGCTGGGGTAATCAATACCTAAGGACTGAGCCATTCATGGGCTGTGGTAAAGGGTTTACACATACCTCCATGTGGACTCTGAGGGACAAAAACCTGGCTGCAAATAAGCATAAGCAAGAAAGAATAAATGCCCTCTGTGAGGGCTGCACAAGGGCAGAGTGTGGACCCTGCTGGCCTTTGCACCATGGGGATGCACAGGACGCATGTCCCAGGTGGCAGGAGGGCGGCCATCCCTTCCCATCCTTCCCGGAGTGGCAGCACTGCAAGCACAGAGGTAATGGAGATCCCCCTCGCCTCCTGGTTCTGTGTGTTGTGTGATGGCTTTTATCCATTGTGCCACGGAGTCTGCTCCAGGGGAAGCATCTTCTGCTTCGTTTTGTGCTATTTCAGCTTTTCAGAACATAACATGCCCTTACCCATAGGCTCCTTTTTTCTTCCTGAGAGAAGATTTTTAGGATTTCTGAAGTAACTGCTCAACTTCTTGTTTTCTTTTTGTTTTCTTTTTTCATGGTGTACACATTCATATAGGTTTTATATCTGACTTAAACATCCATAGAAACAAATCCTTGCAATCAATGAAGTTGGTATCTGTCTCCCCTTAGGATAAGTTTAAAACCAAGTACCACTTGCCTCTGTAAATGAAGTATCTGACACTATCAACCTTATTTTAGGAGGTGTTAGAGAGCACAGATCATTTAAGATTCAGAGAGGAGACTCTGAGGGTAAAATGTAACATATGCAGACAGCTTTGCACAGTTGGTTAATTTCCATGTTTTAACAGGGGTAGAAATAACATGTTTTATTTTCTTTACCATATTTACTTGCACCACTCTTGGCCATAATGTTGCATCTCTGCACACTGTGACAAGGCCCATGATGGTATTACCTGGAGTTTTGCTGCTGGAGAATTTGGGTTTACTCAAGTGAATGAAGTTGTGTATATCAATAAACTTCAGTTGATTAAAAAAATAATAATAACTTGCTGCAGTTGACTAGAAACTAAAATTGGATTACTGTAACAAAGCACCTGGTTTTCTTGTCTTTAGGAGACTTATATACGTGGGCAGGGCTGGATGCACCGTGGTATGGACACACCAACTGTGGTATTATACTGTTGCCATGTTGTACAACCTGCACTGTGCACAAGCCCAAGGCCATGTTCCTCTCATGGTGTGCGAGCAGTCTTGGCCTCTGCCAGCAGCTCTGGCAGGGGATCACCAGGGAGTGGAAGAGGCAGCAATGGAGGCATGCAGCTCTCGGGTGAGGCTGTCCTGCTCAGTGACTGACACCGACAGGCAGCATTGTTCCCTTTGTGCCTGGATGTGCTGTTGGGCATGTCCCTGATGGTCAGGTACCCTGCGTGTGTCCTGCCCCAGACTCACGGGAGGTTGCCACACCTCTTCCCGTGTCAGATGTCCCCTGTGCTCTCAGTGGAGACAGGAGGCAAGAGGGAGATCACATTTCTCATGCAAACAGCATCTCCTGTGAGAAGCACCGCTGGTGCCTGTGCACGACTGTCTTCAGGCCCAGGCTGGAGGCTGATGTACCTCAGCATGCTTTGTTGCTTCTGGAGCTGGGGGTACTCAGCACCTCCAAGTAATCCCGCTTACCCTGCCTTACATTTGTTACCTAAGGAGTCTCCTTCACCCCCCCACCCAACCCTGATAAAAACCCTGCCGTTCTCACAACAACTCATAGTTTTCCAGAAATCAAGAGTAACACCTGGGCTGTTACATATGTTCTGTTCATGATTATACATGCACATATGTCATATATCTGTCTATCCGTTTATCTTTCTGTGAATCTATTTATCTATAC
Source organism: Phalacrocorax carbo (assembly GCF_963921805.1). Taxonomy (NCBI): domain Eukaryota; kingdom Metazoa; phylum Chordata; class Aves; order Suliformes; family Phalacrocoracidae; genus Phalacrocorax; species Phalacrocorax carbo. The sequence goes on along the minus strand of NC_087513.1, from coordinate 134,643,167 downwards.
ACTTCTATTTGCATAAGTACTTTATTTTTACCCATTTCACCAGCCTCTGCAGCACAAATGTCAGGGATTTCCTGCATTGTCTTTCAGCAGAGAAAGAAAAGTTGGGAAATGGCACTCTTTCTATATATGCTTTTGCCCTGATACCACTCGCTATTTCTGCTGTAACATAGTGAATTTATTACCGTTATTTTAGACCTTGAATCTGAATACAGATATAGAGTATTAGTGATCATGGCCAACAATAGTCAGAAGCATGAGAGAGCTGAAGGGGTCAATGAAAGTTGCCAGAAGTCAGGCCAGGCACAAGGTTAGGGGAGCCCTGGGGTACTGCAGAGGACCTCTGCTGAATTGCTTTTCCCAAGGCTCTGCTGCTGGAGAGAGATTAGGCCAGCCTTCATGAGTAAATCTGCACACATCCCTTGGAAGGACTCTGAATAGTTGGCCATATGAGCTAGCAGCACCCAACCATGGTATGGCATCCATCCACCCTACTGATTCAGAGCAGGACAGAGCAGCTGCGGGGAATTCACACCCATCACTGTTGTCAGCCTCCGCGTGCAATACTCATGTGGCCTCCTGGCTTTTCCCTAGCACGGTTTCTGAGGTACTTGCAGGAGTCCCTCCTGCCATCTTCGTGCCAAAGGGGGTTGCCTTTCCCTCTGTGGGTTCATACAATATGGAAGAGGAGGATGTCCCACAGCCTCCCTTTCTCTTTCCTGTGCAGCAGTGAACATACTCAAAGTATTTCTCTGATGAAGGTTTTAATCCTGAGATTACATTATTCACCTTATATCTTTCATAAGGCATTCATTATTCCATGAAAATACTCTTGGCCAGTTTCTTAGAAAATCTGTATAGTACTTCTGGAAAGAATCAGTAGAGGAAATAGTAAAACTATTGCTCAAGCTAGAGAGTTAAAGACTTTTTCAGGATATTGCATTAAGCAGATAAGAGTCAGTCTCTGGTAGTATTAATGGTACTAAGCAACATGAAGGCTCTCTCACTAACCTGACTTCACTAGCGCCTTTCCTGTAGGCTTGAAGAACATTTTGAGTCTCAGCAAGCTTGTGAGATTTCAGGAAGATGGTCTTCCTATTGCTGTTTGCTGTGACACAGGGAGCTTTCTAGTAAGAATTCAACTCTCTGACCTTATACCATTAACTCAAGAGGCCTTCCTTGCACTGTGTGTAGCACTGAGACACATGCATCCTTCAAAAACCTTCAAAGATGAGCACAGACAAAGCTTTGGAGAGCATGAAAAGCACTCTGATTTCTTCTCCAGCAGAGATGAGTGGTGAACTCCTCATTTCAAGATTTGTTTTCTATCTTTCTTCCTCCTTCTCCTCCCCTTTCCATTGCCAGTACAAAAGTAAGACGACTTTGTATGATGGGGATGTACTGGGGAGATGTGAGCAGCCTCTTCCAAACATCTCCACATGGTTTTAGTCTATGATGCCAACATCAGGTATTATAATTGGCCACTTTCACCGAGCAGTAAAGCTTTACCCTTGGTAACATTGCTATTATACCACTGCTCCCACTTCCTGGATTAAAATCAGAATCATAGAACTGTTTAGGTTGGAAAAGTCCTTTAAGATCATTGAGTCCAACTGTTATCCTACACCACCAAGTCCACCAAATCCTAGCACTGCCACCAGCAGAAATTACTAAGGAATGTGAGTGTAACAGATACATGCAGAAAAAGATATGTGAGCTTTTCTCTGTTGCTTCAGAAAAGCAAGAAAGCTCAAGATGTCTTTGGGAAGGATTTCAAGTGCTGCCTCCCAGGCCCACAGCCATCAGGGCAGGATAGATGATGTGTGTGATGTCTCCCTAGGAAAGGGATGACCTTCATTTGACAGGAGTCAGCAACAGTCTCATAGCCGGAAAACCCAAATCTCATAGAGGTTGCTCTGATATCAGTAGAAGCTCAGAGGAAGTGCAACGGTAGTTCTCCCCTTTGAATGAAGCTGGAAGTCATGTCACATGTACCTTCTTAATTTCTTTTCTGCCCGTTGAAGGGGACATATCTTTTTTTTTCTTCTTCCCTGATCCCATATGCTTTGGAGATATATATATATCATGTATGCTGCATTTTAGCTGCACTTGGCTGATGGCTTTTGCAATATAAAATCCATGTCTTTTTCCAGCCTTGATCAAGCAGGTTGTTTCACTCTCTAGAGAATATTCTCATCAGGGGGTTTTGCCCAAAGGTATTTTTCAACAGCGGGAAGTTGTATTTTGTCCAAACCTGATTTAGAAAGGCATGACCTGATTGAGTCTACCTTGCTTCTGTAGCCTGAACAAGCTCATGACTTTTCTCACTCTGATGTCCTGCAATGTTTTGCCCTTGGTTGGCAAGTACGATGCTTCGAGAAGAGTGTACCCAGCTAAAACCAAACCGAATACAAGCTATTATTTCCTCTACCTCCTTGTGTCTTTTCCCCGTAAAGGTTGTGTTCAAGGCTGTTTCTTAAACACAAGTGTTTATAACAGCATAATGACCCCATCTAAGCCTGGCAAAGGATGGGAAAATTATAGCAGCGTCCTTTGCACTGATACTTGGAAATTATTTCACATTACTGTTCTAGTGGATTCTTTATCACTTGGAAGTTCAGGAACATAAGGCTCATTTTCTTTAGGAATGGCTTCTATGTTACTTGTCAGCTATTTGCTGCTACTGGCAATCTTTAATCTTTGCTAGGAAAACTTTCTTTTCAGCTAGGCTTCAGAAGATCTTGCTCCTATTGAGAGATATCCAGATACTTACCAGTGTTTTAAAAATCTTCATGACTCTTCAGTGAGGTTTTTCCTCTTGCTTGCTGTAATAATAAAAGTCCTGGCTCATAACACTTTTTGGTGAAATTAGTTACCATTCAATATATTTTTTACACTGCTTTTGTTTTCTATTTCCAATCCCATTATTGTTCTCTGGGTAAGGCGGTTGCAGGATTATCACTATAGTCATTAATTTCACCCCCTAAAGTGAGGATTTACTGGGAAACACTGAGCATCGAATATTTGAGCTGAACATAGAAAACCTGTCAGCTGAAGACCTGTTTTCCATATGGTGCTGGGATGCAGTAGCCTCTCCTTAGGTTTGACTCCAGCGTCAGAGTGAGGTGCAGAGCCTGGCTGCTCGGAGGAGGACGTTTCACTGGAGACAGAAGAATGTTGTGGGAAGTGGTCTGAGTCAGGCAAGGACTCACAAACAATGTGCTGGGCTACCTCGGATGAAACAGGTTTAACTGGAAAATAGTCTTACTAATAGTGAGGACAAAGCACAGTAGAGCAGCTATGGCAGCAGAAGCTGCATGACAGTTGGACTTGAAAGATGGTTGGACTTGATGATCTTAGAGGTCTTTTCCAACCTTAACGATTCTATGTTTCTAAGGCAATGGATATGGCCAGAGCCACCTCTTGTATCCCCCAGCTGGGCTGGAAGGGAGACGGGGCACTGAACTGACACTTCACAGAGCAGCCGTCAATAAAATCAGTCCCCTGTGGGTCTGGATGTGGCTTTTGCCAGCACTTCCCTGCATTTAACACTCAATTTTTTACAGTGAAAATGAAATAAAGGGTGTTAAATGACTCCCAATTTAGCTCATATAATAGAAGTGTCAGACTTCAAAGGAGCCATTAAAAGCCCTGCTAAAAGCAGCTGCTGGGCTCAGAGCTGATAGGGAAAGAAGAAATGAAAAGAAATATAAAAGTGCTGGGGGTGGGGGGAAGCACTGCAGGATGACAACTGTGTCAAATACAGTGGGGACAAGGACAGTCATTCACTTGCTGATACTTACAATGTGGCAGAACTTTATGTTCATGAGTGAGAGCAAAGTGTATTTAATTTTCTGTTCAGAAATATTTGTCAATGACACAAGAACTAAATTAATAAAAAAAGACATGGAAAGTATCCATTGGATAAGAATAATACTTAAAACTTGAATTTTGACATAAAGTCATAATAGCAGTGCTTACTTAAGCTTGTTTATAATGATTCTTTTAACAATCATTTTAATTATCCTTCAGTATTTGTATTGGCTGGCTGACAGCCTGTGACTTCTATTTACACAACTAAGTCTGATAGTGTATTGCTTTTCTTCGGTGTCCACATTTTGCTCAGGCAGAAATCACAGATAACAGGAGCTATTACCAAGTTAGTGGCTGAAGGAGTTAACACTCTCCTAAAATAGGGCTTCAAAAGGAGTCAAGTGATGTAAATCATGTAATACACTTACATTTTCTTAGTTTATCAGATAAAATAGTGGAAAATTCCGTATCCTGGTGCATATAACATACTTCAGACATCTCACAGCCTTTTAAAAGTGCTGGTTTGATGCAAGTTGTCAGGTAACAAATACAAAATCACAGATTAATATGAGAAAAAGGGATGCCAACAAGAGAATGGGAGCTATAGAATCACAGAATCACAGAATAACAGGCTGGAAGGGACCTCAGGGATCATCTAGTCCAACCTTTCATCTAGTCCAATCACATGGACATGTGTATAACCTCCTCTGGTCATGAAAAGTGGTGGAAAAGAGTAGCCCAGGCACCCTAGATACTACATGGGTGGAAATACAGAAAATTACTAAAAATTTTATGCATGCATAATTATGTGCAGAATTAGAGAAAGATTAGGATACAAATGGTTTACAGGGCTCTCATTTGCCACTGATAAAAGGTCTGGACTGCTGATAAAAATATGCAGTTGGCATTACTAGCCCAGACAGCATTATATGTTGGGGCAACACTACTCAAATAGCTAGGATAGTTTTACACACCATTTTTAAAAATAACAGGGAAAAATCAAGGAAAAACTCATCGGGCATAGGGTAACAGCGCTTCTGTAAAAAAGAACAGACATTGAGTATCAGTAAGGCTTTGCCTTGTGTTCCTGTTTTAATTTTAATTGATTTGTGTAGGATACAATAGTTTCAAGTTTAGAAGAGAGGGAACTCATACGGTACTTTGAAAATGACATTGGGTCAAGAAAGATGAAGGCAATGTCATCAAGAAATCAGACTAGAGGGCTGCACATCAGGAACCTCTGCATCTATTACTGTGTCACCTTGTGAGGCCTCACTGAGGTTATTTCATCTCTGTGTTCCGGCTCCAACCTTTCCTGGATATCACCTTTGTCATTAGACTTTTTTGAAAGTTTTGAAAAGGGCAAAACTTTGATTGATTGAAACTTGATAATAACTCCTTTCTTTTAGGAAACACATTTGTAAGAGACGGTGAAGTCAGGTCTTCCCATGATGAGAAATTGTGACTGTTTAGTCTTGTCAGTGAATACAGTCAGAAGGTTTATTTCAAGTTGTCAAGATATACAAAGGAGGGCCCCCAAATTCATGGGGCACCAGAAAGAGTAAGTTGCCTTGTCATACCAAGAGTATCTATCTCATCTCCAGCTCCATAGTATAGAAACAGAGGAGAAACATCTCCAAAGCCTTTGCCAGCAGCTTGATGGCAAAACCACTGTGGCGAGCTGTTGTGGTTCAGCCCCAGTCAGCAACTAAACACCCCGCAGCCGCTCACTCACTCCCCCCACCCCTCTGGGATGGGGGAGAGAATCACAAAAGCAAAAGCAAAAAAAACCCTGAAACAAAAAACTTGTGGGTTGAGATAAGAACAGTTTAATAATTAAAATAAACTAATAATGATAATATTGATTATGAGAATAATAACAACAATAATAATGTAATAAAAAGGAAAAGGGAAAAACGGAAAAAAAGCAGAAACACAAACGATACAACCGCTCACCACCCGCCGACTGACGCTGCCAGTGCCCAAGCCATGATTGCTGCCTCCCTCCCCCGGCCAGCCCCTCCCAGGTAACATACTGGGCATGACATTACATGATGTGGAATATCCCTTTGGCCAGTTTGAATCCGCTCTCTCAGCTGTGCCCCCTCCCCTCCCGGCTCCTTGTGCACCCAGCAGAGCATGGGAAGCTGGAAAAGCCCTTGACTAGCACAAGCGCTACCCAGCAACAGCCAAAACATCTGTGTGTTATCAACATTGTTTTCCTACTAAGTCCAGAGCACAGCACTGTGCCAGCTGCAGTGAAGAGAATTAACTCTGCCCCAGCTAAAACCATGACACGAGCCCTTCCCCTGACTTCTCCAGGGAGAAGGACTAGGCTGTGGGCTCTATTCTACAAACTGTTTAGGCATTTTACAGTAATTGTTGATTTTTAGATTCTCAAGCTTGAAGTGGGAGTATAATTTAAAGCTGAACTCCTTTTTCAGTGCATAAGTGGAGGTCAAACTCCCAACCTTTTCTGATGATGCCAGTCTCATCCACTGTCCTGTTGGCATAAAGGATGGATGTGCAGATGACTCTGGTGGGTGATAAACTAGTACAAAGCCTATCTAACCTTGAAACAAGTAAGAATGATAGTTGTGCAAAGTATTTCTAGGACATTTTAAAATCTTTAAGATAAAAGAAATACAAAACTTCAAAATGTAGGAACTTCGCAAAATTATGTACTGTGGCAATAATGCAATCTCCAAATCCTGAGTAAAAGATGTCAGGGAGTAAAATCTAGGCTTACTGATTTAATTACACCACAGTAAAAAACATATTAAAGACAGATAACATCAGCTCTGCTCTCTTTTATTAAGTATCTTTACACATACATTCTGGGTTTAGCTGGTTATCAGGTACCATGATGCAGCAGGTACACCTTGAAGCATCAGTGGCTGTGCATGAGGTCACGCTGGAGCACCTCAAAGCGTGTGGCCGTGGACAAGCCCAAAATAAAGCAGGTATGCACCTGGAGGGACTGCAGCCATGGATAAGGCCACGCTGGAGTAGGTTAACTTCTGAAGGGACTGTGGCTGTGGGTAAGGCCACGCTGGAACAGATCTATCTCTGGAGGCATTGTGGCTCATGGAGAAGGCCATGCTGGAACAGGTGCACCTCGAAGCAACTGTGGCTGTGGATAAGTCTATGCCACAGCAGGAATGACCCTGGAGAGGCTGTGGCTCATAAATAAGGCTCCATTTGGAGCAGGTACAACCCTAGAAGACTGCAGTCTGTGGATAGGTCCAAGCCAGAGCAGGGACAAGGGCTTCATTGCAATGTTAAATCTGATGGTCTGGTCCAAAGGGGCCAGGGGTGGAGACTCTAGCGGAAATACCTTTAAACTGTTGTAACCCAGGATTTGAGATGGATGTTACGGGAGTTACTACAGCAGGACAAACTTGTTGCTAGCCAGGTTATGAGGAAGGGGAGGAGTTCATTGCAATGTTAAGCCCTATAACCTGGCCCAAAGGGAATAGGGGTGGAGACTGTAATGGAAATACCTTTAAATTGTTGTAACCCATGATTTGAGTTGCATGTTATAGGAATTACTATAGCAGGAACCACCTGAACCAATGAGAAAGAAGCCTTGCAAGTAGCAGTGCAAGCGCAACAGTGACCCAACCTGAGCTGGCTTTGGTGCCCAGTAACTCCATGCAAGACACCACCTCTCCTGCCCTGAGTGACCAACATAACAGATGGAGCCCAAAGTCATGGACTTAATAAACTCAGTTGACATTTGGGGGCATTTATGGACATTTTAAAAATATTTTGTAAGGGTGGTCCATAGACTAAGGGAATGATATCTGTATATTATATTATATCAAAAAATGGGAAAGAGAGTGGTGGTTATATTGGATAGTGTGGTAGCCGAGCATGACACAAACAGTATAGAATAAGGAGTGGATACTGTAATGGTTTTGGCTGGGGTAGAGTTAATTTTCTTCATAACAGCTGGTATGGGGCTGTGTTTTGGATCTGTGCTGGAAACACAGTTGATAACACAGGGATGTTTTCGTTACTGCCGAGCAGTGCTTACACAGAGCCAAGGCCTTTCCTGCCCCTCACCCCACCCCAGCAGCGAGTGGGCTGGGGGTGCACAAGGAGCTGGGAGGGGACACAGCCAGGACAGCTGACCCCAACTGACCAAAGGGATATCCCACACCATATGGCATCATGCTCAGCATATAAACCTGGGGAAGAAGAAGGAAGGGGGTGGGGATGTTCAGAGTGATGGCATTTGTCTTCCCAAGTAACCGTTACGCATGATGGAGCCCTGCTTTCCTGGAGATGGCTGAGCACCTGCCTGCCCATGGGAAGCGGTGAATGAATTCCTTGTTTTGCTTTGCTTGCATGTGTGGCTTTTGCTTTACCTATTAAAATCTCTTTATCTCAAGCCATGAGTTTTCTCACTTTTCCTCTTCTGATTCTCTCCCCCATTCCACTGAGGGGGAGTGAGTGAGAGGCTGTGTGGGGCTTGGTTGCTGGCTGGGGTTAAACCATGACAACATAACAGGAAAACCTTGCTGTGAAAGATGCTGCCAGCTGCTTGGTAAAAGACTTGAACTCAGATAATTCAGCTATCTTTAAAATAGAATAGAATAGAATAGAATAGAATAGAATAGAATAGAATAGAATAGAATAGAATAGAATAGAATAGAATAGAATAGAATAGAATAGAATCACACATCATGGATTTATCCACAGCCACAGATACTTCGAGGTGTACCTTCTCCAGCATGGACATATTCTTAGGTCACAATTCCTTCAGCTGTGTACCTGCAGTGGCACAGACATTACCACAGCCACAGACATTTCAAGATGCAGCTGCTGTGGCACAGGCTTATCCATGGCCACAGATGCTTTGGGGTGTCCTGTTCTTATGTGGACTTATCTAGAGGTCACAGTCCCTTTGACTGGGTTCGCACTGGAGTTCCAGCCTGTCCAGTATAGCAGCACAGAAACAGCAGCGATGTCCTGGCCACCTGCCAGCCCAGGCACATGGCCATTGCTGTTATCAAAATGTTCCCAGGCACAGCACAGTAAGGTGATAAGCAGCACAGCACTACCACAAGCAGCGAAAGCAAAAAGCAGCCACTAAGGAGCACTAGGCTGTAATATACAGTAAGGTAAACCAGCCCAATGGAAAGCACAAGAGCCTGTCAATTAGTAGCTAAACAGCAATAACAGCTATAAATTTGATTTAGAACATTCCAATCAAACCTGTCATTATCTCGACCACTTTGAGCCCCATGTTGAGTGCCAAAAAGGACTGTTGTGGTTTAATCCCGGCTGGCAACCAAGCCCCACACAGCCTCTCACTCACTCCCCCTCAGTGGAATGGGGGAGAGAATCAGAAGAGGAAAAGTGAGAAAACTCATGGCTTGAGATAAAGAGATTTTAATAGGTAAAGCAAAAGCCACACACGCAAGCAAAGCAAAACAAGGAATTCATTCACCGCTTCCCATGGGCAGGCAGGTGCTCAGCCATCTCCAGGAAAGCAGGGCTCCATCATGCGTAACGGTTACTTGGGAAGACAAATGCCATCACTCTGAACATCCCCACCCCCTTCCTTCTTCTTCCCCAGGTTTATATGCTGAGCATGACGCCATATGGTGTGGGATATCCCTTTGGTCAGTTGGGGTCAGCTGTCCTGGCTGTGTCCCCTCCCAGCTCCTTGTGCACCCCCAGCCCACTCGCTGCTGGGGTGGGGTGAGGGGCAGGAAAGGCCTTGGCTCTGTGTAAGCACTGCTCGGCAGTAACGAAAACATCCCTGTGTTATCAACTGTGTTTCCAGCACAGATCCAAAACACAGCCCCATACCAGCTGTTATGAAGAAAATTAACTCTACCCCAGCCAAAACCAGCACACCAACAGAGAAGTAGGTATTTGCTGCTTCTAGCCACCTCCCCAAGGAATCGTCTTTCTTAGACTAAAGTCCTATTCACCACATTATTCTGGATACCAGGCAGCTGTTGCCTTTCATGGTGTACACAAATAAGTAATTAGTTCAATGTCTTCTACAGAGACAGCCCAGAAAGCAGCCTCATAATCTCAAAATACAGCTATATACAAGCATCAGCTATTTGATTTCAGATAATAGCATAAATATGCAAATCTGAAAGGTGAAATTTTTACCTACTGTTTATTAGTTACATTGTGAAAAATGCCATAATTTCTTTGTATTTTTTTACCCTTTGTGACTAGTTCCTTGGAGATGTTCCTTGTCCTACATCTGGATGAATGTCTGTTTACTGAGATTCACAATAAATCTTTGACAATATTGCAAATCAAGGAACTGTGTTTATTATTATCAAAGGATATTAATTTTTATAGTATTGAGAGATGACAAAAGAGCTGGCTAATCTGTGCTGCTACAGAGTTATCTAGCCCACAAGCCATAAACAGCATCACAACTGGAAGTGAGAACCTTATGGAGCAGAAACAGTGCAGGAGGTGCAGAACAAAGGTTACAACCTGTGCTTGTTACAGCCATGCAGTCTCTCTGGAAAATGTATTTCTTAATGAAAATTGTTTCATAATGGAATTTTCTACAGAGTGAGATTTTGTAATACAGGTGGTGAGGTGCTTGCACAAATCTTGAGCACGGCAATTGGCTTTGCTAATCGCAAAGTCTGGGAGGCATGCTGGTTGGTTTGGAGAGTATAGTTCCTTCCCCTCAACAACTGAACATAAAAAAAAATCAATATCACTTCATTATTTTATCATATAACTAGTAATAAGAACACCAAATAACTCATGGTAATATAAACAAAAACTTTGTTTCTTCCCACATTTTAGCTGCCATGAAGTTTTAAGTCTACTTGTGGAAATACGTTTATTCCCTAAAGAAAAAACGGGATTTGACACCAGCAGTAAAAACTGCATTTCCCAATATTTTCTACTCAAGATGCCTGACCTTAGACTTGTCAATAAGCTTCCTTAGATATAGTATCAAGATTAGTTACACTTTCCATCTCAACTTTTTTTTTTTCCTAAGAAGCCTTTCTTTCCCTTATATGCTAGTTGGTGGCTAACAGTGATCCTTGACATCGATTGTCAGGCTGATTTATATTAACAGGATGAGAAGGAGAGTTTTCCTAGGCAGTTCCCTGTGGGATGTGTCACTGACTTGTAACAGCAACTGCTATCATTTTTAGGAGCTGCTTTCACCAGGCCTACAGCAAAGATGGTAAATAACAATGACTGCGAGCAGTAATGTCAGTGTTTCTTGACTGCAGGTCTTTGTCATCACAAAACTATGCCTGCAGAAAGCCTTAATGACTTCAGTGAAAACACTTTCAGGTAACTTTGTCCAGCGTTGAGGACAAAGAAAAGGAGACAGAGAGAGAAGAACAAACTTTGTGAAACTTTGGGCTAGATTAATTAACTTGTCAATGACTCACTCATATGTAATAACAAAGAACTTAATTTCATTTCTACTGTCAAATATTGGAAATTGCATGCACCGCTCATCACATCACTGTGCATCTAAGCGCTAAGCATAATTAATTTATATACTTATCTCTTTAAAAAATCCAGACAGTCATTACACAAACTTAATCTGAGAATGGAGGGACAAATGTCTCACCCATTCCTGGCTTCTTAATATTTCTGAGAGGCAGATTAGGTGTTACACAAACTCAAAAAGGTATTGTAAGTCCTTTGATCCTGAGGGATCACACAGACCCTAGTTCATAGGTGACATGCAATAGTAGACACAAATTCCATGTCTAGTAGAAGTAATATCTGATATGCACAACTAGAGGCATGAAAATTTTGTTAATATCGGATTTTTTTCCTCAACAATGTACAGGTGTGAAGTGGTAAGGAAAACAGAAAATGCATACGAGAATGAACTGGAGTTGGGAAAAATGGCAGGACACTTTTATAACAGAAAGCTCACCCGATAGCACAATTGCAACCGGTGGTAAAGGCATGTTTAAAATTTTGAAAAATAAAGTCATAGGATATTTAAAAAAATATCCATGTAAGTGTATTGCCATTGCTTTTAAAGGAATTGGTCTAAAAAGATTTACCTTTACCCCTAGACCATCACAACTCTAACCACACTATTGCTAATTAGGTTTATTTATTTGTTTATTTTGTTAACATGCATTATAATCACAGAATCACAGAATGGTAGGATGCTTTGGTTTTGATTGTGTCGTGAGGTGCAACACAGACATGTGCAGGAAAACAGTTTGAACTACTCTTGGGAAATCAGTGCACAGATGACAAGGCGCACAGATGATGAAGCAGTGTTGCAAACCACCGTGCCCTTGGTGGGGAAGCACAGCTGGCCAGGGGGAGCTGGGGCTGCCTGGTGTGCAAGCAACATTTGGAGGTCAGTATGAGGCAAGGCTGTGGAGGCAGGCAAGCATGGCCATGCGAGGACACTGGGTCTCACCTCCACGAGCAGCAGAGCTACCCAGCATGGCTGGGCTGTGATCCCGGCAGCATCTGCTGTTCATGGCCATAGCATCACCTGCCAGGGACACCACACTGTTGGTGAGAGCCTATTGCCTACATGAAGATGAATGGTGCTGTTAGAGATGAGCCAAGTAATCCAGGGTTTTGTGGTATGAAATAGGCACACATGACATAGGGAATGTGGGAAACTTTTGTTCTCATGGAGAAAAAGCTGGGTGCCAGGCAGGGACACCTCGAGGCCCGTATTCTGGCAACTAATTTGCACCCTTCATTTGGGCTTGCATGGCAAGGTTTTGGTAGCAGGAGTGGCTACAGGGGTGGCTTCTGTGACAAGCTACTAAAAGCTTCCCCCATGCCAGATAGAGACGGTGCCAGCTGGCTCCAAGATGGACCCACTTCTGGCCAAAGCTGAGCCCATCAGCAACTGTGGTAGCACCTCTGGGATAACATATTTAAGAAGGGAAAAAAAAAACCCCAACCTCCTGCAGAACAGCAGCTGGAGAGAGGAGTGAGAATAAGCAAGAGAAACAACTCTGCAGACACCACAGTCAGTGAAGAAGGAGGAGGTGCTCCAGGTGCCAGAGCAGAGATTCCCCTGCAGCCCATGGTGAAGACCATGGTGAGGCAGGCTGTCCCCCTGCAGCCCATGGAGGACCCCACGTGGGAACAGGTGGATGCTTGAAGTAGGCTGTGACCCCGTGGGAAGTCCGTGCTGGAGCAGTCTGTTCCGGAAGGACTGCATCCGTGGGGAAGGACCCCGACTGGAGCAGTCTGTGAAGAGCTGGAGCACGTGGGAAGGACTCATGTTGGAGAAATCAATGGAGGACTGTCTACTGTAGGAGTGACCCCACCCTGGAGCAGGGGAGGAGTGTGAGGAGTCCTCTCCCTGAGGAGGAAGGAGCAGCAGAGACAATGTGATAAACTGACCGCAACCACCACTCCCTGTCCCCCTGCACCACTGGCAGTGGGAGGAGGTAGAGAAATAGGGAGTGAAGTTGAGGCCAGGAAGAAGAAAGGGGTGGGGGGACGGTGTTTTAAGATTTAGTTTTTATTTTCTCATTACCTTATTCTGATTTCAGTGTTAACAAATTAAGCTAATTTCCCCAAGTCGAGTCTGTTTTGCCTGTGACGGTAATTGCTGGGTGAGCTCTCCCTGTCATTATCTCGACCCACGAGCCTTTAGTTATATTTTGTCTCCCCTGTCCAGCTGAGGAGGGGAGTGATGGACTGGCTTTGGTGGGCACCTGGCGTCCAGCCAGGGTCAACCCACCACAGCCCTCTGTGTCACGATATAGATTTCAAGCACTACTAATCAGAGTAGTGGATTTGGACAAGTAGCTGAAGATATACAGGAGAAATTTTGTCCTGTTACAGGCCAGCTGACTCTCTATGTCTCCATCTGCGTATGATTTTGTGAGGAGGGAGGAGGAGAAATGGTCTTATAAAAATACAAAGAAAACACACAAAATAAGGGTCTTTTGAAACTGTAATAGCATGCTCATGCTTGCATAACTAGAGTTCTCTGAGGCAGGCATCCATTGACACCCTGTAATAACTAGGAACAATAAGATACCATGGTGATTAAGTTGAAACATTAGGACTGAGTCCCAGTGCTCTTGTCTTGTAAGGCTTTGTTCATTTACAGGCTTCCGCCTTCTCTAGTATTTCCTATATCAGAAGATGTTTGAATATTATTAGGCCCTTCAGTGAGAGAAGCAGCATAGCCAGGGGAGAAACAAATGAAAGTTACCAACCAACAGAAGCTTTTCTGCTAGCAGGAGCTGACCAGGATGTCCCCAGAAGAGTGCTGTGGGGCACACAGCAATGCTCTCAGCTCTTTTGAGAGCACTGCTCCATCTGTGCATATTGGCATGCGCTGGCCTCCTAGTTTTCCTCCCTCCTTTTTTTTTCCTTTTCCCTCAGCTGTTTTTGAGAGCTGGTGGGTTGATCTCATGTTTACTCATCACTTACTACAGAGATGTACCCTTTCTCATCAGCTACTGTCATCTTCAGCCATACTATCATTACTGTACATACCAATAAACTTCATTTGAAGGTCCACTAAAGTAATCTGTCTGAGCGAAAGGTTCTGGGGACATGAGCAGATATCCATGTCTTCACCTAAGTATTCATGTAACAGTAAGTCCAGAAAAGCTGGGGTGTGGATAGTCACAGAATCATAGAATGGTAGGGGTTGGAAGGGACCTCTGGAGATCATCTTGTCCAACCCCCCTGCTTGAGCAGGCACACCCAGAGCAGGGGGCACAGGAATGCGTCCAGGTGGGTTTTGAATGTCTCCAGGGAAGGAGACTCCACAACCTCCCTGGGCAGCCTGTGCCACTGCTCTGGCACCCTCACAGGAAAGGAGTTTTTCCTCATATTCAGGTGGCACTTCCTGTGTTCCAACTTGCGCCCATCGACCCTTGTCCTGTCATTGGGCACCACTGAAAAAAGCCTAGTCCCATCATCCTGACACCCACCCTTTAGATATTTATAGGTATTTATGAAATCCCTCCTCAGTCTTCCCTTCTCCAGGCTGGACAAACCCAAGTCTCTCAGCACTGTCATCTTGGTAGCTCTCCACTGGACTTGCTCAAGCAGTTCCACATCCTTCTTAAACTGGGGGGCCCAGAACTGGACACAGTACTCCAAATGTGGTCTCACCAGGGCAGAGTAGAGGGGGAGGATAACCTCTCTCGACCTGCTGACCACACTCCTTTTAATGCAGCCCAGGATACTGTTGGCCTTCTTGGCTACAAGGGCACATCGCTGGCTCAGGGTCAGCTTGTTGTCCACCAGCACTCCCAGGTCCTTAACAGAGCCGCTTTCCAGTAGTTCAGCCCCCAGCCTGTACTGGTGCCTGGGGTTGTTCCTCCCCAGGTGCAGGACCTTGCACTTGCTCTTGTTGAATTTCATGAGGTTCCCCTCGGCCCAGCTCTCCAGCCTGTCCAGGTCTCGCTGGATGGCAGCACAGCCTTCTGGTGTAGCAGCCACTCCTCCCAGCTTGGTGTCATCAGCAAACTTGCTGAGGTTACACTCTGTCCCTTTGTCCAGGTCATTGATGACTGTGTTGAACAGGACTGGACCCAGCACAGACCCCTGGGGAACACCACTAATGACAGGCCTCCATCCAGACTCTGCTCCATTGATCACGACCCTCTGAGTTCTGTTGTTGAGCCACTTCTCAATCCACCTCACTGTCTTCTCATCCAACCCACACTTCCTTACCTTGCCTGTGAGGAGGCTGTGGGAGACATTGTCGAATGCTTTACTGAAGTCAAGATAGACAACATCCACTGCTCTCCCTTTGTCGATGCAGCTAGTCACAGCATCGTAGAAGGCTATCAGGTTGGTCAAGCATGATCTTCCCTTGGTGAATCCATGTTGACTACTTCTGATAACCTTCTTGTCCTCTACATGCCTGGAGACACCTCTAGGATGAACTGCTCCATCACCTTTCCAGGGATGGAGGTGAGGCTGACTGGCCTATAGTTTTCCAGGTCCTCCTTCTTGCTCTTTTTGAAGATGGGAGTGACATTTGCTTTCCTCCAGTCCTCGGGCACCTCTCCTGTCCTCCACGACCTTTCAAAGATGATGGAGAGCAGCTCAGTAAGAACACCTGCCAGGTCCCTCAGCACTCGCAGGTGCATCCCATTGGGGCTCATGGATTTGCAAGGATCCAGTTTGCATAGGTGATCACAGACCCAATCCTTCTCAATCGATGGTAAGTCTTCCTTTGTCCCATGCTCATATAGAGGAAATGTGCCCATTCCGTAGTATGTCCCTATTACAAAATGGTTAATAACGCCAGTCAGTTCTCCTAGTCTGAAAATGTCATTAAATAAATTTATCATCTTGAGAGAACCATGTTGGACTGAGTCCTCAACGGTAACGTCATCTGTGGAGTTTTGAAGAATTTCATCTAAATAATTTCAAAACAGTATTTGGTGTCTGCAGAGTGGGATTGGTGCATTAGAGTGGAAAATGTCTAAACCAGACTGTAGACAGTTTGTGACTTGATCACTAAATGACAGTAGTTAGCATGGTAATAAGCTGCCTTCTGGTAATTCTTTACAATAAGTGGCAAAACATTCCTAATTTCTCCTCTGTAGTGTAACAGTTGCATTAGTCACAATTAATTACACAGTTTCTCTCATGAGTGTCAGACTTACATTAATTGTGTAATGATTTATTTGGCTTCCCACCATGCAGTAGCTGAGGTGGTGTGCAACAATTTAAAAACAACAGTAGAAAAAGGCACTACAATTTATCTATAAAGTGCTTTCGTCTTAGGTAGCAGAGAGGTATTGGGGTGTGTGGGGTATACAGTTTGTGCCTCTTAGCTTCCCAGAGGAAGGCACACACTTCCATTGAACCAGGTACACATGAACTGTGTATATGTACATGTGTATGTACACGTGAACAGTATATCGCTGTAACAACAGCCAGTACAGCAGCACCCCTTGCCAACTGCATGTA
Source organism: Phalacrocorax carbo (assembly GCF_963921805.1). Taxonomy (NCBI): domain Eukaryota; kingdom Metazoa; phylum Chordata; class Aves; order Suliformes; family Phalacrocoracidae; genus Phalacrocorax; species Phalacrocorax carbo. Next base: position 134,626,445 of record NC_087513.1, on the reverse strand, counting down.
TTAGCGCTCATTTCCACTATGGAAAGGAGGTAAACCCTGTACCACACTGGGGGAGGAGGGTGACTTGTCCTCCAGAGAGATTTTCTCTGACTCTCTCTTTCACAAGCAATATTACCTTCCATTTTAAATGTGCAGAACAAAACACAGCTTTTATTTCAGAGTCAAAAAGTTGGGAAACAAAAAGAAGATGCAAAGCACCTTTAGGGAAAGAAGATATCCACCTGGAACCCGTCTGCATATGAACTGGAGTAAGAAGTGGTATGTGTCTTTTATTACATTTACAGCGTGCAGTGATAGTTTTCATTTGAAAGATACAGTGCACAAAAAAGCAACCTCCTTCTGGTACCATACGCATTCTTTTGGTACCCAAAGGGTACCATTCCAGCCAGTGCCATCCGCTTGGTGTCCAATCCACAGGGACTCCCACTGGGCTATTAAAAGTTGTATATCAGTCCAGAGTGAGAGTACTTAAGCAGCTTTTTCTTGAATATTCTCCACATTAGCTATGCAGAAGTCGTTCATCCCAAATAATTAGATAAGAAACACGAAAATTGAAATCTTGATTTACTAAACCACACATTTATTGATTTATCATATTTGGGAAATATTCAGCAATGAAGTATCCAGTGCAGGGCTTTTATCCTTCTGTAGTCTGGATCACTGTTGTTGGAAGCGACTTCCACATGGGCCAGCGAGTTGCCTTACCAATGCTGAGCTCTCTCTCTCTTCATGTTGTGGTTGCAGGAACAGGCTCTTTCTTGTAAGAGAAGTTTGAAGCCCTAGGCCTTTCCTCACTGGGCCATGTGCTCAATGATTCAACTTCTTATTCATCTGAGAAACAAGCATCTAGTCTAAATAATAGCAGCAGCACAAACCCACCACAACTTTATTTACATCCTTGAACTGGTTCCCCTTCAGTTACAAGTCAAAGAGCTTTCTTAGGCATTAACTCTGTCATGGTTTTAGCTGGGATAGGGTTAATTCTCTTCACTGCAGCTGGCACAGTGCTGTGCTCTGGACTTAGTAGGAAAACAATGTTGATAACACACAGATGTTTTGGCTGTTGCTGGGTAGGGCTTGTGCTAGTCAAGGGCTTTTCCAGCTTCCCATGCTCTGCCGGGTGCACAAGGAGCCGGGAGGGGAGGGGGCACAGCTAAGAGAGCGGATTCAAACTGGCCAAAGGGATATTCCACATCATGTAATGTCATGCCCAGTATGTTACCTGGGAGGGGCTGGCCGGGGTAGGGAGGCAACAATTGCGGCTTGGGGACAGGCAGCATCAGTCGGCGGGTGGTGAGCGGTTGCATTGTTTGTGGTTTTGGTTTTTTTTCCGTTTTTCCCTTTTGCTTTTTATTATATTATCATTATTGTTATTATCATCATAATCGATATTATTATCATTATTATTTTATTTTAATTATTAAACTGTTCTTATCTCAACCCACAAGTTTTTTTGTGTGTGGTTCTTTTTTTCTTCTTTTTTGTTTTTGCTTTTGCTTTTGTGATTCTCTCCCCCATCCCAGAGGGATGGGGGGAGTGAGCGAGCAGCTGTGTGGTGTTTAGTTGCCAGCTGGGACTGAACCATGACAAACTCATAGCATGCTTACAGGAGGATCCCCAAATCTATTCCTGCTTTGGTCTGAAGTGACTGACTGTAGATAGATCTTTGCAGTGCAAATTATTTGTTGGGGAAGGCATATGGAGAGGAAAGTTTAGGTGTTTGTTATACATGCAGAATAAGGAAGTAAGGATTTTCAATGCGGTGTGATACAAAGCAGCCAACAGACCTTTGGTGGGGTTCAAGACTCAGCTGTTACTGAGAGGGTGCGGATAGAAAGTTTTCATGTATTCTCTTTGGAAAGACCTAACCTAGACTTTGCACCAACCCTCATCTAAAATCCTCTCATCTTTAACATGCTTTAGCATCATTTTATCTCTCTTCTTCCTCTGCACTTCCCAAATATGAATTAACTTGTGTACAGCAAAGACCAAGAAGTTAACTGCAGCCATCTAACATTAGCTGGAATAATACGTCCGAGCAAGATGTGCAGCAAGGTTTATGTAGCTTCTCTTTCAAAGCTTCTCTGCCCTGCCCATCATGGGAGAAAGAATAATGTTTCCAAAATAATGCAACCAGCCTTGTTTGAGCCATTGCACCGTGGAAATGCCCACTGGCTTCACCTCACTTTTTTGGATATGCACATAGCATGGAACTGAGCTCAAACATCCAAATGTCAATGAACCAATGAGATTCAGAAGGTTTCCGCTTCTCTTCATTCTTCACCTTTCTTCTCCCCATCCTGCTCCTCACTCTATTACCTGAAGCTAATGTGGGATGCTGGGACTTCTGCACTGTATGCCCCATTTGCATCCATGTGGCTACTGAGCCATTCCTCAGAGGCTGGACCTCTGTGTCTGCCCCAACACCCAATCCTTTTTTCTATTATTTTTTTTTAATGCGGCAGAAAGTATCAGAAAAGTTTCCGAAGCAAGTAGACACTAAAATGTCACTGGAGCTTAAATAAGAGCAAGGAATTTTCCTGACTTCTAATTTCTAAGAAAGGTAGAAAGCTCTGAGGCTATTTCTGAACTTTTTTTTTTTGTTACAGATCCTGGACCTCTGTTCATCCATATTCAGGGTTTGGCCACAATCTGTTTTTGACTGCCCATCCCACATTACCACAAATGGGGAAGGAGAAAAAGGAAGAATAATAAGTGTGTGTCAAAATTTAGCTTTGATATGCAATCCTAACATGCCCAGTGCAGCACACATGGATCTATTGTACATGTGGGATGGGGTAGGCTTAAGTTTAGGGTTGGGGTTAGTATTGAGATTAATAATACCAGACAACTAATGCGTTCAGGAAGTTCTGTAAAACCAGAGTGAAATTTAATGCTGGAAGGGAAGAATGGTTGATGGGCAGCTCTGCAGCAAATGGGAATCTGTAGGGATCTTGTGACTGAATCATCTTTGGGATTAAGATTAAGTTTAGGACCACGAAGTGTAAGAGCTAGCCTGATTCTTAGACTCTGCAGGACAGGAGGGAATGAGCAATAAGAGCAAGAGAAATTTTAAGAGTAAACTGTATTGCTTTAACGGTCCAGGCTCTCAGTTCCACTGGACAGTGGTCAATGTTATGTTTAGGGGTAGCATTCAGGAGTTTATCCTTCAAGATCATCATGGCAGTATGCGACGTGATGCCGTTAAGGGTTAGTAGCATACCTCTAATTTAAGCTCCAAATCAAAACCTAACTGCACAACCACAGATTACAGTCAACGCCAAGTTACCAAAACATGGTTAATCCTTGCCACCACTAGCCCTTCACCTTAGCCTAGGGGACTGGATAATGCTGCAAAAAATATTGTTGTATCCTCTTTAAACAAACCCAGGTCTAAATATGGATCTAAAGTCTGCCCAAACCAAATCTAAATATGAATCTAAAATCTGTGGTTTATTTCCTTATTTATTTATTTATCTGAGTTTTTTTGTTACAAGCCATAGGAAATTAATCTCCTGGCCTGCCCTAAGGGGCTGAACAACTTTGAACAATCAGAATTGCTTTTCTGTGTATACTGTCTCAAAATATGCCCTTAACCACAGCCTTCAGCTATAGACCCTAACCTGGCTAAGTACTATGTTATTTAACCATGTTTCCCCATTTTCTAATCTTGCAACAGTACTGTTTGGTTTTACCTAACAAACTCAAGCCTGACACTATTCCATTTGTTATGTTGCCAAAATTTATGAGGAATCACCAAGGAAATTGCTCTTCAAGTCCTTTTATCCTGAATACTGACCTAAATCCCACAAAAATAATGTTTCCCATGCCTGGTGACAGCAGCACTAGTTTCAAATGATCCCATAAAAAGCACCACTATAATCTCCATGGACTGAAATGAGAAATGTAGCCATACATCATTGAAGGATTAATGCCCAGTATCTTTGAAACCCTATTGAAAAAAAAGCTGCCGTCATAGTTCAACCAGCCTTCCAAAATTCAGCCAAAAATAATAAAACACCCTCTCAGCCTTGTTGGTCTAAGATGTTTTCAAAAGCCTGAATACTTTAAGACTTACATTAAGTCTCTGAAGATCCTGGATAAAAATCTAATGAGTCTTTAGACTCCAGTCAGAGTTAGGATAGGGGGTGGGAAGGATGAACTAGGTTAGTTAACAGGATCTCACAATTAGACTTAGGGGAAGTGTTATTTGTGATTTTAGCCTTTGCACAGTCTGAGGGACTCAGCACATACTGAAACACTTTGCTTTTCAATGTCAGTTGTCTTGAACCTATTCCTGACACCAGTGAATGCTCTAGTAACACCTACCAACAATAAAACTGAATCCTGGCCTTTTTCTAAATGTTAAAACTAACTTCAAAGCCATAGTCCAGTGACTCTAACAGATGAAAAATTATCCCTATACCAGTTGACCCTGCTGCAATTAGTCCTCATTATATCCCAGTGGCCTTCATATCACAGTCCAGTGACCTCTGTCAGACTCTTGATGTTTGTTGCATGGTCATCAATATTTATCAGCCAGCTTTGCCCCTTGGAGCTTGCTGCATCGTGGATGGAAACCTAACTCTTTAGCCCCTTTCTGTTAACTGTGAGCATAACTGTACCTCTGACTACACCCTAGCCCTAAGCTTATCCATAATAATCAAAAACAATAAAGTAGTTCCAAATAACCATCCGCCTTTTTGCCCTGTTTAGCCTTGCAGGATCAGGCAATGAAACTGCCTCCTCAGAAAATTTAGCCCCAGAACTGAATCCTAGGCTAACATCATAAACACGTGATCATCAATAACCACAAAATTTTCCATAAACTTTGATTTCTGACCAACTTCTAACTATATTATTCCTCCTAGCCATGTCATGTGTTAGATGCAGCAATAAAACTCATCAGTAATATATTCACAGCCTAACCAGCTTTAACCAATATTAGCATATCACTCCTTTGACACAGTGAAAATTAAAACACATGCCATTCTCCCTTTTATCAGCACCTTTCACTAGTTCAGGCAGTAATGCAGGATCTGCCCTTCCTCCTTTCCCACACCCTAAACCCTGCTTTAACCCATGCCTTAGCATTACAGTGCAACATCTTTGTTCTGCCCATCCTTTGCTCCTTGCTAACCCCAGCCCTCATTTGGGCTGCATGGGACTGAGAGTGTTTCTCAATTCACCTAATGACAGTAATCCTTCTGGCAAGCCTTCACCCTAAAGCAAACCTATACTTAATACTCTGGTGACTATCATCAATGCTAAGCAGATGCCATTTTTCCCTGCCAGGGTCTGCCGTGCCAGGTAACAACAGTTAATCTAGCTCCCTGACCCTTGTTCTCCCAAAATCTAGCACCATCCTGCAGTGACTTGTTTTGAAGTTATTCACCTTGAAAGAATCTCACTACACTCCATCAATTCTCCTGGGAGCAAGCTATAAACTGTATTCTTCAATTTCTGCTGTCCTAAACCTTTGCTTTTACTTTCCTCTAATATCAATCTAGCAATCCTTGCAAAGAATGAAAGTAACATTATATCATAAAATTTTATCACAACCAGACATTCTGAGGGGCAATGTAGAGGCCAGAAATAACCCTGCATCTTCTGCCTTTGCTATTAAAAATCATCCCTCTAGTCCCAGTTTTAAATTTAAATATAAACATATAAGCCTGACCTTTCATTAAACTAACTTAACACAGATGTCTTTTCAAGGAAAAAGGGCAAAACCCAATGACGAATCTAGCTCCTCAGCTCTTTCATTGCTACATGTGCTCTTAAATGCATTCTCTGACCTGATCTTTAACGCTCCTGTTAACACCATTTGCCCCCACCAAACCTCATCCTTGCTTTGCTAATCTTCCATTTCCCATGCAAATCCAGCTGTACACCTAGCTTTTAAGCTTCGGTAGCCCAGAGCCTAATCTAGTTACAAATCAAAATTTACCTTTAGTGTTAGAGACCAGTGACAGCCATCTCCTAAAACCTAAGTCATTCATCATGTTGGCATGACCTGCCAACAAGCCTCCTTCTTCAGACTTTTACTGCTCAGAAGCTCAGTAGTGATGCTGGTGTAGCCTCAGCTCTGGTCTCAGCCATAGCACATCTTGGAATGAACCAAAAGTCACTTGTATTTTTCACCGTCCATCATCACCTTAAAGCTGCAGGCCTTGCAAAATCTACCAGAAATTTTTCTGGCCCTGTTACTCATAATGCCAAACTAATCTAAGCTCTAATCTATTTCAAACACCATCTAACTCTAGCGTTACCACTATCGCATGTGTGACTTCTCCACCAGATATCTAAATGCAAGTAATTTGTTGTTCCTCGCAATAATCCCTTCCAACCATACTACGATTTTGATGACTGGTCAACAAGCTTATGTCATCAGTTCATGGTAGCTTAAACCCTAATTTTGGCACCTGTCACTGCCTTAACTCTAACTCCTTCCTAAGGCTGAATACATCATTTACAGTGCATCGATATTACTTTTTCACCTTTTTCTGTCCATCATCCTCATCATATTCACAACCTTCACTTTGGGCATAACAATGGTACAGAGTCCCTGAATTGCTCTAGCTCTGGCCACAGGCTGGAAGCTATTCACCGTTTCCAACATTATGTCTTTCAAACTTTAAAAATGAGCTAAACTCCTCTGCCTGTGATGTCCAAGCCCTAACCAGTGCTAGCACCAATAGCAAGAGCCTTTGGTTCTTAGTAAATCTCTGGGAATATAAAGAAAATATTGGTCTTTCTAAATGCAAATTAGGTCTCAGCAGTTCCTGCCTTGGTTGCAGCAGTGGGTAGTACAATAGCTAGAATTTATTATTTAGTCTAGTCTAGGCATCCACAACAGACTCAGATCCCACACCCAGAAAATAAGTCTACAGGCTTTCAGCTGTTGGGACAGCCGGCACTTTTCACATGAACTTGGGCTGTCAGGCACTCAGGGCTGCAAGACAGATGGATGACTCTGTGTGTGTGTGTGTGTGTACACCCATGATGCAAACACAAACGTTAAAGCAGTGCATTTTGGGCAGTTTGGAAAGCTGCCCAAGCTTTCCAAATTCTGCCTAATTCCAATTCTGCCTAAGCCTCACTGTAGGGGGAAATTTTATTAAGCAAGACCTCACCCACTGTGTGTAAAGTTATGTCTGTCATCCACACTAGAAAAACAGGTTTATTTCCTTTTTGTCAGTGCTGCAATGTCTTCTCTCAATAGTTTTGATTTACCTCCAGCATAGCTGACATATGCATTTTCACCTTTCCTTCCTTGGGACTGCAGAAGCTTTGTTGCCATATGCCAGGTGTCAATGTGCATCACCCCTGTCCTGAGGAGCATATGTATTTGAACTGGCAGTGTAGAGAATTGACATTGGGCACAAGTAATCTATGTGTCACAGCTTTGGCATGTCACCTGTCAGATGATGTTCCTTAATGAAGCCCATTCATTCTTACCAGATGGGCCACTGAGGCAGACATCAGCCTCTTCTGCAGATGTAGCTTGAAATTTAAGCCCAGTGATCATCGGGGAGAAGGGGTATTTTTGATATCTGAGAATGAAGGAAACGGCCAAGCCCAGTTCTTGCTGAAGTCTGTGGCAGTCAGCAACGACCCTGGAGTCTGGACTGCAACCAGCGTTATTATCTTTTTTAAAAAAAATAAAAAATAAATACAATGTGTCATTCAATCAGTTTTAGAAAACCCTGAAACTCATGAAATCAAAATAGCGCTGTGGAGATCCGGGAGTTTGGTCTTCACAACAGCAGGTAGCTTCTGTTGAATCATGGAGATATTTGCCAGGGTGAAGTGGGTTATTTTTATCATAACTCTCTTTCCATTAGTACATTCCCTGCTGGCTTGGAGGATTATATCTATTTTGGCTTGGAGGATTATACCAATTTGTTTTGCTACAAAATCAATAAAAATAAAAGCTAAAATGACAATTAAATCCAAGAAAGCCCAGCTGGGAACCATGCAAAATTCCTCTTTTCTAATTAAAGTCTGTGCAAACCACAGCTTTACAGAGGCATTAGGGAGGGAGGGAATAAAAGGAGAATGTTCTCACTAACAGATTTACTGTAGCTGCCTTTCTGGCCAAAAAAATTACCGCAGAATGTTAACCCAGCGCTTTAACAAGCAGCAAGGCCTGCAGGGTCTCCCTCTTTTTGGGAAGGGGAGGGGAAAGGTAAGACTGAGTATGTTGGGGGCATATATACACACCATCTCTTGCTGTTGGGCGTGAAAACCTTGCTGTGTGCCCTAAAGACCAATGAAGTTAGTAGGAGCTGATTTCAAATGGCTTTGGATGATGTCTATAATGTGATTAGGAAGGTGCCGTATATGGCAGTTAATGTCTCTCTCTTTAGTCTATGCAGCAGCACTGTCTGCTAAAACTGCTGTTTTGGAGCCAATATGCAAGAAAGTGGGTGTCTGAATAGGAAAAAAAACAACAATGGCTTTCGGTGAACACACCATGGTAGGCTGCTGCCTTCAGCTTCTCGTGTTACTTCCCCTGCAGCCACTAAGTAAAGCTGCTAGCTCTCTTAAAAAGCCAAAGAAATAAAGAAAACCTCAAACAACCACAGCAAAACCAAAATCAGACAGTGCAAGAGAGTAAAATACAGATAGGCACAACTGTGAACTGAAAAGAGGAAAGAAAGTGTCATGCATGGGAGAAGACCAATGAACTTTCAACTACAGCAAACTAAATGTGAAAGGAGAAAGACCAAAGGAGGATACAGCACCCATATTCCTGTGGAACTTGTAATGCTCAGTCTATGGACAAAACAAGCCACAGACCATCCTTCCATATCAGTACCTTATGGTAGGTACTGATACACCAGTGAGTAATGCTGGACTGTTTTCCTCCACCTTAGTCCTAACTTTACTTCTGGTTTCAGCACCAAAGCACAGTGTCTTGACTGTTGGCTGTCACCAGTCTTACATGGTAAGAAGACTCCATTATTAATGTTAAGCACTATTGCTAAAGCTGCTGTTCACCTTTAGCAGACAGGCAGAATGAGATGCAGTTTCCATATCGCTAATGCATTTTATATATGTTACCAAGTGCCAGACTAGAGCTGCAAGTCATGAAGTGAATGTAGAATGCCTGTCTGTGATGCTGCTGCCCTTTGAACAGTCAACATTTTTTACCAGTGAAATGAATGTGTGCACTTGAAAGTTAGCCCTACAGATTGCAAAAGTTTTCACCTCAGTCAGAGAGGTATTTTGCACCAGTAATTTTACAATGGACGTGTTCCAGGCATAGCACAAATAACACTTTCCCACTGGAAATGTTAGTTCTATTAATAATAGGCCCTGAAAATGAGGATTTTGGCCTCTAAAAGAAGGACTAAGCACACTTGTTTGTTCTGACATGGGCTATTAGGCTGCATGCATTGACACCGCAACTCCTAATCACTCATGCCTGGAGATGAAGAAGCCAAAGCAAAGCCTGCTCTAGAAGGACACAGCGATGAATGGCACAGGCTTATCTCTCAGGCATGTCCTCTCCATTGGACATACAGCTCTGCTGAGTAATGCAACCTAAACACCCCAAAGTGGCAGAGGTAAAGCTGTCTTTCAGAACAAGGTTATTTAAACTGACAGAAGTACTCTTATGTCAGCATAATTAAACACACACTGCAGGGTTTGCTGGCATGGCTGTCATGATGGGGACGAGGAAGATTTTTTTTTCCACTGTTTTCATTGATATTGAGCTGTTGGCAAATTTTACAGTGAAGACCACATTTAGGAGAGCAAGATTATACTTTGCTTGAGAGGTCCTCCAAAAGGAATGCCTCAGGCATAACATTGGGATTGGTGCTGATTAGCTAGTTGAGACAAAAATTGTAACTAACCCTGTGAGCTTCAATAGAGTGCATTTGCTGCTTGTCCTTCTCTAATAATATTCTGGCACAAACCACCTCTCCCCAGTCCAATGTGCTGGTTTATCCATAACTCCAGTAGTTAACCTTGATGGTCTGAAGAACATGGCTTTAAATTTGATATCGTGTTCATTTCTATCCTTTGCTGTCAAAAAATATTAAATCTTCCCTCAGCCACTTGCTTTGCATGGTGAAAGACAGATGGTTGTGCTGGATCATGCCACAGCAGAGCAGATGTTGTAATCGAGGACCCAAGAATTCTGCCAAATTAATTAGACTTTTCCACTGATCTGGATAAAAAAAAATCAGTGCACTGGCATTTCAAAGGGGTCTTGGTTCTAATCTATACCACCCTGCCAGGCTCCCTCCTGTGAAATGTAGGTATGATGGGGTGTTCTTCTAGGGCATCATATCAGATGACTTTGAAATAGGGTAGAAAGGTAGTAGGTGGATATCAGCTCCTTTATACACCACCCTAAAAGGTATATAGAAGCATAATCTTGAATTAGTAGGGTAGAAAGATCTATGACATATATGCTCCCATATCCAATATATTTCTGTATCTTGGAGAACAAAATTGCCTTGTGTCTAGTATTTTAGCTTAAGTCTTTGTCAGCTAAGCTTTCCACGTACAAATCCATGAAATACAAAATATGTACATTTTTTGCAGCATTTCACAATCTTATTCATAAGGGCCATAAGTAGTGCTCAGCATCTGTATACCTATTTTTGCCTGATGGGAGCACTGGTTCAGAAACACTTGATTCTTGATATAGGGGGAATACATGCCTGAGGAACATAGAAGGTTTTTAAAAAGAAGGTTTTGGATACAGTCAGTAAGGTATGGACAAGTATGTTATTGCTGAGCTGCACACTATAAAATAGTGTTCCTTTTTGTGGACCATATTTCTCTTTGGTGCAACACCAAAGCAAATTCTTTCTGCAAAACATCAGTATCCTCAGGAAGATACCTTCAGAGTTTGAAAAAAACCCACAGTTCTGAAAATATAACTTTTCAATAAGAAACTCACTGAGAAAGAGTCCCTATGGTTTCTCTGATTAGCTCCTTGCATTGTTAAAAAGGATCTCTGCACACAGAAAAGTTTAAAAATGCATCTATTATGGCAAGCAGGAGGACTTCATTGTACAGTTGGACTTGCATGTCTTCTTTAATGTATTTTTCTTCCTTAAGACTTAGGCATCTATTTTGATTACTACAGAAAATATTACGTTGTCCAGGACTGTCTTAACATTTAATGCTTTTCCATTTTACCATATTATTCTAAAATACTATAAATCAATAAGTAAAACGCCCATGGCTGACATTTTTTTTTTGTACCAGAGCACTGTTTTTTCTGTTTAGAAACTGAAACTAATGGGCTACGTCTTCAATTCGTGCAAAGCTGTGCAGCTCCAGTAATTTTGATAGAAAGATGTCAATTTATACAAACTAAAATCTGACACCATGACTCTTTGTCACGCTGCATAACAGTCTGTCTGATATCATGGCAGTGCTTAGGTAGTTTCAGAAGCTGTGGCATCAAAAGCATGTCTAGAAAACACAAAAGCTAGTATTGTAAGGGTTGCTAAAATGCACAAACTTTGCCAAGGTTTATGATGCTGTAGCTTATTAACTTTTGTTGTTTATTCAATATGTATGTCCTGGCTGATTCTCTGGGGAAGGTAAGAGAAGTCAGGTATTTTTTGAGAAACTAAATTAGTTAGCAAAAAATAGCCTTTCCCCTGAGTATGACAGAACTAAGCAGGGACAGCTTCCTTGCTCCTCAGGTCTGAGCCAGCCCCTGCAGCCAGTGCCTGGAGGAGCTCCATTGTGCCGTCCGCTTTGGGTCCTCTCCCAGTGCTTTGCCCATCGCCTCTTGCTGGCCCCTCTTCTTCCCTGCACATGACTTCATCCACAAAGTTCCCAACATCTGCCTTTGCAGTTGGTGCTTGAGGAAGCTCCTGCCCTTCTCCCCAAGACACTTCGTGCTCAGACCCTCGTGGCTGCGGTACTGTTCTTCAGCTCAGACTCCATAAAGGAAAAAGTACTTAATTTCTCCTTAATTCAGCCAGAAGGAAAGATCTCACTTCCATCAGCTTATGTCTAAGGCCTGTTATAGCCCAGGGATCAAGGCACACTAGCTGTCTACTGCTAAAGATTTCAGGATCACAGTGCTTGGCTTACTTGAGTGACTGTGTGTTTGGCCATCTGTACAGATGCACTGAGCTGCTCCTTTTACCCAATGACAAAGAGACCTCAGCTGCCTGTGCACTGGAACTTGCCTCCAACCACAAGTGCTGGTTAAACTGGACTCTGAATCCACAGCTGCTTCATATTCTCCTGACATACCAGGAACCAGTTACGTTTTGGTGCTAAACGGGGCTAGTGATGAGACTATTCTCCTCTCCTCCCTCTGGTAAAAAAGCCATGTGCCAGCCATCAGCCAGGCTGACGCTGCACACATGCGCGAGGTCCTAGCATCTTCCATGTTCGTTCTTCCTAGCAAAAGAAGCTTGCCATTTCCTTGGCCTCAGGGAAGGTGTGCCTTCAAACCCACTTCCGGCTTGAAGTGAGAGACCCAGACGTGAATCATACAGAGGTGTATTCTTATCTTGAGAAAATAGGTCTGAGTCTAGCTCCTGTGCTGGTCCTCAGGGTATTCCTCAGCAGCATGAGATCAGCAGGTAGTCCAATACGGGTTATTTCAGGATGAGGTAACAATTTCCCAGCTACTCATAGCGTGTCTTAGCCATTAAAACAACCCTCTGGGCAGCTGCTCGGTCTCCTTGATATTTCTGCTGTGCTAACTCTTCAGAGGGAAGCCTCCTATGAAAACAGTTCAACAAAGTTAGTTGCTCTGCCCCACTGACCTTTTTACTATGTAATGGCTGGTGGATTTTAGCGTTTAATGCAAATGAACCAGGGAGAAAGCTCAGCTGCTGAAGTCTGCCTAGAGATGAAAGGCTCTGAAACTAAAGTCTCCAGTACAGCAAGCAAACACCACAGAGGGAGGGTTTGTTGGCCTAGGCAAGAAGCTGGTGGCAGGACAAGGAGACGCTGCTGAAGCTGTCACATCCCAGCCCTTTAGACAAGTAAAAGGCACCCACCTCACCAGTAAAAGGCAGCCCTTCAGTGTGGGCAACCACAAAGACGGTCGCATCAATAATTTCCTCTCATTGCCCACCGTGTTTTCTGTTAAACACACATTCTGAGTGTACTGATCATTAACTGATCGTGTGTAAATCAATGGATTTTTTTCATATATGGGCATGCAATGTTCCTTTATTTTAACATGTTTTCTTCCCTGGCTTGTCTCTGTTAACGATTATTATATCTTCAGGGAAACTGGCAGTTTCTGGAGACTCGCTAAAAATAGGAACTTGCTTTAAACATATATCAGAAAACATTAGCACAGCACGAGGGGTTTTCTTCCTCCCATACTTTCAGTTGTAACTAGCACATCCTTTCTGGTACCATCTTTTGGAGCAATATATCACACCTTCATTTTCATAAAGGAAAATTTGCACCTAAGCACCAGTGACCTACAGTACTAATCCATTATCAGAATGCCATGGAACTGATAATGCCCTGTTGTCGCAGCATAATCCATCACTGGAGCACCTGCACTGAAGTGTTTCTACAAGGTCCCTGAATAATCGGAAGGGATTTCTGCCTTCCAAAAGAAAATAAATTTTACATTTTTCAGGAAAACATGTTTTCTTTGTCCCCTGAAATTAAAAAAAATCTTCAGGGAGATGCAGCATTTATATTAAATCACTATTTATTTTATGAGGTCATTTCAGGCTCATTTGAAAATGAGCTGTTCCAAAATCCAGATCTGGCATTAAAGATAAACATAAATATTTGAAAAACAGATAATTAAAAATGTAGTGGAAAATGTCAGAGCTTCGTATAGTGAAAGATGTGAGATGCTGTGTTCTCTCCCTATTTCTCTTACTTCATATATTATCATCCTCATCTGAATGCCTGAGAACATAGATACTTTCAACCCGACAACAGTTGTGCAGTGGGGATTGTTAGTCCTATTTTATTCTTTTTCACTTTCTAGGTCAGAAGAAAGTCTGGCTTTAAAACAGATGCCCTAAAGACCGGAATGCACTTTGTCTTATCATTCGTTCTGGATGCATTTATAACACTGAAAAAGTAGCCAAGTCCTGAATCCCAGCTTGGAGAGGAGCTTATTTCACTTCCCCTCACACTTTTCTGTTGTGGCGCATCTACCGCAGTGGCTCATAGAGGGATACCCCAGCCTGCTCCAGGCAAGGTCACCAAGTACCAGAAACAGCCCAGCCAGCGTAGCACAGGGCTCCCTCCTGGCCAATTTTCTCTGCTCAAGAAAGCTGCTCCCACCGCCCAAACTGGTTTGGGTATCTCTGCATTGTACTTTGTCCCTTATTAGTTTTTACACCTGACACATCTGACTCCTACCTCAGCTAGTGAGTCACCCTGTTTTGCATTCTGGGCTTGGTTTTGCTTATGCTGGCTCTACTCAGCTGCAATTCAATTGACTTCAGTGGCATAACTCCTGAGGCTAACAAGGGACAGAGATAAAGGCATCTTTACTTCAAGATGAATGCAGATATGAATCCACAGCCCCCTAATGAGGCAGCTGTGGAAATGTCATAAATTAGGCTGGCTATTCTCAAACCATGTTTATCAAAAATGCTGAGGTATCCGTAAGCAGTGATTGGTTCCTTGACTTCTTAAGGAGAAAGATGCACCCATAGAGGTGTGCTGCTTCCCTGGATAACATCAATTAAACAGCATATCCAGCTGCTCCGATTTCCCATCACTGACAGGGGATTTTAAGACTGCTTAACTGAGACTAGTACTGAGCTTCTACCATGTCTAGGATAAAGGATGCCCTCCAGTGCAAAGGCTTCTGTCTGCACGTGGGGTTTTCTGAAGTGGTGAAAGCAGTGTCTGCATTTCTGCTGCGTCCAAACCAGAAAGCACTAAGCTGTGTGGGAATAGGAGCTCCTCAGTCCTTCACTGCTGATGACCAGATACTAAAATCTTGTATGATAATGGTTTCCTGGGCATTGAGGCTTACTGGCTCCTGTACAGAAGGAGAAAAGGAAACAGATCGACCAGCCCAAGTTTGCGCCTCTCGGGGCTGCAGAAGGGTGCAATGAGCCAGGGATCCCTCTGCAGGTCCCTGGTGCGGAGGACTGTCAGGGCGGGTGGCTGCAGTCATGGAGGTGTGCCTCACCACTAAGATGTGATGTTGTGCTTTTGTAATATGACAACAGCTGTGGGTCCCTGGGACTGAAAGGTTTATTTTGCTGAGCATTGAACTGACATGTTAGAGTTGGTTCCTACCCAGAGAATATTCCCACTGGAGGTGAGCAGAAGAGAGGCAGTGGGAGGCAAAGGGCAGGAGGAATGGCTCTGGCTCTGTGGCACAGCCTGCACTAGGACTCAGGCAACTTGAACTCCTGTCCCCATTTACTAGGGCAAATACTCAGCTTTCTTCATGTGACTCTTCCACACAGGTGGTGTTGCAGCACCAGACACCAGTGGTTTGCCTCTTCTTCTAAAACACTGGATAGCTTTAGAAATATTCATTGCTTGCACTGTAACATGTAGCACACTGCCAAAATAATTATCTGCTGACTTGAAAGCAAAGAAGACCCTTTATTATTCTGTTCTTCTGACAGCCAGAGCTAGGAACTGACACGTAACTCTTCTGCAAGAAGAACTGGGAAGTTAGGAGAATATTTGCAATTTCAAAGAAGCCTCAAAAAGACTTCTTGCTTTTTAAAATTTTTTCCCCTCAGGCCTAATAAGTGCTTGCAATAATCAAAAGTGCATTTTATCACTTGTAATATGTTGTCTCAAAAGGCAACAGGAATCATCTATTCTCCTTTGCTACCTTTTTATGACAATATTTACTATTGTGTATGCATACATATGAGGGTATAGAGACTGGCTGGTCTTTCGACAGTACAAGAGAAAGACTTGGACTTCATTGCTGAGCTCCCAGAAAGCTACTAGCTGGCACTAGCAATTTATTTCTCCTCTCTGTAGTTTTTCTTTCTCTCCTCAAAGCTTCACCAAGACAAAGAAATTAATGATTATTTAATGATGAGTGTTTTTAAACCCAATGGTTTATCATTTAATCTCCAGAGCAAAATCATGTCTTATATGAAGAATAACTCCAATAAGACCAATGCACTCAGTGAGCTCCAAAATGACCAAGTTAAACAACCTGTTAACATCTTGTCCAAAATAGAGTATTTTGCATGAATAGCACACAGCAAATTCAGCAGTCTTTGAGCAATGGCTTCAGACAAATGCGAAACATGGGTGATTTGCGATCTAGCCAAGGCTGGGTGAGGGACCTGGGAGCACCTCCGAAGACCCTGTGCATTGTGCCTTAGGGAATTCCACACAGTGACAAGCTCTTCCCCTTTTAACCCAAAAGCCTAATTTCCATAGATTGCATACCTAATCCTCCACAGCATCAGAAAAACAGGCTTTGCACCACTCATCTCTTTCTCACAGACTCTAGTGGGGTTTTTCAATCTTTTCTCCTATGAATACTTTTTCAGCTAGGGTCTCCAGAAATTCAATTTAATTTTATCTAAGTGAATTTCTGTCTTTGGATCAATCTGTCTTGCGCACTGCAATACAGTGTACAGACAGCTAGACTAGTTTTGTGTCAGCTATACCCAGTACAGCAGTTTAGCCACTGGAGCAAACAATGCTGCACAAATTTACTCCACTGAAAGTCTGAGTGAGCATGACTATGTTGCTCTGAAGTTTATTTCAGGCACACTTTCTCCTGTCATCTCTTTCCCTGTGCATTTTGGGTTTGCTTTGTCAGATCTCATTAGCTGTTATTGTGGAAATCATATTAATTTATGCTGAAATTTAAGCTTTTGTAGAGCCAGAACTTCTCAGCATCACACACATTATACCACTAGCAATACTAAGAAAATTGCTTGCCAGCGTAACACCAAACAGCAGCATTATTCTATTTGTAAAACTAGATTCAGATAGATCAGACAGATAGATAGATTCACAGCTTTTAGAGGCGTGATAACATTGGGTGAATCCTCTTGTGTGGCAACAGTACCTAAACCAGCGAATTTATTTTCCCTGGAAAAGCTCTCCTGAATGTACATTACTTGAGTTAGAGAGTGTTAGTAATGAATGTTCTTAATGTGAGGTTGAAATATCTTTGATCATACAACAAAATGAGATCCTCGAAGATGAAAGACCTCTCTGCTGCTAGATAACTGGCAGAGCCTGTGGAAATAATGATCACTTACATTTAGCTACAGAAAAGAGACTCCAAACTTGGAGTGAATGAATGATAATATCCATAAAATTCACACAAATGCCTCTAATGGCTTCTGTGATTTCCAGTGTCAAGTATCTTTTGAGAAGGTGGAGATAGGTAGGCACAAAGGGTGGGTAGAAAAGACCCCCTGCAAACTGTCCACTGTCTGCTTGACTTGGTGGGTGATTCAGAGTCAACAGGACACAGGTGAGGAGGGGAACAGAAAGCCAAAGTGGCCGCCCACAGGCGATTTAGGTCAATATGCTTACAGCTTTCACCTCCTCGTTTACTGATAAACTGGAAATGTTTGCTTTGCAGTAGTAGTAAGGTAGTTAGGCCTTCAACCTGTGGATCTGCTAACAGCACAGCCACCTGGAAAATGTCTCTGCTGTTCTGCCTGGCAAACTTTCCCTCCTTGCATGTAACCGCTCTCTTCCCCATTACTGTCTCTTGGTGAGGGGATCCTGTTAGTGAGGCAGGGATGCTGGCTAGGAAATGGGGTACTGATATAAATTAATATCATCAGGAGAAGATGTATGGTGCCAGGAGAGCACTGCTGTCAGGCACACCAGTCTGAAGCATGGCATGGCTCTCCCTGCCTCTGCCATCGCACCCACGCCTGCTGTGATCCTGGGGCGGTGCAGCCTGGCACACGGGCTCTCACAAAGCTGCCCCTGGTGTTTGAAGCAGTGCTGTGAACTGGAAACTATAACGAAGACATCTTACTGCTTTTAATGAACCTATCATGGTTTTCCTCTCCTTTGCTGTTTTTTAAGTAGAAAGTCCTCTCCAGACCTGGGAGAGCTGGGTGCCATGCTGGCATCTGCCCACTGCAGGGTTTCATCGCACCCTCATAGGAAAAATATTGCTTAAGAATTCATCCATCTCTCCTGTTTATTACTCCTCCATCATTGTAAACCTTTATTTATAATATTTTTGTTTTCCTCTGAGATGCCTAGTACAGAACCTGCAGCTCATGAATATAGGCAAAAAGAGAGCCAGGTTTGTGACATACCCTTTGACAACTATAGCTCTTCTTTTGGTGTTAATTTGGCAATCCCCAGGGTCCTGTGAACTGTTGTATCTTTTCTCTAACATGCCAGAGGCTCCAACCCTAACTTATGGCAGGGTTTGCAAGGAAGACCTGTGACAGCAGCTTTGCTGGTATTTTTTGTAGTTGTTCCACTGGAATAGTGTCCCCTGGGACAAATCAGAGGATTTTACAATACTTCTAGTGTCTCCAGCCCATCTACCCGCAAATGAAATATAGTATGAACCTAATGCTAGCAATCCAGAAAAGTAATAGGAAAGTTCAGGAGACTTATAAAGACAAGGGCCTTCTTGTCCTGAAAACACCCTTGTTGACCTGTAACAAAGAAAGACAAACTGAAAGCTGCAGAGGAACCAAAAGGATAGGTGATTTCTGGATTTCCATCACACCTCCCAGTGTATTCTTGAAGGGACAGAAGCACTGCATCACCCTTTTCAGTCTGTCAGAAGGGATTGATTTCTAGTATTCCTCTTGCACTCCCTTCAATACCCTGTCTCTGCTATGGAAATATGTGGCTACACACACACTGGCTAAATATACCAATATAGCATATATAAACCCATACACCATGTGGTGTACAATATGGAATGCTCAGAATACCCAAAATCAGAGATGCATGGGGAGCGACACAAGGGATTCCCTCCCAGGAGCTGGACCTTGATGCTGCTGAAGGCTCTGCCATCCCAGGAAGGCTCAGGCTGGAGACTCTGCACACCAGCTCTTAACGTGCTGATGGAGTAAAGGCCTAGTAGCAGTATTTAATGCTCTAGCAGTACTAGATAGTTTTGGCATTGCCATCCCTCTCACCCAACAATATTTTATTTAGCAGTGTCAGACCCCTCCCTTTAATATAAGCAGTCATGGCAAATGAATCATGAGTCTCTCTATATGCATATATTTGTCATTCCTGATCTTTAATAGTTAAAAATAGACGGGCATGTTTTGTATTCCACAGGCATGAAGCAGGTAGATGATGACTGAATGCAGCTGGGAATTCATCTCATTTAGTTCAAGCGAGATGTATTATTCATGTGTAGTCAATGAGAAGGATGAGTAGTCAAGCTTGAGAGTCCATTAAAAAAACAAACACGGATCCATGCAAACTAGATTGGTTGGAGCTACTTTGTGTTCTTCCAGACTGTGGCTACAATGTGTAGCTCTGACTGAAGTCAAAACTCATGATCCTTCTGAGGAGCCTTTGGAAATGGGAGGCTGGTGACAGTGGGAGACAGAGAGTCCTTGCACATAACAAAAAATGTAAAGAGCGTAAGGCATGACTGCCATGGTTGCCTGGAGCCATTAAATTTAAATGAAGTGTAAATAAAGTTAAACTTAAAGGATTAAAGAAGGTCAAGATCTGTCAATTCAATATTGGCAATAGAGCAGACGTGTTCAGGCAGCGTCAGGTTTTGAAGCTATCTATGAGGATCAGGAGTCACAGAAAATCCACACCAGCGGCAATGACTGGTTTTCTTCTCTCTGGCTTTCAACTGAGATTCATTTTGCACAAGCCTGAGCTTTCCTGGCATCTCTGACAAATGTCCACTGGCACAGAGACAAACACCTATTTCTGGGTAACAGAACGCACTCTTCCAGGCCCTGGTGCAGAAGGCAGTGGCTGCTTGACTCCTGGAAGGGGCTTTAGGTGATTGGTGAGATGCTGGGTCAGGCCTGATGTCCCCCTGGGATGCCCAGTGCTAGCAGAGCATGAGGTGCCCCTGGCATGCCTTCAGCTGCCTCAATGTCGGACACCCAGGGCTCAGTTTGGGCACTCCTGAGCAGATGTTGGGTACCTGTATGTACCACTGTTGGTACCCACTCACGTGTGATACCTGTGTAAATGTTGTGGTCTGTGAGTTGTGTGCCATCCAGGATAACATTCAGCTGCCTACACAAAGGTGTCCAATGTCACCTGAGATGCTGTAGCATGTCCTGACTGGTGTCTGACTGCTGGTCCAGGAGATCACTGGCACCCTGTAGGCCCTGTGCCATATCTGCTTGGCTAGCAGAGATGTCTCAGATGCCCTAGAGTGCCTGAATTAGATGCCTAGGTGTAGGTAGCTGATCTACTGCCCTGTATCTATGCTAGTTACTCTGGGATCCTTCCTCTGTTCTGCAGCTACTTCCAGAACATGCTTTATCGGATCCAAAGACGGGATGGAATGGGTGGCTTTTGTGAAGTGGGTGTCATGTGCAGAGACTGGCCTGACCCATGAAGGATCACCTTCTCCAGCTGAATGGCAGTTATCACCCAGTTCACTCTCAGGATACCGAAATGGGACATATTTGCCAGGAGTTACAGAGAAGCACAGCAAACCTTGAAAAGCAGCCAAGGATGGCATGTCAGAAAATTTTTAAGCTTTTCTACATCCATGATATACCAAAGGTCAGAGCTGGATCTCACTGTGGATTAATTCCTTTGTTAACTTTGCGTGGAGGGAGTTTATTTTGAGAATAGGTCTGGCAGATGGGTGCATATTGCCACCAGTCTGCTTTAATGCTTAAAATCAGATTAGCAGAGAAAAAAAATCTGTCTCTGGTATGTACAAAGACCTGAAATATGTTCATACTATTGTGGCTGTCTGTATGTTCTTCTATCAGCAGTTAATAGTTTTCCCTCTCTTCCCCTCCTTAGAAAAGTACAAATCCTAAATAAATGCCTGGACCAGGAATCACCCCGTGTCACGACAGCTGGCCCATATAGGAAACATAATTGGATTCACTTTACACTCCCTTGAGGAGGTAAGAAATTCTGAATATAATTAAACTGAATTAATCTGTTTGGTATTAACAGCACCATATTTAGCTTTAGCTGAAATAGGATGCTATGTCTCATCAGATAGACTCTAGGCTGCCTCAAATCAGCCGCCTGTTGTGTCAAATAAAGGATAGAACCTGAAATCCCCCATAGGCTGGATGCTGTGCTTAGCAAACACTCTGATTAGGACACCCTTTAAGGACAGGGGACGTGCTTTTCACTGGGGTCCTGTGATGGCTGCAGAGTGAACACAAACACCACACGTGCCATGTGCCAGCCCATAGCCACAGACCTCTGACTATTCTAGCCACAAACCCAGCCCAACTCCTCACCTACTGCCCAAGTTCTCTTTATCCAGGCAGTTCGGCAAGGGAAAAGGTGTTAAGAGAACCATAGCATTGGCCACGAACAACAAGGGGGCCTTCATTCTCCAGTGGCAGGAACGCGATATGCCTTCACCACAGCGCCTTTCTATGCAGTATCTGTACATTGTCAAACTGGACGGAGACCCGCAGCAGGCTGGTTGGGAACTGGAGTTCATGATGTGTATGAGAAGAGGCTGAGGGAAAACGGGCTTGTGTAGCCTGGCAAAGAGCAGGCTGAGGGGGCAAGTGGTTGCAGTCTTCTTCCTCTTGAAGGGGAAAGATGGTGATGCATGGTCAAGAGGTAACAGTCAAAGCTTGCAGCAAGAGAAAACCCTGCTTGGGTATAAGGAGAAAAGTGTTTAAAATGGCTTAGCACTGGAACAGCTTACACAGAGGAATTGTGTCACCTCCATCCCTGAAGATTTGCATACCTTACTTGGACAAGGCCCTGAGCAGCCTGTCATAACTTTGAAGTTGGCCCTACTTTAAGCAAGCAGCTGGACTTGTTCACCTCAAGAGGTTTCTTCCAAAATTAATCTTTCTGTAACTTTATGATTTATTTATACACACCCACACATACACTCAGTGAAATGGTTACATATATTCTAAATGATTTCACTGAGTGTTTGATGATTTAATGCATAGTGATGTCTTAAATACCCACTTACCTGTAAAACTGCCCGTATCCTCATCATGTGTTTGCCATTCCCAGGGCTATACCAGTTTGCAAATGATCTCTACTCTTTAGGATAAGTTGCAAAAATATATATTGCCATCTGCAGAGCAGACTTGATTCAGCTGAATGACAGGCTTCTTGTTTGTCTTAGCCTGCCAGCATCAGGAACGTCCAACGCTGCTCCATAATAATCAGCCCAGATGAACAGTGGAAGCAGACAGCCTCCCTGTTACTCATCATATTTACTTCATGATCAGCATGCACAGACATAATGCATGAACATGCAGGTGAAATGGGCTTGATCAGCTGTTTTGTGGGTGACTGGACGGGAACTTGCATCATGAGACCTCACATCCACCTTCAGCAATGCTTTCTGGTGACTGCAACGCTCAGGTGGTGAAACACTTACAGAAGACTTACCCTTTGACCTTCCTTGTTAGCTGAGATGATAGATTTTGGTGTCTCCCTGCCTGTGAATAGTTACTTGTAAAGTATCTATTTATTTCGTGTTTTGAGAGGTAAAGAGAGCAGGATGGGATGACAATTTCACACATCCTTTGTATGCTAATAATGAAATATCAAGACTGCCTGCTGGCAGATGCTAACAATTAAAAATCTGGAGTGAGATATTATCAAGAAATATGAAAGAAATGTTTCAAAGAAAATGCCTGTGGCTACTTCTGAGGCAACTGCATGGATCCAGGTGAAACACTTGCTCTATAGGAACAATACAAAGCTCAAATATCTGTTCACCCACTTGAGAATGTGAAGCAAAATACTCTTGAGAGTCATACAGTGATTTTCCAAAAGGTTTTTTTCCCCAGTAAATTTTTGAAGTATAAAATGCCTAGGTAAAATTTGTAAAAAGAGAGAGGAGTGTAGTAGCCACAGCTTGCTTCTTTGCAAAATAGATAGCTATAAGAAGCAGTTTTATTCTCTTTGCTTTCCTATAAAGTACAGCTACAGTATTCCAGTACTTAAAGGCAGCTACAAAGAGGACAGAGGCTCTCTCTACACAAGGAGCCATGTGGAGAAGAGAAGGGGCAGCAGGTACATGTTGGACAGAGGGAGGCTTCACCTCAGTATAAGAAAAATTTTTTACAGTGAGAACAACCATTGACTGGAACAACCTCCTCAGGGACATGGTAGCGTCCCTGTCACTGGAGGTTTGCAATTTGACAGGGCGCTATATAATCTCACCTAGGTTTTCTTTTCCATGAAATGTTGGCTCAGATGATCTTTCAAGGTCCCTTCCAGGATGGGCTGTTCTATGGTTTTACAATCCTACTAACTCAAACGAAAGTAAGTCAGCAGCAGTGTGTATCTACTGAGGTTAAGGATACTAAAATACGCTCTTCATTTTGAAGCAAAGTCTAATAAACACGGCATAATCTGACTTTCTTCTAATAGCAATGTTCTATTTATCAAACGTGAAATGTTTGATCCTCTCTGCTCACTGAATTTAGGAAAATAAAAAGATGAGAATCAGATGAACAACACTTGATATAGAAATTGGTAACAGCAGGAAACTTGAGCATAGAACCTCGTTTCAATGTAGGTGATGCATTTTCATTGGAACAAAATCTGCTTAAATACATGTATTTCTATTCTCAGAAAGAAAGAACAGTCAATACAGAAAATTAATTCCAGCAAGATAATTCACTTCCAGGGAATAATGGAATTATTGAATTTCTAGTGAAGAGATGTAATTTATTTTTCAAAAACTTTTCCTGGATATAAATCATGTTTTGTAGCTTATTGGTAGTCTGATCACTAGCCCTGAACTTTAGACTCACCTTCACATGCCCAAATAACATCTCCAGTGTTTGTCTCTCTGATCCTCTGGAGATTCCTCTGATCCTCTGGAGGTTCAATTGCTCTTGCTCAACATTGCTAAAACCAACCTTGGTCCTCCTCCACAATTCCTTTTCTCAGTTGTTATATGAATAGCAGATACCCCTGTTACCTGCCAACTTCTCCAAGCCAAATTTCACCCAAGGCTCTCACTCCTAGCTCTATTTCAACATCATGGTTTCTTGTTGCAGAACATATCTGAATCTGGCTCCTGCTGCTCATCCACATGGCTAACGCTGCTCTCCTTTCTCAGCACCTGCAACTCGCTCCACTTGCTTTTCTGCACCCAGACTTGCTCTGTCTCTATGCACACAGAAATGCTGCTGCAAAAATTATTTTACTCCATGTTTTGACCTTGTTGTCCTGCCATTTGTATCTGCCAGGGTGGGGCTAAGGCATTGGACTGGGGGTCAGGACATGAGGTTAGGCATGGAGCCAGGGCTGCCAGACTTAGGCAGGACCTGGGCAAGGGCCAGAACCAAGTCGCAGCTCCTGCATGGTGGGCCGTGCACCAGTTCCTGCAGCTTTTTCTCAGACGTAGAGAACAGCATTTTTGTCCACAAGTTCAAGGTCCCTTCTGCCCTACTTCACTTCTGTATTATTTCTCACTAAGAACTAAGAAGCTGATTTCCATACCTGGGCTTCTATAATTCGGTTATTATTATATTTTCAAACAATACTTTTTTTCTTTTACTTACACAAGTCTCCAGACACGGGAAGCTCTCACTCTACCAAGCCACACCATGTTCTCCTAGAAATCCCTCCTTAATTCTCTGTTTAGTCTCAAACTACACAGAAGTGCTTGATAGATTTTTGACTACCAGTGTGCTAAGATCACTGTCTGATATGCTGACCGATATTGACTTATTTTATCTTAGTATTCTCCAGACTGTCTACATTTCTATATTATCACTTGTCCCACATTACAAAGTCCTTGGGCTAGATCTAAGCTCTTTCCTATCTTTGTTTGTATACCATTTATCACAGTAGATTCCTCCTCCGTGATCAGTATTCCTAAACTCTTGGGCTATATAAATAATACTGCTTTATTGCAAATGCTAGCAAAGCAGCTCTTTGAATGAAAGCCAGGCATGAAATACAGGCAGGTCATTCCCAGCGATCCAGCTCCGACAGTCAACTTCCCCCTTTCAAACATTTAAAGCTCAGGTGTGGGTTGTACGCTTGTGATTCTTCAAAGCAACGTGACTGTGGAGATTTATGCACCTCTTAGTCCTCCTTCTCTTCCGATCTGATGATCATGGAGCAGTAGCTGAAAACACTGATAGCACCTGGGAAGCCCAGCTGAGATTAGGTCAAGTGTCATATAGATACACTGGCTGAAATGCTGATGTCTGCAAGTCAAAAAAAAATTGTCTTTGACTACAGCAGAGGCAAGATTTCACATACAGAAATTCAAGCCAGCAATGTCATGAAAAATTGCAGAAGAGAAGGAATGAATTAGCTAAAGATGTGACTGAAAAGAGGACTACACCATCTGCCCTTTTGGAACCTAAGTATAAAAACTAAGTTTCCAAATACCTTGTGCCAAGGAGTGCCTGGGAGCCATTTGGAGGCTGGAGTCCAAAGCTGGAGCCGGAAAGTTGGAGTTGGGGTAATGGAGGAAAATATGTTTAAAAGAATATGTTTTAAAATATTTGAAGTGTTTAAAAGTTGAGTGAAACCAAAGTCTTACTTTCCAAATGCTCAGGATCTTGGATGCCTAACTTCCGTGGACATCCTGGAGAGTTTGAAACATAAGCACCTTTAAAAATCTTGTCGGCTGCCTACTTAAAGCCTTAGCCCTTTGCTAGACAGTCCTCACTAAAAACTGCTATTACAGCACTTTGGAAAAGTTCTCCTTAAGTTGCTTTATAGCCTGAAAGAGTGTGTGTGTGGGAAAATCCAATACAGAGAATGACTGTCAGGATTATTTTGCTCAGCCATTCAGAGATCAGTGCCACTGGTCACAAAAAGATATATCTGAGTAAGAATTGCCAGAGGGTGAGTCCTGTACTTGCAATGACCAGGACCGGGTGTTGGGCACAGAAGATTAGCCTGGAAGGCAGATATTGGTATTCCTGTAGTTGGAGGGGACACAGGTCCATTCCTGTCTTTGTTAACCTACTGTATTAATTTGGTGATAATTACGCCTCGATGATAATATACTCATTTCACTTTACTGTTCCTTGTGTCATAAAATCAAGACACACGCTGCAGCAGAGCAGTGCAGTAATGAGAGATCTTTGCTGTTAAAGGTAATTTCATACTCTCCCATGTAAGGGAATTACTGTCTTCGGGCTTTCTGCTCATTTTATGCGCTTTAAATCTAGTATTTATTATAATATCTAGTTTCAAATAAGACACTGAAAGTTTACATTTTTTATTAAGGAGGTGCTGCAATTTTTAGGGGAAAATCAGATTTGAAGATCTGAAGGATGCATTAACATTTAAGGTCTTCAGATACTCTGTCGCTGGCTATGTGGAATTCACTCATGAAAATGTCAGCGGAACACATCGTCTCACTCTGTTATTCATTGCTTGATAGGAATTCAGTCCTCCTGAATAAAGGCTAGCTATAAATTGAAAAAAGCCTAAAATCAACCCCTCTCATTTCAAATTAAGGCCCTGTAGACAAATATTCAAGCAAAAGCAACTGGTGAAACCCTTGCTAAAATTTAAAGCGGAAGGGGCCTGGCTCCAGCCTGCTGATCTTGCTGGTGGTTGTGCCAGGCTGTCATGCCTGCCCAGCCCCTGGGTGAGCCGCAGAGCCTGCAGGCTCCTGGCCGTGGGGCAGAGGTGACCAGTGCTATGGGGCTGAGCGGGACAGCCTGAGAGGAATAGGCTGCTGCCAGACATGGACCATGGTTGGGCACCCAGGAGGGTGAAGGATTTTCATGATGCTCCCTCTGGACATCACTCAAGAGCTTTTAGCACTGAGTTAACCTGCTTGGTTATTAGTACTAAAAGGTTCTTATTGCTATCACTACTAAAATAGCAGCTTCTCAATACTGAATGCCAAATACGTGTTACAGGCTCCTTCTTCCAGCCATCTAAGGGGGCAAAGGCCTCATTTGCCAGCTGTATAAGCCCATGCAGAATGGTATTGATACCCTGACAGACATAGCTTTCTCTACATTAGAGGCAGCAACTACTAGTGATGCAAAAGAAAAGGGAGACGACTGCATTTCCCCTCCCTAGGCTTTCTGAGGTGAGCGGGGGCTGGTTGGCTGTGCCAACCCCTCGTTTTCCTTCTCCAGCAGCCTCAGACTCCAGGTAGAGCTGAGGCACAGAGCAGCTGTCATCTGTGTCCACAGGTACAAATATAAACCCAGCCTGAGTACCAAGAAATCATTACTGGGTTTTTGACTGCCTCAACTCCTTGCCCTTGCTGTGCCTGGGGAAGAAAATAGGGCAGAAAATGTGACAAGTGTGTATATGGGTTTGAACAGGAAAGCCAAAAGTATCCCTGTATTTGCCAGTCCTCTAATTTATCACCTTTCCCTGTACAGCAGCAGATGTGCTGATAAACATTCACAGCTGGCCTATGGATGCAGCTGGTACAGGAGGCTTCTCTCAGGCAAATCCCAGCTATGCTTTTATTCCACTGCCCCCCCTTCACTACAAGCCATGTACTTCTAAGCTGTAACCACTGGGGCAGGCTTGGGCCTGAAGCATTGACCTGGTAGAGACCTCAGCTGGAATTGGACTATGTCCAATAACAGCTGGATATTTCTTTTTTATTTATACCTGCTTTTTATCTTGTTTGTTGCTTGTTTTTTGTGCAGCTGAATTATTTGCACTTTCCATCCTCTGAAGAAACATCCATTGACTGCAGTGACATCTTGCTTAAAGGAAGGTGCTGCTGAGCAGAAACTACAGCTGCTGCGGGGAACGGTGTGTTGCTGTGCCCAGCTGCTGATTGCAGCCAACAAGTTATTTCAGTGAAGGTTTCTGGTTTTAGACCAGTGGGAACCTGTGATTTTCAGAAAAGCTGAAAGAGCTGGCTTTGTTCAGTCTTAATAAAAGAAGAAGAAAGGCTGTGGGAAGGTCTCATTGCTATCTTCAGCCATCAAATAGAAGGTTATAGGGAAGACTGAGCAAGGCTGTGCTTTGAGGTGGGTGATGATGGGCCAAGAGGCAATGAGCACAAGTGGCAACAAGGGAAATTCTGATTCTGTAGAAAGAAGTATTTTACACCAGAAGGATTGCCAGACACTGGTACAAGTTGCCCAGATGGTTTGCAGTGATCTCCACCCACAGAGACTGTCCAAACTTGACTGGACAAACCCCTCAGCAACCTGATCTCAGTTTGCTCATTATGTGCAGGGGGTTGGACTACGCAACCTTCAGAGTTCCTCCAACGAAAATGATCCTGTAAATCTCTCCTTACAATTTTCTGTGTTTATTCAGCCAGAGGTGACGAGTCCTGCTTTTAAAGATACAAATAGAAGATCTCCTTCCAATAAAGCTGTGCAGGCACGGATACACCTTGACTGAATGTCCATGAGAGCACTGAGGGAAATTTTGCACAGGCAAATGCTTTTTGCCATGGCAGGTATGGTTTCTACAGACGCCCTTCTCAGTGACATATCTGTCACAATCACCTCTGACTTGCAAGAGCCTTTTGCAATCAGCCGCTGCTGGGAGCTTGGAGACCTTCGCCTGGGATACACCACTGCCTGGAAAAAAACCTGTATTTTCCAGCTTCCAGGTCTAAAGTTACGGCGCATGCATTGAACCGCTGGATGCCTCCCTGTGCACATCTCAGGGAAAATGTATGGTGATTAGAGGTTAAACCTTTCACTGGAGGCTAAACTAGATCAAGAAACCATGCACTGGATTTGGGCATGGAAACCCATGAACAGGAGTTACTGCAGCTCAAATATATGTGAGACAAGCGTGTGGCAGCTTGTGAATCAAGGCCAATATTCATACCTTCTTACATCCTTCTAGAGGTGTCTGTGCCAAGATTCTGGGGAAAGATTACTTTAAAACAAATTTCTTCTATATTTGGTATTTATTTTTTATAACTTGGTAAGAATTTTAGACCCTCAGTAACTTAAGGTAGACATTTTAGGTCATTTAACTTTTTAGATAATTTTCACATCACTGTCATACTGCTGCAGGTTGGAGGTTGTAGGCACGGCAGGTTAAATTGGTTGAAATGTCATTTTTGCTCTCGCAGGGCTAAACAGTTGACTGTGGTCAACATAATCCATACAGGATAACTGGCTTCATCCTGTTCTCTAAAACAGATTTAAATCTTTTATTGGAAGGGTGATAAACGAAGTGAAATAAAGCACAGTACTGGACATTTCTATACTTAATGGTAACATACATCTCAACAATTCCCGTTTACTTCTCTCCATTTGTATGGTCTTTTTTTTTTTGTCTTTTGACGAAATCTCCAGAGATCAAACTGTAGGAACCTTGTGGTCGTCTGACATCCCAAAGAAATCCCCACTGCTAGGACAACTTAACTAGAAATTACATTTTTAAATTTCTTCAGGATAAGGACAAAAGTAAACTGACCTTTTGAGAAATTTATTTAAACATTCCTATAGCACATACTTAAAGCCAAGTTCCTCTACAGAATATATGATTAAATCTCTGCCTAAATTCAGGCTTCCTCTTTTTCAGGTCAATTAACTGACCTCTGGAGCTGCCTGTTTCTCTCTGTTGGCTACAGAGAAGGCTGGAGATGATCACCTTTCTACCTGGGGTGCCAAAACTTAGGGTGAATGGATCTGGATGTTGATTCTCCATCTCTGAAGACTTTGCCTCTATTTCTTGCACCACCTACCCACAGGGATAGCAGAAACCACACAGCCAGGTGCAAGTGCCCCCAGGGGACCCTCTGGGAGGGCAGGGAGGCTCAGTGGGGCTTCCCCACAGGAAGGGGGTGCAAGGTTAAGGGAGTGACATGAAGAGGGAATCCCAGAAAGCATTGCAGAGAGGGGGCATGTCTGACAATGGTGGAGTTGATGAGGGGAGTTGTCTGTCATGAGGTGCCAAATGTCACACTGCAGCTTCATTTGTGCATGGTGGACATTGTTGAACCTGTATATCTAGGTGGGACTTATCCAGTTCTGCACCCAAGAAAAGTACAAACCGTATTTGAATTACTACATGCACATATTTAGATGTTGAGCAGCGTGTGCTACTACATGCTCAATATCTAAATATGTGCATGTAGTAATGTGGAATTTCATGGGGACAGAATTGCCTCATGACCAAAAAACATGAGCTAACGCCACAGCACGGAGTGCCAGTGTGAACTGTAGGTGACAACATTCACCAGATTGTGACTGCAGTCTCCCTTTGTCTCTCTCCAAGTTTTGGGGAAAAAAATTAAAACAGAGCATCCAAATAGAATGGCTCTCTCATCAACCAAAGTATTTTGTCTGTAACATGCTTTCCATGTTATAGATTTTATTTTCCTCTGTCGTGTTTGAAAAAGTTGGAAAACAGGTGACTGCAATGTGCCTTAGGAACTTGGCAAGTCAACAAATTCAGAGAACTTCATGACTTTATGTGTTTGAGTGTTTTTAATTTTAAGTCAGATGCTCCTAGGTTCTTCCAGACATAATTAGGAAATTTATGGCTTCAGGATTTTGCTTTTTACTTTGAATAGATTGTGAAAAATAATCTTGAGACAGCACAGTAACCTTGCATTATAGGAATGGGCTTAAGGTGATTAAGGTGAGGCTGAGCAAGAAGATGGAAGTTGTATGTAACAGAAGCTGCGGAGCTCATACAGTCTAAGCCTCTAAAGGTTTATCAGTGGCAGAAATAACTTTGCAAACCCAGGAGGGTGTCTGCAAATGAATATATCAATACTGTGTACCAGATAGTGCGCTAGGTAACTTGAAAGTCACAACTGATTTCTGAAATCCTGTGCATTCACAAGCTCTACCTCATTAATATTTATATTGGAGTTTGATATGACCTGCAAATATTTAGGGTTTAATTAGGAAACATTTTAATTAAGGAAATGTGTTTTTAAGTGCTATTTTGAGTTCATCTGGCATAGAATGGACAAAGGTTGACGTTTCTAATTATTCAGGCTGAATAAAAACACTGGTTCACAGAGAATTTCAGAAAAGTACAGTATAAACCTCGCTGATTGCTCATGGATACCATAGTAGAAGAATGTCACTCAAAAATGACATCTGAAATCTTTTTCATGCTTAGGACTTGTATTTAATCATCGTATCAGTGTCCCAATATCAACTATGCCTGAGGAATAAGTATCTGAAATTGTCTTTCGCATGACATCAGCTAATCAAGGAAGGTCCATAACATGGTTTTGCAAAGTAAAGCCCACCCAAAGTGCTGTTTCTAAGGATTGCCTCAAATCCAGAAGTGCTGTTAAGAGCGACAGGTCACTGACAGCCCTGTCACAGCTATCAAGGTAATGGCCATTACCCACACTTCCTGTGCATGGCAGTCCTCATAATGCCTAAATTACTGGCACTGTCCTTTCTGTGGTAACAAATAAGCGCACCTGTAGGAAATGGGCATGTGGGAGGTAACTGAGAATGAGAATGTCTTTGGTTTTTGATGTTGCAGAAATCTGAAAGGAAGAAAATGCATGTGAATGGGGTCTTCTGTGTCTAATTCCGGACACTGTAGGACATGGATTTTCCCTTTGCCTCTACGCACTTCTCCCAAAATATCCAGGTTTATAAGTCAGATCCATAAATATGTAAAAGTGGTGGATTCCTATTTAATTTTCTGATCCCTGGTTAAAGTAATGGAGATTAGGGCATAAATATCTTCTCTGGATCTCATTGGGCTCTCCTCACAAGTATTGAATGTGTGTAGAAAGCAGGTTAGAAAATAAATGTGTACTTATTCCTTCTAGTTAATTCCCTAGGTAATGATGTACCCAAAACTACATTTACTCTGTTCTATTAGAAAACATATCTTATCCCTTTTCTTCACTTTTAGTCACAACAGAAAGCCTATAAAAAGTGGTAATACCTGAAATTTTCCGAAGAGGCTAAAACAGAAGCAATTAGAGACCTCGTAAGACGCCTACTAACTACAAACCAGCATATTATTGTTGCACTAGATCCTACAACTCCTGTTAGAAACGTGCTAGAACATCCATTGAGCTGAATAAGTTGAGCATAAGAATATAAATCTCACTGATTTCTGTGTAGTATGAATTTTCTGTTGAGAAATTAAATTAGTTTCAAGGCATGCTGTGAAATACAGTACTTCCACAGGTAGAAGTAGCTCTTTCAGTGAAGTCCACCTCACAGAGTAAGAAGTGGTGAAGATCGCTACCGATTCTTTTTTTCCAGGTAAAGGCAGCATAAAAGGATATTTAAATTAACATTAAGGAATGAACAACTGTGGTTTAATAATAATATTATCATTTAATAGAGAGGAACATTTCCCTGAAATGGTGGGTGAAATGACAAATGTTTCCTTGGAGGACATTGCAAGCACTTTTTAAATAAAAGTCAAATGAAAAAGAATAATATCCTAACTTGTAGTTAGAATAAGCACACAAGAACATGCCAGTGGTAGGGGGCATTGTGTCATTAACGGAGAATGGTCAACAGAAGGTGTGGCAGGAAGCACGTTGTGTTGACAGTGATGCTGCTGTCATTTAAGTTCTTGCAATGAGATACTCCTCTTTTAATAATTGGAGTTCTCACTCTGTGTTTAAAGATAAGGAAAGGAAACTTCCAACAAAGAAGTTATTGAATGCTTATAGACTCAAAGTTCAGCTGACTGTTTACTGAAGAATGCCACCTGAAACACAAGAGCAGAAAGCTTGTGGAACTATGGCTTAAAAGTATTTAAGGCCCACAGCATACACTGGAGCGAGAGGCACAAATTTCCTTGTTTTCCATGACATTGTGATCAGCCTCTCAATCTCCAGTCTCCCAAACTGTGAAGAGAACGAACAGCCACAAACAGGAGACTAAAACCAGTCCTGTTTGCTAGGCTCACCCTATTCAGTACCCTGGCAGAGTATATTTTGGAACCTTTTCCTGTTACTGGGTCCTGAAACATGGTTTTATGGACGTATAGAATCCCATGTAGAACGTATAAGCACGTTGCCTAACCAGTTGTCTCAGGAAACCCAGCAAGACACACAAGGACAATGAAATACTTATAAGCCTTCTCCACATCCCAGCCCAGGCACCACAGCCTGATCTCCCTGTTACAGAAGTAAGTAGAGAGGATGCCGTCTTTTTCTCCAGAAAAACATGGGACAAGATGTTTTCTCCTTTTCAAAAACGTAGCAGGGACTCCCCTTCCCACTGAGCAGTGAGGTGGCAGGTTTTATCTGGAAATTCTTTCTCAGCTGCACAGCAAGTCGCCCACAGCCCTGTGACTTTCTTGCGCTGCAGCTGAAGTGTAACTGCTCATCAGAGAGGAATTACCTTACAAACCAAATCCCATCATCAGCTTTGACACCGTACTGCATATGTAGTAAGAAGCAGATAGCCATAAATGATTATCCATGCTCTGTACATCCCACTTGCAAGCCGCCTTTGGGAAAAGCTGTTCTAGTAGAGGACTATATTAAAGATAGGGAACTCTAAAGAAGACATAGTTACTTCTTTTTCCATAAATCACTGCACTAAAATTTAGAGATTGTCAAATGTGCCATATGCGTTTGTGCTAAGAAACTAAGAAACATTTAGTTTTCTGTGTTCTGCACTTTTACATTTCCCAGGTCTGAAGCCATTTGAGATAGCCATCATTTCACCATTTGGCTGAGCTAAATCATTAGCATGTAGAGAAAACAAACACTGCTCTCTCTTGGACACTAGACTCTTGCCTTTGATGTTTCGTTGCTTTTCTTTCGTCCAGAGTAAGCTCTCTGGACATAGACTAGTGATATTTTTCTTACATATTGTCAGTGATAAGGATGTGAAAGAAACATGTAATACAGAGAAAGAACTCATAAACAGTATACATTAATCCCTTGAAATGCTGAAGCTATGTTCATGCCAATAAATTCATCTTCACTGAGGCACAAGACTGTACATTAACCACTTTATTACACAAGCTGTAGTAGTGGTAAATTCTATTAATGCCCACTGCCTTATTTATTTATGTGCCTTAACCTTTCATTTCCCTGCCTGAGACTCACAGGTGTCTCAAAAGTACTGTATATATATTCAGCAGCCCAATTTAGAGCTCACATGTTTAATGCATAGAATTGCCCATGTCCTGTCTCTTCTGTTTTATCTACAAGACATAAAGTGAGAGTAGTCAGAATGTCCGTCTAGGAAAGGTGAGATCTGGAGTCCAGCCCTGGCTAAGATAAATATTTAGTATGCAATAGTCACATTTAATATTTATGTCTTAATTATTTAATCTTTAAAGAAGAGAGGAGAGTGACTGTAAACCGAGTCTCCCATGTGAGCCAGCTAGCAGCCAGGCTTCAGGGTCTTCACATTCCTTCTCTCTGACCTGTACTACAGCTAACTGTTTCCACAGCAGTGGATTAGCATTGTTAGCAGGGTAAGTTTTGGACTAGCCCACCCTGAATGTCAGTCTGCTTGGATTGCAGCTATACTGACAACCTAAACTGAGCCAGTGAGTGGGTCCTCCAAGGACCTGTTCCACAGGCAGTTTGGATGCAGCACCCCTGTCTTTGGAAAGGTTAGAGCGTGTAGCTGTGACCTCAGGATCTGTGCCATGCCAGGTGTTGGATGATTTTACTCATTAATAAAGTCACAGCCACGGCACCCTGGGCTCACTTAGGGATGAAGATGAGGTTCTGATTCTGTTGGTTTTCTCCTAAACATCTTGCTGCATCCCTCACATCTTGGGTTAGTGTTGTGACATCTTCTTGTGTTTCAGCTGTGTCTTGTGAACAGGGGCTGCATAATGTGCAGATTCCCATTGCGTTGCGAAGCCACAAGTCCCTGCAGCTGGGTTCTGAGCACTGGGGAGCCACACCCCTCCCGCAACTTCTCTTGTTTCAGACAGTTTTCTCACTCATTTCGCTAGCTGCTAGCTAAACAAATCCTACTTGTAGGATACCAGATATACCCGTGGCTTGCCTGTGAACTCTGGACACCCAGTGCAGGGCTCCCTGAGGTACTGAGACTGGCAGTGCCAGGCACTGCAGTGCTGAGCACTGCCATGTGCAAGACCCAGTTTAAGCGATTGCTGTGAATGTACTGTATCAATGTAAAAAAGTATGAAATATGTGTAGCCATGATGGAGTTGCTTCTTGGTTTTCTTATTAAGAACCACGTGGACATGTGGCACAACAGAGTCCAGTCTGCACTTGGGGTGTGATACTAACATACAATTTCTTTCTACTTCACCTCTTATTGCATAATCTGCTCTATATCAGTTCTGCATGATATCATGATAATGCAAGACTTTCTTATTTTGGTAGACCAGCCCCTTGGCAGGGAGCGACTCTCTAGAGTTTAAACAAAGCAGCTCTGGTTTATCAGCTAGACAGATAACAAAACATAGACTATAGGTAGAAGAAAAAAACCCTCATCTTATTTAAAACCAAGCCAAAGAAATAGTCTCACAGATGCAGGCTGAAAGCTTGACCGGTGCTTAAAGCTGTAAGTTCACTGGTACAACGCTAAGGTGGCTGGCTGGAGTCTCTGACATCTCATTATCTCAACATAATGTTGCATTACTCTAGTGCACAATCTGCTGTTGTTAAGATAACTCTTCAGGATGTGAGCTGCTCTTTTTTTTTTTTTTTTTTTAACAATGCTGCCGTTGCAGATGCTACTGGTATATTAAAACACCACAGGGTCACAAAAACTGCTCATATGAACAAACATAAACTAAACATATATTAAACACTCTCAAAATTGGTACAAAATGATCTGATGGTAGCTGGTGTCATTACATTTGCAGCCTTTTGGACGACTAACCAAGTAATGCTATATAACAGGCTGACTGTGTCTGTCATCAAAAGAAAAAGTTGGCTTATTCAATGGCAAGAGAAAAACAGAAAGCAGAACCAGAAACAGCATTTTTAAAGGGAACTAGCAGTCTTCTGGTTTGTACTCAACACTGCGCGAACTGTCTTCAAAATCATGTTATAAAAGTTTTTTCCTATTTATAATGGGAAATGAGGATATACAGTTTATTTATACTTGTGATTTATGATTTCTAATGTCAAATGTTAAAGAAATGACAAGGTTTCTGAACTCTTAATCTTTTCAGCCATTAGATTGGGAAGTATTTCTAATACATAGTATTGATTGATGTTCTTTGTCTATTTGATGATTAACTCCTGAAATCAATTTGGAGATAACTTACTGCAAATTGGTTTTGAAAATAGATCAAAGAAGGATTTCAGAATTAATTTCTTCTATTTTCTGTCATGCTTGTCCAGTAATCTGAATAAAGAGGATTTCAGAAGACAAGGATGATTTAAAGTGGATCATTGGTAAGACACTACACAATGTTTACATCTAAGAGAGAGAAATAAGTTGATCCTGCATCTCATTTGGACTCTGAGGAAAAGATCCATTTTCATCAGATTCTACAGGTAAAAACAAGATAAAGACCGCATTTCACAGTAAGAAAGTGTGATGCATCTGATTAATGGGATATTTTTTTTCTGCTTCTGGAGTGTGGGAGTTGAAAAAAGTAGTCATAATTATGATTAAAGATGCAGTAAGTACTACAAATCACATTACACACTCTGAGAAGAGTAAGGGCTTTCCAGACAAAAGAACATTTAGAATAAAGCACTGGCTGTAATTATACAGATACTTTTCCTAACACAGTGCTCCTGCCGACTTCGTAACTTCATTATGCACTGATGCACTTAATGAATGTACCATTGCACACAGAAACAGTCACTTTGATGCTGTACCCCATGGAACAGGTTTGGAAACCTACCTCTGTGTGGCTTGAATGATCTTGAAAGAAAGTAGGGGTTCATGACCTGGTGTGCTTAAAAGGAGGCCAGCTGTCAATCTAACCTTTGAGGCATGGGCTGTTGCAAGCCAGTAGTGTGGTGGAGGGTGATAAACCTGTGTTTGCATTTCAGATGACACTTTTATATAAAAGGAACAGCTATAAATAGTTCATGGAGGGTTAATTAATGTTACCAGCATGCTACAGACATAAATAGATAGATACATGTACTCCAACAGAAGGCAGTAGATGGGGATGAGCTACTGTTTTAGAAACCCTGCTCACCTGTTGGACTTACTCCAGCTGGCTACAGCAATATATTAAAATGCCTATTAATAATGTAGATAGATGTAAGCTAAATTTATATACTCCAGGTGACTACAGAATTCCCTACAGAGGTTTGAGTATATGTTTGGATCACCTCAGCCTGAGTTGGGAGTAAAAGTCAGGTCCCCTGACAGCCCTTTGTTGCTGTAAAAGCAGAGGGCAAGGGCAGGTGTCTTACTGGAGAAATGGGTTGTAAGAGCCCAGGTGCATGAACACAAACATCTTTCAGTGCCCTTATCTGCAGCACGGCTGTGGAGGAGCACTGGCTTCTGGTTTCTGGACTGGTGCCATGTTTTAACGATTAAAAATTCATGGGCAATTCATGGAGCTATGACTGGAGGGACTTCAGTCAGTCCCTGTACCAGTACGGTACAGACATCATCTCACTCTCTCTGACTGACCCAGGTGATCCGCAGGGTGATACATCTGGAAAGAGGGAGTACGCACTCACCCCAAAATAGTCTCTGGCTTCTTCCTCCTTTGCAGGTAAGAGATATGTATATGAACTGCCTGAGGAGGGTGAGGACAAAGGTGAATCCAGTTTTCCTGGTGTATGCAAGGACACCTTCACTCACAGGCCATTTGTAAAAGGCAAGCACTGCTCTTTTGAAAAAGCAGAGCAAAGTCTTAGCCAGCTTTCATTTGCTTTGGGAGACATTTCGAGTCAGGGTTGACTGTCTTAATCTCTGTACCTCCATACTGGAGAAGGCTGGTGTTTCAAAGCTTTTTGCTTCATCTTAAAGATGAGCACTGTGCAGCCCTCCCTGCCGACGGGGCTGCTCTGGATCTCCATCCTGCAGTGCCCACGGTATCAGATAAGCAGTAGAGCTGCTTGACATGAAATCACCTCTCTCGATTAAATCTGGTTCCTTTGGTCTCAAGGTGTACTTATTTCCTACATGTTACATGTACTTATTTCCTATGGCCTGCTAGCCATAGGGCAAGTGGAGATGGACACATGTGTGTATGGGGTAGAGAGCGGAGGGGAATGTGGACAGAGGAAAAACAGGCTGTGCTAGCCCAGATCACCATTAGTCTCCTAGAACACAGCAGCTCCTCGTTCTCTGGCTTTTCAGCAAAGCTGAGGTGAATATGTTTAGAAACCTTTTTTCTGACTGAATGGGGACTAACTGGAAAGGTATACTTTTAAATGAATAAGACAATTTTACTCTTTCACAGCAATTTTTTTCTGGATATTGCTAAAAGTGGTCCTGTGATGTCTACCTACATAATTAACCTCTTGCCCACTTCAGTTTTCCTTTTGTAAGCCTGCATCTGCTGCTGCTACACATGGGTAGGATTAATCCCATTAAAAATGTTATGCTAATTAGAATTTGCAACTGACCTTTCATTTTCACATGGACTGTGGCTTGCAGGAATCTTTTTAACTTATTTTATTATAATTCTTCTGCTTAGTGATAGCTGTACTGTTCCCTTCAACAAACCAGCTGAAAAGTTCTCTCCTTTCTATGGGATACACTTTGGTTCCCTGCTCTAAAAGGGGCTCCAATCAATCTTTCATTCTTTTCTGAGAATTACAGAGGGGCTAGAGACAAGGTTTTCCTGAGTCTGTGTTTTCTGTGTGCTACTCTGTTAGAGACAAATGCAAAGAGAACAAAACCAAATCACAAACGCACCAGGTATCACTGCACTCCCTGACCTGTCTCGTGTGTCTTTGCCCCTTCTGTTATCACTGGGGCATCTCTATGGCTTATGTGAATGGGCTTCTTCCTGGAAAAAAACTTAAGCTCCATCTAGAGTATATGTTTGGATTTACAATGGAAATTTACAGTAGGAATTGTAGAAAAAGGCCCACTGGCAGAGGAAAAATTGCACAGGCTGGGGGGAATAAAAGAGGTTTTATTATTATTACTATTTCTTTGTTTCAAAAATAAAATGGAGGTGCCAATATTTAAAAATTAGAATCAACAGGCAGTTTAGCACTCAGCACACTGTAAAAAAGCCACACAGTGTCAAAGTACAACAAATAAAAAGGCAGACACTATGCAGAGAAGCGAGTAAGTTACTGTGGAATATCTCTTTAAAGTATAAATGTAGTCTACAAAGCAAGAGTGACTGCTGCTTAAAACAAGCAGCAGGATTTTTTATCTTCTTTATTATACTACATGCTGCTTCACCAGGCACTATACGTTTGTTTTTATTACACATAGTCTGTGTGTGGGAGTTTATACATGTGGAGAGCTTGTAGCGTTTGACCAGACTTGACTGAGGGATGCAAGATACCTTGCTAGTATAAATAAAAAAAAAAAAGGAATTGCCACAGGGAAAGTCTGATTTTGGGGGGAAACATGGAAGTAGGGAAGTATATTTTGAAGAAAACAAATCAATCAACCAAAATTCAAGATAAAGTTGCTAGCAACCAGATTTTTATCTCATCATCAACAATGTGAGCTAGGAATAAGAACAGTGGTTTAACTTATGAATCCTGGAGACAGTAAAGAGTTACTGCAGATTTCTGTGCCACCAATACTGAGATCACAAATTGACCACTCATGTTAAAATCTTTAGAAACAGGAGAGGCCTCAGTTCTCTTTGCAATTACAGTAAGTGTCCTGCCCAGCCACACTGTGCTAATGAAGGAGGAGAGTCCTTGTGATAAAATTTTCAAACAAGTTTTGTCAAGTTGAGCACAGACAACACAGAGCTTGTTCTCTAGCAAAGGAACGCCTCTTTAGCTTTGCCAGTGTATACAATCGTAAGTATTGCAGCTTCCTTGTCTTCAGAAACCAATAAATAACTTTCACCCATTTGATGGTTGGGCAAAACAAGTCAAACTTTCCTTATTTTGTGACTATCTAAAAGCTATAACTATCCTTAAGAGACCTTAAAGGTTTCTCTGGGCAGACTGAGTACTTGGCAATAGAGCCAGTATAGTTAGTGCAGGGGACATTATATAAGAAAACCTATACTTCAGAGGACATACTCAATATTTCAAGATTCCCTTTGTACTTAAAATTTTGCTAAGAACTGTCTTGCAGGTAATGAGCCTTTCTGCACTTGTTCATTGCTATTCTAATTCTTGCTTTTATTTTTTCATTTTTAATGGTTAACAAAGCAACTTGGCTATCTTCTCTGTATTACTGGTGTGAGCCTTGAGAAATTACAGAATTATTCCAGCTCACATCAGCATAAACATACAGAACTCAAACCTTAGCATCTGAAAATTTATGGCAAGTAATTCATCTGGTGTCAAGTGATATTACTTAATGGAATGGATGAATTCAGGAGTATGTCCACATACACATGATTTCCATAGGTGTTTGGATTGTCAGACCTTATATTTGCTATTTACTAGTATTAGTATTTTGTATCAAATAAATTAACAACTTGTTCAATCTTTCATTGCATTTAAATCTCAACGTGTAGTATAGAAGTGCTTATTAAAAACACAGGCATGAATTTCACCCTCAATAGAAGAAGTGTTTTAAGGTGTCTCCTGTTTTGATTCCAAGGAGTTAAATTAGAGGCTTTGAATAAAATTTGCAAAAGTGCCTAGATAGCTTAGGAATTCACACCTCACTCACTTGAAAAAAATTATTATTTGGACCTTTGGGATATGTCCTGCGACATTCATGTAGGCACTTTGAAAATTTTACCTTAGGTCATTCTGACTAAGATTCTGCTGACAGACCTGTGTGGTATTTTCAGTCTACTGACAAAGGTGTGTAGGGCGTGATTGAAAACAGTGTCAAAAATACTGAAGAGCCAAATAAAGACAAAAGTCAGACTTGCAGCACCTCTGCGAAACAAGACCACTATTTCCCAGCCAGCTGAAATGTGGAGGGTGGTGTATTCAGAAAGTGGAAAATCATAAAAGAAAGCTTGTCATGGATGACATTTCCTCTCACAAAACAGTCTGTGCAATGAAATAATACATTCACGGTGTTAGCCCAGCAGCACCACCTTGTGTATGTGTGCTCACTTTACTTCATGTATTACCTGTAAAGACCTAGCAATGTTTGCAGGTTTTAGTGTACATGATGCTGTAGCAGTATATTATATCTTGCATATAAAAAATGAAACATATGTCAATCCTAGAGGAACGGATGTACTTCTTATAGCCAGTAACCTTAATATACACACAATATTGATACGTGCATTTTTCATTCTGTCTCCAGGACTGTCTTAGTGATAGGCTACTATGGGGCTCAGAAAAGCTTTTCACAGGCAGAGTATGACCATCATTGAAGAGTTCTGTGATACACTTACAATGAAGGTTGAAACGACTTTCATTCAGAATCTCTTGTCATCCTGAAGTAAGTTTGATCCATAAATAATTCATGAACCACTGTATGAAATTCGTTTCGAATTTCAGTCCGACTGGAGCAATTTACCCCATGAGTACAGAACTGGGTGTCCATGAAGGTTAGGTGTTTCCAGATCAAGAGTTAAAACTTTAAGTACTGTGCTCCTTTTCTTCTTCCATTTTCAGTACTCGTCTAGCCCAGCTTGCACTCTCTACCTTTACAGCTGGATCAAAGATGCCAGCTGCAGACTGAGGACATACCTTAATGCCCTGTGAAAACCATGTTTTCAGTATTAAGGAATCTGAAAATAAAAGGGCTTAAAAAGGACAAGACTGAAAACACAGAGTGATGAGAACTCACACATGTTCAAACTGAGAAACATCTTCGTTCCTATTTCTGCAACATGAACTATCTCTGGCTAGTATGTGCTCCGTTACTCATTATTAAGGTGTTTCTCCCCTCAAGAGGATCCCAGGGTCAGGATTTTGACTTGACAGGGGCATTCCTGACCTATGAAGATGATCAGGGGACTGGAGCATCTCCCTTATGAGGAAAGGCTGAGAGACTTGGGTTTGTTCAGCCTGGAGAAGGGAAGACTGAAGGGGGATTTCATCAATACCTATAAATATCTAAAGGGTGGGTGTCAAGAGGATGGGGCCAGACTCTTTCCAGTGGTGCCCAATGACAGGACAAGGGGCGATGGGCACAAGTTGGAACACAGGAAGTTCCACCTGAATATGAGGAAAAACTCCTTTCCTGTGAGGGTGCCAGAGCAGTGGCACAGGCTGCCCAGGGAGGCTGTGGAGTCTCCTTCCCTGGAGACATTCAAAACTCTCCTGGACACGTTCCTGTGCCCCCTGCTCTGGGTGTGCCTGCTCAAGCAGGGGGGTTGGACAAGATGCTCTCCAGAGGTCCCTTCCAACCCCTACCATTCTGTGATTCTGTGATTCTGTGCTCCTGAGTCAGCTGCAAAAGGCAAGAGATATAATATATTTCTGAGCTTGATATCTCTTATTGCCTGCATCTGGGTGAATTCTGAGCAGTCCTTGGCCTGTAGGGTTTATAACTTACTCTGCAAAAGCACTTTTTGCTTTGAAGGACAGTAGGGTAACAAAGATGCTTAGTGTAAGTTGTCTAAAATATTTTGCCAAATATAAATACATACCTTTAAACATTGCACCACTTCACTTCAGCATACCCAGAATTAGTAGTCCTGAACATGTCCTGCATGCCTGCCTTTGTCACTTGGGGTAGAGGTAGCTCTGGAAAAAAAAAAACACTGCTTAGACTCTGTTCAGAATCATGGAAGTATAGAAGGCATGAAAGTAAGCCCTGCTGCTTACAGATCTTCTCTGTAGGAAAATTATTTTGGGTGATGTAACTACAAGAAAACACATCTTAAAAGACGCATTCTTAAAGTAAGCACATATCCAGTAAGTGGCTGATTTTCTACCATGATGTAGTTCTTTACAAATTAGGGTA
This sequence comes from Phalacrocorax carbo, assembly GCF_963921805.1. Lineage (NCBI taxonomy): Eukaryota > Metazoa > Chordata > Aves > Suliformes > Phalacrocoracidae > Phalacrocorax > Phalacrocorax carbo. The sequence continues at coordinate 134,583,576 of NC_087513.1, read as the reverse complement.
ACATACTGCTGGCTCCATTACACTTATGTATTCTGAATATTCTGCCAAATTTCTGACAGTGCTGCCTGCTCATAAATCAGTATTTACTGTTGGGAAATACACTTTGTTCTTCACATTCAGACTAGAAACAGTGTCTCCCTGTATGACTATTTCATTCAGATAAGTCTACATAAACAAAACACTGCATATTTCTGTGCCGCTTTCACAAGACATCTCTAGGGCTCGCAGCTCTCGAGGGAATTAAGTCACACAAAAGCTGGCTTGTGGCAATAAATTCCATCCCTGCTCTGCACACGTGGAAATGGAGGTCTTGGAGAAACCGTCCCAGCACCCAGACCAGAAGGTAGGTTATGTGGCTCCTAGCACTTCCAAACCTCGGCAATAATTTTTTGCGTGATTTCTGTGTTAAGTTCATTTTGATTTGAGCCAAAGGTCTCTACTGTTCCACCAAACATTTTCAACCTGTATTCAAGTGCTTTACGGAGTGCTAATGTTAAACTCATGCTAACCATGAGGGTGGCAAATGGCTGTGTCACCCCCGCTGTGACTGCACCTTGGACAAACACATCCGAGTTAGCTGCCTGGAGCAGTGGCAGCCAGGGAGCTGCAGTGATTTGCTAAATACTAAGTATATCCTGAGCAAATACTTGGGCAGTTAGACCATGCCAGGGTCTATACTGATGGTTTTAGCTGAATGTATCTAGCTAATTATTAGCTCTGGTTGTACCCCTTGTAGCCAGAGAGCTGACTGCTGAACAGACATATATATTAGCCAACATAGTTCAACATTCATCCAGTGAAAGTGACAGTTTACTACAGACTCCTCTGTCAGCAAACTCAAGTCAATTAGACCTAGAAACTCTTCCAAGCCAGTCCACTTTGTCTTTCCTGTTATTGAATAAACCCAACAATGTTATCACTGCAAGGAAAATAAAACTGCTTGTTATTAAGGAAAGTGATGAAATTAAATCTGCATTAGTCACTGGAGAGGTGGACACTTGTGTCTGAAATCAAATACTAGTCATTTCTAGGGAGGGACAGGTGGTTACCACGAGTTTACAAAAGATGTCTCCTTTCATGTCAATATAGCTTACATTTCTTCTTTCCTGAACTCCACTGTTGGCTAGAGCTGAAAATGGGCAGTTGCTGGTGACAGATGTAAATTACTATTCTTTCCGTATTGACATTAAATACTTTTGACATGATAGATTAAATCATCAATGCTGTTCCTCTGATCAAAAATAAATGCAATGGCAAGAAAGCTTGTGCAGTCTTGTTTCTGTATTATCGCTCAAGGCCCAGCTCACACTGTTTACTCATGCCCATTGAAACACCGAAAATCACACCCTCTTAAGCTGAAGGCATGTCTGCCCTCCTACAGTCTGCACCACACTTTATATGAGGAAACTGAGTATCCATATAATTAAAAGTTATTCAGAGTCAGCTGCAGAAGATAAAAGAGCACTCTGGAGGGCGTGGGAGGCAGATACGCTTTGACTATTGCTATGCATAGCAAGAAGCCTGCCTAGCAAGTGCTGCTGCATTTCTTGTGCTTGCTTCCTGTGTTGCCTTGGCTGTTGGAGCAGTAACCGCTACCTCACTGCTTGGGCTGGCTTCGAGAAGCTGTTGGTTTAAAAGTACTCTGACCACTAGTATATCCCAGGGTGCACAAGGAAACTCAGAAGCACCCACTCCTGTGATGTTTTCTAGCTAGTTTTCAGGGTCCACTTGATTGCTTTATAACAGAAAACAAGTTGCAAGTGTTGAGGATTGGCTTTTCTGAGTAAAGGACTCTATAATTCCATAGTTGTGGTGGTCTTGACCAAAATGTGTTTGTGACCCTTATTTCATTGATCCTATTCTTTCAAGCAGCATTGATAGATACAGAACCCTTTCATTCTGCAACAACTGGCAACTTGTCACAATGTCACAACTTGTCGATGTTGGGACCAATGTTATTCAACGTATTCATAAATGATCTGGATAACAGCATCAAGTGTAGCCTGATGAAGTTTGCTGATGACACCAAACTGAGTGGGGAAGTAGACACTCCAGAAGGGAGAGCTGCTCTGCAGGGAGATCCGGATAGGCTGGAAGAGTGGGCCAACAAGAACCTTATGAAGCTAAACAGGGACAAGTGTAAGGTCATGCACCTGGGAAAACATAATCCAGGAGCGCAGCACAGACTGGGATCCACCTGGATGGAGAGCAGCTCTGTGGAAAGGGACCTGGGGGTCCTGGTGGACAGAAAGCTCAACATGAGCGAACAGTGTGCTGCTGCGGCCAAGGCGGCCAACAGGATGCTGGGTTGCATCAAAAAGGGCATCACCAGCAGAGAGAAAGAAGTCATTATCCTGCTCTACTCAGCGCTTGTCAGGCCACCTCTGGAGTACTGTGTCCAGTTCTGGTCCTCGCTATACAAAAGAGATGTGGACAGGCTGGAAGGGGTCCGGAGAAGGGCCACCAAGATGATCGGAGGACTGGGAAGCTGCCATACGAGGATAGGCTGGGAGAGCTGGATTTGTTCAGCCTTGAGAAAAGGAGGCTCAGAGGGGATCTCATCACCATGTACCAGTACTTCAGGGGCAGCTACAAAGAAGATGGATGTTCCCTTTTTACACTGAGTCACATGGAGAGGACAAGGGGGGACGGACACAAGTTGCTCTTGGGGAGATTCCGATTGGACACCAGAGGGAAATTTTCACAGTGAGGACAGGCAACCATTGGAATAGTCGCCCCAGGGAAGTGTTTGACTCGGCCACGTAGGACACCTTCAAGATTCGGCTGGACAGGGTGCTGGGCCATCTTGTCTAGACTGTGCTCTTCCTAGAAAGGTTGGACTAGATGATCCCTGAGGTGCTGTCCAGCCTGTGATTCTGAGATTCTGTGAACAACTGTAAACTTTGCAACTATTTCCAAAAGTATGATAGTCTAGAAGGTAGTAGTTATTTTGCATTTATGAAGACAAAATCACTCCTGACCAACCTGATAGCCTTCTATGACAAATTGACTACCTTGGTGGATGAGAGAAGAGCAGTGGATGCTTTTTTTTCCTGACTTTACTGAGGCTTTCGATACTGTTTCCTATAACATCCTCTCATGCAAACTAATTAAGTACAGACTAGATACATGGACAGTGAGGTGGACTGAAAACTGGATGAATTGCTGGGCTTGGAGGTTTGTGATTAGCAGCAGAAAGTCTAAGCAGATACCAGTGCCTCCCATTGGTGCCTCCCAGGGTTCAATATCAGGACCAATGCTGAGTCACAATATCGTTAATGACCTGGATGAAGGGACAGAGTGCATCTCACAAAGTTTGCAGATTATACAAAATTGGGAGGAGTGGTCATTGCACCAGATGGTGTGCTGCCATTCAAAGGGACCTTGACAGGCAGCAGAACTGGCCTGTAAGGAATCTCACAAAGCTCAGCAATGACAAATGGCAAGAAATACCCCAGGCAGCACTGCATGCTGGAGGCTGATAAGCTGCGGTGCAGCTTTCCAGAGAAAGGCTCTGAGTTCATGGTGGAGATCAGGTTGACCATGAGCCAGCAATGCAGCCATGCAAGAAATTTACTGTAGAGAGTTACACGTCCCAGGAATCTTCCTGGGCTTTGCTTAATTTACCAGAAGAGTAGTAGTCCACTATGCCAAACACACCACATCTAGTGAAATATATGTTATGGTGCTCATGGTTGATCATTTTCTTGAAGTGTCCCCTAGTAAAACTGTTTTAGGGAAGAGAGAAAAATAATCTAATATAAAGTCATAGCTTTCTAAAAGCAAAAACAAATGCCCAGCTGCAGTTTTGCAAAGGAATTTTTTTCCTTCGCTGCTAATATGTCTTTTTTGGATTAATTTCATCTGTTCTTTTGTGCATAAGGGAAAAGCCTGAGTTCCTTCCACAACACCCCTTTTTATGAGACGGTATAAGACATGCATAGGCCATGTCTTAATTTTCTTGACTCCCTAAATTTCTCTTCTTTTTCCTCAACACACTTTTCTATGGCAAATTAGAAATAAGCATCCTGTAGCCTTTCAGAAAAAAAAATATCTGATACATAGAGCTAGAAATACACTCTCCCAGCAACCTCGACAGGTAGCTCTGAGTCTTGGTTATATGGATGGGTGTAAGCAGTTACACATCTGCTTCACATTTGCACTAAGGCAGACCTGAGTTGAATAAATGCTCACAGTGAGGGAGTACAGTCCTGGGGGCATAGCTGTGAATTGCTTTGTATCTGCGGCTTGTGCAAGACAACTGTATTAGTCATACACATACAGAGGAAGGGGAAGCCAGGGGGAAAAATGGGAACAGGTATGAGCTGCCACCAGGACACTTTATCTGCCCACAGTCCTTTGTTTTTCTCTGAATTGAAGCCAGGAACAAAAAACAAGTTGCTGGGGGCTAAATTAGTAGTCCTGGTGGCCAGCTGCACCCCACAAGGCACAGACCCAGTATCCCTTTGGTAGATAAAGGCAAAAGGCCAGACTGAACAGAAGGGCCGCAGACGATCAATCCTTTCTGTGTAACTCAGCCTCCTTGGTCAAACAGTAGGACTGCTACTAAAAGAGGGTGACAAAGAAACCTGGGAGCTATAAGACACAGCAGGTAGAAGAATTTGTCTTGGACTTTAGGACAACTAAATGTATGTCCTGAGCATTGTGTCTAAGCTCCCGTTTTAGTCAACTGAGAGCAATTTCAGTATAGTTGTGTAGAGCTGATTGGGCGGTAGGCCACTTCTCCCTGAGCTCCTGCTGCCTCTCCAGAAGGACATGAGTCTCCCTTTCTATCATACCTACCTGCCTGTGATACCCTAGAACATCTCTGGTGGCATTGGATATCTACGACTGGGCAGCTGGACTGTGACAGGAGTCAAAATAGATATTGAGCTGAGCCAGTGCAGATGTCTACCTAAGGGTTGGTTGTGCTGATTGGCAGGATTAGAGGGGTGCACCTGCTGCTCCCAGGCAAGATCTGGTGGCATGTGAGATGTCCTCAGGTGTCTGAGACACCTGCATAGGCTGGCTTGTTTGTCACAGGACCTATGAAGAATCCATGCTTCCCTAGAAGGGCAGCTGTAGCACGGGTGGGCTGCTCTAGGCACCTAAAACACATACGTGGACAACTGGATCCTACTCCCAGTATTACTCTCACAGAGAGAGTGCTCTTGGCAAGCATACACTTAGTTGCACAATGAAAATAAACTTTCTTTTTCTCTACAGTAATCCTTCTTCAGTTAATGGTGTCTCAACAGGTAATATTTGTGTGAACTTGTGTCATCCTCCAGGGCATCTGCAAAATCTTTGCCTTGGCTTTTCTCTTACGTCACTTGGTTTCAGTTTTTCCTATTCCCCACCAGCTGGCTAGAGACCTTCTGGAAAGAGGAGGGAACACAGAGAGAAGCAAAGTTATGTATTTATAGTATAAATTGCTATGAATTGCCAGATGAAAAAACATGTACTCTGGAACTGTGGAAAAGCTTGGTGTTTGCTCACAAATGCCTCATGACTGAGCACATTGTACTGCCAGTCACTCAAATGGAAACAGGGACTTGGGGTGGAACGAAAAAGAATTAAAAGAATAGTTCAAAATAGTTGCCACCAAGAGAGGTATGTGGGGGACCGCAGATCAGAGCCTTGCTCCGAGGGCCAGAGTGTTCCCCTGCCATACTGCTGTTCAATCAAGTCATTCTCTTCAAAGTGTTGGAGATTTGTACTTGTTTGGGGTTTTTTTTTGTCAGTTACATGTATTTGGAGAAAACACATGCAAGTGAGGTGCAGTTCTGTGGAGTAGGCAGAAAATTCGGTAAATTAACATCTCAAAGCCCAAACTATGAATGTAGAAATCAATGACCTCATGTTTTATCTCTTCCCTTCTAGCCATCTCTATTTCATCTGCAATGTATGATTTGCTGCCTCTCGTTTTCACTTGCAGGCTCTCTTGTCCTAACCCAGTGAAATGAGAGCAACAGATGTCTTTTAGTCTACTTAAGTGGTAGCTAAAGCTGCATTTTAAAGAAAAAGACACTAAATTTTGGTCAAAACTGCTATAACAATGATACTTTAATCTAGGAAATTGCCATCTCTGGTAATTTACTCTGTGCTTTGACATGGTACTTTAGCTATGAAAGAGTTTACATCGCCAAATGCAAAATGTGATTAAATACTTATCCTTTTCTTGGATTCTTTTTTTAACTAAATCTTCCTTCTAATTTAGATTCATTTTGCACTGACGTTTCAAAGTGGAAGATACTTGGAGACCAGTTTTAGTGCTACAGCTATAATTTACTCTGGATGCTGTTACAGCATCTCCATGTCAGAAACTTGGTTTCCAGAAAATACTTCAGGGCTTTACATCTGCTGTGCAGACAGGTAGCAGGCTTCGCGGCTGTGCAAGAGTTATTGACACCCATAAGACTACACACAGTGCAGATGTGCAGTCACAAACACACCACTGCTTGGGAAACCATTAACAACCACAGGTCTTGCTGTTTGGCATAAAAAGTAAGAATTTGTTTGCTTCTTCATTTTTGCAACTCACTTCCTGGTTTCTATCGTTTCAAGTCTTTCACTTAAGCTGTACACAAATACTCAGAAAAAAACCCCTCATTTACTACTCAGATAAAGGGATTTTTTCTGAGGACTGTGCTCAAGTTATAGTAGAACTGAGGAAGAAAATGTACTGATATTTAACCTCTGGGGCCACTCACTGTTATTGCTGACCTTATCTCTTGCAGATTTGTGCTGTGCAAAACCCTACTGGCTACTTTTTGTTCTTAGTTGGCATAAAAAAATGCTGCAGAGGTTTTTCACTTCCCTGCCATTTGTCATCTCCCACCTCCTTTCCACCCCCTGAAATCCATCCTTTCCCTATCTGTCCAAACCAGTAAAATGCTTATTCATCTCCCTTTCTCAAGGGCACTAGATTTTCAAATCAGCCTTTTCCTGCCTTCCTCTAGACCTGGATAAAAAGTAATAGCTTAATTTAATGAAAAATAATTTGAAATTTCAGCATTTGTTTCACTCCACATTTGAATGAATAAAAGATGAGCATCTGAAAAAAGCCAAAAGTCGCATGTTAGGCAGACAGTAGCCCAGCCAGCAGCATAGCCACCCTCTCAGGCAGATCTCCTAACCTCCCATTACATGCTCTTCTAATCACCCCCACGAGCATATTGTACTCCTCACATATGTCTAAATCACACTACTTTGTGATTTGTGATTTATATGTGATGTGTATACACAAGCAATATCATCTTTCCTTTCAATCTGAGTTCTCAAAATATGTAGGTGGCATATACCCGAAGCTCAAACTTGCTTTTAGTACACTGATCTGTACAAGCACTTCTGCTAACAGAAGATGAGGCGGTGAATTAGATTTATTTTCACATTCATGAAGTATATTTTGTAAAGCGCTCTCTTCAGGAATTCTCTGCAAATGCAGCTGTTTTTCCTAAGAAGTAGTATAACAACTACTTTGATGTCCATAAAAAGGGCTTTGAATGGAGCTGAAACCACAGCAACATAAACCCTGACTGTAAGTAATTAATTGAAAAATAACACGACAAGTGCCCTATTCAAGGCAGCTTGTCAGCAAGTGCTTAGCAAGGGAGATATATATCTATTTTTTTCCTGGTACTGCAAATCAATGCTTCCATCACTCAAGACCAGAGTACACTTTTTATTTTCACACAAAGTTAGAGTTAAAATGCTATAATGAGGTTGTTGGAAAGAGTCCTGTTGACTTCAATGGACTGTGGGTCAAGTCCCTTGGCCCCGGACCAACAAAGCATCTCAAGGAGACTTTTCACATGCTCAGACGCATATTGCACTTTAAAAGATTTATTCAATTTAGGTTTCCAAAAGCTATTCTATAACTCATACTTATTTATGTTACATTACTGCCTCAGAGTTCTTGTAAACAAACAGGTTTCAGCTGATCAAGAGACTCTATGTATGCAGAACAAAATGTTCTCACTAATTTGAAATCAAAGGCCAAGAATATACCCCACTAAATAACCCCATTGACTGACTGAATTCTTCACACCGTAATATTTTCTTTTGCCCAAGCATCTAAAAGGTCTGGTTTCAGTCTGTGTGTAAGGGGAGGCTACCTAGAATTTGGGAGTGGTAGACAGCATCGATAACCCTGTGGCAATTCTTCCATATGGTCGTGTACCATAGAGTAAACCCACTGAAATGGCTTTTTCTCCACATTGCAAAAGTGATGGATTTTATTAAAAATCAACCAAAGGAAATTTAAAATGTGCATGTTTACACCGATAAACAGCAAAAAGTAACAAAACAGAATAGATAGTAAACCTTAAGCCTCGTAATTTGATCAGCCCTAGTTACCAGTAATTTGAGCTTGGTTTCATTATTTCAGTAGTTCAGTTGCATCAGACGACACAGAAAATGGGGGCAGAGCACAAACAAGTCTCCACACTGGTCAAGAAGGAAAGCCACTTAGGTAGCAGAGACCTTCCTCACTTCTGTTTTAGGTTCTTAAGCTCAAAACTGAGAATATCGGCCTTGTATTCAGCTGTGACCAGGAAAGCTGAAATCACCCCAAATTCATAAGCATGTAAACATATGTGAGGTGAGATATATTGCTCAGTGCATTCATGGGGTGCTTGGTAGTGTATCGCATATGGCATGATAGCACATGTTTAGATGACTCCCACTGTTGCCATCTTGGCTATAAGGCAACAGTTTCCTAAATCACCTGTCACTGATGGTTATAGACATGTTTGTGCTCCTATTCAGTCTTAGGGCAAAACCAAAATGCTGAGGCTCAACAAAAGGGTATTTTTCAGCCAAGAAAAGAGGACATTCACTCTTGCATTGATATACAAGAGATCCTGTCCAACTTCTGCTTCAGGGGTTTGAACATGCGCTGTCACCTACCTATCTGACTTTGCTAACCCAGCAGTGAGGTTTTTATCAGCCCATTCTTTTCATCCTTACTCCACTCTCTTCCAGGGATTTCAAACATTTTATATTAAATTGCTATTAGATCAAAGAATGTAAATTGCCTTCACATTTCTTTTCTTCTTCAGGTGTCCTATTCACTAATCCCACACTTCAACCAATGTGTTTATTTGAAGCAGGAGCAGGTCACAGAAACCCAGACTACAGAAGACATGGAAGGCTTGACTGCAGTGCAGTGTGTGCTACTGAGATATTGCATGGGATCTACAATTGCATACACTAACAGTCTGTCCTTGGCCCAATAAAATAAAATAAAATAAAATAAAATAAAATAAAATAAAATAAAATAAAATAAAATAAAATAAAATAAAATAAAATAAAATAAAATAAAATAAAATAAAATGCCATAACTTGGGTTGAAGGAATTCAGAGATACATCATGCTTAGACCATGATGTATCCTAATGCTTAAGACGTGAGAAATGAGTTTAAATCACCCCTAGCAGAAGAGGAATTCTATCCATATTGCTCAGAAATGCTGGAGAAACTTTCTGCTGCATTACAAAACAAATACTAGAGGCAATGTGTCTGTGTTATTACTCTGTGGATAAGATTTAGTTGCCTCCACCCAAGTTTCTGGTGCTATATCAAATGCCTGAGGTTATTTTACATGCTTCCCAGGTGGTACACCAGAAAGGTCCAGGTATCCCAGAGATTCTTTGTCAAATTTGGTCCCATATGGATTTCTCAGATATCACTGGACATATAAAATGACACAGGGGCCTGTGTTGAGGCAAGTGAAGAATATCTTCTTGACTTCTGAGACTGGACTGTGGTAGTTGTCTAATAAAATAAGAGTTTTCAGGTTATAAATATGAACGGACCTAAGTTCATCAGGATGAGGAAGAAAACAGCCTTGTCCCAAACCTTGGCATCAGTTTTAGTAAGTTTCACTCGTAAGTATTTGACTTGAAGCTGGGAGTTTCATTGGGTGACAGGGTACACAAACAGAAGCATAGGCGATGTGCAGTCTTCTGATGTGTAAATCAAAGCAAGCTTGAATCCAACTCGAAACAATCCAAGGAGTGGCAGGTAAGACATTATTCTTGTTGATGACTATTAATTTTATCCTGTTGCATTCATTTAAGGGCAAATGATGCCTGGTTTTACATACATCACATGCCCAGGCAAGCACACAGAAATGCACATTCGGGGAGCTGCTGTTGATGGGAAGGTTAAATGTAAAGTACAGCCTTATTCCTTTCAATGAAAAATGTGGTTTTTTTTCCAGAGCCTGACTTCTTTTACTTTCTTATGTTAACTTTTAAGGACAGTGGGCCTAATTCTGAGCATATAAAAGCAGGTGTAAATGTGAATTCACTGGGTTGAATTTTATTCCACTTACACATCAAAGCCAACATATCTTCTGAAGGTCTTGCTGTCAGTTTCATATTCAATTCAACACATGTAGCCTTTGAAATATAGAGGAGCTGAACAAGGCTTTTAAGCAAATCCAGAAATAAGTGAAAGGGTCATTAGACTGTATCTGCATTCAGAAATTTCTGTTTTTTATAAAGATAAATTCTGAATTACTAAAATTAATACAAGATGTTCACAGGCTTTTCTAGTCACAACATAATGAGTCATACACCAACAACCTGGTTGGTGTGTCTAAGTTAACTGCCCTTCATTTCTACGGCACTGTTATTACATATCATTGTAACAAGACATCCAGATTGGCACCAGTGTTTGCTACAGATAAGAATTTCAGCTGATCAGTTAGATACACTTCAAAGAGCATAATTGCTGTCCTCGGGTTACTTTCATCTTTGTGTGTATATGAAATATGCCGTAACTGCCTTCTTGCTTCTACCGTGTGAAATTTAAGTCATTTCAGTCTTAGAGTACACTTTACATGTATAAGGCACTAGATTTAGATGTTTCTGAAGTTCCGTAATGTTAAATGGAAACATGTTCTTATCAGTCAATTAGTCCTTGAGCTGGATTCTCAGTTTCTTCAGCAGTTTTTACAGGTCAAATTAGACCTTTGAGAAGTGGGTGGGGAAAGGCATGGGCAGCAGCTAACTACTGCCTGATTTATTTTATATTCCCTGATGAAGGGGATTACACTGCAGTTGTAAGTGGTAACCAGATGAGGGTGGAGGATATAAAAACAACCTCAATTTGGCAGCTTCTGTTGGGGAGGAGCAACACGGACCAAGACAACCGAAAAGGGGCTGGTTCAAACTTTTCTAGCAGAAAACCTGAATGTTGCTGCCTCAGGGATGAGGGATAAATGAACTGTTTTATTTTGACCCAGTGAAAAACGCCATGCACCTGAGCTGTTCAGGGAGCACTTGAACCTCTGAGATGGACAGCCACGGTCAAGCTCTGCTCCTCTTTGCCCTGCTCCAGGCATAGGTACTGAGCCCCAGTAACAGACACGAGACCCTCAAGTTGCAGAGGAACGAGGAGAGGGAAGTAAGCCAGGCTCCAGCCCTCCTTTTTCCTAGAACTGCCAGGGTGCCCACACAGAGACTCTCCCTCCACGCTGGGAGCAGAGGAGCATGTGGGTGAGCAGCCAGGAGCACAGCACTGGGTCACACGGCATGTTAGCAATGATGACACACTGTCTTCATACCAGCATACTGAGTGTCTCTCAGGGGATAGTACAGGGCGTCTCCTCTGCCAGTGCTGGGGGGCTGAGACGGGCTGGGCATAGAGGCACAGCGAGTGCTAAGACATCCAGAAGTGCCTCTCATTCCCACTTACGTAAATTTCTTGCTGCAGCCAGACCTGGGTGTGAATGTGGAGGGAAGAAAGAAAACACCCAGTGAATGAGGGGAAAGATTTTGGTACTGAGAAGGAAAGCTACATGGATGCTGGAACTCACTATGGACTGAAATATTGAGACCAGGAAAGAGAGATGGAAGACTGCAGTCCTCAACTGTATCCTTAACTGGTACTAAAACCTACTCAAAGAAGAAACAGTGTTATAAAAATGTGAGATACTGTGATTTTATTTGGTGAGAGGCAAAGGAAGGAGACAACAAAGTTTTTAAAAGCATTTAGATACATAATTTGTGATGCTGAAGCTCTGAAAGTGAGATGCAGCTTTCTTGGTACTAATAACACACTCAGTTAAACACCAAAATACAATTGCCTCTCTGAGGTGTCTTGGTGTGTTACATCCTAAATAGGCTAGTCTTTCTCCATTGCACAATGGAAATGTGAGAAGCATACGCTGGTTTTAAGACCGGTGTTTTGTTGACAATGTAGCCTTACAGAAAGGTCCAAAAATAAATGCAGAGAAATTTACTTTTCCTGTGTGTAATGGGTCACTATGGTAACTTGTTACTGACTTACTGCAGTAGTCGTCTGTTGTAGGAAAGCCAACAAGCTCACATTCTTTTGTAGTCATCAGTATAAAAAGTATTCTTGAGACTGAGTCTGCCCAACATGTTAGCAAGTTTTTGTCAATGCAAAGCCTATTAATTTGTGCATATCTGGCTCTTCAGGTACAGAGAACTGTAAAAAAGGTATTTATTGCTTTATCCGTCATACAGGTTTAGCAGGTGTTTTCATTCATGACTGTGCACCAGTGTGCTGCACTTGACTGCGTATAGCAACTATGTGCTACTGCACTGTGTAAATGTGGGTTTCAGAAAAACAGAACAAGTTTTAGGGAACCATTTGAATCATCTTTCCTTGGACAGTCAGTAAGATGAATATATGGAAATATGAAAACTATAACAATGGAACTAATTTTGTTTCAGATATCAAACTAATAACAGGTTTGGGAATCTGCTTTGCTGGATGCTTTCTCTGTATCTGGGATGTTTAATGCAACATACATGCATAAGTGTTAGCAGCTTAGGTCTTCAAGTAGTTTTCTGCCATTCTGTCATGAGGCAATTTGCTTGGGGGGATAATCTCAGTACAGCATCGTATGACAGACAAGACATAAACAGCTTTTTCATGAAGCTGGTTTTTGATTGTCTTTTTTTCCATACATCTGAAATGAAAACAATTTGACTGGAAAGTGTGTATCTGCTAATTGCCTCTCAATATGTCATCTGTTTTCTCAGAGCAAAACAAATATGATTATTTTATTAAGAAATGTGAATATAGGCCCATAATAGTGACAGCAAGTGGGACATGGCTGTAGGCAGGGGCCCAGGTCTCTTATAAACACCCTAAACTTCAGGCTGTGGCCAGTCTTCTGTTGAGTCTGAGTACACAAAATCATCTTTAAAACTTAGAGCAAATATGGCAGAGGAATTGAGAAATAACTCGAAAGCCCTTGAACTTTCAAACTTCCATTTGATCTCCCTGTCTTGGGGTGAGGCGAAGTCCTAGCCATGCAGTAGGGTGCCACATTCAAGTTAAAGTGGGCCCATCTGCATGACACAGCACGACACATATGTGCTACCTCAGGTCCCAGACACACTACAGCAAGAGGACTTCTGTGGCTCCTATCTAAAGGGTTCATACAGCTTCTGTCTGCAGAGCTGGATCATTCAACACTACCTTGGAGATCCCTCAGCGTGGTCTCGGTGTGTCCAGCCTTGTCCATCTGAGTGGGGACCCAAGCCCAGACTCTGGGACCTTCCTAGTAGAAGCTGCACATAACCTCCTTCCATACAGCAAAGAAGTTTCAACTCACAAATCTTCCAGGAAAAAACAAACAAACAAACAAACCCAGTTCTCCGTCAGCTAGCTCAGTATCTGTTGTAATTAGTGCAGAAACTGTCATTGTTCAAGCTGTGGTTTAATTCCCTTTCCATATTTGTTTTTACCTGGTCTGTGCTCTCCTTTCCATAGCTGGCCCATGATGCCCATGCAGCTTCACTGTTCAATTGCCTTTAGGGCCCTTACGCACATCTGCATAAGATCTCAAGGGCACTCACTTCCAACAGAGACTAGTGGAGTCATTCGTCTGCTACATCACACAGCAATAAATGCTGAAAAAAACCAATTTAACATTATTTTGGCTGACCCTTAAATACAGAGACTGCCTCTGCTTTATGAGAGATGAAAAGTGAATTGTCTGAAATAAATTACTTGAAGGAAAAGGTTTGGAACAGATCAGACCACTTGTGGCAGTTTTCATCCTGAGGAATGTCTGTCAGTCATCTCACAGATGATGTGCTTTTCAAAAGCAAAAAAATACTTGGCACTAAGCCTCAAGTTAGAATCTCTGAGTTGAAAAAACATCCAATGGCAGGAAAACATTAAAAGAAAACCCATGAATTAATTGCAGCAAGAGAAGAAGGCTACAGACCTAAAGCTTTCTCTCCTACCAGTATGTTACAGAATACAGTAGTGGAAGACTGTTTAGACACAGTGGGGGAAGAGAATGTCTTCTTATTCTGTGTTTGTGCATAACCAGCACAGTAGGGTTTAATCCATGGTATATTTTACTAGGTTGCATCTAGACTCATTTGCTAGGAAGACCTTTGGGATGCTAGTCCTCTGATTTTCCAGCTCAAGGAACTGGTGGAGCTCATTTTAACATTCTTCTGGCCTGTTTGCCAGGATTTCTTTTTCCTGGAAATGTAGGTGCAAAAAGGAGAGAGTTGGAGAACACGAATGGACATGTGCTGCAGTATTCAGATGAACCCTTGACATGTCTTTGCACCATGGATTAATCCTAATGTATACACAGCTGGTACTGCAATACAGACATCCACTGCATATGGAGTTAGAAAAGTGTGAATTTCCAAGGCCATTACCGAATGGGCATTAAATAGTGAAAATTTCAGAAATAATTAAAAAAGCTACTCTGAAATTTCAGGAAATGCCAATCCATAGAAGAGGATGGAAGGTTAGGCTGTCACTTTGTCAGCGCTTGTAAATTGTATTCAGAGATAGGACACTGGTAGGACACACGCATTGCTACAGCAACAGAAGGCAAGTAAATCCTCTGTGCCAGACACGAAATCTGGAGACACTGGTAGTCTGAAGGCAGGTGGCAGGTGTCATATGCCTTCTCAGAAGGAGCTTAGGGAGCCGCGGCTTGGAAGAAGCTTCTGTTGCATAGGTACAAAACTCTGCTTATGGAGTAATTTTCAATGGTACAATGTCAAATACAGGGCAGCAGAGGCCTGTCTTGCCCTGTCTTGTATCTGGTACTATTTAATATTTTCACTAATGGCCCAGATGATGACAGGTAATATGCTTATTAAATCTACAGAAAGCACCAGTCTGTGAGGGATGGTATGTGTAGGGAAGAGCAGGACAGACAGCAGTTTTGTTCTCTATCTCAGGAGCCAGGCCATGAGCAATCCCATTGCTGTGTAGTGCTGCTATCACACATGTGGCGAGCCTGAGGCAGGTTTCATCCACTCACTCGCAGTAGCAGTGGCAGTAGGAAGTACAGCAGGTTGGATGCTGACATGGTCATGGCTGCTGTGGCCCCTTATATCTTGAAAAGTCACGAGGATTTGCAAGGCAAGGGGCTTGGAGGCAGCATATGCACTTGAGGTCACCCTGTAAAGGCTTGGTCATTTAAAAGAGATTTAGCAATGTACAGTGTGCAAGTAAATCACAAAATGAGGTGTGTATATGAAGGCTTCTAGCTCAGACAAGACCTGCAAGGATTTCCACAGCACTCCAGCACATCTTTTTTATTGTTTAACTCACTAAATTGTGCTGTAATTCATTTCAACAACAATGGAAAAAGGACTACTTGCCTGAGTTCTCTCTTATTTTTATGTCTCCTGGAAATGTCTAGAAAGCAATGAAGTCAATGCTTTAATATGTATGGAAATTTATGAAAACAACAGGATTTCATTTCCTAATATAATTGCTGAATTGATTTGCGTACGCAGCAAACTGCTCTGATTTTCTTAGTGGCAATAATAAAATAGTGTCTGCAGTAATTTAGCAGGTGTTCACAGCTATTCCAAGGGGATGTAAAAGGTTACCACTTTGATTTAAAAGGTTCATTCAAACTCTTCTTTCACTTTGCAGAAGTCTAACGGAAGATGAAAGGTTCAAGGTAATGAGAACAAAGCCCATTTGAATCCAGGATATAATTTCATCCAAGACAGTCTGAAGGTTTTTTTCATGTCTTTAGGACATTCTGATAAGGACTTTTTCCTTTTTCTTCCCCCTTGCCCCCATATATACCTTTGCCTACCTTGAAAATGAAGTTTACATTTATAGCTGTAGTATTTTTCAAGAGTATTATATCTAAGTCTTATTTTTGTTCAAGAGAGACAAAGTACATGAACTTCAGTGTGGAACAGTTGTTGTATCCTATTCTTCCATTCCCATTTTTAACTAATTCTAATGGCGGAGCTATGTTAGACTGATAAATATAGGTGAATGAAGCTGTTATGCTCCACATTTCTAGCTAGATTAAGACATACTTTTCCTGCATGCTTTATAATGTGAAGCTAGGGGCACGATTTATGGTAATACAGTGAGTCATACTGAAGGCAAATGAGAGAGGAGGTTAGATACTGACACCTCTCCACAGGCTTGTCCAAGGTTTCTCTCTGATGAACAGTTAAAATCCTTGTGGTGAGAGCTGTGTGAAATGCTTCTGGCAAGCCTCACCTTTCGGTTAAAGATTTCATAACTTTTGTAAAATTTATCCCATGGTTATCAAAGCAGAGAGGACTTCTTTCACAGGTGATAGGCAGGAAATCTCCTTCCAACAACCTTCTCCCTCAACATAGCAGAAACATAAGCTCTTTTACCTCCATTTCCATGCCTACAGGATAGAACAGGGGAAATTCTGGCAGAGAAGGCTGTGGTATGAGTTAGAGACTATAAAAAGAGAAGAGCAATTACTAAGAAATCCTTGGAGATATGGGTTTCTCTAAAGAAGGCAAGATTTTATTTAAGAACATAGCCAGTCCTTAAGATTCCCAAAATTGGTTCCTGGACCTGCTAAAGTCTCCTTAGTATGACACTGGAACAGACTCTTAGGTCCAGACTGTGTTTAGTTTCCTAATTTCTCATTCATTATGAGGACCTCAATTTCAAAGGAGCCTTTGGAAGGGGCATTTACTCTTTGTGCATAATTTTCCACACCTATCAAATTGGGAGCAGCTAATCCTGCCTATTCCCACAGGAATGTTGTGCAGTTAATGGCTTGCATTTCTGTAAAGTGCTTAAATATGGCAAGAAGAATTATTACAGGTAGGCAAAGAGAGAAAACATTGGAGTCACTTCAGTCCATCAACTTCTAAATATGTCCCAGAGATCTTATTGTTGTGTACATTAAAGCTTTAGAAGTAAAATATCCCTTTGTTTGCTCAGCACAGTATGCGTGACAGAGATGTGAGTTCATGAAGTTCACTCTTCAAACACAGAATTTGGTCTACTGAGTCTCTCATAATTTGCCTTCTGCAATCTGCTGGGGATTTCTCATTTTAAGAGTTAAATTGATTCAATCAAGTTAAAAACAATCACGTTTTTACTTCTGTTTCAAACCAAGTTATGCCTCCTCCATTTTGTTTCTATCAGCTAAGACAGAAGACTGCAGTCCTATTTCAACATTTCACAGGGAATCAAACCCTGCTCTGCCTTCTGCCTTCTGCCTTCTGTTCTGCCAGCCTTTCAGGAATAAATAGTGGAGAAAAGGGAATACCAGGTGGTCACCTTAGAGAGAACCATAAAAAGGGACTAAGAGGGCACTATGTTGTGGTCTGAAAAGGGTACAGACATGAGAGATCTGGGACAGCAGGCACGACAAGGGAGTAAGTAGTAACATGGGGAGACAGGAATTCAGGACTGGAGTAGAATGCCTCGGTCCTCTATATGGCCAAAGACCCTGGGCAGAGCAACTCAGTTGTTTTGTAAAAAAGAACATTTGAAGGGGAAATCTCTTTTTGCTGATTGGTGAAATGACTCCTACCACCAGTAGTAGGAGCTGGGCATAAGGGTTTCATTCACAACACACTGGAGTCCCAGATACCTTCCCTTTGAGTTACGAGTGAGACCAGAGAACTTGTAGAGATTGTTAAAGGCATTGTTTCTGATGGAAAATGTAGTAAAATGTTCTTTGCTACACAACTTGGCTAGATTAATTTCAGAAGAACTGTGCACACTGAAGAGGCTTTTTCAAAGCTGTAGGGCTTCACTTTTTTGCGTGGACCTGTAATTCTCTCAATTCACTTGTAATTCTGTTGGTTCATGTGGGACTTAACAGATTTGCAGCTCCTCACATCGCATCACTGTTGGCCCCTCTGAGGACTGCAAAGGATTCTTCAATAATGAAGAATGTAATTCCAGGAAGGAGAGGGATTTCTCAAATTAGTGGGGTTGCTTACTGTTTTTTCCCAAGGCCTCTTTGCTTCGAAAATGACATTTAACATAACAACACAAGATCAGACACAGCCATGAAACTGGCCTGCTAGTTTTAGCTTTTAGCCAGGTTGAGTAAGTTGCGGGTCACAGACTGATTGTCTTTAGATGAGCAGTAGATATGGTCTGTGTTTCTCAGCTTCAGGCCACGAGCGTGATTGTACTGAAATGTTTAAATTGATGTAGTTTTATAGGCATTTTGAGACTAACATTTTCTTTGCACTTTATTAAACGCTGTGATGTTACTGAGCCAGGGCTTGTCTTTATTCACATAAATTATATCTTTGCAATGGAAATGTATTTGGACCTCCACATTCACTAGAACTTTGCCCCAGTGATCCCCAAATTATGGAATTAGTCTTCATGTGAGGTGTTTTATTTGTTTGGAAGCTTTTTTTGCGCCATAAACTGTTTCATCCCAGCAGGCAGCTTTCTGGACCGTTACTTATCTTTCCAGAAACATCAGTTTTGTCTAGAACAAAACAGAGTTGTTGTAGAGAGGATATATTGCCACTGAAATATAGGGCACGGAGCAAATGATCTTTCTTCTGATATGTCTCTTTATATAACCCGTGTTGTCATGACAACTGCAGAGCAGAGTTGCCTCTTCAGTAGCAGGCGCATGACTAAGGGCCTTTGTCTTACTGATGAACATGTCCACAATCCTCAGTCTCTCAGCAACAGAAAATACAAATACCATCCCACTCAATTTATTCCTACTCACAGAACTTTCTATGTAAATGGCACGTTACTTATAAACAGGGCAAACTTTTGATTCTGCCAGCACTTTGCACCTGACAGCCAAAGTGGCTTTGCAGACTACACGTGGGTGCAGAAACAGCAATGGAAGGAGGAGCTGCCCACAACCTTCTCCCTTGTGTGATACAGCAGATACCCCAATGCACAGCGCTTACAAGGTGAGAGAATCTACCATTCCTTTAGGTTCCCAATGAGTCTACTCCATTTTTCAGGTGACACATTGCAGTGAGAATGTGAATAAAACAATAGGTGTACTAAGTTGTAGAAATAAAAGCCTAGAGATTTAGGTTCTTTCCTCATTTCAAGGAATGAACTTATGCCTGGTGCCTGCATACCTTGTGTCTCAGCTGTGTGACTTTAAGGCTGGGGGCAATATACCTTCCTCATTCTCACACCTACTATGATCAATATTTTATTGATGTCTGTGAGATGTTCCTCCCATGAAAAGAAGCAGAGAGTGGAACCAGCATTAGCGGGTGACAGAGAAGGAACAGGGAATGAGCTTATGCTGCATTTAACTGAGCTACTGTGATATCCTCCTTTAGTGGACGGGGGTTAAACTGCTTTGACATAGGGCTGGGAGAAATGATATGTTTATAAGCTCATGAGTTCGTTGCACTTCCAGATTTCTGGTGGACCCACATTAGAGCTACCCCTCTGGCTAAACTTAGCAGGGTCTTGCGAATTCCCTTGGACATCCCAGCCTACATCAGGATAAACAGCATATACACTGAATACAATTTAAAAGGTTAGGCAACACTTGGGTCAGAGAGAAACCAGGGAATAGTTGAATATCACTACACACCTCCAAGAAAATAGCATTACATACCTCAAAACAAGACTCGTAATCTTTGGGAGTTTTGTCTAATCTACCTCTGACCGTAACAAGCCATAGAAGCATGAAAGCATAGATAATGCAGCTGAATAACTGCTTTCTCCTGTTATTTTGTAATTGTCCAGTGTTGCAGTGCAATATCCAGCTCTGTCCTCACTGACAAGAAACTGAGCTTGAAATAGGGGAATAACCTTCTATAATATTAACTGTGTGGGGAACAGAACTTAAAATGGCCAAAGTATATTAAGGCTGTCTCTTATTACAGGGTTTCTTGACATTGGCTTTCCATCAAACAAAGCTCTGTTAGTGTCTGGTGCATGGCCTAGTGTAGTAGAATGAAATATTCTGGTTCCCTGTGAAATACAGGCAAAAACACATGCTCAGAAATGGATTCCAGTCAACTATCTCACAAAGCCATTTTCTCTTTCAGTTTCCTGCTAGCATGTTCAATATTGCAATATGATCTGATGATTACTATCATATAATCTTTTTGAATAGCAGTCTAAGAACTTTTTATACATATAGTCACTGCTGACCCTCAACTATCATTGCATGTGACTTCATTGTAGTTGTATTAGTTTGTACGTTTTAACTGTTTCATACTGCTTTGCTGTCAGTTTGCAGGCAGTTTGCCACAGCTTTGTGGGTTGCTAACTTGGGAATTGCTGCACTGTATTTTACATGACTATTTACTAATCCAATTTTTTTATTTTAGCAAGCACAGGTGTCTGCATCTGAGATGGTCATATTAGTCTCCTTTAATAATCAACAGAGAGAAATAAGCATGTCTTGCTTTCCACAGACTAAAGGGAGCCAAGGGTGACTAGCTGTGTGTATCAGCACCACGTCCACGAGGTTAGCTCCGTCCATGGCATCATACAACCACAAAGAAAAGGATCTGGGAAACAGCTGGGAGGGTAGAAGCAGCAAAGTATGACATGTTAGCCAAACTCTGTTATGTGTTCATCATTTGATAAAAAAGAACTGGTTTCACATTTGCAACTTCAATAATCTCTGCCAAAGTAGGTATTTTATACTGTACCATTTAGAATGGATTCTGCATTTTCCTAGTGCTTCCTCCACACTTTTCTGGCTTAAAAGCATTAGCTCAAGTAATTATGTGAAGTGCATAGCTGAGGTAGGTGTGCCAGCAACCAGAACCTTTCTGGGCTTGTCTAGCTTCAAGGCCCATGCCTTGTCCTGCAAGGACCAGCTCTCATGAAAACCCACAAGGATAACATCTGAGGCACCAAAATCAGGAGCAGAGGTACCTCTACTCCAAGTAGAGTGTATTTTCACCCAGTTTACACAGATTTAATGAATCCTGAACCTTGTGTGAACTCTGCAGAGAAAAGTGCCAACAACAGCTTTGAGGATCCCACAGCAACTTAAGAGTATTACATCTGGCTTTGAGATCATTTATATTGTCATGTTGACATATTTATGTGTCAAAAACACTGAAGGAAATATTTCTAAGTTTAGACCTTTACAAAAAGCCTCCAGCATCCCTCTTAGAAGTGTATGTAAATGAAGATGCATATTTCAGATGTGCTGTTTGATCACGCTGCGAAGAAATATAACATTGTTTGTCCACTTCAGGAAAGTATCAGCAAAGTTTTCAGGGTTTGAAAGGCCCTAGGTAATAGGTAGTCCTGTCAGATGCATGGGCGTCTACAAAAAAAGGACTAGCTAGCTCCTTCCCACTCTTCTGACTAGCCTGGCAATGCCTCTGACAAGAGATAAAATGTAGAACACTGTCTGAGGAGTCACTGGCTAGCTTTTTACTCAAGCAGTGTTTCCTTAAGCAGTCCTTTGCATTTTGTGTTTCACTTTGAGTTGTTTCTGGTTGTTGATCCACCACCACCGCCTTTGATACTTCATTAATATGCTGCTGGGGAAACCGTACATCTGACACACTCTGAATCCAGATGGATCAGGGTGACTACAGCTGGAAAACACAGGAGCGTATGTCCACCCTGTGGTGTTGAAATGTGATTAAAATTGTTCCCGTCCCACTCTCTCTTTTCAGCTGTGAGGCGAGGTGCTGTTTGGGAGTACAGGGTGGGGGGTGATGCTGTGCCAGGACACTGCAAATACTCATTTGCCTCCACGCTGCTTCTGATGCCAAAAGGCAGCTTCAGCAAAGCATATGCCAGCAGGGCACTGAAAGGCTCACACAGCTGCTTTCTGTTGGTATTACATTGTAATAAGGGCAGATGTAGACTCTCTGACGTGCCCTGTCACCATGGAAAGTAAAAAATAGAGGGGAATTGGCCACTCCAGGCCTCACTCTGGTTTGCATTTTCCCCCTCAGATGATAAAATGGCTGCACCCTGCTGCCTGGGTCCTGCAAGCTGCACAGCTAGGCCAGGCCCTCCCTGGCACCCAGCAGGGAGAGCCCCCAAGGTTTTTTTTTCACTTGCAACACTAATTTGCAGAAAAAAAATTACTAAGGGCAGGCAGGACCCCACTTTCCACCCTGGCAGCCTACCAGTCATGATGGAAATGGCCACTGTGCTGAGGCCCACCGGCCTCTCCCTCTTCCTTCCCGCTCCTTACAGCTCTCTCCTTCAGGGGACTTGAAACACAAAATACAGAGGGATCTGCCTGAAGAAAATTGTATCATACACCATCCAGAAAAGGGCCCAAGGGAGAAGCTGTAATTGATTTCTTATTTAACCTGGCCTAATTACAGTGATTAGATGCGGCTGGATACTGCTGAACACTGATGGCGCCTGGTGGCTGCACAGGCTGAGGCCGCACTGCTGTTACACCTGATGACAGGAGGTATTTTAACTGTGTTTCCATTGAAGCAGCACTGTATAAAGCAGTGCTTTGTAAGGCTCGCTGCCATATCTATATGCCATATCTACATGGCTGTATCATTTACTGCCATATTTATATGGTCAGATCATTGCAGGAACTAGAATTTATTGGGTGTTCTTTTTCCCTCTAGTTTATGAAATACATTTCATTTATATACAGTATTTTCTTTTAAATAGTCTGAAGATATCTTGTTGTCAGTGTAAATTTGTGCAGGGACACTGCTCAGCACAAAGTACAGAAATGGCCTTGTCAGATGCTGAGGCTCTTCTTTCTCTTCATTTCTGAGACATGGAGGGCTCTGGCTGCCTCAATTTACATGTCTAATTGGCTTCAGATTGCCAACAATTGGACAATTGGAGCTCTCTGTGTGCAAGGCAGAGAGAGAGAAAAGTTTCTGCCAAAGCAGCAGCTATAATTAGAGATTTTCCTTATTCTGTGTAGCTCCTTGATGACAAATATCCAAAGCTATGGGCAGTGATTTCATGTATAATTTGGATTGCAGTATTGCTCGTGCAGCGTGATCATACGGAAAAAGACATTTCAGTGTGCCAACACTGCCAATATGCAATTAATAGAACAAATTAGGTATGCAGGTTTGAAAGCAAAGCCAGTCAGGCTAAAATCTGCTCTTATACACCATATTATCTCTTTCCCCTCCCAGCTACCTTCTCCTACTTGATTTTAATAAGAAGCCCATTGGCATGGGAAACCAGTGATGGGAGCAAAACTTGGAGAAAGACCAGAATTTGTCATGGGATTTTATGGAAATCAGTGGGCCCATAAAAAAGAGGTCTTCAAGAAACACCCACTTCTGCAATCTTTCCTCTGCCTGAATTTGCTGAGTTTTCTGGGTAAACCTATGAACAAGAAATCTAAAATGCTCTGGCACCTGCTGATAAATGACACTGCTGCTTCTCATCAGATGAGCCTTAGGAGGTCAGTTACATATGGGGAGCTTAGCTGAGGAGTGTTTTCTGCCTTAATGGAAAACAGCTGCAGAGGCAAACCTGCCAAAGCCAAGTACTGTAGCAGCAAATCTGCACTATATAGGGTAATTACTTCTGGAGGAAGCCAACAAATAGAAAACCCCTTCCTTAAATGTCCCCAGGGTCTCAAAGAAAATGATGTAAACTCAAAAGATGACTGGCGTTTCCAATCCCACCTCCTCTAGCATGAGCCCAATAGGGAGAAGACAAAATGGTTTCCCAGGTGTGAGGCTATGGGATATGTGGGAATATTCATCTACACTGCAGAAATACATGCCAGGTGTAAACTCTCCCACAGAGCTGCACACTAAGTAAGGCATCTCTGTTACTGAGACATTAACCTCAAGCAGAGGAACAGCAGGAAATACTTGGGGAGGTGATGTGATCAAAACTTAATCAGCTACAGCTATCACTCAGTGATCACACAGACAGCCTGCTGTCTGTGAGTATATTTGTGCCAGTTGCAGCAGCTCAGGAGGAATCCAGTAGTGAGAGTCACTCAGTGAGTCTGGCCAGTGTGGCTAGGTGGAAGCTGCTGTTTGACAGTGGGAGATGGAGAGAGCTGGAGATGGGGTGGAAGGTCAGCTGGAGCAGCAAGCTATGCCTAGGAGCAACTCAGGGACACTGTTGGAGGGAACAGTAGGGTGAAAGAAGACAAAAGTCTCTCCCCTTAATTTATTAGAAGATTTTTACAACTTTTAGTAAGTGACAGACTGTCTTACTCAAAAACTATCCCATGGCTAAAGATACATATCAGGACTTTCTTCTCTTAAAACTAATATCCTGACCTGATGAATGTGGTCATGCCATGTCTTATATGGTTGTGTACTCCTGTCCAGAGAGTAGCAGCTATCCCTGTGCTCCCTTGCCTCCTGTGAGCAGCTACACAGGCTGAGCTTCAGGGAGGCTGAGCCCCACAGCGTGTGCTGCAGCAGGTGTGGAACACACTTTGTTCTGAGTGTCACACCTCAGGACAGTTCTGTAAGCAATAAAAAGCTGAATTTAAAGGATTTTTTTCTTACTTCATTCTCCTATAAGTATGGAGTAACTGTGTGATCAGAGAAGCAGTCAATAAGAAACTCTTCTTGCTGTCTGCCAAGAGAAATGTCAGTGGGAGCCAATTTTCTTCTCTGTGAGAATTGTTAATGCTGTCCACCCAAAGTTGCCACACCAGCAGCAATATACTAAAAACATTTTAAATCTCTTCCAGTGTTCTAAGAATCACAGTGATCCTGTGACAAAAGTCAATTGTACATAATGCCTGCCACTGTGAAGTGTAAGATAGCACAATGGAAAATCACTGCTACTGCCAAAGGTTAACATGACCCCTGACTGGAAACAACTGACTTGTAATTTTAAGAGCTAAAGCTAAAATATTGTTCTGCAGTAATTCCTCTACATACATCATGAAATATAGTCAAGTGCAGACAATTATGGCCTCAGTACAGGCTGTTTCAGTATCAGAAGTGTAATACAGAAACAGAGTAAGATTTGTTCCAGTGAACAGATCAATGACAAACTTTTGGAAATTCATCTGTAACACCCGGAGTTTGAAATAAGAAAAATTAGATAAATCACTGCTTACAATCTCCTGCTCTGTTTGCCTGACACCTCTTACAAATTGTTAGTAGCTTCCCTTGTCAGGTTAAAATATCTCATAATCTGTGTAATCTATATTAACCTATAAGCTCCTTAGTGCAAACAAATAACCTTCAGAAAGACACTGAGCGTAGAAGCACGCTTATTTTTTACATTGTCTTGTATATGCTGTGGCAAATTCATAAGATGTTATCTGAAAGAGAACTCACCTTGCTTCCTGTTATACAAATGCCTGCAGACCTGTTGCCATAGAATTTGGTCCCTTTGATTTAATTTGAAACAGTAGCATCCTCTGCAACTCTTTGGCAAACGTAGAAGTGGATGATTTTTTTACAAGGGTTTTGTAAAGGAGTTTTTGAAAACAGATTGGATTCAGTTAATGAAGGTTCTTAAACTAATTTTAAGCAAAGTGATAAATATTTTTGTTTGTTGGATGGATTGATCACCCTCTCTTGCCACTGTGTCCTGTTTTCCCACTTGCTGTTAGTCTTTAATGTGCAGTTGCAGACATTCAGGCCAGCTAGGCTGATGCCCCAGAGGAAGAAAAATCAGCAGTGCAATCAAGTGTATTCCAAGTGTAATTTTGTTTTATTGCTCACATACCCCACTCGTGGAATAAAGGAGGTTCAACAGACGCTTCCAGAATGCAGCTCTGTCTCAAAAATGACCACAGGACAGAGATCAAACTGTCCCTGTCTTCATTATCCTCAAACAGTCATAGTCTATATACAGGACACTGCATAAAAAATATCCAAAACCCAAGCTTCCAGCACTGTCTAGCATTTCTTTCTATTTCTCCCTAGACTAAGAAATTTGTAAAACTGTGATTACCAGTACTACCTGGTGTTACAAGCTTACAACTAAGTGCTTAATACTGTGCTTCTGGTCTGCTGCTGTGACAACCAAAATGCAATCAAACAGCAAGTTTGT
Source organism: Phalacrocorax carbo (assembly GCF_963921805.1). Classification (NCBI taxonomy): domain Eukaryota; kingdom Metazoa; phylum Chordata; class Aves; order Suliformes; family Phalacrocoracidae; genus Phalacrocorax; species Phalacrocorax carbo. The sequence goes on along the minus strand of NC_087513.1, from coordinate 134,557,387 downwards.
GGGACTGACATTTGTGCAAAGAAATCCCTGCCCTCTTTTTAGAAACTGATTCTGAGCTGATTTAGTTTTGCAGAGGTGCTAGACTTCTTTCTCCCCTCTTTTCTTTCTCTACAATTTGATGGTGATAACTGAAGTTTGTCGAAAAGGCAGTGTGTTTGTTTAGGTCAAAGGTAGGTGGTAGGTAGCAGAAGTACAATAGCTTTTTCCAACTCTGTTTCAGAAACAAGAGATGACAATTTGTTCTGTGTGTTCTGGGTGACATAACTCAACATTCAGGAGTGGTGCAACAGATGCTGAGTGTGCAGGAGCACTTGCAGTCACCCCACTCTGCAGACTGACTTCTACCTGAAGCTACTTCACTTCTCTGACAAACTGCCAAAGAAGTGAATGAGAAAAGATTGGGGTACAGAGTTGAAGTGAGCTCTCTATTAGCCTGCATATTCCCTTTGCACTTTCAAGTGATATCTAAAAGAGAAAAAAGCCATATAATGGTTCTCTGAGCAGCACTAACTGGCTGATGCACAGTGGTCTATGATTTCAAGCTGACTTTGCAGCCCAGAGATGTTCCAGTGCCCAAGGGAGCACTTGGCTTTCCTCTGAGATTGCAAGGCTGGGAGACGGACTCTGCCACCCTCCCTGACATTATTTTCCTCAAGAATTCAGATAAGGGAGGAAAATTTTTCTTTCCCTTTGGCTCTGTGGAAGCAATTGGTCCTTTCTTACCATCGTCTTTCACTTTGTACAAAATGTTTGCTTCAACCAAGATATAAAGGATTATTCCTTTGTATCTATGCCAAGTGGAATATCATGGAAACTCTTTTATACATTTTAATCATGCTGGGACATGAACATACAAAGTCCCCAAACCTATATATTGTTCTTTGCATTTCTACTTCATTAGCTATGGGAACTGGTTTTAATGCAGATAAAAAGAGAGACAGCACGTTCATAAGGCTAATATCCATGAGGGGAAAGAAAAGCGCACACAGCCCTGCATGGGGTCAGTCTGCCCCTGCTCAAAGTCTGCTGTGGCACATGCAGCTGGTTGACCCCAGGTCTGGCCCAAGTGGGCAGCCCCCTTGCTGTACCCTGACAATGCACATACATGCTTATAAATATACAAGCAGCTTAGAGGGTAATTGCCTCATGGTGTCAGGTCCAACATCTTCAGTGCAATCAGGAGTCTCTCATATGCACACATCAGTCAGCATTGTCCTCCCAAAGTGAAGTTTTACTTGCAGAATGGTTCAGCTGATCTACAGGTACTGTTTCTGCAGTTTTAGTGAGTAAAAATGAGGAGTGGAAGCTGCATCACTGAAACTGAATAGAAGAGCAAGAAAATGTTGCCATGTGCCCATATCAGGAGTTGGCTGGGTTTCAGTGTTACTTGGGCATAATGTGAATGCAAAATGAGCAGGTTTCATTCATGGTATAGTATAAAATCTTCATTCTAGTTCCTCCCAAATTCATGTACCTTTCACATCATTCACAGAAAGAGAGAACAGCTGCCAAATCTAAACCAGCATAATTACAAAACCTCCAAATTAAATTAGTATCTGGACAAAGCCCAGGTCTGTAAAGGTACTGAGGCACTTAATTTGGCATTTGGCTGCTTATATGTCTGTAAAGTTTATCATAAAGCTAGGTGTCAAATAGGTTTCAGGCTCCAGGATAGCCTTTCAGTTTGGCCCCACGCTGCTCTTCTGTGGTATCTCAAAGTGTATTCTGTGTTAGAAACATTAAATTTTCTACATAAAACAATGCAATTAATCAAATGTAGTGCATTTGACTGTGCACCCAGCAATTTTAGGATTTGGCATTTCATTTGGTTCTGCTTATAATCCAAACTACTTATGACTTCTTCAGACTGTATGGCCCAAATCATATGGAAACTGAATAGGTCATATTAGGCTACTAAGGATAATTATTCCAGTTAGAAAATCAGTAGGCGCTTCTTTGTTGTCCCTTGATTGTCCACACAGGAAATCAAACAGGGCTGGTGAGTTGCATGCAGATAGATTGGAGAAAGCGTGTCTTTGGGTATGATCCCTACTTATAGTATAGTTTGAGCCATGGGCTATCAGTTGTTTGGGAGACCATGGAACACTTTCGAATACAACTGCTAAAGATAGTATTGGCATAGTTAATGGCACTTCTGCAAATATAAGAATAAAATCCTAAATAGTGTATGTAAAAATAAGCATTTTAATGGAGCTGATTAAATGATTCTGTTGAAGGAATATTTTTACCTGGTTGTAATATAATGGCACTGTTGAAATGAGAAAACCAATGTATGCATTAAGCTTTTGACAAAACTTGGTGTGTTTCCCTGAAAGGCCTTTGTTCCAACAAAATGGTGCCTTTTAATGAAAAAATGTGCCATGAGATTTTCCCATCACTTCTTATTTCATGCTTCTAATTCTCCTATGCCTTTTTGAAAATTTCACTTGTATTGTTCTGTTGCAGAAATATTTTTTTGTGCTCCAAAGGATACAGAAAGGACTGTCTGCCTTTTCATGAAGCAAATGCTTAAAATACATTCTGAGGTTTAATTTAAGGAAGAACTCATGAGGAAGAACTCCATTGTTATGCAGGTTGTGTGTGTGCTGTGCAGTAATTAGCAGCATGACACACGAAGCGTGTTTTCTAAGAAAAACAAAAGTCAAGTGACAGATTCTTGTAGGGTTTATTTGTAGTTCCTTGCAGATGAAGGGATTTATTTGCTTACATAGCCAAGATATCCAAGTTTGCCAATAATAATTTAAATCTTCTGTTGCTGAAATCTTCCCAGTCTGTGTTGAGCCAATACCAAATGTTCATGTCAGCCAGAACTTGAAAGAGGCTTGAGCAAGCCTGTCTGCTAATTCTAGACCGAGTAGCATGAGTCCCAAGTTTAATGGAGAATCTCATATTTATTTGCTCCTCCTGCCCTGACTCATGTGTTGTTTCATATGGTCAATGACTTTTGTTACCGACTCTGATTCTGTCTTAGATTGCAGTGGAAAAGCAGAGTTTTGGGGAAAGAAAGTTCACTCTGTCTTTCTATTGAAATATTCTGTATCCTTTGGCAGGACGTCTGTGGAAGGGGGCTTTGGGATGATGAAGCAGAGCCTCAATGACTTTATGAAAGACATTTTCGGAGCATTGCTCTCACGGCTCCTAAAGAATAGCAAAAGTCATGCAATTTAGCATCCAATGTCCTTTGCAACTTTTGTGCTGGTAGAGACTGATAAATAACCTAATTCCCCTAAAGCTAACTCTGGACTTGGTAACAAGTAGTGAAGTCTATGAAAGCTTGAAGAGTAGCTAAAATCAACAGTTGGATCTTCAGGTAGTGCAAACAAGAATGGAATGATGGAGTATGATGGGCTGGCTTTATAGACTGATCTAATTAACTTTTTATAGCTGCTTTTTATTCTGAAATTATCTGCTTAAAATGGTTAAACAGCAGACAATAAGGATCAGAAACTCCATTAGCAGTCAACTAATTCTTAATTCTTGCTTGTAAGTTGTGGTTACTTGTGTGTGCAGTCATCTGCCCAGCTTTTAATCACAAAAGCCTATGGTGACCTGTGTTGATAACCATTTTCCTGTCTGAAATAGCAAAAGTCTGTTTTTGACAGCGAGCTAATAAAGTTACTTGTAAACAAGAACAGTGCACTCTAAATAATTTTATTGAAAATTAAATTACAAATTAAGGATATTTTAAAAGCAACAATGCCAGGCTTTGTCATGATTCTGTTTATTTCTGTACTTGTACCCACTGCGTTTCTGATTCTCTCTCTTCTCTTCAGTGCAGAAATAGCTTTGATTTTCCTGTTTCTTCAAGGAAACGTCATTGCCAGCAGCCCAGTACTCAAGAGCTGCAAAATAGTGGACTGGTCTGTTCACGCAACAGGGAGAAAAATGTCTGTCTTGACACAAATTCTAGTTCTAAGCTTTCTGAGAGATAAGGAAGAAGGGAAATATTATTCCCTATTCTCCTCTGCTTGGTGAGGTAGCTGGACACCAAATAATTAATCAGTTTGGGAATTCTTTTCCACCTGTTAGGCCATCTGGTTGCCTTACAAAGACTCTGTTATATTTTAATATAAATAAGAAAAAGTTGAGAAACTTTAAATATGTAACCCAGTGCTGTTGAATACTTCAGTGTTAGTACACTAAGTAATTTTAGAAGCAACAGAGATCTTTGAAATGAAAATTTCTGCCTTCTGGTTCTGTGTCATTTTTTAAAACTGAAGTTGATGCCAACAAGATACTTGACTCTTGATAGAGATGACCTATCTTCCCAATAATCTTTCTGGATTCATTTTTTTCCTGTAAATTTAGGACAAATTAAGGTTAATTGGATCTTGAAATGTGCTTAAATACGAAAATTATTTTTCTGCTTCAGAGGCACTTTTACAATTCCTTTTAAACAGGATGCACACTATTATTCTGTGTTTCAGGTAAAAAGTTAAAAACACTTTTTAAAACCAAATTCCATCAAACCGAAGCCCTCTGCAGTGCATGCAGGACTTCACACCAGTTATTAAAGAGAGAGTAAATATTCAGATCTATGTCAGGGTTTGGCTGCTGTCATTATCTCTGTCTGAAAGTGGTGGAGAGACTGTGCCTAGATATCATTCAAGTTTCAAATATGTCACCTAATTTTACGAAAAGAAGTAGCACCTCATTTAATTGCCTTAGTAAGCAGTAGCTGGCATGACAGCCATACCCCATTCAGAGATGGTATAACTTGATTCTCTTCTACATGTGCTTCACGTCAACATCTTTATAACTGATCTCAAGGCAAGAGTAAGGGAGCAGAGAATGTAAGCAGCCTCCTGCCACACAGCAGGGAAACTTAACTGCTATGGAAACGAGCATCTTAGTGAGAGGAAAATTTACTGGGTAGGTTTCTACAGTCTGCTTGACATTTTACAGATGTATGGGGAAAAGAAGAAGTTAAAAACCATTGAAATGTTACCACATCTTCTGCATATATCTGTTGACAGCCTAGTTAGGGATGGGGGTGCACACAATTAAATTACCTTGGCACTGGGTTCTTGGTCGTGTTTTGTGGAGCAGCATTGTTGCATCAGGCATTGTCCAGGCCTTGGTCCCAGCCCCAGTTGTCTTACAAGCCAAATAAACTTTGCCTGACATTTACTAAAAAAGAAAAAAGTTTTATTAGTGCTTTAAGGAAAAAATGGTGAGCTTTGTTACTGCATTTGATGTTTCGCTGCACTTTGGCTTCATCTGGGAGTGCCAGTTTGAAGAAAGAACTTTCTGCCTTCTCTCCACAGATAACATTGAGAAGCACCAGCCGTCTGGAAAGAAACTTCATTTTCATGATTTCCAGAGCAGAGCTGCAGAAGTGCTTGGACAACCTTCAGAGAAACAGTGACTCTCCTGGATGCTGGTGTGAAGCACATTTCCAAGCTCTGAGGTTTGTCACCAGCATTTGGCAGGCTGGATTATTTGTGGACTAGTTATTACATTATTCACCTCTCTGCACCACAGCTGCCTCCATCCCTTCACAATGATGTAATGTGAAAACATGCTGTCGTGTTTGCCATAACATAAATAGATTTATAAAGAAAATAATGTCAGCTGTTAGGAAAGACTTAAATACTTGTGCTCATGGTCATCATGAGTGATCAGATTTGTTTTTCTGCCCTTCTTGTTTATGCACAGTTCTGAAGAGACCTGGCAATAGTAAGAAGTACTTGCCATCTTAAATGCCAAATTCAAAAGATACAGGATACCCAGACATGCTTCCTATGTAGTATTACACACGCTGCTTTCTGTTAACATTTATTAAAATCAGAACAGAGTAACATGCAGAAAATTTCATAAAGAAATGAAAAATTAATAATTCTTTATGGAATCAACATAAAGTACCAAAAAGACTAATTTTTACTTGTGTGGGTGATACAAGTAAATAGTTCATAATGTGCGCAGAGGAGCCTGCCCCAATATGTACACAGCGTGAGAGAGAGTGGGTAAACCAATATAACAAATGAAGCTGCTGACAAGTGGGGAGGAAGTTACAAAATACGTATATGACACTTCAGACAGCTAGAGCTCAATTCAGGTGCATAAACACGAGAACCTAATACTGTCTGAGTTACCTTATGATATCCTGGTGATGCTCAGTTTTATGTGACTTTTAACTATCCAGAGTGAGGTAAAATGTTTTCTATACCTGTAAACCCCAGGAAGCTGAGACCGTGTGAACTTCTGACAAAATCACATGTATCTGCAATAGTCTGCAATAGTTTATAGGAAGAGGGCAACACTTGTGCAAAAGATCACTAAATCTCAGGTATTTCCAAGCTAGATAGCATCAAATTCTCAAATAATATGATGTGGCAGATTATCTTTACTAATTTTTCATATTTCTGTCTAGTCATTGCTACTAAAATTATAGTGCCCTCAAAACCTACATAGAAAGTGGATGGATATTCCTTGGCTATGTTCCTTGTGTTTACACAGCCAGCTCTAAATGAATTATCTTTAGGCTCCTGCTTCTGAAAAATGAGGTGTGCAGCTGGTTCTGAACTTCTGTGGTTTTCTACTCACTGATCAGCCAAACACTAACAAGTCAGACTCCAACACAGACTTTGAAGAGGGCTCTAACCTTATCTCCATTTTACAGACAGTTAAAAACAGAGGCATAATACAGTATAATAATCTGTCAAGTTTAACCTTCAAACTTGAGACACATCCCCTGCGAATGCCTTTTCTCCCACAGATCTCTGTTCTGAAGCCCCCGAAACATCTGGCTACAGTGAAGCTGCTGCCACATAGCTTCTGTTGGTCATTTTGCAGATGAGTGTTGTCTCATTTACTTATGCATCCAATCTGCCTGTTGGTCCTCCCTTGCACACTGCTAGCACTATGTGCTCTGTGAGGCAGAGGCTGTCAGTTTTGTTCTGTGGTCCTCTGGCAAGCAGCACAATGGGACTCTGGTTGATGGCTGAGGCCACAGGGGGCACAGTACTACAAGCAATAATATAGACAATATGAATCACATATTCAGAATAGTGGAAGAACTAAAAGCACATTGCAGAACTCTGTGCCAAGGCCTGAACTTTGTCCACTCATCTGCCTGTTTTTCTTAGTGACACGTTTGTTGGAATACCTAGGTTGGTTTTAATGCAGAACTTCCTGGATGCTATTGATGGCGTATTTAGTGCCCTGATTACTATTTTTTATGTTGTCCTTAAGGAGGATTTGGTGATTTTCACCTAAGTGTGATTAAATATAATTCTTTGAAAAGGAGCCACTCTATTGAGCATCAAAAGGGTTTTGGTTCTCTACGGCTAGACACTGTCTGACACTAGCTTAAGGGAATTTAGCTGTCAAATATGGTTCATGAGACAGTTGTGGATTCAGAAACAGCTCCCATTGTCTGGACCACTGTGGTTCTTAAGGACCAGCTGCCCAGTATTATTTGATTCAGATCCTTATTGAGTACCCCTATTTATGGTTTCTGCTTGTTTGTTTGTTTTATGAGTTCCCCAGTGGTACTGACTTTGTGATTAACTTAGACCATGGTGCAGCACAGCCTTGAAGGGTCAGATAAAAGACGATAACATAGTATTTTCTTTGAAGTTTGCTCGTACATGGATTCCTACCATCTAGTAGGAATCTGGTCACAAGCCCAGCCATCAGCCCTGGGTCCAGGATGTTGCATGCAATTTGGCCCTCTGTGGGCTGTTTGCACACCACCTCAGTCATTCAGTCGCTTGAAACAACTTCTCACTCAGTGTCAAAGACAAGACAAGCACTTAGATACATAGGCAAACTAAAGAAGGACAGATGATTTCCTGTGTCACTGTAAAAATATCAAGGTCAGACTAATTTCCCAAGTGTCACTATTTAATAGGGACAAGCAATCATGGCTATGACTCCAAGATCATATGAGGAATAAGACTTACAGGGAACCTCCTTTGTGCCTTTATCTATGACAGTAAGCCAGATGCTAAATCACTATCCAAGCATTTGAGAATGTGCAGAACCTTATCTTTATCTTCCTCTCTGATATACCAGGCAAGAGACAATATAGGAAGGCCCTCTTTTTTGTTTAGTGAAAAGGCTCTTCCTAACATATAGTCAAGACTGAAAACAGAGTTGGGTGCCGGAATACCTTTGGAACTGACCCAGAAGCCACTTCACTGAAACTTCTTGACAGTATGGCATTGAAACTACTGAACCATAACGAAGCAAGCTACTTTGACATATCTCTGCAATACAGACATGGACTTGAAAGCACCAAGTTGTTTGTCTCAGAGGCAGGTGTGCACTCAGGATATATTTACATGGTACATCCCTGGTAGTCATGAGCTACCTTGCCTGGGCTGAAACCTGACCAAGAGCTGTATTGCTTTGATTAGTATGGCACTAAGCCCAGTTCTGTGATGCTTAATAAGAACCATAAGACATTCTCATAGGCCCAGTCCTAAAAAGGTGTCTTGACACAGCACTTCTCTTGGAGTATGGACAAAGCTTGCTTATGTTTGCGTGTGACTCACATGTCCCAGGTGGACACATGCAGGTGGAATAACCTTCGAGACAATGTGACAAACTGATGTTTGCAGGTTCATTTCCCATGCATCCCAGATATTTGGCCTGCAAGATAAATGGCAGATTTTTGTCTGTAGTGGTCCAGTGTGCTTTGTGATGCCCATGTTGAGCAGCAGGGCTGTAACTGTCAAGACTGAACAAAGACTTTTAACGTCCCATTTCCACCATCAAAATTCATTAGGAAACAGCATGCAGATTATGGAAGGCAAATTTGAAAATTTCACAATATGTGTGAAAAGCGATGAGTTTCAAGACCCTATCCTGCCTTCTCGTTCACTCATAAATACTTGAAATAAAATGGGAATATTGCTTTAGGTGAGGATGGTGTTTAAAATTTTGGGACCTGTATGCAGAAATAATTCCCCAAGCTCTCTCTATAGCCTATATAGAGAGAATGTCTCCTGGGCTAAATGATACTGAGAGTACCTACAGTCAGATATATTCTCTTCTTCTCAGGTACAGTCATTTGGTGGCTATTGAGGGAACCTAAGGAAACTAGACCTGGCTAAACTCAGTCTTTATGAGTAATCTCCTACACCTGCTCAGTCTCTCTAATGAGGCAGGTAAACCATGTCCTCTTAATTTAGATCTTGTTTCTGGTCCTTATTGGGGCAGAAAGCAATGGGTTTATTAGTGTGGTTTTGAGTTCCCTGTAACTCCTTCTCCTACATATTAACTTTTTTTAGCTTTACTCTTGCATGGGCAGTATTCTGTTCTTGAGCTTTATGGGGTCAAGCCCCGGGAGCAACTGTGTTTAAAATATTGTTTAAATGTTTAAGTCTGAGGTAACTTGCTGCAATATGAATGCTACTGAAAAGCTGCTTCTTAGCAGGTTTATGAGACATCATGGCTTTAAATAGTAGGGACATGAAGACAAAAGAAACATGACTTACAGTTGTCAATAGACCCTGGAAAACTTGACAATACTTCCCTTGCCCCATTGATGAACTGTTCATTCTTCACTCTCCTTCCCATCATTACAGAAAGCAAATGAATAATTGAGGGCAGAAGATCACTCTTGCCAGAGATTGCCTACCATGAGTTTCAAATTAATTGTTTATAGTAAAGAACAAGCTAAGGGAAGTCGTTCTTAGCTGTGCTGTAATGGGACTTCTGAATGTAAACCCTGCGCCTGGTTAATCAGCTTGTTATGCATCATACCTCTACCATCTGTACTACTGAGGCTAGGCTTAACAAGGCATTTCTGTGCAGAATATAACCTTCATGTCCTCTCTCAAGCAAGGACAAAGAAATAAGAAAACCAGCCTGGTAAGATTACAGGCCTGTGTGAGATTTACATCTCTCATATATCAATGCACACACCTTAGTAGAGTGGCATGGCATGACATGTTCTCTATCACCATGCTCACTTTTCTTCACAGTATCTCCAGGGGTCCCCAAGTGATTATTGTCTTACTATTAGCTAGAATTTCTTCCATAGATTTTTATGCCTTCTGCATAATAGGACATTTTCAGTGTTCATTTTCTGTGTCAAAGTCTGAAGAATTATTGCTCTGTATTCTTGACTGAAATATAGGCTTATAGCCTTGCTAGTATTTAAGCAATGACACAAATAAAATTAGTAATATTATGCACATATAAAAACTTAGCAGCATTGAGACCATAATTCTCATTTGTCTTTTTCCTGTGGTGTATTTCATATTTAAAATCTAACAGAGCTCTGAATATAAAAGTACAGGATGAGATTTTCAAAAACATATGGCACAGGATGAAAGAATTCAGATTTCTTTTGTTCAATATGTTGAAGTGCAGGTTTGTCACGAGTCTCAGAGGCAGGCATTCAGTTTTACTGCTCTGTGAACAAACCAGAAGCCTGTTTAGTTAAGTGAAATACAAATGTCCTACCTTTAGCCATCTGAAACAGTTTGAGTTAATCAAATTAGGCATATAGCATGCACTAAAGGCACCAAGTAGTCAGTCAAGAAAATTCAGTAATCCATAAAGAAATATACAGACCTCTAAAGGGTGATTCATCTCACCTTAACATTAGGATTGAGAGGCTAATGCATATAGGATGAATCATTTTTTTGCAAAGGTCTGTTATGGAGACCCGAGAAGTTCAGACCTTGCACAGCTGGTATTAGGTGAAATGAAACACTGTTCATCCAAAGCTGGTTCCTGGCTCATTAATTAATTAACACAAACTTTATGTTTCATTGGGGTCATCACACTGAGCTAACAGTTGACAGCCCTGAGCTGACAGTGCTTGCTAGTGGAAAGGGGAGTCAGAGCTGCCCTACTCCTTATTCTTGGCCAGGTACTAGTACTGATCCTAAGTTAAATCCTGGGATTGACAGTGGACAGAAACTTGATGTCATGATTTTGTCTATCATTTCTATTGCTTTTGGACAGTTATATCTTTAACACAGAATGTAAATTATCCCATGGCATCTTCACGACGTATTGGGGTTTTGAATTTTATTCCTCACCCATACAAAATTACATCTAGTCAAGACTGGTTTTTTTCTGCCAAATATTTCAGGATATGGCTTCGTTTATATTGTTCTTAATACAGCTGGTACTGTACTCTTATTTGAAGTTAATTCCATTAATTGTTTGCTCTCTTTTGCAGATTAGTAAGAAACAAAACACATCTTTGGGGTACTCCTGTGGTTGCTTCCTTCAATCTGATGTTTGACCATGTGCGGTTACTCGTTATGAACTTCAGGAGAGTTTTCCATGAATGTTGTAAGTCCATTGGAAAATAACTCTTCAGGTAAGATGTTGAAAGTCTCGTGATCAAATGGAAATCTAAATGAATCATACAGGCTTTATTCTGCATATTCACTCAGTTGTTTTGACTAATCATATATGACCTAATTCAGCCTATCATGCTTCATTGTGGAGTAATTTCCAATTCATATGGCATGAATTTGATTCAAATCATATGATCAATAAAATTCATTACCAATATGTATTCAAGAATGATTTAATTTAATTTGTAGCTGTTGAAAAATCAATTCTGCTCAGTAAAACTGCAGATCAAGTAGATTATAAGGTTGCAGAGGCAATGGCTATATGCTGTGATGGTTACAGCAGTTGTTATAGACAAAGTCACTGTGTCAGTTGTGTTCCTAAAGCGTTATGAATGCAATATAAACCTCAGGCAGAAAGCCCCTCAGAGAAGTGACAGCTGTTAGTGTGAATCTTCCATTTTAAGGACATCTGTGAATGGCACTGTTCTGTGTTAAAGACATTTATTTTAACATGAAAGCTCCTTGTTTGTTTCTGGTGTGGTTAAATATGTTAAGTGGTAGGAGCTGGTTCTGAGTCAGTCAACTCACCAAGACCAAAAGGGAAGAGTGCTCTTTGCAGTGATTTGCAGGTGTGGAAAATGAACCTCTCCCTAATCAAAAACCCAGACACGTCTAAAACAGGAAATTCAGTCTTCTGTCCCCTCCTCAAACAACCTCTGCACCACTGAAATCTAGAAATATAATGCCTGTTTTAATTAATTTTTATTTTTGACCTCATGGTAAGGGATTCAGAAATAAAGGAAGCCGAGAAGAACAAGAACACTGTTCCTTTCATAACTGGAAGGCAAGTGTCATTGTAAAATTAATGTACACAGCTCCCATCCTAGCACCTGTAGCTGAAGCATCTGGGAGGTGTACTGGTGGGAATTTGTGACCTGAGCTGTAATGCTTCAATGCAAATGCCATTCGTCAACCTGTCTTGCTCTTAGAGAGGCTGCAAACATCGAGGTTCTGTTACAGTGCAGGCAGAGCTGTGGAGAGAGAGAGAGAGAGACTGGCCTTGACAGGTCAGCCATAGGGACGGTGGCTTCATCAGCCATCACTGCCAGGGAGCACATTGCAGCAGGTATATTGGCAATAACTCTTACAAGTCAACAGCAGCTGCCATCAGTTTAAATAAGAATCAAAAAAAAAAGGGGGAGCTAGCCACGCAGAAAACATAGAATGTCTTTTGAGACCTTTGCAGGTGTACAAAGATTCATGTTTTGCTGATGCATGAGCTCCGAAGGATGTCTTTATGTATGGGTAGATACTTAGCTTACAGGGAGAACGTGATATTAGAGAATGAAATTGGCAACAAATGTGTGAATATGCCTACTCTTTGTATCTATACTAATGATCAAGCAAAGTCCTTGTTGCTGTAGAAAAGCAAAAACCAAATAAAAGAAAAAAGGCAGCTCTTTTTCCAGCTATCACATCCAGTTTTACATCACAGCAGCCCAAACAAAATAGCGTGAAAGAAGCCATGAATTTGTCTTACAGCACCTGGTACCCTGCAGTCACTCGCTGTGAACAGAGAAAAGTCCAAAATAGCCTGCCTTGTTTCACTGAGCGGTTAACATATCTTTACAGCAATGGAAGAAAACAGGCCAGCTCCCCCTGGCTAGTTACAAGACTAACTAAAGTGCTTTGTCTCACCTCAAAAAATCATGTTTGTAGAGCTGCGCACTTAAAGTTCAATGACATAAGATGTTCAGCAAGATTTGGTGGGTGGAAAAATAGAGTTCTTTCAGGAATATCAATAAATCTGTATTTATTAGGTATAAACATGCCTGCATTCATTTGCTGGAGGCTTGCTGTATTTCTGCCTAACGAGACGTTCTTTCATAGTGATATGAATGTCACTAGCAACAGTATTTTTTATACTGAAGAACAAAGTAATAGATTAATTTTTTGTAACGTTATAAGCCCATCGAGCTATGAAACTACTTCTTGTGAATAGAAGACTCGACCTTTCCATTTATTAAAAGAGAATTTCAGTGTTGACAATTTCATCCATGTAAAAGTTAATTTAGGAATCCAACAAAGGTATGTTGGGTTTGTTAAATGAGAAAATAAACCCTTCACACCAGTGCTGCATGTAGAATATAGGCTCTAGTGCCCTGCTTCTTTTTATCTTTCATCGGCTTTATAAGAACCCTCAGGTACATGCAAGATATAATTTAGGACTACAGTTTCTTTACAAAACCAGAGATACATAATGAAGATACAAATAAAACAAGTTCCTTTATCAGTGCCAGTTTAAATTAGCCTGTTACTCCTGGTGTGATTAAAGCAGAATTAGCAACATAGGGTAATAAAAAATAAAAAGCTGATGGGTGTTTTATAAAATCATTGATCATTTTACTACAGATCATAGATATCCTTCTGTGTTACTGCAAGAGAACGCTCTGATCCTTTTGTGATTTCTGGTAAAAAAAACTCTGTAGAGACCTGTCCAATATAATACTACTACAATAATACTTAGAATATGTAGAAAACTTAGAAATATTTAGAATTAATACTGTAACAAAAATTATAGTAAAACTTATCCTCTTGAGGCTTAGTTCAAGCATCCACTCCAGTGTTTTCTGGGTTTCAGTATTTGACAAAGTGATCTAACTGCAGGCTTATCTAGTGGGTTCAGAATCTGACAGCAGAGAATGACAGCAGCAAAATTCAGGCATATTCCCTGGTTAAACAGGCAGATTTAAAAATTACTTTAGAATAGCTCCTCTCACCTCAGAGGAGAACTTTCACATATTAAAATTTAATTCTGTCACCATCAAAGGCAAAGGGATCCAGCTAATTTAAGTGGGAGAGGCATTAGGGCCTGCCTCTGTAACCTTTTACTGTGAAATACGAAGTCCTCTGAGCTGAGCTAAATGTTGTTGAAGTTGCTTAGTGTAAGAGCTGCCTTTCACTCAAGATGAGTGTAAAGGGGACATTCAACTACTCTGCACAACCAGGTAGCAGAAATGATAGGAAAGGTGTCACAACCACTGGCTTGCACGCTGCAAAGGCTGAGAACAAGACGAATCATTTGGTAGTGGAGAAGGGGAAGACAAATGCAGGCATGTAAGAACTGATTGCTGAAACTGTGATTGCCTACCATCTGTGATAAAAAAAGGGAAAGGCGCCTGCCACAGAGGAAAATGGTAGCAAAAAACACAGGGTGCATTAACAGAAGTGTAAGCTGTAGGGTCTGAGAAAGAGCTAAGGGGTAATTTCTTTGGGAGGCTGGGAGCAGAGAACTTGTCATCTGATTGCTGCTGTGGCCAGAGAAAACAGGTCCTAGCACTTTTTTTTGCAGCTAAACATCTTTGATCACATCAGCAATGCCTAAATCCACTGTCAGATTTTCTTCCTCATGGGAAGAACTCCCCACTGAGTTTCAGCCTATTAACTAAGGTCAGAAAGGACACAGTTAACATGGCTTTTTCTTTTCTTATTTTTTTGAAATTGTACTGTTGTGGGAACCAAAGTAACAGCTCTGATACCCACTGTTTTTAAGATAACTCACTTTAATTTATCAACATATCCTTTACCCTATTATCTTTCTATGCAGTCTATTAGTGAGTTTTCCATGAGGATTTGGTTTAGTGTGTTTGCATACAAAACAATGAGGTTGTTGCATCTCTGTCTGGAACATCCACAGCACGGTCTGTTTTGTTTTGTTGCAGAGTGAAACCTCATGGGTTCATGTCTGACAGAAACAACAATCATTCTCTTAGAACTACCTACTGCTTTTGCCTCTCTGGAGGCTTCTGGCTTCCTCCACTCCCATTCTCAGCTGCTGCTATCTGACATGCCATGCACTGGCAAGCATCTCATTTGGCAATGTGCTCTGACTGGAGATTCATTTAATCCATATCTCTATTTTTAAATTGTATTTAAATTGGTAGTGGAATGGTACCATTCAATGTCAAAAATGGATATCTTTCTGAAGTAACCTAGACATCCTTGCAAAGGCAGAGTGCTGTGTTAGGATAAGAGAACTATAAATACAACAAGATAATGAGATATTCTGTCTTCACGATGTATTAGGTTAATTGTGTGAGTTTCGCTTAAGGAATACAAGCCAAAATGAAAGGAGTCCAAAAGAAAAGCAATATATATCAAAGTATGGCTGAAATGGTCTTAAAGTCTACTTTGGCAAAAGAAGGGAACATATTTTCCAAGCTGAACTGAGAGGAATGTCAAGAAGGTGAGTGAGTGATCTGAGAATGAATGAAGGAATGCAGATGAACAATGCAAGACTAATCCATTAATTCTGATCCTATTTCTCTGGTTAGATTCATCCTCTGCAATGAAAGCCATAAATTCAGGATTGTGATTGACTAAAAAGGGCATTGCTTTTAAATCTAAGGTGCTCATTAAGAGTATTGAATACATAAAGTTTTTTCACGTGTAAAGACCAAGTTGCCAGGTGCTGAGCTATAGCAAAAATGTCTTCTTCCTTCCTTGAGCAATTTAAGGATAGATGCATTAGGCCTTTCATTATATGGATCACTGAAAGGAACAATAATTAAAAATGTAAATCCTGTGCTCTTGAAATATGACCTCTGCTTGCTTTGATTATCCACTGAAGCCAATCTGTGTCTTGAAGCACTAACAAAACCTATCTTTCACTGTTGAGTTAATTGCAGTAGTGGTGAGATGTACTACTGCTAAATCCCAAACTTGGTGCTTCTCAGTGTTTGTAGGAGAATCATAATCCAGCCAGAGCTATGCTTTCCCCTGAGAGTCCAGCTGAAGAGGTACCAGTTTCTCCCTGTCTCAGGTAGTGTGCATAGATGACATGTGTGTGTTCCACCTACTCCCAGTTCCTCACCAGTGTAACTGTGGATAGTAAGTTCAAGGGGGTATTTTTATGATACCAACCTTTTCTACTCAAAAAGATCTCTTCTCTGCAGAAGTGCTGTGTCTTTCGGTGGGATGGTTTGCAGTTAGATTTATTTCTGAGGCTAAATAAGAACATCAAAATCTGATGCTAAACATGAGTAATTTGTTTAGCCATCTGTAGTCCTCTCACATAATTAAGATCTTCACTGTCTCTGGGGAACTGTTTTCTCCACAGTTTCTCCATCAAACCTCTTACAGCACAAGTGCCTTCCTATTACAAGCTTTCTGCATGTCTACAACCAAATACGTGATGGTGAGCTTTGTCTTGCAGCTGCTGATGCTTGCAATGTGGATACCCACTGCTAATGTGGTCACAACCTCCAAACCCTGGTTCCTCACATCCTGAAGCGGATGTCATGTCTGTCAGATGGTTTGCCCCTAAAAGTGTCTGCTTCTCTCTGCTTACCATGGAGAAGCCTGACAGTGACTAGCCCAGATGTAAATGACTTGTCTGTAGCAGCTTGAAGTTTTTTAGGACGACTTCCGGCATCTTTTTCATGCAAAGAGCACCACTAAACAAGAAAGATGATAATAGGTCTACACCTTAGCAGGAGTAAGACTGAATAGTGTTAATCTCATTTTACTGTACCTTTTAAAGTGTAACTTAGCACAAGAGTATGAATTTGTATTGACGTGATAGAAATAACTCAGCCTCACAGATATGCTCTGTGGGTAGAGAGTTTAATGATTAGTGATGCTTGCATCAGGAGACACCAAGATCCTGGCTGGCTATGACCTTGCCAGCACCAGAGCCAGGAGCATGAGGGGGCACAGTAATAAGATGCCTACCAGTGAAGAAACATAGATATGAATTTAAGTTAAAACTGTCTGCAAAAATCACCTGAAAGTCTGTGTCTGGGAATTAAAGGGAAACAGAGAGAGGTATATCAGAGAAGGATAGTTATATGTACCAGCGATTATCTCCCTTAAATAAATCTGAAGAAAAATACCAGTCCTTGCTCTTTGGCATCTTTCATGTGTCTTTCTGATCTGTGAACGCTGAATGGCATTATTCCTAATTACCATAGGAGAGGAAAAGAATTGGGAAAAGTTGTCTTTTATCTCAATTGTAGGTGTCATACATACCAGTCTAACAGGTGATCAATGCTAATGCACATTTAGGGGGTACGGCTATCATTAAGCCTATAGCAGGCTGTGAAAGGGCATGCACATGACTAGAATTCATATTATGCTCTTCTTAAAGCTTTTCTGATACCAGGAAACTCTTTTTCATGAGCTCTAATCAATACTTCAAATTCTGACAATAAAAATCTGTCCCTGGACTGAATAGCATACTGAATGAGAGAAACTGCAGTGTGCTAGCACAGAGAAAAACAGCAGCAACAGAAATGTGCCCTTCTTAATACCAAGTCTTCCTTTTTCTTATATTATTGCTATAAATTGCCTCAAAAAAAAAAAAAAAACCCAAACCCTGCTACTATTATCAAATTCAATGCCTCCTTTCAGGATATATTCCATCTAATCTCGTAACAGCACCTACGTACTTCTTCATTCTGGAGCTCTAAGGACTTCATTTGACATAAAAGTAATCAAGGGAGTGGAGTCAATGTGTCCAAATATAAATACTATGCTAAGTGGCAGATTTTGCTGCACTGTTATCGTGGGTGCAAAGAGGAATGTGTTGCCATGAAAACGAATACGCGTGTAATCTGTCTTTGCTGTGCCACACTGCTGTTCAGAAACCTACCCAAGAGTTAGATGCTCCCACTACTGTTTCTCCTCCCACCTTCCTTGTGGTGTGGTAGTGTCCCAGCCCTCCTCTGCTTCTGAAAAAAGCTCTGGGTATTTACATACATTCTGAATGCAAGCCCAGCTGATTGTGGCAGTGTACTTTTATTTGCAGCAGAAATGCACATACTTATTAACCTTACTGATGGCTTTCCTTAGGAGTAACACTTATTGATTCATGGGAGTTGCCACCCTGGGAAGTTCTTGGCTGGCTGTGCTGGGACACCATCCCCATACACCCCCACAGAAAGTCATCCTCCTGTCAGGGCCTCATGGGGTGATGAGCCTGGGTGGGATGTGTGGAAACCAGCACCTCTGGAAGAGTAGGAGAGGCTCAAACACCACAGGGCCTCACAGAGGTGGCAGCTGTATTGCAAGGAAAAGGGAAGGACAGAGTGCTGAGAAGCAGCTGCATAGGAGAGTTGAGGAGAAAAAAATTGGATCACCCCTAGTTCTCTCTTTCTGATCAGCTGGACTAAAGATGTGATTTCCTCCAACAAACAGAAGTGGCTGAGCTCAGGCAGTTCCTTGCTAACAGCATGTGAACAGCAACCATGTCTCTTTCAGTCTCTCCCAGACTTACTGCAAGCCCCTGGGGGAGGACAGGGTGTAGGTGGGAGGCAGATAGACTAGGGTGAGCAGTGAGCTAGGAGAACGCCAAACCACAATCACTAGGAAAATTTGTCTTGTGAAAAGGATGGGTATTTTTCACTTCGTTTTGATAGGTTTTGGACATTTGGGTTTTGTAGTTGCTGACTTTTGTATTTTGTCTCCCTTGGGGTGGTAAGTGCTGCTGGGCAGGTATAAATTGCTTTAAACCTGTGAGATCCCACTGCCCCAGGGAGGGTTATATGAGGCAGTATCATCTGACTTTCCCAGGAGCTAAAAAGGAGCCTGGAATAATGCAAAGAGCTCTTGAGGATGCAGCCAGGGAGTGTCTGAAATTAAGTTTCTTTCCCCTTTCCACTGGGCTGCAACACCATCTGGCATGCCTACACCCACTACCTGCACTCTGCTGTATGGAAAGTCTTGCTACAACCTCAGGGAATTTTTTTTTGGAGACTCCCAAGTACCCTTCTGTCCTCATCTCCCCTTGACATCAAGGTTTGCTAAGTGACCCTGGAAAGTAAGCCTTACAATTTTCTCTAGATATCAAAGCTGAAGACACCTCCATATGTGTGCTAGTGCTTTGAGGCCTGCAGTTTTTTGTCTTGGTTAAAGTCAACAAAGCAAAATGGAAGCCCTAACTTCATGTTTATACCATTCCTAGTGCTAGAAGACTTCATTCTTGAGTCAAATCCTTGTGTGCTCTCATTGTACAAATATTATATACCAGTGAGCACTGTTCATTGGTATCCAAAGTACCTGGGTATACTCAAACCACCTTTCATCTTACTAAAATGTAGATTTGACACACTGCTATTAAAAACTGTATGCCCTGTGTTGTTCTTTTTGCTTCTTCTTTTCAAGAGTTGATGCCAATCTTAAAATTAAAAATGAACAGATATCATGCAGACTCTGCAATCCTTCTGGCAAAATGCTGGTCTTGGGGATCCAAATGAGAAATTGGCCTGGGAGACATTTCAGTATGGATCTTACAAGATGTCTGCAGCTGTTTTAATGAGGCTGATATTTTAAATAAGCAATTAAAAAAAAAAAAAAGAAACAGTGGATGTTATTATCATCTTTATATAGCTCTTGCTCATCATAAAATTTCTGAAATTAAAACAGTCCTGTCAGAAAGCTGTTATGAGGTCTTTAATGCTCTTGACTCTTTAACAGTGTTTCTTCCATTAAAGGGGGGAATAAGGATGATCTTGTCATGGATTCTTCAGAGACTATATAATGAGAGCTACTAAAATGTTCTGGTTCTTGGGAGGTTACCGGGCTCCCAGTTGTTGTGTGTGGTTAATTTTTGTTTAATTGTAATATTTTTTTTAGACCTTATATTATACTTGTTTAAAAGATGAAAGAGTATATCACAGTACTAAGCTGGCATGAGCTATTTTCCTTCCTGCTTTGGTGTGTTTATGTTTTAAAAACATACTTATTAAAGTAAAGTCCTTGCTTAGCATCAAATTATTTACTCTCTCCTCTATGACTTTGAAATGACAAATTTAGGAGTTGAAAGCTGTTTAAAAAACAGTCTACAGGTTTTGTGTGAGCATACCCTATAGGGATCACAGAGCGCCTCTAGGCAGAGCTTAGTCCACAGGATAGGAAGACACTGCCCTAAAATGCCATTTGACACATTAGCATATACATAGTAGCTGCCCATACTCATGCTCTCAATTTTTCCAGCCCTGATTTAGGACAGAGTTAAAATGGTTCCCTGGCATACAGATTTGGTTGCTCAGCTGAGGGATAGGGTGGGATTCAGCTCCAAGTTTGGACACCGAAGTAGAGGTGCCTTATCAGAGCTCACAGGTGACCCTGGTGTCTCTGGGGAGATGCAGGGGGTAAGATAGGTGCCCTCAGATGCATTGCTTGAGGGTCAGCAGGATCCCCCTCCCCTGTAGCTCCCATTTCAGAAGGGCACAGTTCTCTGCCCCATCTTCCAGCCCATGGGGATAAGCCATGGCATCACAAGTACCCCTGCACACCTGTGAGTGGGCACCAAACTGAACGCCGAGGTAACACACGCAGGGGAGTCAGGAGGGTTATTCAGCTGCTGAGGTGTAGGGGTGTGATTCACTTGCCCCCAAGTAAGTGTCCAGTGCCATTTGAGGTGCCCTAGAGTGCTTGAAATGCCCTCAGTTGACTCTGAGGCATAGCACAGGGCCAAGAGGATGATCCCACATGTTTGGTCCAGCAGCTACACCAGACAGGATACCTGGTGGACCTTGCCTGGTGCTAGGTGCGAACATCTGGGCAGCTGAATGAAGGCTGGGTGTGAGCTGAAGAGCTTGACATGCTCCAACTGACTACACTGCCTGTAAGGGGAGCTGAAACACCAGACTCACAGAAGGACACCTAAATTCAGGTGTCAGAATGAAGCCAACCTAAGGTAATCTGTTGTACCCCACTGCTGGTACCTGGATTGTACCTCTGAGCTCTTCTCTCCCAGTTATTGCTCTGCTCTCCTTGAATTCAAGTCGCAGCAGCTGCTAGTGGGGTTAAATTCAAAGTTGACAGGTAGAAGAGGGTATAAAATGATGCAAGTAGTTTGGTGGAGGTTTGTATTTTGACAAAATAGATTCCTTCTGTCCAGCTCTGAATGTAACTCAAGTTGTAGATTTTCTTCACCTATGCATTCTTATTTATATATCTGGAGATAAAGCATGATTATCCTTACTCTCTTACCAGTGTAAATGATGGGCAGCTCCAGGGAAAACAGTGAAGTTATGTTGGTATAAAATAGTATAAGTGAGAGAGGAAAAAAAAGAATCTGCAGTATGTACTCTTTTATGTTCTTTAATCTGGACTTTTAGATATAGCTGGAAAAGCAAAAGGTAGTTGCTTTAAAGACCTGCAGTAATTTAAAGTGTTATTCCTAAAAGATTTGATTCAGGCTTAGACTTAGTGTTCTGTAATTAGGGTGAATTACTGAGGTTTAAACTATGGGACAATTGAATATAGAAAAAAAATTCTTCCTGCTACCTTTTGAATTATACCAGAGGCAAAAGTGCTGCTTTTTAAAGTGTGCATAGCTTGATCTATAGCTTTCAGCTGGGCAAACTCCTGGGAAAATGAGTACCTTCCTCTCTGATGTGCAGTGGAATTCATCCAAAGGACAAGATCACTAAAGCTGATACAAATCAGCATAAATCCTCTGAATATCACCACCTCCAGATATAACTCACAATATCGTATCTATAAACACTGTTGTGAAGTAGCTTTTAGATACTCTGAATCCTCTGATACATTTGCTATTTATACTTATTAATTAATTAGGATGACACCAATTAACATAAAACTTCACAGAAATCCTTTTTTTCTGGAAGAAATTCATGTTATCTGGTATGAGTAAGACACACTTTACCCACTGCTGAAATGCAGCTTTCTGTGGAAACCCAGCGCAGCCACTGAATGCCTCATCCATGGGTTCTGAAGTAAGGAGTGATGCTGCCTTCAGTTGCATGCACATGAGCATGGGAGGTCTAGAGGGCAAATCATGGATCACCCAAACTGCATTAGACCATGACACAGTCCAATAACCCTCCTCTGCTGTGAAACATGATATAAATTAAAGCGACGACAAATCTCAATTAGCTCAGTTTTATGAAAAATGGGTCCAACAACAAGGCTGATCTGTGGGCCTGGATTCTCCCAAGGGTCAAAATTTTTCTTACCAGCATTATAGTGAGACGAGTCAGATGTGCTCTGCTCTAGCTTCGGCTCTTAACTTCATCTGTAATACTTACGAGGTGTTTCATAAGGAAACTAGGACACATGTGCAACCAAATGGTCTTGTTTTCAGTCAAAGTGTAACTGAACTTTTGAACTGAAAACACGTTTCTGTGATCAAGTCTTTCCTCCTAGGTTTTAACAATGCAATTGCCAAAAGCACAGCCTATAAAAGTGCAATCCCTGTTCATTTAAATATCTGATTTGCAGAAGCTTCAGTAAGACTGGAGATAACTCAGAATAAAAAATGATTGTTTAATGTACCAGTTCATCCTTTATTAACTTGTTTTTCTTTATAGTCCCTTTCAATTAAAAAATAATTCTAATTTTTGTTCCATTTTATTATTAAAATCTAATACAATGAGGTATATAAAAGAAAAAAAAACTTGCCTCTATATTTCTGTGGGCATCTTTAAAGAGTACGGAATATTTAAAAGATCTTATATATAGAAGCAGGATCCATATGGCAAGATAATGAATATTCATTAAAGTATGGATAGTCTGATTCTCTGACTTATTTTTACGATTGTAGTGCTGTAGGAAACAAATATACTGCTCCTCCACTAAAGTGCTGAATAACATATTGATCTGCCTGCCAATTCAATCTAGGCACCTTGCATAAGAATAATTTTTTCTCATGGCATCTCATAAACAGCAATGTCTTTTAGCCTTCTACTTCTTGAATATTAAGCTGTAAAGTTTTGGTTTCCTTGGTTGGATGTGACTGTATGTGTAATGTACAACTTGGAAGTCATATTCTCTGCAGGTTTCTTGAAAAGTGTGCTGCATTAAAATGTACAAATTTTGCACAACTGACAGAGAAAAGAAACTCCATGTTGAGCATCAGGTAGGCCGTGTGAAATTAATAATTTCTTACTCAGTTCATTTCCCAATGGCAACATGTCTACTATATACAAACTCCAGCTCATCATTAATTGCCACACTTGTTTAAAATCTCAGATCCACCGACAGGTACTTCCTTTAAATATCCACTCAATTTTCCATTAAGGCAGCTCCCAAACTGGGCCAGGGAAGCTCCTGTGGTGTGGTAGTCTGTCTCTGCAAAAAGAGGCTTGTAGTCTAAACCTCACCATAAGAAAAGGAGTCTCCTTCAGGTGGGACATCTGTAGGTGCCCAGTGAGCAGCAGAGTGCAGAGCACTCTCCTCAAGCAGAGTCTCCAGCTGCCGGTTCTTGGGCTGCAGAAGGGTGCTCTACCACTTGCACACACCCTGGTATCTTAGATTAAAGAGGAGTAAATATGTACTTGGCATTTTTGCTAGATTTGCTTCTGGAAAGTCCATCCAAAATTAGTACTGGAGGTTTAACTCAGCAGAAACTGACTCATGGGGAAAGGTTCCCTACTCATCTCAAACAGTTTTTTCCTTATAAAGGCTCAATTACAGCAAAGGAGAAAGACAAGTCATAATTCCTACCTTGCGATAGGTTCCTGGGAGAGTACTTTGGAATCATCTTCTCCTTAAACATGCCTTGATCTCATATTTTATGTACTTATTTTCCACTACTTTCCAACCTGCATTTGGCATATTCATTAGGCTGTTTTATTCTTACTGACTCTTCATGCCATTCATTTACCTTTACATCAAGCCTACATCCATCCTAATTGTTTTATCATCATGTTTGTCTTGTTATTACAACCTAATGTTGCTTTTCACTATTAGTGAGAAAACATGAGTTTTAATTTAATAGATTATTATGCCTTTGCTTTTCCAATGGAAAGCCACAATACAACTGTTTCTGAGTAGCAAGCTTTGTTATTACATACATTTCATTTTCATAATATTTTTGCTGATACTAAGCAAATATTTTCACCCTAAATTTTCCCTGCATACATTTTGGCAACAGTACTGAGCCCTGAGGATGCATAGCCCTCTATTATTATCCTTTAAGGACTGGGGAATAATTATGGTTAACTTTTGTTGTAATTCAATTGTTATTAACTGGGTGCTTCTTGCCACCTTCTCAATCAGCCCAAGATATAATGAGTAAGATGGATTTCCAATGCATTATATAATTGAAATAGGCATGAAAAATGAATTAGGGAATGTTGCCATAAATTCTTTTTTGGTTATTACATGCACACTCTCAAGTGACATAGTTAAACTACTTCACAGTTGAAAAGATGTTCTGAAGATGAGTAAGTAGCCTGCTTGAGAAGAAATGACATTCCAGGTATCAATTTTCATTGCTCCTTTTCGGGAAATTTTGTCACTAGCATCAGCTAATTTTCTAGCATACGTCTCACTGCCATGGGCTAGGGGGCTAAAATTAGTTGGAATATATAATTTGTACGCACTGGTTCAGACTTAGCTCCTTTCTTTTTCAAACTGAAGGAAAGGTATATGCTTTGATCATACTACTGGAAGATAATGCTTAACTTTGCTCTTCCCTTCCCTTTTCCTACTGTTTTCAATATGGGAAGTATAATGTCTTGGAAATCAAAACTTCCAGTCCCCTCTGGCCACTTTCCAAATATGGAATAAAAAAAAGGTACCCTTTTAAAATCTAGTTTCAAAAATGAAATAGAAAAAAGAGAGGTGAAATTCATATATATATTCATTTTTCTACCCTTAAGAGTGAAAATTCTACAGAATCCCCCTAATTTTCCTTTATGCATTTTTAAGGTCTTTATCTCACTTCTGTGTGCATGAATAGAACCTTATTTTGAAACAGTCTGTTAGAGTGAGTGGAAAGATGTTGGCAGATATCCAGTATGGACCCTTGTCCCTTTCTCTTCAGCTTCCCTGAGGGTGAACAGCTCTCAACAGCAAGGTAAAGCTATGTTGATGGATGGAAGGAAAAAGGCAGCAATCTTTAGTGTCTTCTTCCCTCCACTCTTCACCAGAAAATGTGGCTGTAACTGGATTACTAACCAAATTCACACCGGCATCAGAATGACAAGAACTCAGGTTAGAATACAGAAGGAAAAGTTTAGAAAAGACAGTGTAGCTGCATTTTTATTTCAGCCCAGCTGGACCTGATATGAATTTTTTTTAAGATATTTAAAGAATGGGCTGAAATAATTTCAGAACAAACAGCTTATTTTTGAGAATGCCTGCTGAGGACAGGTGACATTTCAGAAGGTGGAAGATGAATGATTATAGCACCGTCTTCCAACAGGAGACAGAAGAATTTCTGGGGAGCCAGAAGACACTGTGTCCAACTTCAGAGCCAGGAATGATATTGGAATGAATTACCCGACAAGCAACTGCAGATGCTGGGAAAATAGCAAGAGTTTAAGAAAGAGCCAAGATTAATTTCTAAATAACGTATCATATCAAACCATTAATTTCCTTCCTTGAAAGTGTAGCAAGTCTAAAGAAACTGAAGAATCAGTAATGTGACGTTACTAGACTCCATTAAGCTTATATACACTCTTTTGCCTGGCTTTCTTACAAGCTATCTAAGCAACACAGTCTAGATGAAGCTAATGTAAGAGGGTTCAAAACTGTTTGTAAAAACGTACTTAGAGCATAGATATCTGCAGGGCACGGTGGCACTAAACAGAAGTACTGGGCAGAGATTTACAGAGTTCTTGTGAACTATTCATTGTTTTCACTGATTATGTAGAAGAAAACATTAATGATGAAATAGAAAACACTTTTTTCAAACTTTAAGAGTACTCTAAACTGATCTGATATTGAAGAACAGGATTAGAATTTTAAATAATATTGATAAACTGGAGTTATGGCCCCAAACTACTGTGTGAAATCCAACTCTGTCTTCAGCAGGAATAATTAGCTGTGCAAAGAGGTGGTAGGAGAAAGGCAGCCTGCAGAAAAGGAGCCGCTTCTTTTAGTAAATCAGAAGCTGAATATGAGCTTACAGTGCTACATACATCCTAAAAAGGCACGCTTTCTCATGGACAATATGTCTGAGCGTACAGTGTGCAAAGCACACAAAAACAATCCTGTAACTCTGGCTAGGGCTGGGTACGCATCAGCCAGAACACTTTGGGTACTCAGGCTTCAGAAAAGACATAACTGAGAGAAAAGCAACAAATACAGGCTCAGGTATACAGTGTAGGATGTCTGATGGCAGATAGAAGAAATGGAGGTTTCAAGTGGGAAGTAGACTAAAGGGAGACACCAAGTCAGTCTTTCTGTATGAAAAAAACTGCTGCAGAGAGAAATGCAATGAACTGGTTTCTTTGTCCTGCATGGATGGAACAAAAAGTCGTGAGCTTAAATTGCAGGACGAGAGATTTTCTTTAGACTACAGGAAAAACTAATTTACAGAAAGGAGATTGATGTGAAGCAGACTTCCTGGAGAGGTATGGGGTTTTCCTCATTAGGAGTTTCTGGGACAGCACAAGTTATGCCTTTCTCAAGGCTGACATTCATGTTCAGACCTATTTTTCTAATATTCTGTGGCACTGGGACATCCATCATGCAAAAAAAAAAAGAAGACACAGAGAGATGGCCAGAACTTTTGCTCAGACTTTCAGTGCTCACGTCCCTTTCACTGGGACTCACCCTTTGCTTTCACCTGCTGCCCAGAGAGTTAAAGGAGTGATAATAAACCAAAAAGTAATTTACTAATTAGCTGAATAGCATTTTGAGCTGACATAATAGAAGTAGTAATTGACATGTTTAATGAGAATTCATAAAATAGGATAGGTTAATGAGACACAGATTGTTGTGGGGATCCTGTGAAGGTTTTATCTTTTCCATAAAGCAGACACTACAATTTCACAGTCTATATTATTGCCTCTATTCGTATACTTCGATTTTTTTAATGTTTGATGTTATATACTCAGTGAGTTTTATGAAGGTCTAATAGATGTAAGAGTTCTTCCTCTAGGTGGGCACAGATATTCACTACTTTTATTTTCTAAGAAGTTCTCCATCTAGACTGGAACCTGTGTGTAATCACATACAGAAAGCAGACTTTTGCCACTACTTAGTCCTTCTTTCATGTCATTGGAGAAAAAAATGGTGACAAGAGGTTGTTTCAGACAAGAGGTCATTTCATACATAGGTTTATTTCATCAGAAGATCAAATCCAATTAATCAAATTCATTTTCAATTAATGCTTGAAAACCTGCAAGAAATAATTTCTGGCATAATCACCTAACATTTATATATACAATAATAACTATCATGATTATAACTAAATTATTTTTTTTTATGTTGCTGGGTTTTTTATTTACTAATTATTATATTTTCCAAATGCATTCGCCTTTAGGGGTCATGGCATAAATTGGTAAGGAAGATTTAACTTGGAAGCATATACCCAGCTAGGACGTGCATTCAAGAGATTATTTGGACTCTTGGAAAGCAAGCAAGTCGGGTCACTTTTAAAAGTCCCCACGGTGCTCTTAGTTACACAAATATAAGCTGTGTTTTCATCTCAAAACTACTTAGTAGCAGCCTCTGAAAGCAAGCTCTGACTAAAAGGGGAGCTGGCCACATCATCAGACATGGCAAATCCCCAATCTGGCTTTGTGTCAGCCAGATTTGAATCTCCTTGTTTCTCTTCAATGACTGTAGTGGGACCAGTGATAACCACTATACCAATGCCATGGCAGTACCACTTTCCTAAACCTTGGGGTTGCCACTGGATACCAAAGTTATCAGGAACCACAGTTATCCTGGAAGATACAATATGAATCTCATACTCCTCTCTGCCCTTCTTTGCAGAGCTTAGCCCTGTCCTGCATCATCCTGCTTCCCTGCCCTGCTCCTACACCCTCCATAGGGCTGAGGCATGGATGCCTGCACAGTTTCCCTCCTCCAGCTGTTCATTACCTCCAGCTGTGCAGAGGGAATGACACCAAAGGGACTACACTTTTTCTCTTCCACATGGCTCATGTCTCTCTAAGTGAGCCCACTGAGGTGAGGTTGGTGTCCCTGTGTCTCCTCATGCTGAGGTGTCTACCACAGAAGGAAGTGCTACAAGGACACTCCCTGTCGTCTTGGCCTGATCAGAGTGTCCGGGGAACTCAGGACCACTGAAAGGGGTGGGAAAAGGGAGACTCACAGTCCCATGAAACCCTACCAAGCTTCTGGCCACAAGTTCAGTAAGATGCTGAGTGGTATTTTGATATATTTTTGGTCTAGCAGAGTGACAGAAGATTTAGACTAAATTTAGACTTTTAAAGTTGCCAAAGAACACAGCAGGCTACACGACTGTCTGGTTTTTACCTATCCCTAAATGATATCTATACAGGTAAAATCATACTGTTTAAACAAATAGCTGGATACACAAGAGCTGATTTTCATATCCATGCTATGGAAATCATCGACAGATTAATTCTGGATGAAATAACATGTCCTATGGACTAACAGATATTATTCCTGAATTATCAGTTTATCAGCCTGAGGTTACCTGGAAAGTCAGGTGCTAAGGAGAAGGGCTAATATCCTTCCTTTCTTATCTAGAAAGTAAGAGCAATAAAGTTGCCTGCGTCAGCTGTTTAAAAACACACATATCCACATCACCATGAAAAGACTGATGCAAGTCTTCCAATTACAGCTCTGCATAGCCTGCTCCATAGCTCCTCACTACTTTGTCCAAGAGAGACCTGAATAAGAAAGAGCGTGGCTAGGCCACTACTGCAAACTTGCACCTCAATTCCCCACCAAGAAAACTGGTAAGAGAACACCTTCTTGCAATGCTAGAGGTACTATGAGGATAAAATCACTTAATGATCTTTACAGGTCCATACAGCTTTATGGCAAGGCCATAACTTTGTACATAGCAATGCATAGTCACTGCCACGTTGGTATAATGGACTGAGCAGTTTTACAAGGCTTTTGAATTAATACTTTAGGTGAGCTCATATTTATAAGAGAAAATACTTAAGCAAAGGTGGAAGAGCTCTTTCCCTTTGCCAGTGACTTGTTCCTGTCCGTACTTGTGCTCCAGTTTTCCTGCTTTGATTATGCAGCATCATGCATTATACAATTCTCCTCAACACATGGGGTAAGCCTATAAAGGGAGAGCATTAATCCGGTGTGTCAGTTAATGGGCACTTCCTCCTGCAGAGTGGTAGCTTCAGAAATGGTCTCATTAGAAGTATCGTCGGACGTGTGAAGCATTTGTTATGAGGCAGTAATGATGGTGTCTCTAATTGCTGGCTGTTCTGTGGGAATACAGGTAAAGGTGAAGCATCACTGTTGAGAGTGATCTTTAATGCACTCGGCCACTTCTATTAAATTTTAAAAATTCAGCTATATCAGCTAGCTCCAAACAATAAATATCTGGATGCAAGTAGAATACATTAAATAAAAAGTAAGTGCAACTCACAGAGTTTACCATACCAGAATGGGTTTATTTACAATCTGTGTCGATGATAAAGGAAAAATATGCTTGTGTGTGTGTATTTGCAGTGGCAGTATGGATTAGGGGGACACAAAAGAAAAAATATTTTTGTGCAAGGGAAATAGCAATGCTTTCAACTAATCTGAACACAGCAGCTTTAATTTGACCTTTTCATGCGATCAGTGATGTTTTCTGCTAAGCTCAGCAGTTAGGTAAAAATGTGAAAGCTTTGCACAAACCAAGAAAATTATCCTAGAGGTCAAGTATGCAGATTTGTTTCTGAGATGTAAATATCTATCTCTGGTGTTTCAGCATCTTACCTAGTAGATGGCAGGGTCATGTCATTATATTCTACGTCTGTCTGTCAGTCTTAAATCAACAATTGAAAAAAATCCCCTTAAAGACAAAAACTCTATATCTATGGGAAAGATTAAATCTGTGACAAAATCCCAAAACAACATGAGATGTATTTTTTACCAGAAAAATTTCATCTCCTGCACCCATGGTTTTGCTTTCACTCAAGTACTCTCGCACAAAACTGGCACGCATACACGTTACTGAAGGTTATTGCTTGGGGTGTGTGCCATAGTTGCGCATAGATTAACTTGTCCTAGTAGGCTGAAAATTGACTAGGCCGTGAAAAAAGAACAGCCAAAGCCATCTAATAAATTGGGCAAAAATTACTCTTGGTACCTCCGTTTAATTTGATAACAGATGTGCATTACACACTGTCACCGCAGAAAAACAAGAGGCTTTGTTTTGTAATGGATTGTTGAATAGATTTGCAGTGACAGTAAGGCAATAAACTAAAAAGTAGATCAGCCATTCTTCAGTTAGACTGATATGCTTTACCCACCAGCTTTGTATACGAAAGGAAGAAAGTGAGACCATTTCACAGGGAGGGCTTTTTACAGCCTTTAGTCCAGGGCAACCTGTTGGTTGCTTTGGTCACCGCTGAGACCCAAGCACAGCTCACTGGCTGTATAAAATGCGTGTCTATAAAATACAAGAGGCCAGCAGGTCTTCTGATAATCCTTCATGTGGAAACTGTTAGTCAAATTCGTCCTACATGTAAGTTCATGAAGCCAGTGAGCTTAACACTACGGATAATTCCAACCCCCTTCCCCCCCACCCCAAGCATTAATGGCAAGGTGGAAGTCTTTCAGAGAGCTGTCACAGCTGCACCGGGGAGGGGAGAGGAGGGGAGGGGAGGAAAACTCTTTGCCTCACAGACATACTGCTGTCCAAAGGATGGGAACAAATGAAGCATAAAAGCCAGTTTGGGTCCTTCTACCAGATACTAAGTCTTTTAAAAACATCGGTCAATTAGACTGACGTTTCCACTTAACCTTGTGCATCGGAACGGATTGTCTCCTTATTGGCATTTAAGCAGGGACATGATGTGTGCACTCTTCTGTAGCTGTGGCATAGCTGTTATGTAAACCATTGAAAGGCTGAAATCCCTGTCTGTTTCCAAACTATTTCTATTTTTAGATGGTGGGATTTCCTTCATGCTGGAGGAAACCCCCATAGTCTATTCTGGCACCTCTGTTGCTCCTGATATAGTGCATAAATAAACTGGCTCATTGCAGGCAGGAAGCCAGCTGCTGCCAGGCTCTGGGTCAGCTCTGGACCCCTCATAAAAGCATCCAGCTTGGAAAGAAGGGGGTCTTGCTGACATACTTCCTGAATGATTTAAAGAGTATCAGAAGAGGATGCTAACATCCACATTGTCAAACTGGAAAAATACTAATTTCTTTAAGGTTAATGTTTTTATTTTAAACTCTAGACTACATAGAAAAAAATCCCACCAGACCTAGTGAAACACAAGAGAGAAGTCTATAAACACTTTACCTCATTAGAACAAATATGTTTTCCACGTGAAAAAGAAACCTCTGTTTCTCTGACATTTTAAATTTGTAAGGAATTACCATTTAGTTTCTGCTCTTCCCATAGACACAAGCAATCTGCCTAATGAATTCTGTCATATGCTTTAATTACAACCATACAGACAACTGGTTTTGTTTACTTTTTATAGGATTTTTAAAAATATTTTTTTCCTCCCTGGTCAGAACCCATGGAGAGAATAAAGTTTTTGGCCAGCAAATTATTTCAATAATCCTAAATGAAAAGAAGAGATAAAGGCACAGTATTTGGTGTTGAACAATATTTATTCTTAACATCTTCTCACTTCTTTTAAACTGTTTTAATGTCAAGATTTTTCTTTAGTAAGATTTACTAAAACTGAAACTCATTTTAGACTGAAAAGTGAAAAGGGTTCCTTTTGAAAATGCTGAAAGAGAGTGTTTTGTTTTCTCTAATTCTTAATTAAGGGGTTTTGTTTGCAGGGAGAAAAGCTGAGTTTATAGAAATAATTTATTAAAATATTTTGAACAACATCAGTCTGTATAGCTCCATAAAAGTCAAAAAAGTTTTATTTAACACATGAAGAGCACATGCCATCACCTCATACCTGGAAGGGGCACCACATGCAAGCAAGATAAGCAAGGAATAAGATCCATAAGACCACCGAAATACAAGAACGCAGCGACCTGCTTCAATCTCATGCTAGAGTTTAAAAAGACTTTAAAGTAACTGATATTCTACATAACATCTGCATGACAAAATTCCCCAAAAAGAAATAATTTTTGGAACAATTATGAAAGAATACATAATTTTAGATTAATAACCATAATCCCCCTCCAAATGTTATTATGATACATTTGCTAAGCCATAGCTGAAGTCCTGATAGTTGTTTCTAAGTTTTAAAAGGACCTTAAAGGTCGTGCTGGAACTGAAGGGATTGCATCATCCCAGTCTCTGAGAACCACAAGGAAAAAGTATATCAGCAAAGTAGACTAGAAAAGCCAAGCCTGTGTCCTCTCCTCCTTTTCTCCCCAGCCACAGGTAATGCAGGATCATGCAGAGTCTGCTCAAGATGTTCACCGCTTGCTCAAATTTGTATTACAGGAAGCATAGCTCCAGTAAGTGAGTAATGAACCTTCAGTAATTACTTGATCATAATGGCTGAAAAGTTCCTGTGTCTCTTTTTTCTTAACAGCTTCAAACCTAATTGCCACATTCCCCACAAGCTGAAAAAGGGATCTTCAAAGAACTACTAACAGAATTATGCCACTTTTTTAAACACTTACCTGTTGCTGAGACCTGGCTCTATTATAATTCACGTCCGCTTAATAAAGAATTGCACCAGTGTAATTTTTCCATCTGGCAAGGTGCTATGCAGTTAGAGTTAAAGTTGCCACCAAAACCAGTCCTAGAGCTGGAATGATTTCCAGAGCTCCTAAGCCCCATTCATGAATCTGAGGCAGGAATCATGTAACAGAAATCCTCAACTGTCACACACTGTTCCTACCTACAGCGGGGCTTTGACAGCACCCAAAAGGACTGCTATTCTGTCACCATTTCAAGGAGTCCCAGCCATGCATCCAGGCCAGCAGGATCGAGAACTGAAGTGTATCCCACTATTGGATTTTCTCCATCCACACCCACAGAGGAGGAAGGCTGGACAATGAATAGTTGCTGTTCTCATTAAATGTATGTTTTCTGGTCTCCAGGAGAAAGGGAAAGGCTGTACAGTCCACATGCCAATACCCAACCAGACTGAAGGTAGCCTGGATCCTGGAAGAAGCCCTTCTGATGTGGTATTCTTCCTAGGTTAACTTATTGATTTTCAGACCACAAAGACACTGTGATTACCCCATTGCTGTCCTGTTCCTGGTAGCCAAATTAGTTCATGTAAAGCTGGTTGGGCTGTCTCTATGTGGTATGAGGCTGTGCTCTATCAACACGGGCTTTCAGACTAACAGGTGCTCACTTTTCCCAGCAGTAAGTGCTAGCACCTATCAATTCTTGTCCTGCGAGCTCTGCTGCAAGCAGTGTTGCAGCTCCAGCTACTAAGTCACAAGCCTCACACTGTTATGACATCTGTCTGTTTCTTGAAGCCCAGTTCTTAAATGAGGTACTTTTGTTTGAAACGGTAAGGTTTTTCTGTCTTGTGCCTAAGGAGAAAAGTTTCAAAAAATTACTCAAGAAAAAATACATGGCTGAAAACCCTTGAAAAACCCAGCTGAGCCTGTGGTTTCTGAACACAAAGGAAGTGTCAGCACTGCTTGTCTGAAAAATGCAGTTCACCTGCTCATTTTTGCAGCCTTTGCTCTATCACAGCAAAGGCAGACTGGCTCCCATTGAGCAGTGTAAGTATATAACTACATTGATCACAAAATACACGCTAATTTGGTGTGCTTAAGAAGAAAGGCCAGGTCAGAACAAAGTGACTTATTGCGGTTCTGCATGCACAAACAACAGCCCCTTCTGCCATAACTAGGGTTCAAAATCAATGTTTAAATCAGACTGAAAAATGTGTTGCTTTATACCCTGGACATAACTGTAGTTCAATCTATGGTGTGTTACCGGGCATTTCTAGCATGCTAGCAAGGCTTCAGGCTGTTGCTGTGTTGAGCTGGTCCACCTCTTTAGTTCACAAAGGTCTCCTCACCATAGATCTGCTGGCACAGCGGGAACCTCCCAGGCCCTTCTCTGTGTGCTGCATCAAACCCAAACAACACCAAATTTATAATCCGCACAAGCTGCAGGAACACAGAGACTATCCTCTCTGGTGCAGTGCCCTCACTCCCTTCCAGTTTCCAAGGGGGTAAGCTCTCATTTTCACCTCCCCTTCCAAAAGTCCAACAGGCACAGCAAGCTGGCTGGACTGCACCTTCCAGCATTTCTTAAAACCTGCTTTTTCCAAACTGAATAGGTTTAGCAAACCTTCCTTGCAGCTGTCATAAGCATATGAAGGAGCTTTCTAGCGCTAGAAGGGAGTCTTCCAGTGCAAACGTTTTACAGCAAATCCTGAGGTTTCTGTTTAGACTAAATTCATGTGAAGAGGATGGCAATATATTTATAGGATTCTCCTATTCACAGTTAAATCAATGAAGTATTTCTCTGGCTTTTAATTTTGCATCAGGCTATCTTTATTAAGTCTTCTGGAGTCCTATCTCATTTACAGTGGTAAAGGGAAAAAGGTAAAATAGGTGAAAAATAAAGATATGAAATTCCTTGTACCAGGATTTATATACTGCATTGCAAAGCTTTTGAAATTTGAGGGATCATGAAAATCTAAGTACTGCCAAATGAATTGTTCTTCACAGATTAACAAGAAATTTCATGCATTTTATTGCACTCACTTAGATTTCACACTGTAAAGCAGAGCAGGATATATGTTTAGAAAACGAAAATGCATAACTAATATAAAATGTTTTTCAAGTTTCCAGTTACATGAACCGAGAATCTGGAACACTTTCCAAAATGGCCTATCCTTGATCTTGCTTGTTGTAAGAAAAAGAGAAAATGAGCTCTTCAGGCAAAGGAGACTGCACATCCACATGTAAGGGTGCAGTTGCCTCTGGCAGCCCATGCAGCCTGAAGCTTCAGAGCAAGGGTCAAATCACGGCAGGACCTAGGCATGGGAAATACTGAGGTGGTTCATTGTATTCATTACTCATTTGCGCGGCAGCTTGCGTGGAAGGACATGCAGGAATGGCACTGAAGCTCTGTCAGCTCAACCGGGGAGCAATGGTTTCCACCCAGCAGAAAGCCATGGCCTCTCTAAGCTCTGCACCCACCGCGACTTACACAGCTTCCCAGACAGAGCTCTGGCAGGAACACGCTGCCACCCAGCCATCCAGCTGCACTGTGTGCCCTGCTCTTACGCCAGTATCAGACAGCAGCAGCGAGCACACCTGTGGGAGGTGCGCCCAGGTAGGGGAACTCCTCTGCTTAGTGACACAGATCTGGGAGGAGCTGAGTAGGTTGAGGAGCGTCAGGGAGTGTGACAGAGAGAGAGACTACTGGAATCGCACCCTACCTTCCCTGGGACAGGCCCAACAGGCAGAAAGGATGCATGATGCAGAGGTTTCCCTGTCCTCTCTCCATCTGGCAGAACACAGTGGCTGAAGGGATAGGGGGCAATGGCGACAAGCTCCTGCCCGGCACAGCAGGTGCGTCTCCTCTGTGGCTGCCCCACCTTCCCAGGTGCTCTTGCTTAATAGGTATGAGGCTCTGCAAGTGAAACCAAATAATGAGGACAATGGTTCATCTAGCTTGGAGGGGTTGCCAAGGTTAAGTTGGCCTATGCTCTGCGTCAAAACTGCTTCCATAAAGAAAAAAAGATGGGTCACTGTCATAGGAGACTCCCTTCTGAAGGGAACAGAAGGCCCAATATGCAGACTGGACCCACTTCTTAGGGAAGTCTGCTGCCTCCTTGGGGCCTGCCTTAAAGATGTGAAGAGAAACCTTCCTACCCTGGTACAGCCCTCATATTACTGTCCATTATTGTTTTTTCAGGTAGGCAGTGGTGAAGTTGCACAAGAAGTCCAAAGGCAATCAAGAAAGTCTTCAGGGCCCTAGGATGACAGCATAATGCATCAGGAGCACAAGTAGTGTTCTCCTGGATCTTTCCAGTTGCAGGGAATGATGAGGGAAGACACAGGAAGAGCCAGCAGGTCAACACCTGGCTCCAAGCCTGGTGTCACCGGCAGAGTTTTGAGTTTTTTTATCGTGGGTCAGTCTACATGATACCACACCTGCTGGCAACAGATGGGGCACACGTGTCCCAAAGGGGGAAAGGATCTTTGCACAGGAGTTAGCAGGGTTCATTGAAAGAGCTTTAAATTAAATTCAAAGAGGGAAAGGGATAAAACCAGGCTCACAAGAGATAAGCCTGGGGGCAGTACACCAATGTCTCAGGGATGGTGTGCTCGCGAGGTCCTTTGGTCTGTCATCTCAGTGGAGGTAGAGGCTGGAGAGCCATGTGACAGCAAAGACGCAAGGGTTATTGATGTGTTAGAAACCATGGAAGTGCCTGAGAATGGTCATGTAGGAATTAGAGCTTATCCCCCCAGAAAGGTGGCGGGATCAATAGCCTGACTGAAGTGTGTCTACACCAATGCATAAGGAGCATGGGCAACAAACAGAAGGAGCTACAAGCCATTGTGCAACTGGAAAACTGATATAGTTGGAATCACAGAAACACAGTGGGATAACTCGCATGAATGGCGTCCTGCAATGGATGGCTATAAACTCTTCAGAAGGGGGAGGCAAGGAAGGAAAGGCAGTGAGGTAGCCCTGTATTTTAGGGAGGGTTTTGATTGTCTAGAGATTGACGATGGTGATGATAGAGTTAAGTGCTTATGGGTAAGAATCAGGGGGAAGGCCAACAAGGCAGATATCATGGTAGGAATCAGTTACAGACCACTCAACCAGGATGAAGAAGCAGATGAAATATTTTATAAGCAGTTGGGAGAATTCTCACAATCACTAGCCCTTGTTGTCATGGGGGACTTCAACTTACCAGACATCTGGTGGAAGTACAGTGCAGCAGAGATAGTCTAGGAAGCTCCTGGAATGTGTGGGAGATAACTTCCTGATGCAGCTGGTAAGGCAGCCAACTAGGGAAGGACCCCCACCAGATCTGTTCTTTGTGAAAGGAGAAGGATTAGTGGGTGACGTGGTTGTTGGAGGCCACCTTGAGCATAGTGATCATGAAATGATAGAGTTTTTGATTCTCAAAGAATTAAGAAGGGGGTCAGCAGAACTGCTACTTTACACTTCCTGAAGACAGGCTTTGGCCTCTTTAGGAGCCCCATTGACAGAATCCCTTGGGAAGCAGTCCTGAAGAGTGAAGGAGTCCAGGAAAGCTGGGCACTATTCAA
This sequence comes from Phalacrocorax carbo, assembly GCF_963921805.1. Taxonomy (NCBI): domain Eukaryota; kingdom Metazoa; phylum Chordata; class Aves; order Suliformes; family Phalacrocoracidae; genus Phalacrocorax; species Phalacrocorax carbo. The sequence continues at coordinate 134,520,035 of NC_087513.1, read as the reverse complement.
GAGGAAATCTTAAAGACACAGGAGAAGTCCATCCTCATGTGCTGAAAGATGAGCCAGCAGGGAAGACCAGCCTGAATGAACAGAGAGCTTTGGCTGGGTCTTAGGGAAAAAAAAGGAGTTTATGAGCTTTGGAAGAAGGGGCAGGCAAGTCGGCAGGACTACAGCGATGTTGTGAAGTTATGCAGGAAGAAAATTAGAAGGGCCAAAGCCCAGCTATAACTTAATCTGGCTACTGCTGTAAAAAGACAATAAAAATGTTTCCATAGCAACAAAAGGAGGACTAAGGAGAATATCCATCCTTTATTGGATTCAGGGGGAAACATAGTGTCAAAGGATGAAGAGAAGGCTGAGGTACTAATGACTTCTTTGCCTCAGTGTTTAACAGAAAAACCAGTTGTTCTTGGGGTTCCCAGCCCCCTGAGCTGGAAGACAGGGACAGGGAGCAGAATGGAGCCCCCCTAGTCCAAGGGGAAACGGTTAGTGACCTGCTACACCACTTAGACACACACAAATCCATGGGGCCGGATGGGCTCCACCCAAGGGTACTGCAGGAGGTGGCAGAAGTGCTCACTGAGCCACTTTCAGTCATTTATCAGCAGTCCTGGCTATCTGAGGAGGACCCAGTCGACTGGAGGTTAGCAAATGTGATGCCCATCTACAAGAAGGGCTGGAAAGAGGATCTGGGAAGCTACAGGCCTGTCAGCCTGACCTTGGTGCTGGGGAAGATTATGGAGCAGATCATCTTGAATACCATCACATGGCACGTACTGGTCAACCAGGGGATCAGGCCCAGCCAGCATGGGTTTATGAAAGGCAGGTCCTGCTTGACTAATCTGATGTCCTTCTGTGACAAGGTGACTCAGCTAGTGGAGGAGGGAAAGGCTGCAGGTGTGGTCTACTGTCAGTACTCATGGGTGGGGGGGAGTGAGCGAGCAGCTGTGTAGTGCTTAGTTGCTGGCTGGGGTTAAACCGTAACATCTACCTAGACTTTAGTAAAGCCTTTGACACCATTTCCCAAAACATTCTCCTGGAGAAACTGGCTGCTTATGGCTTGGATAGGCATACTCTTCTCTGGGTAAAAAGCTGGCTGGATGGCCGGGCCCAAAGAGTGGTGGTGATTTGACTTAAATCCAGTTGGTGGCCAGTCACAAGCGGCCTTCCCCTGGGCTCGTGTTGGGGACATTTCTGTTCAGTACTTTTATCTGCTGCTTTTGGCTGGGATAGAGTTAATTGTCTTAATACTGCCTCATATGGGGCTGTGTTTTGGATCTGTGCTGGAAACACAGTTGATAACACAGGGATGTTTTCGTTACTGCCGAGCAGTGCTTACACAGAGCCAAGGCCTTTCCTGCCCCTCACCCCACCCCACCAGCGAGTGGGCTGGGGGTGCACAAGGAGCTGGGAGGGGACACAGCTGGGACGGCTGACCCCAACTGACCAAAGGGATATCCCACACCATATGGCGTCATGCTCAGCATATAAATCTGGGGGAAGAAGAAGGATGGGGGGTATGTTCTGAGTGTTGGCATTTGTCTTCCAAAGTAACCGTTACGCGTGATGGAGCCCTGCTTCCCTGGAGATGGATGAGCACCTGCCTGCTGATGGGAAGGAATGAATGAATTCCTTGTTTTGTTTTGTTTGCATGTGTGGCTTCTGCTTTACCTATTAAATTGTCTTTATATCAGCCCATGAGTTTTCTCACTTTTCCTCTTGTGATTCTCTCCCCCATTCCACCAGGGGTGAGTAAGCAAGCAGCTGTGTGATGTTTAGTTGCCAGCTGGGGTTAAACCACAACACTTTATCAACAATCTGGACAAGGGGATCAAGTGCACTCTCAGTAAGTTTGCAGACAACAACAAGTTGGGTGGGAGTGTTGATCTGCTTGAGGGTAGAAAGGCTCTACAGAGCGATCTGGACAGGCTGGATCAATAGACTCCGGTCAAGTGTATGAAATTCAACAAGGTTAAGTGCCAGGTCCTGCACTTGGGTCAGAAGAACCCCCTGCAACGCTACAGGCTTGGGGAAGAGTGGCTGGAAATCTGCCCAGTGGAAAAGGACCTGGGGGTGTTGGTGGACAGCTGGCTGAACAGGAGCCGGCAGTGTGCCCAGGTGGCCAAGGCGGCCAACAGCCTCCTGGCTTGTGTCAGGAACAGTGCGGCCAGCAGGAGTAGGGAGGTGATCGTGCCCCTGTTCTCAGTACTGGTGAGGCTGCGCCTTGAATATTGTGTTCAGTTTTGGCCCCCTCACTACAAGAAGGACATTGAGGTGCTGGAGCGTGTCCAGAGAAGGGCAATGAAGCTGGTGAAGGGTCTGGAGAGCAAGTCTTCTGAGGAGCAGGTGAGGGAGCTGGGATTGTTTAGCCTGGAGAAGAGGAGGCTGAGGGGAGACTTTATCACTCACAACAACTCTCTGAAAGGAGGCTGTAGTGAGGTGTGTGTTGGTCTCTTCTCCCAAGTAACAAACGATAGGAGGAGAGGAAATGGCCTCAAGTACCACCAGGGGAAGTTTAGATTGGAAGTTGGGAGAAATTTCTTTACTGAAAGAGTGGTCAGGCACTGGAACAGGCTGCCCAGAGAGGTGGCAGAGTCACCATCCCTGGAGGTATTTAAAAAACATGTAGACATGGCACTTCAGGGCATGGTTTAGGAGGCATGGTGGTGTTGGATTGATGGTTGGACCTGATGATCCTAGATGCCTTTTCCATCCTTAATAATACTATGATTCTCTGATTCTATTTGCTGCATTTGTGTCAGCCTACTCATATCAGAGCTTTGCCTGGCTCCTTCCATCATCTCTGAGGTTGGCTCTGTTAGGGGTATTGAAAAGATCACCTTTTGGTGGACATCACAATCATTCCCACAACTGCTCCTCCTCTGTGCTCTGTTCAGGGACCACTTCCTGCTTCCTTCTAGCCTGTGTTAAACCACTTCTTGCCATTCTGCTCCCTGTCATGGGTCACTGCAGCCTGAGGTGATGTGAGTAGAACTGCTTGAAGCTCCATTCACTGCAGACCTACATTATGTTACAAATGCTTTCTCATGCATGCTTCAAACTGTGGCCACAATAACCTCTTTAAAATCAAGCATATAAGGATGTGATAATAATATTTTGCCCTTTACATGGTAATCAGACTACTGCTTACGGCATTAGAGATGTCTGGAAAACCCCAGAGAAGCAAGTCAGGTCATCTTCTTGGAGAAATCAATGGAAAATATTCCAAGGAGAATAAATGAACATGTCATTGACACCTTAGATGTGGTTTCTTAGGTGATGGGCTTTAGAAATGGAAATGCAAAGACCTCTGTGCCACAACAGCTGAAGGTAAATATACAGCAGATCACGGAGAATTATCAACACTGATTGCAGTAGATGCTAAAGGCCCTGGTAATTAAAGACAGCCTTAGGTACATAGTTTTATTAGAAGCGAATAAGAGGTCTCTTGAATGCTAATCAAAACACTTTGGCTTCGACAGTCCAGCTAACCAGTTGTGTTTGTATACTTCTCAGTGAGATGAGTAAAACACATCAATCTTCAGAGTTCATTTTAAGAAAGCCATAAAAATGAAAAACCTAATCTCAGCCCAGACCGGTTAAACTAAACCTGCACAATGAGACACCAGTGTCATCAAACAGGTCTTCCCTATCCAGGCAGAGCATGGGACAGATGCATTCCATTTATTTACTGCACCATTAGCAGAAAACCATCAGTTTTACTGGTGGTGGTTTATAAGATTAAGATAAAGACCATATGTGGGACTGATAGGTCTTGGATCAAAGCTAGGTAAATGCCAAGCCCCCAAATCAAGCATTTGACAGGTAAGTTACACCATTCCTTGTCAGTACTCCACTCCATGGTTAGTCATTGACTTTTCAGCTACAGTTACAGCTCTTTACAGTACTGTCTGTGAAGGTCTCCATTATCAAGCTACAGTGACTTTGCTGCTTGCTCAGACTGTCTTCGATTGCTTATAAAATGAAGTGGTGTAGAGCAACACCAGTGCAGTTATGTTCCATGGGCAGCAGTGGTGCCTGACAGCAGCTTTCTGAGTAGCGGTCAAAGAGTTATGGTTGACCCTAAACATCAATAACTGCTTGGGGTGTCTAGTTCTCAGGGACCTGAGCCAAGGAAGTCAGACTTTGAGGAGGTGGCATGCTCTCAGTTTTCAAGCATATATTCTCTAAGTGTAGCACCACAGCAGAAGAAACCATCGGAGCAGCTCATACTGATACAGGAACTGGCAGAAATGGGAAGTTTTCCCAAAGCATTCAAGGCCTTTTGTTAGTTGCCTATTTCTTTGAGTTATTTTTCTTTTCATTGTTGCTTTGATTTGTTTTTCTGTTAAAAAGCAAGAGTTATGAAACTGGGTGGGAAGGGGGAGGTAGGGAATGGGGACACTGGAGTATACTGTGTGGGAACTGGGAATAGATAATTTGTTTTTTCTCCTTTTAGCTATGGTCTTTACCTTGCTTGGATGTTTCCTATTTGTTCTTTTCATTACATATAAGTCAGCTGGTCCAATACTTTGATGCATTTGTTTACAAATAGATTTTAACTATGTGAAAAAATGTCATCTATTCTATGTATAATGTGTAAGCCCCGTTGGGGCTTACAGAGGACATTATAAAAGAGGCACCTTTCCTATATATATCTGATAGGATTTAGAAAGTGTCCTTCAAATGTAAAGCTTGTCCTTAAAATCTTACTCTCCAAGCAGTGATAAAAACTCTGACATAAATGAGCTGTGAATTTGGGGGATTTTTTTTCAAATGCAGGCCTTTAAAAGTGTTTGGATAATGGATGAGCAGTTTTAGGAAGACTCCTCATAGGCAGACTTTGAATTACAAAAGAATTGGTTGTAGTGATTTTGAAAAGAAACTTGAAAAGAACTAGGTGATCATGTGGAAATAGGCTTCATCTAGGTGAAATACATGCAATATTCAAGAAGTGCCTGCAGGAATTTTTATTAGGCTGTCTTAATTTCTGGCTTCTTTCTTCTGTGAAGGGGTCCAGCTGTGTGAGGTAGTGGGGAAAGGGTATGCTAATCTTTCCAGCTTTCATAATCAAGTGACCCATGTCTGCCACAGCATCAGCTAAACCTTGTCTGTGAAAGAAGGGATATCAAAGGAAGTACATGTCATTTCAAGGTATTATTAATTATGCTTAAACTAGGGCTTGAGTGATCAACAATGTCTATGTAAACTTCTGTTTAGATGACTAAATGTCTTTGAGGGTATAAAACCCTCAAATTATGTATTTTCAAGATCAAAGCATCAAGGTGTTAAGCTGAAAATGTTAATGCCCTGCCAGGGAACTGAACAAGATGCTGAGGATAGTTAAGAGCTCTTTCATTTCATAGAAAGCTCTTACCACTCAATTAAAATAAGTAGTGGTGGGAAATCTCCATGCCAGCTTGCATTTTTTTGTTTGTCTGAATATTTTCTACTTCTCCAAGTAAACCTCTAAGCTTTAAAACCTTATAATCACCAACCTGGTGGATTAATTTTAATCTAGAAGCACATCTGGACACAAACTGAGGTCCAGCTCTCTTCCAGGAAGGGAATGGACCATGTCTGAAGTCTCAGTCCTAGGCTGAGGTCTTTCCAAGAGGGGTCTCAAGACTGCTGTCATGGTATATTTCCCTTCCATCTAAACTTGTGAAGCACCTGAGGGTTGCACCAGGCCCTGCAGAACCCTCAGCATGCCAGCTCGTTAGCATGCTTTTAGCTTGGAAGCTGCTCAGCACACCAGGATGGGCTGCCCGCAGGCACTCCCACCACCAGCAAGTGGTCCGCCTGCCCATCCCTTTTGTGGAGGGAGGAGGTGAGCAGCAGAAGAGGCTCCCAAAGCCTCTTGCTAAGATCAATGCAGCCATCCTACTGGCTTGTGAAAGGAGCAAATTGCCTTGAAGCTCTGGGCTTGGGTGAGGATGCTTGTCCGGCTCAAGGTCTTTGAATCTAAACAAAACCCTGTGATGCTGGGATGTCTATGCTGTGGTGAACAGCCTGAGTCCCAGGGAAAGACTGCAGAGGGAAATGAAGATGCCTAGTGGTCCTTCAGAGAAAGGGGCATATTTTTTCACCTCCTCTTGCCTTTTTACTTGCCAAAACCTATGATGCTTCTCTGACCAGTCTCCAGCCCCTTGAACCCTTCCTACCTGGACATCCTTCCAGCAAAGTGTGAATTTCAAACTTGGTTTGAATCCCTTTCATTTTTATCTGAAAACTTAACTCCCACAAATACCACATATTGTTTCAGGAACTACAGCAAAGTATTAAAGCCAAGTGAGCAAGTGAGCTGTAATACAATTTTTCTATTAACCTCTGACAATTTTTTAAATTATTATTTTCTAACAGGCATGACCAAACTTATGAAATCTCAGAGTTTCAAGCATAATTGATGCAGGGATAAGAGAAAACTACTCCAAAATTGCCTTGTTTTTTAAAAGATATTGAGTTAATTAGAGAGATAGTCTTGTTAGTGGTGGTTCATTAAAAGATCCTTGATGCAACTGAAATGTTAATTTTAGCAGAAATGATCTAAGGGGCTCAAATTATTAATTGACACATGTTTAATAGTTTTTTTAATTAGATGCTTTATTAGCAGAAATAATACCAAACCCACTGACTTCCACTAAATTTTTAAGAGTTTGACTGCACAGGGTTGGATTGCCTGATCGCATTGCTACTGCCATCTTATTGCCATTCCCAGGCTGCATGCATTTGTGCTCATATCACAATAACTACTTTTTAAAGTGCATTTGTTTTGCAGCCTGTGATTAACAGGACAAGGTGCTCTGTAATAACTATTGGTGAGTGAATCAGGACTGGAAATGAGAAAGCCAGCAGGTGCAGAGGCAAGGCACTGTTAATGAAATTTTACAGAAGGTATATGTGGTTTATGGACACAGAAAGAGAAGCTGAGAAGACTGGGCCTGCTCAGCCTTAAGAAGAAAAGGCTCAGGGGACATATCACAGCTCTCTACAACTCCCTGGTGGGAGGCCGTAAAGAAGATGGTCAAATTCTTCTTAGAGAGGAACAATGATGGGATGAGAGATGATGGATACAATTTCGAACAAGGGAAAACCCAGAATAGAAGCCCAGAGTATGGGATTTCCATCTTTGGAGATACTTAAAATGCAACCTGGCATGTCCCTAAGGAACCTGCTCTAGCGGGACCTGCTTTCGGTGAGGGGCTGGACCAGGTGGTCCACAGAGGTCCCTCCCAACCCATTTTAGCCTGTGATCCCATGATTTACACTACAGAACCAGTAATGATTGTGGTTGGAGAACAGCCCAACAAGTTTCTCTGGTACTTCCAAGCCGTGGAAGTAACTGAAGAGGCGGATGGTAAATTCACCTGCTAAAGGGCTGACTTACTTTCAGTGGCAAAAAAGAGAGGTCTCAGCAGCAAAGATCTAGTACCTGCCTTCTTGGGATTCCACATTACACAATATCCTAATTAGATGCTCAAGGGTGTGAGTTCATTCACCTGTTATGGTCCCCACCCATCTCTGCTGTTGTTTAAACATCTGATTCTTAAGCATGCAGACAACGGGTTGACATGGTTGACACTGGGTTAACAACATGGTTGTGAGCCCACTCAAAAATCCTGGAAAAAAACCAGCAAGATGGAATGATTTTTACTCATGAATTCAGGAGTGATGACACTGTTTCAGTTTGTATGGCCTTGGAAAAACTTGGCAAGGTCTAAGAAAGCACTCTTGTAATGTAGTATTGAATGTGAAGCATGCAGCAATGAGGTTCGATTGTATTGCAAACACATTCCTCATAGCTTATGTCTCCTCCGCTGCTGAATTGGAAAAAATCAATCCATGTAAGGCAGGAATTCCATATGTCCTCCAGAATCTTCTCATTTCAGTTTTCTTCAGAAATTCACATTAAAACAAAGGTTTATTAAAAGCAAAAAAAAAAGCAAATAGTTGATTCATTAGTGTTGTGTCACTCAGCTGAAGTTAGGTTTGTACCACACCATTAATTTTCTTGTATGTTACCACCATCTTCTGTTTCAGGACAGGGGCACCAGCAGACACTGCACGTAGCTGTGTTGAGGGCAGGCAGGGGAAAATAATAGGTCTAACATTTATCTTTATTGGATATTTTTAATAGGTCCAGGCACTAGAGAGAAAACACAGCAACTAACACTTTTAAAACTCTTAACAGGATAGGAGATTGAAAGACAGGAAACTGCCCCAGAGGAAAGACTTGTATCCCAGTGGATTATTTTTCCCCCATTTGAAAAACCATGTCTAATTAAGTATAGACACAGATGGATTCATTCAGACAGTGCCCAGTATTTGCAAGTAGCAAAGGAGAAAATATGTTAATTTCTAAATCAACACAAGCATTGGGAGGGGGGTCATTTTGTTTTTGGGTTTTTTTTCTGTAATGCTGTGCATTTTTGGGATTGCTACTCTCACCTAGCTGATGGGAATGCTTTCTCAGACAAGGAGAGTGAGCTGTCTTGAGGGGTGGTGGCTGGGGGGAGGATGCAGGCCCTGGACGATTAATTCAAGTGGGGCCTCTCATGCGGTTTTGGCAGTTTTCTGTGCTTTGGCATGAGCCGGTGATGGGTTTAGGTAGGCACAGCCTTTCAGAAAGCACAAAGGCCAGTGCTCGTGCCATACATGCGGGGTCTGCCCTCTTCACGGAGATGAAGGTGGGGAGGTGTAACCAGCTCTCCTTTCCCAAGCTGCAATGCTAGCCTGCCCTAGGCTGACAGGACAGGCTTCATGCATGATGAGACCTAAATTTTCAACACAGATTTGCAGTGCTTGGGCCCAAAACTGGAGGGTCTATGCCTACAGGGACATGTGTACTGCTGCAGCCCGGCCCCCATAGTGTGCTGGCAGGGATGCTCTGGGCTGGCAAACCAAGCATCTACTCTGAGTGCAGTAACCAAAGCAAACAAATACCCTTTCCTGTTACCCTACCTGAGCCCACAGCAGGAGACTCTCTGCCCAGCATTGCCCGTAGCCCAGGCCAGCACAAATAAGTAAGACAGAGGTTCTTGTTCCCCTAGTCCCCAAACCCCCCGCTTACCTGTGGACAGAAGCTCAGCTCCTGTACTCTCTTCCTCACCTTCAAAGAGTGCCTTATCTTCTGCTGTTGCAGCCTTACCTGAACACACTCCCTGTAATGGCATGATAACAAAACCAACATGAGGATTAGCTGGTTGAATCCCACTAAGCCCTGGGTAATGGTGCACATGGGAATCAGTCAACATATACTTTTACTGTCATTTATCACTTCCAGCGTGTCTTATGTGGCAGTCCAAGTATTACATTTTGGTTTTATCTGCAAGAATAGTTTTGCAAGAGCCAACCTTGGGCATTGGACTGAAACTAGCAGCTGAGGAAATTAGTTGCCAATAAAGAAAAAAGCTATTTCTATACCACTAGTTAGTAAAGGAATTGATTCAGTCTGTTGGGGAAAAGTTTTCATATGCTGGCATCAGAAGGTAAAGCTTCAGTCTCGTCTGGTATTTTTCCACTAAGACTTCTGAACTCAGAGAATTCCATTTGCTGATCATTTTACCAGAAAATTATCACTTCTGAAGGAAAGTTATTTACTCTGACTGCTGTATTAGCAGCGGTAGCACAGACCAGGTGTGCACAAGAGCTATGAAAGAGTGCCATCTCCTGGGCCTCGGGCTGCTCCGGGAAATCTGCTTTTGCACATCCTGGCACGCACACACCAAAGGCAGCTGTGCAAAAGCCATTGTGCAATTAGCGGATAATGCTGATTCTAGGAGTGGAAGGAGGGCAATTTGTTTATGTCATCATTTGCTAGCCTGTTAGCTGGGCAGATAAGCTCTGAGACAGTCTAATCTGGAAAAAAAAGAACTACTGTGTTGTTAATACTGCATAAGCCTGAAGAATTGCAGCAATTATAATGCTCATACAGCTGCACGTTAGGGAGATATGTTGAACTGCAGGTGTGGGGAGTAGTTTTCACATAACTGAACAGCCCGCAAGCATTATGAAATGCCTGCAGCACCAACACCGACAGAGCTGCAGGGAAGTCAGGTGCCCACAACTTTCTTTGGGTCTTTTGTTTTTGGGGCTGTTTGGAAGACTGCTCTCTTCCTTTCTACTAGCTGGTGATCCCCTCCCTCTTCACATGGCTCAAATGCCCTTTTTCTGTAGGTGGAAAGGAACAGAGATCCACTTACCCTCCTCTTAAGACTCCCCAGGTGACAGAGCCAAGTTGGGGAGGAGGGGAGTCCAGAGGAAATCTGTGGTTTTGTGATTTGTAAGGAACAGCTGAGATCTCCTGTGCAAAGAAAGCAAAACAAGGAATTCATTCGCCACTTCCCATGGGCAGGCAGGTGCCCAGCCATCTCCAGGTAAGAAGGGCTCCATCACGTGTAACTGTTACTTGGGAGGACAAATGCCATCACTCCAAACGAACCGCCCTTCCTCCTTCTTCCCCCAGCTTTATATGCTGAGCATGACGCCATATGGTGTGGGATATCCCTTTGGTCAGTTGGGGTCAGCTGTCCCAGCCGTGTCCCCTCCCAGCTCCTTGTGCACCCCCAGCCCACTCTCTGGTGGGGTGGGGTGAGGGGCAGGGAAGGCCTTGGCTCTGTGTAAGCACTGCTCGGCAGTCACTGAAACATCCCTGCATTACCAACAGTGGTTTGGTCACAAACCCAAAACATAACCCCATATCAGGTACTATGAAGGATATTAACCCTGTCCCAGTTAAAACTAGTACATTGGGCTAAACTCAGCTTCCTCTTTCCTCTTCTTTATCCAGCCTTGTAGTGGAGGAAGTATTACAGGGGACTGCACTTTTGCCTTCTTCTCTCTGTCTTTGAATTTTCCAAGACTTTCCCCTTACAGATGGTGAAACGTCTTAATGTATTTGCTCTTTTTGCTATTGTTGTTTGCTCCTTTTTTCTCTGATTTTTCCTGTGCTTTTAAGATGCTTGAAGGAGAAAATAATCTGATAGACCCATTGCATGTGCAATGTGTTTGATAGCAGCTTGGGAAAACTATTCCGTGTTTCCAGAATTATTCTGTCTCTTCATTAAGAAATTAAATCACAGTTCATTTGTTATTGCACTTAGCATTCAGGCCGTGCACATAATGAAAAACTTGCTGAGGATTCTTTACATTCTACACTATTGCAGTCTGTGCTCTACCCTGCAGGTCCCAGAGACGCCACTAAAACAAATCATGGATTATTTTATTCTTAGAAGATATAAAACTGTTGTAGATAAAGTAGCACTAAAGTGTAGTCTTTTTTAATACTTGGCAAAGGCTAATAATAAAAACCATAATCATACATCTATTCATCAGTATATATTGGCTTACTTTTCGAGTACAGTCTGATTGAAATTTGCCAGGGCAGGTGTAAAATATCTTTGCATTTTCAATACTGGAAGCAGCTTCAAAAAATCTGAGTAGTTAGGAGTACATCCTCTTCCTGTCAAACCAGCTGGCAAGATCCTCAGTTTCAACAGGATGGTACTTCAATTCATTCCTGAACTATACCAAGAAGTCAATAGCATTTACTATGCAGTCCAATACCTTACAGTCAATGCTCGCTTCCTAGAAAAACTATTTAGGCTTGTCAGACACTGTCCACTCTTGCGATACTATGGTACATGCATATCCTCTCACCTTTTTATTCTTCTTAGAATGATGCAGGTGACTTGACTAGGTGAAATAATGCAGAAAGTAAGCTAACTAATACTGATGAAACGCATCAGTGTTAGGTTCCTAAATACCTATAAAGACTTGTCCTGTGGTGTTTTATATTTTGCCATCTCTCTTAATTTATCTCTAAAATATATTGCTCTCGAGCTATTAGTCAGTTTTATTGCTGGCTTTGTAAAAAAAATTATTAAGATTGGTGTGAATGCAGTATGAGTGAAAGCTTTGTGTTTAAGCAGTGGAAGAAATGGCAGAACAAGGATTTTTTAAAAATGTCTGTAATGATAATGAAGGACGCCATGCTTGGCATACCTCTCCCAGGACACCATTTCCAGCAGTAAAATGGGGGCACATGTTGTTATACCAAGCCCAGAAGATCTGTTTTGTGAGAAGACCCCAGCCTGGCTGACTCTCCAGCAAACCCAGCATCCTCACAACAGGATGGTGGCACTGACATGGCAACAGATCACATATAACATATCTCATATACCCTTTCCTCTTGGCATAACAGGAAGACAGGCATATTTTCCAAACAGAGAAAATAAGAGAATGGGCAGCAACCTGGCCTAAGATTTACAGTCCTGAAGCCAACACCATGTTTGGGGTAGGGACGGCTCCATAAGAGCTGATGGTTCCTAAGGGGTATAAGAGGTCTGTCCAAACTCTCACTTGCTGTCACCAGTCAAGAGGAAACCCAGAGACGGACTTGTGAGGACCTGACAGACAGAGTCCTGCCCTCTGAATGCAGTCCACTTGCACATATACATCTTGGTGCTCGTGAGGATGGGGGTGTGGGAGTGTGAGTGAATTAACCCTGTGAGGGAAGGAGGGCAGATGCCTAAAGTCAACCTGATTAGGGATCTTGTAAATAAATATAATCTTCCCTTCTATACCATCTCACACTGAGATCTTTCACACAATTCTCCCTACAGTTTATAACTTCTTTCATCCTGGTGTAACTGGTTACCAAGTACACCAGGTGGTGAAGAGTTAGCCCTAACTAAAGGTACTAGAGTAGCTGAATAAATACTCCACATTTTTTCACTTTTTGAGTGGTCTTCCCTTGGGAACGAGAGCCTATATGGACTCCACTGAGGACAGGAGCTTTCCACAGCATCACTTGAGGGTGCTGCACACCAGGAGAGCAGTAGGTGTTGTGTCTCCAGGGGCTGTCGTGGTGGAGGAGCCTGTAATAGAACAGCAAAGGCCATAGGACCACTCAAGGGGTGATGCTAGAGCAAACACAAAAAAATATGGAGGAAAAGAGAGAAGAGGAAGTTGTACATATGTGACAGAGGACACAAAGAATAAGGAGGTGAAGGAGGTAGGGCATCCAATGATACAAGCAAATATATCACATGAAGAAGGTTAAAAATACAAAGACTGTTAGAGGAAAGAGAAAAATAACATAGCACAATCTGGGATAGAAAGTCAGAGCAACTGAGAAAGAGAAAGAATAAGGCGACTATGTGAAAACGTAAGCAGCATATGACTAATAAGAAAAGTGCAGTTTGTGGCCCTTTTATAAAACCTATTAATTTCACAGGAGACTAGGCAAAGGGAAATAGAAAATAACATCTCACCCTGTGTGGGTCATAGGTTCCTTGGAGGATGTTGGAGATTTTATGCATTTATTGCTGTTGAATTATCAGGCTGAGTCAGGCAGGCTAACTGTGTTCACACACTTGCAGTGCCTGACTGAAAGGCTTTGTTATTGCCATATTCCAAACCTATTCAGGTAAAGTGGGAACAAAGGGTTAGTTCTTATTAATTTTTCATCTGGTAGGTACAATATAGGGCAGTCTTGTACTCTGTCTCCACAGAGTTGCTCTATTCATTCCTTCCTGTGATTCATTCACACTCCGTACAAAGATCAATATGATGGAGGTATCAGCTACTTTGTCTAAAGCAGAGTTGCTTCCTTTGAACACAAAACTCTATTTTTTCATTGTGGGCTTGAGGAACACTTGGGAAAGCTGATCCAAATTAGCAGTGAGTGTAAAATTAAATTGGAATTTAAGCTGGCTGAGTGTAATCAGCCATTCTCATACTGGGGTGATGCCCTCATTCCCCACTATGGAAATGAAGCAATTACTGCAAAGAAGCAAATCTTCAGAGCCTGAGGACTGCAGAGCTAACCTTCATTAAATACCAGTTGAGTCTCTTTCTCAGAACTAAGGGGGTACGCCTCCCTCTGCCCAAAGTGATGCCACACAGTGTGCCTCAGCTAGGCTCACAACCCAAAGCAGTATTTCTGCACTCCTACAGCAGCTCACCTGTGCTAATGGATGCTGTTTCTCAGTGAAGATAATCACCTGAGACAGAGCTTCATATTGATATGATTACACATCTTCCAGCACCCAAGTAAGCTTGGATACCCTGATGTACCACTGTATTGCCTACAGTACAGACAGACCTAAAGTAGAATGGATTTAGTTTAGTATAATACATTTTGAAAGTGACTTAACTAAGTCCATTGGGATGACTTCCATCCTGAAAGAATAATATTTGCATAAGGATTTACTGAAATTCAACTAAATTTCCATGAACTTTTGAAAGAAAAACTTTCTTAGATGATCTCAGCTTAACAAAACAAAACACACAAAAAAGCAGCCAAAAAAAACCCTCAAAACCAAAACCAACTCTCCTTTTCTTTGGAGTGGGGAAAGATGGGAAAATGCATTGGAGTTGATTTAAAATGTACAGCCTATACCTGCCTGTCTGCCTCTAACTCCTGGCTACCTCCAAAGCCAGAGAAAAGAACTGAGAAGATATATAAGATGGAATTAAAAAAAAAAAAAAAAAGTCTGGTGCAATGAAGGGATAAAATGTTTAGGACTTTCAGGTTTTGCAGTTCATACCTTTGACAAAAATGTAGCCTCTGCTGTTCAGCTTACACTTTTTCTATATTGCTTTCTTTTACCTTTGGGACAAAGGATTCAATAAGTGTTGAGGGGTGAGGAAGGGAGAAGGCGGGGATTTATAGACTTCTCCAAGAGAGAGGTTTTTGATCCCTTCAGAGTGCTGGAGGTGTTCCTTCCAATCCTCCTCCTCCATTAAGTAACTATCCTAGGCATCAAGCTTTAGAGATTTAAACCAGACTCAGAAGTCTATGAGGTAGGGAAAGAGTAAGGGGAAGGCATTCTGACTGCCACCTGGAAGGGTGGAGAGATTTTACAAACCCACACTCACAACTTCCACAGCTAGTATGTACTGAAGAAGCTGTGGCTAAGAGCTACTGAAGTACCTTGCACTGAGGAAGATTCTCAAACTTGCACAAAAGCAGCTTCATATACAATCATTTTTTTCCCCAAAGAAGCTTATAAAATGTTTAGGCAAATAAATCTTGGCTTTTTCTTTACCATTAAGACTTCCCATGTTGTTGGGAGGAGGGTGAGAGAGGAGGCAAGAAGAATCAGTGTGAAACTAATGAAGGCAGAATGCATTGTCTCCCTGTGGGCAATGAATAAAAATAAAGAGGCTCTCCTGGTAGGAGCTGTAGGCCATTTGCTGCCAGTCTACAAAGGACTGGCATGGAGAATTGGTGCTGCTGAGTACTGACCTGTGGGAAAAAAGTTCCCTCCAGCCACCACAAACTAGCACTTATCCTGCAAGGAGCAGATAACAGAAGAAATGCAGTGCTTCAATAACCACTGAAATGGTACCAGTTATAATCCCTTTTGCCCTTTCAATGTAGTCAATGGAACAAATTGTTTGGAATTGTGGTGATAAAAACCTTCAGATTAGATTGAGTTCTCCATGAAAGTTTTCAATACAATTTACAACTAACTTCAGCTGCAAAATGCAAACACAGCTCTCAGCTTTTGCATTACTCCTTCCTCCTTCTCTCACTGCCAGTGTGCCTGTCTTTAGGATACACTGGTGGATGTCTAGAGGGAGTTCATCTAGGTGCATGTATACCTTCAGCCTAAACAGTGCCCATGGTCTGAGAAGAACCTGGGCAGAGATCCAAATAGTGCAACAATAACCAGTGATTTGTGGGTGAGTGACGTAGAACTCAATAAAGATGCAGAATCAGGTGACATAATTGGAGTGGACATTGAATGAGGGAAGGGGATTAAAAGGCTCAATATACTGAAGCATGAAGCTAGGAGATGGAAATATGCGTGACTGAATCTTTTCCAGTAAGGTGTTTGAGAAATCCTATCACTCTTTGATCAACAAAAGGAAGCTGGATTTCTTTTGTTAAAGTCTATGCCTCCAAAAGAAAGGTTATTTTTAAAACTAAAAGTGTGTGGTATGCAAACTTGGTGAAGCATTTTGAGAGAATGGCTTCTTGCCAGAAAACATTTTGGTTTTGCAGATAAGTTAACCTTTTTATTAAAAAGCTAGAAAATGAAGGTAACCTTTCATTGAGAAGCTTGTTGAGATCCAGTTTATAGGAGAAAGGGAGAGTCCTCCTCAATAGTTTCAAAATCAGAGAGGAGACCTACGTGCAGATACATGGAAATGCTGTGTGCAAGAGCACTTACCACTAATTCTCTTTGGTGGAGAAGCCTCTGTTTCTTTTGTCTGAACGGAACTTTATGTGAAAGGTAGAGAATCCCACAGGCCCTGAACTGAAATTGAATCACAAGCAATAGTTTTTATTTGTAACAGCTGCAGTTCCTCAACACAGGTTAAGAGATAATTAAAACTCTTGCTTCTATCTTGGGTCATTTTAATTGAAAAAGTAGAAACCTGTTACGTATAGGTTCAAAGGTTTCCATCCCTTTTCTCAAAGCTCAGGTTTTGCCCCTCCCCGTTTACTGCAGCAGGGCTAGCCCTTGGCTAGTTCCAAGCTACTACACATTCCTCTCTCTTTTCCTTCTAAAACCTGACCACCATCTGTGTAACTGTATTGAATTACACCATCAAAAGCCAAATGCAGGGCATGGCAATTCCTTCCTACATAAACATGCCTCATTCACCCATCACTGAATTCCATCTCCTGAATCATTCAGCCAAAGGTCGTAACATAAATGAGCTCCTTCACCCGTGAAAAGCTCTGCCTGTATGTATTGTGCTGTGCTATGCACCGTAATCATATCTCCTACTGTCAACAAACATTTTCATAACCCAGTAAAAGCATTTTGGATTTGCTTTGACAGTGTGCTCTGGCCATAACAACATGTTGCCAGCCTTGGCAACACCATTGACTGGACAAACCAAGCATTATGTCAGGAGTCTCGGAGCTCTCTTTGTGCTTCCTGTGCTGGAGGGGACGCCATTGGTGGTGCAGCACGGACATGGATGCTGGAATATCCTGTCATGTAACAAACATGGCCTCTAGCAATAAGGTCTCTCTTGTCCAAGCATGTGAATCAGTCGCTGATTTCAGAATATGATTCTATAAACAGGGCAGAGCCCTCAGGTGCAGGCAAAGTTTCCCTTTGCTGGCTTCTGTTGGCCAACAAAGTGTGCCCAACAGAAATGACATTGATACATGGGAGTATCATGGGGACACCAAGAGACCGACAGTGATTAGTCCCTTCTCTGCCCTCTTACTGCCTCCCCCTGAAAACCATGGAGAGACATCTCATATATACATATATGTGCTCTCTGGTCCAGAATCTACAGCCCACTGAGCAGTGTGTTGCTGAGATGCAGGAGATTTAGACTGAAGTCTTTACTGTGAATCCCCTAATTTACAGCTGTTGATTCATTCTGCTTGAGCTCAGGGGAAACAAATGTAGCCTTTCTCCTTCAGCCTTTCACCAAGAGATAATATTTAATATGAGATAATGCAGAAAATTGAGTATGAGAACCATTAGTCAATAAATAAGAGTATGAGTAGTTTAACAGCTTTCCTTCACCTTCTAGAGGAAGCATACATCAACCTAGCTATACTTACACTAAGTGGTGATTACAGGATGAATATATTATAGACACGTAAAACAATGATGAGCCAGGGTTGTTTACGGGCAATAGGTTAAAAGAAATGTTCTGAATGCCAAATAGTCAATAAGAATGGTTTTTACCATTTTAGACTAAGACAAAATAGCTTGATCATATCCAATTACCTTCTAAAAATGTTACTCATTGTAGATTGAGATAATGAAAGAGAGGACCAGTACCCATTTTCATTCCTCTGTCCTTGAACCTGTTTTCATGCAGAGGGTCTCATCTGCAGATACCACCACCTGTATTAGTTGGTGAATTTATGTAAGAGGCATAAGATTTCTGCCCAAATATGTAGAATCATAGAATATCTCAAGTTGGACCCATAAGGATCATCGAATCCAACTCCATTCTTCTTGCAGGACTATCAAAAACTAACAACTAAGAACATCATCCAGATGCTCCTTGAACTCTGACAGGCTTGGTGCCATGACCACTTCCCTGGGGTGCCTGTTCCAGTGACTGACCACTCCATCAGTGAAGAACCTTTTCCTAATGTCCCATCTGAACTTCCCCTGATGCAGCCTCATTCAATTTCCTCATGTCCTTTTGCTGGTCACCAGAAAGAGATCAGCACCTCCCGCTCCAGTGCCTGCCCTGAGGAAGCTGTGGACTGCAGTGAGGTCAGTCGACCTTCAGCCTTCTCTTCTCCAAGCTGAACAAGCCAGTGACCTCAGCCACTCCTCAAGCCAGTGACCTCAGCCACTCCTCGTAAATTGTGCCCTCAGGGCCTTTCACCATCTTGATTGCCCTCTTCTGGACACCCTCTAACAGTTTCATAGAGTCATAGAGTCATTTAGGCTGGCAAAGACCCTTAAGATCATCAAGTCCAACCATTTGTTGTACTTTCATTGAGGACAAAACTGCACACAGTACTTGAGATGGGGCTGCACCACTGCAGTGCAGAGTGGGACAATCACCTCCCTTGACCAGCTAGCTATGCTGGCCTTGATGCATCCCAGGACATGGTTGGCCCTTTTGGCTGCCAGGGCACACTGTTGACTTACGTTCAACTTGCCATCAACCCAAACCCCGAGATCTCTTTCCACAGGGCTGCTCTCCATACTACCAACCTCCAATCTGTATGTATAACCAGGATTACCCTGTCCCAGGAGCAGGATCTGACACTTGATCTTGTTAAATTTGATATGGTCAGTAATTGCCCAGCTCTCTAGTCTACCAGATGTCTCTGTAAGGCCTCTCTACCCTCAAGGGAGTGCACAGCTCCTCCTATTTTAATATAATCAGAAAACTTACTTAATGTACATTCAATTCTTTTGTGCAGATCATTTATAAAAATTTTATATTTTTTTCTTCTTTTACATTTCTTCAAAATGTTGGGTATCCCTGATTTTATATATCTATTTTTCTCTGTTTAGAATTGTTTTCATTTCAATTCTTTAGCCACATCATTATTTTTGAACATTTTCTGCATATCATTGTAACATCTGAATTTGCCAAATCATACCAGTGTTGCATTATTCTTCATTTACTCTTTGAACATCATGATTACATTGCAAAATTATTTTTTTTCCTGGCATAAAAGCCTAATCTCTGTGGTGTGAGCCAATTCATCACTAGTATTTGGGGGTCAGCACAGAACAAATATGCCCCCAAATCCTTGAAGTGTTGTGGGTGACACAACACTCATTTCACTCGTTTCCTTTCTAGCACCAGTTGCAATTATTGATCATTTAATCTCCAGTTGTTCCCTATACACATAAAAGTCTTTAAAACCCAAGCAAGATACCGACAATATGGAAAAACAAATTTCTAATTCTGCCACGTGTTCATGAGTTACAAAAATATTTCATGTGTAGTCTTACAGATGGGGTTGACAGAGTTGATCTAGTTACGAACAAATTTACTGAGGCTTTTTTATACCTTCCAATGAACATTAATCACTATTTGGAACAGTTATTATGTGTTATTATTGTAAGTTTATTTCGTATCTTAAATGGAAATGCAACCAAGTAATTTAAAAATTTTCTTTCTAAAGGTATACTTTAACACACAAGCTCTAAAACTGCTTAAAGATGAATTAAAACAAGTACAACCAGAGAAGTGAAGAAAAATTAGAACAGAGAGCTATAAGCTAATTTTTAAAACTCTATTAGGAAAGCAGTCCAGGAAAAGCCAGAGGGGCCTCATGTTAGTTGACAGTGATAAGAGGAATAGAGTATTCTGAGAACAAGACATTATATAGTAGAAGTCAGAGAGGCAGCTTGAGGGGTAGGAAACTCATTTATTCTCCAACAGCAGTGTGCAGTGATTATAAAATATAAGCATGCTTATTTTTCCAATAAATATCTTATTAGCAGTATAATGCCCCATGTGAATCCCAGGTCATTAAATTGTCACACCCTTTCATTGTACAATAGCTCAAATCTTTCCCACCTTCTTCTTGTGCGGTTGTAAGTCAACATTCGTGACAGCTGCAAAATAAGCTTTAGCTAAGAAGGGAAGAGGATGTCACTCATGCACGCACACACAGGCACTCATGCACACAGGTACACTCTTATCATTTTGGCAAGTATTTATAGCATTCCTGGCTTTTAATTAAGAATGAAGAACTCTTGTGAGAGTGGGTTACAATCTGCCCGTCACCTCAATTTGTTGACCTGATTGTCAGCACACCGGATATTATAACAATAATTTTCAGCTGCCTCCCAGAGTCAAATTACATGACAGAAAAAACACCAAGAGCTGAGTCTCAAAGACCCACCGTTGACTTAGTAACCCTTGAAAATTATCAGCACAGGATGGACTTCTGATCAACCTGCGACCCCTGGTAGTGTCGTTGTCTGAACAAATCCATTCTCCGAAAAGCATAAATTTAAAAGGGTGTCTGATGAAACTGGCTCTCAACAGGGGCATGTACCTTCCTCCAGACCACTGAATATGATAAATGAGAAAATCCTAAGGAACAGAAAGAGCAAAGCTGCATATACCTTTCTGTTTTATTTCACAACTGTAATGAAGTAATCAATGTGCAATTGTAAACAAGCACCCACTTACTTTGCTGGAGTAAGTAGACCTAGTAATAAAAGTCTTAATGAGATTAAGAATAAGGGTTTCAAAACTATTTAGAGGGAATGCGGTTCAGTGTTCCTGGGAAAGGGAGTATCTGCATCCATAAAACTGCAGGACTTGTCACTATGTGCTTTCCCCCACAAAACTGCAGTGGTCAATTCAGGAACTAGTCATAGATTCTATGACTCTGTGACTAAGGACATCAGGGGAGAGAAATATCTCTTTGCTCTTCATTGGGAGCAGATTTTGAGGGGCAGTTTACAATTCTAGTTGCACATATGTCCTGACACTGGCATTGCAACACAATCTACGGGAAGACTAAGAGGCTTCAAGAAAAACTTGCCCAAACCTTCCACTGTGACTTCTGGAAACCAACGTTTCTTAGGAAAGTGTAGCTTTTTTGCCAACTTCCTTTCAAGGTTGCTACAGATTAATTACAGCAAAAAATTTAACTTTAAAATTAAACTAATTTGAAACTACCACAAAATATTTATCTAATGGAAATACATTTTTGCTGATGACACTGATTTTCAGTTATCATTCGAATTTTGGATGGCAGAGAGCCTTCTATGGCAGTACCAAGGAATGAGAGCAGCAGTGTTCTGCCATATTCAGTTTTCCAGGGGAAGGACAGACAGTGCACTACAGTTTGTTTATTTGAGTGCAGATCCAAATTCAAGGCTTCAGTGGATCTCCCACATAGTGGGACTTCAGTTGGTTGCCATTCCAGGGCACTCATCAATGCCCTGGACTTCAGCTGTGATGGACAGAGCAAATGTGTTCTACTCAAGTGTTGATGTTGATTAGAGATGCATAGGAGGTAAAACTAGACTTATTTAGAGCCTTTTGTTCCAGCTGTGAATTCAGCTGTTTCCAAGAGAGCTCTTTATAATTCTTGAGGTATTTTAGCTTTCATGAAACTTACAAAGCCTTTTTTAAAAAGTCCTTTTAACAAAAGTAACATCTTAATGTAATTAATGGCAGTTTGATGCAGTCATCTAAAAGTGATGGTGTTAACATATCTGCAAGCCATTATCACATCTGAAGGAACATCACACTATAAATTAGAATAATATGAGTATTATAATAAAATAACTTAAATAACAGACTCAGTGACTGGTATTTTCTTCCATCTTGATCCAGAAGCCTATAAAAACCTGCATGTTCTTTAGTAAGTAATGAATTTTTACTGTACCAAAACACTTTCTGACCAACTGGGGCTGCATAATTCATCTACTTGATATTCCTTCCAGTGTTTTAATACAGAGCAGTCCTTTAAAATAACCTGAAACAATGCAAACTTCCTAATTAGGTTTTATTTATGAAATTTATTTCTACTCATTGCCCTCCCCATCCCTCACTCCCCTACATTCACAGTGAGGAAGAGTTTACTTACTTAAGGCCTGAGGGAGTAGCTGAAAAGGCATTTCATTACATTTATCTAAGAGTCTTCTAAAATGGTCATACTTACAAAGGAGTATTTATATTAATGTTCAATGTAGGGTACCTTTGTTAAAATAATTTTGAAAGGACATTTTGGCTTATCCACTGATAAAAACTCAACCTGGAAGTGCCTTGGCTAATTAATTTCTGAAATATTACAGCATCTTTGGATTAAAGCTAAGACCTCAGGATATAATGGACAAGGAAGGCCAATAGCTATAAGCATTAGAAATAAACATTTCAAAATTCTCATAATGATTTCAAAATTTTTTTTTTCAGGCTAAGTTAATATTTCCAAGAGGAAAGAATAAAAGATTAATTTGAACAAATGTTGGGCTTCACTTCCCCTTTTTTACTTTTTCACAAGCGTGAATTGTGCAACATGGTTGAAACCATGGTTGAAGCTGCACCAGGGCAAAGACATTCTGTGATGTGCAAAGGTCCTCCCAGATGCTTTTCTTGTGGCTGCAGCCATTTCTTTTGTTTAGTATTGGTGCACTTCTCCAGATGGCTCATGTATGAAGTTCTGTGTCTCTATGTTAGATGATGTCCTGTATGTCTGTTGCAGAAAACGGGTATACTGGAAGCGCTTGACAATAAGAGATCTGTATGTAAAAATGCAGGGGGCTTCCCCTAGGATGTTGTCCTAGCAAAACTTTGGAAGTGCAGTAGAGGTCAAGAGAGCCTGCAGATGAGATTAGCATTCAGGGATATGAAGACAGGGTATGGTGCATATGTTTTCTGACACCTACAAGCCGTACTGACAGCAATTAATGGGAAGCTGCTGATTTTCTAATATATCCTCTGCTGCTCTTCATTTTCCCTAGAGAATAGCAGCTAATTACTCCAAACGACTTGGGAATAGAGCCATGAAAGGCTTTTAGTACTTAAATCTTGCCTGAGTCTGAAATTGTGATCTGTTAAAACCATCTCATCTGATGCTGAAAGCCTGGAAGCATATATATATATATATATATATATATATATATATATATTTAGTGCAGCACCTGTATGAATCCAAGCTAGATTCAAGTATTCCAAGTAGAAATAAAGTTTCCAAGCCTTGAAAGCCTGGATCCCACTCTCTTGGCCCACTCTTACAGCCTTCTGGCACTCATGAGCTGTGTACTTCTCTGTCTGTGCTGGTGGAGGGGCCCAGTCCTCCAGATCTCCTTACACCATTGTCAGCTCAGGATCATCACAGCACGGTGCAGTGACAGTCAAACAATCACCCCACTGTGCAGGACCAGTGTTCTTCTGACTCAGCTATGCCCTCCCCCTCCAAAACCAGCTGTCTAGCTATTAGATTGTACACTTGCTCAGGCTTGCCTGACATGGAAGAGTTTCAATCTCCCCTCATGTCCAAAGCACGTCTTAAATTGCAAAATAGTCCATAGCTTTATGATTAGGACACACTGGCTGGAAAGAAGAAAAAAAAAAACACAACCAACAACAAAATCAAGCCAAACCAAACAAAACCAATACCCTGAATGACCTCAATACCCTTAAACCAACAACATGAATACCCTTTGTCTTATTGCCTTGGAGAAAAAGATTAAGCCTCGATGATCCAACTGAGTTCTTATGGTAAATATTGGCTAAGCGTGTACTTGGGAAGAGGGAGGAATGGAGGGGTAGGTTTGACGTGAAACTGCCAGGCAGGGACTTGTGGCCTAGAAACAGGTGCCTACATCCCATCCCATAAATCCCATGGTATTAGTGACCTATTTCTTTTCTCTGTATTTCTGAGTGTTGATATTGAATGTCTCATTGTTCAACAGACTAGTTCCTGAACACACTGCTCTGAAACCCCTAATTTTTCCACGCCACTGTTTTATGGAGTAGTAGACCCCATTCTGGTGGTCAGGCATGTAAAATTTCACGTAGCAGAGTGTGCTGCTCTGAGACACCCTCATTTTCTCATGTTTTTCATTGTTGGCATTTTTCACAAGACGCAAACTGAGATGGAGACATAAGCTGCGTTCACCCATGACCTTGGATGCAACTTGATTGAAGGTTATCTAATAAAACATAATCTCTAATGAACACAGGCTCACAAAGCATTAACCTGCTGGGATAGTCTACATAGATGAGGAAAAGATAGAAAAGCATTTTTCTGAATCTACACAAAGACAGGGAAAAAAAACAGAAAGGTTATCCTTTGTATGTAGTTCAAAAAAAAAATATCCTTTTTAAAAATAACTACACAAAAATAGAAAACTTGGTTTCAGATTCAGTGCATATTGCCAGGTACTTCTGAAGACTTTCTATGACTTTGTGTGCCTGTAGCCAAAGGAACCATCAAGACAGACTATGAAATGGATGGTTTGGGAGGGGAAAGGAGGAGAAGGCACTATATGGTGGCATCTGCTAAATTTCCCATGGATAAAGTTACCTTCTGTCTACCTAGAGACATCCAAAGCCCAGGAGTAACTTCCCATATTGAACACAAGGCTGTTCTTACCCTGGAGATATTTGTTCCATGTTTAAAAGATAACTCCCCTGAATTGGAAAAGGGGATTTCATGTATCTCCCTGGATGATGGCATCTTGCCTGGTGTGTCATTCTGTGTGCCACAAGGCACTCATCACCCAGTGTAGTGGCTTATCCCCAGCCGGCAACTAAGCCCCACAGAGCCACCTGCTCATTCCCCTCCACGATGGGAAGGGGGAGAGAATCAGAAGGGTAAAAGTGAGAAAACCCATGGGCTGAGATGAAAACAGTTTAATAGCTAAAGCAAACCAGTAATAGTAATAGTAATAATAACGATGATAATATAATGAAAAGGAAAAGCAAAAGCTGTGCCTGCAAGCAAAGCAAAACAAGGCATTCATTCACCACTTCCCATGGGCAGGCAGGTGCTCAGCCATCTCCAGGAAAGCAGGGCTCCATCACATGTAACTGTTACTTGGGAGGACAAACACCATCACTCAGAACATCCCCCCTCTCCTCCTTGTTCCCCCAGCTTTATATACTGAGCATGATGCCATATGGTGTGGGATATCCCTTTGGTCAGTTTGTATCAGCTGCCTTGGCTGTGCCCCCTCCCCTCCCAGCTTCTTGTGCCTCTGGCAGAGCATGGGAAACTGGAAAAGTCCTTGACTAGTAAAGGCACTACTTAGCTGTACTTGGCTGCTTCTTAAAACAACTAAAACATCAAAATGTGCCGTCAGCACTATTCTCCTATGAAATCCAAAACACAGCACTACAACAGCCACAGTGAAGAAAATTAACTCTATGCCAGACAAAACCAGCACACCTAATAAACTGAAAAAAACCACATTTTATTCTTTAAGCAAGAATTATACAACATGTATCTAGTTCCACCTAATGCGCTTTGGTAACAGGAAAGAGAAGGACATGACAAAAAAGACTGAAATAAAAGAGATTCAGACAACTCCAGATGTGGTACTCTCTGCCAAGGTTTTCTGTCTAATATGCAGCAGAATTAATTCACACATGGATTCATCCACTTAATAAGGCAAGCAGCTATACATGCACTTTCACTGGGGATTGTTGAAGGGCAGGTTGTCATTGATAATGACGACAATGTAACACGGCAAATGAGAAACTCACAGTTGTTCAAAGTGAAAAGTGCCATCCCCAGATCAAGAAGTAGGGGTAGGTTTTCTACTTGGTCTAGTTCTGCAAGTCAGTCCTTGATGTAACTTAAAAAACACAGGTCCCGGCTAGGAGCTGCACAGCAGAGCCGGTCAGACTTGCCCTCCAGAGTCCCATTTTGCTTTTTAATGCTGGCATGAAAACCTTTCTGCGGAGAGTCTTGTCCCAAGTGCTCCTGTGTGTGGTGTTCCCATACCACCGTGAGCCTCGGGGCCTGAGCCATCTGCCCCATTACAGGTTGGGAAGATGTCCATGGGCAGAACCACCCCAGTCACTGCACAAACAGGGAGGGATGGCTCCTCAGCAGGAAGCAGTGTGCATGTCCCTGTGTCCACTGAAATGTGTTAGCTGCCATAACCCTGCTACTCTGGATGCAAGGATCCTTTGGTGCCTTGACTAGGGATATGAAGAGATCTTTGGCTTTCCTTGGAAAAAACCTCTCCTTCTTCCTTGACCGCCCAGTTCCACAGGGTAATGTAGTCTTGATCAAACACTATCCTGTTGATGGACACTGGCTGTTGAATTAGTGGTGAACTACAAAATGTATCACTCAGATCAAAAGCATCAGTGTAATTTTGTCAACTTAACTTTGTACATACACAATACAATCCAATCTTCTTTGGGATAACCCCTTTCCAGAAGTTTTCCTACCTTCCTGTCTGTTTAGCCTGGGGGTAAATGAGTCTGATGTCCAGAAGATCACGTCCTCCCTCTTCTCTTGCTATTTCCCTGGCAGGGAGGTGGAGAGGGGTCTGAGTAAACCTGTCACCTGAGGTCATGCAGGCAGTGGTCTTTCCCAGCAGAGATCAAAGAGCAGCTACTCTATATATAAAACTCCATGGCTTTGTCTGCACTGCCTCTTAGCAGTGCTCTGGAGGGACTCCCAGCACAGCCTGGGGAGAGCAGCAGTGCCACAGGCTGGGTCCCCAGTGCCAGGTCACAGCAAGCCCCACCTGCGATGCTCTGGGCTGTGTGGTCTTTCTCCATGTCCCCACAGGGACAGGGGTGTAGGAGGCTGCTGCAGGTATGTGCTGCTTATCAGAGATGAACTGTCTCCAAGACGCCTGATTCAAAGCAGTAGCCTTGGTGTTTCTTGCATGTAACAACGGACAGAGTAACAGAGCCGTAGATGGCAGGAAATTCGGATGGCAATCACCAGAGATTTGTAAGCTCATGCTATTACAAACTCCACAGAAATCATCAGAAAGAACGGGCAGTTTTCCTTGTTCTCCTGTATCTAAATATCTATCAAAGAAAGTTTCCTCATGCTGACTGAATGACAGGATTTGCACACAGTCCTTAATGATGCTTATTGATGAAGGCAAGGTTGGGCAGAGCTTTAAATAGGAAAAATAATCAAAGCTGCAACTTGCAACTTTGCTATGGTATAGTTTACCCAGGAAGGTTTCAGAGCTGAGGATGCAATTTGCTGCACTATCCCTAAGGTCAGAGATCACATTCCTTCCAAAGCGCACAGTATTGATTGCTCCTCACCCCCATAAAATCCCAGCATCTTGAATAAGTATTTTACATTGGTTACTAAAATAAGTAATCAGCAGTTTCTGGAAAGGGCGAGGGGACAGACCCTTGGGAAAACACATTCGACTGAAAGCAGAAACTAGGCAAATTCAAGTTGAAATTGAAGTGCAATTAATCATCAGCGAGGCATTGCAACAAATCTGACAGATTCCTTGTAATTTAGATTTTTTCCCCCTGTATTTCAAATCTGTGTGGAAGGGGCAATTTAGTGAAACCAAGTCAAGATATTTAATGCAAGAGTTGTTGAGCAAATGCTCAATATGGTTTGCACTGATAAATGACCCTAGGGGCTCTTTGGTAGATTTAAAAATTATTCTCTTTCTAAAACCAATGCATGATACCCCAAGAAGATTTACTTTGCAAATCAGAGGAAAATGTTAGTAAAGGGATATTCCCCCATCAAGGCTAAGTACGACGTGTGTATGTGGTTGGCCAACCCAGAACTGCAGCCACAAATGTGTAAAGGACTCCAGACGTTCATGTACTCTTCCTGCACTTGTTAGCCTGGACTAAATATGTGGTTTGCAACCTTTTTTGATCTGCAGACCCCTGAATACTTTTCAGCAGCCCTCTCTGTAGTGTACTGCAGCTTGCTCAGAAATTATTTGCTTTTCTTAATTACCGTACCTGCATGCGGTAGAAATAGCCATGGGAATTGATTTATGCATCTGAGAGTCCTAAAAACCACTGCACTGAATGACTTCCTTTTTCTGATCCCATGACTGTTCTGAGTTCATGCACTGTTATCCTTCTGCTACCCACTTTAGTCTTCAGCAGGCATACACATTTACCCACATACATCCAAATCCTGTTCAGTTCTTTGAAGTCCCAAAATTTTATTCACATAACAGAGAATTCTTTGTACAGAGAAAAAAAACCCAGAAATGTTCTAATAAGCCTAAAGAAAGCAAGATCAGTTATTTTTATTCAAGTTGGAAGAAAAATAATTCTGATTAACTCTGCTTGTCACATTTCATGTCTCATTTCCTAATTCTATGAAAGACCTTGTGGGTACTGGGGATACTTCGTTGTTACGTTGTCCGTCTGTCTGATGTAAACAAAAATACAGTCACTAATGACTTTCTTGGCTTAGTGTAATCCCTGCCAAGAGAGTGAGGCTCCCCTACTGTCTTCTGCTTTATGCCTGGTTATTAAATCTGTTGTAGGCTGTTGATGTTTAAGGTGGCCAAGAAGCAGTAAAAGCATAAAGCGATTTAAAAAAAAGTATCATGTCTCCCTCCTATGTTTTGCCAGGGAACCAATATTTAATGAAGATTAGCATTATCTGACAGCCCTTCAACTTTCCTCTATTTAACTTGCAGGACTTCAAATAAACCCTTTGAACACAGTGGGACTGTCTGTGAATGCAGTGTTTTGCATGCTGCTTCAGAAGATATTGACCTCCTTGGTGTGGCTGTGAGGCCAGCTCTTTAGTTTCTTTCTCCATTAATTGCTTTTCCCCTTTGGAGCTGTGTTGGTGCTTTTCCTGAACCAGAAATTTCATCATACGTTCACAAGAAGGCTTAACAGGATATTTTATATGCTTCAGAATTCAAAATATTAATGTGTGTCTTTATCAAACACGACTCCTTTTATTCACCTGCTACAAGTCATGTTCTCCTTTCTAAACAATGACTGAAATAGTGGGGACCAGCTTCAAAACCTAGCTGGAGTCTCTGGGACCCTCTCTTTTCCCAAACATTTTTCATTCTCCCCTCCAAATAGAGCCGAATACTTTGGGAGATGCCTAGCAGCAGAACATAATTCCTACTATCAAAGTTGACTTATCATTGACAAAAGGCCAAATGTAATATTTGGAAATCCTACTTTAGTTCATCTAGATTTAACCTTTTGATCCTGTCAGGAAGAGCAAGTATGAAGTGAGCCATGTTCCCTTTCCTCCCTTTGCTCATCTCTTGTCACAGACTAGTTCATACATCCAAAGAGATAAAGCTCTAGGATTTAAATCCTCTTGGATGGGAGAGACACCCCAGGTCACTTTATCCTCAGAGATGGCTGCAAGGGAGTGTTATGCTGGACAAAAGGGAACATACATTGTGGTAGGCGGTCCTCTTCTGAGGGTAACAGAGGACCCAATATACCAAGCAGGACCATCCCACAGTGAAGTCTGCTGCCTCCCTGGGTCTCGGGTCAGAGATGTTACTAGGAAACTCCCTTGTCTGGTACGGCTCTCTGATTACTACCCACTGTTGGTTGTGCAGGTGGACAGTGATGAGGTTGCGGAGAGAAGCCCAAGAGTGACCAAAAAGGACTTCAGGGTACTGGGGTGATTGGTCGAAAGATCAGGAGTGCAGGTACTGTTTTCCTCAATACCATCAGTGGCAAGGAAGAACAATACTGAAAGGAAGAAGAAAA
The DNA here is from genome assembly GCF_963921805.1 of Phalacrocorax carbo. Classification (NCBI taxonomy): domain Eukaryota; kingdom Metazoa; phylum Chordata; class Aves; order Suliformes; family Phalacrocoracidae; genus Phalacrocorax; species Phalacrocorax carbo. Next base: position 134,490,440 of record NC_087513.1, on the reverse strand, counting down.
CTCATCTGATCAACACGTGGCTCAGAGGCTTGTGCCATCAGTGGAATTTTGGGTTTTTTTCATCATGGGGAGGTTTACATGGCACCGGGCCTGCTGGCAGCAGATGGAGTTCACTTATCTCAAAGGTGGAAAAGGATTCTTGCACATGAGTTGGCGGGGTTCATCGAGAGGGCTTTAAACTAGGTTCAGAGGGGGAAGAGGATATAACCAGGCCCACCAGAGAGGAGCCTTGGGGTGGCGTGTCAATGTTGGGGGTGAAATCGATAGCCCAGCTCAAGTGCATCTACACCAATGCATGCAGCATGGGCAACAAACAGGAGGAGCTGGAAGCCATTGAGCAGCCGGATAGCTATGACAGCCACTACCACAGAGACTTGGTGGGATGACTCTTATGGCTGGAGTCCAGCAATGGATGACTACATGCTCTTCAGAAGGGACAGGCAAGGAAGGAGAGGCGGTGAGGTGGGTCTATATGTTAAGGAGTGTTTTGATTGCATAGAGCTTAGCGATTGCGATAATAAGGTCGAGTGCTTATGAATAAGGATGAGGGGGAAGGCAAACCAGGCAGATATCCTGCTGGGAGTCTGTTATAGACCCAACCAGGATGAAGAGTTAGATGAAGAGTTCTAAAAGCAGCTGGCAGAAGTATCACAGTTGGTTGCCCTTGTTCTAGTGGGGTCTTCAATTTACCAGATGTCTGCTGGAAATAAAACACAGCAGAGAGGAAACAGTCTAAGAGGTTCCTGGAGTGTGTGGAAAATAACTTCCTGACACAGCTGGTAAGCGAGCCAACCAGGGGAAGTGTCTCACTTGATCTCGTATTCACAAACAGAGAAGGACTGGTGGGCAATGTGGCGGTCAGAGGCCATCTTGGGCTTAGCGACCATGATATGATAGACTTCTCAGTTCTTGCCAAAGTAAGGAGGAGGGTCAGAAGAACTACTACCAGGGACTTCTGTAGGGCAGACTTTGGCCTGTTCAGGGCACTGGATGGGAGAGTCCCTTGGGAGGCAGTTCTGAAGGGCAAAGGAGTCCAGGAAGGCTGGGCACTCTTCAAGAAGGAAGTCTTGAAGGCACAGGAGCAGGCTGTCCCCATGTGCCACAAGATGAACTGGCAGGGAAGATGACAGGCCTGGCTGAAGAGGGAGCTTTTGCTGGCACTCAGGAAAAAAAAGGAGATTTTACCACTTTTGGAAGAAGGGACAGGCAACTCAGGAAGAGTACGGAGATCTCGTTAGGTCTTGCAGAGAGAAAATTAGATGGGCAAAAGCACAGCTAGAACTCAATCTGGCTACTGTTGTAAGGGATAACAAAAAATGTTGTTACAAATACATTAACAACAAAAAGAGAACCAAAGAGAATCTCCATCTTCTATTGGACGTGGAGGGGAACATTGCCATTGAGGATGAGGAAAAGGCTGAGGTACTAAATGCCTTCTTTGCCTCAGTCTTTAAATGTCAGATCAGTTATCCTCAGGGTACCCAGCCCCCTGAGCTGGAAGGCAGGGACAGGGAGAGGAATAAACCCCCCATAACCCAGGAATAAGAGGTTCACACCCTGCTGAGCCACGTAGACAGTCACAAGTCTATGGGGCCAGATGGGATGCACCTGAGAGTACTGAGGGAGCTGGCGGAGGAGCTTGCCAAGCCTCTCTCCATCATTTATCAGCAGTTCTGGTTAACAGGGGAGGTCCCAGATGACTGGAGGCTTGCCAATGTGATGCCCATCTACAAGAAGGGCTGGAAGGAGGATCCAGGGAACTACAAGCCTGTCAGCCTAACCTAGGTACCAGGGAAGATTATGGAGCAATATGTCCTGAGCAAGCTCACCAGGCAAGTGCAGGACAACCAGGGGATCAGGCCCAGCCAGCATGGCTTCACGAAAGGCAGGTCCTGCCTGACCAAACTGATCTCCGTCTGTGACCAAGTGACTCACCTAGTGGATGAGGAAAATTTTTTGGATGTTGTCTACTTGGACTTTAGCAAAGCCTTTGACACTCTCCCACAGCACCCTCCTAGAGAAGCTGGTGGTTCATGGGTTGGACGGGTGGACTCTTCGCGGGGTAAAAAACTGGCTGGATGGCCGAGCCCAGAGAGATGTAGTGAAGACAGCTAAATCCAGTTGGTGGCTGATCACAATTGGTGTTCCCCAGGGCTCAGTTTTGGGGCCAGTCTTATTTAACATCTTTATCAATGATCTGGACGAGGGCACCAAGTGCACTCTTAGTAAGTTTGCAGGCGACACCAACCTGGGTGGTGATCTGCTTGAGGGTAGAAAGGCTCTACAGAGGGATCTGGACAGTTGGATTGATGGGCCGAGGCCAACTGTATGAGGTTCAACAAGGCCAAGTGCTGGGTCTGGCACTTTGGTCACAACAACCCCATGCAGCACTACAGGCTTGGGGAAGAGTGGCTGGAGAGCTGCCTGGCAGAGAAGGACCTGGGGGTGTTAGTTGACAGCTGGCTGAACATGAGCCAGCAGTGTGCCCAGGTGGCCAAGGTGGCCAACAGCCTCCTGGCTTGTATCAGGAATAGCGTGGCCAGCAGGAGCAGGGAGGTGATCGTGCCCCTGTGCTCGGCACTGGTGAAGCCACACCTTGAATCCTGTGTTCAGTTTTGGGCCCCTCACTGCCAGAAGGACATTGAGGTGCTGGAGCGTGTCCAGAGAAGGGCAAAAAAGCTGGTGAAGGGTCTGGAGAGCAGGTCTTCTGAGGAGCAGGTGAGGGAGCTGGGGTTGTTTAGCCTGGAGAAGAGGAGGCTGAGGGGAGACTTTATCGCTCTCTACAACTCTCTGAAAGGAGGCTGTAGTGAGGCGTGTGTTGGTCTCTTCTCCCAAGTAACAAATGATAGGAGGAGAGGAAATGGCCTCAAGTACCACCAGGGGAAGTTTAGATTGGAAGTTGGGAGAAATTTCTTTACTGAAAGAGTGGTCAGGCATTGGAAGAGGCTGCCCAGAGAGGTGGCAGAGTCACCATCCCTGGAGGTATTTAAAAAACATGTAGGCATGGCACTTCAGGGCATGGTTTAGGATGCATGGTGGTGTTGGGTTGGCGGTTGGACTTGGTGATCCTAGAGGTCTTTTCCAACCTTAATGATGCTATGATTTTATGGTTCTGTTCTATGATCCTTTATCCCTGCTTCACCGTATCCTGTATGTAGAAAGCTTCCTCAAAACAGAAGGATCATTTAGAGGAGACTACACTCAGTAGGTGTCCCCTGAAGAGCAATAACATTTCTTCTCCTTTTTAGTGAGATCTTCTCTTTGAATTTTGCATATGGCATAGAGATTAAAAACAAAAATATGGTGAAGATGGACTGAACCTCAGGAGGTGAAGAGTGCTACTGATTTTTGCCAGTGAAGACAGTGCTCATCCTTGGTAATTACTTATTTTTTAAGGTCAAGAATAATTGTGTCCATACATGAGAAAGTGTGGGTGCCCAAGAAGATACATACTCTCTCAGTATGTGCTACTTACTGTAATAGACAGATTAGGCTGACTGTAAAATTACTGTTTGCTTAATGACTTGTTAACTATCAGTTATCAGTCACAATTCTCTTCAGTATAGCTTAAAAAAACCCCTCAAAGCCAGCTTTAATGATACAGAAAAGGATCCATGTTGATGGGTCTTCTATAGTTGCCTGAAACCACATTTGTCAACACATTTACCATAGCAACAATGCTTTAGTGTTTTGTCAGTCCTTGACCCACTAATATACAGCATAGCTGTATAGCTTGCTGCATTTATACTGGATAAAAAACCTTCACAGATGTTTGCAGGTTCTTTCTGCAGTTATTCCAGTCATTTATTAGAACATTGGTTAATGACCCACGCTTGTACAACTTTGCTTTTACTTATACAATTCATCCTACCTTGTCAGCTCTATTTGGCAAACTATTTGGAAAACTCAAATTCAGATCTTGAGCATACAGTTACCCTGCAGAAGACTTTCCACAACCTTCTGTACCATTAATATACAGTGTTGACTTTCAGCTCATATTTCAGCTCCTCAGACTGTCCCCTTCCAGGGAAATACTACTTTATTTGTCATTCAACAGCTGAAATTGGTATTAGTCTTCCCATCCAATACATTGTCAAGATTCAGTCTTTTTCTTTTTTTTTTTGTCTATAAATTGCTTTTGCCAGACAGTAGGCCCCTTTATTCTTTCTCCTTTTTTTTTTTCTTTTTGGGAATGGACATTGCCTCACAACTTTGCTGAAGTCCCCTTTGATGCAGGTTATACCTTCCCCTACAACTTCATAATGAAGATTCATGTGCATGGTGGTAGAGCTAAGAAGGGACACAGACACAGATCCTGGACTAATGAGGTGAAATCCTGGAAAGAGAAACAGGCTTGGTATGAAGGAAAGTTTCCTAACACTATTGATTTACAGAATAGTCTCCAAAGACAAAAATAAATGCCTCTATAAATGACGCATTTTAAACTGTTTAGGAGTAGAGCTTCCTGGAAGTTTTTCTGATAAAAGGTGAAATGTTTATCCACTTGAAGGCAGGTTTTCTCACAAAGGTGCATCATCTGCATTTGATAAGTTGGAGTTTCAAACACAGGTGATGAAGCTGTACTATCAAAATCCTAATGGTCAACAGTTTTATGGTTATGGAGTTCATCTGCACTGTGATACCACCTTCCACAAGTACTAGATACTGGTATAGGCTTAAACAAGGCCAGGAGCAGAGGAAACATGGGAAAACTTGGACTGGAAGCTCCAGAAATCTGTGAGAACCTGACAGTAAGTCCTGGTCTGCATCAGGCAGAGAAGTGACTTGAACAGAATGAAAGAATCTCAGACTGGCTGAGGTTGGAAGGGGCCTCTGGAGCTGATCTGGTCCAACCCTTCTGCTTAAGCATGGCCACCTAGATCTGGTTGCCCTGAACTGTGCCCAGACAGCTTTTGAATATCTCCAAGGATGGAAACTCCACAACCTCTTTGGGCAACCTGTGTCAGGGCTCGGTCACCCCCACAGTAAAAGTGTTAAAATTTGTACTTCCAACGTTGCTCTTCCAAATTCTACAGCTTTCTAATGTTCCAGTAGAAAGGTTTCTTGAAGAGACAAAGATTTTTAATCTAGCTTCCATTTTGAGATAAGTACTTGGAAGGTATAGAAAAGTAATGTACTGCAGTCTCCTTGTTTTCAGAACTGCAAAGACAATTATTTCCACAGCAGTGCGATACAGATGCTTCCTCCAAGAGCACTAACCTGGCCATAGGTGCACGTGTAGAGCCTGGGAATGAAAAGACAGACCAAGGGAATAGAAAGGGCAAACATTGCTTGAACAAGTACCTTGGCAACATATTCCAGGGTAACCCTGTTTTCCCAGAAGTCTTTGGCCTCAGACACTGCCCCCTGGATTTTGAGGGCTTTGTCTTGTTCTTGGGTGAGAAACTGGGTTGCAGAGGCTAAATATTAAAGCAAATGAGTTGTCATGACATAGGATCCTATGAAACAATTGTGGAGTGCAGAGGATGCTTGCCTTCCTATAGATGTCCTCAGAGTAACTAATAACCTTCCATCCATACCCAGTTGCATTCTGTATAGAAAACCTGTAAAGTAACAGAAATAGTAAGCTTACCTGATAATACTTATAACCAACAGCCTGTATATCATTTGATGTGAGTATATCAGCAACAAGATAGCAAGACTAAAGAGGATGGGGTAACATCCCATAGCCACCTCTAGCAAGATATTATTTTCACAGTCCATATACCCCCTGCTCTTTCAGGGATGATCCCTGGAGTGATAAAATCTTTGAGTGAAGAACCCAAAATAGAAGCTTCCCAGCAGAGTCATCAAATACCTTCGCAGTCATATTCCAAATCCGACTAATAAAATGGAGAGAAGATGCTGAGGTGGCTGCCCTGCAGGAAACCCTAAAATAAGAACTGAGGGCACCATTCAGAAATGGGAATCTTGCCATTAGTATTAAATCTCACGTTCTTTTGGCCAGGATGTATCCTGGGACTATGAGGTAAGAGAAAATGAGCATTGAGAAGAGCACACTGTTGTTAAGAAACAATTCTGACTCCATGTATTTGTTTAACCTATAACCTTTTGTTTCCTACCTTGCAATGAGAAGCCTGACCTTAAAGTCTCAATGTATAAAGTCTTGCTTTTTTTTTTTTTTTTTTTTTTTTTTTTTTTTAAAGCAGTGTGCCTGTTTATTGCCTTAGTGGCAGAGTAAATTATGGACCAAATGAGAAACATATAATGGTCTGTTTTCCCAAAAGCAGAGACTGCAAAAAGAGCAGTGTGTGCAGGCAGTTCATAGCCTACGCCACAAGGATTTAGAGTGTTTCCTGACAAATTGCAGAGGGATCCTTTGAGGACTGCTATTAACAAGTGCAAGTTTTGGAGAGAAATTCCCTTCTGCCTTTGCCTTAATGGGCATTAGCTAATGAATGTCCCACAAGGACAGAAAGAAAAAAGTCATCCCACCTTTTTGAACAACCCCCATGCATCATACTTTCCTAAACAACAGATCACATCTCCAAAGTGTCTTATATTAGCAGAGGAATCAATGTTACTCACAGTCTATCTTTGGGAATGCTTTCTTCAAGAATCTCTTGCATGAATGGACATCTTACACAATCACAGTCCTTCTTTTACAAAGGATACCCTTTAGAGAAGGTATTACTCAGCAAAGTCTTCAACCCACAGAATGACTCAGATCTCAAACTGCTTACAGAGTCCAAACTTCCCAACAGTAAAGATGTCACCCTATTGTCAGGGGCAAGAAGGAATGGTAGCAGAAAAATGGGGACACAGGGCTACCAAGACAATCAATATATTTTTATGTTCTCTCTCTTCAAACACTAAAGAATCTCCCCATGTAATTTTAGGTAACATCAAGGACAGTCTTTTGGGGGAAGAAGGACACATCAAGTCTTTCTTGTCCAGATTGTACTTTTCTGCTTTTTGAAGATAGATGTAGTGTCAGCAATTCTCTATTTAAATGACTTGAACTTAATAAAGTCCTTGATAGAAGTCTTGCAACTTCATATGTTGAGTCTTTCATTCTATTAAAGTAAAGGTGATCTGCCCCCTCGATGTCAGGACATTAATCTCTCTAAGTACTGGGGTCAATGCAGAGATAGCAATTTTGCTTTCTATGTATTTTTAATAGTAGACATTCCACCTTAGCCCAAATTTTCTTCCTTGTCATACAAGGAGAAAAAGAAAAGAAAAGCTATGAAAAAGTTTGCAGGCTTCTGCATTAAACTCTTTCAAAGCTTACCTGCTTGGGAAGTCTTAACATACAACAGCCTTACTGGGTTAACAGAGCATCCCATGCTCCTTCGTGACAGCTCAGTAAAGTGACAGAATGGTACAGAAACACAAGTGATGCTTTTGCAGATTTCGAAAATTAGTTAGCCTTTGCAGCAATCATCAAAACATTATTGTGAATGACTTAAATGTTAACTGTTAGATAAAATAGCACCTGAGAGCTAAACTGGGCTCAGTTTGAATCAAGAAGTCTGTCTCATAGGTAAGGTCTTACAACATGGGTAGTAGAGCTATGGAACATGTATTGCTGGAGGACTTCGCAGGACCACCATGGGCAGTTGGTTGCAGTCATGGAAATGGAAAAGGGTTTTAAGGTCACCCACTGTCTGTGGAGCTGTTGGTGATTATCAAGTGGCATGCTACAATATGGATTTTAAAAACTAGGAATTGCTATATTCAAAATTTTGTGTGTTTAAAGAATTTGTTGTTAGTATAATTGAAATCTTAACAGTATAATCATTAGTAGTCCAGATGCAACTATTACAGGTGAAAAAAATAATAATGTTAGAGTCAGAACTGATACACAAATACTTCTTATTTTCTACCCTTTTTGAGGAGTTATGCTGATCCTCTCCCTGCTCCTCTGGGCCGCCGTGTAGGTGGTTTCACACTGGTGATGGTGCGGGGTTGTTACAGGAAGTCATCAGCATTTGAAGACTCTTGCTGGGAAGAACACGATGTTCACATCAACAGTTTCTTCTTCCTCACCCCAGGATCCACCTGGGGGCATTTTCATATTTGCTAGCATGCTTTTGCACCTTTATTCTTTAGCCACAGAAATGCAGTCAATTAAAAAAACTGCTATTACAAATAAACCAAGTAAAACCAACCTGCAGGCAGGTCACAAAATATTTGTACAAAGCAAGCCTGGCAAGCCTCAGTCCTGAGGCCTTGCAAACTCATTACAAAGTTTGTGGCCTAATGCTAGCAGTGGTGATACCATATTGCATAGTTACAAAATTATAAAATCCATATAAGCATATTTTTCAAATTAAAACTTCAATGATGAACAGTTTACTTCTGCTGTTGCTACATGGGATTCTGCTTATCACTAGAAATCTGTCGCAGGCAGATAGAAAAGTTTCCTTAAAATCTATTGCCATGCATACCACATCTGCAGTTCCTTGTCCTGCAAAATGTTATTCTTTACTAGTTTTAATGCTAGAAAAAAAAAGGGGGAGGCAGGGGGGGAGCTGAATGGTCTTGCCTGCTCTGGGAAGAGTTTGCAAATCCCTACCAAAAAAAACCCAGAAGCATTCCCTCCAATTTCTGTGAAACTGCCTTCCAGGGCCAGAAACAGAGGTCAGGCTTACACTCATAAATCTGCTTCCAATTAGCGCAGGTGTGAAATGAAAGTGACATGCAGGTAATTGAATGTTGCTGTTGTGATTGTATGGAGAAATGTAAACAAACTGTGGACTGCGAACCAAGCTCTTTCCCCTCTGGAAGCCACCTGTACTAGCAGAATAAATCACAGAATAATTGAGGCTGGAGGACACCGTTGGAGATCGTCTAGCCCAACCCCATGCTCAGAGCAGGATCTGCTAGAGCAGTTTGCTCAGGACTACATCCAGTTGCATTTTTAATATTTCCAGGGCTGGAGACTCCACAGCTTCTCTGGGCAACATGTGCCAGTGCTCAGTCACCCTCAGAAGTTTTCCTTAGATTTAAGTGAAACCCCTTATTTTTCAGTTTGTGCCCACTGCCTCTTGTCCTGTTACTGGGAACCACCAAAAAAAGCCTTGCTCTGTCTTCTTTACTTACCCTCCATCAGTTATTTATACGCATGGATAGGACCCCCTCTGAGCCTTCTCTCCAGGTTAAGCAGCCCCAGCTTTCAGCCTGTCCTTCTATAAGAGGTGTTCCAGGCTCTTAATCATCTTTGTTGTCCTGTGCTAGACTCACTTTAGTATGTCTATGTCTCTCTAGTGCCGTGGAGCGCAGAGCTGGGCCCAGCACTCCAGGTGTGTCTCACCAGCGCTGAGTGGAAGGGAAGGATCCCCTTCCTCAGCCTGCTGGCAAAGCTCTGCCTAATGCAGCCAGGAGGCTGTTGACCTTTGCTGTAAGGGCACATTGCTGGCTGATGTTTAACTTCTTGTTAAAGGATACCCTTGGCCTTTTCCTGCAAGAGTTTGTGTCACTTGAAGACTTGCTGAGGGTGCACTTTGCCCTGTTGTCCAGGTCCTTGGCCATGGCATTGGTCCTTGGTATACACCACTAGCGACCAGCCTTAAGCTCAGCTTCATGATACTGATCGCAACCTTTCAAATCTGGCAGTTCAGCCGGTTTTCAGTCCACCTCATGGACTGTTTCTCTGCTCATTCAACAGCTTGTCTGAGGACGTCACAGAAGACAGTGTCAAAAGCCTTGCTAAAGTTGAGATAAACAACATTTACTGCTCTTGTCTCATGCACCAAGCCAGTAATATTCTTATAAAGGGCTATCAGGTTGGTCAAGCGAGACTTCCCTGTCATACGTCCACGTTGACTACTGCCAATCATCTTGTCTTTCATTTGTTCATCTGCAGACAGCTGCTAGCAGCTGGAAACTAAAAGCTAGAAGTGAAGTCTTTATTAACCTCAACCTCTCTTCCAGGTGAAGATGAATTTCCTTTCAGTTACTTTTCCTAAATACTGGTGCCAATGGCGTGCTGGCCATTGGAGCAGGGAGCAGCAAGCATCATTCCTTCATGCTCTTTCTGCTGGCTCCCAAGTACAGTACAACAGAAACACACCTTTTTTAAATGAGGATGAGACTTGTGAGGTAGGAGAGTGGGAATGACTGCAGAAAGATATTGAATAGGGAAAGAAAAATCAGAGAACACTTGAAGGGAAATGAGGGCTGGAGCTGGGAGCTTGGAGGTGCCACAGTGATATGGAAAACCTAGAGAGAGAAAGATTGAGTCTGTATGGAGATGGAGGCTGAGCACCAGAAAGGTGTGGGTGGACAGGTCGGAGATTACTGAGGGAGGGAGGAAGAATCAGGGATGAGTTTGGTGATGGGGTCATAGAAAGAAGGGCTTCAGGACATGCTGGACTGCCAAGGAGGAACCCTTGAGCCTTATCAACAATGAAAATATGGTGTGGCCTTAAACAGAGGCCAAACTAATAAAGTCTACTAGGTTTATTGGTTTGCATTTCACAACAGGTTTGTATTTGTCCAGTCACTGCCAATTGCAGTGGGAAGGGAGGAGCAAGGGAGGAAGAAAGTGAAGGAAGGGAAGAGAGAGGTGTCAAAAGAGGATATGAAGAAATAGTGGTGGGAAAAGATGAGAACACGGAAGAGAAAGTAACATCAGTAATAACAGTTTATTAAGACCTCAGGGGCTGCGGTGAGAACAACCCTTGCAGGACTGGGAATGGAGGTCACCATCTCCTGCTATCAGAAATAGCAGCTCCATCTCCAGCATTTATGCCTTGTCCCTCTGGTCCTCTGGAGTTCAGAGATGCTGTTAGTGCTGTAAGATTCATTTCTCACAGGAGCTGGAAGCTGCATTTCCTCATGGAAGGATGAGATCCTGGCATGGGGTGTTGTATGCCATCCTGGAGATATGGGTCTTGCTTTGCCCTTATCAACTCCTCTGTACATACTGTCAGGCAAGATAGATAAACATGACATTTAAAAAAGAAGTAGTCATGCTGCATGCACTTTCTTGACATCTAACATGATTATCAATAACTTTCTCACAGTTGCAACTGAAATGAAAACCAGCGCATGTTAAGTATTTATAGTGCTACATAATACTAAACAGCTGGGGAAAAAAGATGCCAGATACCTCTGTCCTGGTTTCAGCTGGGATAGAGTTAAATTTCTTCCTAGTAGCTAGTATGGGGCTGTGGTTTGGATTTTTGCTGGAAACAGTGGTGATAAGGTGGAGATGTTTTGGCTGTTGCGCAGTAGCACTTACACTGGTCAAGGACTTTTTCAGCTCCCCGTGCTCTGCCGGGTGCACAAGGAGCTGGGAGGGGACACAGCCGGGACAGCTGACCCCAACTGACCAAAGGGATATCCCACACCATATGGCGTCATGCTCAGTATATAAAGCTGGGGAAGAAAGAGGAAGGCGGGGATGTTTGGAGTGATGGCATTTGTCTTCCCAAGTAGCTGTTACACATGATGGAGCCCTGCTTTCCTGGAGATGGCTGAGCACCTGCCTGCCCATGGGAAGCGGTGAATGAATTCCATGTTTTGCTTTGCTTGTGTGTGTGGCTTTTGCTTTACCTATTAAACAGTCTTTATCTCAAACCATGAGTTACCTCACTTTTACTCTTCCAATTCTCTCCCCTGTTCCACCAGGGGGGAGTGAGCGAGCGGCTGCGGGGTGCTTGGTTGCTGACTGGACTAAACCATGACAACCTCAAATGGACATCTAAAATTAGGAATCTTGCTGTGACTCCGCTCCGTGATTATATAGTTGGGACCCCTTGCTGGGGAACAGTAACAATGCACTGACTAATGGTTGTGTAGAAGACAGTCATGGCAGTGATCAGCCCCAGAGAAAAGCGCTGGAGGGAATTAATAACTTTATCATCAGGGCATAGTTTGAACAGCATACAATGAATGAGGCAAGGTGCCAATATGCTGAGTAATAAGAAGGAACCACATTACTCCACACACACCTGCAGTGAGGATGCAGGTTCTAGGGGGAGAACAGCTACCATATAGCTAAAGACCATGGCAGGATTCATAGCTCCAAGGAAACTGAACTGAGGCTGAAGGGGCAGCATTACTCATAGTGTTGCCTAGCATTTTAGGATTCATCCTGAAGCCTTAGTTCTTGGGATTATAAGTAGTTGGTATGAGTCAGTAAGAAATGCACTAAAAAGGAGAAAAAAAGGGGGAGAAATAATTTCAAATTATTTCTTTTGCTCAATGCATATTAAAAAAACTATAAACTTAAAGAATGGCGGTTGTGAAACATTGGTGCTGCCTTTCCCAATAATATTCAGGTTAAGTCCAGTAATCTTCCCACCACTAACATCCAAAACTTTCATCCAGCTAAGTCTTCTGGAGCTCAGTCCTCTCCTGCAGAATGCCCACCCTGAGGGTAACAGAGTCCCAGTGCCTGCCTGGCTGAGTGGGTTAACCTGGGTGCTTGACCCAGCCCCTCTCAGAGAGAGGCAGGAAAACATCAACAGGCCTGTTTAATGGCCCGAAGTGCCTCCCTTTGTCCTTGGCCTATCTCTTGTCTTCTGTGTTGTTTTAACACCTGAGATATCCCAAGGACATGCACACTCCATGCAGTACCTGACTTCTGAAAGAGATGCAAGCACATGGCATGTATGTGCCATCCCTCTCACCCATTAAATTTTGAAGCCATTGTATTTAATGTATCATGAAAACAGCTGGCCAGGCAGGGGAGAGAAACTCTATAGCTATGTTGCTACCAGCCTATTATAGAAAGAACTTCCCAGAAACACAAATTCAAAATCTCTTCCCGTACTGTTACACTGTTAGAAAAGCAGCATTCCTCAAAGGGGTTGGTTTGGGAGTTAGGGCAGGCCAAGACTTTGTTTTGTACGGAGAGAAGTTAATGGTAGAGGCTTGGCAGATTTCTTTGCTGCTAGCCTCAAAACCAGCAAACAGCCCCAGCTTATGTATTAGCACAGCCGTACCCTATCTGTGTCTGCTCAGAGAACAAGGCTGCCGCCTAGCAATTATTAGACACCAGAGAATCCATATAGGAGAAGTTAGTACCTATTCTCTAGGGGGAGGGTGACAAGAAAGTCCAGCTGGGGTCTCCGCCCTGAGAGATCCTTGGGTTAAGGACTTGCGTGCTAAAAAGGAGAGAGCTTACTCTCTGGGCTTGTATATTAGTCCCCATTAAAGAGGTAGTTCGCTATCCATGCAGAAAAACATCTTTAAATCACACTTTTTAATTGGATTATTGTGGTTTACCCCCAGTAATATGCTTGTGTGGCAAAGCCCCATGGTTTCAGCTCTGCACAAATATGCTTCACAGCATTCCTGGTGGCCAAGTAGAAGTGGTGTTAGTGGAAAGAGTCTTGTCAAGTGAACTTTGCACCTGGGGCCTTAGCACCTAAGGATTTAAACATCAAAGTTTGTGTCCTGAACTCTAGCTGGAGATCAGGTGAAGCCAGTCCTGTCTCAGAAATAACGCTGCTATGTTCTCTCAGCATCTGGGGGGTTTTTTGCTGAACAATTGGGCAATTTGATTTTGCAGCAGCCATAGATAAGCATTCTCCAAACACAGCTAACCGTACTACACAGTGCATTAATCCAAACCCTAGTCTTTAAGTCAAGATACCCTGGATAAAAATACATGTTTTGGAGAAATAGATAAAGATTTTGTGCAAAACACTAACAACCAGAAAGCCTCCAGGGTTTCCCTTTATAAACAGGGGGGAGAACAAGGGAAAGGTAGGAGGATACATTACATTGTGCTTATTAGCCTGTGGACATTCTTCCTCCTCAACAAAGCTGTAGGATAAATATTTTTCCTTTTGCATTTCTCCAACAATATTTTTTGTCATGTTTTCAATTATTTTCTCTGGGAGAAGCATGACATCCTATACCTCACAAAACAAACCAGGCAAATTGTTCTGATTCCTTTAATGACAACTTGGCAACCTTTCCTTGCTCACTCACCTATTGGATAAACAAGCTTACAAAAACATTGGACTCTTTAGACAGATAAGGACTGTTAGCAACATACTGTGATTCTCAGCTGTACTGAGAATAACATCTGCAGTCTGACCATATCACTATGTTTCAGTTGTGCACAAAACATCATTCTGGCTTTCTGGTGGGTGAGATTCAGGTAAATACTATCTCTACTTTGTAACCCCTTTGTCCTCATGGGAGAGACTCCCAGTCACAGTGGTCTGAAGGAAGCAAAAACATTCTCCAGTCTGGTCCCTGATTTTGGCAATGGATGGAGCAGAAATCAGGATGAACACCCAGATGCTGTTCAGCCTCAGTGAAGCCAAATGAACCATGGGCTTCTTTTTAGCAATTATGAAACACTCACAAGAGAAGAATCCTTAATTCCAGTTTCACTGTGTAGTGTATTTGCATATGGATGAAATGCTGCCATGCAAGTTGTCGTGGTTTAGCCCCAGACAGTAACTAAGCACCACACAGCCGCACTGGGTGAAACTGCACCTCACTCACTCGCTCCCCCAGTGGGATGGGGGAGAGAATCAGAAGAGGAAAACTGAGAAAACTCATGGGCTGAGATAAAGACAGTTTAATAGGTAAAGCAAAAACCGCGCACACAAGCAAACATCCCTGTGTTATCAACACTGTTTTCAGCACAAATCCAAAACACAGCCCCATACTAGCTACTATGAATAAAATTAACTCTATCCCAGCCAAAACCAGGACACAGTGCAGGTATGTGAACCTAAATCCTTGGGTCATCCACACATCAGAGGAAGGAGGTCCTCTGTAGTAATGGAAGCTTGATGTAAGGCATCCAGGAACTACTGGGGAGAGGGAGGGTACATGTGCACACCTTACACTGTGGAGTAACAAGAATTTGTAACTAATTCCTGAGATGTGTTTGAAAATGCAGCAGGACTGCATAAGGTAGTGAGCGTGCCAATAGACTAAGGGCTGGCCACCTCTCAGTCCATAGGGCCTTTCATTCACACTCTGGACCAAGCAAAATTTTTGTACGATGGGATCTAAACAGCTTTGGGGGTATGGATGTCAAGGGAAGTTGTGTGACTATGTAATTTGGAGCAGGAACAACAGTCACCAAAAACTGCAGGTGTCTATTTTGTGGTTTTGTTTGTTTGTTTGTTTTGGGGTTTTTTTTCTGGATTTGGATGCAAAAGTAGCTTTGAGCCTATATATAATTCTCAGCATATTTTTTTTAATCTGCCTTTTGGACTCTTTCAAAAGTGCTTTCCAAATCCCTCAACAACGTTCACGTTCATGCCTCATACTTGTGGTACTTTAAAAATACTAATGTTAATGGTCACCTTTCATGAGGCTAAGAGAACAGAAATACCTCTTAAGTAACTACAAAATGCTGCAAACAAAGAGCTGCAAGTTTTTCCCCAATGAATAGGTTTTTTTGGAGATTGGGTAGCTGATACTTTACTGAACTTGTTCTGCCTGTGGGCAATCATAATAGTTCTCAAAAAAAGTAATCCACACCAAAGCTTTGAGCTATAAAGCAGAAAGCTGCAGGAAATTAAGTTTATTTTCCTGTTAATGGAAAGAGGCAAAATCCTGCAGCAACTTCACTGGTTTTTTTTTTTTTTCATTTTTAAATGATTGAAAGAGATTAATAAAATTTAAGAGACAGAATGAACTTGCACTTACTATGAGCATGAAAGGGCACTGAATACTAACAGTAGATATCTGGGATAACCATAAAGCAGAATTTAATGAAATTGCTTCAGAGAAATGCAGCAATAAATACATGTAATGAGCCAGCAAAACGAGCCAGGAGGCAAGGTGCTTCCATAGATATGAGTCAATAAGTGCATTAGTGAAAGGAAGAATGGGATCTTAGAGAGAAAATTGTTTAAAGTGATCAGAAAAGAAAGCAGAAACAATTTGTACAAAGTTTCACCAAGATGACTCCTCCCCCCCCCTCCCCAGTTATATTAGAATATCTACACTTTAACAGAAGTCTGAGGAGACCAAAAATGGTTGTTAAAACACTATGCTTTTACTGTCAGCCGAAGTAGCTTCAAAGGCTGATGTGTGATATGAAACAAGGTTGTTCATGCACTGTATTACCAACCAGCACACAAAATACACTGATGGTGAGGGAGCAGCAGCCTCAGGATGACCATAGCTGGAGCTTAGTGTTAAAATATGTATCACTTAAGATGGGGCCCATACTAAATGCAGCAGAAACTCTTCGGTGCTTACATCTCTGTGGTTCATGGTTTCCACCCAGCCATTTACAGCACTCCGCCTCTCATGGACTCAGGCTGCAACGGTGATTTTTAAATAGAGTGAGCCCAGACACACGCAGGTGATAGAGAGCAAAGCATTGCTCCTGTCTTCTTTCCTTTATGGCTTTTATGGAGCCAGAAGAAATTGGTGAAGGAGCTTTGCATCCTATATACATCAGCCAGCTGCAATTTGCTGCACAGAAGTTTATGATTCCATTCCTGCATCCTACATTTTTTCTCACTGATATTTGCAATATTCTAGGCAGCTCCTATATAAGATTCAAAGAAGTGAGAGCACAGTCAAAGTAACTGCCACCATTTGCTCAAGACAAATGCACATCTTCAGGTGGTCATCTGTATGTCTTACTAAGTTTCTTTACCTAGAAGGATGCATGAAGATCTGCCATAATAATTCACAGCATTTATTACATTTAAAAGGTCTGGCTTACATGTACTCAGTGTGTGAAGGCACTTATTTCTAAGATGTTAAGCTGAATTAGATCATCATATGCAATTCATACATCTCCTGGGCTGTAGATTGTGGAAAGCAGTATAAACAGAACATTGTAGAGAGGACATGGAGATAAGACTTTTCCCTGAAATCAGAGTCACTGCACAGCACGAAGCACAGATGTGACAAGTCCTGGCTGTGACACCAAATGGCTTTGTGAAGTCCTGTGCTGCATGTTTTTTAGGAGAAGGCTCCAAGGAGCTCCATGGAGCACTCTCGCCCAAAATAAATTATGGGAAGGACTCTTTCCTAGAGCTGCTGTCTAGAAAGCAGTAACAGCCAGCTTGTGAAATTAGGAAGCCAACAATAGTAATTATTCCCTAAGGGGAAAGAAGGAGTTCTGAGGAGTGTTATACTCCAGTAAGTACTCTTTCCAAACACCAAGGCAGATTTCAGTGTCTAATTATATGTAAATTCAGTAGGTATGGATGTTCCATTTTCTGGAACTGATATTTTTTCTGTCAAATGTTAATGGATGTTGAGGGAATAATATCTTAAGCAAACTGCTATGTAAAAAACCGAGTCAACAAACAGACCTTTCTAAGACTGGGAGTGCTGCAGGATACTTTTAATTACCAGATCATTGACAACCAGTGACCAAGTGAGGAAGCTGGTGTTCATTTTCTCCAAAGCTGCCCAGTGATTTCTTCACAGCATCTTGTCATGGTTTTAGCTGGGGTAAAGTTAATTTTCTTCACTGCAGCTGGCACAGTGCTGTGCTCTGGACTTAGTATGAAAACAATGTTGATAACACACAGATGTTTTGGCTGTTGCTGGGTAGCGCTTGTGCTAGTCAAGGGCTTTTCCAGCTTCCCATGCTCTGCCGGGTGCACAAGAAGCCAGGAGGGGAGGGGGCACAGCTAAGAGAGTGGATTCAAACTGGCCAGAGGGATATTCCATATCACGTAACGTCATGCCCAGTGTGTTAACTGGGAGGAGCTGGCCGGGGGAGGGAGGCAGCAATCGCGGCTCGGGGACCAGCAGTGTCGGTCGGCGAGTGGTGAGCAGTTGTATCGTTTGTGTTTCTCATTTTTTCCCTTTTCCTCGTTTCCTTTTTATTATATTATCATTATTGTTATTACTATAATAATCACCATTATTATTATTGTTATTATCATTATTATTTTATTCCAATTATTAAACCGTTCTTATCTCAACCCATGTTTTCTTTTTGCTTTTGCTCTTCTGATTCTCTCCCCCACCCCAGAGAGGTGGGGGGCAGTGAGCGAGCATCTGTGTGGTGTTTAGTTGGCCGACTGGGGCTGAACCACAACAGTCCTTTTTCGGCACCCAATGTGGGTCATGAAGGGTTTGAGATAAAAACAGTTGCTGGTCACAGCATTGATTCATCTGTTCTCAATAT
The DNA here is from genome assembly GCF_963921805.1 of Phalacrocorax carbo. NCBI lineage: Eukaryota > Metazoa > Chordata > Aves > Suliformes > Phalacrocoracidae > Phalacrocorax > Phalacrocorax carbo. Next base: position 134,472,382 of record NC_087513.1, on the reverse strand, counting down.
TAGTTTGTCCAGTCTACACCATGCTGACTTTGAAGTACATGTTAAAAATTGCTGTTGGTTTTTGTAGTTTGCTGTGCTCTGCAGTGATTAGACATGTTTTGCCTGGGACATTTGTTATTAAAACACTGGCCTTGAGCTTTATCAGTTATTTGGGTCCTGCATGGAAGCATTACTGTACTTCGGGTACCGCCTTGTGGAGACAATTAGCAATTATACCTCCTCCTCTGAGAGGTTTTTTATGTAGGAAATACAGAATGGCACCTTAGGCACCATCTTATATAGTGCCTCCTCCTTCATTAAAACAACTTTTCAGTATCTTGAACATCCATGTGTAAAGATACATTTGGTGGTATAGCTTTGGTAGACGGTATCAGTTCTGTGTAAGGTTAATAAGCAATTTAAGAATATCATGCAGAGATCTGCCCCAAGGCTTGATAGCTATGCATGGCAGAGTATGTGGGATAGTGTGGGCAAATGCCTAAAATGGTGGGCACCCCCAGTGTCATGGGACTTCATCCCTGAACAAGTGCAGAATCCTGAAAAATTAGTAGAGTATTTAGAGACAATTCCATAGAGATACAAATCACTGCAATGTGCTGGGGCCTGGCTCATGCCTGTTGAGCCCTATTTAACACTATTCAGTACCCCCAAGGGGAAGAGAAGGCCTCTGGATCTAAAAAGACAAAGACAAGGAAAGTGACAAGCACGGCGGCCACTCAAACCACCATGACAGGCACTGCAGCTACTCAAACCCCAGTGACAAGCATTGCAGCTGAATCAGAGGATCAACCTGTGCCAGTATTGGTCGCCCCTATACGCAAGAAGAAATTTTGGAAGAGAAAGTCAACTCATTTAGAAAGAGATGATGAAGAAGCGGGACCACCATACAGAGAGGAGGAGGAAGAGGAAGAACTCATCTATGAATGGTAAAAATATTAGCCTTCACTCTAAAAGGAAGGTAAATATAAAGCGCAGTTAATCCATCAGTTAGGAGAAGCCTGAAGAATTGTATGCATCTTCCTGTATCCCACTTTTGGACAACTGATGCAGAAAACCTGGGCAACAGTAGGACAGTAAAAACAAAAAGTTGCTTGTTTTTCAGCTGGAAGTGGCAATGATGGTAGACTCCCTGGTCCATGTGAGCCTGAGTTTGTGTCTGCTCCCAGAACCATGACTATCCTCACTCGGTTTTTCCCCACTATTCCTCTTGCAAAACTTTTCTGCAGAGGCGTGTGCCGGCAATACCATCTGCTGGCTAAACCTAGCACTGTCCGGAGGAGCAGGCAAAGGCAGTGGGCTGACAGCCCCCATGGCAGTCTCTTTTCTGCCACTCACCCTCCTGCCCTAGGTGGGCTCCTGTGTCCGGGACAGCAGCAACCAGCCCTGGGTAACCACTGTGGCAGAGAAAAGGCAACAAATCCCTATCTCAGCCTCCCAAGCCAGAAATGTATTCAGTTACACCTATCCCACATTTCTCTCGATGTTCTGGCTTTCAGTCCCAGTTCATAGGAGTTGGGGGCTTGGGGGCTTTTAATCATCATGCTTAACAGGAAATAAATGCCTTGCCTGACCTGACCACCTCTCTGCTCAGCTGCCCAGGCACAAGGGAGACCAGATGCAAAATCCGGACTCTGCGCAGGGATCAGGTACAATCCATTTTCCACATGTCAGGAACAGAAGAGCCCTCTGTGCTGTGTCCTTTGCCAGAGCTTTGCATGTAGCAGTCCCCATTTAATCCAGGATAAGCATGCAAAACAGTTAAGATCATTTTTATGGAATGAGATAACCGAAAGGAGAGACTATGTGCAAAACCCCTTCAGGAACTGAGCTGAGGGTGAAAATCACAAGTATTTCTATTGGATTAAGCTGTCTGGTTATATGAGCTAGGAGCAGAGGATTATCTGAGACACACACTACAAGGCACACAAGGAAAGCAGCTGGGAAGCATTAGATAGCTCCGGTCATTTTTTGTTCTTTTTGGGAGTAAGAGGATACTTTATTTACAAATAGGATCACAATATTTCAGTCTCCTAGTTTCTGTCCAAGGAGTGGCTAAAGAGGCTGGAAGTCTTTGGCCTGGGAAAAAAGGCTATCAAGGGAGTACCACGGAGACAGTAAGGAACAATTGTTCATTTTCTTAGATAAAATTAGCTGGAAACTCTTGCAGAACTAATGGGGGGAATTAGACATACACAAAGTATGTGGTGGAACTATGGATCTCTTTATAAGATGCCATGGTTGCTGAGAATTTGCATGGCTACCCAGACACCCAAGCCCTGAGCGCACCACCAGCCCTTACTGTCCCATGCTAGTGCCCTGGGGCTCCCCCAGACCCTGCCCATGGCCCAGGACCCCATTGCCACCCCCTGGGGCTCCCAGTCCCTTCCCCAGGGATGCCCTAATCCAAACTTCCAGTCTTACGCTCTTATGTACCAAGGCACTGTCAGTGAGAAACTGTTAGTGAATTCAAGTCAGAGAGTCTTGCTGGATAAATTGGGTGAGAGAGAGGTTTAGATTCACCAAAAATGAGGAGGATCTATCTCCAAAGCACCAGGGATAGCAAAGATAACGATTGAATCTATTTCATTCAAGGAGGGGATTTGAATTTGTTTCCATCACCTCTAAAGAATATGTCCCAACAGATGAATTGGCAGATAATATTTTTCATATATTTTGCTCTGTTCCTGCAAGAAAAATTATTTGGGTTAAATTGTTTGGGGCTGGGGTTTTTTTATCATCTTCTATCCTCAGAAATAACAAAAGTTATTATGGCATTAAAGAGAGAAAAAGCTACCTCATAACCTTTGCTCTATGAAGAAGAGGTTTTGGGTAGGGTGTCTGCCTGGCTAAAAAGACTGGGAGCTGTAAGCAAAGTCATCCCCCTCCAGTGATCGGTGAGAAGAGGAGTAAGCTCCCAGGGCCTGAGAAGTGCTTCACTTTTTTTATGGAACAAATTAATAGACTTAACTCCAAGGAAGTTGGGAAATGCTCGCACCTTGCACTCACTGAGGTCTGATTAGCTGAGGAGCAGAAATACTTTTGTTGCCTATTGTGAACCCATGAATATGAGTACAGTTATTTGGGGTGGGGGGGAGGCGGTCTATAGTTCTCACTGAAGAGACTTGGAAAGGAGGAGGTGCCACCTACTACCTTATATGAAAAATTGTATATGAATAGTTGGAAGGGACAAAATTTTGCCAGCCTCAGCCCTCGTGCTCATCAGAAGAGTGCAAAAGCGGTCATGTACAGGGGAGACGCACCTTTGGGGAGGACTGGGGAGAGCAAAGCAGAGGCTGGAAGCTTTGCTCCACGTAGAAACTCACAATATCAACAGTTCGTCTTTTGGGACAATTATTTAATCAAAGACAAAACCAACACGGTTCCCGTTCCCCAAAATAAGTTAATAAAAAGTGAAGTTTCAATGAGACAACCTCATACTTGCTGTAGTCGTAACATCTTTCCAGGGTCTGTATGAGCCTTCAGGACTCAGAGTCAGTGTGCTTTCACGAGACAAAGAGCTGCTTCCACTGCTACTGCTGTATTTTTCAGACCACAGAAAGGAAAGCTCTAGGGATTTCAAAAGGCCCAGACTCAACAGAGGCTCCACAGTTTAATTTGTGAAGTGAGACAGCTGACAGATTATAAACTCAATTTTACTTCACAGGTGCTAAAGCCATGAATCAAGTCCTGTGTCTTTGAATCGGTGATTATTAATGAGTTTCGAGCCCTTTCAAAATGCGAAGGGCAGTAGTTCAGAAAGTAAAGGCTTCACCTGGCATAGAAAAGAAACAAGACCTTGTTGCATGGTGACATGACCCAGGTATTGCCCAGGTGTGCTACCCAGGCACTTAGGTAGAACTGGAATAAGGGTTACCATGTTGAATGGGGATATAAGAATTTGAAACATTTGTCTTTGTGGCAATAGTTCACTGCTGTCATTTTAAAGAAAAGTGGACTCTCCAGGGCATGCTAGTGAGCACTTTTGCACCAAATGTTGCCTGTGTGCATGGAAGTGAGTATCCCTTGGAGCAGTGAGCTCAGCAACATATCAAAGAATGACAAATGATCACTCGATATGCAGAGAAATAACTCCTGGGAATTTTTATTCAAAGCCAGCAGGGTTCTGGCTGGGACTGCAGGGCAAGGCAATCTCCATTTTGACAGACAGAGTGCATGTATAAAGCAAGAAAAAGTGGCTTCAGGAGCATCAGGTCCTGGATCTGCGGCTCTCAAAAACATGAGTCTGAGGGGAATTGAGTATATCCCAATTTAGGGATTCAAGCACTCTCTTTTCTCTCTCCTAGCACCACTAATCTGCTATTTTGCAGCTGGTCTGTCTCATTTTGCTAAGCTAATGAAGTAAAATTTATTTTCTTCTTAGTCATCTTTCAATGAATTCCTGTCAGTGGAAAGGCAAGAGGACATTCTCTACATAGGCTCCAAAGCTGTATATTACCTTTACTAGATTAGGATGTCTGTAGTTTCCAGTTAAGAGAAAAAAACGAAATGGTGAGAAATGGGCAGGGCAGCTATGGACCTTTGCACGTGACTGCAGAATGAAGAACTGAGTCCTGGGATGTGGCTAATTCCACCTGGTAACTGCTGAAGAGCCAAAACAACTTTGCTGTGGTTTGTTGCATCAGACATCTTTCCATAAACCAAAAGAGAATTTTCATGCTTAAATAGACATGGGGCAATGGGCACAAGATGGAACACAGGAAGTTCCACCTGAATATGAGGAAAAACTTCTTTCCTGTGAGGGTGCCAGAGCAGTGGCACAGGCTGCCCAGGGAGGCTGTGGAGTCTCCTTCCCTGGAGATGTTCAAAACCCGCCTGGACCGGGTCCTGTGCCCCCTGCTCTGGGTGTGCCTGCTCAAGCAGGGGGGTTGGACAAGATGATCTCCAGAGGTCTCTTCCAACCCCTACCATTCTGTGTGATTCTGTGATTCTGTGAAATCAGTTGTCTTCTTCTGTTGAGGTGTGGGTTGTTTAGTTCCACAGCTTTCATAAGCAGCTTCATATCTAACAGAAACAACATCCTGTAAAGCAATTTGCTGGTGTTGTCCTCTCTCTTTCAGCTTGTCTCTGTGGGCAGGAAAACCCAGAGATGCATCTAACAGAGAGGGAATTATTGCCCTCCCAAATGACCCCAGCCCTGCAGTGTATACACTGGATGCTGGTGGACACCCATTGCACTTCTGATCATACAACGATCTCCACATGCTCACTTCCAGTAAAGAGTTCCTGTTGTGTAGGCACATGCAAGGGCACCCAGGTCATTGCATGTGCCTCTTGCTGAGGCAACAGAAGAAACAAACTGACTCAAATCAATTAAAATAAAAACACCAAACAAACAAACACAAAAAACCCACACCAAAAAAGACCCCAAACTAAAGACGATCACCATCTTAATTTGTATCTTATCCTACTTTGTGAAATCTCAGGCTCCTTCTCACTAACCCTCAGTGAGCAGAAAAATAACTGCAGGAGTCCAACTCTACCTTAAAACACCAGCAAAAGGCAAGATTTTCACACTGTTTGCATCTTAGTCTTACCTTTACTATAGGTCTATTTGAAGAAATTATTCTGTACGCTACCAGACTGTAGGCAGGATTGCAAACAATTAGAGTTCAGTCCAAAACTCCGCAGTATCAGACAATCTGCAAAATTGGTGCTATCATCTAAAAAATTAATGAGAAATTTTTAAAAAAATATATTTAAAACATTTATTTTTGAGCAAATGTCCTATACAGTTGTGGCTTGCCTACCATTAAACTGCTAAAAAAATAATAGCAAAGAATCTGCTAAAATATATTCCTGACAATCTTTCAAGCCCTGCATTACATTTAGAATGGTTTCAAATATAGAAAAATGTCCAAACTTCACATATAAGGAGCTTATTCAGTTTGCATCTTGTACAACTTTTACAGTTTATAACTGGATAAGTGTTGATGCATAAAGCTGTAATTCACCAGTGTTGATCAAAATTTATATTAAAATAAATTAACAAATATACTGAGATGATACAAGCTGAGCATTCAGAATTAATCTTAATTACATTTGATCAGAGGGATTCAGGTAAACAGAGTCACACTATGAAATTTCCAGAAGGAAAGCAATCTAGAAACAGCACTCTCACCACGTTCTCTGAGCAATTTTGTGCTGGTATTAGCATTACTCCTATAAACCCATTGGCTGAAGTTACAAAACAAGATACTTAAACGTAAATAATAAAACTGGTAGGTGAAAAAACGGTTCATCATCTGAAATAATAAGCTGGATCTTAACATTCAGATGTGTCACCAAAGCTGGGGTTCTTCATACTTTAATCTTCAAAAGTTAAGCACTACGTTAGTTGTCTGTTCCCTGCCTGTTGAATGCAGATTCAGCTTAATGAAGATACTGCTTTTAGAAGGATCCACCTATCCAAGACACCTCTTTCTGTTCCATGTATAAAAACAGCTGTCTATTTTTCTTCCCCAGAGGGAGGGAAAAAATATAGAAGGCCATCTAAAACCAGCCAGTGAATTTTTACATGGCTCAAATTATGTGTGATGGATTGAGTCGGATCAGTGAAGATTTCTAGGTGTCTCTATCACAAGGAGCGTTATGGCTGTAACTGTGTTTGTTGTTTTGTCCCATTAGGGCACCCTTAATGTCCCACAAAACCAACAGAACTTCTCTTGCTGTGTTTGGTTAGCACAAAAAAATCAAACCATCATACTGGATACCTATAGCCAGCAGTCACGTTGTCCAGCCAAGTATGAGTTGTAATTTACATCAAATATGAGCATCCAGGTAGCATTTGATCCATCATCTTTAACTTCACATATGCGAAAGGAAAGCTTGCGCCGCACACACTGGCACATTACTAAACAGCAAAATAAGTTTGTATATTTGGAGGCTGCTGGTCTCTCCACTTATGAGATGAGAACTCGCTATTGCTCATTGCTGGTGTTAAAGACGCCTTCACAGTTTTCACACACCAAGTCCTCTCTTGCAGGAGTCTTCACAGTGAAATCAGGAAGAAAAGGATCTCCAAAAGCACTGAAGTGCTTGGTCTTCACTCCAATGCAGGGGTGGTGTGGCAGTAGCCCCGCAGGGGAAGCAGCAGGTGTGCTGCTGCTCCCAGGTGATGTGGCTGCACCATGGTTCAGAGCTAGAGAGGGGACAGGGTGGCAGGCAGAGGAGCCAGAGCTCCAGCATCCTCGCTGCCACATGTATTGGGCAGCCGATATTCCCAGGGGAGCACCTGGGAGAGCACAGAACAGTCATAACCGCACTTTGGTTTATGGCAGCAGGGAGGGAAAGAAAAACACCCTGTGTTGAACTTCAGCAGGAGGAAATATTTGTTCTTTGGCCTCGGTGGAACAAGAACCACACATGTCATGTTTGTTTGAGAGACACACATGCTGAGCCAGCAGCTCAACCACCAAGTGGGAGGCAGAAATTGCCCATTGTCTTTTTAATTTGGAATGGACTTTAATTTCAGTATTTTCATTGTTTATTTTATGACCCCACATTAGAGGTGTTATTATTACCACTCCCATGGAAAATGCTATGAGTGAGGTAGCACTTCTCCAAGAAAAAAAATTATCTCTGTCTTAAGATGATCTCTTTTCTTGGGTGGGGAAAGGGGATAGAAGCTGTTGTTTTTCTGATGCATGCTGAGAAATGCTTAGGAAATATCACCTAATTTTCAGGGCAGAAAGGGGGAGCACTCAATGTCTGCCACTGATAGCCTGTTAGCCTGTGTCCTTGAAAAATAATGTTGCAAGGAGAAAATGTGTAGTACTGAAGTGTGGCTCCCTTATGTCTCAAAGCATCAGGAATAAGTGATTTTAATGGCCAATTAAAAACTTTCCCTCCACTGTAGTTGCACTGTAGGGAGCTGCCATCAGCAGTGACCTCCTTGATGTTATGGCAGAAACACGTGTTTCGGATGCTGGCCTAAATGCAGATGATTGTTGGTTGGTGTTCATCTATCCACAGCATGATGTACTTACTTAGAAAATAAGTAACATCTGCCAGAAGGCCTCTCTTGCTTTGCAGCTAGGTTCAGTTGGGGTCCCTTTCCTTATCCATACAGTGGTGTGGGTAGAGCCTTCACACATGACAGGCACATGAGCGCCACTTACAGAGAAAATGAGTTTTCCGTAGTATCCTTAATATATACATGAAGTGCTGTTAGTGCTAGGCTGGGATACATGTTTTCTTTGTAAGGGGCTGTCAATCACAGGCCCTCTGAAAATGAGCCAGGATACAGAGAATCAAGAGATCTATTTTGAAATCCTATGCTCATTTTCTACCCTTTCTAGGGGGCTTTTGAGTCACATTTTCAAGCTTCACCATGCAACCATGCAGAATTGTTCCTTTCCAGATGATGGATTTGCCAGGGGTGGTGGCTGTGAGGACCGAGCGAGCTGGTCAGTCCTGGGCTTATTGGACCCAGGACGTTACTAGGGACCAGCAACTATCATAAAGTAACTTTGGCAACACTACCAATGAGAAGAGTCTTTCCTCAGTGAACCTGGCTGTTATTAAAGGCACTATTTTGAACATGAAAGGCTTAAACGTGGAGAAGGAAATGTTTCAGCTCATCTGGGAGGAGAAGTTCAGTTATTTTTTCATGCTGCTTGTGTCCAAAGCACCTCCTGATGCACAGGCGGCACAACTGCATCAAGGACAGCGGCCCTGGAGAAAGAACCAGGGGAGAGGTTACACATGTGGCTTTATTGCTCCAAAACTGTAAAGATGAAAGGGCAGCTGTGCATTACCTCTCCCCCCAACACCTGCAACCCACCTTGCACGGGGGGTGTGTGACCATCCCATGACACTCAGCAGTGAAAAGCCAGACCTGTGCCCACCAAAGGACTGCAGCCCACCTGTGATTCAGTTCAAGTCTAGTCACCCTCTGTCGTTACACAGCTGCAATTAACATTAGCAGCATCACTCTTTCCCTTTTAAGCTACACGAGTGTGGTTGTGTTGTCTGAAAAGAAGAGATGATTTATGCTTCCTTCAAAGTCCTTTCACCCTCTCTGACCCCCCCAAGTGAGATCCAAGTTTACAGCCCACTGCTTTCTTGAGATGTATTTCATAATACTGACAAACACATAGCAAAAGAAATACTATATAATCCTTTATTTAAATCTTCCGGATTACCCAGTCCCATGCTGATAAATACACTCCCTGCTGAAGAACCTGTCGTGCTTTTTTTTTTTTTAATTTAAGTATAATGACATTATATGCTTACTTGGGGGGCTTATCGTTTTCACAGAGAGGTAGATGCTGCATGATGATTTTAACTGTGGCACCTTTCAACGTTCAACCCCCCAACATGTCATTTGCATCCCGGCATGCAACATGCAGGGGTGACAAGTGCAGTGGGTCACTGGGAGGCTGTGGGTGGGCAGATAAGAAGGGCAAAGTAGGGGCAGCAGCGGGTGTGGACATGGGAGTTGGGTTCTGGGAGCGGGGAAGAGATAAGAAGAAGCACTGTAGAAACAAGAGGGAGGAAAGTGAGCTGGAAGGGAACAGCTGAGGTGCTGCCTGCCGTGCCTGCCTGCTGGGTGGATGTTAGCCGTCACCAGAGAGCTGAAGTGTTAGTGCTGGTGGAGTGAAGTGCAGCAGGAAGGAACAGGGGGCTGGAGCAAAAACGTTATGAGATGGAAGATTTAAACAGCTTTTGAGTCTTCTCTCACGCAGGCCACCACACTTCCAGCAGCCCTGCAAGGCTGGAAACCGCTGCGCTATTTGAAGGGCTGTGCAAAGGGCTGCAGCCTCCTGCTAGGAGTCAGCAGATGATCTACCCTGTGCTTGGGTACCAGACAACGAAGCAGGCTGATTTGGGGCAAGTGAGACTAGCTATTGCAGTATTACACTGCATGTTTGTTTGGCCTCTCTGATCCCACAGGTAAATGCCCTGCCTGTAAACGTATCATTTAAAAAAGCTTGCATTTAAAAAAAAAAAATAAGCCCTCAAAAACTAAAGACTTATCAAAACACAAGCAGTGTCACTACACTGAAAAATATTTAGCAAGTGAAAGCATACTCTTAAAAAAAAAAAGTGTATTTTTGGATAATTAGCTAATTTTCCCACCCACACATAGGACTCTCACTGCAACACAAACAGGGTAGGCAGTGGTCCAGCAGCATGGTGAAGTCCTGAGAAGGGAGGCCACTGCATGTACTACACCTACTCTGGGCTAGTCCTGGGGCAACTGGGTCAGAACACTCACCAGTTCATCTCTGGTGCAAAAACACGCTCCCCCTCCAGCCTGCCCTGGCTGTGGGCGTGGGGCTGCTGCCCCCCAGGATCTGCAGCGTGGAGGGAGAGGAGCCATGTGTGGGAGCAGGGCAGCAGAGCAGCAGCTCAGCCGTGCCAGTGCTGAGGGGCCACGGGGCTGGTGGGTGCCTCTGATCCCCGCAGCACATTGCCCAACCTCCCTGTGAAACCAGAGGGGTTAATGTACGCACCGCTCTCCCAGGCTGCAATCGTTCAGCCGGCCAAAGAAGTTAGACATCAGCTGCCTACCAGGCATGACCCTACTCAGAGAAGGGCATGCTGGAGAACATCAGAATAAAACTATTCAGCAGCAAAACGCCCTTCAGGCATCTACCATTTCTGATTGCAGTTGCAGAATTTGAAGTTTGTTACTGCCCAAGCTGTCAGCTCAGCCTGAGCGGTGCTTCCTGGGCCGGCTCCACAGGGTGTGCCTGACAGGGTTTTCTATCTCAAATAGGCGGGACACACGTGGTATCACAGGAGTCAGGAGTCTAACTCAGCCTTGACTGGAGCTCGAAAAGATTGCTGCTCTGTTCACCATAGATTAGTCTGGGAAACCAAATATCCATTCTTCATACACAACACGCACAGCACAGTTGTTTTCACGCTATTATTTTTGTGTTAATATTTCAAGTAGGGCCAGATTCAACACTTTCTTATTCCAGTTTTACCTTGGTGTAAATCTGTTCATGACAACAATCACATCGGCATGTAACTGGAATAACAAAGTCATGGACCACACCATCAGCAACTTCTTTAAAATAATGAAAATTATTTAGTAATGTGCATAGTTGTCTGACTGAATGAGAACATCTAAAGAAGAACACAAGTACACCAACGATTAGACATGGGAGACCTTATATAATTTTCCTTAGAATTGGTAAGTAAGGTTTATCTCCATGATTCAAGTATTTGCAACTAATAAAATAAAATAGATCTAGAAATATTTCATTTACAGCTACAAAACAAGTACTTCCTAAGGTTTAAGCTTACAGTTTGATACTGCTGGATTATTCAGCACATAATGTCGGTCTCTAAAAGCAGCCTAGTTTATTAATGTATATACATATATATATTCATTATATCATTCTTGTGCAATATCCCTTAATCCCCACAAAAAAAACTAATACAAAGTCTTTCATTTTAAAGATAGTTTTGCATCTACATAAGATCTTGGCTAAACAATAAAAGTAAAGGGCAAAAAACTAAAAGATCAGTGTTTCAGTATACTTTTTTTTTCAGCATTAAATATATTAAAAATTTTCTGGTTGTAATTTTGCATTTATGCTGAGACCAGTATCTGGCACGTACCTGACCATCAGCGTACCATATAACCAAAGAGCCCAGTCCTAGCACTCACCAGCTAACCCCGACTCCCATCAGAGGTGATTTTCTGCCTGCATTTGTTGGCACGCTCCGCATAACACTCCTGGTTTTACTGCCGTCTCAGAAACAAGAGAACTGAGAGACTCCCACTTATTTCAGTGCTTCAGGTAATCAGGAAAAGCTACCTTTAATTTCTAAGGAGCGTTTTGCTTGTTTTTTCAGCCTAAACTCTACTCTGCATTATATCGCAAGCTCCATACGGCTGCTCCCCGATGCAGTAGATTCACAACCTCGAGGCTGAAAGATGGGTTATTGTTGTTCCTGTTATCCCTATTAGTGCGCCACTATATTATGACACTAGAAGACATAGTGACCATATGTCAGTGAATGGAGGTAAACTTAGTTATCCTCAGTTTTGTAGCGCTTGTAACGTGGAATAGCTGCCTTCTGCAGCAGTTTGTGTGTTTTTTCCCTAGCGAATCCCAAGTGAACAAATAAAACAAGTACTAAGGGGCACCTTCTTTCTGCAGGAAGAGTCGGCCCACAGGGCTGCTGGGTGGAACCAGCTCCATTGGCCTCTTGCCTTCAGTGTTCTTCAGCCAAATGTCTGCTCCAAAGTCGATCAGCAGCGTCACCAGCTCCACATTGCAATTCCTCGCAGCTGCGTGCAGAGGGGAGTTCAAGCCCTCGCCGCTGTTCACATTTGCTCCTGAACAGCAAGAGATGACAAAGAATAATGACAAATAATGACTATACAGTAGCTTATTTCCAATTTCTGCACCAGCTGCTATTTCTCTGAACAATCTGTAAATCCCATAGGATCTGCCCAGAGGTGGATTTCCTTACACTGGGGTTTGGTACTACGGTTCATACATGCACAATTCACACTGGTTGAGGAGGAGTGTGACTAAGAAAATTATTCTAGAGGAACGGTGCATAAGGAAGTCCTTCATCCACTCAGAGCAGCCCATGGATATCCTGAATCAGGAAAAAGCTGTAGTTCCACCTATGGCCCACCTTTGCTCCCCATCCCAGTGCCCCATTCCCTTAAAATACATGCAGGGTTTCAATCTGCTCTGTACCAGAGGCTTAAGCCGGTCAGATTTCCAAAGTATCTGCTGCAGAAAAAATGTGAGGATGGAAAAGTTCTAGAAGCCCTTGGTAGAGGAGGATATAAGCAAACACCCCTGATGAGTGTTCCCCGATCCATTATCCTGGGCTAACGGCTCCTAAAACACCTGAAGAAGGCTGAGCTGCAAAGCTAATTCAAAACTATTTTTAATGTTTTTATAGTACACATTCTCCTGTAAAGAAGGCAGGAAAAAAAAATAAAAATGAAATGGTAGAAAATGGAAAATATTAGCCAAACCTTTAATATTTAGACTAATTTGTATTTGATTCTTCCAAAAAAAAGGTCACTGTGCTAAATAGTGCATAAGGTGATCTACAAGATGTTTGCTTGTCTTTTCCAAAGTGGCTTTGTTGGTCCATTGTTTTTGTACTAGCTATGTGGCTACCTTAGGTTATATGACTCCTTTGGTTAGAAGAGATGCGCTACTACAGATAACAAGAAATGGTCTTGTATAATTATCCCAGTGCTTAGACTTATAGCTAGGTTTGTTTGATGCAAAGTATATAGTGCTGAATGTTTTTCTTGTGTTGGAAAAGTTTCAAAATTTTTATGAACTCAGTTGGAATTAAAATAGGTTTGCAGAAATATTATGTAAAAATTATTGAGTCATTTTTGGGGGTAAAGAGGGAGGAAAAGAAAAAAGGAAATTTTTTTCTACCTACTTCAAATAACTGCAGCATCACACACGCAGACACTGGAAAGGACAGTGTTTGTTCCAGGCACCACTAGCCATGTGAAATGCAGGGTCACCCATCATTTTGTTGGGAGCTGTAAAGCTGAGTTCCTGAGTCAAAAAGACCCTGGTTACTCTGCTATCCCATGTAACCCAGGGCTGCAATTAACAGTGAAACATCCCCAGGTCCCAGAGTAGGACCTCCTCTAAATCTTTGATGCAAAGAGAATCCAAAGATCAATGTTGCAGGAAAAAAAAGTACACCATCCTTTATTTTTCTTTTTACCTGACTCAAGAAGCTTCTTGGCACAGTTCACTTGCTGGTTCTCACAAGCTACATAAAGCGGAGTACCCAGATGCTTGATGTTGTGATCTATATTCACCCCATGGGATGCAAGGAATTCAACACATTGCACATGACCTTAAAAGGGATAAAGGAAAAGTCAACTCACAGAGATCAGGCATTTTTTTTAGCAAATCCTCTGCTGCAGCGGTGTAATTTGGCAAAGACTCAATGTTTTGTCAAGAGATGGTGGTGTAATACTTTCATTCACTCCAGTGTTTCCAACCTGGAAAACAGGAGCTGCAAAGCCACTGTTAGCTGAACAGCCCTCACATTTTATCTGACTCATTTCATATGTCTACCAAAGATGATCCAAATCATGCTGCGTTTCTCTTCACTGCTTTTGAAGATAGCCAGATGACTCCATCAGATGTCCACATTGTAGGCAACTGGCTTGGACAATGCAACCTCTTCCAGGTGTCACCGCATGAGCTCAGAGGCCCTGAGCGCCCAGCCAAGCTGCCCTCGGTGAGCACCAGGGGTGGGAGACACTGCACCAGCCATGATAAGGCCAACAAGGAAGGTATTTCACATGACTCAAATCAAGAAAATTATCTTCCTTATCTCTCTTTTCCACTTCAGCACGTTGCTAGTAACATGGAAAGGGTTGCTGATGCCCATGGGGTTACCTCTTTTAGCAGCTTCATGGATGGGGGATGCCAAGTCACAGGGCGGGTGTAGGCTAGCTCCATGCTGCAGCAATAAATTCAAGCAAGCCACGCTGCCACTGACACAAGCGCTGAACAACGGAGTGTGCCAGTCGACAGTAACTCCATTCACCTGGGGGAAGAAAAACCATAATCAGGCTTTTTGTCCATCTTCTCAGTATTTCAAAATAGGCTAACTATCCAGTGTCTCAACACAAAATAGGGTTCTCAACACTTTTTATTTAATTCCTTGCTAAAACTGCCTACAGCTTCTGAGGATTACAAGTTTTTAATAAAAAGATCATTAAAAATTCTTTTTTAAAATTGCCCCCAACTCCTCCTGCAAATGAATGACTAGCCAGTGCTGGTCTGGGGTTACCAAGTCACTGAGTTAAATGTGTGCCTGTTCCTCAGTTATTTCAGTTGAAACACACCTGCCCATTGCCTTGTCCCGAAATGGTCCATTTTTATCTGAAAGTGTGCAGCCACCCATTAAAAAAAAAAATTAAGCTGAAGGTAATATGTTTATAACAACTTAATTTTCATATTTACTATCGTTTTGACATTAGCTTGAAAAGCAGAGGCCATGAGACACACCCATTTCACCATCATACTTGCATTTTCTTTCTGTTTTCTTCCCATTTTATCATCAGTTGATCCTAACAGTCCTACACCTCTACTTAAGACTCTGTATACTGACGCCAATGGGATTAGTGTGTGCAGAAAATAAAATGCACCCTTAACTGTTGCAGGATTATAAACCCTTTGTAAGAGGAATTTCATATTCTTTCAGTAAATGACAACTCTGCGCTTTCATCTAAAGAACAGTTGTAACCGTTGTTTATATTTTTGCTTTTTGGATTGCCTTATCAAAAAGTGCATTTTATAACATATGCACTTTAAGCTGAGCTAAGTACAAAGTGTAAACCACCGTGATGCACTGTCATGAAATAGTACATCACCTCTCATTAAAAAGTGACAATACAACTTACTAACACTAGAGACAATGACCTTTCTATCACGCACTCACCTGAGCACCATGTTTTAATAGGACACTGGCACAAGCAGCGTGACCCCCTAGGCAGGCTTCATGGAGAGGGGACACCTGGTCTGCTGTAACAAGATTCACATCACTCCCCTGATGAATTAATAGAAAATATCATTACAACCAATGCCCACACAAACGAACAAAAACACCCAACCTTTTCTATGATGACCTTTAAGGCTTTATGTAATCACACCTTCCTCAGCTCCCTGGAGTTGCTCACCTCAGTAGGTAAGCAGAGAAAGAGGCTGTGGTGCTTTGGCTGGAGCAGATACTGGCACAGCGTACCAGAGGTTGTGCCTTCTATACACTGCTAATTGGCGCAGAAAGCTGTAGGCAGCGGACTGTCTGGTGGGACAATACAGACATGCTTTTAGGAACTCAGCATAGTTTTATTTCTACCACATCATGAATAACAAATGCTGGGAAGAAAAAAAAAATAGATTAAAAATTGCTACTAGAGTTCTTGGCAGGGTCGTGACTGCTGCCTTTTTACATCACCGCTCAAGAATTCTGACCTCCTCCCTGCCGAGTCTGCAGTTGTTTGACTGGATTGAATCTTGAAATGCTTTTCAGGTGTTTTCTGGTCTTTGGTCAGAACATGTCATACTCTGAAGGAAAGCCAGAAACATTGGTTTGCTTCTACAGGTTCTTTTGTTTCTAGCAACCTTGGTGCTCCAGAAGGTTAAGCTGGAAGAGCTCCAACTTTCCAATAACCCTTCTCTTTCCCTCAGCTCCTCCACAGGTTAAATCCAAGAATTTAGATGAAACAGAACAGTGAGGTTCAGAAATCACTTCTCCCTAGCTGTGCCCTTCTGCAGTGAGGGCAGGGGCCCCAGAAATCCTCAGATATCCTTCAGAAACAGACGTGTGGGTGGCTGAACTGAAGGCTCAACTGGAACCTTGCCTGGGTCTGGAGCTGCCCCCACCTGGGGCACCAGAGAATGCTTGCAGGCACAGGAGCTGCAGAAGGAATCCCCTAGCTGCCCAGAGATCCCAGTGACTGGGGTCCCACTACCTGCAGTGGAATTAAAGTATGACCCAGGATATTTCGATGCCTCATCAGCTTAGTGCACAGAGCTTGCGCTGGGCAAGGAACCGCTTGTAGGGGAAAAAAAAATCTGTTACACGCAGATTTCACTGCATTTTAGTCAACACTATTTTCTCACCCTGGAGGTTTCACAGTACAGCACAGACTGCATTCAACAACTGAACAAACCCAGCAGAGGGGTACCTGTTTGATGAGTTTCTTCAGAGTAAGCAGACGCCCATGGATAGAAGCATCGTGTAAAGGAGACCAGTCTGAAGCAAAGTCTGTATAAAGAGAAAGACAGAAAGAAGGTTAACAACTCCATATCCTGTTTCATCAGCATACTTTACCTCAACTGTGTGACCCCAGCAAACCTCTCTTCTAATTTATTACTTGAGCTGCCAAGCTTTCCTTGGAGCAGCTGCTGGGAGGGAGTGAGACAAGAGGATCGCTTCAATCTGGGTGTGTTTTTAACTCCTCCCGTGTTGGTGCTGGCTGAACTTCCCTTCAGAAGATGAGAGAGGGATTTGCAGAACATTACCTTGCTCTGACTGAGCTTGTCCCTCACTCTGAATTACTTCCAGTGTCTTTGTTTTCACAAGCTCGTTACACTTTACCAATTAGCTCAGAAGCACTAAGTTTTGAAGAGGGTAAAGCTGCTCAGTCATTTACCCCTGCTCAGAGCTGGGCTAGAGTCAACAATACCTAACGAGAGAAGGTACCAAAGTACAAGGAGATAAACTGTGTTACCTGCTGATTTTGCTCCTCAGTTTTCAATGTTGGGTATTAGCCTGTGCAGGGGTGCATTTTAAGTAACAGCTATATTGCTATTACTAATATTGCTAATTTCTGCATTTTAGAAACCATGAAGTGAGATGCAGCATGTATGGAGGGAATCTCAAAGGAAGGGTCTGCCTCAGCTTGTAGGGACAGCCAAGGGGATGGGGTGGGACACAAGCCACACAGCAGTGAGGACACAGGCCCAGCCTGTGAGGGGTGAAGTAGGTCATAAAGAAACTGTTCGTACTACCATGATAAATACCCTGATACTTTAAGTGCCCATATAAAGCGAAGAGGTTCGTATTTGCTCTTAGAAGGTCTTATGTGAAAGATTGACTTCAAGTCACCTTCCTAGATAACTGAGGAAGCACAAAAGGTCCATGTCAGAAACTAAATTTTAACTAGTGTTCCCAAGTAATCTTGGTATATAAAGCTTAACGTTCAGAAAGATACCAGGTGCCAAAACTCATTACTGGAAATGAGTCAGCATAGCTCCGGCTAGATCAAGGAGGTATGGGAGGGAATCCTTAGGGTTAAAGCTGGTACCAAACCTGTCAAGTCATGTAGAGTGCTTTTTTGAAAGATCTTTTTGCCAGACACAAGTGTTATTTGATGCATTTTACAAGACATGTACCTTTCCTCAATTACAGTGAGTAACATACAGTAACAAAAAAGTCTGAGGAAATACTTACTGCTAATGACTTTTATGTTTCACTTCTCTGGTTGTAGTGTTTGTTCCTTATTTTAATATAAATTAGGATGAGGAGACAGATGAAGTACTCTACAAGCAGTTGGCTGAAGTCTCACAATCTCTAGCCCTTGTTCTCGTGGGAGACTTCAACTTACCAGATATCTGCTGGAAATACAACACAGCAGAGAGAAAGCAGTCTCGGAGGTTCCTGGAGCGTGTGGGAGATAACCTCCTGACACAGCTGGTAAGCGAGCCAACCAGGGGAGGTGCCCCACTGGACCTGCTGTTTATGAACAAAGAAGGCCTGGTAGGTGATGTGGTGGTTGGAGGCTGTCTTGGGCGCAGCAACCATGACATGGTAGAGTTCTTGATTCTTGGAGAAGTAAGGAAGGGGGTCAGCAAAACCGCTACCCTGAACTTCAGAAGGGCAGACTTTGGATTGTTAAGGAGTCTGTTTAACAGAGTCCCTTGGGAGGCAGTCCTGAAGGGCAAAGGAGTCCAGGAAGGCTGGATGTTATTAAAGAAGGAAGTCTCAAAGGCGCAGGAGCAGGCCGTCCCCGTGTGCCATAAGTCGAGCAGGCTGGGGAGAAGATTGGCTTGGCTGAATAGGGAGCTTTGGCTGGAACTCAAGAAGAAAAGGAGAGCTTACCGCCTTTGGAAGAAGGGGCAGGTGACTCAGGAGGACTACAAGGATGTTGTGAGGTTATGCAGGCAAAAGATTAGGAAGGCAAAGGCCCAGCTGGAATTAAACTGGCCGCCACTGTTAAAGATAACAAAAAAAATGGTTTTATAAATACATCAGTGGCAAAAGGAGGGCCAGGAAGACTCTCCCTCCTTTGTTGGATGCAGAAGGTAACCTTGCCAGGAAACATGAAGAGAAGGCTGAGGTACTTAATGCTTTCTTTGCCTCAGTCTTTGATAGTCAGACTGGTCATCCTCGGGGTTGTTGGGCCCCTGTGCTGGGAGATGGAGCTAGTATGCAGAATGAAGTCTAAGTTGTTGGAAGAGGTGGCAGTCCCCGACCTGCGCCTTCACCTGGATGTTCACAAGTCGATGGGGCTGGATGGGATCCACCCGAGGGTACTGAGGGAGCTGGCAGAGGATCTCGCCAAGCCACTCTCCATCATTTATCAGACGTCGTGGTCAACTGGGGAGGTCCCAGATGACTGGAAACTAGCTAATGTGATGCCCCTCTACAAGAAGGGTCAGAAAGAGGATCCGGGGAACTACAGGCCTTTCAGCCTGACCTTGGTGCTGGGGAAGGTCATGGAGCAGATCGTCTTGAATACCATTACTCAGCACATGTGGGACACCCAGGGGACTGGGCTCAGCCAGCATGGGTTTATGAAAGGGAGGTCCTGCCTCACTAACCTGGTCTCCTTCTATGATAAGGTGACCTGCTTAGTGGATAAGGGGAAGGCTGTGGATGTTGTCTACTTGGACTTTAGTAAGGCCTTTGACACTGTCTCCCACAGCATTCTCCTGGAGAAGCTGGCTGCTCTCAGCTTGGACAAGTGCACTCTGTGCTGGGTTAAAAACTGGCTGGATGGCTGAGCCCAGAGAGTAGTAGCGAATGGAGTAAAATCTGGTTGGCAGTTGGTCACAAGTGGTGTTCCCCAGGGCTCAGTGTTGGGCCCAGTCCTGTTCAATATCTTCATTGATGATCTGGATGAGGGGATTGAGTGCGCCCTCAGTAAGTTTGCAGATTACACCAAGTTGGGTGGAAGTGTCGATCTGCTGGAGGTCAGGAAGGCCCTACAGAGGGACCTGGACAGGCTGGATCATTGGGCTGGAGCCAACGGTTTGAGATTCAACAAGGCCAAGTGCCAGGTCCTGCGCTTGGGTCACAACAACCCCATGCAACGCTACAGGCTTGGGGAGGAGTGGCTGGAGAGCTGCCTGGAGGAAAAGGACCTGGGGGTGCTGGTTGACAACTGGCTGAACAGGAGCCAGCAGTGTGCCCAGGTGGCCAAGGTGGCCAACAGCCTCCTGGCTTGTATCAGGAATAGTGTGGCCAGCAGGAGCAGGGAAGTGATCATGCCCCTGTGCTCGGCACTGGTGAGGCTGCACCTTGAATATTGTGTTCAGTTTTGGGCCCCTCACTACAAGAAGGACATTGAGGTGCTGGAGCGTGTCCAGAGAAGGGCAACAAAGCTGGTGAAGGGTCTAGAGAGCAGGTCTTCTGAGGAGCAGGTGAGGGAGCTGGGGTTGTTTAGCCTGGAGAAGAGGAGGCTGAGGGGAGACTTTATCACTCACAACAACTCTCTGAAAGGAGGCTGTAGTGAGGTGTGTGTTGGTCTCTTCTCCCAAGTAACAAACGATAGGAGGAGAGGAAATGGCCTCAAGTGCCACTAGGGGAAGTTTAGATTGGAAGTTAGGAGAAATTTCTTTACTGAAAGAGTGGTCAGGCATTGGAGAGCAATTCCCAGAGAGGTGGTGGAGTCACCATCCCTGGAGGTGTTCAAAAAACATGTAGACGTGGCACTTCAGGGCATGGTTTAGGATGCATGGTGGTGTTGGGTTGGTGTTTGGACTTGATGATCCTAGATGTCTTTTCCAACCTTAATAATTCTATGATTCTATGATTCTATTATTAATTGACTAAAATAGCTTTGCTTTAAAATTTATGTGTGTCAAATGATGCTTATCTGACCATGCCATTTCTCTTACTGCTCGTGCCTGTGTTACCATTGTTTGTGTATCCAGGCTCTGTAAAAAGCTTTTGATTTGCCCATTTAGAAACCAACGCCATTGCCTAATCTGCATGAGTTACAAGGGAAGCATATTTAAAGCAATTCTAAAAATCTCAAATGAGGAACAAGTTTTGTGAGCTGCAGCATGATTTTTTTGGCCACACAAATACAGGCGGGGTTTTGTGCAAACTATGAAGTTCTTATATCAACACGTGAGCAATCTGGTGACAAAGAGGGAGGTGGATGGTCATGCCATCACATCCATGTGCATAATTTATCCTTTCAGTGCTCGCTTGAGAAAACACAGGTTTCTACTGAGACTCTAAAAAAGAGCCAGACCAGACCATAGTCATCTAAGGGCTGGTCATTAGCTTACAATTTTGCCAAGTCTAAATAACTGATTAAAAGATTGACCACAGAGTGTCAAAATGTGATTGGAAAATAAAAAGGGGTATGTGTCAATACATCATAATCCAGCTGGGAATTCTGTACTGAGAGGAAACAAGGCTTTTATTCTAAATGGAAGTGAAGGTCTACAGTAGCTTCACATTAGCCTTGGATACATTGGGAAGAGGGGGTTTAAAGTCCTGTCCAATGACTCATTGCCACGACACACTTCCAAATCTTCCACCGTGAACAGCGTGGCTCCAGGCTGCCATCTCTCCTGCCCCAGCTCCCTCTGCAGCAAACACCTCCACCCTGAAGCAACACTGGGGAGACAGCCTTCTTGCAGGACAAGGCAAATTTCCCCAGCTCCTGCACCTAGGGCATCATCCTCCAGCAAACGACAAAGTTTCCATTTTCTGCCTGCTCCAGGCTGGAGGTCCTGTTTCTCACCTGGAGAAAGAGGGAGGCAGCAGCAGATGTTGTGGTCTCCCTCCCTCCTTTGGCACAGCACAGGAGGCATGCCATTGGTAATATAAATGATCAGTATTTATACCATACACAGGCTTTTGATCAAAGCCTAAGCAAATACCAGTGCTAACTGGCCATGGACTTTTAAAATCCTGAAATAGTGTCTTTCAGGAAAGTTCTCAAAACCATTTGTCTATCAGAGCTGCCCATGAAGGAGAAATGCGGGCGTACATGAGTGTCACAGCTGTGTTCACTGCATGTAACACCACAGTAACAAGGATTTCTGATTGCTAAAAATATGTACAACTGCTCTCTCACAGAAGAACGAGACCCTTTATCCAAATTTGAAATTTGCCTACAGTCCATAGGCAAGCTGAGTCAAGTCTCAGGACCTTCAGCATCCAGACATCCAAAAACCCACTAGCTTTCAGAGGCATCGGATCACCTAGCTCCCCTTTCACCACTGAGAATCCCAGCCAGCCCAGATGTTACATTAAACCTCTGGTCATATTTGATTGGGCTGCCACCACTTGGGCATGTGAACGCTGGCAAGGTGTATACAGAGGAAGCTTTATAGCAAGAACCACACAAACATGCAAACCCTGGCTGTTCCCTGTGGACAATAGAGCATTCACAGGACCTTTCTAGAAGATGACTGTTTTTCGTGGTGAATGCTGAAAGTACCTTTTTCCAGCCTCTGACTACGTGGAGGGCGTTGCACACTCAGGGCCTGTCCCCAGGCTGGTTTCCCTCTGCAGTGGTCACGCATGGTGCAGCTCACAATGGGCTCTGAAATCCTTTCAGCAAAGGTATGCTCTTGCATACACATATGCTTATGACATTATATATAACAGTATTACAAATGGTATTTTTCTCATTCTAAGACTTTCCCCTAAGGTTTGTGACATATGTAGCCAGAGCCAAATACATTCCTGTATGCTGGCTGTATGTTGCTAACAAAGCTTATTGGCTCTGCCAAGGAGCAAGCAGACACAAGAGAAACAGACTGAACTCTGATTTTCAAAGGACCAAATGATCTGTGTGCAGCAGTGCAGCATGTGGGCTCCCTGCCTTCCAGCCTCCATTTTGCTGGAGCTTATCTCCATTGTGGAGCTGGTTTGGTTCCTACTGTTAATAACATTGTCACCCCTTCCCTCACACCCCAGCCTCAGTATGTATATACATAACATGCATGAGGAGAGGCAGACAGCACAGCAGATACACCGATCATCTAGTTTTAGGGTCTTATTTTCTTATTTGGTATGAATGGAAGTGTCCCGAACAGCCCAGGGAAGGACAGAGGACATTGTAAAGTCACATTATCTTAATTTACATCATTCCCTCTGCACTCACCATGAGCTGAAGGAGTGGCTTCTCAGAAAACAAAGCTACAGGGAACACATCTAGCTAAACTGTTATGTGAAGTAAAACTACTTGTCTTTTGTCACCATGTCATATTTTCAATGGCTCTGGGCCAGACAACAGAGCAATGAACAGTGTGAGGCCATTTGTCTGAGTAACTGTTCACCAGTGACCACACAATTGGTCACAACTGACCACAATGCCCTGGCCACTGAAGAACCTGACAGGACTGGTGGCTCAGACTGGGCAACAACACTTGGATCTGCTCATCTGAAAGAAAAAAAGGAAAAGAAAAAGGAAAAGGAAAAGGAAAAGGAAAAGAAAAATGAAAAGGAAAAGAAAAAGGAAAAGATAAAGGAAAAAGGCAAAGAAAAAAGAGAAAAGAAAAAGAGAAAAGAAAAAGAAAAAAGAAAAAGAAAAAGAAAAAGAAAAAGAAAAAGAAAAAGAAAAAGAAAAAGAAAAAGAAAAAGAAAAAGAAAAAGAAAAAGAAGGAAGGAAGGAGAAAGGGAAGGAAAAGAAAGAAAAAGAGGAACTGAGCCAGTGCTGAGCTTCCAGCTGGCACTAATCTAAGTCAAACATGCCACATTGCAACTTATTTTTCAGAATGCTGTGATTCAAGTGCTGCATTTGTTTCTGCTTCTACAAACTGCAATAAAGAATCAGACACTCTTTTCTGTGATGCACCAAAAAACAACCAAAAATTCAGTATCAAATAGGAATAGCTTATTAAAATCCCTTCTTAAGTGCAAGGTCATGGAGACATTGTGTGGCACTGACTGTGGACTTGCACTGGAATCGGGACATCTGCATGAGCACACCACCGTAGCCTGACCCTGCCCTTTGCTGCTGCTGGCAGAGGCAAAGGCTTGCGGTGAGGCAGGAGCATTACTTACCCCTCATCAGTGGGTTTGACAGAGACATTGCAGATGCCTGGCCTCGGGCTCCTTGCGATTTGCTGGCATTTTGATTTGTTCCCTCATCATCCATCTCGGTCCCGTCTGTCCAATTTCTGTTTTTTCACTTCGCGGTCAGTCTTGAGAGTTCAAATTCCATCGTCCCCGGCAAGCCCCTGGTGGTAGGAGTAATTTATTAAGCAGACTCTGCGCGCACGAGTGGAACAGACCTTGCAGCAGACTGGGACGTGGTGCCGGCAGCACTTTGTGCAGAAACTCGAGCACCTGGGTTGGGATTTAACAAAACAGCTCCCTGGCTGCCCTGGGAGGCAGCCAGTGATCTGGCGAAGCGAGAGATGTGCCTGATGTCACATCCTCTCCAACACAGCACCCAATCGGGACGCCTGCCGTCCGTTTTTATCAGGAAGGAAATTCTTAGTTTGCCAAAAAAACAAGACAGAAAGAGCCAGTTCAACTAGTTGAGCAAACGCTGCCTGCAGGGGATTAGGAAAGAAAACCCGCAGAGGTACAAGCGTGCATGGATCTGCACCACTCCTGAGCAAGTTGTTTGCAGGAAACTTTGCTGCGTGCCTCCCTGGATGCTGTACGCTGTGCAAAACCACCCCTCCTATCTGCCAAGCCCTGACGGTATGCAAGAAACAGAGAGCTGAATGCCTGCTGTGCAGCAGTGGTCGCCACATACCCTGCGGAAATTGAAACCACATGTCTGGGGAGCTTCGCTTCCCGCTGGAGGCCCTGTGTTGTCTCCATGGTGTGGAAATCGCAGCACTGTGCGGGCTCATTTCCTTTTCCCCTGGTTCAACCAATTTCACTCAGTCTCATTCACACCAGGAGTTTTGTATCTGAGCAGTGCCCTGTTATTTTTAAACAATTTCTTGGTCCAAACTAAACATCACTAATCCAGCAGTGAACAAATGGCAATGCTTCTTCAGCAGGACTTTCACCTCATTCCTCTGAGTCTGTTTGAAAAAATTCTGTTCTCATGGATCATCTCCATTTGCAGTTTTTTCTTTCCCATATTAGTACAATTTACAATCACAAAACTCTTTTTCTGTCCATGAATATTTGCTCACTTGTGTACAAGTGCAACTAGGCAGAACTTCCATGCAAAAGTCTAAACCAGGTAAATAAAAATTAAGTTGGGTTTCCCCCAATTTGTCTACTAGAGCCAAATTTGTGTTTGTGTATTTGGAGATACAAAGTTGCTAATCCTGGGCTAATTCTGATCTTAACTCAGCTGGGCCTAAGCAACTGGGTGTCATTTTTATCCTTATCTATAACACATGAAAGAGATCTGGAATCGTATTTGGGGTTTCTTTATCCATATCTTTAAAAATAGTCAGTTATGTTAAAAGATACAAACAGCAGCTGAATGTCATCCACAAACCCTGCCAACAGGGAATCTGAGAAGGCAACCTGGGCACATGTCAGTCCACAACTGCCAATGAAATATGGATGAGGATAGGGCCTGCCCCTTCCAGGGCTCTCCCTGCTGAATGCCCTCCCAGCTCCTGGGTTTCACCCCTCATGCTGCATGCAAGCTGACACTTTGGTCTGACAGGAAATTGTATTTGTGGCTTAGCCATTGAAATTTTGGCATCAAAAATGTTGTGGGGAAAAAAAGAATGTGTAAATGGAGAAAGTGGTATAACGTTGGTTTCCATGATTAGCATGTAAAATGGTGAATGGTAAAACAATTTTTTCCCCTTTAGTATTGGTTGAGTTTAGTGGCTAGGTTGCCACATCTTATATTTAATATTATCCTTAGCAGTATTAGCAAACATGTCAGCAATTCTGCCCCTAAAAGGAATCAGAGTATGTACCCAAATATGCAATAATTAGGGATACAAGTGAAGAAGCATTAGCTAAGGGCTTTAAATTCAACTATAGTAGAAGGAGCGTACAAGAGAGAAGTTCCTTAGTCCCTAGTCACTCACGGATAGGGAGACTTTGGCCATTTGATCGTTTGACCGAGAGACCCACCGATTGTATAAGGTAATCGTTTGAATAGTCTGGTATTGGTTGCACATGTTTTGGTCATGTTGTGTTACATAAACCTCTGCCTTGACAGATGAGCTGTAGCCTGGTCTTCCTGGAGGTTGGTAAGGCACCTAATGGGGCCAATGATCCTGCAGGCCTCCCCATGGGGGCAGACATCCCTGTCCTCCATCACCCTTTCTGAAAGGGGGGCCTCTGACATCCCCCCAGCACTTTGGTAGCCCACAGGCATACTTTGTCCCAGACTGTTGGTGTCCTGGTCTGTGTGTATTTATATCTCATGGAGTAAATAGACATAGGGTTCACAAAAGGGGTTTCTGGTTTGATCGCACTTGTCTTCTGACAGTACCAGAGAGGCAAAGACCGGGGTGAAGTCACAATGAGGGCAGGATCCAGTTTCCGCATCCATTGCTCAGAACTAGGGCTCCTTTCAGGGCTACAGGACCACACTCCATAATTTTACTCTTTGGGCATGATATCTCCTTTGGATCGTGGTATATTCCCAAATAACTAGACACTTGTTCCCTGGGCTAGTCCTGAAGTTCTTGCTTAGTCACAGCATCTTCAGTTCGTGTGATGATTCCCCCTGTCTTTGTTCCAGCCTGGAAATGTCATACATTACAAAACCCTACCTGTCTGCTACCAAACTGGAGAAAAGTGACCCTACCTTGGATGTAGCCATCTGATTTCTTGGTGCAAACAGAATTTCTTCAGGCATTAATAGTCCTAGCAGCAATTCTACCCAAAATTTAGCACTCAAAGGACTCTGGCTTATTCTATTAGGAGTATGAGGTAAGAAGACAGCACAGCTAGTAATGTCAAATCTACAAAAAGTTCATAGGATTTAAAGAATTGACACTCAAAGTCTTCAAACAAGTGCACTGCTTTTATTTCAGAATGCACCTTATCCTATCTTTGCATACTAAAGGGCTTACAGTCATAGACTGTGTTGAGCCACTAGGTGGGAACTTCATAGAATCAGTAAGTGATGAGAATAGATTATTACCTCTGTGCACACAGTGTGGGGAAAACCACCATTTGAAAGAAATGCTGCAGTCCCTGGAACCGCATGGGTCGATCTCCCCTGAGCCCTGCCTCACCCATCTTACGTTGCCATCTTGCACAGCAATCTTTGCAGGGTTAGGACAGTACGGGGGGAGGACAGCCCAGGTCCCTTTGTCCATTAGGATTCAGTTGGGCCAGGCAGCTCTGCCCAAGTTGGGATTCATTTCATGTGCGTGTGTGTGTGTGTATATATATATTTATGTGTATGTGTATATGTATATATGTGTGTGTACATACATATATAGATAGATATGTATGTACATTTCCATGCGTATGCGTGCCTGTGTTTGTGTAGGTCTGTGTACACATATATAACCCAATTGCGTCTTCTACCCATTTCATTTAAAACCAAGTTTCTGCCATCACATGACGGGAGAGCAGGAAAAGTACCTGCTAAGGGACCTATTAGATGTGAACACCAGAACAGTGCAGTTTCCTCTGCACTTATTAAGGGACAAGATGATCTACCTGGATTTGCAAGAAGTGAAGGAAACATTGGCTCAGGCTCTCTCTCTTCAACTGGTGGTTGCAGTGACAGTTCTCAGGCTTTGTCACTTCTGGGAACGCGTCTGTGGTCCTCATCCTTGATGAACGAGACCCTATTTTCAAATCATAGGGCCTTAAATATTTTTCTTGCAGCTTGTGAAAATGCAGGTTCCTGGGTCTCCCCACCTTTTACATTTGTCCTGCGTGGTGTCCACCACGGCCTCTCTCCAGCACATGCACACCTTCTCCTCAAACGATTATTTTCTCTTTGGCCAGAGCTCACCTTGCAACAATTTTCTGTCACATAATTAATAAGGCTGGTACTTTTTACATTTGTAGAGTCTAGTTATAATTTCTGCTGTTTATAGTAGAGTCATAATGAGTAGAAAGGCTGAATTAGGAACAGAGTGAAAAAGAAAAACACACCACTTTTTCTTCCAAATTGCACAGTTTCATTCCTTTCTTTTTGCTGAGATTTTCCTCACTACTGTATGGGCAGCCATGAAATCAACACATGAGGTTCCTACAGCCTCCATTATAAAACACGTACCGTTTTCTCGCAAGATTAAAGCTGTATTGATTATGCCTACATTAGCAATGAAGCATGAGTCCCTGGAGCTGTGAGCTCTAGAGACCTTCAGAGGTGAGATTCAAGCCCTGAAAAAATAGCTTTATTGTGAGCCCAAGCTCTCCTTTATTTCATTTGGAAGTGTGGGGCATGCTCAGAGCTGAGCGTTCAGTCACCTCTGCTGACCAAGATTCATGCTCCTCTGAATTATACTGTAGATGCCCTGATGCTGACACGCAGCCAGATTACAGCAGAGAGTAGCTAGAAAACACGTAGGTTAAGAGTTCGATGGGCACTAATTGTCTCTTGAGTTCTTGCTTCAGCTAGTAGCTCAGACATACCTGCAGAGACAGTATGCTGGCTTTGGCCTGGTGTGGTAAATAATACTATTGGCATTATATTATTCACCATCTAGCACCACTTGCTTCTTAAGCATCATTTTGATATGAACGGCTTCATCAAGCTAAATGAAAATCCCCAAATAAAACATCCCAAAGTCAGGGGATTGTTATAGGGTCTATACAGCCTTGCTGCATGCTAGGAATACACAAGAAAACTTTGATTCATTTAATCTCCCTAATTACAAATCTTTTTTGGAAGCAAGAAGAAAATTCTCCAGCAACAAGGGAACATGTTTTAACATCAGCCTGAATCTCAAGATAAACAGCACACAACTTCAAATACAGATCAGAAATAGCTTACACAACACAGAGACACACCAGAGCTTTGAGCCATTACAATACTATTTTCCATTTAAATAACACCTACATCCCTAAGTTCTAAGTAAACAGACCTAGCTACAGAAATCACTTCATCGTTATTCAAATGAACCATCCTCGGTGGATAAAAGTGCACAGTAAAGTTGAAACTACAACACTCAATATTACTTTTTCTGTTTATAGCATATCTTATAAATGGAATGACATTTTTTTTTCTCCTTCTAAACTTGAAAATTTTATAAGTAATTCAGTGAAATATTCTACTCTCTTAATTTTTTCTCCCACCTGCTAATCAGTTTTAGATTGTGCACTTCAACTATTCATTGCAGAAAATACTTCTTTATTATTTACTATTTTGGACAAGAATAATAATAATTATTATTATTATTATTAGCACAAATGTTGTTACAAACAGTGAAAATGCACTGCTGGTAAATCTGTCTTGGCATGCAAATTCAGCATTGGTTTCTGAGGATGCAAACCACAGAATTACAGAAAATGTTTGGAAAATTGGGCACAAAGCATGGGATTTTTGTTCAATTTAACTTCAGTATCAGATCTAGAAATCCTAGCTTTCCTTTAGAGCTAATGAAGAGAAACAGACATTTTAAGACCATGATTCATCTGACCTATTTTAGATGTCTGCTCTGAGAGGACATGAATTGGGCCTTCAGAGTCAGCCTTCACTGACTCTAAGAGAGAGCCCTAAATGATGAGCAGAGATGTAGGTGTGTACGTTTAATCAGCTGAAACCCACCTTAAGAGTATGGCTAAATTCACAACCAAGTGACCCGACTCTGACCACCCGCCAGTGCTACAGTGCACCCTGTACTGCACAGCCTCTGGATGCAACCGCTCAGGGTGAAATGTCTTCACTCCAGCAGAAGGCCAGCATAGTCCAATGTCTGAACCACAAAACCTTGACTTTGGGGCACCTACACCTCAAAGTGGAAGATTTTGGCAGACAGCTCTGGCACATTTAGCTTCAGTGGTCTAAGTTGTTGCCCCGTGCCCCATTCCCCACCTTCAGGAGAGATTACTCACGCCCTTACAAGGGATGGCGTCACTGGTCATAAACTGATGCCACAACTGTCTTAGTACATAGTCCATTATGTTACCTCAAAATCCCGTAAAAGCAGTTTTCTTCTCCAGCCTGTAAACCTGAGTCCTGGGACACTAGCATATGTCACATTCTCCTCTAAGGCAGTAATTTCCAGCCTACAAGCAAGGCAAACATCTGGGACAGCCATGTTTTAAATCACAATGGTTAAATCTGCCAAAGCTTGTCCACAGGGGTACTAAATCACCAGCACCATTTCCTGAGGTACCTGGGTTTTCTTTGGAAAGCTGCTGTGAAATCTCTGAGCAGACACAGGGTGGAGTTTTCCCTTGGAGAAATTCGTAATATTGACAAGTTCTTGTACCCCTATTTTCCTTTCTTCAAATCAAGACTCTTCTCCAAAGACTTTCCTTTTCTTACAGTCATTCTGAGCATGCAATGTTTTCATTTTCCCTTCCTCTCACCAGCACAGAAATTTCCCTTTGCAAACATCCTGTCACCCTGGTTGGGGACCAAACAGACTTCTGTGAGTAACTGTTGTTCCCTTATGCAGGTTGACCCTTTTACTTAAGAAGAGAGTATCTTAAAGCCGATAAACCCTGAAGTAGCAAACATGTCTTGGTGTCAGTAGCACCTGGATCTGTACTTTAACTCATTGCAGATGTACAGAAGCACCAAGATTTCCTAGGGAGCAGGACAAACTTAGCATGAGAGCTTGCACACAAGTTTCTTGTATTTCCTCTGTGGCAAAGAGGGGATTACGGACATCCTCCTCGCAGAGAGAGCAGCAACACTCCATTTTTCACCCTCTGGTGCCAAACATCTTGCAGTGAACACCTGCATAAGCATCTTCATATGCTGCAAAGTAAAACCTGACATAGCTTTCTGAACCAGCTTTAAAACTTGTACTCTAACAGTCCATGCAAAAAGAATACAAACCCTGAAAGTTTGTTTCAAATCATTGTGATTCCAAGCCTTTTTTTTTTTTTTTTTTTTTTTTTTTTTGGTCTTCTCTAGTGGGTGGTAATCATGGGTTTGTCAACACTGCCAGGTTACTAGTGGTGAAACGATCTCATGTGCCAAGCACACACTAGTAAGCAGCCGGTAGGTGCAACGACATCAAAAACCTCAACCTGGTACTTGAGAGCTGTGGTGGTTTTTTGCCACATTCTTCTAGATTTTGGCTAACTGTAAGATAGTCTCATCCAATACCGCATTTAAGTGAAATCCAAATTCAAGCATAGAGCACATTTCAATGCTTCTCTCTGCCTCTTTTCTAACTTCCCATTATTAGTTTTGAATAACAGTGGAGATTTTTTGGCTTGCTGGCAAATCTTTTTGGTCCTTAAACTTTCCAGTGTAAAATAGCCATTTTTGAAAAAAGCAAAATAATTTCCACAAAGACATTAATTTTGTCAGAAAAACAATTTCCTTTAAAAAAAAAAAGTTATGATATTTTTCCAAAAATCCCAGTGATTAGACCAAGATGGAGAAAACCCAAGTGTATCATAAGCAAGCTCAGTGCCACAGAGGTCAGTCGAGTAGGCCTTGCTAAACAGCATTTATGGTCACAGGTCCTATTCAAATCATACTCCCCAGCATGTAGACTGCCAGTAAACATGTCATCTTCCCAAGCCTGAAGGCCCATGGTGGGTCTTACCAAACTAAGCAACTTTCCATGTCCCCCCCAGTTCCTCTCTTCCTGCTGCCTATCAGTACCAGGCAACAACGGCAGTAACAGCTGAGGAGTATCGGAGAGGCAGATGGGAGGGTGATAAAAGGCTTTTGGCATGGAGGTATCTATTTAAGGAGCTCCACTGCTCTGGTGCTTCTCTTCCCTAGTTTCACTGGGGTTAGATGTTCACTGCTTATCTAGCATGTTGTGTTGCAATAAGCTTTTCCACCCACACTCAGGGGCTGCTTTCCAGACCTTGTAGGAACTTACCTCTAGAAATTTCCCTCACGTGACATTTCTTCCCACACTTCTGCCTGTGATGGGAACAGCCAGCATGCTCCAGCTGTTCTCACAACCATGGCCTCCCAGGACTTCCCCATGGGGAAAGTTACCAACATCTCGTCAGTACTGCAAAATGCAATTTGTGGGCTTGCACAACAATTAGCCCATGATCCTTAAACACTTGCCCTGAACTGGGGCTTCTGTTGACTTCTGAAAATGGCCTGCAGATAGCTACACTGCCAGCTCAACTGCTTGGCAGAGAGAGAAAATGTCCCTGGACCTCACAACAGTTCTGTTCCCTCCAGCATCATGCTGGCATAGCAGGCGCTCTCATTTTCTTTTGGCAAAGATTATTAGCAAATTACTAAGGTGGGTGAAATTACTAGACTCTCCTGAACAACATACTTGTCTCCCTGCCCTGCTTCTGGAAGATGGCATGTGGTGCTCTGGAGAAGAGGGCTTGTGGAATAGCCTAAGTCAAGCCCACAGGATCTGAACTGTTCCCAGTGTTATCTTCAGTCCTAAGAAATCCACACACTCGGTATTGGACAGATTAGCTGCTCACATCAGGCTCTATCCATATTTTCTGTCTTGAAAATGCAAAGTTGGGACTGCAGTAAGCAGCCATCTACCCAGCAGCAGTGTGCCCAGGTAGATGTTTCCTTTGCTGTCCTCAAGTACAGCTTGGCTTTTGATTTGCATGAGGCTGTAAATCCTCTGAAACAGCTAACAGATGTTGATTCACAATGCTTATATTGCAGAAATAAGAATTTCCCTTCCTATCAGC
Organism: Phalacrocorax carbo; assembly: GCF_963921805.1. Lineage (NCBI taxonomy): Eukaryota > Metazoa > Chordata > Aves > Suliformes > Phalacrocoracidae > Phalacrocorax > Phalacrocorax carbo. The sequence goes on along the minus strand of NC_087513.1, from coordinate 134,439,964 downwards.
ACTGGAAACTGATGTATAGAGTACAAGGCTTACCTGAAGCTGAAGCATAAAGACAAAAGTGTGTGGCAGGACCGCCTGGCCCTCCACTTCCCCCAGCTGTGGGGACATCCCTGGTGCATGGTAGGCTCCAGCCAACCTCTCCCAAGACTGCACCTAACCTGGCACGTGGGACACACCACACCAGGTGCCAGGGTCATCTGCCATGCCCCAGACCAGGAACAACAGAGATTCCCAGGACCCCAACTACCCTTTGGTTGGTGGAGGTGAGGAAAAGGTCTGTACCCAGCCCTCGCCCTGGAAGTGGTGCAGGGAGGCGTTGGGGGCCAGACCCACATGCTCCTGTCCCCTCCCAGCCTGAGCACCCTCTCAGACTGCTTGGAGGGACCAGTTCTCCTTGCACCCACCCTCTTCAGAGCAGACCTGGAAGTGGTGTGCAGCTGCAGACCACAAAACAAGAGCTCCCTAAAACATTCTACATCTTGAAAAGGAGAGTGGGTTGCACCTAGATATTATTTTCTCATCACCTCTCTTCAAGACACTATTGGGGCAGGCAGATCTGAAGGTCTGGAGCAACCTCCTCACTCAGCTTACTGTTTCTTCTGACAACTAAGTTTGCTAGAGATTTATACTGGCAAAGAGTATTATCTGTCAAAATGTCCCAAGGGTGAGCCTTTTTAGTTGCTACACCTAAGATGCATCCAAACAGAAAAAAATAATCGCTAACAAGTGATTTCATGGTCAGTGGCAAAGATATATTTCTTCCTAAGCTGCTGCAAGTGGGAAAAGCCTAGGTATTTCTCATCCATTTACAATGGGTAAGTAGCAGACAGGGAAATTTTGTCCACAGAATGAGTCATTTCAGCTCAAAGATTTTAATAAATGTTGAGTGAGCTGCCATGCCTCCAGACACCTGGCAGAGCAGCTGTGGTGCCTTGCTACTGCGGCTGCCCACAGTGGGTGGGAGGGGAGTGCTTCGGGGGCAGCACCAGAAAGCACTTCTAGCAAAACAGCAGTGTCAGGCTCAGGGTGAAATTTCTTGCCCTATCTACACCAACAGCCTGTGGGAACCTGCTTGTGGAAACAAGCTCACGTTACTTGTTGGCATCGTTTTAAAGGAAACTTTTCACTAAAGTTTTGGAAAAGCCTGACCCAAAAAATCTGTTCCTCAGTCACTGTAGTTACTCAGGATGCCATGTTTCATATATATGCCTTTCTGTAATTCTGTAGTGACACTGAAAGCACAAGTAGCAAACCAAAATTATCTCACTCATTAATTAGGAGTCATTCTGGATGTTTGGGGATGAGTGGTGTTTGACAGGTACTCAGTGAAGAAAGGCACAAAGCTTCTGTGACAAAGCCAAAGCACCTTTGTATCTGTCTCAGGCTACAGGCAGCAGAAACTCATCTTCTGAAACTGCTAAAAGCAGTTATCTGCAGGATAATGAGATACAAAAAAGAAGCAAAGGATGTGCCTCTGGGCCAGTGTCCTTAAAAATATTGCAGCTCACGTTGTGATGGAGACAGCATGGAAAGGGAACAGTAGTGGCTCTGTTTACACAGAGTTTGAGGGTAATCTTTAAGCATTTAGCAAATTCATGAAGTTCTATCTGTAAAATGGACATGTTCTTTGAAACATATTTGGGGATAGCTATACCTTGATTTAATACTTGAAAATGCAGTAAATTGCTGAACTTTTTAGTCACGACACTTTCTGTGCCCCCGTCACCTTCCCTGTCCTCAGTGTTATACCATTAATACTCTTCATTTAATATTTTCCCCCAGTTGCCATAACTAGTCAGTATATTTTTTTTTTGTTAATGCATAAAGTGTGAAAAAATATGCCTTGTTTCCACTGTTGATAGACCCTGTCACCCTCATGGGGATTGCTACACCAGCTTTCAAAGAAACACAGGGCCACTGTCACTACCTATAACCATTTGTTCATTGCGATGAGAGTATTTAGTCGACATGTAGTGTGAGAAGAGTGCAGGGAACAAATATTTTTAACATCCTAGCTCTAAACTAAATTACTCCAGGATTCAGTAAGTTCATACATCTCCCTTCTCCCAATACAAAACATAATGCATGTTCCTCACCACCCCAGAAAAAAACAGAAGTTGGGATTAATGTTTGTGAAGTTGGTGGAGCATAGGCATTATGGAATGAGTAAGTCATAAGGCCTATGGAGTCTTTAATTCTTCTCTTCCTAAGAGAGAAAAAAAGAACATTTTACTCACAGACACTCATAGAACAGAAAATAATTAGAACAAGTTTTCTCTGGAAATCTCCAAATCTCCCTCCCCTCCCATCCTGTCTAATTCCTACACTGTTACAGCATATTAACCTCTATAGCCAGCAGGTAGACCTGGCAGAAAATGAGCCATATTCCACAAAAACTTGCTGCTAGCAAGTTTCTGGTAACATACAGCTAAAAATATAGCAGGATGCTGCAAAATTCACCTAGCAGATGCCAGAAAACCCAGCACATAGTCAATATACAATTTTTGTCACTACTGAACTTATTTTTCATCTCATTTTCTATTAGCTTTTATTACCAGTATCGCAGGCACTAACTCAGCAGGCTTTGGGCAGGCACCACCCTCTGGCACAAAGCACCGTCTCACTGGCGGCAACGGTGGCAGCAGTTCCTGGCTCTGGACAAGAACAGATGTACTCAAAGGAGAAGACAACCCTCCATCCCACCACCTCCCCAGGGCTGGGGCACTAACAGCAGCAGTGTGGCTCTCGGGGATGTCAGCTGTGCAAGGGAGCCTGCTTGACCTCCGCGTTTTGTAAAACATGCTGTAGCCCAAAGCACGGTCCTGGTTCGTGCAGTTACTGGGCCAGGTCCCTGTGGCTTGTGTTGTTGAGGAGATCAGATGAAATAGCCGCAGCCTGCAGGCCTGAAAGGCTTTTAAAGGGCAGGATTTTTCCTCTCTCACCCTCTTCAGATCTTTTCCACTGAATCTCTACATCTGGGGGAAAGGACAAAACTAGAAAGCCCTGTATATTATTCCATTAGGTTGTTTCAAAAAAACATGGATTTAAACCCAAACCCTCCCTTCCCCACAAAGACTGGTTTGGGAGTCTCATTTTTTTCCCCTATTCCTAATCACCACAGAGTTTGGTATGTCTTGTAGCTAAAAGTATTAAATACCTTGTTACCGTAAATATCAAAATAACTTCATCTTTTTTACATAGCAGGAACGTAATTGTATTTCTCAGACCTCATTTTGCATTTGAATGAAAGTGAGCTAGGTTAGTGTTTGTGGTTCTGTTAACCCAAACCTGTAGAAGATAATACCACAGACTAGACACATAATGACAGAAATTGCTATATTGACTATGTGCTGGGTTTTAGCATTTACAAGAGTCTTGTTCTGATTGCTGTGAATGAAAGCTCTGGATATATGTTTAATTCACTGAAAAATAAGTTCAAAATCTTTCACACATGTGAAACTTTATCCATTGCTAGTAAGTAGATATATTAGTTGCAATGGTTTGCTGACTAATGTGTTGCTTCGGCTGACTTGTTAAACAAAGTGCTAGAATGGCATGCTCTGCTGATTCATCTCTCTCTCCCTTTCTAGATGTTATTCTCAACTGAATATGCAAATTATGCTTTCTTCCACAATTCCTGGTACCTTTTACTGAAGATTTTTCAATTTCCAACCCAATGTAGTTTTCCATTCACTTGCAATCTGCATCATGAGTTTCTACAAATGGTATTGAAGGGCAATGGAATTTTCAAGAGATAGAAATCAAATTAGACAGAAGGTCTGTGTGGAATAAGCTGTATTTGACATTAATATATTATACACCTCTTGTGGAACATTAAAAAAATCACAGTGAGGAGCAATTGGTGTGTGAAAAAAGGTAATTTCTGAAAAAAAAAATAATGTGTGAAGGCATCATGAACTGTCAGCCCAGCATATAGGTCAGCCAGATTCTTCAACTAAGAATCAGTGAATGTATTTAATTTTCTTTAGTATCAGACTTGCCCTAGCTGGGATGCACCACTAGTATTTTCAATCCAATGAGGACTATTGGTTGTTAAAAGCCAATAGCATAGTTGCGCTGCAGGAGACAGAGGTCAGGTTTGGGACAGAAATGTGTTGGGCAGCCCCTGCGCCTCCTGACTGGCAGAGTAGGCAGCAAGTGAAGAACAGAGAGTGGGATGAAGGGGACACTGACCCCTTCACAAGGGTTTGCACAGGGGCAGCACTAATTTCTAGCATGGGTGACAAGAAGAAGTCTAAATGCCATGAGGTAGGTGTTGACCAGGTTTGAGTTCCCTGGGAGAAGACAGAGTCGGGAGGAGAGATAAGCCCCCAGTCCCACTGTCTGAAGGGGCACAGGCATGTCTTGTCACAAGAAGAGGGAACACACAGGTGGGTGGGTGGGTAGGTGGATGGATGGATGGATGGATGGATGGATGGATGGATGGATGGATGGATGGATGGATGGACAAAGAGCCTCCCTCTAAGCCTGTGTCTGCCCAGGAAGGTGGGATGTCAGCACCTCAAGGCAGATGTGGAGAATTTCAGTTCCCACAGTATTACCACAAATTTCAGCAGCTTAGCATTTTCCTCCCCTTTTTAGTTTCACTCTGTGAATGGGAGATTTAGCTGGACAGACAGAAAATCAGGGACTGGCACATCTGCTATGAAAAGTTGAGTCCTAGAGAGGGTGATGGAGGGTAGTTAAATGCCAATAGCAGAGCTGCACTGCAGGAGACAGAGGTCAGCTTGAACCCAACAGGTAGGCCAAGAGACTATAACGGGGGTCTTTTAGGGGCCAGATTAGAATGTAACTTTTCTTTTCCTACCAACTGTGTGCAATATTGTTCATTAAACCATTTCAAAATGTGTTGGTCTATTTACTTTCACTGTTGCATGTCCCTGAGGAATCGCCCATTAGCCAGACTGCTCGCAGATGAGACTCTGGGAAAAGGTGCTCTCAAGCTACACGGAAACTTGTGGAACCAGGTTTTGGGCCAGGGTGCTGAGATAGCAACAAGGGCAGAGCAAGAAGAGCATTGCCACAACTGTCTTTACAAATCAGTGCAAACTGTGAACAACAGTGGCATGTCTCCCACAATGATCAGACACAGAGAAAACTGGCTACGTGCCGCCAGCCAGCCAGCACGTAGTGGTGCTGTGCCTGGAGTTAGCCCAGACAGCACCCAAGATGGCAAAATTACTTGCTCCAGCTGTGCATGAACACAGTGGCCAGTACAGTCCAGCTCCCACAGGGATGCACCATCTGAGGACACTGTGAGCAGGACACATGCCACAGGGGTGACAGCCACCAGTGCCCTCCCCTGGGTCTAGGGAAGGCTGAGATGTGCAGGTTTAGAGTGGGGGACCCAAAACCACAGCCTGGTGAACAGGAGAAATATCACAGACAACAAGAAGACAGGTTGACCTTGGCTAAAATGCCTGCTGTCGAAGAGTTAGACTCCTGAAGAAGAAAACTAAAAGCTATTTTGTTAGTGACAGAGGAGAAATATGTCAATCCAGGAGAAAGATGAACAGGAGAAACATGCCTATGAACAGGAGCTTAATGATGTGAGAAAAGATACAGTGAGGGGAAAAAAAGGATTGCAATGATGTTTTGAAGCACAGGAATGCAACTACAGGTGAAAATAATGTAGATACGAAGACTGCTTATTTTAGAGAAAAGATAAAGACAGGGCTGATACCAAGCCCATTTAATTTTGTTTTGCTTTGGATCATGAGCAATGATAGAGATATACTGAGTAATGAATGACAAATTGAAGTTAGTATCTGATTATGTTGAGATCTGTGAGGTCCTCATCACTGGCATTTCCGAGTCCACACTGGATCCCTCATAATAGATGGATAAGAAAACTGAAAAGTGGCCAAACATTAAGAATGATATAAGGAAGACTTTTGGTTTTATACTGTGCATGAGTCACTTATATAAGCTACTTCTGCAAAATATACCCAGGACCAAGGAGTTTATGGTTAGCGAAAATCCATAGCCCAAGCTTGCACTTTACTTTGCAAGTCACTGTCTGTACTTGGAATCAGTGTTTGTGGTTCAGAAACACTTTTCCAATAGCCAGGTTATTGTGTAATTGTTCATGTTGAGATATGCAGCACTTTGCACTGAAGCAGGTAGTACTGGCACTGGTTGGGGAAAAAGTCATACAGATGTGGTATAGCAATGGACATTGCAGCACAGAAAAATGTCTGTTTTCCCAGGAAACCATATTTTACCCAAATAACGGGTTTCTGTCAATGGTCATAGAATGACAGAGATGACACCTATTTTGAAGGAAAGAGACCTTGTGAGATTAGCTAGCCCTTCTCCTGCCTGGAAAAAAGCTGGTGTATCCACATCTGACAGAAGTTTTTCAAACTCATTCTGAAAAATCACCAACTAGACTCAGTAGACACCTAGCAAATCATCCTAGTCCTTCCCTGTCCTCACACGAGACAGCATTTTTGCAAAAAAATGAAATACCTCCTCCAGCTACTTCCTCAGTAATATTTCCTTGCATTGTTACAACACAAAGCATAGTCAATGAAAATTAAATGGGTAACTAATCTTTTCAGATAAGAGCAAGGAAGTCGAAGAAAAGTTTCTAACGAAATTGCTTAACATCAGGACTTCTGAGCTTCTCTCCTGATTTATTAAGGCTCTGTTCCCTCCAGACTCTCTGATACACAGAATTTCAGGAAGAATGATGTCTCCAGGAGGAAGCAAAGGTGAGGTGATTTTCTGATGGGAAGCTAATATCAACAATAAATATAGGGCAGCTTCTGCTGCCTCTTAACATAAACCTTTCTGAGAGGCTGAACAGTCTTTGCATTTCCTTAATGAAGATACATTTTTTCAATTTAAAATCCTATGCAAGTGAAATACTGCTTTCATTGATGATCGCAGTAGGAAATCAATTCACTATTACACAATCTGAAATAGATCCCATAAATTGCTCTATCTCCCTGACTGCAACGTGAGTCTGACAACCACACGGCTGAGGCTCTACCTCTCTATTTACATAGCGGATGGTATTCTGACTGCCAGCTTATAAACAGGGCAGGTGAGCTGGCAGTAAAGATAACACTGAGAGAGAGCTCCTGACATCAGATTAATATAGGCATTTCCTTCTTGATAGTATTTGATTTTCAGAAGCTCTTGAGAATTTACAGTTCAAAGCTCTGAGATTCATTATATACTGTACTATACAAGGTCATTCATGTCACTGAAAACTTTATGGGCAATAGTTCTTGCTGTCAGATAGCATTCAATATGTGCAAACACAGGCTGTAAACTACATTCATTTTTGGCTGTAACATTGCAGGTCCAGTCTCATGAACTGCTGGGAGTACAATTTATCTTACTTGTGCTGAATTAATCATAAGAAAGTACGGGAAACTTTAGACCTATGTCTCAGAGAGGGAAACTGTCATGGTGAAATGAAAGCATTAGCATCAGACAGAGAGGCTGCTGCTGCTGGAGCAGGAAGAGGAGCTCTAGGATGATGGAAGCCTCCAGCAGGCCAGTTCCCCTGGACTTCATATATATGGGCAGTGAAAATTGGTACCAGCATGCACAGCTCACAATAAAAACCACTACATCTCATAGCCCGAAAATGTGTCATCGGCCTCTGGGACCTGTGAAGCTGAGCTAAGTGTAGAGAGACTCTCTTTTACCTCTATTTCCCATTTACCACAACTAGTGAAACACCATTGCCTGTCTCATGGCAGACGTTTACCAAAATGCGAGTCTGAAGAAACATTTCCCCTCTCAGAACAACCTCCATGGGAAAAATAAACCTTTAGAGAGTCATGCAGGCGTTCCACAAGTTGTTGTATCCCACATTTCTCAACTCAGAGGTGCACATTTTTAGCTCCGCTCTGTCCAAGCTGCTAACCCTGATGATATTTGAACTAATACCACAATGGGAAAGGTCATAACACTCTCAAAATCCCTTCTCACAGGAGGGTGATGAAAGCCCCTGGAGTAGGGGATGAGGGAGTGGACAAGCATGCAAAGTTCTCTTCCTGGTGAGTAATATCCCTCAAGGAGAATATTCAAGTGATCCACAACCATCCTTACGGGCTCTGCTTCTCTCTTGCTCTGCAGTCTGAGGACTTATATTAAGAAACATCAAAGCATGCAAACCCCAACAGAAGCAACTCACTCCCTTGGTTATCCTTAAACCTTGCAAAGGACAGACATTGAAAGCTGACCTACTGTGCCTATGAAAAGATCTGCAGTTCTGTCCTGGAATTCAGCTAAGAAAAATAGTTCATGTAATGAACACAGTCAGATCTCAGGTGACATAGCTTAGAACTTCTTTTAGAAGAGATGAAGGGTTTTTTTAAGAATTTCAGACATTTTTGTGAGCTTAATCTAAACCTCTGCATCTGCTTTGATAACACAGTTTGCACCTCAGAGGACAAGATGTGCTAGCATTGGTGGCAGCTGGGCTCAGGGCGAGGAGGTGTATGGTGGCTGGACAGCCAGAGCTTGCTGGAAGTTGCTACGGCTCCACTAGATCATGGGAAAGAGGTGGCAGGATGCAAAGTCAAAGCCGACAAAAGATGTGTGTGACAAAAGATATTGTATACAGCTGATGTTGGGCACTGAAGGCTTTCATTCTCACACTAGTGGAAGAATAATAGCCACTACCTTGATTTTGCCAGTGAGATTGGATAGATGAGAGGAAGAAGTTGCAAAGATACTATAAGAATAAATGTAACACTAAATGCAGGGAAAACCTCTTTGCATGTCTGTGGGTGGGTTGTGTGCATGTGCATCTACGAACACGTCAAGTGAGCTGTTCATGTATTACAACTTCTCAGGCTGGCATAAGTGGATGTTACACTAAACTGGGGGGGAACTGTATCCATAACACCATTCACTGTCTGTGAAAAGGTGTTTTCAATTTGCACTGTCACATAGCAGCTAATGTTTGGTATCCACAGTAGACAGTAAATTATGTCTTTGATTTTTTTTCTTTGATATAATAATTTTGGAGTAAACAACCATTTGTTCCTCTTTCTTTAAAGATAGTCACAGACTTATCGATAAAGGAGAAAGTTCTCAAGTGGCTCAGGCAGGTGCAGCTTGTGGACTGTATATAGGCACGACCGACCCAGATGCTTTCTGATACACAACCGGCACAGCTGGGCAAGGCTGGCAGGACCTGGAAAAAAAAAAAGGCAAGAACAAGGACCCCCGATCCCACCACCAGTATAAGTCAGAAAGCAACAAACACCAGCAAGATTTGTAAATCAGATCTAGCACTATAAAATTAATTGCTGAAGTCAGGGAGAGCTAAATGCATTATTGTTCATATTTAACTTATGTTGTTAAAATTGGTTCAGCAATTTGAAAACTATGAGCACTAAAATCCTTTTTCTGCATGCATGGCTAGGCTTTTCTGCATCTTTTCTTGAGAAAATACTTAAAATGCTATAAAGATATCTACACTGGAGATAGAGGGTGCATAGCCCTTGCTTAGGAAATAAGACACTCCCAGCAGTGTTGTGAGGATAAAGACAAGAGGGATTACGAGGAGTTGCAGAGGTGCTCAGTGTAGACCAGCCATAACAAGGTGGTTATGGCAAATACAGCTAGCTGTTCATATATAAAGAATGTGCTTCTTCCAACTGCTGGTGTCTCAGCAGGTACCTGCAGAAGTAGTAACAGCAACTCAGCCTTTTAATATGACCATACTATTTCTAAATATTTATGTATGTCAGTCAGTCTGTCAGTGCTCCCCAAAATAATTTCTTAATGTGTCATCCAATTTTAGTTAAGTCTGACTGAAAGGAGAATGTCTTGAAGATAGAATGTCCCCAAAATTTTTGTGCAAAAGGCACCCAGGGTAAAAAGAAAAAAAAAAAAAGGGAAAATAGAGAATAAAAAGGTGAGAGGCCTTTTTGCCCTGAGGGAAAGGCTGACATGTGTTAAACTTTTGTTAAGCATCAGAGAGTCCACTGGTAGGAAAGCTGTTGGAAGACTCATTGGGACAACGGGGAGGCCGGCTTGGGAGTGGCTTGCACAGCACTGCACACCACGGTGATGCCCCAGTGGCTTCCCCACGGGGTGTCGAGGCAGGTGCCCCCAGCCCACCCCACCACGGGTCAGGTGAGAGGCACACCAGGCACAAACCCACTGGAAACAAGGCTCTGTTTCTTCTGCAATCTCATGCCTGCAAGTGCAAATGCAACTTGCTAGTGAATGTGTCCCTGCCTCCCCTTTGCTTTCCTCTTGCTGGAGCTGCTCCACATTGAACCTTTACACCTGCTCAGAGGTGCTCGGTTTTCAAGCCCTGGATCAGCCCTGCCCCTCTGGTTTCTGGCCAAACAGTAGCGATCACAGCAGTGTTTAGCAAGCAATGGGTAGAGATGTGCGCTAAAAAGCCTGTCCTTATATCTTCCAGGCAAGCTTCAAAATATATACTTTCACTACAGGAAAATTTAGGAGCCTAAAGAGGCTGATAATGGCCCCTCTGAGAAGAAATTAATAGAAAAATATGGGATATTTAGAAAAGAGCACTTGTACTACTGTCACTGGAAGTGAAGAAAGAAGCTACCATCTCCCAAAGTAACTGCTTTGGGAACAGAACAGAAACATTTTCTGTTTCACGTCGCTTAATAGCTAGGAAGAGGAGCAATTAAAGGGAAACATCTATGTAACCACAGCAGAAAAGTTGGGGTAGAAAGAAAGCTTTTCAAGAGAAGTCCCTGAGGTGCTTATTTCAAACAGAAGGGGGTTTCAGAAAACACAGAAGTAGCGGAAAAGTGCAGCTGCAGATGTTAGATACAGCAAAGTATCTGAAAGCAGGACTGAAGAGATAGGTAAGGAAACTGAGGGAGCTTCATTTCCGAAAAGTGAAGAGCCAACAGGAGCTGAAGTGTCCTTTAGTGCCTTTGACTGTAAGGGAGGAATGGGTGACAAGCTGAAAGCGGAAATCAAAAAGAAGGTTCAGGAAGAAAAAAATATTTATATTGGAATATTTCTTTATCTACACAAACTCTCAGTCACACAGGGCGTCTGGAGCAGTACAACTGCAAGCACTGCCTTTGCTCACACAGCCATCACTGAGCCCTGAACACCTCAGATATGGGGACAGAAGTCACAAGAGGTGAGAAGCATTTGAGCAGAAGTCCTACCAGAAGGTTTGAGACATGACAAATTAATGCTCTGCATGAAAAGCCATGGAGGAAGAGAGTAGGGCAGAAGGATATTAAGCCAATCTTTCGTTTCCCCTATAAAAGCCACCTGTGTGCAGAGGGCTGGCACCATCCAAGAGCTATTTTGCAGCTGGAAACAGGCTCTCTGTGCACATCGTGCTTTGCTCCTTGGTGCCCGGGAAGGCAGCAGGCTGTCTGCCTGGGGAAGCACCATTCACCCTCCCTGCTCACAAAGCCCTGGCGAGCATAGGCTGACTAGTACCAGTGAGCTGGGAAACACGGAGGTTAGGGAAGGAGGGCGGGGACTTAATTCAGCATATCCATATCCCAGGAATATTGCTATTGGATTCATCAAGTTCTGGCTGCATGTGGTGCAGGTGAAAATGGCACAAGAAGATCTAGATTCATTTCTGCTCAGAAGTTTCTTCCAGTAGACTGGAAAGATTATCAGAAATATTGTAGGAAGGCTGAAAGTAAGCTGCAAAGGCTACTGCTGGATTGTGGTGGGTTTGCAGACCATCAGCCGCACTGAAGAGCTCATGCCGCGAAGCTGAACAGCCACCTAGCAAATAGCTCTGCTTTCTCCTGGTGACCAAGGACACACACACTCATGCTGCTTTTTCTGCAGGAGGCAGGACATTGGGCCATGACACTAAGCTGAACACAAGATAGTGGTACTAAAATATTATCAATGAATAAACTCTCATGACAGCTTTTAATCCTTAGAGTCCCTGTAGGTAAATACATATAATTTTCCTTCAGAAGACAGGAAAGAAAAGCACAGAACAACTGACAAATTGACCCACTAAAACCCTGACACTTGGTGGCAGATCTAGTAACAAAGCAGAGATCTCTTACTCATTTCTATGTCATGTGATGCAGGCTTGAAATCAGTAGAGAAGATACAGGAACTTACATAGAGCATTACTTATAAAAGCAGTTAAGAAAATCTACTTAGGCAAAGGAAATATATACAGTTGTACTTAGAAAAAGAGAAGAAAGGAAACCATTACCTTCCCGAAGCAGAAGCGCCTGCTCCACTTTGCTGTTGGGTACCGCAAGATCCAGGGCACATTTGAGTTCAGCATTTCTGCATTTTGGGTTAGCACCATAGTCTGTCAGCAACACCACTACCTCCACACTGGATTTCCTTGCTGCTGCATGGAGGGGGGTGTCTAATCGCTTCCCCACATTAACGTTGGCTCCTTGAGTGAAGAAGAGTGGATGGTTAAATCCAGCAGGAACCATCTAAACCCACATCACACAGACAGGTTTTCACCAGTAGCCTCAATAAATGAAGGGGATGGATGGCACATAAACCTCCCTTATTTCTCTCAATAGCAGCAGTACAAAACTCACGAGGTCAAATACCTGCTGTATAAATGTCCTCTGAGCCACTGAACCCTGTCTGTGATGGACAGAACTGAGCAGCTTGACCTTCAACTCAACAGATGCTCAAAGCCTACCATATGCTCTGTAAATTTGTTAACAACATAAAATCTAACACAGATTATGTTAATTTAATTACTGGGAGGAAAAAAAGACCCTTTAGGTACCGCATTGAAATAACTCCAGGAGTAGAGCAAGCAAAACGCTTGCCCTGGGCTCTCCAGGCACAGCAGGGCCACATTTTGAGCAGGTGTAAGTCAGTTAATGTACACTGACAGCAAAAAATTTATGCTAGCTCATAGGCTGTGCCTGGACCTGCAGTAATTATTCTTTCAAGCAGCTTTACTGCTGTCTTCATCATCTACTGCAAAGTAGGTGAAGTTAATGTTTAGCATGGCAGTTTATCATAATCAAGAGTTGATTTTGGTCACTAATACTAGCCAGCATTGCCTGTGCTTCCTGTTATCATTTTAGAAAACTAGAAGTATTTTATTTTCATATTCAGACAGTCTCAGGGAGGTCTCTGTAATTAGGGCTTTTTTTTTTTTTGCTGAGAAAATCACAAATTCTTCATGAATGCAGGCGAAATTTTTAATAGCCTCAAATGGGTCTCACAGACTTGGACTGCCCAAAGCACCTCCTGTGGAAATAACCCCTAAAGTTTGCAGTGGAGAGGCAGCTCAGAGAGACCAGCAGCACTGCCTCCCACCACAGCTCTCCCTGGCCCCTTTTCCAGGTGTACCTAGCTCCAAAAGCTTCTTGACGCAGTCTGTCCTCTGGTACGTGCAAGCCACGTAGAGCGGGGTCCCGTGCTGCAGATCTTCTTGGTCAATGTCAACCTCATGGGCCAGAAGGATCTCCATGCATTCCCTGTGACCTGTGGAGAGAAGAAGAGCCGTCACTGAAGTGCTGTAGAGCAGAATACACCCAGATGCAACCAATGAGGCACAAGAGCTGGGAATAAGCCAAGCCTATTTATCCCTACCAGTACGGACAAGGGTTTTTTTTTAAAAAATATTTTAACATCAATAGAAGATGTATTCCTCATTTAGTTGTTATTAGCTTCACTCACAGCCTGAACGTTACCTCTCTTGACTGCTTCGTGAATGGGTGATGCAAGGTGGTTCCTGAGCTGTGGCTTGGCTCCAAATTCGAGCAGCATGTTGACACAGGCCACGCTACCACTGCAGCAGGCGTTAAACAGAGGTGTGATCCCATCGATGGTGACTGCATTGACCTGGAACAGCAAGAGAACACTCAGGATAATCTGATTTAAGAGGAACGCCCTTGCAGCATGCCCCATGTGCACACCAGAAATGCACCAGAAAACGACGCTTCTATTGTTTAATTTCAGAATTGAATTTGCTTACAACTTTTTGAGTTATGTGTTGTGGCACAACATATATAACCTTCTCCTTTGAGATCGGCCCTCTTTCCCGGAAACCTAGTGCCATAAGGCAGAGACACTGCCTGCTACATATTCTGCTCCTAGAGTTGCTCAGAGAATGCAGATTTAATTTTCTTTTTTGAGTGGAGAACTTGAGTATCTTCATGATTGTCTACTTTGCACCAACCCAAAGCCAGAATACACTCAGATGAAAATGGCTTTGCTTTTTAATGAAAACACTTCATGTTTAATACTTTCACCTGAAAACACATTTCCAGCAAAAGAAATTTTTGTGGAAACGCAGTCTTGATCCTGAACAGAAAAGGAGTTTGAAAGAGTTTGTGTTCATGTGTGTGTGTGTGTGTGTGTGTGTGTGTAAGAGAGAAGGAACTTCCTTCCTCCTCCTCCAGTATAAAGACCTGGCAAGAACCACCATCCGTCATTCTCCACTGGGACAGCACAGACCCTGGCTTGTGTTGTGCACAGCGCTGTAGCTGCTATGTTTAACTACGTAGCCAGCACTCAGAGGCAGTTCGTGCAGCAAATCTGCGTGTCTTTAATTCCGTGGAACACTGGAGAAGAGCAATGGATTATGCAAGCATGTGGCAATATGGGCGATTTCCAAATCAGGGAGAAGAGGAAAGAGATGGAAGAGGAAGGGCTGGAGAAGTCCTGGGCCACTGGGGAAGCTGAAGGACTTTGCCACCAGTGCAAGCACAGGAGCTGCATGGCAAAGGGGTTGGAACACCAGGGTAGAGATATCTTAGCTCACACAATTTAACTAGCAAGATATTATTGCCTTTAAAGCAGAGAAGGGCAGTGATGTTTAAGAACCTATTATTTATTCTGAGTAATTAAGCAGTGCACCATCTGCCATTGATACCTTCCTAGGTATCATTTGTCCTTGTTCATTTGACTGACTTGTTTACGATGCTGTATGAGTTAACACCTTTTCCACAAGGTGCTTTCCCCACAATTACAAGCCAGTCCTTGCCATTTCTAGTGTTTCAGTCCTTGCTGTCTTCAGCAGGCTCCAACTACGCAGCAGCCAGAGCGAGGGTACGCTCCCCAACATGAAGCTGCGCTTGCAAATTAGGCAGGTACACTGGAGGAGTCAGGCCCTGTTCCTTGGTGCCTCCTCTGCTTGCTCACCTTCATGGAAAACCAGTGTGGGGAACAGACCTGGCTAGAAAATAATCATGACAGGGCCAGGAGGTGGACAAGCCAGCATGATATGGGGCGATATCCGGTACTGCAGCATGGGGGACATCTGCCTGCTCAGATCTTGGAGCCCAAAAGGAAGCTTGCTCTTCCTGAAATTGCAGGGCTCCAGCTAAGACTCTTTCAACAATATCATCACTGCAGATCCCAGCCTCTTCCTTGATCTTCCTCCCCTCCTGCTAATTGCTGAGCTAAACTATCCCTCACCCTGCACAGCTTCCAAAACCGCAAAAGGAAAGAAATAGATATGCTTTGGGGGTATCTGTGTTTCAGGCGGATGACATGCTGCAGCACTGCAGCACATCACTGCCCCCCACCTCCCCTGAGTCTCAGCTGGCAGATGTAGCTGGAGCTGTTGGAGGCACTGGGGGTCTATCAGCATCATTTCACAACAGGGCCAGTGATTCAGGCAAGCTGATAACCAAGGATAAGCATGGAGATAAGTGGAGAATAGACCTTACATCCTTGCTTTCCCTCTACCTGGCATTGGTTTAACCAGTAAAAGAGGGAAGAATGGTAAAACAGCTGTTGTGGAGTAAGCGGTTTGGTTAAAAAGAATATAAAGAATAGCAGAGCAATAAAGGAGAGCAGCAGAATGGCACATTTTCTTCCAGAAGGTAGACAACAACCTGTTGGCTTTATTTATTAACAGAGTAAAAACAAAAAAACACCAGAGCTATATATTTTACCAGGAACAGGCTGATTTCTTAGGAAAGCAACAGGTTGTTCAGAGATTATTTCTTTGAGTTATAAAAAGACAATGTCATTAATATACCAAAATCAAGTAAAACCGACCAGAAAGGGGTTTTTCTTTCATCTTCCTAAGGGATAGAAATTTGGCATACAGTTTAGGAAGTTGACAAATGTATTTTCTTCTGCAGAAGATAGCTTGATTGCCCGTTATGGTGCTGCTCAGCTTCTTGCCATATAAATTGTGCTTGAAAACCCAGCTGAATGAAATGTATTATATATATTTCATCCATTCCTGTATCTCCATTTTTAACATGTATCCTACCTTAGGTCCAACTGGGGGAAATGTTATTTTATTAGCAGATAAAGCGTTTCATTTCTTTAAGCACGTCTAGTTTTACTTACGTGAGACTCCAAAACCATCCCACAGAAAAGCAGAGGCAATCCCAGTGATTGTTACAGGGGAAAAAAGGGACAAATCATTTTCTTCAAGGTTATTTTCACCTAGGATCTCTCATTTCTTTTCCATCAATCATGGCTACATTTCACATACAGAGGGAAAACAAAATGGAATAACACGGTGACCCAAGCAACCACCAGGGGAAGGCAAATCCATTACCCATGGAAACAAAGCACTGTTTTATTTTTCCCCGTTTCTGCCTGGGATGCTCCTGTCCATTCACAGCCTGGTCCTGCCCCATGGACAGACCATCCAACATCCCTGCTGAGGCAGGAAGCACCTGTGACCCAGGCACCCGCATCCCCACCAGCCTCCCCAGGACTCACCTGAGCACCATTCTCCAGCAGCACCTTTGCGCAGGCGACGTGGCCGCCCAGGCAGGCCTCATGGAGAGCTGACACACGGTCCGTTGTCACCAGGTTCACATTGAAACCCTGCAACACAGGGCGGGGGGCATGGGGGGAAAGCCCTGCCCTACCCACAGGGCTCCCCTGGGGCTGGTGCAGGTGCTGGACCGTGGTGGAGGGGAGCCACATCACTAGGGGCGTGTCCAGGGAGGGTGTTAGGGTTGGATTAATGTTGTTCAGTGCTTTGGTGCTCATCCCCAAAGACAGCAGCTGGTGATGAGGCTAAAGAGGAAGCAAGGACAAGCTATGCCTTCTATTTCTAGTTTTTTATAATGCATCATCAATCACAGGAAAGACATTGTCTTTCTTTAACCTATAAGGGTGGCATTACCTTCCCTATTAAGTCCAGCACCAGGAGCTACAGCTAGTGGGATTCATCTCTCTGAACAGGGATGCCTCTGGCACAGGTATCAGTAGCTTGGCTGGAGCCCTTGACTCCTTCAATGGGGAGAAACAGGCTCCCCTAGGATATGATTGACCCCATGCTAAACCACCTGTTTCTAGTAGGTCAGATGATGAATTGTGTCCTAAAAATAATTCCACTGACTATATGGGGTGCCCAGTGTGTTTCACTCAGAGGCAGTGAGTACCTCGTAAACCCATAAGATAGATGAGACCAATCCTACCCATTAATCAGTTCCCCTTACTTGACCACTCAGGAAACATTTTTACACTGGAAGAAGGAACTATGATTTACAAATGCCTTATTACAGGTATTTCCCTAAATGACAGTTCTTACATCTATTCCTGCACAAACAGAAACCAGACATATTCACAGAGGAGACCAATTGTCATACGTGTTTTTCCCAGAAAGCAGCTAAATCTCCTGGTAATTAAGATTTTACAACCACGTGTGAGAAGAGGCCTGGAAACAGCTCCATTTTCCACCTGACATATTTGGTAACACAGCTGGTCTCTACCTGATGTGCTATAAACCAGGCCGCTCACAAGATGGCAGCAACGCACTTTTTAGCAGGCAGGACCAAACGCAATGGGGAGAAATAAGTGTCTGTGAGCAATGTAAAACTGTAAAAAAGTCACCAGTCCTGACGCAATGAGCATTAAAAGCAACCACTGCAATCAGCTAAAGCTAGAATTTCTATGAAATAAAAACAACTGTTTCTCAGACACGTGAAAGTGTTATTAATGTAAAAGCTCTCGCTAGAAATTTCCTGTACATTGTATCAGTGCCAGGCAAATAGATAAAACCTTGAAAAACTGTTGAGATTATTCCATTCCCTAATTGCATAGGCATCTCATACTTAATGGTCGGCATATTCCTTCAAGAGTAATGTCTTCTAGAGGTTCCTGGTAAGGAGACCTATTCTGAATCGTTATTCAGATATCTATATTTAACAAATGAAACTCAGATATTGCAAGTCAAAAAGTACTAATATCTTGGGCAAAACAGCAATCCCTTCCATTACAAAATGGAGAATGAGTTCTAGATCTTACTAGAGCTCTTTGCCAAACATCGCTCATGTTAAACCTTGTTTTCAACATATGTGAAAAATCATACTCTTCTTTTGGTGTTGGAACAGGCATTGGTGAGTTCTTGAGCTCTTTTAAAACTCCAGTGCTCCATAGTCCCCTTATATCCTGGCATCCCCTGGGGAGCAGAAGCCTCACTGTCTTTCTTGAAAGCTGTGGTCCTATGGCAGAGGCTTCTGAGTGTCCCACATATACCCTGAAGTATAGATCAATATTTAATTTTAGGCTAGTAGTGTAACTATATTAGAGGCAATGAGCAATGATTATGCAGCTCCATGAACAGCTTCATCCCTACATTTATTTATCAAGCTGTGGTGAATCAGCTCCAATTCAGTCTCTACAGACATTGCCGCCTTGATCTCTTTTTATCAGCAAGGGCCTTCATCCTTCACTCCCAAAATCAAAAGTCTTCAGGAGAAGGAAAAAGTGTGGATTAACTAGGTTATGTATAACCACAACACTGTGTGCTTCTCCAGTGTATAACCATGACCAGTGTATAATCAGGGCACCTAGTGTATAACCACAACATCAGATGCCCCACTAATAAGATGGTGTAAGGTCAGCATAAATGGAAACAGAGGGGGTCAGGAAACCAGCAAAGCCCTGAATGAATAAGCCCTCTTTCTTGTTATCCCTAACCTCCATCACTTCCTTTTCCATAAAAATCATTTGGTATCAGCAGGTGAAGGAAAGAGGGATCAGCAAAATCGGAGGGGGAATACTGGCTGTAAACAGCAACCTCTTCGAGCTGCAGCCACGCCTTGAGAGATGTCTGGAGTAGAGGCATTCGCACTGGCAGCTCCTCTCCTTGAGGATGTTGTCCATTCGAGCTGTAACCTCACTGGTAAAAAATTATTTGCCTTGAATATAAAAAGTCTGATGGCCAAGTCACAAAGCTTACGCTCAGGGAATTAATTCCCCTGCAGTTGCCTTGGGGGGGAAGGAGGACTGTTGCTTATTTGTGCCAGATGATGGCATTGAGTTTAAGCAAAGGTGGTAAGGAAGATTCCCACTTTCATATCCAGCTTCTTGTCCTTTCTAGTACATTATTTCCTCATCTTTTTCTTTTGCCTGATCTGTTGGTTTCATTTGGAGCAAAGGGTTTCAGGCTGACAGGCCTCCCTCTAGGAAGACCACGCTTGCTGTTTTATACAGCAAGCTGTACTTTTACAGCTTTCTACCGATTTTTTAAATAGCTGATATATATATATTGTCTCTATTCTCAAGCCCAGTTTGCACGGTTTATCACTGAGAAAGAGCCCAAGGATCATTGTTTATCGTACAGCAAGCTACAAGCTATAACAATTTTTGTCCTGGGCTTGTCCCCAGCATCCCAACTGAGCAAACTAATACATGCCCAAAGGCATGTACGAGGATATATTTTTTATGCAACTGTATTTCTTATGCCCTGCTGCAGTCTCTTACCAGCTCACCAACTCACAGATGCAATTCAACAGAAACTACGCTGCTTCCCAACCCTTTCTTTACCTGTGGGCTTTTACCTGTGCAATCAAGGTTTTCAAAGAGAGGAGGCGTCCTTGGAAGGCAGCGTCATGAAGAGGGGAGCGGTCTGCCCAGCTGCCTGAAACAGCAAACGCATAGAAGTTAATTCAGGTAAGCAGCAAAAGCAGATCCCGGGAGGACAGGGGAAAAACAGCTGCGTGCAAATGCAGATTAGGACTGAAATCAATGTGGGGTCAGCGGTGAAACTCTTTGATAAATTGATTTCAGCAGAGCAGCTGAGGGCTCAGCACTCCTGAGAGCGCTGGCCGCTCGCTCAGGGACCTAAACAAAAGCTTCTTGGCGGAACTTCTCAAAACAGCTAAAAACATGCTTCAGCAAAAACCACGAGTTTAGTGCTGCTGGGACTTGCCCAGGGACTTCAGAGCCCTACAATTCTCCTATCCAAAACTGTATCAGCCTCCATCTTTCCTAGGGAGCTTTTGTCACAAATCATATTCCAGCTTCTCGTGTACTTTGTTCAGAGACTCATAGCAGGGAGATACAGGGATGACTTGTCAATCAGATAAATTCTGGCATGTCCCTGGCAGTTTTATTTCCTGATCTGACAATTTCATAAATAATATCCTCCAGCTCAGACTACCAGGTAACAGGTTTCATCCTCCTCCTCTTTAGAAGGCTGCAGAAAAGATATGGAAAAATAAATTCTGCCTGAGGCTTTACTTTTCTTCCTTAATAATTTTGAGTTGTTGAACTGTTCAGACTCCTTCATGTAGGCTAGCCTATTGCCCTTTTTGTTATCTTAATCTATTCATGTGTCAAGAAAAATATTCCTTAGCCTAGCTACTACCTGCAGGCATAGTCAGTCAGCCCAGGTTAAATCCCTGCAACTCAAGTAAAGAGCATATTTACTTGTTCTATATTAAAATTTATAACCATACTGCGGCACAGTGTGTATTTCTCCAAAGGCCAGCTACATTTACAGAGCCACAGGACAGAAGCAATGCCAGTGTGTGTGTTCATGCTCTGTTGTACAGCAACCTCTTGAGCACTGCATTTGAAACCCTTGTCCTATTTAATTTTTTCAGCTATGCCACACACTAGAGAGAATGGAAAGGGTGATTTACCTCCATTTCGGGTGTTACCCGAGGCAGGGAGAAATCAATGAGAGGCATAGGCACATCCCTGGGGACTTGAGGCCAAGGATGCAGCAGAGGTTTCAGCCTTGGCCAAGGAGTCTCCTTTTGTTACCTGAGAACCGGGATGCACTTCACCTCATGGGGCTATAGGTTTGGCAATAGTTATTACTTTTGTTTCCATTTGTTTAAGGAGCTGTTTCTGGGCTCTTAAGGCAGGAAGCTGGCACGGAAAGACCAGCTGGCACAATATATGACCAGGCTCCTAAGGACCAAGTTGGGCACCCCAGGCAAAATGATGGAAACAAGAACCAGGTAGGGACTGAAAAACATTTTCCTGAAAACATCCAAAAAATCCCACATCCCTCATCATGCTGGTGACTGAAATAGGCAAGCTCAGTTCAGAAAGTCAGAAGACATTGCAAGTGACAAAAACCAGGGCCCTTATACAGCAGGAAGACTCAGGAGTAACTCAGACAACAGAGCTACAGTGCCTTATTTAACCTTTTATGCATTCAGTATAGCGTGTGCAAGCGCACGTCACATGCATTTACGATGCATGTGTATGCACACATATGCCTCACCATGAAAACACATGCTGTTGCATACTTCCATGCTAGCCACAGCAACCTACCTCCCTGAAATGTGTGGCAAATATAGTTCCCATACGGGGCGCATCTTCCCTTCACAGTTGTGAGCGACATGTCTGAAAACACTGTGTCTTTTTAAATGTGTACAAGACAAATGAAGCAGCCCTGCTGCTGCTGCTTCTGCCCCACTTCACTGCAAAGAGAAAAGGCTGTGAAGTTCTGCCTGTAATCCAATACAGTGCCCCAGCAACAGCATCACATGATCTTACGTTTTGTAAGATTATCCTTAATGGCTTTTTGCAAATGGCAACTTGCAGATAAAAATAAAAATATGTTGTGGGCTGCTAAACTTCAAGGTGCTTCAATAAGAACCTTTCCATGAAGGAAAACCTGCTGTTTGCCACTTGTCTGACTACAATTGCGTGAAGGCACTTGGAAAAAAATGACAGTAATAAATGATTGGAATTATATTCTGGAGAATAACAAATAAATAAATAAACTAGGCATGCCTCTATAGAAAGGCTTTGTTAAAAATTCTTTGCTGCAGTGTTTCTCTTGGCCAGATCTTTGTCTGCTTTGGGTGGCCATCGTGCACCACCCATGTTCTCCTCACTTCATGTGCCTGTTCATGGTGGCACTATTCATCACGAAGCAAGTGCCCAACAAATAAGTCACATAAAAATCTGTGATGTCACAATGCTGATAATAATCTTCAAGTAGGAAAATATGGCCTCATTAGTAGTAAATGTAAAATACTGTGTCATTTTAATTAGTGGAATTACTGGGCATGCAAACGCGTGTCTACTTATTATTATGGCAGTGGTGTGAAGGAGTAAAATCACTTAAAAAAAACAACCAAAACCAATAAATTACCTACTAAATAGCCTACTAAATACTGTATATTCCCGTGCTGTATATTTTTCAGAATAATTTTAGCTGTATTCATTTTTATCATCTGATTTAACAAAACAGGGGTTCTTGGCTTGGATTCAAAAAGTCATTAGTTATATCCTCCTAGTATCTCCTTTCAGAAAATCAACACGCTAAAACTTTACCCTAAATATTCTTTGGCAGTAAAGCTAGTTATTTAGTAAAACCATCTGTAACACCTGCTAAAGAATGCCTTGCTTCCAAGAACAATCTTTTTATTTACTATAGTGCCTTGTTGTCCTCATTCTAGCTGGGTAATTGTTGGAGTCTCATATTTTGCACACCTAAATCATGCCAACACATACTGACACTGTAAAGACCCCAGAAATGGAAGGCGCTTCAGTTTCAAACATTCACCTATGCATTTAGCAACAGATTCCTCATTTCATGGCAACTCAGTGATTTAAATCCTCAAGTTACAAAAATGTAGCAAATGCACATTTAAATGCTAGAGTGTACATACTTTCACTTTACCTGGGACTATTCCATAGATCTCTTCTGCTATCCTGGCAGCTTCTTTCCTGTTGCCTTTAACAATATAGAAATGGGTCAGCAAAGCCAAGGAAATCTTAATTAAAAGCTTGAAGCAAAACAAAGCAAAAATGGCAAAATAAATGTTAGTGAAAGCATGGAGAACAGAACTGCCCTCCATTTTGGTTTGCTCTTTGAATAGTTTCTCAGGTTGGCTAAGTTGTACCGGGCTATTCTTGGTATCATATATCATCTATTTTAAACCCTCCAGGACCTGCTGTTCCTCAGTTACCAAAAATACATTCTGGTTTTATTTGGTATGGGCTATTTGATACTAAATAACAATACCAAGGATAAGAGAGTTTGAACATCTCGTGCCATACAGGAAACAAACAGAAAATCCTTTTCAAACCCACATGAATTAGAATAAATTTTCAGACAGCCACTCTCCATAGCACCTGAAAGCCTATACACCCACATTATATTTATTCTTTGATGTAGAAGTTCCATTTACAAAGGCTGCACAGGTGAAGTTGCAGAAATTTTTCAGAGATACTGCAAAAAGAATACTTTTCTGTCTTTCCCGTCTTGGTAGCAGGCCTTGCTGGTACTGAGATACAGAACAAAGGCAAGCATATCAAAGAAAAGCATTATCATGAAAGAATCTGAAATAAAACCACATATTTTCAAAGCGAGGGCTAAGAAGTCAAAGTTATTCTGGGAAGGGAAGAATACGTTGAAAGTGTGTAATCAGAAACACATGACAACATACTGGTATTTTTCGTCATTCAGGGATAAAGATTGGTGTCCATTAATATATCCTGTAAACAGCATCTTACTGTTTTGAAAGAATGTAAATATTTTTACATTATCCACCATTGACTCAAAGGTATAATATGTGAAACAGAAGAAGATGCACCCATTCTTTAACTGCCCTTTTTTCTTTCTGAAGGCACATGGCTTCCATAGAGAACAGAGTATTTTTTTCTGCATGTAATTAACTGAATCTATGTAGAATACCCCATCTCCTCTTCATTTAAACTTTTCTTGATTCCTATTTTTCTATATGAACAGTAGGAGGGAGATTTATTTCCTTCTTTGAATACACTCCTTGCCGAGGTTCTTTTACCCTTCAATTTACACACCTGTCAAAGGCAAGCGCAGGATGACTCTCCTCTGTTAGAGATCCCAAGGAGATGGTGGATACGCAGAAGGAAAGTTTACAGTGAATTATTTCCCTGGACATTTTAGATGCAATTTGGTTGGTTTTGTAGTAATATAGCTGGCTTACTACCTTGCTGTCTTCAGCACTCCGTCATCCCAGGTGCACTAGAATGTTATATAAAATATATGCAGACAGACTGAAAAAAGCACCCCAAGCTATTTTTTCATTTTTCAAGGGAACCAGTTTTTCTAAAATTTTTAATTAAACCAATATATTACATCTTTACTAATAACTTAGCACCTTACATAAATACTATGTATACCTTTACTTCCACAGTACTATAATACACCTGCAGAAACTATAACACCTATGAATCCAAAAGACAAAAATT
This sequence comes from Phalacrocorax carbo, assembly GCF_963921805.1. Classification (NCBI taxonomy): domain Eukaryota; kingdom Metazoa; phylum Chordata; class Aves; order Suliformes; family Phalacrocoracidae; genus Phalacrocorax; species Phalacrocorax carbo. The sequence goes on along the minus strand of NC_087513.1, from coordinate 134,415,595 downwards.
GCCTATTTTTAGTCACTTTAATACTGTTTGTCACAGGACAAGACAGATGAAGACATGGATTACATGGCAAGAGAAGTTCAGTTAAGGAATCAGAGCAAAACAGTTAAGTTTGCTCAGCTGGGAAACAAAAAGGAGAAATTAGCAAACAAAGGTAGACTAAAAAATGGATGATCAGTAAGTCCTAGAAGAAAAAAAAAAAGAAGAAAAAAGAAGATAACGAAAACACTCCTGAAGCCAGAGGAATAGCAAAAGGTGTAAAGAACAGAATAAAGGATGCAGAGAAAAAAGAACTAACAAACAAAAATATCATTGCAAAAAAAAAGTCAGCCTAAATGACAGAGCCCTTTCTCATGTAGGATCTACAAAACTGGCACTCCATAGGAGGTAGCACCCTTTAAGAGAAAGACCAGAAAACAGACTTTTGGTTGCAAAGGAAATCCAGTGATCTTCTTTCAAAATCAGCCTTCCAGACTGTAGGTAGAATTGTTCATGTCCACAACCCTCAGAATAATACAAGAAACTGGAGATCAGGTGATTTCCACTGAAATTCTCTTATCCCTAAAGGAAGGTGAAATTCCAAGAGTACTGAAGAGCTCTCCAGGTGGTCTAAAGAACCATGAGGAAGTTTGACCACTTGGAAGAAGTCACAGGAACGTGATTCTTCCAGAAGGACAAGCTCCATTTGTGTAGTAGCAAAATCACCCTCCTGACTTCAGAACAAGACAACTAGAGATTTTCAGTTAAATGATGGAGTCATTTGAGAAGAACTCATGTAATCCCTTAATCTGCTCTTAGTGTACAAGAACACTGGGAAAATTACTGCAGTGGATTAAAGTCATTGGTGGGAAGATGGCTGAACCACCTGGTGGGAAGTATTAATCTGGTGAAGGTGGTAGTCAGGTAAGCCGTAGCAAAAGCTGGTGTAATCACTTGGAAACACCCGGTATTTCTGAAACTAAAGAAAGGTGAGCAACATAACATAGACATGAGAACGCAGGTAACACAATGGAAGAGCAACAGGAATTTCATCTTTCCTCCCTCACTGTTTTGGGCAGCATCATTGTTGAGTTGAATGAGATGGACTTCGCAGCTCCATCGATAGACTAGAGTGAACAAGTCAGCCCTCCGAAAAAGAAACCATGCCTTATTGAGAACTCCATGAATCACTCTAGCTTTCAGCTAATTACTAAATTGTCCAATCAAAATATCCAGAAAATACATTAATCCTTCAATAAAATTGTCATGAGATAGAGAATGAATAGTTCAGCTATATCCTCCAAAGAACTGGAAAGCTAGTGCTTGTATACCCTGAATTTACAAACGCACAAGGAATAAGCACAAGAGGAAAGGCAGTCCAGCTTAGAGACAACTCATTTTCCCTACTGTTCACCTGAATTTTAGCCAAGAGTGAGAAATGTTGGATGTGACCTGAAGATTTTGGCAAGGAAATAAAGATTAGGGGGATCCTCTTCTCAAAGAAATTAGAAGAGGTATTGGTCTATTCATACACTGACACTCTTTGAATTACAGCACTGTATTTCTAATGTATATAGCTGAGAGTCTGAATACCAAATATATTCAAAGTAAGACAACTGGGGGTAAAAAGGAGACAGAAACCCTTTACCTCGAAGGGAAGAGATCAGAACAAAGATGTACGGAGAGCCTAGGTATTTCTTTTCTACCAGTTTGATCTAATAAATGACACTACTTCCTGTACAAGCCTTGCCTCACTTGCACCCTTAGGTCAGCACACTTACAACACTCCTGCCTTTCAAAAGGGATGTCTATGGTGACTCGCTGCTTGCTCTTACACAAGCAGATGTGGGATTCATCTCACCTACCCGCCGCCCATCGCACCACATAAAGTTGGTTATCTAAAACCCGGCTGCTGCCTGGGCAGGAAGACGGCAAATTCCAGCAGGTAATGAATTTCCCCCTGCCTGTCTCCAACGCCTGTGCCAGCGGGGGCTGGCTCCTTCTCCAGATACCTGCCATCATCCCCCCCCATTGAACAACCACCTTAAAGAACTAGCATGTACTAGACGACCAGCTTATGCACAGTTAAAGGTCAGCGAGACCCATGCAAACCTCACCTCCGGAGTTATGCAAGTGTGGAAGCAAGTCAGAATCTGCAAACAATCCAATCTATCTGTTAAGTTTACAAGAAAAATGCGTAAATTCAGTACAACGGTAAATTCAGATGTATAACCACATCTTGCCTTTACTTTTCTTCCCTTAACAAAGAATATCCACCTTTTATCCAACTATGTCAACACTAAAATAATTAGGAAAAACTGTGGAAGCCGACATACTACTGAGTGTCATAAAAGATGTACAGCAAATATGCTGAAATGAGTTTAATGATAGCAAGTCAAGCATTTAAAATATTTAAATAGTGTTTCATTTAAAAAAAGTTTGTAAACACATTTTCTTTTGAGATTGATGGTTCTTACATCTGTTTACATGAAGTCTGTATTTTACTGGAGTATCAAAAAGATGCAACTTCACAATTATGTGTTTATAAGCCTAAGCATATATGAAAAAAAAAGGACTAGCGAAGAGAAATAAATACCAAAAGGGGAAAAATAAGTTTATTTTAAAAAGATGCAGAAAAAGTTGACCACAAAAATAAGTACATTACAGTGTAGTTACCTTCTTACAGATCTATTCACAGCCCCGGAAACACAATACAAAAGATGAATCCTACGTTCATACTTTACTTGATACTTGTTCGGGCTTAACACACAATTTTCCATTATCAACGTGCTGTCCACTCCTTACTTCACAGTGTCTGCATATAATGTATTGGAAACACAATTTCTCCTTGTGCCCGTGGGAAGGAATTTCATTGTTGATCAATGGACCCTTCTATGAAAGGGGAGGGGGGAACCTTCTACATAGGAGGGTTTTGGGTGTTCCCCCTTCCTCCACATAGGAGGCTCCGCTCTGTGCAAGAAGTAACTCAGCTCTCCGGTAACACTTCCTTAGTATTTCACAAGGATCAAACGTTACCTACAAGCACAACTGAAACAGACTTATTTAAAGAGTTAGAGATTTTTTTTTAAAGAGTTATTTTATTAATTTCTGAATACGTATTCCTAAAACGCACTCATTATCTGTTTGCTTTTTTCAGTTGTTGCTGTTACTGTATTTAAACCTTTCCATTTTACCCACTGATGCTTTTTAAAAACTAAATGATTCAGTGACACCATCCCTTACTCCACTGCACAAGGCTGGTAAATTAATCAGTCCCGCAAAGAGTTACGCGCAACACAAGCTGTGTTACTTGAGAAACCGCATATTTGTAGTTAATCCAGTTCCAGATTGAATTTTCGTGACAGCTTCTGCAGAATGTTTTTTAATCATCATCTTTCTCAAAAAAAAGTCCAGCCACCAGCGATGAGAAGCAGCAATATGGAGTGTATTTCTATACTTGCTAATTGTATGTTTCCACATAAAAACTGAAGAATAACCATTCCTTATGGGAAGGTAAGTAAACTTCTAGATAAACTGTAAATTTGTCTTGTAAACAAGACTATAACATGGTTTAATTAGGTTATTCGTAAGAACTCAAATGTTCCACAAAAGAAAACTGAGAAGTACTTCAAACAGATTCTCATAATCCTGTTGCAAATTTGATTTCTGTTGTAGGTGTTGCAGGAAACCAAAGAGAAATAAATGAGAATCAACAAATATATTATTAAAAATATATATATAAGATTTCCCTGGAATGATAATCAGCATTTTTAAAAAGTTGTTACTTTTTTTTTAACATTCAAGTCTGTAACTTTGAAAAGTAAAATATTACCTTAATTCCACCCATTTATGCATAATCTGTGTGGCACCATTTTAGCTGACCTCCACTTCTAATGCAGTTTGAAAAATTCAAATTGTATTACAATGCATTTTGTATGCTATGTATCAAAGGCTAAAAATTCTAGTAAAACAAAATAGACTTTGCATATGGCATTTATTTCACTTTACCTTTCTCTGTTTCATGAAAATATGTTCAATGAAGTTATAAAATGTCAGATGTTAGGGTACATCTCTATGCAAACAAGATGATATTGACACTAGCGTTTTAAATACTGCCTGCCCTTCAAGGGTTTGGAGGCAGCATTTTCATATTGCACAGTTTTAGAATTCATAGTGTCCAACACTATGTAATACTCAGAGTCATAAAATTGCAGAAGTTTTAGTCTTCAGTGATGCTGGAAAAAGAAATTAACCCAGTGCATTAGGCAGGGGGCAGTTTTAGAGGTGGTTGACATAAATGAGATAAATGCCTCCTCTCACACATGTGTGTGTTGTGCTGCCTATTGTCCCAGGACTACTTAGCACTGCTGACAGAGGCAAGGACCCACTTGGTTGGTTGGTTTTTTTTCTCTCTCTCTCTCTCTCTCCAGGAAAAGCAGATCTATTGCCTATTTCCATTTAAGGGATACCATCTCAGGATTTAACTTGCAGAACCTGTCTGAAAGTGCCTCTGATGAGGTCTAGGTGAAATCACGCACACTAAACACTGTCCCTCCCAGGGATGGACCGAAATGCCATTTTGGTCATAACTAAGGCGTCATTTTGGCCATAACTGGGGGTGGGGCGGGCACAGTGGGGGGCAGGGGGAGAAGAAAAGAGGGGAGGTTGGAAGGGAGAGCAAGCACGATGGTACTTGTTAAGCCCTTCACAAATTTCTCTCTCGTGTGGGCACACACACACACACGTGTTACTTCATGCTTTGGCATAGTTTGCTGGAGGAGTTTTCAGGCCTGAGCTGTTTCTGAAGGCTACATTATCTCTAAGTAATATAATATCTTCACCTATGTACTTTTTTTAAAAGCGCCATAAGCTTAATTCACTTTCACACATGTAAGTGAACAGGACAAATTTAGCACCTCTGAAAATATCAAAAATTCATTATGGAGTTTCAATTTAGCAACAGGATGATCCAATTTTGACTAGGGAAGAACTTCAAAATAATAACACTGTGCAGGCAAAACTCACTGGGACACAACTGTTAGAACTAAGTCTCTGAAATTTCCATAGTAATGGACTTCATGACTAATTTCAAGTGCCATTTTCATCTTAGAAAGAAAAGGTGTGCTTTGTTGGATTTTTAATTAAATATTTTTAAGTTGGTCTCAAAATAAAAATCACAGTAAATACCAGGAAATAACAGCGACTACTGTAGGCTAATAATTTTTGTGTTTTGCCTTCCCAAATACCACTAAAGTTTACAGTCACTTTCTGTAATATTCAAGGTGTCAAGAAAAATCTTGTATTTGTCTAAAAGGCTTTTGACACATATAAAAACCCTTGTTCTCCTCCCAGTTTTAAGTGCAAAAGAGATTTCCATAAATTTGCATGTATTCAAAACTAAATGAAAACATAATCCTAAATTGAGGTAGCACATTTAACAAGTTTCTTTCCAAGAACTGCAGAAAGAAACTGAAGAATTTTAAGAGTAATGTCTCTATCAGCAAGCATTAAAACCGTTAGTGACTGATGCATTCTCTCCTCTCCATTTGAGCATTTGAGGAGCTTGGAACTTCTTCTTTAACTCTTCCTTTCTTCCCCAAAAAATACTGTTTAGTCCATGCGCCTTTAGGTCCTGTGGCATCTACTGCAACATCAATAATGGAATCTGGAGTCATCCACCTCAGAAATGCCAAGAAAAGGAAGTTCAGAACAGCAAAAAGAGCAAAAATATACCCAGTCACTGGGCCACAGTGAGACATTAGTCTGTTAAGTCGCTCATCCATTGGTAAAACCACTTCATCTGCAACCCTGTCATACACCTAAATGGAGAAGACACAGAAAGTAAGACCTTAAAACCATGTTGCTTCTGCCTCAAAAATCAGGCAGTACTTTGTCAGCGTGCAAAATACATTTTCTATTCCTAACTACTAGGTGGGAAAAATATTTTTCAAAAAAAGCTGTGCAAATTGTAAATTTATGAGTACTGTTCTAGAGATTTCATTGATTTATTTAAGGAGAAAAAGGAAAAGAAACATTCTATTTTTCGATGGACCTCTAGAGTATTTCATTAAATAGGAAGGCTGTATAATTTGTCTCTTGTGTAATGTTATGCAGAGAGGGTTGAGGTTTTCTTAATTAATTGAATGGGTTCTAATCACATATTCACACCAGTCATAGGAAAAGGCTGAACATACAATTACTAGATTTTCTACACAAAGACGGTTGAACTTACAAAAGAATTGGTAATCTTCCAAATCTCAGTATTTGAACAGCCAAGCAAATCATAACAGGGTACCGATTTTGATGTAAAGAAACACTAGTATTTCTTAGTAAAATCCTTAAAATACAATGAATGTGAAAAGCAAATACATGCTACTAGTGACTTCATATACATATTAACCACAACCACTATTAAAAAAAACAAACAAAAACAAATCCAAAACAAAAACAAAATTTAAAAAAAAAAAGACAACTTAAAAACTATAGTCCTGTGTTTATACAGAGCTTTTTCCTTGAGAACATTACGGACCTCATCCTACAGGTAACTTAACAATGACCTAGCAAACAACTAACTGGCTGAGGTACAACCTAAGTTCCATGCATATTTCTTCCAATCATACTAACATTTTCCGTCACAGAGCTGGTGTGGGGTTGGTTTGTTTTTGTTCTGTTTTGTTTTTAAGAAAGGGCAGTAAAGGAAACAGAAATCTAGACTAACTTCTACAAAAAGCTTTGCAATTGAAATGTTGCTTTCAGTTACAAAATTATAAGAGGAATTATACTGATGGTACCTGAAGACAATAAAATAAGTACATGATACTTCAAGGAGACTTAAGAGACATATCCAAGTACACTACAATGTAATTAAGAGGCACGTGATTCAGCTATTCTCTTGCCTAAAACACAGAGGCTGAAGTTAGAAGAGACACATCTCCACAGGCATTTGTAACACTATTGCAGTTAACATCCTTCACTAACAGCAGAGTTTTTATGCTGAAGCACAGTTCTAATTCTGAAATGAGACTTCTAAAGTGTGATGATTTATCTTCATTACATACATAGCTTATGTAAATTCAGCTATGTTCAGCCTACCGGCATTAAACCACCTCTCATAATTTTAAACCACTTGTTCGCACGTGGCAGACCAAACTTTGTCATGAACTCTGTCTTTTCCTTTTCATACATCTTATACAGCATGTTTTCCAGTTATGCTAGACGACTGGAAAAATATATTAGTAGAAATGGAACTAAAGATCTAGACTGCACTTCAGAATATTTATCAGCAGTTATGTCACAGAAAAAAATGCAAATAGAAAAACCCCCACCTATCTAGGGATGTACTTGGGGGGGAAGTATTTTCTGAACCTTTTTAAAGCACGTGTGTTTGACAGGAAACACACTGAAAAATTACCCAGAGAACATACATAGTAATGTTGCAAAGCAGCAGCTGTTTCAAAAATGTACTTTGTGAGAATTTAAAAGAAGTGGTTATACGTACTTTCTCAGTTCTCTCTGCTACATTCCTCCATGTGTAAAATGTCTTTACTTTATTATGAACAGTTTCTGGAGATGGTAGTGTTCCTGATCTGAGCTGGGCAATCGCTTTTTCTAATCCATCACACAAAGATTTCACAGAGGGTTCACATAAAATAATGAGATTTTCTGGAAGCACCTCAGGAATTCCACCAACTCTTGTACTCACAACCTTTGAAAAAAACAAAAGAAAGACCACATATGCCACAAAACAATAAAGTAGAATGATGACACTGCTATTACACTGTTTAGATGCAGCACTTAAGATGGATGAATAGGAAAAAAAAATACGAGTGGTTGCCATGAAAGGCAAAAGACTGATACCATGCTTTGGGTATTTTACCTGTACACAACTGAAGGTCTAGGCCCTAGAAAAGACCTGGCATAGCAGATTAGCTTTAATGATGTTCAGAGTGATTCTTTGGTAGCACGGTAAGACAGAAGACTTGGTCTAATGAATGTTTTATGAGACATCTTTCCTAAAGGTGTCACAGTACACAACTAAACCTGTGTAATGGGATTTTGGACTTTCTCTCCATAGTCCCTCATGAAAACGGTTACCTCTATTTGGAGAGGACAGTTTTACCATATCCACCTTCAATTTACAGTTTCTAGGCTACTGAACATTTACAAGAATATTTTTAGAAGTTCAGTAATTTTAATCTGATTTATTAAAGGGGAAATCAGAAATAACTAAGACTCACATCATGCAATCATCTCTAAACAGCAGGCAACAATAAGAAAACTGCAGAACTTCCTCAACTCTTGAGAGGAAAACAGGTGACAGGGGAATAACTACCAGAACTAGGCAGTAACTACTGTCAAAAGATAGTGGAGTGGAAAAACAAAGTCCCTCACATATTTTACATTTCTTGTATATTAAACAATACACAACTTTTATCAGTTTGTATTTTAAAAGAAGTTTCTTGATATTTTAATGTGAGAATCTAAGTTCTTTATGGCTGTTGGTTTAACTTTTTTGAGTTGTCAATCTGAGTTGTAAATTAGACAGAGACGGCTTTTACTGTTCTTTCTCTCCCCAAGTCTTACCCTGAATCCCTACATGGTGAGGCAAATACATCCTCAGTTACTGGAAGAAAACTAATGCCAGTTCTTGGTGCAGGAAGCAAACAGTTCTAGTACAATGTTTAGTCTGTTAATTCAATATGCCTGATGAATAAGACCAAAGTCACCCATGCTCACGAGCGGTTTTCTGCAGCTCCTCTTAAAGTACTGTCAAAGTAAACCTTCCTGAACATCAACTACCCCAAAACTCTGTAAAGCAGTACATACAAAATAGCATTTTGCAGAGGCAGTCTGGTTAGTTCAGAGAACTGAGAATTAGCAAATCTACATATTATTTCCAATTCCGCACCAGTTTCTTCTGGGAGCTTAAGTAGTTTTGGTTAACCCTTTTGTCTCAGCTTCCAGGCAATGTATAAATCGGGATAATATTTGTTCACCTTTGTAAAGACAGAGCCTCAAATGAAATAAAATGCTACAGGCATATTATTTAATCATAAACTTTGTTTAAATTGGATATATGCGTTCCAGGCAGTTGAGATTTTTTTTTTTTTTACCTGTAAACCACAGCTTGCTGCTTCCACAATTGCCATACAAAAGGCCTCAGTGAGGGAAGTGTTGAGAAAAATGTGCCCCTGGACTAGAACATTTCTAACATCCTGGTGTTCCAAGGCTCCTAGGAGACGTACCCTGCATGTAAGGAAAAAAAAAAATATATCAGACAAACAGTAGTTTTAGACTGTAATAATGCTGTGTCATGTTACACGTATTCTGAAAAATGTACTGATGGTTCATACTTATATAGTGAGAGAAGGAACACAGACATGTTTGTTCCATTTACTATTCCTTCATTGCTGGAAAAAATTAAAGGAGACTCTGTTTCTTAATTTCACACTAAACATCTGAAAATACACCTGGGGGGAGAAGTTGCTCTGTTTGTTTTAATGGCAACTGCCTTCAAAACATTGTTACTGAGCTTCCTAGTTCTGCAAGAGAACATGGTTTCATGCAGTTAACAATTCAGATTTGTCATCCTTTCTTTGTTTAGATGCATTCTCTGAATTTTCAATGTGAGGTCTAATCAATTCCAAAGCCTGAGGGGCACAAAAAAGTATTTAGGATACAATGACCAGGACGTAGCATTTTGAAGAGGTATTTGGAAACAGAAAGGGGCGAAAAAAGAATGATACTATTAAACAATTTTATTGCCCATCCAGAGGAATCACTGACTGAAGTATAGAATGGGGAACAGAAAACAGAGAAAAGGAAACGGAAAATTAAGAATCTTGCCCTGGCCACATAAAAACTGTCTGAACAACAAGAAAACCCCAAAGAAATACACAAATGCATCTGCATCACGGAAACATTTTGTTAACACAGTAGCACCACAGGAACATGTTTGTAGTACCACAAGAACGCATACTAGATAAGCACTACCCTGAAGACTTTCATACTGAAATAACAAAATAAATTACTAGAGTCATCCTCATAAGCAGCAGTGACATGAACTGGATGTCTAACTAACACCTTATGCGATTTGGTAACAATTGATTCAAGCATCACAGTTTCAGAGACGAATATGATATATTTACGTCTAAGTCAGCTTTTCTCTGACTCAAGTGAAGGTTCATACAGGGTCTATTTCTACAAATTAACTTGCAGGATCATAATCTAACTCCATAAGTGTTCAGCTAGCATCTGGCCTATCTGCCTTGCCTTCAACAGTTCACATCTTCTCCAGCCTCAAGTTTTTGGGGTTTGTGTTTTCTGGGCGGGGGGGGGGGGGGGGGGGGGGAAGGCAGGCAGAAAGGTTGTTGCTATTGTCTTTCCCCGCCCCAAAAGTACACTGAAGGATCACAGACATGCAATGAACGAACCTGTCATGCAGTTGGTATCTTTCCCGGACTTCTTCCAGTACGATCCGTTTTGGTCCTTCTCCTCCAACTAAGAAATGTAACTCTGGATATTTCTGACAGAGCTCAGGAATTATACCACTAAGCAAATCTACACCTAAGAGTACAAAATTTAGGGCAAGCCGTTATTGTATTTGATTTTAGAAGTTACCACGATGTAGCCTATAACTCTATTCAAGAGAAGAAAAAGAAAAAATGTCTCCTGAAGACAGTTGTGCTGCTGAACACAAAATTCTGAAAAAAAAAAAAGAGACAACTTGTGATCTATTAGAAGACAAATGTGAAGAAAAAAAAAACACACTGAAGTTGCCGTTGCTTGATTAAATAAAAAACAGTTAAACCATTTCTAACAGAATATACAGATTGGGGCCTAGGTCATATCCCCAGTACATGCCAAACCTTCCATTTTACAAATTTCAATCTTCAATATCTTCAGTATTACAAAAGAAATGCATCTCTGAACCCAACATGCACAAACTGAAACGTACATTTCTTCTTGATGCGCGGATGCAAAAGCTCAGAACCATCACAACTCCCATTTAAAATCCGGTCCGTACCACAGGTACAGCGTAAGTGGTACCTAACCGAGACCTTTCTTACCATACCCTAAAGAGAAAAATAACCAAAATAAACTTACGTTTTAGCCGCCATTACCTTTTCTGTAAACAAGTCTGCTGACAACAACGATTGTTATCGTACTGTCATCCCTCCTCGATGGGTCTGGCGTGAAGTCGGTGGGATCGACAGCATTGGGGATGACAGAGACTATGCGAGGGTCCAAAGCTGCCCGCAGCACCGTGTTTTCCTTACTCGTGTAGGAGACGCAGATGATGTGGTTCGTATCGCACAGGGACACCGTCAGCAGTTTGTTGGTAAGCACCGAGCTGACATCAGCGAACCCGAAGAGGGAGTGGTCCGTGAACACCGTCCGCAGCCCCATGGTCTTGGCGTGGAAGAGGGCGTCGTGGGCCATGGCGGAGAAGGAGCTGTGCGCGTGGACAACGGTGACCCTCTCCCGCACGAATATGTACCTGAGCAAGGGCAGGCTGTGGAAGAGCGTCGTCGCCGTCGACTGGTTGTACATGACCTTCAGGGGCAAGTAGTAGACCTTCAGGCCGTTGGTGAGGTAGCGGACGCCCTTGCGGCGGCCGTAGGCGTGCGTGACCACCAGGACCTTGTGGCCCCGCTCGATGAGGCACTGCGACAGCTGGTACACGTGGCTCTCCACGCCCCCCATGTTGGGGTAGAAGAAGTCCGACACCATGCAGACGCTGTGCGCCTCCCCCGCCGGGACACCGCCGGCCGCCATCCCGGCACCGCTCCTGCCGGCGGAACCACAAGGCGCCATCACTCGCCCGCTCGGGCCCCCCGCTCCCCTCACCGCCGACGTCGCGTCCCCCGTCCCCCCGCCGCCGCTGGGCCGGGCCCGGCCATCCCTCCCCCGCAGGCCGCAGCGCGGCCCCCGCCAGCAACGCGCAACGAGGGGCGGCCGCCGCGGGTCCTTTAAGAGGGCGAGATCACCCCGGCAACCGGCGGCCGCCTCCGGAGGGGGGGGGGAGGGGGGGCCGGGGGCGCCCGCGCGCGCCTGTGCACGTACCCGCCGGCTGCCGGCGCTCCAGGGGCGCTCCCCGGCCCCCCTCCCATCGCTGGGTGCGGCCGCCCGGTCACCACAACAACCGCACGGCTGCTCCGCCCCTCCCCCCAGCCCCTCCAGCGCCGTGGCCAATCGCCGCCCGACGCCGCGTCACGCGGGAAAAGAAGCGGCCAATCGGAGCGGCCGCGGGATGTCTCGCGCGCGCGCGGGCGGCGGGGAGGAGAGACGTGACGGAAGCGGGGCGGGGCGGGGCGGGGAGGGGTGGGAACCTTGGGCGCGCGGCGGGGCTTGCCTCAGGGCCCCACCTCAGCCCCTCTCGCGGTGCTCCGGCGGCGGGGAGCCCGCTCCTCTGCAACAGGGTTGCCCCCTCTGCGGCAGGAAGGCCGCTTCCGCTGCTTGCTGTCCAAAAATAAAACCTTGTACGCAAAAAAAGCGTGGTCCGAAGTGTTGAAAAAAGTGAGCTGCAGGCTGTAAGGTGGTAGAATTGCCTTAAAACTCCAAAGGCTTTGCCCCGCCCCCAAGGGAGAAGCTCTCCTGTTGCGCTTTTTGGCTCGGTCACAGCTGGAACTCCCAAAAAGTTCTCAAGTCTTCTGCCGCAAGTGCTGGAAGCTTGCTCTCTCTACATGGAAATAAAAATACCGTGATTTTTACAGACAGTTCACAGAATCACAGAATGGCAGGGGTTGGAAGGGACCTCTGGAGAGCATCTTGTCCAACCCCCCTGCTTGAGCAGGCACACCCAGAGCAGGGGGCACAGGAACACGTCCAGGTGGGTTTTGAATGTCTCCAGGGAAGGAGAATCCACAGCCTCCCTGGGCAGCCTGTGCCACTGCTCTGGCACCCTCACAGGAAAGTTTTTCCTCATATTGAGGTGGAACTTCCTGTGTTCCAACTTGTGCCCATCGCCCCTTGTCCTGTCGTTGGGCACCACTGAAGAGTCCTACCCCATCCTCCTGACACCCACCCTTTAGGTATTTGTAAGTATTGATGAGATCCCCCCTCAGTCTTCTCTTCTCCAGGCTGAACAAACCCAGGTCTCTCATCCTTTCCTCATAAAGAGAGATGGGGTTCAAATGCTTGAGCTTTGAGAAACATGGCTGGGTTGTGTGAGTTGTGCTCTGACACCCCAGGCTGGCATCACTTGGCTGTATATTTCTGGTCTTCTCAAGGAGCTTTGCAATCGGCTGTTAGCAGCTCCAGCACCCGCCCAACTGCTGCTGACTGCCAAGAATGGTGTTACCTCACCAGGCTAGGGTTGTTTGTGCCTTCCCTGTATGTTCTCAAAATTATGTTTGGCAGCTACTTCTCCTTGCCAAGATTTCTGGCACGAATTTTGTCAGATTTGATTCTGTCATCACTCCTATGCAAATACATGTGTCATGACTGACAGTACAAGCTGACCTAGGCTGCAGCACTGGCTGGATTCCTGGGTAGGTCGAAGCTTAGAAAGGCAGGGTTTGGAGGCGCTGACCCCAAGAAGGACCAAGATAGAAATCAGGCACTTAATTCTGGGACTGGAAGACATGAAAGACGTTTATGTGCTGCATAAGAAATACATTCCTTGTTGTCTGAATTGTTCTCGTGTGTTCTGAAAGGCGAGACCAGTATTGGCAAATCTGACTTCATCATCAGGTGCTCTTTCAGGGTGGCAAGAACCTGAATTTCCGGATGAGAAGCTGAGTATGAGGCCAGAAGTGGGGAGGCTTCTCACCTGCAGCAGCAGATATCCTGCTGTGAAAGAAGAGATTGGAGATGAAAGGGCCATGGGGATCCTAGTTCTCAGGAGAAACTGCAGCTTGAGTGTAAAGCAGTTGCCTAAAATTCCATCTAGAAAAAAATAAATTAAAAAAAAAAAGTAGTGCCAGGATGCCAGGAGGAGGAAAGTGCTTGGAGGTTCTCAGTTGCAGCACCCCATGATGTGATCCCTGGTAAATGACGGTGGTGACCTCCCTCAGTGTCAGGCTACCCTGAAGAATAAAGCTGTACTAGTGACTCCAGTGTGTAGTAATTGGAGTTTAATTAACATGTAGTAAAAAACCGCTAGTAAATAATGCTTATCATCTTAACTATTTGGAAAATTACTTTTTTTTTTTTTTTTTTGTGACTTGTTCTTGTGTGCTGTCTAGAGAAGTTGTAGTTCACAGAATCACAGAATCACAGAATGGTAGGGGTTGGAAGGGACCTCTGGAGATCATCTTGTCCAACCCCCTTGCTTGAGCAGGCACACCCAGAGCAGGGGGCACAGGAACGCGTCCAGGTGGGTTTTGAATGTCTCCAGGGAAGGGACTCCACAGCCTCCCTGGGCAGCCTGTGCCACCGCTATGGCACCCTCACAGGAAAGAAGTTTTTTCTCATATTGAGGTGGAACTTCCTGTGTTCCAACTTGTGCCCATTGCCCCTTGTCTTGTTGGGCACCACTGAAAAGAGCCTGGTCCCATCATCCTGACACCCACCCTTTAGGTATTTATAAGTATTGATGAGATCCCCCCTCAGTCTTCTCTTCTCCAGGCTAAGCAAACCCAAGTCTCTCAGCCTTTCCTCAGATGGGAGATGCTCCAGGCCCCTATTCATCTTGGTAGCTCTCCACTGGCCTTGCTCAAGCAGTTCCACATCCTTCTTAAACTGGGGGGCCCAAAACTGGACACAGTACTCCAAATACCGTCTCACCAGGTCAGAGTAGAGGGGGAGGATAACCTCTCTCGACCTGCTGGCCACACTCCTTTTAATGCAGCCCAGGATACCGTTGGCCTTCTTGGCCACAAGGGCACAGTGCTGGCTCAGGGTCAGCTTGTTGTCCACCAGCACTCCCAGGTCCTTCTTCACAGAGCTGCTTTCCAGCAGGTCATCCCCCAGCCTGTACTGGTGCCTGGGGTTGTTCCTCCCCAGGTGCAGGACCTTGCACTTGCTCTTGTTGAATTTCATGAGGTTCCCCTCGGCCCAGCTCTCCAGCCTGCTCAGGTCTCGCTGGATGGCAGCACAGCCTTCTGGTGTATCAGCCACTCCTCCCAGCTTGGTACCATCAGCGAACTTGCTGAGGCTACACTCTATCATTGTATGACTGTGTTGAACAGGACTGGACCCAGCACAGACCCCTGGGGAACACCACTAGTGACAGGCCTCCATCCAGACTGTGTTTCATTGATCACAACCGTCTGAGTTCTGTTGCTGAGCCAGTTCTCAATCCACCTCACTGTCCACTCATCCAACCCACACTTCCTTACCTTGCCTGTGAGGAGGCTGTGGGAGATAGTGTTGAATGCTTTACTGAAGTCAAGATAAACATCCACTGCTCTCCCTTCATCGACCCAGCCAGTCACACCATCGTAGAAGGCTATCAGGTTGGTCAAGCACGATGTCCCCTTGGTAAATCCATGTTGACTACTTCTGATAACCTTCTTGTCCTCTACATGCCTGGAGACAACCTCCAGGATGAACTGCTCCATCACCTTTCCAGGGATGGAGATGAGGCTGACTGGCCCATAGTTTCCCAGGTCCTCCTTCTTGCCCTTTTTGAAGATTGGAGTGACATTTGCTTTCCTCCAGTCCTTGGGCACTTTCCCTGTCCTCCACGACCTTTCAAAGATGATGGAGAGTGACTCAGCAAGAACATCTGCCAGATCCCTCAGCATTCGCGGGTGCATCCCACCAGGGCCCATGGATTTGCGAGGATCCAGTTTGCATAGGTTATCTCTGACCCAGTCTTTCTCAACTGATAGTAAGTCTTCCTTCATCCCAATTTTTCCTCTCTTCTCTGGGGGCTGAGATGCCTGAGGGCCAGCCTTAGCAGTAAAGACCAAGGCAATGGCAGCATTCAGTAACTCCGCCTTCTCTGCATCCTGCGTTACCCGGGCCCCTTCCTTGTTCAGCAGTGGGACCGCTGTATCCCCAGTCTTCCTTTTACTGCTGATGTATTTAAAGAAGCCATTCTTGTTATCTCTGACATCCCTTGCCAGATTTAATTCCAAGTGGGCCTTGGCCTTCCTCATCGCATCTCTGCATACCCTGACAACATTCCTATACTCCTTCCAAGTCGCCAGTCCCTCTTTCCACACACTGTGAACGTACTTCTTTCATCTGAGTTTCTCTAGAAGCTCTTTGGTCATCCATGCAGGTCTCCTGGCTCCTCTGCCTGACTTCTTCCTCCTGGGGATGCACTGATCTTGAGCTCGGAGGAAGTGGTCCTTGAATACTGCCCAGCTTTCTTGGGCCCCCCTGCCTTCCAGAGCCCTAGCCCATGGCATTCCTCCTAGCAGGTCTTTGAAGAGGCCAAAGTCAGCCCTCTTGAAGTCCAAGGTTGTAACCCAACTCATAGCCCTGCTTCTACCTTGCTGTATCCTAAACTCAACCGTCTCATGGTCACTGCAGCCAAGGCTACCCCCAGCTCTCACATCCTCAGCCAGCCCTTCCTTGTTTGTTAGGATAAAGTTGAGCAGCACATCTCACCTCATTGGCTCCTCCACCACTTGCATCAAAAAGTTGTCCTTGATGCTCTGCAGGAACCTTCTGGATTGTGCATGGCTCACTATGTTGCTTTTCCAGAAAATATCAGGGTGAAGTCCCCCATAAGGACCAGGGCCTGCGATTGCGAGGTTACTTCCAGCTCTCTGTAGAAGGCTTCATCAACTACCTCTTTTTGATCAGGTGGCCTGTAGCAAACGCCCACAACAGTGTCACCCATATTTGGCTGTGCCTTAATTTTTACCCACAAGCTCTCAACCTGTTCTCCTTCCACTCCAAGGCACAGCTCGATGCATTCCAGTTGCTCCCTCACATAAAGAGCAGCTCCCCCACCTTGCCTTGCTGCTCTGTCTTTCCTGAAAAGCCTGTAGCCATCTATGACCACATTCCAGACATGTGAGCTATCCCACCATGACTCTGTGATTGCAATGAGATCATGGCCCTGCGACCGCACACAGACCTCTAGTTCCTCCTGTTTATTCCCCATGCTGCCTGTGTTGGTGTACAGGCATTTCAGAAAGGTGCTTGAGCACACAGGATTCCCCAGAGGGGTGTACGAGGACCCACTACAGCTATGCAAACCCTTGAGGTAGTTGGTCACCAGGTTGCCATCGCATGAGGCCACCACGGCACCTTTATCACTGCTCAGGTTGTCCTGTCTTATTCCCCCATTGTGTGTGATGGCATTAGCGTTGCCAGTTTGTCCTCCTCCCCCCAAGAACCATAGTTCTTGGTATGCAAGCTTAAAAAATCTGAAGAGAAATTGTAACTGGTGTACAACATAGCAGCCCCTCTCTTCAGCGAAAGAGGCGGGATTTGTCATGTTCCACAAGCGGAAGCTGGCCAGCCACCATGCAAGTACAGAATACTGGCACTGACCTACAAAACCTTCCACAGGACAGATCCCCTTAGTCTCAGAAATCTCTTTTTATGCCACAGCAGTTGTGATTTTTTGTCCCTCTATATTTATCTGAACTATGAAGAGGATTTGGCACTTTCTCAGCAGCTTGCCAAGGGCTCTGAATGTCTTTCTGAAGGAGGTCAGGAAAAGCATTGTGGCCAAGCCTTCCTGCCTCTGGCCCAGCATGTTAGCTGTGGTGGTCTGACATCTGTGTTCTTCATTAAAGATGTGTAGTTGTGCTTTATGTCACACCTGTCAGTAGTACAACTCAGTCCCCCTATATCAACAGCCTCCTCCTGTTGTCATGTTCAAATGGCCTTGAAAAATATGTCTTCCAAGGATCCTAGGAAAAACCTTAATGGAAAGGGAAAGAATCTTTGCCACTGCAAAGCTGGCAAAGGTGCTGCTAAATTTTCTGTCCATGGCTGGTTCACAAGGATGGGGTACCACATACTTTTTGCTGGCTGTGTTGTTGTGGTGTTTATTCATAAAATTGTCACTGATCCTGGGCAGATCCAGTATCTGTCCTGCCCTGATCTGAGGTGAAGCTGTTGTGAAGGGACCAACAGTCGAAGAGAGAAACAAATTTTCTTCCTTTCTACGGGCCTGAAACTCAATGCATTCACTCCCTCATTTAAAGCACGTACAAGGTCAGAATGAGACTGTGGGATATGCAAAGGAGAGGGTACGGATGTTAAACCAGTGACAGCAGAGTAATTACTGCTTCCAAGCCTGGTCCTCTAATGCTCCCTAAAGCACCCTCATAAATCGAGTTAATGGAGAGAGAAGATGGAGGATACTTAGAGACTCCAATGGCTTTGTTCTGGTAGCATATGCCGTCGTGCCTCAAGGAGACCACTTCGGTGTTCCTGAAAAGGCAGAAAAACTTTCTGCCAGGTGCCTCTCCCTCGCAGCTTCCTCTCATGCTGAGTTTGCTACTCTGTCCCCAGCCTGGCAGATGATGTTGCTTCTATTCCATGTCCCTCTTGAGCAAAAACTATCAGTTCGGTGCAGTGGCTTTGTTGTGTGTAATAAGCTGTTGTATTAAATTAATGCATTTGTTTACACTTAATATGCCTAAAGCCTGATATCTATTATTTCAAAACACTAGTAATTGACAAAAACAGGCGATCAGTTGTTTACAAAATGGTTCACAAGAGAACTGGGAAGCAGTGCTGCTCCAGAGCCTGATGCCACAGTGAGGGAGCCGTAGTGCTCCTGGAAAAGAAATCTTGTGACGTGGAATAGTGGTGTGAGAGTGCACAACTGGCTCACAGCAAAGGATGTTTTCTCTCCTACGATTCACGAAAGCAGAAACTGTTGGAAGCCCCAAGTGGAGGACATTAGTGAAAAATAGTACTGCTGGATGGAGAATTGTGGCCTATAGGTGCAAGCATAGAGGAGATTGGTAAGTGAAACCAAGCAAGAGAGAGTCAGAGACAGCCTAACACCCTGTTTGAAAAACCACAGTGATTTCAGGTTCTAATTAAATATGCTCCAAAATGAGGAGGAAAGCAATATTTGGAATCTTGTCCTGAAGGAAAGGATGAACTGTCCTTCCATTTGGTTTACTTTTATATGGTAAGGCTGGAGAGCCTGTCACTTCTCCTAAGACTCCTGTGAAGAGGGAGTGAGGGCCCAGCTGTCTACCTCAGCAGTTACTTTTCATGCTAGGAATTAAAACCAGGATCTAAGAGGTTTCTATAGTACCTTAAAAAGGTCGCTTTTGCCTTGTTTCTACTGCATGCAGCCAATCCCGTACATGGCTGCAATACCACCCAGAAAGCAGCCAAGAAAAATCATGGGTCTCTTATTCAAGCACCTGGGTTTTTCTTAGGAACTTTCTCTTGTATTTGTGAAATCCCACAGAAGCTGGCTGAAATGGCATGTTAAGGTACTTTTAAAATGAAGGTTTCAAACTGAAAGGTTAACAGACTGCAGTGTAGTCCATGAAGGAAATAACCATTAAATGCAAACTGTAAAAATGGTTTCTTTTCTTTAAGCCGGATTTCTCTCTTAGGTGCCAGAAAAGAAGTTGTTTTCCTCTTTACAGGCACATCTCCCTTCCAAGAAGGTCGGAACTCATCAATGGCAGATGAATTTACTAACAGAAGTGAGAAGTTGATTGGCCAGTCTGTGTGTCTTAGGTCTCACATCTGTATGTGACCTGTGCCCTTCACGCCCACCCTGAGGTCTGGATCAGTCAGTCACCCTCCATGTACTACAACGCTCTCCCATCCCACAGCACACCTTCCCTTCCCTCTCAAATCAGGGCAGTGAGGGTGGGGAGGAGCACGAGGATTTGGGAACAGTCGGGGGAGAGGGTATATCCCAGGAGTGGCTTCCCATCTCCCAGGTCACGTCTCTGTCCTTATCAGTACAGGACCACTGCTCTCAGTGCATTGACAGTTGCTGCAAATAGTCCTCTTTTCCGCCACCTAGGCCTAAGTTGTTCACCACTTCCATGCAGGGACCATTTTGGCACCTGAACACCTGGTCTCAGAGTCCTTCCCAATCCCTAGCAGGAGCAGTTGTTGCAAACAGAGCCTGGGTGCTGGCTGTCTTCTGCCTTGTCAGCCAAGTCAGTGATCCAGCTTAAGGGCTCCCTGAATGGGGCAGAAGAAATTCCTGGGCGCACAATCCAAAACGACAGCTGTCCTCTCCCTGTCATTTGAAGTCAGTAAGAAGGACCTTTGTACTGCCAGACCTAAGGGATATGTGCCCTGCAGCCAGCGCACAACCAGCACCAGCTCTCTAGCAAGTCATCTGGCTCATTTTACAGAAATGCAAGCGTGTGCCTATATCTGATCTGGATCAAACGAGATACAGTGACACACAGTTCTGGTATCAGTTATTATCAAGCCACAGCCTGTTGACCAGACTAGGCTTGGGTTTACTCCCCCCCCCCCCCCCCCCAGCTTGGCTAGATTTTACTATTTATTTATTTGCAGATCTAAATTTCTGTTTCTGCAGCCTTGAGGCTACATCAAAGTGCTTTAGCATTTATGCATCAGCTGTGTTAGAAGAGGAGGCCTGTCTTAGAGGTCTTCTGTTTGTACCTTTGTTATCCTGAAAAGCTGGATCGTTCGCTTGGTTTGCAAAATGCCAAACTACACACAGAGCGGAGGTATTTTATTTAATTCATTTTTGTGCAAAGATTGGTGCTACTAGGTGATAACTCCACTAAGCTAGCACACCGCAGCTAATAATTGGTTAATTTCTTTCTCACTTCAGCTTAAAAGGTACAGCTCTCTCTTAATTTACCACACATGCTCAGATTGTGAGGGGCTTATTTGAGGGGGGCTTTCCTGGCCTATAGGCTTGATTTTTAGTTTTATGATGAGGATGGCTCACCTGAAGGGCACTTTGTTTTAGTTCTTATCAACATCCCAGTTAGCTCTCCTTGACTATACACTTTATCACCCCGTTCTCATAGTCTTCTGGGTCAGGATGTTTGCTTTGACCAGTCTCTCAGCAATCCTCAAGGATGTAGTCTTAAAAAAAGTGCTTCCCTATCTCTCAGTTCTCTTCTCTGGTGTCAGACTCTGTTTTGCCAAGCTCACATGGTTCATGTAGAAAATTAGTTAGTAGAAAATTCAAAAAATTCCAAAAGTTCCATTTTCTCTGGGATATCACCTTTAAGACTGTACTTGATGAACTCTTAAAAAATCCTGGGAATTTATGTTGTAGAGTCAATACAAACTGAAGTCCCAGAACTCTCAGATGAGTTTCAGTATTATAATGCTAACAAAATGGTTTTAACTGAAAGTTCAACAAGTGTAAGGACTTCTCAGTGGAGGGAAAAAAAGGTGCAGTGACAACAGCAGATGGAGCTGTTGGAAACTTAAAATGTGTTTGTCCTAGTGCAGTGCAAAATACTCTCTGTGCAAAGCTGAAGAACCTGCACCTGGTATGTGATATTTCCTACTACTAATGCTCCTACTACACATCTGCTCCAGAACATTATCAACACTGTTCTCTGATACCCAACAGTGTAGTACCTGCCTGTTTTGTATAGTTTGAATTAAAAGAAAACTGAGTTTCTTACAAAAACTAAACATGAACTATCCAATATTTTGATCATTTATGTCCGGATTTAAACTGTAAAGCAAGAATAATTCATTGTAGTTATACTTGAAAGTCCATGAAACAAAGTTTCCTTTCCTTTAACTTGATAGTGTTATTGTAACCTTAAATATCTAAAGATTAAAAACAAGGTGAGGTCCATGGAGGAAGCAGTAATTTTAATTTGACTGTTAGAACTCGCAAGACTCAGAGAGGCTTCCAGGCATGCAAACCCTGCTTGAGGTTTGAAACGGAAGACACAGACCTCAAGCTTTCTGTAGCTTGGAAATAAGTGCTCTGAGTTTAATTTAATTAACGTGGAGCAGAGCAAGGTGATAAGGTGATTGGCCTCAAGGGGACAGGTAGAGAGGGAAAGGCAATTATTAGCTGTGGAATCTTTAGGAGCAAGCTGTGGGTGGTTTTAAAATAGGATGCACAGGGAAATGCCAGATCAGAGAGGCCAGATGATTTTAAAGGAGTTCTCACTAGCTACTATGAAGAAAAATTAACTCTATCCCAGCCAAAACCATGACATATGCCTTTGTTATTGAGCTACAGGAAAATATTGCTGTTTATTATGAAGACGATATTGATAAGTGTTGCATAGTACTTATGAATACATTGAGCTTTTCCTTGTGTTTCATCACTTGTATTGGTAATTTTATTCTGAGAAGTAAAGCTAAATAACTGCTATGCAACCATATTTGAGTGTTCAAACACAATTCTGAAGAGTTAGCCCGTTCACAGGGAGTGAGAAATGCTTTCCCGGGAAAGAAAGAAGAGCAAAGGAGGCACGTGAGTGCACTTAGACAGTGGGATCAGGGGTCAGGGGAAAGTTTTGGGTAAATGCTCTGCCAGTGAGTCACCTAACAGCAACTGATGGGTCAGTCCGGGTGTCTTGCATCATGATTTCAGCTGGACCTGTGACACTAGGCCACACGTTAGAGATACAACCTTCACCAATTCAAAATACCACTTAGCAAAGCAAGTGGGGCAGAAGACTAGGTGGAACATTTCCTGTTTTGTTACCTTCTTTTCTTGTCACTTGATTTGTAATCACACTCAATAACTGGATATTTCTTATGTAACCACTGTTATATTTTTAAATATATAGAATATACTAATGCAGACTAGAATTACATCATTGATTATGTAGCCATTAACATTTTAAAGGTAGGTTTTGATGTTTAAGAAATGAAGCAATCCATGCTCTCAACCTGGGGGACCTTTCACATTGAGTAGTATTGTAAACTATGATAAAAGTGGAAACGAAGAAGGGTGTTAATGGCATAGAAGTCAAAATACAGACCACACCCTGACATCATCCTTTTATATACTTATTTTGCTTTATTGGCTAAAGGAATGGTTTCCGTTTAACTTAATTTAAAACAGACTTTCCCTCCCACCCCAAGTGAAAAGTCTTTATTGAAGTTTCTGAGTCACTGCTGATGTAACAGTCTGACAGAAATAAAATGAATGGCAGTACATCATTTGTAACCCCTGACTTGTTTGGTTTTTGATGTAGAGTGTAATAAATGAGAACATAGATTCACTTGTCCTGGTAACCACCTTGTAATTCCAGAGAGACCAATTCACTCCATGAGTCCAAAATTAGAAGGCAACAGCCTCTTCGATATTTTAAAATTGAAATGTAGTTATCAGTTATTTAGAAAGGAAACTGGTAGCTGAAGGAGCTTCTACAAACTTTGTTTTGGGGTTTCAAGGTTTCCTTTTCCTTTTTTACACTACTGTAAGGCAAAGTAACTCTTGATTTAAATAGCATCACTCCTGGCTTACAGTGGTACAAGAAAACAAAACAAACCAAAACAAACCCCAAACAGTTTCACATGGTTTTTGGCTGGAAAACAGGAAGGGACCTTAAGTGTCAGCTGGAGTTGATGCCCAAAGCATACATATAGATTTATACATTTGCAATGTATATGAGTATGATAGGATTTATATATGGTCTGTCAGCCTTCCTGTGAATAATGCTTGCTATAAACAAAGTCACAGTACATGACATATGATGACTTTCAAAGTAAGTGGTAGCAGTGCTTTCAAGATTTACTTGAATTTCTTCCGTGTCACCAGCATTTTGTAAGAACACACATACATCACTTAGTCCTTCGAGGAGTCAAGTACTTTTTTTGCCAGTAGATAAAGAACTCCTGACTCTTTCAAATGTGGTGTATTTTGTCATTATTCTCACTCAGTCTTTTTCCCTGCCCTCCCCCTGCAAAAAGCACATGCAAGTGAAAGCTAGCTACTCATAAAAACTGGTGTTTTTAGAAATTTCCTGTGCATTTGTTTAGAAATAACAATTATTATTTAAGCATCCTCATACCTATTATACACATGAATATGTATAATAGGCCATAATCCAAATATCACATTAAAGACCTCCCTCACTATATAAAACTTAAGACACACTATAATAGGAAGTTTTAGCATTATTATTCTGGCTATGAAATCTGTAAATCATGTCCATATGCTTAAAAAGCAAGTCACGCTGAACACAGTAATAAAAGGCATTTCGAACTTGAAAGAGAACATTCCTCTGCTCAGTAACCTTCCCTCTGAGAAGGTCATTTAGTCATAGGTTAAGAGCTAATGACATTAGTTAAAAAACAGATCTGCTATCAATTTTACATACCCAAGTCTTCTGAATTGTTATATTAAATCTCTGTTATTAAATTCTGATGTATCAGTGTGAAAGATAACATAAAGCATTACTATATAAAATTTGTTGAATATGTTTAAATGGTTCAAAAACTCAGAATTTCTCAAATAAAATAACATTATGAGTTTTTATAAATCCTCATCAAATTTGAATTATCTGCTTGTGTTTGCATTTTCCCCCAGAGCCTCCTTTTAGTCATGGTTTTCCAGGTAAAGGATTCATGGCTGTGCCATGGTGTTAGTGACAGCCGGATCTTCTTGGGGCTGTGGCAATGAAGACCATCATGCAGCACTGGCATTTACAGTGTTGTGCTTAAACTCTTGAGCTTTTCCACATAGTATTTCAATGAATGTTACAAATATGCAGTGTATGCTCTAGCTTTGGTCATTTTCTAATCATACAGGAGAGCAGGATGGAAAAAAGCAGCACCCGGCAATGCAGAGACTGGCACAGGGCGTTAGGAGATGATCTGCTAGGAGGGGAGTTTATTGTAAAGGAAAGAAGCTGTACGATCCCATGCTGCAAACATAGCAGTGCACGAGAGCAGTCGAAAACGTAGGTGGGTCAAGGCTTCAGAAGGTGCAAGTGCCTTTCTTGTACAGGAACCAACAGGAGGGGAAGGATGGCCAGTGCTCATACTAAAGCAATTGATTTGTAGGGCTAGGGAAAGATATTTTCATGTTCCTGCACAGGTAAATATGAATCAGGTAAATTCAGAGCTCTTGGGCATCTGTGCTTTTCTGCCCAGGACAGTGCCATGTATTATAGGATAGAATCATAGAAACACAGAGTGTCCTGAGTTGGAAGGGACCCACAAGGATCACAGAGTCCACCTCCTGTCCCTGCACAGGACAACCCAAAATTTACACCATATCTCTGAGGGTGTTGTCCAAGTGCTTCTTGAATAGCATCAGGCTTGGCGCTGTGACTGCCTCCCTGGGGAGCCTGTTCCAGTGCTCCACTACCTTCTGGGGGAAGAACCTTTTCCTGATACCCAACCTAACCCTCCCCCGGCACATCTTCCTGCCATTCCCTCGGGTCCTGGCATTGGTCGCCAGAGAGAAGAGATCAGCACCTACCCCTTGTAGCTGTACGCTTCTACGGGAGAACTTATCTTGGGCCGCATATCTCCGGGACACAGGGCTCTACCCACCCTGGGGACAGCGATGCACAGACATCAATATGATGGATACAAAATGTCCGTCTATTTGGCTGCGTCACACGCTTATATAGCTCTTGCGGTTCCTGTTCCTGCCACTCCTATGGGGAGGAGTCTATCTTTCCGTCACATCCCGTGATCTTCCGGTCGCCGATCCCTGTCTATTCCCCTACACCCCTCCTCCTCACCTGGTGAGGAAGCTGTAGACCATGATGAGGTCTCCCCTCAGTCTCCTCTTCTCCAGACTGAACAAACCAAGTGACTTGAGCTGCTCCTCATACAGTTTCTCGTCTAAACCCTTCACCAACTTTGTGGCCCTCCTCTGGACACTCTCTAGTAGGTTTGTATCCCTAATATACCCTAAAATCCCTAATATACCCTAATATGCCTATTTACCTAAGCATTTCATATAGTGATCTGCAAAAGGATCACACAAAATTTTGACATTAAGGGTTAAATTCACCCAGAGGCTTAGGCTGAACAAAGCCTGTGGACATGTCTACATCTTGCCCTTCCCATTGTGATCTTCAGTCCTGAGTGAGACCTCTAGGCACAGGTCTGGTTTTTAGTGGTCTAGGGAGGTGTCAAAACTTCAGATCAGGGTTCACAGTGGTGGTCAGCAATGGTATTTTTCTATCCCAGTTATCAGATATCCTAACGACTACTGCACTTTCCTGGCAGTTGGGTGGCTCATGTCCAAATCCCTCTCTGCCTCAGTGAGAAAAGCTTTTGAACATGGTTTTCTGCCCCTAGGTGACTGCTTTATCTAAAACCCTTCTGGAGTTGAAGCAGACATATTTGCCTCTCAGACTGGAGTAGTTCTGTTTTATAAAAAATTAAAAGTATATCTATTGACTGGTCTGGACAGAAAACTGAGGAAGCCACTACAGATCAATATTGATGAGACTCAGGCATAATTAATACAGGGTTCCAGTTGCTAAACTTTAATTTAAGAAAAGCTAGAAAATGCAAAAGCTTAAACTCTTTTCCACAGAACTTAGCTGTACAAGTACTGTGATATAGTTTCACACAAAGGTGTAGTTTTACTCCATGTGCCTCTGGTGCCACCAGTTCAGTGTATGGTTTGCCTCTGCAGCTCCCTGGCTGTCTGAGGAATGTGCTAATGGTGTAGCCTATCCGCAATCCAACCATGAGGTTGGGGTGCCCCCGACTGAGCTAGGCAAGGAGTGATGGGGCAGTTCACTCCTTTTATGGGCCCTTGTGTAGCTCAGGGACTTCACCCACCATGTACGTGTGTCTGAATTTAGAGCCTCTCAGAAGAGGGAGGGAAATGTAAGAGTGTGCTTCTGCTGCCAAACTGGCTCACCTGGTTTTGCACTGGGATCACATTCCCCTTCCTGCCCATGCAGAGTGCATGCTGGTTGCATGTGGCCTGCGCTCTGGAGGACAAACCATCAGCAGGCGAGCCCAGTGCAGACCCGTAGGTCACCCTGCTGCAGGGGCTCCACCCAGTACGCTCACAGGTCAGACTGTGTTGCTTGGTCAGAAGATCCCAGGCCAGTTCCCAGCACAGATAACAAAAACAGGCTGCTGGTATGTTTGCACAGACCTAGATTGCAGACAGCTTAGGAGGTGCTCGGAGCAGTCGTCCAGGGTTGAATCCTAAATGCCTTACTCAGACAAAAGACAGATTAAATTGTATGGTGCTTTGTCCAGCAATTTAATCAATCTTACAGGATTTGGCTCTAATTTTATTTTCAAGTAATCTATTTTTTCCCCTATATAAATGTAAAAAAATCTCAGGTTCACATCAAAAAGCCATTTTCTATTCCCTGTGTTTTGTCAACCTTTCCATCTCTGTAGCAGTTGTTTCATTTGCTCTATTCCCTTCATTCACACTGAATTGTAGACTTGGAGAATTCAGCAAAGGGGAAAAAATGATTCAGTCATTAAGACTATCACTTCCAGTTCAGGATTATTGCTCACAATATTTTCTCTGGTCTGGCTCAGTCCAGACTTCAGTGGCTCAGAAAATAATGCTGTCCTTGTACTTGATTTGGTCAATCACTGCTACTTGGGCCTCACTCTGGTGAAAGGAATTTCAGTGCAAAGGAGACATTTTCATAGCATGGTGAGCTAAAAGGAAAACCACATTTTAGTGAATGGTGCCTTTCCAAAAATCACTAAGAGTTGGTACTAATGTGGCTCTTATCCCCTTAGGGAGATTAACACACAACACCAGGAACAAATAAATAAATTACACATGGTTGTCGGGGCAGACATGGGAAAAATTATTCTTCTTTACTGAAACTGTTGGATCAAGTGACCTTGTTTCGACCTGGGTTTGGGCAGAAGCCAGTCCCAGTGGGACAAACATAAGAAGGCTGTACTTGAGATGGCTTTGGGGTTTTGCTTATTTTCTTTTTGTTGGGCAAACTTTTAAAATAACAGAGAAAAATCAAATCCACTTGAATAACTGATGTATTTATTTTCTTATATACACTTAAATATGGCACATCTGACAGTAGTTGTACAATAAACTCAAAATGATAATCAAAGCTGGACAGTAGATCAAATAACTCAGTGCTGAACCTATTAGAAGCCAAATCCTGTACACTGAATTTCTGAAGAAAGTTCACCCAGGAGCTGCATTAGCTAAGGATTCAGAGGCTAAGATTATCTAGTCTCAATTTCTGAAAGACTGGCTGGTGTCTGTGACTCTATTACCAATGTACCAGCTTCACCTTCTATGACGTAACATTGAACTGGAACTTCCCGCTCTTTCTTCCGCACAGCCAGCAATTCATCGGTTGTTGTTACCTCTTAGAGCACAATTACCAATGTCCCAGAGGATTCACCTGCAGTTAGTGATTACTCTAATAAATAAATGCAGACTGGATTCATTCTTCTGCTATTAATGTGAAAGATGTTCATGTTTACTATTGTTTGAAAGTCAGTGACAGCTACTTTGCAAAGCAGTGGATTTTTGGAGAGTAGGGGAAGCTCAGTCAAGGAGTTTCTTTGCTTTGGGACCCATGAGAACCTCTCTTCTCCTTCGGACAGCGACAATGCCTGGGACATACTGGTTTTGCAGTTGGGCATGTTCTGGGTTGGGATGGACATTTGTCCTCACAGCTGTTTGATAAAGGACAAAAAAGGAAAAAGAGAGAAACATTGTGTTATGATAATTCCTCACTGTCACAGACCTCAACTTTTTCATCACTGAACACTGCAATGCTCTCTAGACAACTTTTGGGAAAGTGTTAAGACCCTGCAAGACAGGGAGACGAGACTGCTGCCTGACAGTTCTTGACTACAGCAACATGTCTTGCTGTTGTCCATTTGTCCACAGTCACGACCTAAGTAATGCTTTCATTTCTTGTGAGCCGTGGAGACCAGAGCGTCAGCACTGGATAGTGCTGCCCTCAAATTCTGCAAAGTACTTTAACTCACCTGATGCTTCAGCTTTGGGGCATAAATGTCTGGCATAAAAAATCCTGTGTCCAGATTATAGTAATTTCTAGAAGCCGAAGCCAGACTCTTGTAAACAAATGATTGCATTGATCCCTTCCCACCTGTCTGAAACACATAAATGACCAAGTCTTTCACGCTGACTTTCAACTCTGCTGAGTCTATTTTTGTACTGTTGTCAACTATTTTATGCTTGTCTCTATTTTCAAAGCTGAACCTTAAGATGCAAAGGTTGCTTCTTCCACAGCTTCCTCACCGTGAATGGACCGATGAAGTCTAAGAGAATGGACCCTGTGGGTGATCATTCAGTGAACTGCAGCTCTGCTAAGGTACCCAGGGAAACTGGATGCTGACTGTCCTTACATGAGCTTTCAGACAGAGCTCCTGCATACCCCTGGGTCTTTACATGCGGCAAAGTCTTTTGGAGAAGGAAATTTTGAAAATGAAGTAATGCATGAAGGAGGAGTATTTTAAAAGGGTATTTTATATCAAAGTTTTGCCAGAGAAACCTCAAAACTAGTTACACAAAAGGGTTAGGGAAATACGTGGAGTGTGAGAGCCCCAGAACAATTTTCCAGCTTCTCAGTGGAATCAGAGCTGATTGAGTGGTTTGTATGTGTACAAAATTGCATTAGGTCTAGAAAATCACTTGCTCTGAGGACAGACTGAATAAGGAATGAGCTGTATGGTGTGGGTGCCGACTTAGGGAGCTTTTTGCCCCTAGATGTCCCTGAGTCTGCATTCAGCTGTAACAGAGAACACAGGATGGGTTCTACCTACCTACAAATGCAAGACTCAGTATCTCACTGTAGAACAGTTTTAACCATCATGCCCTTAAGATTAAGGGGTGGAAAGTAATAAATATTGGTAGCTGAATAGCATCCTTGTCCGGATTTCTTTAAAACACATTAATTAAATAAATCTTAGATTCCTTCTATCAAGAAAGTATTATAAACATCACCACTGTTGCTATTATCTCCCTAACTGCAGCAAGGTATTTCATCATGGGTGGACCTCCTAGCTAATTCAGCACTTGCACCTCCAGCATCTCTGCAAGCTAATTTAGATCTCGCAGCATAGACACTGAATGACAAGGAGCACTTACCTGCAGGTTTCAGCATGAAAGATTTTGTGTCTTAGAGCACAGCTTTCCTGGCTCTCCCTACACAAATAGCAGCTGCAGTTCTCTTTACTTTGAAAGAAATCTGTGGGACACTTCTGTCTACAGATGCATTCACAATTTTCTTCATCAAATTCCATATGTTGTCCACACATAGCCAGCTCAGCAAGAGGAGGGAGTCCTGCAACAGCACATACACCTTTTAGCAGTAAGTTTTACATGTCTAAATCCTGCTTTTGAAGATACTTTTTCTTTGCAATCACTAGGACTCACACATGCAGTCTCTGATAGATTCTAGTTTTCAGAATTTCTGTTGTAACTTACAGTGCAGAAAATAACTTGAGAGGATTGGGCTGGCTATTTCACTTACTCCAATGCTGCTGTTTCTTGTTGGTTGAACCCTGCATAAAAATACTTTCCTTTGGGGCTGTGTATGAAAAGCGCCTGGTGTTAGGTTTTGGAATGCTTGAATATTTAATGGACAACAGGTTTTAAAAAGAAAATCTTAAAAAGGATTTAGTCTCTACCTGTGACAAAAGTGCACACCCACACAAACTGTCACACTCACCACTCAATGTACTTCACTATCCATACACTGCAGAAATTTTGCAGAAGTAATGCTACATTTAGTAAGGTGTGAGCTGGTGTAGAGATTCAGTAAGAAGCATATGCACACTTGTCAGTTAAAGATAGAAGAAAATACTTTGTTTCAGAAACAAAACCCTAGCCAAGGGAACGCGCTGTCTAATACATCATCTATCTTCCCTCAAAATACACATCTGGAGTACAATATGAGACTAATCCTAGCAAAAAGGGAACATATTTTGTGAAAGCTTTATGAAAATGCTAGCAGCCCATCCCTGCTTAAAGGTCATGGCATATAATGTGTCATTGGGAAGGTAATTTCCTGTAGGTTTTACAATTAGCTATTGGATTTAACCTACGGAATGTGGAATATAACCTGCATCTGCGACCTCTGTAGCCTGAGCTCTGATCTCAGTGGCCAGAAAAGGCTTGCACATTACTTGAAATGAAACCTGCATTATTATTTACTTAATGCTGGAAAACCAATATCCAGACAGAATAAAACCCAAGTCCTATTGGAAGGGAGGAAGAAATCTGCTCCCAGATCCTTGGAAGACAAACCCCTTCCTTGGGTTGATAAAGCTTGGCGTGTGTGAAGCGGCATAGAGTGTTTCAGTCTCACTTTGTTTCAACCTCAGAGACAGATTTTAAGTTATTTTTTCCCAGCCACGGCCAAACACAATGTACTTCAGAGAATGATATTTTATCTGAGGAAATATTGAGTCTGTGTCAACAAAAGCTACAATTCAACAAGCCACAAATTTTAATGCTCCAAGCTGACCTTAAAAAAAGGCTAAGAGTTAAGATAACTCTGGCTATTCGCAGTCCTTTGGATTTACTCTGAAATATAGGCTACTAATCGTTTTGTGAGTGAAAAGTCTAACTTGGGCGTAACAACTTAACCTGATGGTCAGATGATCTGATCCAGAGTGAGAACAGATCCTACAGAAACCACTGTGCAACTGATTTCTTTCTTATTAACATCAGGACATTGTAATCAACAGACCAATTTACGAGGTTATTTAGTTTTATTCTAGCTTGCTAGTATAGGAATGGCTTGCCAACTTGCTTTTATTGTCA
Organism: Phalacrocorax carbo; assembly: GCF_963921805.1. Taxonomy (NCBI): domain Eukaryota; kingdom Metazoa; phylum Chordata; class Aves; order Suliformes; family Phalacrocoracidae; genus Phalacrocorax; species Phalacrocorax carbo. Next base: position 134,384,076 of record NC_087513.1, on the reverse strand, counting down.
CCTTGGATGGTTTGTTCTTTTGCTTGCTGCAGGTAGGTTAAACCACAAAGGCATGGCTTCCTTCCGTGTCCGTCTGCTCTAGTGCTATGATAATTTTACTTTGACCAGTACATTTTCCTGAGAAAAACAATTTTTTAAAAACTTTATACATGCTCGGAGAAATTTTAACTTCTCTTAGTGTTTACTGCTACTGAGTATCTTTAGACTTATACAGTTACCCTCGGAATACTTCCTGCAAATTTCTTTGACAGTTTAAAGTTTTACAGGAAAAGCAGAGGGAGAAGGGAAGTAGTGTACGCTTCTATGAATTTTACCCTCTTCCATTTCCTTCCACTGACCTGGAGGGGTATATGTGCACACTCCCAAGTATGTATGGCGTATCAGTTTGAAAGCTTCCTTAATACCTTAATATTATAATAAAAAGTAGTGAAATACTTTGAAAGGTCTTATAATCTTTTGCACTGACTACAGCTAGTAGACAGGAATGATTTTGCTTATCATATTCCTGATTAAGTCTGTTCTTAAGAATTTCCCACGATAAAGAATCAGCGCCTTCCCCAAGCAATATATTCCAGGGTATAATTTTTGATACAGTTAAAAAGTTTTCCCTAATGCACATCATACACTTTAAGGCCCATGTAAAATAAAAATATATCAAGGGTGGTGCCTACTTCACTAACTCTTTTCAATATTTTCCTATTTCCTATTCAGGTTGCTAATATAGAGGGAGTAAAACATCCAAGCAAAAAACGTGAGAAGGGGATAAGTGCATACGAGTGTTTATTTTCAGGTGAGTTCCTACACCATAAACCAAGTCTATCCAGGGGTGTGGAATCAAAACTATAACTCTCTCAGTGTAAAAATGAAACACAACCAAAATGAAACACAAGCAGCCTGGAGATAGTAAGCAAAAATACCCGTTTGTAATTTCATCTTTACCTTCTCGTCTGTTGGGGTGCTGTACATCTACAACACATTCACATTTGTCACTATCCCAGATCCATCCATTATGACAAAGTTTGTTGGTAAAGGGGCATCTAGAAGAAAAAAGAAAATTAGATAGCAATTAAAGAAATAATTGTAAGCATCAGTGCAGTCATTTGGCAAAATGAGCCTGTTGGGCCTGCCACTTGTACTACGTGAAGGTACAGCATCTGTGTACATTATTGCCACAAACAGAAAACTTTGGGACTGGATGGTTTTGCTGATAGGACTGAGCTCTCTGGCTCCCAGCAGCTAGAAGGAGCAGGTTCAGCACATATTTCAGATTACATCCTTAGGAAATGGCTACAATTTTGCAGCTCCACTTTTCCATAAAAGAGTGCTTCCCCACCCGGGCTAGTCTTTGTCTTACAGTATTCATGCCACATAACTGTATTCAGTTTTGCCATGCTATCAGAAACTAAAGGTCCAGTTTAAGTCTGCCCATGCTTAAGGCTGTAAAGTGGACTGTCTTCAGGGTCAGAGGGGCCAGTTTGACTTTTAGGCACTTGGCTCTGGAAGGAGAAATCACAAACTGGAAGAAGGCTGAGGTTCTTCTGCATTTGCATAGGAAGGGGATTCAGAGTGGCCAGCAGGCTGAGTGAGGGCTGGAATGGTTTTGCTGAAATGCCACCTCTCCCCCAGCCTAAATGTCTAACTAAAGGGCAGTTATCGGGGCAAACCTACATGCAAGGCTAGACAGAGACATCTGAGCTAACTTTGTACGAGTCACTCAAGCTGGCTGTGCTTCTAGAGTCTTTGTTAAATTAAGGTAGCCTGTTCTCATCAGGACTACAGGTATTTTATACTGTATTTTGGAGTTAGATGTGAGATCACTTTTCTCCAGCCAATGAGCCTGACAGATGCAAACCAGGACTGGACCAGAGAGTGCAAAGCCACAGTTCGCACTGCTTCTTGGCCTGATGTACCATGAGGTATGCCAGAGTCCTTTAGCTTCAGCAGAGTGCTCTGTGTGCCCTGGCTAAATAATGTGCAAGCAGAGTTGCTTGTGTTAGGTTGAAAAAGTCTATGCACAGATATCCAAATAGCTCCAGTGGAGCGTAGGGCTAATGCGTGCACTTTGAGTCCCTGTTCAAACACCTGCGTGTCTTAATGACTCCAGATCCTGCTGAACTAGCCAAGCCCACTGTTTGTTGGATTCTGATGTTCATTCACTCATAATTTGGTGGTCTGTTCACCCGCTCGCACCATTCTGGTGTCCATTCACCAGGTTTTGTTGAAGCTTTCTAACCCTGAGTGATAATCAAGTTATTTGGAAAGACAGTTGGGAAGAAAGCGAAGGGAGCATTGTAATGTCCAAATCCAAACAAAATAGTTTTCATACTTCGGACTTCACAACATGTGTAGAAGTCTGTAAATGAGGGAACTTACCCATCTTCTTCTGGATACTGGACAGATCTTCGTATGATGGCATACTGATGACGCTGGGTATTTGATAGACACTTGCAGCCTGTGTGATTGGCAATTTTGATTGGCACGGGCTCAGGAACACTTGTCAAGGGAACTGAGATCTCAAAGAGCTAGGTGGGTGAAATAACATTTATTTTTCAGTTTCCATTATGCAGTTAATAATTGGAGTTTTAAATCAAAACCTCTTATCCTTTGCCACCATTTTCCCCACACTTGCTCTTTTCTAGAAATAGTTACAATAGATATAAATGAGCAGGTGGGCACTGAGGGTGTTGAAGAGTAAGCAATGCCCACCAAGGTAGGAACGTACCAAAATGCTAGTCCCAGTGTTGTATTACCAGCTATTAAGCACCCAAGATAATTCAAAATTATTTGCAAACACATTCAAAAGCCTATTCTGGATGCTAGGGCCAAATGGAAGAGATACAGGTGTTGGAAACTTTGTTCTTAATTATATCATCAGTTGAATCTCAATCACTTATGGAGACAGCTATGTACCTGTGCTACGGTATAATCACAGCACACATCTTTAGGGGCCTAACTTAACCCCCCTAGCCTCCTCAGAGAGGGAAGAAACAGGAGTAAATAGAGGAGAGTTCATTCCACTTCAGCTGGGTTCCTACAGGTCTTCATCCTGGAAACATCTCTCTCTTGACTATAGCAAAAGCCTAAGGAACCAAGCAGCCTACCTTCAGTGCACCCAAATTGTTTTGGGTGATCTCTGAGTAGTGTTGTGGAAGCCCTGCTTCCTTGGGCAGATACATGCAGGAGCTGTCGAAATGACCCACACTACATCTTCCCCCAGGCCAGCTTCCTTCCCATGGAAACCAAAGCATAGGCTACATCTTCATGTGCAGCATGCATTGGCTTAATGCTGCATCCACATGCAGGGGCTGAGAAGTACTCCTAAGCCTGGCTGCTTAGACATTTAAATTTAGAAGTTGCAGTGTCTAACCTTAGGTGGCATGAGTATCCTTCAGTGGATATTTTGTACCAAGTGATAAAAATGCTTTTTCTAATACAGGAGTAATTCTATTCATTTTAGAGGAGTAAATCTGGACTGATGGCAGTGTATCCAGGAGTGGAATTTAGCTGGGGGCTTTTGAGGGAATCTTTATTTTGAAGGATGCTAAAGGAATGCTACACTCTGCAGAACTGCAGTTTTTCAACAAACTTATGGAGTGCTGCTCCAAAAACACATAAATAAGTAAATACTTTTTAGCCTGACCTAGCAACCTGAGCTGATCAGATGTCTTTTGTGTGTGGCCAATAGGTCATAACAGCTTTCTCCTTCTGGTGTGGAATGAAAGCAATTAATGAACATTGACGCAAGAAGGATGGGCCCTGATTTATTTTACTCCAGCTATATTCCAGTGCAACCAGACACAGTGGAATTACATTCCAACAAACTTGAAACAAATACAGAAGTGAATCAGACCTGCTGCCCATGAAGACTTCCATCTTCTTTTTAAAACAACTGCCCTGGATCTTTGTTCTGATTTGAAGAAAAGCCTTTTTCATAACTAGAATTGAATATATTACTCCAAGTCAAAAGTTTTTTTCAGCTATAAGTAGGGATGCGTAAGGTGAAGATTAATCAAGGAGGACCACTCTCCGGTGCTCCTTCTGTAGGTATGAACACAGAGGGTTTCATCTGTAGAGCTGACTGAAAGTGCTAAACGGAGCTCTGCTCAATCACCCACCGGAGCCAGGTATCTCTGTACATAGACGCTAGAGGGAGTCTACAGAAAGAAGGTCTCTGGATAACCTGTGCTCACATTTTGGCACTGGTCATTAAAACTCAGGTATTTGTCACCTGTTGCAACTAAGCAGTAATCGACTACTGGTTTAAGCCTTTCTTTTCCAAAGTGACTTGTGATTTAGGATGTTCAGATCCTGAGGCATTCAAAGTGAAAGGATCTGTCCTCTCCTGTTGAAAATGTCCCCTTTTTAGGCTTGCAAAACTGCATATCCAAAATTATATAGGCAGGTGTTTTGGCACTGATGGCAATTTTGAAAATGCAGCTCTCAGACTCGTAGCCTCACACAAAAAATTTTCCCAGAGTCTCTCTTAAACCTTTGGTGCAGAAGATTCCCATGAGCCAATACTCTCAAGAGGTTCCAGGTCCGAGTAACAATACATTAATGAAAGATTAAACTCCTTAACATCACGTGAGCCTGCAGTCACTTTCTCAGGGCCTGGTTTTCCATCTCTACACATATATAGCCATTTTTAATAATGCGACGTGAACGTAAAACGTTATTGCACATGCCTGCATTCACTCTGCATGGATAAGAAATTAATTCTTCTGTTTGTTATGATAGTGCAGACAGATCTTTCATAACAGGATCTCAGAAACCAAACATCCTCTTTCCCCTCCCTTCTTGGAGAGCCAGGGTAAAAAAGAAAGCAGATGAATAGCCTCATTTACCGTTTTTGACACGTAAGTTGTACTTGTATTCATGCAACTCAGACTCTCCTCATTGCAGCAGCCTCCACATCTGAACACATTCACGCAGGGAGGCTTGAAGAATTTGTTGGTTGTTGTACCCAGCTCCTTGGCAACTTCCACGCAGGTTTCCCTTGGCACGCATTGAGTCTTTTGCCATTCCTCATCTATGACTGGAGAAAACACCATTTCTGTGAGCAATCATGGCAAAGTTAAACCTCTGATTAGTGAGGCAGAAGCATTATATAAATAAAAATGAAGTGCTGGCAGGCCATTTGCATTTACTTGGATTGATTTGCACTTACTTGGATCGATCTAAGGACCAGAGAGTGTCTGAGTGCAAAATTATCCCAGTAACTTACAGCAGCTGCACTGGCAGAGAGGTCGTTGCATTTATATGCCTTTAGCTTTCAATGTGGATGACCAAAATCTCCGTTAATTCCAGTGGGTTAAGTAGAGCTGCATCGATTTCCCCTAGCTGAGAGTCAGCTCCACAGCCTCGGCCTGACAAAGCTGGCCCACACCCTGTTCTTTTCTCCGGGGTAGACCTCTTTATTGTCATTTTATCCTCTCTTCACATGTACCCCACTGTGGACTCAGTAGAGCCTGGGCCTGACTGCAAAAGCACATTAATGATTAACAGATTCTGGTCAAAGGGTATTAATACTCCTACTGGATGTCAGCCAGCGAGCACCGTTTCCAAAATGTCTAATGGAATCCAAGACAAACACTCTCACACCTCAGTACCCTCAGGGGGTTCAAGTTTGAATAACAGGAATATGAATTCAAGCATGATTTATCTATTCAAAGCACTGTGACATCTTTCAAATACTGAATTGTTGTCGACTAGCGATTTATTTTAGACTGATCTGTCAAATTCTGACTGCAAGAAGGAATAATGCATTAACTGACTGAACCAGAGGAAGAAAGCAGTGACGTTTAGACAATATTATCTCGAGTCTCGTTAAGAGGTGGCCCTGCTTTTTTTGGCTTTTTCTTACCTGATTCAAGTTATGGAATTACTTGAGAGTCATCGATGCTTACGCTTTAAGTCCTCCTTAAAATTATAAAAAGAGTTTTCCTGTCAGTCCCCCTCCAGCAGGCTTCTGAAAGATCTAAAGCAACTTCTCTACTGTTAAGAAAATTGCTCTCTCTTCCAGTGCAGTCCACCTCCCTACGACTGTGCAATCAGTGCATACATTTACAGGGAAGTTCTGAAAAAAAAAGATAAAATTCCTGGAAGATTTTTAATCTAGATGCTATACTTTGTCTTCAGATGAGCATTTATTTATCTCTTTCCTGCCTGACTTTCCTTCCATTTATTTTATTTTTTTTTTTTTAACTGACTGTGTATATTTAAATCAGTTTGTTTATTCCTGCAAAGTGCTTCCCCATGGTTGATTCAGTCCACTTCCCAGTCATGCATACAGTACAAGAAATAGGAGCTTGGGGTCCGGATGCTGATTTTACAGCATAAATTAAGAGTCACTAAAATCCATGGAGTTTTTTAGAGCAATGTTAGTCTATCAAAACAGCAATCCAACACTAGGCCTTAAAATATAAAATAAAGTGTTTGCCAAACTCATTAAGGTATGTGCATGTAATCACTTCAGATGTTGCTTCAATGAGTGTAAGCGGTGATGACCTTTCCAACTGCACACATCCTCGCTTTATTAACCACTTCTGTAGCAGAAGGGCTGTTATAGGAACAGGCCGTCAAAGAAGCGGGTGCCACATTTTGTTCAGAAGCACTGTGGTCACAAGGATCTTTTCCTTGAGCAAGTGTAGGGCGTCTGCTGAGAATTTTGGCTCTGATACAGACTCCAGCTTGAAAGCACCGCAGTCCTCAGGGAGCTGAGCTTCTCCAGGGAGGCTGTGGTTAGACGGGGTGACATGAGCTTTCAGTGGGTTCATTGTTAAAGCTCTAGAAAGGAGGAATAGTCCTGAATATGCTCTGCTGGAGTTTGGGGTGCTGTGGAAGATGGTCTAGCAGTGAAACAATAAGGAGCCTTGACCCAGCCTTCTTGTCAAAACACTTTATTAAAACAAAACAGATGCCCTTGTTAAAATGATCAATGCTTAATGACTGGAAAGGGTGTGGGAAAGAAATACATGTTTATAGGCTTGTTTTTTTAAAAAAGGAGCTTTAGTACCTTGAACATATTAAGATATTAGAACAAAGTAGTTTATGTCCTGGGATAATTTCACTTTGGATGGAAGAATGGAGAAGATGACCCAATAGGCTTTTTTTAACTTAAGTTTCAGTGTCTTGACTTTGAATGAGAAAGCTGACATCTCTATGTCTGGAGTTAGACTTCTAAAGGAAAAGTAGGAAAAGACCTAACAGCTGTTCCAAGCAACTATAAGTCATCTGACTTTATTACCTGAACAGTTACGCTATTCTGCCATTGAAAAAAGCCCATTGCAATATGCACTGACGCAGTAACACTTGACAACATCCTCTGTTGTTTCACTGCATTGACAAAAGGAATCTTTCAATTTTTCAGAAATGCTGGTGCTCACTAAATAAGCAGTAGTGAATAGAGAATTGCAACATTTGACGCTGGGCACTACTTTTAATAACAGCTTGATGGAGTCCTGGACTTAAAGGTGAACAAACAAAATGTGTACCATTAATTAAAGCCCTCTTAATTGTTCTTGCAGTGTATATTGGATTATTTTTTTCTGTACAAAATTTCTGTGAGAAGTTTAAAACTATGCCTGTCATATGAAAACTGTTTTTGGACTGGCACTCATATCTGCATTTCTGTGCTGTGGCTCAGAGAAGCAAATCAAGACCTTTGCTCAGCCATAATTTAGCTGACTAATGGTGTGCAAATTTGGCTGTGGTTATTGTAAAAGTGGTATTGGAACAGGATCAGCAATATCTGATTTCCCAAAAGGAAAGTGATATGATCATATAACTTCAGGGTACAGACTGAACAAAAAAGGATAGCTCAGTCCCTACTTTGTTAGGCTACAGTGTAGTTTGCTGCAGGATATCCATTTGCTAGACCAAGGTACAGTGACTGATCCTTTATTTTACATCAATGAACATGTAAGCCTCTCGAGTCTCTCACCTACAAGGAATAGTATTCATTTTTGCTCCAGGTGAGGGAATAGATTGTGATTCCCCGCATTCAGGTGTTGGTTGGTTCTTTCAAGATCTGCTTCTCTCTGGGGAGACTTCCTCAAATAGTTTGGGATTACAGCAATACCTCCTTCCTCTGCAGCTCCCACCCAGACACTGCTGCTGATACAGCGCCTTATATGACAGCACACCTAATAAAAAGAAGGGATTGCTCTGCTGCAGGAAAGCTCGTTTGTTTCTGCCTGCAAACAAAATCTGAGATTTATCCCGATGCTGCTGGCCAGCCCCTCAGCCAGTCATTCCAACCTGTTCTTCGCATGTTGACTTCCCTCATTTCTGTGGACTAACAAATCCATACATAATACATCCTCCCCTTGGAGAGTATACAGAGAACAATAAGCCTGATTTGGCCACAAGACAGGGAGGCAGGCTCAGGCTATTGCCTGACATTTTTTTCATACGAAGTAATTTTCCATGAATGCCCTGTTGTTTCCAGTTTCTCTAGGAAACTGGTACTTAACCCTTTAATGGTTAAGAATCAGTGGTCCCGAAGGTGAGCTCATTCAGCTGCAAACCGGCACCTACCTTTCAGTGTATCAATATCATAGAAAGCAGCAGCAAATCTGGTGGAGCGATGTGATGCAGAGCGGGAATCTAAATTGGCCAGACTTTTGAGTTTTAGCCTGCATTTCCACAGCTTCCAGTCCTCAGAGTGAGTGATGCGAAGCAGCTCTTCCAGGCTGGATGCTCTCCTGATCTGCTGTTCTGACCGCTCCAATGCTGACAGAGATGTCCTCTGGAAGGGAAGGTTGAAGTCAGAAAGCCAGTACCTTTACAGCCTGTCCCTAATACAGCACATGGAGTGCTTGTACAAAAAGGCAGCACATTACTGAGGACAGCTGAGAATACCTGGGAAAACAGGTGCACACAGAGATGTCCCGGGCTTTGACAGTGCCCGGCGCCAGACCAATCTGCAAGATTTGTGCCCATATAAATTAGGAAGGGGAGATGCCCACTTCCTCACCCTTTCCATCACAGCCACTACAGCTATTTGACAAATGCAGGCTGTTCTCCCTATATCCCAGCTCCCTGGGAAACCTGGCAGACACCGATCACATCGCTGCTGTGCCTGAACTGGCCAGCCATGCCAGCATGAATCCCAGGCCACCCCTATAGACAACCTGAATGAGTCCAGCTGGTGAGCACAACCCACATGCCTCTGCAGCAAGCCACCTCAGGTGCCAAAACTCTGGTGCCAACCACAAGACATCACTGCAGAGGCAGGTGATACAGCTGGAAGCTGCCCTAAGGACAAGAGGCCATCCACATGGCGGGCAAACACAACGTTCAACGCGCTGCAAAGTACAGGATGCGCCCGCCATTTCCCATCCCAGCTACCATTTGGGTCATGCCCAAGTCAGCCAAAGTGGCCTCAAGTCCAGCCGCAGTGCTGTGGCTCTGCAGCTGCATTAGCACAGTCATTGCATTTTCCACTGGCGTGATGTACGTGACCATTCTCTGCTCCCACGGGGGAACACTCCCTACAAAGTCCTACCCCATCAGTTTAAACTCATTATTCACTTAAAATGTACCTGTTTAACAGAAACTTAATATCGCACAGCACCCGTAACAGTACTGGTTTCTTTGACTGCTGCTTTCCGACATCTGTGTGCCTTATCAAGGCATTGAGTATTTATTTTCACTGACTCACCATATGTTCTGCAAACTATTGCCTCCAACCCAAGTAAAAGGTTATCTTTGTAAATTACTGTGTGGCACTGGGCTGGTGCTCTCAGTTGCACTCTCTGGTCATGCAGTTGACTGTACTTTTTGACTTGCAAATAAAGGGCTGCACTGCCTGCTGTCATATATAAAACCCCAGTCCTTACAGGCAAAGCTGAAATTTAGGAAGCTGGCGAGGAGGTGTGTAGCAGCCTGCACTCTGAACCAGTAGCAAGCGGGTGCTCTGTATAGGGCTGGGGAAAGGGTGGGAGAAAGGGTCACCTATAAGAGGAACACTTTTAGATGAGAGCTGAAACCCAGCACTGACTGCATCTGTTGTTTGTTATTAAAACATCTGTGGCATTTATTTTGCAATGATACAGATGTTAGCCTGAACATACGGGCCAAGTTCGTTTTTGGGTAATTACCTTCTACTGACCTAAAATTCCCTGTGTAGTTAACTCAGAATACGTTTTTTGCTCTTCTTTTATGCCCATACAGAACATTATATTGCGCTCTAGCAAGCTGCCATGTTTCATTACAGAGATGGCTCGTTTTCATAGGTGAATGATTTCTCATATATTTCATATGTGGTGAAAACTGGAAAGCCCATCTCAATACTGATGGACAAATAGGTCAGAAGGAATGTGAATACTTAGCACCGGTAACTGAATTTCAAGATAGTTTTATAAACAAGCTACCTAGAGTTTTGCTGATCTAGGAAAGCTGAAATTCAGTTTGAGGTCAATGCATTGAGACTCATTTGTTCTAAGAACCACAGCTTATATTCACTCCCATTCACAAACTGTGCCCGTGACCCTACAAAACATGCGAGTGTAGGACCAGGGCTGGTGTGGTAATGGGACCAAAGATATTAAAATGGAACTCTATTAACCATTAACAAGACTTTTTTTTCTCTCTCTTACAGTAAAAAGATTTTAAATCTAAGACCAAAGAAAACCGAAAAAGTATACATGCCTCCTTATGATAAGAAAAAGTGTCTGGGCTTTTCTAAAGCAAGAATTTGTACTGCTTTAAGGATTCTTGTATTTTTAAAGCTATACAAGTTCCTTAATGTGGACTGAATACACTGAAATGAACTGATTTTATGCCTTCACAATTCGTACTGTATAGAAAGAGGGACAAGTAGTAGAAGTAATTTTTATGCCCACAAAATGCATCTCCAATAGGATTTGAAACATGGTAATTAAAAAAATGTACCTCTGATATTGCTGCATCATAGCGGTGTTGACAAAGCCTGCCTATGTGTGCAGGTTGTTCCTTCTCTCCTTTTACTGTTTTTCATATATTGGAAACTGGAGGGGTACGGCCAAAGGAAATGGAGGGAGCAGTGCTCATTACAGAATTCCCTATGCAGTCATCAGAAATGTATCCTAATTAACTAAACTGTGATTATCCAAAACTCATACAGGGCTCTTGGAACTGAGTTATCACTTCTCTGTCAACTCCAGCCCTGCTCAACGTTGCCTGGGCTATTCAACCTTGAAGAGAATCTGTTGCCTCTACTCTGCCCATGTTTCCTAACAACTATCCAAGCTCTGCAGTTTGATGGGATTGCCAGTTTGATGGGATACCAGCAGGATGCCAGAATAATTGTCTTCCTTCATCTTATATTTGACTTCTTCCTGGAGGTAACAGTTTTTACAGCTGATTTTCTAACCCCTTCCCAGGAATCCCTACCCAGTTAATTTCTTGATGCCCTTTCCTTTAACAACAACAGCACCGACACAAAGTGTAGACTCTCCCTCGGAACACTGCTGGGCACTAGGCAAGACAGTAAGCAGAAGGCACTGCTAGATTTTAAGGGAGGGCTGAATCCCAGAGAGCTGTAGGTTTTTATAGCGTGGACATCTATTTTGCCTGTGAGTCAGTCACTCTCGGCTCCCTCTATAGCCAAGACAGAGAAATATAAACACTTTTAGAGCATGTTTCATTTGAAATCACTTTGAAAGTGTTCTTGCTGGCTGCCCAGCAAGCCCAGGCTCACCAGATCACAAGAGATACTTGTGTGGTGGATCGTGGGTCAAACAAATCTCACCGCAGATATCTGGGGTGTAAAACATCTGAAGAGAAGCACCTAATTTTGTTCCAATCTACCGAATCACAAAAACAGGAACAGTGAATACTGCCTTATGTGTTTGTTTTGACTCCTTTAAGACCACTACAATATTCTCACCAAAAATATTTTTTTAAACACTTGCTAAAGCAAAGCATTCAGCATCTAGAAGGTGGTCCCTCATCCTTATACACTTTGACCACAGAGGTAGCTATCCACAACTTAAAAGCATCCAAAACTAAAAGCTTAAAAAATGAAAAGAAAGTGGAAGGTGCATCGGGCCGATGCACCAGTGATGGTCAAGGACTATCCCCTCTCACAGTGATATCAGGTGAACAGCAGTTAAAATCAGCGTTTGAACAGCAGGGGAGCTCCCCGCTCAGCCACAGAGCAGGGGGAAGCATACAGAGAGGTCAAACCTCCACCGACATTTTTGGGAGATCCAGCTCCTCCCAAAAAGCAAGAGGAACAGAGCCGCCATCTGTCTGTTTCTCCTGACTGTCGTCATCTGCACATGCTATTTCCCACTTTTCAGATACCCCTACCGCCCTTTTTTAAGCTCTCTCTGATAACTACAGTCCTTCCTTCCAGGTTGCCTTCCCATTCTTCACTCTGCTCTCATCATCTTGTACTGCTGGGATCCCACTGTGCTCTTATATTGTTTATTTTTACTCTTTTCCCCATATTCTGCCAGGTGGGGGTCTAATGAAGGAGTCTACCTCAGGCTGAGCTGTTCAGCCTCCTGGTGCAAAGGAACACCAATTTTTCCCTGCCGTGCCCTCACTCCACTTCCCTAAGGTTGGCTCAGATTTTAGTAGTCAGCTGGGGTGAGCCATCACGACTGTGGTAGTTGTTGCTTGTAATGGCTGCCACCTAGATGTGGAGCAGGAATTCACTGCACTTGGCATAGTTCACATAGGTAGCAAAATGATAATCTGGAGATCATCAGATCAGATCCAGAGATCATCGTCATTAAGCCCCAGAAAGCTTAAAATATATATTAAGGCTTGAGAGAGAAAGGAAGTAGAGAAGGAGCCATTGGCAAAGGGCCAAGGCAATCCTTTACACGCTCCCAAAATGAACAAATTACCTGTGGAGCCATATCACTGCAAAGCTCCAAATGTACTAAACTTTCAGCACCCATAAATGTACACCCTGTAGTTAACCAAATACATAATGCTATTGCCTACAAGAAATGTTTGTGTAGAACTCATCAATAATAAATACCAAAGTAGCAGGTTTAAGTAGTTCGTTCTTATCTCTTCAGCTTACTGCTACTCTTCATAACATTTTTCTAAGTATCTTATCTTAGAATGGATCCCATACCCAGAAATAAAAATCAGATTCATATTTAAATGAAGTTGTATATTTTTCATAACACTGACCTCTCATATGTTCCAAAACCATTCTTCAACTCAGAGAGGAGTATCTGTTTTCCTCTATTTGGGCTATGAGCAACATCACTGACATCAGGAAATGATAACGTGGGTTAGCATTGTGATTTTTGGATAATTACATCTTTTGTCCTTCCAAAAGAAACCATAATGGGCTATCTATCTTCTTCCTAGCAATCTCAAATGGCAGAAAAACCCTAAAAGTAGTTAGCATTGGAAAGGAACAAGAGAAAAAGCAGTGGTTCATTCAGTGGTCTTTCCCACCTTGGACTCTGGCTTAAATCAGACATTGAGTTCATTACCCCATTGATTTATGCTAGTCACATATTTGGCTTATGCATCATGTCATACAGATGCACAATCCTACACATAGTATGCACTGTTCAGACGGGGCCCCTTCTTGAGAATTAGTATTAACAATCTTGTATCAGGTGCTGCAGCTCAGCAGTTTGCACTTGCCTGACAAGCTCTGAGGTCTCTTGCGTAAATAAAAATACCTTACCCTTTTCAAACTGATTCTGAGTCAACAGAACCCACGTTTACAGAACTCCTTATTTGTATGTGCTGCTCTTCCCAGCCTGACACAGATGGTCTTTCCATTAATGCTGTTTCAGGACCTCCTGATCCTGAAACTGAATTTCAATTTGAAATTTAAATTCCTCTGTTGAACAACAGAGGAAAGATGTGTAGAATACAATAGTAAAAGAATGGCCCACTGAAGTCCTAAATGTATTTGAGGACCTATAGCACAAACACATGCCTAGGACCCAAAATGAATTTTTTTGGAGGCCATCAGTAACTATCTGTATTTTTATTTCAGAAAACAGATGCATGGTGAATAATATTTTGTGTGCATGAGAAGGCAAAAATAAAGATTGATCAAAATCCATATTTTTCTCAATCTGAGGAAAGTCCTGCTTGCATTTCACTCTGTACTCAAGCACACCCACAGACCCAGGAAATGCATCCTGAAAGCTTGCACAGAGGACTGCTTTCCTTAAGCCCCAGCCTCACAGTCCTTATCCACAGGGGGACATAAACATCTGCTTAAAGCTAAACACATGTAAGAGCTCTTCTGAAAAGGAATGTTTTTCTGAGTTAGGGTCACAGATACTATTATGGCAAGTGCTGCATAAATACTAATGGAAATCTTCAACATTATCATTGTGTCTGGGGCCAGGACAAATGATTAAGGAACCTCTCAATAACCTTGCACTGTTTTATGATCCATCCTCTCAGCGGTTAAGCAATAAAAAGAAGGTAATAGCTTCATCTTGCCAGCGAAAGCAGATTGTAGCTGCATAACGCAGAGTGATGATTCTCTTAATGCCACTGTATCACAAGCACGGCCAAACTGGTTTAAGCTAAGTTCAGACTAAATCTTTCAAAGTTAACCAATCGGGGGGGACACACACGTTTCATCGCAAAATGAGGGCAGCTGGACATCAACAAAGAGTACTGGCAGCGTGTGAGGACATTTTGAACCTTTATGTGAGTGTCGTGCTTAAAGCAGCAGTAGCAGCTGCATTCAGTTCAAGAGAAGACATGTAGAAGACAAAGACTTGACGTAACCAGAAGTTGAACTCCCCCTGTTCCAGTGCTGCCTGAAGGCTAGTCTCAGAACTAGACTCAAACCAGTTTTAAAATTAGGTAGATGATTCATCACCACATGAAAATACCAAGGAACTTTGCTGCTATGTATGCTGACCCTGAAAGTAACCTCCTTTTCTTTCCCAAGTTGTTTTTACAACAGTGTATGAACTGATCATAGTTACAGGCTCATCTTGCAGAGGTAGAGTGCCTACAGCTCCCTGCCACCCTATGATCATTAAAAACAAAAAAGATCTGATCCTGTGGGTCATTCACCTGACTGAACATGAACTAGTTATCTGAGGCTCCTATTATAGTTAACAGAGAAAAATAGGTCCTTTGGGTGCATGTTCATCTCATTCTGAAGTCAGTTGGATAAACTGTGCCTCCAAACTACATCT